>NC_140993.1:184165939-186995939 GCF_052327205.1 Somniosus microcephalus | reverse complement strand
CTAACCTAAACTTGGAAATTGCATTTGTTGTAAATTAATTTGCAGCACAATCGTAACAGTTGGCCATGTAAATATAGTGTGCCATTCACTGCTTGACATGTATTTTGTATTGACTGGTTACAGTGTGGCATTGGTGAAGATCACCATCCCCTTGATCAAAAGGATATGTGTGGAGCAAGGCTTTAGATATGAGGAAGAAAATATATGAAAAATATGCTTCTTGGAAATGAATACTCTGGAACTTGGAGTAAATCTAGAGTAAAATCTCCGAATGCTTTCAAATATGATTAGAGATATGAAGCAGGCACCAATATGTAAATCTCCAGTATAAAGCTTTAGCAGATTTTCTGAGGGAGAGCAAAACCCGGGGGAGGGGTGAAATTGGATAGCTTTGGCCCGCTGGAGCGAACTGGACGCAGAGAACGATCACTGCGCCAGAACAGGTAGGCCTGAGTCACACTCGATAGTGGGATATTGGGTCTTGGGCCTCATTTAAATTAGACTGGTAAACTGCAAATGCCTGCTGAGCCTCCCCAGGCAGCTCACTGGTGAAGCCGATTTAAATTTCAGGCCACTGCACCGTCGGCAGCAGCCCTCAGGTAATTTCTCGGGGGTGGGGGGTGGGGGGAGGGAGGGGGAAGCAATCAAGAGGGGTGGAAGCAATGAGAAGTGAGAGAAATGATCGGGAAAGAGCCGAGTGGGGACCGACAATGGCCTTCGGAACTGTTGTGGAGCCAGAAGGAGCACTTCTGTGCCTCCTGGCTCCACAATCAGGTAAATCGTTTTTTAAAAATGTACCTTTTTAAAGCTGCCTTCAGTGGTCCCTTTAAGGATTGTCAGTTAGGATTTGGTTATCCTGAAGGCAATGGGCTCAATGCTGGCTGCGTTCAGAGCAACACAATTTCAGGAAGCGGTCCTGAAATAGGTGATAGGCCCCCTACTTGCATTTGCAAAAGGATTAGTGCCTTTTTCAGGCACAAGCTCTTGACCCCTATACTTCAGCCTTTACTTTTTCTGCCCGCTGTCCGCTGCCCGCCATATTGGATGCTTAGGTGCCCATTGTGCACCTATGTAAGAAATCACACAACACCAGGTTATAGTCCAACAGCTTTATTTGAAATCACAAGCTTTCGGAGCGCTGCTCCTTCTTCAGGTGAAGTGGAGAAATGCATAAAGACACAGCTTATATAGTCAGAGAATCATGTCAGATGTTTACAGGTAACTTTTCCAACTGCCATTTATCACACCTCGGCAGAGAGATAATCACAGCAGTCAAAGGTGTGAATGGTGTCCAAACAGGTCAGTCAGGGAAACATTACATCAAAGAACAATGAGGTGGGGTCACAAGGGGTGACCACCAAAATGGACCCCATCGGTCTCGCGGCAGACACAGAGGAATTCATCAGGAGAATGAGGCTCCGGGAATTCTTCCACAAATCCCAAGATGTCAGCAGCGAACCCAATGAGACAATCAATGATCCGGAACAGCAGACAGAGGGATCCGCAGTGCAGCGACCGAAGAAGAAAGAGTCAAATTGGACCCCTCCGGAGGGTCGCTGCCCTAAGCTTGACATGTATGCTCAAGCTGTCAGGAGATGCATCAATGCCAGATTCATCAGCCGCACTCACAAGACAGTCCAGAATGTCACCCGAGCACAACGCAACGCCATCCACGCTCTCAAGACCAACCGCAACATCGTCATCAAACCAGCAGACAAAGGAGGTGCCATCGTCATACAGAACAGAACGGACTATTGCAAAGAAGTATACCGACAACTGGACAACCAGGAACACTACAGACAGTTACCCGCAGATCCGACCAAAGAACAAACCCGCCAACTCAACAGACTGATCAAAACCTTCGATCCAGACCTTCAAAGCATCCTACATGCTCTCATCCCACGTACTACCCGCGTGGGTGCCTTCTACTGCCTCCCAAAGATACACAAAGCCAACACACCTGGACGTCCTATCGCATCAGGCAACGGAACCCTGTGTGAGAACCTCTCTGGATATGTCGAGGGCATCCTGAAATCCATTGTACAGGGAACCCCCAGCTTCTGTCGCGACACTACAGACTTCTTACAGAAGCTCAGCACCCACGGACCAGTTGAACCAGGAACACTCCTCGCCACGATGGACGTCTCGGCACTCTACACCAGTATCCCGCACGATGACGGCATCGCTGCGACAGCCTCAGTACTCAACACCAACAACAGCCAATCTCCAGACGCCATCCTACAACTCATCCGCTTCATCCTTGACCACAATGTCTTCACCTTCGACAACCAGTTCTTTACCCAAACACACGGAACAGCCATGGGGACCAAATTCGCACCCCAATACGCAAACATCTTCATGCACAAGTTCGAGCAAGACTTCTTCGCTGCACAGGATCTCCAACCAATGCTATACACCAGATACATCGACGACATTTTCTTCCTATGGACCCACGGCGAAGAATCACTGAAAAGATTACACGATAACATCAACAAGTTCCATCCCACCATCAAACTCACCATGGACTACTCCTCAGAATCAGTCTCATTCCTGGACACACGAATCTCCATCAAAGACGGACACCTCAGCACTTCACTCTACCGCAAGCCCACGGACAACCTCACGATGCTTCACTTCTCCAGCTTCCACCCTAACCACGTTAAAGAAGCCATCCCCTATGGACAAGCCCTGCGAATACACAGGATCTGCTCAGACGAGGAGGAACGCGATGGACACCTACAGACACTGAAAGACGCCCTTGTAAGAACGGGATATGACGCTCGACTCATCGATTGACAGTTCCGACGGGCCACAGCGAAAAATCGCATAGACCTCCTCAGAAGACAAACACGGGACACAACCAACAGAGTACCCTTCGTCGTCCAGTACTTCCCCGGAGCGGAGAAACTACGCCATGTTCTTCGCAGCCTTCAACATGTCATCGATGACGACGAACACCTCGCTAAGGCCATCCCCACGCCTCCACTATTCGCTTTCAAACAGCCACCTAACCTCAAACAGACCATCGTTCGCAGCAAATTACCCAGCTTCCAGGAGAACAGCGACCACGACACCACACAACCCTGCCACAGCAACCTCTGCAAGACATGCCAGATCATCAACACAGATACCATCATCACACGTGAGGACACCACCCACCAGGTACATGGTACATACTCATGTGACTCGGCCAACGTTGTCTACCTCATACGTTGCAGGAAAGGATGCCCCGGAGCATGGTACATCGGCGAGACCATGCAGACACTGCGACAACGGATGAACGGACAGCGCGCAACAATCACCAGGCAGGAGTGTTCCCTCCCAGTCGGGGAACACTTCAGCAGTCAAGGACATTCAGCCTCCGATCTTCGGGTAAGCATTCTCCAAGGTGGCCTTCGAGACACACGACAACGCAAAATCGTCGAGCAGAAACTGATAGCCAAGTTCCGCACCCATGAGGACGGCCTTAACCGAGATCTTGGGTTCATGTCACGCTACATGTAACCCCACCTGATGCAGGGTCATCCAGACTCGAGTCGACATTGGCTTGTTCTCTCTACACAGATGCGGCTGGACCTGCTGTGATTTCCAGCCATAAAAAAATGTTTTTTGTCTGTTTTTTTGTTTTTCATACAGACCCCAGCATCTGCAATATTTGACCCCTTGTGACCCCACCTCATTGTTCTTTGATGTAATGTTTCCCTGACTGACCTGTTTGGACACCATTCACACCTTTGACTGCTGTGATTATCTCTCTGCCGAGGTGTGATAAATGGCAGTTGGAAAGGTTACCTGTAAACATCTGACATGATTCTCTGACTATATAAGCTGTGTCTTTATGCATTTCTCCACTTCACCTGAAGAAGGAGCAGCGCTCCGAAAGCTTGTGATTTCAAATAAAGCTGTTGGACTATAACCTGGTGTTGTGTGATTTCTTACATTTGTCCACCCCAGTCCAACTCCGGCATCTCCACACCATTGTGCACCTGTAAGACAAGATGGCATCAATGAATTTCTAGGCCAGGTTGTATATCAGAACATCTAACTTAATGCATGAACTGAATTGAAATGGCCTTTTTTACAGTATAAAATCAGGTTTGATTTCAGCTTGTGCCATCTTGTATCAAATTGCATCACACAGGTTCAGGATTAGCAGGAATTCTGTACAACTTAAAAAAATCATCAGTCCAATACTTATCTAGATTTCCAAAAAGTATTGAACCTTGAGCAATCTATGATCTCTGTCATCCCACCTCAAGGAAACTGAAAGTGACATAGCCAGGATTTCTCAAACTCTGGTGACACTCCAACTCTTTCTCTGGAGCTGCTGTGTATTGGACAGTACATTGGCCAGTCATAGCAAGCTCAGGGGCAATATTTAAAGAATGGTTAAATCATTTTTTGCCGTTCTAATTCCCTTTCTGATGCCTGTCTGAGAATACTTTTATATTTTTTATTAAAGAAAATATTAGTTCTAATGTAGCTTTCCATTTGAAGCATTATTGCATCCTTCTCTTTCAGATACAGACTGACCTTCTGTGTGTTTCCAGTATTTTCTGTTTTAATTCAGTTATCCAGCATTGACACATTTTTTAGCCCCGATTTTAGCTGATCACAGGTACAACATCATACAGGTCTATGCATGGTAGCCAGGAAGCTGCTGTGATGCATTTTTGCAGAGATAGTTTCCTACCCCTCAATATTGGACTCTGTCAGGAATGTAATATGATGGCTGTGGGGGGGGGGGGGCATGTGATACCCCCTACAGATGTGGCTAATGAGACCCCTACACAATGCCCAAGCAGCACAGACACAATGGCCCAGAAATTCGGGTCTCCACGGGTGAGTACGCACGGGGTACGCTAGTAATGACAGGTTGAGGGGAGTGTTATGCTGTCAGAAAGGGACTAGGGGAGCGCTATTTAAAGGCGACCACTTCCTGCCTTTTATCGTCGGTGACATTTTTGCACCACGCAGTCTGAGAGAGAGAGAGAGAGAGACTTCTGGAGAGATTCAACGCTGTGTGAAGGAGTTTTGAGTACTGAGCAGCACTTTGCAGGATAATTTTGATTTGCCCTTCCTTGCTTCACCAGCATTCTGAGGTAGCGCCTCACTCCTCGGCGTTTGCGCCTTAAGACAGGTGTGAAGCGCCTGATTTAGCGCTCCAATCACCTCCAGGGGCGATAAAAGCCAAGTTTGCTGTCGGAGGAGATAATTAGCGCCAGGTGCTGAACTTTGTGCACGGCCGATAACGGCGCCCCAACTGGGGCGATTCTGAATTTTTCCCCCATGGTATCTAGAAAACAATGTCTGTGCTCTGTAACCCTGGCAATCATACTCTTGCAACAGCCAGGTGATGAAAATGCAAAAGGACCCATGCAACCACCAGGATCATTATTTTTTTAATTCATTCCTGGGATGTGGGTGTTGCTGGCAAGGCCAGCATTTATTGCTCATCCCTAATTGCCCTTGATAAGGTGGTGGTGAGCCGCCATCTTAAACTGCTGCAGTCCTTGTGGTGAATGTACTCCCACAGTGCTGTTAGGGAGGGAGTTCCATGATTTTGACCCAGCGACGATGAAGGAACGGTGATATATTTCCAAGTCAGGATGGTGTGTAACTTGGAGGGGAACTTGCATGTGATGGTGTTCCCATGCGCCTGCTGCCTTTGTCCTTCTAGGCGGTTGAGGTCGCGGGTTTGGATGTGCTGCCGAAGAAGCCTTGGTGAGTTACTGCAATGCATTTTGTCGATGGTACATGCTGCAGCCATGGTAGATGGTGGATGGGGTGCCAATCAAGCGGGCTGCTTTGTCCTGGATGGTGCTGAGCTTGTTGAGTGTTGTTAGTGCAGCACTCATCCAGGCAAGTGGAGAGTATTCCATCACACTCCTGACTTGTGCTTTGTAGATGGTGGAAAGACTTTGGGGAGTCAGGAGGTGAGACACTCGCCGCAGAATAACCAGCCTCTGACCTACTCTTGTAGCCATAGGCCCAGAAATTCAGCTCTCCCCGGGTGAGTACGCACGGGGTACTCACCCGTAGGCCGAATGGAATTGCCGGTTTCCTGCATGCACTGCACTTGCGTGGGAAACCGGCACTTCCGATCCTCTGAACGAAGAGGTTCAGAGGTCGAACGCGCACACAGTGGAGGCTGTGCGTGCGCTTTGAACTTAGTTTTTTTTTACAGGTTTTCCCGGGAGGGTAAGCCTGCAGGATTTACACATTTAAAAAGCAGGCGTAAGGCCTGCTTTTTGCAAGGTAAGTGGTCAATTAATTAAAATTAAAACATTTTTTCCACAGGTTTATTATTTTTAAATACTTTAAAGCAAGGTAAGTTTATTTTTAGCCCTGTTATAATATAAAATTATTTTTTTCAAAAATTTAAATTATTGTTTAAAATAGTTATTTAATGTAATTTATAGTTTATTTAAAAAATTGTGATTTTTAAAAATTTATTTGAAGGTTTACTGCTATTTTGGGCCCATAGTATTTATAAGTTTTGACAGGTCTACCTGTCAATCTTATGAATGGGCTTTTCCCTCCTCCGATTGGCTGCCCATGGCTCACGTAATTCCAGGGGATGCATCGCACTAACTATGCCCCTGGGACACGCAAGCACAGCGCGCCGGCAGCTGGGCCAGGCCCCGGAGCAGAATTCCATGGGGCCCTACAGCTCAACTGTCGGTGCGCAAGTTAAGTGCAGGTCGGGGGCTTGCACCCGCGGGAAGCCCCCGACCCGAATTTCCGGGCCATTGTATTTATGTGGCTGGTCCAGTTAAGTTTCTTTTCAATGGTGACCCCCAGGATGTTGATGGTGGGGGATTCGGCGATGGCAATGCCAGTGAATGTCAAGGGGCAGTGATTAGACTCTCGCTTGTTGGAGATAGTCATTGCCTGGCACTTTTGTTGCTCGAATGTTACTTGCCACTTATCAGCCCAAGCCTGAATGTCATCCAGGTCTTGTTGCATTCGGGCATGGACTGCTTCGTTATCTGAGGAGTTGCGAATGGAACTGAACACTGTGCAATCATCAGCGGACATCCCCACTTCTGACCTTATAATTGAGGGAAGGTCATTGATGAAGCAGCTGAAGATGGTTGGGCCTAGGATACTGCTCTGAGGAACTCCTGCAGCTGAGTGGTCCTGGCGGAACCCAAACTGAGCATCGGTGAGCAGGTTATTTCTGAGTAAGTGCCACTTGATACCACTGTCGATGACACCTTCCATCACTTAGCTGATGATTGAGAGTAGGCTGATAGGACGGTAATTGGCCGGATTGGATTTGTCCTGCTTTTTGTGGACAGACCTGGGCAGTTTTCCAGATTGTTGGGTAGATGCCAGTATTGTAGCTGTACTGGAACAGCTTGGCTAGAGGTGCAGCTAGTTCTTGAGCACATGTCTTGAGCATACTATAGCAAAGCTTCTGATGCCTGCACAAATTAGGTGGGCATATCAAAGTATAGCAGTCCCCACCCAGGATTTTCAGGAACATCATTGTCTGCCGCATGTTACCTGACTTTGTTACCAAAAGATGCTGAACCATACATCATGGAATTAAAGACATTTGCAGAACAGAAGAAATTAATTTAGTCCATTATACCTGTGCCGATAGCTGGAGGAAGTGGCCCAACTGGGTTAGAGAAGGATACGGACAATGATCCGGAAGATATCCCCGATGAAACACCTTTGCAGTTAGCAGAAGTAGTGCACCAAGATCTCACAGCAAGGCTTTCATCTAAGTGCTTTAACCATCCAATTCACTAGCTGTCACGTGCCCATGTGCACTATGTAATGATTTAGTACACCTTCACCAACATTGACCTCTGCACTACCTCAACTATCATGGATGTTCATCTTTTGATGTGTTTCTACCTTATTCTGCATCATCAAAAGAAAACTCTCTGCACAAAGTTGAAATAAAGTGCAACCAAATGTATTGTCCTAAAAGTGATTGTTTATGTGACTTGTATATTTTACTCAAGTGCTCCCTCCAGTTGACATGGTCACCAGGACTTTTCTTGGGCTTTCTCCCAATCAGCTGCCATAATTTCAGCGGAAACCTTGGATACACCGCGTGAATGCTCAATCTGGAAGTTTCCTGAGGAAATTCCTGGTGTATATCTTTTAATGGTCTATTGATGATGTGTAGCTCTAGAAGTTAACCTGGTGCTCCTTCTATCAATTTCCTCAGTGACATGAATAGGTGAAATCATTGGCTACTAGGTGTTAATAGCAGCCTATTGGGTTCGATGTGGTCTTGTATCTCCTTATACTGGGTCATGAGATGGCCCTACATCTCTTTCTGTCATGGCTGACATTTTGGCGACTCATTTCCTAGTACATCTTCTGTCATTTCAACATGGGACTGGATGAGCTGAATGTGGTATCACCCTGAGAGAGAGCAGCCTCATCCGTGCTACACCAGCCATGCCTTTGCTATTTGCCATTCATTACCATCTCCACTGGTGCATGTGGGAGCATAATATTAAGCATAAAACCGGATGGACCACTCGGCATCGACTTAGACATTGGCTTCGGACATGACAAAGGTGCACCCAGCCCAGTCGACCCTGTAAAGTCTTCCTCACTAACATCTGGGGACTTTTGCCAAAATTGGGGGAGCTCCATCACCATCCCTGGGTATGCCCTGTACCACAGGCAGGACAGACCCACCAGGGGTGGTGGCACAGTGGTATACAGTTGGGTGGGCATGGCCCTGGGAGTCCTCAACATTGACTCCAGACCCCATGAAGTCTCATGGCTTCAGGTCAAGCATGGGCAAGGAAACCTCCTGCTGATTACCACCTACCTCCCTCTCTCAGCTGATGAATCAGTACTCCTCCATCTTGAACACCACTTGGAAGAAGCATTGAGGTTAGCAACGGCACAGAATGTACTTTGGATGGGGGCTTCAATGTCCATCACCAAGAGTGGCTCAGTAGCACCACTACTGACCAAGCTGGCTGAGTTCTGAAGGACATAGCTGCCAGTCTGGGCATGCAACAGGTGGTGAGAGAACCAACACAAGGGAAAAACCAACTTGACCTCATTCTCACCAATCTACTTGTCGCAGATGCATCTGTCCATGACAGTATTGATAGAAGTGACCAATGCACAGTCCTTGTGGAGACAAAGTCCCGTCTTCACACTGAAGACACCCTCCATCATGTTGTGTGGCACTACCACTGTGCCAAATCAAATAGATTCAGACCAAATCTAGCAGCTCAAAACTGGGCATTCATGAGGCGCTGTGGCCCATCAGCAGCAACAGAATTGTATTTCATCACAATCTGTAACCTCATATACTCCCATACATATCTAATTCTCTACTTACTTTTGGTCTTCTCACCCATCATGTGTTTGGCGCAGCATGCATTGATTTTGCAGAGTGGTACTGTCTGGCACAAAAAAAAATCAAACAGGCTTTTAAAAATTGATTCAAATAACAAACATAACCATAATACTTTAGCAGGAAAGGTCTCACAGAAAAGCAACCAATTCAAACACTAGTATTTAAAATAGTCACATTCCTCAATTTCTTTTTTAAAGTAGTACTCGCTGCCATGTAATATATACTAGTATGTAATAAGACTTGCATTTATATAAAATTTTATCATGTTAAAAATGTCTTTTAAGAAGATCAAATCCTATACGGTAGGATAGGGTTAAAATTCCACTTCTGTATATTCAGAGGTTCTTATGGACAGATGCTGTTACTGGGTTTAAAATGCTGATACTCAAAAGCCAGGTCATATAGAGTGAATAAATAAATACGTGCCAAAGGAAGTAATTAAAGAAAAACATTTCCAGCTTGTAGTGACCATTGGACCATGGCAAACTTTCCTAATTGATAAACAATTCTGTTGATATGGTTCCTGCCAAAGCAAAAGGTTTTCCTCTCAACATAGTTGGTAATTCATGACAGTAAGTTGTAGTTCCTTATAGACCATATGCCCCCTGTGAAAAGGTTGCAAGGATGGTCGCCATGTTTAGTAAAGACCAAGGCTACGAGCACCAAGGCCCGATTACAGATGATACGATGTTGAAAGTCTTGATAAGGAAGATTAAAAAGAAAGTATGTCAATATTTAGGAAAAGGTGATTGACCCACCACCTGCCCAATGTACGCTCTACAGCACAATTGCTCCCAGCGTATACAACTGGCTTGGTTAGACCACACTTGAAGTACTGTGCACAGTTCTAGCCCCCATACTACAAAAAGAATATAGAGGCACTGGAGAAGGTGCAAAAATGATTTACAAGGATAATACCAGGACTGAGACGTTATAAATATCAGAAAAGATTGACCAGGCTGGGACACTTTTCTCTCGAAAAGAGATGGATGAAGGCACGCCTAATAGAGGTCTTTAAAATATGAAGGAATTTGATAGGGTAGATGTAGAGAAGATGGCCTAGAAATTGGATTAGGTCTGAAAATGGGCGGTGTCAAAGACGAGTGCTATTTGCCTGCACTGAAAGTGGTCCAGGCAGCACACCAAAACTCATGCTGACTGCTCATTATAAAGATTGGAGTGCTGATTTCAGCACCAAACGCGCTGCTGAGTGGCTTAGTACTCAACAGGTGGCCCAATATTGGGTACAGTCTAATGGCCAGTAATGTTTAGCTTAGTCTCCCTCCACTAATTAAAGGGGAGGTGCTTTGATGCAGCAGCATCTCATTCTCATTGCAGACTAAAGCCATGGCACAACAACAACACAGAAAAAGAGCCAGAAAGTTTTCGGTGCTGCCCTCGAGGTCCAGGTCATGGTAGTGGAGAGAAGGTGGGGTGTCCTCTTCCTGCAGGGTGGCAGGAAGCTATCAAAGCCAACTTGCAGAAGGCTGTGGCAAGAGATAGCTACCTATGTCACGGCCAACAGTGTTGGTGCCATGGGCCTTGATACCGTGCCGAAAGAAGCTTACTGACCTCACACGGCAAGTCAAGGTTCGTGAAGGCTTCAGCAAATGCCATATCCCACCATCTTCACCACTAGCCTCACACATTGCTCAATGCAGCACACCCCCATCACTCACCTACCAGCAATCTCTACCTATCATCACTCATACATCACAATCATAGCTTCACTTCACCCACACAACCTTACCACAGCTACAACAGTCACACCTACATCTCATACCTTGCACACTCTGACAGCTATTCAACTATGGCAGGCACATCACCGAACACATTGCAATACACTTACTGAAACACTTCGCTTTCTCTTGCAGGCCAAGGTGTTTTACAACCGCCAGGACCAGTGGCAGATGGGAGGCAGCCAATCTGCTTTACAGACCTTGAGCCAACTGGAGGAATCGCTGCTCGACATCAATGGAGGGGAAGTCACCAAGGCTGTGGCAATGGGCGAAGTTGAAGCTCTTGCTGATAATAATGGTACGCTCATTCCTAATCCTTCTTCTCACATCCCACTTCCTTCTCATCCCACAATCTCTTCTCAGTTACGAGCTGCTGATGGTGTATACATGGATATCTTGCTTCCCCCCCTCCCCTCACCATAGCCTGACTCTTGGGCCTTTCCGCTTTCAGATAACCAAGAACTACAAGCAGGCCAGCCTAACCCCGAAGTAATGGAGGAGAGTGGAGGAGAAGAAGAAGAAGGCACACCATCACTGCATCAGAAACTGGCACTGCGCGGACTTTAGCGGACAGTATAGATGCGAGATCTGCACATGGTGAGGCACCAGACGCGAGTAGGCTGCAGCCAGGCCAGGGGATAGGGTAGCTCAGGGGCCAGCTCCCCAGAGGGAGAGTTTGTGCGAGAGTTCTGCTGCACATGACTCATATGATGACCTCGATGGGGTGGCCTTCAGAATAAGGGTGATGGCCATGCACACCAAAATGCTAGGTGAAATGGCAAGCCTGTCAGAGAGCCTCTTGGCAATATCAAGGAGCATGGAGGAGTTCACCTCCAACATTGGACGGGACTTTGCGCAGTGCTTGGAGCCCATGATTTCCAGGCTGGAAATGATGGACAACTCCAGGAGACCAAGACATGATGCTGCATGTGATAGGTGATGTGGCGGCTTCCATTGAAGCACAGGCGGAAGCGACCCAACGTCTCAGTGCTGCACCGGGAGCACAGACTGCTCTTCTGCAGGCTCAGCTTGCTAGCACCCAAACTCAGACTGTTGCCATCATGGCTTGGTTTACCACTGTCAATCAGGGTATCGCAGCAGGCCAGCAATCTGTGCTCCAACAGATTTCTAGGAATGCTGAGGTGCCAGGTTGGGGAGTGGCAGTGGGTCTGTGGAGCAGGAGCCTGCTGTCCTCTTTCAGGATGACATCTTTATTGTTCCCACCACTGCCACTCTGCCATTGCCCTTGTCACTGCCTGTTATCCAGCCAGCCCAGATTGTTGCTGCCCATGCCGAGGTGGTGCAGTCTGCAGCCGGGCCTTCCAGGTCTAGAGCTGCTTGAGGTCATCCTGCAAGGCCTTCTCCTCGACTGAAACTCAGCAGCCTTCCACCAGCCAAGCTGCAGCCACTGGGAGAGCACTGCATAGGAGCACTAAAGTACAAAAAGGTACATGAACGACAGGTGCTAAGGGATTGCGCAATGGTGATTAGTTCATATTGTAATGTTAATTGAATACTGGTAAATTTATTCATTTTGTTTGGAATTTTTGTTTCGTGGTATAGGGGTTTGCAAAATCCCTCAGCCCCGAAGATACTGGAGATATTAATCTACATCATGGACGAAGACTCGTGGAATTTAAATTGTCTCTGGGTTGGACAATGTTTTAAAACATACCCAGAACTGAAAAAGGCTGTATTGAAAAGCTCTTTGGCAGGGCAGCACGTGGACAACACCGGAATTGAGGAACTTCGTGGAAAAATTTGCACACTTTAAGACAGTACATTTTTATTAATAAAATTGTTCCCTTGAGTTTGGTAAATTGCAAAGGGGTTTAAAAAATGGCCGTCAGAAAAGCATGGCAGAGACAATGGAGCTTGGAAAGCAGCTCGTGGATGTCTGTGAAAAGTGGAAGGATCAAGCAGTGGCAGTCAGATTCTGTCAATCAAAACCAGGGAGTTTCCCTTCCCTACAGGAGTTTCCCTTCCCTACAGAGGCAATGTTTGTTTACAGGAAGCTGCAGGATGTTGACATAAGGGATTAAACCACTTGAGACTGCAGTTTCAGTGACCACAATGAATCAGTTTCTGTTTACATAGTAATCCAACTCCATTCATAGCCCAGCACACAATTGAGACACACCTAAACTACGGAAGAGATTTACTAAGAAAAGGAATGAATGGGTTTGAATCACCCATTACTCAGACAATAGGGCAGTTGGGTCCCTTTTGTTTTAGCCAGATGAACTCCGGATTTGGGCGGGAACATTTCGGCCCCAGAATGAAGACACATTCAAACCACCCCAAGCTTTATTCAAAACCCATTCCAGACAATGGGAACAGTTTGGCCACTGGGAAATAGCCCATTTGAATCAGCCACTCAGGGCCTTTCTCTTGTGTATTCGAACTTTTCGGCGCGAATTTGCACACAGACCTTTTCAGCGCCAAAACAGCGGGAGCTCCCAGGATATAAAGATAGCTTCTCAGAAGCTCTCTCTCTCTCTTTCTCCTTGGACTGCAGGTGAGCTCTTCTCTCTCTTTGGACCCCAGGTGAGCAGCTTTCTGACTCCTCAGCAAGGCAATCTAGTAAGGAGTTAGGGGGGTGGTAATTTATGGGAAATTGCTAAGATTGTAAGACTTACATTGTAGCCATTTATCCCTCATTTTTGCCGTCTGCCTTCCCCTGTTAAGCAATTTTACTTTGATCATGTGGTGTAGTTTTCTTTAGTTATTAAAGTTTGATTTTCTCGCATCCAGACCATTTTGTCCATTTTAATATATCATTAATTATAAGTTCTTCCAGTCAGAACTGGAAGGTGGGGTTTAGCGATTCAAAACCGCTGTTTGGAAATTGGTTCACAGTGCACTGCAAAAGCTGTCTGACCAGGTAAATTACCGTAAACCAGGTAAAAGATTGGAATTGGTCACAGTGCAGGCAAAGGCTGCTGACCAGGTAAATTACCATAAACCAGGTAAAAGATGCCCCCCTACAGTGGTGATTCTTATTTCAGCTTTGTGCTCAGGAGGACATTGTAATGTTCTGTGACAGAGGAATAGTATGATGGGGATATGGTGAACAATGGGGATCTGGGGTTTCATTCACTTGAATCGCAGTCTGATGAGGCATTCAGGGACAGCCTGTCTGGAAGGGGGATTTGCTGCCAGTCTCCTCCATTCCTCCTTGTCCTCTTCCTCTTCATCCTCCTCCTCCTCTCCCTCGTCCTCTCTGGCAAATGGAATATAATGTGGAGAACATGGCAAATGGAATATAATGTGGAGAAATGTGAAGTTATCCACTTTGGTAGGAAAAATAAAACATCAAAGTATTTTTTAAATGGTGAGAGATTGGGAAATATTGGTGTTCAGAGGGACCTGGGTGTCCTTGTACACTAATCACTGAAATTTAACTTGCAGGTACAGCAAGCAATTAAGAAGACCAAAACTGTACATAATACTCCAGGTGTGGTCTCAACAGGGCCCTATATAATTGCAGTAAGACATTGTTACTCTTATACTCAAATCCTCTTGTAATAAAGACCAACATACCATTTGCTTTCCTAATTGCTTGCTGTACCTGCATGTTAACTTTCAGTGATTCGTGTACAAGGACACCCAGGTCCCTCTGAACACCAACATTTCCCAATCTCTCACCATTAAAAAATACCCTGTAAAAATCTATTATTTTCAATTTCAAAACTAAAACTTAATAAAACAAACACAAGGCAGTAATTTCAAATCTCCTCGCTCTGTGGGAAAGGAGCAGATGAGCTGTTAAAATGAAACAGCTCCAATTCCCGCTCCATTGTCGTCTATTTTTATTTTTCTGCCACTGGCTTTGCAGTGGATTCAGGTGGCTATTTCAGGAATTAGTGCAAGTCGGGGGTCCAATGACATTAATTGGATTGTAGTTTCACCTGAGTAGCGAAGCCACCGTGACTTTGCCGGTGGGTGAAACCAAGACGGCAGCTATTAGGAGAACAAAGAGTCTCTTCGACCTAAGTTTAAAACTTTTCTTTTGGGGTAAGGAAGAGTAGGAGTGTGCCTTGGGCTCCCCTGCCCCAGACTACCTCCTTCCCTCCCGTGAGTTACTCGCAAAATCCCTCCCTCATAACTTATCTGCTTGCTGGTGAGACTTCCATTGGTGGCAGCTGGCAACCTCTGGCCAGCTGAACCTCCGTTCCTTCCCACCAATTTGCTGCCGCTTTCCACCCATTTCAGGTGGACAAATGACAGGTGGCTTTCAGATGAGGCTCAGGAGTTTAAATAACCTGGGCCTCAAAACTAGGCCTGCGATTGCGTGTTGCACTTGACCTGTCTCCTCCCCCCACCTGCCCAAAACCCACTGGAGGTTAAACGCTACTCCAGAGACTAACAAGGCACAGTTAAGCTAAATGACAACTGACAATTACTTACACAGTTCACATGCATCCTGACATTATGAATGTGATGCACATGTGTCTCCGAACCTCATTTCTGCTTGGAAAACAATGGGAAATTTGGGATTTTCTTCTGAAATTTGGGTTAGAATCCACTTTTACTGACACATCATCCAAAAAAATCAGGACATTTCTTGGTGGAAATTGGTAAAATCTGATTTTAAATGTCCCTATACAGGAATCTTCACGATATCCGGCACTGACGGGACCGGCGTGATGCCGATCTATGAAAACTTACGGACAGACCAGTGCTAATGTTGAAGGATACGGAGGTTTTCATCTCCATATCTGACAACAAACACTGTTGCTTAGCAACAGCTTGTAAACAGTCGGCCCGTACCTTGGAAGCATCTCTGTAGCTTAGCAACAGCTTCAGAGAGGCTTTCCAGAGACTGACTGTTTAAAAAAATGCTAGGAGAAGAAAAAAAAAGAAAAAAAACCTAACAAAACGGCTGCTGATTTCTGCCGTTAGATCAAGGTTTCCGGATATACAACTTCCGGATAAACCAAAGTTTCCTGTACATATTAAAATTGTGACAACACTGATTCCAGCTTCTTCTGCTCTAATCCCTCTCTGTAGTAAGAAACTGCTGTCAATCAATTGGATGGAGATTTGGGGGATGGGTGTGGGAGCATGTGTTCAAATTCTTGATAAGTGCTCTGAGTGCTGAAGTGGAAAATGTCCCCCATAGTAGTGCAAATCTTTTGCAATTTAATTTGCAACTGTTACCTCACAGATCAGTGAAGTTTAGTGAATAGCTCTTAAATACTTATTTGTGAGCTCACACTTCATTTGAATAACGATTAAGCAAAATTTCCACGTGTTGTTGCAGTTTATAGATACTCTAAATAATCAAATCAATGAATGGATTAAGTGTTTTAATTCAGCTCATCAGTTGTTGCCCAGTAGTAATCAGGGTGCCAGACTTCATCACAGGGTATGCAAAACATCGAAGCATCATGTAAAAAAATGTAACAATGCAGGTTAAAAAATTCAAACAAGTTACTGAGGTTCATTTCTAGAGGAATAGAACTGAAAATCAGCGAAGTTATGTTAAACTTGTACAGAACCTTGGTTAGACTGCACTTGGAGTACTGTGCACAGTTCTGGTTTCCACATTACAAAATAATATAGAGGCACTGGAGAAGGTACCAAAATGATTTACAAGGATAATACCAGAACTGCAAGGTTATAACTATCAGGAAAGACTGAAGAGGCTGGGGCTCTTTTCTCCAGAATATAAGATGGTCACTAATAAATCCAATAAGGAATTCAGGAGACACTTCTTTACCCAGAGTGGTTAGAATATGGAACTTGCTACCACATGGTAGCAGTTGATGTGAATAGCATCGATGTATTTACAGGGAAGACAGATAAGTGAATGATAGAGAAAGGAACAGAAGAATGTTAATAGTGTTAGATGAAGTAAGGTGGGAGGAGGCTCAAGTGGAGCATAAATACCGACAGAGACCAGTTGAGCCAATTGGTCTGTTTCTGTGGTGTAATTTTGTGTAATGAGTTTAGTTGGTAAGATACTGAGTGAAGAATCACTACAACAGATCACTTGGTGTAATTGATTGGTTGCAATTCTCACATGTATGCAATTTATAATATGTATGTAATTTATGACTTAGTAAAGCCATTTTAATGTTTACATGCAACTTGTATTATATGCCAGAGCTGATCTTTGCTGCTAAAACCTTAATTCTTTGCCCACCTAGCCAAATTAAGTGACGTTTCTCCATGTAATGCGATACTGTCTCAGATGATTTTCCCCATTGCAAAATTACATTAACAACATGCTAATGGTAATAAGATTATCTAGTTTGAAGAAGACACACAACAGGATCTAAAGCAGCAGCTGGGAACAAAATAAGTGTCAGTCCAGGTCTGGAATGTCAATCCATAAGTCTGGAGAATGCTTGAAATCCTGGGGAGAAAAAGTGGGTTGGTTTGCGCCTCTCGTTAGCGCCCCCTGTGGGTGCTAACAGGGTGCAAACCACCTAGCGCCCGGGCGCGGTGTCGCTAATGCCTCCCGCAAAATTCGGCGGGTGTTTAGCTGCGGCGGTAGCTGGTAGTGCCCCGCGCCGCCAGTGATGACACAAACTTCCCTTGCGCCCCCTGACCTATCGCCAGACGTTATGTTCAACAGGATCAGGGGGTGTTTTTGCAGTGGCGGTGCCGCTACTTAAAGGGCAGGTATCGGGTGGCCATTTTAATTTTAGCTGACTGCCATCACCCGCCCGCTTTCACTTTTTTATGCGGGATTGCAGAATCAATCGCTCAGCCCGGCATTCCTCTTAAGTTTCATGGAACCCCGCTCCCCAGTGCGCACAGCATTAAGCCCTTCCCTTTTAATCCCCAGGGGGCCTGCAATGAAGTGGCACTACATGCCACCGTGCATGCGCAGTGCCCCGGCAACATTAGTTTCCCAAAATGGGCACCACCCAATCTTTCCCTCCTGATCCTTTAGTCTCAATCATCTGTTAGAGGAAGGACAGAATGTTAAACTGTGAGATCAGAATGCCCATCAGGAAAATCTCAGCATTAATCTGAGTTCCTGGAGCTTCCACAGATTGAAGGGTAGAGCATCTATCCCTGATAGCCTCATGTGTCTGCTGATTAAAGAGCTGACTCAGGAAAGGTCCACCTAGATGTTGTATTTGGGAGACAGATGAATAAATGTTGTCAACTTCCATTTACTTTTAGTTTTCAATATTTTATAAGGAAAGCTGAAAACAAAATCTACAATGTGTGCTATATAATTTGTATAAAAAAACAAATGACACATTGGCAATGAAGGGTTGTATATTCTCAGGCTGATATGGGTGCGATCTTGCCAATAGGGGTGCATTGGAGGCGGGACTGCTGCTTGTCAGGTTGATGTCCCGCCTCCATCGATTTGTGGCCAGCCCACGTTATTTTC
Organism: Somniosus microcephalus; assembly: GCF_052327205.1. Taxonomy (NCBI): domain Eukaryota; kingdom Metazoa; phylum Chordata; class Chondrichthyes; order Squaliformes; family Somniosidae; genus Somniosus; species Somniosus microcephalus. The sequence goes on along the minus strand of NC_140993.1, from coordinate 186,977,488 downwards.
CCTTGATTGCCCTTGTTAAGCCCACCCAGCGGGCTTAGCAGGCCAATTAAGGGAAAGCCGGTTACAGAGAACGTCAGCGTATGACAATTCATCTGTCAAAAATTTTTGACAGATGAATTGTCATCATTTGACAGCTCTGTGAAGCTGTCAAACACTAACATTCTCTGTAGTTTGATGAGCTCTTGAATTCAAGACTCATCAAACTTCTTTCTTTTGCAGAAATTAGATGGTTGTTGCATTGGAGAATTCAACAGCCATCTTTCATCTCTGCCGCGGAGGTGCGAGACTCTCCACATACCTAACTCTTGAAGCTTGCAGGAAGAAACAAAGGTAAGTAAACTTTTTCTAACACTTTCCACTTACCTCACATACTCACCTCTCCACATTTGCACCCATCACTTACCTTCACAGCACACCTTTGCACCCCGCAGACCCTCGCAGACTCACTACTCGCCTTGGTGACCCTGGCGGGGTTTGCAACCTTTGGGAAACCCGCACTTTTGTGGGTAAAATGGGGATAATCCTCCTATCTGCCTGTTAACTACCTGTTAACAGGCATTTAAGTGACTGTAATCCCTTCCCGCCTCCAAGGAGACGGGACTCAGCACGGGTCGGGCACCTGCCTCCTGGGAAGATGGCACGGAGGCAGCTTGGGGGTGGGATGGGTATCCGTCCCCAATTCTGCCATTTTTCCAGTGATCCCGCCTCCATACCCGCCTCCATAGGGCTGGCAAAATCGCGCCCATAGATACAAAAATTTCATGGATTCATTGTTTTATATGTTAATGTTCTTGAATCATTGCATTAAATTCATTTTAGGTATATGTGTGGTTGAAAAAAACATGATTTAAAAAAGTTTAATTTTGTTATTGCAATAAAAAAGAATAAATTTGTTAACAGGTGAGTAAATTATTTTGCACATTGATTTTCAGGAGTTTCCCATAATACTCACATGTACTAGACGTCTACTATTAGAACTTCACTTAATATTTTATCAGTGATAAATAATTCAACATTCAACTAAGCTGAATTTGGAAAGATTGAAAAACCATTATTGGTCTCACAGGAAAACTTGCTGCAAATAATACTCTTTTAATCAATTCATGCCTGAGATTTATGAAATATTTTATAAGCTACGATCTCTAGTTATTTTACATTAGAACATAACTATCATCTGAAAGTCATCTTTAACTCTACTGATTAAGCACATTGCCCTAAACTAGGAAGAACAACAAGATGTATTTCCAATGGAGCAAGAGACCAGCAAGACTTTTCTGACACTTACTAAGATTTCTAATTAAAATTTATGAAAACCTAACAACCTGGATCCACAACATTGCACTTGACCAATCCTTCTTGGCATCATGACAAAGTCTAACCAGAACAATGTGAAAATGTGTAGCAGTTTCTTCTGCATAATAAAACTTATGTATTTAAATTAACAGCACATCATAATATGGTGCAACTAAATAGAACAAACAATGTTGCATTAGAGTGCAGAAAATACTAATAGCATTTTAATAGTGCTTGTACAAATAACAATAATTGGTGAGGCTGTGGCAAAGCCACCAAGAGACTCTTGCAGTAATGTATATAATTGCCTTTAACAGGGGCTTGTTACCTTTAAGTGTTTGCTCTGTATAAACAGCGCGGGTTCAGTAAAATGGCGATCCAGCGTGATGACGTCATCACGCAGGTCACGTGACGTTCCCAACGGCGGGAAATGTGATGACGTCATGACGTCAGAGGGGAGAGGCGTTCCCCCTCTGTCCTCATGGAACCAGTTGGTGTACAGACCTGTATCGAGTTCTCCTGCGTTTTTGTTTGTAACTTTTACTAGTGCATTAAACCACGTTTGGTTAACTGCTAGTTTCAGTCTCAGTACTTTCGTTAGGAGTTCAAGCACTCCTACATTGGTGACCCCGAAACCTCGCGGACGTTCTTCGCGGCGGAAATGGAACGTAGTGCCATGATGGAAGCCAACGCAGTGGCTTTGAAGCTCCCCCAATTTTGGGAACAACAGGCGGCCTCCTGGTTTGTACAAGTGGAGGCGCAGTTCAAGCTCCGCAACGTCGTGCAGGATCAGACCCGTTATCGTTACGTGGTCTCCGCACTCGACAGCTCGACGGCGTCGAGGATCATCAGCCTACTGGAGAACCCCCCGGCCACCGACAAGTATGTCGCCATTAGGGCACGGCTAATGCAGGTATTCGGCCTTACGAAGGCAGAGCGCGCACGCCGTCTACTCACGCTGCCCAGGTTAGGAGACTCCAAACCTTCGGAGTTGATGCTCACACTCCTGGGGTCTGAACCGCAATGTTTCCTGTTCCACGAACTGTTCCTCAGTCAACTGCCCGAACAGTGTTGGCGGCCCTCACCAGATCAGATGCCGGGGATTGCATAGCACTCGCCGAAGAGGCGGATAAAATATACGTGGTCCGACAACAACACTGCGCCGTCACGAGACACTCCGCCCCAAAGGGTCCTGCCTTGACGCCTCCAACAACCGGTTTCTGTTATTACCACGCTCGGTTTGGCGTGAAGGCCAGAAGCCGCCGTCCGCCTTGCAGTTTCGTGCCCAAAACACCGAACAAGCAACTGCGCATCAAGAACACCAACTCCGGGGCGTGCCCCGCGGCCACGATGGCGATCGGCGATTCCAGGAAACTACCTTATTTAACTGACTCCATCTCGGGCCGTCGTTTTTTGTGTGACACAAGGGCGCAGTGCAGCATCCTTCCCACGTCAGTCCTCGACCTTCGGTCCGGCAGGCGTGGTTCTCCCCTCCAAGCTGCCAACGGGGGTGCGATTCGTACTTGTGGGACACGGTGGGTCCAGGTCTGCTTCAGTGGCCAATGCTTTATATGGGACTTCGTCACCGCCAAAATTTCACAGGCGCCGACTTTTTATGCGCCAACGGCCTATTGGTTGATTTTAAAAATCGTCGGCTCGTTCACGCTGCCACGTTCGACTGTATTCCCTGTGTGCGCGGCACGGTCGCACCGCACCCGGTCTCCTGCGCTCGGCCACCCCCCGATATTTTCTCCCGCCTCCTCGGGGACTTTCCAGAGCTGACTAAGCCCACCTTCTCGGCTTCGACCGCCAAACATAGGGTGGAGCACCATATAACGACGACGGGCTCTCCCGTCTACACCAGGGCACGGCTGCTAGAGCCCAGCAAGCTCGCGGCTGCTAAGGTGGAGTTCGCCGCCATGGAAAAGTTGGGGATTATTCACCGGTCGAATAGCCCCTGGTCCTCGCCTCTCCACATCGTCCCTAAGCCCGGGGGTGGATGGCGGCCCTGCAGCGACTACCGCCGCCTCAATGATGTCACGACCCCCGACCGGTACCCCATACCGCACATACAGGATTTCTCCGCACATTTGGCGGGGAATTCGATCTTCTCCAAGGTCAACCTCATCCGTGGGTACCATCAGGTACCGGTGCATCCCCAGGACTTCCAAAAGACAGCGGCCATCACCTCTTTTGGCCTGTTTGAGTTCCTCTGCATGCCTTTCGGACTTAAAAACGCAGCGCAGGCATTCCAACGCCTAATGGATTCGGTGCTGCGGGATCTCAAATTTTTGTTCATCTAACTGGATGACATACTGATCGCCAGCGCCACAAAGGACGACCATCTCCAACATCTGTGCATTCTCTTTCGTCGCCTTCAGCAGCACGGCTTCATTGTCAACCCGGCCAAATGCCAGTTCGGCCTGCAGCAAATCGACTTCTTAGGCCACCACATCACTTCAGAGGGGGCAATGCCGCTTCGGGCTAAGGTGGAGGTGATCGCCACATTCCCGCGGCCGTAGTCTGTGAAGGCACTCCAGGAGTTCCTGGGTATGGTAAATTTTAGCCATCGTTTTGTTCCCAGGGCTGCACAGCTCATGCGACTGCTCTACGAGGCCCTCAGAGGGAAGCCGGGAAAGGAGCCCGTAGTTTGGACGCCGGAAAGGGACCGCGCTTTCGGGGACACGAAGACCGCCCTCGCGAATGCGACAATGTTGGCACACCCCCTGCCAGGAGCCACCATCGCTCTCACGACTGACGCGTCGGACTACGCCATAGGGGCCGTCCAAGAGCAATGGTTCGACGACACATGGCAACCACTGGCGTTTTTAGCCGCCAGCTGCGACAGCACGAACGCCAGTACAGTATCTTTGACAGGGAGCTGTTGGCGTTGTTTTTGGCCATTCACCATTTTCGTTTTCTGCTCGAAGGGCGCCACATCACTGCGTTTGTTGACCACAAACCGCTGACATTCGCGATGGCCAAGACTGCCGAACCGTGGTCAGCTCGATAGCAGCGACAGCTTACATTTATTTCTGAATTTACCACCGACATCCAGCACATGGCCGGCAAGGACAACGTGGTAGCGGATTGCCTTTCCCGCGCCACCGTCCAAGCCGTGCAGTTGGGCAGCGATTATGCGAGAATGGCGGCCGACCAAGCTGCTGACCTGGACACTCAAGCCTTTCGTTCTGACTCCGCCAGCCTTCAAGCGAAGGATGTGCCGTTCCATTCGGCGGGCACCACTTTAATCTGTGACATCTCCTTGGGAGACCCCCGTCCGATTGTTCCGTCCATCTGGCGTCAGAAAGTTTTCAACGCCATACACGGACTTTCGCATCCTGGTGTGAGGGCATCGCAGACGTTGCTAGCATCCAAATTCATCTGGAGAGGGATGCGCAAGGACATCTGCAACTGGGCGAACACATGTGTGGTTTGTCAACGAGCCAAAGTACAACGGCACTTCAGGGCCCACTTGGCCACCTTCGAGGTACCGGAATGTCGGTTCGACCACATCCACATCGACCTTGTGGGGCCACTCCCGCCGTCGCGGGGTTTCACACACCTTCTGACGATGGTAGATGGCAGCACGAGATGGCCAGAGGTGGTTCCCCTGATGTCTACCACCTCTTCGGATGTCGCTCAAGCCTTTATCTCGCCATGGGTAGCACGCTTTGGGGTTCTGATGGATATTTTGTCCGACTGCGGTCCACAATTCTCATCTGAGCTTTGGAACGCGGTGGCCTCAGCCTTAGGCACCAAACTCCATCGCACCATGGCCTACCACCCATAGGCGAATGGGCTGTGTGAGCGTTTTCGTCGTTCATTGAACGGCCGCTCAGGGCCAGCCTCCTAGACGCGGCATGGGTCAATAAACTGCCTTGGGTTATGCTGGGGTTGCGCACGGCGCCAAAGGAGGACCTGCAGGCTTCGGCCGCGGAAATGGTTTATGGCCAGCCGCTCTGTGTACCAGGCAAATTTCTGCCGTCCCCTACACAGCCGTGGTCCGCAGCCACTCAGCGGGAAGCCCACCGGGAAGCGGCCCAGTGCTTCCAGCCAGTTCCGACGTCACAACACGGTTTTCCTGCCTCCCAAATTCCAGTGGAGTTGATGAAGGCCAAATTCGTGTTCGTTCGTCAGGATGCCCATTGCAGCCCGCTCCAGCCTCCGTATACGGGTCCTTTCCGGGTTTTACAGACAGGGGCTAAGACTTTTTTGGTCGACCTCGGGGGCAGGCCAGACCACATCTCCGTCGATCGCATCAAGCCCACGCACATGGACCTTGAACAGCCAGTCGAGCCCGTTCAGCCACCATGTAGGGGTCGACCGCCGGCTGCTGCCGCAGCTGACCAGGCCGCTATCCCCTCCAGCTCATCAGCTGCTCAGCATTTTCCTCTCCGGGAATTTAGGAGTCGTTCAAACAGGCTTGTCCGACCTCCTCTGCGATTGACTTTCCTTATTAAAGACAATTCTGGGGGGGGCATATGTGGCAAAGCCACCAAGAGACTCTTGCAGTAATGTATATAATTGCCTTTAACAGGGGCTTGTTACCTTTAAGTGTTTGTTCTGTATAAACAGCGCGGGTTCGGTAAAATGGCGATCCAGCGCGATGATGTCATCACGCAGGTCACGTGACGTTCCCAACGGCGGGAAACGTGATGATGTCATGACGTCAGAGGGGAGAGGCGTTCCCCCTCTGTCCTCGTGGAACCAGTTGGTGTACAGACCTGTATAGAGTTTCTCCTGCGTTTTTGTTTGTAACTTTTACTAGTGCATTAAACCACGTTTGGTTAATTGCTAGTTTCAGTCTCAGTACTTTCGTTAGGAGTTCAAGCACTCCTACAAGGCGAACGGCGCTCACCGTTATTTCTGCACAAATCGGACAGCAACTTCCAGCGAGTGCAGATGCGCAGTTAAACATAAAATGCCAGAAGTTGCTGTCCAAGATACGTTGCTCCTCCATAAACTGCGCAAAAGCAGCATCTCACTGTGTTGAACGATGTGCACTTCCTGTTCTTGCATGGTAGATACAGACTAAGCTTGCCACAGAAAGGTAGGGCTTGTCTATTTCAGCCTAACTATCTTGTTTTAATGGCATGCTAAGTCTTAATTGCTGCTGAACAATCTCTCTCACACTGAAAATTAACCTTTACAACTGTGCAGTCTCATTCTTTCAGCTTTTAATTGTTGGAGATTTTTTTTTAATGTAAATTTTAAAACTTTTTCTTTCTGTCTCTTTTTTCTCTCTCTTTATCCAATCTTTCTTTCCTCTCCTTATTTCACTTTCTGTACCTGAATTCACTCACTCTAACTTAAACTTCCTGGTCGCTAATTTAATGGAGGAGGCGGGTTGGAGTTGGGTTGCTTGGTGGGCGGGTTCCGGTTCCGCTGTCGGTTTCAGCTGCTCCTCAATCTCCATGTTCAGTTAAGTGGGCTCATTAAGCCCAACGTGCACGTTACCCGGCCCAATGAGTGGGAGCGGGTCTGCTGCTCGCCTCTGCTGAAGTCACTCGTTCAGTTGTTTTTAAAGGGCTCCATGTAGCCCTAGCTTTTCATTTCCTTACTGCTGCTCTGGGAATCGTCCAGCTCATTATGACTGCTGCAAGAGCAAAGGCTTCTCCATAGTTTGCTGAAGACTCCCTCCAAGCTCTTGTGGAAGGAGTAAGAGAGCACAGGGACATCCTGTTCCCTCGCGATGGCCGGAGGAAGCCTCCTCAGCAAACAAAGGCAGCCTGGCTGCGAATTGCTGAGGAGGTCAGCGCTAGGTCAGTTTGCTCGCGCACATGGGTCCAGTGCCGAAAAAGCTTCAGTGATCTTCTGCGCTCAGCAAAAGTGAGTATCACATTGTAGGAATGGTTAGATTCCTAACTAAATGACTGAGGTCGAGTCAGTCTATCAAACAAACGATGTTTAATACTAATCAACGGAGTTTAAAACGAAAACACAGGAGAACTACATTACAGGTCTGTACTCTTTGCTGGCTCCACGAGGACTGGCTAGGGCGGCTCCCCAGCCTGACATCATGACATCATCATGTTTTCCCGCCACTGGAGGATCACGTGATCAACGTGATGACATCATCGCATTTGGTCTCATTCTTAAAGGGACCACGCTATGTACATGCAATGATATGAACAAAGATACAGATTCATTCTGTAGCTAATAATTTGTTAAAGATAATTATGTACATTAGATCAGAGTCCCCCTGGTGGCTCCGCCACATGCGCCCCCCCCAGAATTGTCTTTAACAGTAAAAGTCAATCGACTTGGAGGTCTCACAAGCCTGTCAGAGCGACTCTTGTATTCTTGGAGTGGACGTTGTTGAACAGCGGGCGGGCTGGCGGATGGAAGCCTTCGGTCTGGCGTGGATGCAGCGGGAGGTCGACCACGTCGTGGTGGCTGTGCGGTCTCTACTGGCCGGTCGATGTCCAGGCGTGCCGGTTTGAGACGGTCAATGGATATGTGGTCGGGTTTACCACCGATGTCTACAGAGAAACACTTGTCACCTGTCTCCAGTACGCGAAAAGGGCCTGTGTAAGGGGCCTTGAGCGGATCCCTATGGGCATCATGACGAATGAATACAAATTCAGCATTCTTTAGCTCCGCTGGTACGTGTGAACATGGAAGGCCGTGATGCGAAGTTGGGATAGGCGCAAAAGCCCTGGCTGTTTCGCGGTGGCTGCTGAGTTGGTTGGCTGTGGACCACGGCTCAGTTGGAAGTGGCAGGAAATCTCCCGGTACGCGGAGTGGCTGGCTGTACACGAGCTCCGCGGCGGATGATTGCAGGTCGTCTTTGGGTGCCGTGCGGAGACCCAACATGACTCACGGAAGCTTATCCACCCATCTGGCACCTTGGAGGCTGGCCCTCAGCGATGCCTTTAACGATCTGTGGAAACATTCACACAAACCGTTTACTTGCAGGTGATAGGCCGTGGTGCGGTGAAGCTTGGTGCCGAGACCCTGGGCCACAGCATTCCAGAGCTCGGAAGAGAACTGTGGACCGCAGTCTGAAGAAGTGTCCGCCAGAACGCCAAAACATGCGACCCACGAGGAGAGGAATGCTCTGGCGACATCAGCGGACGTAGTAGATGCCAGAGGAACTGCCTCTGGCCATCTAGTAGTACGATGGTGAGGATGTGTGTGAACCCCTGTGATGGTGGAAGCGGCCCGACGAGGTCCACGTTGACATGGTCGAATTGACGTTCTGGTACTGCGAACATGGCCAATGGGGCCTTAACGTGACGTTGCACCTTAGACGTTTGACAAACGACGCAGGAGTTAGCCCAGTCGCGGATATCCTTACGCATTCCTCTCCAGACGAACTTAGCCGACATTAATTTTTGAGATGCCTTCACGCCAGGATGCGAAAGCCCATGTATGGCGTCAAAAACTTTGTGGCGCCAGGCGACTGGAACGATCGGGCGGGGATCTCCCATGGAGACATCGCAGAGTAACGAGGTACCTACAGCGTGGAATTGCACATCGGTCGGTGGAGGCTAGAGGTGTCGGTGCGATACGCTTGTGTTTCAGGGTCGGATGCCTGATCGGTAGCCATGAGGGCATAATCAATGCCCAGCTGGACTGCCCGTACGGTCGCGCGAGAAAGGCAATCAGCTACCAAGTTGTCCTTGCCAGCTACGTGTTGGACGTCTGTCGTGAATTCTGAAATGAAAGTTAGCTGTCGCTGCTGTCGAGCCGACCACGGTTCGGCAGTCTTGGCCATGTCGAAGGTCAGTGGTTTGTGATCTACAAACGCAGTGAAGGGACGTCCTTCTAACAAAAAACGGAAATGGTGGATAGCCAGGAACAGCGCCAGCAACTCCCGGTTGAAAGTGCTGTATTTGCGTTTGTTGCGCCGGAGTTGGCGGCTGAAATATGCCAGTGGTTGCTGTTGTGTATGTACCTTTAAGGGAATAACTGGTCTTAGACTGCAGTACCGGCAGTGACCACCCCTGTATAAAAGGCCCTAGCAGGCTTCTGTAGTTTCAGTTTCCAACTGCCTCTTGTTCAGTAAAGTACCTGTTAAACTGTTCTCCTGAAGTCCGTGTATTATTGAGGCGCGGACTTTAAAGTGGCGACGAGTAAGTTTGAACTCACCTGCAGTGTGGCATCATCTCACGGGGATCTCACCTGAAAGGAAGGTCCTGGAAGGTCATAGCCTGAGCAACGGGCGTCGACCGAGGGCAACCGCCCAAAGAATCCATCGGTGTTTGGAGAATTGCGGGAGAGACTGTGGTTCCAGCGAATCATGCTGGTAGCAGGTAGCACGCTGACCCTTCCGGACTGCGGCGGGCTCAAGCTCGATCGAGTGGCTCTACAAATCGGGCCGCGCAGCGTCGCCGTGAAAAGAAAACAAGAGAGAGAGGGTGGAGCACACAGGGCACGGTCGGTGCTCGAGAACAGGACAGCGGAGAGAAACTAAACGGGGGGGAAGGAAAGCGAGACGCGCCGAAGCTGCGGGTCGCTGCCATTACCCCATAGAATGCTAGGAGCAGCGTGGCAGTAAGGGGAAGAAGCAAAAGCGCGGGAGGCATCATTTTATCCCTTTGGGGAAGAAGCAAAAGCGCGGGAGGCGCCATTTTATTCCATTGGGGAAGAAGCAAAAGCGTGGGAGGCACCATTTTAAATCGCCCAAGATGCCGAAAAGTGGCAGTATCACTGCTTTCGACAACGAGGTAGAAGACTGGACCACGTATGTGGAAAGAATTGAAGTGTACTGCAAGGCAAATGAGGTGGCTGATGGAAAGAGGGCGTCGGTATTATTAAATCTGATGGGTGCGAGTACGTACGGCCTATTGCGGAATTTAATTATCCCAGCTAAACCAATGGAGAAAAGCTTTGAGGAGATTGTTCATATCTTGCAGGAACACCTAAGCCCTACACCACTGCTGATAGCAGAAAGATTCAAGTTCCATAAAAGAAACCAGCACAAAGGTGAAAGCAATGCTGACTATCTTACGGAACTATGCAAGTTATCGAAGCACTGCCAGTTCGGAGCAGGACTGGCAGACACCTTACGGGATAAGTTTGTCTGTGGGCTCCAGAGTGAAGGAACCCAGAAACGACTACTTTCAAAAAAGGACCTGACGTTACAACAGGCTTTCAGCGTGGCAGTATCCTACGAAGCAGCAGCACGGGGAGCTGCGGAAATACAACAGAAACCACAAGAATACAGCGCTAACGGAATGGCGTATGGAGCCGAAAAGTGCTATCGCTGTGGCAGAACAACCCATGAGCAGAAGGACTGCTGGTTTAAAGACAAAATATGCAGGCAATGCGGGAAAATGGGACATATAGCAAGAGTCTGCAGGTCGGGAAAGAAGACCAACATGACAAGAACTACTAAGGAACAGTACAGGAAAGTAAAGAAACTGACAGATAGTAGTTCAGAAGACCAGGAGAGTGATAAAGACTCCGGGAGCAGGCGACTAAGTTGTTTAAAGTTACACAACGTGATCGCAAAAGAAGATCACCGAACCATTTGGGTCACCCTCATGATAGCAGGGTCCCCAGTGAAGATGGAATTGGACACAGGATCAGCCCTAACTGTCATGAATCGACGAGACTATGAGCGGCTATTCTCACACATACCCTTAAAGGACACGTCCATTGTATTGAAGACATACACGGGGCAAAAGGTCTACCCCAGAGGAAAAATAAGGGTGCCAGTTGAATAAAACGGAAAGGAAACACAGAAACTATACATGTATATACTACGAGATGGAGGACCACAATTATTGGGACGTGAATGGATCTGAAGACTACAATTGGATTGGCATTCCATTCTGGCACTAACTGTGACTGACAAAAAAGATGATGATGTCGCACCTGGACGTCTGTCACAAATTCTATCTGACGCGGAAGAGGTGTTCCAACAAGGACTTGGGACTCTCAAAGGAGTAAAGGCAACCATAAAGATTGCGGATAACGCAACCCCAAAATTTTTCAATGCCAGACCGGTGCCATACGTGATTCACCCAGCTGTGGAAGCTGAATTGGAGAGTCTGGAGCATTCGGGGGTGCTGTCTAAGGTGGACTGGAGCGAGTGGGCCACACCCATCGTTCCTGCAATGAAGAAAGCATTGAGCAGCACGCCTGGGGAGCCAAGGAAGGTTGGCATCTGTGGGGACTTCAAGGTGACTGTGAACCCAGTCCTGCACACAGTATAATATCCGCTTCTGTGGATAGAAGATATTTTCGCCTCACTATCTGGAGGGAAACGTTTTACAAAGATTGACCAGGCTCAAGCGTATCTACAAATGCAGGTGGAAGAAGCATCTAGGAAATACCTCACGATAAACACTCACAAAGGCCTTTACCAGTACAATCGACTGGTATTTGGGGTAGCATCGGCCCCGGCTATGTGGCAGAGGGCAATGGGACAAGTCCTGCAAGGGATCCCGGGGACCCAGTGTTATTTGGACGACATCCTGGTTACGGGCGAAAATGACAATGAATACCTTGCCAACCTGGAACAGGTGCTCACGAGATTGCAGGAATATGGGCTACGAGCCAACCGTCCCAAATGCGAGTTCTTCAGGAACAAATCTCGTATTGTGGCCACATGATTGATGAGGAAGCGTTGCATAAGTCGCCGGACAAGATTGAGGCTGTAGTCAAGGCTCCAGCACCAGAAAATGTGTCGCAACTGAGCTCGTTCCTCGGGTTGGTGAACTATTACCATAAGTTCTTGCCGAATTTATCTACAATTCTGCACCCACTGAACGCCCTCCTTCAAACTGGTGTGACATGGAAATGGAGTGATGAGTGTAAGCGTGCCTTCCAGGAATGTAAATGCCAAATCACTTCAAAAGAAGTATTGGTCCACTACAACCCAACACTTCCGATTCGGTTGGTATGTGATGCGTCACCTTACGGCATTGGAGCGGTGCTGTCACACAAATTCCGTGACGGTTCAGAGAGGCCACTAGCCTTTGCATCGTGCTCGCTAACCTCAGCCGAGCGTAACTACGCCCAGATTGACAGGGAGGCCCTCAGCCTGGTGTGGGGGGTGAAGAAGTTCAATCACTATCTGCATGGGCAGAAATTCACCCTATTGACTGATCATCAACCCCTGGTCTCAATTTTTAACCCAAAGAAGGGCGTTCCGGTGATGACGGCGCAACGGCTGCAAAGATGGTCACTTTTTCTAGGGGCACATCAGTATGTCATAGAATACAAAGGTACGAAACAACATGGAAACGCTGATGGGCTGTCGCGCCTACCGTTGCCTACGGCGGAAGAAGCACCTGCAGTGGACCCTGTGGAGATATTCCATGTGACCATAGTCGAATGTTTGCCTGTTACAAACGCAAGTATTGAGAAGGAAACCCGAAATGACCCAACACTCTCTTGGGTCTATGATTTGATGCTGAAGGGATGGCCAGCATGTGGCGACTCACTGTTGCCAGCATTCTCGCCAAGGAGAGAACAGCTGTCAGTGTGCCGGGGAACCTTGATGTGTGGATTCCGAGTGGTAATTCCACCCAAGTTGAGAGATAGAGTACTCAATGAGCTTCACGAGGGTCATCTGGGAGGGGTAAAAATGAAGAGCCTAGCCAGGGCGTTTGTGTGGTGGCCGGGAATCGATAAAGAAATCGAGGATATGACCAAGAGATGCACAGGATGCCAGAAGGTCCAAAACGCTCCACCACAGACCCCGCTACATCCATGGGAGTGGCCCTCATCTCCATGGCAACGGGGACACATTGATTTCGCTGGTCCATTTATGGACTCAATGTTTCTAATCGCTGTGGACGCCCATTCGAAATGGCCAGAGGTCATTAAAATGTCCTCCACCACCACGGAAAAAACTATTGCAGTCCTAAGGACCATCTTCTCCAGGAATGGGTTGCCAGAACAGATCTGTTCCGACAATGGCCCACAGTTTGTGTCTGAGGATTTCTGGAGTTTCCTGAAGAATAATGGGGTGAAACATTACACATCTGCCCCATATCATCCAGCCACAAATGGATTGGCTGAGAGGCTTGTTCAGACCTTTAAAAAGGCCATAAAGGCAATGTATAATGACAACATACCACTGCAACACAAGGTGGATAACTTCCTGTTTGCTTACCGGAATGCGACACATGCAGTAACAAACCAAACTCCAGCCGTACTGTTTTTCAACCGGAGACTAAGATGTCGCTTGGGTTTGCTCAAACCAAACATAAGACGAGATGTTGAGGATAAGCAGTTCCAGCACATAAATGAGAAGCCAACCAGGAGCTTCAAGATAGGGCAACCAGTCTTGGCCCACGACTACCGAACAGAAAAATGGCAGCCAGGCACGATATGCACACAGCAGGGACCACTAATGTACACAGTGGACGTTGGAGAGAGCATCATGAGAAGCCATGCTGACCAGATTCTAGAGTCACAGGAACAAGCCAAACCTGTACCACAAGCATGTGCACCTGGTAATGAGCCCAAAGTACAGATTGCGTCTACCTCAGAAGCAGGGGTATTGGAAGCTGACGAACCAACCAATGACAATGAGCCAGAATTGACTCCACCGCCAGAACAGGATACTCGAGAAAGGCGCTATCCAGTCCGGATCAGGAAGCCTCCTCAAAGACTGAACTTATAAATGACTATTTCAGTTGATGTATATATTAGTGAGGAAATTGTAATTGTAATTAGTTATTATTTAGTTGTTAAATGAATGTTATGTACTGTTTATCTAAAAGGGGAGGAATTGTTGTGTATGTACCTTTAAGGGAATAACTGGTCTTAGACTACAGTACCGGCAGTGACCACCCCTGTATAAAAGACCCTAGCAGGCTTCTGTAGTTTCAGTTTCCAGCTGCCTCTTGTTCAGTAAAGTACCTGTTAAACTGTTCTCCCGAAGTCCGTGTATTATTGAGGTGCGGACTTTACAGTTGCCACGTCCCATTGACCCACTGTTCCTGCACAGCGCCTATGGCATAGTCGGAAGCGTCGGTGGTAAGGGTGATGGTGGCACCTGGCACGGGGTGCGCCAACATAGTTGCATTGGCTAGAGCGGTTTTTGTGTTGTCGAAAGCGTTGTCCATTTCGACCGTCCAGGCTATTGTATCCTTTCTGGCCTTGCCTTTGAGGGCCTCGTAGAGGGGCTTCATGAGTCGTGCTGCCTTGGGCACAAAGCGGTGGTAGAGATTCGCCATGCCCAGGAATTCTTGAAGAGCCTTGGTGGACCTTTGACTGCAGTGGAATTGCGCCCTCCGAAGTAGTGCGGTGGCCCAAAAAGTCAATCTGTTGTAGGCCGAACTGACACTTGGCCGGGTTGATTATGAGGTCATGTTGGCTGAGACGCCAAAAGAGGGTGCGGAGATGGCAGACGTGTTCCTCTTTGGTAGAGCTGGCTATCAGGATGTCGTCAAGGTAGACAAATAAAAAGGGAGGATCCCGCAGGACCGAGTCCATTAGTTGTTGAAAAGCTTATGCGAGGTTCTTGAGCCCAAATGGCATCTGTAGAAACTCGAACAGTCCAAAGGGAGTGATGATAGCCTTTTCTGGACGTCCTGCATGTGTACGGGAACTTGGTGGTAGCCACGGACTAGGTCGACCTTGGAGAAGATTGAATTTCCCGCCAAATGGGTGGAGAAATCCTGTATATGTGGGATCGGGTACCGATCGGGAGTAGTGGTGTCATTAAGGCGTCGGTAGTCCCCGCATGGCCGCCATCCACCGCCGGGCTTCGGGACGATGTGGAGAGGCGAGGACCAGGGACTATTCTACCGGTGAATAATCCCCAGCCGTTCCATCGTGGCAAACTCTGCCTTCGCAGCCGCAAGCTTGCCGGGTTCCAGGTGCCGAGCTTGCGCGTAAACCGGAGAGCCAGTCGTAGTAATGTGGTGTTCAACGCCATGCTTAGTGGCCGAGGAGGAGAAAGTGGGCTTGGTCAGCTCCAGGAATTCACCTAATAGGCGAGTGAACTCGTCCGGCGAGGACAACGCGCAGGAGACAGTGTGCGACGTTGCGGAACTGCGGAAGCAAGGGATGGAGTGGAAGGTGGCCGCGTTGACCAATCGACGATTTCTTACATCCACCAAGAAGCTGTTGGCGCATAAGAAATCCGCGCCGAGGATGGCTTGCGAAACCTTGGCTGTAATAAATTCCCACTGAAACCGTTGCCTGCCAAAGCACACCTGGACCCGCCGTTTGCCAAAGGTACGAATGGCCCCGCCATTAGCTGCCTCAAGGGAGAGGCCGTGCATCCCAGACTGAATATCGAGTGCTGAGGCAGGAAGGATGCTGCACTGTGCCCCGGTGTTGCATAAAAAGCGCTGGCCTGAGAGGGAATCTGGAATGTCGAGGAGCTTCCCGGAATTTCCAATCGTCATCGCGGCCGCGGAACATCCCTCAGGCTCGGTCTTCCTTTTCTGGAGTTGCTGCTGGTTTTGATGTCGGGTTTTTTTTAGGCGCGAAACTGCAGGGAGGGCGGCAGCCTCTGGCTTTCGCGCCGAAACGGGCATGGTAAAAACACAAGCCGGGGGATGGAGGCGTCGGGGCGGTGTTCGCGGGGGAGGGGTGCCTCGTGGCGGCGCAGGATTGCTGCGTGACCGCATAAATCGTATCTGCTTCTGCAACAAGTGCTGCGCAATCTGTGGCTTCCGATCTGGCGAGGGCAACCTGAACCTGCTCGGGTAGTTGACTCAGGAATAACTCCCAAAAGAGGAAACATTGTGGTTCTGAGCCAAGGAGCGTGAGCATCTGGCTCATTAACTCAGATGGCTTGGAATCGCCAAGCCCGGGCAAAGCGAGTAGCCGGCGGGCACGCTCCGCCTTCGTGAGCCCAAAAACCTGTAATAACCGCGCTTTAAGAGTATTATACTTGCTGTCAACCTGGGGGTTTTCGAGCAGGCTGATGATCCGTGAGGCTGTGGAGCTGTCGAGTGCGGAGACCACGTAAAGGTAATGGGTCTGATCCGCAATGATGTTTCAGAGATCGAATTGTGCTTCTGCTTGGACGAACTAGGAGGCCGCCTGTTGTTCCCAAAACTGTGGGAGCGTCAAAGCCACGGAGTTCGCTTCCATGTTTCATCGCGCTTCGCTTCTTCCGTGAAAATTGTTCACGAAAATTCGGGGTCACCACTGTAGGAATGGCTAGATTCCTAACTAAAAGACTGAGGTCGAGTCAGTCTATCAAACAAACGATGTTTAATACTAATCAACAGAGTTTGAAACGAAAACACAGGAGAACTACATTACAGGTCTGTACTCTTTGCTGGCTCCACGAGGACTGGCTAGGGCGGCTCCCCAGCCTGGCGTCATGACGTCATCATGTTTTCCCGCCGCTGGAGGATCACATGATCAACGTGATGACATCATTGCGTTTGGTCTCATTCTTAAAGGGACCGCGCTGTGTACATGCAATGATATGAACAAAGATACAGATTCATTCTGTAGCTAATAATTTGTTAAAGATAATTATGTACATTAGATCAGAGTCCCCCTGGTGGCTCCGCCACAACACCGCACTTACCTTCACTCTGCTTCCCTTCTCTTCTCATCAGCAGCACTCTGCATTGTCAGCCTGCTCCTCCATGTCCCGCCTGACCCTTACTTCCCTTGCACCCTTACCTATCCCTCTCTCTCTAAGTACTGAATCACTTCACCATCCTACTATGCAGCCCTCACACTTGCTCTCACTGTTGTGCAATGACAACAACTAATAACGCAAGGGAGACTCCTTCCTCTTGGCACTTCACTCCATCTTGGCCTCCCTCTTAGCTTCTATGTTATGGATTCTTCACACTCACTCCATCAATCTCGATAAAACTCAACTTGCGTCCCTCCTTACAGGAAAAGAAAACCCACAATAAGAAAGAGAGAGCGATGACAGGAGGAGGGTCACCATCCCTTGCGACGTTGACTAGCGCTGAGGAGGCTGCTAAGGAGATAGTCCTTGGCCTATTACATTGTTCCAATGAAGCTCAACATAAGCTCAAGGAACAGCACCTCATCTTTCGATTAGGCACTTTACAGTCTGCCGGACTCAACATCGAGTTCAACAATTTCAGATAATTATCCCTGCCCCCATTTTTCATGCTGTATGATTTTTGCCACTCCCATTTGCAACATTTTATCTTTCCTGTCTCTTACAAAAGTACAGGATGTTCTTTCAATTTTTCCTCCCCTCCTAAACGCCTCCCCCCCCCCACCCCGACTCTGCACCTGCTTAATATCTGTTACATCTCCAGCTTTTTCCAGTTCTGATGAAGGGTCGCGGACCTGAAACGTTAACTCTGTTTCTCTCTCCATGGATGCTGCCTGGCCTGCTGAGTATTTCCAGCATTTTCTGTTGTTATTTCAGGAGATAGTGGGAGTTGGCAAGGAGCTGGAATTGGAGGACAGAGAGATGGGCGCATTAGATGAAGCTGTTGACAGAATAGATTTTAAACTCTCTCATTTAGATTTCATGATTTGCTACTGAAATGGCAAATGATGTTCATTGAGATTGACTTTTGATCATCTGCACAATAGGATGTGTCTGCTACCTAAATATGTCTAACTCATGCCTTTACTCTCCCACAGGACCATCGAGAGCCCCCCTCCCCACTGTCCAGGAGGAAGAGGAAGATGAATATTCAGAGGAGCCTGCAGCCTCTGAGGAAGCAGCGTCTCAAGAACTCAGCGCACCCAGCACCAGTGCAGAGACGCACACCTCGGTGGGTCCATCGCCACATAGACTAGTGTTGTCACCTGGTGTATCACAGCTTAGAAGTGAGCATCAGCAGATGGTGGAGACAGGGACAGCACTGGAGAGTCCTCATCAGAGGTTGCAGGACTCTCCTAGCTCTGCTCAGCTGCATGTAGATGCTGTGCCTCTAGGGCCATCTAGAAAGAGAGTGGTGCTGGAACGTCGGCAACAAGAGCAGGAGTCTCTGACAGGGTTTGCATCCACGGCAACTGCGAGGGGCAGGATTTTCATTGGGCTGTGGAGTCGGGATTAGAGGCGTGCGGGGGGTTAAAATCCCAAAATCAGGGGTCCCGACCCCATCCCGCACCCAAACCTGCCTCCATGCCAGTTTCAAAGGAGGCGGGTACCCGCCCCGCACTGGGACCCGCCTACCCGAGGCGGGAAGGGATTAGTGCCAATTAACTGCCTGTTAACAGGTAGTTAACAGGTAGTTTTTAGCCTATCCCTATTTTTAAGGTTGAAGTGTGGGATTCCAGACGGCTCCAAACCACGCCAAGTTAGCGAGGCGGGCCGTCGGGTTGAAGGACTTGGAGGGGTCGAGATGTCAGTGTTCAGGTGAGTGATGTGTGCATGAGTGCAAAGGTAAGTGTGTTTGGTGTGTCTGAAGTGCTTAAAGAAGTTTAAATGACCTTTTCTTACCTTTTCAGCCTTCCTTCCTTTAGGCCTCGGGAGTCCCTCATCTCACCGGCACAGAAAGCAAAATGGCTGTGAACTGTCAAAAGTAACAGCCTGCAGCTTTCTGTGCAGGAGAGATTTCTAATTGAGTCTGTGGAGAAGGACTCGCGTTGGAAGTAAGACTCTCAGTGTTTGACAGCTTCAACAGCTGTGAAACGCTGATATTTCATCTGTCAAAAGCTCTTGACAGATGACATTTCAGTCTGTGATGTCACCTGTTGCCGGGTGGCCCTTAATTGGACTGCTGAGCCCGCAGGGTGGGCTCAACAAGGTCAATCAAGTTAAAATCGCGTGGATTGGCCGCATCTCGATGGAGGCGGGACTACAACCCAGAAAGTTGTAGTCCTGCCTCCAACCCGACTCCTGAATGAAAATCCTGCCCGAGGAGTCCATCTCAAACATGAGCACTGCCATGGTGGAGGCAATGGTGCATGAACATGCCACAGTGGAGAGGTGGCAACCTCCTTGGAAGACATAAGTCGCCAGACTCAACAGAGCATGGTGTCTCTTCTAAATAGATGGTCTGCTATGGAGAATAGATAGGCATCTATTGAGGAGAGACACCAGAAATACATGGACATCCCAGTTATGAGGACTGTCAGTATAGAGACATAAGAAAATAAGAACATGAGAAACAGGAGCAGGAGTAGGCCAATTGGTCCCTCGAGCCTGTTCTTGGTCTCAACACCACTTTCTTGCTCTCGTCCCCTACCCCTTGCCTCCCTTGTAGTTCAAATGTCTGTCAATCTCCACCCTGAATATGTTCATTGACTCCTCCTTCACAGCTCTCTGGGGTAGAGAATTCCAACGATTCACGACCCTCTGAGAGAAGAAATTTCTTCTCATCTCTGTCTTAAATGGGCGACCCCTTATTCTGAAACTATGCCCGCTAGTTCTAGGTACCCCCACTAGGGGAAACATCCTCTCAGCATCCACCCTGTCAATCCCCCTCAGAATCTTATATGTTTCAATAAGATCACCTCTCATTCTTCTAAACTCCAATGAGTATAGGCCCAACCTGCTCAACCTTTCATCATACATCAACCCCTTCATCCCAGGAATCAACCTAGTGAACCTTCTCTGTACTGCCTCCAATGCAAGTATATCCTTCCTTAAATATGGAGACCAAAACTGTACGCTGTACTCTAGGTGTGGTCTCTCCAGCACCCTGTAAAGTTGCTTCAAAACTTCCCTACTTTTATACTCCATACCCCTTACAATAAAGGCCAACATTCCATTAGCCTTCCTAAATACTTGCTGTACCTGCATGCTAACTTTTTGTGTTTCATTTACTAGGACCTCCAGATCCCTTTATACTGCAGCATTTTGTAGTTTCACTCCATTTAAATAATAATTTGCTTTTTCATTCTTCTTTCACATTTTGCCACATTATACTCCATCTACCAAATTTTTGCCTACTCACTTAACCTACTTATATCCCATTGCAGACTCCTTGGCCTAGAAATTCGGTGGGCTGCGCCACCAGTTAGCGCCTGAAGAGGGCACTCAGTGGCTTTAGCGCCACTGGCCATGCGTCCCGCAATATTTAGCTGGGGCGCTAATGACGGCGTTAGCCTGTTGCGCTGCGCCGCCACCGATGATGTCATCGGTGTGCGCAGTGCCCCGCTACTACCCCGATCGCGATATTTGGTAGCGCCCGCCTCTGTAGCGCCGTTCGCAAATTGTGCCCGGTTCACGGGGCCTACCTGTGGCGGGAGTGGTGCAAATTAAGGTGGAGGTGCGGGGCGGCCGTTTTTATCGGCGGTCGCCTGCCAGCACCTCCGTCCCCGGCCTCCTGATCTCCCCCCGCGGCAGTGCCGGCTGTTTTCCGAGAGCCCGGCACTTCTCCTCGGTGCCGGGCTCTTTTGCCGGCACTCGCGATCTCTGATCGCGCTGGCGCAGGCCCCTCCCCCTTAAGAATGGGAGGAAGGCCTGCCTGCGGCACGTTTCGCTGTGATATTCAGTTTCAACGCCCTAAGAGGGATGCGGAGCGCCTCGAGCAGCGCCCCGTGTCCCTCTTGGGGCGCACAAGCTGAATTTCAGGCGGTCGCAACTGCTCTGATCACAGCGGTAATTCCGGCGCCCAGGCGAGCTGGGCGCCCCGTTTGCGGCTCCACCGAATTTCTCCCCCTTTGTGTTCTCCTCACAACTTGCTAAGCCACCTATCTTTGTATCATCTGCAAATTTGGCTACAGTACACTTGGTCCCTTCATCCAAGTCATTAATATAGATTGTAAATAGTTGACGTCCCAGCAATGATCCCTGTGGCACCCCAATTGTGGTGTATGTGCCTTTAAGAGCAATTGTGGTGTATGTGCCTTTAAGAGCCCCAGGTGTGCGTAATGCCGGTAATTGCCACTTGGGCTATATAAGCCTGTGTATTGTGTATATCCTTTAGAACCCCCCCCAGACTTGCTTAGTAAATACCTATGAACCAACTCCTGTCTTCAGTGTCTTTATCTACACACGGACACTACAGTGGCGACGAAGTGGAAACGGACTTACCTGCAATTCGGCAGCACCTCAAGGACATCGATTCCTCCAGCGTCCAGAAGACTCAAGGAAGTAATAGAAACTGTGGTTTCACCAGCTGGCCAAGCTGGTGGCAGGTACTGCGCTAATCCTTCCTGGGCTCCAGCGGCGGGCTCTACAACTGAGACAGGCAGCGAAATCGGAGGCAAGCAATAACGGACTGGGAGGGTGCACTCGGGAGATGGCCGGCGCGGCAAGCAGGTCAGCATTTAGACCTCCGTTGGGAACGAGTCTCCAACAGTGAATAAACGGAAACCACAGTAAGACAGCATTGTTATCGGTAGCAGCGGCGGGAAAGCGCAGGAAGCGCCATATCGTTGCTACAGAGAGAAAAAAAAAGCGCGGGAAGAGCCATTTTTTTTTGAAATGCCTAACTCTGGCAATATTGATGCTTTTGATAATGAAACAGAGCCTAACTTTGGCAATATTGATGTTTTTGATAACAAGATAGAGGATTGGACCACATATGTAGAAAGAGTGGAGGTGTTTTGCACCGCAAATGGAATAGAAGATGAAAAAAAAGCTTCAGTGCTTCTGGATCTAATGGGCGCAGAAACATACAAGCTGTTACGCAACTTAATCACTCCAGCCGAACCGATGGACAAGAATTTTGAGGAGATTGTTGATACCCTACACTGCCAATTCGAGGCAGGACTGGCAGATTCTCTGCAAGACAAATTCATCTGCGATCCCCTAAATGTAAAAACACAAAAAAAGGTATCTTCTGGAAAAGATTTAACACTGGACAAGGCTTTCAGTGCAATAGGAGCGGCAAAGATACAGCAAAGGCCACAGGACTTCGGCACCCATGAAATGACACGGGGTTTCAAGAGATGTTATCGCTGCGGCAGATCCAACCATGACCAGAGGGATTGCTGGTTCAAAGAAAAAGCATGCAGGCGATGCGGAAAGATGGGACACATTCCACGTGTATGCCGATCTGAAAATAAAAAATCCACTAACTGGAAGAGAATCAATAAGGAAAAGCACAGAAAGGTACAAATGATGACGGACAGTAGCTCCAAAGACCAGAAGAGCGATAGCGACTCCGGGAACAAGAGACTAAGCTCTCTCAAATTACATAATGTAATTGCCAATGAAGATTACCAGACCATTTGGGTTACCCTCATAATAGCAGGGTCCCCAGTTAAAATGGAGCTAGATACAGGATCAGCTCAAACCGTAATAAATCGACGAGATTACGAGAGGCTGTTTTCGCATATACCTCTAAAAGACACATCCATTATCTTAAAAACATATACGGGGCAGAAAGTATACCCCAAAGGAAAAATAAAGGTGCCTGTGGTATACAACGGCAAAGAAATACAAAAGTTGTATTTATACATTCTACAAGATGGTGGTCCACCGTTGTTGGGACGTGAATGGATAAGGAAGATACGTTTAGACTGGCACTCCATTCAGGCACTGACGGTGACCAGTAAGGAAAAAAACAATGATGACATCATACCTGAACGATTAAAAGACATCTTGGCCAATGCCAAAGAAGTGTTTCAAGAAAAACTAGGAACCTTGAAAGGCATCACCGCCTCGATAAAAGTGGAAGATGCAGCAATTCCAAAAATTTTTAAGGCAAGACCGGTGCCATACGCAATACGTCCGGCAGTCGAGGCAGAGCTGGAGAATTTGGAAAAGGCAGGCGTATTATCCAAAATAGATTGGAGCGAATGGGCAACACCCATCGTTCCAGTCATGAAAAAAGCATTGAAAAATAACTCTGAGGAACAGAGAAAAATTCGCATCTGTGGGGACTTTAAGGTGACTGTAAACCCGGTCCTTCACACGGTACAGTATCCTCTTCCGAGGATAGAAGATATTTTCGCCTCACTATCCGGAGGAAAACGTTTCACAAAAATTGACTTGGCACAGGCATATCTACAGATGGAGGTTGAGGAGACCTCTAAAAAGTATCTCACAATAAACACACACAAAGGCCTGTACCAGTACAATCGACTGGTTTTTGGAGTAGCATCAGCTCCAGCTATCTGGCAAAGAGCTATGGAGCAAGTCCTGCAAGGGATTCCGGGGACTCAGTGCTACCTAGACGACATCCTTATAACAGGAGAAAATGACAACGAGCACCTTGCCAATTTGGAGCAGGTGCTCACTAGGCTGAAAGAACGGGGCCTACGAGCAAATCGCCCTAAGTGCGAATTTTTCCAAAATCAGATATCATATTGTGGCCACATAATTAATAAGGAAGGGTTGCATAAGTCACCTGAAAAAATTGAAGCAGTTATAAAAGCCCCAGCACCTGAAAATGTTTCACAATTGAGGTCATTCCTGGGATTAATAAATTACTATCATAAATTTTTACCGAACTTATCAACTATTCTACACCCTCTTAATGATCTTCTACGCACAGGAGTGATTTGGAAATGGAACGAAGACTGTAAACGTGCCTTCCATAAATGTAAAGACTTAATCACATCCGAGAAAGTTTTGGCTCATTACAACCCATCACTACCAATCAGACTGGCGTGCGATGCATCCCCTTACGGCATAGGAGCGGTATTGTCCCATAGATTCCCTGATGGCTCGGAACGGCCGATAGCTTTTGCGTCACGCTCATTGAACTCAGCTGAGCGTAACTATGCCCAGATAGACAGGGAAGCACTCAGCCTGGTATGGGGAGTGAAGAAATTCAACCATTACCTACACGGACAAAAATTTACCTTGCTGACTGACCATCAACCCCTCATCTCCATATTCAACCCTAAGAAAGGTGTCCCCATTATGACGGCACAAAGATTACAGAGGTGGTCCCTTTTTCTAGGGGCACACCAATACAACATTGAATACAAAGGGTCAAAACAGCATGGGAATGCTGACGGTTTATCGCGCCTGCCGTTGCCAATGATAGAAGAGGCACCTACAATAGACCCAGTAGAGATATTCCACTCTACCATAGTGGAATGTCTACCGGTGACAAATTCTGCCATTGAAAGGGAGACAAGAAATGACCCTACTCTCTCACGGGTCTACGATTTAACAATGAAGGGATGGCCAGCACATGGCGAACCACTGTTGCCAGCATTCTCGCAAAGAAGAGAACAGCTGTCAGTGTGCCGAGGAACCTTGATGTGTGGATCCAGAGTAGTGATTCCACCCAAACTCCAGGATAAAGTGCTAAAGGAGCTTCACGAAGGGCATCTGGGTGGAGTGAAAATGAAGAACCTAGCTAGGGCGTTTGTATGGTGGCCAGGTATCGATGGAGACATCGAAGACATGACCAAGAGCTGCCTAGGATGCCAGAAGGTCCAAAATGCTCCGCCACAGGCCCCTCTACATCCATGGGAGTGGCCCTCATCTCCCTGGCAAAGGGTGCACATCGACTTTGCTGGTCCATTTATGGACTCAATGTTCTTAATCGCAGTTGATGCACACTCCAAGTGGCCGGAGGTAATAAAGATGTCCTCCACCACCACGGAAAAAACCATCACAGTATTAAGGACCATATTTGCCAGGAATGGGCTGCCGGAACAGATATGTTCTGATAATGGACCACAATTTGTGTCCGAAGAATTCAGAAAGTTCTTAAAGAACAATGGGGTAAAGCACTACACGTCCGCCCCATACCATCCCGCCACCAATGGATTGGCTGAAAGGTTTGTCCAGACCTTTAAGAAGGCCATAAAGGCCATGGGTAATGAAGACATAAAACTTCAGCACAAGGTGGATAACTTCTTATTTGCATATAGGAATGCAACACATATGGTTACAAACCAAACTCCCGCCATGATGTTCTACAATAGAAACCTAAGATGCCGGCTGGATTTGGTCAAGCCCAACATCCGAAGGGACGTGGAGAACCGGCAGTTTCAGGGCATGAATGAAAGGCCAACTAGGGCCTTCCAGATAGGCCAACCGGTTTTGGCCCGGGACTACCGTACCGAGAAATGGCAGCCTGGAACTATCTGCACACGACTAGGACCACTGATGTATACCGTGGACATCGGAGAAAGTATAATAAGGCGCCATGCTGACCAAATCATCAAGTCATCCGAAAAGGGACAACCTACACCACCACGCTATACATCTAACGATGAAGTAGAGATACCCATATCTACCTCCGATCCGGTGATACTGGAACCCGATGAACCCGACACTGGCCTTCAAGCCGAATCAGCCTTGCCAGAAGAACCTACTACACCACCAGAAACTACTACACCCCCGAGGCGTTATCCGGACCGAGTCAGGAAGCCTCCTGAGAGACTAACTTATAATTAATTAATACAGCAATGTAAATTATTTTGCATATAACATGTAATTAATAATTACTTAAAATATGATGTACTAGTTAGCTAGAAGGGGAGGAATTGTGGTGTATGTGCCTTTAAGAGCAATTGTGGTGTATGTGCCTTTAAGAGCCCCAGGTGTGCGTAATGCCGGTAATTGCCACTTGGGCTATATAAGCCTGTGTATTGTGTATATCCTTTAGAACCCCCCCCAGACTTGCTTAGTAAATACCTATGAACCAACTCCTGTCTTCAGTGTCTTTATCTACACTCGGACACTACACCCCCCTTTATCCCAACTCTCTATTTTCTGTTAGTTAGCCAATCCCCTATCCATGCCAATATATTACCCTCAACCCCATGCGCTCTTATCTTGTGCAGTAGCCTTTTATATGACACCTTATCGAATGCCTTCTGGAAATCCAAATACTCTACATCTACTGGTTCCTTTATCCACCCTGTTTATTACATCCTCAAAGAACTCTAGCAACTTTGTCAAACACAATTTTCCTTTCATAAAACCATGTTGACTCTGCTTGATTGTCTTATGATTTTCTAAATGTCCTGCTATTACCTCCATAATAATGGATTCCAGCATTTTCCCAATGACATATGTTAGGCTAATTGGCCTATAGTTTCCTGCTTTCTGTCTCCCTCCTTTCTTGAATAGTGGCATTACATTTGTGGTTTTTCAATCTGCTGGGGCCTCTCCAGAATCCAGGAAATTTTGGTAGATTACAACCAACGCATCCACTATCGCTGCAGCCATTTCTTTTAAGACTCTAGGATGCAGGCCATCAGGTCCAGGGGTCTTGTTGGCCTTTAGCCCCATTAGATTGCCTAGTACTTTTTCTCTAGTGACAGAGATTGTTTTAAGTTCCTCCCTCCATATAGCCCCTTGATTATCTATTATTATTGGGATGTTTTTAACATCTTCTACCGTGAAGCCCGATCCAAAATAATTGTTTAGAGTCTCTGCCATCTCTCTATTTCCCATTATTAATTCCCCAGTCTCATCCTCTAAGGGAACAAGGTTTACTTTAGTTACTCTTTTCCTTTTTATATACCTGTAGAAGCTCTTACTGTCTGTTTTTATATTATTTGCTAGTTTACTCTCATACTCTATCGTCTCCCTCTTTATAATTTTTTTAGTCATCCTTTGCTGGTCTCTAGAAATTTACCAATCCTCTGGCCTACCAGAGTCCTCATGGCCCCACTGATGTGCAACAAGGTGCTCTCAAGCCACTTGCTACCAGTGAAGTGCGGGTGACCCATGTTGGTGGCCGATAACAAGGAAGTGCGGGCTCCTCTCCAAGCACTCACATGACCATGCCACTGCGAAGCCCTCAGTCAGAACCTCAGATTCGGCACCCAACTGAGATGGCCATCTCAGCCCTTGCACAGCCGCAGGAAGAGCAAACTGTTGCGGAGCCCTCCCAGGCTCCCAAACCCAGAGGATGCCCGTCTAAGCAGGCGCAGCATTAAAGTGAGCAAGCTGCCTCTACATCTGCTGAAGCCACAGGGGAAGCATCACTTAGAAGCATGCGTAAGAGGAAGTTAACACACAAATAGTCACAAGGGTAGTCACTTGGCTGTTTTATTGTGTGAAAAAGTACCACTTGTCATCCAGATTGTGATTGCATTAAACAAAAGTGATGGCAAAAATTTGAATTTTTGGCCTACGTGTGCTGAGAAATGGAAGTTACACAATGAGGGCTCAGGGCTACTTGCATTTGTAATGATGGTGGTGAGAGTGATAGGAAAGCACCGTTTATTGGACAGATGATATATGGTGTGTTAAGAAGCTCGTCCTGACATTCACCTCCATCTGCCAGCCACCTGTGGTTGAAGCGTAAGCTTACGCGAATCTGGCATGGATGAATGCATCCCTTGCCTGATGGCCAGCAATTTGGTCGCCTGCTGGATTGGCCACATCCAGCCCCGCAAGGTGTGACTCCTCGTGCTCATCCTGCTCCTCATGCTCCTCCTCGTCCTCCTCTTCATCCTCCTGCTCGTCCTTGTCCTCTTCTTCCGAGGAGGCTGTGCACTTAGCCACCTGTTCCTCAGGCAACGCTAAGCCACGCTGCTGTGCAATGTTGTGCAGGGCACTGCAGACCATGATGGTTCTGGACACCCTGGTTGGTGCATACTGTAGGGCTCCACCAGATCTGTCGAGGCATCAGAATCGCATTTTGAGCAAGCCGATGGTTTGCTCTATGATGCTTCAGTGGAAATGTGACTCACATTGTACGGCTCCTCAGCCTCGTTTGATGGCCTCCTCATCAGTGTCATGAGCCACTTCTCAGGGGATAGCCCTTGTCTCCAAGTAGCCACCCAGAAAGCTACGTTGGAGAATTGAAGCGCGGAGGCACAGTAGACTGCCGCAGGATGAACGAGTCATGGCAACTGCCAGGGAACTTGGTGCAAACATGCATAATGTTCTTCCTGTGGTTACACACCAGCTGGATCTTAAGGGAGTGGAAGCCCTTGCGGTTGACAAATACAGTTGGTTTGTGATGGGGTGCCCTAATGGCCACATGTCTGCAGTCTACGATGCCCTGCACCCTTGGGAAGCCTGCCATATTTACAAAACCAACCGCACGTGCGGTAACACTTGCTTCATCCGTGGAGAAGTGGATGTAACTGTGCAACTTTGCAAAGAGGGCATCAGTAACCTACATGATGCAGGTGTGTGCAGCCAACTGGGAGATGCAACTGATGTCTGCAGCTGATCCCTGGAAGAAGCCCGAAGCAAAGAAGTTTAGTGTGTTGATGACTTTGACAGCCACTGGTAAGGAGTGTCCACATGCTCCTCTGAGCTCCAGGTGTTGGTGCAGCATTGTGCAGATGTCAGCGACTACTGAGTGATTTCTGCCAGCACTGGGGAGGTGGATCTGGAGGGGGGGCCGCTGGGAAAATGCAGAATTTGGGGGCAGGTGCCCAACCTGCCCCCAACCCGCCTCCATGCCATCTTGCCAGGAGGCGGGTAGCTGTTCCACGCCGGGTCCCATCTCCTTGGAGGCGGGAAGGGATTAAAGCCTATTAACTGCCTGTTAACAGGTAGTTAACAGGCAGAAAATAGGATTATCCCCTTTTTGCCCTCACAAGTGCGGGCTTCCCGAAGGCTCCGAAACCCGCCAGCTCAGCGAGGTGAGTACTGGGTCTGCGGGGGTCGGGGGATGCAAAAGTGTGCTGTGAAGGTAAGTGATGGGTGCAAGAGTGGAGAGGTGAGTATCTGAGGTAAGTGCAAAGTGTTATTAAAAGTGTACTTACCTTTGTTTCTTCCTGCAGGCTTCAGTCGGCGTGTATGCGGAGAGTCTCGGACTTCCGTGTTGGAGATGACAGATGGCCGTTGCATCCTCAAATGCAACAACTATTTCATTTCTTTAAAAGAAAGAAGTTTGATGATGCCTAGAGTTTGTGATGTAGGTGCAATTTAGAATAGACTGATTATTGGTGGGTTTTAGACAGAGCCAAATGGAAGTGTACTCTGTGTACCTACTTTTCTGTGGTTACCGCATTTGCATAGTTCAAATTCAGATTCTGATGGATTCAGAAGGCACAATAGTGGCGGGAGCAGAAAACTATATAAATTAAAGTTAAAAGAGATGGAGACAATTAAAGGGGAGTGTCAGGAGAGAGGGTAAATATCCTGAAATCATTCAGAATGGATCACAAAACATTTCTACCCATCTCTTGATTAAACAGCCAGCACCCAAATTTTATGCCAAAAGTCCAAAGTTGCTGCAGTTGCACCTCAACACCCAATGGGTAATTTTCCAACTTTGCACTGCTGGTGCGGAGTCTCAATATATTCCCCCACTTAACCCCCACCCGCCTTCGGCTGCGCATATCGGAAATTCATACAGGAAGCCTCCTATCGGAAATTATGGGCCATTATATATTGTTTAATTGCAAATAATTATTTCATAAAAATTCTAAAATGTATATATTCCACGATTGACAGCCTCATGTCATGGTGGAGAATTTTGAATGAAAGTATTTCATTTTTTTTGCAATGTCCGCAAAACAGATACATTTTATTTTCATATGCTCTACAGATCATTTGCATGCCTTTGGGCATATAAAATGTAAGCATTTCAAATCCTGCCTACATGTTTAAAATGCTAAATGCTAGTGAATTATCCCATTAGAATTGTTATTTTCAGGCAGGCTTGAGATAATAGGTATATCATTGTATATATGCACTATATCATCATCATTGATGGTTTGCCCAAGGTAGGTTCTGGCTCAATTCTCCCTTCTCCAAACCATTCTGCATTGTGCTTCTCTCTTTAATTCTCCATATGATCTCCCATTCTTCAGTTAGTCCAGAAGCATCCTTATTTTCCTCCCTTTTGGTCTCTTTCTTGCTGGCTGTCCTTCGATCACTTATTTCGACATCACTTCCCCAATCAGTACATGTCCAATCCAATTAATTTGCCTTTTTCTGATAGCATCAATAAAACTCCATTCTTCTTGTATCATAGTCAATATCTCATCATTACTTTTCTTATTTATTCACTTTACTTTTTCCATGTGTCTCCAAACATACATCACAAAGCTGTTTAGAAGCCTAATCAGCATTCATGTTTCAGCACCATACAACACCACACTCCATATCAAAATCTTCACTAATCTTTTCTTCAGTTCACTATTCTGTTGTCCCATCAATATGTTCTTTCTTCTATTAAATGCAATGTTTTCCATTGTAATCCTACTCTCACCTCCTTGGCGCATCTGCTATCTTCAGTCATTATCCTTCACAGATATTTAAATTGTAACATTTGATGAAACTGTTCCTCATTTATTAAAATTCTCATTCTATCACTTGCATTCCTAGAAACTTTCATAACTTTGGTCTTAATCACATTGAATTTAATTCCAGAATTCATTACTGCAGCATTCAGACTGTAAATCAACAACTATAGTCCATTCATAGTACTTGCTACCAAGGCTTTGTCATCAGCAAATCTGATAGCTTTCACTATCTGACCTCTAACTTTCACTCCTTGCTCTATCATATACCCTAGTAAAAATTAATAAAAGTAACTTAAAGGCTACAGCTCGTACAATTAAGCTATTACCTGATAAATAAATCTGTCTAGTCTTGCAGATTCAGGCCCATTCTGTATCAGCACAGAATGCCTGTTCAGACCAAACTCACTTCTTTATATTTTCTCAGCAAAAGGTCACTGAAAGTAATTTGTAAGAGCCATAAAAGCTTAAGAAAATACTTTAAAATAGTGGCTAAATGGCATAATACAGTTAATTTACCTGAACGACTTATTGTATTAAGAAACCCCCTATTTTCTTGCTCCAGTAGTATAGTCCGACACCCCCTTCATTCTTGCCACAATGGAACAGTCCCTAAGCCACACATGGGTGCAGCCATCTTACAGTTTTAAACTGCACGTGGTGAAAGAGGCAGAAGCTGTGAGGTTTGGAGCAGTACAGTTTTTGACCGTGTTCGTTTATACGTGTTTGCTTTGTAATTCTGTTTGTTAAGTGTTATAGTAAACCGTTTAAAAGACAAAGCTACGCTTGGGAACGTTTTATTTCGACACGCGTCTACTCGATGTTAAAAGCCCCACAGCCCAGTGGCCTGCCTGTTTGGAAACTAAGAAGCGCCACTACATTAGTCAAAAACTAGCTCCCTAAGAAGGAAGGGACGGAATCGTCGGCGAACGTATACATGAATGGTCACGGAGCCAGACGACAATTTAAGAAAGCGAAGGTACAGTGACTGTTACTTGCTTTGTTCATTCTGTTGAGAAGCTAAATAAGAGCTGCGGGTAAAATGGCCGAGGCCTTACGGAGCCAGGAGCTTCCCCCAGCCAGAAGGATTGCTGGCCAAAAGAGGGAAATAAAGCTCACCCCAAAGGCAAGGGAAGAGAAGTTACATAGAAGCATAGGTGCAAGGAAGGCTAAATTAGTTCAGATAACTGGAAAAATGAAGATAATTGATCGTCTCATGGAAGATAATGCTAATATTAAGAAAGCTGAAGACATGATGTATTAGGATTTCTCCAAGCTGCATGAAGAATTTAATATACTCAATGAAGATGTATTAGCACTTCTGTCTGAAGAAGAGGGAAACACTGATCAGCACGACTGGTTTGATCTTAAATCAACCAGCATTAAGGACTATATCAAGGCCACGGAGCAGTGGATGTTAAAAATTCGTCAAGATGCTGATACAGCAGAGAAAGATAAGGTTGACGATGAAGTCGGACCAGACGATAGCATTTCAGAGACTTCCGCCAGACCGAGCAAAAATCGAAAAGAAGGTAGCTCTGTTTCTGGACGCAGGTCAGTCGCTTCTACCACAAGCTCGGCGCGACGCATGAGAGCGGAGGCTGAACGGGCGGCGTTGATGGCGCGCGCAGCATCTTTAGATGAGAAGCAAGCTCTTGAACGGGAAGAGGCCCAACTGCAGGTCCAAGAGGCCCAACTGCAGGCTCAACTGCAGGCCCAACAGGCCCAACTGCAGGCCCAAGTGCAGGCCCAACAGGCCCAAGTGCAGGCCCAGCGGGCCCAGGTGCAGGCAAAGAAAGAACGGCTGGAGATGAAAACAGCTATCGAGGTCTCAGATGCCAGGTTGAGTGCGTACGAAGATTATGAAGGCTCACGGGACGGCGGGAGCCACTGCCAGTCAACGTTGCCACATAGAGTTGGATCCAGGGCACCTTCAAGAGTTACAACAGAGCCCGAAAGCAATTCCCCGGCATTACAGCGTGGAAGAGTGGCCTCTCCACTAACAGGAGCACGTGATGCTACCCCAGACATCAGACGGTCTAGACTAGACCCTGCTGATGACCACCAGAGGCCTGAAGACACAGGGAGAAGCCTATACCGAGTGATGCAACGTCAGAACGAAATTACAGAGATGCTTGTAAAACAACAGAATCTGTTTCGACTCCCTCAAAGAGACATACCAGTGTTCCAAGGCGACCCACTCAAGTATAAGCCCTTCATCAGATCCTTTGAACAAGCCATTGACTCCAAGACAGAGAGCAGCAGTGATAAGTTGTACTGCCTGGGACAGTGCACCAGTGGTAAACCACAAGACCTGGTCAGAAGCTGTGAACACATGAGACCGGACCGGGGATACATAGAAGCCAGGAAGTTGCTGCAGGAGCACTATGGTAACGAGCTGAAGATAGCCACTGCATATATCGAAAAGGCTACCAAGTGGCCACAGATCAGATCGGAAGACGGAGAGGCATTGAATGCATATGTTCTCTTCCTCATAGGATGTCGCAACACCATGGAGGATGTTGAATTCATGGAAGAGATGGACAATCCTACGACTATGAGAATCATCATCTCTAAGCTTCCTTACAGGATGAGAGAACAATGGAGAAGAACAGCCTTTGAGATAATGGAGAGACGGAAAAGTAGAGCCAGGTTTGCAGACTTAGTGAATTTCATAGACAAACAGGCTAAAATTGCTAGGGACCCATTGTTTGGAAACATCCAGGATGTCAGCCCGACCACCGATGGAAGAGTGAAAGCCAAGCCTGCTGAATCAAAGACTCTCAGGAAAGGTGGTTCCAGGGGAAGCAGCTTTGCAACTATCGTCACTCAGGCCGAGGAAGAAAGGCCCCAGAACTCATCTCCCAAAAAGAGCAGCACAGTGACGCCTGCTAATGCCTTTCAGAAGCCATGCTTATTCTGCCAGAAGAATCATACATTGGATTTCTGCAGCGACATCAAAGCACAGCCACATAAGGACAGAATCGAATTCCTGAAGTACAACGGCCTATGTTTTGGATGTCTCTCTCAGGGGCACCTGAGTAGAAACTGTAAGCAAAGAACAACATGCAGAGAGTGCACTCGGAAACATCCCAGTCTGCTGCATATCCATAAAGAAGAACAAGTCTCTAAGAAGAGTGAAGAAAACAATACCGACAAGAAGGTTGTTTCAAGTGCTCTGGTGTCGCTAGAACCAGAGACTTGTGGACTCACTGGGGCCGGTGACAGTGACTGTATTCTTGCCATCGTACCAGTAAGGATCAAGTCTAAGAGGAGTGAGAAGGTTGTGGAGACTTACGCCTTCATGGATCCAGGTAGTTCAGCAACGTTCTGCACAGAATCACTCATGCGACAGCTGAACGTTAGAGGCAGAAGAACAGAAATCCTATTACGCACCATGGGTCATGAGAAGTCAACGCAAAGTTATATCCTGTCAGACCTAGAAGTGTGTGGACTTGAAGAGAAGGACTTCATAGACCTGCCTAATGTTTTCACACAGAGGGAGATTCCTGTTAGAATAGGGAACCTAGCCCTGCAGAAGGATGTGGATAGATGGCCCTACCTAGAAAAGGTGCGTCTCCCATACATTGAAGCAGAAATTGGCCTATTAATTGGAACCAATGCCTACAAAACTATGGAGCCATGGCAGGTGATAAACAGCAAGGATGACAGACCCTACGCCGTCAGGACAGCCCTTGGATGGGTAATCAATGGACCGGTAAGGAGAGATGATGGCCACAAGTCGAACAAGGAGGAATGACAAAACGTCACAGTTAATCGCATCTCTATCGCAAGCATTGAAGAGCTGTTGATACAGCAGTTCAACGCAGACTTCTCAGAACGCAGCTGTGAGGAAAAGACAGAGATGTCACAAGAAGACCATCAGTTCATGGGTTTGATGACAAGGTCTACACAGTTCATTGATGGCCACTATCACATTGGTTTGCCACTGAGAAGACAGACCGCGAAGATGCCGAACAATCGCTGCATAGCAGAGCAACGTGCCATCAGTCTAAAGAGAAAGCTGAACAAGAACCCCGACTTTCACGAAGACTACAAAGACTTCATGAGAAACATCATAGCGAAAGGCTATGCTGTAAAAGTGCCCGAAGAACAGTTGAACAGAGACGATGGAAGGGTCTGGTACATTCCTCATCACGGGGTGTATCACCCAAAGAAGAAAAAGATCCGTGTAGTGTTTGACTGCGCCGCCTCATTCAGAGGAACTTCATTGAATGACCAGCTGCTTCAAGGTCCTGATCTTACTAATACCCTCATTGGCGTCTTGACTAGGTTTAGACAAGAGCTCGTTGCCATGATGGCAGACATAGAATCAATGTTCTACCAAGTCAGAATCCCTGACGAAGATGCTGATCTTCTGTGTTTCCTTTGGTGGCCAGATGGCGACGTTAGTGAAGCGATGGTGGAATGTAGAATGGCCGTACACCTGTTTGGAGCCACATCATCTCCCAGCTGTGCAAGCTACGCTCTCAGAAAAACTGCAGAAGATGGCAAGGGCAAAGCACCATCCGAGGCTGTGGAGACAATCTTCAGAAACTTTTATGTCGATGACTGTCTGAAGTCCGTGTCAACAGAAGACGATGCCATCGCACTGTCAAGAGACCTTAGAACTCTGTGTTCGAATGGAGGATTCCATCTGACTAAGTGGATAAGCAACAGCAGAGCAGTTCTAGCTTCTATCCCAGAAAAGGAAAGAGCCACTGAAGTCAAAGATCTGGACCTGAGCCACGATGTCCTTCCTATCGAGAGAGCTCTTGGTGTACAATGGTGCATCGAGTCAGACACGTTCAACTTCAGGATAATGGTGAACGAAAGACCATCCACAAGATGAGGGATTCTCTCCGTGGTCAGTTCCATCTACGACCCTCTCGGATTCCTGGCACCACTCATTCTGCCGGTGAAGCTGATGCTACGAGAGCTGTGTAGAGACAAGAGAGGATGGGATGAAGATATCCCAGAAGGTCAAGCTCAGAGATGGCACAGATGGCTGACAGATTTGCAACAACTTTCTAGCTTCAACGTCAGTAGATGCATCAAGCCCGCGAGTTTTGGAGTTACAAGGACGGCTCAACTACATCATTTCTCGGACGCCAGTGAGGACGGCTATGGCACGGCTACTTACCTCTTGCTGACAAATCAACAGGGCCAGAAACATTGCGCCTTCCTCATGGGGAAATCCAGGGTGGCTCCGCTGAAGCAGGTCACCATCCCGAGACTGGAATTGACGGCAGCGGTTGTTGCAGTTAAAGCTGACCAGGTGATGCGTAAAGAGTTACAGCTCCCATTAGAAGAATCTGTCTTCTGGACGGATAGCACGACGGTGCTGAAGTATATAGAGAATTAGAAGATACGCTTCAAGACCTTCGTAGCAAACAGAATCTCATCCATTAGAGAAGCTACACAACCATCTCAATGGAGGTATGTAAACACCTCATTAAACCCAGCAGATCAAGCCTCACGGGGATTGAAGGCTGAAAACTTCACGAGGAGCGAAACTTGGATACAAGGCCCAAGTTATCTGCTGGAAACAGAGAGATCATGGCCAGAAAGACCAGATATGCCAAGTCAGATTGCTGAAGATGACGTCGAAGTCAAGAGATCAGTCACAGTAAATCTCATAAATACGAAAGAGAACTTCGACACAGTGAACAAGCTTGTTAACCATTTCTCAGGATGGCACCAGTTGAGGAAAGCAGTTGCATGGCTTCTAAGGTTGAAAGAGTTGCTGCTACACCTGAGCGGTAAGAGAAAAGGGTACCGAGCCACTATCAGTCAGTCTGAAAGTAACCCTGATAAGCAGAGAATGCTTCTACAGCAGTATATGCATCAGCACAAGACCACATTGAGCAAGAATTCATTGACCGTGGAGGATTTGGCCAAGGCTGAGAAGGAGATAGTTTGCTTCAGTCAAAGGCAAAGATACCCAGAAGAAACCGAAGCTCTACAGCAAAATACTCCAATCAAGAAAGGTAGTCATATCTACAAGCTGGACCCTACACTGCAAGATGGAGTACTGAGGGTGGGAGGGAGACTAAACAAATCTGCTATGCCAGAGGAGGCCAAGCATCCTGCTATCCTTTCAAAGGACCTCCGGGTTGCTACTCTCATTCTTCAGCATATACACCAGAGTATTGGACACAGTGGGAGGAATCACGTGCTTGCGAAGCTAAGACAAAGATACTGGATTCCAGGAGCTAATTCCGTAATAAGAAAAATACTCTCTGAATGCATTGTTTGCAGACGGTTACACGACCCTGGAAAGACCGATCACAAAGCTCTGCCTGCTACAAGAAGCAGCGTGAAAAGCTCCTGAACGAAAGAAAAAAGTGGACACTTGTATTGTAAATATGTTGAACTCATTAGTTTATGACTCTTAATGTTTGAGTAATTGATATGCTTCATGTGCCTAGTCAATTAGGGGCCGGAATGTAAGAGCCATAAAAGCTTAAGAAAATACTTTAATATAGTGGCTAAATGGCATAATACAGTTAATTTACCTGAACGACTTATTGTATTAAGAAACCCCCTATTTTCTTGCTCCAGTAGTATAGTCCGACACCCCCTTCATTCTTGCCACAATGGAACAGTCCCTAAGCCACACATGGGTGCAGCCATCTTACAGTTTTAAACTGCACGTGGTGAAAGAGGCAGAAGCTGTGAGGTTTGGAGCAGTACAGTTTTTGACCGTATTCGTTTATACGTGTTTGCTTTGTAATTCTGTTTGTTAAGTGTTATAGTAAACCGTTTAAAAGACAAAGCTACGTTTGGGAACGTTTTATTTCGACACGCGTCTACTCGATGTTAAAAGCCCCACAGCCCAGTGGCCTGCCTGTTTGGAAACTAAGAAGCGCCACTACATAATTGTAACTTTTGACAGTAATGTAACACGGACTGGATCAGCTGTGCATTATGCACTCCGCCTGATTTTGCTTTCTTTTGACTTCAATAGAAAGTAAAATCGGGCCAGGTGTATAACAGGAGGCCGATGCAATATTGCCCTTTTTACGCCACCTCTGAAAGTTAAAATCACTCCACTGTCAATAAGTCATTCATTCCTGCTCGAACAGTTGAGAGAAGCTAAGGAAGTGTATTTGGCTATTAATGGAAAAACAGCAGCCAAAAGGCCACAAGGTCCAAGTATCGGACAGGTGACTGGAAATAAAACATTTCTCATATCTGTAGGATTCTGTTCCCCTTGTTGCTGGGTTCTCTCTGATGGTCTAATTTGAGTGGGATCCTGGCACAAGGCCCATGTCCAGCTTTTGGCATATCTTTGGAATTTAGAAAAGTATATTCCTTAATAATAATACCTCTTGAGTTGACCATGAATTTGTTGCTGCTGAATTTGTTGGCACAATCATACATATTTATTTTGTCAACAAAAATTCCCATAATACTGGTACAAAAACACACTGACTACACTGCTGAGTAAAGGGAATCTAACACTTCGACATTATAAACAAACATTTTACTGAGATCTCCAATAAATATACAAATGGGATCAGTTTAAAATTTCCCCATTGATGTAAACAGACACGGGGGGAGGGGGAAAATTTCCTCAGGGCTTCTTCTACTCCACTGCCATAATTTGCATGTGACATTTATACCTTGATTAGTGTAAATATTAAATTGTGTCCTCTTCAGATAGCACTTTTTGGAATATAAAGCACTGGGAATATATCAGTCCAAAAGGAAAAACAGATACTACATTAGGCCATGAATTCTTAATTTGGAGCTAGATATTGTTGCACATTGTGTCTTTCCACCTCAACGCAAATACCAAAGAATTGCATTTTAATGGAGTAGGAAAAGGTTCCAGACATTAATGTTAATTATTGTTGTTTTACTTTATTTCCCAAGGAGCAAATGTGTAAGATTCGCAATTTTCAGCAAAAATCACGCAAGAAAACTGGATAAAATAAGACTGTTTATTGACCAAAGTAAGCTTGCACAGAAAAACCTTTGATAAAAGGGCATACAAAATGGCCGCCAGGCCCCGTGATCAGTTTATGAACCATTTTATTTCTGTTACTGCAAGCCAGACAGGCTTGTGGATTGAAGACAGTGAGCCCACGAAAGCCAGTCTCTGGGAACCGAAACTCAGAGCAACAGCATACATATTCAATGGATTATAAGTACAGGATGGGGCCCATCAAGATATGGGCGGACAATGTAAAAACACTTATACCCATTTATCGTACAAAGGAAAAACCGTTTAGCAGCCATCAAGGAAAATGTCCGGACCGATCAATATGCGAACCGAGCCACGGTGACAATGCAAAAGACATTGAAAGACATTATCGGCCAGGAAGGCCAGTTTAAGTTATCACCGGCTCCGTTACAAGACAAAGCGCCCCTGCAGAGATTTCTGCCCGCCAAAATTAATACAAAGACAGGACTATGATTTGGCGGGAGATAAGACTGTCCCAAAAGAGTATAACTATGGATTGAAAGTCCATCTAAGTTACTTCGGACTCCGGGTTACTTGAACAACTTCTTCTTCACTGCCACGGCTTCTTGTTGGGCGACTTCAGGCTTCCATTTCTTCAAGAACTTTCTTCTACGAGGAACGAACGAAGGGCGGACGGTGCCCGGATCGGCGCCTCTTCCACTTCGGCAGATCGATGAAAACGTTTTCGTCTTTTTAAAGACGGACGGTTTCGGTAAAAGGACAACGTGGTCGGTGTTCAGCCAAACAAGGCTCGGCCACGACGAGAAGACGACGAGGGTGGCCCGGGTACTGGGGTCGGGAGATCATCGACGACCCAGGCCGACGGAGAAGAAACCCTCTGGAGGACTGGCGATCTCGGCCACAAGATTCTCCCAAGTGCATAGCCTGCATCTGGGTCTGCTCCATGAACCCAAATCGACCTAGTGGATCTCAACCTTAACGAGTGCTCATCGAGGCTGTGTCTACCCCACCGCCTCGAGGGAGGAGAGAATATCGACTGCGCCAGAAGTTTCCAAATCCACGTGACGACGGAAAGCGGTGCCAAAAAGGCTGCGAAATCCCCCTTTCTCGCGATTTCGAGAGTGGTGAGCATGATCCCAAGTTCCCCAGGTCGAAACTTAGTTTAGGTATAGGGGAGGGAGTTAAGGGAAATCGTAATGTGTTTCCCCTTTTACGATGTGCCGTGTGTTCCCCATTTCCATAGAGTCAAGTTCATAAATTTGTGCATGATTGTAGTAACTTTAATCTGTGCCTATGACATGTATTTTGTAATGCTTCAAACTGTTTAAAATAAAAGCATCCATTTTGTGCTATTCAACCTGGTCTATTGAGTTCTTTCTCTGCACTATTGTTCTCTGCACCTAAGTCCAAGGTCTAGAACCGTAGGGGGAGTGGGTCGAACCACTCAAGGGTAATTATTGCACGAAGCCTGGCAGGAGACCAGAAAGAGCAAGAGAAACCCCCTACAGAAATGGCGACCGCGGCAGGACCTTGGCAGCAGGAAAGTAGTGTGTTAGATCAAGATCTGAATAAACGAAATGTGATGGATGAAAGAATAGCAGATTATGTTTTCGGAAAAGTCAACCTCACAAAACAATGGATATCTGATCTACTAAGGGATAGGCGCCCGCTAGACGCAGCCATCAAGTGGACAGCGGGTAGAGAGCATAAGAAATCTGTAGAAAAGGCGGTCTGGCTGATGTGCTACAAGAAGCAAGTCCAGCTTTTGGACCAAGTAGTTGCAGCACAGACAGTCCAGATCAACGGCTTGCTTAAAGGCGTAGAGGAAAAGGTTGCGGGAGGTCAAAAACTGATTGAATCGCTTAACGTGCTGAACCAGGAACGCCGCTCTGTAATTCGCTGCCACGAAACCCGGGTAGAATATTTAAAATGTCAGGTCGTTGAGGCCAAGGCCAGTGAAGGTAGAATGAGAGAGAGGTGTTCCCGTCTAGCCAAACAAGTAGATGCCCAAGAGGAAAAGCTCCTGGGAGCCAGGGCAGCATATAAGATGGCCATGGAGGATAGATCTGAGAACACCGACCACAGCACTTGCCGCCGGGAGCTAGAGGACCTGAGAAAGGCCCTAGCGAAGGCAAACGGGTTGGTGTGTCTCATAAATCCACCAGCGAGTCAGCTGTTGCTAGCCAAGGAATCCAAAAGACCGATTCCACAAGAGGCAGTTGGGGTACCAACCCCCGAACCTTCTGCGCCTCCTGCCTATGAGGAGTCTTGGACTCCGGGACAGGAGACGGAGACGGTAGAGGAAGAGAGCCCTGAGGTAGAGCAACCCCAGACAGTAGAGTCGGGGTCGGCGCCAATGTGTCCAACGAGACACCGGAGGATCGGTCCAAATGAAGAAAATGGCGATGACGGACCCCTTGAGAGTCAGATCATAATGCCTCATAGCGCACGACAGCTAAGAGAGATGATAAGTCACATCCCAAAACTCTCCGAGTCAGGAGATCCCTCCGTGCATTTCAGGGACGTGGAGCAGACCGCAGCAGTCAATGACTGCGACGGGGTTGAACAGTCTAAAATGCTGCTGTTCTCCCTGGACAGTTCGCTCCTCCAGTGTCTCCCTGACGAGAGCAAGAGAGGGCACAGGGACTATGAGTTGCTACGGGATGAGATTCTGGAGATCATGGGAGAGGGGGACGGAACTCCGTTCCTCCGTTTAGAAAAGACAGTGCAGCTAGAGGGAGAACCCCCACGGGTTTTCGCCGACAGGTTGTGGCCAGTGTATCGGCGCAGCTGCCCGGGCGGGCCGGCCCGGGCCGGGCTGGATGGCGAACAAAGGGCTCACTGGCTTCGGTGCCTGGTAGCAGGTTGCCTGCCAGTAGTGAAGGAACAGGCCAAAGCATGGTTTGACCCCACTAACGCCCGCTCCACGGAGGAAGTAGTACTAGATCAGCTCACGATCAGTTATAGAAACAACAAGGGCAAGAAAACGCCTGTTGTGAAAGGAAAGGTGCATGAGGTGAGACCCGCAGCCTCTGTTAAAAAGGAATGGCGTCAGGAGGGAAATCGCCATCCCCAAGCAAATAGCAGTTGTTACGGGTGTGGGAAGGAGGGTCATTGGCGCAAGGACTGTAGGAATCCTTGGAAGGATAAGAGGGAGAGAGCGTTCGCCGCAGCCCAAGATCAAGCCCAAGCCCGAGTCGCCAACGGCCCGAGAGTTTACCCAACACCAGCACAACCACAAGTGCAGGCCGCTGCCCCAACACCAGTCCAGAACCCAACCGTAGCCTCTGCCCCGAATAAAGGGGGTGGTGCGGTTGTGGACCCCGCTGCGATCGAGTCAGTCTTGGAGACTATGCGGTCTCTGATGACCTGGCAGGGGAAGGTAACGGTTGCTAACAGCCCTATCGCCCCCGAGACCCCAGCCGAAACACCTAAATGACTGACGCCCGCGCAGCCCATCTACTTGTGTCCGCTCCACTATGACGCTTGGAGAAGACCTGTGGTGGAGATGGAGGTGGAGAAACAAAGGGGTAGTTACCTGTTGGATACGGGAGCTTCGTGTACCGTGATCCACACGGACAAACCTTTTGCCTCACCTCTGTCCGCCCAGGCTCCATATTTAGTAGCGGGTTTCACAGGTAGAGCACAGGCTGGCGCGCACTCCCTCCCGCTCTCCATTCAGTTGGGAGCGCTCCACACCACATGGACGTGCATCCTATTGAAGTGGAAAGAGGGGGGGGGGAAAGGCATCCTCGGGGCTGATTTCTTGGTGGAACACGGGATCCTCGTGGACCTGAGAAATCACTGTCTCTGGGGAGCCGAGGGCGGTTTAGGTAAGGTAGTCGTAATCCCGGGGAAGGAAGAAAAGGGGGCCCTGTGCACTATGAAGCCGTCAGGAGGTTACGATCTCGAGCTCATGATAACAAATGTCCCAACGGACTTGCAGGCGCGTGTGTCAGAAAATCTGACCGCGTTCGCCACCCACAAGCACGACTGCGGGAGAGTCACTGGGTTCGAAGTCAGCGTAGACGGGGACCCCATGATCCGACCCCAAAAGCAGTATAATTTCCCCAAGGAGGCAGAACCCGACATGGAGACAGCAATATCTTCATTGGTACAGCAGGGCGTATTGAGGACGATAGCCACCCACGTGAACTCCCCATTATGGCCGGTAAAGAAACCGGACAATTCGTGGAGAGCCACGGTGGACTATAGAGTCCTCAATAGTAATATCCCAGCCTGCGCGCCCACGGTAGCAGCAGTTGCAGACTTAATAGGGAGTATTCCAGCATCGGCGACCACATTCACGGTGCTGGACATCTCGAACGGTTTTTGATCCATTCCGCTGCGGCGGGAGGACCAGTACAAGTTTGCCTTTACTTTCAAAGGGCAACAGTACACCTGGAACTGATTACCACAGGGTTTTCACAACAGCCCCAGCATTTTCCATCAGTGCATGGCGGGGAGTTTGAAAGAGTTCAGCCAGCCCAACCAGATAGTGCAGTATGTGGACGACTTACTCCTGTTCACAGATACAAGGGAGCAGCACGGCCCACTGTTAGCCGAATTGTTGGAACTGTTAGAAAGGAAGGGTTTCAAAGTAAACCCAAAGAAAGCCCAGATCGGCCAGCAGGAAGTTAAATTCCTGGGTCTGGCCATCCGCGCTGGGGAAAGAGCCATAGATAAGGCCAGACGGGAATCTATACAAGATCTGCCGATTCCCAACACAGTAACGGGTGTAAGGTCCTTTTTGGGATTGACCGGGTACTGCAGAGATTTCATCGAGGACTATGCTGCCACAGCGGCCCCGCTACTTCGACTCTTACACAAGGGAGTCGAGTGGTCTTGGGACGAGGGGTGCCAGGCAGCATTCGAGAAGTTGAAAAGAGATCTGCAGACCGCGCCAGCCCTAGGGGCCATAGATGGGGGAGAGGAGTTCTTTCTGGAGGTAGCCGCTAGTGGGGACGGCCTGAGCGCAGTACTGCTCCAAGAGCGGCACGGCAAGCTAAGACCAGTAGTTTATTCCTCCAGGGTGCTCACGGATGTGGAGAGGAGTTTCTCCAATTGCGAACGGCATCTCCTGGCCACGCATTGGGCTGTGAACAGATCAGTGATCTTCACAGGGACCTCTCCCATTACGCTCCTCACCCATCACACCCCCACGAAGATGCTTCTGGACGGGAGGATTAAGGATGGGACCGTAAGCAGCGCTCGGATTGCGCGCTGGACCCTCCTCCTTTCCCAGATGGATCTCAAAGTTAAAGGCCTCTGCGCGCCAAGGCTCGCAGCCAATATGGCATATCCCGGGACAGCCCATCAATGTTCCGTAGAAGGGGTATGGGAAGTTAACATAGGTTTACGGGCCGGGATACATCCCACGGGCCGCGAGATCTACGTAGACGGTTCTAGCACTGTAGCTGACGGCAAGCGACTCACAGGGTGTGGAGTTTATGACCCTGCGGCAAACATTGCCCTGGCAATTAAGCTCCCCAGCACTATGAGCGCGCAGCAGGCTGAACTGTCCGCGGTGGCGTACGTGGTTACCCACCCCGAGATTTTCCCAACCCCATACACGATTTGCTCAGACAGCATGTTCACGTGCAATTCGTGTACAGAGTACCTCGCCATCTGGTCCCGACGCGGGTACACCTCCGCGGACGGGCGGCCTTTAACAGTTAAGCCCTTGCTGGAGAAGATCCTAGCAGCTGTGGGGGAGAAAGGAGAGGTGTTCATCCATAAGGTGAAGGCTCACTCCATTACAGAACCCCGCAGTCAGGGCAACCAGCAGGCGGATGCGCTAGCCAGGGAGGGTGCCTGCAACGGCATTCTCTGGGACCCATACGAACCCGGACCCGTGGCGGCGATCCAAGGCAGGGAGGGAATTCCCGGGAACACAGGGGTGACACCGCCCCCAGACCTAAAGACCGTCCAAACCCTGGATCCCGCCCTAAAAACAGTCCTAAAAGCCATCACAGAGGGCAAACAGGTAGAAGGTCCGTACAGTACGGCAGCCCTCACAGTCAAAGAAGGTATGCTGTTCCGAAAGGAGCAGTGGGTTGTGCCGCAGCAGCACCGAAGGGAATTCCTGCAATTGGCCCACGAGGGTCCAGGAGCGGGACACCCCGGACCTGAGGTCACCTGGCAACGGGTGGAGCAGGCGGGATGGTGGCCGGGACTTCGGGACGATGTCCGCGAGTTCTGCGCAAGCTGTCTTGTGTGTGCTGCTAACAACCCAGACCCCCACAAAAGGAAGGTGCCCATGGGGCACATCAGGAGGGTAGAGGGACCATGGCAGTCGATTCAGGTCGACTACATAGGGCCCCTGCCCGCCGCCCAGGGAGGCTATAAGTACTGCCTTGTCCTGGTAGATGTGTTCACCAAATGGGTAGAAGCCTTCCCGTGCAGAACAGCTACGGCACTGGGTACTGCTAAGATCTTGATTCGGGAAGTGTTCTCACGGTGGGGACTCCCCCGTTTTGTAGAGTCCGACCAAGGGAGTCAGTTCACCGGTCAAGTAATGCAGAACACCCTCAGGCTCTTGGGCATTGAGGGAAAGTGGCA
Source organism: Somniosus microcephalus (assembly GCF_052327205.1). NCBI lineage: Eukaryota > Metazoa > Chordata > Chondrichthyes > Squaliformes > Somniosidae > Somniosus > Somniosus microcephalus. The sequence continues at coordinate 186,932,796 of NC_140993.1, read as the reverse complement.
CGTAGCATACAATCCCCAGTCATCCGGGATTGTTGAGCGTATGAATCGGACCCTCAAGGAAAAGCTGAGGAAAGAGACAATGGGCTCGCCCCAGAAATGGGCGGAGGTCCTGCCTTTAGTCCTCATGGGGATCCGAGCCAGCCAGTCCAAAAGCACGGGGTATTCCCCGCACGAGTTAATGACTGGAAGGATCATGCGAACACCCACCCATGTGCTAGCCCCGGTGCTCACTGAGGGCCAGCTCCGAGAGGTGAAACGGGACAAATTCGCCCAAACCCTCTTGGAGCGCCTGAGACAGATTTATGGGCAGGCGGCTGGGAACATGGGAAGACAGCACCAGGGAAATAAACTGTTGTTGGAACCTCGGAAACAACAAGAGTGGGTAGTCGGGGACCAGGTCATGGTCCGAAACTACGCCAGGGTAGGGAGTTTTGAACCACTGTACATGGGGCCATACAGCATTGTAGACAAAGCCAGCCCCATGGTTTATGCAGTGAAGACGCCCCGACGTACCAAATGGTTTCACATCAACCAGTGTAAACTGTTTAAACCGGGTACACAAGGGCCACCAAAGGGGACCAGGTCTGAGAACAAAGATCCTCAGCCTGTAACAGAGTCACAGACCACACAGGCTGGAGCAGTAGCCTGCGTGAAGGGAGAGGCCATCCCATTGGAGTGGGAGGTCTCATCTTTTGAATGGGATTTAGGCAGGGGAGAGCCCGAACAGCTCAACCTCGCTTTAGACCCAATCACGGAGGAGGAAGAGTCAGAGGACGGCAGTCCCGCCCTCGACTCAAGCTTGGGGGAGGTAGGGAGTGGGGGTGGAGACTCGTTACCTGTAGGGACAGGTGAGGTGGAGTCGGAAGCCACAGATCCCGACCCCGGGGGGGCGGAGCCTGAGGGAGGGGAGCTGGAGCCGGCAGCTGTGGAGGAACCACAGGCTGTAACGGTAACAGTCACGACCCCAGGTCCATCGGCCCCGGGAGCCCAACCCAAAGCAGCCCCTCGTAGGTCGGCTCGAGCGCCCCAGCCCAGAAAATTTTGGCCAGATTCTCCCCATCCTCCCCAACCACGGTTTAAAGCAGCCCCAGGAAGACATGATCCCCGTTCAGCAGCGACAGGCTGCGGGGGATCAAGGCCAAAGATCAATGCAGCCCCACCGCAGGGTGTGGCACACGACAGACCTCACAGGGATTCGGAAAGCCGCCCCACGGAGGGCGGCGCTGTACATAAGTTAAGATAGGTAATTATGGTCATAGTTTAAGGAATGTAAAGTATATGGTGTTAAGAGTACAATTTTGAAGTCTGCCCGGTATGTGTGTTTGTTAGGGAGCGGGGTCCAGGAACCCGCGCGTCCAATTAATTTAGGCCAGCACCTATCGGGAGCCCGGCTACATCATTTTGTTGGTTACAGAAACCTGGGATACGATGGAAAGGATTGTCGTCGCGTTCATGGCGATCGGGTGCGGGTGGGCCTACCGAGGCCGCACCAAGGACGTCATCATTTTCGGGTGCTCCGGGGACACGGCCCCCATCGCAACGGATGGGACGGGGGAGCGAGAGGTAGAGGAAACCGCCACCTACTTCCACCAAGGGAGATGGCCAGGTTGGCTGGGAACGAATTCTACGGAATATTCCAGCAATTTCGGTTTTGCCTACCAAGAGACTTCATTAACGTGCCCTCGAGTGAGGATCCTAGCGCCCAGAGTCAGCGTCACCGTGGGAAAGAGGATTTGTCTGGTGTGCAATGGGAACGTACCACCAAGGCGATGGTGGTGGCTACGAAAGCTGGGAAAGGACATGAGAAACTCTACGGTCGAGTGGGAGCGACTGGGTAATAATACCCATCGGACTATTACGGGAACTCACGGACAATTACGTGTGTGTTGGGACAAATGGTGGGAACCGGATGAGGGAATATATGTCTGTATGTGGGGTTCGAGACGCGTCTGCCCCAAGGGCGTGTCCATCTTCTTCCAGAGGCAGTGGCAGGATGAAGGGAAGGGGATGAGATGGGATGTTAGCACTCGAGCGTGCGGAGCCCCATACTCCCCTATTCCGGTGAACGCCACTGAACTCATCACCCGCCCACGCAAGCCCCTGCCCACGCCTCCGGTAGCACTAGCCCAGAAAGGAGGGTGCCCAACCACCACCAAGGGACCCGGGAACGGTTTAGTATTGGTACCCACCGGTCAGGTGCTGTACCAAGGGGTACACTACGCGGTGGCCTCAGTGATTTTAAATCTCACTGAGGTAAGATTGCCGGAGTGGTGTCCCAAAGAAACGGAACAATTATACCAGGTCCTGTTAACCAGTATGTTTAGACAATTTTACGAATTTGACTTTGCCGACATCGACAGAGACAAATTATACACCACACCGCCAGAAGTTTTGGATCGAGTCGGGAGGCAAAGAAGGGGTACTGTAAATGACATATTCACTGCTTTTAATACCGGGACATCTGTTGTCAACGCTCTAGATAACGTGGAGCTGCAGACACAGATCAACGGTTTAAAAGCCCAGTTAAGGAACATATTGACAGACGAAAACAAGGTCGTGGGTTCTGAGTTGCATGAGGACCAGGCCATGACACTACACTTTAAGGACATAATTGCTGAGCTGGAGAAACACGCGAGAACGGTAAATGCACTCATTAAGGAGGATCGGAATGTGTCCGATCAAGCTGCGCAAAACGAGGCCTGTGTGCTGTACGGGGCGTGGTTATTGGGCGAGGGCCGCAATAATCTTGAGGATTTAAAACAGGGTTTGGTCCCGTCCTGGATCAGCAACAAGCACTTGCAAGCGCTCCACCCTTTTGAGAATGCATTAAGCCCGTGCCAGCTCAGACTAGCCGCAGAAGCATACCCAGTTCCAGTGGACTGCGGACATTCGAATCACACTATTATGGGAATAGTAGTAAGAATGCCGGTGTTGGGTCCCGCAGCAAAGCCCGCCCCGGTATACAGAGTAGAGAACATTGGAGTCATTCAGGGGGGCGCACACATTCGTTACGCAGTGGTCCCGCCTTACGTCATCAGATGGGAGCGTACGATGACAGGCACCGACCTCTCGGGATGTCGGAGCCGGGGAGCACACATCATCCTGTGTCCCCAGCACTTGAATGCCTTTTTGAAACCACAGTGCGGGTTCAGAACCGCTAGCGTGAAGCCGGTGAATTGCACCATGGAGGCAATGGCAGAGGACCATGTGCCCCCACAGGTAGCATATATCGGGGGTGGGACATACTGCGTCACCACTGCAGCGCCTCAGTACCGATATGGACAACACGAGTGGTGTTCGGTCGGTGATAGCAGTTTCTGTTTCAAACCCAGGGCCGAGGTTCAAGTGGCACAACAACGAATTGTTCCCATTCCTGCGCCCTCCACCGTACACATCACTATCAAAGAGAATTTCACAGACTTACAACGATTTGTCGCGCATTTTGGTTATGTCATTCCCCCTCTTCCCGAACACCTCACCAAGGTTTTAAAAGCCGTTATAGTTTCGCAGAAACATTTCTATACACTGGAGCAGAAGACTTTAGAGATAGGAAAAGACATATTGGACATAACCATCCCACCATGGTGGGACTTGTTCACCAACATAGAGGTCCCCGCCTGGATTAGAATAGCATCCCATATCCTAGTAGTATGTCAGGTTTTGATTGTGATATTTTTGCTCTTCGTGCATTGCAAAAGAGGCAAACGCCTCCAGAGGCACGAGCACACAGGAGAATGGAGAGAATGCTATGTGCGGATGGGGGAAGCAGATACCCCACTCTAAGCTGCTAGTATAAGATTAAGCGTCCCTCCATTTAAAATTTTTTTTTTTTTTTGATTGTTTTGGGTTATAAGGAAATAAGTATTGTTATGTTATTAGTTGTTATTAAGTTTTTTGGATTAATAAAAGATGCATGCAGATGGCGCAAAAGGGTATCAACCCCTGCCCATCTGACAGGTGAAGGTGTTATAGTTTAAGTTTTGCTGTCTATGATTCCAAATGTGCATGAGGTAATTTTCATTTTCTCCGGAAATGGGAACTGCATGTGTCGTGAGGGGCATAGATAGTTAAGTGCCAGGAATGTTTGGATGTGGAGAATCAGGGAAAATTTGCTCATCAAGGATTATTGATACTTTAAGCAAGCTATCAGTATCACAAGATTCGCAATTTTCAGCAAAAATCACGCAAGAAAACTGGATAAAATAAGACTGTTTATTGACCAAAGTAAGCTTGCACAGAAAAACCTTTGATAAAAGGGCATACAAAATGGCCGCCAGGCCCCGTGATCAGTTTATGAACCATTTTATTTCTGTTACTGCAAGCCAGACAGGCTTGTGGATTGAAGACAGTGAGCCCACGAAAGCCAGTCTCTGGGAACCGAAACTCAGAGCAACAGCATACATATTCAATGGATTATAAGTACAGGATGGGGCCCATCAAGATATGGGCGGACAATGTAAAAACACTTATACCCATTTATCGTACAAAGGAAAAACCGTTTAGCAGCCATCAAGGAAAATGTCCGGACCGATCAATATGCGAACCGAGCCACGGTGACAATGCAAAAGACATTGAAAGACATTATCGGCCAGGAAGGCCAGTTTAAGTTATCACCGGCTCCGTTACAAGACAAAGCGCCCCTGCAGAGATTTCTGCCCGCCAAAATTAATACAAAGACAGGACTATGATTTGGCGGGAGATAAGACTGTCCCAAAAGAGTATAACTATGGATTGAAAGTCCATCTAAGTTACTTCGGACTCCGGGTTACTTGAACAACTTCTTCTTCACTGCCACGGCTTCTTGTTGGGCGACTTCAGGCTTCCATTTCTTCAAGAACTTTCTTCTACGAGGAACGAACGAAGGGCGGACGGTGCCCGGATCGGCGCCTCTTCCACTTCGGCAGATCGATGAAAACGTTTTCGTCTTTTTAAAGACGGACGGTTTCGGTAAAAGGACAACGTGGTCGGTGTTCAGCCAAACAAGGCTCGGCCACGACGAGAAGACGACGAGGGTGGCCCGGGTACTGGGGTCGGGAGATCATCGACGACCCAGGCCGACGGAGAAGAAACCCTCTGGAGGACTGGCGATCTCGGCCACAAGATTCTCCCAAGTGCATAGCCTGCATCTGGGTCTGCTCCATGAACCCAAATCGACCTAGTGGATCTCAACCTTAACGAGTGCTCATCGAGGCTGGGTCTACCCCACCGCCTCGAGGGAGGAGAGAATATCGACTGCGCCAGAAGTTTCCAAATCCACGTGACGACGGAAAGCGGTGCCAAAAAGGCTGCGAACCCCCCCTTTCTCGCGATTTCGAGAGTGGTGAGCATGATCCCAAGTTCCCCAGGTCGAAACTTAGTTTAGGTATAGGGGAGAGAGTTAAGGGAAATCGTAATGTGTTTCCCCTTTTACGATGTGCCGTGTGTTCCCCATTTCCATAGAGTCAAGTTCATAAATTTGTGCATGATTGTAGTAACTTTAATCTGTGCCTATGACATGTATTTTGTAATGCTTCAAACTGTTTAAAATAAAAGCATCCATTTCGTGCTATTCAACCTGGTCTATTGAGTTCTTTCTCTGCACTATTGTTCTCTGCACCTAAGTCCAAGGTCTAGAACCGTAGGGGGAGTGGGTCGAACCACTCAAGGGTAATTATTGCACGAAGCCTGGCAGGAGACCAGAAAGAGCAAGAGAAACCCCCTACAAATGACAGGAAATCCCTTAAGATTATTTGAAAAATATATATGCAGCGCAGACATCCTTGAAATTCAGGAGATCTGTGTCGTCTACTCCAGTGCCGACCAATAAATACTCATTCATTCATTAATTTAAATAAAGTGCCACTTGGAAGATGTGTTGAAGCTGCCTCTAGATGATGTTTTCCACTGCAGGACAGCCCTGCTGGCCGTGATAATTGATAGCTCTGCAATTCCAAACGGACTAAGGGATTTAAGCTTCACGAGGTACCTCTGGTATTGACTGAACAAGGCAGAATGACAATTAATACCAAAAGCATTTAATGCTGTTAATACAAATAACAGTTACAGGCACAAACAATGTTTTCATTTGTGGAGAACATTGATTTAGATATTTCAAATCTTCAGCTTTTAGAAATAATGTAGCAAAATAGTCAGTGGGCGGAGGTAACAAAAGATACATGACATTTGCTGTGCAACTGTCACGCTACACACAGGGACTGATGCGTACAAATGAAGGTTTATTTCAAAAAGGCATACGGTAAGCCACCTGAACAAGGGTATTTCATTGAAAAATAAGAAAAAGACTTGCATTTATATAGGGCCTTTCACCACCACCGGACGTCTCAAAGCACTTTACAGCCAATTAAGTACTTTTTGAAGTGTAGTCACTGTTGTAATGTGGGAAACGCGGCAGCCAATTTGCGCACAGCATGCTCCCACAAACAGCAATGTGATAATGACCAGGTAATCGGTTTATTTTGTTATGTTAGTTGAGGGATAAGTATTGGCCCCTGCTCTTCTTCGAAATAGTGCCATGGAATATTTTACGTCCACCTGAAAGAGCAGATGGGGCCTCGGTTTAACATCTCATCCGAAAGACGGCACCTCCGGCAGTGCAGCACTCCCTCAGCATGAAAGCAGTAACATCATGACATCCTTTTAAATTCCTGGCTAGAATGTGTGAATATGATCTGTGCTGTTTTTAAAACAGCTAGGGTAATGCTATCCATAATGTAAGTGCTGGATGTGTTATGTGTGAATAGTGTACAATTAAGAAAGACCGAATTTCAAAGCCTCCAAAAACCAGAATGAAGTACAATGTTTGGATGTCTGTAAAACTCAGGGAAAGTGTGGCTGATGGTCTGAGCTAAGAACCATGGGTAAGAACTAGCATTGCAGATCAATGTCACAAACACTGGCTGATGTGATATCTTTTTTGTTGAATCAGAAACTTATACACATTACATCTTATGTACGTTTGGGTGCAAATGAAAGCTCTTTATAATCAATAACCAATTATGCTTTTGATATATTTTGTAGGAATGCTAGTGTCTGAGCTTGTGAATATAGTTTCATCAAGATCATTATTTGAAAGTATCATTTTGGCTGGAGTGAGAAAAGCTATAATAATAGATATAAAGGTAACAATAATTGGACATTAAGGATCTATGTTTGCCTTAGGAAAGCCCTCCCCCCTCCCCACAGATGCTGAATTTCCTGTAGCTTGGGGCAAACATGTGCCTGAGATGCGCCTGTCATGCATATCAGTCTCATGCTAATTAGGTGCCCTCCTCCTGACCCTGTGTTGAAGGTCACCAGCAAGATCACAGCCTATGGAATTTTGAGCCCAGTAGCTCTAAGCTGTCAACTACTCCTGCTCCCTCTTTCCAAATAAAAGTTGCAAGTCTCCAAATTCTCCTTGTGTAAGCCATGGCTCAATTAGTTGCACTCTCACCTGAGTCAGAAGATTGTGGCTTCAAGTCCCACTCCAGAGACTTGAGCACAAAATCCAGGCTGACATTCCAGTGCAGTACTGAGGGAGTTCAGACAAAATGTTAAACCGAGACCCTGTCTGCCTCTGAGGTGGATGTGAAAGAGTCCATGGCACTATTTTGAAGAAAAGCAAGGAAGTTATTCCCAGTGTCCTCACCAATATTTATCCCTCAACCAACATCTAAAAAAAGCAATGATCTGGTCATTTATCTCATTGTTGTTTGTGGGACCTTGCTGTGCACAATTGGCTTCCATGTGTCCTACATTACAACAGTGACTACACTCCAAAGGTAATTAATTGGCTGTAAAGTGCTTTGGGATATCCTGAGGTTAAGAAAGGCACTGTATAAATGCAAGTCTTTCTTTCTATTTCTATTTCCATACATTAATGCCTTATTTAAATATTAAACTCTGGCTTGTATGCAACAGAAATCTACAGGAGCATTAAGCATGACAAGAACATTGCGCGTGGTGATATTCCTGGAGGGACTGAGTGGAGTTGTGTGACAATCAATTTCCTGGTCCCCAATCACCCAAAATGGTTTTCGTTTTTATATATGGCATAAATCCAGGAATGCATAAAAACATAATTAAAAAATTGAGCGGGAATTTTTTGGATGACAACATCAGTCCTTCCAAATGATTTAGGCAAGCAGGAACCAGAAAGTTAGTTGTCACATGATTCCACTCAGACAGGAAAGACAGGCTCAAAGCCCATGCTCTTCCATACAAGCAAAGGCTTCACTTTAATATTTAAATAAGGCATTAATGTATGGAAATTGGAACATATGAGCCCGGCCGTCCTCCATTTCTACTCATCTTGCTCTTCCAAAAAGCAAAGGTAAAGGGCAATTATTTAATTCAATGATCTATTGTGCTCTGTCTGAAGGGAGAGAGTGGGAAATGGCAGCCCTACAGATTGTAAAGTAGCTGAATTGGAGAGCAAAAAGCAAATCAAAATAGCGGAGAAATGAAAAGCTTTGAAATATGAGTGGTTGGCTCTTTAAATTTACTTTCACCTTTTCCCCAGTGCTTATCAACCCTGAATTCCCATTTAGTAGGGACATGACTGGCAGTGAACACAATTGAGATGGAAATGATGGAAAATGGGACAGAGGATGTCACCAAGGAAATGGCAACAAAAATTGGGTGAGTGCTAAAGTGGGCTGGGATCTGGTGGGATGGATACATGTCCCATTTCCCACCTTGTCAACATACTGACCAAAATTCAAGCAATAAACAGAGGAAAACCCAGGCTCATATGCTGACAATGCAAGAAAGCTTGCCATGAGTCACATTTGGGTGGCAGTACACTAATACAACAGTTAATGTGTAGTCATTCACTGCAACTCTGGAGCAGTGTTAGTAATGATGTAGAAGATGAAGGGTGAATCAAATCTGAAAAGATTTACTCAGCTGAAATTACATTAATGTAACCATTATTCATCATGGCAAAATCATTATCCATCTAGATATTTAAACATGGTAAGTAATTTAAAAAAGGAAGATTATAAATTATGAATAAAAATGATTATAAACTCACTAAACAAGTCAAGAAAGCATTTATTCTTTACATTGGTACAATGAAAAATAACATTTTATCATAAACTGATTTATGCACTAAAGGTCATAAATAATGGCTTTAAAGAAAGACTTACATTTATATAGCACCTCTCATGACCACCGGCCGTCTCAGCCAATAAAGTACTTGAAGTATAGTCACTGTTGTAATGTGGGAAACACAGCAGTCAATTTGCACACAGCAAGCTCCCACAAACAGCAATGTGATAATGACCAGATAATCTGTTTTGTTATGTTGGTTGAGGGATAAATATTGGCCAGGACACCGGGGATAACTCCCCTGCTCTTCTTTGAAATAGTGCCTTGAGTTCTTTTACGTGCACCTGAGAGAGCAGATGAGGCCTCGGTTTAACGTCTCATCCGAAAGACGGTACCTCCGACAGTGCAGCACTCCCTCAGCACTGCACTGGAGTGTCAGGGTAGCTTTATGTGCTCCAATCTCGGGAGTGGGACTTAGAACTCACAACCTTCTGACTCAGAGGCGAATGTGCTACCCACTGAGCCACAGCTGACACTGTAAGGAAAACTTGCAAAAAATGAGAAGTGACAAGAAATATATAGTAATTATAATTGATTGCAATTGATCATGATTTTAGATTTAGCATTAATTTTGACCGATCTGCAAAGAGTGTTTCTCAATAAAATAAATCTACCTAAACAGCCTCAGGTAAGTCTTTTATTTTCTAGTTTACACCAGAAATACAATCAGACTAATTGGAGTGTTGTTGAACTCTAATCACCTGAGGACCACAGATAAGAAAATATTCATGAATATTATTATTTATTGTAAAATATAATTGCACCAAGTATTTAAATTATATTCTTCTTCTCTTTCTTCTCTTTGTATTATAAATAGACTATAGCCATTCCCACATGTACAATTTTAAATCATAGCAGTAAGTCTATTTTGAAACCCTAAGGTGCATATTAAATAATATTAGAATAATTAAGGAATATTACTGATAATATGAATGATTACAACATCAACATTTCATAAAGAAACAACTTACTTTGAATTATCCTGATGAAGATAAATATCTGAATAGAAATAAAATGACTAATTAAGGAGAGTAAATTCATTACATTATACATGCATGGAAACAGCTAAATGTCTTGAATATAGATGATATGAATCATGTTCTTGATATATGGGAGCAGAATAAAAATTATGATTTCTGAAAAAATGAAATAAAACAGAAAATGCTAGAAAACGTAATAGGTTAATCAGCGCCTGAAAAACTAAGTTAATATTTCAGACGTGACCTCACCAGAACTTTCTTTTTGCAAATGCTGATTGACTTGCTGTGCTTTTCCACCATCTTCCATTTTTCTTTTCTTCATATTTGTCAAATTTATGTAAAGCAGAACCTTAGCAAATGGAATAAATCATGTGCTCACAGGTATTCATGTTGTCAATTTGTTGGTCATGCATTTGGTTTAATCAAAATGTTCTGCAGGGCATGGAAGCATTTACTACTCTCTAAATTAAGTTAAATCAGAAAATGAAAATCAGTGAATTACAATCACCAAGTATTTATCAAAAAAGCTGCCTGGAATTTCCATGGGGATTCTCTTGATTGTCTGCCGTAACTTTAGTGGAAGAGCAATAGACACACTGGAGAATGGCTGCTTACGCCAGCTAGAGATCGGAAATCCTCCGGAGGAAATTGTTCTCCTATGTAAATAGATACACGTTACAAAAGTGCATAATGCAACTTATTGGCTCTGGAATTGTAGGGTGCATTCTCCCAGTTCCGTGTCACAACTTCAGAGGGAGACCAACCAAACTCCTGTAGAAACTGCACAATTGGCTGGAAAAAAAATGGTGCCTTCAGCGGTCTCTGGTCGAGATTAGAACGGGACGATCAGACAGTATCATAGTGGTTATGTTCCTGGACTGGTAATCCAGAAGCCTGGACTAATGGCGACATGAGTTCAAATCCCACCACAGCAGCTGTGGAATTTAAATTCAGTTAATTAAATAAATCTGGAATAAAAAGTTAGGATGGTGAATTGTCATGGAAACCGTTCTGGTTCACTGATGCCCTTTGGGGAAGGAAATCTGCTGTTCTGACCTGGTCTGGCCTATATGTGACACGTCATACACACAGCAATGAGGTTGACTCTTAACTGTTCCTCTGAAATGGCCTAACAAGCCACTCAGTTGTACCAAGACGCATACTAAGAATAAAACCAGACGGACCACCCAGCATCGAACTAGACACCGGAAATGACAAAAGCACACCCAGCCCAGTCAAACCTGCAATGTCCTCCTCACTAACATCGGGGATTGTGTCAAAAGTGGGAGAGCTGTCTGACAGACCAGTCAAGCAACAGCCTGACATAGTCATACTCACCGAATCATACCTTTCAGACAATTTCCCAGGCTCCTCCATTACAATCCCTGCATATGTCCAGACAGGGCAGACACCACCAGAAGTGGTGGCACAGTGGTATACAGTCAGGAGTGAGTGGCCCTGGGAGTCCTCAACATTGACTCCAGACCCCATGAAGTCTCATGGCTTCAGGTCAAGCACGGACAAGGAAACCTCCTGCTGATTACCACCTACTGCCCTCCATGAATCAGTACTCTTCCATGTTGAATAGCACTTGTGTAAGGGGTCTTTGATCGCAGAGGTTTCTCTCTCTAGAGGCCTCTCTCTCTTGCACAGTAAAACCTTGAGTGGTTCGACCCACTCGCCCCTTAGATTCTATACTCTGGCTTTGGGGCAGGAACTACAATGTAGAGAAAACTCTTGTAGACCAAGTTTGATGAAACAAAATGAAATTTTATTGCATAAGGAAAAATAAATCAAATGCAAGCAGATAAGAGAGTACATGGGAGGGAAAAACACAAACAAATCACAATGACACAATACTAACTAAGGCAAATACAGGCATCTTATACTCTACAAAGATCATCATGAAATAAGGAAACACACGGAACATCGAGGGACAACAGCTCATGTTAATTGTACCCTTAAATCCACCCCCTTAAACCTATCTAGATCTGATTGTGAAGGGCCAGAAACATGTTCACCAATCCAACTAGGAAGTGCAAGGTTTTGAACCAGTCTGCGTTTGATCCTTTCAGGCGTTCTGTCTCCACGTGGATCGTGGAGCCCCAGCGAGCTGCGCCACACCTCTCTCCTGAGGTGGGGGTCGGGGGCGGCTGGACACCGGCGGGTTCTGGCTGTCGGCGGGGTCGGGGATCGTCAGCTCGACCCCGGTCAGAGGAGCCTTGGGCTGGCTCCCATCATTTTTTCAGTTTGTTTTTGTCTCTTCTCCCGAGTTGGGTCGATGGCCTCTCGTTTCGGCAATGGCCCGGGGATGGTCGATGATCTCCCAATGTGTTTCCCCGGGGCGGGACGCCAGCTTTGAACGGCCTTCTTGATGTTGGCTTAATTCTTCTTCCTCCTCCGGTGGTGGAGAGGAGTTTGCTGATCTTCTCCCGAAGCGACTCCTCTTCACCCACTGCCACTCGGTCGTGTGTTTCTGAGTGTAGCTGTCTCCAACTGTCTCCGCAACTACAACTCCAGTGTCTCCTTCAGTGTGTCTGTACAACTTCACAACTCCTCCAGTTATACCTTTCTTCAGGATTCTCCACTTCCCGCCCAAAATCAGGTTAGTCTTTGTTTAACTTTTGGCAGGCTGGGAGCACAGCGGGGTAGTTATTATATTTTAAAATGCTTTAGATGGCCGGTAAAGGCCCATCTCTGGTCTGGAATGACCTTCATTGTTTTTAATGTCCTGCTGATCTTATTATCTAGTCCTTGGTGCTGTTCTCATGAATATGAAATTACCCCCTTTTGTCTGGGTCAACATTTAGATGGCCCCTGTCTCCAGGCCGATCTTGACTGGATCTGCATCTAATCCATATGTATATGTGTGGGCCTGGTTTTTTTCGCTCAGAAACGGCTTCCAGAACTTACTGTGCGTTGAATCCACAAAGCTGTCTGAGGATTCGCAGGAACCATTTTAAAGTGTCCCAATAAGCCGGTCACATGGTATGGTGGCCACTTTGGATGCCCCTTTTTCTGGGCTTCTTTTAAAACAGTCTTTAAAATCATGGCTTCATGTCCTCTTCTGCCATTTGACACTTATTAATACAAAGTCCAATTTTGCGAATCCTACACTCCCCCCTGATGATACTGTAATTTGCTTGAAGTATCATAATTCTGGGTGAGCAAAATTTTCTGACTCTCCACAATCTAACCATACCCAGTATTTACCTATCTATGACCCCACGACACATGCATTTCCCATTTCAGAAAAATCTAGTGTACATTAAGCATCTATAGATGGCAATACCTTGGAGTTAAAATCTAACAACTTACTTCCAGACATGGAGGGGGGCCTTAGAACCCTACATCACCTAGTGCATACACAGTACCCTTTTAATAATAACATCACATCTAATAAGACTTCAATAATAAAATAAAATACACACAAAAAATCACAATGCACATTAATACATATCAAAATAATACAGAGGAGGGAGAGAAAACCTTACCTTTATACAACGCAGCAAAATCTAAACGGGTGTCTCTTCTTCTACCCGCACATAATGCTCCCTCCATTCCCCTCTATTCTTGTACTTTTGCGAATGTTTGACCTTTTTACAGTGTACAAACAGTAAATAAACTACAATGATAACCTGGCACACTACAAGAATGTGGGGGGCTATCCTAATCCAGGAAGGGACTTCTATATTAGTGAACAGGTCCCACCACGGCGGGGTCACTATGTCCAATATGTCTGCCCCTCTCTCTAAAGTCTTCTGCTCCAGTGTGTAGAAGTGTTTCTGTGAAACAACAACGGCTTTTAATATCTTGGTGAGGTATTCAGGGAGAGGGGGAATGATATATCCAAAATGTGCAACGACTCGCTCCAGATCGGTGAAATTCTCTTTAACAGTGAGGTGAACAGTGGAAGGTTCAGGGATGGGGACAACTCGCTCTTGGGCCACTTGAACTTCTGCCCTGGACATGAAACAGAAGCTGCTTTCACTAACCGGACACCAACCGTGCTGTCCATGCTGGTAGTGGGGTGCTGCAGTGGTGACACAATATGTCCCACCTCCTATATATGCCACCTGCGGGGGCACATGGCCTTGTGCCATTGCCTCCATGGTGCAATTTATAGGCTTCGCGCCAGCAGTTCTGAACCCGCACTGTGGATTTGAATGGGCATTCAAGTGCTGGGGACACAGGATGATGTGTGCTCCCCGGCTCCGGCACCCCGAGAGGTCGGTACCCATCATTGCATGCTCCCATCGAATGATGTAAGGTGGGACCCCTGTGTAGCGAATGTGCGCACCCCCCTGAATGACTCCAATGTTCTCCACCCTGTATACCGGGGCGGGTTTTGCTGTCTTTCCCATCACCGGCATTCTTACCACTATACCCATAATGGTGTGATTAGACCATCCACAGTCCACTGGGACTGGGTAGGCCGCTGAAGCTGGTCTGAGCTGGCACGGACTCAATGTGTTCTCATAAGGGTGGAGGGCTGCGAGGTGCTTGTTGCTGATCCAGGAGGGGACTAAACCTTGCTTTAAATCCTCCAGATTACTGCGGGCCTCGCCCAGTAACCACGCCCCGTATAGCACACAAGCTTCATTCTGTGCAGCCTGATCGGACGCGTTCCGATCCTCCCTGATGAGAGCCTTTAACGTTCTGGTGTGTTTCTCCAGCTCAGCTACAATTTCTTTTAAGTGTAGTGTCATGGCCTGGTCCTCATGTAATTCAGAGCCCACTACCTTATTCTCATCAGTCAGTATCTTTCTTAACTGTGTTTTTAAACCATTGATCTGGCTTTGCGGCTCCACATCATCCAGTGTGTTGATGACGGAAGTTCCTGTATTAAAAGCTGTGAAAATATCATTTACTGCACCCCTTCTTTGTCTCCCTACTCTGTCCAAGACCTCATGTGGTGTGGTGTACAATTCGGCTCTGTCGACATTGGCAAAGTCGAATTCGTAAAACTGTTTAAACATGTTTGTTAACAGGACCTGGTATAATTGCTCCGTTTCCCTGGGGCACCACTCTGGCAATCGTACCTCGGTGAGGTTTAAAATCACCGCAGCTACCGCGTAGTGGACCCCTTGGTACCTGACCTGTGGGTACCAATACCTATCCGTTCTCGTGTCCTTTTGTTGTGGTGGGGCACCCTTCCTTGAGGGCTTTAGCTACTGGAATTGTGGGCAGGGGCTTGCGGGGTCGGGTGATGAGCTCGGTGACGTTTACTTGGATCTGAGAGTATGGGACTCCGCATACCCGTGAGCTGACGTCCCACCTCATTCCTTGTCCAGCATCCTGCCACTGCCTTTGGAAAAAGATGGAGACGCCTGTGGGGCAAGCGCATTCTGAACCCCACATACAGATGTAGATCCCCTCATCTGGTTCCCACCATTTGTCCCAACAGACACTCAACCCCCCGTGAGTTCCCGTTATCGTCCAATGGGTGTTGTTACCCAATCTCTCCCATTACACAGTGGAGTTCTTCATGGTGCTGCTCAACTTGCGCAGCCACCACCAGAGGTCCAAAGGTACATGTCCCAGACAGTTCAAGCAAATCTTCTTTCCCACGGTGACGCTGATCCTGGGTGCAATGATCCGCACCCTGGGGCACATCAGAGACATTTCTCTGTACGCAAACCCCGTCTGGCTGGAGTATTCAGTAGAGTCCGACCCCAGCCAGCCTGGCCATCTTCCTTCATGGAAGTACGTGGCAGTCTCTTCAGCGTCCCGTGGGCCGGTTCCATCAGTCGCGATGGGGCCTCTATTTCCAGAGCACCCATAGATCGTGGAGTCCTTGGTGCGGCCCCGATAGGCCCAGCTCCACCCGATCATCACGAACGCGACGAGGATCCCTCTCATCTTTCTCCTGGTTCCTGCAACAAATCACACAATATAGCCAGGCTCCCGAGAGATTCTGGCTTAGGTGACGGCATGATTGGGTCTTTCGACCTCGATCCAAAACTACACACATACTGGGCAGATTTTAAACTGCTTAAACTCTAATCATTTTAATATTTACACACCTTAAACTTAAACTTAAACTTAACTTATGTAAAGTGCCGCCCGTCCCCGGGCGGCTAGCCTAATCCTTGATTGGACTGCAGCTCGCCGCTCCCTGTGGCGGGGCTGCAATGACCTGTGGCTCGGGTTCCCCGCAGCCTTTTGCTGTTAATCGGGGACTGCGTTTTGTCAAGGATTTCTCAAGTCGGCGTTTACTGGGAGCGGGAGACTCGGGCCAAGGTTTTACTGGCTGAGGCGTACGAGTCGACCTGCGAAAAGGTGCTTTGGGCGCGGCTCCCTTAGCGACTGAACCTTCGGGTGGGGCCTTAGCTCTCACAGTCCGTGGCTCTTCCACGACTGTGGGCTTCGTCTCCCTTCCCTCAGGCTCCGCCCCTTTGGGATTCGGGCAGGCTCCCTTGGCGAGTGGACCTTCGGGTGGGACTTTAGCTCTCACAGTCCGTGGCTCTTCCACAACTGTGGGCTTCGGCGTCCTCCCCTCAGGCTCCGCCCCTTCAGGATTTGGGTCTGTGGCAGATGACTCCTCCTCACCTGTCCCTACAGGTGGAGAATCTCTGCCCCCAATTTCTACCTCCCCCATGCTCGAGTCGAGGGCGGGACCTCCGTCCTCCGACTCCACCTCTTCCAGAATCGTGTCGAGGGCAGGACATTGTTGTTCGGGCCCCTCCTTGTCTGAGTCCCAGGCCATCGGGGAAACCTCCCCCCAGGTGGGTGGGACAGCTTCTCCTTCCAAGCAGGCTACAACGCCAGTTTGTGTGGTCTGTGACTCATCGCGCGCCTCAGGCTGAGGATCTTTGCCCTCAGACCTGGCTTCGGTTGCTGATGCTCTTGCACCCAGTTTAAACAGTTTGCATTGGTCATGAACCATTTTACAAACCCTTAGCTGGTCCTCTAAACTGCCAGCCCTCGCTGTTAACCTAGCGTTCTCCTCCCTTAAAGCCTGCTCAACTAACTTAGCCTCCGCAACCTGGCACCGCAGGTGTTCCTCCATTTTACAGGATGTCTCTTCCGGTGCATGTCTTTCTTGAGGACACAGGTCGACAGGCTGCGCTGGCTCTAGTCATGTGGGCACAGCGGTTAGGGTTTCGGTAGCGACAAGACCAGTGGTGATGGCTATCGTCCCCTGCGAAATCATCAGAGACCGCATTGTCTCTGATTGATTCAATCGCAGCGGGATCCATAACTGCACCAGCTCCTTGTGCTGGGGCAGGGGCTACGGCTTGGGTTTGGGCTGGTGCTGGGGCGGCGGTCTGGGCTTCGGCTTGGGCTGCGGGAAATTTCTCTTTATTATCCTTCCACGGATTTCTACAGTCCTTGCGCCAATGTCCATCCTTCCCACACCCGTAGCCATTGAGCTTGACTTGGACAGGGCGATTCCCCTCCTGACGCCACTCCTTCTTGCTTGGGGCTGCGGGTTTTGCCTCATGCACCTTTCCCTTCTGGGGAGGTGTTTCCTGACCTCTACAATTCTTGTACGCAACATTGAGCTGACGGAGCACCGTCTCCTCCGTGACACCGGGACCTTGGGGATCAAACCAATATTTGGCTAGGGCCCGTATCTCTGGCAAGCTGTTGGTAACCAAGCAATGGAGCCAATGAACCCACTGTTCGTCGCTCATTGCAGCCCATTCAGGCATACCCGGACAGCTGCGTCGATACACTGGCCACAGCCTTTCTGCGAAAACCCGTGGGGGTTCTCCAGATAGCTGCACGGTCCCTTCCACACGGTCGAACGGACTACCATCGTCCACTCCCATTACTTCTAAAACTTCCTCCCTGAGATCTGCATACCCTTTCCGTCCCCTCTTACTATCCTCTGAGAGACACTGAAGGATTGTGCAATCCAGGGAGAAAAGCAACAGTTTCACCTGTTCCTGATCATCACAGTCATTAATGGCTGCTGTTTCCTCTATCTCCATGAAATGAAGCGAGGGATCTCCCTTTACTGTGAGTCGTGCGAGGTGGCTCACCATGCACTTTAACTGCGGGCCAGCGTAGGGCACCACGAGTTGGTTCTGGTGGGGTCCGATACTGCCATCGGCAGCGTTGGGACGGAACCGCTGGTGCCGAGCGGGACACATTGGTGCCGGTTCCGGCTTTGCGACCAGTGGTTCTTCCTCACACTCCACCTCGGCTACCTCCTCATTCACTACCCCCTCCTTTTCCAGCCAAGTTTCATTATAGCTCGGCGGTGCTGAGGGCTCGGTGGCTGGTACCACAATTACCTCAGCTGGAATCGGCTGTTTTGATTCCTTCAAAAAGTCCATGTGGCTAGCTTTCGGGCTGACGAGACACACCATGCCTTTTGCCTTTACCAGGGCCGTTCTTAGGTCCTCTATGGTCTTTTGGCAGGGGCCATGGTCTGTGCTCTCAAACCCGTGCTCGAGGGCTAGCTTGTAAGCTGCCTTAACCTCCACTAATCTCTCCTCCTGCGCTGTTAGCTGTTGTGTGAGGCGGGCGTTTCTCTCCCGTATCCTCGTTTCATTCATCTTTGCCTCAGTAACCTGGCACTCAAGGTACTCTATCCTGGCCTGATGTTGACTAGCTACCACTTGGCATTCCTGATTCAGAGCGTGAAGCGCTGTGATGAGTTTTTCCCCACCCATGGCCTTTTCCTCTATCTCTGCTGCCTGGGTTGTGATCCTGGCTGCCTGTGCTGCAACGACCCAGTCCAAGATCTGGACCTGCTTCTTGTAACACATCAGCCACACTGCCTTCTCCACTGACTTCTTATGCTCTTTGCTCTCTGTCCACCTGATGGCTGCGTCCATCGGATGCCCATCCAGCAAGAGATCAGGAATCCACTGTTTAGTGAGATTTTCCTTGCCAAAGACATAATCCGCTATCCTCTCATCCATTGCATTTCGACCATTCAAACTTGGATCTACTACATTGCAATCCTGCTGCCAGAGGCCTGCCGCGGTTGCCATTTTCTGTAAGGGGTTTTGATTGCAGAGGTTTCTCTCTCTAGAGGCCTCTCTCTCTTGCACAGTAAAACCTTGAGTGGTTCGACCCACTCGCCCCTTAGATTCTATACTCTGGACTTTGGGGCAGGAACTACAATGTAGAGAAAACTCTTGCAGACCAAGTTTGATGCAACAAAATGAAATGTTATTGCATAAGGAAAAATAAATCAAATGCAAGCAGATAAGAGAGTACATGGGAGGGAAAAACACAAACAAATCATAACGACACAATACTAACTAAGGCAAATACAGGCATCTCATACTCTACAAAGATCATCATGAAATAAGGAAACACACGGAACATCGAGGGACAACAACTCATGTTAATTGTACCCTTAAATCCACCCCCTTAAACCTATCTAGATCTGATTGTGAAGGGCCAGAAACATGCTCACCAATCCAACTAGGAAGTGCAAGGTTTTGAACCAGTCTGCGTTTGATCCTTTCAGGCGTTCCGTCTCCACGTGGATCGTGGAGCCGCAGCGAGCTGCGCCACACCTCTCTCTTGAGGTGGGGGTCGGGGGCGGCTGGACACCGGCGGGTTCTGGCTGTCGGCGGGTTCGGGGATCGTCAGCTCGACCCCGGTCAGAGGAGCCTTGGGCTGGCTCCAATCATTTCTTCAGTTTGTTTTTGTCTCTTCTCCCGAGTTGGGTCGATGGCCTCTCGTTTCGGCAATGGCCCGGGGATGGTCGATGACCTCCCAATGTGTTTCCCCGGGGCGGGACGCCAGCTTTGAACAGCCTTCTTGATGTTGGCTTAATTCTTCTTCCTCCTCCGGTGGTGGAGAGGAGTTTGCTGATCTTCTCCCGAAGCGAATCCTCTTCACCCACTGCCACTCGGTCGTGTGTTTCTGAGTGTAGCTGTCTCCAACTGTCTCCGCAACTACAACTCCAGTGTCTCCTTCAGTGTGTCTGTACAACTTCACAACTCCTCCAGTTATACCTTTCTTCAGGATTCTCCACTTCCCGCCCAAAATCAGGTTAGTCTTTGTTTAACTTTTGGCGGGCTGGGAGCACAGCGGGGTAGTTATTATATTTTAAAATGTTTTAGATGGCCGGTAAAGGCCCATCTCTGGTCTGGAATGACCTTCATTGTTTTTAATGTCCTGCTGATCTTATTATCTAGTCCTTGGTGCTGTTCTCATGAATATGAAATTGCCCCCTTTTGTCTGGGTCAACATTTAGATGGCCTCTGTCTCCAGGCCGATCTTGACTGGATCTGCATCTAATCCATATGTATATGTGTGGGTCTGGTTTCGTTCTCTCAGAAATGGCTTCCAGAATTTACTGTGGGTTGAATCCACAAAGCTGTCTGAGGATTCGCAGGAACCATTTTAAAGTGTCCCAATAAGCCAGTCACATGGTATGGTGGCCATTTTGGATGCCCCTTTTTCTGGGCTTCTTTTAAAACAGTCTTTAAAATCATGGCCTCTTCTGCCATTTGACACTTATTAATACAAAGTCCAATTTTGCGAATCCTACACTTGGGAGAAGCAATGAGGGTAGCAAGGGCACAGAACATACTCTGGGTGGGGGACTGCAATGTCCATTACCAAGATTGGCTCAGTAGCACCACTACTGACTAAGCTGGCTGAGTCCTGAAGGATATTGCTGCCCGACTGGGCCTGCAATAGGTGGTGAGAGAACAAACACAAGGGGAAAAACCTACTTGACCTTGTTCTCACCAATCTACCTGTCTCAGATGCATCTGTCCATGACAGAACTGGTAGCAGTGACCACTGCACAGACCTTGTGGAGGCGAAGTCCCATCTTCACACTGAGGACTCCCTCCATTGTGTTGTGTTGCATTACCACTGTGCTAAATGGGATAGATTCAGAACAGACCTAGCAGCTCAAAACTGGACATCCATGAGGTGTTGTGAGTCATCATCAGCAGCAGAATTGTATTCCACCACAATCTGTAAATTCATGGCCCGGCATATCCCTCACTCTACCATTACCATCAAGCCAGGGGACCAACCCTGGTTCAATTCGGAGTGCAGAAGAGCATGCCAGGAGCAGCAACATGTGTATCTAAAAATGAAGTGACAAACTGGTGAAGCTACAACACAGGACTACATGCATGCTAAATAGTGGAAAGAGCATGCTATAGACAGAGTTAAGCGATCCCACAACCAAGGGATCATATCAAAGTCCTGCCACATCCAGGCATGAATGGTGGTGGACAATTAAACAACTAACGGGAGAAGGAGGCTCCATGAGCATCCCCATCCTCAATGATGTTGGAGCCCAGCACGTGACTGCAAAAGACAAGGCTGAAGCGTTTGCAATCATCTTCGGCCAGAAGTGCCGAGTGGATGATCCATATCAGCCTACACCTGAGGCCCCACCATCAGAGAAGCCAGTCTTCAGCCAATTCGATTCACTCCATGTGATATCAAGAAACAGCTGAGTGCACTGGATACAGCAAAGGCTATAGGTCCCAAAAAAATCCCAGCCAATTACCGCCCTGATTCTCAATCATCAGCAAAGTGATGGAAGGTGTATTCGACAGTGCTATTAAGCAGTTGTGTTCCACTCAGCTCCAGACTTCATTACAGCCTTGGTCCAAACATGGACAAAAATGCTGAATTCTAGAGGTGAGGTGAGAGTGACATCAAGTCAGCATTTGACCAAGTGTGGCATCAAGGAGCCCCAGTAAAATTGAAGTCAATAGGAAGTTGGGGGGAAACTCTTCACTGGGTTGAGTCATACCTAGCACAAAGGAAGATGGTTGTGGTTTTTGGGAGCCAATCACCATACACCTAGGAAATCGCTACAAAAGCTCCTCAGGGCAGTGTCCTAGGCCCAACCATCTTCATCTGCTTCATCAATTACCTTCCCTCCACCACAGGGTCAGAAGTGGGGATGATCGCTGATGATTGCACAGTGTTCTATTCCATTTGCAACTCCTCAGATAATGAAGCAGTCCATGCCCACATGCAACAAGACGTGGACGACATTCAGGCTTGGGCTGATAAGTGGCAAGTAACTTTCATGCCACACAAGTGCCAGGCAATGACAATCTCCAGCAAGAGAGAGTCTCACCACTGCCCCTTGACATTCAACGGCATTACCACTGTCGAATCTCCCACCATCAACATCCTGGGTGTCACCACTGACCATAATTGGTCCAGTCATGTAAATATTGTGGCTACAAGAGCAGCTCAGAAGCTGGGTATTCTGTGGCGAAAGTCTCACCTCCTGATACCCCAAAGCCTTTCCACCATCTACAGGGCACAAGTCAGGAGTGTGATGGAATACTCTCCACTTGCCTGGAAGAGTGCAGCTCCAACAACACTCAAGAAGCTTCATACCCCCCAGGACAAAGCAGCCTGCTTGATTGGCACCCCATCCACCACTTTAAACATTCACTCCATCCACCACCCGCACACTGTGGCTGCAGTGTGTACCATCTAAAAGATGCACGGCAGCAACTTGCCAAGGCTTCTTTGGCAGCACCTCCCAAACCCGCGACCTCTACTACCTAGACGCTACCTGTGAGCACAAGGAGAAAGACTGCAGGGAGGACAGCCACAATGCAGACCAAGGCACCATTGCTCAAAAGGCTGAACAAAGCGGGGAAGAACAGATTAGAAATATGGTAGTGATAGGGGACTCTATAATTAGGGGGATAGATAGCATCCTCTGCAGCCAAGAACGAGAACCCCGAAAGATGTGTTGCCTACCCGGTGCCAGGGTAAGGGATATTGCATGGCGGCTGGAGAGGAACTTAGAATGGGAGGGTGGAAATCCAGTTGTCGTGGTCCATGCTGGAACCAATGACATAGGTAGGAACAAGGAGGAGGTCCTACTGAAAGAGTATCAGGAGCTAGGATCTAAATTAAAAAGCAGGACCTTGCGGGTAATAATCTCTAGATTATTGCCCAAGCCACATGCAAATTGGCATAGAAGCAGACAGATCAGGAGAATTAACAAGTGTCTAAAGGGCTGGTGTGGGAAAGAGGGATTCCTTTTCATGGGACACTGGCACCAGTTCTGGGAGAGGAAGGACATGTACTGATGGGACGGGCTCCAGCTGTACCAGGATGGGACCCGTGTCCTAGCAGAAAGGGTAAATAGGGAAGTGGCAAAGGTTTTAAACTAGTAAGATGGGGGAGGAATCTACAAGAAATGTAACCAGGCTAAATATAAGCTAAACAGGAAAAGAGAACACAGGAAAGAATAAGGTAAGGGAGGACATCCATGGCAAGGGAATAGAGTTATAGAACAGAAATCTAAAAAGATGGTTACACATAAAGTGAGAGGAAATCCTATTAAAAATGAGTTAAACTGTCTGCACACAGTGTCTGTAATAAAACAGGGGAGCTGGAGGCAATCTTATGTTGTGAGGAACCAGACATAGTAGGGATAACTGAGACATGGGCTGGATTTTGCCAGGCTCGAGGAGGCGGGAATGGAGGCGTGTGGGGTGTTAACATTGCAAAAAGTGGCGGGCGGGCCCGACCCAACCTCCATCCCGCCTCCAAGCAATTTTCCCAAATGCATGGTTTCTGATCCCATCTCCGTCCTGCCTCCAAGAGAAGGCCCTTTACAACCACTAAATTGCCTCTATAATCCCATTTTGAGAGGCCTTTCCAATTTTAACATGTTTCCCATGTGATTCACATCTCCTCTGAAACACGACTGTGAAACCTGGTGGGAGCACAATTGGATTAGAGCCTGATACCCATCTCCAGTGTGACCTCCTGGGAAACCCCTCTCCCCACCTTGACTGAGCGCTTCCTCAACTGAGGCATATACCAGAAGCACGGGAACCATTTATTTCCTTTCCTCCTGGACATCAGATGAGGATGAAGACCAGCCATGGCAGCAGCAGAACCCTGAACAACAACACCACCAACAGCAGCAGCAACAACAGGAGCGCCAAGCTGCTGCTCACCCACCTGAAGCTGTTCAGGCCAGAAAGTGCCAGCGCGCGACCACATTGCTGCCCAGGATGCAAGGAACGCATTCATCTTGGCCAGATTTGCTTAGCCTAGCCAATCAAACACTTTTGCCTCGCAGCTTCTTACCAGAGCATCGACAATGGCCAGGAACCAAAGGATTCCTAGCAATCTGACCACCATACTGACAATTGCAAGTAATCCTAAGCCCTCAATGTGGAAGTCCCATTTGCGAAATGACACACGCCACAACTGCAACAGTTGCCATCAGAATTTTAATTTACAATAACCAACTGATGGCATTTTAAAAATAAACACATTTCACCCAAGTGACTACCCTTGTGACTATTTGTGCAGTATCTTTCTCTTACGCGTGCTTCCACATAGTGCTTCCCCTGTGGCTTCAGCAGATGTGGAGGCCCCTTGCTCACTTTCTTGCTGCTCCTGTCTCGACACCTTTGGCGGGCGTCCTCTGGGGTTGCGAACCTGTGAGGGCTCGTCAACAGTCTGCTGCTCCTACGGCTGTGCAGGGATTGAGACGCCAATCTCAGTTGGGTGGGGACTCTGGTGGGGCTCTGACCAAGGGCTCTGCAGTGGCATGGAAATGTGAGCGCTTGGAGAGGAGCCCCCACTTCATTGATGTCTGCCACCAACTTCCCTCTCATGGGTCAGGTCCCTCTCAGCGCTTGCAAATGGCTTGAGAGCACCTTGCTGCACATTAGGGGGGCCATGGGGACCCGTATCTGCACTGGCAGTCCCATTCAGAAGGACTTCCATGAAGCTCTGGTTTCTCTGTTCAAGAGCTGATCATTGCTCCTCCAGAGATATCAGTTTATTCTGAACACTCACCATGTTTTCCTCACTCCAGTGACTTACTGCCTCCATGGCCGTAGCCAGTCTTTCCACGGAGGTTGCCAGCCATTCTGTAGTGCTGCGATCATGCGCCAATGACTCCACAAAGGCTCTGCTCATGTTCGCGATGGACTCCTCCATTCGCTCCACACTCGCAGCGACCCTGGAGACAAACCTGCCAGAGACTCTTGCACCTGTTCCTGGAGTTCCAGCACCACTGTTCTTCTGGATGGACCCAGAGGCATAGGGTCAAGTGGGATGTGGAGGAAGAGGTTGCTAAAGCTGAGTGCTGGTGAGGAGGGGCAATGGGGATCAAATTGAGGGTGATGGAAAAGTCATACTCACTTTTCCAGTGCGCAGAATGTCATGAAATCTCCTCCTGCACTGAAGCCAGGTTCTGCGGATGAGGGACATCAAGTTCACCTCCTGGGCCACCTGGACCAACACAGCCTTCGCTTGCTGGGGAGGCTTCTTCCTCCCTGAAGAAGAGAAGAGCACCTCCTTACTAGCTCTTGCTCCCTCCACCAAAGCTTGCAGGGTGACATCATCAAACCTGGGAGCAGACTTAGGTCTCCCGCTGCTCATTCTGCCTCCAGGTCCCTCTCACTGCAAAGGCCAAAAGTTTGGCAGTCTGCAGAAGAAGTGGGGCTTCTTGCAGACCTTAAATGCAGCAGCAATGATGACATCATTGGAGGCGAGTTTTAGACTGAAAAAACTAATTGGACCATGGGTTTCCACACGCTGGAACTCAATTGTTCAATTATGTGAAAATCGCATCAATCTTCCACATCAATTTGGAATCAGGTGGATAACACGAAAAGCGGATGTCACGACCCCCGCCCACCCCAATGGCAAAATCCAGCCCATGGCTACAGAAAAATCAGGACTGGGAATTAAACATTGCAGGGTATAACATATTTAGAAAAGATAGGGAGGGAAAAAGGGGAGGTGGACTAGCTATACTTATTAAGGATAACATAATGGCAGTAGAAAAAAGTAATGCAGATATCAGCAAGACAAAATTAGAATCCATATGGGTAGAGATAAAAGATAATAAAGGATCGATCACACTAATAGGCATAGTCTACAGACCACCTAATAGCGGAAGGGGAGGTGGAAGAAGAAATAAGCAGTCAAATTAGGGAAATGAGTAAAAAACATGGAATAATAATCATGGGGAATTTCAACTACCCCGATATTAATTGGACAGAAGAGGTAGGTAAAGGTGGTAAGGGAATGGAGTTCCTAAAATGTGTACAGGACTCCTTTCAAACCCAATATGTAAAAAGCCCAACAAGGGAGGATTTGATATTGGATCTAGTAATGGGGAATAAACCACAGGTAATGATAGAGAGATGGCAGATAAGAGAAGTAAAGATTGGGGAACATATAGGCAATAGTGACCATAATATAATACGCTTTAAGATGATAATTGAGAAGGACAAAATTATGACAAAACCAGTTTAATAGTTTGGAGAAAAGTTGATTTTGAGGGGCTGAGAACAGAACTTGGGAAACAAAAATGGCAAACAATGATGTAGAACAGCAATGGGAAACATTTAAAACAGTGTTCAACAGAGTGCAGGAAAAATATATTCCGCTAAAAGGAAAGAACAATCTAAACAATAATGAGACTCCATTGCTGAATAAAGCCATAAGGGAACAATTTAGGGTAAGGAAAGAGGCAGCAGGGAGTGCATGATAAGAAAGAATCCGAAAAGATTAGGCGAGAAGTCAAAAAACAATTAGGGAGGCAAAGAGGAACTATGAAATTAAATGATCAAGGAACATAAAACAATATAGTAAAATATTTTATGCGCACATCAATAAAAAAAGGAATGTTGGGATGGGAATAGGGCCATTAAGGAATAGTCAGGAGAATACCACAGGTAATGATAGAGAGATGGCAGAAATATTAAATTATTATTTTGCTTCAGTATTTCCCAGGGAGATAGAACAGGTGGACATGTCATTGGATAATGAGATTAGTAATGAGATAAGTGCATTTAAAATAAGAAAGGGTATATATTAAATAAATTAATCAAACTCAAAGAGGATAAAACCCCTGGTCCGGATGGATTGCATCCACGCTTTTTAAAAGAATCTAGAGAAGAGATAGGAGAGGCATTACTAAGCATATTTAATAATTCATTAGAAAAAGGTATAGTGCCAGAGGACTGGTGGATAGCTAACGTAATGCCAATATTTAAGAAGGGGGATAGAACATGTCCAGGGAAATATAGACCAGTCAGCTTAACATCAGTGATCAGAAAAATAATGGAATCCCTGCTAAAGGAGAAAATAGAAGAACATCTAGAAACCAAAAATATAATAATGAATAGCCAACATGAATTTCAAAAGGGAAAATCTTGCTTGACCAACCTTATTGAATTTTTTGAAGAGGTAACAGAAAGAGTAGACAATGGTAATGCTGTAGGTGTAATTTATCTGGATTTTCAAAAGGCTTTCAATAAGGTACCCCATAATAGACTGAAGATCAAGGTCAGAGAATGCGGAGTCAGCAGATAAGTAGCAGAATGGATTGCTGGCTGGCTTCAGGACAGAAAGTAGAGAGTAGTAGTAAAGGGTAACTATTCACAGTGGCAGAAGGTGGGTAGTGGTGTTCCACAAGGATCAGTGCTGGGACCACTGCTGTTCACAATTTACATTAGCGATTTAGACTTAGGAATCAAAAACACAATTTCAAAATTTGCGGATGACACCAAATTGGGGGGGATAGTCAATACTGAGGAGGACTGCAACAGGTTACAGGAGGACTTTAATAAACTTGCAGAATGGGCATATAATTGGCAAATGAAGTTCAACACAGATAAATGTAAGGTATTACATTTTGGTAGGAAGAATAGGGAGGTCATTTATCACTTGGAGGGTGCAAGTCTAGGTGGGGTAGAGGAACAAAGGGATCTAGGAGTACAAATACACAAATCACTAAAAGCTGTGATGCAGGTTAGCAAGGCCATAAAAAAAGCAAACCAAGCACTAGGGTTTAGTTCTAGGGGGATAGAATTGAAAAGTGGGGAAATTATGTTAAACCTGTATCGAACCTTGGTGAGACCACACTTAGAGTACTGCATACAGTTCTGTTCGACATATTATAAAAAAGATATAGAGGCACTGGAGAGGGTACAGAGAAGATTTACAGGGATGCTACCAGAAATGCGAGGGTATACGTGTCAGGAAAGGATGAACAGACTGGGGCTCTTTCCTCTTGAAAAAAGGCTGAGGGGTGACTTAATAGAGGTCTTTAAAATTTTGATAGAGCGGATACAGAGAGAATGTTACCACTTGTGGGGAAGAGCATAACTAGGGGCCATCAATATAAAATAGTCACCAAGAAATCCAATAGGGAATTCAGAAGAAACTTCTTTACCCAAAGAGTGGTGAGACTGTGGAACTCGCCACCACAGCGGCTGGTTGAAGCAAATAGTATGGATGCATTTAAAGGGTGGCTAGACTGTAAGATTCTAAAAACTGTATTAAAACCGCTGCTATCATATGGAGATCGAAGTTCAGAACGAATTGTGAAATGGTTCAAAATGTAGGAGGTCAGCATGTGTTCTTTGTTTGTGAAGACACAAAATGGCGGAAGTCAGCAGAGGGTCCTTTGCCTGGTGGCCAGCATGGTCCTTTGTTTGTAAGACCACATGGACAGGAAGGAGAAATATGAGTGACGAGGAAGTCCCGCCCCCACACACCTCACAGGAACATGAACGCGTCATGCGGAAAGAACTCCAATCAGGGAAGGTTTGGAGTGAAACTGAACTATCAGAGGAAGGCAGACAGTGATATATGAGGGAGACCGACAGAAAGGCACTATAAAGAGATAACCCAGAGGCAGGAAATTCAGAAAGAAAGAAGACAGAATGGAAGAACAGTTGAACAAAGAAAGCTGGCCAGTCTGTGTTTTCGACATACAACTTTTCCTGAACCGATCACCCAGAGATAAAGGAGTATGTATAAAAGTCGGACATAGAGCTTAGATATTGTTAAAGGGTACTTTTATGTACGGTTAACTTGGGATATAAATCACCCGGAGGTAGTGTGTAAGTTGCTGGGGAGTACTTTTGTCTATGGGTAAATTGGGAGCATATTGATTGCGAGAGAATGTACACTTGAATTTTGAACTGTGGTGTGAATAAAGACCAATTTTATTGATCACATACTTATCTGTCATTGTTACGCTTATTCGTAATTCTCAAAGTCTGAACAGTAGTAAGAGAAAGGCTTACATAACAAGCACATGAAGGAGAGGGGAATAGAGGGTTATGCTGATAGATTTAGATGATGAAAGATGGGAGGAGCATGGACTGGTTGGGCCGAATGGCCTGTTTCTGTGCTGTATATCCTATGTAATTAGGGATGATCAATAAATGCTGGGTTTGCCAGCGACACCCACATCCCATGAATGAATAAAGAAAAAGGATCGCCATGGAATTGTCAGGTAATAGTGATTTGAAGACAGGAAATTATAAGACTGAACAAGACTACAGTCCACATGTTCAGTCTCAACATCTAATACCTCTCAATTGCCCACTCCTTCAGATATCTAATCACAATAGGGAGACAATTAAATTGATGGCATATAATTCAGTGAAGTGTTGAGTATGAGAGTGATTACAAGCTTCCGTGAACAAGTGAAATATAAGGGATTAGGAATTGTGCAATACAAATTTAAATGCGTCACTCACATACATACTTTCCTAGTCCTTCTGGTCTTGTGACATCAGTTTAGCTTTTTTAGGCAATTATTAATTCATTGTCTTAATGGTGCTTGAGAATGCTTGGATATCCCCAGCCTGATTACTGTACTAGGAAGAAATCTTCTCCATCCTCCTCTGATGGGATGAATTGGACTTACAACACGAGCCTCTTTGAAATAATGAATGCAAATTGTTGACCCCTCTATCTATAGGCTGCAGTGCCCGCCCTTTTATTAGAGTGCAGTAAAGGAATATTTCTAACTTGCTGAACACTGCTTTCTTGAAGAGAAAATCTTGTATTTATCAGGAATAAATCAGAGCTTGTATCTTGATTGCTACACCATATGTAAAGAAAACTCTTCTACAGATGGAGTGAATAAGACCCCTAGGTCTAACCCACCATAAACTCTACCAGAAAGAAGCAGAGGCACTATGTAGCAGGAAAGAAAGAAACCCTTTCCTTTTTCTAATGTAAATATAAGAGATACAGGGGTGGAAATCCTTTTCGGCCTATTTTTGGGCCTGAAATAGGCCAACCGGGAAGCTCGAGGCCAGCCCGAAATTGGGTCTTGGAACTCATAAATACTATTTGAGCAAGCTGCCGGCACTGGTCATGTGTCCTCGTGGCGCTCATCCATTTTACAAGATGAAGTTCTGGTCGCTTGCCTCACTGGCAGCACCTGAAGGTAAGTTCCTGGGAGGGGTTGGTGGAGTGGCAATGGGAGATGGCACATTCACTAGTACCATGGAGTCAGGGGTGCACCCTTGCACCTCCTGACTCCACCAGAATGATTTTTGAATTAAAAAAATACTTACCAGCCACTGAAGAATGCTGACCAGGCCTGGTTCCTGCGCCACTCATTGCTATCCAATTACCCAGAGGGAGTCTAAAACAGGTGTTAGGCCCCCCCATTTACATATGTAAGGGCCTAATGCCTGTTTTAGGTGGCTGTTAAGGATGTCTGAAAAATTACCCGACCCAATACCAGGTTGGACGTTGTTAGGGTGTGCTTTGGGCGCAGGAAGTTGGCCCCCAAAATTGGCCCTTGTTGCGTAAAACGGGCATAATGAGGTCCAATTTCTACTCGACAATAGGTTTTGGGGTGACTTTCTGCTTGTCGGTAATTTTGCAGCTAGCCTGAGACTGTACAAAATCTGCAATTAGGCAATGTGACCACTGGTTTGAAAATTCTGATAAGGGTTTAAAATAGCAGTCGTGATTTTGTACCAAGGGTTGAAAAAAACAAATGAAAGGATTATTGGAATGCAGATTAATTGTAGACAAGCTGCATTTTCCAAACAGTAATGCAGTGTGCACAAATTGAGGTATAACTCATACTCATAACAGGACTAAATGAGGCACATGTGTGGTCAACCTAGAAGGCACTAGCAACATGTTCTATTCTGATGGTCATCATCCTTTTGGAGGACAACTGGGTTAAACATGCATGTCACCATTTTAATTAAGAGATTCTCCCGTGATTGAAGCCAGGCAGTCTAATGCCAATCATACCAAACATTCTTCTGCAGGAACGACTATGCAAAGATATACATGTACATATATTATATATTTAAAATAAATCACTTGCACCTGCCATAGGGTAGTGTGACTCTTTCCTAGCATATATTCCCATTACCTGAACCTGCTTAATGCCTCTATGCCTAACAAAATCAAATGTAATGGAGGAAAATGGGGTAAGGGCAAAGATAATGATTTACATAAATGTGTCGACTTTGTTGTCTTAGATTTCCTGCTAAATTCATGTATAACTTCTTATTAAGTCCTTTTCTGCTATGGAGATGCCTTCTGCGCTTCCCTTGTGTCAAACAGGGCCACTGGTGGAAGGTAATTCATTTTGGGGGTCTTCAATTTGGTATGTGGAAACGCTGAAAGGATCACTGACACTGCCCAATATTGTAGTTTCAGGGCCGAGTGCCTCAGTCATTATAGAAAGTTCACTTTGAGTCAGGTATTTAAAGATATGTGGTCAGGAATTTCTTACGTCAGGTATGTACTACTGACCGGAGATCAATATCCCATCTCTGAAGTCATCTAGTTAGGCCACTGGTAATCAGAATCTGCTCATGAATGCCAGTACACTGTATAATTTCCTCCAATAAAATAGTAGGAAGTCCGAAGCCATTGGGCACGATTTTAACTCAGCCGTCAGGCGGGCTTTGAGGCGTGTGGGGGGTTAAAATCGCAAAACCTGGGGGTCGGGACCCCCCCGCCTGGTTCCCGACACCTAGCCATTTTAACCCAGGCGTGTCTGATGGTCCCGAATCAGTCCCGCCTGCAACAGGCGGGACTGGTCTTTAGGGCCCTTAAACAGCACTCATTGGCATTTATAATCCCATTTTAACAGGCCCTTGCCTGTTTAACCCTTTTCCCACGTAAAACACGCCTGGTGGGGATCACGCCTGTGAAACCTGGCGTGAGCACTATTGGCTTGCTGACTATCAGCTGCAGGTCAACCATTAAAGAGGAGTTTTGATCAGCCATCATTTGCAGGTGGCAGGACTTTGTTGTTTCAGGCCTGGGGCAACTTTTACCAGGCTTAACCACACCTGTGGAAGGTTGAAGCCTCACACACATCTCCAGTGTGACTTCCTGCGAAACCCCTCTCGCCAGCCTCACTCGGCGCTTCCTCAACTGAGGCATCTACCAGAAGCATAGGAGGCCTTTTTTTCCTTCCCTTCTTGGCATTAGAGGACCTCCAGCCCCATACGCAAAATGACACACGCCACAGCTGCAGAAGTTGCCATCAGAATTTTTATGCAAAAAAACAACTGATGGCATTTTTACAGAATACACAACATTTCACCCAAGTGACTACCCTTGTGACTATTTGTGCTTTATTTTCCTCTTACGCATGCTCCTACGTAGTGGTTCCCCTGTGCCTTCAGCAGATGAGGAGGCCCCTTGCTCACTTTCCTGCTGCTCTTGTCTCGATACCTTTGGCGGGCGTCCTCTGGGGTGGCGAGCTTGTGAGGGCTTGTCAGCAGTCTGCTTCTCCTGCGGCTGTGCAGGAGTTGAGACGTCTATCTCAGTTGGGTGTGGACTCCGGCGGGGCTCTGACCGAGGGCTCTGCAGTGACATGGAAGTGTGACCGCTTGGAGAGGAGCCCCCACTTCCTTGAGGTCTGCCACCAACCTCCCTCTCATGGGTCAGGTTCACCTCAGTGCCTGCAAGTGGCTTGAGAGCACCTTGCTGCACATCAGGGGGGCCATGGGGACCTGTATCTGCAATGGCAGTCCTACTCAGAAGGACTTCCATGAAGGTTTGGTTTCTCTGTTCAATAGATGCCCATCGCTCCTCGAGAGATGTCATTCTATTCTGAACACTCACCATGTTTTCCATACCCTGGCAACTAATCTCCTCCATGGCCGTAGCCCTCCTCTCCTCTACCGTAGCCAGCCTTACCACGGAGGCAGCAATCGTTTCCACGTAGGTAGCCATCCTTTCCGTGTTGATGCGTTCATGCGCCAATGACTCCACAAAGGCTCTGCTCATGTTTGCTATGGACTCCTCCATTCGCTCCACACTTGCAGCGACCCTGGAGACAAAACCTGCCAGAGACTCTTGCATCTGTGCATGGAGTTCCATCACCTCTGATCTTACGGATGGACCCAGAGGCAGAGGGTCGACATGCAGCTGAGCCGAGCTGGCAGAGTCCTGCGCCCTCCGACGAGGACTCTCCACTGCTGTCCCTGTCTCCACAATCTGCTGATGCTCACTTGTGAGCTGCGATACACCAGGTGACAACTCTACTCTATGTCCCAAAGGTCCCACCGAGGTGTGAGTGTCTGCGCTGGTGCTGGGTGCGCTTATTTCTGCTGATGCTGTGCCCTCAGAGGTTGCAGATTCCTCTGAGGAGTCTGGCATCTCAGGCTCTTCCTCCTGCACACTGGGGACGGGGGCTCTCGATGGTCCTGTGGCGGAGTCAAGGAAAAAGTTAGAGATGTGATGCCAAGGTTACATGCACATTGCATTTTGCAGATGATCATAAGTCCATATGATGTAGCTACAGAATCATTATCAGCGACTCATGCAATGCCAATGAGAGAGATGGAAAACTACTCTGTCACCAGCTTGCGGGGATGCACCTGTCTCTCCTTCCCCAACTTCCGCATCTATGTCAGCCCCGACAATCTCCAGGACGCTTTCGTCCCAAGGGATGAGCTGGGCTAATTAGGGCGGCCCTCCTCCTGTCCTGGCTCGCTCTCTCCTGTTGTGAGCTCTCTTTTCCTGCAATGAGGGAGACAAGTGGAGGTTGAGTGAGAATGAAGCAGTGAGTGCAGAGGTTGCATAGCATAGATACTTAGAAAGAGACAAAAATGGAGTGAGGTTGCAAGACCAAGGGCCCTCCCTGTGTGTTGTCAGTTGTGTTCAAAGCATCAGAGTGAGAGGGAGTGTGAGGGCTGCATGGTGGAATAGTTATGTGAATGTGAGCATAGAGAGAGAGGGAATGGGTAAGGGTGCATGGATGTGAGTGTCTAGTGGGATGTGGAGGAAGAGATTGCTAAAGCTGAGTGCTGGTGAGTAAAGGCAATGGGGATCAGATTGAGGGTGATGGAAACTTCATACAGTACTTACTTTTCCAGTGCGATGAAGGTCATGGAATCTTTTCCTGCACTCCATCCAGGTGCGCCGTGTGAGCCCCAAGGAGTTGACTTCACCAGCCACCTGTAGCCACACAGCCTTGGTCTGACTGGGCGGCCTCTTCCTCACTGAAGAAGGGAACAGGACCTCCCCGTGGGCCCTAGCACCATCCAGCAATGCCTGGAGTGAAGCCTCATCAAATTTGGGGGCAGCTCTTGCCCTCCCGCTGGCCGTTGCTCCTGCAGGCTCCTGTGCCATCTCAATGGTGAAGTTTGGAAGCCTGCAGAAGAAGCAAGGCTTGCTGTGGACCTTAAAAGCAGCAGCAATGATGACATCATATTCTGCGACTTTCTGACTGGAAGTACTCAACTGCCAATGCTTCCCACATGTTGGAAATCAATTTGCCAATTGAGTTAAAATTGCATCAATCTCACAGACCCATTTAGATTCGTGTGGGAAACACCAAATTCGGGGAACCCAACAATTCCCCGCACCTGAGTTAAAATCGACCCCATTGTCTTTGGACCTGCCACTAACTCTGTTCCCTAGCCACGACTCCATCCCTCTCCCTGGTCACTGTCTGTGGCTGATCCAAACTGTTCACAACCTTGGTGCTCTATTTGACCCTGAGCTGAGCTTCCGACCCCATATTCTCTCCATTACCAAGATCGCCTACTTCCACTTCCGTAACTTTGCCTGTCTCTGCCCCGACTCAGCTCATCTGCTGCTGAAACCCTCATCCGCGACTTTGTACCTCTAGACTCAACTATTCCAATGCTCTCTTGGCCAACCTTCTACCTTCCACCCTCCGTATACTTGAGCTCATCCAAAACTCTGCTTCCCATATCCTAACTTGCACCAAGTCCAGTTCAACCCCATGCTTGCTGACCTACATTGGCTCCCAGTCCAGTAACACCTCGATTTAAAAATTCTCATCGTTGTTTTAAAATTCCTGGCCTCGCCATTCCCTGTATTTGTAACCTCCTCCAGCTCTACATCCTTTCGCGATCTCTGTGCTTCTCCAATTCTGGCATCTTGCTTAACCCCGATTTTCTTCACTCCACCATTGGCGGCTGTACCTTCAGCTGCCATGGCCCTAAGCTCTGCTTTTCCCTCCCTAAACCTCTCTGCTTCCCTAACTCTCTCTCCTCCTTTAAGATGCTACCTAAAACCTACCTCTCACTGTCCTATTATCTCCTTATGTGGCTTGCTGTCAAATTTTGTTTGATAACGCTCCTGTGAAGCGCCTTTGGACATTTTACTATCTAAATAAATGTAAGTTATTGTTGTTGAATACAGGCAAATAGATATCCATAAAGCCAGAGACACCCTTCTTTATGGTTAACTCAAAATCTTGTACAAGAGTGCTCAGCCCTGCCTGCAGAATCCTTGGACAGTAAAGGAGAGATTCCATCGTCCAAGATCCCAACGCGCACACAGCCCATGATAGTCCGTTCATTAAAGTTGAGGTGTAATGGTGGCCGAGGGCCAAAATACATCATAGAGTGAGGTCTGCAGGCCTACAAAATGTGGGGGAAACTGTTGTGTCGGTACCTTTCTACCTAGACACAATTTAGGACTCAGAACTCAGAGATTCAAACATGAAGTGCTTTATTGGAAGGAAAGGAAGTTCTGGCAAGTTCCAAACAAAGAGAGCTAAACTTAACAGAGAACACCCAACCTTTTATCTCCTGTGAGAGTGCCACCACAGGTGGGAGGAGAACACAAAATACATAACATTTCCTCCCCTCTTAAATGGAAGGTCCACATTATTCCTCAACAGGTAAGTTACTTTCAATGCACTCAACGAAACTAGGGTAGAGGTAGACTGCCTCAACCCCTGACTTTACCCTGGGGTTTATTCTGCCCCAGTCTTGTGGGTAAATCATTAAGCCTACAGATCCAAGCGTCTCGGAGGCCGCTGCTCTCTGACAGGATACCGGCGGTCATCGCTGGCTTCCACAGCAGTAGGCATTGACACAGGCCTGGATGGAGAAGGTGCCTGTGTCAGTCGAAAGTCAGGAGTTTGCACAGGTGGAACAGCCTCTTTGACTTCCTGTGTTGGAGAAGAGCACTGTGGCAAAGGATGCTGGTTTGCGGTATCATCCGGAAACAGTTCAGGCCTACCAGCCGTTGGAGCCTCTGTGGCTGGTGGCTGTCTCTGCTCCTAGCAACAGTTGATCTGTGTGTCTTCTCCAGACGACGTCCTCAGCAGTCTCAACCGTGTAAGACACAGGGCCCATCTGCGCGATCACCGCAGCAGGAACCCATTTCGGTCCAGTGTTGTAGTTTTGAGCTAGGACGTGCTCTCCCGGATGAAACCGTCTCTCCTTGGCTCTTTTCTCTCTCTTTTCAACTTGAGCTTGTTGTTGACGATGGACAACCTGCTCTGCCCTTGGAGGTTTGAGTAAGTCAAAACTTGTCCGCAACTGCCTCTTCATCATGAGCGAAGCGGGCGAAGTTTTGGTTGCGGCATGCGGCTCATTCCTGTAGGACAACAGGAAGCTGTTCGGACGTTGGTGGATTGAGCCCTGACCTTGCGATGCCTTCAAGGCGTGCTTCAAAGTTTGCACAAACCTTTCTGCCTGGCCGTTAGTAGAGGGATGATAGGGCGCAGACCTGATGTGTTGGACAACATTCACATGCAGGAAGGTTGCAAACTCCTGTGATACAAATTGTGGACCGTTGTCACTTACGAGTTGTTCCGGTGAGCCATAATGGCTGAACATCTCACCAAGTTTCTCAATTGTTTTCTCTGCCGTGGTAGACCTCATCACAGCGACCTCCGGCCACTTGCTACGAGCGTCTACAACCACCATAAACATCATCTCTTCGAAAGGACCGGCGAAGTCCACATGTACTCGCTGCCACACTTCTGCAGGCCAATCCCAGGGGTGTAGGGTTGCCAGCTGTAGAACATTCCGGACCCTTTGACATGGGGAACATGTTTTGGCTTTCTCCTCAATATTCCCATCGAGACCTGGACACCAGAAGTAGCTTCTTGCCATTTCCTTCATCCGAACCATCCCACTGTGGCCTGTATGAAGTTGTTGCAGTATAGGTTCCCTCAGAGGTGGCGGAATGATGACACGGCATCCCCAAAGAAGACAACCTGCCTGGATGGAGAGCTAATTTCTTTTTGAAACGTAAGGTTTCAAACTAGGAGAACCTCCTATAGCTCTCCCTCGAATGACATCGTTCATTACCTCAGACAGGACTGGATCGTTGCGGGTGTACCTTCGCACCTGAACTGCAGGGACAGGTGCTCCCTCCACTTGTCTAAAGTAGAAGGTGTCTATCTGACGAGGCTCTGGGGGAGTAACAGGCAAGGTTAGCCTCGAGAGACCGTCTGCGTTGCCGTGCAAGTCTGATTTGCGATATTTGATGTCGTATGTGTGTCCTGACAACAGTAAAGCCCACCTTTGCATCCTGCTTGCAGCGAGAAACGGAATTCCGGTGTGGGGCCCGAAGATTGAAGTCAATGGATGGTGGTCTGTCAGGAGTGTGAACCTTCTCCCAAACAGGTACTGATGAAACTTTCGAATTCCAAAAACGATTCCCAAGGCCTCGCGCTCGATCTGCGCATAGTTACTCTCGGCCTTGTTCAAGGTGCGTGATGCGAAGGCGATAGGTTTCTCTTCACCCGAAGGCATGATGTGGGATATGACTGCTCCCACACCATATGGTGATGCATCACATGTTAGCTGCATGGGTAGCTTTGGGTCGAAGTGTGTCAGGACCTCCGATTTCAGTGATGTGCCTCAATAAATCCGAGACTCGATGTTAGCGAAACAAAACAAGGCTTTTATTGACTTAGAAGGTAACACACAGAGGAGAATGTATCTTCCATCCAGAGGTCTGCCGTACTGGATGTGCTGCAGGCTGGGCCAGCTTACATAGGAGCCAGGTATGGGCAAGCCCTACACACAGTACAATACAATGGAAATGAAACTGAAACCAACCACAGTCACAGGCAGAGAAATACTGATGAGTGATGAATGGAATATTTCATCACATTCACCCCTTCTATAGATTTAGTCTGTTCGGGGGTTTGATAGTCCTCTGCGACCGACGTGGCTGTTGTGGTGCCGCGGGTGTCGGCTGGGTGTCCCCGGTGGCCTCCTGGGTCTCTGCTGGGGGTGCCGCCAGGGTTGTTGAAGGGGTAGTTGGTGGGGGTACCGTTGGTCGATGTTCTTCCGGGGGTGATGAAAGAGTAGTGGGTGGGTAAGAGTTGCTGTGGTCGTTGTTGCTGCTGTTGTCGTGGTTGTTGTCGTTACCGGCTGGGGCGACGTCTTTTATGGACACGGTGTCCTCCCTTCCGTCGGCGTGCCGGACATACGCGTATTGGGGGTTGGCGTGGAGTAGGTGCACTGACTCCACGAGAGGGTCCGTCTTGTGGCCCCTCACATGCCTTCGCACGAATACCGGACCTGGGGTGGAGAGCCATGACGGCATGGATACGCCTGAGGTGGATTTCCGGGGAAAGACAAACATTCGCTCGTGAGGCGTGGCATTAGTGGCAGTACACAATAGCGACCGTATCGAATGGAGCACATCTGGGAGGACTTCCTGCCAGCGGGAGATAGGGAGGCCTTTGGTCCTTAGAGCTAGAGTGACTGCTTTCCATACTGTCCCGTTCTCTCGCTCCACTTGACTGTTACCCCGGGGGTTGTAGCTGGTGGTACGGCTCGTGGCGATCCCCCTGGACATCATGTACTGGCGTAGCTCTTCACTCATGAAGGACGCCCCCCTATCCGTATGGATGTAGCTCGGCATACCGAACAGGCAGAACAGGCTGTTGAGGCATTTAATGACCGTGGCGCTGGTCATGTCTGGGCAGGGGAAGGCGAATGGGAAACGAGAGTATTCGTCCACAATGTTCAGGAAGTAAACATTGCGGTCGACGGACGGGAGGGGGCCCTTGAAATCTAAGCTGAGCCGCTCAAAGGGCCGTGTAGCTTTGATTAAGTGGGCTCTATCTGGGCGGTAGAACCGAGGCTTGCACTCAGCGCAAGTGCGACAGTTCCTGGTCAGGGACCGAACTTCCTCAATCGAGTAGGGTAAGTTGCGGGACTTTATGAAGTGGAACAGCCGCGTGACCCCTGGGTGGCAGAGGTCATTGTGGAGGGTCTGTAGCTGATCCCCGGTGGCGCTGGCACACATCCCTCGTGAGAGGGCGTCGGGGGATTCGTTAAGGGCCCCTGGCCGGTAAATGATGTCATAATCGAAGGTGGAGAGCTCGATCCGCCACCTAAGAATCTTATCATTTTTAATCTTCCCCCTCTGTTTATTATTGAACATAAACGCTACCGACCGCTGGTCGGTAAGTAGGGTGAAGCGTTTGCTGGCTAGGTAGTGGTGCCAGTGGCGCACTGCCTCCACGATGGCTTGGGCCTCCTTTTCTACGGAGGAGTGTCTGATCTCGGGCCCTTGGAGGGTCCTTGAGAAGAAAGCTACGGGCCGCCCCGCCTGGTTGAGGGTGGCCACCAAGGCAAAGCCAGACGCATCACTTTCCACTTGAAAGGGAGTGTTCTCGTCCACTGCCTGTAGCGTGGCCCGCTCAATATCCTGCTTAATGCTTTTGAAGGCGGCATGGGCCTCAGCAGAGAGCGGAAAAGAGGATGCTTTCAAGAGGGGGCGGGCTTTGTCGGAGTAGTTGGGGACCCATTGGGAATAATAAGAAAATAACCCCAGGCACCCTTTCAGGACTTTGGGAGTGTTGGACAGGGGCAGCTCCCGTAGGGGGCGCAATCGGTCGGGATCTGGTCCGATTTCACAATTCTCCACCACGCTGCCTAGTATGCAGAGGCGCGTGGTGTTGTAAATGCACTTGTCCTCGTTGTAGGTGAGGTTGAGTTTTTGTGCGGTTTTCAGGAACCTCTCGAGGTTCGAGTCGTGATCCTGTTGGTTGTGACCGCAGATGGTGACGTTGTCGAGGTAGGGGAAGGTTGCCTGCAAGTGGTGGTCATCGACCATGCGGTCCATCTCCCTCTGGAAGACCGAGACCCCATTCGTCACCCCAAAGGGGACTCTGAGGAATTGGTAGAGGCGTCCGTTCGCCTCGAAGGCGTTGTACGGGCGGTCCTCTGGTCTGATAGGGAGCTGGTGGTACGCTGACTTGAGGTCGATGGTGGAGAACACCCGGTATTGGGCGATTTGGTTCACCATTTCTGATATGCGGGGTAGCGGGTAGGCGTCTAGTTGGGTGTACCTGTTGATCATTTGGCTATAGTCGATCACCATCCGTTTCTTCTCGCTACCCCTTACCACCACCACTTGGGCGCGCCATGGGCTATTGCTGCATTCAATAATGCGCTCTTTCAGGAGCCTGTCTACCTCGGTCGCGATAATCCGCCTGTCCTCCCAGCTGTACCTTCTGCTTTTGGTCGCTATTGGCCGGCAGTTAGGGGTAAGGTTCGCGAATAGCGAAGGCGGCTTTACCTTCAGGGTAGCCAGACCGCACACTGTGAGGGGCGGCTGGGACCCACTGTAATTGAGCGTGATGCTTTGGTGGTAGCACTGGAAATCCAGGCCCAAGATCACGCTCGCACATAGATTCTTCATGATTAACACTTTTAAATTATCGTATACAGTTCCGTTAACGGACAATTGTACCGTGCAGTAACCCATAATGGTCGATGTCTGGGTTTTATCAGCCATAGAGATGGTACCCCGAGTAGGGACCACCTTTAGGGAGAGTTGTTGTACCAGTTCAGGGTGGATAAAACTCTCCGTGCTTCCACTGTCAATTAAACATTTAACCCTGCACCCGTTTACCTCGATGTCCACCATTGATTTGGATAGCGGGTGCGGCCTGGTCTGGTCCACTGTGACCGATGCCACTGTAGGGCCCTGATCGAGAC
Organism: Somniosus microcephalus; assembly: GCF_052327205.1. Taxonomy (NCBI): domain Eukaryota; kingdom Metazoa; phylum Chordata; class Chondrichthyes; order Squaliformes; family Somniosidae; genus Somniosus; species Somniosus microcephalus. The sequence continues at coordinate 186,891,794 of NC_140993.1, read as the reverse complement.
AAGATGGCGTCCACGCTGTCTGCTCACAAGATGGCGGACCCCACGAGGTCGGGCAAGATGGCGTCCAAGATGGCCGCTCCCACGGTGCACACGCGGCGGTGGCGGGTTTTCCGGCGGGGTTCCCTCTGCACACCTTCCCGAAGTGCCCCTTCTTACCGCACTTAAAGCAGGTGGTGCCTTTCGCCGGGCACAGGTTTCTGGTGTGCTTCGGCTGCCCGCAGAAGTAGCAGTTGGGTCCCCGACGCGTCGCGGCTGTTGTAGGGCTTCTGGGGGGAGAGCGGGGCCCCGACGGTGTCGGGCTGCCGGGCGGGGAAGATGCCTTCCAAGATGGCAGCGCCCTTGGTGCACACGTGGCGGCGTGGACGGCACGGGCTGAAGAGTAGGCGTCCGAGTTTCTCTGGGCCACATCCAGGGATTGTGCTGTGTCCGCAGCCTGTTTCAGGTCCAATCCCGTTTTTTCCAGCAGTCTCTGCCGGATGTAAGTGGAGCTGAGGCCTGTGATAAAGGCATCGCGAACAAGCTCGTCAGTGTACACTGCGGCTTTTACATCTTGGCACTTGCAGTCTTTGCCAAGCATTTTCAGGGTGCCTAGGAACTCCTCCACCGATTCCCCAGGTCGCTGTGCGCGAGTAGCGAACAGATGCCTAGCATACACCTCATTCGTAGGCTGCTGGTAATGCGCCTTTAAGATGTCGCAGGCGGCCGGGTACGTGTCGGCTCTTGGATGAGGGGGTAAACCCGGTGGCTTACCCAATTCCGCAGAATTCCGAGTTTCATACTCGCAGCGTCCGTAGCGTCTTTGACGGCTGCGGAATTGTCCAGGAAGAATTCCATACACATAAACCAGTGTCCGAAGCATGCCGATGCGTCCGAAGCATGCTGGTCCAAATCCAAACGTTCGGTTTTCAAGAGTTGATCCATTGTGTTGAAAATTAAGTCAATAAAATTGATGTGCCTCAATAAATCCGAGACTCGATGTTAGCGAAACAAAACAAGGCTTTTATTGACTTAGAAGGTAACACACAGAGGAGAATGTATCTTCCATCCAGAGGTCTGCCGTACTGGATGTGCTGCAGGCTGGGCCAGCTTACATAGGAGCCAGGTATGGGCGGAGCCCTACACAGAGTACAATACAATGGAAATGAAACTGAAACCAACCACAGTCACAGGCAGAGAAATACTGATGAGTGATGAATGGAATATTTCATCACTTTCAGCAATGCTTTCTTTGCTTGGGCGAAAGCTTCGTTGCACAGTTCAGTCCATTTCCATGTTTTGCCTTGACATAGCAACTGATGTAATGGCTTCAGCAATGTTGCTAAGTCTGGAATAAACTTCCCATAGTAGTTAAGTAGCCCCAGAAATGAACGTAACTGGCTCACATTCTGGGGTGCTGGGGCCTCCACGATCGCCTTGACCTTTGACGGCGCCTTATGCAGGCCAGTAGCGTCAATCACATGCCCCAGGTACTCAACTGAAGACTGAAAGAATTCACATTTGTCTTTATGAACTCTGAGTCCGTACTCTTTCAGTCGTTGTAGTGTCGCATCCAAGTTCAGAAGATGATCCTCCTCATTTGTCCCAGTGACAAGGATGTCGTCCAGGTAGCACTGGACTCCTGGCAGTCCACTCAAAATCTGATCCATTGCCCTTTGGAATAGAGCAGGGGCTGACGTAATTCCAAACGGAAGGCGGCAGTACCTGTATAGCCCCTTGTGTGTCACAATTGTCAGCAGCTCCTTTGATTTGTCATCAACATGCATTTGTAGATAAGCCTGGCATAAGTCTATTTTGCTGAACTTTTGCCCTCCGGCCAGGCCCGTAAAAAGATCATCAATGAGGGGAAGAGGTTACTTTTCCGCAGACAGCACCGGGTTAATAGTCACTTTAAAATCCCCGCAGATTCGAACAGATCCATCCTTTTTCAGAACAGGAACAATGGGTGTGGCCCATTTGCTCACACTCACAGGCTCCAGGACTCCATTCTCGACTAAGGCCTCCAAGTTAGCATCAACTTTTGGCCTAATTGCATAGGGTACAGGTCGGGCTTTGTGAAACATCGGCTTGCTGTCAGGTTTAATGTCCAGTCTCACGCTGATCTTTTTCATGCTCCCAAGTTCCCCATTGAAGAGTTCTGCATGTTTGTTTAACACTGCAGTCAGACCTGACTCCCCTTTTGACATCATGCGGACTGCAGGCCAGTCCAGCATGATTTTCTCTAGCCACGCACGTCCCAGTAGCGATGGGTAATTTCCCTTTACCACATATAGTGGCAGATTTGCAGTCTGTCTCTAATGGTGTCCTTCAGCACCTCCTTGAACTCGCAGTGTTCTGATAACCTTTTTAAAGCAGCAATAAACATCATCACTGATTCCCCCTCCTCTTGATTCCGTTTGTGAAATCTAAATCTCTCAGCAATAACCAGAGGATTTGGTGAAAAATGTGCTCCAAGAATTTCCACTAGTTGCTTATATGTTTTAGTTCCTGGCTTATCTGGCTGCATGAGGCTGCAAAGTAAATTGAATGTCTTCGGCCCGAATACACTCAAAAAGGTAGGCACGATATTTCATTTGCCACCGCATTCACCAATACAAAATAGTCAAAACGTTCCGTATATGTGCTCCATTGCTCCACATTTTCATCAAAATCACCGATGTTTCCTAATATAGTAGCCATCTCACGTTTCAAATTAAAATTTCTGTTTACTCACTGCACCCGTAACGTACACAGATTCATCCGCTCCTCGTTGCCACTTGTTGTGTCGGTACCTTTCTACCTAGACACAATTTAGGACTCAGAACTCAGAGATTCAAACATGAAGTGCTTTATTGGAAGGAAAGGAAGTTCTGGAAAGTTCCGAACAAAGAGAGCTAAACTTAGCAGAGAACACCCAACCATTTATCTCCTGTGACAGCGCCACCACAGGTGGAAGGAGAACACAAAATACATAACAGAAACGCCATGCCACATCATGTGGCATAAAACATTTGTGGTTGCGGGAGATGTAGTGCAGCAAGCCCATTGAAGCCTGGTTAGTGGCTTGAAAATTATGCAGAATAATTCCTCGACAGATTTCGCTTTTGTTTTGCAGATTTTGGGGCCTAAATTCTTTAATGTCCCAAACCGGGCGCAATTCCAACTGAATGCAATGACAGCACAACGGAACAGAGAGGCCCGAGGACCGAACTAAAATCGTCCACGGGCCTAGTCAGAATAAATCAGGCAAGTTGTGGGCGCCAATAAAGCGCCCTGATGCAGTTTGCCTTTTGAGATTACACCAATTTTGCCAGGTGGTGGCGGAGGAGGGGAGAGTGTGGGGGGTGGTGGGCTGGGAGGCGATTGGGAGGGTTTAGAATGGGTCAGCAGCAACCCAAAGTTGTTTTGTGGAGCCAGGGGAGTCAATCCTGTTCCTTCCAACTTCAGAAAATACAGAGAGGGAGAAATTGGCTAACCCCAGAAAATGGGCATGGGGGTCGCAGCACAAAATGAGCACATGCCTGTTCATTGCATTGCAGCCTGCTCATTTACATGATTTCTGTGAGCTTCCAACATAAGCAGGGGGCTGCAAGAAGAGGTGGGAGTTTTTTTCAAAAGCCAATCTGGGCTGTGATTACAACATGTGAGAGAGCGAGCACCAAGATTTTCAGACACTGCACTCGAGATTGTGGTGGAAGAGGTGGAAAGAAGGAGAGACGTTCTGTGACCGTAAGGTGGCAGGAGGCCTTCCAGACATACGCTCAGGAGGCAGTGGAAACAAATAGCGGCGGAGGTCAATGCCAGGACATGGATGCAGTGCTGAAGAAGTTTAACGATCTCACTCGAGTTGTCAATTTGTCAGTGAATTGAGCACTAGAGGAGGCTAGTGGTGCAAACGGCATATCCTACCAACTGCACCACTATCCTCATCCAGTGCTCAATTCTCTACACACCCCATCACCCACCTACCAACAATCTCTATCAATCAGGGCTCAACCCTTCCATTCATATGATTTAACTCACCTTCACATACTTAGCACTATTGCAAGCCTCGCACCCACAGCTCACGGCTTGCACACACTGGCAGCTATTCAACCATGACAGCCACATCACCCAAACAATTGGAGGACATTCACTGATACACTTCCCTCTTAATTGTAGGAGAAGGTGGCTAATAACAGCAGGCAGCAGCAAAGAACCGGAGGAAGGGAAGCATGCCTGCATGTTTTAACACCCATGGGCAGGAGCCAGCGTGGGGGAAAAGGATAGCGCAGGTGCCAGCTTGCCAGAGGACGATTAATTCTATTGAAGGGGAGTCAGATGAGGAGTTTGATGGGCCAAGATCCAGAAGAAAGCTGATGGATTTTTTTTTATTCGTTCATGGGATGTGGGCATTGCTAGCAAGGTCAGCATTTATTGCCCATCCCTAATTGCATTTGATAAGGTGGTGGTGAGCCACCTTCTTGAGCTGCTGCAGTCCGTGTGGTGAAGGTACTCCCACAGTGCTGTTACGGAGGGAGTTCCAGGATGAAGGAACGGTGATATGCTTCCAAGTCAGGATGGTGTGTAAACTGGAGGGGAATTTGCAGATGATGGTGTTCCCATGCACCTCCTGCCCTTGTCCATCTAGGTGGTAGAGGTCATGGGCTTGGGAGGTGCTGGCAAGAAACCTTGGCAAGTTAGCGCAGTGCATCTTGTAGATGGTAAACACTGCAGCCACGGTACCCCGGTGGTGGAGAGAGTGAATGTTTAAGGTGGTGGATGGGGTGCCAATCAAGCGGGCTGCTTTGTCCTGGATGGTGTGGAGCATCTTCAGTGTTGTTGGAGCTGCACTCATCCAGGCAAGTGGAGAGTATTCCATCACACTCCTTATGGTGGAAAGGCTTTGGGGAGTCAGGACGTGAGACACTCGCCACAGAATACCTAGCCTCTGACCGGCTCTTGTTGCCACAGTATTTATGTGGCTGGTCCAGTTAAGTTTCTGGTCAATGGTGACCCCCAGGATGTTGATGGTGGGGGATTAGGCTATGGTAATGACATTGAATGTCAAGGGGCGGTGGTTAGACACTCGCTTGTTGGAGATAGTCATTGCCTGGCACTTATGTGGTGCGAATGTTGCTTGCCACTTACCAGCACAAACCTGAATGTCGTCCAGGTCTTGTTGCATGCGGGCATGGACTGCTTCATTATCTGATGAGTTGTGAATGGCGTTGAACACTGTGCAGTCATCAGCGAACATCCCCATTTCTGACCATATTTTGGAGGGAAGGTCATTGATGAAGCAGCTGAAGATGGTTGGGCCTAGGACACTGCCCTGAGGAACTCCTGCAGCGATTTCATGTGGCTGTGATGATTGACCTTCAACAACCACAACCATCTTCCTTTGTTCTAGGTATGACTCCAGCCAGTGGAGAGCTTTCTCCCTGATTTCCATTGACTCCAGTTTTACTAGGACTCCCTGATGCCACACTTGGTCAAATACTGCTTTGATGTCAAGGGCAATCACTCTCACCTCACCTCTGGAATTCAGCTCTTTTGTCCATGTTTGCATCAAGGCTGTAATGAGGTCTGGAGCTGAGTGGTTCTGCCAGAACCCAAACTGAGCATCAGTGAGCAGGTTATTGGTGAGTAAGTGCCGCTTGATAGCACGGTTGATGACACCTTTCATGACTTTGCTGAGGATTGAGAGTAGGCTGATGGGGCTGTAATTGAATGGCTTGGATTTGTCCTGCTTTTTGTGGACAGGATATACCTGGGCAGTTTTCCACATTGTCGGACAGACGCCAGTGTCATAGCTATACTGGAACAGCTTGGCTAGAGGCACGGCTAGTTCTGGAGCACAAGTCTTCAGCACAACAGCCGGGATGTTGTCAGGGCCCATAGCCTTTACTGTATCCAGAGCGCTCAGCCATTTCTTGATATCACATGGAGTGAATCGAATTGGCTGAAGATTGGCTTCTGTGATGGTGGGGACCTCAGGAGGAGGCCGATATGGATCATCCACTCGACACTTCTGGCTGAAGATGTTTGCAAACACTTCAGCCTTGTCTTTTGCACTCTCATGCTGGACTCTGCCATCATTGAGGATGGGGATGTTCATGGAGCCTCCTCCTGCCATTAGTTGTTTAATGGTCCACCACCATTCAAGACTGGATGTGACAGGATTGCAGAGCTTTGATCTGATCCACTGATTGTGGGTTCACTTAGCTCTGTCTGTAGCATGCTGGTTCCGCTGTTCAGCATATATGTAGTCCTGTGTTGCAGCTTTCCCAGGTTGGCACCTCATTGTTAGGTATGCCTGCTGCTGCTCCTGGCATGTTCTCCTACACTCCTTATTGAACCAGGGTTAGTTCCTGGCTTGATGGTAATGGTAGAGTGAATGATATGCCGGGCTATGAGGTTACAGATTGTGGGGGAATACAATTCTGCTGCTGCTGATGGCCCACAGTGCCTCATGGATGCCCAGTTTTGAGCTGCTAGAGCTGTTCTGAATCTAACCCATTTATCACAATGGTAGTGCCACACAACATGATGGAGGGTGTCGTCAGTGTGAAGACGGGACTTCATCTCCACAATGACTGTGCGAGGGGCCATTCAAGTGTGGGGAGTAAAAAGAAATGTTGTAGTGGTAGGGGATAGTATCACTAGGAGGATAGATAGGGTCCTTTGCAGCCGACAGTGAGAGTCCCGAAGGCTGTGTTGCCTGCCCGGTGCCAGGGTTAAGGACATCTCCTCTGTGCTGGAGAGAAACTTGGAGTGGGAGGGGGAGGATCCAGTTGTCATGGTCCATGTTGGTACCAATGACATAGAAAGGACAAGGAAAGAGGTTCTGCTGAGGGAGTATGAGCAGCTAGGGGCCAAATTAAAAAGCAGAACCACAAGGGTAATAATCTCTGGATTACTACCTGAGCCACGAGCAAATTTGGCTAGGGTAAATAAAATCAGAGAGTTAAATGCGTGGCTCAAAGACTGGTGTGGGAGAAATGGGTTTTGCTTCTTGGGACACTGGCACCAGTGCTGGGACAGGAGAGAGCTGTTCCGTTGGGACGGACTTCACTTGGCCAGTGCTGGGACTAGAATCCTGGTGAATCAAATAACTAGGGCTGTAGAGAGGGCTTTAAACTAATTAGTGGGGGGGAGGTTTCAAGAGAGCGAAAAATAAAAATGTCAGCGGAGAAGGCAATAGAGCAAGGTAGCAGTGGGGGAATTAAAAACCAGAGCGTGTCAGGAAGGGACAGAATGTATAAAGATAAAGGTAGAGTAGTAAAAGGGGTAAAAGCAGGAATAAATTGTCACAAAACATATTTAAAAGTTCTTTATCTGAATGCACGCAGCATTCGTAACAAAATAGATGAGTTCACAGTACAAATAACTACACATGAGTATGATCTGGTGGCCATTACAGAAACATGGCTGCAAGGTGAACATGATTGGGAACTAAACATCCAGGGGTATTTGACAATTAGGAAGGACAGACAGGAAGGAAAGGGAGGTGGGGTGGCTATGTTAATAAAGGATGGAATCACTGCAATCGTGAGAAATGATATTGGGTCAAAGGATCAGGATAGTGAAACAGTTTGGGTGGAGATAAGGAATAATAAGGGGAACAAGTCACTAGTGGGCGTAGTCTATAGGCCTCCTAGCAGTTGCAACTCTGTTGGTCAGAGTATAAATCAGGAAATAGTTGGGGCTTGTAATAAGGGAACAGCTATAATCATGGGGGATTTTAACTTTCATATTGACTGGACAAATGAAATTGGGCAGGGCAGCCTTGAAGAAGAGTTCTTAGAGTGCATTAGGGTCAGGTTCCTTGAGCAGTATGTAACTGAACCAACCAGGGGGCAGGCAATCTTAGATCTTGTCCTGTGTAGTGAGACAGGATTAATAAAAAATGTCCTAGTAAAGGATCCCCTTGGAACGAGTGACCATAACATGGTTGAATTCCAAATTCAGTTGGAGGGTGAGAGAGTTGGATCTCAAACCAGCGTACTAAGCTTAAATAAAGGAGACTATGAAGGTATGAGAGCAGGGTTGACTAAAGTGGACTGGGAAAATAGATTAAAGTGTAAGATGGTACATGAGCAGTGGTGTACATTCAAGGAGATATTTCACAACTTTCAAGAAAAATATTGTCCAGTGAGGAAAAAGGGGCGTAAAAGAAAAGACAGCCACCCGTGGCTAAGTAAAGTAATAAAGGATAGTATCCGACTGAAAACAAGAGCATATAAAGTAGCCAAATCTAGTGGGAGGATAGAAGATTGTGAAGCATTTAAAAGCCAGCAAAGAATAACTAAGAGATTAATTAAGAAAGGGAAGATAGATTATGGAAGTAAACTAGCAAAAAATATAAAAACAGATAGCAAGAGTTTCTACAGTTATATAAAAAGAAAAAGGCTGGCTAAAGTGAATGTTGGTCCCTTAGAGGATGAGACCGGGAAATTAGTGGTGGGGAACATGGAGATGGCAGAAACGCTGAACAAATATTGTGTATCAGTCTTTACAGTAGAGGACACTAAAAATATCCCAACACTGGACAAACGGGGGGCTATAGGGGGGAGGAGCTCAACACGATTAAAATCACTAAGGTGGTGGTACTCGGTAAGATAATGGGACTAAAGGCGAATAAATCCCCTGGACCTGATGGCTTACATCCTAGGGTCTTGAGAGAAGTAGCGGTAGGGATTGTGGATGCATTGGTGGTAATTTTCCAAAACTCCCTGGATTCAGGAAATATCCCAGCAGACTGGAAAACTGCTAATGTAATGCCCTTATTTAAAAAGGGAGGCAGACAAAAGGCTGGAAACTATAGACCAGTTAGCCTAACATCTGTGGTTGGTAAAATGTTGGAGTCCATTATTAAGGAAGCAATAACAGGACATTTCGATAAGCATGGTTTAATCGGACAGAGTCAGCATGGTTTTACAAAGGGGAAGTCGTGTTTGATAAATGTTCTCGAATTCTTTGATGACGTAACAAACAGGATGGATAAAGGGGAACCAGTGGATGTGGTGTATTTGGACTTCCAAAAGGCATTTGATAAGGTGCCACACAAAAGATTACTGCACAAGATAAAAAATCACGGGATTGGGGGCAATGTACTGGCATGGGTGGAGGATTGGCTATCTAACAGAAAACTGAGAGTTGGGATAAATGGTTCATTCTCTGGTTGGCAATCAGTAACTGTAGTGTCCGCACCTTAATAATACACGGACTGCAGGAGAACAATAAAACAGGTATTTACGTAACTTACGACTGAAGTACAGAAGCCTGCTATGGCTTTATATACAGGGGTGGTCACTGCCGGTACTGCAGTATAGAATCAGTTCTTCTCTTAAAGGTACATACAAAACAATTCCTCCCCTTTTAGATAAACAGTACATAACATTCATTTTACAACTAAACAATAACTAATTACAATTACAATTTTCTCTGTACTATATACATCAACTGAAATAATCATTTATAAGTTCAGTCTTTGAGGAGGCTTCCTGATCCTGACTGGATAGTGCCTTTCTCGAGTATCCTGTTCTTGCGGCAGAGTTGATTCTGGCTCATTGTCATTGGTTGGTTCGTCAGCTTCCAATACCACTGCTTCTGAGGGAGACGCAATCTGTACTTCGGGTTGATTACCAGGTGCACCTGCTCGTGGTATGGGTTTGGCTTGTTCCTGTGACTCTAGAATCTGGTCAGCATGGCGTCTCACGATGCTCTCTCCAACGTCCACTGTGTACATTAGTGGTCCCTGCTGTGTGCATATCGTTCCTGGCTGCCATTTTTCTGTTCGGTAGTCGCGGGCCAAGACTGGTTGCCCTATCTTGAAGCTCCTGGTTGGCTTCTCATTTATGTGCTGGAATTGCTTATCCTCAACATCTCGTCTTATGTTTGGTTTGAGCAAATCCAGGCGACAGCTTAGCCTTCGGTTGAAGAACATTATGGCTGGAGCTTGGTTGGTGACTGCATGTGTCGCATTCCGGTAAGCAAACAAGAAATTATCCACCTTGTGTTGTAGTGGTATGTCGTCGTTATACATTGCCTTTATTGCCTTTTTAAAGGTCTGAACAAACCTCTCAGCCAATCCATTTGTGGCTGGATGATATGGGGCAGATGTGTAATGTTTCACCCCATTATTCCTCAGAAACCTCCGGAAATCCTCGGACACAAACTGTGGCCCATTGTCGGAGCAAATCTGTTCTGGCAAGCCATTCCTGGCGAAGATGGTCCTTAGGACTGCAATAGTTTTCTCCGTGATGGTGGAGGACATTTTGATGACCTCTGGCCATTTCGAATGGGCGTCCACAGCGATTAGGAACATTGGCCTAGAAATTCAGTTGGGCACACCAGCCGTTAGCGCCTTAGGAGGAGTAGATCTTGAGCGCTAGGCGCTTTGCGCCCGGGCGCAGCGTGATCTGCGCCTCGCCCCAACTTCAGTAGACATTTAGCGCCGGCGCAAAGTCTTAGCGCGCGCCCTGCTGCGCGCGCAGATCATGACGTCATTTCGTCGTGCAACGCCCTTTGTGCGCCCGGAACCGGAACTTCACTCACGCCGCCCCATTGTGCGCTGGGCGGCCCTAACGACTGTGAAGTGGAATGGTACACAGCCGAGGCGGGCCGCGGGGAGTGCAAATTAAAGGGCACTTACCCTGCACTATAAAGGCAAGCCATTTTGCAGCATTCACTCTTGTGCAACGGTTTTTTGGAGAGAGACCAAGGAGGAGAGCTTACTGCTTTGGCCCAACACTAGGACAGGTATTTTTGGCTCAGGCCAGAGCTTAGCAATTATCTTTGCCTTCATTGAGGTCTCAGTGTTTGCCAGCATATAATGGGGGCTGCATTGGGTGCCAACGCTGAGTATCAGCCTTATGCCGGAAGGGCTTACAGACGCCGTGAGAGAGTGGCAGCCCTGGCTAGACGCAGAGGGGGCAACAGGCGTTGCCCAAGTGAGGCCTTACCCACCCAGGGTATACCGGCAGCACTCCTCCTATCTGACCATGTCTGCCGCGCAGTGTGTTAGGAGGCTGCGATTCAGAAGGGAGGTGGTTGCAGACATCTGCCAGCTGCTGCACAGAGATCTGCATCCACAGCTGATGCGCAGGACGTCTCTGTCGGTGGCAGTGAAGGTGACGGTGGCTCTCAACTTCTATGCCACCGGCTCCTTCCAATCTGCTGCTGGGGACATCGCTAACATCTCCCAGTTCGCCGTGCATTGCTGCATCCGCCAGGTGACCAATGCCCTTTTCAGAAGGAGACGTCAATTCATCTCCTTCCCCATGACCCTGGACAAGCAGCAGCAGCGTGCAGTGGGATTTGCAAGAATAGCGGGCTTCCACATGGTGCAGGGCGCCATTGACTGCACGCATGTGGCTTTGCGGGCACCTCTGGAGCATGCCGAGGATTACCGCAACCGGAAGGGCTACCATTCCCTCAACGTACAGCTGGTGTGTGACCACAGGCAGCGCATCCTAGCTGTCAATGCCCGCTTTCCAGGCAGCAGCCACGATGCCTTTATCCTGCGACAGGCAACTGTGGCTGACATGTTCCAGGCACAGCCTCACCCAAGAGGATGGCTTATCGGGGACAAAGGCTATCCTTTGTGTACCTGGCTCATGACCCCGCTCCGCACGCCCACGACCCCTGCTGAAGAGGCATACAACGAGAGCCATCAAGCGACTAGGAACATCATAGAACAAACAATCGGCGTCCTCAAGCAACGGTTCCGCTGTCTGGATCGCTCCAGGGGAGCCCTCCAGTATTCGCAGGAGCGAGTCTCCCAATTCGTCATCGTTTGCTGCATGCTGCGCAACCTGGCTATCCGCACTGCAACCTCACGTTGGACCACCACCTCAGGAGGAGGAGGAGGAGGACGAGGAGTACCAGCCCAGGAGGGAGGCAGAAGGTCCAAGGGCCGCCCGTCGGCGGCTTATTGACCGTCACTTCTAGGCCCCCTGTCAGGGAATGGCTTGTGCTAATGAAAGAATATGATTGCAGCCGCTCCGCAAGCCGTCAGCCGGTTAAGGCAACAAACACTTCAAAGATCAAACATGGACAATGTGAATAAATAAAATGGTTTATTGTACAAACTCAGGGCCCTTCCCACATGAAAACCAAAAACAGACGAAACCCCCAAAAAACACTCACACACATGACTCACTCCCACAACCTGGGGAGCATTAACAAAAGATGTAAACAAAAATGGCCTTCATCCTCGGCCTTCAAAAAACACACATTCCAGAAAACACAACATTTGGACACACCCTCTACTTAGTGGCCCATGAGGGCGATGCCTTCTGCAAACTTTGGCGGCCCCTGCACGCCCTGCTGCTCCTCCTCAAAGTGAGGCCATTGGCTGCTGCAAGGCTGGGGTAGGCTCCTGAGGGGCACATGTCGTGACGGCAGATGCCCTTGGGGGCCGGCCTAGACGAGGTCTGGCCGTCGAGGGGCCGGCTGGTGAATGCTGCAGCTGTGGCTGGCCAGCATCAGTCGCTACAGCAGCTCCTGGCAGCTCCACTGGGGGAGTGGCAGTGGCGGCTGGAGGAATGGGGGCAAGCTGGCGGATGGCAGGCGCTCGCTGGTCGCCTGAGACACTGGCACTCGGCCGGGCCAGCACTGCAGCATGCGCACCAATCTGCCGAGGGACAGACCGCTGTGCTGCTGCAGCGTGCCGGGTGCCCTGGCGATGCCTGGCTGATACAGCGAGTGTGGCAGCAGTGAGTGCCCGTGTTGACCTGTTCAGTGACCGCATCAGAGCACCCAGTGACCGCACGGCACCACTGATCACCTGGCCACTCGCTGCCTGAGCTGCCCCGAATTCCGCCCGACTGGTGGCCTGTGAGGCCCCGAACTCGGTCACACTCCGAGACAGGGACTTGATGGCCTCAGGCAACCGTGCCACTACCCCCATGAGCTCCGTGTGCCGGCGCTCCGAGTCCGCGGACAAGTCCTTGAGGCGGCGCATCTCCTCGGCGTTGGCCGTCTCCGGACTGGAGGCCGGACTCTCTCCCTGGGGAGAAGGCCGCCGAGCTGGCCGACCCTTCCTGCGTTGCTGGACGCCGCTGGGCCCAGCAATTGGGCTCCCCTCCGACCCTTCCCCCCTCTGGGGAGAAGGCCGCTGAGCTTCCACCCCCCTCCCGCGTTTCTGCAGGCCGCTGGTCCCAGGAGCTACCCTCCCCTCCGACACTTCCCCCACGCTCCCCTCCAGGGAAGACGTGTCCCCTACATTGGCATGGGTTGCCGCGGCTGAGTGTTCCCCTGATGGGCCGCCTTCCTCTTGCTCCTCCTCCTCCTCCTCTTCTGAGGGGCTGTCACTGGCAACTTCAGGGACCTCCTCCTCACCATCTGAAAGCAGGAAGGCACAAGAGTAGCTTTAGAGTGAGGAGAGGGCGTCAGCGAGGGATGCATGAGTGGTGGCATTCAGCGCATTGGTTGGACAGTGGCAATGGATGTAGATCTGATGCGCAAGTGGGACGAGAGAGGTCCAAAAGGCGATGTCCTTACCATTGGTGCCCAGAACAGGATCGGCATCTCCAGATGCAATGGGGCCAATCACCCGGGCACCAATGATGCGCTCCACGCAATGTTGCAGCTCGGTGAGCGGCTGGATCTGGGGTCCGCCTCCCCCGGTCGCAGTCCGGCTCCTCTTATTATTGGCCAGCTTGGCCTGCAAGAGAAAGGATGGCCTCTAAGTACAGTGTGTAGCCCTGATCTTGTGTGCACTGCCTCCCATGGTCGAATAGCCTGGCCAGTGTGTTAAGTGCACAATGTGCAATTGATGTTCATGAGTGTCCCATAGCTGCTGCATGAGGGCTGGCCATTAGGGCTTTCAGGTCCCTTTGCCCATAATGTGAGGTGCACATGCAAGGATGAGGCGGACACTGGAAAGGGTACTCACCCTGACAATCCTGGCGAGGTCATTTAGCTTTTTGCGGCATTGGACACCGCTCCTGGGGACCTCGCTGTTGGATGACACCTTGGTGGCGACATGCTTCCAGGCTCTCCGGTAGACGCGGGCCGGCGGCTTCCTGCCATTGTCCGGAAACAAAATATGGCGTCTCTTCTCCACAGCACCAACCAGCACCCTCAGATCAAGCTCTGAGAAGCGCTGCGCTCGTTCACGGGCCTTCTCCATGGTTTCAGGCGCTATTTGGGTCCAGCAGCAGTGTTCAGGCCTAGCTGCAGGGCTCCACTATCCAGGGCGTGGCAGCAGACCAAGTCGACCCTTCCCCCTTAAGAGCTGGCCGGCGCCAGGGTGTCTGCTGTCAATCAAGAAATGGCCGCACCTGCGCTGCGCCCGGCCTCGGCGCTCTCGCTCAGCACCTCCGGCTTAGCGCCTAAAGAGAGGCGTGCATCGCCAGTTTTAGCGCTCGAGCAAACTCTTAGGGTGAAGCTAATGAATATCGGAGAAGTGGCCTCGAATTTGCGCCGGGCGCAAACTTTAGCGGCCGCCCGACTTTACCGCCCCAAAAGTGTCTGTAATGAATTTCTAGGCCATTGAGTCCATAAATGGACCAGAAAAATCAATGTGTACCCGTTGCCATGGAGATGAGGGCCACTCCCATGGATATAGTGGGGCCTGTGGTGGAGCGTTTTGGACCTTCTGGCATCCTGTGCATCTCTTGGTCATATCCTCGATTTCTTTATCGATTCCCGGCCACCACACAAACGCCCTGGCTAGGCTCTTCATTTTTACCCCTCCCAGATGACCCTCATGAAGCTCATTGAGCACTCTATCTCTCAACTTGGGTGGAATTACCACTCGGGATCCACACATCATGGTCCCCCAGCACACTGACAGCTGTTCTCTCCTTGGCGAGAATGCTGGCAACAGTGAGTCGCCATGTGCTGGCCATCCCTTCACCGTCAAATCATAGACCCGAGAGAGTGTCGGGTCATTTCGGGTTTCCTTCTCTATACTTGACTTTGTAACAGGTAGATATTCGACTATGTTTGCATGGAATATCTCAGCAGGGTCCACTGCAGTTGCTTACTCTACCGTAGGCAATGGTAGGCGCGACAGCCCATCAGCGTTTCCATGCTGTTTCGTACTCTTGTACTCTATGTCGTACTGATGTGCCCCTAGAAAAAGTGACCATCTTTGCAGCCGTTGCGCCGTCATCACCGGAATGCCCTTCTTCGGGTTAAAAATAGAGACCAGGGGCTGATGATCAGTCAGTAGCGTGAATTTCTGCCCGTGCTGATAGTGATTGAACTTCTTCACCCCCCACACCAGGCTGAGGGCCTCCCTGTCAATCTGGGCATAGTTACGCTCGGCTGAGGTTAACGAGCGCGACGCAAAGGCTATTGGCCTCTCTGAACCATCAAGGAATTTGTGTGACAGCATGCTCCGATGCCATAGGGAGACGCATCACATGCTAACCAAATCGGTAGTGTGGGATTGTAGCGGGCCAATACTTCTTTTGAAGTGATTAGGCATTTACATTTCTGAAAGGCACGCTTACACTCATCACTCCATTTCCATGTTACTCCAGTTTGCAGTAGGGCGTTCAGTGGGTGCAGAATTGTAGATAAATTCGGCAAGAACTTAAGGTAGTAGTTCACCAACCCGAGGAACAACTTTAGTTGCGACACATTTTCCAGTGCTGGAGCCTTGACTACAGCCTCAATTTTGTCCGGCGACTTATGCAACCCTTCCTCATCAATCATGTGGCCACAATACGAGATTTGTCTCCTGAAGAACTCGAATTTGGGGCGGTTGGCTCGTAGCCCATATTCCTGTAATCTAGTGAGCACCTGCTCCAGGTTGGCAAGGTGTTCACTGTCATTTTCGCCCGTAACCAGGATGTCGTCCAAATAACACTGGGTCCCCGGGATCCCTTGCAGGACTTGTTCCATCGTCCTCTGCCAAATAGCCGGGGCTGATGCTACCCCGAATACCAGTCGATTGTACTGGTAAAGGCCTTTGTGAGTGTTTATCGTGAGGTATTTCCTAGATGCTTCTTCCACCTCCATTTGTAGATACGCTTGGGCCAGATCAATCTTTGTAAAGCGTTTCCCTCTAGATAGTAAGGCAAAAATATCTTCTATCCGTGGAAGTGGATATTGTACTGTGTGCAGGACTGGGTTCACAGTTACCTTGAAGTCCCCACAGGTGCAAACCTTCTTCGGCTCCCCAGGCGTGCTGCTCAATGATTTCTTCATTACAGGAACGATGGGTGTGGCCCACTTGCTCCAGTCCACCTTGGACAGCACACCCGAATGCTCCAGACTCTCCAGCTCTGCTTCAACGGCTGGGCAGATCGCGTAAAAAAATTTGGGTTTGCGTTATCTTCGATTTTTATCGTTGCCGTTACTCCTTTTAGAGTCCCAAGTTCTTGTTGGAACACGTCTTTCACGTCAGTTAGAATTTTTGACAGTCGTCCAGGTGTGACGTCATCATCCTTTTTGTCAGTCACAGTTAGCGCCTGAATGGAATGCCAATCCAATTGTATTTTTCGGATCCATTCACGTCCCAATAATGGTGGTCCTCCATCTTGTAGTATATATAGATACAGTTTCTGTGTTTCCTTGCCGTTGTATTCAACTGGCACCCTTATTTTTCCTCTGGGGTAGACTTTTTGCCCCGTGTATGTCTTCAATACAATGGACGTGTCCTTCAAGGGTATGTGTGAGAATAGCCGCTCATAGTCTCGTCGATTCATGACAGTTAGGGCTGATCCTGTGTCCAATTCCAACTTTACCGGGGACCCTGCTATCATGAGGGTGACCCAAATGGTTCGATGATCCTCCTTTGTGATCACGTTGTGTAACTTTAGACAACTTAGTCTCCTGCTCCCGGAGATCTTATCACGCTCCTGATCTTACGAACTACTGTCTGTCAGTTTCTTTACTTTCCTGTACTGTTCCTTAGTAGTTCTTGTAGTGTTGGTTTTCTTTCCCGACCTGCAGACTCTTGCTATGTGTCCCATTTTCCCACATTGCCTGCATATTTTGTCCTTAAACCAGCAGTCCTTCTGATCATGGGTTGTTCTGCCGCAGCGATAGCACTTTTCTGCTCCATACGCCATTTCGTTAGCGCTGTATTCTTGTGGTTTCTGTTGTATTTCCGCAGCTCCCCGTGCTGCTGCTTCGTAGGATACTGCCACGCTGAAAGCCTGTTCTAGCATCAGGTCCTTTTCCGAAAGTAGCCTTTTCTGGGTTCCTTCACTCTGGAGCCCGCAGACAAACTTATCCCGTAAGGTGTTTGCCAGTCCTGCTCTGAACTGGCAGTGCTTCGATAACTGGCGTAGTTCCGTAAGATAGTCAGCATTGCTCTCATCTTTGTGCTGGTTTCTTTTATGGAACTTGAATCTTTCTGCTATCAGCAGCGGTGTAGGGTTTAGGTGTTCCTGTAAGATATTAAAAATCTCTTCAAAATTTTTCTCCATTGGTTTAGCTGGGGTAATTAAATTCCGCAATAGGCCGTACGTTCTCGCGCCCATCAAATTTAATAATACCAATGCCTTCTTTCCATCAGCCACCTCATTTGCCTTGCAGTACACTTCAATTCTTTCCACATACGTGGTCCAGCCTTCTACCTCGTTGTCGAAAGCAGTGATACTGCCACTTTTCGGCATCTTGGGTGATTTAAAATGGCACCTCCCGCGCTTTTTCTTCTTCACCAATGGATTAAAATGGCGCCTCCCGTGCTTTTCCTTCTTCCCCAATGGAATAAACTGGCGCCTCCCGCGCTTTTCCTTCTTCCCCTTGTTGCCACGCTGCTCCTAGCGTTCTGCAGGGTAATGGCGGCAACCCGCGGCTTCGGAGCGTCTCACTTTTCCTTCCCCTTGTTTTATTTTCGCTACGCTGCCCGGTTCTTGAGCACCGACTGCGCCCTGTGCGCTCCACCCTCTCGCTCTCTTTTTTCCACCCGACGATGCTGCACGGCCCCTTTGCAGAGCCGCTCGATCGAGCTCAAGCCCGCCGCAGTCCGGAAGGGTCAGCGCACTACCTGCTACCAGCACGATTTGCTGGAACACCTTGACTGGGGAGCCAAGCCCAGCTCTCCATAGCCTCTCCTGCAACTCTCCGAACTCCGAGCGATCATTGGGCGGTTGCCCGCGTTCGATGCCCGTTGCTCTGACTTCGACCTCCAAGATGCTTCTTCTCAGGGAAAGATCCCCGTGAGGTGATGCAGTACTGCAGGTGAGTTCGAACCTGTTTGTCGCCACTGTAGTGTCCGCACCTTAATAATGCACGGACTGCAGGAGAACAATAAAACAGGTATTTACTGAACAGAGGGTACTCTTTTATTTGGACCCAAAAAAAAAACCAATTCGACTGTAAATAAACAAAAGTTCAACTAAAGCTTAACAAATCAAATTAAAATTTGGTTTTCCGTGTTGATGATGCACTCCAGTCCCCGCGGCGCCCACCGGTCGCGGAAATACTCAAGCGCACCGGCGGACACCGCGTGCTCCATCTCCAGGGCCACCCGGGCGCGAACATGGCCGCGGAAGAGATGCAGGCAATCCGGCTGGACGACCCCCTCGACCGCCCGCTGCCTGGACCAATTGATGGCTCGTTTAGCCAGGCCCAGGAGCAGGCCCACAAGGAGGTCCTCCAACCTGTCCGCTCCCCTCCGCACCGGGTGACCGTAGATCAAGAGCGTGGGACTGAAGTGCAACCAAAAATCGAGGAGCAGCCCCTTCAAGTAGTGAAAGAGGGGCTGCAACCTCTCACAATCCATATAAACGTGAAACACGGACTCCTCCAGGCCGCAAAAAATGCAGGCGGCCTGGGAGTCCGTGAACCTACTTAAAACCTTATTGCACGGGACCGCTCCGTGCAACACCCTCCAGGCCAAGTCCCCGATGGAACAAGGGAGGACTCCCGCATAGAGAGCCCTCCATTGGGGACCTCCGCTACCGCCGGTCGGCAAAACGCCACGCCAAGGCGTGTCCGGACGGTAGACGAAGATGGCAAAGTGGAGAGTGTGCAGGAGCAGCCCGTACAGGAAACCCCTCCGCGCGGAATGAAAAGGCACGGAGGGTATTTCCTCGAGACGGCTCAAGTTGTGAGGCGCCGGTTCCCGAGGGGAGTTTCGGGGCCGGGCGCCGATGAGGAATTCCGTCCGAACGGGGGTAAGCTCGGACGGGATCGCCCCACGTGCTTGAGCCGCCTCGATACACCTAGTGGAGTCGGGGCCCAGTGCCGCTTTTACCGATTCGATGGTTTCGACCGCGAGCCGGACGTTGGCCCAGGACAGGCGCCGCGCCAGCTCCTCCGGCGCCATCCAGCCCGCTCCTCCGCCATCGAGCAGGTCCCCGACTCTGGTCACCTTGCCAGCCACAGCCCTACCCTCCGCCAGCCGCCCGAACCCGTGTTCGTGGAGGTGCGGATTCCTGAGCAGCGGCTCCCGAAGGAGAGCCGCCGCTCCTGACGGGGGAGAGCTCCGCCTGGAAGCGACGTAGTTCCAAACCCATAGCAGTTCCTGGTAGAAGACAGGCAGCTCCCGCAGGCCGGCACGCCTGCTGCCCACTTTTGCAAACAGGAGCTGCGTGTCGTAATTGAGGCCATGCAGCTGGCGGAAGAAAAACGTCGCCAGCGCACACCATCTCGGAGGATTCTCGACGTACAGGTATCTCTGCAGCGTCTGAAGACGGAAAGTCGCAGCCTGGGTGCGAAGGCACACCAGCGCCTGACCGCCCTCCCTAAGCGGGAGACACAGAACCGCGGCAGAGACCCAGTGCTTCCTTTTGTCCCAGAAGAAGTCGATGAGCTTCTTCTGAATCTTGGCGACAAACGCAGGGGGAGGGATCAAAGTGACCAACCGGTACCACAACATGGCGGCCACCAGCTGGTTTATGACCAGCGCTCGACCCCTGTAGGACAACACTCGGAGCAGTCCTGTCCAGCGTCCTAGGCGAGCGGTGACTTTGGCCTCCAGCTCTTGCCAGTTCGCCGGCCAAGCGTCCTCGGCAGGGCTAAGGTAGACTCCCAAATAGAGGAGGTGCGTGGTGCTCCAGGCGAAAGGCCTGAACTCCTCCGGCAGGGAGTCCACCCGCCACTGACCCACCAGGAGTCCGGAACATTTCTCCCAGTTGATCTTGGCGGAGGATGCGTCCGAATAAATCTGCTGGCATTCCCGCATCCTCCGCAAGTCAGCGGGATCCGTGACCGTGAGGAGCACGTCATCGGCGTAAGCCGAGAGGACCACCTCCACGCCCGGCCCTTGCAGAGCCAGTCCCGTCAACCTCTTCCGCAAGAGGCGCAGGAAAGGCTCCACGCAAATGGCATATAACTGACCGGACATGGGGCATCCCTGACGCACCCCCCTCCCGAAGCGAAGGGGCGCCGTCAAGGACCCGTTAACTTTAATCAGACACTCCGCGGCGGCGTACAGAAGTCGGATCCGGGCGACGAAATGCGTCCCGAACCCGAATGCGCGCAGAGTCCCGAAGAGATACTCGTGATCCACCCTGTCGAACGCCTTCTCCTGATCCAGGGAAAGGAAGGCGACCGACAAACCAGCCCTCTGGGAGTGGTGGACCAGGTCCCGGACCAGATGGATGTTATCGTGGATGGTCCGGCCCGGGACCGTGTAGGACTGGTCGGGGTGGATCATGTGGGCCAGCACGGTGCCAAGGCGAGCAGACATGGCCCTGGCAAAGATTTTATAGTCCGTGCTGAGGAGGGAGACCGGGCGCCAGTTCTTAAGGAGGCGGAGATCGCCCTTCTTAGGCAGCAGGACAATGACCGCCCTGCGCCAAGAGAGGGGCATCTCCCCGGTCGCCAAACTTTCCCCCAGGACCCGCGCGTAGTCGCCCCCCAAGACGTCCCAGAACGCCCTGTGGAACTCCACGGTCAGCCCGTCCAGCCCCGGGGACTTTCCCCTAGAGAGCTGGCGGAGGGCGCCGGTCAGCTCCGCCAGACTTAGCGGAGCGTCCAATTTTTCGGCGCCCTCCGGGCCAACCTTCGTCAGGTCCTCCCACAAAACTCTGCGCGCATCCTCGCTGGACGGATCCGGAGAGAACAGAGCCCCGTAATAGGCGCGGGTCTCCGCGCTGATTCCCTCCGGATCCGAGACCAGAGATCCGTCGTCGGCCAGCAGCCCCAAGAGCTGCTTACGGACCCCCCGTCTTTTTTCCAGCGAGTAGAAGAAGGGGGAGCCGCGGTCCAGGTCCCGCAGGAGCTGGATCCGCGACCTCACGTACGCGCCTCGGGACCCGACGAGCTGCAGGTCCTTCAGCGCGCCCTTCTTCTCTTCGTACACCTTCCGCAGGGCCGGGTCCTCGACGACCTGACCGAGACGGGACTCCAGGTCGAGCACCTCCTTCTCCAACCGCCCGACCCGGGCCTCCCGCCTCTTGGTCGACCCCTTCGCGTACTCCTGACAGAAGAGACGGATGTGAGCCTTGCCCACATCCCACCATAGCCTCAAGGAGGGGAAGCCCCCCTGCTTCCTTCTCCAGTCGGCCCAGAATCGACGAAACGAATCCCGGAACCGTGCGTCCTCCAGCAGCAGGTTGTTAAAATGCCAGTAGACGGACCCCCCCCGCGCGCGCAGCGGAGCGAGCTCCGCCCACACCAGGTGGTGGTCCGTGCACGGCACCGGCCGCATGGAAGCTGCCGGAACGCAGGAGACGAACGCCCGGGAAATGTAGAGGCGGTCGATTCTGGACCTTCCTCCCCCAGACCTCACGCTAGTGAAGGCGCTGGAGTCGGGGTGGAGATTTCGCCAGACGTCCACCAAGTCGAAGGACCCAACCAGGTCCCTCAACTTCTCCATCGCCGCCGGGCTTCGCGGGGGACCCGAACGGTCCCTCGCCTCGAGGGTGCAGTTAAAATCCCCCCCGAGGATGACGCACTCGCCCACGTCGATGGAGCCCAAGAGAGCGGACACTTCTTCGAAGAAGCGCACTTGCTGCGCACTGGTCTGAGGGGCGTACACGTTCACTAGATGGAGCGGCACGCCCCCCAGGCGAACAGTGACATGGAGCAAGCGGCCCGGCACGTGCTCCTTGACCCCCAAGATCTCCGGCTGAAAATGCGGGGCCAGCAAGATAGCCACCCCGCTGGAATTGTTGGAGAGGTGACTCATGCTGACCCCTCCTTGCCACTCCAGGAGCCACGTGGCTTTGTCTCCCGGAATGGTGTGGGTTTCTTGCAGGAAGCACACTGCATACTTCCCGTCCCGAAGGACCGAGAAGTTATTGAATCTGCGGCGCGCCTCCCTGCTGCCGTTGATGTTGAGGCTGGCTATGGTTATCTTCATGTCAGAAGCATAGTGCAACCTCTACCTACACCTAACGGGGCGAGGAAGCGCAGCCGCTGGTCCGCCGCCACTTCCTCAGCAGCCCAGTGAGAAACGTTGTGAGCCGACGCAGCTCGAGCGGGTTCACACCCTCGTCCGCGCCCAAGATCTTAACGGCGGCGCGGACGGAATCGATGAGCAGCGCCAGCTCCGACCACCTGTCGAGGGCCAGCCGGACCTTATTGCGCTGACCCAGGCACGTGGCCATAAAATCCCGGAGTTCCCTTACGGAAATGAGGGGAGACTCGGCAAGGGGCACGAGGTCATCCATCGCCACGTCGGCGCTGGAGTCTGAATCGTCCTCCGTGCCCATCACCGAGTCCCCATCCTCCTCCAGGGGGTCGTCACCAGCGGCCGACCCGTCCGCCGTGCAGTGCGAAGCGAACGACTCGGCCGCGCCAGCCAGCCCCGCCTCCGCCCGGATCCCACCCCCAGGATCGGCGGCAGAGGATTTCTCCCTGGGCTCCTCTAGGGGTGCCGGGCCAGAAGACGGCGGCGGTTCAGAGCTCCCCTCCGCCTCAGACGCCGGAACGACCGGAGAAACCGGGGAGAGAACAATTTCCAGCTCCTCCAGTACGTCCGGCACCAGAGACGCAGCCAGGGGGCCATCCTCCTCCCCGCCACCAACCTCCGACCCAGCGGACGGGGGGTTTTGAATTAAAAGCTCTACCAGGACGAGCATCCCCTGGGAGACGTCCGGGTCGCATTGGGCGAGCTCATTATCCTCGAGCTCGCCCGACCCAGCCCCCAGGCTGCCCGACCCGGCGAGGGGTAACGACACCGATAAAAGGTCAACTTCAATTACTGCCGCGGGTTGTTCCGCAACCCCCCCCACGGGCAGGGTCTCATCCCCATCCCCGGGAGGCACGTGCTGGACAGACACATCTGCCTCAGCCTCCCGAGGGACAGGCGACCCCTGCCGATCGCTGGTGATGACGACAGCGCTGGGGGGGCGGGGGGGCGCAGTACCCGCGGCGGGCGACGACTCCCCCTGCTCGGAGGGACCTTCCTCCTCCCGGTCCTCCTCCTCATCCAGGGGGTCGCGCCTTCTTTTTAGCATGGAGGGAGCGAGGGAGACCTCCATGTCTGCAAAGGCCTCCTCCTCGACTCCCTCCGGCGGAGCAGGTTTGTCGGGTTCCTCGGGCCCGAGGCCGGCCGCAGGTATTGGCATTACCGCTGCGGCGGTTGCGGCCACAGGCTCGGGCACGGGGCCCCTCCCGCTCACATCTGCCCTGATCAACTCCGCGAGGAGCGCGGGTGTAAGGGGCTCAAGGGGCAAGGGCTCACCATCCACGGGGGGGCCTGCCCCAAGGTGCTTCTTTTTTCCCCGCGCCTTCTTTCCGGCCGGACACGCTCCCTCCCCCCCGCCGGAGGCCTTGGTGGCATCGGCCCCCGACGTCAACCGCGCATCAGACGTACTTGACGCGCGGGCAGATCCGGGGGGAAGGGCGGCGGCGGCGGCGCCAGCCTCGGCCGCACGAGATGATCCGGCGGCCTTGGAGGCAGGGCAGTTCCTCCTGATGTGCCCCACCTCCCTGCAGGCATGGCACCTCACACCGTCCGACGTCCAAAAGGCGCGGTAGGCGGTCCCCTCGTGGAGGACGACGAACGCCCCTTCAGTGTCCTCCTCCCGCGCCAGCTGGATAAACAGCTGGCGCCGGAAGGAGAAGACGTGGCGAAGGCTGGCCTCCCGGAAGCCGAGCGGGATGGGCGTGATCCCCGACCTCACCTCCCCAAGTTGTCGCAAATGGGGAAGGAGGAGCTCACCAGGAACATAGGGCGGGACGTTGGAAATAATGATCCTCTGTGCGGTGGCCTCGAGAAGATCCACCGGCAGGAAGGTCCCGCCCACGGTGAGCCCCTTGGCGACAGCCAGGGACACCGCCCGCTCCGACCCCAGGAAGAACACAGCCTTCCCATACATTTTCGAGGCCGCGACGATGGCTGAGGGGCCGACAACCCCAGCCATGGCCTTGACGCAGGCCTCGATGGTCATAGTGGGGTGAGTGTAGCTCTTCACCCCAAGCTTTTTCGTTATTAATCGAAAAGGTGACGGGGCAGCAGGAACAGCGGGAGCAGCTGTGGCTGTGGCTACCACTCTCGCATAGGTCCCGGCTGGCCCCGCCACCGGCGAAGATGCAGTCGCCATTCTGGGGTGCTTTTTTTAAGGGCTACACTCACCCCAAGTCACAGGCCTGAAGGTGTTAATGGCCTCGGTGTATATATATATTTTTTTGTCCTCTATTGAGCAGAGGGAGCTGATTAAAATGAGGACACACCTCTCTCCTTATTGATTTAAATTGGGAGAGGAGCCCTCGCCCCTCTGCTCAATTGGCAATTAATAAAATAGATGAAACTAAGGTGCCTTAGAAAGACAGGCAGAGAGAGACAAAGAGAGAGAGAGAGGTGGGGGGGTGGGAAGGAGGGAGGCCGCAAAGGGCAGTGTTGCCACTCAGGATGGTGGGTGGGTGTAGGCAGGGTTGCACTCTCCGATGGAAAAAGTCTTTGGTGATGGTGGTCTTCTGGCAGGGGGAGAAGACGTCTTCACCTGGAAAAGCTGGAGAAGCCCAGGCTTAGTCCTGCAACAGGTCTTAACGATGTAATTAAATTAAATTAAGGACTTCACCTTGGGCAGCTCCAAGCTCTCCCAGGGCAGGCAATAGAAGGGATGCTAATTAGTGGTGTGTGTGGCCTAGCTTTTAACAAGAGCACACACACACACACACTACACCCCTTGATGATCCGGCCTTGCTTCTTCTTTTCTCCCCCCACCTAAAATACAAAGTCTTGGGAGAGTGCCCCAAATAACACCCACCTGTAGATGTTCCGGATGAAGTTTTCTTCCCTCCTTTCAAGCAGTTGGTTTCTCTCCCCTCTCTCCCTCTCCTGAAGTGGAGGCCAAATTGGGGAGGCAGTGATAGAAAGGCCTCTCCCCTGGTTGATGTTGATGTAGGCCTCCTTTCTCCTTCTCCTCCTCTGTCCTCTCTCTCCAGGCACCTCAGTTGATGAAATGATGGTGGAGTTGGTGGTGGTGGTCCAACGTTCTCCTCCTCTTCCTGGTCAGGGGACCACCACTTTAATCCACTCTCCAAAGTCTGGCTGCTCCCTCTGCTCGTGCTTGCAGCTGAACAGAGGGTAACTTAAGACTGAAGTACAGAAGCCTGCTATGGCTTTATATACAGGGGTGGTCACTGTCGGTACTGCAGTATAGAATCAGTTCTTCTCTTAAAGTTACATACACTACAGTAACTAATGGTGTTCCGCAGGGGTCGCTGCTGGGACCCCAACTCTTTACAATCTATATTAACAATTTGGAGGAAGGGACCGAGTGCAACGTATCCAAGTTTGCCGACGATATAAAGATAGGAGGGAAAGCAGTGAGTGAGGAGGACATAAAAAACCTGCAAAAGGACATAGACAGGCTAATGAGTGGGCAAAAATTTGGCAGATGGAAAATAATGTTGGAAAGTGTGAGGTTATGCACTTTGGCAGAAAAAATCAAATAGCAAGTTATTATCTAATTGGAGAGAACCTGCAAAGTGTTACAGTACAAAGGGATCTGGGGGTCCTGGTGCATGAAACACAGAAGGTTAGTATGCAGGTACAGCAGGTGATCAGGAAGGCCAATGGAATCTTGGCTTTTATTGCAAGGGGGATGGAGTATAAAAGCAGGGAAGTCTTGCTGCAGTTAGACAGGGTACTGGTGAGTCCACACCTGGAATACTGCGTAGAGTTTTGGTTTCCATATTTAAGAAAAGATATACTTGCTCTCGAGGTAGTTCAGAGAAGGTTCACTCGGTTGATTCCGGAGATGAGGGGGTTGACTTATGAGGAAAGGTTGAGTAGGTTGAGCCTCTACTCATTGGAATTCAGAAGAATGAGAGGCGATCTTATCGAAACATATAAGATTGTGAGGGTGCTTGATCGGGTGGATGCAGTGAGGATGTTTCCACTGATGGGTGAGATAAGAACTAGGGGACATAATCTTAGAATAAGTGGCTGCCCTTTCAAAACTGAGATGAGGAGAAACTTCTTCACTCAGAGGGTAGTAAATCTATGGAATTTACTACCTCAGAGAGCTGTGGAAGCTGCGACATTAAATAAATTTAAAACGGAGGTAGACAGTTTCCTAGCTGATAAGGGAATAAGGGGTTAAGGGGCGAGGGCAGGGAAGTGGACGTGAGTCTAAGTTCGGATCAGCCATGATCCTATTGAATGGCGGAGCAGGCCCGAGGGGCCGTGTGGCCTACTCCTGCTCCTACTTCTTATGTTCTTATGTTCTTATGTGCGGTGGTCACTGCTACCAATGCTGTCATGAACAGATGCATCTATGACAGGTAGATTGGTGAGGACAAGGTCAAGTAGGTTTTTCCCTCGTGTTGGTTCTCTTACCGCAGGCCCCAGCCTGGCAGCTATGTCCTTCAGGACTCAGCCTGTAGTGGTGCTACCAAGCTATTCTTGGTGATGCACATTGAAGTCCCCCACCCAGAGTACATTCTGTGACCTTGCTACACTCAGTGCTTCTTCCAAGTGGTGTTCAAAATGGAGTACTGATTCATCAGCTGAGGGAGAGCAGTAGGTGGTAATCAGCAGGAGGTTTCCTTGTCCATGCTTGAACTGAAGCCATGAGACTTCATGGGGTTCAGAGTCAATGTTGACCACTCCCTGCTGACTGTATAGCCACCTCTGGTGGGTATGTCCCATCCTGCCAGTGGGATAGGTCATAGGACATACCCAGGCATGGTAATGGCGGAGTCTGGGACATTGACTGAAGGGTATGATTCTGTGAGGCTGTTGCTTGACTTGTCTGTGGGACAGCTCTCCCAATTTTGGCATGTCCCCAGATGTTCGTGAGGAGGACTTTGCAGGGTCGACTGGGTGGGGTGTGCCGTTGCCATGTCCATAGTCGATGCCTAGTGGTTTTATTCTTATTATTATTGTTGTTGTTCGTAGTGGTTTGTTACAACTGAATGGCTTGCTAGGCCATTTCAGAGGGCACTTAAAGAATCAACCACATTGCTGTGTGTGTGGAGTCACATATAGCCCAGACCAGGTAAGGATGGCAGATTTTACTTTCACTAAATGACATTAGTGAGACAGATGGGTTTTTATGACAACTATTACTGTTACTAGCTTTTTATTCCAGATTTATTTAATTAACTGAATTTAAATTCCCCAGCTGTCAGTTGGTGGGATTTGATCGCATGTCTCCCGATCTTTAGTCCAGACCTTTGGATTACTAGTCCAGTAACATAACCACTATGCTGCTGTTTCCGGTGGATAACCACAATGTACATAACCAAATGCTTGGTGCATGGAAAACCTGCCAGAAGGCCTATGCTCAATATCAAAGAGCATGGAGGATTCCAGCGTCAACTTATCATAGGACTTTATGCAGAGCTTGGAGCCCATCCTTTTCTACCTCGAACAGGTGGTCGCCTCCATCAGCACACCTGTGGAACCCACCACGGTGCCGTGTCTGAAGGCTGATGTCACAGGCACAGGCACCGTCTTGGGAGAATGACAGTGGCTCCATGGAGCACAAACCTGCTTCCTACTTCCACCTCTGCCGCTCTGTCAGTGCCCTTACTCTTGCCTGTCAGCCAGCCAGCCCAGACTGCTGCAGCCCAGCCGAGATGGTACAGTCTGAGCTGCTCGAGTTTGCCCTCTAAGGCCATCTGCAGCCTTCTCAACTTACGGTCAACAGCCTCCACCAGCCATGCTGCAGCCACTGGGGAGGTGTTAGTAGGAGCACGAGAAGAGGCAAAGGCACACAAAGAGCCACTAAGGGAATGCACGAGGGTGATTCGTTTATTTTTGTATGTATTATGTAATGATTTAATTTATAAATTTGGATTGCAATATGCATTTACTAGTGGTTTTAATTTTTATGTTGTCGGAAAGAGGACAATGTGATGGTCAGAGATAAAGGAAAAGTAAGGAGTGTGGGATTGTTGGTGTATGGGGAGGTGTGGTTGAGCTTGTGATGAAATATTCCATTCATCACTGCCTGTGACTGTGGTCGGTTTCAGGTTTCTCCTCACCACTGTATTGTATATTGGAATGTATGGAATGCATTGTGTGTAGGGCTCCGCCCATACCTGGCCCCTATGTAAGCAAGCAGTCTGGCCTCATATCCAGTACTGCAGATCTCCAGATGGAAGATACCTCTCTCCACTGCGTGTTATCTTCTAAGTTAATAAAAGCCTTGTTTTGTTTCGCTAACATCGAGTCTCGGAATTATTGAGGCACATCAGAGCTTATTGGTATTGCTCATTAAGCATTTGATTATGTAGAGCCTGGGCAGAAAGGGGCATCCTATGTTGTATCCTCCCTTCCTCTTCCTGTTCCTTCACTTCCTGTTGCACTTCATCCTCCTGCACTTCCTCCTCCTGCTCCCCCTCATGCTCCTGCGCCTCAGCTTCTCATCTGACAGGTGGTGGCAAGGGCTGTTCCCTCCTAATGGCGAGGTTGTGCAGCATGCAGCATGCCACCACAAATCTTGATACCCACTCAGCTGAGTACTGCAGGGCTCCTCCAGAGCAGTCAGGCAGTGGATATGTTGCTTGAGATCGCCGATGGTGTGCTCTATAATGTTCCTTGTGGCAGGATAACTCTCATGATAGGCCTGCTGTGCATGTGTGGGTGGGTTCTGCACCGAAGTCATGAGCTATGTCCTCAGTGGCTAACCGTTGTTGCCCAGTAGCCAGTCTTTGACTTCCCATGGTGTGTCAAATAAAGCTAGCACTGAGGATTGCTGCAGAATGAAGAAATCATGACTACTGCCAGGATAACGGGCATTCACCTGCATGATGAGCAGCCTGTGGTCGCACACCAGCTGTAGATTGAGGGACTGGAATCTCTTTCAGTAATGAAAATGGCTGAGTTCACATGAGGCTCACACAAGGCAATGTGCATGCAGTCAATGGCACCCTGCACCATAGGGAGGCCTGCAATCTGTGCAAACCCTTGGGCTCGCTCCACCTGCTTGTCTCTGGCAAGAGGGAATGAGATGAAACTGTCACTCTGTGTATAGAGAACCTCAATGACCTCCCTTATGCAGCAGTGTACTGCAAACTCCGAGATGTTGCTTGTATCTTCAGCAGCAGCCTGGAAGGAGCCAGATGCATAAAAGTTAAGAACCACAGTCACCTTGACAGCCACAAGCAATGCTGTCCTTGCGCTGCTTTGAGGTTGTAGTTATGGCTGCAGCAGTTGTCAGATTTCAGTCTCCTTTTCACCATGGACATCCAATCCCTCTACACCTCCAACCCCCACCAGGACGGCCTAAGGACCCTCCACTTTACCCTTGAACCGAGGCCCAACCAGTCCCCATCCACCACTACTCTCCGCCGCCTGGCTGAACTTGTTCTTACATTGAACAGTTTCTCCTTTGACTCCACTCACTTCCTCTAAAAAAAAGGTGTTGCTATGAAAAACCATATGGGTCCTAACTATGCCTGCCTTTTTGTGGGATATGTGGTACATAATTTGTTCCAGTCCTACTCAGGTCCCCTCCCTCACCTCTTTTTCTATAATATTGATAACTTTATCGGTGCTGCTTCCTGCTCTTGCCACGAGCTGGAAAATGTCAACAACTTTGCTTCCAATTTCCACCCTTCCCTCACTTTCACATGGTCCATCTCTGACTCTTCCCTTCCCTTTCTTGACGTCTCTAACTCCATTTCTGGGGATAGGCTGTTGACCAGTATCTACTATAAGTCCACTGACTCCCACAGCCACCTTGATTACACTTCCTCCCACCCCACTTCCTGTAAGGACTGTATTCCATTCTCCCAGTTCCTCCATCTCCGTTGCATCTGTTCTGACGATGTCACCTTCCATACCAGTGCTTCCGATATGTCTTCCCTTTTCCTCAACCGAAGATTTCCCTCTACCGTGGTTGACATGGTGTCCATTCTATTGCCTGCACTTCTGCTCTCACCCCTTCCCCTCCCTCCCAGAACCATAATAGGGTTCCCCTTGTCCTCACCTTCCACCCAACCAGCCTCCACATTCAACAGATCATCCTCTGCCATTTCCGCCACCTCCAGCGTGATTCCACCACCAAACACATCTTCCCCTCCCCTCCCCTTTCAGCATTCTTTGTGACATGATGGTCCACTCTTCAATCACCCCCAACACACCCTCCCATCCCACAGCATCTTCTCTTGCAAGCATAGGAGATGCAACACCTGCTCTTTTATCTCCTCCCTTCCCACCATCCAGTGTCCCAAGCACTCCTTCCAGGTGAAACAGCGATTTAGTTGTACTTCTTTCAATTTAGTATACTCTATTCTCTGCTCATGATATGGCTCTCCACTACATGGGGAGACCAAACGCAGATTGGGTGAGCTCATGCGGAACACCTCCATTCAGCCCACAAACATGACCCTGAACTTTCGGATGCTTGCCATTTTTATTCTCCGGCCCACTCCCACTCTGAACTCTCTGTCCTTGGCCTTCTACACTGTTCTAATGAAGCTCAATTTAAGCTCGAGGAGCAGCACCTCATCTTTTGATTAGACACTTTACAGCCTTCTGGACTTAACATCGACTTCAACAATTTCAGACCATAACCACTGCTCCCATTTTTTTCAAACAGCACTTGTTGGTAATAATTTTGCTTTAGTCATTTTCAGTTCCTCTAGACCCTTCTTTTGTTTCATTACTTGTCCCATTACCATCTCCTTTTGCTTTGTACTATTATCCCTTTTGTTATTTAATCACTCCTGCCTTCCACCCTATCACAGACCTTCCCTTTTGTTCTCCACACCACAACCTTCCCCTGCCTCTGTATTTGCTTAAAACCTGTTACATTTCTAACTTTTTCCAGTTCTGATGAAAGGTCATCGACCTGAAACGTTAACTCTCTCACTCTATCTCTCTCCACAGATGTTGCCTGACCTGCTGAGTATTTACAGCATTTTCTGTTTTTATTTCAGATTTCCAGCATCCGCAGTACTTTGCTTTTGTATCAGTGGTTATGATACTTGACTAGCAACCCAAATACAGTGAGTTCATAATCCCCTATGGTAAGTTGTGAACTTGTAGGCTGGTACCAGAAAAAGTTACCATTAAAGCTGCTAGATTGCCATCGAAACCCAACTGGTTCAGTAACTTCCTTCTGAAAGGAAACCTGCCACCCTGACCCAGTATCGCCTAAATGTACACCAATCCTGTACTATGTTGTTGATTCTTAAAGCTCCCAGGACAATCAGGAATGAGCAATAAACAATGACTTGCCAGTGTCGCTCACATAATAAGCTGACCTTGCACTTCTAACAGCTTTTTGTCCTGTTGAAAGCATGTCCCTTTTAACCAAGTAAAGCTGCAGGTTTATTCTCTACTAGCAGGGGAGCCCGGCGTTGCCAGGGCAATTTTGGGCTGCGCGGTCTCCATGCCCCTGTGTGTCCCCCCTCTCTGTCCCTCTCCTCGTTTCCCTGTGCTGTCCTCTTCCTCCCTCCCCTCTCCCTGCCTAGCGCCTGAGGCCCGGTGCCATCGTAATAGCGGCTGTGCGGGGCCTAGCAGTTGAGGCGCGGCCGGGCTGTCGGGCTGAGATGGACCCGAGCTGAGCTCCCCCACGGATCGCGCGGCTGATGGCCGGCCGCTGCCGCTCCCCCGACCGCTGTGTGTGTCAGGCCGAGCGGTTGCGAGGCACGGCCCGAGTGAGCCCAACTTAACTGCTGCTCCGGCGGGGCGGGATCGGGATTGGGAGCCGGAATGTGGAGGTTTGTTTTGGTGTTGCTGTCCCTGTGGGGATGGAAAAAATGGCAGCGAAGTTTAGGGAGACTGGAGGATTAGGACCCGCCCGTGATGCACTGATTGGTCAACCATCAGGTGAGTGAACTGTAGGATTGGTCAAGCAGCACATCAGTCAATGCTAATGACAGGTAGGATTTTTGAGCCTTTTTTGTATATTGTCATAACAATTTTTATGTGACAAAAATGTAAATATGCCTACGAGAGTCCCCTAATGATAAGCTTTCTTTTGATATAACATATGTGTAGGTACACTCTATAACTTTTGATTGTATAGCCAGACAGACAGACAGACAGACAGAGAGACAGACCGAGAGACTGACAGACAGACAGACAGACAGAGAGACATACTGTTTTATATATATAGATGTGTGATGGCCTGTATGTGCCATATTGATACTTGCTTACAGCATAAAATAATTCCACAGCAGATGCCTTGATGATGAATATCACATCATAAGCCCACACCTTATGATGAATATCTGTTGGTGATAATTATATATATACTAGCTGGAGTGCCCGGTGGTGCTGAGGCTTTTTTGAGGGCATGTTGTTGTTGGAAGAGAGAGAGAGAGCGACTGGGGGTAAGAGAGAGAGCGACTGGTGGGAAGAGAGAGAGCGACTGGGGGGAAGAGAGAGCGACTGGGGAGAAGAGAGAGAGCGACTGGGGGGAAGGGGGGTAGGGGATGGGGAGGGGGGAAGGGGAGGGGGGCGGGGAAGTGGGGGAGGGGGAGGGGTGAGGGGAGGAGGGGAGGGGGAGGGGGAGGTGAAGGGGGGAGGGGGGAGGCGGGGGAGGGGGAGGGGGAAGGGGTGGAGGGGGGAGGGGGGAAGGGAAGGGGGAGGGAGAGAGGGGGAGGGGGAGGGGAGGAGGGGAGGTGGGGTGAGGAGGGGGGAGGGGGAGGGGAAGGAGGAGGGGAAGGGGTGGAGGGAGGGTGGAGGGGGAGGGGGGAAGGGGGGGTGGAGGGGTGGGGGTGGTGGGGGTGGAGGTGGAGGGGGGGTGAGGGGGGAGGGGGATGTGGGGGGAAAGGGGGGTGGGAAGTGTGTGGGGGGGGAAGGGTGGGGGAAGGAGGGGGGAGGGGGAAGGGAGAAAGGGAGGGGGGGAGAAAGGGAGGGGGGAGCCAGCAGACCCTCTCCCCTCTGCCGGCGATGGCTCCGCGGAGCTCCGTGCCGCCCCACGCACTGACATGGCCCAGCCGTGCACGGCGCCTCGGCCAGCCCGAGCCCCACCCTCCCGAGTCCCGCCCCCCACCCTCCCGAGCCCCGCCCCACGCCATCCCGAGCCCCGGCTTCAAGACCGCCGATTGCGGCTGGGCCTGCGCTGGAGCCAAGCCCCGGGAACCAGCGTGAGCCGGCTTGAGGCTGTGAGAGAGGGCCAGGCCCGGTTGCCGGGGTAACCCTTACCCCCCCCTTCCCGCTCTCCCGAGCACCGGCCTCCCAAGCCCCGCCCTCCCGAGCCCCGGCCCCCCGCCCGAGCCGCGGGGGGGAGGGAGAGAGAGAGCCGCCGCTCCTCCGGTCGATGTGTTGCGGGCCGACCCCTGATGAGCGCCCGATCAGCTGAGCCCGAGCCCCGCGGTGACCGCAACTCACCTCACGCTAGGCTCCCTCCCGCCCCGCCAGCCTTTACCAGAATGGCGGCGATGGCTACGCTCGGCCCAGTCCCGCGCCGCCAGCCTTTACAAAGATGGCGGCGATCGCGCGGCGGGCCTAGTGGGAGGGCGGTGCCTTGCTCAGTCGTGGCTGGGCAACAGAGGTCCAGGCTTCCAGGCCTGCAAAAACGATGAAAGGTAGGAAAATTATAAAGGTTAGAGAAAAGATTTACAAATGAATTAACTTTTTTTAAAAACAATTTGTGTTTTAAAACCAACTTTTTTTTTGCTGGAAATCTAGATTTGAAAAGAAACACGCAGAAAGTGGGAAAAAAAAATAAACTTACGAATCAAGATGGCTGACACTCACCTCAATTCAGAATGATAAGGCCCGCCCACACACACACTGGTTGGTCAACCGTCAGGTCACTGAACTGTAGGATTGGTCAATCGTCACGTCACTCAACTCTAGGATGGCCCGCCCACACACATAATGAACCCGCCCCCACTCGATGCTAATGAGCGAATAATAAGCAGAATTTTGAAAGTTTTTTGGATACCGTCGGCACAATTGTTGTCTGACCAAAAAGTAAAAACGCCTATGAGAGTCCCCGAATGATGAACTTTCTTTTGATATAACATATGTGTAGGTACGCTCTATAACTTTTGATTGTATAGCCGGACAGACAGACAGACAGGGAGACAGACAGACAGAGAGACAGAGAGACATACTGTTTTATATATGTAGATTGCTGGAGTGCCCGGCGGTGCCGAGGTTTTTTTGAGGGCATGTTGTTGGAAGAGAGAGAGAGAGCGACTGGGGGGAAGAGAGAGAGTGACTGGGGGGGAAGAGAGAGAGCGACTGGGGGGAAGAGAGAGAGCGACTGGGGGGAAGAGAGAGAGCGACTGGGGAAGAGAGAGAGCGACTGGGGGAAAGAGCGAGAGCGACTGGGGGGAAGAGAGAGGGCGACGGGGGGAAGAGGGAGAGCGACTGGGGGGAAGAGAGAGAGCGACTGGGGGAAGAGAGAGAGCGACTGGGGGGAAGGGGGTTAGGGGTGGGGGTAGGGGAGGGGGGGAGGGGGGAGGGGGTGGGGGGAGGGGTGTAGGGGGAGGGGAGGTTAGGGGGAGGGGAGGTTAGGGGGAGGGGGATGGGGAGGAGGAGGAGGGGGGAGGGGAGAGGGGGGAGGGGAGAGGGGGGAAGGGGGGAGGGGGAGAAGGGAATGGGGGGAGGGAGAGTGGAAGGGGGAGGGGGTGGAGGGAGAGGGGGGAGGGGGAGGGGCAGGGGGGAGGGAGAGAGAGGGGAGAGGGGAGAGGGAGGGGAGAGAGACAGAGGGAAGGAGAGTGAGAGGGCGAGTGGCCCGCGGCCGCAGTGAGGGCCGGGCCCGGTTGCCGGGGTAACCCTTCGCCCCCTTCCCGCTCTCCCGAGCCCCGCTCTCCCACCCCCCCGAGCCCCGCGCTCCTGCCCCCCCGAGCCGCGCTCCCGCTCTCCCGAGCTGCGCGCTCCCACCCTCCCGAGCACTGGCCCCCCGCCCGAGCCGGCTTCAAGACCAGAGAGAGAAACCCCGCCGCTGATCAGCACCTCAGAGCCGGCCGGTGCGCAACCTACCGAGTGAGGCCCGGCCGGACTCAAGTCGCGCTCCGGGCCGAAGTTGAG
The DNA here is from genome assembly GCF_052327205.1 of Somniosus microcephalus. Lineage (NCBI taxonomy): Eukaryota > Metazoa > Chordata > Chondrichthyes > Squaliformes > Somniosidae > Somniosus > Somniosus microcephalus. The sequence continues at coordinate 186,856,570 of NC_140993.1, read as the reverse complement.
GCGCGTGCTGACTCCCGCCCTGCCTGCCTTTACTAAGATGGCAGTGGTGGCGACGCTCGGCTTAGGCCCACCCCCTCCAGCCTTCACAAAGATGGCGGCGATCGCGGGCCGCTTGTTCAGCGCGACGGGAGGTGCCTAGCTCGGGCGTGGCTGGACAACAGAGGCCCAGGCTTTGAGGCCTGGAAAAACGATGAAAGGTATGAAAATTATAGAGGTTAGAGAAAAGATTTACAAATTAATTAACTTTTTTTAAAAACAATTTGTGTTTTAAAAGCAACTTTTTTTTTTGCTGGAAATGTACATTTGAAAAGAAGCACGCAGAAAGTGGGAAAAAGAAATGAAGAATTTACGAATCAAGATGGCTGACACTCACCTCAGTTCAGAATGATAAGGCCCGCCTACACACACACCGATTGGTCAACCGTCAGGTCACTGAACTGTAGGATTGGTCAATCATCACGTCACTCAACTCTAGGATGGCCCGCCCGCACACACAATGAACCCGCCCCCACTCGATGCTAATGAGCGGATAATGAGCGGAATTTTGAAAGTTTTTTGGATACCGTCGGCACAATGTTTGTCTGACCAAAAAGTAAATATGCCTACAAGAGTCCTCTAATGATGAGCTTTCTTTTGATATAACATATGTGTAGGTACGCTCTATAACTTCTGATTGTATAGCCGGACAGACAGAGACAGAGAGACAGAGAGACAGAAAGACAGAGAGACAGAGAGAGGCAGAGTATATAGATGAGTTAATGGGCTGGATTTTCATTGGGCCATGGAGTCGCGATTGGAGGCGTGTGGGGGTTTAAAATCCTGAAATCGGGGGTCCCGACCCCATCCCGCCCCCAACACACCTCCATGCTAGTTTCAAAGGAGGCGGGTCCCTGCCCCGCACTGGGACCCGCCTCCCCAAGGCAAGAAGGGGATTAGTGCCAATTAACTGCCTGTTGACAGGTTGTTAACAGGCAGTTTTTAGCCTAATCCCTATTTTCATTGTTGAAATGTGGGATTCCTGACAGCTCCAAACCATGCCAAGTTAGCGAGGCGGGCCGTCGGGATGAAAGGCTTGGAGGGGTCGAGATGTCTGATGTTCAGGTGAGTGATGGGTGGATGAGTGCAGAGGTAAGTGTGCACGGTCTGTGTAAAGTGTTTAAAGAAGTTCTACTAACCTGTACTTACCTTTACAGCCTTCCTTCCTTCAGGTCTCAGGAGTCCCTCATCTCACTGGCATAGAAAGCAGAATGGCCGCCAGCTGTCAAAATCTGCAGCCTTTACTTTCTGTTCTGGGGAGATCTCTAAATCTTCCTGAGAGGAAGGAATTAATCTGGAGTACAGATTGTCAGTGTTTGACAGCTTCAAACAGCTGTGAAACGTTGATATTTCATCTGTCAAAAGGTCTTGACAGATGAAATTTCAATCTGTGACGTCACCTGTTGCCGGGTGGCCCTTAATTGGCCTGCTGAGCCCGCTGGGTGGGCTCAACAGGTCAATCAAGTCAAAATCACGTGGGTTGGCTAGAACTCGATGGAAGCGGGACTACAACCCCAAAAGTTGTAGTCCCACCTCCTAACCGCCTCCTCAATGAAAATCCAGCCCAATGCCTCTGTTAAAATAGCCAAGAGAAAAAGCATTGATGCAAGCAGGTAAAATTGCTCACATTATTTTCCAGGCTTTCGTATTTTCTCACTTCAGTGAATGACTCTGAACAATGTTATGCTCAAAAGATCTTTCCAACATAATGCTCTAATGTTGCACTTCTAATACCCTTGTCTACAGAAACATTGTTTAGTCTTCGATTAGTAAATTTAGCTTAGTGAGTAGAAAATTAAAGTAATTTATCAAGCAATTTATACATGCAAATAATAATTGCAAATGGGCCAAAAACTCATTTAATTGTTGTAATATTTTCCATAAACAGAGCCTGCAGGACAAAATTAGCCCTCATTAATATTGCACAGTTGGATTTGTGTTGCTTAAGTTGTTGCTAAACCTGTAATGGGCAGAATTACACAGGAGTGCAAATAATCTTATGTTCTTTAATGTTTTAGTTAGCATTGGTGGATTGCCCATGGCATTGCTCATGGTGTTGGAGGATATAGAAATTTGTGGAAGATGTGATGAGAGAAAGTGAGCTAAATTGACAGAAGTGAGCTGGTTTTGGATTGGTTTGTGGGACATTTGAATCAATCAGAAAAGCATGACTGTTATTTTCTGCTAGGTAACATATGTACAATAATGATGCACATAATACACAAGATCTGAAGGGGTGTAAACTGTTCCACCAAGGGTAATTATAGAGGTGAGGTGCAGAAATGTATTTCTACCAGAAGCCTCTGCTCTCTGCTCTGGGTAGATGCCACTCCATTTTCCACTGTGCATTTGCCTCCAGCGTAAATAGCTCTTACACAGAATGTTCTGGATCTTCCTTTGCATGACTATTCTTATTTTAAAGAAGGCATTGTTATGCAACTATCTATTTTCCAAGACTCAGGGAGCAGTCCCACCCAATGTTAACTGAGTCCATTTAAAATGGGAGTTGCAGGCCTGCAGCAGTGTGCCTTTTAGAAAATGTTTTCTTGAAGCTTCATTGATGGTTGCTACAATTGAGTCGAAGTTCTGGGTACTTGAAAGGTTGCTTGCTTCTGTAGTACTAGACTGCTGGTTGGATCCTGGGACATGCCTACAGAACAAAAGTAGGGACACACATATAAGAATGCTGGCTTTAAGACACCCCTTCACGGCTTGCACCTCCTTTCTCTGCCAGGCCATGCCATACGACCTACCACTTCTCACCTGAAAGGAGAAAAAGACAGAGAGAGAAGCACAAAGATGAGCTAAGGAGAGAGAATTAGCAGAGAATAGAAAAAGAGAGACAGAAGCAAAAGAGGAGAGACAGAGGGAGTCAGTAACATGAAGAGAGCAGAGATAGATAAGAGAGTGACCATATTTTCTGACTTATTATGTGTAGCAAGGGATGTTGACTAGCCAAGGGAATAATTTATATTCGGATTAATGTTAAATAAATTATTTTGTCAAACATTTACAAAATTGTAACAATTTTAAAAACTAACATATCCAACTGCAACTATATTCTATTTAGTATATGTATGTATAGTTAAATTAAATACAATGAACTATGCCTGATAGTTAATACAATGGCCCAGAAATTCGGGTCTCCACGGGTGGGTACGCACGGGGTACTCACCCGTAGGCCCAATGGAAGTGCCAGTTCCATGCATGCACTGCGCATGCGCGGGAAACCGGCACTTCCGTTACCCTGAAAGAAGGGGTTGAGAGGTGAAACGCGTGCGCTGGACAGGCAACGCGTGCGCATTGAACTTATGTTTTTTTCCCAGGTTTTTCCAGGAGGGTAAGTCTCCAGCAGTTACACTTTAAAAAAGCAGGTGCAAGGCCTGCTTTTAACAAGGTAAGTGTGAATTAATTAAAATTATAACATTTTTTCCACAGGTTTATTATTTTTAAATAATTTAAAGAAAGGTAAGTTTATTTTTAGCCCCGTTAGAAAATGTAATTAATTTTTTCCAAAATTTAAATTATTGTTTAAAATAATTATTTCATGTAATTTATAGTTATTTAAAAAATGTGAATTAAAAAAAAATGTATTTGAAGTTTTAGTGATATTTTGGAGCTTATAGTATTTATAGGTTTGACAGCTCTTCCTGTCAAAGTTATGAATGAAGCATTCCCTGCTAACATTGGCTCTCCGTGGCCCACGTGATCCCAGGGGACGCATCGAACTAACTGCGCACCTGGGATATGCTTCCAAGACACTTCATACATCCAGCAATTCATTTCACTGCTACCCAAACATGATGCTCGGCTTCTATTGCTCTTCCACTATTCAGCTCGGGACCACAGTCAGCCTCCCTCTATCATTTAGCCCAAATATCCAATTATTCCTTCAATGATGAGATTATAATAAATTTAATTCCCCAAAGTAATACAAATCTTATCAACTTTCAGAAATTGGAACGTCTTACAAAATGGTGAAAACATTTCTAACACCACCAATCTATATAGCAGACTATTAATAAATTACATATGGAAAAGATGCCCCACCACAGTAAATATCTAGGACACTTTGAAGAAAACAATAATTGTAATCCTAAAATACAATTCGGAAAATGACACAATTCTTTTGCACAAATTAAAAATTAAAAATCAGAAAACTGGAAAGAAAAACAAAATGATGATATTCTGATCTGAAACACAGTTCACAGATCATAGCCAGGCCTTGTATCAAAAGGGATGCAAGTAGTCACTGTGATTTTTCCATGAGGAATGCTATTTCCAGAATAACTCTGCTTCCACAGAGGGAAAAATTAAATCACTTCTTTTGGCATATTTGATGCTATTTCAGCCTCACTTATAGAACATAAAAATATACAGACATTTGGCCATTAAGAACATAATAAAATATTAAACATTTTTGTCACAATTTACTATTGAATTAGCAAGCAGAAAACATGTTAACACAATGGTTATGTATGAACAAGAAAATCTACTGTAGACCTGCAATAATAGTCTTGCAATTTTGTCACTCATGCATTATTTGGTTTGGTCTGTTCATTTAATAAATGACCAGATCAGATCCAATGGGAACACAACATAGTTGAGGATATACATCCAATGGATAACACCCATTCGTATGAATTTAAATTGGACTTTCTTCAAGCCATGTCAAAATCTGGTCACTAATGGTGGCTTAAGGCAAACTAAAGCAGCACGTGACACAACATGCTTCCTCCCACTACTAAGCAATTCCGACAAAACCCAAACCCTTCTCTATATTCATTTAGGTATTATTTGGTCACGTTTTTCCATTGGATAAATGTTTGGAATAATTTTCTGGCTCCAAGCAGGGACCCCCATATGTCAGAACATATATTGGAATTTTAAATGCACGCTGCAAATGACTATTAACTTAAATGGTCAGAGAATCATTCACAGAACACTCACAAACCTCTAATAGATGCACCCAGAGAATGAGACTCTCAGTTAGAAGTACAAAGTCAGGTATTGACCCATATAGTGACAACAGGGCCCCCACATGAACTTCCATTCTCAATTTAGTAGATAACTTAGGGCTAAAATGTTTGGACCCTGGGCATGCACTGGTGCCATTATCTGGGTGGGCAGAACAGAATTTGGAGCAGGACCCAGTTACTCCAGGTCTCTGTACTTTCTTCTGTTCACTGAAACTTCTGCTGGAAGTAATTTGCACCTATCCCCTTCCATGTGGACATCGCTAAAAGAGTCAGGACTGGTCGAAAATGTCATCTATCAAAATTCCCACCAGTACTGCCTCAGTTGTACACCTGCATAAAGAGTCGTACTCACTTACCAATGCCTGGTCTCGATAAAAGTGGAGCCATTGTAAATTTTAAAAGCCATATTAGCCTATGTCAAATTCAAAAATTGCCAGGTATAAAATTTAAACAGTGGGTCCATTTACTGAGATGAGATGGGCACCAAAAAATGGTATGGGTACCCACCTGCTATATTCTAGTACCCCACCTTCCCCCCACCTCCATGATCTGCCCCAAGACACCAGACCGTAAATATCTAACCTCCATGCCTAAACATTGAATGCGTAAGAGCATAATGTTACACAGATACTAACAGATGTTCTTTGCCTTTGGCCATGGTGAGGAGGAAGCAACACCGTTGCTAAAGGATAGGAAGGTGGTGCCAGGTTGGGAGATTTGCAATGGGATGCGCATGACCACTGAAAGGATTTGGAAAGAAGATGTGCTCCGAGAATGTGAAATAAAAATGTTTTGATTGATTTATAAGGAATTTGAGCTCAATTCCTAATTTGTGCGTGCTGGACATTTCTCATGTGTGAAGAACACATGTCAGAGGCAGCAGTTTTATTGATATGAATCTCTCATGGCATTGCTCAAGGAAGCTCTCCAAAGCTTTTCTGAATTTTTGCCATCCTATTATGACACCTGCTGCAATTTTATGTTCCCACCACAAATATGTTCCCTACACCTATCCAAATCTACACTTGAAGTTATGTTGTTGAGCTGATCTTAAAAAATCAAAACAAATCATCACACTTTCATTTGATCTGATGAAATGGCACCAAATCACATTCTGACATAAACTATATCAAAAGTGGACTGGGAATTCTGGAAAATAGAGTGCAGCATTTTAACTCTAATGACTCTGAAATTCCATCCTATCAGTTGAGTCTCTGCCCAGATTCATTTATAAGGTTGATAAGCTTCTGTAATTGTTTACAAGGACATGTTGGTATCTGACCTGGGAGTGCTTGATGCTTGAAGGTTCTTGAAATAGAACGTGTTTCATTTCCCCAGAACTAGTTTCTTACTTTCATGAGCATACCATTCATAAAAATGAAGCATCTCACGGGGTGTATTAAACTGAATTTTTGATCTGAAAAATGATTTTTGAGAAATCTTGCAGCACCATCTTCCTTCTTCTTAAATCCCCACGTCACTAATATTGCATGTCATTTATTCTTTTGGTGAAACACATGGGGAAACTGGCTGAAGATTGTAAGGGGTTTTCCTCGAGAGATGTCCCTGAGGTTTCTCTCTCTAGAGGCCTCTCTCTCTTGCACAGTAAAACCTTGAGTGGTTCGACCCACTCGCCCCTTAGATTCTATACTCTGGACTTAGGGGCAGGAACTACAATGTAGAGAAAACTCTTGTAGACCAAGTTTGATGAAACAAAATGAAATTTTATTGCATAAGGAAAAATATCAAATCAAATGCAAGCAGATAAGGGAGTACATGGGAGGGAAAAACACAAAACAAATCATAACGACACAGTACTAACTAAGGCAAATACAGGCATCTTATACTCTACAAAGACCATCATGAAATAAGGAAACACACGGAACATCGAGGGACAACAACTCATGTTAATTGTACCCTTAAATCCACCCCCTTATTAAACCTATCTAGATCTGATTGTGAAGGGCCAGAAACATGCTCACCAATCCCACTAGGAAGTGCAAGGTTTTGAAATCGCGTCTGTGTTTGGTCCTTTTAGGCGTTTCGTCTCCACGTGGATCATGGAGCCCCTGCGAGCTGCGCCACACCTCTCTCCTGAGGTGGGGGTTGGGGGCGGCTGGACACCGGCGGGCCTGGATGTTGGTGGGGTCGAGGATCGTCGGCTCGACCCTGGTCAGAGGAGCCTTGGGCTGGCTCCCATCGCTTCTTCAGTTTGTTTTTATCTCTTCTCCTTCCAACCGGGGTGGCTGGAAGGTTTCTTCTCTTGCGGGTTTTATTTTTTTGTCTCTTCTCCCAAGTTGGGTCGATGGCCTCTCGTTCCGGCAATGGCCCAGGGATGGTCGATGATCTCCCGATGTGTTTCTCCGGGGCGGGATGCCGGCTTCGAGACGGCCTTCTTGATGTTGGCTTGGTTCTTCTTTCTTCTCCGAGTACCTGCTTCTTCTTCTGAGTGTCCGGATTCAAAACTGCACACAAGCTGCAACTGTCTCCAAGCTTGCCCCAATTTGCCGAAAAGTCTTCCAGATATACCTTTCTTCCAGAAGCTTCCGTCTCCCGCCCAAAATCAGGTTAGTCTTTGTTTTACTTTTGGCGGGCTGGGAGCACAGCGGGGTAGTTATTATATTTTTTAATGTTTTCGATGGCCGGCAAAGGCCCATCTCTGGTCTGGAATGACCTTCATTGTTTTTAATGTCCTGCTGATCTCGTTATCTAGTCCTGGGTGCTGTTCTCATGAATATGAAATTGTCCCCTTTTGTCTGGGTCAACATTTAGATGGCCTCTGTCTCCAGGCCGATCTTGACTGGATCTGCATCTAATCCATATTCATACGTGTGGGTCTGGTTTCGTTCTCTCAGAAACGGCTTCCAGAACTTGCTGTGGGTTGAATCCACAAAGCTGTCTGAGGATTCGCAGGAACCATTTTAAAGTGTCCCAATAAGCTGGTCACATGGTATGGTGGCCATTTTGTATGCCCCTTTTTCTGGGCTTCTTTTAAAACAGTCTTTAAAATCATGGCCTCTTCTGCCATTTGACCCTTATTAATACAAAGTCCAATTTTGCGAATCCTACAGATAATGCAGTTAACCTTTGCTGGATGGGTTTCTGGGAGAGTTTGGTGTAATAAAAGCAATGCTAATAATATGAAAAGAACTGACATGAATGAGTGATAAATGGAAATTGGTTGAAGCACATATCAAATGTTGTCAAATGCAACCTGACACCCAAATTTAGCCAAGCCCAAGGGAACATGTGACAAAGACAGCATTTGAAAATTATTGCTTTTGCCTTTTTTTTTTCCGAGGTTAATGGACATAAGGCGTAGAGACATAGAATAGTTCAATCTATTCAAATACCTCAGAGCAGCTTGTCAACAGCATGTATGAGTTTACCCTTTCTCTTCTCATCAGACGTCTCCCCTTCCTTCATATCCTGAAGGTGTTGACTATTTGCTGGGGTATAGTCATCCTCTAGTATTTCCCCCAAATGACCATATCACATGTGAGCCTTGACAGTAGTGTTTGTGTATCTGATCGTGCAGGGCATGACAGCTGCAGTTGATCCTCGCGTGCACTTTAGCAGAGGTTGCTGGCATTGGTCAGGAGCAGAAACCCTGGTCACTTTTCTGCTCCCTAACCCCTAACCCAAGGATATAGAGGCAAATAATAGCACCACCACTGCTGCCACCAGCTAACTTAGTGCTGAATGAGAACCGAATATGATACTGATGCAGTCTAAATGGCTCAGCCATTGGATAAACTTGCTGAACTATCAGTGATGCAGCGGTTTTTTTTGTCTTTGAGAAACTGCGGTAAGCCTTACCCTGTGACACTTCAGGTCATATACTTGATATCCGTATTAAGATCTGAAAGGGTTACATTCTGAAGTGGTGTGAGCAGTTTTAACTTACTTATTTCTAATAGGGTAATTTAGATCCCCAAAGTATTTCTAAAGTGAGCTTAATTCAATCAGTTTGTTAATTTAATCTAAAGATATTCCTGAGAGGTTCCACTAGCTCTAAACAGAATCTCATATTTTCTGGAAATTGGTTTGAAGAAAATTAAAACAACTTTGTTTAATAAAACACTCTGGAATAAATATGCCCCAGATAAGATGTCAAGGGATAAATTTACCGTGGGCTTCACCGTGGCTTCTAGTATAGTTTTAAAGATTTTGCACCTATCAGATTACTGGTTAACACAGTAAAGATTCATCACCCCAATGAACGAATCATGGCAACTGCTAGGGAACTTAGCGCAAACATGCATAATGTCCTTCCTGTGGTTACACACCAGCTGGACGTTAAGGGGGTGGAAGCCCTTGCGGTTGACAAATATAGCTGGGTTGTGATGGGGTGCCCTAATGGCCACATGTGTGCAGTCTAGGGTACCCTTCACCCCTGGGAAGCCTGCCATATTTGCAAAGCCAACCACATGCATGGTTACACTTGCTTCATCCGTGGAGAAGTGGATGTAATTGTACGACTTTGCAAAGTGGGCATCGGTAACCTGCATGATGCAAGTGTGTGCGGCCGACTGGGAGATGCTGCTGATGTCTGCTTCTGATCCCTGGAACAAACCTGAAGCAAAGAAGTTGAGTGCAGTGGTGACTTTGACAGTCACTGGTAAGGTCCTCTGGGCTGCAAGTGTTGGTGCAGCATTGTGCAGATGTCAGCGACTACCTCACACCAATGTCTCAGCCTCCTTTGGCACTGCTGCTCATTCATGTTGAGGAAGCTCATCCTCGGCCTGTAAACCCTGTGTTGGGGGTATCTCCTGCAGCGAGGTGCAGCCCTGAGCTGACACCTTCTGCCCTGTGCAGCATCAGGTGGCTGAGGAGAAGTTTGGCGCTCCTGTTGTTGCTGCTGCTGGTGTGCCTGGTTCTGCTGCTGCTGTGGTTGCTATTTCTCCGATTCAGAGGACCAGGATGATAGGGTAAAAATGGTTCCCATTCTAGTGGTACATATGTCATGGTGTGGAGATGCTGGTGTTGGACTGGGGTGGACAAATGTAAGAAGTCACACAACACCAGGTTATAGTCCAACAGTTTTATTTGAAATCACAAGCTTTCGGAGCGCTGCTCCTTCGTCAGGTGGAGTGGAGAGATGCATAAAGACACAGCTTATATAGTCAGAGAATAATGCCAGATGATTACAGGTAATCTTTCTAACTGCCATTTATCACACCTCGGCAGAGAGATAATCACAGCAAACAAAGGTGTGAATGGTAGCCAAACAGGTTAGTCAGGAAAACATTACATCAAAGTACAATGAGGTGGGGTCACAAGGGGTCAAATGTGTAGTGTATGTACTTTGAAGAAGGAACTATATTCTGCAGCCCCTGTATACTGCAGTACCAGTAGTGACCACCCCTGTATATAAGCCTGTGTAGTAACTTTGTATAGTAGTTCCAGTTATGTCTCCATTCAGTAAACACCTGTTATAACCAACTTCTGCAGTCTGTGTCTCAATTACACACAGACATTACATTGGCGACGAACAGATCCGAACTTACCTACAGTTCGGCACCACCTCACGGGGATCCATCCCTGAAGCGAAGTTATTGAGGTCGAAGCCAGAAGGAAGAAATCCAAAAAGAAAAAAAAACAAACAGAAGAAACGGGCGTCGACCGTGGGCAACCGCCCTCTGATTCATCGAATTTGAAGATTTGCAGGAGAGGCTGTCGAGAGCTGGGCTTGGTTCTCCAGTCTATGGTGTTCCAGCTAATCGGGCTGGTGGCAGGTAGTACACTGATCCTTCCTGGGCTGCGGCGGGCTAGAGCTCGATCGGGTGGCTTTTCAACGGGGCCGAGCAGTGTTGTCGGGAAGAGGAGAGAGAGAGAGAGGGTGGAGCACACAGGGCGCGGCCGGTGCTACGAAGCCGGGCAGCGTACAGACCCAAGAAGAGAGAGGAAAGTGTCCCATAGGGTCTGCGCTGACGACGGGAACAGTAATTAAAATAAAATTAAAATAAATTAGAAGAGCAGAAAGCCGCGAGGAGCTGCAGTTTGCCACAGGCGTTGGCAGCAGCACGGGGGGAAGCGTGTGAAGACCATAGGGCGTCGCCATCAAGGCATAAAACCACCAGAAAGTGCGGGAGGCGCCATCTTAATCCAGCGGGGAAGAAGGAAAAGCGCGGGAGTCGCCATTTTGTACAATCGGGGAAGAAGGCAAAGCGCGGGAGGTGCCATTTTGTTCAATCGGGGAAGAAGGCAAAGTGCGGGAGGTGCCATCTTAGAACTCCAAGATGCCGAAGACTGGCAATATCACTGCCTTCGATAATGAAATAGAAGACTGGACCACGTATGTGGAAAGAGTCGAAGTATATGGCAAGGCAAATGAAGTAGCCGATGAGAAAAAGGCATCGGTACTACTAAACTTAATGGGCGCAAGAATGTACGGCCTATTGCGGAACCTGATCACTCCAGTCAAACCGATGGAGAAGAGTTTTAACAAAATTGTTGATATCCTACAGGAACACCTAAATCCCACACCGCTGCTGATAGCAGAAAGATTTAAATTCCACAAGAGAAATCAGCATAAAGATGAGAGCAATGTTGATTACCTTACGGAACTACGCAAGCTATCAAAGCACTGCCAGTTTGGAGCAGGACTGGCAGATACCCTACGGGACAAATTTGTCTGTGGACTACTGAGTGAAGGAACCCAGAAGAGGTTACTCTCAGAGAAAGAGCTGACGCTAGATAAGGCTTTCAGCGTGGCAGTATCATATGAAGCAGCAGCAAGGGGAGTTGCGGAAATACAGCAAAAGCCACAGGAATACGGCACCCATGAAATGACACGGGGATTTGAAAAATGTTATCGGTGCGGCAGAACAACCCATGACCAGAAGGATTGATGGTTCAAGGACAAAACATGCAGGCAATGCGGAAAGATGGGACACATTGCACGAGTTTTCAGGTCCGGGAAGAAGACTAACGACAACAAAAAGACTACTAAGGAAAAGTACAGGAAAGTACAAAAGATGACGGACAGTAGTTCCGAAGACCAGAAGAGCGATAGTGAATCTGGGAACAAGAGACTAAGCTGTCTCAAACTACACAATGTAATCACAAAAGAGGATCACCGAACCATTTGGGTCACCCTCACAATAGCAGGGTCCCAAGTCAAAATGGAATTGGATACAGGATCAGCCCTGACCGTCATGAATTGATGAGACTATGAGCGGCTATTCTCACACATACCTTTGAAAGACACATCCATTGTCTTGAAGACATATACGGGGCAGAAAGTATACCCCAGAGGGAAAATAAGGGTGCCTGTCGAATACAACGGCAAGGAAATACAGAAATTGTATCTGTACATACTGCAAGATGGTGGACCATTGTTATTGGGACGTGAATGGATCAGAAAGATAAGTTTAGACTGGCACTCCATTCAGGCACTGACTGTGGCTGGTAAAAAGGATGATGATGTCACACCTGGACGATTGTCAAAAATCTTAGCTAATGCTAAAGAGGTATTTCAACAAGGACTGGAAACTCTTAAAGGCGTAACCACCTCGATAAAAATAGAAGAGAATGCAATTCCCAAGTTTTTCAAAGCAAGACTGGTACCGTATGCAATTCGCCCAGCCGTCGAGGCAGAGCTGGAGAATCTGGAGAATGCAGGCATGTTTTCTAAGGTAGACTGGAGCGAGTGGGCGACACCCATCGTTCCTGTCATGAAGAAAACATTAAACAATAAGTCTGAGGAGCCAAGGAAGGTTCGCATCTGTGGGGACTTCAAGGTGACTGTGAACCCAGTCCTTCACAAAGTACAGTATCCTCTTCCGAGGATAGAAGATATTTTCACCTCACTATCTGGAGGGAAACGCTTTGCAAAAATTGACCTAGCGCAAGCATATTTGCAGATGGAGGTTGAAGAATCCTCTAGGAAATATCTCACGATAAACACTCACAAAGGTCTTTACCAGTATAATCGACTGGTATTCGGAGTAGCATCCGCTCTGGCTATATGGCAAAGAGCGATGGAACAAGTCCTGCAAGGGATTCCGGGGACTCAGTGCTACTTGGACGACATCCTAGTGACGGGTGAAAATGACAGTGAACACCTTGCCAACCTAGAGCAGGTGCTCACTAGACTAAGAGAACATGGCCTACGAGCCAATCGCCCCAAGTACGAGTTTTTTAAGAAACAAATATCGTATTGTGGCCACGTGATTGATGAAGAGGGGTTACATAAGTCCCCTGACAAAATTGAAGCGGTAGTTAAGGCTCCAGCGCCTGAAAATGTGTCACAACTGAGGTCATTCCTCGGATTGGTGAATTACTACCATAAGTTCTGGCCGAATTTGTCCACAATTCTGCACCCACTGAACGCCCTGCTACAAACTGGAGTAGCATGGAAATGGAGCGATGAATGTAAGCGGGCCTTTCAGAAATGTAAAGGCCTGATCACTTCAAGAGAAGTATTGGCTCACTACAACCCATCACTACCGATAAGACTGGCGTGTGATTCGTCTCCCTACGGCGTTGGAGCGGTACTGTCACATAAATTCCTTGATGGTTCAGAGAGGCCAATAGTTTTTGCGTCACACTCGTTAACTTCAGCCGAGCGTAACTACGCCCAGATTGACAGAGAGGCCCTCAGCCTGGTGTGGGGGGTGAAGAAGTTCAATCACTACCTGCACGGACACAAATTTACTCTACTAACTGATCATCAACCTCTTGTCTCCATTTTCAACCCTAAGAAGGGCGTCCCGATAATGACAGCACAACGGCTACAGAGGTGGTCCCTTTTCCTAGGGGCACACCAATATGACATAGAGTACAAAGGAACTAAACAGCATGGGAATGCTGATGGATTGTCACGCCTACCGTTGCCGACGGTGGAAGAAGCACCTGCAGTGGATCCTGTGGAAATATTCCACTCGACCATAGTTGAATGTCTACCTGTGACGAATGCAAACATAGAAAAGGAAACACGAAATGACCCGACACTCTCCAGGGTCTATGATTTAACAGTGAAGGGATGGCCAGCACATGGCGAACCACTGTTGCCAGCATTCTTGCCGAGAAGAGAACAGCTGTCAGTCTGCCGAGGAACCTTGATGTGTGGATCCAGAGTAGTAATTCCACCCAAATTGAAGGATAGAGTGCTCAATGAGCTTCATGAGGGTCATCTGGGAGGGGTAAAAATGAAGAACTTAGCCAGAGCATTTGTGTGGTGGCCGGGAATCGATAGAGAAATCGAAGAGATGACCAAGAGCTGTACAGGATGCCAGAAGGGCCAAAACGCCCCACCACAAGCCCCTCTACATCCATGGGAGTGGCCCTCATCTCCATGGTAAAGGGTACACATTGATTTTGCCGGTCCATTTATGGACTCGATGTTTTTAATTGTGGTGGATGCACATTCAAAGTGGCCAGAGGTAATAAAAATGTCCTCAACCACCACAGAAAAAACTATTACAGTCTTACGAACCATATTCGCCAGAAATGGGCTGCCTGAACAGATTTGCTCCGACAATGGACCACAGTTTGTGTCTGAAGAGTTCCGGAGGTTCTTAAAGAACAATGGTGTTAAGCATTACACATCCGCCCCATATCATCCAGCCACCAATGGACTGGCTGAGAGGTTCGTTCAAACATTCAAGAAGGCTATCAAGGCAATGTGTAATGAAGACATACCACAACAACACAAGGTGGATAACTTCTTGTTTGCCTACTGGAATGCGACACATGCGGTTACCAACCAAACTCCAGCCATGATGTTCTTCAATCGAAGACTAAGATGCTGCTTGGATTTAGTTAAGCCAAACATCAGAAGAGGTGTGGAGAACAGGCAGTTTCAGAATATGAATGAAAGGCCAACCAGGAGTTTCAAGATAGGTCAACCAGTTTCGTCCCGGGACTACCGCACAGAGAAATGGCAGCCAGGAACGATCTGCACACGGCACGGACCTCTAATGTATACCATGGACATTGGAGAGAGCATTGTAAGACGCCATGCTGACCAGATACTAGAGTCACTGGAAAACGTCAAACCTACACCACGATCCTATACACCTGGTGATGAAACCAAAGTACCAATTGCATCTACCTCAGAATCGGTGATATTGGAAGCAGGCAAACCAAACAACGACGTTGAGCCCAAATCAACTTTGCCAGAAGAACCTGATACCCCAAAGAGGCGTTATCCGGACAGAATCAGGAAGCCTCCTCAAAGACTGAATTTATAATTGACTAGCCGAAGTGCCCGGCGATGCCGAGGGATTTTTGAGGGCATGTTGTTGTTGGAAGAGAGAGAGAGCGACTGGGGGGAAGAGAGAGCGCAACTGGGGGGAAGAGAGAGCGTGACTGGGGGGAAGAGAGAGAGCGACGGGGGAAGAGAGAGTGCGACTGGGGGGAAGGGGCGGGAAGGGGGGTATGGGGGGGAATGGGGGAAGGGGGTGAAGGGGGAAAGGGGAGGGGAGGGGGGAAAGGGGAGGGGAGGGGGGGAAGGGAGGGGAGGGGGAAGAAGGGGGGGATGTGGGGGGAAAGGGGGGAAGGGGGGAGGGGGAAGGGGGGGAGGAGGAGGGGGGAGGGGGAGGGGGGAGTGGGGGGAGGGGAGGGGGGAGGGGGAGGGGAAGAGGGAGGGGGGAGGGGGAGGAGGGGAGGGGGAGGGGGAGGGGGGAGGGGAGGGAGAGGAGGGGAGGGGAGGGGAGGGGGAGGGGGAGAGGAGGGGGAGAGGAGGCGGGGAGGACGGGGGGAGAAAGGGAGGGGGAGCCAGCAGACCCTCTCCCCTCTGCTGTCGATGGGGGGAAGGATGGGGAGAGGAGGAAAGGGGGAAGGAGTGGGGGAAGGGGGGCGTCCCCTAGCCCCGCCCCCCCCCGATCTCCCGACGTCCTGCCCCCGATCTCCCGATGTCCCGCCCCCCCGATCTCCCGATGTCCCGAGCCCCGCCCCCCGATGTCACGAGCCCCGCCCTCCCGAGGCCCAATCTCCTGAGGCCCGATCTCCCGAGACCCGCCCCCCGATCTCCCGAGCGCCGATCGCCCGAGGCCCGATCTCCGATCTCCCGAGCCCCGCCCCCCCATCTCCCGAGGCTCGCCCCCCTCCCACCCCCTGATCTCCCGAGGCCTGCCCCCCCCCGATCTCCCGAGGCCCGCCCCCCCCAATCTCCTGAGGCCCGCCCCCCCGATCCCCCGAAGCCCGATCTCACGAGACCCGCCCCCCCCCCGAGCCACGATCTGCCGAACCCCGATCTCCCGAGCCCCGCCCCCCACCCGAGCCGGTTTCAAGAGCAGAGAGAGAGACGCCGCCGCGCAACCTACTGCGTGAGGCCCGGCCAGACTCAAGTCGCACGCGCTGACCCCTGCCCCACCCGCCTTTACTAAGATGGCGGCGGTGGCGATACTCATCTCAGGCCCGCCCCCTCCAGCCTTCACAAATATGGCGGCGATCACGAGCCACTTGTTGAGCGCAACGGGTGGTTCCTAGCTCGGGCGTGGCTGGGCAACAGAGGCCCAGGCTTACAGGCCTGGAAAAGCGGTGAAAGGTAGGAAAATTCTAGATGTTAGAGAAAAGATTTACAAATTAATTAACTTTTTTAAAAAACAGTTTGTGTTTTAAAAGCAACTTTTTTTTGCTGGAAATGTAGATTTGAAAAGAAACACGCAGAAAGTGGGAAAAAGAAATGAAAAGTTTGGAATCAAGATGGCGGCGACTCACCTCGGTTCAGAATGATAAGGCCCGCCCACACATGCACCGATTGGTCAACCGTCAGGTCACTGAACTGTAGGATTGGTCAATCATCACGTCACTCAACTGTAGGATGGCCTGCCTGCACATACAATGAACCCACCCCCACTCGATGCAAATGAGCGGATAATGAGAGGAATTTTGAACATTTTTTGGATACCGTCGGCACAATTTTTGTCCGACCGTCGGCACTATTTTTGTCCGAGCAAAAATTAAATACACCTACAAGAGTCCCCTAATGATGAGCTTTCTTTTGATATAACATATGTGTAGGTACGCTCTATAACTTTTGATTGTATAGCCGGCCAGAGAGACAGACAGAGAGACAGACAGAGAGACAGAGAGACAGACAGAGAGACAGACAGACAGACATATCCTTTTATATATATAGATTAACTTCAGCTAATGTATATAGCAACTGTAATTGTAAATATGTTATTTAATTATTAATCAAATGTTATGTACTGTTTAGCTTAAAGGGGAGGAATTATAGTGTATGTACTTTGAAGAAGGAACTATATTCTGCAGCCCCTGTATAATGCAGTACCAGTAGTGACTACCCCTGTATATAAGTCTGTGTAGTAACTTTGTATAGTAGTTCCAGTTTTGTCTCCATTCAGTAAACACCTGTTATAACCAACTTCTGCAGTCCGTGTCTCAATTACACACGGACATTACAAAATGTTGCAGATGCTGGGGTCTGTATGAAAAACAAAAAACAGACAAAAGAACATTTTTTTGCTGGAAATCACAGCAGGTCCAGCCGCATCTGTGTAGAGAGAACAAGCCAACGATGACTCAAGTCTGGATGACCCTACGTCAGGTGGGGTTACATGTAGCGTGACATGAACCCAAGATCCCGGTTGAGGCCGTCCGCATGAGTGTCGAACTTGGCTATCCGTTTCTGCTCTACGATTTTGCATTGTCGTGTGTCGCGAAGGGTCATCCAGACTCGAGTCATCATTGGCTTGTTCTCCCTGCACAGATGCGGCCAGACCTGCTGTGATTTCCAGCAAAAAAAATGTTTTTTTGTCTGTTTTTTGTTTTTCATACAGACCCCAGCATCTGCAACATTTGACCCCTTGTGACCCCACCTCATTGTTCTTTGATCTAATGTTTTCCTGACTGACCTGTTTGGACACCATTCACACCTTCGATTGCTGTGATTATCTCTCTGCCGAGGTGTGATAAATGGCAGTTAGAAAGATTACCTGTAATCATCTGGCATTACTCTCTGACTATATAAGCTGTGTCTTTATGCATCTCTCCACTCCACCTGAGGAAGGAGCAGTGCTCCGAAAGCTTGTGATTTCAAATAAAACTGTTGGACTATAACCTGGTGTTGTGTGACTTCTTACATTGGTACATATGTCAGTTGAGGATGAGATGTTATAAGCGCTCAGTCACTGTGGGCAGAGAATTTCCAAGGAGGTCACAGTGCATATGGATCTCAGATTAAACACAAGCTGAATAGACCTGCAAAATGTGTTCCAAAACCTCAAAACAGGAAGTTCTGGCATCTAAAAGTGAACTCATGTTACTGGTCAGCTTTTATGCTGCAGGTGCAGCTGTCAACTATTCAGCTAGTTGCTGAACCCGGCACAATTAGCTGACATGTTTGTCGCATGACGGGGAACACGCTCAAAATGTTGCAAAATGGGAAAAGGCTCGCAAAATAGGATTATCCAGGCAGTTAACAAGCTGTTAACTGCCTTAAGTGGCTCTCCCACCGCTTGTTGTCGGGTCTGATCGGGACTCGCAGACCCGGCACTTTGTAAAGTTGCGTGGAGGTGTCAATCATTTTGATTTTAACTCCGGACCTGTCTCCTAACCCGCCCTCTGAGCGCTGGCAAAATTGCGGCCTTTGTGCCTGTCTTCACGGAAGAAGACACAAAAAACCTCCTGGAAAAATTGGAGGATGAGAATGAGGAACTTAAAGAAATTAGTATTAGTAAAAAAAAGTACTGGAGAAATTAGTGGGACTGAAAGTCAATAAATCCCCTGGACCTGATGGCCTACATCCTAGGGTTTTGAACGAGGGGGCTATAGAGATAATGGTTGTCATCTTCCAGAATTCCATTGATTCTAGAACAGTTCCCGCAGATTGGAATGTAGCCAATTTAACCCCACTATTTAAGAAAGGAGGGAGAGAGAAAATGGGGAACTATCGACCAGTTAGTCTGACAACAGTAGTAGGGAAAATGCTAGAATCTATTATTGAGGACGTGGTAAAAGGGCATTTAGAAAATAATGGGCCTGAATTTGCGATCGGAGGCTTCCCGTGGGCGGATGCCTCTGATCATCAAATTTTCTATGCATTTACATTGGTGGTCTGGGAGATACGGAGGCTTGAGATCCTGGGCCTCTCTTGGTAGAAATGCATAGAGGCCCACGTATCCCAGGGGTGCATACGGTTCGTGGGATCATGTAGGCCAGCCCAAACAATGAAAGAAGGGAATCCCCATTCATACTTTTGACAGTTCTGTACGTAAATTTTAAAAAAGCATTACATGTATAAAATGAATTAAAATGACATTTAATTAAATATTTTAAACAAAAATTTAGATGAAAAAAATGTATATGATTTAACAGGGCTGAAAATAAATTTACCTTATTGGACAGGGTTTTTAACGTATAAGTGAGTGATAAAATTTTATCTTTCTATTTTTTTAAACTCTTATGCTGGTAAAAGCTGGCCTTACCTGGGATGGCAGGAATGATGTATGAAGCGAGGTTGGGTCGATTAGGCTTATATTCACTGGAGTTTAGAAGAATGAGAGGGGATCTCATTGAAACATATAAAATTCTAACAGGACTAGACAGACTAGATGCAGGAAGGATGTTCCCGATGGCGGGGGAGTCCAGAACCAAGGGTCACAGTCTAAGGATAAGGGGTAAGCCATTTAGGACTGAGATGAGGAGGAATTTCTTCACCCAGAGAGTGGTGAACCTGTGGAATTCTCTACCACAGAAGGCAGTTGAGGCCAACTTTATTAAATATATTCAAGAAGGAGTTGGATATATTTCTTAAGGCTAAAGGGATCAAGGGATATGGGGAGAAAGCAGGGACAGGGTACTGAATTTGGATGATCAGCCATGATCTCATTAAATGGTGGAACAGGCTAGTTGGGCCGAATGGCCTACTCCTGCTCCTATCTTCTATGTTTCTATGTTTCTATTATGCCTGCTTTTACCAGGCATAAGAATTCCACGGCTTTTCAGTGGGTGGAAGTTAGGCAAATAGCACAAATCTCCACCCGAAGAGGCATTTCTCCTGGAGTAGCGGAGGATCTGTCAAGAAGATACTTGACAGATCACAAGTGCTGGAGTTTAGTGCATGCTTTCGCATGCCTAAACCTGCCACTTGTGCGGCCCCTACAGGCGCATACGCACTTCGTACGCACGCATAGTGGTCGCAAAGTACGGCCCATTAGGATTGGGCAGAGTCAACACAGATTTATGAAAGGGAAATCATGTTTGATGAATCGGTTGGAGGTTTTTGAGGTTTTACCTAGCAGAATAGATAAGGGGGAACCAGTGGATGTGGCGCATTTGGATTTTCAGAAGGCGTTTGATAAGGTGCCACACAAGAGGTTATTAAACAAAATTGGGGCTCGCGGGATGGGGGTAATAGACTAGCATGGATTGAGGATTGGATAATGGACAGAAAACAGAGAGTAGGAATAAACGGGTCATTTTCAGGTTGGCAGGCTGTAACTAGTGGGGTGCCGCAAGGATCAATGCTTGGGCCTCAGCTATTCACAATCTATATCAATGATTTGGATGAGGGAACCAAATGTAATTTATCCAAGTTTGCTGATGATACAAAGATAGGTGGGATTGTAAGTTGTGAGGGGGATGCAAAGAGGCTTCAAGGGGATATAGACAGTCTAAGTGAGTGGGCAAGAACATGGCAAATGGAATATAATGTAGCGATATGTGAAGTTATCCAGTTTGGTAGGAAAATAAGAAAATCAGAGTATTGTTTAAATGGCGAGAGATTGGGAAATGTTGATGTTCAGCGGGACCTGGGTGTCCTTGTACACAAATCACTGAAAGTTAACATGCAGGTGCAGCAAGCCTTTAAGAAAACAAATGGTATGTTGGACTTCATTCCAAGAAGATTTGAGTATGAGTAAAGATGTCTTATTGCAATTATATAGGGCCCTGGTGAGGCCACACCTGGATATTGTGTACAGTTTTGGTCTCCTTACCTAAGGAAGGATATACTTGTCATAGAGGGAGTGCAGTGAAGGTTCACCAGACTGGTTCCTTGGATGGGGGGCTTATTCAAGACAGAGATCAATAGATTTTTGAACATTTAGGGAATCAAGAGATATGGGAATAGTGCAGGAAAGTGGAGTTGAGGTAAAAGACCAGCCATGATCTTATTCAATGGTGGAGCGGGCTCGAGGGGGCAAATGGCCTATTCCTGCTTCTATTTCTTATGTTTTTGTTATGAATAGCTGACATTGTCTGTAAGCTGTGACATGTCAGTGTGAGTCTTGCAGCAGTGCTGAGTGTGTGAGGATGAGTTGAAGCTATGTATGTGAGGTATGAGTCGTGATTGGTAGAAATTATTGATAGGTGAGTGATGAGGGTGTGGTGCATTGAGCAGTGTGTGAGGCTGGTGGTGCAGATGGTGGGATATGGCATTTGAAGATGAATTTACTGACCTTGACCACTTATTAAACTTCTTCCTGCACTGCAGTCAGATCCTCGGGGTGACACTGCTGGAATTGATAGCTATGACTATCTGCTCCCATTGGCGTTTTTGATTTTGCCTGAAGGGCCTCCTGGCCCCCTGTGGAAATAGGACCTCTCTCCTCCTTTCCACCTCCTGCACCAAGGCCTCCAGTGCTGCATCCGGAACCTTGGTGCACACTCTCTCCTCTGTTGTAACATATTACTGTCTCCCCCAGCTAGGTGCATGAGCTGCTGCTGGCAGAATGCACCTCCCCTTGAAGAGGTGCAGACTGCCTTTAAGAAGTGGAGGCTATCTTTCATTGGTGCTGGCCTCACAAGAACCTGAGCCCCATGCTGAGCGTTCAGTCACTCAGCAGCGCATTCAGTGCTGAGTTAAAAGCTGCAATCACTATAATTAGCAGGCAGAAGTTTGTGCGCTGCCTGCATTCCTTTCAACGGACATGGGGCAAGCGTGCATCACGATGCCCGCTCCCATTTTTGGAGGAAATCCAATTTTTAGCCCCTCATCTATTCTAAGCTAATAGCTTTCTACTGTCAGATGCCTTGGGGGTGATTTTGCCAATGGGGCCGCGATGAAGACAGGACTGCTGCTTGTCGGGTTTTAGTCCCACCTCCATCGACTTGTGGTCAACCCACGTTATTTTCCCTTGATTGACTTTGTTAAGCCCGCCCAGCGGGCTTAGCAGGCCAATTAAGGGAAAGCCGGTGACAGAGAACATCAGCTTATAACGTTTCATCTGTCAAAAATTTTTGACAGATGAATTGTCATCGATTGACAGCTTTGGGAAGCTGTAAAACACTGACATTCTCTGTTGTTTGGTGAGTTCTTGTACTCAAGACTCACCAAACCTATTTTCTGAGCAGAAAGCAGGTGGCTGTTGCATCGGAGGATACAGCAGCCATTCTGTCATCTCTGCCGTGGAGATGCTGAAGCTTCCGGATCCCCAACGATTGAAGCCTGCAGGAAGAAACAAAGGTAAGGAAACTTTTTCTAACACTTTTCACTCACCTCCCATATTTACCTCTCCACACTTGCAGCCATCACTCAATTCCACAGCGCACTTTTGGACCCCTCACACCCCCGCAGACCCACTGCTCGCCTTGCTGACCCTGGTGGGGTTTCCCAACATCGGGAAGCCCGCACCTCTGCTGGAAAAATGTGGATAATTTTCTCAACTGCCTGTTAACTACCTGTTGGCTGTAATCCCCTTCCCGCCTCCAGGAGATGGGACCTGGTGCGGGTCGGGTACCCGCCTCCTGGGAAGATGGCACAGAGGTGGGTTGGGGGCGGGATGGGTACCCGACCCAAATTCTGCCATTTTCCCGGTAGTACCATCTCTAAATCCGCCTCCCCAGGGCTGGCAAAATTGTGACCTTGGGTAATTACTGCTTAAATGCTGGTTCTGGCAGTGCACTAAATAAGTTTTAAAAATTCAACAGAGGCAAAAATCCATTTTGCTGCAGTAATCCAGGGTTCCATGACTTTTCCTAGTTAATGACTCCTGCTGGAAAATTAGCATGTGTGGTCATCAGCTGTAATTCTCCCCCACATTTGAACAACCTCCTGACATTCAAGTGAGGGATGCTCTGCTGTGTACTTGTTAGTCATGATTTCCTGTCCATTAAGGTAATGGTTGATGGGTGTTTTTGTGACTGGAAGGCTGTTTCCAGTGGGGTTCCGCAGGGCTCAGTACTAGGTCCCTTGCTTTTTGTGGTATATATCAATGATCTAGACTTGAATATAGGAGGTATGATTAAGAAGTTTGCAGATGATACTAAAATCGGCTGTGTGGTTGATACTGAAGAAGGAAGCTGTAGACTGCAGGAAGATATCAATAAATTGGTCAGATGGGCAGAACCTGGGATGGCAGGAATGACGTATGAGGAGAGATTGGGTCGATTAGGCTTATATTTGCTAGAGTTTAGAAGAATGAGAGGGGATCTCATTGAAACATATAAAATTCTAACAGGACTAGACAGACTAGATGCAGGAAGGATGTTCCCGATGGCGTGGGAGTCCAGAACCAGGGGTACAGTCTAAGGATAAGGGGTAAGCCATTTAGGACAGAAATGAGGAGGAATTTCTTCACCCAGAGAGTGGTGAACCTGTGGAATTCTCTGCCACACAGGGCAGTTGAGGCCAATTCATTAAATATATTCAAGAAGGAGTTGGATATATTTCTTGAGGCTAAAGGGATCAAGCGATATGGGGAGAAAGCAGGGACAGGATACTGAATTTGAATGATCAGCCATGATCTCATTAAATGGCGGAGCGGGCTCGAGGGGCCGAATGGCCTACTCCTGCTCCTATCTTCTATGTTTCTATGTTTAACAGTGGCAAATGGAATTCAATCTGGAGATGTGTGAGGTAATGCATTTCGGGAGGGCTAACAAGGAAAGGGAATACACATTAAATGGTAGCACACTGAGTAGTGTAGAGGAACAAAGGGACATTGGAGTGCATGTGCACAGATCCCTGAAGGTAGCAGGCCAGGTAGATAAGGTGGTTAAGAAAGCATACGGAATGCTTGCCTTTATTAGCCGTGGCATAGAATACAAGAGCAGGGGGTGTTATGCTTCTACTGTATAAAACACTAGTTAGGCCTCAGCTAGGGTACTGCGTGCAGTTCTGGTCACCACATTACAGGAAAGATGTGATTGCTCTAGAGCGGATACAGAGGAGATTTACAAGGATGTTGCTGGGCGTAGAGACTCTTAGCTATGACGAAAGACTGGATAGGCTGGGTCTGTTTTCCTTGGAACAGAGAAGGCTGAGGTGAGACCTTATTGAGGTGTATAAAATTATATGGGGCTGTGGTAAACCACTGTTATTGTTTTCACTGTCGTTCACTACCATTATCGTTATTGCACATTGTTACCTCCTGCTACTCACTGTGTACCTATGCATGCCTCAGCTGACTCCGCCTACATGACCTGGTATAAAGGTGGCTGCCCGGTAACCCATTTCCTTCTTGGAATCGGTCGTCCATGAGAGGCATGCTCT
Organism: Somniosus microcephalus; assembly: GCF_052327205.1. Classification (NCBI taxonomy): domain Eukaryota; kingdom Metazoa; phylum Chordata; class Chondrichthyes; order Squaliformes; family Somniosidae; genus Somniosus; species Somniosus microcephalus. Next base: position 186,832,144 of record NC_140993.1, on the reverse strand, counting down.
GTTCTTTAGTTAATAAAAATCTTTCCATTACTTTCCTAATTCATCGCCTTTTATGGAGTAATTGATAAGCATATCAATTTTATTAACTAAAAGTAAAATGTCCGGAACTGAGCAGCAACAACAGCAGGCGTTGCTGCGAGCCCTCAGGCCAGCATGCCTGGACCTCGACCCTCAAGCGGCGGGTTCAGCTACCAATTTCGAACACTGGCTGAGCTGCTTTGAATCCTTCCTAGAAGCCTCCGCCGTGACATCGGAGGAGAACAAATTAAAAGTTCTGACCGCCCAGGTGAGCCCTCAAGTATATACACTCATCCGGGACGCTACTACGTACACGGCGGCTCTCGACCTGCTAAAAGGACAATACAAGCGCCCAGTGAATACGATTTACGCCAGACACCTCCTGGGATCCCGCAGGCAGCAACCGGGGGAATCGGTAGAGACATTTTTACGGGCGTTACAGACACTCTGCAGGGACTGCGACTGTAAGGCCGTAACGGCTGCGGCGCACGCGGAGGGACTTATCTGTGATGCCTTCATTAAGGGCCTCCAGTCCGACTACTCCTGGCAGAGACTGCTCGAAAGCAAGGAGCTCGACCTGAAGACGGCCGTAGCCCTCGCGCTCTCACTAGATGCGGCCCGCCGAAACCTCGAAGCATACTCACATAACGGTGCCGCGCCATGGCCATCGCGACCTTGGGACATGGGACCGCCGCCCCCGGTACCAACTACTGCAGCAATGTCCCGTAACCAGGCCCAAAAATGCTACTTCTGTGGCCAGTTAAAACACCCTAGCGCGCGCTGCCCGGCGAAGACCGCTACCTGCTCTGGCTGTGGGAAGAAAGGCCATTACGCCAACGCCTGCAGAGGGAAACCCGCGAACGCCAGCAGCGCCGCGTGTGAACCGTGGGGGCAGCCATCTTCTTCGCCATTTTGTGCACCTCTGGCCGTGTGGGGATCGGAATCATGGCCGCCGCCATTTTGCCCGCCGCACTCAACCGCCATTTTGTCTCCTGACTCGACCACCGTCTCGTCTGACAACCATATCGGCTCACTCAGCCATAGACTGGCCTCCGTTACGCTGGATCAAGCTCTCCCTCATCATCTGTCCAGGTCCATGATGGACATTATGGTAAACGGCCGCGCCACTACTTGCCTGTTTGACAGCGGGAGCACGGAGACTTTTATTCACCCCGACACAGTGCGTAGCCACTCCCTCACGGTCCTGCCAACGCGCCATCGGATTTCTATGGCGTCCAAGCCCCATTCAATGGACATCGGCGGCTACTGTGTGGTGACCCTTTCGGTTAGGGGCACCGAATATAAACATTTTAAACTTCTTGTCCTGCCCCGTCTTTGCGCTGCCGTCCTGCTAGTGTTGGATTTTCAGTGCCACCTCAAAAAGTGTCACATTGGCAAACGGTGGACCCCTCCCCCCACTCACAGTCTGCAACCAACAGTTTTTAAATCACCCGCCGCGCACCACTTGCAGTCTTTCCACACTCAAAGTCCCCCCCCCTCCCCTGTTCGCTAACCTCACCCGCGACTGTAAACCCATTGCTACCAAGAGCAGGCGGTACAGCGCCGGGGACAGAGCTTTTATTAGCGCTGAGGTGGAGCGGCTCCTGAAGGAGGGCATTATCGAAGGGAGCAGCAGCCCCTGGCGAGCCCAGGTTGTAGTTGTTAAGACCGCCGATAAACGCCGCCTGGTCATTGACTACAGCCAAACCATAAACCGGTACACCCAGCTGGACGCATACCCCCTTCCCCGCATATCTGATTGAGAGAATTGAACTCTCCACCTACAATTACGATATCTTGTACCGGCCCGGGAAACTCAATGAGCCCCCAGATGCTCTATCACGAGGTACGTGCGCCAACGCGCAAGTTGATAGACTGCGGACCCTCCACAATGACCTCTGCCACCCCGGGGTCACCAGATTCTGCCACTTCATTAAGTCCCGCAACCTGCCCTACTCCAGAGCAAGCCTGATCAAGGCCACCCGCCCCTTCGAGCGCTTGAGCATCGACTTTAAGGGGCCCCTCCCTTCCTCTGACCGCAACGTGTACTTCCTCAACATTGTTGGTGAGTACTCCCGTTTCCCGTTCGCCATCCCTTGCCCAGACATGAGCAGTACCACAGTCATCAAATGTCTGAATGACCTCTTCGCCTTGTTCGGGTTCCCTAGCTATATACATAGCGACCGGGTCTCATCCTTCATGAGCGACGAACTTCGTCAGTACCTGCTCGCGAGAGGTATTGCTACGAGCAGGACCACCAGCTACAACCCCCGGGGGAACGGCCAGGTGGAAAGAGAGAACGCGACGGTTTGGAAGGCCGTCCTCTTAGCCTTAAAATCTAAGGGCCTTCCGACCTCTCGCTGGCAGGAGGCCCTCCCTGCGGTGCTCCACTCCATCCGGTCACTGCTTTGTACTGCCACTAATGCCACCCCTCATGAGCAAATGTTCGTTTTCCCCAGGAAGTCCACATCGGGAACCTCGCTACCGACATGGCTGACTTCTCCTAGGCCCGTCCTACTGCGGAGGCACGTGAGGACCCATAAAATGGACCCCCTGGTCGAGAGGGTGAACCTCCTACACGCCAACCCCCATTATGCCTACGTGGCATACCCAGACGGGCGGGAGGACACGGTCTCCATACGAGACCTCGCACCCTCGGGCGCCCCTGAACCACCACCGTTATTATCCACCACTTCTCCCAACCCAACCCCTGTAGACGGCATGCCGGAGCCACAGGACCCTTCGTCGACCACTCAGACACCAGATTCGACGTTGGATACTGCAGCATCGCCGCCGCTGCTACGACGATCAGGACGGCATACAAGGCCCCCTGATAGACTTACCTACACGAACTCTTAGTGCACTTCACCCCGCTGGACTCAATTTTAAACAAGGGGTGAATGTGGTAAACCACTGTTATTGTTTTCACTGTCGTTCACTACCGTTATCGTTATTGCACATTGTTACCTCCTGCTACTCACTGTGTACCTATGCATGCCTCAGCTGACTCCGCCTACATGACCTGGTATAAAGGTGGCTGCCCAGCAACCCACTTCCTTCTTGGAACCGGTCGTCCACGAGAGGCATGCTCTGAACTTTAGTTAATAAAAACCTTTCCATTACTTTCCTAATTCATCGCCTTTTATGGAGTAATTGATAAGCATATCAGGGGCATAGATAAAGTGGATAGAAAGGACCTATTTCCCTTAGCAGAGGGGTCAAAAACCAGGGGGCACAGATTTGAAGTAATTGGTGGAAGGTTTAGAGAAGATTTGAGGGGAAATGTCTTCATGCAGAGGGTTGTGGGGGTCTGGAACTCACTGGCTGAAAGGGTGGTAGAGGCAGGAACCCTAAGCACATTTAAAAAGTACTTGGATGTGCACTTGGGATGCTCTAACCTGCAGGGCTACGGACCAAGAGCTGGGAAGTGGGATTAGGCTGGATAGCTCTTCGTTGGCCGACGCGGACACGATGGGCCGAAATGGCCTCCTTCCGTGCTGTAACTTTCTATGATTTTATGCATGGGAGGCAATCACAAGCTGGTGAGTGCATAAGTCAAAAGTCCAAGACTCGATATCTAGCTCCTACATCAGGTATGTTTACTTTGCCAATGTATTAGAGGGCTACCAAAACCCATGAAAAATTACCCGACAAGAGTCAGTGAATTTCACTTTCAGCAGAGGTGTAAGACTGGCATCAATGAAGTCAAAGGATAATTGGGTGGAGTGCATAAAGGATTAATTCTCTGCCCACACCAAAAGTAAATATTCACCCCAGTCTTTTCAAGAACACGGGGAAAAAAATGAGGAAAGAAATAAAAACAGATTATGAATCACTCACAAATATCCATTAGATACAAAAGCAAAATACTGCGGATGCTGGAAATCTGAAATAAAAAGGGTCATCGAACTGAAGCGTTAACTCTGCTTCTCTCTCCACAGATGCTGCCTGACCTGCTGAGTGTATCCATTAGATATGTTGGCACAGATTTTGCTCCAGGCGGATTTTGGGTGGGTGGGTAGAGACGTGAGTGAGAAACTCACCCACTTCTTGATCCTGAATTCTTGCTCCTCCACCACTGCCTGGCCAGGCTGCAGTTCTTAGCTATCTGAAAGGAGAAAGGCACAAGGGTAGGGTTGCAGTGAGGGAAGGGGGGAAAGCAAGAGGTGCATGCTTACATCATCTGCAGATTGTAAATCAGAAGAGATAGTGTAAGATTTGCAAAATTTCTGCATTTCCCCGAAGGCAGTTATTAATAAACAGGACCCTGCGTGGACATTTTAAATCAAAAAGGGTACCCAAGATGGCGTCCGTGCCTCGTGGCAGAAAGCCTGTGGGATTTTAAAATGGACTCTGCAACGCAGACAGCTTGTGGATCGAAACCCAAGCTGCAGTTTTCTGTGAAGAGAGACTTTGTATTTTGAAACCAGACAGGACTCTGAATTATGTATTAGACCGAATTGGAGACAACTCTAAATTCAGTTTAGGCCTATAGTTAAGGCCATCAAGCAGTCTACATATATAATTGGAATCAAAGAAATGGCAGACCAACTAAATTCATACTTTGGTTCTGTCTTCACAAAGGAGGACACAAATAACCTCCCAGAGATGCCGGGGGACATAGGGTCTGATGAAAGGGTGGAACTGAAAGAAATCAGTATTTGTAGGGAAATGGTGTTAGGAAAATTGATGGGACTGAAGGCCAATAAATTCCCAGGGCCTGATAATCTACATCCCAGGGTACTTAAGGAAATGGCCCTAGAAATAGTAGATGCATTGCTGGTCATCTTCCAGAACTCGATAGACTCTGGAACAGTACCCATGGATTGGAGGGTAGCTAATGTTTCCCCACTATTCAAAAAAGGTGGTAGAGAAAAAGCGGGGAATTATAGACCGGTAAGCCTGACATCGGTAGTGGGGAAAATGCTAGAATCTATTATAAAAGATGTAATAGCAGAGCACTTGGTAAGCAGTGACAGGATCGGACAAAGTCAACATGGATTTACAAAAGGTAAATCATGCTTGACTAATCTACTGGAATTTTTTGAGGATGTAACTGGTAAAATAGATAAGGGAGAACCAGTGGATGTGGTGTATTTGGACTTTCAGAAGGCTTTCGATAAGGTCCCACATAAGAGATTAGCGTGCAAAATTAAGGCACATGGGATTGGGGGCAAGGTATTGACTTGGATAGAGAACTGGTTGGTGGACAGAAAGCAAAGAGTTGGAATAAACGGGTCGTTTTCCGAGTGGCAGGCAGTGACTAGTGGGGTACCGCAAGGATCGGTCCTAGGACCCCAGCTGTTTACAATATATATTAATGATCTGGACGAGGGAATTGGATGTAATATCTCCAAATTTGCAGACGGCACAAAGCTGGGTGGGAGGGTAAGCTGTGAGGAGGATGTCGTGAAACTCCAGTACGATTTGGACAGGTTGGGTGATCGGGCAGAAACATGGCAAATGCACTATAATGTGGATAAATGTGAGGTTATCCACTTTGGTGGCAAAAACAGGAAGGCAGATTATTATTTGAATGGCAATAGATTGGGAGAAGGGGAAGTGCAAAGAGACCTGGGTGTTCTTGTGCACCAGTCGCTGAAGGTATGCATGCAGGTGCAGCAGGTGGTTAAGAAGGCAAATGGTATGTTGGCCTTCGTAGCTAGAGGGTTCGAGAACAGGAACAAGGATGTCTTGCTACAGTTGTACAGCGCCTTGGTGAGACCGCACCTTGAGTATTGTGTGCAGTTTTGGTCGCCTTACCTGAGGAAGGACGTTCTTGCCATGGAAGGAGTGCAGCGAAGATTTACCAGGCTGATACCTGGGATGGCAGGAATGACGTATGAGGAGAGATTGTATCGATTGGGCTTATACTCACTGGAGTTTAGAAAATTGAGAGGGGATCTCATCGAAACCTATAACATTCTGTCGGGCCTGGACAGACTAGATGTAGGAAGGATGTTTATGATGGCCGGGGAGTCCAGGACCAGGGGTCATAGTCTGAGGATAAGGGGTAAGCCATTTAGGACTGAAATGAGGAGGAATTTCTTCACCCAGAGAGTGGTGAACCTGTGGAATTCTCTGCCACTGAGGGCGGTTGAGGCCAGTTCATTAAATATATTCAAAAAAGATTTGGATATATTTCTTAAGGCTAAAGGGATCAAGGGATATGGGGAGAAGGCAGGGACAGGGTACTGAATTTGGATGATCAGCCATGATCTCATTGAATGGCGGAGCAGGCTCGAGGGGCCGAATGGCCTACTCCTGCTCCATCTTCTATGTTTCTATGTTTCTATGAGCCATCGAGGCTGGGCAGGCCCATCAAGGAACATTCATGACAATACAAGTCAATTATTGGGCCGGTAGATGCGATTACTGGCCATCTAAAACCAGTTAGTATGGCTTGCTACCATTATTTAAAATAGCCCGCCAAGATTAAGACAAAGAACTAACCTGATTTGGCGCGCAGATAAGGGTTTTCGAAAGGAGTATAATTGAAGGCCCCCAGGTAGCAAAGGCGCTCTTCTCTTCTTTCTCTGCTCTTCGGCCCCTCGTCCTCATGGCTGCCGCTCTTTCCCCATCCCACGCTTACCCCCTGGCCTTGGCCTGTGCCTTTTGCCACTCCATCTGGAAAATAGCCCCGGCACTGCATCGGGCGGACACGGACAATTCAGGCCAGGCGAGGCGGAACGTGACGAGAGGAGGAGGGAAGACCACCGGAGGGAAGGTCATCTGAGGAAGACCGCCTGAAGAAGACCAACTGAGGAGACAAACTGAGGGGAGGTTTCGAATTATCGGGCCTTCAGCCTCAGCCGACCTGCGAATATCTGCACACCAACTCAAACTGTCAGCTGGCGACGAAGAATCATCCCTGCAAGGTAAAGTACCCAAACAGAGATTTTAAATTTGGGGTACTCGAACCTGGACAACGCCCTTGCAGCGCCCGGAGACAACGTGGTGACGGCAGGCTCCAGAGAGCACCAAGAGTGAACCCCGAACCCAACCGCTGTTTTGAGTCCAACAAACCCTTTTGATTGGTGAGCATGAAGATCTGACCCCTCATAGCTTAATCTAGTTAGGTATAGGGGGTGGGATAAGGATAAGGGGATTGTTAAGATAATTGTTTTCCCTCGATGTGCCGTGTGTTCCCCATTCCCTGTATAAGTATAGTTATTCCTTTGTATTTTTGCATGTAGGAGTGTACACTAGTAATTTTCTATAAGATTGTATCAGTTTTTCCTCTTCAATAAAATCTTGGTTTCTGTTTACATCCAACCACCTGTCTACTCGAGTTTTCTCTGTACCGCCGCCTTGTACCTAAGTCCGGTGTCTAGAACCCAGGGGCGTGGGAGCAATTCAAACCACTCATAAACAGTCAGAGGCATAACTGACTGGGCGCACGTGCCACCACCACGGGCCACCCCCTACAATTATGGGATGAGGAGGAAGTGGGATGTGAAAAGGAGGATTAGGTATAAGGATACCACTATCTTCGATTGTTTCAGCCCCACCGCTGGCCATGGGCTCAGCGATAGCCGTTTCAATAATCTCCAGATCTGTCTGCTCCATGGGGGTTAGGTCATGCAGGCGCACCTGCAGCAGGTAGCCCCTGCTGCCTCCGGTTATGAGCCACCTTGTCCTGCAAGAGAGAGGGAAGTGTGTGAGTGAGTGTGGTACAATGGTATAATCTGTTTGGGTTGAAGGGATAATTACAAGTCCTAGCCCTTTTCGGGCTACGCCAGATCAGGCGTATTCCCCAGATGTTCACCTTCAACTAGAGTTAGAGATAGACGAATTCTATAAGATGCTTAAATGCGTCTAAAGGTTCAGGCTATCTCTTCCTAAAGGAAAGGAATGACTGAAGATGTTCCCATCCTCCGGATACCACTTTTAATAAGTTTAACTAGACTGTAACCTTCTGGATATTATGAGGGTCCGGAATACCCCCCAGAATTCTGCAACTCCTTACAAAAGAGTGTACAGAAATTGGGTTCACGAGATTGATACAGAAATACTCTGAGGCAATTCTAAAAATATATAGATTTATTTAAGAGCCAACATTCATTTAACAGCTGTTGAGTCAGTCGCAATATTAACAATTCAAAATACAAATAGCTTACATTTCTTATCAGAGATCCTTATTCTCAAATCTTAACTTTGTTACATTTCCACACTTCTACTTATTCTTAATCCAGAATACCCACCAAAATCAATTACCTTGATTACCGGAGACTCAAAGTTGTAGGCTTACAGTTGGCAAAATGGTGGCAGATGGAGTATAATATGGGGAAATGTGAAGTTATTCACTTTGGTAGGAAGGATAGAAAAAAGGAATATTTTTTAAATGGTGAGGAACTATTAAATGTTGGTGTTCAGGGAGATTTATGTGTCCTCATACAGGAAACACAGAAAGTTAACATACAGGTACAGCAAGCAATTAGGAAGGCAAATGGTATATTGGCCTTTTTGGCAAGGGAGGTGGAGTACAATAGTAAAGAAGTCTTGCTACAATTGTACAGGGCTTTGGTGAGACCACACCTGGAGTACTGTGCACAGTTTTGGTCTCCTTATCTGTGGAAGGATATACTTACCTTAGAGGTGGTGCAACGATTGCTCACTAGATTGATTCCTGGGATGAGAAGGTTGTCCTATGAGGAGAGATTGAGTTGATTGGGCCCAGTCTCTCTGGAGTTTAGAGGTTGTTTCCCCTGGCTGGAGAGTCTAGAGCTAGGAGGCATAGTCTCAGGATAAGGGGTTGGCCATTTAAAACTGAGGCGAGGAGGAATCTCTTCACTCAGAGGGTTGTGAATTTTAGGAATTCTCTACCTCAAAGGGTTGTGGATGCTGAATCGTTGGGTACATTCAAGGCTAAAATAGATAAACATTTGGGGCTCGATTTTGCCAGGCCCGATGAGGCGGGATTGGAGGCGCGTGAGGTGTTTAAATCACAAAAAGTGGCATACCGGCCTTTTCCCGCCTCCATCCTGCCTCCGAGCAATTTTCCCAGAATCGGGGTTTGAGACCCCGTTTCCATCCTACCTCCAAGAGGCGGGATAGGCCATTAAGGCCCTTTACAACCACTTAATTGCCTCTATAATCCAATTTTGAGAGGCCTTTCTGATTTTTAGACCTTTCCCCCATCCTACACGCCTCCTCTGGAACATGCCAGGTAATCCCGGCGGCCTCACAAGTGGATTGCTTAGTAACAGCTGTAGCTCCACCATTAAAAAGGAGTTTTCAGCAATCATCATTTGCAGGTGGCAGAACTTTGTTGTTTCAGGCCTGGGGGAACTTTTAGCAGGCCTACTCATTATTGTGGACGTTTGGAGCCTGATACCCATCTCCAGTGTGACCTCCTGGGAAACTCCTCTCCCCAACTTGACTGAGCACTTCCAGAAGCATGGGAACCATTTATTTCCTTTCCTCCTGGACATCAGATTCGGACGAAAACCAGCTGCGGCAGCAGCAGAACCCTGAACAACAGCAGCACCAACAGCAGGAGCAACAACAGGAGCGCCAAGCTGCTGCTCACCCACCTGAAACTGTACAGCCCAGAAGGACGGGATGCAAGCGACACACTCATGTTGGTCAGATTTGCTTAGCCTGCACAATCAAACACTTTTGTCTCGCACCTTCTTACCACAGCATCGATAATGGACAAGAACCTATGGATTCCTATCACTCTGACCACCATACTGACAATTGCAAGACACCCGAAGCCCTCAATGTGAAAGTCCCATTTGCGAAATGACACAGGCCACAACTTCAACAGCTTGCCATCAAATCTGCTTATGATACCATGATAAGGATGGCTGGTCCAAGTACAATACATCACAGCACCCAAGTGACTACCCTTGTGACTACTTGTGCATTATCTTCCTCTTACGCATGCTCCTACGTGGTGCTTTCCCTGTGGCTTCAGCAGATGTGGAGGACCCTTGCTCACTTTCTTGCTGCTCCTGTCTCGACGCCTTTGGCGGGCGTCATCTGGGATTGCGAACCTGTGAGGGCTCGGCAACAGTCTGCTGCTCCTGCGGCTGTGCAGGGGCTGAGACGCCCATCTCAGTTGGGTGAGGACTCTGGTGGGGCTCTGACCGAGGGCTTTGCAGTGGCATGGTCGTCTGAGCGCTTGGAGGGGAGCCCCCACTTCCTTGTTGTCTGCCACCAACATCCCTCGCATGGGTCAGCCTCACTTCAGAGCTAGCAAGTGGCTTGGCAGCACCTTGCTGCACTTCAGGGGAGCCATGCAGACCCATTTCTGCACTGGAAGACCTACTCCAGAGGACTTCATTGAAGGTCTGGATCCTATGCTCAATAGCTGACCATCGCTCCTCAAGAGATGTCATTCTATTCTGAACAATGACCATGTTTTCAAGACCCTGGCAACTAAGCTCCTCCATGCCGTAGCCATCCTCTCCTCTACTGTAGCCATCCTCTCCTCTACAGTAGCCAGCCTTACCATGGAGTTAGCCATCCTTTCTACGGAGGTTGCCATCCTTTCCACGGTGATGCGTTCATGCGGCAATGCCTCCACAAAGGCTCTGCTCATGTTCGCGATGGACTCCTCCATTCACTCCACACTCGTATCGACCCTGGAGACAAAACCTGCCAGAGACTTCTTCACCTGTTCCTGGAGTTCCAGCACCGCTCTCCTTCTGGATGGACCCGGAGGCACAGCATCGACATGCAGCTGAACTGAGCTGGCAGAGTCCTGCACCCTCCTACAAGGACTCTCCACTGCTGTCCCTGTCTTCACCATCTGCTGATGCTCACTTGTGAGCTGTGATACACCAGGTGCCAACACTACACAATCTCACGAAGGTCCCACCGAGGTTTGAGTGCCTGCGCTGGTGCTGGCTGCACTGAATTCTGCTGACGCTGCGCCCTCTGAGGTTGCAGCTTCCTCTGTGGAGTCTGGACGCTCAGGCTCTTCCTCCTGGACAGTGGGGACGGAGGCTTTCAATGGTCCTGTGTGGGAGTAAAGGAAAGAGTTAGAGATGTGAGGTCAAGGTTACATGCACATTGAATAGTGCAGATGATCATAAGTCAATCTGTTAGAGCATCAGATTCATTATCAGTGACTCATGCAATGTCAATAAGGGAGATGCTAAACTAATCTCTCACCAGCTTGCTGTGATGCGCCCGTCTGTCCGTCCCCCACTTGGGATTCGTCCTCGATCCCGGCGATTTCCAGGGCTGCCCCCTCCCAGGCGGTGAGCTGGGGTACTGAGGGTGACCCTCCTGCTGTCATGGCTCTTTCCCTCTTATTGTGGGCTCTCTTTTCCTACAATGAGGGAGACAAGTGGAGTTTGCGTGAGAATGAAGGAGTGAGTGTAGAGAATGCATAGCATAGATGCTTAGAAGGAGACAAAGGGCCCTCCCTGTATGTTGTAAGTTGATGTTGTTGCATCACAGTGATAGGGGGTGTAAGGGCTACATGGTCGACTAGTTAAGTGAATGTGACCATAGAGAGAGGGAATGGGTAAGGGTGCAGGGATGTAAGCGTCAAGTGGGATGTGCAGGAAGAGGATGGCAGAGTGCTGGTGAGGAGAGGCGATGGGGATCACACTGAGGCAGATGGGGAAATCAAACTCATTTTTCCTGTGCGGAGAAGATCATGAAAACTCTTCCTGCATTGCAGTCAGGTTCTGTGGCTCATCGATATGCAGTTGACCTCCTGGGCCACTTGCAGCCACACAGCTTTTTTCTCCCTGAGGAAGGGAAGAGTTCCTCCTTATTCAATCTTGCTCCCTCCACCAGAACTTGGAGGGAGGGTGACGTGCCTCAATGAATCCGAGACTCAACGTTAACGGAGCAAAGCAAGGCTTTTATTAACTCAGAAAGTAATACACAGTGGAGAAGTGTCTCTCATCCAGAGATCTGCTGTACTGCCTGTGAGACACGCTGGGGCCTGCTTAAGTAGGGGCCAGGTATGGGCGGAGCCCTACACACAATACAATACAGGTAAGGAAATGAAACTGAAACTAAACTCCCCTGCTTGTCACAGGCACAATCAAACACAGAGAATACAGAGTGCCTGATGAATGGCATATTTCATCACATTCACCCCTTCTACAGATTTAGTCTGTTCGGGGGTTTGATAGTCCTCTGTGACCGACGTAGCTGTTGTGGTGCCGCGGGTGTCGGCTGGGTGTCCCCGGTGGCCTCCTGGGTCTCTGCCGGGGGCGCCGCCAGGGTTGTTGAAGGGGTAGTTGGTGGGGGCACCGTTGGTCGATGTTCTTCCGGGGGTGATGAAAGAGTAGTGGGTGGGTAAGAGTTGCTGTGATCGTTGTTGCTGTTGTTGTCATGGTTGTTGTCGTTACCGGCTGGGGCGATGTCTTTTATGGACACGGTGTCCTCCCTTCCGTCGGCGTGCCGGACATACGCGTATTGGGGGTTGGCGTGGAGTAGGTGCACTGACTCCACTAGAGGGTCCGTCTTGTGGCCCCTCACATGCCTTCGTACAAATACCGGACCTGGGGTGGAGAGCCATGACAGCATGGATACGCCTGAGGTGGATTTCCGGGGAAAGACAAACATTTGTTCATGAGGCGTGGCATTAGTGGCAGTACACAATAGCGACCGTATCGAATGGAGCACATCTGGGAGGACTTCCTGCCAGCGGGAGGTAGGGAGGCCCTTGGTCCTTAGAGCTAGAGTGACTGCTTTGCATACTGTCCCGTTCTCTCGCTCCACCTGACCGTTACCCTGGGGGTTGTAGCTGGTGGTACGGCTCGTGGCGATCCCCCTGGACAACATGTACTGGCGTAGCTCTTCACTCATGAAGGATGCCCCCCTATCCGTATGGATGTAGCTCAGCATACCAAACAGGCAGAACAGGCTGCTGAGGCATTTGATGACCGTGGCGCTGGTCATGTCTGGGCAGGGGAAGGCGAATAGGAAACGGGAGTATTCGTCCACAATGTTCAGGAAGTAAACATTGCGGTCGACTGACGGGAGGGGGCCCTTGAAATCTAAGCTGAGCCGCTCAAAGGGCCGTGTAGCTTTGATTAAGTGGGCTCTATCTGGGCGGTAGAACTGAGGCTTGCACTCAGCGCAAGTGCGGCAGTTCCTGGTCAGAGACCGAACTTCCTCAATCGAGTAGGGTAAGTTGCGGGACTTTATGAAGTGGAACAGCCGTGTGACCCCTGGGTGGCAGAGGTCGTTGTGGAGGGTCTGTAGCCGATCCCCGGTGGCACTGGCACACATCCCTCGTGAGAGGGCATCGGGGGATTCGTTAAGGGCCCCTGGCCGGTAAATGATGTCATACTCGAAGGTGGAGAGCTCGATCCGCCACCTGAGAATCTTATCATTTTTAATCTTCCCCTTCTGTTTATTATTAAACATAAACGCTACCGACCGCTGGTCGGTAAGTAGGGTGAAGCGTTTGCCGGCTAGGTAGTGGCGCCAGTGGCGCACTGCCTCCACGATGGCTTGGGCCTCCTTTTCCACGGAGGAGTGTCTGATCTCGGGCCCTTGGAGGGTCCTCGAGAAGAAAGCTACGGGCCGCCCCGCCTGGTTGAGGGTGGCCGCCAAGGCAAAGTCAGACACACCACTTTCCACTTGAAAGGGAGTGTTCTCGTCCACTGCCTGTAGCGTGGCCCGCTCAATATCCCGCTTAATGTTTTTGAAGGCGGCGTGGGCCTCAGCAGAGAGCGGAAAAGAGGATGCTTTCAAGAGGGGGCGGGCTTTGTCGGAGTAGTTGGGGACCCATTGGGCATAATAAGAAAATAACCCCAGGCACCTTTTCAGGGCTTTGGGAGTGTTGGGCAGGGGCAGCTCCCGTAGGGGGCGCAATCGGTCGGGGTCTGGTCCGATTTCCCCATTCTCCACCACGCTGCCTAGTATGCAGAGGCGCGTGGTGTTGAAAACGCACTTGTCCTCGTTGTAAGTGAGGTTGAGTTTTTGTGCGGTTTTCAGGAACCTCTCGAGGTTCGAGTCGTGATCCTGCTGGTTGTGACCGCAGATGGTGACGTTGTCGAGGTAGGGGAAGGTTGCCTGCAAGTGGTGGTCATTGACCATGCGGTCCATCTCCCTCTGGAAGACCGAGGCCCCATTCGTCACCCCAAAGGGGACTCTGAGGAATTGGTAGAGGCGTCCGTTCGCCTCGAAGGCGGTGTACGGGCGGTCCTCTGGTCTGATAGGGAGCTGGTGGTACGCTGACTTGAGGTCGATGGTGGAGAACACCCGGTATTGGGCAATTTAGTTCACCTTTTCTGATATGCGGGGTAGCGGGTAAGCGTCTAGTTGGGTGTACATGTTGATCGTTTGGCTATAGTCGATCACCATCCGTTTCTTCTCGCTACCCCTCACCACCACCACTTGGGCGCGCCACGGGCTGTTGCTGCGTTCAATAACGCGCTCCCTCAGCAGCCTGTCCACCTCAGTCGCGATAAACCGCCTGTCCTCCCAGCTGTACCTCCTGCTTTTGGTCGCTATTGGCCGGCAGTTGGGAGTAAGGTTCGCGAATAGCGAAGGCGGCTTTACCTTCAGGGTAGCCAGACCGCACACTGTGAGGGGCGGCTGGGACCCACCGTAATTGAGCGTGATGCTTTGGTGGTGGCACTGGAAGTCCAGGCCCAAGATCACGCTCGCACATAGACTCTTCATGATTAGTAATTTTAAATTATCGTATACAGTTCCGTTAACGGACAATTGTACCGTGCAGTAACCCATAATGGTCGATGTCTGGGTTTTATCAGCCATAGAGATGGTGCCCCAAGCAGGGACCACTGTTAGAGAGAGTTGTTGTACTAGTTCAGGGTGAATAAAACTCTCCGTGCTTCCACTGTCAATTAAACATTTAACCCCGCACCCGTTTACCTCGATGTCCACCATTGCTTTGGATAGCGGGTGCAGTCTGGTCTGGTCCACTGTGACCGATGCCACTGTAGGGCCCTGATCGAGACAAGATGGCGTCCACGCTGTCTGCTCACAAGATGGCGGACCCCACGAGGTCGGGCAAGATGGCGTCCAAGATGGCCGCTCCCACGGCGCACACGCGGCGGTGGCGGGTTTTCCAGCGGGGTTCCCTCTGCACACCTTCCCGAAGTGCCCCTTCTTACCGCACTTAAAGTAGGTGGTGCCTTTCGCCGGGCACAGGTTTCTGGTGTGCTTCGGCTGCCCGCAGAAGTAGCAGTTGGGGCTCCGACGCGTCGCGGCTGTCGTAGGGCTTCTGGGGGGAGAGCAGGGCCCTGGCGGTGTCGGGCTGCCGGGCGGGGAAGATGCCTTCCAAGATGGCGGCGCCCTTGGTGCACACGTGGCGGCGTGGGCGGCGCGGGCTGAAGAGTAGGCGTCCGAGTTTCTCTGGGCCACATCCAGGGATCGCGCTGTGTCCACAGCCTGTTTCAGGTCCAATCCCGTTTTTTCCAGTAGTCTCTGCCGGATGTAAGTGGAGCTGAGGCCTGTGATAAAGGCATCATGAACAAGCTCGTCAGTGTACACTGCGGCTTTTACATCTTGGCACTTGCAGTCTTTGCCAAGCGTTTCCAGGGTGACTAGGAACTCATCCAGCGATTCCCCAGGTCGTTGTGTGCGAGTAGCGAGCAGATGCCTAGCGTACACCTCGTTCGTAGGCTGCTGTTAATGCACCTTTAGGATGTCGCAGGCGGCCGGGTACGTGTCGGCGTCTTGGATGAGGGGGTAAACCCGGTGGCTTACCCAATTCCACAGGATTCCGAGTTTCATACTTTCAGCGTCCGTAGCGTCTGTGATGGCTGCGGAATTGTCCAGGAAGAATTCCATACACTTAAACCAGTGTCCGAATCGTGCCGCTGCGTCCGAAGCATGCGGGTCCAAATCCAAACGTTCGGGTTTCAAGAGTTGATCCATTGCGTTGAAAATTGAGTTAATAAAATTGATGTGCCTCAATGAATCCGAGACTCAACGTTAACGGAGCAAAGCAAGGCTTTTATTAACTCAGAAAGTAATACACAGTGGAGAAGTGTCTCTCATCCAGAGATCTGCTGTACTGCCTGTGAGACACGCTGGGGCCTGCTTAAGTAGGGGCCAGGTATGGGCGGAGCCCTACACACAATACAATACAGGTAAGGAAATGAAACTGAAACTAAACTCCCCTGCTTGTCACAGTCACAGGCACAATCAAACACAGAGAATACAGAGTGCCTGATGAATGGCATATTTCATCACAGAGGGCTCATCGAAGCATGGAGCACACTTTTGCCTGCTGGTGAGCATAGTTGATCAATTTATTCCTTACTACAATCACCATAAAGTTTGCAGTCTCCAGAAGAAGCAAGGCTGCTTGCAGGCCTTAAATCCAGCAGCGTTGATGATGTCATCAGAGGCAACTTTCTGTATGAAAAGACTCATTGGGCCAGGGGTTTCCACACGCTGGAAATCAGTTGCCCAATTAGGGGAAAATCGCACTTTTTCCCCACTTCAGTTCGGAGTCGGGGTCCTGGCACGAATGCCACCTGACACGCCCCAGCCCGCCCACAATGGCAAAATCGAGCCCTTGGACTCTAGGGGAATCAAGGAAAATGGAGATCAGGTGGGAAAGTTGAGTCGAGGTTGAAGATCAGCCATGATCTTATTGAATGGCTTAGCAGGTTCAAGGGGCCGTATAGCCTACTCCTGCCTCCTCATTGTTATGCTCTTATGTTCTTAAACCTTTTTTGAATTAGCTTATAAAATATCTTCCTATGTTTTTCCACGGTCTAACAAATTGGCACTGAATCATAAAGAATTCTTTCACTCATGATTTAAAGTTAACTGCCTTTAGATTTCGCTAGTTTGTGCTGATTTTATCAGCGCAATCCGGCTGACCTCAGCCAAACCATCGCAAAGAATCATGGAATTTTAAGCATAAGTTACATCAAGGGCAAATCAAGTTTCCGCGATCTTTAATGCTGGTTTAAAAATATTGCACTCGAGGTTGGCCCCACACACAAAACTAGCCATGACCCCAAATAATGAGCATGTCGAGTTTCCGCCGATTTTGCCCGTTTGCGGCCGCTGGAAGAGGTTCTGCAAATTGAGCACGTGTTTTTTGGTGCAAAGGCATTGAAGGCATTTTTAAAAAGATATTACACATTTTAAAATATTTAATTTACTATGTAACTGACTAGTGTACAGCAATGAATGGTTCAGTATAGCCTTTAAAAATAATTTTCAGTGATTTAAAATCAGGTTACTCACAGGAGGAGGACTAGACACACTTAATAAAAATGTGAATTTTTTAGTGATAAATCCATTTTCAGCTGCTTTAATTAAACTGCACCAGATTACCACTCTTAAATATACCAATGAATATTTTTAATGCAAAGGAAAAAAATGAATGATGACTTTCTATTATGTTAACTGATTGCGCTGGTTCATAGAAGAGTTATGTTTGTGATTATGCAAATGAGTTTGGATGGAAACTTGAACCATAACTTCCTTCGGAAAAACAACACAATTTGAAATGCAATTTGCACCCAGTTTGCCGATTGTACCCAAAGCAGAAACTCTACCCCAACATTTACATTTTTTTTGCTTGTTTTCATAGATTCATGGCTCAATGAACTCAGATTCATGATTTAATGAACTTCTGTCACTGTAGTGTTGAAAAGTAGAAATTAACTTCAAATTAGGTTATAAATAATAGAAGAATGTGAACTCAACAAGAAAGTAAAGGAGAAATTATAGATTTAAAATCACAACAACTGAAACAAGTTCATTGATTGCTAATGGTTATGACTCGTTCAATTATTTAACTGTCAAACATTTATGGTAATTGAAAGCACAATGTCATTAATAATGAAATATATTATCATTATATATCTTCAATATCACTTTCTAGATAATCCCCGCCCAATCAATTGTTAAAAATGCAAATACCAATAATTTATTTCTTCATATAGGAGAAATGTTCTACTGCTAAAATTTACCAACCAAACAACATCAATATAAATGTGCTGCATAAGTCTAATGTTTTGGTGAATGGCAAAGGTCAAAAAGAGTCAAAGCAAAAGAATCTTGGAAGAAGCTTTGTGCACTAGCTGGAGCAAAATCACAAATAATCTTTTTAGAAATGTGTTTCAATTTTACAATACACCTAACACACAGAAGTAATCCCCTCCCCTAATCTTTAAATCCAAACAAGAAAATATTCTATCCTAAACTGTCAGATTAATCTTCATGGATTAGAATCAAAGAATCAAATCTGTTTCTTGTATTAGCCCAAATCCAGTACTGGACACTGTTTAAGAGTGGCGATACATGTCAAATCACTGTTGTTGAAGGCAGAGCTGTTGAACACCAGCTTAGAGGTGGGATGATGAATTGCTTTAGTCACCATGTGTAGCAGCATTGTAGACATATCAGTCTGGATTCTCCTCTTCCTGGGTTGGTGTAACATTTCTGCCTGCCATGCCCACCCCACTGTGACTCCAACCCATTTTTCTGAGTTAGGGTTCATGACTAATGCAGCGTGAACTACTATTGGAATCTCAGACAACAAGAGGAAGTCTGCTACTGTTATGAAGGAAAATTCTAGCAGTAAGCACTCAATGAGCCTCAAAGATCAGGGAGAGGACCTGTGGTTTTTAGACGTAAGCCTAAAAAGGTGCGAGTTTGTGGCTGAATATGGACCCTGTCCTTCTAAAAGGGGTTACACAGCGGGGAGGGGGGGTGGTGCATTTTCCTGCTTCCCAGGGTCACTGCTACCTCTTTCCTGACAGTCTTTGTGAGCAGTGGAAATAGTGACGAAAGGCTGGGAAATGGGGCGATTTGCTGGACCTCATCTCCCGCTGCGATTGACATGTGATGGGCGGGCAAGGGGCAGCCAGTGTCCACACCGGTGGGGGCAAGAACATAAGAACATAAGAAGTAGGAGCAGGAGTAGGCCATACGGCCCCTCGGGCCTGCTCCGCCATTCAATAGGATCATGGCTCATCCGAACCTGGACTCACGTCCACACCCCTGCCCACTCCCCATAACCCTTAATTCCCTTATCAGCTAGGAAACTGTCTATCTCCGTTTTAAATTTCTTTAATGTTGCAGCTTCCACAGCTCTCTGAGGTAGCAAATTCCATAGATTTACTACCCTCTGAGTGAAGAAGTTTCTCCTAATCTCAGTTTTGAAACGGCAGCCCCTTATTCTAAGATTATGCCCCCTAGTTCTAGTCTCACCCGTCAGTGGAAATATCCTCCCCGCATCCACCCGATCACACCCCCTCACAATCTTATATGTTTCGATAAGATCGCCTCTCATTCTTCTGAATTCCAATGAGTAGAGGCCCAACCTACTCAACTTTTCCTCATAAGTCAACCCCTTCATCTCTGGAATCAACCGAGTGAACCTTCTCTGAACTGCCTCGAGAGCAATTATATCTTTTCTTAAATATGGAAACCAAAACTGTACGCAGTATTCCAGGTGTGGCCTCACCAGTACCCTGTATAACTGAAGCAAGACTTCCCTGCTTTTATACTCCATCCCCCTCACAATAAAAGCCAAGATTCCATTGGCATTCCTGATCACCTGCTGTACCTGCATACTAACCTTCTGTGTTTCATGCACCAGGACCCCCAGATTCCTTTGTACTGTAGCACTTTGCTGTTTCTTTCCATTTAGATAATAACTTGCTCTTTGATTTTTTCTGCCAAAGTGCCTAACCTCACACTTTCCAACATTATATTGCATCTGCCAAATTTCTGCCCACTCACTTAGCCTGTCAATGTCCTTTTGCAGGTTATTTATGTCCTCCTCACTCACTGCTTTCCCTCCCATCTTTGTATCGTCGGCAAACTTGGATAAGTTGCACTTGGTCCCCTCCTCCAAATCGTTAATATAGATTGTAAAGAGTTAGGGTCCCAGCACTGACCCCTGCGGAACACCACTAGTTACTGATTGCCAACCCGAGAATGAACCATTTATCCCAACTCTCTGTTTTCTGTTAGATAGCCAATCTTCCACCCATGCCAGTATATTACTCCCAATCCCGTGATTTTTTATCTTGTGCAGTAATCTTTTGTGTGGCACCTTGTCAAATGCCTTTTGGAAGTCCAAATACACCACATCCACTGGTTCCCCTTTATCCACCCTGTTTGTTACGTCCTCAAAGAATTCGAGCAAATTTGTCAAACATGACTTCCCCTTCATAAAACCATGCTGACTCTGTCCGATTAAATTATGCTTATCCAAATGTCCTGTTACTGCTTCCTTAATAATGGACTCCAACATTTTACCAACCACAGATGTTAGGCTAACTGGTCTATAGTTTCCAGCCTTTTGTCTACCTCCCTTTTTAAATAAGGGTGTTACATTAGCAGTTTTCCAATCTGCTGGGACCTTTCCTGAATCCAGGGAGTTTTGGAAAATTATTACCAATGCATCCGCAATCCCTACCGTTACTTCTCTCAAGACCCTAGGATGTAAGCCATCAGGTCCAGAGGATTTATCCGCCTTAAGTCCCATTATCTTACCGAGCACCATCTCCTTAGTGATTTTAATTGTGTTTAGCTCCTCCCCCCCTATAGCCCCCTGTTTGTCCAGTGTTGGGATATTTTTAGTGTCCTCTACTGTAAAGACTGATACACAATATTTGTTCAGCGTATTTGCCATCTCCATGTTCCCCACTACTGATTTCCCGGTCTCATCCTCTAAGGGACCAACATTCACTTTAGCCACCCCTTTTCTTTTTATATAACTGTAGAAACTCTTGCTATCTGTTTTTATATTTTTTGCTAGTTTACTTTCATAATCTAGAGGGAAATTTAGATTTGGGCAGAAACATGAGTGGCCTCACTGTCTGATTTTCCTAGCTTTTGCTCTGCAGTTCAAACCGATTTTGGAGATAAATCAAGGCCAGTTTTTGTGAGTGTATTTATGTTGTTGGTATACAAAGCAAACTGAGCAATTCTTCCTCCAGGACGCACTACCTTGTATGCGACTGTTAGTAAAAAAAGATGAAATGAGTATTAAGTGGGTGTGAAGTGAATATAATGAAGGAAAACTTACCACTGTATTTGATGAATTGTCATTTGAAATCCAGGGTCAGTTATCAAAAGTTACATTGATTTGGAGCAAACCAATCGAACAAATCTAGTTAGCACAAGAAAGTTAAATAGCATCAATAGTACAAGTTCAGGTTCTGAAAGCTCTATGTGAGGAACAATCTGCTCCTCTGTTTCATACACTGCAACTTACAGTGTCAACCTTGGCTCAGTGGCATCTATGCTGACACTTTAGTACTGAGGAAGTACTGTCTTTCGGATGATATGTTAAACCTCAGGCCCTGACTGCCATTTCAGGTAGATGTAAAAGGCACTATTCAAAGTAGAGCTGGGGAATTCTCCCAGGCTCCTGGCCAACATTTATCCCTCAACTAACATCACTAAAAAAAACAGATTGTCTGATCAGTAACCTCAGTGCTGTTGTGAGGCCTTGCTGTGTACAAATCGGTTGCTGTGTTTCCCTACATTAGAACAGTGACTACATTTCAAAAGTACTTCACTAACTGTAAAGTGCTTTATGATCCTCTGAGGTCATGAAATATGCTTTGTAAATGCAAGTTCTGTCTTATAGGAGCCAATTTTCCTGACATTAACCTCTCAGAAACACCCACTTTACTGGGTGCAAATGTCAGGAAAGGTGGCGAAGATCTGTTTCACTGAGTCTCCACCACCACTTCATGTTGCCCCTGAGATTTCTGTGATGGGGTCCCCAGTGAAATCTGACACTATGGCCTGTTTCCTGGACCTCTTCTGTCCAAAGGGTCAGTAGAGGCTCCAGGTCAGACTGAAAGCAAGCAGATAAGTTTTTGTTTGCTTTTTGACAAATGGTACCTTATCCCTGGAAGAATTGAGCCAACTAGGGCCTCTTCATTGCTGATGGAATGCTACGCTCTTGGAAACTCAATACTTACATTTATACCTGTTTTTTAGACTTTTGGCCCTGCCAGGTGGTGGGCCTATCCTAGGGGTGTCCCTGGGTCATACCAGTGTTCCTGTGCAGGAGCAGCTCTCTTCAGTGGCTCTGCTCCTGTCCAGTGCCAAGAAAGCGGGCAGCCAGTAAAATCAGCCCCACTATGCTTTGCAAGGGTGGAATTCATGTTTGTGCTAATGGTAGGGTGCATTTTCTTGCAGAAATAGCAGAATCAGCTGGCTTGCATGACTCCAACAACATAATCTGAACAATCTACTACCTGATCATCACTGTGACTTCGAAACAAATTAGTTGACTTATGATTTTCAAAGTGCCCTGGTCCAGAATTCAATTCAATTCCCAGCATGAAGTTAAAACACTAGCCTTTGGCATTTCTAGAGTTTTTGATAGAGTACGTTGTAGTAGTGCTAACTTTTGAAGCTTTTAGCAGAGTAACAGCATCTTGATCTCACTTAAAAATTGGTCTAATTTGCATATCTGTGAACTAAAGAAAAAAGATTTGCATTTATATAGCACCTTTCACGACCACCGGACGTTCCAAAGCAGTTTACAGCCAATGAAGTACTTTTTGAAGTGTAGTCACTTTTGTAATGTAGGAAAAGCGGCAGCCAATTTGGGCACAGCAAGCTCCCACAAACAGCAATGTGATAATGACCAGATAATCTGTCTTAGTGATGTTGATTGAGGGATAAATATTGGCTCAGACACCAGGGATAACTCCCCTGCTCTTCTTCGAAAAAGTGTCATAGGATCTTTTACGTCCACCTGAGAGGGCAGATGGTTTAACGTCTCATCCAAAAGACAGTACCTCTGCCAATGCAGCACTCCCTCAGTACTGCACTGGGGTATCAGCCTAGATTTTTGTGCTCATGTCCCTGGAATGAGACTTGAACCCACAACCTTCTGTCTCAGAGGCAAGAGTGCTACCAACTATGGAACTAAACACATACAACATCTTCGGAGGATGAAAATATCATGTTAGTGTCCCTCAGGGAAGCATGCTTATTCCATGGTCTTTCTCATCTGCATTAAAGACCTGGAGGACTTCAATCAAAAGAGGTGTCATTAAATAAATAAAAGCAGTTACCAAATCACTCCAGAGAGATATAAGTCGTATGCATGTTTGTAATTTATTACAAGATAATTGTCATTTTTATTTCTTAATTTTTTATTCTAGCTTTTCAAGAAATGTAATTTCATAACACAACCTTTTTCTGGCAGCTGTTAATCATATTTCTGTGTGCTGACTGGGTTAGAGGAAGGATTCTATTATCACAGCATTTTTGTGACATGTCCTTAAAGTACCAGCTCCGGCTTTCTAATTTTGGCACAATCTTACTTATATGTTGACATGGTTCATTGCAGAAATAGTTTTTATATATTATATCGGCTAGTAATCCTTTACTGAAAAAAATTGGTCACAGTCTTCAATGATCCTCAATTTACGTGTTGGTTTGAGCACAAATCACATTCCACATTGCACTAAAAATACAATAGGGAGAAATTGCAGAACATACAAAAGTGATTGCTTGCAATACAAAACTGAAGAAATTGTAAAACCTTAAATGGGACATTTAAATAGATTAGATGAAAACTATGCCCTGTCCATCTGATGTCTGTGAATTGTAAAGGGGCAGGAGGTTTAGAGGGGATTTGAGGAAAAACTTTTTCACCGAAAGGGTGGTTGGAATCTGGAACTCACTGCCTGAAGTGATAGTAGAGGCAGGAACCCTCACAACATTCAAGAAGCATTTAGATGAGCACTTGAAACGCTATAGCATACAAGGCTATGGACCAAGTGCTGGAAAATGGGATTAGAAAAGACAGGGCTTGATGGCCGGCGCGGACACGATGGGCCGAAGGGCCTCTTTCTGTGCTATATATGACTCTAAACCTGATCCCATCTCTCTTGCCCCCAGCATTGTTGTCAAGTTACATGTTGCTCATAACCACCTCTAAAGCATAAATACATCCATAGCTTTTTGTGAAATTCTATAAAACAAATGGAGTAATTTTGATTTTTAACTAAACATGTTACTTCCACAACACAACTGATGAGCAAAATGCAGGAAGTACCATTTTGTTAAGCTCATTCTTCCTGTTTTCAGCACCTTTCATTTTAGCCTTCTGTGTTGTAGAGGAACCACTTCCATTCGCCTTCTGATAGATGTTACCATGTGGGGGTCCTGTTATAGGTCAGAACCATGGAATTTTACAGCACAGAAGGACACAGCCATTCAGCCCATTGTGCCTGTCCCGGCTCTTTGAAAGAGCTATCCTATTAGTTGCACTCCCCTGCTCTTTCTGCATAGCCCTAACAATTTTGCCTTCAGATTAATTTTTCAGAGAAGCCAGTACAGTTTATGTTGCCCCAAAAAGGCTTATGAGGGAAAACTTGCACCGTTTCTAGGTAGGAAAAGCTGGAAGTGCACAATTGTGTTTTATTATGGTTTTAAATTCAACCAATATGTCTTGCATAAACAATGTTTAATGTATCAGTGCACACAGCCTGTTATTGCTACACAAATATTCATTATGGAGGGCTGTAGGGTTGTGAATATTCTCACCCTTGTGTTGCGGTTAAAATTGTATCCCTTTATTTTGCAAGAGCAGATATTTCAGGCTTTGATGCCCGTATCAGCATTTTAGTCTAATTTTACGCTCTCAGAAAATAGCAACTACCAAAGGTGGAAATTGTAACACATAAAGATGTGATGATATGGAAAATGCTGTTGTTGCAGAATTGATGAAGTTTACTCATGGTATATAGATTATTTCCTGCTTATTGAGTGGGATTATCTAGCTGCCATTCTGTTAATAGTCGAAGGCATGCTGGGGAGACATACAGTATAATTTCTGGCTCCCGCTGGAAGGAGCACTTCGAAGATCTCCTCAACCGAGACTCTGTCTTTGACGCGAGTGTCCTCAACTCCATCCCGCAGCATGCTACCTGCCACCACCTCAGCACAACCGCAGCCCGGCATGAGGTTGAAAAGGCCATCTGACAACGGAAGAACAACAAGGCCTCAGGAGCAGATGGAATCCCTGCCGAGGCACTAAAACGTGGCGGAGAAGCACTATTGGTGCGAATACATGAAATCATTTCTATTATTTGGAAGCAAGCGAGCATGCCAGGGAATCTCAGAGATGCCGTAATCGTGACTATCTTCAAGAAAGGTGGCAAATCCGATTGCGGTAATTACAGAGGAGTCTCCCTGCTGTTTGCCACAGGGAAAGTCATCACAAGAATCCTCCTCAATCGCCTTCTCCCAGTGGCTGAAGAGCTCCTCCCAGAGTCGCAATGCGGATTCCGCCCACTAAGGGGCACAATGGAAATGATCTTCACCGCGCGTCAGCTACAAGAGAAATGCAGGGAACAGCACCAACTGCTGTACATGGCCTTCTTTGAACTCACAAAGGCCTTCGACACCGTCAACCTTGAGGGATTATGGCGTGTCCTCCTCAAATTCGGCTGCCCTCTGTTGTAACCGAGTGGTTAAGGTCCAAATAAGGGATATAAGTGAGACTTCAGGAACTCAAAACTTACTTTTAATTTACACAGGATAAGGAGCGAACAGAGCTCTTACAAGCTACAGGCATGCACTTCAATTCAACTGCACGAGCAAACCAAGATGGATGATGCCATGATGTCATACCCACAATGCAACATTACCTTAAAACTAGTAATTATAATCCCTTTGCATTTGTCTCCCTCTGGTGGATAACTTAGGCATTAAATCTGAGATTACTATACCCTCAAAAGTTTGTCACCATCCTCTGCCTGCTTCATGACGACATGCAAGCCATAATCCTGACCAAAGGATCCACCACAGACCCAATTCACGTACGGGCCAGGGTCAAGCAAGGCTGTGTCATCGCACCAATGCTCTTCTCGATCTTCCTGGCTGCAATGCTCCATCTCACCCTCAGTAAGCTACCCACTGGAGTGGAGCTAATCTACAGAACAAACAGGCAACTGTTCAACCTCCGTCACCTCCAGTCCAGATCCAAGGTCGTCCCATCCTCTGTCATCGAATTACAGTATGCAGATGATGCTTGTGTCTGCGCTCACTCTGAGGTCGAACTCTAAACCATCGTCAACACCTTCACCGAAGCATACGAGAGCATGCGCCTTACACAAAACATCCGTAAGACAAAGGTCCTCTACCAACCTGCCCCCGCCACACAGTACTGCTCCCTGATTATCAAAATCCATGACGAGGCCTTGGACCACTTTTCATACCTCAGGAACCTACTGTAACAACAAGGGCAGACGTCGATGACGAAGTCCAACACTGCCTTCAGTGTGCCAGTGCAGCCTTCGGTCACCTGAGGAAGAGAGTGTTTGAAGACCAGGACCTCAAATCCAGCACCAAGCTCATGGTCTACAGAGCAGTAGTGATACCCACCCTCCTGTATGCTTCAGAGACATGGACCATGTACAGCGGGCACCTCAAAGCACTGGAGAGGTACCACCAACACTGCCTCCGCAAGATCCTGCAAATCCATTGGCAGGATAGGCGCACCAACTCTGTCGTTAAAGTCGCCAAGGAGGATCAGCTTGTCGCCTGTTGGGACTCGGGACAGGGATTGTTCGAGGCTGGTGTAGAATTCCTCTTTGGTCTCGTCTGTGGCTTCCAGTGTTGGGGCATACGCACTGATGACCGTAGCACACTGGTTTCGGGCTAGGGTGAGCCGTAGAATCATGAGGTGTTCGTTTATTCCTCAAGGGGAGTCTCTGAGACATTCAACTAGCTCTTTTTTTATGGCGAAGCCTACCGCATGGAGGCGGCATTCTTCTTCAGGTTTGCCTTTCCAGTAGAAGGTGTAAAAAGCACCTTGCTCCTTGAGCTGGTCTTCCCCTGCCTGCTGGGTCTCGCTTGGGGCGGCAATGTCTATGTCGAAATGTCTGAGCTCCCGGGCAACGATAGCTGTACGGCGTTCCAGTTGTCGCTGTTGTGGTTGTCCATGAGGGTCCTGATGTTCCAGGTCCCTAACTTCATTTTAAAGGGGTGGAAGATGCCTGTGCATGAATTATTTTAACGTGGGGTGGCCGTTGCACACCAGCTACCACACGGGCTTGACAGAGCAAGGTCTTGGTCCAATGGCAAGGGGATCCAAGACGATTGGCGATCAGGCCCTGCTACATCGGCCTAGCACACACACACAAATATACTCCTACTGTCCTCCTGCTTCCTTCCCACAGGTCCTTTCTGCCTGGGTTTCATAGGCTGCAGTGTGGTCCTCCTGACCCCACTGCTAGTCCATGCTGCGCCACTCCTGGGCCTTGACCTCGCTGCTGGGCTCGTCCTTGCTCCTGGGCCTCGTCCTCGCCCCTGGGCCTCATCCTTGCTCCTGGGTCCTGACCTCGCTCCTGGGCCTCAATCACGCTCCTGGGTCCCGTCCTCACTCCTGGGCCCCGTCCTCGCCCCTGGGCCTTGTCCTCGCCCCTGGGTCCCGACCTCGCTCCTGGACCTTGACCTCGCTCCTGGGCCCTGTCCTCGCTCCTAGGTCCCAACCTCCTTATAGTGTGTCTCCTTCTAGTGATCTATTATTAAGGACGTGGTAACAGGGCACTTAGAAAATAATAATAGGATTGGGCAGGGTCAACACAGATTTATGAAAGGGAAATCGTGTTTGACAAACTTTTAGAGTTTTTTGAGGTTGTAACTAGCAGAATAAATGAGGGGGAACCAGTGGATGTGTCGTATTTGGATTTTCAGGAGGCATTTGATAAGGTGCCACACAAGAGGTTATTAAACAAAATTATGGTTCACGGGATGGGGTAATAGACTAGCATGGATTGAGGATTGGTTACTGGACAGAAAAAAGAGAGCAGAAATAAATGGGTCATTTTCGGGTTGGCATGCTATAACTAGTGGGGTACCGCAACGATCAGTGCTTGGGCCTCAGCTATTCACAATCTACAGGAAACATTTTTTTATCCGGCACTGACGGGACCGACGTGGTGCCGGTTCCTCAAAAATTCCGGATAATCGAAAGCTATAGTAAAAGATACGGAGCTGAGAGCTCCGTATAAAGCAACAAACCCTGTTGCTTAGCAACAAGTTCAGAACAATGGCCACAAGTTCCAAGCATCTCTGTAGCTTAGCAACAGCTGCAGCCACACCCTTGCACAGCAATAGATCGAGGAAGGCGTCAGCGAATTTCTACGCCAAGTTGTCTTACTGCAATTATATAGGGCCCTGTTGAGACCACACCTGAAGTATTGTGTGCAGTTTTGGTCTCCTTACGTAAGGAAGGGTATACTTGCCATAGAGGGAGTGCATGAAGGTTCATCAGACTGGTTCCTGGGATGGGGGGATTGTCCTATGAGGATAGATTGAGTTACTAGGCCTATATTCTCTAGAGTTTAGAAGAATGAGAGGTGATCTCATTGAAACATACAAAATTCTTACAGGGCTTGACAGGGTAGATGCAGGGAGGATGTTTCCCCGGGCTGGGGAGCCTAGAACCAGGGGTCACAGTCTTAGACTAAGGGGTCGGCCATTTAGGACTGAGAAGAGGAGAAATTTATGCATTCAGAGGGTGCTGAATCTTTGGAATTAACTATCCCAGGGGGCTGTGGAGGCTCAGTCGTTGAGTATATTCAAGACAGAGATCGATAAATTTTCAAATATTAAGCAAATCAAGGGATATGGGGATAGTTTGGGAAAGTGGAGATGTGGTAGAAGATCAGCCATAATCTTATTGAGTGGCAGAGCAGGCTCGAAGGGCCAAATGGCCTACTCCTGCTCCTATTTCTTGTGTTCTTATGTATGTCAGAGACTAGGGCCTAGAAATTCGGTGGGGTTAGCGCCCAATTGGAGGCGCTAGAGGGTCTTGCGCCGGAATTATAGCTGGTAACGAAATTGCGTTGGGCCTTACCATCGGCGTTAGCCGGTAGCGCTGCGCCGGCACCGATGATGTCATCGGTGTGCGCAGCGTCCCGGTTGCCGTGGTAACGCGGCCGGACGCCCAAATTCAGTTGCGGCCGCCTCGCCCGTGGCAGCCGCAACCAACGATTTTTGAACGGGTTGTTGCAGCACTTAGCGCCGGCGCATTAAGGTGGAGCGGCGGCCGGCCGCTTTCCCGGCGGCCGCTTGCCCGCACCTCCCTCCCCGGACTCCTCCACCACCCCCCCGCGGCACTGATGAGTGTGGCCCGCGAGCCCGGCACTTCTCCGAGGTGCCGGGCTCATTTGTCGGGCGAATCGACCGGTCAGCGGTCGGCTGCAGGCAGCTCCTCCTTAACAGAAGGAGGAGGCCTGCAGTACCCCAGCCTGCCGCACCGCATCGGGTGCTGCAGTGGGAGATTAGCGCCGCAAACCTGCATTCAGCGGCCCTAGCGAGGCGCTAAAACCCTCCTTTAGCGCCCGCCGCCGTCTGGGCCCGGGGCAACCGAATTTTTGGCGGGCGCAGCGGCAATTACTGCGGGTGCTAAATTTCGGGCGCTGAAGCCCTGGCGGGGGCGCAACCGAATTTCTAGGCCTAGGTATTCTGAGCGAGTTTCTCACCTCCTGACTCCCCAAAGCCTTTCCACCATCTACGAGGGGCAAGTTAGGAGTGGGATGGAATATTCTCCACTTGCCTGGATGAGTGCAGCTCCAACAACACTCAAGAATCTCGACACCATCCAGGACAAAGCAGCCCGCTTGATTGGCACCCCATCCACCACCTTAAACGTTCACTCCCTCCACCACCTGTGCACTGTGGCTGCAGTGTGTACCATCTACAAGATGCACTGAAGCAACTCGCCAAGGCTTCTTCGGCAGCACCTCCCAAACCCATGACCTCTTCCACCTAGAAGGACAAGCGCAGCAGGCGTATGTGAAAACCATCACCTCCAAGTTCCCATCCAAGTCACACACCATCCTGACAGCAGTATATCGCCGGTCCTTCATCGTCGCTGGGTCAAAATCCTGGAACTCCCTCCCTAACAGCACTGTGGGAGTACTTTAACCACACGGACTGCAGCGGTTCAAGAAGGCGGCTCACCACCACCTTCTCAAGGGCAATTAGAGGTGGTCAATAAATGCTGGCCTCGCCAGGGATGCCCACATCCCATAAACAGATATAAGAAATCTTGTGAGTAGCTTGATTTTAAATAATTGAAAATGACTTTAAAAACTATACTTAACCATTTACTAGTTTCATTGGTGTACACTAGTCAATTTCTTAGGGGGAAAAATTAGCACCCCGTGCTAATTATCGCCTCTGACTGCAAAATTCACCTCTATTGCCCCGGAGGTGATTTGAGTGCTAAATCAGGTGCTACATGTTGAATCCGTGATTCTTAAAGTATGATGTTTTCCAATAACTAGACGGAGGCTGTAAATTAACAATCAACAGGTGTTTACTGGAGGAGGGTAGTCTAAAGACTAACAGTACAGAGGCATGCTCAAGGCTTATATACAGGTGTGGTCACTGCCGGTACTACAGTATACAGGAGCTGTAAAAGTAGTTCTCTCTTAAAAGTACATACACTACAATTCCTCCCCTTTTAGATTAACAGTACCCATAACATTCAAATAACAGTTAACACGTTAACATGCACATTAAACTGAAATAGTCCATTTATTGATTCATTCTTTGGGGCGGCTTCCTGATCCTTTCTGGATAGCGTCTTTCCTGAGGTTCTTGTTCTTGGTGCGGAGGCGATTCTGGCCCCCTTTCGTCGGTTAGTTCATCAGGTTCCGCTGCTACTGTTTCTGAGGTAGATGCTACCGGTATGTCGGGTTCATCCCCAGGTACGCGAGTCATGGGGTTGACTCGTTCCTGTGACGCTAGGATCTGGTCGACATGGCGTCTCACAATGTTCTCCCCGACATCCATTGTGTACATTAATGGCCCCTGCCGTGTGCATATCGTTCCGGGTTGCCATTTCTCTGTTCGGTAGTCGCGGGCCAAGACTGGTTGTCCTACATTGAAGCTCCTTGTCGGCTATTCATTGATGTGCTGGAATTGCTTATCCTCAACATTTCTTCGCACATTTGGTCTGACCAAATCCAGATGAGCTCTCAACCTTCGGTTAAAGAACATCATGGCTGGGGTCTGGTTGGTAACTGCATGTGTCGCATTTCTGTAGGCTAACAGGAAATTGTCCACCTTATGCTGTAGTGGAATTTCATCATCGCACATGGCCCTTATCGCCTTTTTAAAGGTTTGTACGAACCTCTCAGCCAATCCATTTATGGCTGGATGATACGGGGCGGATGTGTAATGCCTTATCCCATTCCTTCTCGTAAATTTCCGAAATTCTTCGGACACAAACTGTGGCCCGTTATCAGAGCAAATCTGCTCTGGCAAGCCGTTCCTGGCAAATATGGTCCGTAGGACTGCAATCGTTTTCTTTGTAGTGGTGGAGGACATTTTGATCACCTCAGGCCATTTCGAGCGCACATCCACTGCTATTAAGAATATTGAGTCCATGAATGGACCAGCAAAATCAATATGCACCCATTGCCATGGAGAGGAGGGCCACTACCATGGGTGTAGAGGGGCATGTGGTGGTGCATTTTGGACTTTCTGGCATCCTGAGCAGCTCTTTGTTAGGTCCTCGATTTGTTGATCGATCCCCGGCCACCACACATAAGCCCTAGCAAGGCTTTTCATTTTCACCCCTCCCAGATGGACTTCGTGAAGCTCATTGAGCACTCTCTCTCTTAACTTGGGTGGAATTACCACTCGGGATCCACACATCACTGTCCCCTGGCATACTGACAACTGTTCTCTTCTGGATGAGAATGCTGGCAACAGTGAGTCGCCAAGTGTTGGCCATCCCTTCACCGTCAAATCATATACGCGAGACAGTGCCGGATCATTGCGGGTCTCCTTCTCTATATCCGCGTTAGTTACTGGCAATCGTTTAATTATCGACGAATAAAATATTTCGATAGGGTCCACTGCTGGTGCTTCCTCCACAGTAGGCAGTGGCAGACGTGATAGCCCATCAGCGTTTCCATGCTGTTTCATGCCCTTATACTCTATTTCATACTGGTTCACCCCTAGAAAAAGGGACCATCTTTGTAGCCGTTGAGCAGTCATCACCGGAACGCCCTTCTTTGGATTAAAGATGGAGACAAGTGGTTGGTGGTCCGTCAGCAAGGTAAACTTCTGCCCATGCAGATAGTGGTTGAATTTTTTTACTCCCCATACTAGGCTGAGGGCCTCCCTGTCGATCTGGGCGTAGTTGCGCTCGGCTGAGGTTAGTGACCGAGACGCAAAGGCTACTGGCCTCTCCAACCTGTCTGGGAATTTGTGCGATAGCACCGCTCCAATACCATAGGGTGATGCATCACATGCCAACCGAATTGGTAGTGCTGGGCTGAAATGGGCCAACACCTCTTTTGATGTGATCAATTCTTTGCACTTCTGGAAAGCTCGTTTACATTCATCATTCCACTTCCATGGTACCCCCGTTTGCAGTAGGTTGTTCAGTGGGTGTAATACTGTCGACAAATTTGGTAAGAACTTATGGTAGTAGTTCACCAGCCCAAGGAACGACCTCAGTTGTGACACATTTTCCGGTGCTGGAGCCTTGACTACTGCCTCAATCTTTTCAGGGGACTTATGAAACCCCTCTTCATCGTGGCCACAATACGAGATCTGCTTCTGGAAAAACTCGCACCTTGTGGCAATTAGCTCGTAGCCCATATTCCTTTAAACTAGTGAGCACCTTCTCGAGGCTGGCGAGGTGATCATTGTCATTTTCGCCCGTGACCAGGATGTCGTCCAAATAACACTGGGTCCCTGGAATCCCTTGCAGGACTTGATCCATTGCCCTTTGCCAAATAGCCGGAGCCGATGCTACCCCGAACACCAGCCGAGTGTATTGGTAGAGACCTTTATGAGTGTTGATCGTGAGGTATTGTTTCGAGGCTTCTTCTACCTCCATTTGCAGGTGCACCTGGGCCAGATCAATTTTGGTGAAGCGTTTACCTCCAGATAGTGAGGCGAAAATATCCTCAATCCGTGGAAGTGGATATTGTACCATGTGAAGGACTGGGTTCACTGTCACCTTAAAATCCCCACAGATGCGGACCTTCTTTGATTCCCCAGGCGTATTACTCAACGACCTCTTCATTACAGGAATGATGGGTGTAGCCCACTCGCTCCAGTCTACTTTGGACAGTACTCCTGAACGTTCCAACCCTTCCAGCTCTGCTTCGATGGCTGGTCGGATCGCACAAGGCACCGGTCTGGCCTTAAAAAACTTTGGGCTTGCATTTTCCTCTATTTTAAGCTTTGCTGTTATGCCTTTTAGTGTTCCGAGTCCCTCCTGGAATACTTCTTGTGCATCAGTTAGCATTTTTGACAGTCGTCCAGGTGTGATGTCGTCATCCTTTTTGGCCTCAACCTTCAGTGCCTGTATGGAATGCCAATCTAATTGTATCTTCCGGATCCATTCACGTCCTAGTAGTGGTGGTCCTCCATCTGGCAATACATATACGTCAATTTTGGGTATTTCCTGGCCTTTGTATATCACGTTCACCCTTATTTTTCCTTTGGGTTAGACTTTTTGCCCCGTGTACGTCTTCAAGACAATCTCTGTAGCTTTCAAGGGTATATGTGAAAATAGCCGCTTGTCGTCCCTTTGGTTTATGACTGTTAGGGCTGATCCTGTGTCCAATTCCATTTTCACTTGGACTCCGTCTATCTTGAGCGTGACCCAGATAGTCTGGTGATCCTCCATTTTGATTACCTTATGTAGTTTCAGACAACCCAGCTCCTTGCTTCCGGAGTCTGCATCACTTTTCTGTTCGTCTGAACTACTGTCCATCAACTTATGTACCTTCTTGTACTTCTCCTGTGGAGATTTCTTGCTGCTGGTTACCTTCCCTGACCTGCAGACTCTTGCTTTGTGTCCTGCTTTTCCACACTGTCTGCACACTTGGTCCTTGAACCAACAATCCTTCTGGTCGTGTGTTGTTCTGCCGCAGCGATAACACTTCCCTGCTCCATATGACATTTCATTGGTGCTATATTCTTGTGGTCTCCATTGTATCTCTGCAGCGCCCCATGCGGCTGCTTCGTCTGATGCTGCCATGCTGAAAGCCTTGTCCAGCGTAAGATCCTTTTCTGACAGAAGCCGTTTCTGGGTTCCTTCACTTTGAAGCCCACACACAAACTTGTCCCTTAACGTATCTGCTAGTCCCAATCCAAACTGGCAGTGATTGGATAGCTTGCGCAGTTCCATTAAGTACTCAGTATTACTTTCGTCTTTATGCTGGTTCCTTTTGTGGAACTTAGATCTTTCTGCTATCAGCAGCAGTGTGGGGTTTAAATGGTCCTGTAGGATTTCCACTCTGCTTTCGAAATTCTTATCCATTGGCTTCTCTGGGGTTATTAGGTTTTGCAGTAAGCCATAAGTTTTTGCACCCATGGAATTCAACAAAACTAGTGCTTTCCTAGCATCTGGCACTTCATTTGCCTTGCAGTGCACCTCAATGCGTTCCACATATGTCGCCCAATCTTCGACTTCATTGTCGAACGCAGTGATACTGTCACTCTTCGGCATCCCTGGGTGTGATTAAACTGTCTAAAATGGCATCTCCCGCGCTCTCCCTTCTTCTCCGCTGGCACAAAGTGGCGTCTCCCGCGCTTTCCTTTCTTCCCGCGCTCGCCCTTCTTCTCCACTGCAGCTTCTAAAATGGCGTCTCCCACGCTCTCCTTTCTTTCCCCTGCGGACGCTGTTCAGCCCTTGAGCCCTGGCTGTGCTCTGCGCGTTCTCCTGTGTGCCTCTCTCGTTGCCGCCGCTCGGTCCTGAACCCGGCTGCTGCTTTACCCTCTCTCTCTTTTTGTTTTCCATCAACGCCGCTCGGTTTTCAACCCCCGGCTGCGCCCTGTGCGCTTCACCCTCTCTCTTACCCCGTCGACGCTGCTCGGCCTTTTCTGTGCCGTCAGTCGGCTCCAGCCACCGCTGTCCGGGAAGGGTCTGCGCTGTACCTGTTGCCAGTCTGTTGCTGGATCGTCGTGGCTGGAGAACCAAGCCCAGCTCTCAACAGCCTCCCCTGCGATGTTCACTCTCTGCCAGATGACTGGGCGGTTGCTCGTGGTCGACGCCCGTGCTTCTGGCCTCGACTTTCTTCCACCGTCCTCCCGGAGTGAATCCTTGAAAGGAAATGCAGAGTTGCAGGTAGATTCGAATCGACCTCGTCGCCACTGTTGAATGCGTGATTCTTAAAGTATGATGTTTTCCAATAACTAGACGGAGGCTGTAAATTAACAATCATCAGGTGTTTACTGGAGGAGGGTAGTCTAAAGACTAACAGTACAGAGGCATGCTCAAGGCTTATATACAGGTGTGGTCACTGCCGGTACTACTGTATACAGGAGCTGTAAAAGTAGTTCTCTCTTAAAGGTACATACACTACACAACACACCTCTCTTAAGGCACAAACATCAGGGAGGGAGGCGCTACCTCAGAATGCTACTGAAGCTCAGGCGATGCCAATTACCATGGAAGCAAGACAGACTGGCGCCATCCAGTTCTTAAAGGGGAGGGGCCATCTTGTTGACCAGCCACACCCTGCTCATTGCAGCCTTGAATCTCGGCCTGGAGAGGCCTCAAAAGCAATTGTGTTGGAAGCACTAATGGATAGGCTCAGGGAAAGAGCTCGGTGCTTAGGAACCTCAAATGTGGCGCGGAGGGCCAAAACTCCTTAGGACAGCGTTAAAACCAAAAATTTTGCTGACAAGAAAAGGCAGGAAGCGCCCGCCTTTAAATAGCACTCCCCCAGCCCCTTCCCGACTTGAAAGCATTTCCCTCTGCCTGTCATTCCTAGTGGCAGGCGCTAAGGCAGGGGGCACGACTCAGTATCCGGTCTGGGGCGCTACCGGGGCGTTGCACGCTTGACTGACGTCACGATCTGCGGGAGCAGGTGATCGTGGCAGTAGCGTTTAGCGCCCCCGCAAAATGACTGGTCAATTTCATGAGCGGTGCTAAAATCGCCGCGCTCGGGCGCTAAGTTCCTAACGCCCCGTTAGCGCCCCCCCAATGTGCTAACGGGAGGTGCTAACCAACCAAATTTTTCCCCCTTAGTAAATTAAATATATTTAAATATTAAAAACTTTTAAAACGTGCCTACTAGTGCCATTATGCCTAGAAAAATTACCTTAATTTGAAGAGCATTCTCGAACGGCCGCAAACGGCCGCCTTCAGTGGAAACTCGCCATGCTGATTATTATTTCTACATGGGGGCATGGACATTTATGTGTGTGGGGCTGGCTTTCAGCACGATGTTTTTTAAATGCAACATTAAAGATCGTGGAATCTTGATTTACTCTCGCTGTAACATGCGCTTAAAATTCCTCGATCTTTTACGTTGGTTCGACAGATTTTAGGCGACTAGTGGAAAGTCTAGGCCATCATGTTTAAGAAAGCACTGTTGTTATGGAAGCTTTTCCATTTTTAATGTAGCTCATTTTGATGCCATGAAAATGCATTCAAAGATGCAACAATATAGTGGAGGTGAAAGTGAGGAGAAATTTTTAAAAATTGCTTCAAAAAATCACCAGAAAAGACAGATTTCCGACTTTGGGTCCTGGTGCACCTACAATTTTGGGACTAAACTTAGAGCCTGTTCAGAACTGGAGTAAATACAGTAGACTCTGGTCTTCGGGGGGCAGGGTTGTGTTAATGAACGGCAGAGGGTCTTGGCAGAGTTTTTGCTGAATTGGCGCAAAAAATTGAAGTGTAGCATCAAAACCATCCTAAGTCACTTAAGCACGAATGCACTCAATCTTCTGTGCTGAAAATTGTTATTGCACTGTTCTTATTCCGTTATTTTGACGCAAGTTTCCAAGAAATTCCAGTAAAGGGAATGTTAAGACCAGACAAATGAATCCTGGGGGCCATAGATTCCCTCGTGAGCTGTGGCTCATGATGCCAGTCCAAAATCCTTTAACCAGAAAATATAATGCCTTCACAAGAATAAAAATAGAGCTGATCACAGGCATGAAAAAGGTAGTGATGAGCTGAATGCTTCACAATTATGATCTAAAAATAGAAATCACCATGTAGCAGATGGAAAAGGCGAATGAGAAGAGGACAAAGAAAGTCTCAGGCTGAAAAGCTGTCAGATGCACGTGAGATGCGAGAAAGAAATCAAATCCAGGAACAACTAATATACAACAATGTCAATTAAAAATAAAAGTCACTCCAAGCATTGCTGACTGCATGTTCTGAACAGAGCTCCAAACACCATGTATTATCTCAACCACTTTGCATATCTACCCATGCATTTCCTGCTACTAAAGTCTGTCTCAGTACAAATAAACTCTATACAAAGCAAAAATCCAATTTCCAAAAAAAAATTACTAATTTGATGGCCTAGAAATAGGTTTGCCCCCGAAAATGGATGTGGGGATTATGATGTGCGATCACCCCGCACCCATTCAAGGGAATGCAGGCAGCACGCGGACTTTGTGCTGCCTGCTGATTACCATGATTGTGGCGTTCAGCCCAGCGCTGAATGCACTGCTGACTGGCTGAACACTCAGCAGGTGGCACAAGTTCATGCGAGGCTAGCACCAATTAAAGGTAGCCTGCACTTCTTAAAGGCAGTCTGCACCTCTTAAAGAGGAGGTGCATTCTGCCTGCAGCAGCTCATTCAACTGGCTGGGTGTGTAGGAACAAGATGGCACAACAGGGCAGAGAGCATCCACCAAGGTTTTCAGATGCAGCACTGGAGGTGAATAGGAGGAAAGAGGTCCTGTTTCCACAGGGGGCAGGAGGTGCTCCAGGCAATATCGCAAACACCAATGGGAGTAGATAGCCATAGCTGTCAATGCCCCGAGGACCTGGCTGCAGTGCAGGAAGAAGTTTAATGACAGCAGGAGTCGTTACGATCAAGACTTGAGGGGCCAAATGGCCTGCTCCTGCTCCTATTTCTTATGTTCTTATGTTCTTAATTTATCTTCAAATGCCATATCCCACTAACTGCACCAGTAGCCTCACACACTGATCAATTCACCACACCCCCATCAATCACCGAACAACAATTTCTACCAAACACGACTCATACCTCACATTCATAGCTTCACCTCACCCTCACACACTTACCACTGCTGCAAGCCTCACACCCACATCTCACAGCTTGCACACACTGTCAGCTATTCAACCATGACAGGCATATCTCCCAAACACATTGCACCACACTCACTGACTGACACACTTCCCTTTCTCTTGCAACAAAAGGTGGCTTACAAGCTGTTACAAACCTCATCATCATAAAGAAACTACTCATGAAATAACACTGGACGGCCAGCTGGTGGCGCCATCCAAGGAGTATAAATACTTGGGCGTGGGCCCAGCTTGCCCAGGGACATTTTGTAAGACAGGAACTAATGAAGTATAACTAGACCTCCATGTTCTGAAACAAGTTGATTAAAGCCTTGCTTTATACTCAAACCAAGTGTGTAGTGAGTTTTATTATGTCAAATTAATCAACTTGATATCGACTCCATGCTTTGGGTGATTTTGGGAACAGCCAGCTATGACTCGAACCATAGAAGGGAACTCAGACAAGTAATCGATCCCATCATGGAAAAAATACTCAGACCCGCCCGTCTCGACCTTGACCCGAATTCATTTACAGCTGCTAAGGTATGGAAACACAGGTATCGTACCTTTAGCAACTTCCTTGAGGAGTGTGGTGAGAATGTTCCTAATAAGTTACGAATGCTTGCTAATTATGTATCCCCTCATGTGTTTGATTATATCGAAGACTGTGTAGACTATGACGCTGCTATCCAAATACTACAGCAGCTATATGTCAAGTCCCCAAACAAAACTTTTGCTCGGCATCTACTGGCCACAACTCAACAACAACCTGGGGAATCACTTGATGAATTCCTTCAGAAACTTCACAGGCTCAGCAAGCATTGTAATCTTAAAGCTGTTACAGCTGAGCAATACCAGGAGGAGTTAATTTGTGATTCCTTTATTAATGGGATTGCATCTCCCTTCATACGTCAGCATCTGTTGGAGAATAAAACCCTCAAGTTACAGGCTGCCTATGACCAGGCATGTTCTCTGGATTAGCAAAGAGGAATGCAGATAACTATCTTTCACCACATGCACAGGCTACTGCTATCACTTTTAGTGACTCCTTTGATAGGCCTTGGGCTGAAGCCCTCATGGATGATGACTCCAACCTGGCTGATGACAACCCTACCCAAGAAACCTTCACTGATGACGACCCTGCCCTAGCGGCATCTTGGCAATCTGGAAGGAAGTGTTTCTTCTGTGGAGGTGCGTTCCATTATAGGAAATTTTGTCCTGCTCGTAACGCAACCTGCAATCATTGCAGCAAGAAAGGTCACTTTTCAAAGGTAAGCCAGTCAAGAGCTCCTGTTAGTTTTGCAGCTACTATCTATAAAACTGCTCCTCCCCCAAGAGCTACCACTAAGGTTACAGCTGCTATCTATGAAACTGCTCCTCCCCCAAGAACCACTACTAAGGTTACAGCTGTCAAGGGTAAAACTGCCCCTCCTCTCATCACAGCTGTTTTTCCCCAAAGTCTGTCCCATGCAGCCAGGAAGTTTTCGGTAAATGGACACATTTTGAGCGCACTAATCGACTCATGCAACTCTGACAGCTTCATTAGTGAGCGGACTGTCAGTAAGTTAAAACTGCGTATTTACCCCTTGGACAGGGAATTTGCCATGCCTCTGACGACACTGACCATCAATTCTTCTGGCTTTTGTCTTGTCAACCTTATTCTCAATGGCTGCACTTATTTCTCCACCCGGCTCAGGGAGCTCAAAAACCTATGCGGTGATGTGCTTCTGGGACAGGATTTCCAGAAACAACATAAAAGATTCACTTTCGAATTTGGAGGGTCAAAGCAGGAGCTTACTATTTCCAAAGTACCGTTTTATGCGCTTTCGGCAGCTTCGCTCGACGAGCCCTCCTTGTTTGCCAATCTTTCCCCCCGATGTAAGCCCATAGTCACTAAATCATGACGTTTCAGCCAAGATGATCGATCCTTTATCAAGGCAGAAATCTCTCGCCTTCTAGCTGACGGTATCATTGAGCCATGTTCATCTTCCTGGCGGGCTCAAGTCGTCGTTGTTAAAAATCCTCTGAAGCAACACAAGAAATGTCTTTGCATCGGTTACTCGCAAACTATTAACCAGTATACCGATCTGGATGCCTACCCATTACCACGCATCGATGATATGGTCAATAACCTTGCCAACTACAAGGTATTTTCAACTTTTGATTTAAAGAGCACACATATCATCAAGTACCGTTAAAGGACTCTGACAAAAATTATACGGCCTTTGAGGCCAATGGTCGGCTTTACCAGTTTTGTTGCCTTCTATTTAGGGTCACCAATGGGGTGGCCGTCTTTCAATGGGTAATGGATAGCCTAGTCAAACAGGAAAACTTAACAGACACTTTTCCATATCTGGATAATATCACCATTGCTGGTCATGACCAGAAGGAGCATGATGCCAATCTCCAGAAATTTTTTGACGTTCTCCGTCATCACAACTTAACCTTCAATGAGTCCAAATCTGTGAAATCAATACCATCAGTCAACATCCTTGGCTATTGGGTGGGCAATGGTGTCATCAAACCAGGTCCAGAGTGACTTCGTCCGCTTCAGGAGCACCCTCCCCCTACGAATCTCGACTCTCTTCGTCGGGCACTCGGCATGTTTGCCTATTATGCGAAATGGATACCACACTTCTCCGACAAGATCCAGCCCCTGCTTCACACAAAGTCATTTCCATTGGAGGCAACGGCTATTTCAGCTTTCAACCTCCTCAAGCGACAACTGGAAAAAGCCACGCTTCATTCCATTGATGAAAATCTTCCTTTCGTGGTTGAGTGAGATGCATTGGGTGTGGCGATCTCTGCTACCTTGAATCAAGGTGGTCGACCCGCTGCATTTCTGTCCAGAACTTTGCAGGGTAGCGAGCTCCATTATCCTCCTGTTGAGAAGGAGGCTACGGCCATCATCGAAGCTGTACGTAAATGGAGTCATTTTCTCGCTCGTCGCCATTTCACACTTATAACCAATCAGCGCTCCGTGGCCTTTATGCTGGATAACTGGAAACGCACTAAGATCAAGAATAACAAAATACAACTATGGAGGATGGAATTGGCTGCTTTTGGATACACCATACATTATTGACCCGGCAAAGAGAATGTGGCCCTGGATACCCTCACGCGGGCATTCTGCTCTTCTATGTCAACTTTGACTCTTGCGGATCTTCATACCGACTTATGCCATCCTGGCGTTACCCGTATGTTGCACTTTGTGCGATCTAAAAATCTCCCATTTTCTACGGAAGATGTGAAAAGAACATGCTCCTCCTGTAGAATTTGTGCGGAATTAAAACCGCAATTCTTCCGTCCATCGGATGGCTCGCTCATACACGCTATGCAGCCTATGCAGCGACTCAGCATTGACTTTAAAGGGCCATTGCCTTCCTCAACGCAAAACACCTAATTACTTACTATGGTGGACGAATATTCACGCTTTCCCTTTGCTTTCCCCTGTCCCAATATGCTTACTTCCACAGTGATCAAATGCCTTGATCAAGTCTTTTCCCTTTGCGGTACGGCCAATTTCATCCACTCTGATCGGAGTCCCTCGTTCATGTCAAGCGAACTCAAAAGTTATCTTTCCTAATGGGGAATCGCCACAAGTAAAATGACACTGTACCATCCCATCGGTAACGGACAGGTTGAAAGATACAACGCTATCAT
Source organism: Somniosus microcephalus (assembly GCF_052327205.1). Taxonomy (NCBI): domain Eukaryota; kingdom Metazoa; phylum Chordata; class Chondrichthyes; order Squaliformes; family Somniosidae; genus Somniosus; species Somniosus microcephalus. The sequence continues at coordinate 186,790,509 of NC_140993.1, read as the reverse complement.
TTGGAACGCTGTTTGTCTTGCACTAAGATAACGCAACCTACCAGACCAGCAGTGGGAAACTATGCTCCCTGACATGTTGCATTCCATCAGGTATCTTCTTTCTACATCCACCAATGTCATGCCTCATGAGCGATTCTTCAGGTTCCAGCCTTGCTCCACTCATGGGACGATTCTACCGTCATGGTTGGCAGCTCCCGGCCCCATGCTGCTCCGAAGATTCGTCCAATCTTCTAAAAACGATCCCCTCGTTGACGAGGTAGAACTCATGGACGTTAATCCCACGTACACGCACGTGCAGTAGCCTAATGGCTGGGAGTCCACCGTTTCGCTCTGGGACCTGACTCCCTGTCCAGTCGGTTCCACGGACCCAAATGATAGAGGGACCCATGGTGATGATGCCAACACTCTGTGCTCCCTCGAAGATGATGCCCTACCTGGGACTTCGAGAGATCTGCTGGCTGCCCCACCGGATCCACTCGGGGAGCCGAGCGCTCCACATGGAATGGCCACCCGAGGCCAGAACGCCGGTCAATCCCCGGCTATCAAACAGGATGAAGCCAGCTATGTGCCTGTGGGGACCTGCACCCTGTGTCACAATCTCACCAGCCTCCCTCGGGTTGATGAGGGCAACACGGGCCCTGTCGATTCACCGGTACGGATCAAGCGGCCCAGGGACCAAGACATGGTCCGGGGAGAAGTGCCTTCTAGCCATAAACAAAGATCTAAAAGACTGTGGCTATTCGTGGTCTGCCTGATCCATTAGGAGGAAGTCGTCGGACTTCCAAATCTTTTAGGCAGGAAGAATGTTATAAATCTCATCATCATAAAGAAACTACTCATGAAATAACACTGGACGGCCAGCTGGTGGCGCCATCCAAGGAGTATAAATACTCGGGCGTGGGCCCAGCTTGCTCAGGGACATTTTGTAAGACAGGAACTAGTGAAGTACAACTAGACCTCCATGTTCTGAAACAAGTTGATTAAAACCTTGCTTTATACTCGAAACAAGTGCGTAGTGAGTTTTATTACATCACAACCGATGCCAGCTGGACCTAACCGGTGCAGGACCGGGGCCTCTGCATAACCTGACCCCTATGGAAGAGACGGTGCTGGCCATTCTTGGGAGGGGCATCACTGAGCCTATGGCCAGCGCCGGGGCTGAAAGAACGCAAGGCACAGGTATGCTCATACGTACTCCTCTTTCTCACATCATGCTTCTCCCTCATCCCACAATCTCTTCTGATTTACATGCTCCACATGGTATAAGTATGCACCTCTTGCTTCCCTCGCCTCCCATCACCACAACCTTACCCTTGTGCCTTTCTCCTTTTAGATAGACAAGAACTGAATCTGGCCACGCCTTGCTGGAGGAGCAGGAAGACAGTGATCATGAGAAGTGATTCAGTAAACTAGGCCTGTATTCTCTTGAATTCAGAAGAATGAGAGGGGATCTCATTGAAGCATACAACATTATTACAGGGCTTGATAGGATAGATGCTGGAAGAATGTTTCCCTTATCTGGGGAGTCTAGAACCAGGGGCCACAGCCTCAAGATAAAGGGTAGGCCATTCAGGACTGAGATGAGAAGAAATTTCTTCACACAGAGGGTGGTGAATCTTTGGAATTCTCATTCCCAGAGGGCTGTGGAGGCTCAGTCATTGGGTATAATCAAAACAAAAGTCGATAGGTTTCTGACTGGTAAAGGCATCAAGGGATATGGCGATAGGGCCGGTGAATGGAGTTGAGGCAGAAGATCAGCCATGATCTCATTGAAAGGCGGAGCAGGCTCGAAGGGCCGAATGGCCTACTTCTCCTCCTATTTCTTATGTCCTTATGTTATTATGAAGACACAGGCCTAGAAATTCACTATAGCCACGTTCGGGGCGCTACAGTCTGGCGGCCGCTAAAGTTTGCGCCCGGCGCAAGTTCGCGCCACCTTCGCCGATATTCAGTCGCATCGCCCCAAGAGGTTGTTGCTGCGCTAAAACAGGTGATGCACGACTATCATTAGGCACAAAGCCGGCGGTCCGGGGTGATACCCCCGAGGGCGGGCACAGCGCAGGTGCGGCGAGTTGCAGATTGACGGCAGACACTCTGGCGCCGGTCAGCTCTTAAAGGGGGAGGGTGGATTTGTTTGCCTGCCACGCCCTGCACACTGCAGCCCTGAAGCTAGGCCTGACCACTTCTGCTTCATCTGTGCAACACCCAGGGCTATGGAGAAGGCCAGGGAGAGAGCGCAGCGCTTCAGCGACGGCGACCTGAGGGTGCTGGTTGGCGGAGTGGAGCGCAGGCGCCATGTTCTGTTCCCTGAAGGTGGCAGGAGGCCGCTGCCCAGCGCCTACCGGAAAGCCTGGAGGGAGGTGTCAAACAGGGTGACCTCCAACAGCGTGGTTGCCAGGACTCCTGTGCAATGCCGGAAAAAGTTCAACGACCTCACTCGGGTTGTCAGGGTGAGTACCCTTTCCAGTGTCCTCCTCATCCCTGCATGTGCACCTCAGTTTATGGGCAAAGGGACCTGAAAGCCCTAATGGCCAGCCCTCATCCAGCAGCTATGGGACTGTCATGAAAATCACTTGCACATTCAGCACTTTACACACTGTACAAGCTATTCGACCATGGGAGGCAATACAGCCAAGATCAGGGCTTCACACTGTCAGGGCTAGTCCACCATGGGAGGCAGTGCAGACAAGATCAGGGCTTCACACTGTCAGGGCTAGTCCACCATGGGAGGCAGTGCAGACAAGATCAGGGCTTCACACTGTCAGGGCCAGTCCACCATGGGAGGCAGTGCAGACAAGATCAGGGCTTCACACTGAACTTAGAGGCCGTCCTTTCTCTTGCAGGCCAAGGGGGCGCACAACCGGAGGAAGCAGCGCGAGACCGGGGGAGGCCGTCCTGACCTCAAAGAGCTCTCCGACCTCGACCAGCGTGTGGAGCGCATTATGGCAGGCCGGCTGATTGGCCCCGTCGCCAGTGGAGATGCCGGCCCTGTTCTGGGCCCCAATGGTAAGGGCATCACCTTTTTGACCTCTCTCTTTCCACTTGCGCCTCAGAACAGCATCCTTTGCCACTGTCCGACAAATGCAGTGCATGGCAGCACTCATGCCTCCCTCGCTGCTGCCCTGTCCTCACTCTAAAGCAACTCTTGTGCCTCCCTGCTTTCAGATGGTGAATCGCCAGGTGAGGAGGCGGGCCCTCAAGCTGCCACTGTCAGTGATTCAGAATTCGAGGAGGAGGAAGAGGAAGCCGGCCCATCAGTGCCACCCTCAGCCCAGGCAGCCCATGGCGATGAAGGGGACACGTCTTCCCTGGAGGAGAGCCGGGGGGAAGGGTCGGAGGAGAGTGAAGCTCCGGGGCCCAGCGGCCTGCAGCAACGCGGGAGGGGTGGGGAAGCTCGGCGGACTTCTCCCCAGAGGGTGAGTGCGGCCTTCAGTCCTGCGACGGTGAGCGCAGAGGAGGCGCGGCTCCTAGAGGAAATGGCCGTCCAGGCTGAGCGCAGGCACACTGAGCTCATGGCTGCAGTGGCAAGAATGCCTGACTGCATAGAGTCTCTGTCAAGGAGTGTGCAGGAATTCGGAGCAGCACAGGGCAGGAGTCTGCAGGACTTCGCGGCAGCACAGGCGGCTTCTAGCCAAGTGCTCAGTTGTGCCGTGCATTCACTGGCTGGTGTCATGCGGACACAGACCAGGGCCACACGGGCACTAACTGCTGCCACCCTCGCTGGATCGGCCAGGCATCGCCAGGGCACTCGCCGCGCAGCAGCAGCCCAGCAGTCTGTTCTTCAGCAGTTTGCTGCGCATGCTGCAGTGCTGGCCCGTGCGAGTGCCAATGTCTCAGGCAACCAGGGAGTACCTGTGATCTGTCAGGTTGGCACCATTCCTGCAGCCGACACTGCCACTCCTCCATTGCAGCTGCCACCAGCCGCTGGACAGACTGCTGCCGCCCAAGCAGAGTTGGAGCAGTCAGCAGCCGGCCCCTCCAGGGCCAGAGCTGGTCCAGGCTGACCCCCAAGGGCATCTGCCGTCTCGCCATCTGATGCTCAGCAGCCTTCCCCCAGCCTTGCTGCAGCCACTGGGGTCCCATTGAGGAGGAGCTGCAGGACGGGCAGGGGCCAGTCACGGATGCGAAAGGCATCACCCTCGCAGGGCAAAAAGTAGAAGGTCTGGCCAAATGCTTTGTGTTTGTTGAAAGGCCGAGACTGGTGTAGTTGTCTTTTTTTTGAAAGGCCGAGACTGGTGTATTTATTTTTTTTGAAAGGCCGAGACTGTTCGTTTTGTGTTTTTGGAAAGGCCGAGACTGTTCGTTTTGTGTTTTTGGAGGGGGCGCCTCTCCATTAGTTTGTAATGTGGGAAGGGCAGAGGTTTCCAAGTAATAAATGTTCTTAAATCGCACTGCCCATGCTTTATTTTGCAAGTCCTGGTTGCCCTGCTCGGCTGAGGGCTTGTGGAGCGGCTACATTCATCTGGTGACATTGGCACAAGCCATTCCCTGAGAGGGGGCCTAGAACCAACGTTCATTAAGCCGTCGACGGGTGGCCCGTGCACTTTCTGCCTCCCTCCTGTGCTGGTCCTCCTCCTCCTCCTCCTCCTCCTCAGGTGGTCCTCCAATCTCTGGTGGCAGTGGCTGAGTCCTGCGGATAGCCAGGTTGTGCAGCATGCAGCACACAACCATGAAATGGGAGACTCGCTCCGGCGAATATTGTAGGGCTCCTCCGGAACGATCCAGACAGCGGAACCGTTGCTTCAGGACGCCGATTGTTTGCTCAATGATGTTCCTGGTTGCTTGATGGCTGTCATTGTATCCCTCTTCAGTAGGGGTGCTGGGCGCACGGAGCGGGGTCATCAGCCAGGTACACAAAGGATAGCCTTTGTCCCCGAGAAACCATCCTCATGGGTGAGGCTGGGCCTGGAACATGTCTGCCACAGAAGTCTGGCGCAGGATGAAGGCATCGTAGCTGCTGCCTGGAAAGCGGGCATTGACAGCTAGCATGAGCTGCCTGTGGTCACACACCAGCTGAACGTTGAGCGAATGATAGCCCTTCCGGTTGCGGTAATCCTCGGCATTCTGCAGAGGTGCCCGCAAAGCCACATGCATGCAGTCAATGGCGCCCTGCACCATGGGGAAGCCCGCTAATGCTGCAATGCCCATTGCACGCTGTTGCTGCTTGGCAAGGGCCATGGAGAAGGAGATGAACTGACGTCTCCTTCTGAAAAGGGCATTGGTCACCTGGCAGATGCAGCAATGCACGGCGAACTGGGAGATGTTGGAAATGTCCCCAGTAGTGGATTGGAAGGAGCCGCTGGCATAGAGGTTGAGAGCCACCGTCACCTTCACTGCCACCAACAGAGACGTCCTGCTCCTCAGATGTGGCTGCAGATCACCGCCAAGCAGGTGGCAGATCTCAGTGACCACCGCCCTTCGGAATCGCAGCCTCCGAACACACTGCTCGTCAGACATGTTCAGATAGGAGAACTGCTGGCGGTATACCCTGGGTGGGTAAGGCCTCCTTTGCCGACGCCTGTTGCCCCCTCTCCGTCTGGCCATGACTGCCACTCTCTCACGGCGTCTGTGAGCCCTTTGAATGCAATGGAGAAGGCCAACGTTTGCACCCATTGCAGCCCCCATTATATGTTTGCAATCAATGATATGACACTGAAGGTAAAGACAAGTGGAAAGCTGTGGCCTGAAGCCACAAGTACCTGTGCGAGTGTTGAGCCAAAGCAGAAAGCTCTCTACCTTTGTCTCTCTGCAAAGATCCATCTCTCAAAAAGGAGTGCTGCAAAATGGCTGCCTTTTCTACTGCAGGAGGAGTGCCCTTTAATTTGCACCCCCCGCGCCCCGCATTGACTGAGAACCGTTCCCCTCTACCAGTCGCTAGGGGCGCCAGGCGCACAATAGTGCGGCGTCACTTAATTTCCGGTTTGGGGCGAGCAAAGGGCGTTGCATGATGAAATGATGTCAGGATCTGCGCGCGCAGCTGAGCGCGCGCAAAGGCTTTGCGCCGCCGCTAAATCTTTAGTGAAGGTGGGGAGAGGTGCAGATCGCGCTGCGCCCGGCCACTAGCTGCCTAGCGCCCAACATCTCCTCCTCCTAAGGCGCTAGCGGCTGGCGCAAACAACTGAATTTCTAGGCCACAGTGTCACTTGATTTCACACTCGAACTTTAGACGAAAGGCTAGGTGTGGGATCTGCACGTGGTGCGATACCAGGCATGAGTGGGCTGCAGACAGGGCATGGGGCAATGGTAATGCAGATGCCAGCTCCCTGGAGGGTGAGGTCGCACATGAGTTCTGCTGCACAAACCTCAAATGAGGACTTCGATGGGGCGGCCTACAGAAGAAGGCTGATGGATATGCACAATGAAATGCTTGGTGCATTGGTAGACCTGCCAGAAAGCCTGAGTGCAATGTCAAGGAGAATGGAGGAGTCCAGCACCAACCGTGCACAGGGCTTTGCACAGAATTTGGAGCCCATGATTTCCAGCATGGAAGTGATGGCCAACTCCATCAGCACACTTCTGGACCCAACCATGAAGCAGGGTCTGATGGCTGATGTCTCAGCTTCCATTGCAGTACATGTGGAAGCAACCCAATGTCTGAGTGTTGCAAGCTCAGGCTGCTCTCATGCAGGCTTAGCTTGCTGCTATGCAAACTCAAACTGCTGCCATCTTGGCTATGTTTACCAGTGTAGAAAGGGGGCTTGCAGGGTGTCACAGCAGTCCAGCAATCTGTTGTGCAAGAGATTACAAGGATTGCTGAGGCGCCACCCCGGGGGAGCAGTCGTGCTCCATGGAGCATTAACCTGCTGTCCTTTCTCGGGATGACTGCATTCATCCTCCCACCACTGCCACTCCACCAGCGCCATTGCTGCTGCCTGTCAGCCAACCAGAAAAGAATGCTGTTGCCCATTCCAAGGTAGTGCCGTCTACAGCCGGGCCTTCTAGGCCCAGAGCTGCTCGATGTCATCCTGCAAGTCCATCTGCAGTCTCCCACATTGAAAGGCAGCAGCCTTCCCCCAGCTAGGATGCAGATACTGGGTAGCACTTGGTAGGATCACTGGGACAGGCAAAGGCACATAGAAATACAGAAGATAGGAACAGGAGTAGGCCATTCGGCCCCTCGAGCCTGCTCCGCCATTCAATGCGATCATGGCTGATCATCCAAATTCAATACCCAGTCCCTGCTTTCTCCCCATAACCCTTGATCCCTTTAGCCTTAAGAAATATATCCAACTCCTTCTTGAATATATTTAATGTATTGGCCTCTACTGCCTTCTGTGGTAGAGAATGCCATAGGTTCACCACTCTCTGGGTGAAGAAGTTCATCCTAATTTCTGTCCTAAATGGGCTTCCTCTTATCCTTAGTCTGTGACCCCTGGTTCTGGACTCCCCGACCATCGGGAACATCCTTCCTGCATCTAGTCTGTCCAGTCCTGTCAGAATTTTATAAGTTTCAATGAGCTCCCCTCTCATTCTTCTAAACTCCAGCGAGTACAAGCCCAATCGACCCAATCTCTCCTCATACGTCATTCCTGCCATCCCAGGTATCAGCCTGGTGAATTTTCGTTGAACTCCTTCCATGGCAAGAACTTCCTTCCTCAGATAAGGCGACCAAAACTGCACACAATACTCAAGATGTGGTCTCACCAAGGCCCTGTCCAACTGCAGCAAGACATCCTTGTTCCTGTACTCAAACGTCTCGCTACGAAGGCCAACATACCACTTGCCTTCTTAACTGCCTGCTGCTGGAGCTGCATGCTTACCTTCAGCGACTGGTGCACAAGGACACCCAGGTCATGTTGCACTTCCCCTTCTCCCAATCTATTGCCATTCAGATAATAATCTGCCTTCCTGTTTTTGCCACCAAAGTGGATAACCTCACATTTATCCACATTATATTGCATCTGCCATGCTTCTGCCCAATCACCCAACCTGTCCAAATCATCCTGTAGTTACTCGGCATCCTCCTCACAGCATACACGCCCACCCAGCTTTGTGTCGTCTGCAAATTTTGAGATATTACATCTAGTTCCCTTGTCTAGATCATTAATATATATTGTGAATGGCTGGGGTCCAAGGACCGATCCCTGCGGTACCCCACTAGTCACTGCCTGCCACTCGGAAAAAGCCCCGTTTATTCCAACTCTTTGCTTTCTGTCTGCCAACCAGTTCTCTATCCAAGCCAGTACCTTGTCCACAATCCCATGTGCCTTAAATTTACACGCTAATCTCTTATGCGGGACCTTATCAAAAGCCTTCTGAAAGTCCAAAGACACCACATCCACTGGTTCTCCCTTATCTATTTTACCAGTTACATCCTCAAAAAATTCCAGTAGATTAGTCGAGCACAATTTATCTTTTGTAAATCCGTGTTGACTTTGTCCGATCCTGTCACTGCTTTCCAAGTGCTCTGCTATTACATCTTTTATAATGGACTCTAGTATTTTCCCCACTACCAATGTCAGGCTTACCGGTCTGTAATTCCCCATTTTCTCTCTACCGCCTTTTTTGAATAGTGGGGTAACATTAGCTACCCTCCAATCCATGGGTACTGTTCCAGATTGCATTGAATGTTGGAAGATGATCAGGAATGCATCTACTATTTCTAGGGCCACTTCCTTAAGTACCCTAGGATGTAGATTATCAGGCCCTGGGGATTTATCGGCCTTCAATCCCATCAATTTCCCTAACACCATTTCCCTACAAATACTGATTTCTTTCAGTTCCTCCCTTTCATCAGACCCTATGTTCCCCGACATCTCTGGGAGGTTATCTCTGTCCTCCTTTGTGAAGACAGAACCAAAATATGTATTTAATTGGTCTGCCATTTCTTTGTTCCCCATTATAAATTCCCCTGATTCTGACTGCAAGGGACCTCCGCTTGACTTCACCAATCTTTTTTTCTTCACATATCTATAAAAGTTTTACAGTCAGTTTTTATGTTCCCTGCAAGCTTACCCTCATATTCTATTTTCCCTTTCTTAATTAATCCCTTTGTCCTCCTTTGTTGAATCCTAAACTGTTCCCAATCCTCAGGTTTACTGCTTGGTAGACATGGAAGACAGGGATGGATTGATGTATATATTTGGATTGGAATGTTTGTTTTGTGGTGGCTTTCATTTCAGCAATGTAGCCAAGAGGACACTGTGTTGGTCTGTATCAGAGGGATGGTAAGGTGTGGGACTATTGGTGAATGTGGAATTGGGATTGCGTTCACTGGAGGCTGCAGAGGTGGCAGAGTTCTGTGAGCACCTCCTTCGAAAAGCGCAGACACCTAACACACTGCTCCTGAATCAGGACGAGGTAAGAAAATTGCGCTCAGAAGACCCTAGGTGGATAAGTCCTCCTTCTGAGAGTCCTTAAGAACATAAGAGCATAAGAATTAGGAGCAGAAGCAGGCCATATGGTCCCTCGAACCTGCTCCAAAATTCAATAAGATCATGGCTGATCTTCAAGCTCAATTCCACTTTCCTGCCCGATCTCCATATCCCTTGATTCCCCTAGAGTCCAAAAATCTGTCTATCTCAGCCTTGACTATACTCAATGATTCAGCATCCACAACCCTTTGGAGTAGAGAATTCCAAAGAGTCACAGCCCTCTGAGTGAAGAAATTCCTTCTCATCTCAATCTTAAATGGCCGACCCCTATCCTAAGATTATGCCCCCTAGTTCTAGACTCTCCAGCCAGGTGAAATAATCTCTCAGCATCTACCCTGTCAATCCTGTTACGTCTGTGTATAGGAAGACACGGACTGCGGAGAACGGTACAATGGTGTTTACTCAACGTGGCTCAGGCTGCAACTGATCTGTACAGATTACTACTCAGGGTTATATACAGGTGTGGTCACTGCCGGTACTACAGTATACATGAGCTGTACAAAGTAGTTCCCCCCTTAAAGGTATATACATTACAATTCCTTCCCTTTCAGATTAACAGTACCATAACACTCATTTAACAATTAAATATCAAACTAATTACAATTAACACTTTTAACATGCAACATTAGCTGAAAATAGTCTATTTCTAAATTCAGTCTTTGGGGAGTCTTCCTGATCCTTTCTGGATAGCACCTTTCCCGAGTGTCTTGCTCTTGGTGCGGAGGCGATTCTGGCCCCCTGTCGTTGGTTGGTTCATCAGCTTCCGATGCTACTGTTTCTGGGGTAGATGCGACCTGTACGTCGGGTTCATCACCAGGTACGTATGGGCGAGGCATGGGGTTGACTTGTTCCTGTGACTCTGGCCAGCATGGCGTCTCACGATGCTCTCCCCAACATCCACTGTGTACATTAGTGGGCCCTGCCGTGTGCATATCGTTCCTGGCTGCCATTTTTCTGTTCGGTAGTCGCGGGCCAAGACTGGTTGCCCTACATTGAAGCTCCTTGTTGGCTTCTCATGGATGTGCTGGAATTGCTTACTCTCAACATCTCTTCGTACGTTTGGTCTGAGCAAATCCAGGCGAGATCTTAACCTTCGGTTAAAGAACATCATGGCTGGGGCCTGGTTGGTGACTGCATGTGTCGCATTCCGGTAGGCGAACAGGAAATTGTCCACCTTGTGCTGCAGCGGAATGTTGTCATTGTACATAGCCTTTATTGCCTTCTTAAAGGTTTGTATGAACCTCTCAGCCAATCCATTTGTGGCTGGATGATACGGGGCGGATGTGTAATGCCTTACCCCATTCTTTTTCAAGAACCTCCGGAACTCTTCGGACACAAACTGTGGTCTGTTGTTGGAGCAAATCTGTTCTGGCAAGCCACTCCTGGCAAAAATGGTCCGTAGGACTGCAATAGATTTCTCCGTGGTGGTGGAGGACATTTTGATGACCTCAGGCCATTTCGACTGCGCATCCACGGCTATTAAAAACATTGAGTCCATGAATGGACCAGCAAAATCAATATGCACCCGTTGCCATGGAGATGAGGGCCACTCCCATGGGTGTAGAGGGTCCTGTGGTGGTGCATTTTGGACTTTCTGGCATCCTGAGCAGCTCTTGGTCAGGTCCTCGATTTGTTTATCGATTCCCGGCCAACACACATAAGCCCTGGCTAGGCTTTTCATTTTTACCCCTCCCAAATGACCCTCATGAAGCTCATTGAGCACTCGATCCCTTAACTTGGGTGGAATTACCACTCAGGGTCCACACATCAAGGTCCCCCGGCACACTGACAGCTGTTATCTCCTTGTCAAGAATGCTGGCAACAGTGAGTCGCCATGTGCTGGCCATCCCTTCACCATCAAATCATATACCCGAGACAGTGTCGGGTCATTTCGGGTTTCCTTTTCGATACAAGCGTTAGTTACCGGTAGGTATTCAACTATAGTCGAATGGAATATTTTGACAGGATCCACTGCTGGTGCTTCCTCCGCAGTAGGCAGGGACAGGCGTGATAGCCCATCAGCATTTCCATGCTGTTTCGTGCCCTTATATTCAATGTCATAGTGGTGCGCCCCTAGAAAAAGTGACCATCTTTGTAGTCGTTGCGCAGTCATCACCGGAACGCCCTCCTTCGGATTAAAAATGGAGACAAGAGGCTGGTGATCAGTCAGCAAGGTGAATTTCTGCCCGTGCAGATAGTGATTGAACTTTTTCACTCCCCACACTAGGCTGAGGGCCTCCCTGTCAATCTGGGCGTAGTTACGCTCGGCTGAGGTTAGTGATCGTGATGCAAAGGCTATTGGCCTCTCTGAGCCGTCCGGGAATTTGTGCGACAGCACCGCTCCAATGCCGTAGGGTGACGCATCACATGCCAACCGAATTGGTAATGCTGGGTTGTAATGGGCCAATACCTCTTTCGATGTGATTAGTGTTTTGCTCTTCTGGAAAGCTCGTCTACCTTCGTCACTCCAATTCCATGGCACCCCAGTTTGCAGTAGGGTGTTCAGTGGGTGTAGTACGGTAGGCAAATTTGGCAAGAACTTATGGTAGTAGTTTACCAGCCCGAGGAACGACCTCAGTTGTGACACATTTTCCGGTGCTGGAGCCTTGACTACTGCCTCAATCTTCTCTGGGGACTTATGTAACCCCTCTTTATCGATAAAGTGGCCACAATACGAGATTTGTTTTCTAAAAAACCCGCATTTGGGGTGGTTAGTTCGGAGCCCATATTCCTGCAATCTAGTGAGCACCTGCTCCAGGTTGGCAAGGTGATCACTGTCATTTTCGCCCATGACCAGGATGTCATCCAAATAACACTGGGTCCCTGGGATCCCTTGCAGGACTTGTTCCATTGCCCTCTGCCAAATAGCTGGAGCTGATGCTACCCCGAATACCAGCCGATTGTATTGGTAGAGACCTTTATGGGTGTTGATTGTGAGGTATTTTTTTGATGCTTCTTCTACCTCCATTTGCAGATACGCCTGGGCCAGATCAATCGTAGTGAAGCGTTTCCCTCCAGATAGCGAGGCGAAAATATCTTCAATCCGCAGAAGTGGATATTGTACGGTGTGAAGGACCGGGTTCACTGTTACCTTAAAGTCCCCACAGGTGCGAACCTTTTTTGGTTCCCCAGGCGTGCTGCTCAACGACTTTTTCATCACAGGGATGATGGGTGTAGCCCACTCGCTCCAGTCTACCTTGGACAGTACACCTGAATGTTCCAGACTCTCCAGCACTGCTTCGACGGCTGGGCGGATCGCATAAGGTACCGGTCTGGCCTTAAAACATTTTGGGCTTGCGTTTTCTTCAATTTTAATCATCGCTGTCATGCCTTTTAGTGTTCTGAGTCCTTGCTGGAACACTCCTTTCACGTCAGTTAGGATCTTTGACAGTCGCCCAGCTGTGACGTCGTCATCCTTTTTGTCAGCCACAGTCAGTGCCTGTATGGAATGCCAATCCAGTTGTATTTTCCGGAACCATTCACGTCCCAGTAATGTTGGTCCTCCATCTTGCAATACATACAGGTCTAGTTTTCGTGTTTCCTTACCATTATATATAACGGTCACCCTTATTTTTCCTTTGGGGTAGACTTTTTGCCCCGTGTACGTCTTCAAAATAATTTTTGTTTCTCTCAAGGGTATGTGTGGGAATAGCCGCTCATAGTCCCGTCGGTTTATGACTGTTAGAGCTGATCCTGTGTCCAATTCCATCTTTACCTGGACTCCTGCTATCTTGAGAGTGACCCAAATGGTTCGGTGATCCTCCGTTGTGATCACATTATTTAGTTTCAGACAACTCAGTTCCCTGCTTTCGGAGTTGTTATCACTCTTTTGTTCATCTGAACTATTCTCCGTTATCTTATGTACCTTCTTGTACTTCCCTTTGGTCGGTTTCTTATTGCTGGTTTTCTTTCCTGACCTGCAGACTCATGCTATGTGTCCTACTTTTCCACACTGTCTGCACACTTTGTCTTTGAAGCAGCAATCATTCTGGTTGTGTGTTGTTCTGCCACAGCGATAGCACTTCTCTGTTCCATATGACATTTCATTTGTGCCATATTCTTGCGGTCTCTGTTGTATCTCTGCAGCGCCCCATGCTGCTGCTTCATATGATACCGCAATGCTGAAAGCCTTTTCCAGCGTAAGGTCCTTTTCAGATAAAAGCCATTTCTGGGTTCCTTCACTTTGAAGCCCACACACAAACTTGTCCCTTAAAGTATCTGCCAGTCCCGCTCCAAACTGGCAGTGTTTCGATAGTTTGTGCAGTTCTGTTAAATAATCAGCATTGCTTTCATCCTTATGCTGGTTCCGTTTGTGAAACTTGGATCTTTCTGCTATCAGCAGCGGTGTGGGGTTTAAATGTTCCTTTAGTATCATTACTATGTCTTCAAAACTCTTTTCCATTGCCTTCGTTGGGGTTACTAGATTTTGTAATAAACCATATGTCTTTGCACCCATTAAATTTAACAATACCGACGCGTTCTTGTCATCTAACACCTCATTTGCCTTGCAGTACACCTCTATTCGTTCGACATATGTAGTCCAATCTTCGACTTCATTGTCAAATGAGGTGATACTGCCACTCTTCGGCATTTTGGGTGTGGTTTAAAATGGCGGCTCCCAATGGCTTAAAATGGCATCGCCCATGCTTTCCTTCCTCCCCCGCTGCTGCCGACGCCGCTCCCGGCGGTTCTCGTGGCAATGGCGGTGCCCTGTAGGTTTTGCGCGCTTCACTCTCTCCCTCTCTCCGACGCTGCTCGGCCCCTGAACACTGGCTGCGCCCTGTGCGCTCTGCCCTCTCTCTCTCTCCCCGTCGATGCTGCTCGGCCCTTTGCTGTGCCGCTCGGTCGGCCCTAGCTCACCGCCATCCAGGAAGGGTCTGCGCACTACCTGTTGCCAGCCCGTTTCGCTGGACCACCTCGACTGGAAAGCCAAGCCTGGCTCTCGACAGCCTCCCCCGCAATTCTTGAGTCTCTGCTGGATGACTGGGCGGTTGCCCGTGGTCGATGCCCGAGTCTCTGGCCTTGACCGCCAATCCACTGATCTTCAGGAACGAATCCCCGGGAGGTGGTGCAGAGTTGCAGGTAGGTTCGAACCTGCCTCGTCGCCAATGTTACGTCCGTGTATAAGAAGACACAGACTGCGGTAAACGGTGCAACGGTGTTTACTCAACGTGGCTCAGACTGCAACTGATCTGTACAGATTACTACTCAGGGTTATATACAGGTGTGGTCACTGCCGGTACTACAGTATACATGAGTTGTACAAAGTAGTTCCCCCCTTAAAGGTACATACATTACAAATCTCCCTCAGAATCTTGTATGTTTCAATGAGATCACCTCTCATTCTTCTAAACTCCAGAGAGTATAGGCCCATTCTACACAATCTCTCATAAAAGGTTGTTATGCAACTTAAGGGCTTATGGGGTTGGGAGTAATATATTTACCCCTCCTTCTGCAAGCAGCTTGTCCTCTTCTTTGCTGCCTCTGGTCCATCTCCCTGTCATGTTGCAGGCCAAGGGGAATGACAACTAGATCACCAATGACTGAGAGAAAGTGATCTGACCAGAACCCTTGATGTTAGAACCAAGGTCTTCCCCAATTCCAGCACTATTCCTGTCACCTCACCAACTTTAAACAAATCTGAAAAGCACCAAAGACTTCTACAAACTTATACATAGCTATTAGCAATTAATCAGCAACTAACCTGAGGGTGGTTGGTGATCCCTTTAAATATTGTTGGTGGGGGTCCTTGCTGCTGCTGAACACATGTTCAACTGTGTGAGGTTAGACAAGGCGTTAGCTCCAGCATTGACGATGAAAATGGCAGCGCTGGTGACAAATCAGCATTGCACGCTGATTGACGTCATGATCTGCGCACTCTGCATACTTCCGGCCCGCACTCCTAACACCCACCCTGTCGCTATCACAAAGATGGTGTCTGGTGCGGCATGTATCAGATGTGTGCATGTGTGATGTGACCGCCATTTTCACCACAAAATGGTACCCGTACCATTGAAGAATCTGGCATTTTCTCCCGGTGATTCCCCTTTATGACTATGAATGGTGACTATCGTAGAACCATAGAATATTACAACATAGAAGGGGGCTGTAATGATATCAGCAAATAGTGATGATATTTGTCTGTGTTTGATTACTTATGCCTTACAGCATGTTTGTCTGTGTTTGATTGCTTGTGCCTGAGCAGCAGAGGTCATGTGACACAGACAAGCAGGCTGAGCTTTTTAGTTTCACGTTAGCTGCAGCTCAAGCATGGTGTCTCCTGAAAAGCTGTATGAATTCTTGAACAAACCTTAGATTAAAAGTTATTCTCTTTTATATAAATGTCTCATCATTGAACCCACAAGGAAATCAATACATGGTGTCAGAAGTGGCTCGATTGAAAGAGGTGAAGAGAAAAATCAGAAGTTAGCAACTCGATGGGACAGTGAAAGGAGTTGTGGCAAGTAAGCGAAATCAGCTCTCCACATATTAGCAAGCCAGAAGAGAAAATCGTTCCTTACCTTGGAGAATAGCTAACGAAGTGAAAAATGGAAGGTTTACTCCCACCGGCGATGCTTCAGTTGTCAGGTAATGTGGCTGAAAATTGGAGAAGGTTCAAACAACGTTTAGAGTTGTATTTAGCGGCAACCGGAGCTGACGAGAAAAGTGATCAACAGAAATCGTCCGTGTTCTTACATGTAGTGGGTGATGCAGCGCTGGAGGTATATAATAATTTCATATTTGCCATTGATGGAGACAAAATGAAGCTAGATAAAATAATGGAACAGTTTGAGGCCTACTGCATACCTAAACGCAACGTGACCTTTGAGAGGCACAAATTTTTCACATGTGTACAGAAAATCGGCGAGACTATTGATCAGTATGTGACTGAACTGAGAAACCGAAGCAAATCGTGTGAATTGGGGGACTCACAGACTCGCTGATAAAAGACAGACTGGTGTGTGGTATTCCAGATAATGGTCTAAGGGAAAGACTGCTAAGAGAGCAAGATCTAGACCTGGGAAAAGCCATAGCACTGTGTAGGGCTACAGAGACTGTGAAGTTGCAGGCAAAGGAGCTGTTCAGTGACAGTAGCTGCAACGTGGATGCAGTGAGAAAGAATGGATACAAACCGTTTAACAAAGAGAGCGCCAATGTGAAAAAAGAGACGTGGCCAGCAAACGAAAATGAAAGGGACAATCGGAAGTCATGTAGTCGATGTGGTACACAGCATCCACCAAGAAAGTGTCCAGCATATGGTAAAACATGCAATAGATGCAACAAAAACAACCATTATGCCCGTTGCTGTAAGAACCAAGCGCAACAAAGCAAGGTCCATACAGTAGATGGAAGCGAGATAGAGGAATTCTATGTAGATGTGGTGTCTGAAAACAAAAAAGAAGAAAGAGACTGGATGTTGACACTAAAAGTGAACGACATACACATTCCATTTAAATTGGATACTGGAGCACAAGTTAATGTGATATCACAGACCGATTTTAAGAGAATTAGACCCAGAACAAAGTTACATGGAATACAAGTGAAAGTGACCGGATACTCGGGTGCTGATATACCAGTGAAAGGAAAATGCATTGTCAAAGTAACACACAAGGACAGAGAGCACACGCTAGCATTAATCGTGGTGCCAAAGGATGTGCAAGCCATACTAGGTTTAAAAGCCTGTGAGAGACTGAACCTGGTAAAGAGAGTCCTCGTTGTGGAAAGCGAAGGAGAGACCGTCTATGATGAACTCATGAAAGAGTACAAAGACCTATTTAAGGGTCTAGGCTGCATTCCAGGAGAACACACGATCAGAGTAGATAAAAGTATGACACCGGTCATACATCCATGCAGAAAAGTTCCATTTGCTCTTCAAAAGCAACTGAAGGCAGAGTTGGACAGGATGGAAAGCCTGAACGTGATTCAGAAGATAGATGAGCCTACTGAGTGGGTGAGTTCCCTCGTCGTAGTGGACAAAAAGAATGGAAAGCTCAGAATTTGCCTGGATCCAAGAGAGCTAAACAGAGCAATAAAGAGAGAGCACTTCAAGCTTCCTACACGTGAGGAAATCATGGCACAGTTTGCAAATGCAAAATATTTCAGCAAGTTAGATGCATCCTCAGGATTTTGGCAGATGAAGCTGGACGAAGCAAGTTCAAGACTGTGCATGTTCAACACTCTATATGGCAGATACAGATTCCTAAGGTTACCATTTGGCATTGCTTCAGCTCCTGAAGTGTATCACAAGACTATCCATATGATCTATGAGCACTTGGAGGGAGTTGATACATCAATGGATGACATCATAGTATGGGGAACCACGAGAACTGAGCATGATGAGAGACTGAAAAAAGTGCTGGAAGCAACAAGGAAAACAAACCTGAAGCTGAATAGAGAGAAATGCCAGCTCGGGGTGACAGAACTGACATTCGTGGGAGATATCCTTAGCAGTGAGGGCATCAGACCAGATCCTAGAAAGGTGTCCGCCATTGAGAATATGCCAAGGCCACAATGCAAAAAGGACGTGCAGAGGTTTAATGGAATGATCAACTACATGGGTAAATTCATAACCAACCTCTCAGAAAAAATAGCACCACTGAGAAGACTAACTGAAAAGAACATAGAATGGGAATGGAATCATGAGCATGAGAAGTCATGGAGCGATCTGAAGAAACTGCTCACAGAGGAACCAGTTCTGAGGTTTTATGACCCAGCGAGACCCATCAAGATATCATCAGATGCATCACAGAGTGGGCTCGGTGCCGTTCTTCTGCAACAATATGACTACTGGCAACCTATTGCATATGCATCGCGCTCAATGACAGATGCGGAGACGCGATATGCTCAAATAGAAAAGGAGCTGCTCAGCATCACATACGCCTCTGAAAGATTTCACCAGTTTGTGGCAGGACAAGCAATCAGTGTAGAGACTGACCATAAGCCCTTGATTGCATTGTTCCAAAAGCCACTAAATAGCTGTCCGCTTAGAATACAAAGAATGATGATCAGGCTGCAACGCTATACACTGAATGTTGCGTACACACCGGGTAAGCTGATGTATACAGCAGACACGTTGTCCAGAGCTGTTGACCCAAGTGAGCCCGCAAACACCACAATGGATGAAAAAGTGAACGCCTACGTGGACATGATCACAAGTGCACTGCCCATAGCAGATGCAAAAATGGAGCTCATAAAGACTGAGACAAACAAAGATGAAACAATGAGACGACTGAAGAAAAGCACCTTGGATGGATGGCCCAACATGAAGCAAGACTGCTCACCTGACATAGCAGAGTACTGGAACTGCAGGGCGGACCTATCAGTGGTTGAAGACATCATCTACAAAGGAAGTAAAATAGTTATCCCAAAGAGCCTGAGAAAAGAGATGCTAAAAAAGATCCATGGAGGACATCTGGGAATCGAAAAGTGTAAGAAAAGAGCACGAGAGGTGATGTACTGGCCACGAATGAACCAAGATGTGACAAATGAGGTGTCAAACTGCACAATATGCCTGAAATATCGAGCAATCAATCCGGTAGAACCACTAAAGCCACACCCAGCACCAGACAGACCTTACCAGAAGGTAGGCGCTGACCTATTCGTATGTCAAGGGAAGGACTATCTTGTCGTCACAGACTATTACTCCCTGTATCCAGAGGTTTGTAGACTGTACACCACCACCGCAGAAGCTGTGATAAGAAGTATGAAAGCCATATTCTCCAGACATGGCGTGGCAAGTGAGGTCTTCACAGACAACGGACCCCAGTTTAACAATGCAAATTTCCGACACTTTGCCAAAGAGTGGGACTTTGTCCACACAACGTCAAGTCCTCACTATCCACAGTCCAATGGACTAGTGGAAAAATCGGTCCAGACAGTGAAAAGGCTGATGTACAAGGCAAAATACAGTGGAACTGACTTCTACCAGAGCATGTTTGTATACTGCACAACGCCGCTCGAGTGTGGTATGTCACCAGCCCAACTCCTGATGGGACGTCGGCTAAGGTGAAACCTACCCATCCCGGAGAACCTCCTGAAAACAAAAGAGGGGGAGAAAGTGAGGAAGTTCAAAGAACAACAGAAAGAAAAGCAAAAGTACTACTATGACAGAGGAACACAAAACCTACCTGAACTCCACACTGGTGACCAAGTAAGGTTCAAAGACAAAACAAACACATGGACTCAGAAGGGAACTGTCCTGAGTGAAGTTCAACCAAGATCATACACCATTCAGACAGATGAGGGTGCTGTTCTGAGAAGAAATCGTCGAGATCTTCTCATGGGACCAGCCACAGCAGGTCAAGAGACTGATACTGTTGAACAACCTGATCACACAGCTGAGAACCAATCATCTGAGGCAACAACTCAGATTCAAGGACAATCAATCAGAAAATCCTCAAGACACGTGAAGCCTCCTGAGAGACTCATTGAGCACATTTAAGGACTATTGTTATAGAAGGAAGTAATGTTATCTTATTCTTTCTTCAAGTTCTAGTGTATTGACATATTTCATGTGAACACACAAAGCAAGGGTAAAAAACTTTGATCATGATAATGATAATGTAAGTTCATTAAATGTTACAGTTAAAATGCAGATTAATACAAAGAAAACATGTTGTTAGTTAAAAGTAAAATACTTTTGTTTTAAGAAAGGGAGATGTAATGATATCAGCAAATAGTGATGATATTTGTCTGTGTTTGATTACTTATGCCTTACAGCATGTTTGTCTGTGTTTGATTGCTTGTGCCTGTGCAGCAGAGGTCATGTGACACAGACAAGCAGGCTGAGCTTTTTAGTTTCACTTTAGCTGCAGCTCAAGCATGGTGTGTCCTGAAAAGCTGTATGAATTCTTGAACAAACCTTAGATTAAAAGTTATTCTCTTTTATATAAATGTCTCATCATTGAACCCACAAGGAAATCAATACAGGGGCCATTTGGCCTGTTGTGCCTGTGCTAGGTCTTTGAAAGAGCTGTAATCTATGCTTCTTTGATCTACTATCCAAGTGGAGGAAGGAAGTGGAATAAACGACACTGAATGGCTCCTTGAATGAACCTGGCTCTTTACCTCCTTTTGCTGGCTCATAAGGTGAGCCTAGAATTTCTGGCAGCACATCTTGGGCTAGATTTTCAGTTTAGGCAGTTTTGGGGCGCTAGCTTTAGCGCCCGCCCGAAGTTAGCGCCCGCCCCAAAGTAGCGCCCCGTTGCCGGGAATTCAGTGGCTTCGCCCTAAGAGGTTGGTGGAGCGCTAAAAGAGGCGTTCCACTACTCTCTTTAGGCGCTAAGCCGGCGGTCCAGAGGGATAGCGCCCAGGCGGGGCGCAGCACGGGTGCGGTCATTTTTGCACTGACAGCAGACCCCGTGGTGCCGACCAGCTCTTAAAGGGGGAAGGGACGAATTAGTCTGCTGCCACGCCCTGCACACTGCAGCCTTGCAAAGAGGCCTCAACACTACTGCTCAGCCCCAGGGAGTCATGGCAACGCCAGAGAAGGCCCGTCAGCGTGCCCTGCGCTTCTCAGAGGGTGATCTGGACATCATGCTCACAGCTCTGGAGGTGAGGCGCAAGATCTTGTTTCCAGACAGTGGGAGGAATCCAACCCACCACGACTACACCAAAGCCTGGAAGCAGATCGCCCAGAGGGTGACATTCACCGGCGAGGCCCCCAGGACCCACACACAATGCCGTAAGAAGTACAACGATCTGACCAGGATTGTGAGGGTGAGTAGCCTTTCCAGTCTCCTCCTCATTCTTGCATGTACACCTGACATGATGGGCAAAGGGACCTGAAAGTCCTTTTGGCCAGCCCTCAGCCAGCAGCATTGGGACAGTCATGAGCATCAAATGGCCATTCGGCACTCTACACTTTGGCCAAGCTATTCCACCATGGGAGGCAGTGCACACTACATCAGGGCTTCACTCTGTCCAAGCTATTCCACCATGGGAGGCAGTGCACACTACATCAGGGCTTCACTCTGTCCAAGCTATTCCACCATGGGAGGCAGTGCACACTACATCAGGGCTTCACTCTGGCCAAGCTATTCCACCATGGGAGGCAGTGCACACTACATCAGGGCTTCACTGCGCCCTTACAGCCCGTCCTTTCTCTTGCAGGCTAAAGTAGCGTTTAATCGCCAGGCCCGTGCCAGGGGTGGCCGCGCCAAGCTGCAGAAGCTCACTCGGCTGGAGGAGCGCGTGTGTGTGCTCATGGGAGCACGTGTGATTGTCCCCACAGCGTGCGGTGTATCCGACCCTCCACTGCCCGGCAATGGTAAGGACCTCGCCTTTTGGCCCTCTCGCGTGGCACTGGCCCATCCGAGCTACCTCCTTTGCCACTGTCCCACCAATGCGCTGAATCCCACCAGTCCTAACTCCCTCGCTGACGCCGTCTCCTCACTCTGAAGCTACTCTTGTGCATTCCTGCTTTCAGCTGGTGACGACCAGGACCCTGAGGCTGCCAGTGACAGCACCTCCAACCAGGAGGAGGAGGAGGAGCAAGCCGGACCTTCGGGGGAACAGTCACGTCCCGCAGGAGAGGAGGAAATGCTCGACACCTCCTCACTGGACGAGTGCCTGGAGGAACTGTCGCAGGGCAATGCAGCTTCTGGGACCAGTGGCGTCCAGCCACCCAGCAGCCGTGCGCGTGGCCCGCGGCCTTCCCCCCAAAGGGGGGAAGGATCAGAGGGGAGTGCTGCTGCTCGGCACACTCGCCGTCACCAACGCGGCAAGGGTCCCCTAGTTCGGCCCCCTCCTCCCCAGCGGGAGAGTCGCGACTCCAGTCCGGACACCTTCACTTCGGAGGAGGTGCGGAAGCTCGATCAGATGGCCGACGACTCGGACCGGCGCCACACGGAGCTCATGAGCGTGGTGGGGCGCATGCCTGAGGCCATCGAGTCGCTGGCGACCAGTGTGCGCGAGTTCGGGGCAGCAACTGCCGCGACTGGCCGCATGCTAACTGATGCCGTCAAGACCCTGGCGGATGTGATGCGCGCGCACACCAGGACCAGAGGGCCACTCACTGCTGCCACACGCGCTGTCTCAGGCAGGCATCGCCAGGGCAGGCGCCGCGCTGGACCATCCCAGCAAGCCGGCCGTCGGCTGATTGCTGCGGATCCTGCAGTGCGGGCCCGGCCGAGTGCCACCGCGCCACAGCACCAGCCAGCGCATCCCAGACGCCAGCTGGCCCACATTGCACCATCCGTCGCCGCCATTCCCCCTCTGGGGCGTCAAGGGCAAGCGGCTGCAGCTGATGGTGGCCAGGCTCAGGCGCGCCACTCAGGAGACGGCCCCTCGAGGCCCAAACGCCGTGTAGGCCGCCCCCCAGCGGCATCTGGCGGAAGGGCATCTGAGCCTCAGGCGCCTTCCCCCAGCCTCGCAGCAGCCACTGGGCAGAGCTTGCGAAGGAGCAGCAGGCAGGGCAGGGGAGGCAAAATGCTGGCCAAGGTCTCGCCCTCGCGGGCCACTCAGTAGAGGGTGTGGCCAGCTTTCCTTTAATATGGCGGTGGCCATCTTTATTTTGCCCATGGTTGTGCTTTTGGAGGGCTTTTTTTTTGCGTTAGGCCGACGTTGAGGCCCGGTTTCAATAAAGGTGGAGTGGCTCCTCCCCAGTTTGTGGGAGTGAGTCGTTTGTTGGGCTTTTTGTGGGGCCCGTTTATTGTTTTTGGGGATTCATGTGGGAAGGGCTTTTCATTTTTGTTTAATAAAAAATTATCTTTATTCATGCAGTCTCCATGGTTGTTCTTCTTAGTGTTTGTTGGCTTCGCCGGCTGAGGGCTTGCGGAGCGGCTGCATTCATCTTCCCTCATGGCCCCTGGCCATTCCCTGACAGGGGGCTTAGAAGTACCGTGTAATAAGGTGGCGTCGTGCGGCCCTTGGCCCTGGTCGCTCCCTCCTGGGAACGTACTCCTGCTCCTCCTCCTCCTCCTCCTCCTCCTCCTCATGCTCCTCCTGCTCCTCCTCCTGAGGTGCTGGTCCAACGTCAGGTGGCAGTGCCTGAGTCCTGCGGATAGCCAGGTTGTGTAGCATGCAGCAAACCACCACAAATTGGGAGACCCGGTCCGGCGAATACTGGAGAGCTCCTCCGGAGCGATCAAGGCAGCGGAACCGCTGCTTGAGGACCCCAATAGTTAGCTCGATGATGTTGCGGGTGGTTTGATGGCTCTCGTTGTAGGCCTCTTCAGCAGCGGTCCTGGGCGCGCGGAGCGGGGTCATGAGCCAGGTGCACAAAGGATAGCCTTTGTCCCCGAGTAGCCATCCTCTTGGGGGAGGCTGTGCCTGGAACATGTCATGCACAGTACTCTGCCGCAGGATAAAGGCATCGTGGCTGCTGCCTGGGAAGCTGGCATTGACTGCCATGATGCGCTGCTTGTGGTCACAGACCAGCTGCACATTCAGAGAATGGTAGCCCTTCCTGTTGCGATACTGCTCGCCATGCTCCAGAGGGGCCCGCAAAGCCACATGCGTACAGTCAATGGCGCCCTGCACCAAGGGGAATTCCCCGAGTCTGGAAAATCCCAATGCGCGCTGATGCTGGCTCTCCAGGGCCATGGGGAAGGAGATGAATTGGCTTCTCCTTCTGAACAGTGCTTCGGTCACCTGGCGGATGCAGCGATGTGCGCCGTACTGGGAGATGTTTGCTATGTCCCCAGCAGCGTATTGGAAGGAGCCGGTGGCATAGAAGTTCAATGCCACTGTCACCTTCACTTCCACCGACAGAGACGTCCTGCACCTGAGCTTTGGCCGCAGATCTCGGCGAAGCAGGTGGCAGATCTCTGCAATCACCCCCTTCCGGAATCGGAGCCTTTTAACACATCGCGCGGCACTCATGTTTAGGTAGGAGCGCTGCTGGCGGTATAGCCTGACTGGGTAAGGCCTACGTGGCCGACGCCTGTAGCCCCCTCTGCCTCTAGCCAGGGCTGCCCCTCTCACAATACGTCTGCGAGCCCTACGGACATGGAGCTGCAGCTCCGCGTTGGCACCCCATGCAACCCCCATCAAATCCTGGCAAACACTCTAATTTCCAAATGGCCACTTGCAGCGCTGTTGCCTGAGTCCAAAAATACCTGGCTCTTGCTGCTTGAAACCAGTTAGCTATCCTCCTTGTTGTGTCTCCAGAAATGCGTTGCACAAGACTGTTTTCTGAAATAATGGATGGCCTTTATACTGGAGAGGACGTTCCCTTTAATTAGCGCCCCCCGGGGCCCGCGCTGGTTGTGTTGCGTTCCTTTTTCCAAACGCTCCGGCCGCCCGCCGCACAATGGGGCGGTCCGACTGAAGTTTGCAATCGGGGCTGCCAAAGGGCGTTGCACGAGGATGTGACGTCATTTTCTGCGCGCGCATCCGGGCGGGCGCTAAACTTTGCGCCGGCGCTAACGGGCAACTTAATTTGGGGCGGGGCGCAAACTGCGCTGCGCCCGGGCGCTACACGCATAGCGCCCGGAAATCACTTCTCTTAAGGCGCTAACTGCTGGCGCAAGCAACTGAAAATCTAGCCCCTATAGTCTCTTTTAAGACTCTCTGTTACAAGTTTAGGATCTTGCCTTAGATATTCTCTCAGGTAGAGTGTTGTTAGTCACTCCATAATCAGTCTGGGCATCTTATGGGGTATACCATACTGCCCAATATCCAACTGTACAATAGTGTAACTCAAGAGCATAGCATAACCCTTGTAATCTGAATCAGATATTCATGCATTTAATAATTGTCCCCCAGTGCCTCTCCATACCTTTCAAAGACAGTCTGAAAAATGACTTAGCAAGAAAAAGCCAGATTGTTAACTTGCTTTATTTAATAGCAAGTGAGCCTACAACGTAAAAGTTATGATCAAATTCACTTAACTCAGTCAGTACAACTTGTCTCCACATGATAACACAAAATAATGAACACGCTATGCTTCCCCACAAGGGGGTTGATTTACTTGACAATTCCTAATTGCCCTCAGATTCACTGCCCTCATTTCCTCCATTAATCTCTCCCTTAATGTAAACTTCCCCACTCATATATACAGCCACCCCCTTGATCTTATCATCTCACGTGGCCTCGCTATCCCCTCCGTAACCATCACTGATAAGGCAGTCTCTGACCATTTCCTTATATCACCCTCTACACATATTCCATGTCTCCCTCCTAACCCCACTTCTTTTCATATCTACCCCTAGAAAAAACTCTCCCTCAAGTCCCTTACCACTTCAGTTTCGAATTCGCAACTATCCAGCCTTTGGCCTACAATTCTGCATGACATTTCTGCAGCTATTGACCTAGTAAATCACACCCTCTCCACCACTTTTGATGCCTTTGTCCCCACTAAAATCATTGCACTCTCTCACCCTAGTCATTCCCCCGGTATACCCCTCATTTCTGCTCCCTTAAATCCAAGGGACGCAGACTTGAATGTCTTTGATGGACAACTGGTCTAATCATCAATTACCAGATTTGGCTAGATAATATAAAGCACTACCGGGTCCTGCTCTCCATCACTAAAACCGCCCACTACTCTAAGATCATTTTGGACATCAAAAATAACACCAGGCTTCTCTTCATCACTAACCATCTTCTCAAACCACCCTCCCCTGCCTCTTCCTCCCTCACTGTAGTGTATGTACCTTTAAGGGGAGAACTACTTTTTACACCTCCTGTATACTGTAGTACCGGCAGTGACCACACCTGTATATAAACCCTGAGTAGGGATTTGTACTGTTAGTTTAGAGTAACCCTCATCCAGTAAACACCTGTTGATTGTTCCTCTGCAGTCTCTGTCTATTTATTGAAGGACACCATCCATCAAGATTCACGGATTTAATATTGGCGATGAGTGGATTCAAACCTACCTGAAACTTTGCATCACCTCCCAGGGATTCGCTCCTGGAGAGCAGTGAAAGGGGAAGGCCGAGTCCAGAAGTGCGGGTGTCGACCATCCAGAGAGGACTTGAACATCACAGAGGAGGCTGCGGAGAGCTGGGCTTGGTTCTCCAGTCGCGATGATCCAGCGCAGCGGGCTGGCAGCAGGTACGGCGCAGACCCATCCTGGACAGCGGCAGCTGGAGCCGACCGACGGCTCAGAAAAAGGCCGAGCAGCGTCGACGGGGTAAGAGAGAGGGTAAAGCACACAGGGCACAGCTGGGGTTGAAGACCGAGTGGCGTCAGCGAGAGAGGCGCACAGGAAAATGCGCAGAGCACAGCCAGTGTTCAAGGGCCGAGCAGCGTCCGCGGAGAAGAAGGGAGACGCCATTTAAAAAAAAATTTTTTAGCCGCAGCGGAGAAGAATGGAGAGCGCGGGAAGAAAGGAAAGCGCGGGAGACACTATTTTGAGCCAGCGGAGAAGAAGGGAGAGCGTGGGAGATGCCATTTTTAGCCAGTCTAACCACACCCAGGGATGCCAAAGAGTGGCAGTGTCACAGCGTTCGACAATGAAGTCGAAGATTGGGCGACATATGTCAAACGCATAAAAGTGTACTGCAAGGCAAATGAAGTGCCAGATGCCAGGAAAGCACTGGTATTGTTGAATTCCATGGGTGCAAAAACGTATGGCTTACTGCAAAACCTAGTAACCCCAGAGAAGCCAGTGGAAAAGGATTTTCAAAGCATAGTGGCAATCCTACAGGACCACTTAAACCCACACCGCTGCTGATAGCAGAAAGATTTAAGTTTCACAAAAGGAAGCAGCATAAAGACGAAAGTAATGCTGAGTATTTAACGGAACTGCGCAAGCTATCGTAACACTGCCAGTTTGGAACGGGACTAGCAGATACTTTAAGGGACAAGTTTGTGTGTGGGCTTCAAAGTGAAGGAACCCAGAAAGGGATTCTATCAGAAAAGGATCTTACGCTGGACAAGGCTTTCAGCATGGCAGTATCACACGAAGCAGCAGCACGGGGCGCGGCTGAGATACAACGGAGACCACAAGAATATGGCACAAATGAAATGGCATACGGAACAGTGAAGTGCTATTGCTGCGGCAGAACAACACACGACCATAAAGATTGCTGGTTCAAGGACCAAGTGTGCAGACAGTGTGGAAAAGAAGGACACATAGCAAGAGTCTGCAGGTCGGAAAAGAAAACCAGCAGCAAGAAATCTCCACAGGAGAAGTACAAGAAGGTACATAAGGTGACGGAGAGTAGTTCGGACGAACAGAAAAGGGATACAGACTCCGGAAGCAAGCAGCTGGGTTGTCTGAAACTACATAATGTGATCAAAACTATCTGGGTCACGCTCAAGATAGCCGGAGTCCAAGTGAAAATGGAATTGGACACAGGATCAGCCGAAACAGTCATAAACCGAAGGGACTACAAGCGGCTATTCTCACATATACCCTTGAGAGATACAGAGATCGTCTTGAAGACGTACACGGGGCAAAAAGTCTACCTCAAAGGAAAAATAAGGGTGAACGTTATATATAATGGCAAGGAAACACCAAAAATGGACCTATAATTATTGCCAGAGGGAGGACCACCACTACTAGGACGTGAATGGATCCGGAAGATACAGCTAGATTGGCATTCCATACAAGCACTGACTGTAGATGCCAAAAAGGATGACAACGTCACACCTGGACGACTGTCAATAATGCTAACTGACGCACAAGAAGTGTTCCAGGAGGAACTCGGAACACTGAAAGGCATAACAGCGATGATTAAAATAGAGGAAAATGCAAGATCAAAGTTTTTTAAGGCCAGACCAGTGCCTTATGCAATCCGCCCAGCCGTCGAAGCAGAGCTGGAAGGTTTGGAATGTTCAGGAGTACTGTCCAGAGTGGACTGGAGCGAGTGGGCTACACCCATCATTCCTGTAATGAAGACGTCATTGAGTAATACGCCTGGGGAACCAAAGAAAGTTTGCATCTGTGGGGACTTTAAGGTGACAGTGAACCCAGTCCTTCACACGGTGTAAGATTCGCAATTTTCAGCAAAAATCACGCAAGAAAACTGGATAAAATAAGACTGTTTATTGACCAAAGTAAGCTTGCACAGAAAAACCTTTGATAAAAGGGCATACAAAATGGCCGCCAGGCCCCGTGATCAGTTTCTGAACCATTTTATTTCTGTTACTACAAGCCAGACAGGCTTGTGGATTGAAGACAGTGAGCCCGCAAAAGCCAGTATCTGGGAACCGAAACTCAGAGGAACAGCATACATATTCAATGGATTACAAGTACAGGATGGGGCCCATCAAGATATGGGCGGACAATGCAAAATCACTCATACCCATTTATTGTACAAAGGAAAAACCGTTTAGCAGCCATCAAGGAAAATCTCCGGACCGATCAATATGCGAACCGAGCCGCGGTGACAATGCAAAAGACATTAAAAGACATTATCGGCCAGGAAGGCCAGTTTAAGTTATCACCGGCTCCGTTACAAGACAAAGCGCCCCTGCAGAGATTTCTGCCCGCCAAAATTAATACAAAGACAGGACTATGATTTGGCGGGAGATAAGACTGTTCCAAAAGAGTATGACTATGGATTGAAAGTCCATATACGTTACTTCAACTTCTTCGGACGGGGCCAGGATCGGCGCCTCTTCCACTTCGGCAGATGCAGAATCGATGAAAACATTTTCGTCTTTTTTTAAAGACGGACGGTTTCGCTAAAAAGACAACGTGGTCGGTGTTCAGCCAAACAAGGCTCGGCCACGACGAGAAGACGACGAGGGTGGCCTGGGTGCTGGGGTCGGGAGATCATCGACGACCCAGGCCGACGGAGAAGAAACCCTCTGGAGAACCGACCAGGCCGGAGACAAAAGACAGTCCGGGCCTGACACTTCCGTGTCTCAACATCCCATTGGGTTGTTGTTCTACTCCATGAACAAATATCCACGACAGGCTTAGTGGATCTCAACCTTGACGAGCGCTCATCGAGGCTGTGTCTACCCCATCGCCTCGAGAGAGAGAGAGAGAGAATATCGACTGCGCCAGAAGTTTCCAAATCCACGTGACGACGGAAAGCGGTGCCAAAAAGGCTGCAAACCCCCCTTTCTCGCGATTTCGAGAGTGGTGAGCATGATCCCAGGTTCCCCAGGTCGAAACTTAGTTTAGGTATAGGGGAGGGAGTTAAGGGAAATCGTAATGTGTTTCCCCTTTTACGATGTGCCGTGTGTTCCCCATTTCCATAGAGTCAAGTTCATAAATTTGTGCATGATTGTAGTTACTTTAATCTGTGCCTATGACATGTATTTTGTAATGCTTCAAACTGTTTAAAAATAAAAGCATCCATTTCGTGCTATTCAGCCTGGTCTATTGAGTCCTTTTCTCTGCACTACTGTTCTCTGCATCTAAGTCCAAGGTCTAGAACCGTAGGGGGAGTGGGTCGAACCACTCAAGGGTAATTCTTGCACGAAGCCTGGCAGGAGGCCAGAACGGGCAAGAGAGCAGGAAAAAAACCCCTACAGACGGTACAATATCCGCTTCCGCGGATTGAAGATATTTTCACCTCGCTATCTGGAGGGAAACGCTTCACTAAGATTGATCTGGCCCAGGCGTACCTGCAAATGGAGGTAGAAGAAGCCTCGAAACAGTACCTCACGATCAACACTCATAAAGGTCTCTACCAATACAACCGGCTGGTGTTCGGGGTAGCATCAGCTCCAGCTATATGGCAAAGGACAATGGATCAAGTCCTGCAAGGGATTCCAGGGACCCAGTGTTATTTGGATGACATCCTGGTCATGGGCAGAAATGACAGTGATCACCTCGCCAACCTGGAGCAGGTGCTCACTAGATTGAAGGAATATGGGCTCCGAGCTAGTCGCCACAAATGCGAGTTTCTTTCCCAGGGCTGTCATCCTACTGAACTCCACAAATAAACTCTAAAGCCTGCACATCTGCCAATGCAATTTATTATGGTTATGTTTATGTTAATATACTACAAGCCAAATGTATGTTGAATGTTTAAATGTCTTAATCCAAATGTACACTCTCGGGAGCCGCAAGCCTACATTTCGTTGTACTGCACTTGTGCACTAACAATGACAATAAAAGTTGATTTGATTTGACTTGATTTGATTTGATTTTTCCAGAAGCAGATCTCGTATTGTGGCCACGTTATTGATGAAGAGGGGTTACATAAGTCCCCTGAAAAGATTGAGGCAGTAGCCAAGGCTCCAGCACCGGAAAATGTGTCACAACTGATGTCATTCCTCGGGCTGGTGAACTACTAACATAAGTTCTGGCCAAATTTGTCTACCGTACTACGCCCAATGAACACCCTACTGCAAACGGGGGTACCATGGAAGTGGAATGACGAATGTAAACGAGCTTTCCAGAAGAGCAAAGAATTGATCACATCAAAAGAGGTGTTGGCTCATTTCAACCCAGCACCACCAATTCGGTTAGCATGTGATGCATCACCCTATGGCATTGGAGCGGTGCTGTCGCACAAATTCTCGGATGGCTCAGAGAGGCCAATAGCCTTTGCGTCACGATCACTAACCTCAGCCGAGCGTAACTACGCCCAGATTGACAGGGAGGCCCTCAGCCTGGTTTGGGGAATGAAAAAGTTCAACCACTATCTGCACGGGCAGAAGTTCATCTTGCTGACTGACCACCAACCACTTGTCTCCATCTTTAATCCAAAGAAGAGCGTTCCGGTGATGACTGCGCAACGGCTACAAAGATGGTTCCTTTTTCTAGGGGCGAACCAATATGAAATCGAGTATAAGGGCACGAAACAGCATGGAAACGCTGATGGACTATCACGCCTGCCACTGCCTACTGCGAAGGAAGCACCAGCAGTGGACCCTGTCGAAATATTTCATTTGACTGTAATTGAACGCTTGCCTGTAACTAACGCTGATATAGAGAAGGAGACCCGAAATGACCCAACACTGTCTCGGGTATATGACTTGACGGTGGAGGGATGGCCAACACATGGCAACTCACTGTTGCCAGCATTCTCATCCAGAAGAGAACAGCTGTCAGTATGCCAGGGGACCTTGATGTGTGGATCCCGAGTGGTAATTCCACCCAAGTTAAGGGAGAGAATGCTCAATGAGCTTCACGAAGGCCATCTGGGAGGGGTGAAAATGAAAAGTCTTGCTCGGGCTTATGTGCGGTGGCCGGGGATCGATCAGCAAATCGAGGACCTGACAAAGAGCTGCTCAGGATGCCAGAAGGTCCAAAATGCACCACCACATGCCCCTCTACACCCATGGGAGTGGCCCTCATCTCCATGGCAACGTGTGCATATTGATTTTGCTGGTCCATTCATGGACTCAATGTTTTTAATATCCGTGGATCCGCACTCGAAATGGCCTGAGGTGATCAAAATGTCCTCCACCACCACGGAGAAAACTATTGCAGTCCTACGGACCATATTTGCCAGGAACGGCTTGCCAGAGTAGATTTGCTCTGATAACGGACCACAGTTTGTGTCCGAGGAGTTTCGAAGATTTATAAAGAGGAATGGAGTAAAGCATTACACAACCGCCCCGTATCATCCAGCCACAAATGGATTGGCTGAGAGGTTCGTATAAACCTTTAAGAAAGCAGTAAGGGCCATGTGCGATGACGACATTCCACTGTAGCATAAGGTGGACAATTTCCTGTTAGCCTATGAAATGCGACACATGCAGTCACCAACCAGGCCCCGGCCATGATGTTCTTTAACCGAAGGTTGAGATCTCGTATGGATTTGCTCAGACCAAATGTACGAAGAAATGTTGAGAATAAGCAATTCCAGCACATCAATGAGAAGCCGACAAGGAGCTTCAATGTAGGGCAACCAGTCTTGGCCCGCGACTACCGAACAGAGAAATGGCAACCAGGAACGATATGCACACGGCAGGGGCCACTAATGTACACAGTGGATGTTGGGGAGAACATTGTGAGACGCCATGTCGACCAAATCCTCGAGTCACAGGAATGAGTCAACCCCATGTCTCGCGTACCTGGTGATGAACCCTATATACAGGTAGCATCTACCCCAGACACAGTAGCATCGGAAGCTGATGAACCAACCGACGACAGGAGGCCAGAATCACCTCCGCACCAAGAGCAAGACACTCAGGAAAGGCGCTATCCAGAAAGGATCAGGAAGCCGCCCCAAAGACTGAATTTATAAATGGACTATTTTCATTTAGTGTTGCATGTTAAAAGTGTTAATTGTTAAATGAATGTTATGGTACTGTTAATCTAAAAGGGGAGGAAGTGTAGTGTATGTCCCTTTAAGGGGAGAACTACTTTTTATAGCTCCTGTATACTGTAGTACCGGCAGTGACCACACCTGTATATGACCCCTGAGTAGGGATTTGTACTGTTAGTTTAGAGTAACCCTCATCCAGTAAACACCTGTTGATTGTTCCTCTGCAGTCTCTGTCTATTTATTGAAGGGCACCATCCATCAAGATTCACGGATTTAACACTCACCTCCAACTATAATAGGAGGAGCTGATGGACTTCTTTGTTAAAAAGATCGACAACATCTGTTCAGCTGCCTCTGCTACTTCCCTCCCTCTCCCTAGCCTACCAGACCTTACTTCCTTTCCATTTCACCCCGCCCGCCCTAACCCTAAATCTGCACATTTCTCTAATTTATCTCTTATCTCCCCTCTTGACCGTTCAATGCTCATCTTGTCAATGAGACCAACCTCCTCTCTCGACCCTATTCCTACTAAATTGCTGACCACCCAACTTCCCCCTGGCTCCCATGTTATTGTTAATGGATCTCTCTCCTCAGATATTGTCCCCCTTTCCTTCAAATCTGCCATCATCACCCCTCTCCTCAAAAAAAGCTTGACCCTCTCTGTCCTTGCAAACTATTGTCCTATATACAACCTTCCTTTCCTCTCCAAAGTTCTTGAATGTGTTGTTGCCTCCAAATCCGTGCCCATCTGTCCCAGAACTCCTTGTTTGAATCCCTCCAATCAAACTTCCGCCCCCACCACAGTACTGAAACAACTCTTACCAAGGTCACAAATGACATCTTAATTGACTGCTACCAAGATAAGCTTTCCCTTCTTGTCCTTCTGGACCTGTCTGCAGCCTTTGACATGGTTGACCACAAAATTCTGCTCCAATGCCTCTCCACTGTTGTCCAGCTGGATGGGACTGCACTCGCCTGGTTTCATTCCTATCTTTCCAGCCATAACCATCGAATCAACTGCAATGGCTTCTCTTTCCGATCTCGCACCGTCACCTCTGGTGTCCCCCAAGGATTAATCCTTGGTCCCCTCCTATCTCTCATCTACATGCTGCCCCTCGGTGACATCAACTGGCAACACAACGGGAGTTTTCACTTGTTTGCTGATGACACCCAGCTTTACCTCTCCTCCACCTCTCAGAAACCGCCACCATTTCTATGCTATTAGACTGTTTGTCCGACATCCAGCACTGAATGAGTAGAAATTTGCTCCAATTAAATATTGTGAAGACCGAAGCCATTGACTTTGCTTCACGCCATAGGCTCCATTCCTTTTCCACTGATTCAATCCCTCTGTCTGATAACTGTCTAAGGCTGACCAAGTCTGTTCGCAATCTTGGTGCATATTTGATCACAAATTGAGCTTCCTACCTCATATCCGTTCTCTCACTAAGACCGTCCATTTCCTCCTTCGTAATATCGCCTTTCTCCACCTTTACCTCAACTTATCTGCTGCCAAAATCCTCATCCATGCCTTTATCACCTCTAGACTTGACTATTCCATTGCACTCCTGGTTGGCCTCCCTAGTTCTACCCTCCATAAACTTGAGGTCATCCAAAACTCTGCTGCCTGTGTCCTAATTCGCATCAAGTCCCACTCACCCAGCTCCTCTGTGTTCTCTGACCTCCATTGGCTCCCGGTTAAGCAACGCCTTGATTTTAAAATTCTCAACCTTGTTTTCACATCCCTCCATGGTCTCTCCCTTCCTTATCTCTGTAATCTCCTCCAGCCTTATAATTCCCCTAGACCTCTGCGCTCTGCCTATTCTGGGCTTTTGAACAACCCCGATTTAATTGCTCCACCATTGGCGGTCATGCCTTCAGCTGCCCACACCCTAAGTTCTGGAATTCCCTCCCTAAGTGTCTCTGCCTCTCCACTTCTCCTTCCTCCTTTAAGACGCTTCTTAAAACCTACCTCTTCGACCAAGCTTTTGGTCAACTGCCCTAACATCTCCTTATATGGCTTGGTGTCAAATTTTTCTTTTTGATAATGCTCCTGTGAAGCACCTTGGGATGTTTTATTATGTTAAAGGCACTATATAAATACATATTGTTGTAGTTGTTGCCCTCTTGCATGCTAAACTTCTGAGCCTAACAATTTTCTGCCTTTGCAGCTTTCTGTTTAAAAACCTGACTGACTCCCTGTGTGTATCTCTCTCTGTCTCCCTGTTTTCACAACCTAAAAGGAAGGCTGACTCCCCTGGGCAAGCACCCAACAAAATGGATGTATCGTGTTCATCGATTACTAAGACGGGCTAATTGTTTACAGTTTTTGGGAAAATTAGTATCTTATCTACCTTTTGTCTCAGTGCCTTTTTAAATATCTGGACCTACTCCTGACATGCTATTGCTGCTGTGTGCTCCCTCAACAAGTCCTGTGGAATATTGTTAGAAACTAGGGGTGCCTAAAAATGTATATGGCTTTTAAATAATAAGTTTTGTTTTCCTGGGAAGCTTGCATTAGAATTTGAGACAGTCTTTCTAATCAGTTAGATTAGGTGAAACATAAACATTCCACACGGGGGCCCATAGGATGGTCCTGCCAGGCTAGTTATCTGTTGTTTGTAAGTTAGGGTTTTGACTTTGTTAATGTAACTTTAATTTGGCCAGTGAAGGCCCAGCCTATGTTTCTTCCATTGTTACTAATAACCATATTATAATCTCCACAGATAGAATTTGGAGTTTGTTTTGGCAGAACTGCTTGTGAAGATAATTAAAAGTTAATTAGGAAAAGACATAGAGAAGGATAAGGTATCCATCTTAGAATGGGCCATTTGCTAGATGAAGGTGAGATAGCGACTGATTAATGTGCGACAGCTCCAGCTGGGGCCATGATTAAGAGGGACAGGGCCGGGCCTTGTACTTGTTGGGAAAAAGGAGGAGAGAGTAAAAAGAGATAAGATGGATTCCAGTAGAGGAACCTTCAAAATGTAAAAACAAGAAAGATAAATTGGATGAAGTAATGAGACCTTCTTTTGGGGAGGGCTTTCATCCAAACACCAAGACAAAGAACTTAAGCTGTCATTGGTTGATGAAGTTTTGGAGGAACCTCTATAGGTTAAATGATCTTGTCAATAACTTGGCCTCAGGCCCACCCCTAAAAAGAGAATAAAAAGTGATACCCCAAGGGCTTGCACACAGACAGTGGGAGAGCCGAACAGCTGGTCGAACACTCTTTTAAGAGTAATCCCATGCTCACCATTGAAGGCCCGAGAGACAGAGAAAGACAGAGAGAGAGAGAGAGAGAGAGAGAGAGAGACCAGAAGCCAGAGAATTGTTGACGCAGCCAGCCGTCTGTCCGATCAGGTCCGATATCAGCTGCTTGTCACGGTCGTATGTTTTTGCTGTATTACTAGTGTGTTATATTCCATCCTAAACTCTGATTAAACACAATATACCCACCATATTGGTTTGCACTTGATCCTCTTATAACCTTTTATATCCTGTAGCAATTTACGATGAACTGACATTTGGAGACTATGTAATCTTATTACATTACCATCACCGAATCCCCCACCATCAACATCCTGGGGGGTCACCATTGACCAGAAACTTAACTGGACCAGCCACATAAATACTGTGGCAAAAAGAGCAGGTCAGAGGTTAGGTATTCTGCGGTGAGTGTCTCACCTCCTGACTCTCCAAAGCCTTTCTACCATGTACAAGGCACAAGTAAGGAGTGTGATGGAATACTCTCCACTTGCCTGGATGAGTGCAGCGCCAACAACACTCAAGAGGATCAACACCATCCAGGACAAAGCAACCCATTTGATTGGCACCCCCTCTACCACCTTTAACATCCACTCCCTCCACCACCGGTGTACCATGG
The DNA here is from genome assembly GCF_052327205.1 of Somniosus microcephalus. Taxonomy (NCBI): domain Eukaryota; kingdom Metazoa; phylum Chordata; class Chondrichthyes; order Squaliformes; family Somniosidae; genus Somniosus; species Somniosus microcephalus. Next base: position 186,754,177 of record NC_140993.1, on the reverse strand, counting down.
CGGCAGTGTGTACTATCTACATGATGCGCTGCAGCAACTTGCCAATGCTTCTTTGGCAGCACCTCCCAAACCCGCAACCTCTTCCACCTAGAAGGACAAGGGCAGCAGACACGTGGGAACACCACCACCTCCAAGTTCCCCTCCAAGTCACACACCATCCTGACTTAGAAGTATATCGCCGATCCTTCATCGTCGCTGGGTCAAAATCCTGGAACTCCCTACCTCACAGCACTGTGGGAGTACCTTCACCACACGGACTGCAGCGGTTCAAGAAGGCGGCTCACCACCACCTTCTCAAGGGCAATTAGGGATGGGCAGTAAATGCTGGCCATGCCAGCGACGCCCACATCCCATAAAAACAAATAAAAAATGTAATTTTTTTTTAACATATTACGCTGGCCATAAAAAAATCCTGTGTAAGCTTCCTACAGGTTTCTCCAGAAGTTCTATGTGCAATGAATGAAGTTAAAGTTGAATCAATAATATATCTCCAATCATGTCTCACATTATCAGCAAGAGGTGATACGCTCTGATGAATTTTTTTAATAGAAAGTTACTGACATAGAACAAAATCGCACAATAAATCAAAATCATTGGATTCAGCAGTGGCTTTAGGAACTCTGTTAGAGTAATACTTCAGGATACAGTTATTCGCTGTTCAGCAGAAAAGTAAAGCAAATAAAGATCAAAGAAGCTAATTAAGGTAACAAACGTCTTGAGACAGATTGTACAAGGACAGAGGTGAAAAAGTGTGTTTAATTACACATGTAGTGAAATGAAGGTGTGCTCATCATTTTGAGACAGGTTGAGAACGTATGTATTGAGATTGAGATAAATTATACAGCAAACATATCCAATAAAAATTACAGTAATGTAGGAATGTCTAGTTCCTATCCAAAAGACTGAGGTCCACTCAGGCGATCAAATAAACGGGGTTTAATGAAAGCTAACAGAGTTTAACGAATAACAACAGGAGAACATCAAATATAGGTCTAGTCAGTTCGGAGGCTCCACGAGGACTGCTTGGGCGGTCCCGTGGCTGACGTCATGACATCATCACGTTTTTCCCGCCGGTGGGGGATCACGTGATGAACGGCGTGACGTCATCGCGTTTACCCGCACTATTAAAGTGATCGCGCTCTGTACATGTAAACAGTGAAAACAAAGATACAGACTCAGGCTGTAGCCAACATATTATTAAAGGGAATTATATACAATTGATTGGAGTCCCTTGGTGGTTCTGCCACATGCGCCACCCCAGAATTGTCTTTAATAGCAAAAGTAAAATGGCGAGGAGGCCTGACAAGCCTGTCAGATCGACTTCTGTAGCCTTGAAGTGGAAGCTGATGGACGGCGGGCGAGCTGGCGGGTGGTTGCGTTTGATCTGGCATGGCGACTGTGGGCGGTTGGCCACGTTTCGGCAGTTGTGTGATCTCGACTGGGCGGTCAAGGTCCAAGTGAGCCGGCTTCAACCGGTCAACCGAAATGTGGTCCAGTTTACCTCCAACATCGACTGAAAAAGATTTGTCTCCCGGCTCTATCACACGGAAAGGACCAGTGTAAGGGGGTTTGAGCGGGTCCCGATGAGCGTCATGGCGGATAAACACATAGTCGGCGTTCTTCAGCTCAGCTGGGGTGTGGGAGCTCTGCAAGCCGTGATGCGACGTAGGCACTGGAGCAAAACTTTTGGCTGCCTCCTGGTGGCTGATGAGCTGCTGGGATGCGGACCATGGCTCTGTTGGAGTCGGAAGGAAATCACCTGGTACGCGTAGCGGCTGGCCATATATGAGCTCCGCCGAGGACGATTGAAGATCTTCTTTAGGTGCCGTACGAAGACCCAAAAGGACCCATGGAAGCCTGTCGACCCAGCCCGCGCCTTGAAGGCTGGCTCGCAGTGCGGCTTTGAGTGACCTGTGGAATCGTACGCACAGGCCGTTCACCTGTTGATGATAGGCAGTGGTGCGATGTAGCTTGACGCCGAGCCCCTGAGCCACAGCGTTCCAGAGCTCCGAAGAAAACTGCGGCCCACGATCAGACGAGATGTCCGCCAGTACCCCGAAGCGGGTGACCCAAGAGGAGATTAATGCCCTGGTGACGTCTGCGGAAGTGATGGATGACAGAGGAACCGCCTCCGTCCATCGAGTGGTGCGGTCCACCATTGTAAGAAGATGAGTAAACCCATGCGAAGGCGGAAGTGGCCCCCCAGGTCCACATGCACATGATCAAACCTACGTTCCGGAACGGCGAAAGTGGCCAATGGAGCCTTGACGTGACGCTGCACCTTGGCCTTTTGGCAGACCACGCAGGTGTTGGCCCAGTCGCGAACATCCATGTGCATGCCCCGCCACACGAATTTGGACGACATAAGCCATTGCGAGGCCTTCATGCAAGGGTGCGGCAACCCGTGTATGGCTTCAAAAACTTTTCGGCGCCAAGCGACCGGCACGATAGGGCGAGGATCTCCTACGGAGACGTCGCAGAGTAGTGTAGTGCCCGCGGCGTGGAGTTTGACGTCGGCCGCTTGGAGGCTAGAGGGGTTGGTTCTGTAAGATTGGACTTCCGGATCTGAGGCTTGATCCGCAGCCATGAGGGCATAGTCGATGCCGAGCTGGACTGCATGAACAGTCGCGCGGGATAGGCAATACGCCACCAGGTTGTCCTTACCGGACACATGCTGAATGTCAGTGGTGAATTCTGAGATAAACGTCAACTGACGTTGCTGTCGAGCTGACCATGGTTCGGCGGTCTTGGCCATAGCGAGCACAAAAGCCTTGAACGGACGTCCCTCTAGCAAGAACCGGAAATGGCGGATGGCCAGAAAAAGGGCCAGCAACTCCCGGTCGAACATGCTGTACTTCCATTCGTTTCGCCGTAGTTGACGGCTGAAAAATGCCAGAGGTTGCCACATCCCATGCACCCACTGTTCCTGCACTGCGCCAATGGCGTAATCCGACGCGTCTGTGGTAGGGCCATGGTGGCACCTGGCAGCGGTACTCCAGCATGGTTGCGTTGGCAAAGGCGCCTTTTGTGTTGACGAACGCCCGGTCCATGTTGACCGTCGAGCTAATCGGATCCTTGCCGGACTTGCCCTTGAGGGCCTCGTACAGGGGCTGCATGAGCAGAGCTGCATTAGGGACGAACCGGGGATAAAAATTGACCATCCCGAGGAACTCCTGCAGGGCCCTGACTGTCTGCGGGCGCGGGAACGAAGTAACTGCCTCCACCTTCGTTTGCAGGGGAATGGCGCCGTCCGATATGATGCGATGGCCTAAGAAATCAATCTGCTGCAGGCCGAACTGGCACTTGGCCAGGTTGATGATCAAGCCGTGTTGACTGAGGCATCTAAAGAGGGCACGCAAATGGCAGATGTGCTCCTCTTTATTATGGCTGGCGATGAGGATGTCGTCGAGGTAGACGAACAGAAACTTGAGGTCCCAAAGCACGGAGTCCATCAAGCGCTGGAAAGCCTGTGTAGCGTTCTTCAATCCAAACGGCATCCGCAGAAATTCAAACAGGCCGAATGGGGTGATGACTGCAGTTTTCGGGACGTCTTGCGGGTGTACGGGGACCTGGTGGTAGCCACGGACAAGGTTGACTTTTGAAAAAAAGGTATTGCCCGCCAAATGGGCAGAGAAATCCTGAATATGAGGGATCGGGTACCGATCAGGAGTAGTGGCGTCGTTCAGGCGTCGGTAGTCGCCGCAAGGCCGCCATCCGCCGCCAGGCTTCGGAACAATGTGGAGAGGCGAAGACCAGGGACTATTCAACCGGTGAATAATCCCTAGCCGCTCCATCGTGTCGAACTCCGCTTTCGCAGCCGCGAGCTTGCCAGGTTCGAGGCGCCGGTCCCATGTGTATTCCGGGGAGCCAGTAGTGGTGATGTGATGTTCGACACCATGTTTCGTGGCCATGGAAGAGAAAGTGGGTCTGGTCAGGTCTGGGAAATCTCCGAGGAGGCGAGTGAAGTCATCTGGAGGTGGGGACACGCAAGAGACAGTGCGCGTCATGGTGTTACCACGGTAGCATGGGATGGAGTGAAAAGTGGCTTAATTGATCAACTGGTGGTGCCGTACATCCGCCAGGAGGCCGTTGGCGCACAAAAAATCCGCCCTGAGGATGGCTTGAGAGATTTTGGCCGTGATGAAATTCCAGTAAAACCGCTGGCCGCCGAAGCACACTTGGACCCGCCGGCTTCCGAAGGTCCGAATGGCACTGCCATTAGCCACCTGGGAGGAGGGGCCGTGCCCCCCGGCTTGTAGATCAAGATTTGATGCGGGTAGGATGCTACACTGCGCCCCAGTGTCGCAGAGGAAACATCGACCAGATAGGGAGTCATTGATGAAGAAGAGTTTTCCCGAATTACCGATTGCCATCGCAGCCGCGGGGCGCTCGTTATAACCAGTCCTCTTTCGACAGGGCGGCTGCTGGTTTTTTTGGAGCGAAAAGCTGCAGGGAGGGTGGCAGCATCTAGCTTTCACGCCAAAACGGGCGTGGTAGAAGCCCAACCCCGCAGGGTGAGGGGCTGGAGCAGCGTCTGTGGGGGATGGGTGCCTCGTGGCAGCGCAGTACTGCTGTATCACCACGACGATCTTGTCCGCATTGGCAGCCAGCTCTGCGCAGTCGATGACTTCCGACCTGCCTAGGGCAGCCTGAACTTGCTCTGGTAGCTGGCTGAGGAATAGCTCCCTGAAGAGGAAGAATTCCGGTTCGGAGCCCAGGAGCGTGAGCATCTGGCTCATGAGCTCGGACGGCTTGGAGTCCCCAAGGCCGGGCATATTGAGCAGCCTGCGGGCGCGATCCGACTTCGTGAGCCCAAAGACCTATAATAACCGCGCCTTTATCGTTTCATACTTGCGATCTTCTGGTGGATTACCAAGCAGGCTGACGATCCATGAGGCTGTGGCACTGTCGAGGACGGAGACCACGTAATAGTAACGGGTCTGATCCGCAGCGATGTTCCTGATGGCGAACTGGGCTTCAGCCTGGATGAACCACGCGGCTGGCTGTTGCTCCCAGAACTGTGGTAGCTTCAAAGCAACGGCATTCGATTCCATGTTCAGTAACTTATGCGAAAACCGTGCGCAAAAGTCGGGGTCGCCAATGTAGGAATGTCTAGTTCCGATCCAAAAGACTGAGGTCCACTCAGGCGATCAAAAAAACGAGGTTTAATGAAAGCTAACAGAGTTTAACGAATAACAACAGGAGAACATCGAATATAGGTCTAGTCAGTTCGGAGGCTCCACGAAGATTGCTTGGGCGGTCCCGTGGCTGACGTCATGACGTCATCACGTTTTTCCCGCTGGTGGGGGATCACGTGATGAACGGCGTGACGTCATCACGTTTACCCGCGCTATTAAAGTGATCGCGCTCTGTACATGTAAACAGTGAAAACAAAGTTACAGACTCAGGCTGTAGCCAAAATATTATTAAAGGGAATTATATACAATTGATTGGAGTCCCTTAGTGGCTCCAGCACAGTAATAGACTATATTGGAGTCTGATGAGATGCAACATAGGCACAGGAATTCCTGGCGCTCCATTCCGCCAGCGTAAATACAGTGGAGCGGAACTGCACCTGTCCCCTGCTCATCCTTGCTGCAGGCTGAAGGCCACTTTTCCAAATCCTGGCAACAGGGTCAATTGCACGTCCAGTGTGGGCTGCCAACACCGGCAAAGGGCGCCTCAGCAGCATTTGCCCCAGCCCAACCTGATCTGCCTTTCTAAGATGGAACGAAAACTTGCTGCTCCACCCAAAGTCCTCCCACCCCACAAGGCCCAAATTGGGCAACATCAATTACCTATTCTATTGATGGTTTGGAGCCTTCAGAAAACCTCAAAAGGTCTGGCTTCAGGTCTCAAATAACATGAGTTCTGCTGAGGCCTTCCAAGGGTGTAAAGGGTGGAATGTCTGGTGTCACCTGGGAACTCCACCTATATACCCTTAGCATGGGACAGGGTGGGCAGAGGATCCACCCACAGTCCACCTGACCAGAATTTAAAGGTCAAGATGGGATAGAAGTGGTTGCTGTTTACATTGTCCACAGGATCTAAGAACAGATGTGGCAGAAGATGGCACACCTTACGGAAGCTGCCAAGGGGAAAACTACCCAACAATATAATTTATCTTGTCGGTGGCCCAATTATGCATGCCACAAAGTACCATGTTTAAATGCAAGGCATTTTACACGGACCTATCATTATTTGAATTTTTAAATTATTCCTGTCTCTGCTGTTTTTATTTTTGTTTTGTCTTAGAGATATACCTCGATACACATGAATGAGACAGATTCAACTACCACAATCACTCAGAACATACTTGCATCGGTAGGAGATTTGCCGCCCGTTATACACCCCGCCCAATTTTCCTTTCCATTGAAGTCAATTAAAGGAAAATTAATTGGGGCGTATAACGGGCGACTGATCTGCTAATGCCCATTTTACACCCTGCCAAAAAATAACAGTGTTAAGGGCAAAGAGAGAAGGAAATCATGAAACGTGTACGAGAACTTTCTTGACCAGTAAGTTTCCAGCCCAACGAGGAAGAAAGTAGTGCTGGACCTGGTTCTGGGGAATGAAGTGGGGCAAGTGGAGCATGTTTCACTGGGGGAGCATTTGAGAAACAGTGATCACAATATCATTAGATTTAGAGCAGCTAGAGAAAAGGACAAGGAGCAATCAAATGTGACAATACTTAATTGGAGGAGGGCTCATTTCAGTGAGTTGAAAGGGGATCTGGCCCAAGTGGATTGGAATCAAAGATTGAAATAAAAATAGTAAATGAGCAATTGGAGGCCTTCAAAGAGGAGTCCAGGTACAAACTAGACACATTTCCATTAGGGGAAAAGGAATAGCAACCAAAGCTAGAGCTCCCTGGATGACTAAAGATATAGAAATTAAAATTAAACAGAGAAAGGAGGCTAATGATAAATATTAGGCTCATAATGCAGTAGAGAACCAAGCTGAATACAGAATGTACATTGGAGAAATAAAAAGGAAATAAGAAGGGCAAAGAGAGTGTATGAGAATAGATTAGTGGGTAACATAAAAGGGAAAACCAAAGTCTTTACTAAACATATAAAGAGTAAATGGTAGTCAAAGGAAGGATGGAACGATTATGGGCCAAAAAGGAGATCTTCTTTTGGAGGCAGAGGGCATGACTGAGGGACTAAATTAATAATTTGCATCTGTCTTCATTAAAAAAGAGTCACAGAAAAGGAGGAGGTAGTAGAGACATTGTATAGGATAAAAATACATAAAGGGAAAGCGCTTAAAATGTTGGAAATGTTCAAAGTTGAAAAGTCACCTGGTCTGGAAGGGATGCATTCAAGGTTGCTGAGGGGAGTAAGTGTTGAGATAACAGAGGCTCTGGCCACAAACTTCCAATCCTCCTTAGATATGGGAGCGGTACCAGAGTACTAGAGGATTGCAAATGTTATAGCCCTGTTCAAGAAAGGGGAGAGGGATAAATTACATAGAAACATAGAAGATAGGAGCAGGAGTAGGCCATTCGGCCCCTTGCACCTGTTCCGCCATTCAATGCGATCATGGCTGATCATCTAAATTCAGTACCCTGTCCCTGCTTTCTCCCCATATCCCTTGATCGCTTTAGCCTTAAGAAATATATCCAACTCCTTCTTGAATATATTTAATGAAATGGCCTCTACTGCCTTCTGTGGTAGAGAATTCCACAGGTTCACCACTCTCTGGGTGAAGAAATTCCTCCTAATTTCTGTCCTAAATGGCTTACCCCTTATCCTTAGGCTGTGACCCCTGGTTCTGGACTCCCCGACCATCAGAAACATCCTTCCTGCATCTAGTCTGTCCAGTCCTGTCAGAATTTTATGTTTCAATGAGATCCCCTCTCATTCTTCAAAACTCCAGCGAGTATACGCCCAATCGACCCTATTTCTCCTCATACGTCATTCCTGCCATCCCAGGTATCAGCCTGGTGAATCTTCGCTGAACTCCCTCCATGGCAAGAACATCCTTCCTCAGGTAAGGTGACCAAAACTGCACACAATACTCAAGATGTGGTCTCACCAAGGCCCTGTACAACTGCAGCAAGACATCCTTGTTCCTGTACTCAAACCCTCTCGCTATGAAGGCCTACTTAACCGCCTGCTGCACCTGCATGCTTACTTCAGCGACTGGTGCACAAGGACACCCAGGTCTCGTTACACTTCCCCTTCTCCCAATCTATTGCCATTCAGATAATAATCTGCCTTCCTGTTTTTAACACCAAAGTGGATAACCTCGCATTTATCCACATTATATTGCATCTGCCATGCTTCTGCCCAATCACCCAACATGTCCAAATCATCCTGGAGTTTCTCGGAATCCTCCTCACAGCACACACGCCCACCCAGCTTTGTGTCGTCTGCAAACTTGGAGATATTACATCTAGTTCCCTTGTCTAGATCATTCATATATATTGTGAATAGCTGGGGTCCAAGGACCGATCCCTGCGGTACCCCACTAGTCACTGCCTGCCACTCAGAAAAAGACCCGTTTATTCCAACTCTTTGCTTTCTGTCTGCCAACCAATTCTCTATCCAAGTCAATACCTTGCCCACAATCCCATGTGCCTTAAATTTACACGCTAATCTCTTATGCAGGACCTTATCGAAAGCCTTTTGAAAGTCCAAATACACCACATCCACCGGTTCTCCCTTATCTATTTTACCAGTTACATCCTCAAAAAATTGCAGTAGATTAGTCAAGTACGATTTACCTTTTGTAAATTCATGTTGACCTTGTCCGATCCTGTCACTGTTCTCCAAGTGCTCTGCTATTACATCTTTTATAATGGACTCTAGCATTTTCCCCACTACCAATGTCAGGCTGTAATTCCCCGTTTTCTCTCTACCACCGTTTTTGAATAGTGGGGTAACATTAGCTACCCTCCAATCCATGGGTACTTTTCCAGATTCCATCGAATGTTAGAAGATGATCAGCAATGCATTTACTATTTCTAGGGCCACTTCCTTAAGTACCCTAGGATGTAGATTATCAGGCCCTGGGGTTTAATCGGCCTTCAATCCCATCAATTTCCCTACACCATTTCCCTACAAATACTGATTTCTTTCAGTTCCTCCTTTTCATCAAACCCTATGTTCCCCGACATCTCTTGGAGGTTATCTCTGTCCTCCTTTGTGAAGACAGAACCAAAATATGTATTTAATTGGTCAGCCATTTCTTTGTGCCCTATTATAAATTCCTCTGATTTTGACTGCAAGGGACCTACACTTGACTTCACCAATCTTTTTCTCTTCACATATCTATAAAAGCTTTTACAGTCAGTTTTTATGTTCCCTGAAAGCTTACTCTCATATTCTATTTTCCCCTTCTTAATTAATCCCTTTGTCCTCCTTTATTGAATCCTAAACTGCTCCTAATCCTCAGGTTTACTGCTTTTTCTGCTAAATTTATATGTCCTCTTCTTGGATCTTATGCTATCCCTAATTTCCCTTGTTAGCCACAGTTGAGTCACCTTTTTTGTCAACAACTATAGGCCAGTCAGCCTAATGTCTGTGGTGGAGAAACTTTTAGGGACAATAATCCGAGACAAAATTAATTGTCATTTGGAACAATAAGGGTTAATAAATGATAACCAAAATGGAATTGTTACAGTCAAGTTGTGTTTCACTAACTTGATTGAGTTCTTTGATGAAGTAACGGAAACGGTTGATGAGGGTAATGTGGTTGATGTTGTGTATATGGATTTTCAAAAGGCCTTTTTTAAAGTATCACATAATAGACTTGTTAGCAAAATTGAAGTGCATGGGATTAAAGGGGCAGTGGCACCAAAGATACATAATTGGCTATGAGACAGAAAGCAGAGAGTAGTGGATAAGTTATTTTTATGCTCTTTTTCATATGTATATTAACAAACTGGATAGAGGAACTTGAGTATACGGGGCATAATTGCAAAGTTTGCAGGTGACACAAAACTCAGTAATGTAGTAAACAGTGAGGAGGATAGGAACAGACTTCAGGAGGACATAGATAGGCTGTTGAAATGGGCAAACACATGGCAGATGAAATTTATTCAGAGTAGAGTGAAGTGGTGCACTTTGGTAGGAAGAGTGAGGAGAGGCAATATAAACTAAGTGGTACAATTTTAAAGATGGTGCATGAACAGAGAGACCTGGATGTGTACATACACAAATCTTTGAAGGTGGCTGGACAAGTTGAGAAGACTATAAGAATGGAACCAGGCAAGTGCAGTCCCACCCAGCTGGATGACGGTGGAGAGGCATTGGATAAGGATGGAGTAGTCAATGGTGTCAAAGGCTGCAGACAAGTCGAGCAGGATGAGAAGGGATCATTTACCTTTGTCACAGTCACAAAGGATGTCATTTGTGACTTTGATGAGAGCCGTTTCGGTACTGTGGCGGGGCAGAAACCTGATTGGAGGGATTCAAACATGGAGTTGCGGGAAAGATGGGCACGTATTTGGGAGGTGACAACACATCCAAGGACATTGGAGAGGAAAGGGATGTTGGAGATGCGGCAGTAGTTTGCAAGGATGGAGGGGTCAAGGGTTGTTTTTTTGAGGAGAGGGTTGATGACGGCAGATTTGAGGGAGAGGGGGACAGTACCTGAGGCAAGGGAATCATTAACAGTGTCAGCTAACATGGGAGCCAGAAAAGGAAGTTGGGTGTTCAGCAGTTTGGTGAAAATAGGGTCGAGGGAGCAGGAAGTGGGTTTCATGGACAAGATGAGCGAGGAGAAGTCATGAGGGGAGATCGGAGAGAAATTGGAGAAAGATGCGAGCTCAGGGCTAGGGCAGCAGGGAACCTTAGAGGAAGTTTGGCCTGGTGGGCTAGGGGAAGGAAGGAAGTGGCAGAGGCAGCTGAACGGATGCTCTCAATCTTAGAGACAAAGCAGTCCATGAGCTCCTCACACTTGTTGTCGGAGGTGAGGGTGGAGGAGATAGGTTAAGAAACGGTTAGCAGTGGAGAATAGATGCCGGGATTTATCTTTGCATTCCACAATGATTCTGGAATAGTGAGCAATTTTGGCAGAAAGAGCAGGACCCGATAGTGCTTTATATGGTCCAGCCAGATCTGGCAGTGAATGGCTAAACCAGCTGTCCGCCATATCTATTCAAGTCTACATCCCTTGGACATAAGGGAGTGAAGATGAGGGCTGTAGCAGGGGGAATGGCCAGGGTGAGAGAGAGTCATTGTTTTAATAGGGGCAAGGGTATCAAAAGTGGTGGGGAGGGTGTGGTTGAGCAGATCGGTAGCTGCAGAAATATTGTGGCTAAAGTCTGGACGGTTGGGATTTCATAATTGCAGTTGTAATAGAGTTGGGAGAGAGCTTTTTCCAGGGGCGGATACAGAAGGAAGTAGGGTTGGGGAGGGCTTGGGTGGGGGTGGAAGGGGGATGTGGGTGGAGAACAATACGAGGAAGCAGTCAGAGATGGCCTTATCTGCGATTGACATGATGGGAGTAGCGAGGCCATGAGAGATGGCAAGGTCAAGGCGCTGGCCATGTATATGGGTTGGGGAGTTTACAAGGAGGGAGAGATTAAGGGAGAGCTAGTGAACTCCGAGGTGAGAGAGCATGATGAATTGAGATGGAGATTGAAATCATCGAGGATGAGAAGTTGTTCGGTGCAGAGGCTGAGGGAGGAAAGCAGTGATAGTAGAGAATGAGAATTGGGTGGATAGTAGAGAATGAGAATTTTAAATGAGAGGTCGGAGAGGTGGAATAAGGTGAGATGCTCAATTGAGGAGAAAGGGGGACAGACCAAGGTGTGTTTTGGTGATGAGAGCCACACCGCCACCACTGCGGTCTGAGTGCAGTTTGGACAGAGTGCTGCGAGTTGGGTGAGTCAGGGAGGCTTAAGTGGTTGCTAAAATCAAACTTTTGTTTGTTTCACATTTACTGTTTTTTTTTACTGTTTTTTAAAATTCTTTATTCAAGTACAACAGGACTTATACAACTCATCAATTACAAAGTAAATCCATTACATCCATTGACCACAATAAGAATAAAGCCTTAAAAAACATCTTTATGGTTAACAATATAAATGCAATGATAAATTTTTACAAATAAATCAATAATATTTACAGTACAAACTACCACTATTGGCAGCACGGTGGCAAAGTGGTTAGCACTGTTGCCTCACAGCGCCAGGGACCCGGGTTCGAATCCGGCCTCGGGTGACTGTCTGTGTGGAGTTTGCACATTCTCCCCGTGTTTGCGTGGGTTTTCTCCGGGTGCTCCGGTTTCCTCCCACAGTCCAAAGATGTGCGGGTTAGGTTGATTGGCTATGATAAATTGACCCTTAGTGTTAGGGGGATTAAATACGTGGGGATAGGGTGGGATATGTGTTGGTGAAGGGGTTACGGGGATCGGGTGGGATATGTGTCGGTGCAGGCTCAATGGGCCGAAATGGCCTCTATCTGCACTGTGGGGTTTCTGTGATTCTGTGATTCTGTGATATTTCAATAAACCAAGAAAAAATAACCACATCATGCCAGTCCTACTGGCATCGTTTACCCATTCAATCATTCAATCATCCGTTCGTTCGTTCGTAAGTTCCATTGTGCATGCATGCGTGCGTGCGTGTCATTTGTGTCTACGTGCGTGCATGCTTGCGTTTGTTCGTCCGTTCATTCATTCGTTCTGTCGAGCGCAAGTTCCATTGTGCATGCATGCGTGCATGCGTATCATTTGTGTCTGCGGCTTGCGTTCACTCGAGCGTTCATTCGATCCAGAACCCAGTCGTCGAAGTACTCAGATTTCTTACCAATATAATTTATTTTATCTATTTTTTCCCCTTCCTTTTAACTTTCCCCTGTTAACTTATTTTTCTCCCTTTATTTTTCTCCCTTTTGTAAAACATATCATTTACTTGGCAATAATCTCAATGCAAATTCCACATAAACACTAATTAACATCACAATGTACAAAGTCCCATAGCCTTGTCAGAAATCAATTAAAGCTTCAAGTAGACTGCTTTCAACCAGAAACTTCTTCAACAAAACAAGTGAATACCAGTTCTACGCCAGTCCTATTGGCAATCTAATAACTCCTCGTTTTCACTTGATGCCGTCTAACCATGTAATGTCACAATCCTTGTCCACGGCCCTCAGCTTTTCCATGGAAAAGAAGCCAATCACTTTCTGAAATCCTGTAAAAAGACTGAATAGTCAAATTTTCTTCCACTTGCTGTTATCACTCACAGGACCCAACCATCAAAATACTCAGTATTCCCTGCCGATATTACTTTGTTTTATCTTTTATTTTCCTTTTATTTTCCTTTTTTTTCCCACTTTTATTCCGTTCTCTTTTCCCATCTTATGGCCGCTCATGCGCCATGCTACAAATGGAAACAGTCTGTCTTTCCTCCACCAAAATGGCGGCACATAAACCCGATCCCATCACCGAAACAAATCCTCACAGCTGCCACCAAACGGAGCACAGGCGGGGCCGCTGGAACTCATTCGGGCCGGAGACCGTTCTTCAACTTTAGAAACCATGCAGCATGCTCACCCACAGCATCTCCCGACTCCGCTTCTGTCGACCAGCCGCTCCGCCCTAGGCCCCCTGCCTAGGGTCCTCCGTGCTGGGCCTCCTGCCTAGGACACTCTCCTCTGGGCCTTCCACCCTGGGCCTTTTGCACTGGGCCCTCCGCACTGGCATTCCCCGCGAGCAGCCAGGGTGTGGAGCAGCCCGTTCCCACAGCACCGAGCAGAGCTGAGCTGCTGAGAATCTCGCAGCCTGTGTGTCTCTCTCCACATTTACTGTGACTGTCTACCGCTTATTTAAATCTGGTAGTACTTGTTACAACTCATCAACTACATGATAAATCCATTTCATTCATTAACCACAATAAGGCAAAGCCTTAAAAAAACAGCTTTAAGATTAACAGTTCAAATACAATAATACATTTTTCAGACAAAAACAATATCAACAATACAGGTACCCATATTAAAAAACAATACATACCAGTCCTACTGGCAATCTAGTAACTTCATTTTTGCTTGTTATAACCTGTTGTCCTTTTTTTAAATTTTAACATTGAAGTACAACAGTACTTATACAACTCATCAATTACATAGTAAATCCATTACATTCATTGACCAATTATGGTCAACAATATAAATACAACAATAAATTTTACAGGTAAATCAATAATGTTTACAGTACAAACTGCAACTATTTAATAAACCAAGAATCCGTACACGCCAGTCCAACTGGCATCGTTCAATCATTCATTCCTCCATTCGTCCGTTCATTCGCTCAAGCACAAGTTCCATTGTGCATGACTGCGTGCATGTGTGCCATTTCTATCTGCGTGCATGCAAGTGTTCGTTCATCCATCCGGCAGGCTTCATGCTCACCAAGCGGGCCTTCACCTGGGGAGCGAGGGCCCTTCATTCGGTCGACCGTAAGTTCCATTGTGCATGCGTGCATATATTTGTATCCGCATGCATGCGTTCACTAGAGCGTTCGTTCGTTTGATTAAGGAAGGCTTTAACACTAATAACACCACAATATACAAAGTCCAACAACCATATCAAAAAATCACTTAAGACTTCAAGTAAACTACTTTTAACCAGAACCTGAAACTTCTTCAACAAACAAGTAATACCAGATCAACGCCAGTCCTATTGGCACTCTAATAACTCCTCGTCTTCACTTGATGTTATCCAACCATATAATGTCATAATCCTTATCCAGTCTTCAACCTTTCCACAGAAAAGAAGCCGACCACTTTCTCAAATCCCGTAAAAGAGGAAAACGACTACTCAAATTTCCTTCTTCTTGCTGTTATCACTCACAGGACCCAACCATCAAGACATTCGTTATTCCTTGCCGATATTACTTTGTTTTGCCTTTTATCTTCCTTTTATTTTCCTTTTTCACTTTTAATTCATTCTCTTTTCCCATCTTTTGGCTGCTCAAGCAGCATACTATAGATGGGAACAGTCTGGCCTAGAAATTCAGTATCGCCACGTTTGGGGCGCTACAGCCGGGCATTCGCTAAATTTAGCGCCCAGTGCCACCTTTGCCGAAATTGAGTTGCATCGCCCCAAGGGGTGGCTGCTGCGCTAAAGCAGGCGATGCACGACTATCATAAGGCGCTAAGCTGGCGAGCCGAGGCGCTAACACCGAGGGCGGGCGCAGCGCAGGTGCGGCGAGTTGCTGATTGAAGGCAGACATGCTGGTGCTGGTCAGCTCTTAAAGAGGGAGGGTCGATTTGTTTGGCTGGCATGCCCTGCACACTGCAGCCCTGAAGCAGGGCCTGACCATTGCTGGTTCATCAGTTCTACTCCCAGGACCATGGAGAAGGCCACTATTCTTCCAAATCCCATTGCACGCTCATGCTGCTTGTCCAGGGTCATGGGGAAAGAGATGCACTGACGTCTCCTTCTGAAAAGGGCATTGGTCACCTGGTGGATGCAGCAATGTACCGCGAACTGGGAGATGTTGGCAATGTCCCCAGTAGCGGATTGGAAGGAGCCGGTGGCATAGAAGTTGAGAGCCACCATCACCGACGTCCTGCTCCTCAGCTGTGGCAGCAGAACTCTGTGAAGCAGGTGGCAGATCTCAGTGACCACCTCCCTTCTGAATTGCAGCCTCCGAACACACTGCTCCTCAGACATGTTCAGAAAAGAGAACTGTTGGCGGTATACGCTGGGTGGGTAAGGCCTCCTGTGCCGACGCCTATTGGCCCTTCTCCGTCTGGCCATGACTGGCACTCTCTCATGGCGTCTCTGAGCCCTTTGAATGCAATGGAGAATCCCAACGTTTCCACCCATTGCAGCCCCCATTATATGTGGCGACTCAAGGCTATGGCACTGAAAGTTAAATCCAAGTGCAAAGCTCTGGCCTGAAGCCAGAGGTACCTGTGCGAGTGCTGAGTCAAAGCAGAAAGCTCTCTCCCTTTGTCTCTCTCCAAATATCTGTCTCTCACACAGAAGGATTGGAACAAAATGGCTGCCACTTATAATGCAGGAGGAGTCCCCTTTAAATAGCGCCCCCCGTGCCCGGCAGCGACTGGGAACCGTTCCCCTTTACCAGTCGCTGGGGGTGCCAGGCGCACAGAAGGGTGGTGCCACTGAAGTTCCGGTTCGGGGCGCACCAAGGGCGTTGCACCATGAAATGACGTCAGGATCTGCGCGCGCAGCTGAGCGGGCGCTGCGGTTTTGCGCTGCCGGTAAATCTTGAGTGAAGTTCGTGAGAGGCGCAGATTGCGCCGCACCTGGGCGCTAGCTGCTTAGCGCCCCGCTTCTCCTCCTAAGGCGCTAGCGGCTGGCGCTAACAACTGAATTTCTAGGCCTCTGTCTTTCCTCCACCAAAATGGCGGCACAAACCCAATCCCATCACCGAAACAAAGCCTCACAGCTGCCACCAAATGGAGCGCAGGCGGGGCTGCTGGAACTCATTCGGGCCGGAGACCGTTCTTCAACTTTAGAAACCGTGCAGCATGCTCACCCACCGCATCTCCCGACTCCGCTTCTGTTGACCTGCCGCTCCGCCCTAGGCCCCCCACCTAGGGTCCTCTGTGCTGGGCCTCCCACCTGGGACACCCTCCTCTGGGTCTTCCACCCTGGGCCTTCTGCACTGGGCCCTCCGCACTGGCATTCCCCGCGAGCAGCCAGGGTGTGGAACAGCCCGTTCACACAGCACCGAGCAGAGCTGAGCTGAGCTGCTGAGAATCTCGCAGCCTGTGTGTCTCTCTCCACATTTACTGTGACTGTCTACTGTTTAAAATCTAAATTTCCCAGCTTTAAGCAGGGTTATAAATGGATAGACAAGGCCTGCAATGCAGAGCCACTGAAGT
The DNA here is from genome assembly GCF_052327205.1 of Somniosus microcephalus. NCBI lineage: Eukaryota > Metazoa > Chordata > Chondrichthyes > Squaliformes > Somniosidae > Somniosus > Somniosus microcephalus. Next base: position 186,737,370 of record NC_140993.1, on the reverse strand, counting down.
CAGTTAATTAGGGAAACTAGATTAAGCTGGTTCTCCTGCAGCTGGGCTCAGCAAGTCTCCTTTGTTTCAGGGCCTATAAAACAGGCTTTCAAGTGCGATTTTGCACCGAGTGTGGTTTTGACAGGGTGCTGCAAGTTGGGCGAGTCAGAGTTACGTGAGGAGTGGAAGGAGGAGATCCCTTGCTTCGCCTTTGTTTTTCCTAACTTTTCACCCTGTAGGAAGAGGCCGGTGTGGGGAGCAGCAAGAGAGTACAGTGAGTATTTAAACTCACTTTTGCGGGTTTTATCAGAGGCTTACCAATCTCGCAGACCAGCAGCGGTGTTCCACAGCCACATCATGATTCAAAGTGACGCGGGCAAGAGGAAGCAGCTGATTGGGTAAGTACAGCCAGGTGAGTATTTATATTACTCTATAGTTTATAAAGTTTAAAGGTCTTAATTTTTGAGGTTTTAGTTTCTAAGGTCTCTGTTGTGTAGCGGGTAGTGTTAGTAAACAAGGGCCCTTGAGTATAGATGCAGGTAGAATGTTCCCGATGGTCGGAATGTCCAGAACCAGGGGTCATAGTCTAAGGATAAGGGGTAAGCCATTTAGGACAGAGATGAGGAAGAATTTCTTCACCCAGAGAGTGGTGAACCTGTGGAGTTCTCCACCACAGAAGACGGTTGAGGCCAAGTCTTTAAATATATTCAAGAAGGAGTTAGATATATTTCTTAGAGCTAAAGGTATCAAGGGATATGGGGAAACATAGAAACATAGAAACATAGAAGATAGGAGCAGGAGTAGGCCATTTGGCCCTTTGAGCCTGCTCCGCCATTCAACGAGATCATGGCTGATCATCCAAACCCTAGCACCCAGTCCCTACACCGACAGCCATCCCACCCAAGCCGTATCCCCTTAACCCCGTAACCCCACGTATTTAATCCCCCCTAACACTAAGGGCCAATTTTTATCATGGCCAATCAACCTAACCCGCACATCTTTGGACTGTGGGAGGAAACCGGAGCACCCGGAGGAAACCCACGCAGGTACGGGGTACTGAGTTTGGATGATAAGCCATGATCTCATCAAATGGCGGAGAAGGCTCGAGGGGCTGAATGGCCTACTCCTGCTCCTATCTTCTATGTTTCTATGTTTCTATCATTTAATTGTAGCATAATTAGTGGTATTGATTTGATTTAATTTAATTTACATAGGCCCAGTACTTCGGGTCCCAACGCGTGAGTGAGGACGGGGTACTCACGCGTGGACCCGATGGAAGTGCCGGTTTCTTGTATGCACAGCGCATGCGCGGGAAACCAGCATTTCCTCCAAGGGGTTCAGAGGTCCAACGCGTGCACGCAGAACTCTGCGTGCACGCGTTGAACTTCTTTCTTTTTTACAGGTTTGCCCGTGTGTAAGGGCCTCAACTTTTTACGAATGTAAAAAGGAGACGTAAGGACTTGATTCTTTAAGGTAAGTGGTCTATTATTTAAAATTATAACATTTTTTCCACAGCTTTATTGTTTTTAAGGACTTTACAGTAAGGTAAGTGTATTTTTAGACCCGATTTTTAAAAAAATTATTTTTTTCAAAAATTTGAATAATTTTTTTAAATAGTTTTTTAAAGTTATTTGTAGTTCATTTAATTAGTGGGATGTTTTTTTAAATTTTATTTAAAGTTTAAGTAGTGTTTTGGGCGCCCGTAGTTTTCATGCGTTTGACAGTTCTTACTATCAAACTCATGAATGAAGTTTTCCCTCCCCTGATTGGCTGCCCAGTGCTCACCTGATCCCAGCCGGCACATCGAACTAACTACACCGCTTGATCAGGCAAGCACAGCGCACCAGCAGCTGAACCGGGCCAGTGACAGGAATTCCAAGCAGGACCAGGCTTCAGCTGTTGGCGCGCCGGGTAAGTGCAATTGTGGGCTTGCTCGCGCGGCAAGCCCCCGAACCTAATTTCTGGGCCATTAATTAAAGGGTAAGTCATGGCAGCACAGCTCCGCCCCGTGGCATGCTCCTCCTGCACTATGTGGGAAATCAGGGACATTTCATGTGTCCCTGACGACCATGTGTGCGGGAGGTGTATCCATCCAAAGCAACTGGCAGACCACATTGCAGCACTGCAGCTGCGAATGGCTACACACTGGAGCATTCACGATGCCGAGGATGTCATGGGTATCAGGTTTAATCAGTTGGTCACACTGCAGGTAAAGGCTGCACTGGCAGGAAAGGAATGGGTGACCGCCAGGCAGAGTAGTAGACGCAGGCAGGTAGTGCAGGCGTCCCCTGTGGCCATCCCCCTCTCAAACAGATATACCGCTTTGGGTATTGTTGAGGGAGATGGCTTATCGGGGGAAGGCAGCAGCAGCCAACTTCCTGGCACCATGGGCGGTTCTGCTGCACAGGACGGGAGGAAAACGAGCGGGAGAGCTATAGTGATAGGGGATTCTCTTGTAAGGGGAATAGATAGGCTTCTCTGCGGCCACAAACGAGACTTCAGGATGGTATGTTGCCTCCCTGGTGCAAGGGTCAAGGATGTCTCGAAGCGGCTGCAGGGCATTCTGGAGGAGGAATGTGAACAGCCAGTTGTCATGGTGCATATAGGTACCAACGATATAGGTAAAAACCAGGATGAGGTCCTAAAAGCTGAATACTGGGAGTTAGGAGGCAAATTTAAAAAATAGGACATCAAAGGTAGTAATCTCAGCAGGAACTGAACGGCAACTTTCCGACACCTCCTCCTACCTCCACCTGGACCATGACCCCACTACCGAACATCAAACCACCATTTCCAAGACTGTCACTGACCTCATCTCCTCTGGAGTTTTTCCCCCCATGGCCACCAACCTCATAGTTCCCCAAGCCCGCACAGCCTGCTTCTACCTCCTTCCCAAGATCCACAAACAGGACTGCCCTGGTAGACCCATCGTTTCAGCCTGTTCTTGCCCCACAGAACTTATCTTTTCCTATCTCGACTCTATCTTTTCTCCCCTTGTCCAGTCCCTTCCCACCTGACGTAAGAAAACTAATAGGCACTTGGTCTAAGCATTAAACAAATCTTTAATCAACTGTTTTACAACATGGAAGTCTAGTTGTGTCCTTCACTAGTTCCTATTAAAGAATGTACTGAGCAAGCTGGGCCCATGCCCGGGTATTTATACTCTCCCTGGACAGTGCCACCAGCAGGCCGCCCAGTATTATTTCATAAGTCATTTCCACATGAATGACAAGATTCATGTCACCACCTACATCCGCGACTCTTCTGACGCCCTCCGCCACATTAATAGTTTCCAGTTTCCTGGCCACAACCACCTCCTTTTCACCATGGATGTACAATCCCTCTACACCTCCATCCCCCACCAGGATGGCCTGAGGGCGCTCTGCTTCTTCCTTGAACAGAGGCCCAACCAGTCCACATCCACCACCACCCTCCTCCGCCTGGCTGAACTTGTTCTCACATTGAACAACTTCTCCTTTGACTCCACTCATTTCCATCAAATTAAAGGTGTTGCTATGGGTAGCCGCATGGGTCCAAGCTATGCCTGCCTTTTTGTGGGATATGTGGAAAACTTTGTTCCAGTCCTCCTTGGGTCCCCTCTCTTACCTCTTTTTCTGGTACATTGATGACTGTATCGATGCCGTTTCCTGCTCTCGCCCCGAACTAGACAATTTCATTCACTTTGCCTCCAATTTCCACCCTTCCCTCACCTTCACATGGTCCATCTCCGACGCTTCCCTTCCCTTCCTCAACTTCTCTGTCTCCATCTCTGGGGATAGATTATTGACCAGCATTCACCACAAGCCCATTGACTCCCACAGCTACCTGGACTACACTTCCTCCCACCCTGCCTCCTGTAAGGAGTCAATTCCATTCTCCCAGTTTCTCCGTCTCCGCCGCATCTGCTCTGATGATGCCACCCTCCACACCAGTGCTTCCGACATGTCTTCCTTTTTCCTCAGCCGAGGATTCCCCTCTACTGTGTTTGACACGGCCCTCAACCATGTCCATTCTACCTCCCGCACTTCTGCCCTCACCCCTGCCCCTCCCTCCTGGAACCACGATAGGGTTCCCCTTGTCCTCACCTTTCACCCCACCAGCCTTCACATTCAACAGATCATCCTCCGCCATTTCCCCCACCTCCAGCATGATCCCACCACCAAACGCATCTTCCCCTCCCCTCCCCTTTCAGCACGTCGTAGGGACCGCTCCCTCCGAGACACCCTAGTCCACTCCTCTATCACCCCCAAGCACCCCTTCCCCTTCGCCCGGCACCTTCCCGTACAAGCACAGGAGATGCAGCACCTGCCCTTATGCCGCCCCCCTTCCCACTGTCCTGGGCCCCAAACACCCCTTCCAGGTAAAACAGCAATTTAGTTGTACTTCTTGCAATCTAGTATACTGTATTCACTGCTCACGATGTGGTCTCCTCTACATTGGGGAGACCAAACGCAGATTGGGTGACCGCTTTGCGGAACACCTCCGTTCAATCCGTAAGGGTGACCCCGAGCTTCCGGTCGCGTGTCATTTCAATTCACCGCTCCATTCCCACTCAGACCTCCATGGAAGCTCAGCGTAAGCTCGAGGAACAGCACCTCATCTTCTGATTGGGCACTATATTGGCTTCCGGACTCAATATTGAGTTCAACAATTTCATAAGAACATAAAAACATAAGAAATAGGAGCAGGAGTAGGCCAATCGGCCCCTCGAGCCTGCTCCGCCATTCAATAAGATCATGGCTGATCTGATCCTAACTGCCAATCTACTATCACAGAACCATCTCCTGAATCTAACAGAATTAGACACGCGAAATAGGAGCAGGATCAGGCTACACGGCCCCTGGGCCCGCTCCGCCACCCACAGGGCCATGACCGATCCGAACCTAGACTCATGTCCAAATTCCTGCACGCTCCCCATAACCCTTTATTCCCTTTACTTCTAGGAAACTGTCTATTTCTGTTTTAAATTTATGTAATGATGTAGCTTCTACAGCTTTTTGGGGCCGCATATTCCATGGACCTACCACCCTCTGAGTGAAGTAGTTCCTCCTCATCTCAGTTTTGAAAGAGCAGCCCCTTATTCTAAGACTATGCCCCCTCGTTCTAGTTTCACCCATCATAGGGAACATCCTCCCCGCATTCACCCAATCCAATCCCTTCACAATCTTATATGTTTCAATAAGATCGCCTCTCATTCTTCTGAACTCCAATGAGTAGAGTCCCTATCTACTAAACCTCTCCTCATATGTCCATCCCCTCATCCCCGGGATTAACTGAGTGAACCTTCATTGTACTGACTCGAGTGCAAGTATTTCTTTTCTTAAGTATGGACACCAAAACTGTATGCAGTATTCCAGGTGCAGTCTCACCAATACCTTGTACAACTGAAGCAATACCTCCCTATTTTTATATTCTATCCCCCTAGCAATGAAAGCCAACATTCCATTGGCCTTCTTAATCACTTGCTGCACCTGCATACTAACCTTTTGAGTTTCTTGCACCAGGACCCCCAGATCCCTTTGTACTTCAGTACTTTCCAGTTTCTTGCCATTAAAATAATAACTTGCTCTACGATTTTTCCTGCCAAAGTGCATAACCTCACACTTTCCAGTATTGTATTCCATCTGCCAAATCTCTGCCCACTTACTTAGCCTGTCTATGTCCCCTTGCAGGTTTTTTATGTCCTCCTCACTCACTACTTTCCCTCCCATCTTAGTATCATCTGCAAACTTTGATATGTTACATTCAGTCCCCTCCTCCAAATCGTTAATATAGATTGTAAAGAGTTGGGGACCCAGCACTGACCCCTGTGGAACACCAGTAGTTACTGATTGCCAGTCTGAGAATGAACCATTTATCCCAACTCTCTGCCTTCTGTTAGATAGCCAATCCTCTATCCATGCCAGAATATTACCCCCAATCCCGTGATTTTTTATCTTAAGCAATAATCTTTTGTGTGGCGCCTTGTCAAATGCCTTTTGGAAGTCTAAATACACTACATCCACTGGCTCCCCTTTATCCACCCTATATGTTGCTTCCTCAAAGAACTCCAACAAATTTGTCAAACATGACTTCCCCTTCATAAAACCATGCTGACTTTGTCCTATTAAATTATGATTATCCAAATGTCCTGTTACTGTCTCCTTAATAATGGACTCCAATATTTTACCTACCACAGATGTTAGGCTAACCGGTCTATAGTTTCCAGCCTTCTGTCTACTGCCCTTTTTAAATAAGGGTGTTACATTAGCAGTTTTCCAGTCTGCCGGGACCTTTGCTGAGTCCAGGGGGTTTTGGAAAATTATTACCAATGCATTCACAATCCCTACCGTCACTTCCCTCAAGACCCTAGGATGTAAGCCATCAGGTCCAGGTGATTTATCCGCCTTGAGTCCCATTATTATACTGAGTACCACTTCCTTAGTGATTTTGATCGTGTTTAGCTCCTCCCCCACCTTAGCCCCTTGTTTGTCCAGTGTTGGGATATTCTTAGTGTCTTCTACTGTAAAGACTGATACAAAATATTCATTCAGTGTTTTTGCCATCTCCATATTTCCCACCATTAATTTCCCGGTCTCATCCTCTAAGGGACCAACATTTACTTTAGCCACCCTTTTTCTTTTTATATAACTATAAAAACTCTTACTATCTGTTTTTATATTTTTTGCTAATTTACTTTCATAATCTATCTTCCCTTTCTTAATCAATCTTTTTGTTATTTTTTGCTGTCTTTTAAAGTTTTCCCAATCCTCTATCCTCCCACTAGATTTGGCTACCTTATATGCCCTTGTTTTTAGTCGAATACTATCCTTAATTTCTTTACTTAGCCACGGATGGCTGTCTTTTCTTTTACACCCTTTTCTTTTCAGTGGAATATATTTTTTTTGGAAGTTGTAAAATAACTCCTTAAATGTACACCACTGATCATGTATCGTCTTACCCTTTAATTTATTTTCCCAATCCACTCTACTCAATTCTGCTCTCATACCTTCATAGTCTCCTTTATTCAAGCTTAGCACACTTGTTTGAGATCCAACCTTCTCACCCCCTAATTGAATATGGATTTCAACCATGTTATGGTCACTCATTCCAAAGGGCTCCTTTACTAGGACATTTTTAATTAATCCTGTCTCGTTACACAGGACCAGATCTAAGGTTGCTTGCCCCCTGGTCGGTTCAGTTACATACTGCTCAAGAAACCCATCCCTAATACACTCAATGAACTCATCCTCAAGGCAGCCCTGCCCAATTTGATTTGTCCAATTAATATGATAGTTAAAATCCCCCATAATTATAGATGCTCCCTCATTACAAGCCTCAACTATTTCCTGATTGATACTCCATCCAACAGAGTTGCCACTGTTCGGAGGCCTATAGACTACGCCCACTAGTGTTTTTTTTCCCCTAATTATTCCTTAACTCCACCCAAACTGTTTCATTATCCTGATCTTTTGTCCCAATATCATTTCTCTGTATTACAGTGATTCCTTCCTTTATTAACATAGCCACCCCACCTCCCCTTCCTTCCTGCCTGTCTTTCCTGATCATTAAATAACCTGGTATGTTTACTTCCCAGGCATTGTCACCCTGCAGCCATGTTTCTGTAATGGCCACAAGATCAGACCCATATGTAGTTATTTGTGCCATTAACTCATCTATTTTGTTATGAATGCTACGTGCACTCAGATAGAGAAGTTTCAAATATGTTTTGTGACACTTAGTTCCTGCTTTTGCCCTTTTTATTACTTTACCTTTTACTCCATACCTTCTGCCCCTTCCTGACACACTCTGGTTTTTAATTTTCCCACTGCTACCTAAGTCTATGACCTTCTCTGTTGTCATTTTTATTATTTGCTCTCTAGGAACCTCCCCCCCCCACTAGTTAGTTTAAAGCCCTCTCTACAGCCCTAGTTATATGATCCGCCAGGACTCTAGTCCCAGCACTGGCCAAGTGAAGCCCATCCCAATGGAACAGCTCCCTCCTGCCCCAGTACTGGTGCCAGTGTCCCAGAATGCAAAGCCCATTTCTCCCACACCAGTCTTTGAGCTTTCAGATCATAACCTTGGCCCCATCATATTTTTATATATTTTTTATCCACACTTTTGATTTGTCTTTTCCCTTTTTTTTTCTCTCCCACATGGCAGCTGTCTTTCATTCTGCCAGCGCATTTCACACTTCATCTAGAGCCATCCTTTGTTTCTTTACCTGTCCTATTACCATCTCGTCTTGCCTTGAATATCTCTTAATGTCTCTTCACCTCTCACAGAACTTCCCTTTTGTTCTTTCATCCCCTCCCCCATTTCCCAGCCCCCAAACTTGGTTTATAATCTGATTAATTTCCTGCTATTTCCTCAGTTCTGAAGAAGGGTCTTTGACCTGAAACGTTAACTCTGTTTCTCTCTCCATGGATGTTGCCTGGCCTGCTGTGTTTTTCCAGCATTTTCTGTTGTTATTTCAGATTTCTAGCATCCACAATATTTTGCTATCGTAGTAATCTCAGTATTGCTACCAGTGCCACGTGCTAGTCAGAGTAGAATTAGAAGGATACTTCAGATGAATACGCGGCTAGAGGAATGATGCAAGGGGGAGGGATTCAAATTCCTGGGACATTGGATCCAGATCTGGGGGAGGTGGGACCAGTATAATCTGGACGGTTTGCAGCTGGGCAGGACTGGGACCGATGTCCTAGGGAGAGTGTGTGCTATTGCTGTTGGGGAGGGTTTAAACTAAAATGGCAGGGGGTTGGGAACCTGTGCAGGGAGACAGAGAAAGGGGAAGCAAGGATAGAAGCAAAAGACAGGAAGGAGAAAAGCAAAAGTGGCAGTCAGAGAAATCAATGGTGTAAATCAAACATGGCCACAGTGAATAATAATTCTAATAGGTCTGAGTTTTAAAAAAACAAGCTTGAAGGTTTTGTGTCTTAATGCGAGGAGCATTTGTAATAAGGTGGATGAATTAGCTGCGCAAATAGATGTAAACGGATATGATATAATTGGGATTATGGAGACATGGCTCCAGGGTGACCAAGGCTGGGAATTCAACATCCAGGGATATTCAATATTCAGGAAAGACAGGTAAAAAGGAAAAGGAGGTGGGGTAGCATTGCTGGTTAAAGAGGGGATTAACACAATAGTAAGGAAGGATATTAGCTCTGATGATGTGGAATCTGTATGGGTAGAGCTGAGAAATATCAAAGGGCAGAAAATGTTAGTGTGAGTTGTATACAGATCCCCAAACAGTAATGCTGAGTTTGGGGATGGTATTAAATGGGAAATTAGATGTGTACAATAAGGGCACAGCAGTTATCATGGGTGACTTTAATCTACATATAGATTGGGCTAACCAAATTAGTAACAATACTGTGGAGGAGGAATTCCGAGAGTCTATACGGAATGGTTTCCTGGACCAATATGTTGAGGAACCAAGTAGAGATCAGGCCATCTTAGACAGGGTATTATGTAATGAGAAAGGATTAATTAGCAATGTTGTTGTGCGAGGCCCCTTGGGGAGGAACGATCATAATATGATAGAATTCTTCATTAAGATGGAGAGTGAAGTAGTTGACTGAGACTAGGGTCATGAATTTAAATAAAGGAAGCTATGATGGCTTGAGCCGTGAGTTGGCTAGGATGGATTGGAAAACATTATTTACAGGGTTGATGGTTGATATGCAATGGCAAACAATTAAAGATCACATGGATGAACAAAGAAATGGCAGACCAATTAAATACATACTTTGGTTCTGTCTTCACAAAGGAGGACACACATAACCTCCCAGAGATGTTGGGGAACATAGGGTCTAATGAAAGGGAGGAAGTGAATGAAATCAGTATTAGTAGGGATATGGTGTTAGGGAAATTGATGGGATTGAAGGCCGATAAATCCCCAGTGCCTGATAATCTACATCCTAGGGTACTTAAGGAAGTGGCCCTAGAAATAATAGATGCATTGCTGATCATCTTCCAAAATTCTATCGACTCTGGAATCGTTCCCATGGATTGGAGGGTAGCGAATGTAACCCCACTATTTTAAATAGGTGGTAGAGAGAAAACGGGGAATTATAGAGCGGTAAGCCTGACATCGGTAGTGGGGAAAATGCTAGAGTTCATTATAAAAGATGTAATAGCAGAGCACTTGGAAAACAGTGACAGGATCGGACAAAGTCAACATGGATTTACAAAAGGTAAATCATGCTTGACTAATCTACTGGAATTTTTTGAGGATGTAACTGGTAGAATAGCTAAGGGAGAACCTCTGGATGTGGTGTATTTGGCCTTTCAGAAAGCTTTCGATAAGGTACCGCATAAGAGATTTAGCATGCAAAGTTAAAGCACATGTGATTGGGGGTAAGGTACTGACTTGGATAGAGAACTCGTTGGCAGACAGGAAGCAAAGAGTTGGAATAAACAGGTCTTTTTTCATGTGGCAGGCAGTGACTAGTGCGGTACCACAGTAATCGGTGCTAAGACCCCAGTTATTCATGATATATATTAATGATCTAGACGCGGGAACGAGATGCGATGGCCCAGAAATTCAGGTCGGGGTCTTCCCGTGGGTGCAAGCCCCCGACCTGCACTTACCTAGCACACCGGCCGTTGAGCTGTGGGCCCGTGTGGGATTCCGATCCTGGGCCTCCTCCAACTGCCAGCGTACAGTGCTTACGTATCCCAGGGGCGCAGTTATTTCGATGCAACCCCTGGGATCACGTGGGCCATGGAGAGCCAATGGTAGCAGGGAATGCTTCATTCATAATTTGACAGGAAGGGCTGTCAAACCTATAAATACTATAAGCCCCAAAACATCACTAAAACCTCAAATAATAATTTTTTTTTTATCACATTTTTAAAATAAACTATAAATTACATGAAATAACTATTTTAAACAATAATTTAAATTAAAAAAAAATTAATTACATTTTCTAATGGGGCTAAAAATAAACTTACCTTTTTTTAAAGTATTTAAAAATAATAAACCTGTGGGAAAAAAGTTTTAATTTGAATTAATTCACCACTTACCTTGTTAAAAGCAGGCCTTGCGCCTGCTTTTTAAAAGTGTAACTGCTGGAGACTTGCCCTCCCGGAAAAACCTGCAAAAAAAACGAAAGTTCAATGTGCACGCGCTGCCTCTCCGGGGCACGCGTTTGACTTCTGAACCCCTTCTTTCAGGGGAATTGAAGTGCCGGTTTCCTGCACATGCACAGTGCATGCACGAAACCGGCACTTTTGTTGGGCCTACGCATGAGTACCCCGTGCGTACTCATGCGTTGGAACCCGAATTTCCGGGCCAAGTTTGCAGACGACACAAAGCTGGGTGGGCATGTGTGCTGTGAGGAGGATGCAGAGAAACTCCAGTATGATTTGGACAGGTTGGGTGATTGGTCAGATGCATGGCAGATGCAGTACAATGTGGATAAATGGGAGGTTATCCACTTTGGTGGCAAAAACAGGAAGGCAGATTATTATCTGAACGGCAATAGATTGGGAAAAGAGGAAGTATAACGAAACCTGGGTGTCCTTGTGCACCAGTTGCTGAAGGTAAGCGTGCAGGTGCAGCAGGCAGTTCAGAAGGCAAATGGTATGTTGGCCTTCATGTATGAAGAGGGATTGGGTCGATTGGGCTTGTATTCGCTACAGTTTAAAGAATGAGAGGGGATCTCATTGAAACTTATAAAATTCTAACAGGGCTAGACAGACTAGATGCAGGAAGGATGTTCCCGATGGTCGGGCGAGTCCAGAATCAGGGGTCACAGTCTAAGGATAAGGGGTAAGCCATTTAAGATTGAGATGAGGAGGAATTTCTTCACCCAGAGACTGGTGAACCTGTGGAATTCTCTACCACAGAAGGCAGTTGAGGCCAATTCATTAAATATATTCAAGAAGGAGTTAGATATATTTCTTAAGGCTAAAGGGATCAAGGGATATGTGGAGAAAGCAGGGACAGGATACTGAATTTGGATGATCAGCCATGATCTCATTAAATGGCGGAACAGGCTTGAGGGGACAAATGGCCTACTCCTGCTCCTATCTTCGATGTTTTTGTTTCTATGAGTGGGGCAAGTGGTAGAAGGTATAGCCAGGTGGGGAGGCTTCATTTAAAGGAAAGGTTTCATCACCCCTCAACCAAATTTCTGGCATATCCATGATGTCGATGCAATCAGCCACGATAAGCTCATGGATGGCAAGGACATTGTTCGCAAGTGAACAGACATTCTGGAGGGAGATTCGGAGAGGTTTGGTGATGGCTGACCCACTGCCAGCATCCACAGTGTCAGTGCTGGGGGGGATGAGTTGGACAGGGCGGAGATTGGCAAGATTAACCCCCAGTGTGCGTGCTGGGTGGGATGGTCAGCAAGAGAGTAGGATGGGACAGTTGGGGTTGCTGCTCGTAAGGATGCAGCGATGAGTGCCTCGATGGGCCCTTCGTAGGATTCCATGAGAGACACAGAAGGAAGCTGTAGGCTTATCTAGAGGGAATCAAGCCTGGGATGGTGGCAAGAGAGTAGGAAGGTCAAAGAATAATTAGGGCAGATTATCCAAAAGAGGAAAGATGAAAGGAGGCACGACAACAGGAGAGAGCAGTCAGGGAGGGATCGAGAGAAAAGGAAAACAGGGAGAAAAAGTGGAAAAGTATTGAATGGCTCGGGTCCAGAGTGGCAGCCAAATTGCACCGTGAATGGACACAGGGGAGAAGCTCAGGTTACATAGGCCTGGTTAAATGTAGTAACTAGTGGGTTCTTCATATCTTGTGGTGTAACTTTGTTGGAGGATCAGCAGAAACCCCAGACAAATGGTGTGACTGGCTTATTATATCACTATCACAAATAACCAGAGGAAATTTTCCCCATCAGTTGGAAATTTTAGCATCAAATTTGCTGGGGAGGGTGCAACTGAATGTGACAGCAGTGTTGCATGCTGGAAGTGCTCTCACCAGTTTCCTAGCCCCTGCCTATAATTTGCATGAACTACGTGTGCTGCAGCGTATGTGTTTTATGCAGCTGTAGTGTGCACGCCCGGGATCCCCAGGAAATAGCAGTTGTAGTTCGGAACTTAAAGGTCCATGTCACCTTAAAGGGGCTGTATTGCCTTCATTGCTTGATATGTGACCCACATTCATTTCCTGTGTTAGCATTTATCTAGTGATTAGGGAGTAGAAATTTGCCAAAAATGTCATTACTCAGTTGAATCCAAGAGCTCTAGTTTGGACATCCCTGGATAGGAAAGTTAACATCATTTTGGCTCTTGCAAACAAGGCATCTGTACTTGTTGAATGCACTGATGTCTGACAGATGTTCAATATGTCACCTATGCCAGCCTGAAATGCAAGAGAATGGGGCATTCTTATTGTGGATTGGGGCATAAGGTTGAGCAAGGCAAAAATTAACCTCACCACCTCCCTGGTGAAACAAAGTCTTTGAAGGCACTGTTCCTTTTGTAAGGTCTAAAAATGTTCTACAGATATAGTAAATCCTTGGACTTAGGTGCCCTCCTCCTGATGTGCTACCCAACCAGCCTAGCATCCAAGTGTTCTTCTTCCTCCTCTTCATCATCCCCCTACCCCTCCTCCAAGCTAGGTACAGTGGGACTACAAAAGGAACCTCCTTAGTATTCTGCAACTACAAGCTTCTCCCACAGGAAGGATTCAGGTTTTTAAGCTGTTCAACACCAAACAAGAAACAAAAATCTTTAGCAGCAAAATAGCAAAACATCTTGTCAATATTCTCTAGACAATTGCCATTCACCGTTCCCACCGTTATATTGCAGGAATGCTACCTGCAGAAAGCCTGCACTCTTTTTTTTATGGCAGGCCTTGCTCCTGACCTGCAACTAAGAGGATTCATACAGAATCATAGAATGATACAGGACAGAAGGAGGCCATTTGGACTATTGTGCCTGAACTGGCTCTTTGGTAAAGCTATCCAATTCGTCCCATTCCCCTGCCCTTTACCCATAGCCCTGTAAATTTCTGCCACTGGAAACAGTTTCTCCGTATTTACTTTATCAAAATCCTTCATAATTTTAAACACCTAAATTAAATCTCCTCTTAACCTTCTGAACTGTAAGGAGAACAACCCCAGCTTTTCTAGTCTCTCTATGTAACTGAACTCAAACATCCCTGGTACCGTTCTAGTAAATCTCCTCTATACCTTCTCCAAGGCCTTGAGTGCAGTGCCTGTAGTGATCAATAACATGTCATTCTGTGGTGGACATTAGGTGGAGCAGTAGAGCTGTATATAGCTGTATGTATAAGACTACACTACCCAGCTATATATTATATTAAGACTACATTACCCATGAGGCTAGGCTACCCACAAGGCAGCAGTCAAGATGGAAGCCTCTACAAGATGCTATACAAGTCCACATGTGCTCAATAAAAGTAGCTAGCAAAAGCTAGCTGTGTTCATAATAAGAATGTCTATTTATTAATGAACATAACATGGTACCATGGTGAAGATCTGCTGAAAATTGTGAAAAGTGACATGGAGAATTTGAAGCCACCAGAGCGTTTGAATCTCACAGAAAAAATCGACTACAACTGGCAGACTTTTAAACAGCAATTCAAACTCTACATTGCAGCCATCGGATTCGGTACGAAGCCAGATGCAAGGAAGATAGTGTTGCTGCTTATGGTTGCAGGCCCACAGGCGATAGAGGTATTTAATACATTTGTATTTAATCCAGAGGAGAACAGAGGAAAATTAGAAGATGTGCTAAAAAAATTTGATGCACATTGCTCTCCCAAAAAGAATGAGACGTATGAAAGATACAGCTTCCGTTCTCGGACACAGCAACAAAATGAGACTTTTGATAGCTTTATAACTGATCTGAAACTGAAAGCACAGACATGTAATTTCTCTGAGCTCAAAGCATCTATGATTCGTGACCAGATTGTGTTTGGTATTCATGATAAAAAAGTCAGGGAACGTCTGTTGAGAGAAACCAAACTAAATTTGGAAAATGCGGTGAAAATATGCCAAGCCAGCGAGCTAGCTCAAAATCACGCGAAGACTTTCAGTGAAATCAATAATGATGCGAATGTAATGAGTGATAATGCTGCTTTCGGTGCTGTGTCCTACAAGGGGAAGAAACGTGGGCAGAACAGAAATGAAAAGCAATCGGAGGATGAAATTTTTAATTGTAAACGCTGTGGTTACAAACACCAGTTAAGACAATGCCCAGCATTTGGAAAAATGTGCACAAAGTGTAATGGAAAGAATCACTTTGCCAAACAATGCTTTTCAAAAGTAAAAACGCCGAAAGGGCAACGAGTTAATGTGATTGAGGACACTGATTTAAGTGAGACATTTTTTGTAGGAATGGTGTCGTGTGACGATATCATAATGGATACAGAAAATGTGCAGCCCTCAGAAATAGACAATGCTGAACATAAAGTTAATGCAGTAAAAGAGGACAAATGGATGATCCCACTGCAGATAAATGGAGCATTAGTTACATTGAAACTGGACACTGGGGCAAAAGCAAACTTAATCAGTATGAGTGACATTAACAATATGAAAGAAAAGCCCAAAATACAGAAAAAGTCAGTACTACTGAAGGACTATAATGGACAGAAAATAGATAGCTTAGGTGTATGCAGACTTAAAGTGACAGTCAAAGACAAAGTGCATCATCTCATGTTTTCTGTTGTGGCTGAAAGGCTTGATTCACTACTGGGTGACAAAGCTTGTGAGGACTTAGAACTGGTAAAGAGTTTACCGTATAAACTGTGCCATAAGCAGACCAGATGACTCAGGTGATGAAGCAGAGAGCCCATCAAGGATGAAAAGGCCAAAGGGTATCCATGTCTTCAAAAAGCCTAGTTTCTCCAAGAAGAAAGAAAAAGACTTTAAGGTCAAAGAGAAGCCAAAGGAAGAAAAGCACAAAGAGGAAAAACACAAGGAGAAAAAGTCCAAAGATATAACCGCAGCAGATGTTGTTAAGCAGTGGAAAGAGAAAAAGAAAAAGAAGAAGCCTGCACCAGAGCAGGAAGCAGTTCCGGTGGATACTCCTTCTTTCCTCAGGCCAATCTTTGGTGTTCCATTAGCCAAGGCTGCTGAGAGGACTATGCTGTATGATGGGATCCAGCTGCCAGCAGTTTTTCGAGAGTGCATTGACTACATTGAGAGTTATGGCATGAAGAGTGAAGGAAACACTGAAACCCTCTCCAAGCAAAGATCGCAAGGAGACCTCGATCTATACAAGAGCAGATTGATGACAATGCCACAACTGCATCTTGTCATTCACCGCCAGAACAATCTCATGAAGACACATCAGACTTACCCGTGTTGAGAAGATCCACACGTGAAGTAAAAGAGCCTGATAGACTTAATCTTTGAGTACAATGTAAAGCTTTGAAAATGTGTTGACTGTTTTGAAAATGTTTATGTTTATAGAGCACTAACAAAAGTGTTACTGATATTATCTTTATTGTTTTCTTGAAAGTTGATTGATATTGATTTTGTTAAACCTCAAAGAAAGGAAGATGTAGTGATCAATAACATGTCATTCTGTGGTGGACATTAGGTGGAGCAGTAGAGCTGTATATAGCTGTATGTATAAGACTACACTACCCAGCTCTATATTATATTAAGACTACATTACCCATGAGGCTAGGCTACCCACAAGGCAGCAGTCAAGATGGAAGCCTCTACAAGATGCTGTACAAGTCCACATGTGCTCAATAAAAGTAGCTAGCAAAAGCTAGCTGTGTTCATAATAAGAATGTCTATTTATTAATGAACATAAAAGTGCCCAGAATTGGACACAATACTCCAGCTGGGGCCTAATCAGTGGTTTATAACTTCCTTGTTTTTGTAATCTATGCCTCTATTTATAAAGCCAAGGATCCCATATTTAATCGTAGCCAGAGAATCACATGCAATGGCTTCTTTTCTTGCTCCTGCATTGTTACCTCTTGTGTCCCCCAAGGATCTATCCTTGGCCCCCTCCTATTTATTATCTACTTGCTGCCCCTTGGCGACATCATCCGAGAGCACAGTTCAGTTTCCACATGTACACTGATGACACCCAGCTCTATCTCACTACCACTTCTCTCGACCCCTCCACAGTCTCTAAATTGTCAGACTGCTTGTCCAACATCCACTTCTGGATGAGCAGAAATTTTCTCCATTTAAATATTGGGAAGACCGAAGTCATTGTTTTCGGTCCCCGCCGCAAACTCCGTTCCCAAGCCACCAACTCCATCCCTCATCCTAGCATCTGTCTGAGCTGAACCAGAATGTTCGCAACCTCGGCGTCATATTTGACCCTGAAATGAGCTTCCGACCACATACCCAGTGCATAACTCAGGCCGCCTATTTCCAACTCCGGAACATCGCCCATCTCCGCCCTGGCCTCAGCTCATCTGCTGCTGAAACCCTCATCCATGCCTTTGTTACCTCTAGACTTGACTATTCCAATGCACTCCTGGCTGGCCTCCAACATTCTACCCTACGTAAACTTGAGTTCAACCAAAACTCGGCTGCCCGTGTCCTAACTCGCACCAAGTCCTGTTCACCCATCACCCCTGTGCTCGCTGACCTACATTGGCTCCTGGTTAAGAAACGCCTCGATTTCAAAATTCTCATCCTGGTTTTCAAATCCCTCCATGGCCTTGTCCCTCCCTATCTCTGTAATCTCCTCCAGCCCCACAACCACTCGAGGTATCTGCGCTCCTCTAATTCTGCCCTCTTGAGAATCCCTGATTATAATCGCGCAACTATTGGTGGTCGTGACTTCTGTTGCCTAGGCTCGAAGCTCTGGAATTCCCTGCCTGAACCTCTCTGCCTCTCTATCTTTTTTTCTTCCTTTAAGACGCTCCTTAAAACCTACCTCTTTGACCAAGCTTTTGGTCACCTGCCCTAATTTCTCCTTATATGGCTCAGTGTCAATTTTTTGTCTTATAATAACACTCCTGTAAAGCGCCTTCGGACGTTTTACTACGTTAAAGGCGCTATATAAATAAAAGTTGTTGTTGTTGTTGTTGAATCCCCACATAAATTCTAGGCATTTGTTTACAAAGTAAACAGAGGAATTCTTCTTGTTATGCTTACAATGTCGCCAACTCAAGCAGCCAAGGAAACCTCTTCTAACCCACTGCTAACAATCCCTACCAGTTGATTGAAAAATGTTGGCAGCAAATCTACTAGGGTTGGTGAGTTCTCATTAATAGGTCGAGTGGAAGTATTTGCTTGAGGCACTGGAGAGGTTTGTTATGAAGCCGGGGTCTGAAGATACAGTCAAACATTTCATTCTTGCCTCACAGCAGTGATTGTGTCACATATACTTCTCTCCCAACTCTTAATCTAGGAATACAAATTGAACTCTATCACCTCTGCTATTTAACCATCTTTATTAGAAGTCACATTGCCATTCAGGACATTTCTTTGGTGAAACCCAACATATGCAAATAATGGGAAAAGTTATTTGGTGGATGTAGTTGGATGTTTTAAACATTATGAAATTGGCCACACAAAAAGGGTAGTGTGTTCCACTCAACTGTGGATCTGAAGGTGATATATGTATTATTCCCAAGACAGTTCTATACATAGCATGAAATTAGACATGTCAGAAGATAAAGCTAGACCCAGAAGGGCATGACTTGCAAATCGGACCGGTAAGCTCTGGCAATTTTTTGAATTATTGGCTTCATTTACTTAAGTTCAAGGATCAAAAGTTCCAAGGTTTATGTACTTGATTGAATTAACAGCCTTTGTTCAAGCCAACCATCAGCATTTTAATCGACAATTGACATATTAACCCATTTGCCAGCTGGTCGGTGTTTTACAAGAAAAAACAGCTTCTTTCACTGGAATCGGAGGGTATCAGTATCAACCAATTAGATCTGATTTTTCGGTTTAAATCCCTGCATAGCTCCACAGAGATTAATAGATTAAAAGCAGGAAATTGAAACAAAAAATCTAAATACTTGTTATAACAAAAGGTCCAATTTCATTCCTAATGTGGACGTAAAAGGTCCCATGGCACTATTTTGAAGAAGAGCAGGGGACTTATCCCCGGTGTCTTGGCCGATATTTATCCCTCAATCAACATCACTAAAACAGATTATCCCTCAATCAACATCACTAAAACAGATTATCTGGTCATTATCACATTGCTGTTTGTGGGAGCTTGCTGTGCCCAAATTGGCTGCTGCGTTTCCCACATTACAACAGTGACTACACTCCAAAAAGTACTTAATTGGCTGTAAAGCACTTTGGGACAGGTGCTATATAAATGCAAGTCTTTATTTTTCTTTAGGATTTAATAAGTTGGTACAGGAAAAAATGAAGCAGTTTTAACCCCCAAGAACCGGTAGGTGGAGGGGGGGTTTAAAATTAATGACTTCTCATATGGGACTGCAACCCGACTCTAACATGCCCACAGAGTCGTGTTTGGATGTTGGCGAGAAACCCACTCGCCAAAGTCGGGGATTTAATTATTGCAGGCAGGCAGGTAGTTATTGGTGCAATTAATGTCCTTAGGAAACGTTAATGAAGTGTTTGTAAATTGATTTTAAATTCGCTCTAAATTTAATGTGTGCAGCATGGGTTTCCCAATCTCGGGAAACTGACGAGTGAAACAAAGGCGAGGTTAAGCCACAGCTCAGGTGGATATTTCAAATTATCGTTGCCTCATCTGAATAAAAGCTCACTTATTACAGCCTGCATCTCAGTTTACTCTAGCAATGTTTGGCAGAGATTTCTTGTGCGGATACAGCTTTTTTCAAACTTGCAGGCTTTCAAACTGACAAGATCAGGATGGGAGGCACGTTGGATGTGTTTGACAGTGCAGCAAGAGGAAGACCATCACCATCCATGGCAGCGACAATGTGCTGTGTTGGGATCAGCACGTGCACAGGAGGGAGGTGCACAGGAGGGAGGTGCGCTGGAGCAAGGTGCACTGGCGGGAGGTGCTCAGGAGGGAGTTGCACTGGAGGGGGGTGGACAGGAGGGGGGTGGACAGGAGGGGGTGCACTGGAGGGAGGTGCATTTGGAGAGAGGTGCATTGGAGAGAGGTGCACAGGGGAGAGGGGCCGAGGTTGCAGGAAGCACTATCCATGTCACAGGGTTTACAGACAGAGGCTGAGCTTCCTTGACTTCTGGGAAGAGCAGTGCTTCCGCAGGCTGAGGTTGTCGCCTCAGGTGGCGGCAGACATCTGCAGCCTCCTAGAAGAAGACCTGCTACCTGCTGGACCTGGTGACCATGCATTACCAGTGGCTGTGAAGGTCACCACCGCCATCAATGTTTTTGCCTCTGGTTCCTTCCAGGGTTCTACCAGAGACATATCGAGGGTCTCGCAGTCAACTGAACATAAATGCAGAAGGCAGGTCACTGATGGAGTGTTTGTAGGGCTGGCAATTATTTAAATTTCACCTGTATTGCCAATAGCCAGAATGAGCATGCACTCGCATTCACCTCCCTGGCTGGCTTCCCACAGAAATTGGCAATCCGAGTACCACCACAGCAACTGAGAATTTTAACAAATGCCAGGGACATTCATCCATCAATGCCGAGCTGATGTGCAATCACAAAAGAAGGTTCATGCAGGTCTATGCCAGATTGCCTGGGAGCTGTCATGATGCATTCAGACTGCAGCAGTTCAACATTCCAGGCATTGTTGTTCCAGGAAACAGACTTAAGGGCTGGCTCATAGGAGAAAAGGGATACCCACTTGAAAATTTGCCCGATGATACCTGTGAGGAACTCCACTAATGATGCACAGGAGCACTACAACCAGAGCCATATGACCACCAGATGTGTTATCGAGCAAGCCACCAGAATGTTGAAGATGCATTTCAGGTGCCTCGCTAGGTCTGGAGGCGTTCTTCAGTACTCACCAGCGAGGGTTTCCAGAAATATAGTGGTGTTCTGCATCCTGCACAACATTGTGCAGCAGAGAGAATTGCAGGTGGAGCAGGATGAAAGGGCTCATCAATCATCTTCGGCTGAGGAGAACATAAAGGAGGAGGAGGCGGAGGATGAAGATGGGGCACCCATCACCAGACCAGCCACTTACATTGCCCTAATATTGTGAAGGTTCACCTAGTGTAAAACATAAGAAACAAAATCCCGTGATCTGCTCCCAACACCAGCACCAACAACCCCATCCCCTCCCCTTTGCACTAAACATAGAAACATAGAAGATAGGAGCAGGAGTAGGCCATTCGGCCCCTCGAGCCTGCTCCGCAATTCAATGCGATCATGGCTGATCATCCAAATTCAGTACCCTGTCCCTGCTTTCTCCCCATATCCCTTGATCCCTTTAGCCTTAAGAAATATATCCAACTCCTTCTTGAATATATTTAATGAATTGGTCTCTACTGCCTTCTGTGGTAGAGAATTCCATAGGTTCACCACTCTCTAGGTGAAGAAATTCCTCCTCATCTCTGTCCTTAGACTGTGACCCTGGGTTCTGGACTCCCCGACCATCAGGAACAACCTTCCTGCATCTAGTCTGTCTAGTCCTGTTAGAATTTTATAAGTTTCAATGAGATCCCATTCTTCTAAACTCCAGTGAGTACAAGCCCAATCAATCCAGTCCTTCAAACAGTCCTTCAACCACTCATCCACACATTGCACATCCGCACAATTGGTCCCATCATGTTGTGAGGTTCGCAAAATTCTACAGATTCCCCCAAACCAAGAAGAGAAGAGATTTATGGACTGTTTAAAAGAATATTGGGCCAAACGGGGCATAAAGTTAAAACCCCAGGATTTTGGTTATTTTAAAAAGTCATGTCCAGGCCTGTGGAAGGCTGTGACAAAGGAATTGGGATGGGCCCCTGTAAAACAAACAGTTTGAGTATTTGGCATAGGCCAGATTGTCTGGGAATGTTCTGGACCATCTCAGTCATTCCACATGAAGACAATAGGCCTACGGAAGGACAGCCCCCGCCAAAACTACAGAGCCATCAAGAATATGAATAATACAGTACATGGCTCTAATCAACAAAAGGGACCCTGACCCCAGCAGGAGAAGACAATCGGACAACAGTTTAACCACTCAGAGAAACATCCAAAAAACACTTCACACACTTGAACCGATTTTGAAGCAATCCCGAAACGAATTTAAAATCAATTGAAAATAGATGGGACCAAGTCGAAACTTGATAAGGAATTTAAAACTATTAAAGTTAACGAGCCTGCCAAAATTAACAATGGGCCAGAGAAGATTTGGCGGGCAGATAAGCAAGGCCTCAAACGGTATAATTGAGGCCTGCTTTGTCAGTTCAAGGGAGTTCATACAGAGGTTCATCCAGATACGGTCAGTCATTCGGAAGAAATCATCATTACATTCATCCTCATCGCCACACAATCGGAGAATTGGAGACTTGAGGAAAGTAGAACGAAACGGAAGGAGAAAGGAATCTCGGCAACCAAGGGCCCCAAGAAACCAACAATTAACAATATTACCAACAACTAGGTAATATTGGGCCACCGCGACCAACAAGAAACCAACCTGGAAGGAACTGAAGATTTGCAAGTTTGTTTCTACTCGACAAGTATCCTGACTTACCCCTGGGTAAGATTTGATGAAAAAGACTCTAAACCCTATACCTAACCAAAGGAAATTGGGTACTTACCCGATAGATCCAATACGCACCCGACCGCATCAGCAGACACGCGAAGACTGATAACCCAACGCAGGTGAAGTCTTCCATCATGTCCGGGGTACGGCAGGCCCCAACCGCCACACCTAAAGAGAACCCCAAAATCGCGAACCTCTACAACTGTCAAGAAAGTCATTTGGTGAGCATTTCCCTGGTCCTCTGGAATCCAACCTAGTTAGTGTAGTGGGATTGGGAGGGGTGACGTATTTTGTCTATTGTCATTCTCCCTCGCATATTCCGAAGTGTTCCCCCTTTAGAGTGATAAGAATATTGTGTTGTGTATATTTTCCTGTCTCAAATAAAAATCCAAGCTTTTTCACCAACTCAGTTGTCTGTTGCAATTTCATTACAACCCCCAAATAAGTCCAAAGTCTAGAAACAAGGGAGTGGGAGCGATTTGAACCACTCAGGGAGTCAGAGGCAAAGCTGACCACACACACCACCCCTTATAATTAATTGACATTAATCATGAAACAAGTGAAAGGGCGAGTTGACACCAAGGATGCAATACTGGGTAAGATATGGAAGTGGTGGTAATCAATACATTTTATATGGCATTATTAAAAAAAGGAAACTTAAAAATGTAACATTTTGTCAAACACCCATATGCATACCCTTGGTGATTTATAATTTCTTGAACATATGCTTCCTACTGCTTCTATGCGGTACATCCTGTGTGGCTTCAGCAAAGTTAGAGGCAGGCTGATCAGATTCATGCCTAGACTGCTGAGATGCTTTCAGCTCCCTCTGGATTTTGGAGCCCCTAAGGGCCCCGCCAAAGACTGCTCCACCTTGACCTTGACTGTCAGACTCGGCTATCGGGAGATGATGCAGCTTGTCGGGTACTGGTGGGAGTTGGGGGCAATGGATAGAGGGACTGATACAGCTTGCCGTCTAAGGTGAACAGGAGCATCTTGGCCATTTCTGAGTCGTCGCACTCATTAATGCCTGCTGCTTGTTCCACTTCCATAAAGTGGACTGAGGGATCTCCCTAGTGTGTGAGCTTACTCAAGTGGCTTACCATAGCCCTAAGCTGTTGAGTCCCATGGGGAAGTACAAACTGGCTTTCAAGGGGCCCCTGGCCCCCACCTACCCCAGGTGGGCCAAACTTTAGCTGTCGAGTCGGGCACATCGGCCCCGGCTCTGACCTTTCCTGCAATTGTTTGCCCACTTCACCCTGCTGCCAAACCGAGTCAAAACCCGGCGCCACAGGTGACGTCTGCACAGTTTCAACTTTTAATTCCAGGTCTACCCGAGCCGCACCCGGGCTCACTAGGCATACCATGCCTTTTCCCCTGGACAGAGCAAGTTTCAAACTCTCTATCTGCTTTTGACAGGGGCTGTGATCTCCCGCTTCAAACTCCCTACTGCATGTTACTTGATAAGCTGCCTTTATATTTCTATATACTGCTCCTCCTGTTCCCTTAACTGTCTGGTTAGGCGAGCATTCTCTTCTTTCAGTACCAGCTCATTTCCCTTTGCTTCGAAAATACTCATGTCTGTTTCTGTGTTTCTCTACTAATTGCAATTTCTCTTGATTCTGCGCTTGTAATTCCTGCAATTGTTCCTCCCCTGCTAAAGCTCTTGCTTTGGACAGTTTGACCGCCTCCTGCAGCTCTGCTGTCAAAGCTTTCACCTGCTGGTCTAAAAGCTGGATCTGTCGTAGGGCACAGACCAACCAGATGGCCTTCTCTACCGACTTTTTATGATCCTGGCTCTCAGTTCATTTAGCTGCAGTGTCTATAGGACACCCAGCATGTAACAGACTGGTTATCTACTTCTTGGTGGTATTCACCTTCTCAAAAACGTAAGAGGAAATGCTCTCTTCCATCTTTGTCCTTTCATCAAACACAGGGTCTATTGCATTACTTCCCATTTGCCAAAGTCCTGCCACGGTCGCCATGCTGTAGGGGTGGCGTTGTGTGTCAGCTTCACCTCTGACTCCATTGAGCAGTTTGAATCGCTCCCACTCCCTTTTGTTCTAGACTTTGGACTTATTTAGGGGTCGTAATGAACTTGCAACAGACACCTGGGTTAGTCAAAATAATTCAGATCTTTATTTTGAGACAGGAAATATACAATACAATAAAACTTACACTTTAAAAGGGTGAGTAACAGACGGAATAAGTGAGGGAGAATAACAATGTACAAAATCCCTTTCCCTCCCAACCCCACTTCACTAGCTAGGCTGGAATCCAGAGGACCAGGAAATGCTCACCAAATACGACTTTCTTGACAGTTACAGAGGTTCGCAATTTTGGGGTTCTCTTTAGTTGTGGCGGTTGGGGCCTGCTGTACCTCGGACGTGGTAGAAGACTGCACCTGCGTTGGGTTTTCAGTTGGGTTGAGTCTTCTGATGTGGTTAATCACTCTTTTGGATCTTACCGGGTAAGTACCCAAATTCCTTTTGTTAGGGCTAGCTTTAGGGTCTTTTTGTCCAAAATCTTACGCAGGGGTAAGTCAGCCTAGCCTGTAGAGTGGAAACAAGTCTTTGATTCGTGAGTTTTTCGGCGGTTGGTTTCTTGTTGGTCGCGATGGCCCAATATTATCTGGTTGGTGGTAATATTGGCGGTTGTTGGTTTCTGTAGGCCTTTGGTTGCCGCGATCTCTGTTTCTTCTTTCTTCCTTCGAGCCTCCGATGATGATCTCTCTCTTGAGCTGGTCGGCTGAACTTGAACTCACTCGATCTTGAACTCGAACTGGTAACGAACTGACTGACTGTTGAACTGAAAAGGCAGGCCTCAATTATACTAATTTGAGGCCTGGCTTATCTGACCGCCAAATCTAGGTTTCCTTTGTTAAATTTGGCGGGCTCGTTATTTTTAATGTCCTTTAAAACTCTAACGAGCTTCGAGGGTGGCCCATCCAAAACTTAACGAGTTTAGGGGATGGCTCACCCAAACTTAATCGGCTTTTAACTGGTTTCGGGATTGCCTTGAAACCAATTTAAAATGCAAAACGTTTGTCAAATCCTTTTAATTGACTTTGGACTGTGGTTTGTTTATAGTAACTGTAGGGCTGATGTTCTTTCTTTTGTATAGCTGGGGACATGTCCTGTTTACTCGATACCTGGCTTGGCGGGAAAGCAGGCTTCATTGTCCTTATGTAAAACTGGGGCGGCCTGACATTCCTCAGACAGTCCAATATTCAAACTTCGGGGGCCCACCCCATCTCTCTGTTGTTCCAGCCTTTTGCAAGCCTGAACATGCCTTTTAAAACCAGCCAAATCTTCCTGGGATTTTTATTTTAAATTCCTTTTGCCCAACAAACTTGGAAACAGTCCAAAAGGCCTCTTCCTTCAATTAATCTCTTTAAAATCCTTCTGTTTTGCCCAACCATACTTTTACCCCTTTTCCATATTCCTTCTGTGATGTTCCAAAGATCACTTTAAAATGACTTTCCATCTGTTCTGGGGTTGTGCAGAATTTTTTGAACCTTACACAGGCACGTCTGTCAGTACCTCGCAAAGTTGCTAATGTACCTCTAGCGTTCTCCTTCTCAACGGGAGTTTAGCATCTGTGTCCAGCTAAGCAGAGGTTGGAGAGGATTTTGCCTCCCAACACAGACTCTCCACAGCTGTCCCTGCCATCAGTGACTGCTCCTGCTCACTTGTGAGTTGTGAATCACCAGGTGAAAGCCCACATAACTGCCTAAGTGAACCCACCAAAGTGTGAGTATTTGTGCTGGTTTATGGCTGTACGTGCTGTGAGGGTGCATCTTCAAAAAGAATGAGGTTCTCTGAGCAATCGTCCTCATGGATGTCCTGCAACACTTGTTGAATGCATGAAGGCACTGAAAGACAAAAAAAAGTGATATGATTTAGTCGTGGCAAAATCACAATCTTAACAATCACCATACTCAGTCTTCTCATAGTTCATTCATTGATGAAATAAAGTCAGCATATGTGGGTTAGAGATATTTCTAATTCAGTCGCCAGCTATCTGTAAGCTCCCTGTCTCTCTATTTCTGACTGAGAGGGATGGAAATGTGTTACTTATCTCCTCCTCTGCATCAGTGAGCTGCACTATTTGTGGTGGGCCACCTCCAGTCTGTTCCCTCTCCCTTGTGCCGTGCACTCTCTTCAGCCACAAGGGGCAAAAAGACAGACCTGTGAGTAAGTGAAGGTAAGGTATTCGCCTGATGGATGCAATGCATTTGGTAAGGGCGACTATGAGGCAGATGCATCACATTGCATAAGGAATGGGGTGAATGGCAATGGTGGATGGATAAATGCACAGTAAGTGAAGTCTGTGTGCTGCTGAAACTTAAATGGGTGTGAGGAGTGATGTGATGTGATGTGATGTGGTACGCTTAGCAAGACAGTGTGAAAGGGGCGGGGCGGGGGTGGGGCAGTGCTTAAATCACAGGATGCAGTTGAATCAGCAAATATACTCACTTTTCCCAACCTGGTTAGGTTATTAAACCACTTCCTACATTGCATCCATGACTGCGACACAACGCTCTTGCTGCTCACCTCCTCAGCTACCTCCAACTATGCCTTCTTGGTGAGAGCCACAGGTTTATTGCTTCCATTGCTGGGGAAAAGTATGTCCCTCCTGCTCCTGACTGCACTCAGCAGTAATTCCAGTGAGGTGTCATTGAGTCTGGGTGCTACCCTTGCTGTGTCCACCATCCGTCCTGAACACCTCCAATTTCCCTTTGTGAATTGTCCCTTTAAATACAATGCAAATGTGCATCCCACCCTCTGCTCAGCTTGGAGACAAAAAGCCCTAGAAGTTGGATTAGGCCCGAAAACAGGCGGTGTCAAGGGCCAAAGCTATTTGCCTGTGTCCGTTGAAAGTGGTCCAGGTAACACGCAAAATTCGTGCTGCCTGCTTATTATAATGATTGGGGCGCTGATCTCAGCGCTAAACACACTGTTGACTGGCTTAGCACTGAACAGGTGGGCCAATATCGAGTGCGGTCTAATGGCCAGTTTCGTCTCGGCTCTCTGCACTACTTAAAGTGGAGGTGCTTTGTTGCAGCAGCACCTCATTGTCAGTCAGGCTGAAGACTTGGCTCAGCAACCTAGGGAGCAAGCACAAAGCATCTCGGATGCTGCAGTGGAGGCCTTGTTTGTGGCCATTTAAAGAAAGCAGGCAGTACTGTTCCAGCAGGGTGGAAGCAAGCCATCCAAGGGGACTTGCAGAATGCTCTGGGAGGAGATAGCTAACTCTGTCATGGTCACAGGTGTGGTCCCAAGGACAGTGCCAAAAAAGTTTAATAACTTTACACGGCAGGTCAAGGTGAGTGAAGGCTTTAGCAATGCCGTATCCCACCATCTGCCCCACAAGCCTCACACACTGCTCAATGCAGCACCCCACCAACACTCACCTACCAACAATCTCTACCTATCTCCACTCACACCTCACAATCACAGCCTCAAATTACCCTCACAACATTACCACTGCTGCAACCATCACACCCACATCTCATACCTTGCACACACTGACAACTATTCAATTATAGAAGGTACATCACCCAAACACACTGCACTACAGTCACTGACACACTTCCCTTTCTCTTGCATGCAAAGGTGGCGTAGAACAAGATGGAGCAGCGGCAGACAGGAGGGGGCCAAGCCGCTATACAGAACCTCAGCGAACTGGAGGAATCCGCCCTCGACATCATTGGTACGCTTAGCAAGACAGAGTGAAAGGGGCGGTGCGGTGGGGGGGGCAATGCTTAAATCACAGGATGCAGTTAAATCAGCAAATATACTCACTTTTCCCGACCTGGTTAGGTCAATAAACCACTCCTGCTGCTCACCTCCTCAGCTACCTCCAACCATGCCTTCTTGGTGAGAGCTGCAGGTTTATTGCTTCCATTGCTGGGGAAAAGTATGTCCCTCCTGCTCCTGACTGCACTCAGCAGTAATTCCAGTGAGGTGTCATTGAGTCTGGGTGCTACCCTTGCTGTGTCCACCATCCATCCTGAACACCTCCAATTTCCCTTTGTGAATTGGACCGAGGCCATGGCAATGGGAGAAGTTCAAGCTTTTGCTGATAATGATGGTATGGTCATACCTAATTCTTCTTCTCACATCTCACTTCCTCCTCATCCCACAATCTCTTCGCACTTACAAGCTGCTGATGGTGCTTGCTTTCCCTCCCTTCCCACACCACAACCTGACCCCTGTGCCTTTCTGCTTTCAAATACCCAAGAAATTCCACCAGTGTAAGATTTGCAAAATTCCCACATTTCCCCCAAGGTTATTAATAATGGGACCCTATGGACAATTTGAAAAGGGTGCCCAAAAGATGGCGTACATACCTCGTGTAACCCCTTTCAAGGTTCTCTAGATATATGTGAGATGTGGTCTCTGTTGTAGACAGTATTCTATAGTCCAGTAAGGAGATCACTACTACAATGGCTTAATTCTAATTATCCTACTTTATAGTTTTAACATCAGACAGTATAAGAAGATTACAGGTCAATGAACTAAATTAGACATTTGCATGCATTAGAATGAATCTAGACATAATAAACATACATTCTCCATTTACATGGATTCAAAGGAGAATCTGTCCCTGTGTCCAAATTCGAGTGCACCCTTTCGTTGGCGTGCTTAAGTTGGAGCTCATGGTATGTAGAATGTCTGCAAGACTTACGACTCCGAACCCCTTCGTTGAATTCTCTTCACGATCACTGAATCCCACTTTGAGTTCTGGATGCAGAGCACACAGCAGCAGCTGGAGTTGGTGACTCTCTCTCTCTCTCTCTGCAGCTTTTCCAAGTAGCTCCCCATCAGCACGCGGCAAGCAGCTCTCCCCAGACCTCTGCCTTGCAGATCTGGGTTCAGACGATGATCCCCCGGTACTGGTGACTTGCAGCCAGCCAGTTCAGGATGCAGTACTACTAATACGAAGGGCGGCGGCCGATTTTGGAAGCCCGGAACGGGATGCGGCAGCCATTTGCCTCCTGAGCCCTCTTTTCAGAGCTCCTGCCCTCTTCTCTTCCAGTCGCTCTCTGCAGCTTTTTCCCGCTCGAAAAACCCGACTCCACCCCTTCCTCCTGGGGTTTCTGCCTGGAGACTGTGCAGCCTCACTGTCTGCAACAGTTGATACTGGTGCAGAATTATGGAAAGTATGCTCTTAGTCACATTGTGTCCTTAAAAGTTCTTGCCGTACCTTCACATGGGCAACTTTAACCCAGGGATTTATAACAATGATAATACAGTGTCTAAGTTAAAGATTGATAACCATACTTAGCGTACATAACATTTCCAGTGGGTATTACACTCGTGAACAAAAATCTGTAAGATTTTAAAAGCTTGGACTCTGCAGCACAGAACAAGCTGTTTTGGGAAATCGAAACTTAAAATGCATTTCTGTGAAAAAGGACTTTTGTGTTTGAAAACCTAGACAGTTAAGCAAACACTGAATATGCATTTTTGTCGGATTGGAACAGATCACCCCAGTTAGGCCTAAGCGCCAGGCCATTAGTTTGTCCGCATAAATAATCGGAAACAGCTTAGGGAAGCGACCAAGGCTGCACAGGCCGATTAAAATGCATTAAGGACAATACAGCCCGGACATCAGGCCATTAGGTGCGATAAACGGCCATCTAAAAATAGTTAGTTTACATTGGTGTAATCATTTAAAACAGCCCGCCAAAAGTGAAACAATGAACTGACCTGATTTGGCGCGCAGATAAGGGCCATCCGAAGAAGTATAATTGTAGGCCCACCGGTAACCAATGCTCTCTTGCCCAGTAACCAACGCTCCTTGCCCTCATGGCTCCTGCTATTTTTCCCCTCCCGCACTTGCCACCTGGCCACTGCCCATGTCTTTCCTGGCTCCATCAGGGTCGCCCAGCATTACACCAGGCGAACACAGGCAAAGCAGGCCAGACGAGACGGGACGAGACGAGGCGAGGTGAAATGAGATGAGATGAGGTGAGGTGAGATGAGATGAGGTGAGACGAGACGAATTGGGAGAAGATTGAAGAACGCTTCGAATAATCGGGCCTTCAATTCAGCCGACCTGCGACTATCTTCATGCAAACTCCAACTGCCGCCCGAGGAAGAGGAACCTTCATCCCTGCGATGTAAAGTACCCAAGCAAAGACTTTAACCTCGGGGTACTTTACCTGGATGATGCCCTTGCAGCGCCCTGAGACCACGTGAGGATGGCAGGCCCCAGCGAGCACAAAGAGCGAACCCCAAACCCCACAGCTGTTTGAACTCAGCAGATTTTTGACTCGGTGAGCATGAATTCCTGGACCCTCATAGCTTAATCCAGTTCGGTATAGGGGTGGGATTAGGATAAGGGGATTGTTAATGAAGTTTGTTTTCCCTCGTAGTGCCGTGTGTTCCCCATTCCCTGTATAAGTATAGTTATTTTGTTTATGCCTGTAATTGTTTACCAGTAATTTCTCATAAGACTGTGTTTTATCTCTGTTCAATAAAATCTTGGTTTTCTTACATCCAAACCACTTGTCTACCTGAGTTTTCTGTATCGCCGCCTGCACCTAAGTCCGGTGTATAGAACCCAAGGGCATGGGAGTGATTCGAACCGCTCACCAACAGTCAGGGGCATAACTGACTGGGCGCACGTGACGTGCCACCCGCTACCCCCTACAGAAAATGGTGACCGCGGTAGGACACCGGCAGCAGGGTTGCGATACTGTAGACAATGGTTCAGATGAGCAAACCATGATGGAGGAAAGGATTTCTGATTATGTGTTTAGCATGGTGATTATCACAAAGAAGTGGATCACCACTCTGTTAAGGGCTGGGCGTCTGGTAGATGCAGCAGCTAAGTGGACAGAGGGAAAGGAGCACAAGATGTCCTTAGAGAAGGCAGTCTGGCTGATGTGTTTCAAAAAGCAGGTCCAGCTTTTGGACAGGCTTGTTGCAGCACAGGCAGTTGAGTTAAGGGGGTCAGCCCTGGAGATCCAGGATAAGGCTCTAGCCGGGGAGAGGTTATTGGTAGCTTTGCAGCCCTTGAATCAGGAGAGAGTGCGTTTAATGGGAGAACACAAGGCCCAGTTGGAATACCATGTCACCGAGGCCAAGGGAAATGAGTTAAGGTTTCGGCAGAAGAACGCCCTTTTGGCAAGGCAGATTAGGGAACAAGAACAGAAAGTACAGGAGGTAAAGGCAGCATACAAGCTAGCGAGCGAACAGGGGTTTGAGGAGGCAGACCACAGCCCCTGTAAAGAGCAGATAGAATATCTGAGCCGGGCCATCCGGAAGGCAAAAGGCATGGCATGCCTCATAAGCCCAAAGGCAGGTCAGGCGGATTTAATGGGGAACGAGGGGTGGAGAGTTCCAACGTCACCGGTAGTGCCCAGGGACAACCCGGTTGAGGGAGAGGAGATCTCACGACCACCACCCGTAGCGCCAAGTTTCAGCGAGGTTTGGCAGCAAGGGGGGGTGGAGCCAGAGGTGGAGGCGGAGGTAGAGCAACCCCCACCAGAGAGGTCGGAGCCGGGACCGATGTGCCCAGCACAACATCGGAGGTTCGGCCCACCCGTCAATGGTGACGATGAGGGACCACTCCAAAACCAGTTCGTGTTACCCTATAGCACCCAACAGCTTACGGCTATGGTGAACCATATCACAAAGCTCTCTGAAAAGGGAGACCCCTCGATCCACTTCAGGGACATAGAGCAGGCAGCCAGCATCAACGACTGCGATGGCGCTGAGCAGGTCAAGATGCTGCTATACTCCCTGGAGAGAGTCTCCTCCAATCACTCTCTGACGAGTGTAAGAGGGGGCAGAGCGGGTACGAGGAGCTTAGAGATGCAGTTCTGGAGGCTGTAAGGGGTTTTCCTTGAGAGATTTCCCTGAGGTTTCTCTCTCTAGAGGCCTCTCTCTCTTGCACAGTAAACCTTGAGTGGTTCGACCCACTCACCCCTTAGATTCTATACTCTGGACTTAGGTGCAGGAACTACAATGTAGAGAAAACTCTTGTAGACCAAGTTTGATGAAACAAAATGAAATTTTATTGCATAAGGAAAAATATCAAATCAAATGCAAGCAGATAAGGGAGTACATGGGAGGGTAAAACACACAAACAAATCATAAAGACACGGTACTAACTAAGGCAAATACAGGCATCTTATACTCTACAAAGATCATCATGAAATAAGGAAACACACGGAACATCGAGGGACAACAACTCATGTTAATTGTACCCTTAAATCCACCCCCTTATTAATTCTCTCTAGATCTGATTGTGAAGGGCCAGAAACATGCTCACCAATCCCACTAGGAAGTGCAAGGTTTTGAAATCGAGGCTGTGTTTGGTCCTTTCAGGCGTTTCGTCTCCACGTGGATCATGGAGCCCCTGCGAGCTGCGCCACACCTCTCTCCTGAGGTGGGGGTCGGGGGCGGCTGGACACCGGCGGGTCTGGATGTCGGCAGGGTCGAGGATTGTCGGCTCGACCCTGGTTAGAGGAGCCTTGGGCTGGCTCCCATCGCTTCTTCAGTTTCTTTTCTCTTCTCCCGAGCTGGGGTGGCTGGAAGGTTTCTTCTCTTGGGACTTTTATTTTTTTGTCTCTTCTCCCCAGTTGGGTCAATGGCCTCTCATTCCGGCAACAGCCTGGGGATGATCGATGATCTCCCGATGTGTTACCCTGGGGCGGAACGCTGGTTTCGAGATGGCCTTTTCGATGTTGGCTTTCTTCTTCCTCCTGTGATTGCCTGCTTCTTCTTCTGGGTGTCTGGATTCAAGCTTCGTGTTTCCAGCTCTCCAAACCTGCGTGTCCTCCAACTGCCGGAAAGCCTTCCAGATATACTTTCTTCCAGAAACCTCCGTCTCCCGCCCAAAATCAGGTTAGTCTTTGTTTTACTTTTGGCGGTCAGGGAGCACAGTGGGGTAGTCATTATATTTAAAAATGTGTTAAATGGCTGGTAAAGGCCCATCTCTGGTCTGGAATTACCTTCATTGTTTTTAATGTCTTGCTGATCTCGTTATCTAGTCCTGGGTGCTGTTCTCATGAATATGAAATTGTCCCCTTTTGTCTGGGTCAACATTTTCATGACCTCTGTCTCCAGGACGATCTTGACTAGATCTGCATCTAATCCATATGCATACGTGTGGGTCTGGTTTCGTTCTCTCAGAAACGGCTTCCAGAACTTGCTGTAGGTTGAATCCACAAAGCTGTCTGAGGTTGTGCAGGAACCATTTTAAAGTGCCCCAATAAGCTGGTCACATGGTATGGCGGCCATTTTGTATGCCCCTTTTTCTGGGCTTCTTTTAAAACAGTATTTAAAATCATGGCCTCTTCTGCCATTTGAACCTTATTAATATAAAGTCCAATTTTGCGAATCCTACACTCCCCCCTGATGATACTGTAACTTGCTTGAAGTATCATCATTCTGGGTGAGCAAAATTTTCTGACTTTCCACAATCTGACCATCGCCAGTATTTACCTATCTATGACCCCACGACACATGCACTTCCCATTTCAGAAAAATCTAGTGTACATTAAGCATCTATAGATGGCAATACCTTGGAGTTAAAAAAAAATCTAACAACTTACTTCCAGGCGTTGAGGGTATCCTTATACCCCTACATCACCTAGTGTATACACATTACCTTCTAATAATAACATCACATCTAACAAAACTTCAATAATAAAATAAAGTACATACATGAAAAATTCAAAATGCACATGAATACATATCAAAAATAATACAGAGGAGGGAGGGGAAACTTTAACTTTATACAAAGCAGCAAAATCTAAACGGGTGTCTCTTCTTCTACCCGTACATAATGCCCCCTCAATTCCCCTCTATTCTCATACTTTTGCGAATGTTTGACCTTTTTACAGTGTACAAACAGTAAATAAACTACAATGATAACCTGGCACACTACAAGAATGTGGGAGGCTATCCTAATCCAGGAAGGGATTTCTATATTAGTGAACAGGTCCCACCATGGTGGGGTCACTATGTCCAATATGTCTGCCCCTATCTCTAAAGTTTTCTGCTCCAGTGTGTAGAAGTGTTTCTGTGAAACAACAACAGCCTTTAATATCTTGGTGAGGTGTTCAGGGAGAGAGGGAATGATATACCCAAAATGTGCAACGAATCGCTGTAAATCAGTGCACCCCTTCTTTGCCTCCCTACTCTGTCCAAGACCTCATGTGGTGTGGTGTACAATTCAGCTCTGTCGACATCGGCAAAGTCGAATTCGTAAAACTGTTTAAACATGTTTGTTAACAGGACCTGGTATAATTGCTCCATTTCCTTGGTGCACCACGCTGGCAATCGTACCTCGGTGAGGTTTAAAATCACTGAAGCAACTGCGTAGTGGACCCCTTGGTACAGTACCTGATCTGTGGTTACCAATACCAATCCATTCCTGGGTGCCTTTGTCGTGGTGGGGCACCCTTCCTTGAGAGCACTAGCTACCGGAGCTGTGGGCAGGGGCTTGCGGGGTCGGGTGATGAGCTCAGTGTTGTTTACTGTGATCTGAGCGTATGGGACTCTGCACACCCGTGAGCTGACGTCCCACCTCATTCCTTGTCCAGCATCCTGCCACTGACTTTGGAAAAAGATGGAGACGCCTGTGGGGCAAGTGCATTCTGAACCCCACATGCAGATGTAGATCCCCTCATCTGGTTCCCACCATTTGTCCCAACAGACACTCAACCCCCCGTGTGTTCCCGTGTTTGTCCGATGGGTGTTATTACCCAATCTCTCCCATTCCACCGTCGAGTTCTTCATGGTGCTGCTTAACTTGCGCAGCCACCACCAGCGGTCCAAATGTACATACCCAAACAAACAAGGCAAATCTTCTTGCCCACGGTGACGCTGATCCTGGGCACAATGATCCACACCCTGGGGCACATCAGAAATGTTTCTCTGAATGCAAATCCCATCTGGCTGGAGTATTCAGTAAAGTTCGACCCCAGCCAGCCTGGCCATCTCCCTTCATGGAAGTAGGCAGCAGTCTCTTCAGCGTCCCGTGAGCCGGTTCCATCAGTCGCGATGGTGCCTCTATTTCCAGAGCACCCGTAGACGGTGGAGTCCTTGGTGCGGCCCCGATAGGCTCAGCTCCATCCGACCATCACGAACGTTACGAGGATCCTTCTCATCTTTCTTCTGGTTCCTGCAATAAATCAAACAATATAGCCAGGCTCCCGAGAGATTCTGGCTTAGGTGATGGCATGATCGGGTCTTTCGACCTCGATCCAAAAACAACACACATACTGGGCAGATTTAAAACTACTTAAACTCTAATCATTTTAATATTTACACACCTTAAACTTAAACTTAAACCTAACTTATGTACAGCGCCGCCCGTCCCCGGGCGGCTTGCCTAATCCCTGATTGGACTGCAGCTCGACGCTCCCTGTGGCGGGGACCTCTGGCTCTGGTTCCCCGCAGCCTTTCGCTGTTAATCGGGGACTGTGTTTTTTCATGGATTTCTGAAGTCGGCGTTTACTGGGAGTGGGGAACTCAGGCCAAGATTTTACAGGCTGAGGCGCTCGAGTCGACCTGCGAAAAGGTACTTTGGGCGTGGCTCCCTTAGCGAGTGGACCTTCGGGTGGGACCATAGCTCTCACAGCCCGTGGCTCTTCCATGACTGCAGGCTTCAGCTCCCTTCCCTCAGGCTCTGCCCCTTTGGGATTTGGGCAGGCTCACTTGGCGAGTGGACCTTCGGGTGGGACTTCAGCTCTCACAGCCCGTGGCTCTTCCACGACTGTGGGCTTTGGCTCCCTCCCCTCAGGCTCCGCCCCTTCGGGAATTGGGCCTGTGGCAGATGGCTCCTCCTCACCTGTCCCTACAGGTGGAGAATCTCTGCCCCCAATTTCTACCTCCCCACGCTCGAGTCGAGGGCTGGATCTCCGTCCTCCGACTCCACCTCTTCCAGAATCGTGTCGAGGGCGGGACCTTGTTGTTCGGGCCCCTCCTCGTCCGAGTCCCAGGCCATCGGGGAAAGCTCCCCCCAGGTGGGCGGGACAGCTTCTCCTTCCAAGCAGGCTACAGCGCCAGCTTGTGTGGCCTGTGACTCATCGCGCGCCTCAGGCTGAGGATCTTTACCCTCAGACCTGGCTTCGGTTGCTGATGCTCTTGCACCCGGCTTAAACAGTTTGCACTGATTGATGTGAAACCATTTACAAGCCCTTAGCTGACCCTCTAAACTGCCAGCCCTCGCTGTTCTGCTCCCTTAAAGCCTGCTCAAATAACTTAGCCTCCCCAACCTGGCACCGCAGGTATTCCTCCATTTTACAGGAGGTCTCTTCCTGTGCATGTCTTTCTGGGGGACACAGGTCGACAGGCTGCGCTGGCTCTAGTCATATGGGCACAGCGGTCGGGGTTTTGGGGGCGACAAGACCAGTGGTGACGGCTACTTCCCCCTGCAAAATCATCAGAGACCGCATTGTCCCTAAAATCGATTCAATCGCAGCGGGATTCATAACTGCACCAGCTCCTTGTGCTGGGGCAGGAACTATGGCTTGGGTTTGGGCTGGTGCTGGGGCGGCGGTCTGGGCTTGGGCTTGGGCTGCTGGAAATCTCCCTTTATTATCCTTCCACGGATTTCTACAGTCCTTGCGCCGATGTCCATCCTTCCCACACCCGTAGCAATTGAGCTTGGCTTGGACAGGGTGATTCCCCTCCTTCTGAATCCTTCTGACTTGGGGCTGCGGGTTTTGCCTCATGCACCTTTCCCTTCTGGGGAGGTGTTTCCTGACCTCTACGATTCTTGTATGCTACATTAAGCTGACGGAGTGCCGTCTCCTCCGTGACGCCGGGACCTTGGGGATCAAACCATGATCTGGCTAGGGCCCGTATCTCTGGCAAGCTGTTGGTGACCAAGCAACGGAGCCAATGAACCCGCTGTTCATTGCTCATTGAAGCCCATTCAGGCATACCCGGACAGCTGCGTCGATATACTGGCCACAGCCTTTCTGCGAAAACCCGTGGGGGCTCTCCAGATAGCTGCACGGTCCCTTCTACACGGTCAAACGGACTACCGTCGTCCACTCCCATTAATTTTAAAACGTCCTCCCTGAGATCCGCATACCCTTTCTGTCCCCTCTTACTATCCTCTGAGAGGCACTGAAGGATTGTGGAATCCAGGGCGAAAAGCAAAAGTTTCACCTGTTCCTGATCATCACAGTCATTGATTGCTGCTGTTCCCTCTATCTCTGTGAAATGAATTGAGGGATCTCCCTTTACTGTGAGTCGTGTGAGGTGGCTCACCATGGACCTTAATTGCGGGCCAGCGTAGGGCACCATGAGCTGGTTCTGGTGGGGTCTGACACTGCCATCGGCAGCGTTGGGACCGAAACTCTGGTGCCGAGCAGGACACATCAGTGCCGGTCCCGGCTTTGCTACCAGTGGTTCTTCCTCACACTCCACCTCGGCTACCTCCTCTTTCGCTACCCCCTCCTTTTCCGACCAAGTCTCACTATAGCTCGGCAGTGCTGAGGGCTCGGTGGCTGGTACCACAATTAGCTCAGCTGGAATCGGCTGTTTTGATTCCTTTAAAAAGTCCATGTGGCTGACTTTCAGGCTGACGAGACACACCATGCCTCTTGCCTTAACCAGGGCCGTTCTTAGGTCCTCTATGGTCATTTGGCAGGGTCCGTGGTCTGTGCTCTGAAACCCGTGCTCGAGGGCCAGCTTGTAAGCTGCCTTAACCTCCACTACTCTCTCCTCCTGCGGTCTCAGCTGTTGTGCGAGGCGGGCGCTTTTCTCCCGTATCCTCGTTTCATTAATCTTTGCCTCAGTAACCTAGCATTCCAGGTACTCTATCCTAGCCTGATGTTGACTAGCTACCACTTGGCGTTCCTGATTCAGCGCTTTAAGCGCTGTGATGAGTTTTTCCCCACCCATGGCCTTTTCCTCTATCTCTGCTGCCCGGGTTGTGATCTTGGCTGCCTGTGCTGCAACGACCCGGTCCAAGATCTGGACCTGCTTCTTGTAACACATCAGCCACACTGCCTTCTCCACTGACTTCTTATGCTCTTTGCTCTCTGTCCACCTGATGGCTTCATCCACCGGACGCCCATCCAGCAAGAGATCGGAAATCCATTGTTTAGTGAGATTTACCTTGCCAAATACATAATCCGCTATCCTCTCATCCATTGCATTTCGACCATTCAAATTTGGATCTACTACATTGCAATCCTGCTGCCAGAGACTTGCCGCGGTCGCCATTTTCTGTAAGTGTTTTCCTTGAGAGATTTCCCTGCGGTTTCTCTCCCTAGAGGCCTCTCTCTCTTGCACAGTAAACCTTGAGTGGTTCGACCCACTCGCCCCTTAGATTCTATACTCTGGGCTTAGGTGCAGGAACTACAATGTAGAGAAAACTCTTGTCGACCAAGTTTGATGAAACAAAATGAAATTTTATTGCATAAGGAAATATATCAAATCAAATGCAAGCAGATAAGGGAGTACATGGGAGGGAAAAACACACAAACAAATCATAACGACACAGTACTAACTAAGGCAAATACAGGCATCTTATACTCTACAAAGATCATCATGAAATAAGGAAACACACGGAACATCGAGGGACAACAACTCATGTTAATTGTACCCTTAAATCCACCCCCTTATTAAACCTATCTAGATCTGATTGTGAAGGGCCAGAAACATGCGCACCAATCCCACTAGGAAGTGCAAGGTTTTGAAATCGAGTCTGTGTTTGGTCCTTTCAGGCGTTTCGTCTCCATGTGGATCGTGGAGCCCCTGCGAGCTGAGCCACACCTCTCTCCTGAGGTGGGGGTCGGGGGCGGCTGGACACCGGCGGGTCTGGATGTCGGCGGGGTCGAGGATTGTTGGCTCGACCCTGGTTAGAGGAGCCTTGGGCTGGCTCCCATCGCTTCTTCAGTTTCTTTTCTCTTCTCCCGAGCTGGGGTGGATGGAAGATTTCTTCTCTTGGGACCTTTATTTTTTGTCTCTTCTCCCAAGTTGGGTCGATGGCCTCTCATTCCGGCAACGGCCCGGGGATGGTCGATGATCTCCCGATGTGTTTCCCTGGGGCGGTACGCTGGTTTCGAGATGGCCTTTTCGATGTTGACTTCCTTCTTCCTTCTGCGATTGCCTGCTTCTTCTTCTGGGTGTCCGGATTCAAGCTGCGTTTTTCCAGTTCTCCAACCCTGCATGTCCTCCAACTGCCGAAAAGCCTTCCAGATATACTTTCTTCCAGAAACCTCCGTCTCCCGCCCAAAATCAGGTTAGTCTTTGTTTTACTTTTGGCGGTCAGGGAGCACAGTGGGGTAGTCATTATATTTTAAAATGTCTTAAACGGCTGGTAAAGGCCCATCGCTGGTCTGGAATTACCTTCATTGTTTTTAATGTCCTGCTGATCTCGTTATCTAGTCCTGGGTGCTGTTCTCATGAATATGAAACTGTCCCCTTTTGTCTGGGTCAACATTTTGATGGCCTCTGTCTCCAGGCCAATCTTGACTAGATCTGCATCTAATCCATATGCATACGTGTGGGTCTGGTTTCGTTCTCTCAGAAACAGCTTCCAGAACTTGCTGTAGGTTGAATCCACAAAGATGTCTGAGATTGCGCAGGAACCATTTTAAAGTGTCCCAATAAGCTGGTCACATGGTATGGTGGCCATTTTGTATGCCCCTTTTTCTGGGCATCTTTTAAAACAGCCTTTAAAATCATGGCCTCTTCTGCCATTTGACCCTTATTAATATAATGTCCAATTTTGTGAATCGTACAAGGCCATGGGGATGAATGAGGGAAGTCCTTTCTCCCATGTGGAGAAGACGGTCCCGCTCGCAGGGGAAACCCCGCAGGCTTTCGCAGGCCGGTTATGGCCGGTGTACCAGAGGGCCTGCCCGGGGATGCCGAACCGGGGGTTCCTGAACGGGGATCCCCTGGCCTACTGGCTCCGCTGCATGGTGGCGAACAGCTTGCCACAGGTCCGGGCCAAGGCAGAAGTCTGGTTCGTCCCCAAAAACCCCCAGACCACCGAACTTATGGTGATCAGACAGTTGACTCTGGCCTATAAAAACAGTAGGGGAGCCGATGCACACCCACCTAAGGGAAAGGTATTATGTCCGTGTATAATTGAGACACGGACTGCAGGAGTTGATTATAACAAGTCTCTACTGAATGGAGAGAACCTGGAAACTGAAACTACAGAAGCCTGCTAGGGCCTTTTATACAGGGGTGGTCACTGCCGGTAGTGCATTCTGAGACCAGTTATTCCCTTAAAGGTACATATACAACAATTCCTCCCCTTTTAGATAAACAGTACATAACATTCATTTAACAACTAAATAATACTAATTACAATTACAATTACGGTTGCTAGATACATTGGTTGAAGTTAAGCAATTATAAGTTC
This sequence comes from Somniosus microcephalus, assembly GCF_052327205.1. Taxonomy (NCBI): domain Eukaryota; kingdom Metazoa; phylum Chordata; class Chondrichthyes; order Squaliformes; family Somniosidae; genus Somniosus; species Somniosus microcephalus. Next base: position 186,696,500 of record NC_140993.1, on the reverse strand, counting down.
AGTCTTTGAGGAGGCTTCCTGATTCTGTCTGGATAACGCCTCTTTGGGATATCAGGTTCTTCAGGCAAGGTTGCGTCGGGATCAATGTCGTTGTTTGGTTCGTCTGCTTCCAATATCACCGATTCTGCTGTAGATGCATATGGTACTTCGGTTTCATCGCCAGGTGTATCAGATCGTGGTGTGGAGTTGACGTTTTCCAGTGACTCTAGAATCTGGTCAGCATGGTGTCTTACAATGCTCTCTCCAACGTCCACGGTATACATTAGAGGTCCTTGCCGTGTACAGATCGTTCCTGGCTGCCATTTCTCTGTGCGGTAGTCCCGGGCCAAAGCTGGTTGACCTATCTTAAAACTCCTGGTCGGACTTTCATTCATATTCTGAAACTGCCTGTTCTCCACATCTCTTCTGACATTTGGCTTAACCAAATCCAAGCGGCATCGTAGTCTTCGATTGAAGAACATCATGGCTGGAGCTTGGTTGGTAACCGCATGTGTCGCATTCCGGTAGGCAAACAAGAAGTTATCCACCTTGTGTTGTAAGGGTATATCTTCATTACACATTGCCTTGATAGCCTTCTTGAATGTTTGAACAAACCTCTCGGCCAATCCATTAGTGGCTGGATGATATGGGGCGGATGTGTAATGCTTAACACCATTGTTCTATAAGAACCTCCGGAACTCTTCAGACACAAACTGTGGTCCATTGTCAGAGCAAATCTGTTCAGGCAGCCCATTCCTAGCGAATATGGTTCATAAGACTGTGATAGTTTTTTCTGTGGTTGTTGAGGACATTTTTATTACCTCTGGCCACTTTGAATGTGCATCCACCGCAATTAAAAACATTGAGTCCTTAAAGGGGCCAGCAAAATCAATGTGCACCCTTTGCCATGGAGATGAGGGCCACTCCCATGGATGTAGAGGGGCTTGTGGTGGGGCGTTTTGGACCTTCTGGCATCCTGTACAGCTCTTGGTCATCTCTTCGATTTCTCTATCGATTCCAGGCCACCACACAAACGCTCTGGCTAAGTTCTTCATTTTGACCCCTCCCAGATGACCCTCATGAAGCTCATTGAGCACTCTATCCTACAATTTGGGTGGAATTACTACTCTGGATCCACACATCAAGGTTCCTCTGCACACTGACAGCTGTTCTCTTCTCGGCGAGAATGCTGGCAGCAGTGGTTCGCCATGTGCTGGCCATCCCTTCACTGTTAAATCATAGACCCAGGAGAGTGTCGGATCATTTCGTGTTTCCTTTTCTATGTTTGCATTCGTCACAGGGAGTCATTCGACTATAATCGAGTGGAATAACTCCACTGGATCCACTGCCAATTCTTCTTCCACTGTTGGCAACGGTAGGTGCGACAATCCATCAGCATTCCCATGCTGTTTAGTTCCTTTGTACTCGATGTCATATTGGTGTGCCCCTAGGAAAAGGGACCACCTCTGTAGCCGTTGTGCCGTCATTATCGGTACGCCCTTCTGAGGGTTGAAAATGGAGACGAGAGGTTGATGATCAGTTAGTAGAGTAAATTTCTGACTGTGCAGGTAGTGATTGAACTTCTTCACCCCCCACACCAGGCTGAGGGCCTCTCTGTCAATCTGGGCGTAGTTACGCTCGGCTGAAGTTAACGAGCGTGACGCAAAAGCTATCGGCCTCTCTGAACCATCAAGGAATTTATGTGACAGTACCGCCCCAACACCATAGGGAGACGCATCACACGCCAGTCTTATCAGTAGTGATGGGTTGTAGTGAGCCAATACTTCTCTTGAAGTGATTAGGTCCTTACTCTTCTGAAAGGCCCACTTACATTCATCGCTCCATTTCCATGCTACTCCCGTTCGTAGTAGGGCATTCAGTGGATTCAGAATTGTGGACAAATTCGGCAAAAACTTATGGTAGTAATTCACCAATCCGAGGAATGACCTCAGTTGCGACACATTTTCAGGTGCTGGAGCCTTAACTACCGCTTCAATTTTGTCAGGGGAGTTATGCAACCCCTCTTCATCAATCACGTGGCCACAATACGATATCTGTTTCTTAAAAAACTCACACTTAGGGCGATTGGCTCGCAGCCCATGTTCCCGTAGTCTAGTGAGCACCTGCTCTAGGTTGGCAAGGTGTTCACTGTCATCTTCACCTGTCACTAGGATGTCGTCCAAGTAACACTGAGTCCCCGGAATCCCTTGCAGGACTTGTTCCATCGCTCTTTGCCATATCGCCGGAGCTGATGCTACTCCGAATACCAGTTGATTACACTGGTAAAGACCTTTGTGAGTGTTTATCGTGAGATACTTCCTAGAGGATTCTTCAACCTCCATCTGCAAATATGCTTGTGCTAGGTCAATTTTTGTAAAACGCTTCCCTCCAGATCGTGAGGCGAAGATATCTTCTATCCTTGGAAGAGGATATTGTACTGTGTGAAGGAATGGGTTCACCATCACCTTGAAGTCCCCACAGATGCGAACCTTCCTTGGCTCCTCAGACTTATTGTTTAACATTTTCTTCATGACAGGAACGATGGGTGTCGCCCACTCGCTCCAGTCTACTTTAGATAACACACCTGCCTTCTCCAGATTCTCCAGCTCTGCCTCGATGGCTGGGTGAATTGCATATGGTACCAGTCTTGCTTTGAAAAACTTGGGAATTGCATTCTCCTCTATTTTTATCATGGCGGTTACGCCTTTAAGAGTGCCCAGTTCTTGTTGAAATACCTCTTTGGCGGCAGCTAAGATTGTTGACAATCGTCCAGGAATGACGTCGTCATCCTTTTTACCAGCCACCGTCAGTGCCTGAATGGAGTGCCAGTCTAAACTTATCTTTCTGATCCATTCACGTCCCAATAATGGTGGCCCACCATCTTGCAGAATGTAGAGATACAATTTCCGTATTTTCTTGCCGTTGTATTCGACAGGCACCCTTATTTTTCCTCTGGGGTATACTTTTTGCCCCGTATACATCCTCAAGACAATGGATGTCTCTCTCAAGGGTATGTGTGAGAATAGCCGCTCGTAGTCTCGTCGATTCATGATGGTTAGAGCTGATCCTGTATCCAATTTCATTTTGACTTGGGACCCTGCTATCGTGAGGGTGACCCAAATGGTTCGGTGATCCTCTTTTGCGATTACGTTGTGAAGTTTGAGACAGCTTAGTCTCTTGTTCCCGGATTCACTATCGCTCATCTGGTCTTCGGAACTACTGTCCGTCATCTTTTGTACTTTCCTGTACGGTTCCTTAGTAGCCTTTTTGTTGTCATTGGTCTTCTTCCCAGACCTGTAAAGTCATGCAATGTGTCCCATCTTTCCGCATTGCCTGCATATTTTGTCCTTGGACCAGCAGTCCTTCTGGTCATGGTTTGTTCTGCCGCAGCGATAATATTTTGCAAATCCCTGTGTCATTTTGTGGGTGCCGTATTCCTGTGGCTTTTGTTGTATTTCTGTAGCTCCCCTTGCTGCTGCTTCGTACGATACTGCCATGCTGATAGCCTTATCTAGCATCAGCTCTTTCTCTGAGAGTAACCTCTTCTGGGTTCCTTCACTCAGGAGTTCACAGACAAATTTGTCCCGTAAGGTATCTGCCAGTCCTGCTCTGAACTAGCAGTGCTTTGATAGCTTGCGTAGTTCCGTAAGGTAATCAGCATTGCTCTCATTTTTATGCTGATTTCTCCTGTGGAATTTAAATCTTTCTGCTATCAGCAGCGGTGTAGGATTTAGGTGTTCCTGCAGGATAGCAACAATTTCGTTAAAACTCTTCGCCTTCGGTTTGGCTGGAGTAATCAGGTCCCGCAATAGGCCATACGTTCTTGCGCCCATTAAATTTAGCAATACAGATGCCTTTTTCTCATCGGCTATTTCGTTTGCCTCGCAAAATACCTCGACTCTTTCCACATGCGTGGTCCAGTCTTCTATTGTATTATCGAAGGCAGTGATATCGCCAGTCTTTGGCATCTTCAAAAGCTAAGATGGCGCCTCCCGCGCTTTGCCTTCATCCCCGATGGATCAAAATGGTGCCTCCTGCGTTTTTCCTTCTTCCCCGCCGAGTTAAGATGGCGCCTCCTGCGCTTTCCCGCCGCTGTCGCTGCTCTCCGCGGTATTTTTATTTTTCTATCGCGCTTCAATATTTGCTCCGTTAATTGAAGAACCATTCCCGTCGTGGAGCGGACCCTCTGGGACACTTCCCTCCCTCTTCTTAGGTCCGAACGCTGCCCGGCTGCGAAGCACCGGCGGCGCCCTGTGTGCTCCACCCTCTCTCTCTCTCTTTGCTTCCCGACTCGCTGCCCGGCCCCGTTGCAGAGCCACCCGATCGAGCTCTAGCCCGCCGCAGCCCAGGAAGGATCAGTGCACTACCTGCCACCAGCCCGATTAGCTGGGAAACCACAGACTGGAGACCAAGCCTGACTCTCGACAGTCTCTCCTGCACTTTTCAATTCGACGATTTGGAGGGCGGTTGCCCATGGTCGACGCCCGTTTCTTGAGTTTCTTTGGATTATTTTTTTTTCTTTCTTCTGGCTTCGACCTTCAATAACGTCGTCTGAGGTGCTGCCGAGTTGCAGTTAAGTTCGTTTCTTACTCGTCGCCAGTATTATGTTCGTGTATAATTGAGACACAGACTGCAGGAGTTGATTATAACAAGTCTTTACTGAATGGAGACAACCTGGAAACTGAAACTACAGAAGCCTGCTAGGGCCTTTTATACAGGGGTGGTCACTGCCGGGACTGCAGTCTGAGACCAGTTATTCCCTTAAAGGTACATACACAACAAAAGGTGCATGAGGTAAAACCCACATCGGGTAGGAAAGAGTGGCACCAGGAAGGGAATAACACCCCCAACACAAAGATGAATTGTTACGTGTGTGGGAAGAATGGTCACTGGCGGAAGGAGTGCAAAAACCCTTGGTAAGATAAGAAGGGAAAGAATTCCACAGCCCCAGCCCAAAAGGCGGGGGTAGGAGTCCCTCCCGCCGAGGTCGAGTCACTTTTGGACACCATGAGGTCCTTATTGACTGGCCAGGGGAGAGTAGCAGCCGCTACCGGTGCTCTGACCCCATCAGCCCCATCCAACCCGCAGCCCTGACTAGAGCCAGCACAGCCTGTTTACCTGTGTTCTCTCCGGTATGATGAATGGATAAGACCCCTCTTGGAGATGGAGGTAGAAAAGGTGACGGGGACCTATCTGTTAGACAAGGGGGCCACCTGCACCGTGGTCTACTCAGCTAACCCCACCACCTTGCCTCTATGTAACGGGGTCCCATACATTCTGTCGGGGTTCACAGGCAAAGAACAGGCCGGCTCATTTTCCATCCCGCTTGCCATTCGTTTAGAACCGCTCCACTCCAAGTGGACCTGTGTCCTGATGAAATGGGAAGTGGAGGGTGGAAGAGGGGTCCTGGGAGCCGAGTTTATTGTAGGCCATGGGATCCTAGTAGATTTGAGGAATCATTGCTTATGGGGAGCAGGTACAGTAAAGAACGGTGAGGTAGTAGTGATCCCAGGAAAGGAAGGGAAGGGGACCCTGCGCACCATGAAGCCCAAAGAGGGTTATAACCTCGAGCTTATGGTCAGTAACACCCCACAGGAGTTCCAGGCATTTGTGCAGGCCCACCTGGCCACATTTGCCACCCACAAACACGACAGCGGGAGGGTCAAAGGGTTTGGGGTCAACGTAGACAGGGACCCCATGGCCCGACCACAGAAACTGTATAACTTCCCTAGGGAAGCAGAGCCAGACATGGAAGCAGCCATGTCCTCGTTAGTACAGCAGGGAGTTCTGAGGCCGATAGCCACCCACGTGAATTCTCCATTGTGGCCGGTTAGAAAGCCGGACAATTCCTGGAGGGCCACGGTGGAATATCGGATGCTCAATAGTAACATCCCAGCCTGTGCACCCACAGTAGCAGCAGTTGCTGACCTGATCGGGAGTATTCCAGCATCCGCGACCACTTTCGCGGTGCTGGATATTTCCAACAGGTTTTGGTCCATCCCTGTAAGGAGGGAGGATCAGTACAAGTTTGCCTTTAAGTTTAAAGGGCAACAGTACACGTGGAACTGCTTGCCTCAGGGCTTCCACAACAGCCCCAGCATTTTCCATCAGTGCATGGCAAACAGTTTAAAGGAGTTCAGTCAGCCCAGACAATTGGTACAATATGTACATGACCTGCTTCTCTTCACCGATTCAAGAGAGGAGCATGGCCCACTATTGGCCGAACTGCTGGAGCTGCTTGGGCAGAAGGGTTTTTTAAGGTAAACCACAAGAAAGCGCAGATCGGCCAGCAGGAGGTGAAATTCCTCGGCCTGACCGTGCGTGCTGGAGAAAGGGCCATAGATAAGGCTAGTAGAGAAGGTGTACAAGAGTTACCGGTCCCCAACACAGTGACGGGTGTGATGTCATTTCTAGGGCTAACCGGGTACTGTAGAGACTTTATTGAGGACTATGCAGCCACAGTGGCCCCTCTACTCCGACTCCTACACAAGGGAGTGGAGTGGCTTTGGGATGAGGGTTGCCAGGCAACATTTGTCAGGCTCAAGAAAGACTTGCAGACCGCACCAGCTCTAGGGGCTATAGATGGGGGAAAGAGGTTTTCCTGGAGGTAGCAGCCAGCGGGGACAGCCTGAGTGCTGTGCTGCTCCAAGAGCGGCACGGCAGGCTGAGGCCGGTGGTCTACTCCTCCAGGATACTCACGGATGTGGAGAGGAGCTACTCCAACTGTGAGCGGAACCCCTTGGCCACACATTGGGCTGTGAAAAGATCGCTAATCTTCACAGGCACCTCTCCCATCACCCTCCTCACCCATCACACACCCACCCAGATGCTTCTGGACGGGAGGATCAAGGATGGAACAGTGAGCAGAGCCCGCATTGCCCGCTTGACATTGCTCCTCTTGCAGATGGATCTTAAAGTGAAGGGTCTCTGCGAGCCAAAGTTCGCAGCCAACCTGGTATATCCTGGAACAGCCCACCGGTGTTCCATAGAAGGGGTTTGGGAAGTGGACATTGGTTTACGGGCCGGGATACATCCCACAGGCCGCGAGATCTATGTAGACGGTTCCAGCACAGTATCTGCAGGCGAGCTTCTCATGGGGTGTGGAGTTTACGACCCAGCGGCAAACATTGCCCTGGCGATTAAGCTCCCCAGCAACATGAGTGCCCAGCAGGCTGAACAGTCCGCGGTAGTATACGTCATTAAGCACCCCAAAATATTCCCCACCCTCTACATGATTTGCTCAGACAGCATGTTCACATGCAATTTGTGTACGGAGTACCTGGCCATCTGGTCCCGCCGCAGATTCACCTCCGCCAACGGGAGATCCCTCACAGAAGAACCCCTGCTGGAGAAGATCCTAGCAGCAGTGGGGGAGGAAGGGGAGGTTTTCATCCACAAGGTGAAGGCCCATTCCTCCACAGAACCCCGCGGCCAAGGGAACTAGCAGGCTGACTTGCTCGCCAAGGAGGGTGCCCACACAGGCACTTTCTGGGACCCATTTGGGTCCAGGCCCATGGCAGCGGTCAGAGGTAGGGACGGGACCCAAGGGAGTGTAGGGGTAGCATTAGCCCCAGACCTTAAGACGGTCCAAGCCCAAGACCCTGTCCTCAAAGCAGTCCTCAGTGCAGTAACTGAGGGAAAAAGGGTAGAGGGTCCATACAGCACAGCAACCCTCTCCGTGAAAGAGGGCATGCTGTTCCGGGGGGAACAGTGGGTTGCGCCGCAGCAACACCAGAGGGAATTCCTTCAACTGGCCCATGAGGGTCCAGGAGCAGGAAACCCCGGGCCTTAGACCACCTGGCAGCGGGTGGAACAGGCGGGATGGTGACCGGGACTCAGGGAAGATGTCCGTGAGTTCTGTGCAGGCTGTCTTGTGTGCGCTGCTAACAACCCCAGCCCCCTTAAAAGGAAGGTACCCATGGGACACGTCAGGAGGGTGGAGGGACCATGGCAGTCGATACAAGTCACCTACATCGGGACCCTGCCCACCGCCAAGGGAGGCTATAAGTACTGCCTAGTCCTGGTGGACATGTTCACCAAATGGGTAGAGGCCTTCCCCTGCAGAACAGCCACAGCTCTGTGTACTGCCAGGATCCTGGTCCGGGAAGTGTTCTCGCGGTGGGGACTACCACAGTATGTGGAGTCTGACCAAGGGAGTTACTTCACCAGACAGGTGATGCAGAATACCCTTATGCTGTTAGGCATCGAGGGGAAATGGCACGTGGCCCACAACCTGCAGTCATCAGTGTAATGAATGTACCTTTAAGGGGAGAACTACTTTTTACAGCTCCTGCATACTGTATTACCGGCAGTGACCACACCTGTATATAAACCCTGAGTAGGGATCTGTCCAGCTAGTTCTAGAGTAACCCTCATTCAGTAAACACCTGTTGATCGTTCCCTGCAATCTCTTGTCTAATTATTGAAGGACATAAAATCAAGATACACGGATCTAACATTGGCGACGAGCAGATTCAAACCTACCTGCAACTCTGCATCACCTCCCAGGGATTCGCTCCTGGAGAACAGTGGAAGAAGGCCGAGTTCAGAAGCACAGGCGTCGAACACGGGAAACCCGCTAGTCATCCAGCGGAGTTTTGAGCATCGCAGGGGAGGCTGTCGAGAGCCAGGCTTGGCTTTCCAGTTACGGTGGTCCAGCGAAACGGGCTGGCAACAGGTACTGCGCAGACCCTTCCCGGACAGCGGCGGCTAGAGCCAACCGACGGCACAGAAAAAGGCCGAGCAGCGTCGACGGGGGAGAGAGAGAGGGTAGAGCACGCAGGGCGCAACCGGTGTTCTGGACCGAGCGGCGTCAACGAGAGAGAGCAGAGCGCAGCTGGTGTTCAAGGGCCGAGCAGCGTCAACGGGAGAGAGAGGCGCGCAGGAAAATGCGCAGAGCACAGCCGGTGTTCAAGGGCCGAGCAGAGTCAACGGGAGAGAGAGGCGCGCAGGAAAACGCACAGAGTGCAGCCGGTGTTCAAGGGTCGAGCAGCGTCAGCGGGGAAGAAAGGAGAGCGCGGGAGATGCCATTTTGAGCCAGTCTAACCACACCCAGGGATGCCGAAGAGTGGCAGTGTCACAGCGTTCGACAATGAAGTCGAAGATTGGATGACATATGTCGAACGCATAGAAGTGTACTGCAAGGCGAATGAAGTGCCAGATGACAGGAAAGCGCTGGTATTGTTGAATTCAATGGGTGCAAAAACGTATGGCTTACTGAGAAACCTAGTAACCCCAGAGAAGCCAGTGGAAAAGGATTTTGAAAAAATAGTGTCAATCCTACAGGACCACTTAGACCCCACACCGCTGCTGATAGCAGAAAGATTTAAGTTTCACAAAAGGAACCAGCATAAAGATGAAAGTAATGCTGAGTATTTAACGGAACTGCGCAAGCTATCGAAACACTGCCAGTTTGGAATGGGACTAGCAGATACTTTAAGGGACAAGTTTGTGTGTGGGCTTCAAATTGAAGGAATGCAGAAACAGGTTCTATCAGAAAAGGATCTTACGCTGGACAAGGCTTTCAGCATTGCAGTATCACAGGAAGCAGCAGCACGGGGCGCGGCAGAGATACAACGGAGACCGCAAGAATATGGCACAAATTACATGTCATACGGAACAGTGAAGTGCTATCACTGTGGCAGAACAACACACGACCATAAGGATTGCTGGTTCAAGGACAAAGTGTGCAGACAGTGTGGAAAAGTAGGACAAATAGCAAGAGTCTGCAGGTCGGGAAAGAAAACCAGCAGCAAGAAATCTCCACAGGAGAAGTACAAGAAGGAACATAAGGTGACGGAGAGTAGTTCAGATGAACAGAAAAGTGACACAGACTCCGGAAGCAAGGAGCTGGGTTGTCTGAAACTACATAATGTGATCAAAACGGAGGATCACCAAACTATCTGGCTCACGCTCAAGATAGCAGGAGTCCAAGTGAAAATGGAATTGGACACAGGATCAGCTCTAACAGTCAAAAACCAAAGGGACTACAAGTGGCTATTCTCACATATACCCTTGAGAGATACAAAGATTGTATTGAAGACGTACACGGGGCAAAAAGTCTACCCCAAAGGAAAAATAAGGGTGAACGTTATATATAACGGTAAGGAAACACCAAAAATGGAACTATATGTATTGCCAGATGGAGAACCACCACAACTCGGACGTGAATGGATCCGGAAAATACAGCTAGTTTGGCATTCCATACAAGCACTGTCTGTAGATACCAAAAAGGATGACGACGTCACACCTGGACGACTGCCAAAAATGCTAACTGACGCACAAGAAGTGTTCCAGCAGGGACTCGGAACACTAAAAGGCATAACAGCGATGATCAAAATAGAGGAAAATGCAATCCCAAAATTTTTTAAGGCCAGACCGGTACCTTATGCGATCCACCCAGCCATCGAAGCAGAGCTGGATGGGTTGGAACGTTCAGGAGTACTGTCCAAAGTGGACTGGAGCGAGTGGGCTACACCCATCGTTCCTGTAATGAAGAGGTCATTGAGTAATACACCTGGGGAACCAAAGAAGGTTCACATCTGTGGGGACTTTAAGGTGACAGTGAATCCAACCCTTCACACTGTACAATATCCGCTTCCGCGGATTGAAGATATTTTCGCCTCGCTATCTGGAGGGAAACACTTCACTAAGATTGATCTGGCCCAGGCGTACCTGCAAATGAAGGTAGAAGAAGCCTCGAAACAGTACCTCATGATCAACACTCATTAAGTTCTCTACCAATAAAATCGGCTGGTGTTCGGGGTAGCATCAACTCCGGCTATTTGGCAAAGGGCAATGGATCAAGTCCCGCAAGGGATTCCAGGTACCCAGTGTTATTTGGACGACATCCTGGTCACGGGCAAAAATGACAGTGATCACCTCGCCAACCTGGATCAGGTGCTCACTAGATTGAAGGAATATGGGCTCCGAGCTAATCGCCACAAATGAGAGTTTTTCCAGAAGCAGATCTTGTATTGTGGCCACGTTATTGATAAAGAGGGGTTACATAAGTCCCCTGAAAAGATTGAGGCAGTAGTCAAGGCTCCAGCACCGGAAAATGTGTCACAACTGAGGTCGTTTCTCGGGCTGGTGAACTACTACCATAAGTTCTTGACGAATTTGTCTACAGTATTACACCTGTTAGATCCATGATTCTGAGGGTATGCTGTTTTTCAATAACCACACGGATGCTGTAACTTAACAATTAAACAGGTATTTACTGAAGGAGGGTAGTCTCAAGACTGGGGGTACAGAGGCATGCGCAAAGCTTATTTACAGGTGTGGTCACTGCCGGTACTACAGTATACATGAGCTGTAAAAGTAGTTCTGTCTTAAAGGCACATACACTACAATTCCTCCCCTTTTAGATTAGTAGTACCCCTAATATTCAAACAACAATTAACAGTTTAACATGTACATTAAACAACAATAGTCCATTTATAGATTCAGTCTTTGGGGCGGCTTCCAGAGGTTCTTGTTCTTGGTGCAGAGGCGATTCTGACCCCTTTTCATCGGGTAGTTCATCGGGTTCCACTGCTACTGGTTCTGAGGCAGATGCTACTGGTATGTCGGATTCATCCCCAGGTACCCGAGACATGGGATTGACGTGTTCCTGTGATGCTAAGGTCTGAGCAACGTGGCGTCTCACAATGTTCTCCCCGACATCCACTGTGTACATTAATGGCCCCTGCCTTGTGCATATCGTTCCGGGTTGCCATTTCTCTGTTCGATAGTCACGGGCCAAGACTGGTTGCCCTACATTGAAGCTCCTTGTCGGCTTCTCATTGATGTGCTGGAATTGTTTGTCCTCAACATTTCTTCGCACATTTGGTCTGAGCAAGTCCAGACGAGATCTCAACCTTCGGTTAAAGAACATCACGGCCAGGGTCTGGTTGGTAACTGCATATGTCGTGTTTCGGTAGGCTAATAAGAAATTGTCCATCTTATGCTGCAGTGGAATTTCCTCGTCGCACATGGCCTTTATCGCCTTCTTAAAGGTTTGTACGAACCCCTCAGCCAATCCATTGGTGGCTGGATGATACAGGGCGGATGTGTAATGCCTTACCCCATTCCTTTTCATGAATTTTTGGAACTCGTCGGACATAAACTGTGGTCCATTATCAGAGCAAATCTGCTCTGGCAAACCGTTTCTGGCAAATATGGTCCGTAGGACTGCAATCGTTTTCTCTGTCGTGGTTGAAGACATTTTTATCACCTCAGGCCACTTTGAATGAGCATTCACTGCTATGAAGAACATTGAGTCCATGAATGGGCCAGCGAAATCAATATGCACCCGTTGCCATGGAGAGGAGGGCCACTCCCATGGGTGTAGAGGGGCATGTGGTGGTGCATTTTGGACCTTCTGGCATCCTAAGCAGCTTTTAGTTAGGTCTTCGATTTGTTGATCGATTCCCGGCCACCACACATAAGCAAGGCTTTTCATTTTCACTTCCCCCAGATGACCTTCATGTAGCTCATTTAGCACGTTCTCCCTTAACTTGGGTGGAATCACCACTCTGGATCCACACATCACTGTCCCCTGGCATACTGACAGCTGTTCTCTTCTGGATGAGAATGCTGGCAACAGTGAGTCGCCATGTGTTGGCCATCCCCTCACCGTCAAATCATATAGCCGAGACAGCGTAGGATCATTGCGGGTCACCTTCTCTATATCCGCGTTCGTTACTGGCAATCGCTCAATTATTGAAAAATAAAATATCTCGATAGGGTCCACTGCTGGTGCTTCCTCCACAGTAGGCAGTGGCAGGCGCGATAGCCCATCAGCATTCCCATGCTGTTTCGTGCCCTTTTACTCGATTTCATATTGATTCGCCCCTAGAAACAGGGACCATCTTTGTAACCGTTGTGCAGTCATCACTGGAACGCCCTTCTTAGGATTGAAGATGGAGACAAGTGGTTGGTGGTCAGTCAGCAAGGTGAACTTCTGCCCATGTAGATAGTGGTTTTATTTTTTTACTCCCCATACTAGGCTGAGGGCCTCCCTGTCAATCTGGGCGTAGTTGCGCTCGGCTGAGGTTAGTGACCGAGACGCAAAGGCTACTGGCCTCTCCAACCAGTCTGGGAATTTGTGCGACAGCACCGCTCCAATACCATAGGGTGATGTATCACATGCCAAACGAATTGGTAGTGCTGCATTGAAATGGGCCAACACCTCTTTTGATGTGATCAATTCTTTACACTTCTGGAAAGCTCGTCTACGTTCGTCATCCCACTTCCATGGTACCCCTGTTTGCAGTAGGGTGTTCAGTGGGTGTAATACCGTGGACAAATTTGGTAAGAACTTGTGGTAGTAGTTTACCAGCCCGAGGAACGACCTCAGTTGTGAAACATTTTCCGGTGCTGGAACCTTGACTACTGCCTCAATCTTTTCAGGGGACTTATGTAACACCTCTTAATCGATGACGTGGCCACAATACGAGATCTGTTTCTGGAAAAACTCGCACTTGTGGCGATTAGCTCGTAGTCCATACTCCTTTAATCTGGTGAGCACCTTCTCCAAGTTGGCGAGGTGATCACTGTCATTTTCGCCCATGACCAAGATGTCGTCCAAATAACACTGGGTCCCTGGAATCCCTTGCAGGACCTGATCCATTGCCCTTTGCCAGATAGCCGGAGCCGAGGCTACTCCGAACACCAGCCGGTTGTATTGATAGAGACGTTTATGAGTGTTAATCGTAAGGTATTGTTTCGAAGCTTCTTCTACCTCCATTTGCAAGTACGCCTGGGCTAGATCAATTTTGGTGAAGCGTTTACCTCCAGATAGCGAGGCGAAAATATCCTCAATTCGTGGAAGCGGATATTGTACCGTGTGAAGGACTGGGTTCACTGTCACCTTAAAATCCCCACAGATGCGGATCTTCTTTGGTTCCCCAGGCATATTACTCAACGACCTCTTCATTACAGGAATGATGGGTGTAGCCCACTCTCTCCAGTCCACTTTGGACAGTACTCCTGAACGTTCCAACCCTTCCAGCTCTGCTTCAACAGCTGGTCTGATCGCATAAGGCACTGGTCTGGCCTTAAGAAACTTTGGGCTTGCATTTTCCTCCATTTAAATCGTTGCTGTTATGCCTTTTAGTGTTCCTAGTCCCTCCTGGAACACTTCTTTTGCGTCAGTTAGCATTTTTGGCAGTTGTCCAGATGTGACGTCGTCATCCTTTTTGGCCTCAACCTTCAGTGCCTGTATGGAATGCCAATCTAATTGTATCTTCCGGATCCATTCACGTGCTAGCAGTGGTGGCCCTCCATCTGGCAATACATGTATATCCATTTTAGGTATTTCCTGGCCTTTATATATCACTTTCACCCTTATTTTTCCTTTGTGTAGACTTTTTGCCCCGTATACGTCTTCAAGACAATCTCTGTAGCTTTCAAGGGTATATGTGAAAATAGCCGCTTGTCGTCCCTTTGGCTTATGACTGTTAGGGCTGATCCTGTGTCCCATTCCATTTTCACTTGGACTCCGTCTATCTTGAGTGTAACCCAGATAGTCTGGTGATCCTCCATTTCGGTTACCTTATGTAGTTTCAGACAACCCAGCCCCTTGCTTCCGGAGTCTGTGTCACTTTTCTGTTCGCCTGAACCACTGTCCATTCACCTGGTGTACCTTTTTGTACTTCTCCTGTGGAGATTTCTTACTGTTGGTTTTCTTCCCAGACCTGCAGACTCTTGCTATGTGTCCTGCTTTTCCACTCTGTCTGCTCACTTGGTCCTTGAACCAACAATCCTTCTGGTCATGTGTTGTTCTGCCGCAGCGATAGCACTTCCCTGTTCCATAGGACATTTCATTGGTGCCGTATTCTTGCGGTCTCCGTTGTATCTCTGCAGCGCCCCTTGCGGATGCTTCGTGTGATACTGTCATACTGAAAGCCTTGTCCAGCGTGAGATCCTTTTCTGATAGAAGCCGTTTCTGGGTTCCTTCACTTTGTAGCCCACACACAAACTTGTCCCTTAATGTATCTGCTCATCCCGCTCCAAACTGGCAGTGTTTCGATAGCTTGCGCAGTTCCGTTAGGTACTCAGCATTGCTTTCGTCTTTGTGTTGGTTCCTTTTATGGAAATTAAATCGTTCTGCTATCAGCAGCGGTGTGGGGTTCAAGTGGTCCTGAAGGATTTCTACTATGCTTTCGAAATTCTTGTTCACTGGCTTCTCTGGGGTTATTAGATTTTGCTGTAACCCATAAGTTTTTGCACCCATGGAATTTAACAAAACCAGTGCTTTACTAGCATCTGGCACTTGATTCAGCCATGATCTCATTGAATGGCGGAGCAGGCTCGAAGGGCCGAATGGCCTACTCCTGTTCCTATCTCTATGATTCGCCCTGCAGTGCACCTCAATACATTCCACATATGTCGCCCAATCTTCGACTTCATTGTCGAACGTAGAGATACTGCCACACTTCGGCATCCCTGGGTGTAATTTAACTGTCAAAAATGGCATCTCCTGCGCTTCCCCTTCTTCTCCGCTGGCACAAAATGGCGTCTCCCGCACTTTCCTTCCTTCCCGCATTCGCCCTTCTTCTCCGCTGCAGCTTCTGCAAATGGCATCTCCCGCGCTCTTCCTTCTTCCCCACGGCTCAATGGCTTCTCCCGCGCTCTCCCTTCTTTTCCCCATTGACACTGTTCAGCCCGTGAGCCCTGGCTGTGCTCTGCGCGTTCTTCTTTTTATTTATTTTTTCTCGACGCCGCTCGGTCTTGAACCCGGATTTTGCTTTACCCTCTCTCTCCGGTTTGTTTTTTTTGTTTTTTTCTCGACACCGCTCGGTTTTCAACCCCCGGCTGCACCCTGTGCGCTTCACCCTCTGTCTTACCCCGTCGACGCTGCTTGGCTTTCTCTCCGCCTTCGGTCGGCTCCAGCCGCCGCTGCCCGGGAAGGGTCTGCGCTGGACCTGTCATCATTCTCTTGCTGATCGTCGTGCCTGGGGAACCAAGCCCGGCTCTCCACAGCCTCCCCTGCGATGTTCACTCTCTGCCTGACGACTGGGCGGTTGCTCGTGGTCGACGCCCGTGTTCCTGGCCTCGACTTTTTTTTTTTAGTTGCAGGTAGATTCGAATCGACACTCGTCACCACTGTTAGATCCGTGATTCTGAGGGTATGCTGTTTTTCAATAACCACACGGATGCTGTAAATTAACAATTAAACAGGTATTTACTGGAGGAGGGTGGTCTCAAGACTGGGGGTGCAGAGGCATGCGCAAAGCTTATATACAGGTGTGGTCACTGCCGGTACTACAGTATACAGGAGCTGTAAAAGTAGTTCTGTCTTAAAGGCACATACAATACAACACCCACTGAACACCCTACTGCAAACGGGGGTACCATGGAAGTGGAGTGACGAATATAAGCGAGCTTTCCAGAAGAGCATAGCATTGATCACATCAAAAGAGGTGTTGGCTCATTTCAACCCAGCACTACCAATTCGGTTGGCGTGTGATCCATCAACCTATGGCATTGGAGCGGTGCTGTCGCACAAATTCCCGGACGGCTCGGAGAGGTCAGTAGCCTTTGCGTCTCGGTCACTAACCTCAGCCGAGTGTAACTACGCCCAAATTGACAGGGAGGCCCTCAGCCTACTGTGGGGAGTGAAAAAGTTCAATCACTATCTGCACGGGCAGAAGTTCACCTTGCTGACTGACCACCAAACACTTGTCTCCATCTTTAATCCAAAGAAGGGCGTTCCGGTGATGACTGCGCAATGGCTACAAAGATGGTCCCTTTTTCTAGGGGCGTACCAATATGAAATCGAGTATAAGGGCATGAAACAGCATGGAAACGCTGATGGGCTATCATGCCTGCCACTGCCTACTGCGGAGGAAGCACCAGCAGTGGATCCTGTCAAAATATTTCATTCGACTATAATTGAATGCTTGCCAGTAACTAACGCTGGTATAGAGAAGGAGACCCGAAAAGACCCGACACTGTCTCGGGTATATGATTTGACGGTGAAGGGATGGCCAACACATGGCGACTCACTGTTGCTAGCATTCTCATCCAGAAGAGAACAGCTGTCAGTATGCCAGAGGACCTTGATGTGTGGATCCCGAGTGGTAATTCCACCCAAGTTAAGGGAGAGAGTGCTCAATGAGCTTCATGAAGGTCATCTGGGAGGGGTGAAAATGAAAAGCCTTGCTAGGGCTTATGTGTGGTGGCCGGGGATCGATCAGCAAATCGAGGACCTGACAAAGAGATGCTCAGGATGCCAGAAGGTCCAAAATGCACCACCACATGCCCCTCTACACCCATGGGAGTGGCCCTCATCTCCATGGCAATGGGTGCACATTGATTTTGCTGGTCCATTCATGGACTCAATGTTTTTAATAGCCGTGGATGCACACTCAAAAGGGCCTGAGGTGATCAAAATGTCCTCCACCACCACGGAGAAAACTATTGCAGTCCTACGGACCATTTTTGCCAGGAACGGCTTGCCAGAGCAGATTTGCTCTGATAACGGACCACAGTTTGTGTCCAAAGAGTTTCGAAGATTTATGAAAAGGAATAGGGTAAGGCATTACACATCCGCCCCGTATCATCCAACCACAAATGGATTGGCTGAGAGGTTCGTACAAATCTTTAAAAAAGCAGTAAGGGCCATGTGCAATGATGACATTCCACTGCAGCATAAGGTGGACAATTTCCTGTTAGCCAACAGAAATGCGACACATGCAGTCACCAACCAGACCCCGGCCATGATGTTCTTTAACCGAAGGTTGAGATCTCGTCTGGATTTGCTCAGACCAAATGTACGAAGAGATGTTGAGAATAAGCAATTCCAGCACATCAATGAGAAGCCGACAAGGAGCTTCAATGTCGGGCAACCAGTCTTGGCCCGCGACTACCGAACAGAGAAATGGCAACCAGGAACGATATGCACACGGCAGGGGCCATTAATGTACACAGTGGATGTTGGGGAGAACATTGTGAGACGCCATGTTGACCAGATCCTAGAGTCACGGGAACGAGTCAACCCCATGTCTCGCCCATACGTACCTGGTGATGAACCCGACGTACAGGTAGCATCTACTCCAGAAACAGTAGCATCGGAAGCGGATGAACCAACCGACGACAGGGGGCCAGAATCGCCTCCGCACCAAGAGCAAGACACTCGGGAAAGGCTCTATCCAGAAAGGATCAGGAAGCCTCCCCAAAGACTGACTTTATAAATAGACTATTTTCAGTTAATGTTGCATGTTAAAAGTGTTAATTGTAATTAGTTTGATATTTAATTGTTAAATGAGTGTTATGTTACTGTTAATCTAAAAGGGGAGGAATTGTAATGTATGTACCTTTAAGGGGAGAACTACTTTTTACAGCTCCTGTATACTGTAGTACCGGCAGTGACCACACCTGTATATAAACCCTGAGTAGGGATCGGTATAGTTAGTTCTAGAGTAACCCTCATTCAGTAAACACCTGTTGATCGCTCCCTGCAGTCTCTTGTCTAATTATTGAAGGACATAACATCAAGATACACGGATCTAACAATCAGGGATTGTGGAAAGAATGAATACGACCCTAAAGGAAAAGTTGAGGAAGGAGACGGTGGAATCGCCCCGTAAATGGGCCGATGTCCTACCGTTGGTTCTGATGGGGATCCGGGCCAGCCAGTCTAAAAGCACGGGGTACTCCCCGTACGAGCTAATGACCGGCAGGATTATGCGGACCCCCACCCATGTATTAGCCCCGGTGCTCACGGAGGGTCAGCTCAGGGAGATAAACCAGGACAGGTTCGCTCGAAACCTCTTTGAGCACCTGAAGCAGGTCCATGAGCAGACGGCTGGGAACATGGGAAAGCTGCATCAGAGTAACCAATTGCTGCTCGAACCCCGAAAGCACCATGAGTGGGAGGTAGGAGGTCAGGTCATGGTGAGAAACTATGCCCGAGTAGGGAGTTTGGAACCATTATACATGGGGCCCTACAGCATTGTAGATAAAGCCAACCCCATGGTGTACGCCGTTAAGATGCCTCGGCGCACAAAATGGTTTCATATCAACCAGTGCAAGCTGTTTAGACCTGAGAGGGGAAAACAGCCAGTTGGGGTAAGGTCTGAGGATAAAGATCCTCAGCCTGCAGCAGGAGCGAGTTCACAGACTGCACAGGCAGGCGCTGTGGCTTGCTTATAGGGAGGGGCCATCCCGCCCATCGATTGGGACACTCCCCCGCTCTTCTGGGATGCAGATGAGGAGGGGCCCGAGGGCGAAAACCCCGCCCCTAATCCAGGTGTAGAGGAGAAGGGACCTGAGGTCTAAAACCCCGCCCCGGACCCAGCCATGGGACCTGGGGGGCGGAGACTCTCAGCTTGCAGCAACAGGCTGCAAAGCGTTACCTGCCCCTGGCCCAAGTTCGGGAGAGGTCAAGCCTGAGGGAGCGGCGGTGCGTGTTAAAGACCCACCAGCCAAGAAAGCCCCACCTGCCAAAGTCCCTAGAAGGTCCCCGTGGACGCCCCAGCCGAGAAAGCCATGGTCACCAGCTCTCCACTTACCAAGGGCCGCCCCTCGAGTTAGGGGGAGGTCCAAGGACCGAGGTCCTCAGCCCGCAGCCACGGGCTGCGAGGGACCAAAAGTGCAGGATGGTGCAGTCACGCCAGAGGAAACGGTGTGCCGCAGTCCAACCAGGAATTAGCCTGGCCGCCCGGAGACGGGCGGCGGATGTACATAGTTTAGGTAATGTATGTTTATAATTTTAAGTTAGGTATTTAGCTTAAGTTTGGATGTTTTAGCTTAAGTTAAGTAAGGTGATGGGAGGTTTTTAATTAAGTAAGCAATCTGCTAAGAGTGTGTGTATTTGAGTCGAGGCCACAAGGCTCGTCTATGCTTCACCCAAGCCAGAGAATCTCTTGGGGACCTGGCTGCATGTTTTTGTATCTGTTGCAGAAAGACTTTCAGGATGAAGGGGATCGTAATCCTACTCGCCCTGATGGGACTGAGACTGGGAAGGAGGGGTGATGTGCAGGACTCCCACATCTATGGGTGCTCTGGAGATAGAGCGACGATAGCAACCAACGGAAGCGGCGAACGGGATGCCGAGGAGACCGCCGTCTACGTCCACGAGGGAAGGTGGCCAGGGTAGCTGGGGTCTAATTTGTCTCAGTACTCCAGTCAGACCGGGTTCACGTACGGGGAGGCCTCCCTCCTGTGCCCCAGGGTACGGGTCGTTACCACAAGGGTCAGCGTCACCGTAGGGAAGCATGTATGTTTAATGTGCAAGGGACATATTTCTCTGGATAGGTGGTGGTGGCTCAGAAAGCTGAGCAAAGATATGAGAAACCCCGCAGTCGAATGGGAACGGTTGGGGAACAATACCCACTGGATGATTACAGGGACTCATGGGGGATTAAGTGTGTATTGGGACAAGTGGTGGGAGCCGGATCAAGGGATTTAAATCTGTATGTGGGGGTCAGAGTAGGCCTGCCCCTCAGGTATGTACGTTGTTTTCCACCGGCAGTGGCACGACATCGTGGAGGGGATGAAGTGGGACACCAGCCTGAAGATGTGCGGTCGCATACACCCCGATCCCAGTCCATGCCACTGAGCTTGTGCCCCGCCCATGATGCAGGTAGTGAGGTTACCCAGGGAGGGGTGCCCCACCAGCACCAGGGGACCAGGGAATCGGTTGGTACTAGTACCTACCGATCAAATGCTGTACCAGGGGGTACACAACGCGGTAGCCTCCGTGATTTTAAATCTCACCGAGGTACATTCACCAGAGTGGTGTCCCAAAGAAACAGAGCAGCTATACCAGGCCCTATTAAAGGACATGTTCAAGAAGTTTTATGAGTTCGATTTCGCCCATGTTGACAAAACCGAACTGTATACCACACATCGCGTGTTTTTGGCTAATGCAGGGAGACAAAGAAGGGGAGCATGGAATGAAGTTTTTACTGCGTTTACTACTGGGTCCTCTGTCATCAACAGTCTGGATGACATAGAGCTGCAGACCCACATAAACAGTTTAAAAACACAGTTAAAGAAGATATTAATGGATGAGAACAAGGTAGTGGGCTCGGAGTTGCATGAGGACCAGGCCATGACGGTCCATTTAAAGGAGATTATAACGGAGATGGAGAAGCACACAAAGACGGTAAATGCCCTCATAGGGGAGGACAGAAATGCTTCTGACCAGGCTGCGAAGAATGAGGTGTGCGTGCTATACGGGGCGTGGTTGCTGGGCTAGGGCCACAGTAATCTGGAGGATTTAAAACAGGGTTTACTTCCCCTCCTGGAGCAGCAACAAGCACTTCGCAGCCCTCCACCCATTTGAGAATGCATTAAGCCCGTGCCAACTCCGGCTAGCTTCTGAGGCCTACCTAGCCCTAGTGGATTGTGGACGGTCCAACCACATGATCATGGGAGTAGTATTTAGGATGCCGGTCATGGGTAGGACAGCCCGACCCGCACGAGTACACAGGGTTGAGAACATTGGAGTCATTCAAGGGGTTGCGCACATCCGTTTCACAGCGGTCCTACCTTACGCCATAAAGTGGGAGCATGCTATGACAGGTACTGACCTCTCAGGGTGCCGGAGCCGGGGAGCACACATAATCCTGTGTCCCCAGCACTTGAATGCCTATTCAAAACCACATTGTGGGTTCAGAGCTGCTGGCGTGAAACCTATAAATTGTACCATGGAGGCAATGGCAAAAGGCCATGTTCCCCCGCAGGTAGCATGTATAGGAGGTGGGACATATTGTGTCGCCACAGGAGCGCCCCACTACCAGCATGGACTGGTGTCCGGTCAGTGACAGCAGCTTCTGTTTTAAGCCCGAGGCAGAAGTTCAAATGGCCCAGGAGCGAATTGTCCACATTCCTGAACCCTCCACTGTTCACCTCTCTGTGAAGGAGAATTTTACAAATTTGCAGAGGTACGTAGCGCACTTCGGCTACGAAATTCCCCCTCTCCCAGAACACCTTACCAAATTACTCAAAGCCGTTATAGTTTCGCAGAAACATTTTTACACTCTAGAGCAGAAAACAGTAGAGATAGGGGCTAAGATATTGGATATTGTGATTCCACCCTGGTGTAACATTTTCAATAATATAAAGGTCCCTTCATGGGTCAGGCTGGCTTCCCACATTCTCGTGGTTTGCCAGTTAGGGATAGTGTTGTATCTAGTATGCATTCAACATAAGGGAAAAGGTCAGATGCTAGAATTCCAAAACCAGAGGTTCTGGAAGGAACATTTTTTGAAGGTGGAGGGAGATATGCCTGTTTGAGCTTTTCCTTGTATTTTTGATTAAAGATTGTTGTTTTTTTTTGTTTGTTGTTTTTAATTAAGATTTTGCGACGCGTTGTTAATAAAGATGTATGTGTACCAAGTGGTGCAAGGGTGTTGGACCCCCTCCATGCTTGGATGTATGTAAAAGACTGTAATTATTCTGGGTATGCTTATGTACACTACATTTTCATGGAATGGGAAGTGCATGTGTCGTGGGTATATTAGATAGGTAATTACAGGGGAAGGTTGACTATGGAGTGTCAGAAAATATTGCTCAACTTGTAAGGATGATACTTCAAGCAAGTTTTAGTGTCACAGGGTGGAGTGTAAGATTTGCAAAATTCCCACATTTCACCCAAGGTTATTAATAAAGGAACCCTATGGACCCATAGGGTACCCAAAAGATGGCGTCCGCACCTCGTGACCAAAAGCCTGTAAGATTTTAAAAGCTTGGACTCTGCAGCACAGTACAAGCTGTTTTGCAAAATCCAAACTTGAAATGCATTTCTGTGAAAAATGACTTTTATATTTGAAAACCTAGACAGTTAAGCAAACACTGAATATGCATTTTCGTCACATTGGAACAGATCACCCCAGTTAGGCCTAAGCGCAAGGCCATTAGTTTGTCCACATAAATAATTGGAAACAGCTTAGGGAAGCGACCAAGGCTGCACAGGCCGATTAAAATGCATTAAGGACAATACAGCCCGGACATCAGGCCATTAGGTGCGATAAACGGCCATCTAAAAATAGTTAGTTTACATTGATGTAATCATTTAAAACAGCCCGCCAAAAGTGAAACAATGAACTGACCTGATTTGGCGCACAGATAAGGGCCATCCGAAGGAGTATAATTGTAGGCCCACCGGTAACCAATGCTATCTTGCCCAGTAACCAATGATCCTTGCCCTCGTAGCTCCTGCGCTGTTTCCCCTCCCTCACTTGCCGCCTGGCCACTGCCCGTGTCTTTCCCGACTCCATCAGGGACGCCCGGCATTGCACCAGGCGAACACGGGCAAACCAGGCCAGACGAGGCGGGATAAGACGAGGCGAGGTGAGATGAGATGAGACGAGGTGAGGTGAGATAAGATGAGATGAGATGAGATGAATTGGGAGAAGATTGAAGAACGCTTTGAATAATCAGGCCTTCAATTCAGCCGACCTGCGACTATCTTCATGCAAACTCCAACTGCCGCCCGAGGAAGAGGAACCATCATCCCTGCGATGTAAAGTACCCAAGCAAAGACTTTAACCTCAGGGTACTTTACCTGGACGACACCCTTGCAGTGCCCTGAGACCACGTGAGGATGGCAGGCCCCAGAGAGCACAAAGAGCGAACCCCAAACCCCACAGCTGTTTGAACGCAGCAGATTGTTGACTCGGTGAGCATGAATTCCTGGCCCCTCATAGCTTAATCTAGTTAGGTATAGGGGTGGGATTAGGATAAGGGGATTGTTAATGAAGTTTGTTTTCCCTCGATGTGCCGTGTGTTCCCCATTCCCTGTATAAGTATAGTTATTTTGTTTGTGCCTGTAATTGTTTTACCAGTAATTTCTCATAAGACTGTGTTTTATCTCTGTTCAATAAAATCTTGGTTTTCTTACATCCAAACCACTTGTCTACCCGAGTTTTCTGTATCGCCGCCTGCACCTAAGTCCGGTGTCTAGAACCCATGGGCGTGGGAGCGATTCGAACCGCTCATCAACAGTTGGGGGCATAACTGACTGGGTGCACATGACGCGCCACCCGTCACCCCCAACACCAGCACAGCCTGTCCCTGATTTTGTGGAGGCGAGTGATGCGGGAGAAGAAGAAGACACACTGTCACTGCATCTGACACTCACAGACACCAACTCAGAAAATGGCACTGCATGGAATTTAGAGGGTAGAATAGAGGTGGGATCTGCACGTGGTGAGGCACCGGGCACGAGTAGGCTGCAGAAAGGGCAGGGGGAAAGGATATCTCGGGGGCCAGTTCCCTGGAGGGCGAGTTTGCGCGCAAGTTCTGCTGCACGGGACTCAGTTGATGACCTCGATGGGCAGCCTTCAGAAGATGGGTGATGTGCATATACACCAAAATGCTAGGTGCAATGGCAAGCCTGTCAGATAGACTCTTGTCAATGTCAAGGACCATGGAGGAGTCCATCTCCAAATTTGCACCGGGCTTTGCACAGAGCTTGGAGCCCATGATTTCCAGCATGGAAATAATGGACAACTCCAGTAGAGACCTTGTGGACCCAGATATGATGCTGCGTGTGATGGGTGATGTTGTGACTTCATTTGCAGTACAGGCAGAAGTGACCCAACATCTCAATGCTTTAATGGAAGCACAGACTGCTCTCCTGCAAGCTCAGCTTGCTGCTCCAACCTCAGACTGCTGCCATCGTCGCTGGGTTTATGGTCTAGAAAGCGGCTTGCAGGGTGTCGCATCAGTCCAACAATCTGTCCTCCAACAGATGGCTAGGAATGCTGAGGCGCTGCCCCGGGGGAGTTGCAGTGGGTCTGTGAAGCAAGAACCTGCTGTCCTCTCTCAGGATGACAGCATTCCTGGCCATTGGCCTTGCTGCTGTCTGTCAGCCAGCCAGCCCAGACTGCTGTTGCCCATGCCAAGGTGATGCAGTCTACACTCGGGCCTTCTAGGTTCACAGCTGGTCGAGGTCATTGTGCAAGGCCATCTGTAGTCTCCCCCATTGAAAGTCAGCAGCTTTCCACCAGCCATGCTACAGCCAGTGGGGGAGCACTGCATAGGAGCACTCGCGTTGGTAAAGGCACATGAATGACAGGCACTAAGGAATTGCACAAGGGTGATTAGTTGATATTGTAATATTGATTGGATTCAGATAAATTTATGAGTTTTGTTTGAAATGTGTGTTTTGTGGTGGCCCCCATTTCAGCTTTATGCCCAGGAGGATGCTGTGATGTTCCGTGACAGAAGGATGTTATGATGGGGAATTGGTGAGCAACAGGCAACTGGGGTTTCATTCACTGGAATCAGAGTCTAATGAGGCATTCATGGAAAGCCCATCTGGAATGGGGATTTGCAGGCTGCTTCCTCCCTTCCTCCTCCTCTTCCTCCTCTTCTTCCTACTCCTCCTCTTCTTCCTTCTCTTCCTTGTTCTCCTCCTCCTGATGTGGTCGGGGAACCCATGGTGGCAAGAGCTGTGCCCTCATGATGGCTAAGTTGTGGAGGATGGAGCAGACCACCACAAATTTGGACACCCGCTCCGGTGAGCACTGGAGGGCTCTTCCGGAGTGGCCCATACAGCGGAGCCATTGCTTGAGCACCCCAATGGTCCCCTCGATGAGGTTCCTTGTGGCAGCATGGCTGTCATTATATCATTGCTGGCCACAAGTGATGGGGTTATGGAGCGGAGTCATCAGCCACGTGTAGAGCAGATAGCTCTTGTCGCCGAGCAACCACTCTCAGGTTTAACATGGTGGCTGGAAGATTGCTGGCACAGCGGACTGGCGCATGATGAAGGCATCATGACTGCTGCCAGCATTCACCATCATGATGTGATGGGCGTGATCGCACACCAACTGTACATTAAGTGTTACCCTTTACGGTTACAGTACATCTCAGTATTGATATGCGGCGCCCGCAAAGCCATGTGTGTAGAGTGGATGGAACCCTGCACCAATGAGAAGCCTGATATCCTGGCAAAGCCACCTGCGCGCTCCTCATGCTTCTCTCTATTTAGAGAGAAGACAATGAAGTCCCTTCTCCTGAAGTACAGAGCCTCTGTGACCTCTGGGATACAGCGATGGACGGCGAACTGCAAGATGTTTGCTATGTCCCCTGTTCCAGCCTGGAAGGCTCTAATGGCGAAAAAACTCTGGGCCGCAGTCACCTTGTTGAAGTAGAGCTGCTCAACGCACTGCTCTTGCCTTAGGTACAGGTAGGAGAGTTGCTCCCTGAAGATCTGAGGTGGGTCTCCTGCTGACAGCCCTCCTTCCTCCTACCTCCTCCCTCTGTGAGCAGCTTGTCTTCTTTGCGGCCTCTGTTCCATCTCCCTGTCATGCAGCAGCGCGAGGGTGAATGGATGTAGAGCCCCATGACTAGGATCAAGTGGTGTAGTCAGAGGCTTTCCAGTAGTAGCCAATGCCTTCCCAACGTCCAGCAGCACCCCTGTATGCTTTAGTAATGTTATAAACATCTTGCAGCAAGCCAGTATTCATATAATCTCTGCAAGAGTCAGCGCAAGAGAAATAATCAACATACCAGCAAATTGGAAGTATCCCTTTAATTAGTGCAGGTGGGGGGTCTCTCGTGCAGTTGAGTGCACGTTCATCTGTCTGTGTTTAGAAGAGGGCATTGATTGGAATAGTGATGTTCAAAATGGCAGGTTGTGTGTCAAATCAGCATTGCACACTGACTGACGTCATGATCTCCCTACTCTGCATACTGCAGCTGCACAAACATCCTGCCTGCGCTATCGCCCTCACCAATGGATGAGGTGCCAATCATGTGGGCTGTTTTGTCTTGGATGGTGTTGAGCTTCTTGAGTGTTCTTGGAACTGTACTCATCCAGGCAAGTGAAGAGTATTCCATCACACTCCTGACTTGTGCCTTGTAGATGGTGGAAAGGCTTTGGGGAGTCCGGAGGTGAGACACTCACCGCAGAATATCCAGCCTCTGACCGGCTATTGTTGCCACAGTATTTATGTGGCTGGTCCAGTTAAGTTTCTGGTCAATAGTGACCCCCAGGATGTTGATGGTGGGGGATTCGGCGATGGTAATGCCATTAAATGTCAAGAAGCGATGGTTAGACTATCGCTTGTTGGAGATAGTCATTGCCAGGCTGTAGGGGTCGCAAAATCCCCTCAGCCCCCGAAGATCAGGAAATATTAATCCACATCGCGGATGAAGACTTGTGTGATTTAAATTGTCTCTGGGTTGGACATTGTTTTAAAACATACCCAGAACCGCAAAAGGCTGCGTTAAAATGCTCGTAAGCTAGGCAGCACTTGGACACTGGAATCAAAGAACTTTGTGAAAATCGCACACTTTAAGATTGTACAATTTATTAAATGATGTACTCTTGAGTTTTGGACTGTTTAAATTGCCCAGGGCATAAAAATGGCTGAACAGACCTCATGGAAACAGAATTTTAAAAGGCAGCAGAAAAGGACAGACAGGCTGTTAGCATATGAAAAGCTCAGCGCTGCCCTGTTGTAAGTTTGAATGGAGCCCAAGCTGTCAGTCATCCTATGGTACTGGGCGGGTCCGGTAACCTACAAGCTGCTTGTTTACACTGGGGAGTAGCCCGTTTGAATCAGCCAATCATCGGACTGCAAGCACAATGGGTTGTTTACACATATCCGTTCACTGAAATTGACTCTACTACGTGATGTCTCCATGTATGAATGGAGGAAGTTAAAAGCCCTTCTCTTGTGTATTCGGACTTTTCGGCGCGAAATTTTGCACGGACCTTTTCAGCGCGAAAACAGCAGGGACTCCCAGGGTATAAAGATTAAGCCCAGGAAGTCCTCTGCCCGCTTTTGTCTCTCTTACTCTTTGGACTGCAGGTGATCAAGACAATCTAGTGAGAAGTAAAGGGGTGGTAATTTAAGGCAAATGTTGTTAAGATTGTAAGGGTTAACATTGTAGCCATTTATCCCTCATTTCTGCCGTCTGCCTTCCCCTGTTAAGCAATTTTACTGTGATTACTTTGATCGTGTGGTGTAGTTTCTTTAGTTTTAATAAAATTTGACTTTCTTGCATCCAGACCATTTGTCCGTTTTAATATATCATTAATTATAAGTTCCTCCAGTCAGAACTGGAGGGGGGGGGGTGGTTTAGCGATTTGAAACCGCTGATTGGAATTGGTCACAGTGCAGTGGCAAAGGCTGTCTCACCAGGTAAATTACCGTAAACCAGGTAAAGGATGCCCCGCCTACAAATTGGCGACTGCGGCAGGACTGGAGGCTGTTTTTGATATGATAAGTGGTCTGGATCTGGAGAATGCATCAGCTCTTGCTTTTCTTGCTTTCAGTCTGTGGGCAGCCCTGCAGAAGTTAGCGGCAGCGTGTAAGCTGACCTATTATAGTATAGGTGGCTGGGTTAAGAAGGGTGAGATGAGGGTGCGGGAGGAGGTTACAGAGGCCAAGAATCAGGAGTCAGAGTTTGAAAAATCCCAGGCAGAGGTAGAACGCCTCATAAGAGAGGTGAATGAGGCCAGAGATAGTGGGATGAGGGTGTGGGAAGAAAATGCACGCCTCACACTAGAGGTCACGAAATGCCAGGCAGAGATAGGGCGCCTTGTGCAGGAAGTCACAGAGGCTAGGGACAGTGAGATGAGGCTACAGGAGGAAAACGCACACCTCACCCAAGAAGCTAGCGAGGGCAAAAGCCACGCGAGGCACAAGATAGAGTTCCTAAAGTGCCAAATTACAGAAGCAAAGAGTAACGAGATGAGACTGCGGGAAGAGAATGCCCGCCTCACCTCAGAAGCAACAGAGCAGGAGGAAAAGTTTAGGGAGGTAAAGGCAGCTTATAAGCTGGCCTGCAACCAAAGGTTTAGTGGAGCAGATCATACCCCATGTAACAGAAAGATAGAGAGTTTGGGTATGGAGTTATTAAGGATTAAAGGGATGGTATGTCTCATAAGTCCAAAGGGAAGTCCGTCGGACAGTACCAGCAGCCCAAATCAAACCGCCCCACAGGCAGCACCCAGAACAGAGCTGGCTAGGGAATTAGAGATCCCAAGACCGCAGCCCACAGCTCCGAGTTTTGAGGAGCTCTGGCAGCAAGAAGGGGTGGACAATGCGTGGTAGGAGAATGCCAGCAGGTCCCGCTAGGCAGGCGGGGAACAGGACCAGTGTACCCCCTCCGACAACGGAGGTACGGTCCGCCCGTGAACGATAATGACCCAGGGGCTGTTCAGCATACCTATCTGGTACCCTATGATACCCAGCAGTTCAGGGGCCTGGTGAAACATATTCCCCTGCTCTCCGAAAAGGGAGACCCCTCAATGCACTTCCAAGTGATAGAACAGGCAGCCTGTGTTGACGGCTGTGATGACGAAGAGAAAGCCAACATTTTGCTTTTCTCTGTGGATAGTAAGCTCTATCAGGCCCTTTCAGATGAGGCTAAGAGAGGGCAGAAGGGTTTTGAGGACCTAAAGGAGGAAATACTGGAAGCCATGGGTGCGAACGACGGCAGTCCATTCAATCGCATAGGGAAAACACCGCAGAAGGAAGGGGAGACCCCACAGGCATTTGCAGACAGGCTGTGGCCAGTCTACAACAGCGCGTGTACAGGGGGACAAAATAGGGCACGACTGAACCAGCGGCAGCGGACCCAATGGCTTTGTTGCCTGGTGTCCAATTGCCTGCCCCAGATAAAAGCAAAGGCTGATACTTGGTTTGACCACTGAGACCCACTAGCAACCGAAGAAACTGTAATCCGGCAGCTCACGGTAGCATATAGGAACGGTAGGAATAGTCGGACCCCCAGCAAAAGGGTAAGGTCCACGAGGTTAAACCTGGGGCTCAATACAAGAAAGAGTGGCGCCAGGGGGGGAGCCGTCCCTCCCAGAACAAGGTCACTTGTTACAGGTGCGGGGAGGATGGCCACTGGCGCAGGGATTGTGAAAAGCCTGGGAGAGACAATAAAGCCAGGACCCCCACAGCCCCAACTCAGAAGGCAGAGACAGAAATTCCTCCCGATAGAGTCGAGTCCGTCATGGAGTCGATAAAACCTTTCCTCAGGCCCAATCAGGGAAAGGTAGCAGCCATCAGTGGTGCTGCAGCCCCCTCGCCCACCTCTGCCTCCCCACAATGACTGGTGCCCGCGCAGCCTGTCCTTCTGTGTAATTTCCAATACGATGAATGGAAGAGGCCACTCGTACAGATGGAGGTAGAGAAGGTTACAGGGACTTATCTATTGGATATGGGGACATCATGCACCGTGATCCATACGGATAATCCTACCACCTCACCTCTGTCTAACGGGGTTCCATACATACTATCGGGATTCACCGGTCAGGAGCAGGCGGGGGTATACTCCAGAACCCACTCAGTCCGTCTGGGCATGCTCCAAACTAAGTGGACATGCATCCTGGCAAAGTGGAATAAGGAGGAAGGAAAGGGGATCCTAGGGGCTGACTTCATGGTGAGGCATGGGATCCTCGTGGATCTCCGCAACCATTGCCTTTGCGGGGCTAGCACAGACAGGGAAGAAGGTATAGTGGTCATCCCGGGCAAGGAGGGTAAGGGGACCTTGTGTACTATGAAGCCCAAAGAAGGTTACGACCTCGGGCTCATGGTAAATGGTGTCCCAGAGGCACTGCAGGCAGTCGTGCAGGCAAACCTCACAGAGTTTGCCACCCATAAACACGACTGCGGGAGGATCACAGGGTTTCAGGTTAAAATAGATGGGGACCTCATGTCCCGACCACAGAAGCAGTACAATCTCCCCAAGGAGGCAGAACCCGACATGGAGGCAGCCATCACCTCCTTAGTTAAACAGGGAGTGTTGAGGCCCATAGCCACTCATGTTAATTCTCCACTTTGGCCGGTTAGGAAACCGGACAATTCATGGAGAGCCACGATGGACTATTGGGTGCTGAACAGCAATGTCCCCACATGTGCCCCCACAGTAGAAGCAGTGGCTAGTCTTATTAGCAGTATTCCAGCATCCGCGAACACATTCACAGTGCTGGACATTTCGAATGGGTTCTGGTCCATCCCTTTAAAATGGGAGGACCAATATAAGTTTGCCTTCACCTTAAGGGACAGCAGTATACCTGGACCTGTCTGCCACAGGGTTTCCACAACAGCCCCAGCATCTTCCACCAATGCCTGAAGGATAGTTTAAAGGAGTTCAGTCAGCCCACTCAGTTACTGCAATATGTGGATGACCTGCTCTTATTTACTGACTTGGTCTGGGAGCATGGCCCACTGCTGGCTGAGCTGCTGGAGCTGCTGCAGAGAAAGCGGTTTAAAGTCAACCCCAAGAAGGTACAGATCGGTCAGCAAGAAGTTAAATTCCTGGGTCTGACTGTCCGCACAGGAGAGAGGGCCATAGATAAGGCAAAGAGGGAAGCGGTCCAGGAGTTACCGATTCCCATTACAGTAAGAGGGGTGAGGTCGTTCCTGGGATTGACGGGGTGCTGCAGGGATTTTATAGAGGACTATGCAGCCACAGCGGCCCCTCTGCTCCGTCTCCTACACAAGGGAGTGGAGTGGTCCTGGGATGAGGGATGCCAGGCAGCATTTGTTAAGTTAAAGGGAGACCTGCAAACCGCACCAGCCCTAGGAGCGGTAGATGGGAAAAGGGAGTTTTTTCTGGAGGTAGCAGCCAGTGGGGATAGCCTGAGTGCTGTGCTGCTCCAAGAGCGGCACGGTAGGCTGAGACTCGTGGTCTATTCCTCCAGAATACTCACCGATGTAGAGAGGAGCTATTCAATATGTGAAAGGCACCTTTTAGCCACATATTGGGCTGTGAAGAAATCCCGGATCTTCGCAGGCACCTCTCCCATCACCCTCCTCACACACCACACACCTACTCAGCTGTTTTTGGATGGGAGAATTTAAGATGGGACAGTCAACAGCATTTGCATTGTGCGCTGGACCCTTCTCCTCTCACAGATGGATCTGAAGGTAAAGGGCCTTTGCGAGCCAAAGCTTGCGGCCAATATGGTATACCCTGGAACAGCCCATCGATGTTCCATAGATGGTGTATGGGAAGTGAACATAGGTTTATGAGCCGGAATACATCCCACGGGCCGCGCGATCTATGTAGACGGTTCCAGTATGGTATCCGCTGGGGTACGACTCACGGGTTGCGGGATCTTTGACCCAACGGCAGGCATTGCCTTGGCAATCAAGCTCCCTAACACCATGAGTGCCCAGCAGGATGAACTGTCCGCGGTGATGTACGTGGTTACACATCCCGACATCTTCCCTACCCCGTATACGATTTGCTCTGACAGTATGTTCGCTTGCAACTCGTGTACGGAGTACCTGGCCATCTGGTCCCGTCGTGGGTATAACTCCGCCGAAGGGAAGCCCTTGACAGTAAAGCCCCTGCTGGAGAAAATCCTGGCAGCTGTGGAGGAGGAAGGTGCAGTCTTTATCCATAAGGT
Organism: Somniosus microcephalus; assembly: GCF_052327205.1. Taxonomy (NCBI): domain Eukaryota; kingdom Metazoa; phylum Chordata; class Chondrichthyes; order Squaliformes; family Somniosidae; genus Somniosus; species Somniosus microcephalus. The sequence continues at coordinate 186,664,195 of NC_140993.1, read as the reverse complement.
GAAAGCCCATTTCTCCACAGAACCCCGCAGCCAGGGAAACCAGCAAGCCGATATGCTGGCCAAGGAGGGTGCACGTGCAGGCACTTTCTGGGACCCATATGAGTCCGGGCCAGTGGCAGCGATTACAGGCAGGGATGGGATACAGGTAAAATCAGGAATAGTGTTGGCCCCGGACCTTAAAACGGTCCAGGCACAGGATCCCGTCCTACAGGCAATAATTAGCGCAGTGATGGAGGGCAAAAAGATAGAGGGCCCCTACTGCACAGCCCCTCTCACCGTAAGGGAGGGCATGCTGTTCAAGGCAGAACAGTGGGTAGTACCCCAGCAACACCGGAGGGAGTTCCTTCAGCTGGTGCATGAGGGGCCGGGAGCGGGACACCCTGGGCCTGAGGCCACCTGGCAATGGGTGGAACAGGCGGGATGGCCAGGACTCCGGGATGATGTCCGCGAGTTCTGCGCTAGCTGTCTTGTGTGTGCAGCAAATAATCCCGATCCCCACAAAAGGAAGGTGCCCATGGGACACATTAGGAGGGTGGAGGGACCATGTCATTCGATCCAGATCGACTATATAGGGCCCTTGCCCACCACCCAGGGAGGCTACAAATCCTGCCTTGTCCTGGTGGATGTGTTTTCCAAGTGGGTGGAAGCCTTCCCCTGCAGGACGGCCACAGCAATGGGGACTGCAAAGATCTTGGTGAAGGAGGTGTTCTCGCGGTGGGGACTGCCCCAGTTCGTGGAGTCCGACCAGGGAAGCCACTTCACTGGCCAAGTCATGCGGAACACCCTCATGCTGCTCGGTATCAAAGGGAAGTGGCACGTAGCTTACAACCCGCGGTCCTCAGGGATTGTGGAGCGTATGAACCATACCCTTAAAGGAAGATTGAGGAAAGAGGCCGTGGGGTCACCCCAAAAATGGGTAGAGACCCTACCTCTGATCCTCATGGGGATCCGACACAGCCAGTCCAAAAGTATAGGACATTCACCACATGAGCTCATGACCGGCAGAGTTATGAGGACCCCCACTCATGTCCTTGCCCCAGTCCTCACTGAAGGCCAACTGCGGGAAATAAACCGGGATAAATTTGCCCGAACCCTCCTAGAACACCTCAAATGAATTTATGGGCAGGCAGCAGAGAGCATGGGGAAGCAGCATCGGAATAACCGGCTGCTGCTCGAGCCTAGCAAGAGCCACCAGTGGGAGATAGGAGACCTAGTGATGGTAAGAAACTATGCCCGGGTGGGAAGTTTAGAGCCACTCTACATGGGACCCTATAGTATAGTTGATAGGGCCAGCCCCATGGTCTATGCAGTAAAACTACCCCGGTGCACAAAGTGGTTCCACGCCAACCAATGTAAATTGTATAACTCTGACCATACAAGTTCAAGTTCACAGGCTGTAAAGACAGGTGCTGTGGCTTGTTTCAAGGGAAAAGTTGTCCGGCCCACCAATTGGGACACTTCCCCGCCCCAGTTGGATCTAAGTTTTGGCCAAAGTTTAAATTTGAACCAGTTATTTAGTTCAGAAACAGAGAAAACGCAGCCTGAGAGTAGAAATCTGCAGGCTGCTGTGAGTTCATTCACAGGAAATCGCTTGGGGGGCTTCAGGGAGGAGCCGCCCTGTGAAGAGACTGCCCGCGCATGTGTAGTCGCTGGTCTGGAGACAGGAATTCCCCAGTCTTTTGAACGGCCTGTTCGCGCAGGCGCAGTTCCCCAGCCCGTGACCACAGTGGCTCCTCTTCAGTTTCCCTGCGCAGGCGCAGTTGCGCGCCTGAGAGGAGAGGTTTCCCAACATTGGGTTCACGCAGGCGCAGTTCCCCAGCCCGTGACCACAGCGGCTCCTCTTCAGTTTGCCTGCGCAGGCGCAGTCGCCTGTTTGAATACAGACGTTTCACAGCCTCTGCCGTGGGACTCCGCGGAGGAGGTTCTTGCAGGCGCAGTCACCTGTTAAAAGGGACAAGCTTCCCAGCCCGCTTCTAGAGTGGTTCCCCCTATGGTGTGGGACTCTGGGGAGGAAGGGATAGCAATTCCTCTTGCAGGGGGCATATGGAATGAGCTGGTACCAGGTTTTGGACCTGGAGAGGAAGATTTTCAGCCACCAGCAGTGGGTGGTGAGGGGATACCTGCCCCCAGTACAGGGGTGGGTAGAGAAAAGGAGACAAACCTGGATTACTGGCAGGCTGCCAGGTATATTAAACAGTGTGGGCTGTTGGCATCTGAGGGAGAAGGTTCCCAGCCAGCAAGGGCTGTGACCCAGGCTCAGGGTCCGTCAGCCAAAGTTTCCCCCACAGAGACGCCCCTCAGAAGGTCTCAATGGGTCTGCAAGCCCAAGATAAGATGGTCACCAGAGTACCCACCACAAAGAGCAATCTCCCGAGCCCGGGAGGAAACAGATCACAGAGGTCCCCAACTAGCAGCCATAAGCTGCCAGGGACTAGATGCAGGATGCAGTGCAGCTTCGCTGCAGGCAGCAGTAATCTGCGACAGTGACACCAGAGATTAGCCTGGCCATCCAGAGATAGGCGGCATTTGTATTATAGCTTAGTGTTCAGTTACCAATGTTTATAGCTTGCTTTTAAGGTGTTTACATTTTAAGTTTAGAATGTAACTAATAGTTTTGAGTTTAAGTTTAAAGTTTAAGGCCTAGAAATTGGGTTGGGGCGCCAAAGTGGCACAAAAGTCGCCTGAGCGCAGGATTTAGCGCAGCGTTCGAGGGTTTAGCGATCGTCAGATATTCAGTTTCATTGCCCCTCGAGGGACACGGGGCGAGACTCGAGGTGCTCCGCGCCCCTCTTAGGGCGCTGAAACTGAATATCGCAGCACAACGTGCTGCAGTGCCACAAGCTGCGGCACGGCATGCTGCGGTACTGCAGGCCTTCCTCCCACTGTTAAGGGGGAGATGCCTGCAACAGCGTGAGCCCCGATCGCGAGTGCCGGCAAATGAGCCCGGCACCAAGCAGAAGTGCCGGGCTCTCGGGAAACAGCTGGCAATGCCACGGGGGTTGGTTAGGAGGTCGGGGATGGAGATGTTGGCAGGCGGCCGCCGAAAAGGCGGCCGGCCCGCACCTCCACCTTAACTTGCGCCGCTGCCGGCACAGTAAGGCCCTGTAAACCGGGCGCGGGTAGCTAGCAGCGCAAATGCGGTGATTGCTACCAAATATCGCGAATGGGGCGCGAATGGGGCACTGCGCACACCAATGACTTCATCGGTGGCAGCGCAGCGCAAATGCCTAACGCCACCATTAGCGCCCCTACTGAATATCGCGGAAGGCGCAGCCAGTGGCGCTACAGCCACTGACTGCCTCTTTAGGCGCTAACAGGTGGCGCTACTCACCCAATTTCTCCCCCTAAGTTTATAAGTGTGCCAAATGCTTGTATTTTGGTCTCAGGTCGAGGGATCCGACCATGTCTCCACCTAAGGCAACAGGTCAGGTAGAGACCTGGCTGCATGTCCTTTTAAGTTCTTTTGCAGGAGAGTGGACAAAGAAGCAGCCCTGTTCGCCCAGCCCAAGCTGGGAATCGAATGAAGATATGGTTATACAGAATGTTGGGGATCACCTCGCCACTGGACAAATCCAGGAGAAGAACCTGCAGCGACCTTCGGGAGAAACTGTACAGGGTCCAGAGGAACCTGCCTACTCATCCTACGTGGAAGAGATGGCCCCAGCTGGGTGGGGCATGGCCCCAACCCAGCACTATCCTGGCCGAATTTCACTTGCGGGAGACCTCGCTATTGAGGAGTCATGGTAGGGAAGTGTGGGCGCCTTGTCAGATAGGGACGCGTTCCCCGGGAGTGGGTGGTGATGGCCTGGGAAAGATTGTAAAGGGAAGGGGGAGACCCAAAGTCATGTGGGTGCATTCGGGGAAGGGAGGAACTCACCCGGGGCCCACGGGCAAAGTTGGAGTGTAAGTGTGGTGGGGAAGGATGAGTGGGTGGCCGGATCTGGGATCCAAGTTTGAGTGTGGGGCCAGTGAGAGCCGCCACACAGGCACCCATCATTTTCTGCAGCCAGTCGAGGGAAGACGGGAGGGAGAGGGACTGGGAGTTGCGATCCCATACTCTCCGGTCTCGGTCTGTGAAACATGAGGGGTACCCCGCCTCCACAAAGGGACAAGGGAATGGGTCGGGGCTGGTGGATCAGACTGTTCTGTAAAATCCATTCTGTATTTTTTAAATGTTTAAGACCATTAAAGGGGGGGGGGTGGAAGGAACATTTACTGCCCGGGTGGGAGGAGCAACACCCACTCAAATTTCGTGACCCATCATTGGCACATGATGGTCGGGGTTTATTTCAGCATTTTGTTTCAAATGTTTAATGAAGATTTTTGTATTTTGTTTTACAGTTCCAAGCGGTGAAGAGGCGTAGGACCCTCTCTGTGCTTGGGATCATTTTGATTACATTGTTTAACCAAGATTGCAACATTTTTAAAGATGTTATAATGTAACAAGTGGTGCAGGGGTATGAGACCCCTTATTGTAACATTTTGTAATTGATAGATCTGTAAATGCCTACCGTACCACAGTTTTTCTCAGATTTGAGGGGAATAGACAGGTTGGGGAATCAGTGATAGGTAGCTATAGGTAAATACAGGGGATGATTGTTTGTGGGGGTTCAGAACATTTTGCTCACTTCTTCAAGAGGATACTACAAGCAAGTTGGAAGTATCCAAGGGAGGAATGTAGTGGTTGCAAAATCCCCTCAGCCCCCGAAGATCGGGAAATATTAATCCACATCGTGGACGAAGACTTGTGTGATTTAAATTGTCTCTGGGTTGGACAATGTTTTAAAACATACCCAGAACCGCAAAAGGCTGCGTTAAAAAGCTCGTAAGCTAGGCAGCACTTGGACACTGGAATCAAAGAACATTGTGAAAATCGCACACTTTAAGATTGTACATTTTATTAAAAGATGTACTCTTGAGTTTTGGACTGTTTAAATTGCCCAGGGCATAAAAATGGCTGAACAGACTCATGGAAACAGAATTTTAAAAGGCAGCAGAAAAGGACAGACAGGCTGTTAGTATATGAAAAGCTCAGCGCTGTCCTGTAGTAAGTTTGAATGGAGCCCGAGCTGTCAGTCACCCTGTGGTATTGGGCGGGTCCGGTAACCTACAAGCTGCTTGGTTACACTGGGAATCAGCCAATCATTGGACAGCAAGCACAATGGGTTGTTTACACACATCCATTCACTGAAATTGACTCTACTACGTGATGTCTCCATGTATGAATGGAGGAAGTTAAAGCCCTTCACTTGTGTATTCGGACTTTTCGGCGTGAAATTGCACATGGTCCTTTTCGGCGCAAAAGCAGCAGGGACTCCCAGGGTATAAAGATTAAGCCCAGGAACTCCTCTGCCCCTCTTTTTGTCTCTTTTCCTCTTTGGACTGCAGGTGAGCAAGGCTTCTGGCCCACTAGCAAGACAATCTCTTGAGAAGTAAAGGGGTGGTAATTTAAGGGAAATGTTGCTAAGATTGTTAGGTTAACATTGTAGCCATTTACCCCTTGTTTTTGCCATCTGCCTTCCCCTGTTAAGCAATTTTATCGTGATTACATTGATCGTGTGGTGTAGTTTATTTAGTTTTAATAAACTTGGACTTTCTTGCATCCAGACCATTTGTCCATTTTTAATATATCATTAATTATAAGTTCCTCCAGTCAGAACTGGAGAGGGGGGCTTTAGCGATTCGAAAGCACTGATTGGAATTGGTCACAATGCAGTGGCAAAGGCTGCCTGTCCAGGTAAATTACTGTAAACCAGGTAAAGAATGCTCGCCTACAGGCACTTCTGTGGCGTGAATGTTACTTGCCACTTATCAGACCAAGCCTGAGTGTCGTCCAGGTTTTGTTGCATGCGGGCATGGACTGCTTCATTATCTGAGGAGTTGCGAATGGAACTGAACACTGTGCAATCATCAGCGAACATCCCCACTTCTGAACTTATGATGGAGGGAAGGTCATTGATGAAGCAGCTGAAGATGGTTGTGTAAGGGGGGCATCTTTTAACTGGTTTATGGTAATTTACCTGGCCAGCAGCCTTTGCTGCTGCACTCTAAACCAATTTACAAACAGCGGTTTCGAATCGCTACCCCTCCTTCAGTTCTGAGTGGAGGAACTTATAATTAATTATATTAAAATGGACAAGTGGTTTGGATGAGAAAAACAAGTTGTATTACCTAAATAAACTACAATCCAAAGAATAAACTATACCACACAAACACAGTAATTACAGTAAAACTATATAACAGGGGGTTGCAGATGGTGAAAACAAGGGATAAAATTACTTCAATGTTATTTAAACAATCTTAGCAATTGCCCTCAAATCACCACCCCCTAACTCCTGCTAGGTTGCCTTGCCGAGGAGTCAGAACACCCTGCTCACCTCTGGTCCAGCGAAGTAAGGAGAATGATAGCTTCTCAGCAGCTATCTTTTATACCTGGTGAGGTCCTGCCATTCTGCCCTGCAAGGGCTGTGTGCAAAATTCCCCACCCAAAGGGTCCAATACACAAGAGAAAGCTGTGATTGGCTAACTCAGAGTGGTTGGACTGGGTTAATGTGTCTTCCGGAGCTCCCTGGGCTGAAACAAAAGGGAAATACAACAGCTCTATTGTCCAGAATGCTAGGTGATTTAGACCCATTCAATTCTTAAATGGATCCCATTCAAGATACAAAAGTCTCTTCTGCAGTTTAGATGTATCCACTCGATATACAAACAAATGCTAAAAGCATTCGATTGCTTTGTAAACAAAGCATTGTCCTGTGGTAACGTTTTGTCTCCATTGAACCTTACTTCCAGACACAGAAAGCTGCATTCCAAGCCCCTTTGTCTTCGGCCATGTGGTATGACAGCCATTTTTATCCCTGGAAATTTAAAAGCACAACGCCCAGGGATTCTTTAATCAAAAAAATTAATCTTCAGAACTGTAAATTATGGCAAATTCTTACAGTTGTGCTGAGGACACTGCCTTGAGGAACTCCTGCAGCGATGTCCTGGGTTGAGATGATTGACCTCCAACAACTACAACCATCTTCCTTTGTGCTAGGTATGACTCCAGCCATTGGAGAGTTTTCCCACTACTTCCCATTGACTTCAATTTTACTAGGGCTCCTTGAAGCCACACTCGGTCAAAAGCTGTCTTGATGTCAAGTGTAGTCTCTCCCACCTCATCTCTGGAATTCAGCTGCTTTGTCCATGTTTGGACCAAGGCTGTATTGAGGTTGGCGTGGAGTGATTCGAATTGTCTGAAGACTGGCTTCTGTGATGGTGGGGACCTCAAGAGGAAGCCAATATGGATCATCTGGCACTTCTGGCTGAAGCTGGTTGCAAATGCTTCAGCCTTGTCTTTTGCACTAGTGTGCTGGGCTCCACCATCATAAAGAATGGGGATATTCATGTAGCCTCCTCCTACCATTAGTTGTTTAATGGTCCACCACCATTCACGACTGGATGTGGCAGGTCTGCAGAGCTTTGATCTGATCTGTTGATTGTAGGATCGCTTAGCTTTGTCTATAGCATGCTGCTTCTGCTGTTTAGCATGCATGTAGTCCTGTGTTGCAGCTTCCCCAGGTTGGCACATGTAGGACGTGTGGAATTACCCCTCGCCCCGTCCAACAGGTTATAGAGTTCGGACTTGAGACTAATGAGAAATTACACCAGACACACGGGTTCTGTCTTTAACATTTTATTGTTCCTAAGAGAGGTTCAAAACCCCAACCACTCTTCGTGCAGTACACCAATAATGTTACAAGAACTCTTACATACAACCAGTGAATGATCAGTCCAGCGTTGATTGTCGGCCATGTCCTTTCAACTGCAGCTCTTCATCTTCCGACTGCAGCTCTTCACCTTCTGACTGCAGCTCTTCACCTTCTGACTGCAGCTCTTCAAGTTGAGATGATCAGCCAGGTCCCTCCTTCCGACTGCAGTGCCGATATTTTTAGTCACTGGTTTTTATACAGTTATCCTTGCCTTTTTCAGTAAATAAATCATTCAGAGATTGTGAAATGTTCTTTTAATGTTCGACCTAAGTTGTTTGAGATGTAAAACTTTCACACTCACACATCCTGTGTGGCTATCCATTTGCTGCCTTTATCAAAGCCCAAAATTGTTCATTCACACATAAAAGTTTACAAAAGTGACAGTTAACCACTTGGTCACATTTCACGTGTTACTTTGCATCCTGTATTTCAGAACTTCAAAGGTGTGACTCCTCCCCTTTAGATACCAAAAGTCATTCTACAATCTTGTGGCCTGTTTTGTTGTAGACACAAAGGGCAGGATTTTAACTCAGGAGTCGGGTAGGAGGTGGGACTACAACTTTCAGGGTTGTAGTCCCGCCTCCATCGAGATGTGGCCAATCCATGCGATTTTAACTTGATTGACCTTGTTGAGCCCGCCCAGCGGGCTCAGCAGGCCAATTAAGGGCCACCCAGCAGCAGGTGACATCACAGACTGAAATTTCATCTATCAAGAGGTTTTGACAGATGAAATATCAGTGTTTCACAGCTGTTTCAAGCTGTCAAACACTGACAGTCTTACTTCTAACCTGAGTCCTTCTCCACAGACTCAGTTAGAAATCTCTTTTGCACAGTAAGCTGAAGGCTTTCACTTTTGACAGTTCGCAGCCATTCTGCTTTCTGTGCCAATGAGATGAGGGACTCCCGGGACCTAAAGGAAGGAAGGCTGAAAAGGTAAGAAAAGGTAATTTAAACTTCTTTAATCACTTTAAACACACCAAACACACTTACCTTTGCTTTCATGCACACATCACTCACCTGAACACCGACATCTCGACCCCTCCAAGCCCTTCATCCCGATGGTCTGCCTCCTCTAACTTGCTGTGGTTTGGAGCCGTCGGGAATCCCACACTTCAAACTTAAAAATAGGGATTATGCTAAAATCTGCCTGTTAACTATCTGTTAACAGGCAGTTAATTGACACTAATCCCTTCCCGCCTCAGGTAGGTGGGTCCCAGTGCGGGGCGGGTACCCTTTGAAACTGGCATGGAGGTGGGTTTGGGTGTGGGATGGGGTCGGGACCCCTGATTTGGGGATTTTAACCCCCCCCCCACGCCTACAATCCCGACTCCACGGCCCAGTGAAACTCCTGTCCAAAGTCTACAAATCTAAGGGGCTTTGTTTATCTCTGTTGTCTATGACTACCCCTGCAGTCACAACCATTTGTTCTATCAGTATCTACTATCCAACACCCAGCTCTTGAAATATCTCCATCACAACGCAACTTGCAAATACAACAGTTCCTTTTGAAAGCACATTTGCTCCCAAATGTAAAGCACATCAAAGCACATTCCATGTCCACTTATGTTACACTTCAAAAAAACCTTTTGGCCTGGCAAACATTTAAATATATACCAAAATTAAAAGTTAAGGGTCTGTGTATACTTACACACCTCATTTTCAGGTAAACCTGGTACTGCTCCTGGCATGCTCTTCTCCGTTCCTCATTGAACCAGAGTTGATCTCCTGGCTTCATAGTAATGGTAGAGTGAGGGATATGCCGGGCCATGAGGTTACAGATTGTGGTGGAATAAAATTCTGCTGCTGCTGATGGCCCACAGTGCCTCATGGATGCCCAGTTTTGAGCTGCTAGATCTGTTCTGAATCTATTCCATTTAGCACAACACACAATGGAGGGTGTCCTCCGTGTGAAGACGGGACTTCATCTCCATAATGAATGTGCAGTGGTCACTGCTACCAATGCTGTCATAGACATATGCATCTGTGACAGATAGATTGGTGAGGATGAGGTCAAGTATGTTTTTCCCTTGTGTTGGTTTTCTCACCACCTGCTGGAGTCCTAGTCTGGCAGCTGTGTCCTTCAGGACTCAGCCAGCTTGGTTAGTAGTGGTGCTACCAAGCCACTCTTGGTGATGGACTTTGAAATCCCCCACCCTGAGTACATTCTGTGCCCTTATTACCCTCAGTGCTTCTTCCAAGTGGTGTTCAACATGGAGGTGTACTGATTCATCAGCTGAGGAAGGGCGGTAGGTGGTAATCAGCAGCAGGTTTCCTTGCCCATGCTTGATTTGAAGCCATGAGAATTCATGGGGTCTGGAGACAATGTTGAGGACTCCCAGGACAGCTCCTTCCCAACTGTATACCACTGTGCTGCCACCTCTTGTGGTGGTACAGGACAGAGATGATGATGGAGGAGGTTGGGACATTGGCTGAAAGGTATAATTCTGTGAGTATGACTATGTCAGGCTGTTGCTTGATTAGTCTGTGGGACAGCTCTCCCAATTTTGGCTCAAGTCCCCAGACATTAGTAAGGAGGACTTTGCAGGGTCGACTGCGTTGGGTGAGCCGTTTTCATGTCCGCAGTCGGTGCCTTGGTTGATGCTGGGTGGTCCGTCTGGTTTTATTCTTATTATTGCTTTTTGTAGCTACTCAAGCATCAGCCTGGCATAGTCATACTCAATGAGTGGCTTACTCGGCCATTTCAGAGGGCAGTTAAGAGTCAACCATATTGTTGTGTGTCTGGAGTAACATATAGGCCAGACTAGGTAAGGACAGCAGCTTTCCTTCCCTAAAGGACTAGTGAACCAGATGGGTTTTTATGACAATCTGATAGTTTCATGGTTACCATTACTGATACTAGCTTTTTATTCTGGATTTATTTAATTAACTGAATTTAAATTCCCCAGCTGCCATGGTAGGATTTGAACTCCCGTCTGCAGATCATTCATCCAGGCCTCTGGATTATTAGTCCACTAGTTCAGTAGCATAACTACTATACTACCGTTCCCTTTAGCTTCCACAAAGGCTCCATGACTACCAGATTGCACAAGCCCCACAATCATCAAAGTGATAATGACCAGATAATCGGTTTTAGTTATGTTGGTTAAGGGACAAATGTTGGTCAGGACACCGAGGTGAACTCCCCTGCTCTTATCAAAAAGTGCCATGGGATCTTTTACATCTACCTGAGAAGGCAAACGGTATTACGTCACAACGGAAAGATGGTACCTCTAACAGTGCAGCAGTACTCCCTCGGTACTGCACTGAATTGTCAGCTTACATTGTGTGCTTGAGTCTCTGGTGTGGGACTTGAACCCACAACCATCTGACTCAGATGCAAAAATACTACCACTGAGTCACGGCTGACACCTATTAGAGTCCGCTCTATTTGGCGGGGGGGGCAGCGGGCTGTGTTGGTGGCGGAGGGGCAGCGGGGAGTAAAATCTTAAAAGGAATAAATCCAAGATTAATATTTTCGCAATGTTACTGTTCATTTAGCACAAATATGAAAAACAAATGAAACCAATTGGAATAGGGAGATAAGAGTTTCTGTAAACCTGCCAGCAGATTAAGGGTTGATATTGATAAATATAAATGAAAAATGCTTTTCCTAAAATGTCTATTAATGCCATTTCACTATCTGATGTAAGGGCAAACAGAATTAAAATAATTAATGTTCTAAGTATGGTGAGCTTTATGTACTTTTTATTCATTTGCAAAAGTTAACAAGTTCTAATTGCCTTCAATATGAGCCCAAATAAGCATGGGGCAGGCTGGGACTGAGAGTTCATACTTGTGAGAGAGTACATGGTCAAAAGTGGGTCTGTATGTGTTTAAATGAACAGGCAATTCAGGATAGTTAGGGACAGTGAAGGAGATTATTGAGCTGAGGGAAAGATTCAGATCTGGGCTATAAATGGACATTTTCAAAGAATGACAGCAAAAATAAATCAAAAGTGAAAGTGAAGGTAATATTTCAGGGGCAATTATCAAAATCAAAGCTGATTGAAACAAATTAAACATTACCAATGAAATACTTTCCGTGAAGGATATTAATACCATCAACAGCAGTACCTCGGCCCCTGCTTCAGCACCACTGGTTCTGCAAACACGTATAGGACCAATTCCATCAGCTGGCACAAGCAAATTTGTTTCTTTGCCAATATCTCAGTTACATGGAATTGCAACATTTTACACATTATATTTATGTGCTGCACTGTGTCTTCAATTACATTAGTGAGAATAATTGACAGTTAAAGTAAATGAATGTAAGGCACATAAAAACTCTATTTAATTAATGTAGCATGTGGCTTTGGGAATTGTGAACATTCAGTTAGCTGTTGGTGTATGTATCATGAATAAATGGAAATGCTGGCAATCCGTTATGACAATGTGATATTTGTAGGGGGCATCTTTTACCTGGTTTACGGTAATTTACCTTCCTTTACCTGGTTTAAGGTAATTTACCTGGTTTACGGTAATTTACCTGGTCAAGCAGCTTTTTGCTGTTGCACTCTGACCAATCCCAATCAGCGGTTTCGAATCGCTAAACCCATCCTTCCAGTTCTGACTGGAGGAACTTATAATTAACTAGCTGGGGGGGCCCGGCGTTGCCAAGGCTTTTTTGTAAAACGGCAGTTTAGAGGGCCGCGCAGTTTACGGCCGGCTGCTGCCGCTCCCCCGCTCTGTGTCTCGGGCCGAGCGGTTGTGAGGCCCGGCCTGAGTGACCCCAACTCAACTCCCGCTCCAGCGGGCCGGGAGCAGGATACCGTGCCGGAGCCGCACTGTGGGGGTTTGTTGTGCTGGTGCTGTTGGTATTGAAAAAATGGCAGCGATGTTTCGGGAGGCTGCAGGATTAGGCCCGCCCACACATGGAATGAAACACCCCCCGTGACGCAAGAGAGAGAGAGAGACTGGGGGGAGAAGAGAGAGAGAGAGGGAAGGAGAGAGAGGGAAGGAGAGAGAGAGAGAGAGAGGGAAGGAGAGAGACAGAGAGAGGGAAGGAGAGAGAGACAGAGAGAGGGAAGGAGAGAGAGACAGAGAGAGGGAGGGAAGGAGAGAGAGAGAGAGGGAAGGAGAGAGAGAGACTGGGGGAGAGAGAGAGACGGGGAGAGAGAAAATGTAGAGAGACTGGGGGGAGAGAGGGAGAGAGAGAGAGAGAGAGAGAGAGAGAAACTGGGGAGATAGAGAAAGAGACTGGGGAGATAGAGAGAGAGACTGAGGGGGGAGAGAGAGAGACGGGGGGAGAGAAAGAGTAGAGAGACTGGGGGGAGAGAGGGAGAGAGAGAGAGAGAGAGAGAGAGAGAGAGAAACTGGGGAGATAGAGAGAGAGACTGGGGAGATAGAGAGAGAGACTGAGGGGGAGAGAGAGAGCGACTGAGGGGGAGAGAGAGAGACTGGGGTAGAGAGAGAGAGACAGGGGAGAGAGAGAGTAGAGAGATGGGGGGAGAGAGACTGGGGAGAGAGAAGAGAGAGACTGGGGAGAGAGAGACTGGGGAGAGAGAGACTGGGGGAGAGAGGAGAGAGAGACTGGGGAGAGAGAGACTGGGGAGAGAGAGAGACTGGGGAGAGAGAGAGACTGGGGAGAGAGAGAGACTGGGGAGAGAGAGACTGGGGAGTGAGAGACTGGGGAGAGAGAGACTAGGATTGAGGGGGGAGAGAGAGAGAGAGAGAGAGACGGGGAGAGAGAGAGAGAGACTGGGGAGATAGAGAGAGAGCGACTGAGGGGGAGAGAGAGAGCGACTGAGGGGGAGAGAGAGAGAGACTGGGGGAGAGAGAGAGAGACTGGGGGGAGAGAGAGGAGAGAGACTGAGGGGAGAGAGAGAGCGACTGAGGGGGAGAGAGAGAGATGGGGAGAGAGAGAGAGAGATGGGGGAGAGAGAGAGAGAGCAGAGAGACTGGGGGGAGGGAGAGGAGAGAGAATGGGGAGAGAGAGAGAATGGGGAGATAGAGAGAGAGAGAGAGACTGAGGGGGTTAGAGAGGGAGAGACTGAGGGGGGTAGAGAGACAGAGACTGAGGGGGGTAGAGAGAGAGAGACTGAGGGGGGTAGAGAGAGAGAGACTGAGGGGGGGAGAGAGAGAGAGCGAGTGGGGGGGAGAGAGAGAGAGAGAGAGTGGGGGGGAGAGAGAGAGAGAGTGAGTGGGGGGGAGAGAGAGCGAGTGGGGGGAAGAGAGAGAGCGACTGGGGGGTTGAGAGAGAGAGAAACTGCGGGGAGAGAGAGAGCGACTGAGGGGGGAGAGAGAGAGATGGAGAGAGAGAGAGAGAGAGACAGAGAGAGAGAGAGAGAGAGAGAGAGAGACTGGGGAGATAGAGAGAGAGAGACCTGAGGGGGGAGAGAGAGAGAGCGACTCAGGGGGAGAGAGAGAGATTGGGGGAGAGAGAGAGAGAGACGGGAGAGAGAGAGAGAGAGAGAGTAGAGAGACTGGGGGGAGAGAGAGAGACGGGGAGAGAGAGGAGAGAGACTGGGGAGAGAGACGGGGGAGAGAGAGAGAGAGACTGGGGGAGAGAGAGAGAGAGACGGGGAAGGGAGAGAGAGACTGGGGAGAGAGAGAGATAGAGAGACTGGGAGACAGAGAGAGAGAGATAGAGAGACAGGGAGCGAGAGAGAGATTGGGGGGAGAGAGAGACTGGAGGAGGGAGAGACTGGAGGAGAGAGAGAGATGGAGAGAGAGAGAAACTGGGAGAGAGAGACTGGAGGAGGGAGAGTCTGGAGGAGAGAGAGAGACTGGGAGACTGGAGGAGAGAGAGAGACTAGGAGATAGAGAGAGAGAGAGAGAGACGGGGAGAGAGAGAGATACTGGGGGAGAGAGAGAGAAACTGGGGGGAGAGAGAGAGAGAGAGAGAGAGAGAGAGAGAGACTGGGAGACAGAGAGAGAGATAAAGAGACGGAGAGAGAGAGAGGAAGAGGCCTGGCCTGAGTCAACCCAGCTGAGTAGGCTGGGCACAGTGAAAGCATTGATTTCTTTATGACAGCACAAAAACTGCTCTGACATCATAGCAGCTCTTCGACATCATAGTCACTCAATGCTAATGAGGGGATAATGAGCGGAAGTTTGAATGTTTCTTGGATACTGTCAGCACAATTTTTGTCTCACCGAAAAGTAAATACGCTTATGACCGTTCCGGAATCGTAAGCTTTCTTTTGATGTAACACACGTGTAGGTACGCTCTATAACTTTTGCGTGTATAGAGAATGGTCAGACAGGCAGACAGACAGACAGACAGAAGAGCAATTATATATATATAGATGATATATTAAAACAGACAAATGGTCTGGATGTGAGAAAGTCAAATTTTATTAAACTAAAGAAACTACACCACATGATTAAAGAAATCACTGTAAAATTGCTTAAATAGGGGAGGGAAAGAAATGGACACAACAAGGGAAAAATGACTAAAATAACAATTCTTAATGAAAACCCCACTTTACCCCCACCCCTAAGCCTACCCTAAGTTGCCTTGTGGAAGGCCAGAAAAATATATGCTCACCACTTGCAATGCTAGCTCCGTGCCCTGCGATCTTAGATCTTCACTGCCCAGAAGTGAAAACACCCCAGTGTTTAAAAGTAAACTGCTGATGTTTAACTTCCACAGACAGACTCCACACTGTAGAAGGCACATGGAGGCAAGCCAGAGAGAGAGAGATGCTTCTCAGAAGCTATCTTTATATACCCCAATATTGGGGCCGAGATGTTACCGCCCAAATCCAAGTTCATCTGGCTAAAACAAAAGGGATCCAACTGCCCTATTGTCTGGGATGGGTTTCGAATAAAGCTTGGGAGTGGTTTGAATGTGTCTTCATTATGGGGCCGAAATGTTCCCGCCCACATCCGGAGTTTTCTGGGCTAACAAAAGGGATAAAACTGCCCCTTTGTCCAGTAATGGGTGATTCAAACCCATTCATTCTTAAACTGTTCCTTTTCTTTGTCTAAAAAGTCTCTTCCGTAGTTTAGGTGTGTTTCATTGTGTGTGATGGAGTTTGAATGGAGTTGGATTACTATGTAAACTGAAACCAATTCTCTTGTGGTCACTCGAAACTGCAGCCTAAGTGGATAATCCTTTGTGTCAACATCCTTGTAAATAAACATCGATTGTCTCTGGAGGGAGGGGAAATTTCCCCTTTTGATTGACAGAATTTGACTGCCACTGCTTCACAGACACAAAAGCTGCTTCCTTTGTCCTTGGCCACACATTCCAATGGCCATTTTATCCCTGGCCAATTTACCAACTTCAAGAGTGCAATTTTTAATAAAATGTACTGTCTTAAAGTGTGCAAAATTTCTTTTACAAAGTTCTTTGATTCCGGTGTTACCCAAGTGCTGCCTAGCTCAACACAGCCTTTTGCGGTTCTGGGCACGTTTTAAAACATTGTCCAACCCAGAGGCAATTTAAATCACGCAAAGTCTTCGTCCACGATGTGGATTAATATTTCCTGATCTTTGGGGCCTGAGGGGATTTTGCGAAACCCTACATTCCACCCTTTGGATACTTCCAACTTGCTTGTAGTATCCACTTGAAGAAGTGAGCACAATTTTCCGACCCCCGACAAACAATCATCCCCTGTATTTACCTATAGTTACCTATCACTGATTCCCCGACCCGTCTATTCCCCTCAAATCCGAGAAAAAAACCATGGTACGGTAGGCATCTACAGATACATCAACTACAAAATGTTACAATAAGGGGCTCCTACCCCTGCACCACTTGTTACATTATAACATCTTAAAAAATGTTGCAATCTTGGTTATACAATGTAATCAAAATGACCCCAAGCACAGAGAGGGTCCTACACCTATGCACAGCTTGGAACTGTAAAACAAAATACAAAAAATCTTCATTAAACATTTGAAACAAATGCTGAAATAAACCCCGACCATCACGTGCCAATGATGGGTCACGAAATTCGAGTGGGTATTGCTCCTCCCACCCGGGCAGTAAATGTTTCTTCCACCCCCCCCGCCCTTTAGTGGTCTTAAACTTTTAAAACATACAGAATGGATTTTACAGAATAGTCTGATCCACCCGCCCCGAGCCGTTCCCTTGTCCCTTTGTGGAGGCAGGGTATCCCTCATGTTTCACAGACTGAGACCGGGGAGTATGGGATCGTAACTCCCAATCCCTCCCCCTCCCATCTTCCCTCGACTGGCTGCAGAAAATGATGGGTGCCTGTGTGTAACACACTCAAACTTGGATCCCAGATCTGGCCACCCACTCATCCTCCCCAGCCACACTTACACTCTAACTTTGCCCGTGGGCCCCGGGTGAGTTCCTCCCTTCCCCGAATGCACCCACACGACTCTTGGGTCTCCCCCTCCCCTTTACAATCTTTCCCGGGCCATTACCACCCATTCCCGGGGAACGCGTCCCTATCTGACAAGGCGCCCATTCTTCCCCACCATGACTCCTCAATAGCGAGGTCTCCCGCAAGTGAAATTCAGTCAGGGTAGTGCTGGGTTGTGGCCGTGCCCCACCCAGCTGGGGCATCTCTTCCGCGTAGGATGAGTAGGCAAGTTCCTCCGGACGCTGTCCGTTTTCTCCTGACGGTTGCTGCGGGGTCTCCTCCTGGATTTGTCCAGTGGCGAGGTGATCCCCAACATTCTGTAAATCTTCATTCGATGCCCAGCTTGGGCTAGGCGAACAGGGCTGCTCCTTTGTCATCTCTCCTGCAAAAGAACTTAAAAGGACATGCAGCCAGGTCTGTCACTGACCTGCTGCCTTAGGTGGAGACATGGTCGGGTCCCTCGACTTCGGACCAAAATACAAGCATTTGGCACACTTATAAACTTAAACTTTAAAAACTACAAAATGTTATCTCAAAACGTAAAAATCAAACACCTTAAAAGCAAGCGATAAACATTTTAAACTTAACACAAAGCTATAATACAAATGACGCCCGTCTCCGGACGGCCAGGCTAATCTCTGTTGTCACTGTCGCAGATTACTGCTGCCTGCAGTGAAGCTGGACTGCTTCCAGCTTCTGGTCCTTCGCAGCTTATGGCTGCAGATTGGGGACCTCTGCCCTTTGGCTTCTCCCTGGTTCGGGAGTCCACCCTACTCCACTGTAAAGTGGGTGAGCATCTTATCTCGGGCTTGCAGACCCGCTGAGACATTCTGAGGGGTGTCTCTGTGGGGGAAACTTTGGCTGATGGACCCTGAGCCTGGGTCACAGCCCTAGCTGGCTGGGAACCTTCTCCCCCTGATGCAAACAGCCCGCACTGTATAATATACCTGGCAGCCTGCTGGTACTCCGGGTTTGCCTCCTTTTCCCTACCCACTCCTGTACTGGGGGCAGGTATCCCTCACCACCCACTGCTGGTGGCTGAAAATCTTCCTCTCCAGGTCTAAAACCTGTTTCCAGCTCCTTCCTTAAGTCCCCTGCAAGAGGAATTGCTATCCCTTCCTCCCCAGAGTCCCACACCATAGGGGGAACCACTCTAGAAGCGGGCTGGGAAGCTTGTCCCTTTAAACAGGTGACTGCGCCTGCGTGAACCTCCTCCCCAGAGTCCCACGGCAGAGGCTGTGAAACCTCTGTATTCAAACAGGCGACAGCGCCTGCACGGCAAAACTGAAGAGGAGCCGTTGGGGTCACAGGCTGGGGAACTGCGCCTGTGTGAACCTCCTCCTTGGAGTCCCGCGGCAGAGGCTGCGAAGCCTCTGTCTTCAAACAGGTGACTGCGCCTGCGCAAACCGCCTCCCCGGAGTCCCACAGCAGAGGCTTCAAACAGGCAACTGTGCCTGCGCAGGAAAACTGATGAGGAACCGCTGGGGTCACAGGCTGGGGAACTGCACCTGCGCGAACCTCCTCCCCGGAGTCCCCTGGCAGAGGCTGTGAAAGCTCTGTCTTCAAACAGGCGGCTGCGCCTGCACGGGAAACCCGAAGAGGAGCCACTGGGGTCACAGGCTGGGCAACTGCGCCTGCGCGAACCTCTTGTTGGGAAACCTCTCCCCTCATGTGCGCGACTGCGCCTGTGCCAACCTGGTGTTCGGAAACCTCTGCCCTCAGGTGCGCGACTGCGTCTGCGCGAACCTGGTCTTGGGAAACCTCACCCCTCAAGCGTACAACTGTGCCTGCGTGAACCTCTTGTTCAAAAGACTGGGGTATCCCTGCCTCCAGACCAGCGACTACGCATGCGCGGGCAGTCTTTTCTGTGAATGAACTCGCAGCAGCCTGCAGATTTCTACTCTCAGGCTGCTGTTTCTCTGTTTTTGAACTAAATAACTGGTTCAAATTTAAAGCTTGGCCAAAACTTAGGTCCCACTTGGCGGGGAAGTGTCCCAACCTGCAAAGAGACCCAAGAGCATATAGCCAGGTCCTGAGGAGATTCTTTGCCTTGGGTGAAGCATAGTCGAGTCTCGCAACCTCGACTCAATACAAACATTCTTACCAAATTACTATTTATTTAAAACTACCCATCACCTTGTTTAAACTTACACTAAACACCCAAACTTTACAGTATCACACTTAAATTATATAACTATGTACATCCGCCGCCCGTCTCTGGGCGGCCAGGCTAATCCTTGTTCGGGCTGTGGCTCACAGCTCCCTTCGGAGTGGTGCACTGTCCTGTACTTTCGGTCCCTCGCAGCCTAACTTACCACTAACTCGGGAGGCTGCCCCTTTAAAAGGGGGAGCCAGTGACCATGGTTTCCTTGGCTGGGGCGTCCGTGGGGACCTTCTGAGGACTTTGGCGGGTGGGGTTATCTCGGCTGGTGGTCCTTTAACCCGAACCGCTGCCCCATCCGGTGCGGTCTGTGGGCTTACCACTGCTGCTGGCTGGGGGTCCTCGCCCTCAGGTCCCAAATCTGGGTCCGGGGCGGGGTCTTCGTCCTCAGGTGCCTCCTCCTCTAAACTTGGGTCAGGGGCGAGGTATTCGTCCTCAGGTCCCTCCTCATCTATATCCCAAAGCGTGGGGGAGTGTCCCAAGCGGAGGGCGGGATGGCCCCTCCCCTTAAACAAACCACAGTACCTGCCTGTGTAGTCTGTGAACTTGCTCCCGCTGCAGGCTGAAGATTTCTATCCTCAGACCTTGCCCCAACTGGTTGCTCTCTCTTCTCGGGCTTAAACAGTTTACACTGATTAATATGGAACCATTTGGTGCGCCGAGGTATCTTAATGGCGTATACAGTGGGGCTTGCCTTGTCTACAATGCTGTAGGGCCCCATGTATAATGGCTCCAGACTCCCTATCCGAGCAAAATTCCTCACCATGACCTGATCCCCTATTGCCCACTCGTGGTGCTTTCAGGGTTCTAACAGCAATCGGTTGCTCCGATGCTGCTTCCCCTGATCCCAGCCGCCTGCTCGTGGACCTCTTTAAGGTGCTCGAAGAGGTTTCGGGCAAACTTGTCCCAGTTCACCTCTCTGAGCTGACCTTCCGTGAGCACCGGGGCTAGTACATTGGTGGGGGTCCGCATACTCCGGCCAGTCATCAGCTCGTACGGGGAGTACCCGGTGCTTTTTGACTGGCTGGTCCGGGTCCCCATCAGGACCAACGGTAGGACCTCTGCCCATTTTCTAGGCGAGTCCACCGTCTCTTTCCTCAACCTGTCCTTTAAAGTCCTGTTCATCCTCTCCACAATCCCTGAGGACTGTGGGTCGTGGGCACCGTGCCACTTCCCCTCGATGCCGAGCAGCATAAGGGTATTCTGCATTACCTGCCCGGTAAAATGACTCCCTTGGTCAGACTCCACATACAGTGGTAGCCCCCACCGCAAGAACACCTCCAGGACCAGGATCCTGGCTGTACCCAGAGTTGTGGCTGTTCAGCAGGGGAAGGCTTCTACCCATTTCGTGAACACATCCACCAGGACTAGGCAGTAATTATAGCCTCCCTGGGCGGTGGGCAGGGGCCCGATGTAGCCGACCTGTATCGACTGCCATGGTCCCTCTACCCTCCTGATGTGTCCCATAGGTACCTTCCTTTTGTGGGGGTCAGGGTTGTTAGCAGCGCAAACCAGACAGCCGGCGCAGAACTCGCGGACATCTTCCCTGAGTCCTGGACACCATCCCGCCTGTTCCACACATTGCCAGGTGGTCTCAGGCCCGGGATGCCCCGCTTCTGGACCCTAATGTGCCAATTGAAGGAATTCCCTCCGGTGCTGCTGTGGTACAACCCATTGTTCCCCCCGGAACAGCATGCCCTCTTTCACAGAGAGGGCTGCTGTGCCATAAGGACCCTCTACCCTTTTTCCCTCTGTCACTGTGCTGAGAACTGCCTTGAGGACGGGGTCTTGGGCTTGGACTGTCTTAAGGTCCGGAACTAAAGCTACCCCTGCACTCCCTTGTGTCCTGTCCCTACCTCTGACTGCTGCTATAGGACTGGACCCATATGGATCCCAGAAAGTGCCTGTGCGGGCACTCTCCTTAGTGAGCATGTCAGCCTGCTGGTTGCCTTGGCTATGGGCTTCTGTGGAGGGATGGGCTTTCACCTTATGGATGAATACCTCTGCTTCCTCCCCTACTGCTGATAAGATTTTCTCCAGCAGGGGTTTCACTGTGAGGGGGTCTCCCACCTGAGGTGGCCAGGTACTCCATACACGAATTGTATGTGAACATGCTGTCCAAGCAGATCGTGTACATGGTGGGGAAGATTTTGGGGTGCGTAACAACGTACACTACCACGGACAGTTCAGCCTGCTGGGTGCTCATGGTGCTGGGGAGCTTAATTGCCAGGGCAATGTTTGCCGCTGGGTCATAAACTCCACACCTCGTAGGCATTCGCCAGCAGCAGATACCGTGCTGGAGCCGTCTACATAGATCTCGTGGCCTGTGGGATGTATCTCAGCCCGTAAACATATGTCCACATCCCAAACCCCTTCTATGGAACACCGGTGGGCTGTTCCAGGATATACCAGGTTGGCTGCGAGCTTTGGCTCGCAGAGACCCTTCACCTTTAGGTCCATCTGTGAGAGGAGCAGGATCCAGTGAGCAATGCGGGCACTGCTCACTGTCCCATCCTTGATCCTCCCATTCAGAAGCATCTGGGTGGGTGTGTGATGGGTGAGTAGGGTGATGGGAGAGGTGCCTGTGAAGATCAACGATCTTTTCACAGCCAATTTGTGGCCAAGAGGTGCCTCTCACAATTAGAGTCACTCTTCTCCACATCTGTGAGTATCCTGGAGGAGTAGACCACCGGACTCTGCCTGCCATGCCGCTCTTGGAGCAGCACAGCACTCAGGGTGTCCCCACTGGCTGCAACCTCCAGGAAAAACTCTTTCCCCCCATCTATGGCCCCTAGAGCTGGTGCAGTCTGCAAATTCTTCTTGAGCCTGGCAAATGCTGTCTGGCAACCCTCCTACCACGCCCTATCCACTCCCTTGTGTAGGAGTCGGAGCAGAGGGGCTGCTGTGGCTGCATAGTCTTCAATAAAATCCCTGCAGTACCCGGTTAACCCTAGAAACGACCTCACGCCCATGACTGTCTTGGGGACTGGTAACTCCTGTGCCGCTTCTCTCCTAGCCTTATCTATGGCTCTTTCTCCAGCGCGTACGGTCAGGCCCAGGAATTTCACCTCCTGCTGGCCGATCTGCGCTTTCTTGGGGTTTACTTTAAAACCCTTTTGCCAAGCAGCTCCAGCAGTTCGGCCAGTAGTGGGCCATGCTCCTCTCTCGAATCAGTGAACAGGAGCAGGTCATCCACATACTGTACCAACTGTCTGGTCTGGCTGAAATCCTTTAAACTGTCTGCCATGCACTGAAGGAAAATGCTGGGGCTGCTGTGGAAGCCCTGAGGCAAACAGTTCCAGGTGTACTGTTGCCCTTTAAACGTAAAGGCAGACTTGTACTGGTCCTCCCTCCTTAAAGGGATGGGCCAAAACCCGTTGGAAATATCCAGCACCACGAAAGTGGTCGCGGATGCTGGGATACTTCCTATCAGGTCGGCAACTTCTGCTACCGTGGGTGCACAGGCTGGGATGTTACTGTTGAGCAACCGATATTCCACAGTGGCCCTCCAGGAATTGTCCCGCTTTCTAATCAGCCACAGTGGAGAGTTACGTGGGTGGCTATCGGTCTCAGAACCACCTGCTGTACTAAAGAGGACATGGCTGCTTCCATGCCTGGCTCCGCTTCCCTGGGGAAGTTATACTGTTTCTGTGGTCGGGCCATGGGGTCCCCGTCTACGCTGACCTCAAACCCTGTGACCCTCCCGCAGTCGTGTTTTTGCGTGACAAATGTGGCTAGGTGGGCGTGCACAAATGCCTGGAACTCCTTTGGTGTATTACTGATCATGAGCTCGAGGTTATAACCCTCTTTGGGCTTCATGGTGCATAGGGTCCCCTTCCATTCTTTCCCTGGGATTACTACTACATCGCCATCCTTTCCTGTATTTGCCCCCCATAGGCAATGGTTTCTTAAATCCACCAGGATCCCATGGCCTACAATAAAGTCGGCTCCCAGGAGCCCCTTCCACCCTCCACTTCCCACTTCATTAGGACACTAGTCCACTTAGAGTGGAGTGGTCCTGAACGAACGGTGAGTGGGATGGAAAACGAGTTGGCCTGTTCTCTGCTGTGAATCCCGACAGACTGTATGGGACTCCGTTAGATAGAGGTGAGGTGGTGGGGTTAGCTGAATGGACCACAGTGCATGATGCCCCCGTGTCCAACAGATAGGTCCCCTTCACCTTTTCTACCTCCATCTCCACGAGGGGCCTTTTCCATTCATCGTACCAAAGGGAACACAGGTTAACAGGCTGCGCTGGCTCCAGTCAGGGCTGTGGGTTGGATGGGGCTGATGGGGTCAGAGCACGGTAGCGGCTGCTACTCTCCTGTGGCCAGTCAATAAGGACCTCATGGTGTCAACAAATGACTCGACCGCGGCGGGAGGGATTCCTGCCTCTGCCTTTTGGGCTGGGGCTGTGTAATTCTTTCCCTTGTTACCTTTCCAAGGGTTTTTGCACTCCTTCCTCCAGTGACCATCCTTCCCACACCCGTAACAACTGAGCTTTGTGTTGGGGGGGTTATTCCCTTCCTGATGTCACTCCTTCCTACCCTGTCCGGGTTTTACCTCATGCACCTTCCCCTTAGGTGTGTGTGCATCGGTTCCCCTACTGTTCTTATAGGCTAGGGTCAACTGTCGGATCACCGGAAGTTCAGTGGTCTGGGGATTCTTGGGGTCGAACCAGACTTCCGCCTTGGCCCGGACCTGTGGCAATCTGTTTGCCACCAGGCAACGGAACCAATGGGCCAGCTGACCCTGGTACAGGGATGCCCGGTTAGGTGCCTTAGAACAGGCGCTCCTATAAACCGGCCATAACCTGTCCGCGAAAGCCTGCGGGGTTTCCACTGTGAGCTCCACGGTCTTCTCCACACGGGAGAAAGGACTTCCCTCATTCATCTCCATGGCCTCCAAAACTTCATCCCTGAGCTCCTCATACCCGCTCTGCCCCTTCTTACACTCATCAGAGAGGGATTGGAGGAGCCTACTCTCCAGGGAGAATAGCAGCATTTTGGCCTGCTCAGCATCATCGCAGTCGTTGACGCTGGCTGCCTGCTCATCTTCCCTGAAGTGGATCGAGGGGTCCCCCTTTTCGGAGAGCTTTGGGATATGGTTCACCATAGCCCTAAGCTGTTGCGTGCTATAGGGTAATACGAACTGGTTTTGGAGGGGTCCCTCGTCCTCGCCATTAACGGGTGGGCCGAACCTCTGATGCTGGGCTGGGCACATCGGTCCCGGCACCGGCCTCTCTTGCGGGGGCTGTTCCACCTCCGCTCCCACCCCTGACTCCACCGCCCCCCTTGTTGCCAGAACTCGTTAAACCTGGCGCTACGGGTGGTGGTCGTGTGACCTCCTGTTCCTCAACCGGGTCGTCCTTTGGCACTACCAGTGATGTTTGATCCGTTCTTCCCTCGTTCCCTATAAAGTCCGCCTGGCCTGCCTTCGGGCTTATGAGGCACACCATGCCCTTTGCCTTCCTTAGGGCCAGGCTCAGATTCTCTATCTGTTCCTTGCAGGGGCCATGATCTGCATTTTCAAGCCCCTGTTCGCTCGCTAACTTATAAGCTGCCTTTACTTCTTTTACTTTCTCCTCCTGTTATTTTACTTGTCTTGCTAGGCGGGCATTCTTTTCCCGCAACCTCAACTCATTACCCTTGGCTTCGGTGACCTGGCACTGTAGGTATTCCAACCTGGCCGTATGTTCTCCCATTAATTCGCACATTCTCCCCGTGTTTGCGTGGGTTTCCTCCGGGTGCTCTGGTTTCCTCCCACAGTCCAAAGATGTGCGGGTTAGGTTGATTGGCTATGATAAATTAACCCTTAGTGTTAGGGGGATTAAATACGTGGGGTTACGGGGATAGGGTGGGATATGTGTCGGTGCAGACTCGATGGGCCGAAGTGGCCTCTATCTGCACTGTGGGGTTTCTGTGATTTCTGTGATTCTGTAATTGTACCCTTTCATGATTCAGGGCCTGCAATGCTACCAGTAACTTCTCTCCTGCTAGAGCCTTGTCCTGGATCTCCAGGGCTGACTCCTTTATCTCGGCTGCCTGTGCTGCAACGAGCCTGTCCAAAAGCTGGACCTGCTTCTTGAAGCACATCAGCCAGACTGCCTTCTCTAGGGATTTCTTGTGCTCCTTCCCTTCTGTCCACTTAGCTGCCGCATCTACCGGATGCCCAGCATTTAACAGATTGGTGATCCACTTCTTCGTGATATTCACCTTAATAAACACATAATCAGAAATCCTTTCCTCCATCATGCTTTGCTCATCCGAACCATTGTCTACTGTATCGCACCCCTGATGCCGGAGTCCTGCCGTGGTTGCCATTTCTGTAGGGGGTGGCGTGTGCCCAGTCAGCTTCCCCTCTGACTGTCTCTGAGTGGTTTGAATCGCTCCCACACGCCTGGGTTCTAGACACCGGACTTAGGTACAGGCGGCGATACAGAAAATCGAGTAGACAAGTGGTTTGGTGCAAGAAAACCGCAATTTTTATTAAAGGCACAATAAAACACAATCTTGCTGAGAATTACTGATATCGTTACAGGCATAAACAGTTACACTTATATGGGAATGGGGAACACACGGCACATCGAGGGAAACAAATACACTAAAAATCCCTTTATCCTTATCCCACCCCAAATACCTAACTTGATTAGGCTACGAGGAGCCAGGAATTCATGCTCACCAATTTGAAACCTGTTGATTTAACTGGTAGTGGGTTTTGAAGTTCACTCTTGTTGTCCTTTGGGGTTTGTCGTTGTCACGTGGTCACAGGGTGAGGTGATGGAGTTGGTTGTGCGAATCACCCTCTTTTTCCTCCGTTAACGTCTTCGTTGAGTACCTCATCATGATAGGTCTTCTTCTTCTTCGGGTGGTTGGTCGTTGACGGTATTACTGCGGTTGAGGTTCGGTTGGTGGTTTTTACTGTTAAGATTTTCCTACCCAAGCTTCGAACACCAGTTTATTCTTAATTGGGCTTTACTGTCCAAGCATCAAACGCCAGCTTATAACTAGGCCGTTTGTCTTGATTTTACTGTCCATGCTTCAAACGCCAACTTATTCCTCAAACGCCAACTTATAACTAGGCCGCTGCCCTTCTCTGCCTTTACCGGTTTTACCATTTTTCTCGTCTCGTCTCGTCTGTTTGTGGCCCCGTGTGTCCTGTGCGTCTTCGAATTCAGGTCTCGTTCTCCTCCCGCGTTTGGCCCCCGGTGTAGTAATGGGCGTCCTTGGTGTCGAGCGGTGCGGGGAGGGAGAAGAGGGCCCACCATGAGACAGGAAGCAAGAGCGAGAGGCAGGAGCCCGGAGCAGCAGGCAAGCGGCAAGAGCTAAGAGATAAGAGACCGATCACTACCGGTGGGCCTACAATTATACCCGGTTCTTCACCCCTTATCTGCGCGCCAAATCAGGTCATTACTTTGTCTAACTTTTGGCGGGCTCGTTTAAAATGATTACAGCCATTTACTTTAACGACTTCTGGGGCGGTTGTATCCTGGTGTAATGGCTTCGATATCCTGGCTGTTTGTCATTTATGAAACTTAATCGGGTTTCCTGGCTTGGCA
This sequence comes from Somniosus microcephalus, assembly GCF_052327205.1. Taxonomy (NCBI): domain Eukaryota; kingdom Metazoa; phylum Chordata; class Chondrichthyes; order Squaliformes; family Somniosidae; genus Somniosus; species Somniosus microcephalus. Next base: position 186,637,441 of record NC_140993.1, on the reverse strand, counting down.
GCTACCTGTGAGCTGTTACCGATTATTTATGTGAAGAGTTGATGGCTTCCAGATTAGAGCCATCCTGGCTTGATCTGTTCCAAGGTGAAGAATGCATATTCTGTGTTTACCTAGCTGTCTGACTTTACAAAGTCTTTTCACAGATTCATGCATGTTAGTTTTAATTTCAGGGCCTGCCTTTTTGCAGGGCCTTGCTTTTAAAAATCCTGTCGGTTTTGGTCACGTGGTCTCAGAAGCCATTTTGGGTACCCTTTTTAATAACTTGTCCATACAGGGTCCCTTTATCCATAACTTTTAGGGAATGTGGGAATTTTGAGAACCCTACAGAGCAACGGGGCATCTGAGACCTTGGTGAACGATGAGACCATTATTCTATCTCCTTAACCAATGAAATTTACAGATAGGGAAAGAAACAGAGGAATAATAGAAAAGGAAATAGGATGAATTCAAGTGCAATTAGATACAGGAAGAGAAATAAAGAGAGGGAAATAAAAATTGGATTACAAGAAAGAGAAAAAGAGACAGAAAGGAAAAGTAAGAATTTTTTTAAACTTTAAAATTTTACATTTTAAAATCCCCTTAGAATAATTTATTACCTGTAGAAATGAGACTCCACAGTTTCAATTGTTGCCTTTCTGGGCCAGAGAGGTTGAGTGGCATTGCAGGAACATAAATGTTGTCAATAAAAGGGTTCTTACTCTGTTAAGTACCAGCCCTAACTTGCTGTGGAGAGTTTAATTCATATTTACTACACAAATACAGATGCTTCTTAAAACTTACAAGGAGGTTGACGGCGAGATCCCATTTTTGTGAGGCTAAAGGCAGAGTGATTCACAACTCACGGGCTATCTCTTCCTCACCACAAATTGCTAGACAGTTTATACACTAATACCGGCATGTTCCACTAAACTCCCCATTATTTTTCCAGCAATTTCTGAGCCATTAGGACAGGTGACCAAAAGGTTTGACAAAGAGGTAGATTTTAAGGAGTGTGATAAAAGAAGGAAATAAGGAAAGAGAGATAGAGTGGCTTAGGGAGGAAATTCTAGAACTGAAGGCCAAGCCAGCTGAAGGCACGGCCACCAATGATGGAGCGATGGAAATCAAGGATGAGCAAAAGGCCATAATTAGAGTAGAAGACAGATCTTGGAGGGATGTAGGGCTGGAGGAGGTTACACAGATAGGGAGGATGAGGCCATGGATGGATTTAAAAACAAGAATAAGAATTTTAAATTTGATGCTTTACTGGACCAGGAGCCAATATAGGGGTGATGGTTCAACAGGACATGGTGAGCGCTTGGATACGAGCATTAGAGTTTTGCATGTGATCAAGTTTATGGAGGGTGAAAGGTGGGAGGGCAGTCAGGAGAACATTGGAATAGTCGAGTCTGGAGGTAACATAAGCATTGATTAGAATTTCAGCAGCAACGGACTGAGACAGGGGTGGTGACAAATGTGACCTCTAAGCAGCCGGGCAGTGATCTGCAAGGTCCCGCGTAGGCCGCTCACAAGCTTTTACATTGGAAATACTGCGCATGTGCAGATATTTAAAGGGACCGCGCATTGAAAGAAACAGGCTGCGCAGAATGAAACGCAACTTACAGGGAACACTGGTGGTGACGGGCGATATTATGGAGGTGGACATATTCTGTTCTAGAGGATGGGTAACACTTTAAATGAGTCATAGAGTCATAGAGTAATACAGCACGGATAGAGGCCCTTCGGCCCATCGTGTCCGCGCCGGCCATCAAGCCCTGTCTAATCTAATCCCATATTCCAGCATTTGGCCCGTAGCCTTGTATGCTATGGCATTTCAAGTGCACATCCAAATGCTTCTTAAATGTTGTGAGGGTTTCTGCCTCCACAACCCTTTCAGGCAGTGAGTTCCAGACTCCAACCACCCTCTGGGTGAAAAAGTTCTTTCTCAAATCCCCTCTAAACCTCCCGCCCTTTACCTTGAATCTATGCCCCCTAGTTATCGACCCCTCTACTAAGGGAAAAAGCTCCTCAGCATCCATCCTATCTATGCCCCTCATAATTTTGTACACCTCAATCATGTCCCCCCTCAGCCTCCTCAGCTCCAAGGAAAACAAACCCAACCTGCCCAGTCTCTCTTCATAGCTGAAGCGCTCCAGCCCTGGTAACATCCTGGTGAACCTCCTCTGCACCCTCTCTAACGCGATCACATCCTTCCTGTAGTGTGGCGACCAGAACTGCACACAATATTCCAGCTGTGGCCTAACCAGTGTTTTATACAGCTCCATCATAACCTCCTTGCTCTTATATTCAATGCCTCGGCTAATGAAGGCAAGTATCCCATATGCCTTTTTTACCACCTTATCCACTTGTTCCGCCGCCTTCAGGGATCTGTGTACTTGCACACCCAGATCCCTCTGACCCTCCGTCTTGCCTAGGGTCTTTCCATTCATTGTGTATTCCTTTGCCTTGTTAGTCCCCCCAAAGTGCATCACCTCGCACTTTTCCGGGTTAAATTCCATTTGCCACTGTTCCGCCCATCTGACCAACCCATCTATATCGTCCTGCAGACTGAGGCTACCCTCCTCGCTATTTACCACCCTACCAATTTTTGTATCATCCGCGAACTTACTGATCATACCCTTTACATTCATATCCAAGTCATTAATGTAGACCACAAACAGCAAGGGACCCAGCACCGATCCCTGTGGTACCCCACTGGCCACAGGCTTCCAGTCACAAAAACAACCTTCGACCATCACCCTCTGCCTTCTGCCACTAAGCCAGTTTTGTATCCAATGTGCCAAGGCACCCTGGATTCCATGGGCTCTTACCTTCTTGACCAGTCTCCTGTGCGGGACTTTATCGAAGGCCTTACTGAAATCCATGTATACCACATCCACTGCGTTACCCTCATCCACACACCTAGTCACCCCCTCAAAAAATTCAATCAAATTAGTCAGACATGATCTTCCCTTGACAAAGCCATGTTGACTATCCCTGATTAATCCTTGCCTCTCCAAGTGGAGACAAATTTTGTCCCTCAGGATTTTTTCCAATAATTTTCCTACCACTGATGTTAGGCTCACTGGCCTGTAGTTCCCCGGTTTTTCCCTACTACCCTTCTTGAATAATGGTACTACATTAGCGGTTCTCCAGTCCTCTGGCACATCCCCTGTGGCCAGAGAGGTCCTGAATATATGTGTTAGAGCCCCCGCAATCTCCTCCTTTGCCTCACACAGCAGCCTGGGATACATTTCATCCGGGCCTGGGGATTTATCCATTTTTAGGCCAGCTAAAACCGCCAATACCTCCCCCCGCTCGATGTTAATATGTTCGAGCATATCACAGTCCCCCCGCCCTATTTCTATGTCTACATCGTCCTTCTCCATAGTGAAAACAGACGCAAAAAATTCATTCAGAACCCCTCCTACATCTTCCGGCTCCACACACAGATTGCCACTTTTGTCCCTAATGGGCCCTATTTTTTCCCTAGTTATCCTCTTACCCTTAATATACTTATAAAACATCTTCGGATTTTCCTTTATTTTGCTTGCCAGTGTTATTTCATGGCCCCTCCTTGATCTCCTAATTTCTTTTTTAAGTATCCCCCTGCACTTTTTGTACTCCTCTAGGGCTTCCTCCGTCTTTAGCCTTTTGTATCTACCAAAAGCCCTCCTTTTTTTCCTAATCCATTCCCGTATATCCCCTGACATCCAAGGTTCCCTGTGGTTTTTGGAACCACCCTTGACCTTTACGGGAACATGTTGCTATTGTATGATCTCAATCTCCCTTCTGAAAGCCTCCCATTGCTCCGATGCGGATTTTCCTACAAGTAGCTGATCCCAGTCCATTTTGGCCAGATCCTGCCTTATCCTATTAAAATCGGCCTTCCCCCAATTTAGAACCTTTATTTCCGGCCCATCCCTGTCCTTTTCCATGGCCACCTTAAATCTTACCATATTATGGTCACTATCACCAAAGTGCTCACCTACTAGCACTTTTTCCACTTGGCCGGCCACATTCCCTAGAATTAGGTCCAGTACCGCCCCCTCTCTTGTAGGACTTTCTACATGCTGGCTCAAAAAGCTCTCCTGGATGCACTTTAAGAATTCTACACCCTCTGAGCCTTTCACACTCTGACTATCCCAGTTAATATTGGGGAAGTTGAAATCCCCCATTATTATTACCCTATTATTTGCACATTTCTCTGAGATTTGCCTACATATCTGTTCCTCTATCTCCCCCTGACTGTTTGGAGGCCTATAGTACACTCCCAGCAAAGTGCTTGCCCCCTTTTTGTTTTTAAGCTCCACCCATATGGCCTCATTGGAGGACCCTGCTAATATATCATCCCTCCTTACTGCAGTAATTGACTCCTTAATTAATATTGCGACACCCCCTCCTCTTATACCTCCCCCTCTGTCTCGCCTGAAGATTCTGTACCCCGGAATATTGAGCTGCCAGTCTTGCCCTTCCCTCAACCATGTCTCCGTGATAGCAACAATATCATACTCCCATGTGTTTATCAACACCTTCAGTTCATCCACCTTATTCGCAAGACTCCTTGCATTAAAATAGATGCCATCCAGCCTTGCCCTTATATATTTGCCCTGTCTACCAAGCTGACTTGTTTTTTTCTCTATAATTGGCAGCACATCCCCCCCTATTTCAGCTCCCCTCTGTATCCCATCCCCCTGCCAAGTTAGTTTAAACCCCCCCCAACAGTGCTAGCAAACCTCCCCGCAAGGATATTTGTCCCGCTCTGGTTCAGGTGCAACCCGTCCGACTTGTACAAGTCCCACCTTTCCCAGAAGCAGGCCCAGTGATCCAGGAAAGTAAAACCCTCCCCCCTACACCAACTCTTTAGCCACGCATTCATCTGCTCTATCCTCCCATTCCTATACTTACTAGCACGTGGCACTGGGAGTAATCCAGAGATTACAACCTTTGAGGTCCTGCTCTTTAATCTGTTACCGAGCTCCCTAAATTCTTGATGCAGGACCTCATCCCTCTTTTTACCTATGTCGTTGGTACCAATGTGGACCACGACCATTGCCTGTTCACCCTCCCCCTCCAGGAGGGTGAACAGGCAATGGTCCAAGATAAGTGACAAAACAAAAACAAGCAGCTTCATGAAAGGACACGGAAACTGTTGGTGGAAGCATATTTAACATGATTAGCATCTCATGAGTAACTTAGTAAGAAAAAATATTATAATTCTATCTTAAACAGCTCCTCCACCATGTTTTGGCTGCCTAACATCTCAGTGAAACAAATAAAAAAGGATACATTTCACTGATGTCAGAGAGAAATCCTTGAGGGCACATTCTGCTCGTGTTTCAAACCCCTCCATGGCCTCGCCCCTCCCTATCTCTGTAATCTCCTCCAGCCCCACAACCCCCTGAGCTATCTGTGCTCCTTTAATTCTGCCCTCTTGAGCACCCCTGATTTTAATCACTCTAACACCCTTTCCTTCTTTAAGATGCTCCTTAAAACCTACCTCTTTGATCAAGCTTTTGGTCATCTGTCCTAATTTCTCCTTATGTGGCTTGGCATGAAATTTTGTTTTATAACGCTCCTGTGAAGCGCCTTGGGAGGTTTTACTACATTAAAGAAACTATATAAATACAAGTTGTTTTTGTTGTATTCCTTACATCACCTTTTCATAATCTCTGCCAATATCACTTATTTAATCCTCCACTGCCTACAATTCGTCTTGCCACACTGGCAAGGCAAAAAAGAGAGAATGTTTCATTTTGATTACGTTGAGCAGCCTTACAGATGTGACAGAACATGAGATGCACAGTTCAATTTCTATCTTTTAGCTTGTGTGAGAACTTAGGGGCTCTACTCATAACTAAGTTTGTGTAAACCCTCTTTGGGAGTTGGTTTTCCTTATTTTATACCTTCCTCTAACAACATTTTTTTTGTTATCTGAGAAATTACCAAGACCCATTATCATAAGTTGATGAAATAGAGCTAAAGAAAATCATTCACCAATGTTGTAAAATGACGTTAGGAGCAAATATCCTCAATTGCTGGAAAAGGAATGTAATCAAAAGCGTGCAATCTGGTAGATGATCATATCCAGATAGCTAGGGGGGCCAATCAGTGGCCCACAGGCTGAATCTGTATAATTATCTACCAGATAATGAAATTGCAATCTCAGAATCTACACATTTTTCTATGGTTTTGTTAGTTTGGAATTACAGAAGTTGAATAATGCTCTCTTACTATATCTTAAATAGTTAGCTGAAATGACCTAAAGCTTTGTATTAAATATAAGTCATCAAATATTGAATAATATTAAATATTAACCAAGAAACCTTCTTAAATACTTATGCATTAAATACTAATTGCTAGTCTTTATGCAATAAAAATTACCTAACAAATATTATGCATTAAACTATGACAATTAAATATTAAGATGCTAATTTTATCCACAAAATATCAAATGTTAAATATTCCATTAAAGTCCTGCAATACCATGAGTTTAAGTTAATGCAGCCCACATTTACTGCTGCAACTGCTGAAATATCTTCTTCATTCCTCTAGGTCTTGTAAATCATTTTACTGAAGTTTTGGGGATCAGCCTGGCATGTACTTTACTGTCTTTGTCTCTCAGCAAAAACCCTTCAGATTTATATTGTTTCTATCATATGGAACTAAGTATTAAATTTAGGCTTAAGTGAAGGTATTGAACAATATCTGGTGATGGCTCACATTAAAAGCATTAATTTATTTCAGCCGGGCCAGCAGTGAGAGAAAAAAGAAGGCTGAGTGGTGACCTAATAGAGGCCTTTAAAATTATGAGAAATTTTGATAAATTGGGTGCAGAGAATGTTTCCACTTATGGAGAAGAGCACAACTAGAGGCCATCAATATAAGATAGTCACCAAGAAATCCAATAGGGAATTCAGAAGAAACTTCTTTACCCAAAGAGTGGTGAGAATGTGGAACTCGCTACCACAGGAAGTGGTTCAAGCGAATAGTATAGATGCATTTAAGGGGAGGCTAGAAAAGCATATGAAGGAAAAGGGAACAGAGGGTTATGCTGATAGATTTAGATTCAGATGAGGAAAGACGGGAGGAGGTTTGTGTAGAGCATAAACACTGGCATGGGCTGGTTGGGCTGAATGGCCTGTTCCTGTGCCATATATCCTATGTAATCGCCCGCAGTACCCCTGGATGGATCAAAGTGGGTCGCATCAGTCAGGATTCTCATACCTGCTTGTTATTTATTGTCCCCCTATTGGAAATTTGGGTGAATAGATACAGGGTGAGGGTAGGATCATTCTTGGCTTTGATGTGTCCAGGTTACATAGCCTGCTGACACTCGCTGAACCACTGCCACCGATGGAAATGTATCCCAGCGAGGAAGTCAAGATCTTCAGGAGAGACGAGAGGGAAGATCATGGAAGAAAATTGAAGGGAACAAAAAAACAAAGAACGTGGTGATGCCGAAGTTGAACATCGCTAGAATAAATGTTTGGTGCAAAATGTTATTGCTACCCGTGTACCATTTGGATTGATTATCTGCAGGGAATCTCGAAAATCCATTTATCATAGGAGGAGCTGAAAGCAAATCTATCGCCAACTGTTTCTGGCACTGTAAACTAATGCCACCAGCGGCTGTATCTGAAATAGTCCAGGATCCCACACAGGCACTCAGGTCGATTCTGAAGCAATGAGCTTTGTTGAGTGCATGAGTCCCCTTTTTTAACTGCCAAAAGACTTGAGTTTGAATCCATTGTTGAAGTTGATATCCTGACATCTCGATTGCTGACTGATATGGAAATTGTTGATACTGTGCAGGAGGTGGATTCAGTGAGCAGACAAAGGTAGAGGAACTATTCCCCCACCAGAGCCGCTGCATCCATTTCTGTGTGATTGCTGAAAAAGTGGCTGACAATTTAGCCAAATCTCCCAATGGGACTATTCTCTATGCTGAATAGAATTGACAATGTTGAGGAAAAATGTTCTGTCGGCAAGAAGCAAACCATCTCAGACATTGTTTTACGAAGTGACCTAACTTTCCGTTACACAGCTTGTACAGTGGTGAAGTTTTGATTTTAGTTCTTTGATATTTTGTGGCATTTTTTTCAGTGTTCCCATAATGTGCAGTATCCCATCTCGTTGAAACTCCATGGCTCTGATTTTCATCCCCGGTTTCAGGTGGGAATGGGACGATAGCGTACTCAAAAATTGCACTAATCCTACCATTGTTCCACCTACTATTTTGGCTGGGACTTTCATATAGGAGGTGTAAGATTCGGAAAATTCCCACATTCCCCCAAGGTTATTAATAAAAGGGACCCTGCATGGACATTTTAAAAAGGGTACCCAAAAGATGGCGTCTGCACCTCGTGACCAAAAGCCTGCAAGATTTTAAAAAGCTTGGACTCTGTGGCAGCACAAGCAGCTTTGGGAAATCGAAACTTAAAATGCAATTTCTGTGAAAAGGACTTTGTGTTTTGAAAGCCAGACAGCATCACTGAATATGCATTACGTCAGATCGTAGACAGATCAAACCCAGTTAGGCCGATACATGAGGCCATTAGTTTGTCCGCATAAATAATCGGAAACAGCTTATGGAAGCCATCAAGGCTGGACAGGCTGATTAGAATGCATTAATGACAATACAGCCATTAGGTGCGATAAACGGCCATCTAAAAACAGTTAGTTTAGATTGCTATAATCATTTAAAACATCCCGCCAAAATTGAAATGATGAAATAACCTGATTTGACGCGCAGATAAGGGCCATTTGAAAGGAGTATAACTGTAGGCCCTGAGTAGCAATCAGCCCTCTTGTCTCTTGACTCTTGCTCTGCTCTCGACTCTGACCTCTTGTCGGGCCTTCGGCTGCCGCTGCCCGTACTCGTGCCCTGGCCTCGTGGTGGGTTCTCTCCTCGCTCCCCGCAGTAAGTTTTCAGCAGTCAAGGACATCCATACCAAGCACAGGGGAGGGGAACGAGACCCGAGTCCAAAGTCACCCAGGACACCCGGGCCACGAGAGAGGGCAGAGGAAATGAGGCGAAATGAGACGAGATGAGTAGAGATGAAGAAGAAGGTAACAACTCGATAAGAGCAGAGCGGGGCAGCGGAAAACGCATCGATAAAGGACAAGCGCCTAGTTATAAGTTGGCGCTTGGGGGGAAGAATCTTGTTGAACACTGCGAATAAACGCAGGTGTCCACGCCCCAACGAATATACTGGCGTTTGACGCTTGGGTAGTAAAATCTAAGCAATAAAGACTGCCAACCGCTCTATAAACACAATGTTACCGCCGACGACCGCCTGAGAGAGAAGAAGAAGAGAACCCATCGCGACGAGACGACGACGGTAGCTTAGGAGAAGAAAGGTGTGTCGCAGCAGCAGCTCCAGCACCGCGCCCTGAGACCACGTGGCGACGGGGTCCTAAAAGGACAGAAGACCAAACCTCAAAACATGCATCCATTAAAACAGCTGCCTTTGCTTTGGATTGGTGAGCATGAATTCTGGCCCCTCAAAACTTAATCTAGTTAGGTATAGCGGGTGGGATAAGGATAAGGGGATTGTTAATGTAGTTATTTTTCCCTCGATGTGCCGTGTGTTCCCCATTCCCTGTATAAGTATAATTTTTGTATTTGCCTGTATTTTATACTAGTGACTTCTCATGTGACTGTTTTATTTTCTGTTTTAATAAAATCTTGGTTTTCTTACACCAAACCACCTGTCTACTCGAGTTTTCTTTATCGCCGCCTGTACCTAAGTCCGGTGTCTAGAACCCAGGGGCGTGGGAGCGATTCGAACCACGCACAATCAGGGTCATAACTGATTGGGCGCACGCGCCAACCCGTCGCCCCCTACAGAAAATGGCGACCGCGGCAGGACACCAGCAACAGGGTTGCGATACAGTAGACAATGGCTCAGATGAGCAAACCATGATTGAGGAAAGAATTTCTGATTATGTGTTTAGCAAGGTGAATATCAGAAATAAGTGGATCACCACTCTGTTAAGGGCTGGGCGCCCGGTAGATACAGCAGCTAAGTGGACAGAGGGAAAGGAACACAAGAAGTCCTTAGAGAAGGCAGTTTGGCTGATGTGTTTCAAAAAGCAGGTCCAGATTTTGGACAGGCTCATTGCAGCACAGGCAGTCGAGTTAAGGGAGTCAGCCCTGGAGATCCATGATAAGGCTCTAGCAGGGGGAAAGTTATTAGTAGCTTTGCAGGCCTTGAATCAGGAGGGAGTGCATTTCATGGGAGAACACAAGGCCCAGCTGGAATGCCTACGGTGGCAAGTCACCGAGGCCAAGGGAAATGAGTTAAGGTTGCGGGAGAAGAACGCCCACTTGGCAAGGCAGATTAGGGAACAGGAAGAGAAAGTACAGGAGGTAAAGGCAGCTTACAAGCTAGCGAGCGAACAGGGGTTTGAGGAGGCAGACCATGGCCCCTGTAAAGAGCGGATAGAAAATCTGAGCCGGGCCCTCCGGAAGGCAAAAGGCATGGTATGCCTCATAAGCCCAAAGGCAGGTTAGGCGGATTTTATGGGGAACGAGGGGAGGACAGTTCCAACGTCACCGGTAGTGCCCAGGGATGACCTGGTTGAGGGAGAGGAGTTCTCACGACCACCACCCCTAGCGCCAAGTTTCAGGGATGTTTGGCAGCAAGCGGGGGTGGAGCCAGGTGTGGAGCCAGAAGTGGAAGCGGAGGCAGAGCAACCCCCGCCAGAGAGGTCGGAGCCGGGACCGATGTGCCCAACACGGCATCGGAGGTTCGGCCCACCTGCCAATGGCAACATTGAGGGACCCCTCCAAAACCAATTCGTATTACCCTACAGCACCCAACAGCTTAGGGCTATGGTCAACCATATCCCGAAGCTCTCCGAAAAGGGAGACCCTTCGATCCACTTCAGGGATATACAGCAGGCAGCCAGCGTCAATGACTGCGATGGCGCTGAGCAGGCCAAGATGCAGCTATTTTCCCTGGAGAGTAGTCTCCTCCAATCCCTCTCTGACGAGTGTAAGAGGGGGCAGAGCTGGTATGAGGAGCTTAGAGATGCGGTTCTGGAGGCCATGGGGATGAATGAGGGAAGTCCTTTCTCCCGTGTGGAGAAGACGGTCCAACTCCCAGGGGAAACCCCACAGGCTTTCGCGGACCGGCTGTGGCCGGTGTACCGGAGGGCCTGTCTGGGGACGCCGAACCGGGGGTTCCTGAATGGGGATCTCTTGGCCCATTGGATCCGGTGCCTGGTGTCGAACAGCTTGCCACAGGTCTGGGCCAAGGCAGAAGTCTGGTTCGACCCCAAAAACCCCTAGACCACCAAACTTATGGTGATCATGCAGCTAAATCTAGCCTATAAAAATGGTAGGGGAACCGATGCACACCCACCCAAGGGAAAGGTGCATGAGGTAAAACTCGGACCGGGTAGGAATGAGTGTCACCAGGAAGGGAGTAGCACCCCCCAACACAAAGACAAATTGTTACGGGTGCGGGAAGGATGGTCACTGGCAGAAGGAGTGCAAAAACCCTTGGAAAGATAACAAGGGAAATAATTCCACAGCCCCAGCCCAAAAGGCGGGGGCAGGAATCCCTCCCGCAGAGGTCGAGTCACTTTTGGACACCATGAGGTCCTTATTGACTTGGCAGGGGAGAGTAGCAGCCGCTACCGGTGCTCTGACCCCATCAGCCCCATCCAACCCACAGCCATAACTAGAGCCAGCGCAGCCTGTTTACCTGTGTTCCCTCCGATACGATGAATGGAAAAGACCCCTTTTGGAGATGGAGGTAGAAAAGGTGACGGGAACCTATCTGTTAGACACGGGGGCATCATGCACCGTGGTCTACTCAGCTAACCCCACCACCTCGCCTCTATCTAATGGGCTACCTTACAGTCTGTCAGGGTTCACCGGCAAAGAACAGGCTGGCTCGTTTTCCACCCCGCTCGCCATTCGCTCTAAGTGGACCTGTGTCCTGATGAAATGGGAAGTGGAGGGTGGAAGAGGAGTCCTGGGAGCCGACTTTATTGTAGGCCATGGGATCCTAGTAGATTTGAGGAATCATTGCTTATGGGGGGCAGGCAAAGTAAAGAACAGTGAGATTGTAGTGATCCCAGGAAAGGAAGGGAAGGGGACCCTATGCACCATGAAGCCCAAAGAGGGTTATAAACTTGAGCATATGGTCAGTAACACCCAACAGGAGTTCCAGGGATTTGTGCAGGCCCACCTGGCTACATTTGCCACTCACAAACACGACTGCGGGAGGATCAACGGGTTTGAGGTCAGCGTAGACGGGGATCCCATGGCCTGACCACAGAAACAGTATAACTTCCCTAGGGAAGCAAAGCCAGACATGGAAGCAGCCATGTCCTCGTTAGTACAGCAGGGATAACAACAGAAAATGCTGGAAAAACTCAGCAGGCCAGGCAACATCCGTGGAGAGAAATTAGAGTTGATGTTTCGGGTCGAAACCCTTTTTATTTTGCAATCGTATTAGTATAGCAGGGAGTTCTGAGGCCGATAACCACCCACGTGAATTCTCCATTGTGGCCAGTTAGAAAGCCGGACAATTCCTGGAGGGCCACGGTGGACTATCGAGTGCTCAATAGTAATACCCCAGCCTGTGCACCCACAGTAGCAGCAGTTGCCGACCTGATAGGAAGTATTCCAGCATCAGCAACCACTTTCGCGGTGCTGGATATTTCCATCGGGTTTTGGTCCATCCCTGTAAGGAGGGCGGATCAGTACAAGTTTGCCTTTACGTTTAAGGGGCAACAGTACACGTGGAACTGCTTGCCTCAGGGCTTCCATAACAGCCCCAGCATTTTCTATCAGTGCATGGCAAACAGTTTAATGGAGTTTAGTCAGCCCAGACAGTTGGTGCAATATGTGGATGACCTGCTTCTCTTCACCGATTCGAGAGAGGAGCAGAGCCCACTATTGGCCGAACTGCTGGAGCTGCTTGGGCAGAAGGGTTTTAAGGTAAACCCCAAGAAAGCGCAAATCGGCCAGCAGGAGGTGAAATTCCTCGGCCTGACCGTGCGCGCTGGAGAAAGGGCCATAGATAAGGCTAGGAGAGAAGCGGTACAAGAGGTACCGGTCCCCAACACAGTAACAGGTGTGAGGTTGTTTCTAGGGCTAACCGGATACTGTAGAGACTTTATTGAAGATTATGCAGTCACAGCAGCCCCTCTGCTCCGAGTCCTACACAAGGGAGTGGAGTGGCTTTGGGATGAGGGTTGCCAGGCAGCATTTGTCAGGCTCAAGAAAGACTTGCAGACCGCACCAGCTCTAGAGGCCATAGATGGGGGGAAAGAGTTTTTCCTGGAGGTAGCAACCAGCGGGGACAGCCTGAGTGCTGTGCTGCTCCAAGAGTGGCACGGCTGGCTGCAGCCGGTGGTCTACTCCTCCAGGATACTCACGGATGTGGAGAGGAGCTACTCCAACTGTGAGCGGCACCTCTTGGGTTGTGAAAAGATTGCTGATCTTCACAGGCACCTCTCCCATCACCCTCCTCACCCATCACACACCCACCCAGATGCTTCTGGACGGGAGGATCAAGAATGGAGCAGTGAGCAGTGCCCGCATTGCCCGCTGGATCTTGCTCCTCTCACAGATGGATCTTAAGGTGAAGGGTCTCTGTGAGCCAAAGCTCGTAGCCAACCTGGTATATCCTGGAACAGCCCACCGGTGTTCCATAGAAGGGGTTTGGGAAGTGAACATAGGTTTACGGGCCAGGATACATCCCACAGGCCGCGAGATCTATGTAGACGGTTCCAGCACGGTATCTGCTGGTGAGCGTCTCACGGGGTATGGAGTTTACGACCCAGCGGCAAACATTGCCCTGGCGATTAAGCTCCCCAGCACCATGAGCGCCCAGCAGGCTGAACTGTCCGTGGTAGTGTATATCGTTACACACCTCGAGATCTTCTCCACCCCCTACACGATTTGCTTGGACAGCATGTTCACGTGCAATTCGTGTACGGGTTACCTGGCCATCTGGTCCCGCCGTGGATACATCTCCGCTGATGGGAGACCCCTCACAGTAAATCCCCTGCTGGAAAAGATCCTGGCAGCAGTGGGGGAGGAAGTGGAGGTTTTCTTCCACAAGGTGAAAGCCCATTCCTCCACAGAACCCCGCGGCCAAGGCATCCAGCAGGCTGACATGCTCACCAAGGTGGGTGCCCGCACAGGCAATTTCTGGGACCCGTATGGGTCCAGACCCATGGCGGCGGTCAGAGGTAGGAACGGGACCCAAGGGAGTGCAGGGGTAGCGTTAGCCCCGGACCTTAAGACGGTCCAAGCCCAAGACCCCGTCCTCAAAGAAGTCCTCAGTGCAGTAACTGAGGGAAAAAGGGTAGAGGGTCCGTACGGCACAGCAACCCTCTCCGTAAAGGAGGACATGCTTTTCTGGGGGGAACAGTGGGTTGTGCCGCAGCAGCACTGAAGGGAATTCCTTCAACTGGCCCATGAGGGTCTAGGAGCGGGACACCCCGGGCTTGAGATCACCTGGCAGCGGGTGGAACAGGCGGGATGGTGGCCAGGACTCAGGGAAGATGTCCGTGGATTCTGTGCAGGCTGTCTTGTGTGCGCTGCTAACAACCCTGACCCCCATATAAGGAAGATACCCATGGGCCACGTCAGGAGGTTAGAGTGTCCATGGCAGTCGATACAAGTCGACTACATCGGGCCCCTGCCCACTGCCCAGGGAGGCTATAAGTACTGCCTAGACCTGGTGGACGTGTTCACCAAATGGGTAGAGCCTTTCCCCTGCAGAACAGCCACAGCTCTGGGTACTGCCAGGATCCTGGTCTGGGAAGTGTTCTCGCGGTGGGGACTACCACAGTTTGTGGAGTCCGAGCAAGGGAGTCATTTCACCAGACAGGTGATGCAGAATACCCTTGTGCTGCTAGGCATCGAGGGGAAATGTCACGTGGCCCATGACCTGCAGTCATCTGGGATTGTGGAATGGATGAACAGGACCCTAAAAGAAAGGTTGAGGATGGAAACGGTGGACTCACCCCGTAAATGGGCCGAGGTCCTACCATTGGTTCTGATGGGGATCCGGGCCAGCCAGTCTAAAAGCACGGGGTACTCCCCGTACGAGCTAATGACCGGCAGGGTTATGCGGACCCCCACCCATGTACTAGCCCCGGTGCTCACGGAGGGTCAGCTTAGAGAGGTAAACTGGGATAGGTTCGCCCGAAACCTCTTTGAGCACCTGAAGCAGGTCCACGAGCAGGCGGCTGGGAACATGGGAAGGCAGCATCGGAGTAACCGATTGCTGCTCGAACCCCGAAGACACAACGAGTGGGAGGTAGGAGATCAGGTCATGGTGAGAAACTATGCCCGAGTAGGGAGTTTGGAACCATTATACATGGGGCCGTACAGCATTGTAGATAAAGACAGCCCCATGGTATACGCTGTCAAGATGCCCCAGCGCACGAAATGGTTTCATATTAACCAGTGCAAGCTGTTTAAATCTGAAATGGGCAAAAAGCCAGTTGGGGTAAGGTCTGCGGATAAAGATCCTCAGCCTGCAGCAGGAGCGATTTCACAGACTGCACCGGCAGGCGCTGTGGCTTGCTTAAAGGAAGGGGCCATCCCGCTCATCGATTGGGACACTCCCCCACTCTTCTGGGATCCAGATGAGGGGGAGGGACTTGAGGGCGAAAACCCCATCCCTAACCCAAGTGTATAGGGGGAGGGACCTGAGGTCAAAAACACCGCCCCGGACCCAGCCATGGGACCTGGGGGCGGAGACTCTCAGCTTGCAGCAACAGGCTGCAGAGAGTTACCTGCCCCTAGCCCAGGTTCGAAAGAGGGCAAGCCTGAGGGAGCAGCGGTTCGGATTAAAGGCCCATCGGCCAAGAAAGCCCCACCTGCCAAGGCCCCTAGAAGGTCCCCACGGATGCCCCAGCCGAGAAAGCCATGGTCACCAGCTCCTCAGTTTAAAGGGACAGCCTCCCGAGTCAGGGGGAAGTCAAAGGACAGAGGTCCTCAGCTATTCGCCACGGGCGGCAAGGGACCAACAGTGCAGGATGGTGCGACCATGCCGGAGGTAGCGGTGTGCCGCAGTCTAACCAGGAATTAGCCTGGCCACCCAGAAACGGGCGACGGATGTATATAGTTTAGGTAATTTAAGTTTTTGTTTTTGTCAAGTTTAAGTATTTAGCTTAAGTTTTGGGTGTTTTAGCTTAAGTTAAGTAATGCGATGGGTAGTTTTAATTTAGTAGTAATCTGCTAAGAGTGTATGTATTTGAGTCATGTATGCTTCACCCAAGCCAGAGAATCTCTTGGGGACCTGGCTGCATGTTTTTGTATCTCTTTGCAGAGAGGATTTCAGGATGAAGGGGAGCGTAATCCTATTCGCCCTGATAGGGATGAACGTTGGAAAGCAAGGCGATGTGGAGGACTCCCACATCTATGGGTGCTCGGGAGAAAAGGCTGCAGTGGTGACTGCCGGGAGCAGCGAACAAGACACGGAGGGACCTGCCATCTACGCCCACGAGGGAAGATGGCCCGGGTGGTTGGGATCCAACTCCACCAGGTACTCCAGCCAGACCGGATTCACCTACGGGGAGGCCTCCCTTTCCTGCCCCAGCGTACAGTTGTGGCCTCACGGATCGGGGTCACTGAGGGGAAACGCTTGTGCCTGACTTGCACAGGACAGATTCCCCTGGGAAAATGGTGGTGGCTCAGGAAGCTGAGCACGGACATGGGGGATCGCACCGCCGACTGGGAACGGATGGGAAACAACACCCACCGAACGATCACCGGGACCCAAGAAGGGACTAGTGTATGTTGGGACAAGTGGTGGGAATCGGAACAGGGGCTCTATGTCTGTATGTGGGGGTCGAAAAGGGCCTGCCCTACGGGTGTATCTATCATCTTCTCTGCAGCCTGGAAGGATAAGCGGAAGGTGGTAGAATGGGATTCCCACCTGCACACATGCATAGCCCCACGGTACCCAGCCCCAGTTAAAGCCACTGAGCTAGTGGCGCGCGCCCGAAATCCCTTGCCCATGACGCAGGCAGCAAGGACACACAGGGAGGGGTGCCCCACCACCACCAAGTGACCAGGGAATGGGCTGGTATTGGTGCCTATGCATCAGGTACTGTACCAGGGGGCGCACTACGCGGTAGCCTCCGTGATTTTAAATCTCACCGAGGTACATCTACCAGAGTGGTGTCCCAAAGAAAGAGAGCAGCTATACCAGGCCCTATTAAAAGACATGTTCAAGAAGTTTAATGAGTTCGATTCTGCCCATGTTGACAAAACCGAACTGTACACCACACACCGAGAGTTTTTGGGTAATGCAGGGAGACAAAGAAGGGGAGTATGGAATGATGTTTTTACTGCATTTAATACTGGGTCCTCTGTCATCAACAGTCTGGATGACATAGAGCTACAGACCCAGATAAACAGTTTAAAAACACAGTTAAGGAAGATATTAATGGATGAGAACAATGTAGTGGGCTCGGAGTTGCATGAGGACCAGGTCATGACGGTCCATTTAAAGGAGATTATATCTGAGTTGGAGAAGCATGCAAAGACGGTAAATGTCCTCATAAGGGAGGACAGAAATGCTTCTGACCAGGCTGCGCAGAACAAGGTGTGCGTGCTATATGGGGCATGGTTGCTGGGCGAGGGCCGCAGTAATCTGGAGGATTTAAAACAGGGTTTAGTCCCCTCCTGGATCAGCCTCAAACATCTCGCAGCCCTCCATCCATTTGAGAATGCATTAAGCCCGTGCCAACTCTGGCTACCTTCCGAAGCCTACCCAGTCCCAGCGGACTGTGGACGGTCCAACCACACGGTCATGGCAGTAATAGTTAGGATGCCGGTCATGGGTAGGACAGCCCGACCCGCACCAGTATACAGGGTTGAGAACATTGGAGTCGTTCAAGGGGGTGCGCACATTCGTTTCACAGCGGTCACACCTTACGTCATAAAGTGGGAGCACGCTATGATAGGTACTGACCTCTCAGGGTGCCGGAGCCAGGGAGCACACATAATCCTGTGTCCCCAGCACTTGAATGCCTATTCAAAACCGCAGTGCGAGTTCAGAGCTGCTGGCATGAAACCTATAAATTGTACCATGGAGGAAATGGCACAAGGCCATGTTCCCCCGCAGGTAGCATATATAGGAGGTGGGACATATTGTGTCACCACAGGAGCGTCCCACTACCAGCATGGACAGCATAGCTGGTGTCCGGTCAGTGACAGCAGTTTCTGTTTTAAACCTGAGGCAGAAGTTCAAGTGGCCCAGGAGCAAATTGTCCCCATTCCTGAACCCTCCACTGTTCACCTCACTGTGAAGGAGAATTTTACCAATTTGCAAAATTACGCAGCGCACTTCGGCTACGAAATTCCCCCTCTCCCAGAACACCTAACCAAAATACTCAAAGCCGTTATAGTTTCACAGAAACATTTTTACACTCTGGAGCAGAAAACAGTAGAAATAGGGGCTAAGATATTGGATATTGTGATTCCACCCTGGTGGGACATTTTCAATAACATAGAGGTCCCTTCATTGATCAGACTGGCTTCCCACATTCTCGTGGTTTGCCAGTTAGGGATAATGTTGTATCTAGTTTGCATTCAGTGCAAGGGAAAAGGTCAGATATTAGAATTCCGAAACCAGAGGATCTGGAAGGAACATTATGTGAAGGTGGAGGGAGATATGCCTGTTTGAGTTTTTTTGTATTTCTGAATAAAGATTGTTGCTTTTTTTTGTTTTGTTGTTTTTAATAAAGATTTTCGACGTGTTGTTTCAATAAAGATGTATGTGTACCAAGTGGTGCAGGTGTGTTGGACCCCTCCATGCTTGGATGTGTGTAAATGACTGTAATTATTCTATGTATGCTTATGTACACTACATTTTTACAGAATGGGAAATGCATGTGTCGTGGGATCATAGATAGGTAATTACCAGGGAAGATTGACTATGAATGGTCGGAAATATTGCTCACCTTGTCAGGATGACACTTAAAGTGAGTTTAGTATCAACAGGGGGGAGTGTAGGGTTCTCAAAATTCCCACATTTCCCAAAAGTTATGGATAAAGTGTCCCTGTACGGACAAGTTATTAAAAAGGTTACCCAAAATGGCTTCCGAGACCTCGTGACCAAAACCGACAGGATTTTTAAAAGCAAGGCACTGCAAAAAGGCAGGCCCTGAAACAAAAACTAACATGCATGAATCTGTGAAAAGTCTTTGTAAAGCCAGACAGCTAGGTAAGCACAGCATATGCATTCTTCATCTTGGAACAGATCATGCCAGGATGGCTCTAATCTGGAAGCCATCAACTCTTTTTTTTCTTGTATTTTTGATTAAAGATTGTTTTTCTGTGTTTGTTGTTTTTAATAAAGATTTTTGTGACGCGTTGTTAATAAAGATGTATGTGTACCTAGTGGTGCAGGGTTGTTGGGCCCCCTCCATGCTTGGATGTGTGTAAAAGACTGTAGTTATTCTATGTATGCTTTGTACACTACATTTTCGCGGAATGGGAAGTGCATGTGTCGTGGGTGTATTAGATCGGTAATTACAGGGGAAGGTTGACTATGGAGGATCAGAAAATTTTGCTCACCTTGTAAGGATGATACATCAAGCAAGTTTTAGTATCACAGGGGGGAGTGTAAGATTTGCAAAATTCCCACATTCCCCCAAGGTTATTAAAAAAAGGGACCCTGCATGGACATTTTAAAAAGGGTACCCAAAAGATGGCGTCCGCACCTCGTGACCAAAAACCTGCAAGATTTTAAAAAGCTTGGACTCTGTGGCAGCACAAGCAGCTTTGGGAAATCAAAACTTAAAATGCAGTTTCTGTGAAAAGGACTTTGTGTTTTGATAGCCAGACAGCACGGTGGCATAGTGGTTAGCACTGTTGCCTCACAGCGCCAGGGACCCGGGTTCGAATCCGGCCTCGGGCGACTGTCTGTGTGGAGTTTGCACATTCTCCCCGTGTTTGCGTGGGTTTCCTCCGGGTGCTCCGGTTTCCTCCCACAGTCCAAAGATGTGCGGGTTAGGTTGATTGGCTATGATAAATTGACCCTTAGTGTTAGGGGGATTAAATACGTGGGGTTACGGGGATAGGGTGGGATATGTGTTGGCGTAGGGGTTACGGGGATCGGGTGGGATATGTGTCGGTGCAGGCTCGATGGGCCGAAATGGCCTCTATCTGCACTGTGGGGTTTCTGTGTGATTTCTGTGAATATGCATTACGTCAGATCGTAGACAGATCAAACCCAGTTAGTCCTATACATGAGGCCATTAGTTTCTCCGCATAAATAATCAGAAACAGTGTATGGAAGCCATCGAGGCTGGACAGGCCGATTAGAATGCATTAATGACAATACAGCCCGGACATCAGGCCATTAGGCGCGATAAATGGCCATCTAAAAACAGTTAGTTTAGATTGCTATAATCATTTAAAACAGCCCGCCAAAATTGCAACGATGAACTAACCTGATTTGGCTCGCAGATAAGGGCCATTCAAAAGGAGTACAACTGTAGGCCCTCAGTAGCAATCGGCCCCCTTGTCTCTTGACTCTTGCTCTGCTCTCGACTCTGACCTCTTGTCGGGCCTTGGGCTTCCACCGCCAGTACTCATGCCCTGGCCTTGTGGCGGGTTCTCTCCTCGCTCCCCACAGTAAGTTTTCAGCAGTCAAGGACATCCATACCAAGCGCAGGGGAGGGGAAACGAGACCCGAGTCCAAAGTCACCCAGGACACCCGGGTCATGAGAGAGGGCAGAGGAAATGAGGTGAAATGAAACGAGATGAGTAGAGACGAAGAAGAAGGTAACAACTCGATAAGAGCAGAGCGGGGCAGCAGAAAATGCATCGATAAAAGCCAAGCGCCTAATTATAAGCTGGCGCTTGGGGGTAAGAATCTTGTTGAACACTGCGAATAAACGCAGGTGTCCACGCCACAACGAATATACTGGCGTTTGTCGCTTGGGTAGTAAAATCTAAGCAGTAAAGACTGCCAACCGCCCTATAGACACAACGTTACTGCCAACGACCGCCTGAGGGATAGAAGAAGAGAACCCATCGCGATGAGACGACGACGGTAGCTGAGGAGAAGAAAGGTGTGTCACAGCAGCAGCTCCAGAACTGCACCCTGAGACCACGTGGCGACGGGATACCTAAAAGGACAGAAGACCAAACCTCAAAACCCGCATCTGTTAAAACAGCTGGCTTTGCTTTGGATTGGTAAGCCTGAATTCTGGCCCCTCATAGCTTAATCTAGTTAGGTACAGGGGGTGGGATAAGTATAAGGGGATTGTTAATGTAGTTGTTCTTCCCTCGATGTGCTGTGTGTTCCCCATTCCCTGTATAAGTATAATTTTTGTATTTGCCTGTATTTTATACTAGTGACTTCACATAAGACTGTTTTATTTTCTGTTTTAATAAAATCTTGTTTTTTTTACACCTAACCACTTGTCTACTCGAGTTTTCTGTATCGCCGCCAGTACCTAAGTCCGGTGTCTAGAACCCAGGGGCGTGGGAGCGATTCGAACTGCTCACAGACAGTCAGGGGCATAACTGACTGGGCGCACGCGCCAACCCGCCACCCCCTACAGAGGCTAAGGTGCCCAGCAGAAACAGACAGTTGCTTTGTTATACAGTACAAATCGAGGCCCTAAAATGCCAATAGAAACTCAATGCAATTTTCAAGTACCAAGGGCTGCTGGAGCCTGTTCCACAAATGTGGCTCCACCTGGCTGTACATGAAGTACCTGGCCAATTCCCGAACCTCAGTAGTCCTGGTGAGCAGCTCTGAATGCATGGGCGAATATGGCAATGACGCCTGGCAATCTCCAATCACTTTCATCGTGCCAGCATCAGGCTCACTCTGCCTGCCTCTTGCTGAATGAAAGGGGTAATATCAAAATCAATTCAATTCAATTCAATTTTATTTGTCATATATGCAGCAGACATGTGTACTGCACAATGAAATGTTGATTTTTACGAGTCCTCCAACATTGGAATAAATATGGCATAACAATGATAAAATACTAATAGAAATACAGTAATAATAAATAAAACAACAGTAATAAATAATAATAAATTATAAGTTCATGAGACTTATGGCCTGGGGTAGAAGCTGTTTTGAAACCTGCTGGTACGCGACCGTATGCTTCGGTATCTCTTACCGGACGGGAGCAGGGCGAAGAGGTTGTGGCTGGGGTGGCTCGCGTCTTTAATGATTCTCAGGGCCTTCCCCCGGCACCTCTCGGGGTAGATACCCTGGACAGCAGGTAGTTTAATTCCTATAGTATGCAGTGCAGCTTTCACCACCATCTGTAGAGCCTTGCGGTCTGTGGCGGTGCAGTTGCCATACCAGGTAGTGATGCAGCCGGACAGGATACTCTCGATGGTGCACCGGTAGAAGTTGGTGAGAATCTGGGGGGCCATTCCAAATTTCTTCAGTCTCCTGAGGAAGAACAGGCGTTGGCATGCCTTCTTCGTTACGACGTCGATGTGATGGGACCACGTTAAGTCCTCCGTAATGAATACACCCAGGAATTTGAAGCTGCTGACCCTCTCCACCTCAGCCCCTTCGATGTAGATTGGGGTGTGCCCCTCCCCCTGCCGCTTCCTGTAATCCACGATCATCTCCTTTGTTTTGCTGATGTTGAGGGAGAGGTTGTTGTACTTGCACCATTCTGCTAGAGCTCTTACCTCCTCCCTGTAGCCTGTCTCGTCGCCATCTGTGATCAGGCCTACAACGGTAGTGTCATCAGCAAACTTGATGATGGAGTTGGAGTTGTGCGTGGCCACACAATCGTGAGTAAACAGGGAGCACAGAAGGGGGCTGAGCACACAACCCTGGGGAGCTCCCGTGTTCAGGATCAGTGTTGAGGAGGTGTTGCTGCCTATTTTCACCACCTGGGGTCTGCCCGTCACGAAGTCCAGGATCCAGTTGCATAGGGAGGTGTTAAGTCCTAGCTCACTGAGCTTGTTGACAAGCTTGGAGGGGATAATGGTATTGAATGCTGAACTATAATCAATGAACAACATTCTCACATAGGTGTTCCTCTTATCCAGGTGTGATAAGGCAGTGTGCAGTACAGTGGCGATGGCATCATCCCTAGATCTTTTTGGGCGGTAAGCAAATTGGAGTGGTTCCAGTGTGTCAGTTAGTAAGGGGTTGATGTGGGTTTTGACCAGCCTCTCAAAGCACTTTGTGATGACAGAAGTGAGTGCTATGGGGCGGTAGTTGTTTAAACAGGTTACTTTTTTTGGGGGGGGACTGGAATAACCGATGTCATCTTGAAGCAGGTGGGGACTACAGACTGGTACAGCGAACGGTTGAATATATCCGTAAACACAGCTGCCAGCTGGTCAGCGCATGCTCTAAGGACACGCCCAGGGATTCCATCTGGACCGGGTGCTTTGTGGGTGTTCACTCTCTTAAAAGTCTTGCTCACGTCAGCCACGGAGATTGAGAAGACCTGGTCGTCCTGAGCCGCGGGCGCCCTTGTAACAGGCCAGTTGTTGTTGGCCTCAAACCGGGCGTAAAAAGTGTTAAGCTCATCCGGGAGAGAGGCATTGCTGGGCATGACACAGCTGGGTTTCCCTTTGTAGTCCGTAATAGATTGTAGTCCACTCCACATCCTTCGCAAATCTGAGCTATGACGGTGCGACTCCACTTTATCAGTGTAATTTTTTTTGCATTTTTGATGGTTTTTCTTAGCTCGTACTTTGATTTCTTGTACTCATCTATGTCCCCAGAGTTGAATGCGATAGACCGTGCTTTTAGCATAGCACGGATATCGCCATTTACCCATGGTTTCTGGTTGGGAAATGTTCGTACAACAATCCTCGGAACAACGTCATCTATGCACTTGTTTATGAAACTAATGACTGAATCGGTATATGTGTTGATTTCATTGTCCGAGGCATTCCGGAACATATCCCAGTCAATGGAATCAAAACAGTCTTGTAACATAGCGTCTGATTGATCCAACCACCGTTGTAGAGATCTCATCACAGGCTTTTCCTGTTTCAGTTTCTGCCTATAGGTGGGTAGCAGCAGGATGAAGTTGTGATCTGATTTGCCGAAGGGAGGGCGGAGGAGGGCCTTGTATTCATCCCGGAACGGAGTGTAAACGTGATCTAGTGTGTTCTTGGCTCGCGTTGGGCAGGTGATGTGCTGATGGTATTTAGGCAGTACTTTCTTCAGATTGGCTTTGTTGAAATCGCCAGCCACGATGAATGCAGCCTCTGGATGGGAAGTTTCAAGCCTGCTAATGGTCCCATACAGCTCGTTTAGTGCCCTATTTGCGTCGGCCTGTAGTGGAATGATCATGGAGGTAGAAGGGTCGGCATTTGATCATCAAGTGTTCAAGATCGGGTGAACAAGAAGATGTAAGTAGTTCCACGTCGGAACGCCAAGAATTGTTGATCATAAAGTTGGCCCCATTGTGTGTAAAAGGGACCAATCATATAAGAGGACTTTTTTCCCCCATCAGTGCTTATAGACTAGTGGCTTCTCCATCACATTTATTTGATTACTTTAACCGTGTCACTGCGCTTCATGCGATCTAACTGGACTTGCTATGGTTCTTTGGTTTTTTTATGTGCCGTTCTCATTTTTCATGGGAAGGGGTTTTCTTATCAGTTGTTACCTCAGATTATTTGTCGATTTGAGAGGACGGACAGGTATTGCCGGATATTAACAAATATAAAAACTGGAAATTTGTTGAATTGATAATTAGATTTTTAAAAAGCATGGTAGAGGGGAGACAACTGTCTAGCTTTGCACATTAGATAGATTTCTTTCAGAAAATAACTTTTTAGGATACAGTATATGAGTAATTTGAGATATGATGTGGTAAATGTAGCACGTTTGGGAGAAACAGGTGACTTTGGACCTATGGTTCCCAAAGCTCTCTACCACTGGGGGGTTTCCACATATCTGGGTCTGTTGTAGACTAATTGGTAGAGATTGATTGCTATGATTAGAAAACAGAGTCTGGTAAAGGGTAGTTATTCAGATTGGAGGAAGATAGAAAACGGTGTTCCACAAGGATCAGTGCTGGGACCACTTTTATTCATAATTAATTTGGACTTAGGAACAAGTAACTTAATATCAAAATTTGCAGATGATACCAAACTGGGAGGTATAGCTGACAGTGAGGAACAGTGCAACATAATAAAAGAAAATAGAAAATGCTGGAAATACTCAGCAGATCAGGCAGCATCTGTGGAGAGAGAAACAGAGTTAATGTTTCAGGTCGATGATCATCTCTTTCTCTCTCCACAGATGCTGCAATTAAAAATGCTGGGCCTGAAACTTGGCACCTAAGTGCCAGCTGTTATGGCCAGTTTTGTGGAAAAAATTTCATTCCCCTCGCTTCCACCCAATCCCACTGCTGGCCACGCCGAACGCCATATTGGTGAGGTCAAAGCAAGAGGCATTGTTTACCTTTGTCTGCACCAGGCATTAGGCCATTAACATTTTCAAATAAGGGGTCTAACGCTTGCTTCTGCTCCCTCTTACAAATTTGGCTTGTGTCTGAAACAATCAGTGCTGACTGCCTCCGAGTAAACAAACGCTAAACAGCGCCAAATTAAAAAAAGGTAAGTATTTACCATTATCATCTCCAACCTCACTCCCAACTCCGAACTTTAGGCCCGCTCCGATCCAGTCCAGATCCTTGCCCCAACCTCCAGGCCCCTGATCCTGGCCCCTCCCCCCCTCCCCCAGATCCTGGCCCCAACTTCCATGACCCGATCCCGACCTTCCCCCCGATCCTGGCCCTGACCTCCAGGCCCCTGATCCTGGCCCTGACCTCCCCCCCTCCCCCCAATCCTGGCCCCCACCTCCAGGCCCCCGATCTCGACCTTCCCCCCGATCCTGGCCCTGACCTCCAGGCCAACGATCCTGGCCCCGACCTCTCCTCGATCCTGGCCCCGACCCCCCTCCCGCCAATCCTGGCCCCGATCTCTCCCCGATCCTGGCCCCGACCTCTCCCCAATCCTGGCCCCGACCTCTCCCCGATCCTGGCCCCGACCCTCCCCCCGATCCTGGCCCCGACCTCCCCCTGATCCTGCCCCGACCTCCCCCCGATCCTGGCCCCAACCTCCCCCCGATCCTGGCCTTGACCCCCCCAATCCTGGCCCCGAAATTCCCCTGACCCTGGCCCCGACCTCCCCTCTCCCCAATCCTGGCCCTGACCTCCCTCCGATCCTGGGCCAATGTCCTCCCGCTTCTATTTGACCCTGAAATGAGTTTCTGACCACATATCCGCCGCATAACTAAAACCGCATATTTCCACACACGTAACATTGCTCGTCTCCACCCCTGCCTCAGCTCATCTGCTGCTGAAACCCTCATCCATGCCTTTGTTACCTCTAGACTTGCCTATTCCAAAGCACTCCTGGGTGGTCTCCCACACTCTACCCTATATAAAATTGAGGTCATCCAAAACTCCGCTGCCCATGTCCTAACTCGCACCAAGTCCCGTTCACCCATCACCCCTGTGCTCGCCGATCTACATTGACTCCCGGTTAAGCACTGCCTCAATTTCAAAATTCTCATCCTTGTTTTCAAATCCCTCCATGGCCTGGCCCCTCCCTGTCTCTGTAATCTCTTCCAGCCTCGCAACCCCCCGAGATTCTGCTCTCTTGCGCATCTCTGATTACAATCACTCAACTATCGGTAGCTGTGCCTTCTGTTGCCTCAGCCCTAAGCTCTGGAATTCCCTGCCTAAATCTCTCTACCACGCTGCCTCTCTTTCCTCCTTTAAGGCACTCCTTAAAACCTATCTCTTTGACCAAGCTTTTGGTCATCTGCCCTAATTGCTTATGTGGCTCGGTGTCAAATTTTTGTCTTATAATACTCCTGTGAAGCACCTTGGGACTTTTTACTACATTAAAAGCGCTATATAAATACAAGTTGTTGTTGTTGTAATTAGTCAGTAACTCCATTATCACTGTAACATGCGTCTACCAGGATGGTAGAAGATAATCTAGATGGACCTTGGTCTTTTTTCGTCCAGCATTTGCTATGTCCCTATCTCCCTTGTGTGATTTTGGCGAATACATCAGATAGATCAAGGGCGAGAAATTGGGTTCTTTTGCTCCTCCCGTTAGCACCTCCGGGGGGCACTAACGAGGCGCAAATGAGTTTGCGACTGGGTGCAGTGATATCAACACCTCCCGCTGAATTCGGCGGAATGTTTGCGGCGGTGGTAAGACGTTGCACCTCAATCTCCTGTGTCCGGAGATGGTGACGTCATTGCCGTGCGCAGCGCCTTGGTTGCGCCCCGGATAAAAAATTCCCCCTCACCCCCTGCTTGTGCGCCTGCTGTTAACAATGACAGGTATAGGAGGCGGCTTTCAGTCAGATGTCCCCTGGAGGAGTGCTCTTTAAAGGCGTCCACTTCCAGTGTAATTTTTGTCGGTTAACAATGCTGCGTTGTTAATTTCACATTGGCAAAGAGGCCTTTGGACCAATTTGAGCATTTTGCATTTTAACGAGTGTTGTGCCACATAAAGCGTATTGAGTTTCGTTGAGGGGAGATTTGAAAGTGCAATATTTGTATCCTTTCATGTGGGCTGTACTGGCATTGGACCGCGCCCTCCAGCATCAATGTTGGGTGCAACTGAGGCAGAGAGAAAGAGTGCAAAATGCGGCCAGAGGTAGGGGGGACAACAGGGCTCTCAGGGAGCAGAGGAAATGGCTCTGGGACCCAACCAGCTGCAGCAATGCCATGGGGGAAGGGAAGCTCAGGGGCCATCTCCCCGGAGGGTGAGTGCGCGCACAAGTTCTGCTGCACAGGACTCGGATGAGGACCTTGATATAGTGGCCATGAATACTCAAGCAATGAGCATGCACACTGAGCTCATGGGTGCAATGGCAAGGGTGCCCGGCACCATGGATGCACTGGCTAGGAGCGTGGAAGAGATCACCGCCAGCACAGCTGTCGTCTGTGCGCAAACTCTTGAACCCAGCCTTGCCTCGTTGCAGAGGATGGTTGAATTGCAGAGAGACCGTGGGGACCCAGACCCATGTCGTGTGTAATGGGTGAGGTGGCAGCATCTATTACAGCACAGGCCGAGGCAACACAATGGCTTAGTGCTGCAATCGAGTCATTGGTTGGTGCCATCCAGTGTCAGACTGCTCTCATGCAGTCTCAGATTGATGCCACGGAGGCGCTGACTGCTGCCATCATCGCTGGGTCGTCCTCAGTCCACCGGGGATCTCATTGTGCCACAGCAGGCCAGCAATCTGTGCTTGAGCAGATTGCTCCAGATGCTGAGGTTCTGCCCCAGGGGAATGGCAGTGTGTCAGTCGAGCAGGAAGGTGCTGCCCTCTCTCAGGATGACAGCATTCCTGCTGCCACCACTGCCACTCTGCCATTGCGCTTGCCACAGCCTGTAACCCAGCCAGCCCAGACTGCTGCCGCCCATGCAGAGTTGGTGCAGTCTGCAGCCAGGCCCCCCAGGCCCAGAGCTGGTCGAGGGCATCCTTCAAGGCCATCTACAGTCTCTGGATTCGAGATTCAGCAGCTTTCCGGCAGCCTTGCTGCAGCCACTGGGGCCCCATTATGGAGGAGCAGTAGGGTGGGAAGGGGGGAAGTGCGAAGGGGAGGGAGATCACCCTCGATGGGCAAATAACTACATTTTCTCTAACATACGGGGGAATGTTTGTCCCAAAGTTGGATGTGTATGTAAATATATTGTTCACTCTGTTAAGTCTTATTTTGATGTAGTAAGAACCAGTTTTGTTTGCTAATGAGTTGTTGTGTTTTTTTGTTATTGGTTGTGCTTGATAAGACACAGTTGTTAAGAAAAATAAAAATATTTATTGAAACATTACAAATTTGCTCATGTTACTCCTTGGAACTTTGCCTGGTAATAGGGGCTGCGGGATGGCTGTAATGATGTCCTTGTTGATTCCAAAAGCCATCTTCTCTGTCATTCATCTGAAGCGGTGTCGTATGAGGTGTTCACGAAAGGCTCTTGCAGAGACAACATTGAGCGCCTCCCTCCCACGTTGCTGCTGCTCATCCTCCTCTTCATCCTCCTCCTCTGCCTTCTATTCCCCCTCTCCCTCTTCCTCCACCTGAGGTGGTGCACCAATCCCTGGTGCCAATGGCTGAGTCCTCAGAGTTGCGAGGTTGTGAAGCATGCAGCAAACAACAATGAAAACCGATATTCGATCGGGGGAATACTGCAAGGCTCCTCCAGAGTGGTTAAGACACCGGAACCATTGCTTCAAGACGCCGATCGTCTGTTCAATGAGGTTCTTAGTGGCGCTATGGCTTTCATTGTATGTGAGCTCAGCAGGAGTGTTGGGGTTACGGAGCGGTGTCATCAGCCAGGTGCAGAGTGGGTAACCCTTGTCCCCAAGGAGCCAACCACTAGGTTGACATGGTGGTTGGAACAGGTCTGGGACACCAGTCTGGCGCAGGATAAATGCATCGTGGCTGCTGCCAGGATAGCGGGCTCTGTGTGACCACCTCCTTACTGAAGAGAAGCCTTCAAAAACACTGCTCCTCGGACAGATGAATGTATGAGAATTGCTCCCGGAATAACCTGGGAGGGTAAGGTCTCCTGTACAGAGCCCTGTTAGCCCTCCTCCCTCTGGCCACGTTTTCCACTCTCTCTCTCTGCCCCAGCTGCCTCCGACGGAGAAGCTGGAGGACAACGCCCCATGCTAGTACAGCCCTCATTAAATCTTCTAAATGTGGTAGTAATAAAGCTTATAGAAATGGGAACCTAAAAAGTCTTGCTGACCAACAAAACTCCTTCAAGTAGGACAGCGTTAAATGTCTCTAGATGTCTCTCTCCCTCTCTCAACCTGCGTATGCAGAATTGATTGCTGACAGGAAAAAGCAGGAAGTGCACGCCTTTAAATAGAGCTCCCCAGATCCCAGCCAACTGCAAACCATCCCCCTCTACCTGTCATTCCTAGTGCCAGGCACTGAGGCAGGGGGCGAGAATCAATTTCTGGTCCGGGGCGATGCATGCTTCGATGATGTCATGATCTCCGGGTGCAGGAGATCATGGCAGTAGTGTTTAGCGCCACCGCAAACCGCCAGGTCAATTTCACGGGCAGCACTAAAATCACCACGCTCAGGCGCTAAGTCGTTAGCGCCCCATTAGCGCCCCCCAGAGGCGCTAATGTGTGGTGCTAACCAACCGAATTTTCCCCCCACAATATGCAAAAGCTAATTTGTGGCTACTGTTTGATTAGTATGCAGGTTTAAAATCCATCAATCCTTTTGAATAATTCAAGCACCCAAGTTAAGATACAGTTCAGCCATGATCTAATTGAATGATGGAACAGGCTCGAGGGGCTGAAATGCTGACTCCAGCTCCTATGTTCCAAAAATATGAGTCATCCTGTGAAAATAATGTCTAATGTGGGCAGGCTACGCAGACGTATTTCCAGTTCGGTTTCTTTATAAGAGACTGCCCCACCACACCACCTCCAATTCCTGACTGCTAGTGTACATAGGATTACATAACATAGGATATACAGCACAGAAACAGGCCATTCGGCCCAACCAGTCCATGCCGGCATTTATGCTCCACTCGAGGCTCCTCCCGTCTTTCCTCATCTAAATCTAGCAGCATAACCCTCGATTTCCTTTTCCCTCATATGCTTCTCTAGCCTCCCCTTAAATGCATCTATACTATTCACTTCAACCACTCCCTGTGGCAGCGAGTTCCACATTCTCACCACTCTTTGGGTAAAGAAGTTTCTTCTGAATTCCCTATTGGATTTCTTGGTGACTATCTTATATTGATGGCCTCTAGTTATGCTCTTCCCCACATTCTCTCTGTATC
This sequence comes from Somniosus microcephalus, assembly GCF_052327205.1. NCBI lineage: Eukaryota > Metazoa > Chordata > Chondrichthyes > Squaliformes > Somniosidae > Somniosus > Somniosus microcephalus. The sequence goes on along the minus strand of NC_140993.1, from coordinate 186,606,669 downwards.
CACTCTATCAAAATAGATACATAGAAGATAGGAGCAGGAGTAGGCCATTCAGCCCTTCGAGCCTGCTCCGCCTTTCAATGAGATCATGGCTGATCATCCAAATTCAGTACCCGGTCCCTGCCTTCTCCCCATATCCCTTGATCCCTTTAGCCTTAAGAAATATATCCAACTCTTTCTTGAATATACTTAATGAACTGACCTCCACCGCCCTCTGTGGCAGAGAATTCCACAGGTTCACCACTCTCTGGGTGAAGAAATTCCTCCTCATTTCATTCCTAAATGGCTTACCCCTTATCCTTAGACTATGACCCCTGGTTCTGGACTCCCCGGCCATCATAAACATCCTTCCGGCATCTAGTCTGTCCAGGCCCGACAGAATTTTATAGGTTTCGATGAGATCCCCTCTCAATCTTCTAAACTCCAGTGAGTATAAGCCCAATCGACACAATCTCTCCTCATACGTCATTCCTGCCATCCCAGGTATCAGCCTGGTGAATCTTCGCTGCACTCCTTCCATGGCAAGAACGTCCTTCCTCAGGTAAGGCAACCAAAACTGCACACAATACTCAAGGTGTGGTCTCACCAAGGCCCTGTACAACTGCAGCAAGACATCCTTGTTCTTGTACTCAAACCCTCTTGCTACGAAGGCCAACATACCATTTGCCTTCTTAACCGCCTGCTGCACCTGCATGCTTCCCTTCAGCGGCTGGTGTACAAGAACACCCAGGTCTCTTTGCACTTCCCCTTCTCCCAATCTATTACCATTCAAATAATAATCTGCCTTCCTGTTTTTGCCACCAAAGTGGATAACCTCACATTTATCCACATTATAGTGCATTTGCCATGTTTCTGCCCAATCACCCAACCTGTCCAAATCGTGCTGGAGTTTCACGACATCCTCCTCACAGCATACCCTCCCCCCCAGCTTTGTGTCGTCTGCAAATTTGGAGATATTACATCCAATTCCCTCGTCCAGATCATTAATATATATTGTGAAAAGCTGGGGTCCTAGGACCGATCCTTGCGGTACCCCACTAGTCACTGCCTGCCACTCGGAAAACGACCCGTTTATTCCAACTCTTTGCTTTCTGTCCGCCAACCAGTTCTCCATCCAAGTCAATACCTTGCCCCCAATCCCATGTGCCTTAATTTTGCACGCTAATCTCTTATGCGGGACCTTATCGAAAGCCTTCTGAAAGTCCAAATACACCACATCCACTCGTTCTCCCTTATCTATTTTACCAGTTACATCCTCAAAAAATTCCATTAGATTAGTCAAGCATGATTTACCTTTTGTAAATCCATGTTGACTTTGTCTGATCCAGTCTCTGCTTTCCAAGTGCTCTGCTATTACATCTTTTATAATGGACTCTTGCATTTTCCCCACTACCGATGTCAAGCTTACCGGTCTATAATTCCCCGCCTTTTCTCTACCACCTTTTTTGAATAGTGGGGTACCATTAGCTACCCGCCAATCCATGGGTACCGTTCCAGAGTCTATCGAGTTCTGGAAGATGACCAGCAATGCATCTACTATTTCTAGGGCCACTTCCTTAAGTACCCTGGGATGTAGATTATCAGGCCCTGGGGATTTTTCGGCCTTAAGTCCCATCAATTTTCCTAACGCCATTTCCCTACAAATACTGATTTCTTTCAGTTCCACCCTTTCATCAGACCCTATGTTCCCCGGCATCTCTGGGAGGTTATTTGTGTCCTCCTTTGTGAAGACAGAAGCAAAATATGTATTTAGTTGGTCGGTCATTTCTTTGTTCCCCATTATAAATTCCCCCGATTCTGACTGCAAGGAACCTACGCTTGACTTCACCAATGTTTTTCTCTTCACATATCTATAAAAGCTTTTACAGTCAGTTTTTATGTTCTCTGCAAGCTTACTCTCATATTCTATTTTCCCTTTATTAATGAATCCCTTTGTCCTCCTTTGTTGAATCCTAAACTGCTCCCAATCCTCAGGATTATTGCATTTTCTGGCCAATTTATATGCTCTCTCCTTGGGCCTTATGCTATCCCTAATTTCCCTTGTTAGCCACGGTTGGGTCACCTTTTTTGTTTTATTTTTATGCCAAACTGGGATGAATAAATTCTGTAGTTCATCCATTCGGTCTTTGAATGTTTGCCATTGCCTATCCACCGTCAACCCTTTGAGTGCCATTCCCCAATCAATCCTACCCAACTCGCTCCTCAGACCATCATAGTTTCCTTTATTTAAATTGAGGACCCTAGTCTCCGAGTCAACTACTTCATTCTCCATCTTAATGAAGAATTCAATCATATTATGATCGCTCCGACCCAAGGGGCCTCTTACAACAAGATTGCTAATTAATCCTTTCTCGTTACATAATACCCAGTCTAAGATGGCCTGATCTCTGGTTGGTTCCTCGACATATTGGTCCAGGAAACCATCCTGTAAAAACTCCAGGAATTCCTCCTCCACAGTATTGTTACTCATTTGGTTGGCCCAATCTATATGTAGATTAAAGTCACCCATGATGACTGCTGTGCCCTTATTGCATGCTTCTTTAATTTCTCTTTTAATGCCATCCCCACCTCCGCCTTACTGTTTGGAGGTCTATAAACCACTCTCACTAACGTTTTTTCCCCTTAGTATTTCTCAATTCTACCCATACAGATTCCACCTCATCAGAGCTAATATCCTTCATTACAATTGTGTTAATCCCTTCTTTAACCAGTAATGCTACCCCACCTCCCTTTCCTTTTTGCCTATCTTTCCTGAATATCGAATACCCCTGGATGTTGAGTTCCCAGTCCTGGCCTTCCTTGAGCCACGTTTCCGTAATCCCAACCAAATCGTATTTGTTTACTTATATTTGTGCAGCCAATTCATCCACCTTATTACAAATGCTCCTCGCATTAAGACACAAATCTTTCAGGCTTGTTTTTTTAACGCTCTTAGACCTATTAGAATTATTATTTACTGTGGCCATGTTTGATTTAAACTGTTGATTTCTCTGACTGCCACTTTTGTTTTTCTCCTTCCTATCTTTTGCTTTTATCCTTGTTTTCCTTTCCTCTGTCTCCCTGCTCAGGTTCCCAACCCCCTGCCATTTTAGTTTAAACCCTCCCCCACAGCACTAGCAAACACTCCCCCTAGGACATTGGTTCCAGCCCTGCCTAGGTGCAAACCGTCCGGTTTGAACTGGTCCCACCTCCCCCAGAACCGGTTCCAATGTCCCAGGAAGTTGAATCCCTCCCCCTGGCACCATTCCTCTAGCCACGTATTCATCTGAAGTATCCTTCTATTTCTACTCTGACTAGCACTTGGCACTGGTAGCAATCCTGAGATTACTACCTTTGAGGTCCCGTTTTTTAATTTATCTCCGAACTCCCTATACCCGGCTTTTAGGACCTCATCCTGCTTTTTACCTATATCGTTGGTGCCTATATGCACCACAACAACTGGCTGTTCACCCTCCCCTTCCAAGATGTTCTGGAGTCGCTCGGAGACATCCTTGACCCTTGCACCAGGGAGGCAACACACCATCCTGGAATCTCGTTTGCGGCCACAGAAACGCCTATCTATTCCCCTTACAATTGAATCCCCTATTACTATAGCTCTACCCCTCTTTTTCCTCCCATTCTGTGCAGCAGAGCCACCCCTGGTGCCAGCAAGTTGGCTGCTGCTGCCTTCCTCTGATAAGCCATCCCTCCCAACAGTACTCAAAGTGGTGTATCTGTTGGAGAGGGGGATGGCCACAGGGGACCCCTGCACTACCTGCCTGCGCCTAGTACTCTGCCTGTTGGTCACCCGTTCCCTTTCTTCCTGTCCAACCTCTACCTGCGGTGTGTCCAACTCCGTAAATGTGCTATTCACGTTGTCCTGAGCATCGTGAACGCTCCAGTATGTGTCCAATCGCAGCTCCAGCGCCGCAATGCAGTCTGTCAGTAGCTGCAGCTGGATGCACTTCCTGCACATGTAGTTGTCAGGGACACAGGAAGTGTCCCTGAGTTCCCACATATCGCAGGAGGAGCAGATCACGGGGCCCGGCTGTCCTGCCATGACTTACCCTTTACTTAATTGAATTTAAATTAAATCAATCAATCCCACTAATTACACTACAGTTAACTGGTTTACCAACAGTCCCTGCTACACCAGAGAGACCTTAGAAACTATAAACCAGAGTTAAAGTTTAAAAAAAAAGAGATATACTCACCAACCAAATACTCACCAGCTTTCATAATTTTATAATTTTATAGATCTCTATTAGGTCACCCCTCAGCCTTCTTTTTTCAAGAGAAAAGAGACCCAGCCTGTCCATCCTTTCCTGATATGTATACCCTCGCATTTCTGGTATCATCCTTGTAAAACTTCTAGCACCCCTCCAGTGCTTCGATATCCTTTTTATAATATGGCGACCAGAAATGCACACAGTATTCTAAGTGTGGTCTAACCAAGGTTCGATACAGGTTTAGCGTAACTTCCCTACTTTTCAGTTCTATCCCTCTAGAAATAAACCCGAGTGCTTGGTTTACATTGTTAATGGCCTTGTTAACCTGTGTCGCAACTTTTAGTGATTTGTGTATTTGTGCTCTTAGCTCCCTTTGTTCCTCTACCCCACCTAGACTCGCACCCTCCAAGTGATAATTGACCTCCCTATTCTTCCTACCAAAATGTAACATCTCACATTTATTTGTGTTGAACTTCATTTGCCATTTTCCAATTATTTTCCCATTCTGCAAGTTTATTAATGTCCTCCTATAATTTGTTGCAGTCCTCAGTATTGACTATTCCCTCCAATTTGGTATCATCTGCAAATTTAGAAATTGTGTTTTTGATTCCAAAGTCTAAATCGTTAATGTAAATTGTGAACGGCAGTGGCCCCAGCACTGATCCTTGTGGAACACCACTACCCACCTTCTGCCATTGTGAATAGCTACCCTTTACTCCCACTCTCTGCTTTCTTTTTGGAGCCAGCCAGCAATCCATTCTGCTACTTATGTAAGAATGTTTAGGAGAACTGGTAAGGACTCTGGTGTAGAGGTAGCAGATTAACTGTACATTAATAATTACTGTGCAATAACACCTTTGTAAGACATATGATAGTAGTACAAGAGATCACAATAAACGTCCGTTCCAAATTTACAAAGGAATGATGCAGAGTAACGAGTGCAGAGATCACATTTTAAAAAAACATATGGAAATATATACTGCAAATATCAATTGTGGATTCCTGAGACAGGGTTGGGGTTAGGCATCATGATCCAGCCGTATCAGTAGTATTGAATGCAATGCGGGATCAGATATGCTATGTGATAAAGATGTGACAGTCTACAAGACATGAAAACAGGTATGGTCTCATTCAAGCTTGAAGATTTCATAAACTCCAAGATTCAGATTTCCCTATTTTGTCACAGTTTACAACTCTCTTTTCCGGTTAGATTGCATTTTGGTTAAAGAGATTAAGAGATGCAAGAACTAGCCTAAATACATATTGGGAGCTATTAGCATGTCAACAGTGCCTGCAGATGTCACATGTCTCCTAGTCTCCCATTCTGCCTTCAATGCCACTGTGCAAGCACTTTTACTTCCTGAGTTAAATGTTCTTAAGATAGCAGCTAACATTAAAGATGGGCTGATGATATCAGACATTAAGCTACAAACAAGCCCAAGCTACTTTAGATGTATTAGATTCATTTCAGATCATGCTGTGGCTCTCATTCAGTGTATGATTAATGTGGTTGCACACAAGGGTAGATAATGATGACTGAACAGGCAGTTTATTAGACTGGAGAAGTGTCATTATGCCCGAGGAATGCCTGTGGTTCTGAGTATTTCCTTTTGTTTATCATCCAGTCACAATACACAAAGCTTTCCCTATTACTCTAGTTAATTTAGTCATTTCTTGCACTAAAAAGACTTGAATTATCAAATTATTTGAATTCAGCAACTTTGAATTAAGAGTATCCTGTATAATAGTTTTATCATTACAATGTTTATTTTAATTACATTTTAGTTCTTGCCACAGCCACCACCTTATTTGAAGGTTATATTAGTCTTTGTTAATGCTGTTATTGTGGAATACCGATATTACATTCTTCACACTTCTCTGAATGAAGATTCTGGTTGCTGCTGGTGCAGCTAACTGGTTAATATTAATTTCATCAGTACGTGTTATCTTATTTGATTTAATATGTAAAAAATATGAAACACCTGGGACAATTTTCCAATGTGTGATGTTGTTTGCTGCCTGATGTCAAATGAAATTTGGGGCACTAATTCAATTTGAATAGATTTACCATATATTTGGATTTTGCATTGTAGGTTGATTGTAGCTAGTAATAGTTACCAATAGATTAAATAAACAATGAATTGTATAATTAGGGGGTAGCACAATTTAGGATACATTTATGCATGCTTGACATGGTGTAAGTATGTAAAATGTCTGAACTACGGTTTAATATTTCCACTCTACCACAAAAGGTTGCACAGACAAATCTTCTGTGTTACTTTAGGTGGTAATAATAACAGAGATGGCTTTTATTGTAATATAGGAAATCATTTAAAATGACTGTCAGGGAGTGCCTAAAGCATTGTATGATTCATAAGCAATTCATGATTTAATTAAATTTGCTGCAGTGCAAGAGCTATTACTGGAATGTACACATTACTATCCTTAAAGGTACAGTGTTCAATCATTTCTGAAGGAAATGTCACACTCATTTGATGAATTACCTAGCACAGGTCAGGCCTACATCTATACACATATGATTAGTAGAGAACATTCTTACAGGGAAAGTGCAACCTGTGTGACAAGCCTCACTAAGAATTAAAATGCTGTTCATCAGGAAGAATTTAATATATTATCATAGATAACATCAGTGTTTCTTCACATTGATGGTTTGTGCTACATTCTTTTATAAATGAGTATTTTGATTGGAACATAGGTAAATAGGAATTGCTAGATGAAGAAAGACCATGGTCAATCTAATTCACCTTCTAACATCCAAGTAGGCACATGATACAGTGATAATGGAATTGTTGACTGAATATAGCAATCATAGAAACATAGAAACATAGAAGATAGGAGCAGAAGTAGGCCATTCGGCCCCTCGAGCCTGCTGCGCCATTCAATGAGATCATAGCTGATCATTCAAATTCAGTACCCTGTCCCTGCCTTCTCTCCCTTTAGCCTTAAGAAATATATCTAACTGCTTCTTGAATATATTTAATGAATTGGCCTCTACCGCCTTCTGTGGTAGAGAATTCCACAGGTTCACCACTCTCTGGGTGAAGAAATTCCTCCTCATTTCTGTCCTAAATGGCTTACCCCTTATCCTTAGACTGTGACCCCTGGTTCTGGACTCCCTGGCCATCGGGAACATCCTTCCTGCATCTAGTCTGTCTAGTCATGTTAGAATTTTATAAGTTTCAATGAGATCCCCACTCATTCTTCTAAACTCCAGCGAGTATAAGCCCAATCGACCCAGTCTCTCCTCATACGTCATTCCTGCTATCCCAGGTATTAGCCTGGTGAATCTTGGCTGCACTCCCTCCATGGCAAGAACATCCTTCCTCAGATAAGGTGACAAAAACTGCACACAATACTCAATATGTGGTCTCACCAAGGCCCTGTATAACTGCAGCAAGACATCCTTGTTCCTGTACTCCAGCCCTCTCGCTACGAAGGCCAACATACCATTTGCCTTCTTAACCGCCTGCTGCACCTGCATGCTTACCTTAAGTGACTGGTGCACAAGGACACCCAGGTCTCGTTGCACTTCCCCTTCTCCCAATCTATTGCCATTCAGATAATAATCTGCCTTCCTGTTTTTGACACCAAAGTGGATAACCTCACATTTATCCACATTATATTGCATCTGCCAAGGTTTGGCACAATCACCCAACTTGTCCAAATCATCCTGTAGTTTCTTGGCATCCTCCTCGCAGCACACACGCCCACCCAGCTTTGTGTCATCTGCAAACTTGGAGATAGTACATCTAGTTCCCTTGTCTAGATCATTAATATATATTGTGAATAGCTGGGGTCCTAGGGCTGATCCCTGCGGTACCCCACTAGTCACTGCCTGCCCCTCGGAAAAAGACCCGTTTATTCCAACTCTTTGCTTTCTGTCTGCCAACCAGTTCTCTATCTAATTCAATACCTTGCCCCCAATCCCATGTGCTTTAACTTTACACACTAATCTCTTATGCGGGACCTTATTGAAAACCTTCTGAAAGTCCCAATACACTACATCCACTGGTTCTCCATGATCTATTTCACAAGTTACATCCTCAAAAAATTCCAGTAGATCAGTCAAGCACAATTTACCTTTTGTAAATCCATGTTGACTTTGTCTGATCCTGTCACTGTTTTCCAAGTGCGCTGCTATTACATCTTTTATAATGGACTCTAGCATTTTCCCCATTACCGATGTCAGGCTTACCGGTCTATAATTCCCCGTTTTCTCTCTACCACCTTTTTTGAATAGTGCGGTAACATTAGCTACCCTCCAATCCATGGGTACTGTTCCAGAGTCTATTGAATTTTGGAAGATGGCCAGCAATGCATCTATTATATCTAGGGCCACTTCCTTAAGTACCCTAGGATGTAGATTATCAGGCCCTGGGGATTTATCGGCCTTCAATCCCGTCAATTTCCCTAACACCATTTCACCACAAATACTGATTTCTTTCAGTTCCTCCCTCTCATTAGACCCTATGTTACCTGACATCTCTGGGAGGTTATTTGTGTCCTCCTTTGTGAAGACAGAACCAAAGTATGTATTTAATTGGTATGCCATTTCTTTGTTCCCCATTATAAATTCCCCTGATTATTAACTGCAAGGGACCTACATAAGAACATAAGAACATAAGAACATAAGAAATCGGAGCAGGAGTAGGCCAATCGGCCCCTCGAGCCTGCTCCGCCATTCAATAAGATCATGGCTGATCTGAACCTAACCGCCAATCTACTATCACAGAACCATCTCCTGAATCTAACAGAATTAGACACACAAAATAGGAGCAGGATCAGGCTACATGGCCCCTGGGCCTGCTCCGATACCCACAGGGCCATGTCCGATCCGAACCTAGACTCATGTCCAAATTCCTGCCTGCTCCCCGTAACCCTTAACTCCCTTTACTTCTAGGAAACTGTCTATTTCTGTTTTAAATTTATGTAATGATGTAGCTTCTACAGCTTTTTGGGGCAGCATTTTCCATGGACCTACCACCCTCTGAGTGAAGTAGTTCCTCCTCATCTCAGTTTTGAAAGAGCAGCCCCTTATTCTAAGACTATGCCCCCTAGTTCTAGTTTCACCCATCATCAGTCATATCCTCCCCGCATCCACCTGATCCAACCCCTTCACAATCTTATATGTTTCAATAAGATCGCCTCTCATTCTTCTGAACTCCAATGAGTAGAGTCCCAATCTACTCAACCTCTCCTCATATGTCCATCCCCTCATCCCCGGGATTAACCGAGTGAACCTTTTTTGTACTGACTCGAGAGCAAGTATGTCCTTTCTTAAGTATGGACACCAAAACTGTATGCAGTATTCCAGGTGTGGTCTCACCAATACCTTGTACAACTGAAGCAATACCTCCCTATTTTTATATTCTATCCCCCTAGCAATGAAAGCCAACATTCCATTGGCCTTCTTAATCACTTGCTGCACCTGCATACTAACCTTTTGAGTTTCATGCACCAGGACCCCAGATCCCTTTTTACTTCAGTACTTTCCAGTTTCTTGCCATTAAGATAATAACTTGCTCTACGATTTTTCCTGCCAAAGTGCATAACCTCACACTTTCCAGTATTTATTCCATCTGCCAAATCTCTGCCCACTTACTTAGCCTGTCTATGTCCCCTTGCAGGTTTTTTATGTCCTCCTCACTCACTACTTTCCCTCCCGTCTTAGTATCATCTGCAAACTTTGATATGTTACACTCGGTCCCCTCCTCCAAATCGTTAATATAGATTGCAAAGAGTTGGGGACCCAGCACTGTCCCCTGCGGAACACCACTAGTTACTGATTGCCAGTCTGAGAATGAACCACTTATCCCAACTCTCTGCCTTCTGTTAGATAGCAATCCTCTATCAATGCCAGAACATCACCCCCAATCCCGTGATTTTTTATCTTAAGCAATATTCTTTTGTGTGGCACCTTGTCAAATGCCTTTTGGAAGTCTAAATACACTACATCCACTGGTTCCCCTTTATCCACCCTATATGTTACTTCCTCAAAGAACTCCAGCAAATTTTTCAAACTTGACTTCCCCTTCATAAAACCATGCTGACTTTGTCCTATTAAATTATGATTATCCAAATGCCCTGTTACTGTCTCCTTAATAATGGACTCCAAAATTTTACCTACCACAGATTTTCGGCTAACCGGTCTATACTTTCCAGCCTTCTGTCTACTGCCCTTTTTAAATAAGGGTGTTACATTAGCAGTTTTCCAGTCTGCCGGGGCCTTTGCTGAGTCCAGGGAGTTTTGGAAAATTATTACTAATGCATCCACAATCCCTACCGCCACTTCCCTCAAGACCCTAGGATGTAAGCCATCAGGCCCAGGTGATTTATCCGCCTTGAGTCCCATTATTTTACCAAGTACCACTTCCTTAGTGATTTTGATCGTGTTTAGCTCCTCCCCCCCTATAGCCCCCTGTTTGTCCAGTGTTGGGATATTCTTAGTGTCTTCTACTGTAAAGACTGATACAAAATATTCATTCAGTGGTTTGCCATCTCCATATTTCCCACCATTAATTTCCCGGTCTCATCCTCTAAGGGACCAACATTTACTTTAGCCACCCTTTTTCTTTTTATATAACTATAAAAACTCTTACTATCTGTTTTTATATTTTTTGCTAATTTACTTTCATAATCTATCTTCCCTTTCTTAATCAATCTTTTCGTTATTTTTTGCTGTCTTTTAAAGTTTTCCCAATCCTCTATCCTCCCACTAGATTTGGCTACCTTATATGCCCTTGTTTTTAGTTGAATACTATCCTTAATTTCTTTACTTAGCCACGGATGGCTGTCTTTTCTTTTACACCTTTTTCTCCTCAGTGGAATATATTTTTTTTGGAAGTTGTAAAATAACTCCTTAAATGTACACCACTGATCATGTTTCGTCTTACCCTTTAATCTATTTTCCCAATCCACTCTACTCAATTCCGCTTTCATACCTTCATAGTCTCCTTTATTCAAGCTTAGCACGCTTGTTTGAGATCCAACCTTCTCACCCTCTAATTGAATATGGAATTCAACCATGTTATGATCACTCATTCCAAGGGGATCCTTTACTAGGACATTTTTAATTAATCCTGTCTCGTTACACAGGACCAGATCTAAGGTTGCTTGCCCCCTGGTCGGTTAAGTTACATACTGCTCAAGAAACCCATCCCTAATACACTCAATGAACTCATCCTCAAGGCAGCCCTGCCCAATTTGATTTGTCCAATTAATATGATAGTTAAAATCCCCCATAATTATAGATGTTCCCTTATTACAAGCCTCAACTATTTCCTGATTGATACTCCGTCCAACAGAGTTGCAACTGTTCGGAGGCCTATAGACTGCGCCCACTAGTGTTTTTTTCCCCTTATTATTCCTTATCTCCACCCAAACTGTTTCATTATCTTGATCTTTTGACCCAATATAATTTCTCTGTATTCAGTGATTCCTTCCTTTATTAACATAGCCACCCCACCTCCCCTTCCTTCCTGCCTATCCTTCCTGATCGTTAAATAACCTGGTATGTTTAATTCCCTGGCATTGTCACCCTGCAGCCATGTTTCTGTAATGGCCACAAGATCAGACCCATATGTAGTTATTTGTGCCATTAACTCATCTATTTTGTTACGAATGCTACGTGCATGCAGATAGAGAAATTTCAAGTATGTTTTGTGACACTTAGTTCCTGCTTTTGCCCTTTTTATTACATTACCTTTTACTCCATACCTTCTGCCCTTTCCTGACATGCTTTGGTTTTTAATTTCCCCACTGCTACCTAAGTCTATGACCTTCTCTGTTGTCATTTTTATTATTTGCTCTCTAGGAACCTCCCCCGCACTAATTAGTTTAAAGCCCTCTCTACAGCCCTAGTTATATGATCCGCCAGGACTCTAGTCCCAGCACTGGCCAAGTGAAGCCCGTCCCAATGGAACAGCTCCCTCCTGCCCCAGTACTGGTGCCAGTGTCCCAGGAAGCAAAACCCATTTCTCCCACAGCAGTCTTTGAGCCACGCATTTAACTCTCTAATTTTATTTGTCCTAGCCAAATTCGCTCGTGGCTCAGGTAATAATCCAGAGATTATTACCCTTGAGGTTCTGTTTTTTAATTTGACCCCTAGTTGCTCATACTCCTTTAACAGAACCGGCTTCCTAGTCCTATCTACGTCGTTTGTACCAACATGGGCCACGACAACTGGATCCACCCCCTCCCACTGCAAGTTTCTTTCCAGCCCAGAGGAGATGTACTTAACCCTGGCACCGGGTAGGCAACACAGCCTTTGGGACTCGCGCTCTCGGCTGCAGAGAACTCTATCTATCCCCCTAATAGTACTATCCCCTACCACTACAACATTTCTATTTACTCCCCCCTCTTGAATGGCCCCCCGTTCCACGGTGCTGTGGCCAGGTTGCTCATCCTCCCTGCAGTCCCTGCTCCTGTCCCCACAGGGAGTAAGAACCTCGAACCTGTTGGCCTCCTGGATCCCCGTACCTGCCTCAATCGTAGTCATACTATCCTGTCCCTGACCATGGGCTACATCTGAATTAATTAACTTCATAGGTGTGACCACCTCCTGAAACACAGGCCTAGAAATTCAGTAGCGTGCGCCAGCCGTTAGCGCCTTAGGAGGAGTAGATCTCGAGCGCTAGGCGCTTAGCGCCCGGGCGCAGCGCGATCTGCGCCTCGCCCCAACTTCAGTAGACATTTAGCGCCGGTGCAAAGTCTTTGCGCGCACCCTGCTGCGCGCGCAGATTATGACGTCATTTCCTCGTGCAACGCCCTTTGTGCGCCCCAAACCGGAACTTCAGTCGCGCCAGGCCATTGTGCGCCGGGCGGCCCTAACGACTGTGGAGTGCAACGGTACACAGCCGAAGCGGGCCGCGGGGAGCGCAAATTAAAGGGCACTTACCCTGCACTATAAAGGGCTGCCATTTTGCAGCAATCACTCTTGTGCAACGGATTTTTTGAAAAAAACCAAGGAAGGGAGCTTACTGCTTTGGGCCAACACTAGGACAGGTATTTTTGGCTTCAGGCCAGAGCTTGGCAATTCGCCTTCACTGATATCTCATTGTTTGCCAGCATATTATGGGGGCTGCATGGGGTGCCAATGCTGAGTTTCAGGATTATGTCGGAAGGGCTCGCAGACGCTGGGTTAGAGGGGCAGCCCTGGATAGACGCGGAGGGGGCAATAGGCGTTGGCAACGTGGGCCTTACCCACTCAGGCAATACCGCCAGCAGGTCTCGTATCTCAACATGACTGGCGCGCGATGTGTTAGGAGGCTACGATTCAGAAGGGAGGTGGTTGCAGAGATCTGCCATCTACTTCACAGAGATCTGCGTCCACAGCTGAGTTGCAGGACGTCTCTGTCGGTGGAAGTGAAGGTGACGGTGGCTCTGAACTTCTATGCCACCGGCTCCTTCCAATCAGCTGCTGGGGACATTGCTAACATATCCCAGTTCGCCATGCATTGCTGCATCCACCAGGTCACCAATGCCCTTTTCAGAAGGAGACGCCAATTCATCTCCTTCCCCATGACCCTGGAGAGGCAGCAGCAGCGTGCAGTGGGATTTGCAAGAATCGCGGTCTTCCCCATGGTGCAGGGTGCCATTGACTGCACGCATGTGGCTTTGCTGGCACCTGTGGACCATCCCGAGGATTACCGCAACTGGAAGGGCTACCATTCCCTCAACGTACAGCTGGTGTGTGACCACAGGCAGCGCATCCTAGCTGTCAGTGCCCGCTTTCCAGGCAGCAGCCACGATGCCTTTATCCTGCGACAGACTACTGTGGCTGACATGTTCCAGGCACAGCCTCACCCAAGAGGATGGCTTATCGGGGACAAAGGCTATCCTTTGTGTACCTGGCTCATGACCCCGCTCCGCGCGCCCAGGACCCCTGCTGAAGAGGCATACAACGAGAGCCATCAAGCAACTAGGAACATCATAGAACAAACAATTGGCATCCTCAAACAACGGTTCCGCTGCCTGGATCGTTCTGGCGGATCTCTGCAGTATTCGCCGGAGCGAGTCTCCCAGTTCGTGGTCGTTTGCTGCATGCTGCACAACCTGGCTATCCGCAGGACTCAGGCACTGCCACCTCACGCTGGAGCAGCACCTCAGGAGGAGGAGCAGGAGGAGCATGAGGAGGAGGAGGAGGAGGAGGAGGAGCACCAGGCCAGGAGGGAGGCACAAGGTCCAAGGGCCGCCCGTCGGCGGCTTATTGAACGTCACTTCTAGGCCCCCTGTCAGGACATGGCTTGTGCCAATGAAAGAACATGAATGCAGCCGCTCCGCAAGCCCTCAGCCGCTTAAGGCAACAAACACTTCAAAGATCAAACATGGACAATATGAATAAATAAAATGCTTTATTGAACAAACTCAGGGCCCTTCCCACATGAAACCCAAAAACAGACAAGACCCCCCAAACAACAGTCACAAACATGACTCACTCCCACAACCTGGGGAGGAATAACAAAACATTTGAACAAAAATGGCCTTCATCCTCGGCCTTAACAGAACAACCATCCCCAGAAACAAGACAACCATCCCCAGAAACAAGACAACCATCCCCAGAAACAAAACAACCATCCCAATATAAACAAACATTTGTCCACACCCTCTACTTTGTGGCCCGCGAGGGCGATTCCTTGTCCAGCCTTTGGCGGCCCCTGGCCGCCCTGCTGCTCCTCTTCAAACCGTGGCCAGTGGCTGCTGCAAGGCTGGGGGAAGGCTCCTGAGGGACACATGTTGTCACGGCAGATGCCCTTGGGGGTCAGCCTAGATGAGGTCTGGGCCTCGAGGGGCCGGCTGGTGAATGCTGCAGCTGTGGCTGGCCAGCATCAGTCGGACCAGCATCTCGTGGCAGCTCCACTGGGGGAGTGACAGTGGCGGCTGGAGGAATGGGGGCAAGCTGGCGTCTGGCAGGCCGCCGCTGGTCAAGTGACACACTGGCACTCGCCCGGGCCCGCACTGCAGCATGCACTGCCATGTGCCGAGCGACAGACCGCTGTGCTGCTACAGTGCGGCGGGTGTCCTGGCGATGCCTGGCTGACGCAGCGAGTGTGGCAGCAGTGAGTGCCCGTGCTGCCCTGGTCTGTGACCGCATCAGACCAGCCAGTGACTGCACGGCACCACTGATCAGCTGCCCACTCGCTGCCTGTGCTGCGACGAATTCGGCACGACTCGCGTCCTGTGCTGCCCCGAATAGCTCCAAACTCTTGGCCTGTGAGGCCCCGAACTCGGCCACACTATGAGCCAGGGACTCGATGGCCTCAGGCATCCGTGCCACAACCCCCATGAGCTCGGTGTGCCGGCGCTCCGAGTCCACGGGCATTTGATCGAGGAGGCGCAGCTCCTCGGAGTTGACCGTCGGCGGACTGGAGGCCGGACTCTCCCTCTGGGGAGAAGGCCGCCGAGCTGGCCGACCCTTCCCGTGTTGCTGGATGCCACTGGGCCCAGCAACTACACCCCTCTGGGAAGAAGGCCGCTGAGCAACCGCACACCCCCTGCGTTGCTGCACGCCACTGGTCCCAGGAGCGACACACCCCTCCGACACTTCCCCCACGCTCTCCTCCAGGGAAGACGTGTCCCCTACATTGGCATCCCCTGGCGCGGGTGAGGGTTCCCCTGATGGGCCGCCTTCCTCTTCCTCTTCCTCCTGCTCCTCCTCCTCCTCCTCTTCCGAGGGGCTGTCAGTGGCAGCTTCAGGGACCTCCTCCTCACCATCTGAAAGCAGGAAGGGACAAGAGTAGCTTTAGATTGAGGAGAGGGCGTCAGCGAGGGAGGCATGAGTGGTGGCATTCAGCACATTGGTCGGACAGTGGCAAAGGATGTAGATCTGATGCGCAAGTGGGACGAGAGAGGTCCAAAAGGTGATGTCCTTACCATTGGTGCCCAGAACAGGGTCGGCATCTCCACTGGCAACGGGGCCAATCACCCGGGCTCCCATGAGGCGACCCACGCGCTCTTCCAGGTCAGTGAGCTGCTGGATCTGGGGACCGCCTCCCCCGGTCTCAGTCCGGCTCTTCTGATTGTGGGCCAGCTAGGCCTGCAAGAGAAAGGACGGCCTCTAAGTAGTGTGTAGCCCTGATCTGGTGTGCACTGCCTCCCATGGTCGAATAGCTTGGCCAGTGTGGAGCCCTGATCTGGTGTGCACTGCCTCCCATGGTCAAATAGCTTGGCCAGTGTGTCAAGTGCAGAATGTGCAATTGATGTTCATGCCAGTCCCATAGCTGCTGGATGAGGGCTGGCCATTAGGGCTTTCAGGTCCCTTTGCCCATAATGTGAGGTGCACATGCAAGGATGAGGAGGACACTGGAAAGGCTACTCACCCTGACAATCCTCGTGAGGTCATTGAACTTTTTTCTGCATTGGATACAGTTCCTGGGGACCTCGCTGTTGGCTGTCACCCTGATGGCGACCTCCCTCCAGGCTTTCCTGTAGACGCTGGTCGCAGGCTTCTTCCCACTGTCCGGGAACAGGTGTTTGCGTCTCCTCTCCAAAGCCCTAACCAGCACCCTCAAATCATGGCCAGTGAAGCGCTGCGCTCGTTCACGGGCCTTCTGCATCTTTCCCGGCGCTATTTCTGTTCAGTAGCAGTGTTTAGGCCTAGCTGAAGGGCTGCAGTGTCCAGGGCGTGGCAGCAGACGAACTCGACCCTTCCCCCTTTAAGAGCTGGCCGGCGCCAGGGTGTCTGCTGTCAATCAAGAAATGACCACACCTGCGCTGCGCCCGGCCTCGGCGGTTTAGCTTAGCACCGCCGGCTTTGCGCCTAAAGATAGTTGTGTAACGCCAGTTTTAGCGCTCGAGCAAACTCTTAGGGCGAAGCTACTGAATATCGGCGAAGTGGCCTCGACTTTGCGCCGGGCGCAAACTTTAGCGGCCGCCCGACTTTTCCGCCCCAAAAGTGGCTATACTGAATTTCTAGGCCACAGAGTCCAGGTACTTCTCCCCCTCCCTGATGTGTCGCAGTGTCTGAAGCTCAGACTCCAGCTCATCAACACGGAGCTGGAGTTCCTGTAGCAGCAGACACTTGTCACAGACGTAATCACCATGAGCCTCAATGGGGTCCATCGGCTCCCACATCTCGCAACAGTAACACATCACCTGCTCCATTCTATGTAATTAATTAAAATTTTTATTGTTAGTTATTGACACCCTCTGCCTGATTTTAGATGCTAGTATCCCCTTTAATTAATTGGATTTAAATTAAATCAATCCCTCTAATTACACCAGTCAAATGGCTTACCAACAGTCACTCTGCACCAGAAAGGCCTTATTAACTACAACTTGTTAACGCTTGACTTCACCAATCTTTTTCTCTTCACATTTCTATAAAAGCTTTTACAGTCAGTTTTTATCTTCCCTGAAAGCTTACTCTCATACTCTATTGCCCCCCTCTTAATTAATCCCTTTGTCCTCCTTTGTTGAATCCTAAACTGCTCCCAATCCTCAGGTTTACTGCTTTTTCTGGCCAATTTATATGTCCTCTCCTTGGATCTATGCTATCCCTAATTTCCCTTGTTAGCCACGGTTGAGTCACCTTTTTTGTTTTATTTTTATGCCAAACTGGGATGAACAAATTCTGTAGTTCATCCATGCAATCTTTGAATGTTTGCCATTGCCTATCCACCATCAACCCTTTGAGTGACATTCCCCAATCAATCCTACCCAACTCACGCCTCATACCATCATAGTTTCCTTTATTTAAACTCAGGACCCTAGTCTCTGAGTCAACTACTTCACTCTCCATCTTAATGAAGAATTCTATCATATTATGATCAATCACTATCAATTAGTCTACAACAGATTGTAATGAGAAATGAACTTGAAAAAACATGATAAACAGATACATGTTATTTAATTATGTTTTAATTATAAAAGGTAAGGAGACACATTTACAATAATAAAAGTTAAATATATTGGACTGATAATTGTCTTCACTACTGCCTGAATAATTTAAGTTCTCAACTGCTCACAGTGACGTTTCTAATGAAGGCATTATTATTATTCAGAATGACCTGTCAGCTAGAGGGGCACTCAAGATTCTTTCAATTATTCCACCATCTGTCAGAAATGTGGAAACTCCAGAAAATAAAAACATAAGAATTAGTAGCAGGAATAGTCCATGCGGCCCTTCAAGCCTGCTCCGCCATTCAATAAGATCATGGCTGATCTTTGACCTCAACTCCACTTTCCCACCCAATCCCCATATTCCGTGGCTCCCCTAGAGTCCAAAATTCTATCTATCTCAGCCTTGAATATACTCAATGACTCAGAATCCACAGCCCTTTGGGGTAGAGAATTCCAAAGATTCACAAACCTCTGACTGAAGAAATTCCTCCTCATCTCAGACTTAAATGTCCGACCTCTTATCCTGAGTCTATGCCCGGTAGTTCAAGGCTCTCCAGCCAGGGGAAACAACCTCTCAGCATCTACCCTGTAAATCCTCCTCAGAATCTTATGTTTCAATGAGATAACCTCGCATTCTTCTAAACTCCAAAGAGTATAGGCACAATCTAGTCAATCTCTCCTCATAGGACAACCCTCTCATCCCAGGGAACAATCTAGTGAACCTTCATTGCACTGCCTCTAAGGCATGTATGTCCTTTCTCAGATATGGAGACCAAAACTGTGCACAGTACTCCAGGTGTGTTCTCACCAAAGCACTGTGCAATTGTAGCATTATTTCCTTACTGTTGTACTCCAACGCACTTGCATTAAAGGCCAACATGCCATTTTCCTTCCTAATTGCTTGCTGTACCTGCATGTTAACTTTCTGTGTTTCCTGTATGAGGATATCTAAATCTCTCTGAACACAACGTTTAATAGTTTCTCACCATTTAAAGAATATTCTGTTTTTCTGTTCTTCCTACCAAAGTGAATAACCTCACATTTCCTCACATTATACTCCATCTGCCTCCTTATTGCCCACTCACGTAACCTGTCTATATCCCTCTGAAGGCTCTTTGTGTCCTGCTCACAGATTACTTTCCCACCTAGCTTTGTTTCAGCAGCAAACTTGGATACATTGCACTTGATCCCTTCATCTAAGTCATTATTATAGATTGTAAATATCTGAGGCCCAAGCACTGATCCTTGTGGCATCCCAGTAGTTACAGCCCTGCCAACCAGAAAATATCCCGTTTATACTTACTCTCTGTTTTCTGCCCATTAACCAATCCTCTATCCATGCTAATATATTTCCACAACCCCATGAGCCATTATCTTGTGTAGCAACCTTTTATGTGACTGTAGGGGTCGCAAAATCCCCATAGCCCCCGAAGATCGGGAAATATTAATCTGCATCGTGGACGAAGACTTGTGTGATTTAAATTGTCTCTGGGTTGGACAATGTTTTAAAACATACCCAGAACCGCAAAAGGCTCTGTTAAAAAGCTCGTAAGCTAGGCAGCACTTGAACACTGGAATCAAAGAACTTTGTGAAAATCACACACTTTAAGATTGTACATTTTATTAAAAGATGTACTCTTAAGTTTTGGACTGTTTAAATTGCCCAGGGCATAAAAATGGCTGAACAGACCTCATGGAAACAGAATTTTAAAAGGCAGCAGAAAAGGACAGACAGGCTATTAGCATATGAAAAGCTCAGCGCTGCCCTGTAGTAAGTTTCAATGGAGCCCGAGCTGTCAGTCACCCTGTGGTATTGGGCAGGTCTGGTAACCTACAAGCTGCTTGTTTACACTGGGGAGTAGCCTGTTTGAATCAGCCAATCATTGGACAGCAAGCATAATGGGTTGTTTACACACATCCATTCACTGAAATTGACTCTACTACGTGATGTCTCCATGTATGAATGGAGGAAGTTAAAAGCCCTTCTCTTGTGTATTCGGACTTTTTGGCGCGAAAATGCGCACAGATCTTTTCGGCGTGAAAACCGGAGGGACTCCCAGGGTATAACGATTAAGCCCAGGAAGTCCTCTGGGGCTTTTTGTCTCTTTTACTCTTTGGACTGCAGTTGAGCAAGGCTTCTGACCCACTAGCAAGGCAATCTAGTGAGAAGTAAAGGGGTGGTAATTTAAGGGAAATGTTGCTAAGATTGTAAGATTGTAGCCATTTATCCCTCATTTTTGCCATCTGCCTTCCCCTGTTAAGCAATTTTACCATGATTACTTTGATCGTGTGGTGTAGTTTCTTTAGTTTTAATAAAATTTGACTTTCTTGCATCCAGATCATTTGTCCGTTTTTAATATATAATTAATTATAAGTTCCTCCAGTCAGAACTAGAGTGGGGGGGGGGGGGTTTAGCGATTCAAAACCGCTGATTGGAATTGGTCACATTGCAGTGGCAAAAGCTGCCTGACCAGGTAAATTACCATAAACCAGGTAAAGGATGTCCCCCTACAGTGACATCTACTGGTTCCAAATGCCTTTTGGAAATACAAATATATTACATCTACTGGTTCCCCTTTATCTACCCTGCTAGTTGCATCCTCAAAAAACTCTAATAAATTTGTTAAAGAAGATTTCCATTTCATAAAACCATGTTGATTCTGCCTAATCATATTATGATTTTCTAACTGCCCCGTTAACACTTCCTTAATAATATATTCCAGCATTTTCCCTACTACTGATGTCAGGGAAGAGGGACTGATGTTACAGTGTTGCTTGGCTAACTGTCCTAACTTCCTGAGTATTGCCTTGAAGCATTGCATGGTCATCACAGAATCATAGAATCATGGGATAGTACAGTACAGAAGGAGGCCATTCGGCCCATCGAGACTGCTCCGGCTCTTTCAGAGAGCAATCCAGTTCGTTTCACTCCCCCGCTCTCTCCTCATATCCATGCAACTTTTTCTCCTTCAAGTATTCATCCAATTCACTTTTGAAGGCTGCTATTGAATCTGTATCCACCACCCTATCAGATAGTACATTCCAAATCTTAACCACTCGTTGTGTAAAAAAGTTTTTTCTGCATATCGCTTCTGGTTCTTTTTTCCAATCACCTTAAATCTATGCCCTTTGGTTATCGGCCCTTCGGCCATTGGAAATAGCTTCTCTTTATTTACTCCATCTGAGCTCTTCATGATTTTAAACGCCTCCATCAAATCTCCTTTTAGCCTTATCTGCTCTAAGGAGAACAACTCCAGTTTCTCTAGTCTATCTACATAACTGTAATCCCTCATCCCTGGAAACATTCTAGTAAATCTCTTCTGTACCCTCTGCAAAGCCTTCATGTCCTTCCTAAAGTGTGGTGCCCAGAATTGGACACAATACTCCAGCTGGGACCAAACTAGTGTCTTGTATAGATTGAGCATAACTTCCTGGCATTTGTACTACATGCCTCTACTTATAAAGCCCAGGACCCTACATGCTTTAGTAACTGCTTTGTTAATCTGTCCTGCCACCTTCAAAGATTTGTGCACAAACACCCACAGGTTTCTCTGTTACTGCACCCCCTTTAAAATTGTAACATTTAGCTTTTATTGTCTCTCCTCATTCTTCCTAACAAAATGTATCACCTCACATTTTTCTGCATTGAATTTCATCTGCCAATAGTTCGTCCATTCCACCAACCTGTCTATGCCCTCTTGAAATCTATTACTATCTTCCTCACTGTTTACTACACTTCCAAGTTTTGTGTCATCGGCAAATTGTGAAATGGTGCCCTGTTCATGTAGCTGGATGTCTCTAAAAGGTTAATCCACTGAATCTGGACTAAAGTTGACAGATATCTTTGTAATAATGACATCTGAGAGCAGACAGGAGTTGGATGAGAAATAATTAAATTAATTTATATGTTGCTTGGTTCAAAGGTATTTGAGCTTTCAAGGCCAACTTGAAAGTGGTCTCCACACTGAACTAAAATGTCATGGTTTGCATCACAGAAATATGGATTGTTCCTTCTGAGTGTTCATTTCCTAACACTCAAATTACTCAGCAGAAATAACACCTAACTTAATCAAGTGGCTCATTTCTTATTGTTATACTTATTAATTTGCATAATTTAATCTTTTATTGGATTTACAAAAGTGAACATTTGTCTATTAGGGTTAGGCAGTAAAGGTCAAATTTACCACTCTTAGCACTTACATGTTGGAAATTTTAGCACGTAAATTGTTGGGAAATAAATAACATAAAGGCAACAATGGCCTCGATAGTAACTGCGAGAGGCGTTGGGGTTCTGATATCACATGGGAAACCCAGATGTTATTTCAGTGCGTCTGTCTCGGGCATTTTAACGCAGCCACCTCATTATCATTTTACTTCCAGGATTGACATCTAATGCATGGCAGCGGGGATGGTGCGGACCCACATGACGTGATCTCAACTCCAGTATTTAAAGGGTCAATTCAAAGATGGGATTTGGAGAAGTTGGGAGTTGGAAGTCAGAGAGGGAGAAGTTTCAGAATGGATTCAGGATGGACAAAGGCTGCATCCCGCTTTAATGGTGCTTCCCTTGATGAACTGCTGTGGACAGTGAGGAGCAGCAGAGAGATACTCTTCTCCAACAGTGGGAGGAAGAAACCTACTGCTGGGAGAAACAAGGCATGGCTGGAGGTGGCTAAGAAGGTCAGCAGCAGGAGCATTGTTCAACATTTCTGGTTTCAGTGCAGGAAGTGCTTTAATGACCTGACCAGGTCAGAAAAGATGAGCACAGTTCCATATTCACCTACATTCTGCTGTGTGCACCCCCCACCCCCTCACTCTGCCTTGTCAAGCCTACTCCATCACATCACTCTGCACATCCACTTACCTTGAAAGCGCACCCATTCTTCTCTTTCTATGCACTTCCTCACATTCCCCCTCTGTCCATCCACCATTGCCATTCACACACATCCTTATGCAATTTCATTTCTTTCCCTGCCTTGATTTCAAAATTCTCATCCTTGTTTTCAAATCCCTCCATGGCCTCACCCCTTCCTATCTCTGTAATCTCCTTCAGCCCCACAACCCCACGAGATATCTGCGCTCCTCTAATTCTGCCCTCTTGAGCATCCCTGATTATAATCGCTCAACATTTGGTGGCCGTGTCTTCTGTTGCCTAGACTCTAAGCTCTGGAATTCCCTGCCTAAACCTCTCCGCCTCGCTACCTCTCTTTCCTCCTTTAAGACGCTCCTTGAAACCTACCTTTTTGACCAAGCTTTTGGTCACCTGCCCTAATTTATCCTTATGTGACCCGGTGTCAAATTTTTTGTCTTAAAATACTCCTGTGCAGCGCCTTGGAACATTTTACTACGTTAAAGGCGCTGTATAAATACAAGTTGTTGTTGTTGATAGTCAACCTCGTCAAATGCACTGCATCCATTGGATGAACACATTTCTGTCACTCACAGGTCTGTTCTTTCCCTCATTGCAGGAGAAGAGAGTACGTAACACGAGGGAGAGGGAGAGGATCGGAGGTGGTCCTCCACAGATCTCACAACATATAATTGGTGAGGAGGATGTGCTGGTGATCCATGGCATCACAGCGTCCCTGACCATCAGAGATGGGGAGATGGTGACCTCCCAGCTACCTGATGACAGAATCAAATATATTCCACACACGTCATACAACATTCAGTCATGTTGACTTGATTTCAGCAGCGAGTGAAATATGATCATCTTCATCTTCTTACCTTGCCAATACTAATTCATATATTTTCTCTCCTCCAGGGCCTTCACACGTGCAGCAGCAGTGGCTGGATCTTGCAGACAAAGAATCCTCAGAGGAGCTGAATCATTGTAAGGGTGCACTGTCAGAGGACTCATGCTTACCATGCGCCAGCTCAGATACTCGCACGTCGGTGGGTCCAGTTAGACAGATATTTGGGTTTTCACCTGGTGACTCACACTTCACAAGTGAACAAGAGCAGATGATGGAGTCATGGACAGAATTGGCGAGTCCGCGTCAAAGGGCGCAGCCCTCTCCAAGCTCTGCTCAGCTGGACACAGATGCTGGACCCCGGGGGCCATCGATGAAAAGAAGAATCATTGAGCAGCAGCAGACAATGTGCGATGCACTTACAGGCCTTCCAAGCACACTGGCCATAATTGCAGCCAGAATGGAGGAGTCCACCTCAAGCATGAGTGGTTGTTGGCCAAAAGCATCTTAGCAGTCAGAGTAGGGATCTGTGCTGCCTGCCAATACCTCTGCTGAAGCCATAGGGGTTGCACCATGTAGGAGCAGTAGGAAAAGGAAGAGTAATGCTTTGCAGTTGCACAAGGGTATGCACATGGGTGTATGGCAAAATGTTATGTTAAGAAGTTTCCATTCTTCAGTAGAATCACATAAAACCTATTACTTTGCACCACTTTCCCATGTTGCCCATTCTTGTTTGCTGGCCGGCAACTTGTCATTTCATTTGTTTATTGATGAATGGGAAGACATGAATTGACGGGGACCAATGGTGGGTTGGGGGGGAGGGGGAGGGGGGATGTATAATGGGTAGATGGTTGTTTGCTGGACTGCTTTGTGTTAGTGGCACTGGAGTTGGGGGGGGTGGCTGCCGGGGGAGCAGAGTGGCCATTGATGTGGTTGTTAAATCGGTCCACTGGTGGCAACTAAGTGAACCTTGTCATAATAAGGGAATCCCTAGCATCCTGGATAGTAGTGTGAGCACCGGGTGCTGCATTGACATAATCATCTTCCTCCTCCACCTCTTCCTCTTCCTCTTGCTTCTCCAACTCTTCCTCCTCCACCTCTTCCTCCTTAGATTCCTCTGCAGATAATGTGCATTCAGCGCCTTGATCTTCCTGCAGCTCCAATCCTCCTGCACCAAAATGTTTGGCAGAGTGCAGTACACCACAGTCATTCTGAAGACCCTGGCTGGTGCATGTGGAGGGGCACCTCCAGATCTGTCCAGGCAGCTGAAGCGCATCTTGAACATGCTGATTGCTTGCTTAATGACACATCTGCTGGTCATAAGGCATTCATTGTACTGCTCTTGGGTTTCATTGGTTGGGTTTCTCATGAATGTCATCAGCCAAGTCTGAAGGGGGTACCCTTTGTCTTCCAGTAGCTACCATTTAAGTCTGCTTACAGGTCCAAAGGCATCAGCGGGCTTGGACTGCCGCAGGATCAAAGCATCATAGCATTTCCCCGGGAATCTAGTGTGCACCTCCATAAATATCTTTTCTGGTGGTTGTACAGCAGCTGCACATTGATGGAGTGGCAACCCTTGCGGTTTGTGAGTATGCCTGGTTGAGCTGGGGGTGTGATGACATCCTGCACCTGTGGGAAGCCAGCTAGAGACACACACCCGAGCGGCCGCTCATTCTAACTGGCATCATCACAGGCAAAGTTGGCATAATTGCCGGCACTGGCAAACAACCCACCAGACATCTGCCTTATGCATTTGTGTGCCGAACACTGGGAGATCTTGGATATGGCTTCGGCAGAGCCCTGGGAGGATCCAGAGGCAAAACATTTGAGGGCGGTGGTCACTTCCACAGTCACAGGTAATGCCTGACCACCAGGGAGCGGGTCTTCTTCTAGGAGGCTGCAGATATCTGCCATCACCTGACATGACAACCTGATCCTCCGGAAGCACAGCTCTTCTGACAGGTCAAGGAAACTCAGCCTCTGCCTGTACACCCTGTTTTACAGACAGTGCCTCCTGCGAGCTGCTCCTCTCTGTGCTGTTCAGCTGCAGGTCTGTCAACAGCAGCTGCTGATGTACATACTGTTCCTTGTCCAAGGTCCAATCTAAGGCAGCCAAGGTGCCACCCATCCTCGTCTGATTCTAAAAACCTCCATCCTCGTCTGATTCTAAAAACCTCCATCCTCGTCTGATTCTAAAAACCTCCATCCTCGTCTGATTCTAAAAACCTCCTTCCTCGTCTGATTCTAAAAACCTCCATCCTCGTCTGATTCTAAAAACCTCCATCCTCGTCTGATTCTAAAAACCTCCATCCTCGTCTGATTCTAAAAACCTCCAAAGTGTAGAAAGTAGCCTCTCAGTACAAGTACTGTGAACAAACCCTTTCCCATTCTTAGGTAAGAAAGCTGCTGTGATCACTGAGTATTTATTGGAGTATTTGCCTGAATTTTAATGAGCCCCTTGAATTGCCATTGAGTTCTCGCCTTGGGTCCAATGGCAAGCTCCAATGGTTTCAGGAAGCCTGTGAAACTTGTAGATGCACTGTTAAGTTTGGAACTGGGTTGAAATATTGCTGCTGTTGAGCAATTTGCATATTTAAAATCACTAACCCGCCTTTCCCAGGGGGCTTATGCGCAACCAGTGGGGGAGAGAACACCAGTGTAATATAGCTCTCACCATATGTACACTCTTCATTCATCATTGTGTTGTTTCTTCATAGAATCATCGAAATTTATGGCATAGAAGGAGGCCATTCACCCAATCATGTCTGTGCCAGCCGAAAAAGAGCTATCCAGCCTAATCCCACTTTCCAGCTCTTGGTCCGTAGCCTTGTAGGTTATGGCACTTCAAGTGCATATCCAAGTACTTTTTAAATGCAATGAGGGTTTCTGCCTCTACCCCCTTTCAGGCAGTGAGTTCCAGACCACCATCACCCTCTGAGTGAAAAATGTTCTCCTCAACTTCCCTCTAATCCTTCTACCAATTACTTTAAATCTATGCCCCCTGGTTATTTACCTATCTGCTGAGGGAAATAGGACCTTCCTATCCACTCTATCTAGGCCCCTCATAATTTTATACACCTCAATTAAGTGTCCCCTCAGCCGCCTCCGTTCCAAAGAAAACAACCCCAGCTTATCCAATCTTTCCACATAGCTAAAATTCTCCAGTCATGGCAACATCCTCTTAAATCTCCTGTGTACCCTCTCTAGTTCAATCACATTGTTTCTGTAATGTGGTGACCAAAACTGCATGCAGTACTCTAGCTGTGGCCTAACTAGTGTTTTATATAGTTCTAGCATAGCTTCCCTGCTCTTATATTCAATGCATCGGCTAATAAAGGAAAGTATCCCGTATGCCTTCTTAAACACCTTATTTACCTGTCTTGCTACCTTCAGAGATCTATGGACATGCACTCCAAGGTCCCCCTGTCCATCTACACTTCTCAGTATCCTACCATTTATTGTGTATCTGCCCATCTGACCAGTCCATTGATATTTTCCTGCAGTCTACAGCTTTCTTCCTCACTATCAACCATATGGCCAATTTTCGTATCATCTGCAAACTTCTTAATCATGTCCCCGACATTGAAGTCTAAATCATTGACATATACCATAAAAAGCAAGGGACATAGCACTGAGCCCTGCTAAACCCCACTGGAAACAACCTTCCAGTCACAAGAACACCAGTCGACCATTACCCTTTGCTTCCTGCCACTGAGCCAATTTTGGACCCAACTTGCCACTTTCCCTTGAATCCCATGGGCTTTTACTTTTCTGGCTAGTCTGCCATGTGGGATCTTGTCAAAAGCCTTGCTAAAATCCATGTAGACTACATCAAATGTGCTACCCTCATTGACCCTCCTCATTATCTCCTCAAAAAATTCAATCAAGTTAGTCAGACACGACCTTCCCTTAACAAATCCATGATGACGGTCTGTCCTGGATTAATCCATGCCTTTCTAAATGACGATGAATGCAGTCCCTCAGAATTTTTCCCAATAATTTGCCCACCACTGAGGTTAGGCTGAGTGGCCTGTAATTACTTGATCTATCCCTTTCTCCCTTTTTCTTATTGAAAAATCTGGGTGAAAGATCAAAGCCCAAAGTGCAAATAACACTGAAGTTGAAGACAATAAATGAAAAAACAAAGTAAGCCAGTTTGTGGTCAGGCGACATGAAACTTGGGTTAGAAAAGTCTTTAGATTGTATGAGAAAGTGAAAATGGAGGATGGTAAGGAATTCCATAGTTTTGAAATCTTGGGGAAGAATGAATTGGAGTAGAAGACAGTTTAATGGTCTAAATTGTCAAAAACCTTCCTGCTCATTTTAAAGCATAATTGTTAAGGCTTTAATTCTTAAATGATCACATAATAGCAATCATCACTGTTTTGACTAAAAAAACTTCCAGAGTAAATAGGTAAATAGATCTTGCATTTTGATGAATGCCTTGGTATTTAAAGGGTGTGCAATTGAAATGGATGTACAATTACAGCCTAGGAAGGTACAATTTCCGGATATGTTCTTCTGGCATGTGTCAGGATCACTGAAGTGGAAAAGGCTACCCTATAATCACATGTGAGTTATTTGTTGCTGCATAGAGCCTCAGACAGTGAAATTACAGCTTTTAGTTTCTATTTTTCCCCCTACTTTCCTCTCCAGAAAGCATTTATTCCTGATTTGGTTATGGTTCCACAGGTGCCAATCAATCTGGTCGCACATTTGACAGTCAGCATGGAGGGCATCACATAGAAACATAGAAGATAGGAGCAGGAATAGGCCATTCGGCCCCTCAAGCCTGCTCCACCATTCAATGCGATCATGGCTGATCATCCAAATTCAGTACCCAGTCCCTGCTTTCTCCCCATACCGCTTGATCCCTTTAACCTTAAGAAATATATCCAACTCCTTCTTGAATATATTTAATGAATTGGCCTCTACTGCCTTCTATGATAGAGAATTCCACAGGTTCACCACTCTCTGGGTGAAGAAATTCCTCCTCATTTCTGTCCTAAATGGCCTACCCCTTATCCTTAGACTGTGAGCCCTGGTTCTGGGCTTCCCGACCATCGGGAACATCCTTCCTGCATCTAGTCTGTCCAGTCCTGTCAGAATTTTATAAGTTTCAATGATATCCCCTCTCATTCTTCTAAACTCCAGCGAGTGCAAGCACAATCGACCCAATCTCTCCTCATACATCATCCCTGCCATCCCAGGCATCAGCCTGGTGAACCTTCGCTGAACTCCTTCCATGGCAAGAACATCCTTCCTCAGATAAGGCGACCAAAACTGCACACAATACTCAATATGTGGTCTCAACAAGGCCCTGTACAACTGGAGCAAGACATCCTTGTTCCCGTACTCAAACCCTCTCACTGCGAAGGCCAACATACCATTTGCCTTCTTAACCGCCTGCTGCACCTGCATGCTTACCTTCAGCGACTGGTGCACAAGGACACCCAGGTCTCGTTGCACTTCCCCTTCTCCCAA
The DNA here is from genome assembly GCF_052327205.1 of Somniosus microcephalus. Classification (NCBI taxonomy): domain Eukaryota; kingdom Metazoa; phylum Chordata; class Chondrichthyes; order Squaliformes; family Somniosidae; genus Somniosus; species Somniosus microcephalus. The sequence continues at coordinate 186,577,427 of NC_140993.1, read as the reverse complement.
TCTATTGCCATTCAGATAATAATCTGCCTTCCTGTTTTTGACACCAAAGTGGATATCCTCACATTTACACACATTATATTGCATCTGCCATGCTTCTGCCCAATCACCCAACCTGTCCAAATCATCCTGGAGTTTCTCGGCATCCTCCTCACAGCACACACGCCCACCCAGCTTTGTTTCATCTGCAAATATGGAGATATTACATCTAGTTCCCTTGTCTAGATCATTAATATATATTGTGAATAGCTGGGGTCCTAGGACCGATCCCTGCAGTATCCCATTAATCACTGCCTGCCGCTCGGAAAAAGACCTGTTTATTCCAACTCTTTGCTTTCTGTCTGCCAACCAGTTCTCTATCCAAGTCAATACCTTGCCCCCAATCCCATGTGCCTTAACTTTACACATTAATCTCTTATGCGGGACCTTATCAAAAGCCTTCTGAAAGTCCAAATACAGCACATCCACTGGTTCTCCCTTATCTATTTTACCAGTTGCATCCTCAAAAAATTCCAGTAGATTAGTCAAGCACGATTTACTTTTTGTAAATCCATGTTGACTTTGTCCCATCCTGTCACTGTTTTCCAAGTGCTCTGCTATTGCATCTTTTATAATGGACTCGAGCATTTTCCCCACTACCGATGTCAGGCTTACCGGTCTGTAATTCCCCGTTTTCTCTCTACCACCTTTTTTGAATAGTGGGGTAACATTAGCTACCCTCCCATCCATTGGTACTGTTCCAGATTCCATCAATTGTTGGAAGATGACCAGCAATGCATCTACTATTTCTAGGGCCACTTCCTTAAGTACCCTAGGATGTAGATTATCAGGCCCTTGGGATTTATCGGCCTTCAATCCCATCAATTTCCCTAACACCATTTCCCTACAAATACTGGTTTCTTTCAGTTCCTCCCTTTCATCAGACCCTATGTTCCCCGACATCTCTGGGAGGTTATTTGTCTCCTCATTTTGAACACAGAACCAAAATATGTATTTAATTGGCCTGCCATTTCTTTGTTCCCCTTTATAAAGTCCCCTGATTCTGATTGCAAGGGACCTACGCTTGACATCACCTATCTTTTTCTCTTCACATATCTATAAAAGCTTTTACAGTCAGTTTTTATGTTCCCTGAAAGCTTACTCTCATATTCTATTTTCCTCTTCTTAATTAATCCCTTTGTCCTCCTTTGTTGAATCCTAAACTGCTCCCAATCCTCAGGTTTACTGCTTTTTCTGGCATATTTATATCCTCTCCTTGGATCTTATGCTATCCCTATTTTTCCTTGTTAGCCACAGAGGAGCCTGATCTTGTCCTCACTCAAATCAGCCAGACACACTTCCAGCAGGGATCACTGGATAGCCATCAAGAGCAGATATCTCGGTCAATCTTCTCTCTAATCATGGCGCTCTAACCACCACTCTGACTGAGAACAGCTAACTCAAATGGGGGCTTCCTGATCAGCATGGTTCAGTTATTTGCTTTCAGTTGTAAACTTTCTGATCCACCAAAGAGCTCAATGTTATTGCTTAGCTTAGAAAAGGGCTGACATTCCCCTTTCCTTAAAAAAAAGGAAGTAAAACATCTTAGTCAAGCACCAACAAATTTTGGTAGCAACAATGAAAAAGTAGCTGCCAGGTATTGTGCACCTGCAATGACAATCTTATTTGCTTTTGTGATATTCATTGTTCTTCTGTATTCACAATTTTGTTTTTATCACAATACTCCAGGTTGTCTTCGACCTAAATGCTGCCTGAGTTTCTCCGTAATTATCTTTAACAAGGCCTTAAGGTTAATTGGCTATTTTTAGCTTTTCCTTGAATGTTTTAACACCTATCCTTGTGGGATAGGAATGCTGAGAACAGTGATAAACATGGGTGATTTATCCATCAATCTTTACTCATATTTACCTTTCTGCTAAGATTCACAAACTGAAAAATAATTACTCCAAATTACCAAAATATGAGAACTAACAATTGAATAACCTATAATTGCACAACCAAGTAAGTCATTAAATATGTCTGATTGATTTGAACAAGAGCTGAAAGTGATGTTGTTTGCACTTGTTTTGTGGTAATTATTTTAATGGAATATAGTGAGATTTTGGATGAGTTCAGGCTAAAATATTTAAATAATAGTAAATATTCAAACTTGTGGTGAGTTTTTCTTTATTAAAATAAGATTTTGAACAGAAATATACTTTCATTATTAAATTTATTACAGAAATCAATGAAAAGGGAGATAGCCATCATCCTGTTCTGACAAATACTTGTGTTGTTACAATGTATCTGATAATTTATTCAATTTATCTGGTGATTCAGTTCTCTTTGAAACAGAACGATACTCCAAAGGTTGTTTTTCCTGAGTGTTTCTACAGGATAAAATAAGCTTGTTACTCAGGTAGAAGGTTAAGTATTTAAAATCTTTTTACATTTTATTGTTCCGTTCAAGAGACAACTGATGCTAATCTTAAATTAAAAATCAATTGTGACCTTTTTGTCTAAATAAAATAACGTCATATTTCAAAGGTTATGAACTTCAACAATAGCTGGAGTTTAAAAAAGTAATTACTAAAGCAGCCAGAAATGCCATATTTCATCCTTTGAAAAAAGTGTGGATTAATTTTCAGTTCTGTGAATGATGAATTATCTTCCCTCTCTATTAGTCTCAAGCAGAGTCAGCGAGATTGTGTACACTGATGTGAAGCTTTTGTTACGTTTTGTACTGAGGGCCTTTGTCACTGATTGTTCTTTGCAGCTTTGAAAGTAAACATTTCCAGCCATTTTAACATCTGTAAAACATTTCCTATCATTGTGTAATTTAGGACATTATAGATGCAATTGAAGGATGTTTGCAATAAACTAAAAATACTGAGGGCATATTCAGCCTGGTACTAATTTTAATATAGGTTTACTGGCATGCGAAAAACAGCAGTCCAGTGATTAAGTTGCAGTAGACTGTCAAATGCCTGCTTCAGATTAAAGGGGCAGGCATTATCAGAAATCTTCTGGTAATTAGCATGGAAAGAAGCTTTTGTGGAGCATAAATATCAGAAGAGAGCAGTTGGCCGGATTCTGTGCTGTAGATTTTATGTAATCCTCCAAGGTCTCCCATGACAATGGCACTGAATTTCCGCCCCCACGGGTGCGTACAAGGTATGTATGCGCCCATAGGGGCTACGCAAGTTACGGGTTTAGGCATGCGCTCTTGACAGGTCATCTGAATACCCAAGAAAAGTGCCTCTGCGGGTGGAGAGTTGTGCTATTTGCTCAACTTCTGCCCGCTGAAAGGCTATAGAATTCTTACGCCTGGTAAAAGCAGGCTTAAATCCTGCTTTTACCAGCATAAGAGAAAAATATGATTTTATCACCCATTTATATAAATTAAAAACCCTGTACAATAAGGTAAGGTTCTATTAAGCACCATTAAGAAATATTTAAAAAAAATAAAAAAATTAAATTTTTGTTTAACATATGCCATTTTATTTAATGTTATATATGTAATGGTTTTAATTTATTTATTTCAGTGGTGCATTTTTGCAATCATCCCCATTCATACTTTTGACAGTTCTGTACGTACGGAACTTTCAAAAGTATGAAGGGGGATTCCCTTCTTCCATTGGTTGGGCTGGCCCACGTGATTCCAGGGTGCTTGTGACGTATCTACGGAACCAGCAGGTAGGTTCGTAGAATTTTTTCTGATCAGAGGCATTCGCCTGCAGGAAGCCGCCGACTGGAAATTCAGGGCCAATGCCTTTCTATATGGCAAAATAGTCAGCATACAGCACACCAGCATAATCTGTGAAACCTTTGCTGGACTATTCTGCAGGATGCCCCAGGTTGATCCACAGTTTCTGAAATAAAAACAGAAAATGCTAGAAATACTCAGCAGCAATGTTCCCCCGAATTTTCTTTTGGGTGTGTGGCCCCTTTAAAGGACTGCGTGGCCCGTTCACAGTTTTGCGCATGCATGAAATTTAACATTGGAAATGCCAGCCCTGGGCTGCATGGGACTGGCACAGAGCTGCGCAGCCATGCGGCCGCACAGCTTACAGGAATCATTGCTCAGCAGGTCAGGCAGCATCTGTGGAGAGAGAAAGAGAGTTAACAGAGAAGACCTTTCGTCAGAACAAATTCAGACATAGGCTTACCTAGACTAAAAATCCCAGGAATGCAGCCAATTATTGGAAAGTGGGTGAAGTTGGATCCAATTGACTTTAGCCATGCTGAATAGCTATGTAGCTTACTCCACTGGAGATAAAAATCACACGCAGTCCAAACCGCAATCTATGATGGTGGAGAAAAGTCTGTACATTTGACGCCAATAATTCTCAGTCATTTGCTGGAGAAAAATCACTGCAATGTTTTTGTCAGGCATGTTATCGCAATATTTTATTTCACCAAACTGGTCAGATTCTTTCCTTTTATCATATATAAATAATAGTTCTTCAGAGTTGACAAAAATGAAAGCTACTAAACAAAATTGCTCCTTTCACACACAAGAAAAATCAAAGGAGAAGCCACATTAGTGAGACACAGTAAATGCAAATTATTATTACATTAAATAACAGATACCATGACAGGATTATAAAGCTATAATTTCATTTTGGGTGTAATCATTTTATGAGTAGCCCTTTCCAACATCCTTCCCTATATTCTTTATTCTATGTAACATATTTTAGGATATATCAGCGTAGATAGATGCAATCTGCTTTCCGAAGTGAAGCGGAGCAGGACTCCTATGTGCCTAACATGGTAAGTGCTAACCCTACTATAATTTCTGAGGTCAGGTTCACTTGAATAATCGGGGCAAGCTCCAGCGATTGGAAAAACCTCTGATTTTTTTTATTTGTTCATGGGATGTGGGCATTGCTGGCAAGGCCAGCATTTATTGTCCATCCCTAATTTCCCTTGACAAGGTGGCAGTGGGCCGCCTTCTTGAACCGCTGCAGTCCGTGTGGTGAAGGTATTCCCACAGTGCTGTTCGGTCAGGAGTTCCAGGATTTTGACCCAGTGACACTGAAGGAACAGCCATATATTTCCAAGTAAGGATGATGTGTGACTTGGAGGGAAACTTGGAGGTGGTGGTGTTCCCATGCGCCTGCAGCCCTTGTCCTTCTAGGTGGTAGAGGTCGTGGGTTTGGGAGATGCTGCTGAAGAAGCCTTGGCGAGTAGCTGTAGTGCATCTTGTAGATGGTACACACTGCAACCACAGTGCGCCAGTGGTGGAGGGAGTGAATGTTTAAGGCGGTGGATGGCGTGCCAATCAAGCAGACTGCTTTATCGGGCTTCTTGAGTGTTGTTGGAGCTGCACTCATCCAGGCAAGTGGAGAGTATTCCTTCACACCCCTAACTTGTGCCTTGAAGATGGTGGAAAGGCTTTAGGGAGTAAGGAGGTGAGGCACTCGCTGCAGAATACCCAGCCTCTGACCTGCTCTTGTAGCCACAGTATTTCTGTGGCTGATCCAGTTAAGTTTCTGGTTAATGGTGACCCCCCAGGATGTTGATGGTAGGGGATTTAACAATGGTAATGCCATTGAATGTCAAGGGGAGGTGATTATATTTTCTCTTGTTGGAGATGGTCATTGCCTGGACTTGTGTGGCACAAAAGTTACTTGCCACTTATCAGCCCAAGCCTGAATGTTGTCCAGGTCTTGCTGCATGCAGACATGGATGGCTTCATTATCTGAGGAGTTGTGAATGGCACTGAACACTGTGCTGTCATCAGCAAACATCCCCACTTCTGACCTTATGATGGAGGGAAGGTCATTGATGAAGCAGCTGAAGATTATTGGCTCACCCATTTGTCGATGGGAAATAGTGCGCTTCTAGAGGCTTCAAATGCCTGCTTCAGCTTAAAGGGCAGATGTTATCAGAAGTCTTCTAGTAATTAGAGTGGCAGGGGGCTTGTGTGGAGTATAAATATCAGAACAGATCAGTTGGCCTTTTCTGTGCTGCACATTCTATGAAATCTATCAGAACCTCCAATAACAATGCCTTTTTATCAGGTGAAGTAGTCAGCATGCAGCGCACCAGCATGATCTGAGAGACCTTTGCTGAACTATACTGCAGGATGCTCCAGGTTGATCCAGATACCTAAGCCGCACCTTCAGCTTACCTGTGGTGTGTTCAGTGATGATTTTGATGGAGAAATAAGCCTATTATCGAGCTGGTTAGATATATCAACAGCCAAGGTTGTATAAGATAGCCTTTATCTCCAAGTAACCATGCAGACTCTTGCATTGCCAGGTTAAAGAGTACTGGTACTATGGAGCTTCCTCAAATAAAGGCATTGTGGCAGCTATCAGGAAAGCCTACATTCGCTTGCATGATGGTCTGTTGCTGGCCCCAAACAAGCTGGACACAGAGTGTGGTATCCTTTTCTGTTGACATATGTCTGGACATTTTGATACAGAGAGAACATTACTGGCATTTATCACTCATTGGGCCATGGGGAATCCTTCCACTTGGTAATATTGCAGTGGTCTGTCATGTTGGCATTGATTTTGTTACCATGCTTTTGATACCTCCAGCCTTGACATGTCCTATGCTCTCTTGGCCAGCCTCCCATCTTCCACTCTCCATAAACTTAAGCTCATCCAAAACACTGTTGCCCATATCCTAACTCGCACTAAGTCCCATTCACCCATCATCTCTGTGCTCGCTGACCTATATTGGCTCCTGAACTCACCCCTCCCTTTCTCTGTGACCTCTTCGAGCCTAACAATCCTCTGAGTGCTTTGCATTCCTCTAATGTTGGCCTCATGTGCATCCTGAACTTCCTTCGCCCTATTATTGGTGGCCGTGCTTTCAGTTGTTTAGGCCCTAAGCTTTGGAATTCCCTCGCTAAACCTCTGTGCCTCTTCACCTCTCTTTCGACCATTGAAACACTCCTTAAAACCAACAGGGACAAAACTACAAAGCCTCTTAAACTACCAAAATGGTGACCGCAATGTGCGCACACAATTCCAATTGTAAGTTCGCCGGGTGTCATATTTGTAAAGGGGGTAGCCCGCATGCACTTAAAGACCACTCACAGCATGCAGAGCAGGTAGATCATATCGGCAAACAATGTTGCCACTTTGGAGCTCCACACTCCAGCCTACGCACTTTCTTAATCTCCCACAGCTAAAAAAGCATTCAACAACATGAAGGACCCCCCCACCAGTGCTATTTAAAGGCATCATCAACTACTTACAGGTTAGTTGCTGGATTATTTCTTCCGGCAGTTGCTGCAATTCTTTGCGTTTTGGATGCTTTGCCTTACTTATTAAAATGTTCATTAGTCTACAGGGAGAGGTGTGGCTGGTGCTGAAGTACATTTTTGGTGAATCATTTGCTTTCAGACATGGGTGACCTATTAGGGTTTCCTCTTGACATTGAGCATGACTAGGAGAATGAGCAGAGGCCACGCAGAGCAGGACAAGCTGCTAGAAGAGGGAGGAGCATGAGGGGAGAAGGGCTCTCAGGAGGAGGCCAGATTGCTGGAGTGCTGTGACACCTTGGATGCCCCTTTGCACACTGGTATGCATGGCCATGATGGCAGCAGTCTGAGCTTCCATGGCAGCAAGCTGAGATTGCATGACAGCAGTCTGAGCTTCCACTGCGGCACTCAGAAATTGGGTAGATGCTGCATGTGCTGCAATGGAAGCTGAGACATCGGCCACCAGATGCTGCAGCAGGGTTGGTTCCAAGGTGTGCTGTTGAAGGTAGCCACCCATTCCACGTTGGAAAGAGTGAGCTTCAAGCTCTGCGCAAAGCGCTGTGTCAAGTTGCTGCCTGACTCCTCCATGCTCGTTGATATTGAACGCAGGCTTTCTGGCAAGCTTTCCAGTGCACCAAGCATTTGGGTGTGTACACCCATCAGCCTTCTTCTGTAGCCTGGCCCATCAAAATCATCATTGGAATCCTCTGTAGCAAAACTAGTATGCAACCTCGCTCTCCTGGCTGCAGTGCACGTGTGCCCGGTGTCTCACCACAGACAGATCCCACCCTTTATCCTATCCTCTAAATTACATGCAGTGTCAGTATCTGAACTGGTGCCTGCAACTGTGAGATTGAGTGATGGTACCTCGTCATCCTCACAGTCTTCTTGTTCTTCCTCCCCTGCCTGGGAAGGTTGCAGCTCTTGGGTATCTGAAAGGATTGTGGTGAATGGAGAGGTGAAAGTGAGAGGTGCATGCTTCCACCATTGGCAGCTTCTCAATCAGAAGAGATTTTGGGATGAGGATGAACATAAGAACATAAGAATTAGGAGCAGGAGTAGCCTGCTCCACCATTCAATGAGATCATGGCTGATCATCAACCTGAATTCCACTTTCCCACCCGATCTCCATATCCCTTGATTCCCCTAGAGTCTAAAAATCTATCTATCTCAGCCTAGGACATACTAAATGACTCAGCATCCACAGCCCTTTCAGGTAGAGAATTCCAAAGATTCACAACCCTCTGAGTGTGATGAGAGAAGGAGGATTGGGTATGCGGATACTCTTATCTTCAATCGTTGGTGGCCTCAGCAATGACCCTTCCCATAATGGCCAGCCCAGCCCCGTCTCCTCCATAGGGTTAGACTCTGCTGCCTCCGGTTGCATGCCACCTTCTCCTGCAAGAAGGAGGGAAGAATGTCGGTGAGTGTCGTGCAATCTTATAGAATATAAGAGCAGGGAGGTTATGCTTGAACTGTATAAAACATTAGTTAAGCCGCAGCTAGAATACTGCGTGTAGTTCTGGTCACCACATTACAGGAAGGATGTGATTGCACTAGAGTGGGTGCAGAGGAGATTTACGAGGATGTTGCCTGGGCTGGGGAATTTTAGCTATGAGGAAATATTGGATAGGCTGGAGTTGTTTTTTTTGGAACAGAAGAGACTGAGGGGAGACCTAATTGAGGTGTATAAAATTATGAGGGGCCTAGATAGAGTGGATAGGAAGGGTCCATTTCCCTTAGCAGAGAGGTCAATAAGGGGGCATAGATTTAAAGTAATTGGTCAGAAGTTTAGAGGGCATTTGAGGAGAATTTTTTTCACTCAGATTGTGGTGGGGGTCTGGAACTCACTACCTGAAAGGATGGTAGAGGCAGAGACCTTCATCACATTTAAAAAGTACTTGGATATGCACTTGAAGTGCCATAACCTACAAGGCTACGGACCAAGTGCTGGAAAGTGGGGTCAGGTTGGATAGCTCTTTGTCGGCCGGCACGGACAAGATGTCTGAATGGCCTCCTTCTTCTGTGCTGTAAATTTCTATGATTCTATGATCTGAGTGAGTGATGTGGCTGTCAGGATTGATTAGCTGCCAGTGTCTGCAAGCTTAAGATGTGGGTTTGAGGCTTGCAACAGTGCTAAGTGTGTGAGGGTTTGGTGAAGCAGTGCCCTGTGGTAGGGCTTTCCAGTCTATTTGTATTGTGACTCCCTCAAAAAAGTGAAGGATGTTCTTCAGATAGGATTGCCCCTTTCTGAATCCACATTGACTGTTGTTTACTAGGGTGTTTTTGTACAGATAATCCTCAAATTTACTCCTAATTTACAGCTTTGTTTATTTTTTTTGAATTTTCCGCCCCTTTTCGTTACTGCGGCCGCTCTACCTACCTATTTACTTACCTGCTTCCCCTCTGGGCTTACCTGCCTTTCCGTTGCTGTTCGGCCGCCTCGTTTCCCGTGGGTTTGTTGCTGCTGCCGTCACTTTAGGGACTACCTACCTTGCGTCTGGGCTTAACTGTCTCACCGCCGTCGCTCGGCCGCTTGGTTTCCCGCGGGTCCGTTGCTGCTGCACCGCTTTTGGGGGTCTACTTGCCTTGCCTATGGGCCTACCTGTCTCGCCTCTAGACCTACCTGCCTCGTCTCTGGGCCTACCTGCCTCGTCTCTGGGTCTACCTGCCTCGTCTCTTGGTCTACCTGTCTCGCCTCTGGGTCTACTTGTCTTGCCTCTAGACCTACCTGTCTCGTCTCTGGGCCTACCTGTCTCGTCTCTGGGCCTACCTGTCTCGCCTCTGGGCCTACCTGTCTCATCTCTGGGCCTACCTGTCTCGCCTCTGGGCCTACCTGTCTCGCCTCTGGGCCTACCTGCCTCGCCTCTGGGCCTACCCGTCTCACCTCTGGGTCTACCTGCCTCGCCTCTCGGCCTACCTGCCTCGCCTCTGGGCCTACCTGACTCGCCTCTGGGCCTACCTGTCTCGCCTCTGGGCCTACCTGTCTCGCCTCTGGGCCTACCTGTCTCGCCTCTGGGCCTACCTGCCTCGCCTCTGGTCCTACCTGTCTCACCTCTGGGTCTACCTGCCTCGCCTCTGGGCCTACCTGTCTCACCTCTGGGTCTACCTGCCTCGCATCTGGGTCTACCTGTCTCGCCTCTGGGCCTACCTGTCTCACCTCTGGGCCTACCTGCCTCGCCTCTGGGCCTACCTGTCTCACCTCTGGGTCTACCTGCCTCGCCTCTGGGTCTACCTGCCTCGCCTCTGGGCCTACCTGCCTCGCCTCTGGGTCTACCTGTCTCGCCTCTGGGTCTACCTGTCTCACCTCTGGGCCTACCTGTCTCGCCTCTGGGCCTACCTGTCTCACCTCTGGGCCTACCTGTCTCGCCTCTGGGCCTACCTGTCTTGCCTCTGGGCCTACCTGTCTCGCCTCTGGGCCTACATGCCTCGTCTCTGGGCCTACCTGCCTCGTCTCCGGGTCTACCTGTCTCACCTCTGGGCCGACCTGTCTTGCCTCTGGGCCTACCTGCCTTGCCTCTGGGCCTACCTGTCTCGCCTCTGGGTCTACCTGTCTCACCTCTGGGTCTACCTGCCTCGCCTCTGGGCCTACCTGTCTCGCCTCTGGGTCTACCTGTCTCGCCTCTGGGTCTACCTGTCTCGCCTCTGGGCCTACCTGCCTTGCCTCTGGGCCTACCTGTCTCGCCTCTGGGTCTACCTGTCTCGCCTCTGGGTCTACCTGTCTCGCCTCTGGGTCTACCTGTCTCGCCTCTGGGCCTACCTGCCTCGCCTCTGGGCCTACCTGCCTCGCCTCTGGGTCTACCTGCCTCGCCTCTGGGTCTACCTGCCTCGCCTCTGGGTCTGCCTGCGTCGCCTCTGGGTCTACCTGCCTTGCCTCTGGGTCTACCTGTCTCGCCTCTGGGTCTACCTGCCTCGCCTCTGGGTCTACCTGCCTTGCCTCTGGGCCTACCTGCCTCGCCTCTGGGCCTACCTGTCTCGCCTCTAGGCCTACCTGCCTCGCCTCTGGGCCTACCTGCCTCGCCTCTGGGCCTACCTGCCTCGCCTCTAGACCTACCTGCCTCGCCTCTAGACCTACCTGTCTCACCTCTGGGCCTACCTGCCTCGCCTCTAGACCTACCTGCCTCGCCTCTAGACCTACCTGCCTCGCCTCTAGACCTACCTGCCTCGCCTCGGGACTTATCTGCCTCGCCCCTAGGCCTACCTGTCTCACCTCTGGGCCTACCTGCCTCGCCTCTAGACCTACCTGTCTCGCCTCTAGACCTACCTGTCTCGCCTCTAGACCTACCTGCCTCGCCTCTGGGCCTACCCGCCTTGCCTCTAGACCTACCTGTCTTGCCTCTAGACCTACCCGCCTCACCTCTGGGCCTACCTGCCTCGCCTCTAGACCTACCTGCCTCGCCTCTAGACCTACCTGTCTTGCCTCTAGACATACCTGCCTTGCCTCTGGGCCTACCTGTCTCACATCTAAACCTACCTGCCTCGCCTCTAGACCTACCTGCCTCGCCTCTAGACCTACCTGCCTTGTCTCTGGGCCTACCTGCCTCGCCTCTAGACCTACCTGCCTTGTCTCTGGGCCTACCTGCCTCGCCTCTAGACCTACCTGCCTCGCCTCTAGACCTACCTGCCTTGTCTCTGGGCCTACCTGCCTCGCCTCTAGACCTACCTGCCTTGTCTCTGGGCCTACCTGCCTCGCCTCTAGACCTACCTGCCTCGCCTCTAGACCTACCTGCCTCGCCTCTAGACCTACCTGCCTCGCCTCTAGACCTACCTGCCTTGTCTCTGGGCCTACCTGCCTCGCCTCTAGACCTACCTGCCTCGCCTCTAGACCTACCCGCCTCGCCTCTGGGCCTACCTGCCTCGCCTCTGGGCTTACCTGCCTCGCCTCTAGACCTACCTGCCTTGCCTCTGGGCCTACCTGCCTCGCCTCTAGACCTACCTGCCTCGCCTCTAGACCTACCTGCCTCGCCTCTAGACCTACCTGCCTCGCCTCTAGACCTACCTGCCTCGCCTCTAGACCTACCTGCCTCCCCTCTAGACCTACCTGCCTCGCCTCTAGACCTACCTGCCTTGCTTCTGGGCCTACCTGCCTCGCCTCTAGACCTACCTGTCTCACCTCTGGGCCTACCTGCCTCGCCTCTAGACCTACCTTCCTCGCCTCTGGGCCTACCTGCCTCGCCTCTGGGCCTACCTGCCTCGCCTCGGGACCTACCTGCCTCGCCTCTAGGCCTACCTGTCTCGCCTCTAGACCTACCTGTCTCGCCTCTCGACCTACCTGCCTCGCCTCTGGGCCTACCCGCCTTGCCTCTAGACCTACCTGTCTTGCCTCTGGGCCTACCTGTCTTGCCTCTAGACCTACCCGCCTCACCTCTAGGCCTACCTGCCTCGCCTCTAGACCTACCTGTCTTGCCTCTAGACCTACCTGCCTTGCCTCTGGGCCTACCTGTCTCACCTCTAAACCTACCTGCCTCGCCTCTAGACCTACCTGCCTCGCCTCTAGACCTACCTGCCTCGCCTCTAGACCTACCTGCCTTGCCTCTGGGCCTACCTGCCTCGCCTCTAGACCTACCTGCCTCGCCTCTAGACCTACCTGCCCCGCCTCTAGACCTACCTGTCTCGCCTCTAGACCTACCCGCCTCACCTCTGGGCCTACCTGCCTTGCCTCTAGACCTACCTGTCTTGCCTCTAGACCTACCTGCCTTGCCTCTGGGCCTACCTGTCTCACCTCTAAACCTACCTGCCTCGCCTCTAGACCTACCTGCCTCGCCTCTAGACCTACCTGCCTCACCTCTAGACCTACCTGCCTCGCCTCTAGACCTACCTGCCTCGCCTCTAGACCTACCTGTCTCGCCTCTAGACCTACCCGCCTCACCTCTGGGCCTACCTGCCTCGCCTCTAGACCTACCTGCCTCGCCTCTAGACCTACCTGCCTTGCCTCTGGGCCTACCTGCCTCGCCTCTAGACCTACCTGCCTCGCCTCTAGACCTACCTGCCTCGCCTCTAGACCTACCTGCCTCGCCTCTAGACCTACCTGCCTCGCCTCTAGACCTACCTGCCTTGCCTCTGGGCCTACCTGCCTCGCCTCTAGACCTACCTGTCTCGCCTCTGGACCTACCTGCCTCACCTATGGGCTTACCTGCCTCGAATATAGGCATACCTGCCTCACAGCCGCCGCCTCGTCTACCACGGGACTGCTGCTGCTGTCGTCGCCGTTCTGGGCCTATCTGCCTCGCCGCCGCTTTTATCATCGCTGCCGCACGACCGCCTCATCTCCCGCAGGTTCGCTGTTGCTTTTTATTTATTATTATGTGTATCCTGAGCGCGAAAGTGGTTATTATATATAGTCGCCAAACACTCTTGGAATTACGGAACATTCCAGTTGTTTTTTACGGAAATACAGACATCACAACAAGAAACTTAACAAAAGACTTTCCTGTGGAGGTACTGAAGGACAATGGAGAGCAGCGGGGGCAGGGGAGTCCACCCCTCGACCAGAACCATCAGGCCCCGGGGAGTAGGTACAGACGAGCCCACAGGCGGGTGTCGCGAGCAGGCCTGCTAGTTAGATCACGCAGACGGGGGTGGAAACCAGCTTTGCCCAGCATTCTCCTTGCCAATGTTCAATCTCTGGCAAATAAGATTGACGAGTTGAATTGCCGTATTGCCTCACAGCGGGACATTAGGGAGTGCTGTGCCATGTTTCTAACAGAGTCGTGGATAACCTCCATGATACCTGATGAGGCGGTGCAGCCCCAGGGATTCCTTCTGTTTCGGGCCGACAGAACAGCTGATTCAACGGGGAAGAACAGAGGTGGGGGTGTCTGCTGCCTGATCAACAACAACTGGTGCACAGATGTCCAGGTACTTTCACAACACTGTTCACCTAATTTAGAACTACTAACAATTAAGTGTCGCCCTTTTTATTTACCGAGGGAAATCTCTGCTATTCTCATGGCAGCAGTCTACATTCAGCCACAAGCTGATGCAAACGCTGCACTGAGTGAACTTTACAGTGAGGTCAGTAAACTTCAGAACCGGTATCCCGAGGCAGTTCCTATCATTGCGGGAGACTTCAACCATTGTAGTTTAAAGAAAGTATTGCCGAAATACTTTCAACACATCTCCTGTCCGACAAGAAATGGAAAAACTCTAGATCACTGCTATACAACAATAAAGCACGCCTAACGTGCCATTGCTCGGCCGGGCTTCAGCAAATCAGACCACATTTCCGTACTCCTACTTCCTGTTTACAAACAGAAGTTAAAGGTCCCCAACTCTTTACAATCTATATTAACGATTTGGAGGAGGGGACCGAGTGTAACATATCAAAGTTTGCAGATGATACTAAGACGGGAGGGAAAGTAGTGAGTGAGGAGGACATAAAAAACCTGCAAGGGGACATAGACAGGCTAAGTAAGTGGGCAGAGATTTGGCAGATGGAATACAATACTGGAAAGTGTGAGGTTATGCACTTTGGCAGGAAAAATCGTAGAACAAGTTATTATCTTAATGGCAAGAAACTGAAAGTACTGAAGTACAAAGGGACAGGGTAACACAAAGAATTCGACCCAACACAATCGTCGCTAAGCAAAAGGAAAAATATCTGACATATTGGGCAGAAACAACAAAAACCCAAAGCAAACTCAATTGCTACTTGGCCCTAAACAGACAATACAACATAGCTGATTACCTGACCATGGTAAAGGATAACAAACTGAGAAGAACCTTGACAAGGTACAGACTTAGCGAACATAGCCTAGCGATCGAAAAAGGCAGACACAGGCAGACCAGGCTGCCAAGAGAAGACAGGATATGCTCTCACTGCAGTCAAGGAGTAGTGGAGACAGAGATGCACTTCCTCACAGCCTGTGGAAAATATCAGGACATCAGGGAGAATTTCTACCAAAAATTCTCACAAATATGCCCTGAATTCAGAAATCTGAATGACAACCAAAAACTCCCATTCCTACTGGGAGAGGAGAGAAGCTGTGTAACACTGGCGGCACACTATGTTACAGCTTGCCATGAACAGAGGGACAACCAGTAAACTAAGAAAAGAATATATATAAACAATGCAAATGTATATTTATACACTCAGGGATATACCTGTTTATACACTGTATGAATAGAACTGCGTTTATGTGCTCAACCATAAATGTATTTTGATGCTTTGGCAACATAAGATGTAACTTATCATGCCAATAAAGCGATTTGAATTGTGAATTGTGGGTCCTGGTGCACGAAACTCAAAAGGTTAGTATGCAGGTGCAGCAAGTGATTAAGAAGGCCAATGGAATGTTGGCTTTCATTGCTAGGGGGATAGAATATAAAAATAGGGAGGTATTGCTTCAGTTGTACAAGGTATTGGTGAGACCGCACCTGGAATACTGCATACAGTTTTGGTGTCCATACTTAAGAAAAGACATACTTGCTCTCGAGTCAGTACAAAGAAGGTTCACTCGGTTAATCCCGGGGATGAGGGGATGGACATATGAGGAGAGGTCGAGTAGATTGGGACTCTACTCATTGGAGTTCAGAAGAATGAGAGGCGATCTTATTGAAACATATAAGATTGTGAAGGGGTTGGATCGGGTGGATGCGGGGAGGATGTTCCCGATGATGGGTGAAACTAGAACTAGGGGGCATAGTCTTAGAATAAGGGGCTGCTCTTTCAAAACTGAAATGAGGAGGAACTACTTCACTCAGAGGGTGGTAGGTCCATGGAATATGCTGCCCCAAAAAGCTGTAGAAGCTACATCATTACATAAATTTAAAACAGAAATAGACAGTTTCCTAGAAGTAAAGGGAATTAAGGGTTACGGGGAGCGGGCAGGAATTTGGACATGAGACTAGGTTCGGATCGGTCATGGCCCTGTGGGTAGCGGAGCGGGTCCAGGGGCCGTGTAGCCTGATCCTGCTCCAATTTCGTGTGTCTAATTCTGTTAGATTCAGGAGATGGTTCTGTGATAGTGGATTGGCGGTTAGGATCAGATCAGCCATGATCTTATTGAATGGCGGAGCAGGCTCGAGGGGCCGATTGGCCTACTCCTGCTCCTATTTCTTATGTTCTTATGTTCTTATGTAGCACACCCACAACAGTAAAAACGGTGCGAAGCTGGACAGCGGACACAGAACTACAACTGCAGGGTGGGCTGGAAATAACGGACTGGAGTGTTTTCAAGAACCCAGACCTGGATGTGTATGCAGGCCACGTTACTGGATACATTAACAGACTGGCGGATGAATGCATTCCTACCAAGACTGTCCATTTATTTCCTAACTGCAAACCATGGATGAACTCAGACATCCGCAACAAACTAAGAGAACGGCGTACCGCTTTCAATCAGGGGACACCGAACTCTACAAGAAGGCCAAGTATGACCTCAGAAAGGCTATCAAAGCAGCAAAAAGAGAGTATAAGCACAAACTAGAGTCTCAGTACGGCAGGGGCTCCGACGCCAGACGCATGTGGCAGGGACTAAGGGCCATCACCAACTACAAGGGGAGCTCAGCGGGAGTCACCAACACCGATCCCTACCAGACGAACTGAATACTTTTTATGCTCGCTTTGAGAGGGAGAACACTGAGCCGGCCATCAAAACCCCCAGCCACCCAGAGGATTACACATTACAGCTGACTGAATCCGAGGTCCGGAGAACCTTCAGGAGGGTGAAAGCACGGAAGGCAGCCAGCCCAGACGGGGTTTCACCCCGTGTCTTCAAGACCTGCGCAGACCAGCTGGCTCCTGTGTTCATGGACATTTTTAACATCTCATTGCAGCAGTCTGTTGTACCAGTGTGCTTCAAGGAGACAACCATTGTGCCGTTACCTAAGAAGACCAAGGTAACAGGCCTCAATGACTATCGTCCCGTGGCTCTAACATCTATAGCCATGAAGTGCCTGGAAAAGCTGGTCATGACACACATAAGCAGCATCATATCCGATTCCTTGGACCCGTTCCAGTTTGCATATAGGGCGAACAGCTCTGTAGACGATGCCATCTCCCTAACACTACACACTGCCCCGGAACACCTAGACAGGAGGGACACTTACGTCAGACTGTTGTTCATTGACTACAGCTCTGCATTTAATACTATTATTCCCTCCAAGCTGGTCCTGAAACTGAGGGACCTAGGCCTGGGCACCCCCATTTGCAATTGGATTCTGGATTTCCTGACTGGTAGGCCTCAAGTGGTGAAAATAGGGAACAACACCTCATCCACTCTGGTCCTCAACACCGGAGCGTCACAAGGCTGCTGCCTCAGTCCTTGGCTGTACTCTCTGTTTACACATGACTGTACAGCCATACACAGCAACAACTGGATTATCAAGTTTGCCGATGACACCACAGTAATTGGCCTGATAAGCAACGATGACGAGGCGGAGTACAGAGATGAGATAGTCCAGCTGATGAGATGGTGCAATGACAACAACCTTGCCCTGAACGTTGGCAAGACTAAGGAGCTCATCGTGGACTTCAGAAGCCACCGAGGGAACCATCGCCCCATCAGCATAGATGGGACACCAGTGGAAGTCGTCAGTTGCTTCTGATTCCTGGGACTGCAGATCTCTGATGACCTGGCCTGGAACCATAATACTGAGGCTATGCTGAAGAAGGCACACCAGCACCTCTACCCTCTACGGTGCCTGAGGAAATGCGGCATAAGCACACAGTGGCTTGTGAACTTTTACCGCGGCACCATAGGGAGTGTCCCGACGAGTGGTGTCCATGTGTGGTATGGTAACACCACTGCACAGAACAAGAAAGCCATCCAGAGAGTTGTGAATATGGCAGAAAAGATCATCGGGTCTGCACTTCCGTCCATCGAGGAGATCTTCCAGACCAGGTGCTGGAACAAGGCCCGCTCCATCATCCAGGACCCCAATCACCCTGGGCACAAACTGTTCTCCCTCCTGCGGTCCGGACGTCGGTACCGCAGCATCCGAACCAGGACCAGCAGGTTTAAGAACAGTTTCTATCCACAGACAGTGCGCCTACTGAACTGCTAACCGCACTGCCCCACATATTATAGTTATATGTTTATGTAAATATATATATTATATACTTATACAGGTAGACTATCCTTTATCCGAAAACCTCGGGACCAGCCGAGTTTCGGATAAAGGAGAATTTCGGATTTCGGAAGGTGGGTCGGCGGGGGGTTGTGCGCACGACTTACGCTGACGCTCAGCGTAAGTCAGTCGGGGTCGGGGCCGGCGGGGTACGCGGGGGGGGTGGGTCGGCGGGGTCCGCGGGCGGGTCGGGGCTGGCGGTTGTCGGGGCTGGCGGGGTCCGCGGGGGGGTCGGCGGCTGGCGGGGTCCGCGGGGGGGTCGGCGGTTGTCGGGGCCCGCGGGGGGGGGGTCGGCGGTTGTCGGGGCTGGCGGGGTCGGCGGTTGTCGGGGCCCGCGGGGGGGGTCGGCGGTTGGCGGGGTCCGCGGGGGGGGTCGGCGGTTGTCGGGGCTGGCGGGGTCCGCGGGGGGGTCGGCGGTTGTCAGGGCTGGCGGTGTCGGCGGTTGTCGGGGCCGGCGGGGTCCGCGGGGGGGTCGGCGGCTGGCGGGGTCCGCGGGGGGGTCGGCGGCTGGCGGTTGTCGGGGCTGGCGGGGGGTCGTGCGCACGACTTACCCTTTATCCGAACTTCCGCAACCGGAACCCTCTAAAAACCGAAGGTTTTTTCGTTCAGCGTAAGTCGTACGCACGACTTACGCTGAACGAAAAAACCTTCGGTTTTTAGAGGGTTTCGGTTTTCGGAAGTCCGGATAAAGGGTAGTCTACCTGTATTACCATATATTTATCATATTACATTACTATTATTTCCAGTGGTAATTGAGGCTTTTTTTGCACTATGCATCATATCCTGCAACTTGGATTGTTATTACTATACTTTCTGCTTATTTGCTTATTGTTTTTATTTATACTTGTTTTAATTTTTTGATTTTATATTTATATGCTTGTATTGTGGGAGTGAGTGGGGAGTAAGTATTCTATTGTACTAGTTACATATGGCAATAAAATGATCTTGAATCTTGAATCTTGAATCTTGAAATTAATATTTAATTGTATTCTTTTACATGGAATGAAGTATGAGTAATTAATCTGTGGTTCTTTGTGTCTGTTTTGTCACCCTTTTTGAATATTGTGTCATAGAAACCCATTCCTAGCATCTAGTGATTCTCATTATTATTGTTGTTGCCTCACAAACCCCTCACTAGTCTCAGCACTATGGGACAAATGCCATCTAATCCTGGGGATTTATTTATTATGAGTGTTTTTGGCCTTGCAACTCATTTATATTGAAGTCATTAATTTTGAATAAGTTAATAGGGAGGATACATGACTGATATCTTTCCTTGTGAATATTTGGACAAAATAATCATTCAGAATATTTACTAACTTAAACTCCTCCTCCTCCTCCTAGTCTGCTGTTTCTTTTATGATTCTCACTTCTTCTGTGACTACCCACTTACTGGTGTAGCACTGAAACAATGTTGTACTCTTACCTTTTACCTCTGCAGCGATTTTTTTTTACAGGTCTCCCATTGCAACTTTTAACGTGTTTTTATGTGTTTTTATTGTAATCTCAATTAACCTTATCCTCTTTCTCTTTGCAGGTTTTTTTGGTTAATTAATTTGGGGTCATGCTTGTTTAGTCCGACGTCCTGATTCTAAGCATGTATTTATCATAATTTTAAAAAATGCATTCTGGGGCTATGGGCATCACTAGCAAGGCCAGCATTTATTGCCTATGCCTGCCAGCAAAGGTGGTGGTGGACCTTCTTCTTGAACTGCTGCATTCTATGTGGTGAAGGTACCCCACAATGTTATTAGGCAGGGACTTCCAGGAACTTGACCCAGCGACCATGAATTTGACTCAGCGAATCATGCTAAACGTTATGCCTTAAAAGGTGTTCCAATTGTATTGTCAAACAAATTTTGGCCAGCAACCTTTGTAAGCTGTTCCTTTATTACATTGAATATTTGTTTTATTCATTTCTGGGATGTGGGCGTCACTGGCAAGGCCAGCATTTATTGCCCATCGCTAATTGCCCTTGAGAAGGTGGTGGTGAGCTGCCTTCTTAAACTGCTGCAGTCCATGTGGCGAAGGTGCTCCCACAGTGCTGTTAGGGAGGGAGTTCCAGGATTTTGACCCAGTGATAATGAAGGATCGGCAATATACTTCTAAGTCAGGATGGTGTGTAACTTGGAGGGGAACTTGGAGGTGGTGGTGTTCCCATGTGCCTGCTGCCCTTGTCCTTCGAGGTGGAAGAGGTCGCGGGTTTGGGAGGTGCTGCTGAAAAAGCCTTGGCGAGTTGCTGCAGTGCATCTTGTAGATGGAACACACTGCAGCCATGGTACACCAGTGGTGGAGGGAATGAATGTTTAAGGTGGTGGATGGGGTGCCAATCAAGCGGGCTGCTTTGTCTTGGATATTGTCGAGCTTCTTGAGTGTTGTTGGAGCTGTACTCATCCAGGCAAGTGGAGAGTATTCCATCACACTCCTTACTTGTGCCGTGTAGATGGTAGAAAGGCTTTGTGGAGTCAGGAGGTGAGACACTCGCCACAGAATACCTAGCCTCTGACCTGCTCTTCTTGCCACAGTATTTATGTGACTGGTCCAGTTAAGCTTCTGGTCAATGGTGACCCCCAGAATGTTGATGGTGGGGGATTCGGCGATGGTAATGTCATTGAATGTCAAGGGGCAGTGTTTAGACTCTCGCTTGTTCGAGCTAGTCATTTCCTGACATATCTGTGGTGCGAATGTTAACTGCCACTTATCAGCCCAAGCCTGAATATCGTCCAGGTCTTGTTGCATGCAGGTATGGACTGCTTCACTATCTGAGGGGTTGTGAGGGGTTGTGAATGGCACTGAACAATGTGCACTCATCAGCGAACATCCCCACTTCTGACCTTATGATGGAGGGAAGGTCATTGATGAAGCAGCTGAAGATGGTTGGGCCTAGGACACTGCCCTGAGGAACTCCTGCAGTGATGTCCTGGGGCTGTGATGATTGACCTTCAAATCACCACAACCATCTTCCTATGTGCTAGGTATGACTCCAGCCAGTGGAGAGTTTTCCCCCCGATTCCCATTGACTTCAGTTTTACTAGGGCTCCTTGATGCCACACTTGGTCAAATGCTACCTTGATGTCTGGGGCAGTCACTTTCACCTCACCTCTGGAATTCAACTCCTTTGTCCATGTTTGGACCAAGGCTGTAAAGAGGTCAGGAGCTGAGTGGTCTTGGCAGAACCCAAACTGGGCATCAGTGAGCAGGTTATTGGTGAGTAAGTGCTGCTTGATAGCACGGTCGATGACACCTTCCATCACTTTGCTGATGATTGAGAGTAGAGTGATGGGACAGTAATTGGCCGGATTGAATTTGTCCTGTTTTTTGTGGACAGGACAGACCTGGGCAATTTTCCACATTGTCGGATAGATGCCAGTGTTGTAGCTGTACTGGAAAAGCTTGGCTAGAGGCGCGGCTAGTTCTGGAGCACAAGTCTTCAGCACAATAGCCGGGATGTTGTCGGGGCCCATAGCCTTTGTTGTATCTGTAGGGTATGTGCCTTTAAGAGCCACTGTGTACTGTAATGCCGGTAATGGCCACTCGGGCTATATAAGCCTGTATATTGTGTTGTATCAGTTAGTTCCCCTGCAGACTTTGTTCAGTAAACACCTGTGAAACCAACTCCTGTCTTCAGTGTCTCTATTAACACACGGATACAACAGTGGCGACGAATCGGAAACGGACCTACCTGCAATTCGGCAGCACCTCAAGGACATCGATTCCTCTGGCGTCCAAAGTCGAAGAAAATCAAGAAAAAGCTAAAGCTGTGGTTTCCCCAGCTGGCCAAGCTGGTGGCAGGTACTGCAGTGATCCTTCCTGGGCATCGGGCTGGGGCTCCAGTGGCTGGCTCTGCAACTAGGCCAAGCAGCAAAGGCGGAGGCAAGCAGTAACAGATGGGGAGGGAGCACTTGGGAGACGGCCGGCGCTGCAAGCAGGTCGGCGTTCAGACCTAGCAGAGAGAGTCCGGCGGGAACGAGTCTCCACCTGTAAATAAATAAATAAAAAGAAGGGAAACCCACGGGAAACAGCGTTGTCATCGGCAGCAGTGGCGGGGAAGCGCAGGAAGCGCCATATCTTTTCTGCAGAAAAGAAAGAAAAGCGCGGGAAGCGCCATTTTTTTTCTAGGATGCCTAAGTCTGGCAAGATTGATGCTTTTGATAATGAGATAGAGGATTGGACCACATATGTGGAAAGAGTGGAGGTATATTGCACCGCAAATGGAATAGAAAATGAAAAAAAAGCGTCAGTACTTCTAAATCTAATGGGCGCAAAGACATACGGGCTGTTACGAAACTTAATCAATCCAGCCAAACCAAAGGACAAGAATTTTAAAGAAATTGTTGATACCCTACAGGAGCACTTAAACCCAACACCGCTGCTGATAGCGGAACGATTCAAATTCTTCAAGAGGAATCAACACAAAAATGAAAGTAACGCTGATTACCTCACCGAATTAAGAAAGCTATCAAAGCACTGCCAATTCGGGGCAGGACTAGTAGATTATCTTCGAGACAAATTCGTCTGCGGTCTCCTAAGTGAAGGAACACAGAAAAGGCTGCTTTCTGAAAAAGATTTAACACTGGACAAGGCTTTCAGTATGGCTGTATCATACGAAGCAGCCGCAAGAGGAGCTGCAGAGATACAACAAAAGACACAGGACTTCGGCACCCATGAAATGACACAGGGTTTCGAGAGATGTTATCGCTGCAGCAGATCCACCCATGACCAGAGGGACTGCTGGTTCAAGGACAAAGCATGCAGGCAATGCGGAAAGATTGGACACATTGCACGGGTATGCCGATCTGGACAAAAAAAATCCACGGACAGGGAAAAAAAAATCAATAAAGAAAAGTACAGAAAGGTACAAATGATGACGGACAGTAGCTCCGAAGACCAAAAGAGCGATAGCGACTCCGAAAACAAGAGACTAAGCTGTCTCAAATTACATAATGTAATTGCCAAAGAAGATCACCAGACCATTTGGGTTACCCTCACAATAGCAGGGTCCCCAGTTAAGATGGAGCTAGATACAGGATCAGCTCTGACCGTCATAAATCGACGGGATTACGAGCGGCTATTTCCGCATGTACCTTTAAAAGACACATCCATTATCTTGAAAACATATACGGGGCAGAAAGTATACCCCAAAGGAAAAACAAGGGTGCCTGTTGCATACAACGGCAAGGAAATACAAAAGTTGTATTTATACGTTCTACAAGATGGTGGTCCACCGCTGTTGGGACATGAATGGATCAGGAAAATACATTTAGACTGGCACTCCATTCAGGCACTGACGGTGACCAGTAAGAAAAAAAACGATGATGACGTCATACCTGAACGATTAAAAGACATCTTGGCCAACGCCAAAGAAGTGTTTCAAGAGAAACTAAGAACCTTAAAAGGCATCACCGCCTCAATAAAAGTGGAAGATGCGGCAATTCCCAAGTTTTTTAAGGCAAGACCGGTGCCATAAGCAATTCGTCCAGCAGTCGAGGCAGAGCTGGAGAATTTGGAAAAGGCAGGCGTATTATCCAAAATAGATTGGAGCGAGTGGGCAACACCCATCGTCCCAGTCATGAAGGAAGCGTTGAATAATGATAAATCTGAAGAACAGAGAAAAATTCACATCTGTGGAGACTGCAAGGTGACTGTAAACCCAGTCCTTCACACAGTACAGTATCCTCTTCCGAGGATAGAAGATATTTTTGCCTCACTATCCGGAGGGAAACGTTTCACCAAAATTGACTTGGCACAGGCATATCTACAGATGGAGGTTGAAGAGGCCTCTAAAAAGTATCTCACGATAAATACACACAAAGGTCTGTACCAGTACAATCAACTGGTTTTCGGAGTAGCATCCGCTCCAGCTATTTGGCAAAGAGCTATGGAGCAAGTCCTCCAAGGGATTCCGGGGACTCAATGCTACCTAGACGACATCCTTGTAACAGGAGAAAACGACAACAAGCACCTTGCCAATTTGGAGCAGGTGCTCACTAGGCTGAGAGAACGGGGCCTACGAGCAAATGGCCCCAAGTGCGAATTTTTCCAGAATCAAATATCATATTGTGGCCACATAATTAATAAGGGAGGGTTGCATAAGTCACCGGAAAAAATTGAAGCGGTCATAAACCCCCAGCACCTGAAAATGTTTCACAATTAAGGTCATTCCTGGGATTAATAAATTACTATCATAAATTTTTACCGAACTTATCAACTCTTCTGCACCCTCTTAATGAACTGCTACAAACAGGAGTAATTTGGAAATGGAGCGAAGACTGTAAATGTGCCTTCCTTAAATGCAAAGACTTAATCACGTCCAAAGAAGTTTTGGCTCATTACAACCCATCACTGCCAATCAGACTGGCGTGCGATGCATCCCCTTACGGCGTAGGAGCAGTATTATCGCATAAATTCCCTGATGGCTCGGAACGGCCAATAGCTTTTGCGTCACGCTCATTGAACTCAGCTGAGCGTAACTATGCCCAAATCGACAGGGAAGCACTCAGCCTGGTATGGGAGTGAAGAAATTCAACCATTACCTACACGGGCAAAAATTTACCTTGTTGACTGACCATCAACCCCTCATCTCCATATTCAACCCTAAAAAGGGTGTTCTCATTATGACAGCGCAAAGGCTCCCTTTTTCTAGGGGCACACCAATATAACATAGAATACAAAGGATCAAAACAGCATGGGAATGCTGAAGGTTTATCGTGCCTACCGTTGCCAACGGTAGAAGAAGCACCTGCCGTAGACCCAGTGGAGATTTTCCACTCTACCATAGTCGAATGTCTACCAGTAACAAATTCTGCCATTGAAAGGGAAACTAGAAATGACACGACTCTCTCACGAGTCTACGATTTAACAGTGAAGGGATGGCCAGCACATGGCGAACCACTGTTGCCAGCATTCTCGCAAAGAAGAGAACAGCTGTCAGTGTGCCGAGGAACCTTGATGTGTGGATCCAGAGTGGTGATTCCACCCAAACTCCAGGATAAAGTTCTAAAGGAGCTTCATGAGGGGCATCTGGGTGGAGTGAAAATGAAGAAACTAGCCAGGGCGTTTGTATGGTGGCCAGGTATCGATGGAGACATCGAAGAAATGACCAAGAGCTGCCTAGGATGCCAGAAGGTCCAAAACTCTCCAGCACAAGCCCCTCTACATCCATGGGAGTGGCCCTCATCTCCCTGGCAAAGGGTACACATCGACTTTGCTGGTCCATTTATGGACTCAATGTTCTTAATCGCGGTTGATGCACATTCCAAGTGGCCGGAGGTAATAAAGATGTCCTCCACCACCACGGAAAAAACCATCACAGTATTAAGGACCATATTTGCCAGGAATGGGCTGCCTGAACAGATCTGTTCTGATAATGGACCGCAATTTGTGTCCGAAGAATTCAGGAAGTTCTTAAAAAACAATGGGGTTAAGCACTACACGTCTGCCCCATACCATCTCGCCACTAATGGATTGGCTGAAAGGTTTGTCCAGACCTTCAAGAAGGCCATAAAGGCCATGGGTAATGAAGACATAAAACTTCAGCACAAGGTGGATAACTTCTTGTTTGCATACAGGAATGCCACACATATGGTTACAAACCAAACTCCCGCCATGATGTTCTTCAATAGAAGCCTAAGATGCCAGCTGGATTTGATCAAGCCAAACATCAGAAGGGACGTGGAGAACCAGCAATTTCAAGGCATGAATGAAAGGCCAACTAGAACCTTCCAGATAGGTCAACAAGTTTTGGCCCGGGACTACCGTACCGAGAAATGGCAGCCTGGAACTATCTGCACACGACTAGGACCGCTGATGTATACCGTGGACATCGGAGAAAGCATAATAAGGCGCCATGCTGACCAAATCATAGAGTCATCCGAAAAGGGACAACCTACACCACAACTCTATACGCCTAATGACAAAGTAGAAAAACCCATATCTACCCCCGATCCAGTGATACTGGAACCCGATGAACCCGACACTGGCATTCAAGCCGAATCAGCCTTGCCAAAAGAACCTACTACACCACCAGAAACTTCTCCACCACCGAGGCGTTATCCGGACCGAGTCAGGAAGCCTCCAGAGAGACTGACTTATAATTAATTAACTGCAGCAATGTGTAGATTATTTTTCTTGTAACATGTAATTAATGATTACTTAAAATATTATGTACCTGGTTGGCTAAAAGGGGAGGCATTGTAGTGTATGTGCCTTTAAGAGCCCCTGTGTACTATAATGCCAGTAATGGCCACTCGGGCTATATAAGCCTGTATATTGTGTTGTATCAGTTAGTTCCCCTACAGACTTTGTTCAGTAAACACCTGTGAAACCAACTCCTGTCTTCAGTGTCTCTATTAACACACGGATACAACAGTATCCAGTACGCTCAGCCATTTCTTGATATCATGTGGAGTGAATCGAATTGGCTGAAGACTGGCTTCTGTGATGGTGTGGACCTCAGGAGTAGGCCGATATGGATCATCCACTCGGCACTTCTGCCGGAAGATGTTTACAAACACTTCAGCTTTGTCTTTTGCACTCACGTCATTGAGGATGGGGATATTCATGGAGCTTCCTCCTCCCGTTAGTTATTTAATGGTCCACCACCATTCACGACTGGATGTGGCAGGACTGCAGAGCTTTGATCTGATCCGTTGATTGTGGGATCGCTTAGCCCTGTCTATAGCATGTTGCTTCCGCATTTTAGCATGCATGTAGTCCTGTGTTGCAGCTTCCCCAGGTTGGCACCTCCTTTTTAGGTACACCTGGTACTGCTCCTGGCATACTCTTCTACACTCCTTATTGAACCAGGGTTGGTCCCCTGGCTTCATGGTAATGGTAGAGTGAGGGATGTGCCGGGCTATAAGATCACAGATTGTGGTGGAATACAATTCTGCTGCTGCTGATGGCCCACTGCGCCTCATGACTGCCCAGTTTTGAGCTGCTAGATCTGTTCTGAATCTATCCCATTTAGCTCGGTGGTAGTGCCACATAATACGATGGAGGGTGTCCTCAGTATGAAGACGTGCCTTCGTCTCCACAGTGACTGTGCGGTGGTCACTGCTACCAATGCTGTCATGGACAGATGCATCTGCGACAGGTAGATTGGTGAGGATGAGGTCAAGTAGGTTTTTCCCTTGTGTTGGTTCACGTACCACCTGTCGCAGGCCCAGACTGGCAGCTACGATAGCAAAATACTGCAGATGCTGGAAATCCGAAATATCAACAGAAAATGCTGGAAAACTCAGCAGGCCAGGCAACATCCATGGAGAGAAAATAGAGACAATGTTTCGGGTGAACCCTTTGTCAAGACTAAAGAAGCACAGGAAATGAAATAGATTAAGAGGCCAGGCTGGGAGAGAACAAAAGAGATGTGAAGAGGCATTAAGAGGTATTCAAAACGAGACGAGATGGTGATAGGACTAGTGGAGACAAAAGACGGCTCTAGATTTGGTGTGAAATGCCCTGACAGAATGGGAGACAGCTGCCATGTGGGAGAGAGAAAAAAAAGAAAGGGGGAGGGGGGGAAAGGACCAAAACAACGGTGTGGATTAAAAATATAAGTAAAAATGTAATAGGGGCCGAGGTTATGATCTGAAATTGTTGAACTCGATATTGAGTCCGGAAGGCTGTAAAGTGCCTAATCGGAAGATGAGGTGCTGTTCCTCGAGTTTACGGTGAGCTTCCATGGAACAATGCAAGAGGCCGAGGACGGTGAGGTCAGAGTGGGAATGGGGCGGTGAATTAAAATGACAGGCGACCAGAAGCTCGGGGTCCCCCTTACGGACTGAACGGAGGTGTTCCGCAAAGCGGTAACCCAATCTCCGTTTGGTCTCCCCAATGTAGAGGAGACCACATCGTGAGCAGCGAATACACTATACTAGATTGCAAGAAGTACAAGCAAATCACTGTTTCACCTGGAAGGACTGTTTGGGGCCCTGGACAGTGGGAAGGGGGAGGTATAAGGGCAGGTGTTACATCTCCTGTGCTTGCACAGGAAGCTGCCAGACAAAGGGGAAGGGGTGCTGGGGGTGATAGAGGAGTGGACTAGGGTGTCTCAGAGGGAGCGGTCCCTACAGAATGCTGAAAGGGGAGGGGAGGGGAAGATGCGTTTGGTGGTGGGATCACTTTGGAGGTGGCGGAAATGGCGGAGGATGATCCGTTGAATGTGGAGGCTGGTGGGGTGAAAGGTGAGGACAAGGGGAACCCTATCGTGGTTCCGGGAGGGAGGGGCAGGGGTGAGGGCAGAAGTGCAGGAGATAGAACGGACAAGGTCAAGGGCCGTTTCAACCATGGTAGAAGGGAATCCTCGGTTGAGGAAAAAGGAAGACATGTCGGAAGCACTGGTGTGGAAGGTGGCATCGCCGGAGCAGATGCGGCGGAGACGGAGAAACTGGGAGAATGGAATAGAGTCCTTACAGGCGGCAGGGTGGGAGGAAGTGTAGTAGAGGTAGCTGTGGGAGTCAGTGGGCTTGTAGTGAATGTTGGTCAATAACCAATCCCCAGAGATGGAGATGGAGAAGTCGAGGAAGGGAAGGGAAGAATCAGAGATGGACCATGTGAAGGTGAGGGAAGGGTGGAAATTGGAGACAAAGTGAATGAAATTGTCTAGTTCAAGGTGAGAGCAGGAAACGGCACCAATACAGTCATCAATATATCGGAAAAAGAGGTGAGGGAAGGGACCCGAGTAGGACTGGAATAAAGAGTGTTCCACATATCCCACGAAAAGGCAGGCATAGCTAGGACCCATGCAGGTACCCATAGCAACACCTTTGATTTGGAGGAAATGAGTGGAGTCAAAGGAGAAGTTGTTCAATGTGAGAACAAGTTCAGCCAGGCGGAGGAGGGTAGTGGTGGATGGGGACTGGTCGGGCCTCTGTTCAAGGAAGAAGTGGAGCGGCCTCAGGCCCTCCTGGTGTGGGGTGGAGGTGTAGAAGGATTGTACGTCCATGGTGAAAAGGAGGTGGTTGAGGCCAGAAAACTCGAAACTGTTAAAGTGGCGGAGTGCATCCGAAGAGTCGCGGATGTAGGTGGGAAGAGACTGGACAAGGGGAGAAAAGATAGAGTCGAGATAGGAAGAGATACGTTCCGTGGGGCAAGAACAGGCTGAAACAATGGGTCTACCAGGGCAGTCCTGTTTGTGGATCTTGGGAAGGAGGTAGAAGTGGGCTGTGCGGGGTTGGGGAACTATGAGGTTGGTGGCCGTGGGGGGAAGATCTCCAGAGGAGATGAGGTCAGTGACAGTCTTGGAAACGGTGGTTTGATGTTCGGTAGTGGGGCCATGGTCCAGGTGGAGGTAGGAGGAGGTGTTGGAGACTTGGCGTTCAGCTTCCACTAGGTAGAGGTCAGTTCGCCAAACAACAACAGCACCACCCTTGTCAGCAGGTTTAATGACAATGTCAGGGTTGGATCTAAGAGAATGGAGTGCTGCAAGTTCAGAGGGAGGTAGGTTGGAGTGAGTGAGGGGAGCAGAGAAATGGAGACAGCCAATGTCACAGTAGCAGTTAGCGATGAAAAGATCTAGAGAGGGTAAGAGGCCAGGGGGAGTGGACCAGGTAGAATGGGAATGGCAGCTATATCCTTCAAGACTCGGCCAGCTCGGTCAGTAGTGGTGTTACCGAGCCACTCTTGGTGCTGGACATTGAAGTCCCCCAACCAGAGTACATTCTGTGCCGTTGCTACTCTCAGTGCTTCTTCCAAGTGGTGTTCAACATGGTGGAGTACTGATTCATCAGCTGAGGGTGGGCGGTAGGTGGTAATCAGCAGGAGGTTTCCTTACCCATGCTTGACCTGAAGCCATGAGACTTCATGGGGTCTGGAATCAATGTTGAGGACTTCCAGGGCCACTCCTTCACGACTGTATAGCACTGTGCCGCCACCTCTGGTGGGTCTGTCCTGCCGGTGAAACAGGTGATACCCAGGGATGGTGATGGAGGAGTTTGAGACATTGGCTGGCAGGTATGATGCTGTGAATATGATTATATCAGGCTGTTGTTTGACTCGTCTGTGGGACAGCACTCCCAATTTTGGCACAATCCCCAGATGTTGGTGAGGAGGACTTTGCATGGTTGGTCGACAGGGCTGGGTGTGCCGTTGCCGTGTCCGTAGCCGGTGCCAAGGTCGATGCCATCTGGTTTAATTCGTATTATTGTGTTTTAGCAGTTTGTTGCAAATGAGTGGCTTGGTAGGCCATTTCAGAGGGCAGTTTAGAGTCAATCACATTGTTGTGGGTCTGGAGTCACATATAGGCCAGACCAGGTAAGGATGGCAGATTTCCTTCCCTAAAGGATATTAGTGAACCAGATGGGTTTTTACATCAATCTGAAAGTTTCATGGTTACCATTACTGATACTAGCTTTTTATTCCAGATTATTTAATTAACTGCATTTAAATTCCCCAGCTGCCGTGGTAGGATTTGAACTCACATCTCTGGATCATTAGTCCAGGCCTCTGGATTACTAGCCCAGTGACATTACCACTAGGCAGTGAGTTTGTTTGCCCCAACATGACCATGTTGAGAACAGAGCGATTTGAATGTCAAAGAATGGCACAAAATATACGTTCTATATGGAAACATATTAAAGCTCAAAATAAAAGATTTTGCAGAGCCTGACGAACCATAACACTGTTCAAAATATGAATGAGATATGGATATTCATACTTTAGTTAAACATACAAAAGAATGCACTGAGAATATTTTTATGTCTAGGAGAACACCTTTGTGAGCTTGTCCAGTTCTTCGGCACTTACATGTCCATTACTACCAAATTGGATCAGTATATAAATGTTTCTCATTTGCTTAAAAAAATGATGGAATTCTCTTTCATCAGCAAGTGCTACCATTAAAAAGGATTTATACTATTTAATCAACAGGGTAGATACAATTATCACACCCACATTATTTAATTGGTTTCATCTGAGATTTTGCTTAGCCTACTGCTAAAGAATAATGTGAACTGGATGTTGTGCTATGACTTCTAAATCTCAAAAATAAATTATATATAAAGCAAAAGGAATAGCCTCTGCATCCCAAATTTCAATTAATTATTCATTACATTCCCTGTCAAAATACCCATATGAATGTTATTGAATTTCCAGCATAAAACATATGTGGCTGGAAATTCAATTGCCCCCGAAAGTGGATGCGGGGACATGATGCGGGATCTGTAAGGGGTTCTTAGAGATCGCAGAGGTTTCTCTCTCTAGAGGCCTCTCTCTCTTGCACAGTAAAACCTTGAGTGGTTCGACCCACTCCCCCTTAGATTCTATACACTGGACTTTGAGGCAGGAACTACAATGCAGAGAAAACTCTATCGACCAAGTTTAATGAAAACGAAATGAAACTTTATTGCATAAAGGAACAAATCAAACTGCAAGCCAATAAGGTACATGGGAGGGAAAAACAAATCATAATACAGTACTAGCTAAGATATATACAGGCATATTATACTTTACAAAAGTCATCACGAAATGGGGAAACACACGGAACATCGAGGGACAACAACTCATTGTTAAAATTACCCCTTAAATGCCCACCCCCTAAGCCTATCTAGATCAGATTGTGAGGGGCCAGAAACATGCTCACCAATCCAGTTGGAAAGTATAGAGTTTTGAAAAGGGTCTGCGTTTTGATCCTTTCAGGCGTCCTGTCTCCACGTGGTCAGTGCTGCGGGCTGCGACTCTCTCTCTTCTTCCTCGAGGTGAAGGTTACAGACAGGCTGGATGCTGGCGGGCCTGGACGGCGGCGTGGATGGAGACCACCTATTTGATCATGGTCAAATAGGTTTCTTCGCAGAGCCCAGCTGGTTTACCATTTTCAGATAGGTTTCTTCTGAAGGGCTGCTGTCCTTCGTCTCATCAACGGCCCGGGGTTTGTCGATGATCTCCCGATGGTTACCCCGGGGCAGGACGCAGACTCGAATCACCTTTTTGGCTGGTCTCCGGATCGACGTTCCTCCACGGCTCTCGAAAGAGCAAGCAAACTCAAAAGCTACCAGCTACAGGCTCCAGGCTGAAAAAGCTGCAAAAGCTAAAAAGCTACCGATGGCTACCCCGGGACTCCACTTATACTTTTCTGTGGAGGCCTTTATCTCCCACCAAATCAAGGTTAGTCTTTGTTTAACTTTTGGCGGGCTTGTAGCACAGCGGGGTAGTTATTATGTTTTAAACTACTTTGGGATGGCTGGTAACGGCCATCTCTGGTCTGGAATGACCCTGTATTGTTTTTAATGTCCTTCTGATGTCTTAAACAGTTCTTGATATTCCCCCTATGAATATGAAACTGTTTTCCTTTGTCTGGGTAAACATTTAGATGGCCTTTATCTACAGGCTGATCTGACTGGATCTGCATCCAATCCATATGTATGTGGTTCTGTCTGGTTTCGTTTTCCCTGAAACTGCCTTCCAGAACCTACTGTGGGCTGAATCCACAAAAAGCTGTCTGGGGACTGCAGGAACCATTTTAAAGTGTCCCAAAAGCCGGTCACGGGGTCTGGCGGCCATTTTGTATGCCCCTTTTTCTGGGCTTCTTTTAAAACAGTCTTTAAAATTAAGGCCTCTTCTGCCAATAGACCCTTATAGGACAATGTTCAATTTTGCGAATCTTACAGATCAACCGGCACCCGTTCAAAGTAATGCAGGCAGCATGCCAACATCATGCTGCCTGGTGATTAACATGATTGTGGGGTGCAGCCCAGCACTGAGTGGCTGCACTGTCAGCAGAGGGCCCAAGTTTGTGCGAGGCTAGCACCAATTAAAGCTAGCCTGCACTTCTTAAAGGCAGTCTGCACTACTTAAACGGAAGGTGCTTTCTGGCTAGGGAACAGAGTGTGAGCAGGAAAACGTACTACTGATGGCACAACAGAGGAGAGAGTGTGCGCCAAGGTTATCCAATGCAGCACTGGAAGCCTTGGTGTAGGAGGTGTACAGGAGGAGAGAGGTCCCATTTCCAAAGGGGGCCAGGAGGCCCTCCAGGCAAACTCGGAAAAGGCAAAGGGAGCAGATAGCCTTTGTGGTCAATGCCAGCAGTGTAGCCCTGAGGACCTGGACTCAGTGCAGGAAGAAGTTTCATGACCTTGTTTAATGACCTTACATGAGTGGCCAAGGTCAGTGAATTAATTTTCAAATGCAATATCCCAACATCTGCACCACTAACCTCACACACTGCTCACTGCACCACACCCCATTACTCACCTACCAACAATCTCTATCAAACACGACTCATACCTCACATTCATAGCTTCACCTCAACTGCACTCACTTACCACTGCTGCAAGCCTCACACCCACACCTCACAGCTCGAACACACTGCCAGCTATTCAACCATGATAGACACATCACCCAAGCACATTGCACACTTCCCTTTCCCTTGCAGGACAAGGTGGCTCACAACTGGTGGAAGCAGAACCTAACCAGCAGGGGACAGGCATGCCTGCATGTTTTAACCCCTAAGGAGGAGATGGAGTTGGCCATTATTGGTAGGGCCATCACTAAGCCCGTGGACAGCGGCGGGACTGAAAAAATATAAGATGACAGTGTCCCCATATATAATCCTTCTTCTCACATCCCACTTCCCCCTCATACCACAATCTCTTCTGGTTTACAAGCTGTACATGGTGTACTCATGCACCTCTTGCTTTCCCCCGCCTCCCCTCATCACAACCTTACCCTTGTACCTTCCTCCGTTCAGATAGCCAAGAACTGCCAGCTGGCCAGACACTGGTGGAGGAGCAGGAAATTGAAGCGTAACAAGACATTGATGATGATGAAGCAGCCCCATCACTCGATTTCACACTCACAGCCACCAGCTCAGATATTGACACTCTGCCTACTTTAGAGGCTAGGATACAGGCGGGATCTGCAGGTGGTGAGACACCAGGCACGAGTGGCCTGCAGCTAGGGCTGGGGGAAAGGGTAGTGCAGATGCCAGCTCCGTGGAGAGCAAGGTCGCACACGAGTTTGCTGAACAGGACTCAGATGAGGACGTCGATGGGGACTTCGACGGGGTGGGCTACAAAAGGAGGCTGATGGACATGCACAATGAAATGCTTGTGCATTGGCAGGCCTGCCAGAAAGCCAGAATGCAATGTCAAGGAGCATGGAGGAGTCTGGCACCAACCTTGCACAGGGCTATGTGCAGAGCTTGGAGCCCATGATTTCCAGCATGGAAGTGGTGGGCAATTCCATTAGTGCACTTGTGGATCCAACCATGAGGCAGCATCTGATGGCTGATGTCTCAGCTTCCATTGAAGCTCAGACTTCTGCCATGCAAGCTCAGACTGCTCCTATCGTGGCTGCGTTTACTAGTGTGGAAAGAGACTTGCAGTGTTTCACAGCAGTCCAGCAATCTGTCCTCCAACAGATTACTAGGATTGCTGAGGCGCCACCCCAGGGGAGTGGCAGTGGCTCCATGGAGCATGAACCTGCTGTCCTCTCCCAGGATGACATCATTTGTCCTCCCACCACTGCCACTCCGCTAGAGCCCTTGATGTTGCTGGTCAACCAACCCAGAGTGCTGACACTGCCACCCATGTCAAGGTGGTGCAGTCCACAGCCAGATCTTCTAGACCCAGAGCTACCGGAGGACATCTTCCAAAGCCATCTGCAGTCTCCCCCACTGAAGGTCAGCAGCCTTCCACCAGCCATGCTGAAGTCACTGGGGTAGCACTCCGTAGGAGTACTAGGACAGGCAAAGGCACATCGAAGACAGGCACTAAAGGAATGCACAAGGATTATTAGTTGACTTTGTTATGTAAAATTGGATGGAATGTTTCTTTTGTGGTGGCTTCCATTTCAGCATTGTGGTCAAGAGGACGCTGCGATGGTCCAGAACAGAGGGGTGGCAAGGTCTGTGATTGTTGTTCAATGGGGATTTTGGGTTGTGTTCAATGGAACCATAATCGAATGAGGCAATCACAGACAGCTGGCCAGAGATTGGATGTGCTGGTTGCTTCCTCCCTTCCTCCTGCTCCTCTTCCTCTTCCTCTTCCTCTACGAGAAGCTTGTTCTTTTCTTTGTTGTCTCTGCTCCATCTTCCTGTCATGCTACAGTGTAAGGGGTTTTCCTCGAGAGGTTTCCCTGAGGTTTCTCTCTCTAGGAGGCCTCTCTCTTGCACAGTAAACCATGAGTAGTTCAACCCACTCGCCCCTTAGATTCTGTACTCTGGACTTAGGCGCAGGAACTACAATGTAGAGAAACCTCGTGTAGACCAAGTTTGATGAAACAAAATGAAATTTTATTGCAAATGGAAAAATATCAAATCAAATGCAACACAGATAAGAGTACAGTACATGGGAGGGAAAAACAAGCACAAACAAATCATAATGACATTATACTAACTAAGGCAAATACAGGCATCTTATACTCTACAAAGATCATCATGAAATAAGGAAACACACGGAACATCGAGGGACAACAACTCATGTTAATTTTACCCTTAAATCCACCCCCTTATTAAACCTATCTAGATCTGATTGTGAAGGGCCAGAAACATGCTAACCAATGCCACTAGGAAGTGCAAGGCTTTGAAAACGAGTCTGTGTTTGGTCCTTTCAAGCGTTTCGTCTCTACGTGGATCGTGGAGCCCCTGTGAACTGCGCCACACCTCTCTCCTGAGGTGGGGGTCGGGGGCGGCTGGACACCGGCAGGCCTGGATGTCAGCGAGGTCGAGGATCGTCGGCTCGACCCTGGTCAGGGGAGCTTTGGGCTGGTGTGGCCCCTTCTACCTTCAGCTACGGCCCGGGGATGGTCGATGATCTCCCAATGGTCTTCCCCGGGGCGGGATGCTGGTTCCGAAATGACTCTTTATACAGTCAGAATTGTCCTTCTGATTTCTTCAACGGTGGAGCAGAGTCCGCTGATCTTTCCCCAAGCCAGCTCCTCTTCACCCAGCTCAAAAGTTGGACAGGCTGCTGGGGCTGCAACGACTCCGATTTTAAACTGTCCTTTTTCTCAGCTCTCTTTGTGACTGTCCGAGCTTGTTGATTCAAGCTTCCTCCAGCGTCTTCTTCCAAGCTGTTTCTTCCTCCTCAAGCTGCGTGTCAGGGGTGCTGCGCTCCTTGCTTCAACTGCTGAAAGGTCTCTTCAGTTATACCTTTCTTCCCGAGGCCTCACTTCCCGCCCAAAATCAGGTTAGTCTTTGTTTTAACTTTGGCGGGCTTTGAGCACAGCAGGGCAGTTATTATATTTAAAATCATTTTAAGCGGCTGGTAACAGGCCCATCTCTGGTTGGAAATGGCTTTCATTGTTTTGAATGTCCTGCTGATCTCGTTATCTCATCCTGGGTGCTGTTCTCATGAATATGAAATTGTCCCCTTTTGTCTGGGGCAGCATCTTGATGGCCTCTGTCTCCAGGCCGATCTTGAGTGGATCTGCATCTAATCCATATGCATGCCTGTGGGTCTGGTTTTGTTCTCTCAGAAAACGGCTTCCAGAATTTACTAAGGGTTCAATCCACATAGCTGTCTGAGGTTGCGCAGGAACCATTTTAAAGTGTGCCAATAAGTTGGTCACATGGTATGGTGGCCATTTTGTATGTCCCCTTTCTCTGGGCTTCTTTTAAAACAGTCTTTAAAATCATGGCCTCTTCTGCCTATTGACGCTTATTAATATGAAATCCAATTTTGCGAATCCTACACTCCCCCCTGATGATACTGTAACTTGCTTGGAGTATCATAATTCTGGGTGAGCAAAATTTTCTGTCCTTCCACAATCTAACCATCCCCAGTATTTACCTATCTATGACCCCACGACACATGCATTTCCCATTTCAGAAAAATCTAGTGTACATTAAGCATCTATAGATGGCAATACCTTGGAGTTAAAATCTTATAACTTACTTCCAGATGTGGAGGGGCTCCTTATACCCTTACATCATCTAATATATACACATTATCAAATAATAATCACATCTAATAAACTTCAACAATAAAAATGAAATACATACGAAAATCCAAAAAGACATGAATACCCATCAAAAAATAATACAGAGGAGGGAGGGAAAGTTTTAACTTTATACAAAGCAGCAAAAATCTAAACGGGTGTCTCTTCTTCTACCCGCACATAATGCTCCCTCCATTCCCCTCTATTCTCGTACTTTTGCGAATGTTTGACCTTTTTACAGTGTAGAAACAACAAATACACTACAATGACAAGCTGGCACACTACAAGAATGTGGGAGGCTATCCTAATCCAGGAAGGAACTTCTATATTAGTGAACAGGTCCCACCACGGTGGGGTCACTATATCCAATATGCCTGCCCCGAGCTCTAATGTCTTCTGCTCCAGTGTGTAGAAGTGTTTCTGAGAAACAACAATGGCTTTTAATATCTTGGTGAGGTGTTCAGGGAGAGGGGGAATGATATATCCAAAATGTGCAACGAATCGCTGCAAATCTGTGAAATTCTCTTTCACAGTGAGTGAACAGTGGGGGGCAATTCGCTCTTGGGCCACTTGAACTTCTGCCCTAGGCTTGAAACAGAAGCTGCTGTCACTCACCGGACACCAACCGTGCTGTCCATGCTGGTAGTGGGGCGCTGTAGTGGTGACACAGTATGTCCCACCTCCTATATATGCCACCTGCGGGGGCACATGGCCTTGTGCCATTGCCTCCATGGTACAATTTATAGTCTTCGCGCCAGCAGTTCTGAACCCGCACTGTGGTTTCAAATGGGCATTCAAGTGCTGGGGACACAGGATGATGTGTGCTCCCCGGCTCTGGCACCCCGAGAGGTCCGTACCCGTCATTGCATGCTCCCATCGAATGATGTAAGGTGGGACCCCCGTGTAGCGAATGTGCGCACCCCCCTGAATGACTCCAATGTTCTCCACCCTGTATACCGGGGCGGGTTTGGCTGTCTTTCCCATCACCGTCATTCTTACCACTATACCCATAATGGTGTGATTAGACCGTCCACAGTCCACTGGGACTGGGTAGGCCTCTAAAGCTAGTCTGAGCTGGCACGGGCTCAATGTATTCTCAAAAGGGTGGAGGGCTGCGAGGTGCTTGTTGCTAATCCAGGAGGGGACTAAGCCTTGCTTTAAATCCTCCAGATTACTGCGGCCCTCACCCAGTAACCACGCCCCGTATAGCACACAAGCTTCGTTCTGCGCAGCCTGATCGGACGCATTCCGATCCTCCCTGATGAGAGCATTTACCGTTTTGGCGTGTTTCTCCAGCTTAGCTATTATCTCTTTTAAGTGTAGTGTCATGGCCTGGTCCTCATGTAACTCAGAACCCAGTACCTTATTCTCATCAGGCAGTATCTTTCTTAGCTGTGTTTTCAAACCATTAATCTGAGTTTGTAGCTCCACGTCATCCAGTCTGTTGATGACGGAAGTCCCTGTGTTAAAAGCTGTGAAAATATCATTTACTGCACCCCTTCTTTGTCTCCCTATTCTGTCCAAGACCTTATGTGGTGTGGTGTACAATTCGGCTCTGTTGACATCGGCAAAGTCGAATTCGTAAAACTGTTTAAACATGTTTGTTAACAGGACCTGGTATAATTGCTCTGTTTCCTTGGGGCACCACGCTGGCAATCTTACCTCGGTGAGATTTAAAATCACCGAAGCCACTGCGTAGTGAACCCCTTGGTACAGTACCTGATCTGTGGGTACCAATACCAATCCGTTCCCGGGTCCCTTTGTCGTGGTGGGGCACCCTTCTTTGAGGGTTTTAGCTACTGGAACTGTGGGCAGGGGCTTACGGGGTCGGGTGATGAGCTCCGTGGCGTTTACTGGGATCTGAGAGTATGGGACTCCGCACACCCGTGAGCTGACGTCCCAGCTCATTCCTTGTCCAG
Organism: Somniosus microcephalus; assembly: GCF_052327205.1. Classification (NCBI taxonomy): domain Eukaryota; kingdom Metazoa; phylum Chordata; class Chondrichthyes; order Squaliformes; family Somniosidae; genus Somniosus; species Somniosus microcephalus. The sequence continues at coordinate 186,538,367 of NC_140993.1, read as the reverse complement.
CATCCTGCCACTGTCTTTGGAAAAAGATGGAGACGCCTGTGTTCTGAACCCCACATACAGATGTAGATCCCCTCATCTGGCTCCCACCATTTTTCCAACAGACACTCAACCCACCGTGAGTTCCCGTTATTGTCCGATGGGTGTTATTACCCAATCTTTCCCACTCCACAGTGGAGTTCTTCATGGTGCTGCTCAACTTACGCAGCCACCACCATCGATCCAAGGGTACGTGGCCGTTGCAAACAAGGCAGATCTTCTTGCCCACGGTGACGCTTATCCAGAGTGCAATGATCCGCACCCTGGGGCACATCAGAGACATTTCTCTGTATGCAAACCCCGTCTGGCTGGAGTATTCAGAGGAGTTCGACCCCAGCCAGCCTGACCATCTCCCTTCATGGAAGTAGGCCGCAGTCTCTTCAGCGTCCCGTGAGCCGGTTCCATCAGTCGCGATGGGGCCTCCATTTCCAGAGCACCCATAAACGGTGGAGTCCTTGGTGCGGCCCCGATAGGCCCAGCTCCATCCAGCCATCGCGATCGCGACGAAGATCCCTCTCATCTTTACTGGCTTCTGCAACAAACCACACAAATATAGCCAGGCTCCCGAGAGATTCTGGCTTAGGTGACGGCATGATCGGGTCTCTCGACCTTGATCCAAAACAGCACACACACACTGGGCAGATTTAAAACTACTTAAAATTCTAATTATCTTAATATTTACACTTACACACTCTAAACTTAAACTTAAACTAAACTTATGTACAGCGCCGCCCGTCCCCAGGCGGCTTGCCTAATCCCTGATTGGACTGCAGCTCGCCGCTCCCTGTGGCGGTGCTGCAGTGACCTGCATCTCTGGTTCCCCGCAGCCTTTTGCTGTTAATCGGGGACTGTGTTTTCTCAATGACTTCTGAAGTCGGCGTCTACTGGGAGTGGGTGACTCGGGCCAAGACTTTACAGGCTGAGGCGTTCGAGTCGACCTGCGAGAAGGTACTTTGGGCGTGGCTCCCTTAGCGAGTGGACCTTCGGGTGGGACCTCAGCTCTCACAGCCCGTGGCTTTTCCACGACTGTAGGCTTCGGCTCCCTTCCCTCAGGCCCCGCCCCTTTGGGATTTGGGCAGGCTCCCTTGGCGAGTGGACCTTCAGGTGGGACTTCAGCTCTCACAGCCCGTGGCTCTTCCACGACTGTGGGCTTCGGCTCCCTCCCCTCAGGCTCCGCCCCTTCGGGAACTGTGGCAGACGGCTCCTCCCCACCTGTCCCTACAGGTGGAGGATCTCTGCCCCCAACTTCTACCTCCCCCACGCTCGAGTCGAGGGCGGGATCTCCGTCCTCCGACTCCACCTCTTCCAGAATCGTGTCGAGGGCGGGACCTTGCTGTTCGGGTCCCTCCTCGTCCGAGTCCCAGGCCATCGGAGAAACCTCCCCCCAGGTGGGCGGGACCTCTTCTCCTTCCAAGCAGGCTACGACGCCAGCTTGTGTGGTCTGTGACTCATCGCGCGCCTCAGGCTGAGGATCTTTATCCTCAGGCCTGGCTTCGGTTGCTGATGCTCTTGCTCCCGGTTTAAACAGTTTGCACTGATTGATGTGAAACCATTTACAAGCCCTTAGCTGACCCTCTAAACTGCCAGCCCTCGCTGTTAACCTAGCGTTCTCCTCCCTTAAAGCCTGCTCAACTAACTTAGCCTCCGCAACCTGACACCGCAGGTATTCCTCCATTTTACAGGAGGTCTCTTCCTGTGCATGTCTTTTTGAAGACACAGGTCGACAGGCTGCGCTGGCTCTAGTCAATTGTGCACAGCGGTCGGAGTTTCGGGAGCGACAAGACCGGTGGTCACGGCTACTTTCCCTTGCGAAATCATCAGAGACCGCATTGTCTCTATGATTGACTCAATCGCAGCGGGATTCATAACCGCACCAGCTCCTTGTGCTGGGGCAGGAGCTACAGCTTGGGCTTGGGCTGGTGCTGGGGCGGCGGCCTGGTCTTGTGCTTGGGCTGCGGGAAATCTCCCTTTATTATCCTTCCACGGATTTCTACAGTCCTTGCGCCAATGACCATCCTTCCCACACCCGTAGCAATTGAGCTTGGCTTGGACAGGGCGATTCCCCTCCTGACGCCACTCCTGCTTGCTTGGGGCTGCGGGTTTTGCCTCATGCACCTTTCCCTTCTGGGGTGGTGTTTCCTGACCTCTGCAATTCTTATACGCTACATTTAACTGATGGAGTACCGTCTCTTCCGTGACCCCGGGACCTTGGGGATCAAACCATGATCTGGCTAGGGCCGTATCTCTGGCAAGCTGTTGGTAACCAAACAACGGAGCCAATGAACCCGCTGTTCGTTGCTCATTAAAGCCCGTTCAGGCATACCCGGACAGCTGCGTCGATATACTGGCCACAGCCTTTCTGCGAAAACCTGTGGGGGTTCTCCAGATAGCTGCACGGTCCCTTCTACGCGGTCGAACGGACTACCGTTGTCCACTCCCATTACCTCTAAAACTTCCTCCCTGAGATCCGTATACCCTTTCCGTCCCCTCTTGCCATCCTCTGAGAGGCACTGAAGGATCGTGGGATCCAGGGAGAAAAGCAACAGTTTCACCTGTTCCTGTTCATCGCAGTCATTAATGGCTGCTGTTTCCTCTATCTCCCTGAAGTGAATCGAGGGATCTCCCTTTACTGTGAGTCGTGTGAGGTGGCTCACCATGGACCTTAATTGCGGGCCAGCGTAGGGCACCACGAGCTGGTTCTGGTGGAGTCCGACACTGCCATCGGCAGCGTTGGGACTGAACCTCTGGTGCCGAGCGGAACACATCGGTGCCGGTCCCGGCTTTTCGACCAGTGGTTCTTCCACACACTCCACCTCGGCTACCTCCTCTTTCGCTGCCCCATCCTTTTCCGACCAAGTCTCACTATAGCTCGGCGGAGCTGAGGGCTTGGTGGCTGGTACCACAATTACCTCAGCTGGAATCGGATGTTTAGATTCCTTTAAAAAGTCCATGTGACTGGCTTTCGGGCTGACGAGACACACCATGCCTCTTGCCTTAACCAGCGCCGTTCTTAGGTCCTCTATGGCCTTTTGGCAGGGGCCGTGGTCTGTGCTCTCAAACCCGTGCTTGAGGGTTAGCTTGTAAGCTGCCTTAACCTCCACTAATCTCTCCCCCTGCGCTCTTAGCTGTTGTGCGAGGCGGGCGCTTTTCTCCCGTATCCTCGTTTCATTGATCTTTGCTTCAGTAACCTGGCACTCCAGGTACTCTATCCTCGCCTGATGCTGACTAGCTACCACTTGGCGTTCCTGATTCAGTGCGTGAAGCGCTGTGATGAGTTTTTCCCCACCCATGGCCTTTTCCTCTATCTCTGCTGCCTGGGTTGTGATCTTGGCTGCCTGTGCTGCAACGACTCGGTCCAAGATCTGGACCTGCTTCTTGTAACACATCAGCCACACTGCCTTTTCCACTGACTTCATATGCTCTTTGCTCTCTGTCCACCTGATGGCTGCGTCCACTGGACGCCCATCCAGCAAGAGATCGGTAATCCACTGTTTAGTGAGATTTACCTTGCCAAAGACATAATCCGCTATCCTCTCATCCATTTCATTTCGACCATTCAAACTTGGATCTACTACATTGCAATCCTGCTGCCAGAGTCCTGCCACGGTCGCCATTTTCTGTAAGGGTTTTTCCTCGAGAGGTTTCCCTGAGGTTTCTCTCTCTAGAGGCCTCTCTCTCTTGCACAGTAAACCTTGAGTGGTTCGACCCATTCGCCCCTTAGATTCTGTACTCTGGAATTAGGTGCAGGAACTACAATGTAGAGAAACCTCGTGTCGACCAAGTTTGATGAAACAAAATGAAATTTTATTGCAAATGGAAAAATATCAAATCAAATGCAACACAGATAAGAGTACAGTACATGGGAGGGAAAAACAAACAGAAACAAATCATAACGACATTATACTAACTAAGGCAAATACAGGCATCTTATACTCTACAAAGATCATCATGAAATAAGGAAACACGCGGAACATCGAGGGACAACAACTCATGTTAATTGTACCCTTAAATCCACCCCCTTATTAAACCTATCTAGATCTGATTGTGAAGGGCCAGAAACATGCTCACCATTCCCACTAGGAAGTGCAAGGTTTTGAAAACGAGTCTGTGTTTGGTCCTTTCAAGCGTTTCGTCTCCATGTGGATCATGGAGCCCCTGCGAACTGCGCCACACCTCTCTCCTGAGGTGGGGGTCGGGGGCGGCTGGACACCGGCAGGCCTGGATGTCGGCGAGATCGAGGATCATCGGCTCGACCCTGGTCAGGGGAGCCTTGGGCTGGTGTGGCCCCTTCTACCTTCAGCTACGGCAAGGGGATGGTCGATGAACTCCCGATGGTCTTCCCCGGGGCGGGATGCTGGTTCCGAAATGACTCTTTATACAGTCAGAATTGTCCTTCTGATTTCTCCAACGGTGGAGCAGAGTCCGCTGATCTTTCCCCAAGCCAGCTCCTCTTTGCCCAGCTCAAAAGCTGGACAGGCTGCTGGGGCTGCAACGACTGTCCGATTTTAAACTGTCCTTTTTCTCGGCTCTCTTTGTGACTGTCCAAGCTTGTTGATTCAAGCTTCCTCCAGCGTCTTCTTCCAAGCTGTTTCATCCTCCTCAAGCTGCGTGTCCGGGGTGCTGCGCTCCTTGCTTCAACTGCTGCAAGGTCTCTTCAGTTATACCTTTCTTCCCGAGGCCTCACTTCCCGCCCAAAATCAGGTTAGTCTTTGTTTTAACTTTGGCGGGCTTTGAGCACAGCGGGGCAGTTATTATACTTAATATCATTTTAAGCGGCTGGTAACAGGCCCATCTCTGGTTGGAAATGGCTTTCATTGTTTTGAATGTCCTGCTGATCTCGTTATCTCATCCTGGGTGCTGTTCTCATGAATATGAAATTGTCCCCTTTTGTCTGGGGCAGCATCTTGATGGCCTCTGTCTCCAGGCCGAACTTGAGTGGATCTGCATCTAATCCATATGCATGCCTGTGGGTCTGGTTTCGTTCTCTCAGAAAACGGCTTCCAGAACTTACTAAGGGTTCAATCCACATAGCTGTCTGAGGTTGCGCAGGAATCATTTTAAAGTGTCCCAATAAGTTGGTCACATGGTATGGTGGCCATTTTGTATGCCCCCTTTTTCTGGGCTTCTTTTAAAACAGTCTTTAAAATCATGGCCTCTTCTGCCTGTTGACCCTTATTAATATGAAATCCAATTTTGCGAATCCTACAACAGGCCAAGGAGGATGACAACTAGAGCACCCATGACTGGGAGCAAGTGGTCTGACCAGAACTCTTGAAGTCAGAACCAAGGCCTTCTCCACTCCCTGTCACCTCACCAACTTTAAACAACTCTAGAAAGCACCAAACACTTCCACAAACTTACACATTGCCATTAGAAATTAATTAGCAACTAATGAGATTGGTTGATGATCACTTTAAATAACACTGGTGGGGGGAGGGGGGGAGTGGTCCTTGCTGTTACTGAATGCGTGTTTATCTGTACAAGGTTAAGACAGGGCATTAGCTCCAGTGTTGAGGATGAAAATGGCAGCGAGGCATCATATCAGCGTTGCACGCTGATTGACGTCACGTTCTGCCTACTCTACAAACTTTCGGTGCACGCTCCTAATGCCCACCCTACCACCCTCACCAAAAGAGTTTGCACATGGCACGGATGGCATTTTCAACACAAAACAGTCAAATTTCTAGCCCATGCTCTTTTGGTTTTTAGTTTTAGCATTTGCTTCTCTGAAGCTGAAGACTGATCTTGATAATATAGGGAAGTGGGAAAGCCACTTGAACATGGCTATATTTCAACAACTAACTGAAGATGAAAAATAGCTCCCTTCACCTCCATTAAGTCACCACAGATCACACCACCATCCTTAGAGTCATCAACAGTGCTGTCCATCGACACTTACTCATCAATAAACTGCTCACCGTTGCTCAGTTTGGGTTCCACCAGGACCACTCAACTCTAGACTTCATCACAGCTTTAGTCCAAACATGGACAAAAGAGTTGAATTCCAGGGGTGAAGTGACAGTGACTGCCCTTGCCATCAAGATAGCACATGAGCAAATGTGGCACCAAGGAGCCCAACTCAAACTGAAATCAGTGAGGATCAAGGGGAAAACTCTCCAGTAGGTGCAGTCATACCAGGCACAATGAAATATGGTTGACGCCAATCATCTCAGCAGCCAAAAGGACATCGCTGCAGGAGTTCCTCAGGGCAGCGTCCTCATCCCAACTATCTTCAGCTGTTTCCTCAATGACCTTCCCTCTATCATAAAGTCAGAAATGGGGCTATTCACTGATGATTGCACAGTGTTCAGATAATTCATCAGATAATGAAGCCGTCCATGCCCGCATGCAGCAAGATGCTTGGGGTGATAAGTGGCAAGTAACATTCTCACCACATCAGTGCCAGACAATGACTATCTCTACAAAGCCTCTCCACCACCTACAAGCCACAAGTCAGGATTATGATGGAATACTTTCCACTTGCCTAGATGGGTTCAGCAGCAACAAAAGTTAGTAAGCTCAACACTATCCAGGGCAAAGCAACCCGCTTGACTGACACTCTGTAAAGGAAATAGCCATATTCCAAGAGATACACCATCCTACGAACAGAATTCTGACTATATTAAAACATGATAAACTGGGGTTAAAAATCTAAAAAGCCTCAACAACACAAGCTGTAAACAGAAATGCAGGCTTCTGAGATAAGATGAAGTGTAAACACAAAAGTTGTAAACACCACACAAGCTTTTGAAATGGGAATTGATTATTAATACTAAGACAATGGCCCTATTGAAGCTAAGGGTTGGAGGTACCTCTATGTCTGAACATTGTAACCAACACAATAGCAATGCCCAAGTAAAGTGTTAAAAACTAAAACTTTGAACAGAAATACAGAATATTGGCCCAGAAATTCGGGTCTCCACGGGTGAGTACGCACGGGATACTCACCCGTAGGCCCGATGGAAGTGCTGGTTTCCTGCATGCACTGCACATGTGCAGGAAACCAGCACTTCCATTCCTCTGAACGAAGGGGTTGAGAGGTCGAAGACGTGCGCAGGAGAGGCTGCGCGTGCACATCGAACTTCGGTCTTTTTTACATGTTTTCCCGGGAACGTAAGCCTGCAGAATTTAGAAATGTAAAAAGCAGGCATAAGACCTGCTGTTTACAAGGTAAGTAGTGAATTAATTAAAATTAAAATATTTTTTCCACAGGTTTATTATTTTTAAATACTTTAAAGCAAGGTAAGTTTATTTTTAGCCCCATTAGAAAATAACATTATTTTTTTCAAAAATTTATATTATTGTTTAAAATAATTATTTCATGTAATTTATAGTTTATTTAAAAAAAAATATTTGAAGATTTAATGCTATTTTGGGGCCGTAGTATTTATAAGTCTTGACAGCACTTCCTGTCAGACTTATGAATGGAGCGTTCCCTGCTCCGATTGCCTCCCCATGGCCCACATGATCCCAGGGGACACATCGAAGTAACTGCACCCCTGGGATATGCAAGCACTGCGCGCTGGCAGCTGGACCAGGTCCCAGATCGGAATCCCACGGGGGCCAACAGCTCAATGGCCGGTGCGCTAGATAAGTGCAGATCGGGGGCTTGCATCCGCGGGAAGCCCCCAACCCAAATTTCTGGGCCATTAAAAAAAATTTGCCTGTGATAAAAGTAACATCAAATGAAAGACAGGAAACATAAGTCTGTAATATAACCAACTAAGATGGCTAGGAAAACAAACACCCTAGTTGAAGTGTTTTTGATCGACATGTTGTAAAAAGGACCTACAGAAGACTTTGAAAATATGACTTCAATAGATGACACCAAGCAATCACATTGTGTGTGTGTTGAACTTGGAACACATAGGAGTCATGACATCTGCTTCCAAACAGCTAGGTGAGTTTAGAATTGAATGGAAGATCTTCAATAAAAATGGCATCAAATAGATACATAAGTTATAACTGTTTTTTATGATACGTTTTGAACACCTAAACAACAGACACAATTCTGAGAGTTGGTAGCTGAAATGACAGTACGAATAGAAAAGAATTCAATAGAGAATGACTAGAGATAATTAGCTTACATCAGCAGAAAACTTCAAAGGATAAACCACTAAAAAAAGGGTATAGAAATAGAGCTTTTCAGATGGAAAGTCAAAGTTTTTAATTCTTTGAGTCTCAGGGATCAAAAAGGTACTCTTATTTGATTTTGCTGGATATTCTGGATTAGAATAATAAGAAATGTATAAATGTAACGAAGTTAAGATTTGAGAATAAGGATCTCTGAAAATAAGAAATGTAAGCTATTTGTATTTTGAACTGTTAAAGTCACGATTGACTCACAAACTGTTAACTGTATGTCAGCTCTTAAATAAATCTACATATTTTTAGAATTGTCTCAATTTGTATTTCTGTATCAAACTCGCAAACTCAATTTCTGTACACTCTTTTGTGGGGAGTTGCAGAATTCTGGGGGGGTTTTCCAGACCCTCATAATATCCAGAAGGTTACAGTCTAGTTAAACTTATTAAAAGTGGTTTCTGGAAGACAGTAACATCTTCAAGTCATTCCTTTCCTTTAGAGAGAGATAGCCTGAACCTTTAGACCCAATTAAGCATCTTATAGAATTCAGCTATCTCTAACTTCAGTTGAAGGTGAATGCCTGAGAATACGCCTGATCTGGAGTAGCCTGAAAAGGGCTAGGACTAGTAAGTATCCCTTCAACTCCATCCACAAGCTTAAACATCCACTCCCTCCACCACTGGTGTACCATAGCCGCAGTGTGTACTATCTACAGGGTGCACTGCAGCAACTCGCCAAGGCTTCTTCAGCACTACTCCCAAACCCATTACCTCCACCTACTAGAAGGAAAAAGGCAGCAGATGCATTGGAACACTATCACCTCCAAATTCCCCTCCAAGTCTCGCATTATCTCAACTTGAATATATATCACTGTTCCTTTACCATTGTTGGGGCAAAATCCTGGAACTCCCTACCTAACTGCACTGTGGGAGCACTTTCACCATGTGAACAGCAGCGTTCAAGAAGACCCACCACCACCTTCTCAAGGACAGCTAGGGATGGGCAATAAATGACAACCTTGCCATTGAGACACATATCATCAGAATGATTTTTTTAAACTACAAGATTAACAACAACAACTTGCATTTATATAGCATCTTTTAACATAGTAAAATGTTCCCAGGCATTTCACAGGAGTAGTAAGACAAAAAATTTGACACCAAGCCACATAAGGAGAAATTAGGGAAGGTGACCAAAAGCTTGGTCAAAGAGGTAGGTTTTAAGGAGATCCTAATTTAATTTAATGTAAGGACTTATGCCAGATTTTCTGGATTATTAAATCTGTGCTGTTTGAATTACCCTGCTTACGTAAATTTAACTTCCCTTGCCTTGACCCGATTGCTGAAAGCAAAGGACACAAAATATGTACTAACAAGAACTGGACACTTCCAGTGTCAGCACTAGTGGCTTTGCTGATTTACCAGGATGTGTTCTTCACTTGACTAACATGACTGGTAATATTACAAGAAAAGCAGACTGGTACCAGAATACATTTTTGTAAGCTTAGTCAAACCTGTTGCATTACATAGGATTACATAGGATATACAGCACAGAAACAGGCCATTTGGCCCAACCAGTCCATGCCATCATTTAAGCTCCACTCGAGCCTCATCCCATCTTTCCTCATCTAAATCTATCAGCATAACCCTCTATTCCCGTCTCCCTCATATGCTTGTCTAGCCTCCCCTTAAATGCATCTATACTATTTGCTTCAGCCACTCCCTGTGGTAGCGAGTTCCACATTCTCACCACTCTTTGGGTAAAGAAGTTTCTTCTGAATTCCCTATTGGATTTCTTGGTGACTGTCTTATATTGATGGCCTCTAGTTATGCTCTTCCCCACAAGTGGAAACATTCTTTCTGTATCCACTCTATCAAACCCATTCATCATTTTAAAGATCTCTATTAAGTCACCCTCAGCCTTCTGTTTAAGAGAAAAGAGACCCAGCCTGTTCATCTTTTCCTGATATGTATACCTTTGCATTTCTGGTGTCATCCTTGTAAATCTTCTCTGCACCCTCTCCAGTGCCTCTATATCCTTTTTATAATATGGCGACCAGAACTGTACACAGTGTGGTCTAACTAAGGTTCGATACAAGTTTAGCATAACTTCCCGACTTTTCAATTCTATCCCTTTAGAAATAAACCCTAGTGCTTAGTTTGCTTTATTGTGGCCTTGCTAACCTGCGTCACAACTTTTAGTGATTTGTGTATTTGTACTCCAAGATCCCTTTGTTCCTCTATCCCACCTAGACTTGCACCCTCCAAGTAATAAGTGACCTCCCTATTCTTCCTACCAAAATGCAATATCTCACATTTATCTGTGTTGAACTTCATTTGCCAATTATATGCCCATTCTGCAAGTTTATTAATGTCCTGTAATTTGTTGCAGTCCTCCTCAGTATTGACTATCCCTCCCCAAATTTGGTATCATCTGCAAATTTAGAAATTGTGTTTTTGACTCCGAAGTCTAAATCATTAATGTAAATTGTGAACAACAGTGGTTCTAGCACTGATCCTTGTGGAACACCACTTCCCACCTTCTGCCACTGTGAATACCTACCTTTTACCCCTACTGTCTGCTTTCAGTCTTGAATCCAGCTATCCGTTCTGCTACTTGTCCCCTGACTTCACATTCTCTGACCTTTTTCATCAGTCTATTATAGGGTACCTTATCGAAGGCCTTTTTGAAAATCTTGATAAATTACATCTACTGCATTACCATTGTCTACTTTCTCTGTTACCTCTTCAAAAAATTCAATGAGGTTGGTCAAGCAAGACTTTCCCTTTTGAAATCCATGCTGACTTGAAAGGCTATTTACTAGTCCTATCCCGGATCAGGCATATTTCTCAGATGTTCGCTTTCAACTAACGTTTGAGGTAGCCAAATTCTAAAGATGCTTAACTGGGTCTAAAAGTCTGGCTATCTCTCCCTAAAGGAAAAGAGTAACCCAAGAATGTTACCATCCTCCAGATAGCACTTTTAATAAGTTTAGCTAGATTGTAACATCCCGGATATTATGAGGGTCCGGAGATCTGATTCAGAAATGTAACTCTCCACCAAAGAGTGTACAGAGATTGGGTTCATGAGTTATTGATACAGAAGACTTATGTGAGACAATTCTAAAAATATATAGAGATTTATTAAATGAACCGGCATGCAATTTACCGTTGATGAATCAGTCAATCGCAACGTTAACAGTTCTAAAAAGAGAAAAAAATACTATCTTATTTTTAACAGAGAATCTTACATTTAAATCTTAACTTTGTTACAGTATTACAGTTATTAAAATTTTCCATACAGGATATCCATCAATATCAAATTACCTTCGATCTCCAAGGTACAAAGAGTGGAAGACCACAGAGCCGCCTCTTTAGTCGAGAATCGCTTTGCCCGATTAAAGCGACTCTGATATCCCATTTGAGACTTCAATATTGATACCCTTTTTCAGTTGTATCCCATAAGGTTTCTGCTGATCCAAGTTAATTATCACTATTCATCTTTCTGCCAACTTCTTGCAATTCTTACTGCTACATCGGCAATAGTTATTTGGAGTTTTTACCATATAGGTGTGAAGGCAGATGTCCCGTATTTCATGTGTCATCTTTACGAGGGCAGATGTTCCTTATCTTGTGTGCCATCTTTAAGAGGTTTAATTTATATCACTTATCCAGGGTTGACCATTGTTTTGTTCCCAAAAGGTCAACCACTCAGAGCCATCCTATTCTTCTGTTTCAATAAGGTTATTTATTCAGGGTCAACAACTTGTCCTGTTTCAATAGCCAGAATTCTTTCATAGTTATTTTATAGTTAGGTTTCTAAATTTCCAAACCCAGTTTGTCATGTTTTAAAGAATGTATAAGGTACAGTTCCTTATAAGATACTCTTCAGGGTCAACCGCTGTCTTATCTTAACAAGGCCAGAATTCTTTCATAAGACAATGGCCCAGTAATTCCGGGCACAACGTGTGAGTATGGACGGGGTACTCACGCGTGTGCCCGGAGGAATTGCCAGTTTTCAGTATGCACAGCGCATGCGCTGAAAACCGGCATTTCCTGTCCTCTGACCCAAGGGTACACAGAGTTGCGCACGTGTAAAGGCCTCCGGTCTTTACGCGTGGAAAAACCAGATGTAAGTATTTAGTTTTTCAGGTAAGTGGGCTTTAATACAATGTAGAATTTTTTTTCCACAGGTTTGTTATTTTTAAAGAATTTACAGTAAGGTAAGTTTAGTTTTAGGCCCTATTTTTAAAAAATTTATTTTTTTCAAAAAATAGATTAATTGTTCAAAACATTTTTAAAAACTTATTTATAGTTAATATAATCAGTGGGATGTTTTTTAAAATTTTATTTAAAGTTAAAGTAGTGTTTTGGCAGCCCATACTTTTCATGAGTTTGACAGCTCTTACTGGCAAACTCATGAATGAGTTTCCCCTCCCCTGATTGGCTGCACAGTGCTCACCTGATCCCAGCCGACACATCGCACTAACTACGCCGCTGGATCAGGTAAGCACATCGCGCCGACAGCTGAACCGGGCCTGTGACAGGAAATGCAAGCAGGCCCGGGCTTCAGATGTCGGCGCGCAGGGTGAGTGCACATCGGGGGCTTGCACGCGCGGCAAGCCCCCAATCCTAATTTCAGGGCCAGTGTATTTTTCTAAAAAGGCTATATAGTATATTTTTCTGAAAAGGTTATGTAGTATATTCCTTCACAGACTGTTGCTTATTATGTTTTTGGTTTCTAGATGTTCTTCTATCTTCTCCATTAGTAGGGATTCCATTATTTTTCCAACCACCGATGTTAAGCTGACTGGTCTATAATTCCCTGGATAAATTCTATCCCCCTTCTTGAATATAGGATAATGTGGACTTTGCTGTCTGTTTACCCTCAGCTCCTCAACTACAATTAAGTTAAGAATTGCTTCCTGTCATGCATGAGACATGGAGGGTGGGCATGACTCTATATCTGCCAGTGAGTCCCCTCTGAGATTACAAGAGCACAAAACACTTCTGGATGAGGAAGACCATTTGGTCCTTCTAATTCACCCATCCACCCATCGTCTCATTGTTGCATCTAATTGTTTATTAAATGATTCCAGGGCTTTCAGTTCCACCACTCTGCCCAGAAGTCCATTCCAAGTTTCATCACTCTCTACTTGAAGAAGAAATTCCTGATATTATGCCTAAAGTTACTTTTTATTATTTTGAACCTGCGTCCCCTTATTCTATTCCTATGGTTTAATTTAAAATAGTATTCTGATTTAACCTTTCCCAAACCAGTGCTGTACAGCTCTATACAAGCAAGTTGTCTACCAGTAATTTGCTGCTGTGAATGAAAAAATGTACTTACTTGATTAAAATGATCTTACTCAATTCCAGGTTGAGTGCTCCGTACTGAAATAGACACAATTAAATTTACTGCTCAGTTTAATCCATTATTTAAGAGGAAGCCAGATAAGCACATGAGGAAGAAAAGAATAGAAGGATATGCTGATCAGGTTAGGTGCTGTTTTGGTGCAATCAACTAAAACTGTAACTTAACAAAAAATACAACAAATGAAACTTACAAATTAAATTAAAATTTGTTCATGGGTTGATGAAGCACTCCAGTCCCTGCAGTGTCCACCGGCAGCGGAAGGTCTCGAGCGCGCCAGCAGACACTGCGTGCTCCATCTCCAGGGCCAACCAGGCACGAATGTGGCCGTGGAAGAGAGGCAGGCAGTCGAGCCGAATGAGCGCCTGCTGCCTGGACCTATTAATGTTAGATGAAGAGGAATGGGAGGAGGCTCGTGTGGAGCATAAATGCTGGCATAGACCAGTTGTGCTGAATGGCCTGTTTCTTTGCTGTAGATTCTATGTAATTCTATGTTATTAAAAATCTGCTTGCTGACCTGATTGTTAATATGTTTCTGTGCCTCAGTAGTTGGTTTTTGTATTACTAAACAGTGTTCAACATTCCATTTGAACTTGGTAACAAAAAGGGGGTTCACAAGCTCCTCTGAGCATCATTTGGTTAAGCCAGTGATTGGTTAAGTCATACTGACCTGAAAAGTCCTAAGCATAATCATTGGCCTATGCTGAATTAATTGATCTCAGCTGGGGAAACAGCAAGGGATTTACAACTGGCTTTAAGGCTCTTAGATTTGGGAACAGAAAATTAACTAGAATTCAAAGTCTCAGTTACTATCCAGTGACCCATTCACTAATGTGAATACACAGATGAGGACAGGATTAAGCTCGGCTGTGATATTCTGATGAATGCCCTGCTGGCAAGGCCCAGGTTTGAAGAATGGCCAGCTGGAGAGTGACTGGAGGTAACTCCAAAACTGTGTACTTTGTCCACCATTATTCAAGAAGTAAGTATGAAAGAAAGAATTTGCACTTAATTAACACCTTTCACATCTTGGGAACATCCCAAAGTGCTTTACAGCAGATCAATTACTTTTTGAAGTGAGTTATTGTTATTTCATAGGTAAACACAGCATTCAATTTGTGTACAGCAAGGTCCAATGAACAGCAAACAAGATAAATAATGTTAACTTGTTTTGGTCGTGTTGGATGTTAGCCACAACACCAAAAATGCTTTCCTGCTCTTCTCAAGTAGTGAGGTTCATCCATAGGATCTTTTACCTATACAGGCAGATGAGGCCTAAATTTAACATCTCATCTGAAAGACGGCATCTGTGATAGTGCAACACTCCTTCTGTACAGCACTAAATGTCAGTCTATATTATGAGCATAAGTCCTGGATGAGGGAGGAGGGCTTGAACCCACAACCTCCTGGTGCTGAGGCAAGAATGCTAGCAACTAAACTAAATATATGAATTATTGGATCTATTTTTCTCCTGAAATTTAATCCATGTTGAGTTTATTTCAGATGATAATGAGTTCTGGTGAAATAGCTTAAACAAAATCCCAATGATATTGGAGCTGATCCACTCCATCGGCTGTGCCCCACTCTATTGGCTGTGCTTTTGAATGACAGGAAGCTTTCACACCTTTATCACTATCCACTTGACTCTCTTATGATTGTGATATACAAGGTTGAAAGTGCTGCTAAAAAGATAAAGTAATAGGAGGAAAAGTGTGCCTTCACCTAAATGTACAGTAACAACATGGTAATAACCATCACTTTAAGCAATTTGACTGGAATTAGTTGGTGGATCAGATTGGCTCTCTAGTTCTTTTACTCATGAGACTTGGACCTAAACCAACAAATCTCAACCTTACTACAGTACTATGGAACATAGTCATTTTCAGCAGTATCAAGTCCATTGGGGGCTAATCTGGGTTAACTCGGAGTACAGTATCCAATTCTGCTGTGGCTGATGTGGGATTAGGCTTCTCTAAAGCATAGCAAAGTTTAGGACACTTTGTAAATAGATAATTGGATTGAAATTGCACTGTGCAATATTAGCAACAAACACCGTGTTCCCCATTGTAAATTTGGAGGGAGATTGGCAGAAACCCCAGAGAATTACATAAATGGCTGAAAACAGGCATATATGTAATTTCTTTGGGGTTTCCACAGATCTCCCGCCAAAGTTATAGAAACATAGAAACATAGAAGATAGGAGCAGGAGTAGGCCATTCGGCCCCTCGAGCCTGCTCCGCCATTTAATGAGATCATGGCTGATCATCCAAATTCAGTACCCTGTCCCTGCTTTCTCCATATCCCTTGATCCCTTTAGCCTTAAGAAATATATCTAACTCCTTCTTGAATATATTTAATGAATTGGCCTCAACTGCCTTTTGTGGTAGAGAATTCCACAGGTTCAACACTCTCTGGGTGAAGAAATTCCTGCTCATCTCAGTCCTAAATGGCTTACCCCTTATCCTTAGACTGTGATCCCTGGTTCTGGACTCCCCCGCCATTGGGAACATCCTTCCTGCATCTAGTCTGTATAGTCCTGTTAGAATTTTATAAGTTTCAATGAGATCCTCTCTCATTCTTCTAAACTCCAGCGAATATAAGCCCAATCGACCCAATCTCTCCACCAGTGGTAGCCCCTTGGAATTTTAGGGCAATTGATTCATGTGAACTTTCTTTGTCCATTGTTGCTGGCTAGACTTCACAAAGGAACCCATCAATGAATATGCCACATGTTGAAACACGACTGCTCCCACCATTAGGACAGCACGGCCAGTTGTGTGAAAGTCACAAACATCTCGAACTTTTATGCCTCAGAGTCATTCCAGGCCATTGGGGACATCAGCAACATTAATCAATCAACATAGATGCATAAAGCAAAATGTATTGATTGGTCAGTTCATGACCTTTTCCATGGATAATTAGCCGCAGTATGACTGGGGCACTAACATTTCAGAGTGGCAGCATTTCCCAATGTACAAAGAGTCATAAATTACATTCAAGTAGTTGTGTGTGCTTCCTTCATCAACGCTATCACTTATGTCAACAAGAAATGATTTCATTCTCTCAATGTGTAGCTCATTTGTGACCAGCAGCATTGCGTCATGTAAGTAAATGCCTGTTTTCCTGACGGGCCACCTGTGACATTTCTGATGACTGTTAGACTGACCTTTGCATTTATTGATAGTGTGCAACAATGAGGTGTAAGTAAGCAGCCCATAATGAATGTGATGCATCATGCAATTAGAGTCTATGAGGTAATTGAGCGCGGAGACTGAGGAGTTAAAGAGCAGGGAGCGAGAGCAGCCCACACACACCGGCGGCAGCAGCGAGAGTGGCCCTGGGTGGAGATTGTGTGCAGAGACCGAGGAGTTAAAGAGCAAGGAGAGAGAGAGTGGCCCAGACACACTGGCGGCAGCAGCGAGAGCAGCCCTGCGTGGAGACTGAGTGCGGAGACCGAGGAGTTAAAAAGCAGGGAGAGAGAGAGCAGCCCAGACACACCGGCAGCAGCAGTGAGAAGTAAAAAGTAATCAAAGTGTGATGTCACCAGAAAGCAGGTAAGTGATTGGTTGGTGAGTATTTCTCTCTTTCTCGCTTTTTTCCGAACTTAATTTTTATGATTTTTAAAGTTTCTCGGGTCTCTGTTGTGTAGCGGGGAGTGATAGTAAACAAGGGCCCTTGAGTATATCATTTAATTGTAATCTAATTAGCAGCATTGATTTGATTTAATTTAATTTGAATTAATAAAAGGGTAATTCATGGCCAGATAGCCCGGCCCCATGCCATGCTCTTCCTGCACTATGTGGGAAATCAGGGACACTTCCTGTATCACTGATAACCATGTGTGCAGGAAGTGTATCCAGCTGCAGCTACTGACAGACCACACTGCGGCACTGGAGCTGTGAATGGATACATACTGGAGCATTCACGATGCTGAGGACATGGTGGACAGCACGTTTAGGGAGTTGGTCACACCACAGGTAAAGGCTGCACAGGCAGGAAGGGAATGGGTGACCACCAGGCAGGTTAGAAGGCACAGGCAGGTAGTGCAGGGGTCCCCTGTGGCCATCCCCCTTTCAAACAGATATACCACTTTGGATATTGTTGAGGGAGATGGCTTATCAGGGGAAGGCACAGCAGCCAACTTCCTGGCACCGTGGGTGGTCCTGCTGCACAGGACGGGAGGAAAAAGAGCGGGAGAGCTACAGTGATAGGGGATTCTATTGTAAGGGGAATAGATAGGCATTTCTGCGGCCGCAATCGAGGCTCCAGAACGGTATGTTGCCTCCCTGGTGCAAGGGTCAAGGATGCCTCGGGGCGGCTGCCGGGCATTCTGGAGGGGGAGGGTGAACAGCCAGTTGACGTGGTGCATATAGGTACCAACAATATAGGTAAAAAATGGGTTGATGTCCTAAAAGCTGAAAATAGGGAGTTAAGAGGTAAATTAAAAAATAGGACCTCAAAGGTAGTAATTTCAGGATTGCTACAAGTGCCATGTGCTAGTCAGAGTAGAAATAGAAGGATATTTCAAATGAATACATGGCTAGAGGAATGGTGCAAGGGGGAGGGATTCAAATTCCTGGGACATTGGAACCGGTTCTGGGGGAGATGGGACTAGTACAAACTGGACAGTTTGCACCTCGGTGGGACTGGAATTGATGTCCTAGGGGGAGTGTTTGTTAGTGCTGTTTGGGAGGGTTTAAACTAAAATGGCAGGGGGTTGGGAACCTGTGCAAGGAGGCAGAGGAAAGGGAAGCAAATATAGAAACAAAAGACAGGAAGGAGAAAAGCAAAAGTGGAAGGCAGAGAAAACAAGTGTGTAAATCAAACATGGCCACAGGAAATAAGAATTCTAAATGAACTAAGAGTGTTAAAAAAAAAGCCTGAAGGCTTTGTGTCTTAATGCGAGTAGTATTTGTAATAAGGTGGATGAATTAGCTGCGCAAATAGATGTAAATGGATATGAT
This sequence comes from Somniosus microcephalus, assembly GCF_052327205.1. Classification (NCBI taxonomy): domain Eukaryota; kingdom Metazoa; phylum Chordata; class Chondrichthyes; order Squaliformes; family Somniosidae; genus Somniosus; species Somniosus microcephalus. The sequence continues at coordinate 186,519,909 of NC_140993.1, read as the reverse complement.
ATAATTGGGATTACGGAAACATGGCTCCATGGTGACCAAGACTGGGAATTTAACATTCAGGGATATTCAATATTCAGGAAGGACAGGAAAAAAGGAAAAGGAGATGGGGTAGCATTGCTGGTTAAAGAGGAGATTAACATAATAGTAAGGAAGGATATTAGCTCTGATGATGTGGAATCTGTATGGGCAGAGCTGAGAAATACCATGGGGCAGAAAACGTTAGTGGGAGTTGTATACATATCCCCAAACAGTAATGCTGAGGTTGGGGATGGCATTAAACGGGAAATTAGAGATGCGTGCAATAAGAGCATAGCAGTTATCATGGGTGACTTTAATCTAAATATAGATTGGGCTAACCAAATTAGTAACATTACTGTGGATGAGGAATTCCTAGAGTGTATAGGGAATGGTTTCCTGGACCAATATGTTGAGGAACCAACTAGAGATCAGGCCATCTTAGACTGGGTATTATGTAATGAGAAAGGATTAATTAGCAATCTTGTTGTGCAAGGCACCTTGGGGAGGAGTGATCATAATATGATAGAATTCTTCATTAAAATGGAGAGTGAAGTAGTTGACTCAGAGACTAGGGTGCTGAATTTAAATAAAGTGAACTACGATGGTATGAGGCTTGAGTTGGCTAGGATGGATTGGGGAACGTTACTGAAAGGTTCCTAGAGAGCAAATAATAAAAATGACAACAGAGAAGGTCATAGACTTAGGTAGCAGTGGGGAAATTAAAAACCAGAGCATGTCAGGAAGGGGCAGAAGGTATGGAGTAAAAGGTAAAGTAATAAAAAGGGCAAAAGCAGGAACAAAGTGTCACAAAACATATTTGAAAGTTCTCTATCTGAATGCACGTAGCATTCGTAACAAAATAGACGAGTTAATGGCACAAATAACTACATATGGGTATGATCTTGTGGCCATTACAGAAACATGGCTGCAGGGTGACAATGCCAGGGAATTAAACATACCAGGTTATTTAACGATCAGGAAGGACAGGCAGGAAGGAAGGGGAGGTGGGGTGGCTATGTTAATAAAGGAAGGAATCACTGTAATGCAGAGAAATGATATTGGGACAAAAGATCTATAATTATGGGGGATTTTAACTATCATATTAATTGGACAAATCAAATTGGGCAGGGCTGCCTTGAGGATGAGTTCATTGAGTGTATTAGGGATGGGTTTCTTGAGCAGTATGTAACTGAACCGACCAGGGGGCAAGCACCCTTAGATCTGGTCCTGTGTAACGAGACAGGATTAATTAAAAATGTCCTAGTAAAGGGCCCCCTTGGAATGAGTGACCTTAACATGGTTGAATTCCATATTCAATTAAAGGGTGAGAAGGTTGGATCTCAAACAAGCGTGCTAAGCTTGAATAAAGGAGACTATGAAGGTATGAGAGCGGAATTGAGTAGAGTGGATTGGGAAAATAGATTAAAGGGTAAGACGATACATGATCAGTGGTGTACATTTAAGGAGTTATTTTACAACTTCCAAAAAGTATATATTCCACTGAGAAGAAAAAGGTGTAAAAGAAAAGACAGCCATCCGTGGCTAAGTAAAGAAATTAAGGATAGTATTCGACTAAAAACAAGGGCATATAAGGTAGCCAAATCTAGTGGGAGGATAGAGGATTGGGAAAACTTTAAAAGACAGCAAAAAATAACAAAAAGATTGATTAAGAAAGGGAAGATAGATTATGAAAGTAAATTAGCAAAAAATATAAAAACAGATAGTAAGAGTTTTTATAGTTATATAAAAAGAAAAAGGGTGGCTAAAGTAAATGTTGGTCCCTTAGAGGATGAGACCGGGAAATTAATGGTGGGAAATATGGAGATGGAAAAACATTGAATGAATATTTGTATCAGTCTTTACAGTAAAGGACACTAAGAATATCCCAACACTGGACAAACAGGTGGCTATGGGGGGGAGGAGCTAAACACGATCAAAATCACTAAGGAAGTGGTACTCGGTAAAATAATGGGACTCAAGGCGGATAAATCACCTGGACCTGATGGCTTACATCCTAGGGTCTTGAGGGAAGTGGCGGTAGGGATTGTGGATGCATTGGTAATAATTATCCAAAACTCCCTGGACTCAGCAAAGGTCCCGGCAGACTGGAAAACTGCTAATGTAACACCGTTATTTAAAAAGGGCAGTAGACAGAAGGCTGGAAACTATAGACCGGTTAGCCTAACATCTGTGCTAGGTAAAATTTTGGAGTCCATTATTAAGGAGACAGTAACAGGACATTTGGATAATCATAATTTAATAGGACAAAGTCAGCATGGTTTTATGAAGGGCAAGTCATGTTTGACAAATTTGCTGGAGTTCTTTGAGGAAGTAACATATAGGGTGGATAAAGGGGAACCAGTGGACGTAGTGTATTTAGACTTTCAAAAGGCATTTGCCAAGGTGCCACACAAAAGATTATTGCTTAAGATAAGAAATCACGGGATTGGGGGTAATATTCTGGCATGGATAGAGGATTGGCTATCTAACAGAAGGCAGAGAGTTGGGATAAATGGTTCATTCTCACACTGGCAATCAGTAACTAGTTGTGTTCCGCAGGGGTCAGTGCTGGGTCCCCAACTCTTTACAATCTATATTAACGATTTGGAGGAGGGGACCGAGTGTAACATATCAAAGTTTGCAGATGATACTAAGATGGGAGGGAAAGTAGTGAGTGAGGAGGACATAAAAAACCTGCAAGGGTAAATCGACAGGCTAAGTAAGTGGGCAGAGATTTGGCAGATGGAATACAACACTGGAAAGTGTGAGGTTATGCACTTTGGCAGGAAAAATCGTAGAGCAAGTTATTATCTTAATGGCAAGAAACTGGAAAGTACTGAAGCACAAAGGGATCTGGGGGTCCTGGTGCACGAAACTCAAAAAGTTAGTACGCAGGTGCAGCAAGTGATTAAGAAGGCCAATGGAGTGTTGGCTTTCATTGCTAGGGGGATAGAATATAAAAATAGGGAGGTATTGCTTCAGTTGTACAAGGTATTGGTGAGACCGCACCTGGAATACTGCATACAGTTTTGGTGTCCATACTTAAGAAAAGGCATACTTGCTCTCGAGTCAGTACAAAGAAGGTTCACTCGGTTAATCCCGGGGATGAGGGGATGGACATATGAGGAGAGGTTGAGTAGATTGGGACTCTACTCATTGGAGTTCAGAAGAATGAGAGGCGATCCTATTGAAACATATAAGATTGTGAAGGGGTTGGATCGGGTGGATGTGGGGAGGATGTTCCCGATGATGGGTGAAACTAGAACTAGGGGGCATAGTCTTAGAATAAGGGGCTGCTCTTTCAAAACTGAGATGAGGAGGAACTACTTCACTCAGAGGGTGGTAGGTCCATGGAATGTGCTGCCCCAAAAAGCTGTAGAAGCTACATCATTACATAAATTTAAAACAGAAATAAACAGTTTCCTAGAAGTAAAGGGAATTAAAGGTTACGGGGAGCGGGCAGGAATTTGGACATGATTCTAGGTTCGGATCGGATATGGCCCTGTGGGTAGCGGAGCGGGTCCAGGGGCCGTGTAGCCTGATCCTGCTCCTATTTCATGTGTCTAATTCTGTTAGATTCAGGAGATGGTTCTGTGATAGTAGATTGGCGGTTAGGATCAGATCAGCCATGATCTTATTGAATGGCGGAGCAGGCTCGAGGGGTCGATTGGCCTACTCCTGCTCCTATTTCTTATGTTCTTATGTTCTTATGGTTGATGGTGGATAGGCAATGGCAAACATTTAAAGATCGCATGGCTGAACTATAGAACTTGTTCATCCCTATTTGGCATAAACATGAAACAAAAAAGGTGATTCAACCATGGCTAACAAGGGAAATTAGGGATAGTATAAGATCCAAGGAGAGGACATATAATTTGGCCGGAAAAAGCAGCAAACCTGAGGACTGGGAGCAGTTTAGGATTCAGCCAAGTAGGACAAAGGGATTAATTAAGAGGGGGAACATAGATTATGAGAGTAAGCCTGCGGGGAACATAAAAACTGACTGTAAAAGCTGTTATAGATATGTTGCAAGAATTCACAATAATTTACAGTTCTGAAGATCAATTTTTTTGATTAAAGAATCCCTGGGCGTTTTGCTTTTAAATTTCCAGGGATAAAAATGGCTGTCATACCACATGGCCGAAGACAAAAGAGGCTTGGAATGCAGCTTTCTGTGTCTGGAAGTAAGGTTCAATGAAGACAAAGGACAATGCTTTGTTTACAAAGCAATTGAATGCTATTAGCATTTGTTTGTATATCGAGTGGATACATCTAAACTGCAGAAGAGACTTTTGTACCTTGAATGGGAAATGTTTTACAATTGAATGGGTTTTAAATCACCCAGCACTGGACAATAGGGCTGTTGCATTCTTTTGTTTCAGCCCAGGGAGCTCCGGAAGACACATTAACCCAGTCTAACCACTCTGAGTTAGCCAATCACAGCTTTCCCTTGTGTATTGGACCCTTTGGGTGGGGAATTTTGCACACAGCCCTTGCAAGGCAGAACGGCAGGGGCCTCACCAGGTATAAAGATCGTGGCTGAGAAGCTAGATCTCTCTCTTACTTCGCTGGACCAAAGGTGAGCAGGGTGTTCTGACTCCTCAACAAGGCAACCTAGTTAAGGAGTTTGGGGGATGGTAATTTAAGGGGATATTGCTAAGATTGTTTAATCAACATTGTAGTCACTTACCCCTCCTTTTTCCATCTGCCATACCCCATTTTAAGCCATTTTACTGTAATTACTGTGTGTGTGTGGGATACTTTGATATTTTGATTGTAGTTTATTTATGTAATAAAACGTGATTTTTTTTCTCTCATCCAAACCACTTGTTCCGTTTTAATATCATTAATTATAAGTTCCTCCACTCAGAACTAAAGGAGGGGTAGCGATTCGTAACCGCTGTAATAAAATTGGTTTTACTGGAATTGGTCCTGCAAGACCAGGAAAATTACTTTAAACCAGTTTAAAGAAGCCCCCAAACACTTACAATGGCGAGCCAGGTAGGAGTGGAGGCAGTTTTTGATTTAATAAGTGGTCTGGATCTGGAGAAAGCATCAGCTGTAGTTTATCTCGTTTTCAGTATTTGGGTAGCCCTGTGGATTTTAGCGGCAGTGTGTAGGCTGACCTATCGGGGTATAGGTGGCTGGTTTAGGAAGGATGAAATGCGGGAGCAGGAGGAGGTGTATGAGGCCAGAGCTAGTGGAATAAGGGTGCGGGAGAATGCACGCCTCACACTAGAGGTCACGAAATGCCAGTCATTTATCGAGCGCCTTGTGCAGGAAGTCACAGAGGCAAGGGACTGTGAGATGAGGCTACGGGAGGAAATCGCACACCTCACCCAAGAAGCTAGCAAGGGAAAAAGCCATGCAAGGAACGAGATAGAATTCCTAAAGTACCAAATTATAGAAGTAAAGAGGAGTGAGATGAGACTGCGGGAAGAGAATAGGAATCCTCAGCCCACAGCAGGCACAAGTTCACAGGCAAGCTCTGTGTCTTGTGTGGGGGGAGGAGCCATTCATGTTCAGCGTAAGCTGTTTAAGCCAGGGAACAGGGAAGGAGAGTTCTGGGACCCCTGTAGAGCAGGTCCAGCAGCAGAAATCTGGGACAAGGGAGGCACACAGGGGATAGTTTTGGCCCCAGAAAAAAGGCAGGTCCAAAATTCCCCAGTTAAAGCCACCTGGGTGAGGGAACATGAGTTTGCTGTCCATGCAAGTTCAAGTTCACCGCCTGTAAAGACAGGCACTGTGGCCTGTTTAAAGGGATCAGCTTCTCAGCCAGCTTCTAGAGTGGTCCCCCCCATGATGTGGGACCCTGCAGGGGCAGAGATAGCAATCGCTCTTGCAGGAGACATAGGGAGGGAGCTGACACCAGGTTTTAAACATGGGGAGGAAAATTTCCAGCCACAAGCAGCGGGTGGTGAGAGTATACCTGCCCCCAGCACAGGAGTGGGCAGGGAAGAGCAGAAAACCCAGAGAGAGATTTGCACCGGCAGGCTGCCAGGTACATTATACAGTGCGGGCTATTTGGACATGGGGGAGAAGGTTCCCAGCCAGCTGGGGCTGTGACCCAAGCTCAGGGTCCGCCAGCCAAAGTTCCCCCCAGAGAGACACCCCTCAGAATGTCTCAGCGGGTGCCCCAGCCTAAGAAAGCATGGTCACCCACTTTACAGTGGAGTAGGGCGGGCTCCCGAGCCAGGGAGAAGCCAGAGAACAGAGGCCCCCACTCAACAGCCATAAGCTGCGAGGGATCAGAGACAGGAGGTAGTCCAGCTTCGCTGCAGCCAGCAGCAATCTGTGACAGTGCCAGAGATTAGTCTGGCCGTCCGGAGACGGGTGGCATCTGTATTATAGCTATGTGTGTGTATATAGCTTGCTTTAAGGTGTATTTTAAGTTTTGTTGATATAACTAATTTTAAGTTTAAGTTTAAAGAGTTTAAGTTTACATGTGTGCCAAATGTTTGTATTTTGGTCCGAGGTCGAGGGACCCGACCATGTCTCCACCTAAGGCAGCAGGCCCGTGAGACCTGGCTGCGTGTCCTTTTAAGTTTTTGCAGGAGATGGGAAAATGAAGCAGCCATGTTTGCCCAGCCCGAGCTGGACATCGAATGAAGATACGGAATGTTGGGGATCACCTCGCCACTGGACGAATCCAGGAGACCCCGCAGCGATCTTCGGGAAAAACTGGACAGAGTCCGGAGCAATTTGCCTACTCCTCCTACGGGGAAGGGATGGCCCCAGCTGGGTGGGGCATGGCACCCAACCCAGCACTATCCTGACCGAAGTTCACTTGCGGGAGACCTCGCTGTTGAGGAGTCATGATGGGGAAGCGCGGGCGCCTGGTCATAGGGATGCATTCCTTGGGGGTGGGTGGTGATGGCCCGGGAAAGATCGCATAGAGGAGGGGGAGACCCAAGAGTCGCGTGGGTGCAGTCGGGGGAGGGAGGAACTCAACCGGGGGCCCACGGGCAAAGAGGATAAGTGTGGCTGGGAAGGATAAGTGGGTAGCCGGATCAGTGTGGGGCCAGGGAGAGCCGCCACACAGGCACCCATCATTATTAGCAGCCAGTCGAGGGAAGACGGGACGGGGAGGGACTGGGAGTCATGAGATCCCATACTCACCGGTCTCGGTCTGTGCCAAGGTAATTTTAAACGTGAGGGGTACCCCGCCTCCACAAAGGGACAAGGGAACGGTTCGGGGCTGGCGGAGCAGGCTGGTCGGTAAATCCATTCTGCCTGTTTTAAAGTTTAAGACGATCAAAGGGGGGTGGAAGGTACTTTTACTGCCCGGGTGGGAGGAGCAATGCCCACTCGAATTTTGCGACCCATCATCAGCACGTGATGATCGGGGTTTATTTAAGCATGTTGTTTCAAATGTTTAATTTTTTTTGTATTTTGTGTTGCAGCCCCAAGTTGAGCAGAGGCATCGGATCCTCTCCGTGCTTGGGACCAGTTTGAGTACATTGTGTAACTAAGATTGCAACATTTTGTAATAAGTTATGATGTAAAAAGTGATTGTAAATTTGGTTTACACTGTATAATTTTACAAGCGTGTAGGGGTATGAGACCCCTTATTGAAAACTGAAGTATCTGTAAGATGCCTACCGTACCATGGTTTTTTCCTTGAATTTAAGGGGAATAGATGGGACGGGGATCAGTGGCAGATAGCTATTAGATAAATACAGGGGATGGTTGTTTGTGAGGGGTCAGAAATGATTGCTCATTTCTTCAAGAGGGTACTACAAGCAAGCTGGAAGTATCCAAGGGCGGACTGTAAGAATTCGCAATAATTTACAGTTCTGAAGATCAATTTTTTTGATTAAAGAATCCCTGGGCGTTGTGCTTTTAAATTTCCAGGGATAAAAATGGCTGTTGCACCACATGGCCGAAGACAAAAGAGGCTTGGAATGCAGCTTTCTGTGTCTGGAAGTAAGGTTCAATGAAGACAAAGGACAATGCTTTGTTTACAAAGCAATTGAATGCTATTAGCATTTGTTTGTATATCAAGTAGATGCATCTAAACTGCAGAAGAGACGTTTGTACCTTGAATGGGAAACGTTTAACAATTGAATGGGTTTTAAATCACCCAGCAATGGACAATAGGGCTGTTGCATTCTTTTGTTTCAGCCCAGGGAGCTCCGGAAGACACATTAACCCAGTCTAACCACTTTGAGTTAGCCAATCACAGATTTCTCTTGTGTATTGGACCCTTTGGGTGGGGAATTTTGCACACAGTCCTTGCAAGGCAGAACGGCAGTTGCCTCACCAGGTATAAAGATAACGGCTGAGAAGCTATCTCTCTCTCTTACTTCGCTGGACCAAAGGTGAGCAGAGTGTCCTGACTCCTCAACAAGGCCACCTAGCAGGAGTTTGGGGTGGTGATTTAAGGGAATTGCTAAGATTGTTTAAATAACATTGTAGCCATTGTATCCCTCGTTTTCGCTGTCTGCAACCCCGTTATATAGTTTTACTGTAATTACTGTGTGCGTGTGGGATAGTTCGATATTTTGATTATAGTTTCTTTTAGTTAATAAAACTTGATTTTTTTCTCTCATCCAAACTACGTGTCTGTTTTCATATCAATAATTATAAGCCCTGCAGTCAGAACTGGAAGGTGGGGTAGCGATTCGAAACCGCTGTTTTAAAATTGGTTTTATTGGAATTGGTCTGAGTGCAGACGAAAGGCTGCAAGACCAGGAAAATTACTTTAAACCAGTTTAAAGAAGGCCCCAAACCCTCTTTCAGTCTGTGGGCAGCCCTGCGGAAGGTAGTGGCAGTGTGTAAGCTGACCTATCGGGGTATAGACGGCTGGGTTAAGGAGGGTGAAAAGAGGCTGCAGGAGAAGGTTAGGAAGGTAAAGGCAGCTTATAAGCTGGCCTGCGCCCTAAGGTTTGAGGAAGCAGATCATGGCCCCTGTAGGGCAGAGATAGAAAGCCTTAATGTGGCTTTAAAGGTAGCAAGGGGAATGATTTGCGTGATCAGCCCGAAGGCAGGTCAGCTGGATTTTACTGGCAGCCCAAGTGAAACCATCCCACAGGCAGCACCTAGAACGGGGCTGGATAGGGAATTAGAGACCCCAAGACTGCAGCCCACAGCTCCGAGTCTTGAGGAGCTCTGGCAGCGAGGAGGGGTGGACAATGGGGTGGTAGGAGAACACCAGCAGGTTCCGCTAGGCAGGCTGGGACCAGGATCGACGTACCCCCTCCAACAAGGGAGGTACAGTCCGCTCGTGAGGCCTGAGAATAGGAATCCTCAGCCCACAGCAAGTTCCACTTCACAGGCAAGCACTGTGGCTTGTGTGGGGGGAGGAGCCATTCATGTTCAGAGTAAGCTGTTTAAGCAGGGGAACAGGGAAGGAGAGTTCTGGGACACCTGTAGAGCAGGTCCAGTAGCAGAAATCCAGGACAAGGGAGGCACACAGGGGATAGTTTTGGCCCCAGAAAAAAGGCAGGTCCAAAATTCCCCAGTTAAAACCACCTGGGTGAGGGAACATGAGTTTGCTGTCCATGCAAGTTCAAGTTCACCGCCTGTAAAGACAGGCACTGTGGCCTGTTTAAAGGGACCAGCTTCCCAGCCAGCCTCTAGAATGGTTCCCCCCATAATGTGGGGCCCTGGGGGGGGGGGGGAGTGGGGGCAGGGATAGCAATTCCTCTTGCAGGGGAGCTGGTGACAGGTTTTGGACATGTGGGAGAAGGTCCGCAGCCAGCAGCAATCTGCAACAGTGCCAGGGATTAGCCTTGCTGTCTGGAGACGGGCGGCATTTGTATTATAGCTATGTGTGTGTATATAGCTTGCTTTAAGGTGTATTTTAAGTTTTGTTGATATAGCTAGTTTTAAGTTTAAGTTTAAAGAGTTTAAGTTTACATGTGTGCCGAATGTTTGTGTTTTGGTCCGAGGTCGAGGGACCCAACCATGTCTCCACCTAAGGCAGCAGGTCAGTGAGACCTGGCTGCATGTCCCTTTTAAGTTTTGCAGGAGATTGGAAAATGAAGCAGCCATGTTCGCCCAGCCCGAGCTGGGCATCGAATGAAGTTATGGAGGCAGAATGTTGGGGATCACCTTGCCACTGGACGAATCCAGGAGACCCCGCAGCGATCTTCGGGAAAAACCGGACAGGGTCCGGCGGAACTTGCCTACTCCTCCTACGGGGAGGAGATGGCCCCAGCTGGGTGGGACACGGCTCCCAACCCAGCACTATCCTGACCGAAGTTCACGTGCGGGAGACCTCGCTGTTGAGGAGTCAGGATGGGGAAGCGCGGGCGCCTTGTGATAGGGACGCGTTACCCGGGGGCGGGAGGTGATGGCCCAGGAAAGATCGTATAGAGGAGGGGGAGACCCAAGAGTCGCGTGGGTGCGGTCGGGGGAGGGAGGAACTCACCCGGGGGCCCACGGGCAAAGAGGATAAGTGTGGCTGGGAAGGATGAGTGGGTGGCCGGATCAGTGTGGGGCCAGGGAGAGCCGCCACACAGGCACCCATCATTTTCTGCAGCCAGTCGAGGGAAGACGGGGAGGGGGGGGACTGGGAGTCATGAGATCCCATACTCCCCGGTCTCGGTCTTTGCCAAGGTAATTTTAAACGTGAGGGGTACCCCGCCTCCACAAAGGGACAAGGGAACGGCTCTGGGCTGGCGGAGCAGGCTGGTCTGTAAATCCATTCTGCCTGTTTTAAAGTTTAAGATGATCAAAGGGGGGTGGAAGGTACTTTTGCTGCCCGAGTGGGAGGAGCAATACCCACTCGAATTTCGCGACCCCTCATCGGCACATGATCGGGGTTCATTTAAGCATGTTGTTTAATGATTTTTTGTATTTTGTGTTGCAGCCCCAAGTTGAGCAGAGGCGTCGGATCCTCTCCGTGCTTGGGACCAGTTTGTGACAACTCCAAGTTGAGCAGAGGCGTAGGACCCTCTCCGTGCTTGGGATCATTTTGAGTACATTGTGTAACTTAGATTGCAACATTTTGTAATAAGTTATGATGTAAAAGGTGATTGTAAATTTGGTTTACCTTGTATAATTTTACAAGCTTGTAGGGGTATGAGACCCCTTATTGAAAACTGAAGTATCTGTAAGATGCCTACCGTACCATGATTTTTTTTTCTTGAATTTAAGGGGAATAGATGGGACGGGGATCAGTGGCAGATAGCTATTAGGTAAATACAGGGGATGGTTGTTTGTGAGGGGTCAGAAATTATTGCTCATTTCTTCAAGAGGATACTACAAGCAAGCTGGAAGTATCCAAGGGCGGACTGTAAGAATTCGCAATAATTTACAGTTCTGAAGATCAATTTTTTTGATTAAAGAATCCCTGGGCGTTGTGCTTTTAAATTTCCAGGGATAAAAATGGCTGTCACACCACATGGCCGAAGACAAAAGAGGCTTGGAAAGCAGCTTTCTGTGTCTGGAAGTAAGGTTCAATGAAGACAAAGGACAATGCTTTGTTTACAAAGCAATTGAATGCTATTAGCATTTGTTTGTATATCGAGTGGATACATCTAAACTGCAGAAGAGACTTTTGTACCTTGAATGGGAAACGTTTAACAATTGAATGGGTTTTAAATCACCCAGCACTGGACAATTGGGCTGTTGCATTCTTTTGTTTCAGCCCAGGGAGCTCCGGAAGACACATTAACCCAGTCTAACCACTCTGAGTTAGCCAATCACAGCTTTCTCTTGTGTATTGGACCCTTTGGGTGGGGAATTTTGCACACAGCCCTTGCAAGGCAGAACGGCAGGGGCCTCACCAGGTATAAAGATAACGGCTGAGAAGCTAGATCTCTCTCTTACTTCGCTGGACCACAGGTGAGCAGGGTGTTCTGACTCCTCAACAAGGCAACCTAGTTAAGGAGTTTGGGGGATGGTAATTTAAGGGGATATTGCTAAGATTGTTTAATCAACATTGTAGCCACTTACCCCTCATTTTTGCCGTCTGCCATACCCCATTTTAAGCAATTTTACTGTAATTACTGTGTGCGTGTGGGATAGTTTGATATTTTGATTGTAGTTTATTTATGTAATAAAACTTGATTTTTTCTCGCATCCAAACCACTTGTTCTGTTTTAATATCATTAATTATAAGTTCCTCCACTCAGAACTAAAGGAGGGGTAGTGATTCGTAACCGCTGTAATCAAATTGGTTTTATTGGAATTGGTCCTGCAAGACCAGGAAAATTATTTTAACCAGTTTAAAGAAGCCCCCAAACCCTTCCAATGTGAAGAGAAAAAGATTGGTGAAGTCAAGCGTAGGTCCCTTGCAGTCAGAATCAGGGGAATTTATAATGGGGAACAAAGAAATGGCAGACCAATTAAATATATACTTTGTTTCTGTCTTCAAAAAGGAGGACACAAATAACCTCCCAGAGATGTCGGGGAACATAGGGTCTAATGAGAGGGAGGAATTGAATGAAATCAGTATTTGTAGGGAAATGGTGTTAGGGAAGTTGACCGGATTGAGGCCGATAAATCCCCAGGGCCTGATAATCTACATCCTAGGGTACTTAAGGAAGTGGCCCGAGAAATAGTAGATGCATTGCTGGTCATCTTCCAAAATTCGATAGATTTTGGAACTGTTCCCATAGATTGGAGTATAGCTAATGTAACCCCACAATTTAAAAAGGGTGGTAGAGAAAAAAAGGGGAATTATAGACCGGTAAGCCTGACATCAGTAGTGGGGAAAATGCTAGAGTCTATTATAAAAGATGTAATAGCAGAGCACTTGGAAAACAGTGATGGGATCAGACAAAGTCAACTTGGATTTACAAAAGGTAAATCATGCTTGACTAATCTATTGGAATTTTTTGAGGATGTAACTGGTAGAATAGATAAGGGAGAACCAGTGGATACGGTGTATTTAGACTTTCAGAAGGCTTTCGATAATGTCCCGCATAAGAGATTAGCGTGTAAACTTAAAGCACATGGGATTGGGGGTAAGGTACTGTCTTGGATAGAGAACTGGTTGGCAGACAGGAAGAAAAGAGTTGGAATAAATGGGTCTTTTTCCGAGTGGCAGGCAGTGACTAGTGGGGTACCGCAGAGCTTGGTGCTAGGACCCCAGCTATTTACAATATATATAAATGATCAAGACAAGGGAACTAGATGTAATATCTCCAAGTTTGCAGATGACACAAAGCTGGGTGGGCGTGTGTGCTGTGAGGAGGATGCAGAGAAACTCCAGTACGATTTTGACAGGTTGTGTGATTGGGCAGGTGCATGGCAAATGCAGTGTAATGTGAAAAATGCGAGGTTATCCACTTCGGTGGCAAAAACAGGAAGACAGATTATTACTTGAATGGCAATAGATTGGGAAAAGGGGAAGTGCAACGAGACCTGGGTGTCCTTGTGCACCAGTCGCTGAAGGTAAGCATGCAGGTGCAGCAGGCGGTTAAGAAGGCAAATGGTATGTTGGCCTTCTTAATGAGAGGATTTGAGTACAGGAACAAGGATGTCTTGCTGCAGTTGTACAGTGCCTTGGTGAGACCACACCTTGAGTATTGTGTGCAGTTTTGTAGCCTTATCTGAGGAGAGATGTTCTTGCCATGGAGAGAGTGCAGCGAAGATTCACCAGACTGATACCTGGGATGGCAGGAATGACGTATGAGGAGAGATTGGGTCGATTAGGTTTATATTCGATAGAGTTTAGAAGAATGAGAGGGGATCTCATTGAAACTTAAAAAATTCTAACAGGACTAGACAGACTAGATGCAGGAAGGATGTTCCTGATGGCAGGGGAATCCAGAACCAGGGGTCACAGTCTAAGGATAAGGGGTAAGCCATTTAGGACTGAGATGAGGAGGAATTTCTTCACCCAGAGAGTGGTGAACCTGTGGAATTCTCTGCCACAAAAGGCAGTTGAGGCCGGTTCTTTAAATATATTCAGGAAGTTGTTGGATATATTTCTTGAGGCTAAAGAGATCAAGGGATATGGGGAGAAAGCAGGGACAGGGTACTGAATTTGGATGATCAGCCATGATCTCATTAAATGGCGGAGCGGGCTTGAGGGGCCGAATGGCGTACTCGTGCTCCTATCTTCTATGTTTCTAAAATCGGTCTTTGGTATTACTGCACAATGGACAATAGTGAATCGGCAGCCTGATTTACACCCATTAGTGGGTGGCTGTGTTCCACGTATATATCAAATGTGAGAGGTTGCAGCCCCTCTTCCATTATTTGAAGGGGCTGCTCCTCGATTTTTGGCTGCACTTCAGTCCCACGCTCCTGATCTTCGGTCACCTGGTGCGGAGGGGAGCTGGCATATTGGGGGACCTCTTCGTAGGACTGCTCCTGGGCCTTGCCAAAGATGCCATCAAGTGGCCCAGGTAGCGGGCGGTCGAGTGGGTTGTTCGGCCTAACTGCCTGCCTCTTTTCTGCAGCCACGTTCACGCCCGGGTGGCCCTAGAGATGGAGCACGTGGTATCTGCCGGCACGCTCGAGGCCTTCTGTGACCGGTGGACACCGCATGGACAGGAGTGCATCATCACCCCCGGGAACCTATTTTAATTTAATTGTTAAGGTTTCTTTAATGGTTTTTTAGTTACAATTTATTTGTTTATAGTGTGCACTAAAAGAATACACCCGTTAGGGATCGTTTTAACTTTAGGCGATCTTGTAAAACTGAGATTTCGAATTGCCCGCCCATTATACACTGCGCTTTATTTTCCCTTCTTTTGATTTCAACAGAAAGGAAAATTAGATGGGTTGATTCAATATTACCAGTTTTACACCCTTGCCCCAAATTTAAATTATCCACATTGACTTCAATAGAATAAAAAATTGGTCAGCGTGTAAGGCAAAGAGAATGCTGAAGACCAATTTTACCCCCTATTTGAGACTGTTTTACATTATTGCACATAAGGCTATAGGGTTAGGAATGGTTCCAGGTGAAGGTTGGGAAGTAAAAGGAATTGATAGTAAGCATTTCACTCTAACACAGAGTGACTAAGTGGCTCGCCAATCAATCCTGTTCTCATTGAGTCACATTGGATTTAAAATCCTTGTCCTCATCTTCAAATTCCTCCACAGCCTTAACCCACCCCATGCTGAGAACCTCTTCCAGCTCTTTACCTTGTCAACCCCGCCTCCCTTCATCCTACAGTTAATGGCAAAGCCTTAAGCTCCATTCTCTCATGCTCTCTGCAAATCCCTCCCTAAACACTTCCACCTCAACATTTCTCCCTCTGGCCTAGAAATTCAGTTGGGCGCGCCAGCCGTTAGCGCCTTAGGAGGAGTAGATCTCGAGCGCTAGGCGCTTATCGCCCGGGCGCAGCGCGATCTGCGCCTCTCCCCAACTTCAGGACACATTTAGCGCCGGCGCAAAGTCTTAGCGCGCGCCCTGCTGCGCGCGCAGATCATGACGTCATTTAATAGTGCAACGCCCTTTGTGCGCCCCAAACCGGAACTTCACTCGCGCCGGCCCATTGTGCGCCGGGCGGCCCGAGCGACTGCGAAGTGGAACGGTACACAGGCCAGCCGGGCCGCGGGGAGCGCTAATTAAAAGGCACTTACCCAGCAGTATAAAGGCCAGCCATTTTGCAGCATTCACTCTTGTGCAACGGTTTTTTGGACAGAGACCAAGGAGGAGAGTTTACTGGTTTGGACCAACACATGGACAGGTATTTTTGGCTCAGGCCAGAGCTTACCAATTATCTTTGCCTTCATTCAGAGCTCAGTGTTTGCCAGCATATAATGGGGGCTGCATTGGGTGGCAACGCTGAATTTCAGCCTTATGCCAGAAGGGCTTACAGACGCCGTGAGAGAGTGGCAGCCCTGGCTAGACACAGAGGGGGCAACAGGCGTCGCCAACTGAGGCCTTACCCACGCAGGGTATACCGCCAGCAGACCTCCTACCTGACCATGTCTGCCGCGATGTGTGTTAGGAGGCTGCGATTCCGAAGGGAGGTGGTTGCAGACATCTGCCGGCTGCTTCAGAGAGATCTGCAGCCACAGCTGATGCGCAGGACGTCTCTGTCGGTGGCAGTGAAGGTGACGGTGGCTCTCAACTTCTATGCCTCCGGCTCCTTCCAATCCGCTACTGGGGACATCGCTAACATCTCCCAGTTCGCCGTGCATTGCTGCATCCGCCAGGTGACCAAAGCCCTTTTCAGAAGGAGACATCAATTCATCTCCATGGTGCAGGGCGCCATTGACTGCACGCATGTGGCTTTGCGGGCACCTCTTGAGCATGCCGAGGATTACCGCAACCGGAAGGGCTACCATTCCCTCAATGTACAGCTGGTGTGTGACCACAGGCAGCGCATCCTAGCTGTCAATGCCCGCTTTCCAGGCAGCAGCCACGATGCCTTTATCCTGCGACAGACAACTGTGGCTGACATGTTCCAGGCACAGCCTCCCCCAAGAGGATGGCTTATCGGGGACAAAGGCTATCCTTTGTGTACCTGGCTCATGACCCCGCTCCGCGCGCCCACGATCCCTGCTGAAGAGGCATCCAACGAGAGCCATCAAGCGACGAGGAACCTCATAGAACAAACAATCGGTGTGCTCAAGCAACGGTTCCGCTGTCTCGATCGCTCCGGGCGAGCCCTCCAGTATTCGCAGGATCGAGTCTCCCAATTCGTCGTCGTTTGCTGCATGCTGCACAACCTGGCTATCCGCAGGACTCAGGCACTGCCACCTCACGTTGGACCACCACCTCAGGAGGAGGAGCAGGAGGAGCATGAGGACGACGAGGACAAGGAGTACCAGCCCAGGAGGGACGCACAAGGTCCAAGGGCCGCCCGTCGGCGGCTTACTGAACGTCACTTCTAGGCCCCCTGTCAGGGAATGGCTTGTGCCAATGATAGAACATGATTGCAGCCGCTCCGCAAGCCCTCAGCCGGTTAAGGCAGCAAACACTTCAAAGATCAAACATGGACAATGTGAATAAATAAAATGCTTTATTGTACAAACTCTGGGCCCTTCCCACATGAAAACCAAAAACAGACGAAACCCCCAAAAAACACTCAAACACATTACTCGCTCCCACAACCTGGAGAGGATTAACAAAAGAGGGCAACTAAAATGGCCGTCATTCTCGGCCTTCGTCAAAAACAAACATCACATCATCGGCCTTCAAAAAACAAACATCCAATTCTCGGCCTCAAGAAACAAACACAAATGGCCACACATTCGACTATTTGGCCCGCTAGGGCGATGCCTTGGCCATCTTTGGGTGGCCCCTGCCCGCCCTGCTGCCCCGCCTCAAAGTAAGGCCATTGGCTGCTGCAAGGCTGGGGGCAGGCTCCTGAGGGGCACATGTCGTGACGGCAGATGCCCTTGGGGGTCGGCCTAGTCGAGGTCTGGGCATCGAGCGTCCGGCTGTTGATTGCTGCAGCTGTGGCTGGCCAGCATCAGTCGCTACAGCAGCTCCTGGCAGCTCCACTGGGGGAGTGGCAGTGGCGGCTGGAGGAATGGCGGCAAGCTGGCGGATGGCAGGCGCTCGCTGGTCGCCTGAGACACTGGCACTCGCCCGGGCCAGCACTGCAGCATGCGCACCAATCTGCCGAGGGACAGACCGCTGTGCTGCTGCAGCGCGCCGGGTGCCCTGGCGATGCCTGGCTGACACAGCGAGTGTGGCAGCAGTGAGTGCCCGTGTTGACCTGTTCACTGACCGCAGCAGAGCAGCCAGTGACTGGACAGCACCACTGATCACCTGGCCAGTCGCTGACAGATCTGCCCGGTATTCCGCCCGACTGCTAGCCTCTAAGGGCCCGAACTCGGCCACACCCCGAGAGAGGGAATCGATGGACTCAGGCAACCGTGCCACTGCTGCCATGAGCTCCGTGTGCCGGCGCTCCGAGTCCACGGACAAGTCTTCGAGGCGTTCCATCTCCTCGGCGAAGAGCATCTCCTGACTGGAGGCCGCATCCCCCCTCTGGGGAGAAGGCCGCCGAGCTGGCCGACCCTTCCTGCGTTGCTGGGCCCAGCAATTGGACTCCCCTCCGACGCATCCCCCCTCTGGGGAGAAGGCCGCCGAGCTTCCACCCCCCTCCCGCCTTTCTGCAGCACGCAGGTCCCAGGAGCTCCCCTCCCCTTCGACACTTCCGCCACGCTGCCCTCCAGGGAAGACGTGTCCCCTACATTGGCCTGGGTGGCCGCGGCTGAGGGTTCCCCTGATGGGCCGCCTTCCTCTTGCTCCTCCTCCTGCTCCTCCTCGGAGGGTCTGTCACTGGCAAGTTGAGGGACCTCCTCTTGACCATCTGAAAGCAGGAAGGCACAAGAGTAGCTTTAGAGTGAGGAGAGGGCATCAGTGCGGGATGCATGAGTGGTGGCATTCAGCGCATTGTTTGGACAGTGGCAAAGGATGTAGATCTGATGCGCAAGTGGGACGAGAGAGGTGCAAAAGGTGATGTCCTTACCATTGCTGCCCAGAACAGGGTCGGCATCTCCACATGCAACGGGCCCAATCACCCGGCCACCCATGAGGCACTCCACGCGATGTTGCAGGTCGGTGAGTGGCTGGATATGGGGTCGGCCTCCCCCGGTCGCAGTCCGGCTCTTGCGATTATTCGCCAGCTTGGCCTGCAAGAGAAAGGACGGCCTCTAAGTACAGTGTGTCGCCGTGATCTTGTGTGCACTGCCTCCCATGGTGGAATAGCCTGGCCAGTGTGTCGCCATGATCTGGTGTGCACTGCCTCCCATGGTGGAATAGCCTGGCTAGTGTGTCGCCATGATCTGGTGTGCACTGCCTCCCATGGTGGAATAGCCTGGCCAGTGTGTCGCCATGATCTGGTGTGCAATGCCTCCCATGGTGGAATAGCCTGGCCAGTGTGTCGCCATGATCTGGTGTGCAATGCCTCCCATGGTGGAATAGCTTGGCCAGTGTGTTAAGTGCAGAATGTGCAATTGATGCTCATGCCTGTCCCATAGCTGCTGGATGAAGGCTGGCCATTAGAGCTTTCAGGTCCCTTTGCCCATAATGTGAGGTGCACATGCAAGGATGAGGAGGTCATTGGAAAGGGTACTCACCCTGACAATGCGTGTGAGGTCATTTAACTTTTTGCGGCATTGGGCACCGGTCCTGGGGACGTCGCTGTTGGCTGACAGCTTGCTGGCGACATGCCTCCAGGCTCTTCTGTAGACGCGGACCATCGCCTTCTTGCCATTGTCCGGGTACAAAACATGGCGCCTCTTCTCCACAGCAGCAAGCAGCACACTCAGATCACGCTCTGAGAAGCGCTGCGCACGTTCACGGGCCTTCTCCATGTCTTCAGGCGCTATTTTGGTCCAGCAGCAGTGTTCAGGCCTAGCTGGAGGGCTCCACTATCCAGGGCGTGGCAGCAGACACAGTCGACCCTTCCCCCTTAAGAGCTGGCCGGCGCCAGGGTGTCTGCTGTCAATCACGAGATGGCCGCACCTGCGCTGCGCCCGGCCTCGGCGCTATCGATCACCACCTCCGGCTTAGCGCCCAAAGAGAGGCGTGCAGCAGCAGTTTTAGCGCTCGCCCGAACTAGTAGGGCGAAGCTAATGAATATCGGAGAAGTGGCATAGATTTGGCGGCGGCCACAAACTTTAGCGGACGCCCCACTTTAGCGCCCCAAAAGTGGCGTCAATGACTTTCTAGGCCTCTATCTTTAAAAACATTTTCAAATGCTAATTTATTTGTTATTCGTTTTAATACTGAAAAAAATAAAAAGATTAAAACAGTACACACGAAATATATGGTGGTGAATGGTACAAGACTTTCTCATGTTTTAATGGGGGCTCTGTTTTGGATCAAATTTAGATCAGCATTACCTCATAAAATTCAATTTACATTTAAATTAAAAACTTAAAATAACTTATCAGGTAAATCATTCCTTAGGAAATATTACATTTTAATATAGCCATGTGTTTGTTCTTGTAACTGAAAATCACCTCAGCAGATAGGCTTGAATAGGATTTATAAATTAGTAATTAACACATATCATAGTGTTTATTTATTCATCCTTCCACTATATCCTGCTGTCTGCAGTTAACATGTTATTTGCTTTTGAGAGAGACACAACATGATTTAGGATCACGGTCATTCAGCAGGTGGTGTCCCACGAACTGTGCAGTTGGCCTTGCTTGATTTTTCTCCTCTGTCTAGGTTGCGAAGTCTAAAACTACAGGCACAGTTTCTGAGTATGGTCTTATCACGAGAGATGAATAACATACCTCATTGATTCATAATATGACGTCAACTAAGTCTGACCACTTATGTGCAGTTGCACAGATCCTTGCTGGGTCTTGAGAAAACTAAACCAAAATTGTAACGTATGCCAGCTGTGAGCATAGAGCTGGGTGAGAGTTAGGTGAATCTATTAAATGGACTGGTTTGCTAAACAGAGTGACGACGGGAATTTGGTGAGAGAGGGAATGCGATGCAGAGGGGGAAGGAGGTGCTAAGTAATTTATACCAAGGGGCAACAGTACATAAGTAAATATGGAAACATTCAGAGTAATTAATTAGATCTAAAGTAATAAAATTAAAATGAACTAAGTAGAGGATACCAATATTAAATGGATCCAAATTGCTTTAAATAAAAATCTGGTATACATAAATAATGAATAGGAGTAAGGGAATACTAAACTAAAAACATATATATATATAATAGACTTTTATATATGTATATGGGACAGCTGACACCGGTTGCCTACAATTCCTGTGCCATGTGGGAGCTCCAGGGCATTTTGCGTGTCCTGGATAACGACATGCGCAGGAAGTGCCTCCAGTTGCTCGAACTTGAGTTCAGGAATAACAACAGAAAATGCTGGAAAAACTCAGCAGGTCAAGCAACATCCATGGAGTGAAATTTGAGTTGATGTTTCGGGTCAAAACCCTTTTTCAAAACTGGAAAGGTTATAAAATAGATCGAAGGCAGGGCTGCGATCGAACAAAAGAAGTAAAAGAGACATTAAAAGGTATTCAAAACCAGACGAGATGGTAATAGGCCAGTGGAGACAAAAGACAGCTGAGATTAGGTGTGAAGTGTACTGGCAGGATAAGAGACAGCTGCCAGGTGGGAGAGAGGAAAAAAAAGGAAAGGGGGGTGGGGTGGGGAAGGAGGACCCAAAACAAAGGGGTGGAAAAAATATAAGTAAAAAAGAAATAGGGGCCGAGGTTATGATCTGAAATTGTTGAACTCGATATTGAGTCCGGAAGGCTGCAAAGTGCCTAATCAGAAGATGAGGTGCTGTTCCTTGAGTTCAGGATTTCTAAGCTTCAGGAACGGCTGGAGTCACTGCAGGGCATATGGGAGGCTTACAATTTCCTGGAGTGCATGTTCCATGAGGTAGTCACCTCGCAGCTACAGAGAGTTCAGGAGGATAGTAAGTGAGTTGTCATCCAACAGGGTAGGAAGAGGCAGGCAGTGCAGGAATCCTCTGGGATTGTAGCACTTTCAAACCAGTTTTCAGTGCTGAAAAACAGTGAAGGTGACAACAGCTCGGGAGACTGCAGTCTAGAGCACATCCACGGCACCGTGGGGCAAATGTCTGCACGGGGGGCGGGGGGGGGGCGTGGTAGCACAGCAAAGTGTAGACATGCAGTGGTCATGGGGGATTTGATAGTTAGGGGGATAGACAGGCATTTCTGCAACAGTCAATGTGTGTCTAGCATGATGTGTTACCTCTCTGGTGCCAGGATAAAGGGCATAACAACATAAGAAATAGGAGCTGGAGTGTAGTGTATGTGCCTTTAAGACAGAACTACTTTTACAGCTCCTGTATACTGTAGTACCGGCAGTGATCACACCTGTATATAAGCTTTGCGCATGCCTCTCTACCCCCAGTCTTGAGACTACGCTCCTCCAGTAAAGACCTGTTTATTGTTAACTTACAGCATCCATGTGGTTATTGAATAACAGCATACCCTCAGAATCACGGATCTAACAGTGGCGACGAGTGTCGATTCGAATCTACCTGCAACTAGAAAAAAAAAGTCGAGGCCAGGAACACGGGCGTCAACCACGAGCAACCACCCAGTCATCAGGCAGAGAGTGAACATCGCGGGGAGGCTGTGGAGAGCCGGGTTTGGTTCCCCAGCCACGACGATCAGCAAGATACTGACGACAGGTCCAGCGCAGACCCTTCCCGGGCAGCGGCGGCTGGTGCCGACCGACGGCAGAGAGAAAGCCGAGCAGCATCGACGGGGTAAGACAGAGGGTGAAGCGCGCAGGGCACAGCCGGGGGTTAAACACCGAGCGGCGTCGAGAAAAAGGTAAACAAACCAGAGAGAGAGGGTAAAGAAACAGCCGGGTTCAAGACCGAGCGGCGTCGAATAAATAAAAAGAAGAACGCACAGAGCACAGCCAGGGCTCACGGGCTAAACAGGGTCTGCGGGGAGAAGGGAGAGCATGGGAGATGCCATTGAGCCGCGGAGAAGAAGGAAGAGCGTGGGAGACGCGATTTTTAGAAGCTGCAGCGGAGAAGAAGGGCGAGCGCGGGAAGGAAGGAAAGCGCGGGAGACGCCATTTTGTGCCAGCGGAGAAGAAGGGGAAGCGCGGGAGACGCCATTTTTGACAGTTAAATCACACCCAGGGATGCCGAAGAGTGGCAGTATCTCTACGTTCGACAATGAAGTCGAAGATTGGGCGACATATGTGGGACGTATTGAGGTGCACTGCAGGGCGAATGAAGTGCCAGATGCTAATAAAGCACTGGTTTTGTTAAATTCCATGGGTGCAAAAACTTATGGGTTACTGCGAAATCTAGTAACCCCAGAGAAGCCGGTGAACAAGAATTTCGAAAGCATAGTAGAAATACTGCAGGACCACTTAAACCCCACACCGCTGCTGATAGCAGAACGATTTAAGTTCCATAAAAGGAACCAACACAAAGACAAAAGCAATGCTGAGTACCTAATGGAACTGCGCAAGCTATCGGAACACTGCCAGTTTGGAGCGGGACTAGCAGATACGTTAAGGGACAAGTTTGTTTGTGGGCTACAAAGTGAAGGAACCCAGAAATGGCTTCTATCAGAAAAGGATCTTACGCTGGACAAGGCTTTCAGTATGGCAGTATCACACGAAGCAGCCGCAAGGGGCGCTGCAGAGATACAACGGACACCGCAAGAATATGGCACCAATGAAATGTCCTATGGAACAGGGAAGTGCTATCGCTGCGGCAGAACAACACATGACCAGAAGGATTGTTGGTTCAAGGACCAAGTGTGCAGACAGTGTGGGAAAGCGGGACACATAGCAAGAGTCTGCAGGTCTGGGAAGAAAACCAACAGTAAGAAATCTCCACAGGAGAAGTACAAAAAGGTACACCAGGTGATGGACAGTGGTTCAGACGAACAGAAAAGTGACACAGACTCCGGAAGCAAGGAGCTGGGTTGTCTGAAACTACATAATGTAACCGAAATGGAGGATCACTAGACTATCTGAGTTACACGCAAGATAGACGGAGTCCAAGTGAAAATGGAATTCGACACTGGATCAGCCCTAACAGTGATAAACCAAAGGGACTACAAGCGGCTATTTTCACATACACCCTTGAAAGCTACAGAGATTGTCTTGAAGACGTATACGGGGCAAAAAGTCTACACAAAGGAAAAATAAGGGTGAAAGTGATATATAAAGGCCAGGAAATACCTAAAATGGATATATATGTATTGCCAGATGGAGGACCACCACTGCTAGGACGTGAATGGATCTGGAAGATACAATTAGATTGGCATTCCATACAGGCACTGAAGGTTGAGGCCAAAAAGGATGACGACGTCACACCTGGGCGACTGTCAAAAATGCTAACTGACACAAAAGAAGTGTTCCAGGAGGGACTTGGAACACTAGAAGGCATAACAGCAATGATTAAAATAGAGGAAAATGCAAGCCCAAAGTTTGTTAAGGCCAGACCAGTGCCTTATGCGATCAGACCAGCTGTCGAAGCAGAGCTGGAAGGGTTGGAACATTCAGGAGTACTGTCCAAAGTGGACTGGAGCGAGTGGGCTACACCCATCGTTCCTGTAATGAAGAGGTCGTTGAGTAATACGTCTGGGGAACCAAAGAAGGTCCGCATCTGTGGGGATTTTAAGGTGACAGTGAACCCAGTCCTTCACACGGTACAATATCTGCTTCCACAAATTGAGGATATTTTCGCCTCGCTATCTGGAGGCAAACGCTTCACCAAAATTGATCTAGCCCAGGCGTACTTGCAAATGGAGGTAGAAGAAGCTTCGAAACAATACCTTACGATTAACACTCATAAAGGTCTCTATCAATACAACCGGCTGGTGTTCGGAGTAGCCTCGGCTCCGGCTATCTGGCAAAGGGCGATGGATCAGGTCCTGCAAGGGATTCCAGGGACCCAGTGTTATTTGGACGACATCTTGGTCACGGGTGAAAATGACAGTGATCACCTCGCCAACTTGGAGAAGGTGCTCACCAGATTAAAGGAGTATCGGCTACGAGCTAATCGCCACAAGTGCGAGTTTTTCCAGAAACAGATCTCGTATTGTGGCCACGTCATCGATGAAGAGGGGTTACATAAGTCCCCTGAAAAGATTGAGGCAGTAGTCACGGCTCCAGCACCGGAAAATGTGTCACAACTGAGGTCGTTCCTCGGGCTGGTAAACTACTACCACAAGTTCTTACCAAATTTGTCTACGGTATTACACCCACTGAACACCCTACTGCAAACAGGGGTACCATGGAAGTGGGATGACGAACGTAGATGAGCTTTCCAGAAGTGTAAAGAATTGATCACATCAAAAGAGGTGTTGGCCCATTTCAACCCAGCACTACCAATTCGTTTGGCATGTGATGCATCACCCTATGGTTTTGGAGCAGTGCTGTCGCACAAATTCCCAGACAGGTTGGAGAGGCCAGTAGCGTTTGCGTCTCAGTCACTAACCTCAGCCGAGCGCAACTATGCCCAGATTGACAGGGAGGGCCTCAGCCTAGTATGAGGAGTAAAAAAATTCAACCACTATCTGCATGGGCAGAAGTTCACCTTGCTGACTGACCATCAACCACTTGTCTCCATCTTTAATCCTAAGAAGGGCGTTCCAGTGATGACTGCACAACGGTTACAAAGATGGTCCCTGTTTCTAGGGGCGAATCAATATGAAATAGAATATAAAGGCACGAAACAGCATGGGAACGCTGATGGGCTATCGCGCCTGCCACTGCCTACTGTGGAGGAAGCACCAGCAGTAGACCCTATCGAGATATTTTATTTGTCAATAATTGAACGATTGCCAGTAACAAACGCGGATATAGAGAAGGCGACCCGCAATGATCCGACGCTGTCTCGGGTATATGATTTGACGGTGAGGGGATGGCCAACACATGGCGACTCACAGTTGCCAGCATTCTCATCCAGAAGAGAACAGCTGTCAGTATGCCAAGGGACAGTGATGTGTGGATCCAGAGTGGTGATTCCACCCAAGTTAAGGGAGAGAGTGCTAAATGAGCTACATGAAGGTCATCTGGGGGGAGTGAGAATGAAATGCCTTGCTAGGGCTTATGTGTGGTGGCTGGGAATCGATCAACAAATCGAAGACCTAACTAAGAGCTGCTTAGGATGCCAGAAGGTCCAAAATGCACCACCACATGCCCCTCTACACCTATGGGAGTGGCCCTCCTCTCCATGGCAACGGGTGCATATTGATTTTGCTGGTCCATTCATGGACTCAATGTTCTTAATAGCAGTGGATGCTCATTCAAAGTGGCCTGAGGTGATAAAAATGTCTTCAACCACTACAGAGAAAACGATTGCAGTCCTACAGACCATATTTGCCAGAAACGGTTTGCCAGAGCACATTTGCTCTGATAATGGACCACAGTTTGTGTCCGAAGATTTTCAAAAATTTATGAGAAGGAATGGGGTAAGGCATTACACATCCACCCCGTATCATCCAGCCACAAATGGATTGGCTGAGAGGTTCGTACAAACCTTTAAGAAGGCAATAAAGGCCATGTGCGACGATGAAATTCCACTACAGCATAAGATGGACAATTTCTTATTAGCCTACCGAAACGCGACACATGCAGTTACCAACCAGACCCCGGCCATGATGTTCTTTAACCGAAGGTTGAGATCTCGTCTGGACTTGCTCAGACCAAATGTGCGAAGAAATATTGAGGACAAACAATTCTAGCACATCAATGAGAAGCCGACAAGGAGCTTCAATGTACAGCAACCAGCCTTGGCCCGTGACTATCGAACAGAGAAATGGCAACCCAGAACGATATGCACAAGGCAGGGGCCATTAATGTACACAGTGGATGTCGGGGAGAATATTGTGAGACGCCACATCGATCAGATCTTAGCGTCACAGGAACGCGTCAACCCCATGTCTCGAGTACCTGGGGATGAACCCAATATACCGGTAGCATCTACCTCAGAACCAGTAGCAGTGGAACCCCATGAACTACCCGATGAAAAGCGGTCAGAATCGCCTCTGCACCAAGAACAAGAACCTCAGGAAAGGCGCTATCCCGAAAGGGTCAGGAAGCCGCCCCAAAGACTGAATCTATAAATGGACTATTGTTGTTTAATGTACATGTAAAGTGTTAATTGTTATTTGAATATTAGGTGTACTACTAATCTAAAAGGGGAGGAATTGTAGTGTATGTGCCTTTAAGACAGAACTACTTTTACAGCTCCTGTATACTGTAGTACCGGCAGTGACCACACCTGTATATAAGCTTTGCGCATGCCTCTGTACCCCCAGTCTTAAGACTACTCTCCTCCAGTAAAGACCTGTTTATTGTTAACTTACAGCATCCGTGTGGTTATTGAATAACAGCATACCCTCAGAATCACGGATCTAACATGGAGTAGGCCAGTTGACCCTTCGATATTGGCTGAAGATGGCAGGACATGTTGATAAGGCTGTTAAAAGCACATATGGGATCCTTAGCTTTATAGATAGTGGCATAGAGTACAAAAGCAAGGAAATTATGATGAACCTTTATAAATTACTGGTTAGGCCCCAGCTGGAGTATTGTATCCAATTTTGGGCACCACACTTTAGGAAGGATGTCAAGGCCTTAGAAAGGCTGCAGAGGAGATTTACAAGAATGGTACCAGGGATGAGGGCCTTCAGTTGTGCGGAGAGACTAGAGAAACTGGGGCTATTCTCCTTAGAGCAGAGAAGGTTAAGGGAAGATTTAATAGAGGTGTTCAAAATCTTGAAGTCTTTTCGTAGAGTAAATAAGGAGAAACTGTTTCGAGTGGCAGAAGAGTTGGTAACCAAAGGACACAGATGTAATGACAAATGAACCAGAGTTGACATGAGGATAAAAAGAATTACACAACGAGTTGTTATGACCTGGAATACATTGCCTGAAAGGGTAGTGAAAGCAGATTTAATGATAACTTTCAAAAGGGAATTGAATAAATACTTGAAAGGAAAACAAAATGCAGGACTATGGGGAAAGAGCAGGAGAGTGAGACTAATTGGATAGCTCTTTGAAAGAGCCGGCACAGGCACGATGGGCCGAATGGCCTCCTTCTGTGTTGTATCATTCTATGATTCTACCTATGATACTATGCCAACCTAACCATATTGAGTTAGCTGTTCTGAGCTGCTTCTCCAAACTAGATGGCTGACCACAAATGATAGGTGTTCTTCTGTTTCTGAACAGCAGTCTGTTTGCACTAGAACCCAATTGTGGTTAACTCAGTTAATAATAAAATCATGATTGTCATAATATTTTCTGGAACTATATTGTTCTATGGTGAGGCTTATATATTTTCCAGTCACCTTTTCCTCTTCCTTAGCTGAAGACCGTGATTCATTCTAGGGCATGGTTCCACTTTGACATCAATATTCCAGTCAAATGTTAATCTATTCAATCATGAATGGGGACTGTAGACCTTCAGGACACATCATTCAGATTTATTTAAATGCATTGCTGGAAACAATTCAAAGAACCTTCACATCCTAACCAGTTGGTTAGAATGTTGGTTGCTGAAGGTCACGCTCATTTCTGACTTCAGATGATAAGACCCAAACATAGAATAGTCAATGTACTACTGGGTCAAATGTCCACGGGGTTGTGATGGACCCACTGGGAACCTTTGCTGCCAAAGTATCTGAGGTTTTAGGAGGCTCTCTGATTTTAATATGATCAGCAAGTATCAGCATCATTACAGGTGCATCTCATGCACCTGCCAGAATGGAGGAAACCTGGATGGGATCAGAAAAGACCCACTTCTTGGGTTAACGCTGGCAGCCAAGGGCCATCTGTGATATTTCTAAGTGTACATTTGCACTTTGAAGTGCAAATCAGCGGCTGCTCAAGCCTGCAACCATGGTCAAGGCTTTTAAGGGTCCAGGCTAGGACTCAGCACTGGTCATCTCAGGCAATTTCCCCAGCTTGGAGGGTGGCCATCCCTTGTTTCAACTGGTGTACCACTGAAGGGCCATAGAAACTCCTGGCCTGTGAGCCCCCTCCCCCAGCCATGTCTTCTCTTATGTGGGTGGCCTTGTTTACAGCTGGAGGTGTTTCCACTCAGACAAGAAACGGACAGTCCAAACCGGGACCTGGTGTATTTGTGTCCCAGTCTGTTTCCCAGGCCTTCCACCGCACTCCCATCTGATGCACAGTGGGAGTGTGATAGAAAGCCCATGGAAATTCAGGGGCCTACATCTCTTCTTTATATAAATATATATATTATATAAATATATATAGTGCAGCAAACAACTTCAGGAATATTAATGCTACCACATAAAAAATAACATTATCTCAGATTGCTTAACGGTAATATTCTCAATGTAATCGTACTTCAGTTAATTTAAAAATAATATGTGATTATGTTACAGAATTGCAATATCCATTGAACCTGGGCGTTTACATCTCATTGATGACATATTATGGAAATCTCCTATTAAATCTTAGAGGATAACATTTCAGATAATATTTGTTTTATATGTGTGAGTGTGGGCTTTCTGATGATGGTGACGCACTGAGGGTAATTTTAACTTCTGGCAAAGAAGTAAAACGAGCAATATCAGATCGGCTGTCCATTACACACCTCTCCCAATTTTCATTCACTTCAATGGAAATAAAAATCAGGAGAGGTGTATAACTGCCAGCCGATCCGATGTTACCCATTTAATGCAATCGGCAAAAGTTAAAATTACGATTGTCGTCTTGAATTGTAAATGTAAATTTTTCCAGTTTTTGGAGGAGCTTGAAGTTTGATAAATACCTTGTGATCATTGCTGGGAATTTCCTGGGAATTCCTCCAATTGGCTGCTGTAACTTTGGTGGATACGCCGATGCATTGTGTAAACGGGGATTCCCCGATCTACCAAATTTACGGCAGCCGATTGGGAAAACCCCTGAGGAAATTCCTGGAAGATACATCCATCGAGCAGCAACCATTAAACTATTAGCAGTATTATAGAAACATAGAAATATAGGAGCAGGAGTAGGCCATTCAGCCCCTCGAGCCTGCTCCGCCATTCAATGCGATCATGGCTGATCATCCAAAATCAGTACCCGGTCCCTGCTTTCTCCCCATACCCCTTGATCCCTTTAGCTTTAAGAAATATATCCAACTCCTTCTTGAATATATTTAATGAATTGGCCTCTATTGCCTTCTGTGATAGAGAATTCCACAGGTTCACCACTCTCTGGGTGAAGAAATTCCTCCTCATTTCTGTCCTAAATGGCCTACCCCTTATCCTTAGACTGTGACCCCTGGTTCTGGACTCCCCGACCATCGGGAACATCCATCCTGCATCTAGTCTGTCCAGTCCTGTCAGAATTTTATAAGTTTCAATGAGATCCCCTCTCATTCTTCTAAACTCCAGCGAGTACAAGCCCAATCGACCCAATCTCTCCTCATACGTCATTCCTGCCATCCCAGGTATCAGCCTGGTGAATCTTCGCTGAACTCCTTCCATGGCAAGAATATCCTTCCTCAGATAAGGCGACCAAAACTGCACACAATGCTCAAGATGTGGTCTCACCAAGGCCCTGTATAACTGGAGCAAGACATCCTTGTTCCTGTGCTCAAACCCTCTCGCTACGAAGGCCAACATACCATTTGCCTTCTTAACCGCCTGCTGCACCTGCATGCTTACCTTCAGCGACTGGTGCACAAGGACACCCAGGTCTCGTTGCACTTCCCCTTTTCCCAATCTATTGCCATTCAGATAATAATCTGCCTTCCTGTTTTTGCCACCAAAGTGGATAACCTCACATTTATCCACGTTATATTGCATCTGCCATGCTTCTGCCCAATCACCCAACCTGTCCAAATCATACTGGAGTTTCTCGGCATCCTCATCACAGCACACACGCCCACCCAGCTTTTTGTCATCTACAAATTTGGAGATAATACATCTAGTTCCATTGTCTAGATCATTAATATATATTGTGAATAGCTGGGGTCCAAGGACCGATCCCTGCGGTACCCCACTAGTCACTGCCTGCCACTCGGAAAAAGACCCGTTTATTCCAACTCTTTGCTTTCTGTCTGCCAACCAGTTCTCTATCCAATCAATACCTTGCCCCCAATCTCATGTGCCTTAACTTTACACGCTAATCTCTTATGCGGGAACTTATCGAAAGCCTTCTGAATGTCCAAATACACCACATCCACTGGTTCTCCCTTATCTATTTCACCAGTTACATCCTCAAAAAATTCCAGTAGATTAGTCAAGCATGATTTACCTTTTGAAAATCCATGTTGACTTTGTCCGATCCTGTCACTGTTTTCCAAGTGCTCTGCTATTACATCTTTTATAATGGACTCTAGCATTTTCCCCACTACCGATGTCAGGCTTACCGGTCTGTAATTCCCCATTTTCTCTCTACCATCTTTTTTGAATAGTGGGGTGACATTAGTTACCCTCCAATCCATGGGTACTGTTCCAGATTCCATCGAATGTTGGAAGATGATCAGCAATGCATCTACTATTTCTAGGGCCAATTCCTTAAGTACCCTAGGATGTAGATTATCAGGTCCTGGGGATTATTATTAGGCAGTATTGTCTTGAGATTAAATGTGTTGATATGTCTACTGTTTCCTGGCGAAGCAAAACTAGGTACAGCTCAGGAATGTTGGTCTTCATACGTTTTCATCCTAAGTTTGGCTTCTGCACTATTGTTAAATTGTAGAGTTGATTGTGCATCTTAATCTTTCTATACAAGCTGGTGGTTTCAATCCTGGATTGCTTAAAATAAACTGCAGCAGTTTATGAAGCTTCAGCTAGTCTGGTTTGTGGCTAGTGTTTCATTCTCCTGAGCAGAAGTACATTTCTCTGCCACTTTTGGATCTTATGGTGACCTCCAATTTCACCATCATCTTTCTGCCGTGCAATCGATTTTGCACATCTCCTAGATCTTCATTCCTGTGGAAACACCTCCGTCCTCCGAAACTCTACCCTTCAAATAGGTTCTGGATTTCACTCACCCTCTACACATGTTTCCGAACTTGGACAACAGTTTGCCAACGTTCTATGCCGACTCCACCCTACCTAGTCAACTTTATGTATCCTAATAATTGCTACGTAACCAGGCGTATGTAACTTGAAGTTTCGCTGTGTCCATTCGTGTGTGCATTTTGGCTGCCGCTCCGGACCTAAGCCCATCACTTCTATTTCCGCTTTTTTCTCCCCCTTTTTCTTTTCTTTCTACCCCTCCTAGACTGCTCTCTCCTGTCACCATGTCTCCTTTCATTTATCCCCTTTCGGGTACTCTGCCCTTGCAAATCCAAACCCTAATCCTTCATTACTCTTCGACCTTCCTACTCTCTTGCCGCTGTCCGAGGCTTGACTCTCTCTTAGATAAGCCTACATCATGGCCCTAACAGAAACCTGGCTGAGGGGTGATGCCACCTTACCCCTAAATGAAGCCTCCCCACATGGCAATACCTTCCACCACTTGCCTGCCCAGACTGTTGTGGTGGCGGTGTGGCCCTTATCACCAAATCACACTCTGGTCTGTCCCTCTGCTCCTCTGGCTGTAAGATTCAAAATTTTCAGCAAAAATCACGCAAGAAAACTGGATAAAATAAGACTGTTTATTGACCAAAGTAAGCTTGCACAGAAAAACCTTTGATAAAAGGGCATACAAAATGGCCGCCAGGCCCCGTGATCAGTTTCTGAACCATTTTATTTCTGTTACTGCAAGCCAGACAGGCTTGTGGATTGAAGACAGTAAGCCCGCGAAAGCCAGAATCTGGGAACCGAAACTCAGAGAAACAGCATACATATTCAATGGATTCTAAGTACAGGATGGGGCCCATCAAGATATGGGCGGACAATGCAAAAACACTTATACCCATTTATTGTACAAAGGAGAAACCGTTTAGCAGCCATCAAGGAAAATCTCCGGACCGATCAATATGCGAACCAAGTCGCGATGGCAATGTAAAAGACATTAAAAGACATTATCGGCCAGGAAGGCCAGTTTAAGTTATCACCGGCTCCCGTTACAAGACAAAGCGCCCCTGCAGAGATTTCTGCCCGCCAAAATTAATACAAAGACAGGACTATGATTTGGCGGGAGATAAGACTGTCCCAAAAGAGTATAACTATGGATTGAAAGTCCATCTAAGTTACTCTTGGACAACTTCGAACTTGACTTCACTGCTGCTTCTTGCTGGGTGACTTCAGACTTCTATCTCTGCAAGAACTTCTTCTACAAGGAACGAACGAAGGACGGACGGTGCCAGGATCGGTGCCTCTTCCACTTCGGTAGATGCGGAATCGAGGAAGACGTTTTCGTCTTTTTAAAGACTGACGACTTCGGTGAAAAGACAACGTGGTCGGTGTTCAGCCGAACAAGGCTCGGCCACGACGAGAAGACGACGAGGGTGGCCCGGGTACTGGGGTCGGGAGATCATCGACGACCCAGGCCGACGGAGAAGAAACCCTCTGGAGAACCGGCGATCCAGGCCGGAAAGATTCTTCCATGTGCATGCACTTCTTCAACAGCCTGCAGCTGAAGTCTGCTCCATGAACCCAAATCCACGATAGTGGATCTCAACGTTGACGAGCGCTCATCGAGGCTGTGTCTAACCCACCGCTTCGAGGGAGAGAGAATATCAACTGCGCCAGAAGTTTCCAAATCCACGTGATGACGGAAAGCGGTGCCAAAAGACTGCGAACCTCCTTTTTTGCGATTTCGAGAGTGGTGAGCATGATCCCAAGTTCCCCAGGTCGAAACTTAGTTTAGGTATAGGGGAGGGAGTTAAGGGTAATCGTAATGTGTTTCCCCTTTTACGATGTGCCGTGTGTTCCCCATTTCCATAGAGTCAAGTTCATAAATTTGTGCATGATTGTAGTAACTTTAATCTGGGCCTATGACATGTATTTTGTAATGCTGCAAACTGTTTAAAAATAAAAGCATCCATTTCGTGCTATTCAACCTGGTCTACTGAGTTCTTTCTCTGCACTACTGTTCTCTGCATCTAAGTCCAAGTCCTAGAACCGTAGGGGGAGTGGGTCGAACCACTCAAGGGTAATTATTGCACGAAACCTGGCAGGAGACCAGAACGAGCAAGAGAAACCCCCAACAGAAATGGCGACCGCGGCAGGACCTTGGCAGCAGGAAAGTAGTGTGTTAGATCAAGTTCTGAATAAACGAGATGTGATGGATGAAAGAATAGCAGATTATGTTTTTGGAAAAGTCAACCTCACAAAGCAATGGATATCTGACCTGTTGAGAGATAGGTGCCCGCTAGACGCAGCCATCAAGTGGACAGCGGGTAAAGAGCATAAGAAATCTGTAGAGAAGGCGGTCTGGCTGATGTGCTACAAAAAGCAAGTCCAGCTTTTGGACCAGGTCGTTGCAGCACAGACAGCCCAGATCAACGGTTTGCTTAAAGACGTAGAGGAGAAGGTTGCGGGAGGTCAGCAACTGATTGAAGCGCTTAACGCGCTGAATCAGGAACGCCACTCCATAATTCGCTACCACGAAACCCGGGTAGAATATATAAAATGTCAGGTCATTGAAGCCAAGGCCAGTGAAGGTAGAATGAGAGACAGGTGTTTCCGTCTAGCCAAGCAGATAGAGGCCCAAGAGGAAAAACTCCTGGGAGCCAGGGCAGCATATAAGATGGCCATGGGGGATAGATCTGAGAGCACCGACCACAGCGCTTGCCGAAGGGAGCAAGAGGACCTGAGAACGGCCCTAGCCAAGGCAAACGGGTTGGTGTGTCTCATAAATCCACCAGCAAGTCAGCTATTGCTAGCCAAGGAATCCAAAAGACCGATTCCACAAGAGGCAGTTGGGGTACCAACTCCCGAACCCTCTGCGCCTCCTGCTTATGATGAGTCTTGGACTCCGGGGAAGGAGACGGAGACGATAGAGGAAGAGAGTCCTGAGGTAGAGCAACCCCAGATAGTAGAGGCAGGGCCGGCGCCGATGTGTCCAACCAGACACCGGAGGCTCAGTCCAAATGAAGCAAATGGCGATGACGGACCCCTTGAGAGTCAGATCGTAATGCCCCATAGCGCACGACAGCTAAGAGAAATGATAAGCCACATCCCAAAACTCTCCGAGTCAGGAGATCCCTCCGTGCATTTCAGGGACGTGGAGCAGACCACAGCAGTCAATGACTGCGACGGGGTGGAACAGTCCAAAATGCTGCTGTTCTCCCTGGACAGTTCGCTCCTCCAGTGTCTCCCTGACGAGAGCAAGAGAGGGCACAGGGACTATGAGTTGCTACGGGATGCGATCCTGGAGATTATGGGAGAGGGGGACGGAACTCCGTTCCTCCGTTTAGAAAAGACAGTGCAGCTAGAGGGAGAACCCCCACGGGTTTTCGCCGAAAGGCTGTGGCCAGTGTATCGGCGCAGCTGCCCGGGCGGGCCGGCCCGGGCCGGGCTGAATAACGAACAAAGGGCTCATTGGCTTCGGTGCCTGGTAGCAGGTTGCCTGCCAATAGTGAGGGAGCAGGCCAAAGCATGGTTTGACCCCACTAACGCCCGCTCCACGGAGGATCTAGTACTAGATCAGCTCACGACCAGTTATAGGAACAACAAGGGCAAGAAAACGCCTGTTGTAAAAGGAAAGGTGCATGAGGTGAGGCCCGCAGCCTCTGCTAAAAGGGAATGGCGTCAGGAGGGAAATCGCCCTCCCCAAGCCAACAGCAGTTGTTACGGGTGTGGGAAGGAGGGTCATTGGCGCAAGGACTGTAGGAATCCATGGAAGGATAAGAGAGAGAGAGCGTTCGCCGCAGCCCAAGACCAAGCCCAAGCCCAAGTTCTAGCCCACGGTCAGATCGTTACCCCAGCACCAGCACAAGCACAAGCCCAGACCGCTGCCCCAGCACCAGTCCAGAACCCAACCGTAGCCCCTGCCCCAACCACAGGGGGTGGTGCGGTTGTGGATCCCGCTGCGATCGAGTCAGTCTTGGAGGCTATGCGGTCTCTGATGATCTGGCAGGGGAAGGTAGCAGTCGCCAACAGCCCTATCGCTCCCGAGACCCCAACCGAAACACCTAAATGACTGACGCCCGCGCAGCCCATCTACTTGTGTCCGCTCCGCTATGGCGCCTGGAGAAGACCTGTGGTGGAGATGGAGGTGGAAAGACAAAAGGGTAGTTACCTGTTGGATACGGGAGCTTCATGTACCGTGATCCACACAGATAAACCTTTCGCCTCACCTCTGTCCGCCCAGGCTCCATACTCAGTAGCGGGTTTCACAGGCAGGGAACAGGCTGGCGCGTACTCCATCCCGCTCTCCATTCAGTTGGGAGCACTCCACACCACATGGACGTGCATCCTATTGAAGTGGAATGAGGGGGGTGGAAAAGGCATCCTCGGGGCCGATTTCTTGGTGGAACACGGGATCCTCGTGGACCTGAGAAATCACTGTCTCTGGGGAGCCGAGAGCGGTTTAGGTAAGGTAGTCGTAATCCCAGGGAAGGAAGAAAAGGGGGCCCTGTGCACCATGAAGCCGTCGGGAGGTTACGACCTCGGGCTCATGGTAACGAACGTCCCAACGGACTTGCAGGCGTGTGTGTCGGCAAATCTGACCGCGTTTGCCACCCACAAGCACGACTGTGGGAGAGTCACTGGGTTTGAAGTCAGCGTGGACGGGGACCCCATGATCCGACCCCAAAAGCAGTATAATTTCCCCAAGGAGGCAGAACCCGACATGGAGACGGCAATATCTTCATTGGTGCAACAGGGCGTATTGAGAACAATAGCCACTCACGTGAACTCCCCATTATGGCCGGTAAAGAAGCCGGACAATTCGTGGAGAGCCACGGTGGACTACAGAGTCCTCAATAGTAACATCCTAGCCTGCGCGCCCACGGTAGCAGCAGTTGCAGACCTAATAGGGAGCATTCCAGCATCGGCGACCACGTTCACGGTGCTGGACATCTCGAACGGTTTCTGGTCCATCCCGCTGCGGCGGGAGGATCAGTACAAGTTTGCCTTTACTTTCAAAGGGCAACAGTACACTTGGAACTGCTTACCACAGGGTTTTCATAACAGCCCCAGCATTCTCCATCAGTGCATGGCGGGGAGTTTAAAAGAGTTTAGCCAGCCCAACCAGATAGTGCAGTATGTGGACGACTTACTACTGTTCACAGACACAAGGGAGGAGCACGGCCCACTATTAGCCGAATTGTTGGAACTGTTAGAAAGGAAAGGTTTCAAAGTAAACCCGAAGAAAGCCCAGATCGGCCAGCAGGAAGTCAAATTCCTAGGTCTGGCCATCCGCGCTGGGGAAAGAGCCATAGATAAGGCCAGAAGGGAATCAATACAAGATCTGCCGATTCCCAACACAGTAACGGGTGTAAGGTCCTTTTTGGGATTGACCGGGTACTGCAGAGATTTCATCGAGGACTATGCTGCCACAGCAGCCCCGCTACTTCGACTCTTACACAAGGGAGTCGAGTGGTCTTGGGATGGAGGGTGCCAGGCAGCATTCGAGAAGTTGAAAAGAGATCTGCAGACCGCGCCAGCCCTAGGGGCCATAGATGGGGGAGAGGAGTTCTTCCTGGAGGTAGCCGCTAGTGGGGACAGCCTGAGCGCAGTGTTGCTCCAGGAGCGGCACGGCAAGCTGAGACCAGTGGTTTATTCCTCCAGGGTGCTCACGGATGTAGAGAGGAGTTTCTCCAATTGCGAACGGCATCTCCTGGCCACGCATTGGGCTGTGAACAGATCAGTGATCTTCACAGGAACCTCTCCCATCACGCTCCTCACCCATCACACCCCCACAAAGATGCTTCTGGATGGAAGGATTAAGGATGGGACCGTAAGCAGCGCTCGGATTGCGCGCTGGACCCTCCTCCTTTCCCAGATGGATCTCAAAATTAAAGGCCTCTGCGCGCCAAGGCTCACAGCCAATATGGCATATCCCGGGACAGCCCATCGATGTTCCGTAGAAGGGGTATGGGAAGTCAACATAGGTTTACGGGCCGGGATACATCCCACAGGCCGCGAAATCTACGTAGACGGTTCTAGCACTGTATCTGATGGCGAACGACTTACAGGGTGTGGAGTTTATGACCCTGCGGCAAACATTGCCCTGGTAATTAAGCTCCCCAGCACTATGAGCGCACAGCAGGCTGAACTGTCCGCGGTGGCGTACGTGGTTACCCACCCCGAGATTTTATCAACCCCGTACACGATTTGCTCAGACAGCATGTTCACCTGCAATTCGTGTACAGAGTGCCTCGCCATCTGGTCCCGACGCGGATATACCTCCGCGGACGGGCGGCCTTTAACAATTAAGCCCTTGCTGGAAAAGATCCTAGCAGCTGTGGGTGAGAAAGGGGAGGTGTTCATCCATAAGGTGAAGGCTCACTCCACCACAGAACCCCGCGGCCAGGGCAACCAGCAGGCGGATGCGCTAGCCAGGGAGGGTGCCCGCAACGGCATTCTCTGGGACCCCTATGGACCCGGACCCGTGGCGGCGATCCAAGGCAGGGAGGGAATTCCAGGGAACACAGGGGTGACACCGCCCCCAGACCTAAAGGCCGTCCAAACCCTGGATCCCGCCCTAAAAGCAGTCCTAAAAGCCATCACAGAAGGCAAGCACGTAGAGGGTCCATACAGTGCGGCAGCCCTCACAGTCAAAGAAGGTATGCTGTTCCGAGAGGAGCAGTGGGTTGTGCCGCAGCAGCACCGGAGGGAATTCCTGCAACTGGCCCACGAGGGTCCAGGAGCGGGACACCCTGGGCCTGAGGTCACCTGGCAACGGGTAGAGCAGGCGGGATGGTGGCCGGGACTTCGGGACGATGTCCGCGAGTTCTGCACAAGCTGTCTTGTGTGCGCTGCAAACAACCCAGACCCCCACAAAAGGAAGGTGCCCATGGGGCATATCAGGAGGGCAGAGGGACCATGGCAGTCGATTCAGGTCGACTACATAGGGCCCCTGCCCGCCGCCCAGGGAGGCTATAAGTACTGCCTTGTCCTGGTAGATGTGTTCACCAAATGGGTAGAAGCTTTCCCGTGCAGAACAGCTACGGCACTGGGTACTGCTAAGATCTTGATTCGGGAAGTGTTCTCACGGTGGGGACTCCCCCGTTTTGTAGAGTCCGACCAAGGGAGTCAGTTCACCGGTCAGGTAATGCAGAACGCCCTCATGCTCTTGGGCATTGAGGGGAAGTGGCACGTAGCATACAATCCCCAGTCATCCGGGATTGTTGAACGCATGAATCGGACCCTCAAGGAAAAGCTGAGGAAAGAGACAATGGGCTCGCCCCAGAAATGGGCGGAGGTCCTGCCTTTAGTCCTCATGGGGATCCGAGCCAGCCAGTCCAAAAATACAGGGTATTCCCCGCACGAATTAATGACTGGAAGGATCATGCGAACACCCACCCATGTACTAGCCCCGGTGCTCACTGAGGGCCAGCTCCGAGAGGTGAAACGAGACAAATTCGCCCAAACCCTTTTGGAACGCCTGAGGCAGATTTATGGGCAGGCGGCTGGGAACATGGGAAGACAGCACCAGGGAAATAAACTGTTATTGGAACCTCGGAAACAACAAGAGTGGGTAGTCGGAGACCAGGTCATGGTCCGAAACTACGCCAGGGTAGGGAGTTTTGAACCACTGTACATGGGGCCTTACAGCATTGTGGACAAGGCCAGCCCCATGGTTTATGCAGTGAAGGTGCCCCGACGTACCAAATGGTTTCACATTAACCAGTGTAAACTGTTTAAACCGGGTGCACAAGGACCATCAAAGGGGACCAGGTCTGAGAACAAAGATCCTCAGCCTGTAACAGAGTCACAGACCACACAGTCTGGAACAGTAGCCTGCGTGAAGGGAGAGGCCATCCCATTGGAGTGGGAGGTCTCCCCTTTTGAATGGGATTCAGGCAGGAGAGAGCCCGAACAGCTCGACCTCGCCTTAGGCCCAATCACGGAGGAGGAAGAGTCAGAGGACGACGATCCCGCCCTCGACTCAAGCTTGGGGGAGGTAGGGAATGGGGGCGGAGACTCACTACCTGTAGGGACAGGTGAGGTGGAGTCGGAGGCCACAGATCCCGACCCCGGGGGGGTGGAGCCTGAGGGAGGAGAGCTGGAGCCGGCAGCTGTGGAGGAACCACAGGCTGTGACGGTAGCAGTCCCAACCCCCGGTCCATCAGCCCCGGGAGCCCAACCCAAAGCAGCCACTCGTAGGTCGGCTCGAGCGCCCCAGCCCAGAAAGTTTTGGCCAGATTCTCCCCATTTTTCCCAACCACGGCTTAGAGCCGCCCCAGGAAGGCATGGCCCCCG
This sequence comes from Somniosus microcephalus, assembly GCF_052327205.1. NCBI lineage: Eukaryota > Metazoa > Chordata > Chondrichthyes > Squaliformes > Somniosidae > Somniosus > Somniosus microcephalus. Next base: position 186,480,290 of record NC_140993.1, on the reverse strand, counting down.
TTCAACAGCGACAGGCTGCGGGGGATCAAAGCCGAAGGTCAGTGCAGCCCCACCGCAGGGTGTGGCGCGCGACAGCCCTCACAGCGATAATGTAAGGAAATGTATATAGCGTTAAGATGTGTTAAGAGTACGATTTCGGAATCTGCCCGGTGTGTGTGTTTGTTTGGGAGCAGGGTCCAGGAACCCGCGCGTCCATTTAATTAGGCCAGCACCTATTGGGAGCCTGGCTACATCATTTTATTGGTTACAGAAACCTGGGATATGATGAAAAAGATTCTCATCGCGTTCATGGCGATCGGGTGCGGGTGGGCCTACCGAGCCCACACCAAGGACGTCATCATCTTCGGGTGCTCCGGGGACACGGCCCCCATCGCAACGGATGGGACAGGGGAGCGAGAGGTTGAGGAAACCGCCACCTACTTCCACCAAGGGAGATGGCCAGGTTGGCTGGGAACGAATTCTACGGAATATTCCAGCAATTTCGGTTTTGCCTACCAAGAGACTTCGTTAACGTGCCCTCGGGTGAGGATCCTTGCACCCAGAGTCAGCGTTACCGTGGGAAAGAGGATTTGTCTGGTGTGCAACGGGAATGTACCACTGAGGCGATGGTGGTGGCTACGAAAGCTGGGAAAGGACATGAGAAACTCTACGGTCGAGTGGGAGCGACTGGGTAATAATACCCATCGGACTATTACGGGGACTCACGGACAATTACGTGTGTGTTGGGACAAATGGTGGGAGCCAGATGAAGGAATATATGTCTGTATGTGGGGTTCAAGACACGTCTGCCCCAAGGGCGTATCCATCTTCTTCCAGAGGCAGTGGCAGGATGAAGGAAAGGGGATGAGATGGGATGTCAGCACTCGAGCGTGCGGAGCCCCATACTCCCCTATTCCGGTAAACGCCACTGAACTCATCACCCGCCCACGCAAGCCCCTGCCCACGCTTCCGGTAGCACTAGCCCAGAAAGGAGGGTGCCCAACCACCACCAAGGGACCCGGGAACAGTTTAGTATTGGTACCCACCGGTCAGGTGATGTACCAAGGGGTACACTACGCGGTGGCCTCAGTGATTTGAAATCTCACTGAGGTACGATTGCCGGAGTGGTGTCCCAAAGAAACGGAACAATTATACCAGGTCCTGTTAACCCGAATGTTTAGACAGTTTTACGAATTTGACTTTGCCGACATCGACAAAGACAAATTATACACCACACCGCCAGAAGTTTTGGATCGAGTTGGGAGGCAAAGAAGGGGTACTGTAAATGACATATTCACTGCTTTTAATACCGGGACATCTGTCGTCAACGCTCTAGACAATGTGGAGCTGCAGACACAGATCAACGGTTTAAAAGCCCAGTTAAGGAACATACTGACAGACGAAAGTAAGGTCGTGGGTTCTGAGTTGCATGAGGGCCAGGCCATGACACTACACTTTAAGGATATAATAGCTGAGCTGGAGAAACACGCGAGAGCGGTAAATGCGCTCATTAAGGAGGATCGGAATGCGTCCGATCAAGCTGCGCAAAACAAAGCCTGTGTGCTGTACGGGGCGTGGTTACTGGGCGAGGGCCGCAGTAATCTTGAGGATTTAAAACAAGGTTTGGTCCCGTCCTGGATTAGCAACAAGCACTTACAAGCGCTCCACCCTTTTGAGAATGCATTAAGCCCGTGCCAGCTCAGACTAGCTGCAGAAGCATACCCAGTCCCAGTGGACTGCGGACATTCGAATCATACTATCATGGGAATAGTGGTAAGAATGCCGGTGTTGGGTCCCGCAGCAAAGCCCGCCCCAGTATACAGGGTGGAGAACATTGGAGTCATTCAGGGGGGTGCACACATTCGTTACGCAGTGGTCCCGCCTTACGTCATCAGGTGGGAGCGTACGATGACAGGCACCGACCTCTCGGGATGTCGGAGCCGGGGAGCACACATCATCCTGTGTCCCCAGCACTTGAATGCCTTTTTGAAACCACAGTGCGGGTTCAGAACCGCTAGCGCAAAGCAGATAAATTGCACCATGGAGGCAATGGCAGAGGACCATGTGCCCCCGCAGGTAGCATATATTGGGGGTGGGACCTACTGCGTCACCACTGCAGCGCCTCAGTACCGATATGGACAACATGAGTGGTGTTCGATCGGTGATAGCAGTTTCTGTTTCAAACCCAGGGCCGAGGTTCAAGTGGCACAACAACGAATTGTCCCCATTCCTGCACCCTCCACCGTTCACATCACTATCAAAGAGAATTTCACAGACTTGCAACGATTTGTCGCGCATTTTGGTTATGTCATTCCCCCTCTTCCAGAACACCTCACAAAGATTTTAAAAGCCGTTATAGTTTCACAGAAACATTTCTACACACTGGAGCAGAAGACTTTAGAGATAGGAAAAGACATATTGGACATAACCATCCCACCATGGTGGGACTTGTTCACTAACATAGAGATCCCGGCCTGGATTAGAATAGCATCCCACATCCTAGTAGTGTGTCAGGTTTTAATTGTGATATTTTTGCTCTTCGTGCATTGCAAGAGAGGCAAACGCCTCCAGAGGCACGAGAATGCAGGAGAATGGAGAGAACACTATGTGCGAATGGGGGAAGAAGACACCCCACTTTAAGCTGCTAGTATTGAAGGTTAAGCGTCCCTCCATTTTAAATTTTGACCATTGCGTTTTTTTTTGTTTTTGTTTTTGTTGTTTTTGGGTTTTAAGGAAATAAGTATTGTTATGTTATTAGTCGTTCTTAAGTTTTTTTGGATTAATAAAAGGTGTATACAGATGGCGCAAGGGGGTATCAACCCCCGCACATCTGACAGATGAATGTGTTATAGTTTAAGATATGCTGTCTATGATTGTCCAAATGTGCAAAAGGTAACTTTCGTTTTCTTCGGAAATGGGAACTGCATGTGTCATGAGGGTCATAGATAGTTAAGTGACAGGAATGTTTGGATGTGGGGAATCAGGGAAAATTTGCTCACCAAGGATTATTGATACTTTAAGCAAGCTATCAGTATCACAGGGACAAATTTTCAGCAAAAATCACGCAAGAAAACTGGATAAAATAAGACTGTTTATTGACCAAAGTAAGCTTGCACAGAAAAACCTTTGATAAAAGGGCATACAAAATGGCCGCCAGGCCCCGTGATCAGTTTCTGAACCATTTTATTTCTGTTACTGCAAGCCAGACAGGCTTGTGGATTGAAGACAGTAAGCCCGCGAAAGCCAGAATCTGGGAACCGAAACTCAGAGAAACAGCATACATATTCAATGGATTCTAAGTACAGGATGGGGCCCATCAAGATATGGGCGGACAATGCAAAAACACTTATACCCATTTATTGTACAAAGGAGAAACCGTTTAGCAGCCATCAAGGAAAATCACCGGACCGATCAATATGCGAACCGAGTCGCGATGACAATGTAAAAGACATTAAAAGACATTATCGGCCAGGAAGGCCAGTTTAAGTTATCACTGGCTCCCGTTACAAGACAAAGCGCCCCTGCAGAGATTTCTGCCCGCCAAAATTAATACAAAGACAGGACTATGATTTGGCGGGAGATAAGACTGTCCCAAAAGAGTATAACTATGGATTGAAAGTCCATCTAAGTTACTCTTGGACAACTTCGAACTTGACTTCACTGCTGCTTCTTGCTGGGTGACTTCAGACTTCTATCTCTGCAAGAACTTCTTCTACAAGGAACGAACGAAGGACGGACGGTGCCAGGATCGGTGCCTCTTCCACTTCGGTAGATGCGGAATCGAGGAAGACGTTTTCGTCTTTTTAAAGACGGACGACTTCGGTGAAAAGACAACGTGGTCGGTGTTCAGCTGAACAAGGCTCGGCCACGACGAGAAGACGACGAGGGTGGCCCGGGTACTGGGGTCGGGAGATCATCGACGACCCAGGCCGACGGAGAAGAAACCCTCTGGAGAACCGACGATCCAGGCTGGAAAGATTCTTCCATGTGCATGCACTTCTTTAACAGCCTGCAGCTGAAGTCTGCTCCATGAACCCAAATCCACGATAGTGGATCTCAACCTTGACGAGCGCTCATCGAGGCTGTGTCTAACCCACCGCTTCGAGGGAGAGAGAATATCAACTGCGCCAGAAGTTTCCAAATCCACGTGACGACGGAAAGCGGTGCCAAAAGACTGCGAACCCCCTTTTTCGCGATTTCGAGAGTGGTGAGCATGATCCCAAGTTCCCCAGGTCGAAACTTAGTTTAGGTATAGGGGAGGGAGTTAAGGGTAATCGTAATGTGTTTCCCCTTTTACGATGTGCCGTGTGTTCCCCATTTCCATAGAGTCAAGTTCATAAATTTGTGCATGATTGTAGTAACTTTAATCTGTGCCTGTGACATGTATTTTGTAATGCTTCAAACTGTTTAAAAATAAAAGCATCCATTTCGTGCTATTCAACCTGGTCTATTGAGTTCTTTCTCTGCACTACTGTTCTCTGCATCTAAGTCCAAGGTCTAGAACCGTAGGGGGAGTGGGTCGAACCACTCAAGGGTAATTATTGCACGAAACCTGGCAGGAGACCAGAACGAGCAAGAGAAACTCCCTACAGGCACTTTCTCCTCCTTTGAGCATCTCACCTTGCTCCACCCCTCTCAGCTCTAATTTAAAATCCTCATTCTCTACCGGCCACCTAAGTACCATGAAAATTTTCTCACCGAGATATCTTCACTGCTTTCCTCCTTCAGCCTCTGCACTGAGCGACTTTTCAAACTCGGTGATTTCAACCTCCATCTCAATTCATCATGCTCTCTCTCCTCTTAGTTCACTGGCCTCCATCCTCCCTTAATCTCTCCCTCCTTGTAAACTCCCCAATCCATATTCATGGCCACCTCCTTGACCTTGCCATCTCTCATGGCCTCGCTACGCCCATCCTGTCAATCACAGATAAGGCCATCTCTGACCATGTCCTTGTATCGCTCTCCACACATATCCCCCTCCCCCTCCTAACCCTACTTCCTTCTGTGTCCACCCTTGGGAAAAAAACTCTCTTCCAATTCACTTACAACTGCACTTTCAATATCCCAACTGTGTAGCCTTTGGCCTTCCATTCACCACGCCTTTGCTGCAGCTGCAGATCTGCTCTACCACACCCTCACCTACATCTATGATGCCCTACTCCCCATTAAAACCATCACTCTCTCTCACTCTGGCCGTTCCCCATGGCATCGCCTTCATCTCCGCTCCCTTAAATCCAAAGGATGGAGACTTGAATGTTAGCACAGTCGTAATGTCACTGGGTTAATAATCCTAAAACCTTGTCTAATGAACTCAGAGGCATGAATTCAAATCCCACCACAGCAGCTGGGGAATTTAAATACAATTAATTAAATAAATCTGGAAAAAAAATTTAGGGGGTGACCTTCCATTGGATGTGGGTTTTGGTTTGGGTGGGCTCGAAACTCACCCACACTGTCAGTTGGGAAAAAATTGTGATTTTCCCCGAATTGACCAGTTAATTTCAGATGTGTGGGTTCCCCTGGGGCAATTAGTCTTTTGGGACAGAAACTCACCTCTGCTGACATCACTTATCCAAAGGGAGAGCAGGAAGACAGAGGAAAGGGAAACAAGGATAAAAGCAAAAGATAGGAAGGAGAAAAACAAAAGTGGCAGTCAGAGAAAACAACGGTTTAAATCAAACATGGCCACAGTAAATAATAATTCTAATAGGTCTAAGAGCGTTAAAAAAACAAGCCTGAAAGATTTGTGTCTTAATGCGAGGAGCATTTGTAATAAGGTGGATGAGTTGGCTGCGCAAATAGAAGTAAACAAATACAATTTTGTTGGGATTACGGAAACGTGGCTCAAGGAAGACCAGGACTGGGAACTCAACATCCAGGGGTATTCGATATTCAGGAAAGATAGGCAAAAAGGAAAGGGAGGTGGGGAAGCATTACTGGTTAAAGAAGGGATTAACACAATTGTAATGAAGGATATTAGCTCTGATGAGGTGGAATCTGTATGGGTAGAATGGAGAAATACTAAGGGGAAAAAAACATTAGCGGGAGTGGTTTATAGACCTCCAAACAGTAAGGCGGAGGTTGGGGATGGCATTAAAAGAGAAATTAAAGAAGCGTGCAATAAGGGCACAGCAGTCATCATGGGTGACTTTAATCTACATATAGATTGGGCCAACCAAATGAGTAAAAATACTGTGGAGGAGGAATTCCTGGAGTGTTTACGGGATGGTTTCCTGGACCAATATGTCGAGGAACCAACCAGAGATCAGGCCATCTTAGACTGGGTATTATGTAACGAGAAAGGATTAATTAGCAATCTTGTTGTAAGAGGCCCCTTGGGTCGGAGCGATCATAATATGATCGAATTCTTCATTAAGATGGAGAATGAAGTAGTTGACTCGGAGACTAGGGTCCTCAATTTAAATAAAGGAAACTATGATGGTCTGAGGAGCGAGTTGGGTAGGATTGATTGGGGAATGGCACTCAAAGGATTGATGGTGGATAGGCAATGGTAAACATTCAAAGACCGAATGGATGAACTATAGAATTTGTTCATCCCAGTTTGGCATAAAAATAAAACAAAAAAGGTGATCCAACCGTGGCTAACAAGGGAAATTAGGGATAGCATAAGGTCCAAGGAGAGGACATATAAATTGGCCAGAAAAAGCAATAATCCTGAGGATTGGGAGCAGTTTAGGATTCAACAAAGGAGGACAAAGGGATTAATTAAGAAAGGGAAAATAGAATATGAGAGCAAGCTTGCAGAGAACATAAAAACTGACTGTAAAAGCTTTTATAGATATGTGAAGCAAAAAAGATTGGTGAAGTCAAGCGTAGGTCCCTTGCAGTCAGAATCGGGGGAATTTATAATGGGGAACAAAGAAATGGCAGACCAACTAAATACATATTTTGGTTCTGTCTTCAAAAAGGAGGACACAAATAACCTCCCAGAGATGCCGGGGAACATAGGGTCTGATGAAAGGGTGGAACTGAAAGAAATCAGTATTTGTAGGGAAATGGTGTTAGGAAAATTGATGGGACTGAAGGCCGATAAATCCCCAGGGCCTGATAATCTACATCCCAGGGTACTTAAGGAAGTGGCCCTAGAAATAGTAGATGCATTGCTGGTCATCTTCCAGAACTCGATAGACTCTGGAATGGTACCCATGGATTGGTGGGTAGCTAATGTTACCCCACTATTCAAAAAAGGTGGTAGAGAAAAGGCGGGGAATTATACACCGGTAAGCTTGACATCGGTAGTGGGGAAAGTGCTAGAGTCCATTATAAAAGATGTAATAGCAGAGCACTTGGAAAGCAGTGACTGGATCGGACAAAGTCAACATGGATTTACAAAAGGTAAATCATGCTTGACTAATCTACTGGAATTTTTTGAGGATGTAACTGGTAAAATAGATAAGGGAGAACCAGTGGATGTGGTGTATTTGGACTTTCAGAACGCATTCGATAAGGTCCCGCATAAGAGATTAGCGTGCAAAATTAAGGCACATGGGATTGGGGGCAAGGTATTGACTTGGATAGAGAACTGGTTGGCGGACAGAAAGCAAAGAGTTGGAATAAACGGGTCATTTTCTGAGTGGCAGGCAGTGACTAGTGGGGTACCGCAAGTATCGGTCCTAGGACCCCAGCTTTTCACAATATATATTAATGATCTGGATGAGGGAATTGGATGTAATATCTCCAAATTTGCTGGGGGGGAGGATATGCTGTGAGGAGGATGTCGTGAAACTCCAGCACGATTTGGACAGGTTGGGTGATTGGGCAGAAACATGGCAAATGCACTATAATGTGGATAAATGTGAGGTTATCCACTTTGGTGGCAAAAACAGGAAGGCAGATTATTATTTGAATGGTAATAGATTGGGAGAAGGGGAAGTGCAAAGAGACCTGGTTGTTCTTGTACACCAGTCGCTGAAGGTAAGCATGCAGGTGCAGCAGGCGGTTAAGAAGGCAAATGGTATGTTGGCCTTCGTAGCAAGAGGGTTCGAATACAAGAACAAGGATGTCTTGCTCCAGTTGTACAGGGCCTTGGTGAGACCACACCTTGAGTATTGTGTGCAGTTTTGGTTGCCTTACCTGAGGAAGGACGTTCTTGCCATGGAAGGAGTGCAGCGAAGATTCACCAGGCTGATACCTGGGTTGGCAGGAATGATGTATGAGGAGAGATTGTGTCGATTGGGCTTATACTCACTGGAGTTTAGAAGATTGAGAGGGGATCTCATTGAAACCTATAAAATTCTGTCAGGCCTGGACAGACTAGATGCAGGAAGGATGTTTCTGATGGCCGGGGAGTCCAGAACCAGGGGTCATAGTCTAAGGATAAGGGGTAAGCCATTTAGGACTGAAATGAGGAGGAATTTCTTCACCCAGAGAGTGGTGAACCTGTGGAATTCTCTGCCACAGAGGGCGGTGGAGGCCAGTTCATTAAGTGTATTCAAGAAAGAGTTGGATATATTTCTTAAGGCTAAAGGGATCAAGGGATATGGGGAGAAGGCAGGGACCGGGTACTGAATTTGGATGATCAGCCATGATCTCATTGAATGGCGGAGCAGGCTCGAAGGGCCGAATGGCCTACTCCTGCTCCTATCTTCTATGTATCTATGTATCCAGCTTCATTTAAGGGCTGCTTGCTGCCTTGGCTCATTCTACTGGTTTTTGGTTGATGCTGCACCACCTCCAAACTTTTATCTCCTTGCAGAATGGTCAGCTCCAAGGCAAGGGCCTCCACGAGGTTCTCGGATGAGGTGCTGGGTATGCTGGTTGAGGGGGCGAGAGCTAGCAGGGAGGTGCTCCTCCCCTCATTTGGGAGGAAGAGGCCTCCCAAAGAAACCAAGGCTGTGTGGGTCCAGCTGGTAGGGGTGTAGGATTCGCAAAATTGGACTTTGTATTAATAAGGGTCAAATGGCAGAAGAGGCCATGATTTTAATGACTGTTTTTAAAAGAAGCCAAGAAAAAGGGGCATACAAAATGGCCACCATACCATGTTACCAGCTTATTGGGACATTTTAAAATGGTTCCTGCGAATCCTCAGACAGCTTTGTGGATTCAACCCACAGTAAGTTCTGGAAGCCATTTCAGAGAGAACGAAACCAGACCCACACATATACATATGGATTAGATGCAGATCCAGTCAAGATCGGCCTGGAGACAGAGGCCATCTAAATGTTGACCCAGACAAAAGGGGACAATTTCATATTCATGAGAACAGCACCAAGGACTAGATAACGAGATCAGCAGGACATTAAAAACAATGAAGGTCATTCCAGACCAGAGATGGGCTTTAATGGCCATCTAAAACATTTTAAAATATAATAACTACCCCGCTGTGCTCCCAGCCCGCCAAAAGTTAAACAAAGACTAACCTGATTTTGGGCGGGAAGGGGAAGCCTCTGAAGAAAAGGTATAACTGGAGGAGTCGGAGTTGGACAGTGACAGTTGGAGACACAGCTAAACTCAGAGGCACACGACCGAGTGGCAGTGGGTGAAGAGGAGTCGCTTCGGGAAATGATCAACAAACTCCTCCCCACCATCGGAGGAGGAAGAAGAATTAAGCCAACATCAAGAAGGCCATTCGAAGCTGGCGTCCCGCCCCGGGGAAAAATATTGGGAGACCATCGACCATCCCCGGGCCATTGCCGAAACGAAAGGCCATCGACCCAACTTGGGAGAAGAAACAAAAAAATAAAACCCGGAGAGAAGAAACCTTCCAGCCACTCCGGCTCGGGAAGAGACGAAAATTAAACTGAAGGAACCTATATGAAGACCAGCCCAAGGCTCCTCTGACCAGGGTCGAGCCGACGATCCTCGACCTCGCCGACATCCAGGCCCGCCGGTGTCCAGCCGCCCTGACCCCCACCTCAGGAGAGAGGTGTGGCGCAGCTCACAGGGTTTCCACGATCCATGAGGAGACGGGGCGCCTGAAGGAATCAATACACAGACTTGCTTTCAAAACCTGGTACTTCCTAGTTGGATTGGTGAGCATGTTTCTGGCCCTTCACAATCAGATCTAGATAGGTTTAATAAGGGGGTGGATTTAAGGGTACAATTAACATGAGTTGTTGTCCCTCGATGTTCCGTGTGTTTATTTATTTCATGATGATCTTTGTAGAGTATAAGATGCCTGTATTTGCCTTAGTTAGTATTGTGTCGCTATGATTTGTTTGTGTTTTTCCCTCCCATGTACTCTCTTATCTGCTTGCATTTGATTTATTTTTCCATATGCAATAAAATTTCATTTCGTTTCATCAAACTTGGTCTACAAGAGTTTTCTCTACATTGTAGTTCCTGCCCCAAAGTCCAGAGTATAGAATCTATGGGGCGAGTGGGTCGAACCACTCAAGGTTTTACTGTGCAAGAGAGAGAGGCCTCTAGAGAGAGAAACCTCTGCGATCTAAAACCCCTTATAGAAAATGGCGACCACGGCTGGACTCTGGCAGCAGGATTGCAATGTAGTAGATCCAAGTTTGAATGGTCGAAATGCAATGGATGAGAGGATAGCGGATTATGTCTTTGGCAAGGTAAATCTCACTAAACAGTGGATTTCCGATCTCTTGCTGGATGGGCGTCCGGTGGAAGCAGCCATCAGGTGGACAGAGAGCAAAGAGCATAAGAAGTTAGTGGAGAAGGCAGTGTGGCTGATGTGTTACAAGAAGCAGGTGCAGATTTTGGACCGGGTCGTTGCAGCACAGGCAGCCAAGTTCACAACCCAGGCAGCAGAGATAGAGGAAAAGGCCATGGGTGGGGAAAAACTCATCACAGCGCTTCACGCGCTGAATCAGGAATGCCAAGTGGTAGCTAGTCAACATCAGGCTAGGATAGAGTACCTGGAGTGTCGGGTGACTGAGGCAAAGATCAATGAAACGAGGATACGGGAGAAAAACGCCCGCCTCGCACAACAGCTAAGAGTGTAGGAGGAGAGAGTAGTGGAGGTTAAGGCAGCTTACAAGCTAGCCCTTGAGCACGGGTTTGAGAGCACAGACCACGGCCCCTGCCAAAAGACCATAGAGGACCTAAGAACGGCCCTGGTAAAGGCAAAGGGCATGGTGTGTCTCGTCAGCCCGAAAGCTAGTCACATGGGCTATTTAAAGGAATCAAAACAGCCGATTCCAGCTGAGGTAATTGTGGTACCAGCCACCGAGCCCTCAGCACCGCCGAGCTATAGTGAGACTAGGCCAGAAAAGGAGGGGGTAGTGAAAGAGGAGTTAGCCGAGGTGGAGTGTGAATAAGAACAACCACTGGTAGCAAAGCCAGGACCGGCACCAATGTGTCCCGCTCGGCACCAGAGGTTCGGTCCCAAAGCTGCCGATGGCGGTATCGAACCCCACCAGAACCAGCTCGTGGTGCCCTACGCTGGCCCGCAATTAAGGTCCATGGTGAGCCACCTCGCCCGACTCACCGTAAAGGGAGATCCCTCGATTCATTTCAGGGAGATAGAGGAAACAGCAGCCATTAATGACTGTGATGATCAGGAACAGCTGAAACTGTTGCTTTTCTCCCTGGATTGCACAATCCTTCAGTGCCTCTCAGAGGATAGTAAGAGGGGACAGAAAGGATATACGGATCTCAGGGAGGAAGTTTTAAAAGTAATGGGAGTGGACGACGGTAGTCCATTCGACCGTGTAGAAGGGACCATGCAGCTATCTGGAGAAGCCCCACGGGTTTTCGCAGAAAGGCTGTGGCCAGTGTATCGACACAGCTGTCCGGGTATGCCTGAACAGGCTGCAATGAGCGACGAACAGTGGGTTCATTGGCTCCATTGCTTGGTTACCAACAGCTTGCCAGAGATATGGGCCCTAGCCAGGTCATGGTTTGATCCCCAAGGTCCCGGTGTCATGGAGGAGACGGTGCTCCGTCAGCTAAATGTTGCATACAAGAATTGTAGAGGTCAGGAAACAACTCCCCAGAAGGGAAAGGTGCATGAGGCAAAACCCGCAGCCCCAAGCAAGCAGGAGTGGCGTCAGGAGGGGAATCGCCCTGTCCATGCCAAGCTCAATTGCTACGGTTGTGGGAAGGATGGACATTGGCGCAAGGACTGTAGAAATCCGTGGAAGGATAGTAAAGGGAGATTTCCCACAGCACAAACCCAAGCCCAGACCGCCGTCCCAGCACAAGGAGTCGGTGCAGTTATGGATCCCGCTGCGATTGAATCAATCATAGAGACAATGCGGTCTCTGATGATATCGCTGGGGAAAATAGCCGTCACCACTTGTCTTGTCGCTCCCGAAACCCCGACCGCTGTTGCCCAAGTGACTAGAGTCGGCGCAGCCCATCTACCTGTGTGCGCTGCGATATGATGTATGGAGATGACCCCTCATGGAGATGGAAGTGGAGGAGGTGAAAGGGACCTATCTGTTGGATACGGGAGCATCGTGCACCGTAATCCACGCAGATAACCCCACCACCTCGCCTCTGTCCACCGGGGTCCCATACCTTCTGTCGGGCTTCACGGGCAAAGAACAGGTTGGCCCACATTCCCTTCCCCTCTCCATTCGTTTAGGACCACTCCGCACCACGTGGAAGTGTACACAAATGAAGTGGGAGGTGGGAGGTGGAACGGGAGTCCTGGGGTCTGATTTCTTGGTGGCCCACGGGATCCACGTGGACCTGAGAAATCATTGTCTCTGGGGAGCGGGTACGAGTGTGAAGGAGATAGAGAGTGTTAAGTAAAACCCTACGAAGGCGCGGGTTGGCCGGCGAGAAGTAAAATTCTTGGGTCTAACCCTATGCGCTGGCGAGAGAGCCGTGGACCAGGAGGATAGACCAGAATCGGTGGAAAATCCACCGGTCTATGCCACTCGCACATTGGAGGTGCCCCGACACAACAAGTGGTTTCGCATGAAGCGGTGCAAACTGTTTAAACCGTGTGCAAGAGCATCAGAAACCGAAGCCAGGTCTGAGGGTAAAGATCCTCAGCCTGAGGCGTGCGATGAGTCACAGACCACACAAGCTGGCATTGTAGCCTGCTTGGAAGGAGAAGCTGTCCCACCCACCTGGGGGGAGCTTTCCCCGATGGCCTAGGACTCGGACGAGGAGGGGCCCGAACAACAAGGTCCCGCCCTCGACACGATTCTGGAGGAGGTGGAGTCGGAGGACAGAGGTCCCGCCCTCGACTCGAGCGCGGGGGAGGTAGAAATTGGGGGCAGAGATCTTCCACCTGTAGGGACAGGTGAGGAGGAGCCGTCTGCCACAGACCCAAATCCCGAAGGGGCGGAGCCTGAGGGAAGGGAGCCGAAGCCCACAGTCGTGGAAGAGCCACGGACTGTGAGAGCTAAAGTCCCACCCGAAGGTCCACTCGCTAAGGGAGCCACGCCCAAAGTACCTTTTCGCAGGTCGACTCGAACGCCTCAGCCAGTAAAACCTTGGCCCGAGTCCCCCGTTCTCAGCAAACGCCGACTTGAAAAATCCTTGACAAAACGCAGTCCCCGATTAACAGCAAAATGCTGCGGGGAACCCAAGCCACAGGTCACTGCAGCCCTGCCACAGGGAGCGGCGAGCTGCAGTCCAATCAGGAATTAGGCAAGCCGCCCGGGGACGGGCGGCACTGTACATAAGTTAAGTTTAAGTGTAAGCTTATGGTGTGTAAATATTAAAATGATTAGAGTTTAAGTAGTTTTAAATCTGCCCAGTATGTGTTTAGTTTTGGATCGAGGTCGAAAGACCCGATCATGCCGTCACCTAAGCCAGAATCTCTCGGGAGCCTGGCTATATTGTGTGATTTGTTGCAGGAACCAGGAGAAAGATGAGAGAGATCCTCGTCGTGTTCGTGACGATCGGGTGGAGCTGGGCCTATCGGGGCTGCACTAAGGACTCCACCATATATGGATGCTCTGGGGACAGAGGCCCCATCGCGACTGATGGAACCGGCCCACGGGACACTGAAGAGACTGCTGCCTACCTCCATGAAGGAAGATGGCCAGGCTGGCAGGGGTCGAACTCTACTGAATACTCCAGCCAGTCGGGGTTTGCGTACAGAGAGACATCTCTGATGTGCCCCAGGGTGTGGATCATTGCACCCAGGATCAGCGTCACCGTGGGAAAGAAGATTTGCTTGAACTGTCTGGGACATGTACCTTTGGATCGTTGGTGGTAGCTGCGCAAGTTGAGCAGCACCATGAAGAACTCCACTGTGGAGTGGGAGAGACTGGGTAACAACACCCATCGGACGATTACGGGAACACATGGGGGGGTTGAGTGTCTGTTGGGACAAATGGTGGGAACCAGATGAGGGGATCTACATCTGTATGTAGGGTTCAGAACGCGCTTGCCCCACAGGCATCTCCATCTTTTTCCAAAGACAGTGGCAGGGTGCTGGACAAGGAATGAGGTGGGACGTCAGCACACGGGCGTGTGGAGTCCCATACTCTCAGATCCCAGTAAATGCCACTGAGCTCATCACCCGACCCCGCAAGCCCCTGCCCACAATTCCAGTAGCTAAAGCCCTCAAGGAAGGGTACCCCACCACGACAAAGGGACTCGGGAATGGATTGGCATTGGTACCCACAGGTCAGGTACTGTACCAAGGGGTCCACTACGCGGTGGCTTCAGTGATTTTAAACCTCACCGAGGTACGATTGCCAGAGTGGTGCCCCAGGGAAACGGAGCAATTATACCAGGTCCTGTTAACAAACATGTTTAAACAGTTTTACGAATTCAACTTTGCCGATGTCGACAGAGCCAAATTGTACACCACACCACATAAGGTCTTGGACAGAGTAGGGAGACAAAGAAGGGGTGCAGTAAATGATATTTTCACAGCTTTGAAAACAGGAACTTCCGTCATCAACACACTGGATGACGTGGAGCTGCAAACCCAAATCAATGGTTTGAAAACACAGCTAAGAAAGATACTGACTGATGAGAATAAGGTAGTGGGTCCTGAGTTACTTGAGGACCAGGCCATGACACTACACTTAAAAGAGATAGTAGCTGAGCTGGAGAAACACACCAAAACGGTAAATGCTCTCATCAGAGAGGATCGGAATGCGTCCGATCAGGCTGCGCAGAATGAAGCTTGTGTGCTATACGGGGCGTGGTTACTGGGCGAGGGCCACAGTAACCTGGAGGATTTGAAACAAGCATATCGCAACAAGCACATCGCAGCCCTCCACGCTTTTGAGAATGCATTGAGTCCCTGCCAGCTCAGACTAGCTTCAGAGGCCTACCCAGTCCCGGTGGACTGTGGATGGTCTAATCACACCATTATGGGTATAGTGGTAAGAATGCCGGTGATGGGAAAGACAGCTAAACCCGCCCCGGTATACAGGGTGGAGAACATTGGAGTCATTCAGGGGGGTGTGCACATTCGCTACACAGGGGTCCCACCTTATGTCATTCGATGGGAGCATGCAATGACAGGTACCGACCTCTCGGGGTGCCGGAGCCAGGGAGCACACATCATCCTGTGTCCCCAGCACTTGAATGCCCATTCAAAACCACAGTGCGGGTTCAGAACTGCTGGCGCGAAGCCTATAAATTGCACCATGGAGGCAATGGCACAAGGTCATGTGCCCCCGCAGGTGGCATATATAGGAGGTGGGACATACTGTGTCACCACTGCAGCGCCCCACTACCAGCATGGACAGCATGGTTGGTGTCCGGTTAGTGAGAGCAGCTTCTGTTTCAAGCCCAGGGCAGAAGTTCAAGTGGCCCAAGAGCAAATTGTCCCCATTCCTGAACCTCGCACTGTTCACATCACTGTGAAAGAGAATTTCACCGATCTCTAGTGATTCGTTGCACATTTTGGACATATCATTCCCCCTCTCCCTGAACACCTCACCAAGATATTAAAAGCCGTTGTTGTTTCACAGAAACACTTCTACACACTGGAGCAGAAGACTTTAGAGATAGGGGCAGACATATTGGATATAGTGACCCAACCGTGGTGGGACCTGTTCACCAATATAGAAGTCCCTTCCTGGATTAGGATAGCCTCCCACATTCTTGTAGTGTGCCAGGTTATCATTGTAGTTTATTTATTGTTTGTACACTGTAAAAAGGTCAAACATTCGCAGAAGTACGAGAATAGAGGGGAATGGAGGGAGCATTATGCATGGGTGGAAGAAGAGACACCCGTTTAGATTTTGCTGCTTTGTATAAAGTTAAGTGTTTTCCCTCCCTCCTCTATATTATTTTGATATGTATTCATGTGCATTGTGATTTTCGTGTGTACTTTATTTTATTATTGATGTCTTATTAGATGTGATGTTATTATTAGAAGGTGATGTGTATGCACTAGGTGATGAAGGGGTATAAGGTCCCCCTCCACACCTGGAAGTAAGTTGTTAGATTTTTAACTGCAAGGTATTGCCATCCATAGATGCTTAATGTGCACTAGATTTTTCTGAAATGGGAAATGCATGTGTCGTGGGGTAATAGATACATAAATACTGGGGATGGTTAGATTGTGGAAAGTCAGAAAATTTTGCTCACCCAGAATTATGATACTTCAAGCAAGTTACAGTATCATCAGGGGGGAGTGTAGGATTCGCAAAATTGGACTTTGTATTAATAAGGGTCAAATGGCAGAAGATGCCATTATTTTAAAGACTTTATTTAAAAGAAGCCCAGAAAAAGGGGCATACAAAATGGCCACCATACCATGTGACCGGCTTATTGGGACATTTTAAAATGGTTCCTGCGAATCCTCAGACAGCTTTGTGGATTCAACCCACAGTAAGTTCTGGAAGCCGTTTCTGAGAGAACGAAACCAGACCCACACATATACATATGGATTAGATGCAGATCCAGTCAAGATCGGCCTGGAGACAGAGGCCATCTAAATGTTGACCCAGACAAAAGGGGACAATTTCATATTCATGAGAACAGCACCAAGGACTAGATAATTCAATTCAATTCAATTCAATTCAATTTTTATTTGTCATATATGCAGCAGATGTGTGTACTGCACAATGAAATGTTGATTTTTATGAGTCCTCCCAACATAACGAGATCAGCAGAACATTAAAAACAATGAAGGTCATTCCAGACCAGAGATGGGCCTTTACCGGCCATCTAAAACATTTTAAAATATAATAACTACCCCGCTGTGCTCCCAGCCCGCCAAAAGTTAAACAAAGACTAATTTGATTTTGGGCGGGAAGGGGAAGCCTCTGAAGAAAAGGTATAATTGGAGGAGTCGGAGTTGGACAGTGACAGTTGGAGACACAGCTAAACTCAGAGACACACGACCGAGTGGCAGTGGGTGAAGAGGAGTCGCTTCGGGAGAAGATCAACGAACTCCTCCCCACCATCGGAGGTGGAAGAAGAATTAAGCCAACATCAAGAAGGCCATTCGAAGCCGGCGTCCCGCCCCGGGGAAAAACATCGGGAGATCATCGACCATCCCCGGGCCGTTGCCGAAACGAGAGGCCATCGACCCAACTTGGGGGAAGAAACAAAAAAATAAAACCCCAAGAGAAAAAACCTTCCAGCCACTCCGTCTGGGGAAGAGACGAAAATTAAACTGAAGGAACCTATATGAAGACCAGCCCAAGGCTCCTCTGACCAGGGTCGAGCCGACAATCCTCGACCCCGCCGACATCCAGGCCCGCTGGTGTCCAGCCGCCCCGACCCCCACCTCAGGAGAGAGGTGTGGCGCAGCTCACAGGGGTTCCACAATCCACGAGGAGACGGGGTGCCTGAAGGGATCAAAACACAGACTTGCTTTCAAAACCAGGTGCTTCCTATTTGGATTGGTGAGCATGTTTCTGGCCCTTCACAATCAGATCTAGATAGGTTTAATAAGGGGGTGGATTTAAGGGTATAATTAACATGAGTTGTTGTCCCTCGATATTCCGTGTGCTTCCTTATTTCATGATGATCTTTGTAGAGTATAAGATGCCTGTATTTGCCTTAGTTAGTGTTGTGTCATTATGATTTGTTTGTGTTTTTCCCTCCCATGTACTCTCTTATCTGCTTGCATTTGATTTATTTTTCCATATGCAATAAAATTTCATTTTGTTTCATCAAACTTGGTCTACAAGAGTTTTCTCTACATTGTAGTTCCTGCCCAAAGTCCAGAGTATAGAATCTAAGGGGCGAGTGGGTCGCACCACTCAAGGTTTTACTGTGCAAAATAGAGAGGCCTCTCTTTTTGTTATGTAAGCTTTGGCAATATGGTTCCCTGTAAACTTTCATGCCAATAAAGCATTTGAATTGAATTGAATTGAATTGAGAAACCTTTGCGATCTAAAACCCTTTACAGGGGATATAACCTCCAGATCTGTGTGCAGATTGGGTGATTGTTTCTGTTTATTGATGAAATGCCATCCCTGTGTGAATGTATTAAAATTAGGTGATGGCAAGCAGTAGGCGTGATGGCATATGTTATTTCGGCTTAGGCAGCTCTACATTGCAGGTTCCATAACACTTGTGTGGTTAGCTTGGTGGTCAGAGTGAAAGGTGGCCAGAGAATCATATCCATTATCTATCATGTGTTAAGAAGGAGCCAAGCACATGTGCCACAATGGGCAACCTATGTAAATCTGGCCAGGATGAGTGCATCCCTTGCATCACGGGCAGTCATGTGCTCACATGCTGCCGCTGTTGCTGGTAGATACGCAGCCACTCGGTCCTCCTCCTCCTCCTGATCTGAGGAGACTATGAACTGAGCCACTTGCTCATCAGGAAGCTGCAAGCCACGACACTGTGCCATGTTGTGCAGTGCACAGCAGACCACAACTATTCTGGAGACCCTGGCTGCTGAATACTGCAGGGCTCCCCCTGATCTGTCAAGGCATTGGAATCGCATCTTCAGCAAGCCAATGGTTTGCTCGATGATGGACCTGGTCGAAATGTGGCTGGCGTTTTAGCACTCCTCAGCCTCGTCAGCTGACCTCCTGATTGGCGTCAATAGCCACTTCTTCAGGGTATAGTCCTTCTCACCAAGGAGACATCTGTTAAGTTGGTTTGGTGGATTGAGGAGCGGAGGAACACTGGAGTTCCGCAGGATGAACGAGTCATGGCAACTACCATAGAACTTGGCATAAACATGCAAAATCTCCTTCTTGTGGTTACACACGAGCTGGGCATTGAGGGAGTAGAAGCCCTTGCGGTTGACAAAGATAACTGGGTTGTGAGGGGGTGCTCTAAGGGCCACATGTGTGCAGTCTATGATGCCCTGCACCATTGGCAAGCCTGCCATATTTGCAAAGCCAACTGAATGCGTGGTTATACTTGCTTGATCCCTTGAGAAGTGGATCTAATTGCGAAAAGGGCATCGGTAACCTGCGTGATGCAACTATGGGCGGCCAACTGAGAGATGCCGCCGATAGCTGCTGATGATCCCTGGAAGGAGCCTGAGGCAAAAAAGTTGAGTGCGGTGGTGACTTTGACAGCCACTGGTAAGGGGTGTCCACCCTTTCCTCTGGGCTCCAAATGTTGGTGCAGCAGTGCGCAGATGTCTCCGACAGCCTCTCGCGAAAGTCTCAGCCTCCTTTGGCACTGCTGCTCACTCATGTTGAGGAAGCTCATCCTCTGTCTGTAAACCCTGAAAGGGGGGTATCTCCTGCGGCGGCATGCTTCCATGCACTGGTGTCTTCTGCCCTGTGCAGCATCAGGTGGCTGAGCTGGAGGTTGGCGTTCCTGCTGCTGTTGCTGTTGAGCTGCCTGGTTCTGCTGCGGCTGTAGCTGCTCCTCATCCGACTCTGAGCTCCATGGTGAATGGAAATAAATGGTTCCCATGCTGCTGGCAGATACCTCCGTTGGGGAAGCGCTCAGTCCAAGCGGGGAGAGGGTCTTCCAAGGAAGTCCCACAGTTGAGAGTTAGAAGCTGCAGCACCTCTGACTTTGGTAGGCCTGCTAAAAGTGCTGAAAGACCCGTGGAACAAAAGTTCTGCCACCTGCAACTGATCCCTGATGAAAGCTCCATTTTAATGGTGGAGCTGCAGCTGTGAGGAGGCCACCCACTTGTCAACCCGCCAGGATTAGCTGGCGTGGTTTAGGAGGGTCATGCAAAACACATAAAATGTGGCAAAATAACAAAGGCCTGTCAAAATAGGATTATAGAGGCCCTTAATGACTTTTAAGGGTCTTAACCACCTCTCCCGACTGATGGAGGTGGGGCCGAATCGCACCCATGAAACCTGTTAAGTCCGTGAATGATTGAGACACGGACTAGCAGGAGAGAAAACAAACAGATCTTTACTGGTGGAAGTCCATAACGTAACTAAACAACAGAGGCTCTCTAGCGCCTTTTATACAGGGGTGGTCACTGCCGGTACTGCAGTCTGAGACCAGTTATTCTCTTAAAGGTACATACACAACAATTCCTCCCCTTTTAGATAAACAGTACATAACATTCATATAACAACTGAATGATAACGAATTACAATCACAATTACTGTTGCTAGATACATTGGTTAAGTTTAAGCAATTATAAGTTCAGTCTTTGAGGAGGCTTCCTGATTCTGTCTGGATAACGCCTCTTTGGGGTAACAGGTTCTTCTGGCAATGTTGAGTTGGAATCAATGTCGTTGTTTGGTTCATCTGCTTCCAATATTACCGGTTCTGCGGTAGCTGCAATTGGAACATCGATTTCATTACCAGGTGTATCAGATCGTGGTGTGGAGTTGACGTTTTCCAGTGACTCTAGAATCTGGTCAGCATGGCATCTTACAATGCTCTCCCCAACGTCCACGGTATACATGAGAGGTCCTTGTCATGTACAAATCGTTCCTGGCTGCTATTTCTCAGTGCGGTAGTCCCGGGCCAAAACTGGTTGCCCTATCTTATAACTCCTGGTTGGCCTTTCATTCATATTCTGAAACGGCCTGTTCTCCACATCTCTTCAGACGTTTGGCTGAACCAAATCCAAGCGGCATCGTAGTCTTCGATTGAAGAACATCATGGCTGGAGTTTGGTTGGTAACCGCATGTGTCGCATTCCGGTAGGCAAACAAGAAGTTGTCCACCTTGTGTTGTAGGGGTATCTCTTCATTACACATTGCCTTGATAGCCTTCTTGAATGTTTGGATAAACCTCTCGGCCAATCCATTAGTGGTTGGATGATATGGGGCAGATGTGTAATGCTTAATACCATTGTTCTTTAAGAACCTCTGGAACTCTTCAGACACAAACTGTGGTCCATTGTCAGAGCAAATCTGTTCAGGCAGCCCATTCCTGGCGAATATGGTTCGTTAAACTGTGATAGTTTTTTCCGTGGTGGTTGAGGACATTTTTATTACCTCTAGCCACTTTGAATGTGCATCCACCGCAATTAAAAACATCGAGTCCATGAAGGGACCAGCAAAATCAATGTGCACCTTTTGCCATGGAGATGAGGGCCACTCCCATGGATGCAGAGGAGCTTGTGGTGGGGCGTTTTGGACCTTCTGGCATCCTGCACAGCTCTTGGTCATCTCTTTGATTTCTCTAACGATTCCCGGCCACCACACAAACGCACTGGCTAAGCTCTTCATTTTTACCCCACCCAGATGACCCTCATGAAGCTCATTGAGCACTCTATCCGTCAACTTAGGTGGAATTACTACTTTGGATCCACACATCAAGGTTCCTCTGCACACTGACAGCTGTTCTCTTCTCGGCGAGAATGCTGGCAGCAGTGGTTCGCCATGTGCTGGCCATCCCTTCACCATTAAATCATAGACCCGTGATAGTGTCGGGTCATTCCGTGTTTCCTTTTCTATGTTTGTATTCATCACAGGAAGACATTCGACTATGGTCGAGTTGAATAACTCCATTGGATCCACTGCAAGGTCTTCTTCTTCCACCGTCAGCAACGGTAGACGTGACAATCCATCAGCATTTCCATGCTGTTTGGTTCCTTTGTACTCGATGTCACATTGGTGTGCCCCTAGGAAAAGGGACCATCTCTGCAGCCGTTGTGCTGTCATTATCGGTACGCCCTTCTGAGGGTTGAAAATGGAGACAAGAGGTTGATGATCGGTTAGTAGAGTAAATTTTTGACCGTGCAGATAGTGATTGAACTTCTTCACCCCCCACACTAGGCTGAGGGCCTCTCTGTCAATCTGGGCATAGTTACGCTCGGCAGAAGTTAACGAGCGTGACGCAAAAGCTATCGGCCTCTCCAAACCACCAAGGAGTTTACGTGACAGTACTGCCCCAATGCCGTAGGGAGACGCATCACACGCCAGCCTGATTGGCAGTGCTGGGTTGTAGTGAGCCAATACTTCCTTTGAAGTGATTAAGTCCTTACTCTTCTGAAAAGCACGCTTACAATCATCGCTCCATTTCCATGCTACCCCCGTTCGTAGCAGGGCGTTCAGTGGGTGCAGAATTGTCGACAAATTCGGCAAAAACTTACGATAGTAATTCACCAGCCCGAGGAATGACCTCAGTTGCGACACATTTTCAGGCGCTGGGGCCTTAACAACCGCTTCAATTTTGTCAGGGGACTTATGTAACCCCTCTTCATCAATCACATGGCCACAATACGATATCTGTTTCTTAAAAAATTCGCACTTGGGGCGGTTGGCTCGCAGCCCATGTTCCCGTAGTCTAGTGAGCACCTGTTCTAGGTTGTTAAGGTGTTCACTGTCATCTTCACCTGTCACTAGGATGTCGTCCAAGTAACACTGAGCCCCTGGAATCCCTTGCAGGACTTGTTCCATCGCTCTTTGCCATATCGCCGGAGCCGATGCTACTCCGACTACCAATCGATGACACTGGTAAAGACCTTTGTGAGTGTTTATCGTGAGATACTTCCTAGAGGACTCTTCAACCTCCATCTGTAAATATGCTTGTGCCAGGTCAATTTTTGTAAAACGCTTTCCTCCAGACAGCGAGGCGAAGATGTCTTCTATTCTTGGAAGAGGATATTGTACTGTGCGAAGGACAGGGTTCACCGTCACCTTGAAATCCCCACAGATGCGAATCTTCCTTGGCTCTCCGGACTTATTGCTTAACGTTTTCTTCATGACAGGAACGATGGGTGTCGCCCACTCGCTCCAGTCGACCTTAGACAACACGCCCGCCTTCTCCAGATTCTCCAGCTCTGCCTCGACGGCTGGGCAAATTGCATATGGTACCAGTCTCGCTTTGAAAAACTTGGGAACTGCATTCTCTTCTATTTTTATCGAGGCGGTTACGCCTTTAAGCGTGCCCAGTTCTTGTTGAAATACCTCTTTGGCATTGGCTAAGATTGTTCGCAATCGTCCAGGAGTGGCGTCTTCATCTTTTTTATCGTCCACCGTCATTGCATGAATGGAATGCCAATCTAAGTTTATCTTCCTGATCCATTCCCATCCCAATAACGGTGGTCCACCATTTGGCAGTATGTAGAGATACAATTTCCGTATTTTCTTGCCATTGTATTCGACAGGCACCCTTATTTTTCCTCTGGGGTATACTTTTTGCCCTGTATACGTCGTCAAGATGATGGATTTCTCTCTCAAGGGTATGTGTGAAAATAGCCGCTCGTAGTCTCGTCGATTCATGACAGTTAGCGCTGATCCTGTATCCAATTCCATTTTAACTTGGGACCCTGCTATCGTGAGGGTGACCCAAATGGCTCGGTGATCCTCTTTTGCGATTACATTGTGAAGTTTGAGACAGCTTAATCCCCTGTTCTCGGATTCACTATCGCTCATCTGGTCTTCGGAACTACTGTCCGTCATCTTTTGTACTTTCTTGTACGGTTCCTTAGTAGCCTTATTGTTGTCGCTGGTCTTCTTCCCAGACCTACAAACTCGTGCAATGTGTCCAATCTTCCCGCATTGTCTGCATATTTTGTCTTTGGACCAGCAGTCCTTCTGGTTATGGTTAGTTCTGCCGCAGCGATAACATTTTGCAAATCCCCGTGTCATTTCGTGGGTGCCGTATTCGTGTGGTTTTTGTTGAATTTCTGCAGCTCCCCTGGCTGCTGCTTCATACGATACTGCCACGCTGAAAGCCTTATCTAGCGTCAGCTCTTTTTCTGCGAGTAACTTCTTCTGTGTTCCTTCACTCAGGAGTCCACAGACAAATTTGTCCCATAGGGTATCTGCCAGTCCTGCTCTGAACTGGCAGTGCTTTGATAGCTTGCGTAGTTCCGTAAGATACTCAGCATTGCTCTCATCTTTGTGCTGAGTTCTCCTGTGGAATTTAAATCTTTCTGCTATCAACAGCGGTGCAGGGTTTAAGTGTTCCTGGAGGACAGCAACAATTTCGTTAAAACGCTTCGCCTTCAGTTTGGCTGGAGTAATCAGGTCCCACAATAAGCCGTACGTTCTAGCGCCCATTAAGTTTAGCAATATCGATGCCTGTTTCCCCTCCGCTATATCGTTTGCCTCGAAATATACCTCGACTCTTTCCACATATGTGGTCCAGTCCTCTAATGTATTATCAAAAGCAGTGATACAGCCAGTCTTCGGCATCTTGCAAATCTAAAATGGCGCCTCCCGCGCTTTGCCTTCTTCCCCGATTTAACAAAATGGCGCATCCCGCGCTTTGCCTTCTTCCCCGCTGTTGTTAGCGCTGCTTTCCACGGTTTCTTGCGCGTATTCTTTTTCTTTTATTATTTTCCCGTCGTGGAGCGGACCCTCTGGGACACTTCCCTCCCTCTTCTTAGGTCCGAACGCTGCCCGGCTTCGAAACACCGGCCGCGCCCTGTATGCTCCACCCTCTCTCTCTCTCTTTGCTTCCCGACTCGCTGCCCAGCCCCGTTGAAAGGCCACCCGATCGAGCTTCAGCCCACCGCAGCCCAGGAAGGATTAGAGCACTACCTGCCACCAGCTCGATTAGCTGGGAAACCACGGACCGAGGAACCCAGCCTGGCTCTGGAAAGTCGCTCCTGCAAGTTTATAAATCGATGATTGACGGTCGACGCCCGTTTCTCGAGTTTCAATGGCCTCTTTTTTTTTTTTCTTCTGGCTCTGACCTTCAACAACGTCATCGGAGCTGCTGCTGAGTTGCAGGTAAGTTCGTTTCTTACTCGTCGCCAGTGTTAAGTCCGTGAATGATTGAGACACGGACTAGCAGGAGAGAAAACAAACAGATCTTTACTGGTGGAAGTCCATAACGAAACTAAACAACAGAGGCTCTCTAGCACCTTTTATACAGGGGTGGTCACTGCTGGTACTGCAGTCTGAGACCAGTTATTCCCTTAAAGGTACATACACAACAAAACCCACCTCCGTCAAAATTGCGCAGAGGTGGGTTCTAGGCGAGTTCCGAACCCGCCCTCACTTTTTGCAATTTTGCCAACTGTCCCACCTCCAAACCCGCCTTCTCGGGGCTGGGAAAATCACCCCCCTGGGCTGGATTTTGTGAATGGAGACGTGCTGGAGGTGGGACTGCTGCTTGTTGGGTCTCCATCCCGCCTCCATCATGTTCTGGCCAACCAGCAGGATCTTCCCCTGATTGACCTTGTTAAGCCCGCCCTGCGGGCTCAGCAGGCCAATTAGGGGGATGTCACTGACCAGAGCACAACAACGTCTGACGTGCCATCTGTCAAGACTTCTTGAAAGAAGAAATGTCAGCATTTGACAGCTCTGTGAAGCTGACATTCTGTGTAGCTTGATGAGTCCTTGTGTTCAGGACTCATCAAACCTTTCAAGTTAGTAGAAAGCAGATGACTGTTGGTTCGGAGGATCCAACAGCCAGTCTGTGAAGTCTACAACGAAGATGTTGGGACTCCGGAACCACCGCAGCTGAAGGCTGTAGGCAGAAACAAAGGTAAGTGAACATTTTCTAACACTAAACGCTCACCTCACATACTTACCACTCCACACTTGCACCCATCACTCACCTCTACATTGCACTTTCAGACCCCTCCAGCCCCCGCACAAATGCTACTCAACTCTTCCACCCCGACGGGGTTCTCTGATGTCGGGAAGCCTTCACCTGAAAAGGTAAAATGGGGCTAACCCTTTTTTCTGCCTGTTAACTACCTGTTAACAGGTAGTTTAAAAAATGTAATCCCTTTCCCACCTTGAGGAGAGGGGACCCAGGGCAGGACAGCTTCCCACCTCCTGGCAAAAGGGCACAGAGGTGGGATGGGGGTGGGTTTGCCATCCGCCCCCACTTTCTGTAACTTTACCAGCAGTCCCGCCTCCATACCCACCTCCGCGGGGCTGACAAAATCCAGCCCAGAGCCTCTATTAATAAAGCCACGGATCCCTTATGCCTTTTTATCAGCCTTCTCAACTTGTCCTACCACCTTCAAAGACTTCAGTACGTACACCCCCGGGTGTCTCTATTCCTGCACCCCTTTTAAAATTGTAACATTTAGTTTACATTGCCTCTCCACATTCTTCCTACAAAAATGAAACACTTCACTCTTCTCTGCATTAAATTTCATCTGCCATGTGTCTACCCATTTTACCAGTCTGTCTGAGTCTATGATAGCATAGTGATAATGTCACTGGGCCAGTACCAGTAATCCAGAGGTCTGGACTAATGATCCAGAGATGTGAGTTCAAATTCCACCACAGGCAGCTGGGGAATTTAAATTCAGTTATTTAAATACATCTGGAATAATTACTAGTGTCAGTAATGGTGACCATGAAACTATCGGATTGTTGTAAAAACCCGTCTAGTTCACTAATGTCCTTTAGGGTAGGAAACCTGTCATCCTTACCTGGGGTCTGGCCTATATGTGTCTCCAGACCCACAGCAATGTGGTTGACTCCTAACTGCCCACTGAAATGGCCTAGCAAGCCACTCAGTTGTAACAAACTGCTATGGCACACAATAATAAGAATGAAACCGGACGGACCACCCGGCATCGACCTCGGCACTGGCTACGGACACGGCAACAGCACACCCAGCCCAGCCGACCCTCACCAACATCTGGGGATTGTGCCAAAATTGGGAGCGCTGTCGCACAGACTAGTCAAGCAACAGTCTGACATAATCCTACTCACAGAATCATACCTTTCAGCCAATGTCCCAAACTCCTCCATCACCATCCCTGGGTATGCCCTGTCCCACGGGCAGGGGTGTCAGCACTGTGGTATACAGTTTGGAAGGAGAGGCCCTGGGAGTCCTCAACATTGACTCTGGACACCATGAAGTCTCATGGCTTCAGGTCAAGCATGGGCAAGGAAACCTCCTGCTGATTACCATTTACCGCCCTCCCTCAGCTGCTGAATCAGTACTCCTCCATGTTGAAGACCACTTGGAAGAAGCACCGCGAGTAGCAAGGGCACAGAATGTACTCTGGGTGGGGGACTTCAATATCCATCACCCAGAGTGGCTCGGTAGCACCACTACTGGCTGAGTCCTGGAGGACATAGCTGCCAGTCTGGGCCTGCGACAGGTGGTGGGAGAACCAACACGAGGGAAAAACCTACTTGACCTTGTCCACACCAATCTACCTGTCGCAGATGCATCTGTCCATGACATTATTGGTAGCGGGGACCACCGCAGAGTCATTCACACTGAGGACACCCTCCATCGTATTATGTGGCACTGCCTCCATGCTAAATGGGATAGATTCAGAACAGATCTAGCAGCTCAGAACTGGGCATCCATGAGGGGCTATGGGTCATCAGCAGCAGCAGAATTGTATTCCACCACAATCTGTAACCTCATGGCCCGGCATATCCCTCACTGTACCATAACCATCAAGCCAGGGGACCAACCCTGGTTCAATAAGGAGTGTAGAAGTGCATGCCAGGAGCAGCACCAGGTGTACCTAAAAATGAGGTGCCAACCTGGGGAAACTGCAACACAGAACTACATGCAAGCTAAAAAGCAGAAACAGTATGCTACAGACAGGGCTAAGCAATCCCACAATCAACGGATCAGATCAAAGCTCTGCAGTCCTGCCACATCCAGTTGTCAATGATGGTGGACCATTAAACAACTAACGGGAGGAGCAGGCTCCATGAATATCCTCATCCTCAGTGATGGTGGAGCCCGCACGTGAGTGCAAAAGATAAGGCTGAAGCATTTGCAACCATCTTCAGCCGGAAGTGCAGAGTGGATGATCCATATTGGCCTCCTTCTGAGGTTCCCACCACCACAGAAGCCAATCTTCAGCCAATTTGATTCACTCCACGTGATATCAAGAAACGGCTGAGCGCATTGGATATAGCAAAGGCTATGGGCCCTGATAACATCCTGGCTATCGTGCTGAAGACTTGTGCTCCAGAACTAACCGCGCCTCTAACCAAGCTATTCCAGTACAGCTACAACACTGGCATCGATCCGACAATGTGGAAAACTGCCCAGATATGTCCTGTCCACAAAAAGCAGGACAAATCCAAACCAGCCAATTACCGCCCCATCAGTCTATTCTCAATCATCAGCCAAGTGATGGAAGGGGTCATCGACCATGCTATCAAGCAGCACTTATTCACCAATAACCTACTCACTGATGCCCAGTTTGGGTTCGGCAAAGACCACTTGGCTCCTGACCGCAATACAGCCTTAGTCCAAACATGGACAAAGGAGCTGAATTCCAGAGGAGAAGTGAAAGTGACTGCCCTTGACATCAAGGCAGCATTTGACCGAGTGTGGCATCAAGGAGCCCTAGTAAAGCTGAAGTCAATGGGAATTGGGGAGGAAACTCTCCACTTGCTGGAGTTATACCTACCACAAAGGAAGATGGCTGTGGTGATTGAAGGTCAATTATTACAGCCCCAGGACATCGCTGCAGGAGTTCCTCAGGGCAGTGTCCTAGGCACAACCATCTTCAGCTGCTTCATCAATGACCTTCCCTCCAACATAATGTCAGAAATGGGAATGTTCGCTGAATACTGCACAGTGTTCAGTGCCATTCACAACTCCTCAGATAATGAAGCAGTCCATGCCCACATGCAACAAGACCTAAACGACGTTCAGGCTTGGGGTGATAAGTGGCAGGTAACATTTGCGCCACAGAAGTGCCAGGCAATGACTATCTCCAAACAAGCTGGAGTCTAACCACCGCTTCTTGACATTCAATGGTATTACCATCGCCGAATCCCCCACCATCAACATTCTGGGGGTCACCATTGACCAGAAACTTAACTGGACCAGCCACATAAATACTGTGGCAAGAAGAGCAGGTCAGAGGCTAGGTATTCTGTGGCGAGCGTCTCACCTCCTGACTCCCGAAAGCCTTTCTACCATCTACAAGGCACAAGTAAGGAATGTGATGATATACTGTCCACTTGCCTAGATGAGTGCAGCTGCAACAACACTCAAGAAGCTCAACACCATCTAGGACAAAGCAGCCCACTTGATTGGCACCCCATCTACCACCTTAAACATTCACTCCCTCCACCACCGGCCTACTGTGGCTGCAGTGTTTGCCATCTACAAGATGCACTGCAGCAACTCACAAAGGCTTCTTCGGCAGCACCTCCCAAACCTGCTACATCTTCTACCTAGAAGGACAAGGGCAGCAGACGCATGGGAACACCACCACCTCCAAGTTCCCCTCCAAGTCACACACCATCCTGACTTAGAAGTATATCGCTGATCCTTCATCGTCGCGGGGTCAAAATCCTGGGACTCCCTACCTAACAGCACTGTGGGAATACCTTCACCACACGGACTGCAGCGGTTCAAGAAAGCGGCTCACCACCACCTTCTCATGAGCAATTAGGGATGGCCAATAAATGCTGGCCTTGCCAGCGACGCCCACATCCCCATAAATGATTTTTTTTTTAAATGGCGGCGGACAACTGGTTTAGCCATTCACCGCCAGATCTGGCTGGACCACATAAAGCACTATTGGGTCCTGCTCACATCTGCCAAATATGCTCACTCTTCAGCATCATTCTGGAATGCAATGATAACCCCCGGCTTCTTTTCTCTACCGCAAACCGTCTTCTTAAACCCCTCTCCCCTATCTCCTCCGCCCTCACCTCTAACAGCAATTGCGAGGAGCTCTTGGACTTCTTTGTTACTAAAATTGAGACCATCTGATCCAGCTTCCCCTGCCACTTCCCTCCCTTCCCCTAGCCCACCGGGCCAAACTTCCTCTAGCCTCGAACTCGCCTCTTTCTCCAGTTTCTCTCCAATCTCTGCTCATGCCCTCTCCGAGCTTATCTTGTCCATGAGACCCACTTGCTGCTCCCTTGATCCTATGCCCACTAAACTGCTGACCACCCAACTTCCTTTCCTGGCTCCAATGTTAGCAGATATTTTTAATAGTTCTCTTTCCTCAGGTACTGTCCCCCTCTCCTTCAAATCTGCTGTCATTACCCCTCTCCTCAAAAAACCAACCCATGACCCCTCTGTCCTTGTTAACTACTGCCCGACCTCCAACCTCCTTTTCCTCTCCAATGTCCTTGAATGTGCTGTCGCCTCCCAAATCTGTGCCCATCTTTCCCGGAAATCCATGTTTGAACCCCTCTAATCAGGTTTCCACCCCGCCACTGTACGGAATCGGCTCTTACCAAAGTTAGAAATTACTTCCTATGTGACTGTGACAAAGGTAAGCTATCCCACCTCGTCCTTCTTGACTTGTCTGCAGCCTTTGACATGGTTGACCACTCCATTCTCCTCCAACAGCTCTCCACTGTCCTCCAGCTGGGTGGGACTGCACTCGCTGGTTCCATTCTTATCTATCTAATCATAGCCAGAGAATCACCTACAATGGCTTCTCTTCCTGCTCCCGCACCATTACCTCTGGTGTCCCCCAAGGGTCTATCCTTGGCGCCCTCCTATTTTTCATCTATATGCTGCCCCTCTGCGACATCATCTGAAAACACAGCGTCAGTTTCCACATGTACGCTGACGACACCCCGCTCTACCTCACCACCACCTCTCTCGGCCCCCTCCACAGTCTCTAAATTGTCAGACTGCTTGTCGGGCATCCAGTTCTGGATGAGCAGAAATTTCCACCAACTAAATATTGGGAAGACCGAAGCCACAGTCTTCGATCTTTGCCCCAATCTCCATTCCCTAGCCACCGACTCCATCCCTCTCCCTAGCATCTGTCTGAGGCTGAACCAGACTGTTCGCAACCTTGGTTTCATATTTGACCCCAAAATAAACTTCCTGCTATCACTAAGATTGCCTATTTCCACCTCTGGAATACCGCCCGACTCTACCCCTGCCTGAGCTCATCTGCTGCTGAAACCCTCATCCATGCTTTTGTTACCTTTATACTTGACTTTCTCCTTTAAGACGATCCTTAAAACTCACCTCACCTGCCAAAATATCTCCTTATGTGGCTCGGTGTCAAATCTTGTTTTATTACGCTCCTGTGAATCGCCTTGGGACGTTTTACTAAGATAAAGGCGCTATATAAATACAAGTTGTTGTTGACTGCTGATCATTGTAAACTGAGTTCCATAGAGATATAGAAGCAAATATTTGCAAGCCCTTACGATAGATAATACCTCCCATTCTGTGTGTTCAACAGCTGATAATGCTGTGCGGTGTAAGCTAATAACCAGTTTGTGTTCTATGTCCCTTTGGATAGGTAGGTATAATGCTAACGTCAACAGGTCTAGCATTGTGGTGATTATTCTTTATGTTTAGTAAGAAGTATTGTGATTGGTTGTTTGTTTCCTGCCTTGGGATA
The DNA here is from genome assembly GCF_052327205.1 of Somniosus microcephalus. Taxonomy (NCBI): domain Eukaryota; kingdom Metazoa; phylum Chordata; class Chondrichthyes; order Squaliformes; family Somniosidae; genus Somniosus; species Somniosus microcephalus. The sequence continues at coordinate 186,448,871 of NC_140993.1, read as the reverse complement.
TATGCTGTAATCTCATTGGTAGTTGATGTCATGTGATTTGTGGTGGCCATCTTAAATTCAGTTCTTTCCAGCTTTGGTTGGGACTGGGTGTGGAAAGATGTGCTACAGGATTTTAAAGTTAATAAAGCCTAGATTAGAAAGGCAAATCTATTCTTCATTTCAATTTATTAACTTTATGTCAGAATGGAGCGATATCTTCAACCAGAACGATTCAATGCTGACCCTAATTCTGCTGGAGTGGATGATAAATGGAAACACTGGTATTGTACATTTAAAAGCTTTTTGGGCGTGTTGGATCAAGAGTCTCTAAATAAGCTGAATATGCTAATCAACTACATTGCTCCGGATGTGTATAAGTATATTTTGGACTGTAAAACTTACGAAGTGGCTATTTCTACATTGGAAAAGATTTTTGTTAAACCAAAGAATGAGGTATTTGCACGTCACCTTCTATCTGCCCGTAGGCAGCAGGTGGGAGAATCTTTGGATACTTATTTACAAGCACTTCGGTGCCTTAGTGTTAACTGTAATTATAAGGCCGTGACGGCTGAAGAATATAAGGAAGAATCGGTACAGGATGCTTTTATTAATGGATTACTGTCTAGATCAATTCGTCAGCGGTTGTTAGAAAATAAGACTTTGGATCTTAAGAGTGCTTTTGAGCAAGCTTCTACATTGGATGTGGCTCAGAGAAGTTCGGATTCTTATGCTCTTTTTAATCGGCCTGCGACTGTGGTTTCGGCAGTTCCGGATGAAAAGGAATTATGTGGACTTAATAGGAGTGGTTTACTAGATTCTGAAACAGTTTCTACTTCAGCGGCTGTTGCCTCTAGGATTCAGAAGTGTTATTTTTGTGGGAACGTCCGGCACCCTCGTCTGAAGTGTCCTGCTCGGGAGGCTGTGTGTAGTAAATGCGGCAAGAGAGGTCATTGCGCACGTGTGTGTAAATCATCAGGTTCAATTACCTCCTCTGTGGCTATTTAGCCTTTAGGTAGGGCGTTTATTGCATCAATTTCTGCTGCATTTGCTCATGGCCTAAACAAAGCTATAGTTACGGCCCAAGTTAATGGGTTGGAAGTGAAGGCCCTTATAGATACGGGCAGTACCAAGAGTTTTATAAGTCTTCAGTTTGCGAAGGAGAAGCATTTGAAAATTTCGCCTGTTACGTATCAGGTGTGTATGGCTCAGACGACTCTCACTTCACAAGTAGCTGGTTGTTGCCTTGTGAAATTGATTCTTCTAGGTAATACGTATACTGATATACGCCTATCTGTTTTGCCTAATCTCTGTGCGGATATTTTGATTGGTCATGATGTGCTTCAGTTACACGAGTCTCTCAGTTTTTCATTTGGAGGGACTAAGCCACCTTTATCTATTTGTGGATTAACCTCTTTATCCATTTCTCCATTATCACTTTTTTCCAATTTGATGCCAGATTGTAAGCCAATTGCTACCAAGTCAAGAAGGTATAGCAGTCAGGATAGAGAATTTATTAATCCTGAAGTTCAACGTCTCTTATTGGAAGGAATCATTGAACCTAGTTGTTCGCCTTGGCGAGCACAGGTAGTTGTCACGACTAACGAGAGACATAAGAAAGGAATGGTGATAGACTATTCCCAAACTATTAATAGGTATACTCAATTAGATGCGTACCCCTTGCCTAAGATTGATGAGCTTATCAACAAAGTATCTCAGTATAAGGTTTTTAGCACTATTGACTTAAAGAGAGCTTATCATCAGATTCCTATTGTTAAGAAGGATCAACCATATACGGCCTTTGAGGCTGGCAGAAAGCTGTATCAGTTTTGCCGAATACCATTTGGTGTTACTAATGGTGTTGCTTGTTTTCAACGGGCAATGGATGCTTTTATAAGTGATAACTCTCTCTCTGACACCTTTTCATACTTAGATGACATCACAGTGTGTGGCAAATCAAGGGTGGAGCATGATTCTAATTTAAAAAGATTCCTTCAAGCTGCAGAAAAAGTTGATTTAACTTTTAATAAAGAGAAGTGTATCTTTTCGACCACTGAGGTAAATCTACTGGGGTATATTATCTCAGGAAACAAGATTAAACCAGATCCAGAACGTCTGCGACCATTGATTGATTTACCTTGTTCTACTAATTCTAAGGCTTTGCAACGAGTTGTTGGACTGTTTTCTTATTATTCTAATTGGATTGCAAATTTTTCACAGAAGATCCGGCCTCTTATTCGGGTTACGACATATCCTCTATCATGGGAGGCCAGGACGTGTTTTGATAATTTTAAAAAGGATATCCTTGGAGCAGTTGTGCATTCTATTGATGAGCAGGTTCCTTTTGTGATTGAGATGGACGCTTCTGATTTTGCAATTGGGGCTACTCTGAACCAAAATGGAAGACCTGTGGCCTTTTTCTCACGTACCTTGAACAATAGTGAAAAAAGGCATTCTTCAATAGAGAAAGAGGCGTATGCAATAGTAGAAGCACTGCGTAAATGGAGACATTATTTATCGGGGTGACATTTTACGTTGGTAACTGATCAAAAGTCTGTGTCCTTTATGTTTGATGTCAAACATTTTGGAAAGATTAAGAATGATAAAATAATGAGGTGGAGGATTGAGTTGGCATGTTACTATTTTGATATAGTTTATCGTCCGGGGAAGGATAATGTTGCTGCTGATGCGCTGTCGAGGGCTTATTGTTCTGTGATTCACAGAGATACGCTTATTAATCTTCACAATGCCTTATGCCATCCTGGGGTTACGAGGATGATACACTTCGTACGCAATAAGAATTTGCCCTTTTCAGTTGAAGACGTCAAGCGGATGACTTCATCATGTTCTATCTGTGCTCGGTGTAAACCGAATTTCTTTAAGCCTCAACGAGCTCATCTTATAAAGGCTACTTCTCCTTTTGAACGTTTGAGCGTCGATTTTAAGGGGCCTCTTCCTTCAACTACTCAAAACCGATATATATTTACTGTTGTGGATGAGTTTTCAAGGTTCCCTTTTGCTTTTCCTTGCGCAGATGTATCAGCTGCTACAGTTATCAAATGTCTGACTCAACTTTTTGCCATCTTTGGGATGCCTGCGTATATCCATTCGGATCAGGGAAGTTCTTTTATGTCTTCCCAGTTGAAGGAATACCTTCAGAGTCGGGGAATTTCTACTAGTAGAACTATCCCGTATAATCCCCAGGGTAATGGACAGTGCGAACGATACAATGGGGTGATCTGGAAGGCAGTTATGTTGGCTTTGACATCCCGGACCCTTAAGAATACACAGTGGGAAATGGTACTGCCTGATGCCCTGCATTCCATTAGATCATTGCTTTCAACGGCTACTAATGTGACCCCCCATGAAAGGCTCTTTAACTATCCGCGGAGATCTACTACGGGATATTCGGTACCTTCATGGCTTACTATGCAGGGACCTGTGCTGCTTCAACGCCATGTTAGATTGTCAAAATATGATCCTTTAGTGGAGGAGGTGGAGCTGTTGGAGGCAAATTCCCAATATGCTCATATTCGATTCCAAGATGGGAAAGAAAGTACCGTTTCAATTAAAGACTTGGCTCCTTGTGGTGGCCAGCCCTCTTCTGAGGATATTAACATAGTCATGATTCAGATAATGTGGATGCTGTTACAGATACTATGAATATTTCCAATCCGATTGCAGATAATTATACTTCTATTAGTCAGCCCTCGATGGATGTTTATGACCTTCTGATGGGATTTCTAATCCGGAAACCGTTGAAAATCGGGATATGGATAGCCTTCCTGCAGAAGATACTTCTGTGTCTCCTGGTGTGGGAGGGCAAGGAATTTCACCAAGGTTAAGAAGGTCGACACGAACAAGATATCCGGTCGACCGATTGAAAATGGACTTTTAAATTGATAGTAATGTTTTAAAATTGTTGAAATATTATATTATATTGTATTAGTTGAGAGATACTTAATACTTATGTGCAATGTTACTATTTGTTGTTGTTCACTTAGTATTGTGTCATGTTGAATAGTTTTATTCTTGTCTGTGCATAATTTTAGTTGTAAATAATTAATTATAAATTGTAAAGGCTATTTAGGTTGGAGTATATTTTAAAAGGAGGGGTGAATGTGGCGATTATTCTTTATGTTTAGTAAGAAGTATTGTGATTGGTTGTTTGTTTCCTGCCTTGGGATATATGCTGTAATCTCATTGGTAGTTGATGTCATGTGATTTGTGGTGGCCATCTTAAATTCAGTTCTTTCCAGCTTTGGTTGGGACTGGGTGTGGAAAGATGTGCTACAGGATTTTAAAGTTAAAAAAGCCGAGATTAGAAAGGCAAATCTATTCTTCATTTCAAGCATCTACAGTAATTTCCGTTGTTTTCTTCTGATCAAAGTAAGTATTGCTGATTAAGTAGCCCTTCAGTGTTTCAAATTACTTGTTTCCCAGCTTCGCATTAGATGTAGCTGTTGTGTAATTCTTGCAAAGTTTGTTTGAATCTAGCAGTGATCTGCTTCTGATTTTTTTTGAGTTGCTAAGAACACTCATTTTCTTGATCATAATAATTCTTTGCAGTCAGTTAGTATCCCATCTTTTGTTCACACTATCCACAGATTTCAATATTTCCTATTTGTCTTTGCTGAGTGTGAGGATTTTCTCTCATAGTATCATTTCCATCATAGGAGTGGCTTTTAACAACCCCGCCCTCCCACCCGGCGGGAATGGTGTGGGTGGGGTGGCCAACATGGTAGAGCAAGTCATGCCTCATTTCCGATGTGATCCTGCTCCATCCATCAGCTTTACTTACTTTAATTCAGGCACAGGTGGGCCGCCTGCCAGCGGCAGGTAGGGGCCTACGTTACTTTGAAAAGTCGTGGCCCAATTGCATCATCGGCACCTCAATGACATTTTAACTTCCAGATTCGGGAGGCCAGCATGGAGCCAATCTTTGCTGCCAACCCATGGCGGGAGGCACAGAGAGATCAGAAGAGGCCAAGGTAAGTCCCGCAAGAAGTCCTTGGGCCTCCCCAGCACCAGCCTTGCCTCTCCCTCTCGGCGCTAGCATCAGCTACCATTCCCTTGTCCAGCACTAACTTTATGTCGGGGGCCATTCCCTCGGGCTCCCAACCCCATTTTCGCTTCCGCCTGTTGACCCTGATGTCACTCCCGTCGGTTTTGGGCAGGAGACATCTTAAGTTATTTAATTGATGCTCGGGGGTTAAAATGGCCTGGACCTTGCGCTGAGTTCCTCGTGAGGGTTTCCTTCCATCCCCCCAACCCTGCCCACCACAAATGTGCCCCCAGATAAAACCGACCCCACTTATTTGAAATGTTTGTTCAATGCTTGAAGTCTAGAATTTGAACATTTCAAATGTTCTTTTGAATCCAGTCCAGTAAGACAAACATAACTTTTATAGTGTGCTTTGCATTGCACATCTGTGTAGGCATAAGGATGTGTGACTTTGGAAAATTTGAGATTTGATCTCGTTATCCATGCTGATAAATTTGTACATGACTGTTAGCTCACTGAGCCTTGTGTGGTACATGTCCAACATCTCTGGAGGTTTTCATTTGTCCTGCTGGAACAGAGATTCACGTTCAATTTTTTTTGCCATAAAATATTTATCAAACATTTGCACAACTACAAGTGGTGCTCTATTTTCTGGCAGTGTTTCAAAAATATTGCAAATGCATTGTGTTAGATCCGTGTATCTTGATGTTGTGTCCTTCAATAATTAGACAAGAGACTGCAGGGAACGATCAACAGGTGTTTACTGAATGAGGGTTACTCTAGAACTAAGTGTACAGATCCCTCTCAGGGTTTATATACAGGTGTGGTCACTGCCGGTACTACAGTATACAGGAGCTGTAAAAAGTAGTTCTCCCCTTAAAGGTACATACATTACAATTCCTCCCCTTTTAGATTAACAGTACCATAACACTCATTTAACAATTAAATATCAAACTAATTACAATTAACACTTTTAACATGCAACATTAACTGAAAATAGTCTATTTATTGATTCAGTCTTTGGGGAGGCTTCCTGATCCTTTCTGGATAGCGCCTTTCCCGAGTGCCTTGCTCTTGGTGCGGAGGCGATTCTGGCCCCCTGTCGTCGGTTGGTTCATCCGCTTCCGATGCTACTGTTTCTGGGGTAGATGCTACCTGTACGTCGGGTTCATCACCAGGTACGTATAGGCGAGACATGGGGTTGACTCATTCCTGTGACTCTAGGATCTGGTCAACATGGCGTCTCACAATGTTCTCCCCAACATCCACTGTGTACATTAATGGCCCCTGCCGTGTGCATATTGTTCCTGGTTGCCATTTCTCTGTTCGGTAGTCGCGGGCCAAGACTGGTTGCCCTACATTGAGGCTCCTTGGCGGCTTCTCATTGATGTGCTGGAATTGCTAATGCTCAACATCTCTTCGTACATTTGGTCTTAGCAAATCCAGATGAGATCTCAACCTTCGGTTAAAGAACATCATGGCCGGGGCCTGGTTGGTGACTGCATGTGTCGCATTTCTGTAGGTTAACTGGAAATTGTCCACCTTATGCTGCAGTGGAATGTCGTCATCGCACATGGCCTTTACTGCTTTTTTAAAGGTTTCTACGAACCTCTCCGCCAATCCATTTGTGGCTGGATGATACGGGGCGGATGTGTAATGCCTTACCCCATTCCTTTTCATAAATTTTCGAAACTCTTCGGATACAAACTGTGGTCCGTTATCAGAGCAAATCTGCTCTGGCAAGCCGTTCCTGGCAAAAATGGTCCGTAGGACTGCAATAGTTTACTCCGTGGTGGTGGAGGACATTTTGATCACCTCAGGCAATTTCGAGTGCGCATCCATGGCTATTAAAAACATTGAGTCCATGAATGGACCAGCAAAATCAATATGCACCCGTTGCCATGGAGATGAGGGCCACTCCCATGGGTGTAGAGGGGCATGTGGTCGTGCATTTTGGATCTTCTGGCATCCTGAGCAGCTCTTTTTCAGGTCCTCGATTTGCTGATCGATCCCCAGCCACCACACAAAAGCCCTAGCAAGGCTTTTCATTTTCACCCTCCCTGATGACCTTCGTGAAGCTCATTGAGCACTCTCTCCCTTAACTTGTGTGGAATTACCACTCGGGATCCACACATCAAGGTCCCCTGGCATACTGATAGCTGTTCTCTTCTGGATGAGAATGCTGGCAACAGTGAGTCGCCATGCGCTGGCCATCCCTTCACCGTCAAATCATATACCCGAGACAGTGTTGGGTCATTTCGGGTCTCCTTCTCTATACCAGCGTTAGTTACTGGCAAGCATTCAATTATAGTCGAATGAAATATTTTGACAGGATCCACTGCTGGTGCTTCCTCCGCAGTAGGCAGTGGCAGGCGTGATAGCCCATCAGCGCTTCCATGCTGTTTCGTGCCCTTATACTCGATTTCATATTGGTGCGCCCCTAGAAAAAGGGACCATCTTTGTAGCCGTTGTGCAGTCATCACCGGAACGCCCTTCTTTGGATTAAAGATGGAGACAAGTGGTTGGTGGTCAGTCAGCAAGGTGAACTTCTGCCCGTGCAGATAGTGATTGAACTTTTTCACTCCCCACACTAGGCTGAGGGCCTCCCTGTCAATCTGGGTGTAGTTACGCTCGGCTGAGGTTAGTGACCGAGACGCAAAGGCTACTGGCCTCTCCGAGCCGTCCGGGAATTTGTGCGACAGCACCGCTCCAATGCCATAGGGTGATGCATCACACGCCAACCGAATTCGTAGTGCTGGGTTGAAATGAGCCAACAACTCTTTTGATGTGATCAATGCTTTGCTGTTCTGGAAAGCTCGTTTACATTCGTCACTCCACTTCCATGGTACCCCCGTTTGCAGTAAAGTGTTCAGTGGGTGTAGTACTGCAGACAAATTCGGCAAGAACTTATGGTAGTAGTTCACCAGCCCGAGGAACAACCTCAGTTGTGACACATTTTCCGGTGCTGGAGCCTTGACTACTGCCTCAATCATTTCAGGGGACTTATTTAACCCCTCTTTATCAATAACGTGGCCACAATACGAGGTCTGCTTCTGAAAAAACTCGCATTTGTGGCGATTAGCTCAGAGCCCATATTCCTTCAATCTAGTGAGCACCTGCTCCAGGTTGGCGAGGTGATGACTGTCATTTTCGCCCGTGACCAGGATGTCGTCCAAATAACACTGGGTCCCTGGAATCCCTTGCAGGACTTGATCCATTGCCCTTTGCCAAATATCCGGAGCTGATGCTATCCCGAACACCAGCTGGTTGTATTGGTAGAGACCTTTATGAGTGTTGATCGTGAGGTACTGTTTCGAGGCTTCTTCTACCTCCATTTGCAGGTATGCCTGGGCCAGATCAACCTTAGTGAAGCGTTTCCCTCCAGATAGCGAGGCGAAAATATCTTCAATCCGCGGAAGTGGATATTGTACAGTGTGAAGGACTGGGTTCACTGTCACCTTAAAGTCCCCACAGATGCGAACCTTCTTTGGTTCCCCAGGTGTATTACTCAATGACCTCTTCATTACAGGAACGATAGGTGTAGCCCACTCACTCCAGTCCACTTTGGACAGTACTCCTGAACGTTCCAAACCTTGCAGCTCTGCTTCCATGGCTGGGCGGATCGCATAAGGTACCGGTCTGGCCGTAAAAAACTTTGGGCTCACATTTTCCTCTATTTTGATCATCGCTGTTATGCCTTTTAGTGTTCTGAGTCCCTGCTGGAATACTTCTTTGCGTCATTTAGCATTTTTGACAGTCGGCCAGGTGTGACGTCGTCATCCTTTTTGGCATCTACAGTCAGTGCTTGTATGGAATGCCAATCTAGCTGTGTCTTCCGGATCCCTGGCAATAACTATAGGTCGATTTTTGGTGTTTCCTTGCCGTTATATATAACGTTCACCCTTATTTTTCCTTTGGGGTAGACTTTTTGCCCCGTGTACGTCTTCAAGGCAATCTTTGTATCTCTCAAGGGTATATGTGAGAATAGCCGCTTGTAGTCCCTTCGATTTATGACTGTTAGGGCTGATCCTGTGTCCAATTCCATTTTCACTTGGACTCCTGCTATCTTGAGCGTGACTCAGATAGTTTGGTGATCCTCCGTTTTGAACACATTATGTAGTTTCAGACAACCCAGCTCCTTGCTTCCAGAGTCTGTATCACTTTTCTGCTCGTCTGCACTAATCTCCGTCACCTTATGTACCTTCTTGTACTTCTCCTGTGGAGATTTCTTGCTGCTGGTTTTTCTTTCCCGACCTGCAGACTCTTGCTATGTGTCCTACTTTTCCACACTGTCTGCACACTTTGTCCTTGAACCAGCAATCCTTATGGTCGTGTGTTGTTCTGCCGCAGCGATAGCACTTCACTGTTCCGTATGACATTTCATTTGTGCCATATTCTTGCGGTCTCCGTTGTATCTCTGCCGCGCCTCGTGCTGCTGCTTCATGTGATACTGCAATGCTGAAAGCCTTGTCCAGCGTAAGATCCTTTTCTGATAGAAGACGTTTCTGGGTTCCTTCACTTTGAAGCCCACACACAAACTTGTCCCTTAAAGTATCTGCTAGTCCCGTTCCAAACTAGCAGTGTTTCGATAGCTTGCGCAGTTCTGTTAAATACTCAGCATTACTTTCATCTTTATGCTGGTTCCTTTTGTGAAACTTAAATCTTTCTGCTATCAGCAGCGGTGTGGGGTTTAAGTGGTCCTGTAGGATTGACACTATGTTTTCAAAATCCTTTTCTACTGGCTTCTCTGGGGTTACTAGGTTTCGTAGTAAGCCATATGTTTTTGCACCCGTTGAATTCAACAATACCAGCGCTTTCTTGTCATCTGGCACTTCATTCACCTTGCAGTATACTTCTATGCGTTCGACATATGTCGTCCAATCTTTGACTTCATTGTCGAACGCTGTGATACTGCCACTCTTCGGCATTTTTGGGTGTGATTAGACTGGCTTAAAATGGCGTCTCCCGCGCTTTCCTTTCTTCCCCGCTGCGGCTTAAAATGGCGTCTCCCGCGCTTTCCTTTCTTCGCCGCTGACGCTGCTCGGTCCTTGAACACCGGCTGCGCTCTGCGCGTTTTCCTGTGCACCTCTCTCCCCCATTGATGCTGCTCGGCCCTTGAACTCCGGCTGCGCTCTGTGCGTTTTCCTGCGCGCCTCTCTCCCCCATTGACGCTGCTCGGCCCTTGAACACCGGCTGCGCTCTGCTCTCTTTCTCGTTGACGCCGCTCGGTCCCAAACACCAGCTGCGCCCTGTGCGCTCCACCCTCTCTCTCTCTCTCATCGACGCTGCTCGGCCTTTTTCTGTGCCATCGGTCGGCCCTAGTCGCCGCTGTCCAGGAAGGGTCTGCGCAGTACCTGTTGCCAGCCCATTTTGCTGGACCAACATGACTGGAAAGCCAAGCCTGGCTCTCGACAGCCTCCCCTGCGATGCTCAAATCTCCGCTGGATGACTGGGGTGGTTTCCCGTGGTCGACGCCCGTGCTTCTGGACTCGGCCTTCTTCCGCTGTTCTCCAGGAGCGAATCCCTGGGAGGTGATGCAGAGTTGCAGGTAGGTTTGAATCTGCTCGTCGCCAATGTTAGATCCGTGTATCTTGATGTTGTGTCCTTCAATAATTAGACAAGAGACTGCAGGGAACGATCAACAGGTGTTTACTGAATGAGGGTTACTCTCGAACTAACTGTACAGATCCCTACTCAGGGTTTATATACAGGTGTGATCACTGCTGGTACTACAGTATACAGGATCTGTAAAAAGTAGTTCTCCCCTTAAAGGTACATACGCTACACCTTGTATAATGTGAAAGCATTTCCATCCATTTTCTGTTATGTCAAAGTTAGTTAGAACATTTTCAATTTGTTACATTCACTTTTGTATCATAACAAATGTTGATGGATATTTCAAGCACTTTTGGTTTTATTATTGCCGATCAGACTGTGTGAATTCTGGATAAAAAACATAGTGGCCTAGAAATTGAGTTTGCGCTGCGCCAGGGCTTTAGCGCCGGAAGTTAGCGCCGGCGCTAAGTCCCTTTGCGCGCGCCAAAAATTCAGTAGCGCCGCGCCCAAACGGCTGCCGGCGCTACTGAAGGGTTTTAGCGCCTGAAAACTGGCGCAACGCGCCGCATTGCGGCGCTATTCCGGCGCTGCGGCGCCCGCTGCGGTGCGGCAGGCTCGGGAAGTGCAGGCCTCCTCCTTCCGTTAAGGAGGAGCTGCCTGCACCCGGCAGCGGCCCGCGCAAATCTCTGCAAACATGAGCCCGGCACCTCGGACAAGTGCCGGGCTTGCATCTGTTCCGCGGGGGGGGGGGGGGAGAAGTCCGGGGAGGGAGCTGCGGGCAGGCGGCCGGCGGGAAAGCGGCCGGCCGCCGCGCCTCCTTAAAGCGCCGGCGCAGACTCCGGCAGCACTCGTTTGCCGGAGTCTTAGTTGCGGCTGCCACTGGCGAGGCGGCCGCAACTGAATTTCGGCTTGGGGCCGGGTTACCACGGCAACCGGGACGCTGCGCACACCGATGATGTCATCGGTGCCGGCGCAGCGCTACCGGTCTACCGCCGCGGAAGGGCCCCAGGCAATTTAGGAACCAGCGCCAATTGCAGCGCTAGGCCCTCTAGCGCCGCAAAATCGGTGCTAAGGGCACTGAATTTCTAGGCCAGTTTGTGTTAATATGCCAAGTCTCATCCTATCCTCATGGGACAACCACATATGCAATCTTTCCAACAGGGGTCACTTGATAGCAATCGAGAGTAGGGGTCATGGCTGATTTTGAACTGTTTTTGCCAATGGGCACTGCTGTCAATTGTAGTACAGAGAAGTCTGTTTAAATGAATCAGTGGTTAAAGAATGATCCTGATTAAGTGAATCAAAATAAAGAACTTAATCCATTCCAATAGGCAATATCTTTTTTTCTTCTGTCATGGGATCAAAAGATTCCACTTAAGTGAACCAATAAAACTAATATGCATGTGTGTAAGAGAGAGAGAGAGAAAGATGATAGAGAGAGAGAGAGAGCAAGGGCTGAATTTCCTCACCATTTTCGGTGTACTTACTGTGTAGGAGGAGCACAGGAATTTTTTTAGAAAATTTGGGAAAATGTTGCTTCTATGCTTGTACACCTTCAAAATGCTTCCCCCAGATTTCCTCGTACATTTTGAGCCTGCCCATAATTCACTCATTGAGTTACCACTGGCCTCATTTCCCATATGTCAGAGTGAGAGGCAGTAGCGTAACAGCTGTGGGTTTCCTGGCCGTCATTGTTATTGCAACGTTATAGCTTAGACTGAGGCGTGGTATCTGCCAGGATCATCTGATCAAGACAGAAGTGAAAAGTTTACGAAGCTGAAGAATCTGGAAATTTTATGTAGTAATTTCTACAACTTGGATATGCTTTATAAACTTGCTTATTTTTGTTGCAATTTTTTTTCCACTTGCTTCTGACTGCCTCTCACAGGGTCAGCCCACGATATAAGAGTTTCAGATCTCCCCTCCACTACCTGCATCTCAGGAGCAATATGGCTTTTCCAATGGACATATCACTCTGTGCCATTATCATAGAGGAGGAAGAGGCAGAGCAGCACAGGATACAGCTAAGGACAGTCAGCACCTTTCAAGGAAGATATAGCCCACCAGGTAATACCCCCTTCCCCCAAAGAATATGCAGGCAGCACAGTTCATATTGGGATCTCTCTGAGGAACTTTGCATAAAAGAGTACATTCTACCAAAGAGGCAATAGGGAATCCCTGCTCCATGAAGACCTGCAGCCATGCTCATCTGCCTGCATTGCTTTCTCAGTGGTTTTGAAGGTGATCACTGCCCACTTTGGTGGCTGCAATCAAGGACATTCTCGACCAGAGAGGGAGATCAGAATTGACTCATCCATTGCACGTTATTGCCATTAGTTTCCACGGTGGTTCTCCTGACTGTCCATCATAACTTCCGCAGAAATCTTGGAGAAATAGCGAAAATGCTTCCACAGATCTTCTGCTGAGTTTCAGTGGACAATTGGGAGAGCTCCAGCAAAATTCAATCCAACCATGTCTAGAGTCATCTTTTGTTTCTTAACTTATCCCATTCCCATCTCCTTTTGCCTTGCACCATCATCCCTTTTGTCTCTTAATCTCTCCTGCCTTCCACCCTATCACAGACCTTCCCTTTTGTTCTTTCCTCCCCTCCCCTCCCCCCTTTCCCTGCCCCTACAGTTGCTTAAAAACCTGTTCCATCTCCAACTTTTTCCAGTTCGGACAAAGGGTCATCAGCCTGAAACGTTAACTGTTTCTCCCTCTACAGATGCTGCCTGACCTGCCTGATCTCCAGCATTTTCTGTTTTTATTTCATGTTTACCAGTTTTCTGCAGTGGTGACTGGGGCCCAAAGAGCTTCACTGTATTCTCAGAACATTTACTGAAATAAAGCATCTTGAAATGATCGAGATTCTGGACTGTAATTATTGTTTGCAATAATATGGGGCTGAATTTCCATGGGGGTTCTTCTGATTTTCCACCGTAACTTTGGCAGAAAATCCGGCAAAACCTTGGAAAAACAGTGTGAATATCGTGTTTGCTGATCTCCCGCCAAAATTACAGTGGAAAGTTAGAAGAAGCCTATGGAAAATAATAGTGTGTGTTTTTAAACAATGTACATAAGTTTGTTTTTAATTCATCTGTCAAACAGAAGTTTCTGGAACTAAACTGAACCTTTAAACTACATTGTTGTGATAGATGCCAATTGGCACCAAACTCTGGATGCTAAGTAAATGCATTGGCAAATAAAATGTTTATCATGCATTAGTGTATAATGCATAATTACACATAGTGATCAGAGCAATCCACCCCCTACATATGATGCACATTTCAACATTTCATCTAAGAAAAAATAACTTAAAAGATCAACTTTTAATGAAAGGATTAGTACATGGTAGGAGGAGAGATCAGGGGATTGGGACTGTTCTGCTTAAAGCAATCAAAATGTCTTGATTAAACTGGATTGTACTCCTACTGCGTCACCAGCTGAAATCTGCAGCTCAACACCAGGGAATAAACCTGGGACCTTTCTGATCTTTATAGCTCAGTACCACATTGGGTCATACAGTTACCACTGAGCCTTTGAGAAGTTTCTCAAGCTTTTGCCATTAAATGCAAGATTTATGAAATATTAATTTATGGAGCATTCATTTGATAAATAAAGAATTGTATTTTTATAAACAACTTGGTAATGTCAGTCATAACACTGCATGAATCTATTAATCTGTACTGAAAATTGAATGGTTTAAACATGTTTTTTCATGAAAGGCTTGCTGCCTCATCTCAGTAAGTAACACCATACTAACTTGTCTAGAAGGACAATTACTTCAAAGGTTAATAAGACATGACACAACTGACATTGTAATAACTGTAAAACTCTGTGCATACCTAAGTCAGTTTGAATCAATAAGTACACTTGTTTACTTCTAACCTATTTCTGCATGTGTTCCCTGTGGTCATTTTCAATTCACATTCGTTCGTCAGTACAGATTAGCATTAATAAGAACAGGAATGCAGCAATAAAACCAGCCACTGATCTAAAATAACAAAACAACATTAGTTTTTAACATCTTTACTGTATGTCAGTTCAATTAAAAATCTGTTGGAACATAGAGGGGGAGAAATTTGTGTTTTCCAGCAAAGTTGCCGATGTTATCGGCAACTGCAGTTAATGGCCGCTGGAAATGGCTGCAACGCTAACTGAGTGAAATTGGTCTGGGGAACGTGGAGATAGGTGGCGCAGCGCTCACCTTCCGTGCAACGCCATCGTCCATGTGCATGCCCATCACCCTTCTTCAGAAGGCCGCCCTATTGAGATCATCATCTGAGTCCTGTGCAGCGGAACTCGTGCGCAAACTCAACCTCCGGGGAGCTGGCACCCGAGCTACCCTTTAACACTGGCCTGGCTGCAGCCCGCTTGTGCCTGGTGGCTCACCATGTGCAGATCCTGCCTCTATACTAAATTTCACACAGTGCCTTTTTCTGAGCTGGTGTCTGCGTGTGTCAAATGCAATGCTGGTGGTTCTTCTTATCGTTCGTGTCCTTCAGTTTGCTCAACGTGAGAGACAGGCTGGACCGCTGGTAGTTCTTGGGTACCTGAAAGCAGAAAGGCACAGGGGTCGGGTTGTGGTGAGGGGAGGGGGGAAAGCAAGATATCTATGCATACACCATCAGCAGCCTGTAAGTGAGAAGAGATTGTGGGATGAGGGGGAAGTGGGATGTGAGAAGGATTAGGTATGACCATACCATCATTATGAGCAACAGCTTCAACTTCTCCGCTGGCCACGGACTCCATCACTGCTCCTCCAATAAGTTCAAGCACCGATTCATCCAGATCAGTCAGGTTCTCTATTGCGGTTTGGCTGCCTCCTGTCTGCTGTTGCTCCCTCCTGTCATATGCCATCTTGGCCTACAAGAGAAAGGGAAGTGTGTCAGCCATAGTTGAATAGCTGTCAGTGTGTGCAAGGTGTGAGATGTAAGTGTGATTGTTGCAGCAGTGGTAATGTTGTGAGGGTGAAGTTAAGCCATGATTGTAGACTATGAGTGGTGATAGGTAGAGATTGTTGACAGGTGAGTGATGGGTTTGTGGTGCATTGAGCAGTGTGTGAGGCTTGTAGTGTAAATGGTGGGATACGGCATTTGCTGAAACCTTCGCTCACCTTGACCTGCTGTGTGAGGTCATTAAACTTTTTTTGGCACTGGATCCAGGTCCTTGGGACAACACTGGTAACCGTGACAGAGTCAGCAATCTCCTCCCACAACCTTCTGCAAATGGCCATGGATGGCCTTTGCCTCCCTGCTGGTGCTGGGAGACAAAAGGTCCACTTTTGTTGCATTGTCAGGATCAAGGCCTCCAGTGCAGCATTTGTAAACGTCCTTGCTCGCTCCATAGGTTGTTGTGCCATAGCTTGCTGCACAATAACAATGAGGTGCTTCTGCAACAAAGCACCTCCCCTTTACATAGTGCAGAGAGCCTAGGCCAAACTTTATTGGCCATTAGACTACACCCAATATTGGACCCCCACCCCCATTGTGCGCTAAACTAATCAGCAGCGCATTTGGCACTGAGATCAGCGTTTCAATCATTATAATGAGAACGCAGCACTAAATGTGCATGCTGCCTGCAACGCTTTGAATGGACACAGGCAAATAGCGTTGGCCCGTGACACCGCCCATTTTGGGCCATATCCAATTTCTAGGCCTCTGGATTCAACTGGAATTAATCAGAAATACCAGAGTGCTTCTAGAACTGTGCTATAAGATCACCACACCAAGGAAGCATAGCCCGCTGGTTAGGGATTTAAGGACTCGGGGGCACAGGCTAAAAATTAGAGCCTGACCTTTCAGGAGTGAAATTAGGAAACACTTCTACACACAAACATAGAAACATAGAAGATGGGAGCAGCAGCAGGCCATTCATCCCCTCTAGCCTGCTCTGCCATTCAATGAGATCATGACTGATCATCCAAATTCAGTACCCTGTCCCTGCTTTCTCCCCATATCCCTTGATCCCTTTAGCCTTAAGAAATATATCCAACACCTTCTTGAATATATTTAATGAATTGGCCTCTACTGCCTTCTGTGGTAGAGAATTCCACAGGTTCACCACTGTCTGGGTGAAGAAATTCCTCCTCATCTCTGTCCTAAATGGCTTACCCCTTATCCTTAGACTGTGACCCCTGGTTCTGGACACCCCGACCATCGGGAACATCCTTCCTTAATCTAGTCTGCCTAATCCTGTCAGAATTTTATGGCCTAGAAATTCAGTTGTTAGCGCCAGCTGCTAGCGCCTTAGGAGGAGGAGAATTGGGGCACTAAGCAGCTAGCGCCCGGGCGCAGTGCAATTTGTGCCTCTCGCGAACTTCACTTAAGATTTAGTGGCGGCGCAAAACCACAGCACCCGCTCAGCTGCACGCGCAGATCCTGACGTCATTTCATGGTGCAACGCCCTTGGTGCGCCCCGAACTGGAACTTCAGTGGCGCCGCCCTTATGTGCACCTGGCGCCCCCAGCGACTGGTAGAAGGGAACAGTTCCCAGTCGCTGCGGGGCGCAGGGGGCGCTAATTAAATGGGACTCCTCCTGCAGTATAAGTGGCAGCCAGTTTGTTCCACTCTTTCTTTGTGAGAGATGGATATTTGGAGGGAGACAAAGGGAGAGAGCATTCTGGTTTGACTCAACGCTCGCACAGGTACTTGTGGCTTCAGGCCAGAGCTTTGCACTTGGGTTTAACTTTCAGTGCCATAGCCTTGAATCGAGACATATAATGGGGGCTGCAATGGGTGGAAACGTTGGCTTACTGCATTGCATTCAAAGGGCTCAGAGATGCCGTGAGAGAGTGCCAGTCATGGCCAGACGGAGAAGGGCCAACAGGCGTCGGCACAGGAGGCCTTACCCACCCAGTGTATACCGCCAGCAGTTCTCATATCTGAACATGTCTGAGGAGCAGTGTGTTCGGAGGCTGCGATTCAGAAGGGGGGTGCTCACCTGCTTCGCAGAGATCTGCAGCCACAGCTGAGGCGCAGGACATCTCTGTTGGTGGCAGTGAAGGTGACGGTGGCTCTCAACTTCTATGCCACCGGCTCCTTCCAATCCGCTACTGGGGACATTGCCAACATCTCCCAGTTCGCGGTACATTGCTGCATCCGCCAGGTGACCAATGCCCTTTTCAGAAGGAGACGTCAGTTCATCTCCTTCCCCATGACCCTGGACAAGCAGCAAGAGCGTGCAATGGGATTTGCAGCATTAGCAGGCTTCCCCATGGTGCAGGGCGCCATTGACTGCAAGCATGTGGCTTTGCGGGCACCTCTACAGAATGCCGAGGATTACTGCAACCGGAAGGGCTACCATTCGCTCAACGTGCAGTTGGTGTGTGACCACAGGCAGCTCATACAAGCTGTCAATGCCCGCTTTCCAGGCAGCAGTCACGATGCCTTCATCCTGCGCCAGACTTCTGTGGCAGACATTTTCGAAGCCCAGCCTCACCCACGAGGATGGCTTCTCGGGGATAAAGGCTATCCTTTGTGCACCTGGCTGATGGCCCCGCTCCGTGCGCCCAGCACCCCTGCTGAAGAGTGATACAATGACAGCCATCAAGCAACCAGGAACATCATTGAGCAGTTCCGCTGTCTGGAACGTTCCGGGGGAGCCCTACAGCACTCGCCTGAGCGAGTCTCCCATTTTGTTGTAGTGTGCTGCATGCTGCACAACCTGGCTATCCGCAGGACTCAGAAGGCATTGGAGGACCACCAGAGGAGGAGGAGGAGGAGGAGGAGGAGGAGGAGGAGGAGGAGCACCAAGACGGGAGGGAGGCACAAAGTGCAAGGGCTGTCCGTCAGCAGCTTATTGCATCTCGGTTCTAGGCCCGCTCTCAGGGAATGTCTTGTACCAATGAAAGAAGATGAATATAGCTGCTCCGCAAGCCCTCAGCCGGTCAAGGCAACAAAACCGTCCAAAAGCAAACATGGACAGTGCGATTAAAGAAAATTTTTAACTGTGCAAACTCTGTGCCCTTCCCGCATGACAAACTAATTCAGAGAAACCCCCCAAAAAACAGTCAGAGACATAACTGGCTCTCACAACCTTCAGAAAATGCAAAAAGCAGTTAAACAAAAATGACCATTGTAGTGTATGTAACCTGTACTACCTTAAGAGGATACCTTAAGGTGATGGACTACTTTTTGATGGCTCCTGTACATTGTAGTACCGGTGGTGACGACACCGGTATATAAACCCTGTGGAGCAAAGTGTATTCTAGTTCAGCCCTGACCCTCAATTACTAAAGACCTGTTTAATAATTTCTGTAGTCTGTGTCCAGTTATTCAGCATAACTACATTTGGAAACACAGACTCAACAGTGGCGACGAGTCTGATCTTACCTAGCAGCAGTTGCATCAAAGGAAGCTTCGCCTCTGAAATGGGCGTCGATCAAGGACATCCACCCTCAACATCCTGCTGGGCACTGCATAGCACGGGAGGCAATCGGGAACCCGGGTTGGGTTCTGGCTATGAAGTCAAACATCAGTGAACATCCCTTCGACGACAGCGACGGGTAAGCCCGATCGAGCGGCACGGGGGGGAAGTCGGCCGAGTTGTCAGTAAGAGAAGGGGAGGGAAACGACGAAAAGGGCAGAGAACACGACCGCAGCCGGTGTCAGGGGCCGGACTGCAATCGGGGCAGAGACGCGCAGCAGCCAGAAAAGCGTTTATGTCCACAAGGACCGCGGGAGCGGCGGGGAACAAGAGCAGCAGCGTAGGGGAAAATAAAGGACCGCTGGGAGGCGAGAACGGCAACAGCGCGGTAATCGCCATTTTGAGTCGGCGGGGGAAGAAGACAAGCGCGGGAAAAGCTGCCAAGCGCGGGAAGCTGCCATTTTGAAAGAAATAAAATAAAATAATAATCATATCCGAAGGAAAGGAAACTCAACAAGGATGCCAAAAACGGGTAACATCACTGCTTTTGATAGCAATGTGGAAGATTGGGCCACTTATGTGGAACGCGTCGAAGTTTACTGTACACCGAATGAGGTACCGGAGGATAAGAAAGCACTAACCCTATTAAACTCGATGGGTGCGAAGATGTACGGGTTATTAAGGAACCTTGTAACACCAGTTAAACCGGTAGGAAAGAGTTTCGCGGATATTGTTACTATCCTGCAAGAGCATTTAAACCCCACGCCGCTGCTGATAGCGGAACAATTTAAATTCTACAAAAGAATTCAACTTAAAGAGGAAAGCAACGCTGAATTCTTAATCGAACTGCACAAGTTATCAAAGTACTGTCAGTTCGGTACAGGACTAGCAGACGCACTGAGACATAAGTTTGTGTGTGGGCTCCTAAGGGAAGGAACCCAGAAGCGACTGCTAGAGGAAAAGGATCTTACGCTGGACAAAGCTTTCAGCATTGCAGCATCGCACGAGGCAGCAGCACGAGGCGCTGCAGAGATACAGCAAAGGCCATTGGAATTCAGCACCAATGAAATGGCATTGGGCGCAGTAAAGTGCTATCGTTGCGGAAGGACAACGCATGACCAGAACCAGTACTAGTTCAAAGATAAAGAATGCAAGCAATGTGGCAAACTTGGTCACATAGTGAGAGTATGCCGGTCAGGAAAGAAGACCAGCAGCAAAAAGTCGCCGCAGGAGAAGTACAAAAAAGTACACAAGGTGACAGAGAACAGTTCGGATGAACAGAAGATGGATTCGGACTCCAGCAGTAAGGAACTGGGTTGTCTAAAAATACATAATGTGGGTAACACAGCAGACCACCAAACTATCTGGGTCATGCTTCGGATAGCAGGAGTCCAAGTGAAGATGGAATTGGACACTGGATCGGCATTGACGGTCATGAATAAGCAAGATTACAAAAGGTTATTCTCGCACATTCCCCTGAGGGATACAGAGATTGTATTGAAAACATACACGGGGCAAATAGTATACCCCATCGGAAAGATAAAAGTAAATGTGGCCTACAATGGTAAAGAAAGTCAGGAAATGGACTTGTATGTGTTACCTGATGGAGGTCCGCCACTACTGGGACGGGAATGGATCCGGAGAATAAATGTGGACTGGCATTCCATACAAGCACTGACTGTAGATTCCTGTAAAGAGGACGACGTCAAACCTAAACGAGTGTCCAAAATATTGGACGATGCTAAGGAGGTGTTCCAACAGGGACTGGGAACACTGAAAGGAATTACGGCAAACATCAAGGTTGAAGAACATGCAAACCCAAAATTTTTCAAAGCCAGACCGGTACCTTATGCATTACGACCTGCTGTGGAAGCAGAGCTGGAAGGGCTAGAATGTTCAGGAGTACTGTCAAAGGTGGACTGGAGCGAATGGGCCACACCCATTGTTCCTGTCATGAAGCGTTCGTTGAGCAACAAGCCGGGGGAACCTGGGAAGGTTCGCATCTGTGGCGATTTCAAGATCACTGTTAATCCGGTTCTTCACACGGTGCAATATCCGCTTCCGCGGATTGAAGATATCTTCGCTTCGCTGTCTGGCGGGAAACACTTCACCAAGATAGACCTGGCGCAGACATACCTAGAGATGGAAGTTGATGAAGCGTCACGCCAGTATCTCACAATCAACACACATAAGGGCTTATATCGGTATAATAGACTGGTTTTTGGAGTGGCATCGGCTCCAGCGATTTGGCAAAGGGCCATGGAGCAGGTATTGCAGGGAATTCCAGGCACACAATGCTACCTGGATGACATTCTGATTACAGGAGATGATGATAAGGATCACCTCGCGAATTTGGAGCAGGTGCTCACCAGATTGAAAGAATATGGGCTCAGAGTTAATCGCCAGAAATGTGAGTTCTTTTAAAAGCGAATCTCGTACTGCGGCCACGTCATTGACCAGGAGGGGCTCCATAAGTCACCTGACAAGATCGAAGCTGTTGTGAAAGCTCCCGCTCCGGAAAATGTATCCCAGTTGAGGTCGTTCCTTGGGTTGGTTAACTATTACCACAAGTTTCTTCCAAATTTATCCACGGTGTTACACCCGCTGAACACTCTTTTGCAAATTGGAATACCATGGAAGTGGAGCGATGATTGTAAGCGGGCTTTTCAAAAAAGCAAGGCACTGATCACCTCTAAGGAAGTGTTGGCTCACTTTAACCCAACGCTGCCTATTCGCTTAGCTTGTGATGCTTCTCCATATGGTATCAGGGCAGTGCTCTCACATAAGTTTCCAAATGGCTTGGAAAGGCCAGTCGCGTTCGCATCCAGATCATTGACCTCCGCAGAGCGCAACTATGCTCAGATAGATAGGGAGGCTCTCAGCCTCGTGTGGGGAGTTAAGAAATTTAACCATTACCTGCAAGGCCAAAAGTTTACGCTGCTGACAGATCACCAGCCGTTGGTTTCCATTTTTAACCCTAAGAAGGGTGTTCCGGTTATGACGGCGCAGAGGCTTCAGAGATGGTCCCTTTTCCTAGGGGCACATCAATATGATATCGAATTCAAAAGTACAAAGCAACATGGTAATGCTGATGGGCTGTCACGCCTGCCACGACCTACAGCGGAAGAGGCACCGGCAGTTGACCCTGTCGAGATATTTCACTCGACCATCATCGAATGCTTACCAGTCACCAATGCGGGTATTGAGAGAGAGACCCGAAACGACCCGACACTGTCTCGGGTCGACGATTTGACAGTGAAGGGATGGCCAGCACATGGCAACCCACTGTTACCAGCATTCTCAGCCAGACGAGAACAGCTGTCCGTCTGTCAAGGGACATTGATGTATGGAACAAGGGTGATTATTCCTCCTAAATTAAGGGAGAGAGTTCTGAAGGAATTGCATGAAGGTCATCTGGGGGGAGTCAAGATGAAAAGCCTTGCTAGGGCTTATGTGTGGTGGCCAGGTATCGACAAACAAATAGAGGATCTGACTAAAAGCTGCTCAGGGTGCCAAAAAGTTCAAAACGCACCTTCAATTGCACCGCTGCATCCGTGGGAATGGCCTTCAACCCCATGGCAACGTGTGCATATCGACTTTGCAGGTCCATTCATGGATTCCATGTTTTTGATAGCAGTAGACGCACATTCTAAATGGCCAGAAGTGATTAAGATGTCGACCACTACCTCTGAGAAGACGATCGCAGTTCTAAGAACCATATTTGCAAGGAATGGGTTGCTGGAACAAATATGTTCAGACAACGGACCACAGTTCGTGTCAGAAGAATTCCAGAAATTCATGAAAAAGAATGGTTGAAACATTATACATCTGCCCCATATCATCCGGCTACAAATGGGTTGGCCGAGAGATTTGTACAAACGTTCAAAAAGGCGATAAAGGCCATGAGCGAAGACCATATTCCACTACAACACAAGGTGGACAATTTCCTGATGGCATATCGAAACGCCACGCATGCAGTGACAAATCAAAGCCCTGCCATAATGTTCTATAACAGGAGGTTGCGGTTGTTAAGTCCGTGAATGATTGAGACACGGACTAGCAGGAGAGAAACAAACAGAACTTTACTGGTGAAAGGCATAAATGAATCTAACAAAACAGAGGCTCTCTAGCGCCTTTTATACAGGGGTGGTCACTGCCGGTATTGCAGTCTGAGACCAGTTATTCTCTTAAAGGTACATACACAACAATTCCTCCCCTTTTAGATAAACAGTACATAACATTCATTTAACACTAATGATAACGAATTACAATCACAATTACTGTTGCTAGATACATTGGTTAAGTTTAAGCAATTATAAGTTCAGTCTTTGAGGAGGCTTCCTGATTCTGTCTGGATAACGCCTCTTTGGAGTATCAGGTTCTTCTGGCAATGTTGAGTCGGAATCAATGTCGTTGTTTGGTTCATCTGCTTCCAATATTACCGGTTCTGCGGTAGCTGCAATTGGAACATCGATTTCATTACCAGGTGTATCAGATCGTGGTGTGGAGTTGACGTTTTCCAGTGACTCTAGAATCTGGTCAGCGTGGAGTCTTACAATGCTCTCCCCAACGTCCACGGTATACATGAGAGGTCCTTGTCATGTACAAATCGTTCCTGGCTGCCATTTCTCAGTGCGGTAGTCCCGGGCCAAAACTGGTTGACCTATCTTAAAACTCCTGGTCGGCCTTTCATTCATATTCTGAAACTGCCTGTTCTCCACATCTCTTCGGACGTTTGGCTTAACCAAATCCAAGCGGCATCGTAGTCTTCGATTGAAGAACATCATGGCTGGAGTTTGGTTGGTAACCGCATGTGTCGCATTCCGGTAGGCAAACAAGAAGTTGTCCACCTTGTGTTGTAGGGGTATATCTTCATTACACATTGCCTTGATAGCCTTCTTGAATGTTTGGACAAACCTCTCGGCCAATCCATTAGTGGCTGGATGATATGGGGCAGATGTGTAATGCTTAACACCATTGTTCTTTAAGAACCTCCGGAACTCTTCAGACACAAACTGTGGTCCATTGTCAGAGCAAATCTGTTCAGGCAGCCCATTCCTGGCGAATATGGTTCGTAAAACTGTGATAGTTTTTTCCGTGGTGGCTGAGGACATTTTTATTACCTCTGACCACTTTGAATGTGCATCCACCGCAATTAAAAACATCGAGTCCATGAAGGGACCAGCAAAATCAATGTGCACCCTTTGCCATGGGGATGAGAGCCACTCCCATGGATGCAGAGGAGCTTGTGGTGGGGCGTTTTGGACCTTCTGGCATCCTGCACAGCTCTTGGTCATCTCTTCGATTTCTCTATCGATTCCCGGCCACCACACAAACGCTCTGGCTAAGCTCTTCATTTTTACCCCACCCAGATGACCCTCATGGAGCTCATTGAGCACTCTATCCGTCAACTTAGGTGGAATTACTACTCTGGATCCACACATCAAGGTTCCTCTGCACACTGACAGCTGTTCTCTTCTCGGCGAGAATGCTGGCAGCAGTGGTTCGCCATGTGCTGGCCATCCCTTCACCATTAAATCATAGACCCGTGATAGTGTCGGGTCATTCCGTGTTTCCTTTTCTATGTTTGCATTCGTCACAGGGAGACATTCGACTATGGACAAGTGGAATAACTCCATTGGATCAACTGCAAGGTCTTCTTCTTCCACCGTCGGCAACGGTAGACGTGACAATCCATCAGCATTTCCATGCTGTTTAGTTCCCCTGTACTCGATGTCATATTGGTGTGCCCCTAGGAAAAGGGACCATCTCTGCAGCCGTTGTGCTGTCATTATCGGTACGCCCTTCTGAGGGTTGAAAATGGAGACAAGAGGTTGATGATCGGTTAGTAGAGTAAATTTTTGACCGTGCAGATAGTGATTGAACTACTTCATCCCCCACACTAGGCTGAGGGCCTCTCTGTCAATCTGGGCATAGTTACGCTCGGCAGAAGTTAACGAGCGTGACGCAAAAGCTATCGGCCTCTCCAAACCATTAAGGAATTTATGTGACAGTACCGCCCCAATGCCATAGGGAGACGCATCACACGCCAGCCTGATTGGCAGTGCTGGGTTGTAGTGAGCCAATACTTCCTTCGAAGTGATTAAGTCCTTATTCTTCTGAAAAGCATGTTTACAATCATCGCTCCATTTCCATGCTACCCCCATTCGTAGCAGGGCTTTCAGTGGATGCAGAATTGTCGACAAATTCGGCAAAAACTTATGATAGTAATTCACCAACCCGAGGAATGACCTCAGTTGCGACACATTTTCAGGCGCTGGGGCCTTAACAACCGCTTCAATTTTGTCAGGGGACTTATGTAACCCCTCTTCATCAATCACGTGGCCACAATACGATATCTGTTTCTTAAAAAATTCGCACTTGGGGCGCTTGGCTCGCAGCCCATGTTCCCGTAGTCTAGTGAGCACCTGTTCTAGGTTGTTAAGGTGTTCACTGTCATCTTCACCTGTTACAAGGATGTCGTCCAAGTAACACTGAGTCCCCGGAATCCCTTGCAGGACTTGTTCCATCGCTCTTTGCCATATCGCCGGAGCCGATGCTACTCCGAATACCAATCGATGATATTGGTAAAGACCTTTGTGAGTGTTTATCATGAGATACTTCCTAGAGGACTCTTCAACCTCCATCTGCAAATATGCTTGCGCTAGGTCAATTTTTGTAAAGCGCTTCCCTCCAGACAGTGAGGCGAAGATGTCTTCTATCCTTGGAAGAGGATATTGTACTGTGTGAAGGACAGGGTTCACCGTCACCTTGAAATCCCCACAGATGCGAATCTTCCTTGGCTCTCCGGACTTATTGCTTAACGTTTTTTTCATGACAGGAACGATGGGTGTCGCCCACTCGCTCCAGTCGACCTTAGACAACACGCCCGCCTTCTCCAGATTCTCCAGCTCTGCCTCGACGGCTGGACGAATTGCATATGGTACCGGTCTCGCTTTGAAAAACTTGGGAACTGCATTCTCTTCTATTTTTAACGAGGCGGTTACGCCTTTAAGCGTGCCCAGTTCTTGTTGAAATACCTCTTTGGTGTTAGCTAAGATTGTTGACAATCATCCAGGAGTGACGGCTTCATCTTTTTTACCGTCCACCGTCATTGTATGAATGGAATGCCAATCTAAGTTTATCTTCCTGATCCATTCCCGTCCCAATAACGGTGGTCCACCATTTGGCAGTATGTAGAGATACAATTTCCGTATTTTCTTGCCATTGTATTCGACAGGCACCCTTATTTTTCCTCTGGGGTATACTTTTTGCCCCGTATACATCGTCAAGACGATGGATGTCTCTCTCAAGGGTATGTGTGAAAATAGCCGCTCATAGTCTCGTCGATTCATGACAGTTAGCACTGATCCTGTATCCAATTCCATTTTAACTTGGGACCCTGCTATCGTGAGGGTGACTCAAACGGTTCGGTGATCCTCTTTTGCGATTACATTGTGAAGTTTGAGACAGCTTAATCTCCTGTTCTCGGATTCACTATCGCTCATCTGGTCTTCGGAACTACTGTCCGTCATCTTTTGTACTTTCTTGTACGGTTCCTTAGTAGCCTTTTTGTTGTCGCTGGTCTTCTTCCCAGACCTACAAAGTGTCCAATCTTCCCGCATTGTCTGCATATTTTGTCTTTGGACCAGCAGTCCTTCTGGTCATGGTTAGTTCTGCCGCAGCAATAACATTTTGCAAATCCCCGTGTCATTTCATGGGTGCTGTATTCCTGTGGTTTTTGTTGAATTTCTGCAGCTCCCCTGGCTGCTGCTTCATACGATACTGCCACACTGAAAGCCTTATCTAGTGTCAGCTCTTTTTCTGCGAGTAACTTCTTCTGTGTTCCTTCACTCAGGAGTCCACAGACAAATTTGTCCCGTAGGGTATCTACCAGTCCTGCTCCGAACTGGCAGTGCTTTGATAGCTTGCGTAGTTCCGTAAGATACTCAGCATTGCTCTCATCTTTGTGCTGAGTTCTCCTGTGGAATTTAAATCTTTCTGCTATCAACAGCGGTGCAGGGTTTAAGTGCTCCTGTAGAACAGCAACAATTTCGTTAAAACTCTTCACCTTCGGTTTGGCTGGAGTAATCAGGTCCCGCAATAGGCCGTACGTTCTAGCGCCCATTAAGTTTAACAATACCGATGCCTTTTTCCCCTCCGCTATATCGTTTGCTTCGAAGTATACCTCTACTCTTTCCACATACGTGGTCCAGTCCTCTAATGTATTATCAAAAGCAGTGATACAGCCAGTCTTCGGCATCTTGCAAATCTAAAATGGCGCCTCCCGCGCTTTGCCTTCTTCTCCGATTTAACAAAATGGTGCCTTCCGCGCTTTTCCTTCTTCCCCACTGTTGTTAGCGCTTCTTTCCACGGTTTCCTGCGCGTTAAATATTAATTCGTTTTCTTTTATTATCTTCCCGTCGTGGAGCGGACCCTCTGGAACACTTCCCTCCCTCTTCTGAGGTCTGAACGCTGCCCAGCTTCGAAACACCGGCCGCGCCCTGTATACTCCACCCTCTCTCTCTCTCTTTGCTTCCCGACTCGCTGCCCGGCCCCGTTGAAGCCCAGGAAGGATCAGAGCACTACCTGCCACCAGCCCGATTAGTTGGGAAACCACGGACCGAGGAACCCAGCCTGGCTCTGGAAAGTCGCTCCTGCAAAGCCTTGAACCTGATGATTGACGGTCGACGCCCGTTCCTCGAGTTTCAATGGACTCTATTTTTTTTTTTTCTTCCGACCTTCAACATCGTCGGAGCTGTTGCTGAGTTGCAGGTAAGTTCTTTCTACCTCGTCACCAGTGTTAAGTCCGTGAATGATTGAGACACGGACTAGCAGGAGAGAAACAAACAGAACTTTACTGGTGAAAGGCATAAACGAATCTAACAAAACAGAGGCTCTCTAGCGCATTTTATACAGGGGTGGTCACTGCCGGTATTGCAGTCTGAGACCAGTTATTCTCTTAAAGGTACATACACAACAGTGGTCCCGGTTGGATTTGTTAAAACCCAATGTGCGTAGGGAAGTCGAAAACAAGCAATTCCAGCACGTAAATAACAAGGCCACTCGGAGTTTCGAAATAGGACAACCAGTGTTGGCCAGGGACTATAGGAATGATAAATGGCAATCCGGAACAATTCGTGCCCGACAAGGACCCTTGATGTACATGGTAGACGTTGGAGAGAACGTAAGACGATGTCATGCTGACCAACTTGTGGAATCGAGAACAAGGGTCGACCCCATGTCTACGGCAGAGACACCAGTTGAAGAAGTTATTGAGCCTGTAGCATCTACCTCAGACTCGAACGTACATGATGATGTTCAATCCATAGGAGATCAAATGGATGAGTCACCCCAGCAACGAGAACCAGAGACCCCTGAAAGGCATTATCCGGCCCGGATCAGGAGGCCTCCTCAGAGACTGAATCTTTGAACAGTTTTGTGTGAAAGTTGTATATATGTTATCCATGTAATGTTTAAATTGGGGTGTACACTGTTAAGCTAAAAGGGGAGGAATTGTAGTGTATGTAACCTGTACCACCTTAAGAGGATACCTTAAGGTGATGGACTACTTTTTGATGGCTCCTGTACATTGTAGTACCGGTGGTGACCACACCAGTATATAAACCCTGTGGAGCAAAGTGTATTCCAGTTCAGCCCTGACCCTCAATTACTAAAGACCTGTTTAATTATTTCTGTAGTCTGTGTCCAGTTATTCAGCATAACTACATTTGGAAACACAAACTCAACAACCATGATCCTCGGCCTTTATAAAAAACAAACACAACAGTCTCGGCCTTCATATATAAAAGAACACAACAGTATCAGCCTTCATATATAAAAGAACACAACAGTCTCAGCCTTCATACATAAAAGAACACAACAGTCTCGGCCTTCATATATAAAAGAACACACTCGGATTATATATCAAAAAATCATTTGGCCACACCTTCTACTTTTTTCCCTGCAAGGGTGATCGGTCTCGCTTCCACGAGGGGCCCCTTTCCGCCCTGCAGCTCCTCCTCAATGGGACCCCAGTGGCTGCAGCAAGGCTGGGGGAAGGCTGCTGAGGGTCAGATGGTGAGACGGCAGATGCCTTTGGTGGTCAGCCTGGACCAGGTCTGGGCGTGGAGGGGCCGGCTGCTGACTGCCCCAACTCTGCTTGAGCGATAGCAGTCTGTCCTACGGGTGGTGGCAGCTCCATGGAGTAGTGACAGTGTTGGCTGCAGGAATGCTGCCAACCTGACAGAGCACAGGCACTCCCTGGTCGGCTGATACACTGGCACTCGCATGGGCCAGCATTGCAGCATGCGCAGCAATCTGCTGAAGCACAGACTGCTGGGCTGCTGCGGCGCGGCGAGTGCCCCGGCGATGCCTGGCCGATCCAGCGAGGGTGGCAGCAGTTAGTGCCTGTGTGGCCCTGGTCTGTGTCTGCATGACACCAGCCAGTGAATGCACGGCATGACTGAGCACTTGGCTGGAAGCAGCCTGTGATGCAGCAGAGTCCTCCAGACTCCTAGCCTGTGCTGCCGCGAAGTCCTACAGACTCCTGGCCTGTGCTGCACTGAATTCTTGCAGACTCCTGGCCTGTGCTGCCCCGAATTCCTGTACACTCCTTGCCAGTGACTCTATGGAGTCAGGCATCCTTGCCACTGCAGCCATGAGCTTAGTGTGCCTGCGCTCAGCCTGGACGCCCATTTCCGCAAGGATCCACACCTCCTCTGCGCTCACTGTAGCAGGGCTGGAGGCCGCACTCTCCCTCCGGGGAGAAGGCTGCCGAGCTTTCCCACCCCTTCCGCGTTGCTGCAGCCCGCTGGGCCCCGGAGCTTCACTCTGCTCCAACCCTTCCCCCCTGCTCCCCTCCAGGGAAGACGTGTCCCCATCATGGCCATGGGCTGCCTCGGCTGAGGGTGTCACTGATGGACCGGCTTCCTCTTCTTTCTCCTCAATTTCTGATTCAGACACAGTGCCAGCTTGAGGGCCCGCCTCCTCACCTGACGATTCACCATCTGAAAGCAGGGAGGTACAAGAGTTGCTTTAGAGTGAGGACAGGGTGGCAGTGAGGGAGGCATGAGTGCTGCTATGCACTGCATTGGTTCGATAGTGGCAAAGGATGCTGGTGTGAGGCGCAAGTGGAAAGAGAGAGGTCAAAAAGGTGATGCCATTACCATTGGGGCCCAGAACAGGGTCAGCATCTCCACTGGCGACGGGGCCAATCAGCCGGCCTGGCATAATGCGCTCCACATGCTGCTCCAGGTTTCTGAGCTGTTTGAGGTCAGGACGGCCTTCCCCGGTCTGTTGCTGCTGCCTGGGTTGTGTGCCAGCTTGCCCTGCAAGAGAAAGCACAGCCTCTAAGTATAGTGTGAAGCCCTGATCTTGCCTGCACTGCCTCCCATGGTTGAATAGCCTTGACAGTGTGAAGCCCTGATCTTGCCTGCACTGCCTCCCATGGTGGAATAGCCCTGACAGTGTGAAGCCCTCATCTTGCCTGCACTGCCTCCCATGGTGGAATAGCCCTGACAGTGTGAAGCCCTCGTCTTGCCTGCACTGCCTCCCATGGTGGAATAGCCCTGACAGCATGAAGCCCTGATCTTGCCTGCACTGCCTCCCATGGTGGAATAGCCCTGACAGTGTGAAGCCCTCATCTTGCCTGCACTGCCTCCCATGGTGGAATAGCCCTGACAGTGTGTAAAGTCCTGAATGTGCAAGTGATTTTCATGACAGTCCCATAGCTGCTGGATGAGGGCTGTGCATTAGGGCTATCAGGTCCCTTTGGACATAAAGTGAGGTGCACATGCAGGGATGAGCAGGATACTGGAAAGGGTAATCACCCTGACAACCCGAGTGAGGTCATTGAACTTTTTTCTACATTGAAGTGGAGTCCTGCCAACCACGCTGTTGGAGGTCACCCTGTTTGCCACCTTCCTCCAGGCTTTCCGATACTCGTTGGGCAGCGGCCTCCTGCCACCTTCAGGGAAGAGGACAAGGCGCCTGCGCTCCCCTGCGCCAACCAGTACCCTCAGGTCACCCTCGCTGAAGCGTTGCGCTCTCTCCCTGCCCTTCTCCATTGTCCTGGGCATTGAACAGTTCAAGCAGCAGTGGTCAGGCCTTGCTTCAGAGCTGCAGTGTGCAGGGCGTGGCAGCCAAGCAATTCCACCCTCCCCCTTTAAGAGCTGACCGGCGCCAGAGTGTCTGCCTTCAATCAGCAACTCGCCACACCTGCGATGCGCCCACCCTCGGTGGTAGTGCCCTGGCTCGCTGGCTTAGCACCTTATGATAATTGTGCATCGCCTGCTTTAGCGCTGCAGCAACTTCTTGGGGCGATGCAATTGAATATCGGCGAAGGTGGCGCTAAGTTGCGCCGGGCGCTAAATTTAGCGACCGCCCGGCTGTACTGCCCCAAACGTGGCTATACTTAATTTCTAGGCCTATAAGTTTCAATGAGATGCCCTCTCATTCTTCTAAACTCCAACGAGTATAAGCTGAATCAACCCAATCTCTCCTCATACGTCATTCCTGCCATCCCAGGTATCAGCCTGGTGAATCTTCGCTGCACTCCCTCCATTGCAAAAACATCCTTATCAGATAAGGCGACTAAAACTGCACACAATACTCAAGATGTGGTCTCTCCAAGGCCCTGTACAACTGCAGCAAGACATCCTTGTT
The DNA here is from genome assembly GCF_052327205.1 of Somniosus microcephalus. Lineage (NCBI taxonomy): Eukaryota > Metazoa > Chordata > Chondrichthyes > Squaliformes > Somniosidae > Somniosus > Somniosus microcephalus. The sequence goes on along the minus strand of NC_140993.1, from coordinate 186,417,301 downwards.
CCTGTACTCGAACCCTCTCGCTACAAAGGCCAACATTCCACTTGCCTTCTTAACCGCCTGTTGCACCTGCATGCTTACCTTCAGCGAATGCTGCACAAGGACACCCAGGTCTCGTTGCACTTCCCCTTCTCCCAATCTATTGCCATTCAGATAATAATCTGCCTTCCTGTTTTTGACACCAAAGTGGATAACCTCGCATTTATCCACATTATATTGCATCTGCCATGCTTCTGCCCAATCACCCAACCTGTCCAAATCATACTGGAGTTTCTCGGCATCCTCCTCACAGCACACACGCCCACCCAGCTTTGTGTCATCTGCAAACTTGGAGATATTACATCTAGTTCCCTCGTCCAGATCATTAATATATATTGTGAATAGCTGGGGTCCAAGGACCGATCCCTGCGGTACCCCAGTAGTCACTGCCTGCCACTCGGAAAAAACCCGTTTATTCCAACCCTTTGCTTTCTGTCTGCCAACCAGTTCTCTATCCAAGTCAATACCTTGCCCCCAATCCCATGTGCCTTAACGTTACACGCTAATCTCTTATGCGGGACCTTATCGAAAGCCTTTTGAAAGTCCAAATACAATATAGGGAGTTAGGAGATAAATTTAAAAACAGGACCTCAAAGGTACTAATCTCAGGATTGCTACCAGTGCCACGTGCTAGTCAGAGTAGAAATAGAAGGATATTTCAGATGAATACGTGGCTAGAGGAATGGTGCCAGGGGGAGGGATTCAAATTCCTGGGGCATTGGAACCAGTTCTCGGGGAGGTGGGACCAGTTCAAACCGGACGGTTTGCACCTGGGCAGGGCTTGGACCGATGTCCTAGGGGGAGTGTTTGCTAGTGCTCTGGGGGAGGGTTTAAACTAAAATGTCAGGGGGTTGGGATCCTGAGCGGGGAAACAGAGGAAAGGGAAACAAGGATAAAAGCAAAAGACAGGAAGGAGAAAAACAAAAGTGACAGGCAGAGAAAACAAGGGTTTAAATCAAACATGGCCACAGTAAATAATAATTGTAAAAGATCTAAGAGCATTAAAAAAACAAGCCTGAAAGCTTTGTGTATTAATGCGAGGAGCATTCATAATAAGATGGGTGAATTAGCTGCGCAAATAGAGGTAAACGAATATGATATGATTGGGATTACGGAAACATGGCTCCAGGGTGGCCAAAGCTGGGAACTCAATATCCAGGGGTATTCAATATTCAGGAAAGATAGGCAGAAAGGAAAAGGAGGTGGGGTAGCATTGCTGGTTAAAGAGGGGATTAACAAAATTGAAAGGAAGGATATTAGCTCTGATGATGTGGAATCTGTATGGGTAGAACTGAGAAATACCAAGGGGCAGAAAACGTTAGTGGGAGTGGTATATAGACCTCCAAGCAGTAATGCAGAGGTCGGGGATGGCATTAAATGTGAAATTAGAGAAGCGTGCAATAAGGGCACAGCAGTTATCATGGGTGACTTTATTCTACACATAGATAAATTCAGGAACCTAGTCTCTGACCAAATTAGTAACAATACTGTGGAGGAGGAATTCCTGGAGTGTATACGGGATGGTTTCCTGAACCAATATGTCGAGGAACCAACTAGAGATCAGGCCATCTTAGACTGGGTATTATGTAATGAGAAAGGATTAATTAGCAATCTTGTTGTGCGAGGCCCCTTGGGTAGGAGCAATCATAATATGATAGAATTCTTCATTAAGATGGAGAGTGAATAGTTGATTCAGAGACTAGGTTCCTGAATTTAAATAAAGGAGACTATGATGGTATGAGGTACGAGTTGGGTAGGATTGATTGGGGAATGTCACTCAAAGGGTTGATGGTGGATGGGAAATGGCAAACATTCAAAGATCACATGGATGAACTACAGAATTTGTTCATCCCAGTTTGGCATAAAAATAAAACAAAAAGGGTGACTCAACCGTGGCTAACAAGGGAAATTAGGGATAGCATAAGATCCAAGGCGAGGACATATAAATTGGCCAGAAAAAGCAGTAAACCTGAGGATTGGGAGCAGTTTAGTACCCACCAAAGGAGGACAAAGGGATTAATTAAGAGGGGGAAAATAGAGTATGAGAGTAAGTTTTCAGGGAACATAAAAACTGACTGTAAAAGCTTTTATAGATATGTGAAGAGAAAAAGATTGGTGAAGTCAAGCGTAGGTCCCTTGCAGTCAGAATCAGGGGAATTTATAATGGGGAACAAAGAAATGGCAGACCAATTAAATACATATGTTGGTTCTGTCTTCACAAAGGAGGACACAAATAACCTCCCAAAGATGTCGGGGAACATAGGGTCTAATGAAAGGGAGGAACTGATAGAAATCAGTATTTGTAGGGAAATGGTGTTTGGGAAATTGATGGGATTGAGGGCCGATAAATCCCCAGGGCCTGATAATCTACATCCTAGGGTACTTAAGGAAGTGGCCCTAGAAATAGTAGATGCATTGCTGGTCATCTTTCAAAATTCGATAGACTCTGGAACAGTACCCATGGATTGGTGGGTAGCTAATGTTACCCCACTGTTCAAAAAGGGTGGTAGAGAGAAAATGGGGAATTACAGACCGGGAAGCCTGACATTGGTAGTGGGGAAAATGCTAGAATCCATTATAAAGGATGTAATAGCAGAGCACTTGGAAAAAAGTGACCGGATCGGACAAAGCCAACATGGCTTTATAAAAGGTAAATCGTGCTTGACTAATCTATTGGAAGTATTTGAGCATGTAACTGGTAAAATAGATAAGGGAGAACCAGTGGATGTGGTGTATTTGGATTTTCAAAAGGCTTTCGATAAGGTCCCGCATAAGAGATTAGCGTGTATAATTAAGGCACATGGGATTGGGGGCAAGGTATTGACTTGGATAGAGAACTGGTTGGCAGACAGAAAGTAAAGAGTTGGAATAAACGGCTCTTTTTCCGAGTGGCAGGCAGTTACTAGTAGGGTACCGCAGGGATCGGTCCTTGGACCCCAGCTATTCACAATATATATTAATGATCTGGACGAGGGAACTAGATGTAATATCTCCAAATTTGCAGATGACACAAAGCTGGGTGGGCGTGTGTGCTGTGAGGAGAATGCCGAGAAACTCCAGTATGATTTGGACAGGTTGGGTGATTGGGCAGAAGCATGGCAGATGCAATATAACGTGGATAAATGTGAGGTTATCCACTTTGGTGTCAAAAACAGGAAGGCAGATTATTATCTGAATGGCAATAGATTGGGAGAAGTGGAAGTGCAATGAGAACTGGGCATCATTGTGCACCAGTCGCTGAAAGTAAGCATGCAGGTGCAGCAGGCGGTTAAGAACGCAAATGGTATGTTGGCCTTCGTAGCAAGAGGGTTTGAGTACAGGAACAAAGAAGTCTTGCTGCAGTTGTACAGAGCCTTGGTGAGGCCACATCTTGAGTATTGTGTGCAGTTTTGGTCGCCTTATCTGAGGAAGGATGTACTTGCCATGGAAGGAGTGCAGCGAAGATTCACTAGGCTGATACCTGGGACGGCAGGAAAGACATATGAGGAGAGATTGGGTCGATTGGGCTTGTACTCGCTGGACTTTAGATGAATGAGAGGGGATCTCATCGAAACTTGTAATTTCTAACAGGACTAGACAGGCTAGATGCTGGAAGGATGTTCCCAATGGTCAGGGACTCCAGAACCAGGGGTTAGAATCTAAGGATAAGCGGTAAGCCATTTAGGACAGAGATGAGGAGGAATTTCTTCAGCCAGAGAGTGGTGAACCTGTGGTATTCTCTGCCAACGAAGGCAGTAGAGGCCAATTCATTAAATATATTCAAGAAGGAGATGGATATATTTCTTAAGGCTAAAGGGATCAAGGGATATGGAGAGAAGGCAGGAACAGGGTACTGAATTTGGATGATCAGCCATGATCTCATTGAATGGCAGAGCAGGCTCGAGGGGCCGAATGGCCTACTCCTGCTCCTATCTTCTATGTTTCTATGTTACCACATCCACTGGTTCTCCCTGATCTATTTTAACAGTTACATCCTCAAAAAGTTCCAGTAGATTAGTCAAGCACGATTTACCTTTTGTAAATCCATGTTGACTTTGTCTGATCCTGTCAATGTTTTCCAAGTGCTCTGCTATTACATCTTTTATAATGGACTCTAGCATTTTCCCCACTACCGATGTCAGGCTTACCGGTCTGTAATTCCTCATTTTATCTCTACCACCTTTTTTGAATAGTGGGGTAACATTTGCTACCCTCCAATCCATGGGTACTATTCCAGATTCTATCGAATGTTGGAAGATGATCAGCAATGCATCTACTATTTCTAGGGCCACTTCCTTAAGTACCCTAGGATGTAGATTATCAGGCCCTGGTGATATATCGGCCTTCAGTCCTGTCAATTTCCCTAACACCATTTCCCTACAAATACTGATTTCTTTCAGTTCCTCCCTTTCATCAGACCCTATGTTCCCCGACATCTCTGGGAGGTTATTTGTGTCCTCCTTTGTGAAGACAGAACCAACATATGTATTTAATTAGTCTGCCATTTCTTTGTTCCCCATTATAAATTCCCCTGATTCTGACTGCAAGGGACCTACGCTTGCCTTCACCAATCTTTTTCTCTTCACATATCTATAAAAGCTTTTACAGTCAGTTTTTATGTTCCCTGCAAGCTTACTCTCTTACTCTATTTTCCCCTTCTTAATTAATCCCGTTGTCCTCCTTTGTTGAATCCTAATCTGCTCCCAATCCTCAGGTTTACTGCTTTTTCTGGCCAATTTATATGTCCTCTCCTTGGATCTTATGCTATCCCTAATTTCCCTTGTTAGCCATGGTTGAGTCACTTTTTTTGTTTTATTTTTATGCCAAACTGGAATGAACAAATTCTGTAGTTCATCCATGCAGCAGAAAGGATGGTAGAAGTTTGAAACTCTCTTCTGTAAATGCCAATTGATGCTAGATCAATTGTTAATTTTAAATCTGAGATTGATAGCTTTTTGTACGCCAAAGGTATTAAACGATATGGGCCAAAGGCGGGTAATGGAGTTAGGTCGCAGATCAGCCATGATCTCATTTAATGGTGGAACAGGCTGGAGGAGCTGAATGGCCAATCCTATTCCTATGTCCTTATGTAGCTGTGTTGTCATGTTTCAGGCTCTATTGACACTTTTTCCACAAAAATGATTTGGAAAAGAGTTATTTTTATTAAATCCTTTGATCCCTTTCTGGTTGTGAACAACAGGCGATATAATATACAAACATGTAAGGTAGTCAATGAAGTTTTTTGAACTAGAATACTGTAAGGCAGTACAAGGGTGGCAGAAGGATGACATGCAAGAAAAGTCATTAGGAGTGATGCGTTTGCATCAAGCAAGATGGCTCACTGATATGTGGAAATGTAGCGTGTGCATTGTTTTGTATTATTATGTGAATACAAAATGTACGATTGGAATAAGTAAGTCTGATCATAACTGTTGTCCTGTATGTCCCTGCTACTGCGAAAAAAGTGACTTATAAACTTGTATCAGCCTTCATCTCACTAATGTTTATTCGGTTCATTGAAGAAGTACATGAGTAGTCGGCTCAGACCACAAGGGGATACTATTGTTACACCCCTGGGTTATTCTATCATACACATATTCTATCATATTTCTGTGGGGAAATGCCTCCGATCCACAAATAAAATCCGCGCCTACCTTCTTTCTCAGGATCCACGGAGACTCGCGCTCCTGGGCCTCTACACGTAGACATGTGTAGAGGCCCATGTATCCTAGGGGTGCATGCGGTTCGCAAGCGCCCCTGGGATCACATGGGCCGGCCCAACGAATGAAAGAAGGGGGTTCCCCATTCATGTTTATGAGGATTCCATACATCCCCATAAGCATGAATGTGGATCACATAAAATACACATTTACATACCAAATAAATTAAAATTAATTAAAATACAATTTAATTAATCATTTAAAACAAAAAGTTAATTTTTTGAAAATTTTTAAAAATATTTTAAAGAGCTAAAAATGCCCTTTTATTTCCCTAAGAGAAGTCAAATAAGATATGATGACAGAAAGTCACAAATGCTACACAGGGATCTAATTTGACAAATTGCAAATAGCAATCAAAAAGAGATATTTTAAGACTTAAGTACTTAGAGTTAACAGAAAAAAATATTCGGCAAGCAAATATAAATCTAGAGAAAGGCAGCATAGAAAGCAGTCAAAATAAGAGAAAGCATCTTTTGCTTATGCTAAAATATAAAGGTCGGTTGGGGAATTAATAGGAACATTACAACAGGAATTGGGTGGATTATATGTGATAACAAGGACAGGGCTAAACTGCTGAACATAAGAACATAAGAAATAGGAGCAGGAGTAGACTATTCGGCCCCTCGAGCCTGCTCCGCCATTCAATAAGATCATGGCTGATCTTCTACCTCATCTCCACTTTCCTGCACTATCCCCATATCCCTTGATTCCCTCAATATCCAAAAATCTATCGATCTCTGTCTTGAATATACTCAACGACTGAGCCTCCACAGCCCTCTGGGGTAGAGAATTCCAAAGATTCACCACACTCTGAGTGAAGAAATTTCTCCTTATCTCAGTCCTAAATGGCCGACCCCTTATTCTGAGACTATGACCCCTGGTTCTAGATTCCCCAGCCAGGGGAAACATCCTCCCTGCATCTACCCTGTCAAGCCCTGTAAGAATTTTGTATGTTTCACAGAGATCACCTCTCATTCTTCTAAACACTAGAGAATATAGGCCTAGTCTATTCAACCTCTTCTCATAGGACAATCCCCCATCCCAGGAACCAGTTTGGTGAACCTTTGTTGCACTCCCTCTATGGCAAGTAAATCCTTCCTTAGGTAAGGAGACCAAAACTGTACACAGTACTCCAGGTGTGGTCTCACCAGGGCCCTATATAATTGCAGTAAGACGTCTTTACTCTTATACTCAAATTCTCTTGTAATAAAGGCCAACATACCATTTGCTTTCCTAATTGCTTGCTGTACCTGCATGTTAACTTTCAGTGATTCGTGCACAAGGACACCCAGGTCCCGCTGAAAACCAACATTTCCCAATCTCTCACCATTTAAAAAATAATCTGCTTTTCTATTTTTCCTACCAAAGTGGATAACTTCACATTTCTCCACATTATATTCCATTTGCCATGTTCTTGCCCATTCACTTAGCCTGTTTATATCCCCTTGAATCCTCTTTGCATCCTCCTCACAACTTACATTACCACCTAGCTTTTTATCATCAGCAAACTTGGATATATTACATTTGGTCCCCTCATCCAAATGATTGATGTAGATTGTGAATAGCTGAGGCCCAAGCACTGATCCTTGCGGTACCCCACTAGTTACAGCTTGCCAACCCAAAAATGACCCATTTATTCCTACTCTCTGTTTTCTGTCCGTTAACCAACCCTCAATCCATGCTGGTGTGGACATTGACATTATACTTAGCATGCTGGGTAGAATAAAATGGCCAAGTAAAAATAAGCTATCAAGGGGTTAAAAGAACAAACTTGCTTAGGTTGTAGCTAAAGCATAGAAGCAAATGTGTCACAACGTGTCTAGGACCAAGAGACCTTTCAAAATACCCACCCACATTGATGATGTGATAACAGCTGTATTGACTCACTAGCATAAGGCTATAGAATAGATAAACTATTAATGATTGTTGCTAGACAAAGAAGCAAAACTATTGAGTAAGCTGATCATTTTGGTAACAAGATTCAGACATGAGTAAGCTGATCATTTCAGTAACAAGATTCAGACAGAACCTCCTGACAGGATATATGATTAAATAACCTTGTCTGTAGATATTTCTGTCCTGCTGACCTTTTGATTGTCCTTGTGCAAACTCTTAATTTGTTCAAAATGATACAATACCATACACGTGATATGTGGAATGCTTGCTTGTTTGAGTGTATAAATATGCTGCATTCGCTGATGTTCTTTGGAGTTGTTGGCCTAGCCTTTGTCCAGGCAGCTCTCCCCTTGTGCAAGTAAAAATAAACTAACAATCTGACGGTACTGCTTGTGTTTTAGAGTCTTACTCGGAGTCGAGATTTCGACCCTGGTTTATTGCCCCCAATCCCATAAGCCCCAATTTTTTTAATAACCTCTTGTGTGGCACCGCCTTAAAATCCAAATACACCACATCCACTGATTCCCCCTTATCTATTCTGCTAGTTACAAACTCAAAAAACTCTAACAGATTCGTCAAACATGACTTCCCTTTCATAAATCCTGAAGAGGTACTTGTATCTATTTCTAACTGTAAGAAGGTTGGATCTGTCCATAGGAGATGAGACTAAAAATCATAAAGGTTTCTTACAGATCTCGATGGAAATGGTGTTAACTACATTGAAAGGACTCAAAGCAGCAGGCAATCTATCCTAGGGTACTGAAATAAATGGCAGAGTTCTTGTGGGATTCCTTGCTGAATATTTTTGATAGCTCGCTAAGAACTGGGTTAGAGCCAAGTAAGTAGAGAAAAATGCATGCGATTTCCCAATTTAAAAAGTTTTACATTCAAAAGGAAATGATAGACCAGCGAATCTAACCTCTGTGGTAGGGAAGTTAATTGAAAGCATTATTAGAGATGCTATAAATGGTTACCTAGTATGTGCATGGCTGATGGGGGAATATCCAACAAAGCTTCAGAAAGCAGAAGTCATGTTTAACAAACCTGATCTAGTTTTCTTTGAGGCCACTAGAATGTTGGATCAAGGAAATGCAGTTGGTATCACCTACTTGGATTTCCAAACAAGTGATAAAGTGCATTATGAGGGATGGTGTACGAAAATGAGCTCCAATGGTGTGAAAGGTGAAATGGCAAGATGAACAACAAATTGGCTAAGGGATTGTGAACAAAGGGTGGTTTTAAATAGATAGTTTCCTAATAGGGTCCAGGCACAGTGGCGTTCTCCAGAGTTTGGTGATGGGCCCTCTTCTGTTTATCAAATTCATTAAAGCTTGCACCTGTCCCTGGATAAATGAGAAGAGAAGCACCCAAAGTATGCAGCTTCCATTGTTGTAATAGAATAGGTGCCATTTACTTGTCCTGAGTACTTCGCAGAAAGTTTTTTTGCTGGTGATTACGTACTATCTAAACATTGAAAAGCAATGACTTTCTGCAGGGCTAAATTTCCATCAATTCATAATCAATGGGTGGGAAATCGAGCTATAAGGAGTAAATGTATGAAATCGCAATCCTAATTGGGAGTGTATGACTGAGGTCCTGATATGTACACTGTAGTGTGAGACTCCCTGCCAAGAGTTTGATCTTGTAAAAGTTTCCCTGAAGTGTCAATATTTTTCAGTTAGTAGCACTGTCACCTCTGAGTCAGAAGTTGCAGGTTCAAGACCCACTCCAGGACTTGAGCACATAACCTAGTGCCCTGAATGTTAATATGGAGGCAGGTTGGGAGCGGGGGGCTAGAAAGCGGTCGGGAAACCCAGAAGAATGGGTTTTCCGCAGGTCATGCTGAATTTAACGGCAGGGCCTGATTTGAATTTCAAACCTCTCTTTCACACCCACAGCCAGCCAGATGGGGAGGCTGGCTGGCTGTGGGTGGGCAAGCCTGCGGCAGTAGGCTGCAGAGAGGAGGGAAGGAGGGATCGGGGGGGACGGGGGGGCGGTTGCGGGCCGGAGGAGCATTGGGGAGAGGGAAGTATCTGGGTCGGAGTCTCGGAGGGTGGAAAGACCGGGGCTGGAGCATCGGGGGGTGGAGCATCGGGGCCGGAGCATCGGGGGTGGATGGATCGGTGCATTGGGAGGATTGGGGGGGTGGGAGGATCGGGTTGGATGGATCGGGGGGGTGGATGGATCAGGGGGGTGAGAGGAACAGGGGGGTGGAAGGATCAGGGGGGTGGGAGGAGCAGGGGGTGGATGGATCAGGGGGGGCGGGAGTATCGGGGGTGGGAAGATCAGGGGGGTGGGAGGATCAGGGGGTGTATGGATCAGGGGGGGCGGGAGTATCGGGGGTGGGAAGATCAGGGGGGTGGGAGGATCAGGGGGGTGGATGGATCAGGGGGGGTGGGAGTATCGGGGGTGGGAAGATCAGGGGGGTGGGAGGATCGGGGGGTGGGAGGATCAGGGGGTGTATGGATCAGGGGGGTGGGAGGATCAGTGGGGTGGGAGGATCGGGGGGGGTGGAAGGATCGGGGGTGGATGGATCAGGGGGGTGGGAGGATCGGGGGTGGGAGGATCGGGGGGGTGGGAGGATCGGGGGTGGATGGATCAGGGGGGTGGGAGTATCGGGGGTGGATGGATCAGGGGGGTGGGATTATCGGGGGTGGGAGGGTCAGGGGGGTGGGAGTATCGGGGGTGGGAGGATCGGGGGGGTGGGAGGATCGGGGGGGTGGGAGGATCAGGGGTGGGAGGATCGGGGGTGGGAGGATCGGGGGTGGATGGATCAGGGGGGTGGGAGTATCAGGGGTGGGAGGATCGGGGGTGGGAGGATCGGGGGTTGATGGATCAGGGGGGTGGGATTATCGGGGGTGGGAGGATCGGGGGTGGGAGGATCGGGGGGGTGGGAGGATCGGGGGGGTGGGAGGATCGGGGGTGGATGGATCAGGGGGGTGGGAGTATCGGGGGTGGATGGATCAGGGGGGTGGGATTATCGGGGGTGGGAGGGTCAGGGGGGTGGGAGTATCGGGGGTGGGAGGATCAGGGGGGTGGGAGGATCGGGGGGGTGGGAGGATCAGGGGTGGGAGGATCGGGGGTGGGAGGAGCGGGGGTGGATGGATCAGGGGGGTGGGAGTATCAGGGGTGGGAGGATCGGGGGTGGGAGGATCGGGGGTTGATGGATCAGGGGGGTGGGATTATCGGGGGTGGGAGGATCAGGGGGGTGGGAGGATCGGGGGGATGGGAGGATCGGGTGTGGGAGGATTGGGGTGGGAGGATCGGGGGTGGATGGATCGGGGGGGTGGGAGGATCGGGGGGGTGGGAGGATCGGGGGGCTGGGAGGTTCGGGGGTGGAAGGATCGGGGCTGGATGGATCAGGGGGGTGGGAGGATCGGGGGGTGGGAGGATCAGGGGTGCGAGGATCGGGGTGGATGGATGGGGGGTGGGAGGATCAGGGGGGTGGGAGGATCAGGGGGTGGGAGCATCGGGGGGTGGGAGGATCGGGGGGGTGGGAGGATTGGTGGGTGGGTTGATCGGGGTTGGGAGGATCAGGGGGGTGTGAGGATCAGGGGGATAGGAGGATCGGGGTTGGGAGGATCGGGGGGTGGGAGGATCAGGGGGATAGGAGGATCAGGGTTGGGAGGATCGGGGGGTGGGAGGATCGAGGGTGGGAGGATCCGGGGTGGGAGGATCGGGGGTGGGAGGATCGGGGTTGGGAGGATCGGGGGGTGGGAGGATCGGGGGTGGGAGGATCGGGGGTGGGAGGATCGGGGGGGTGGGAGGATCGGGGGGGGTGGGAGGATCGGGGGGCTGGGAGGTTCGGAGGGTGGGAGGATCGGGGATGGGAGGATCGGGGGGGTGGGAGGATCGGGGGGGGTGGGAGGATCGGGGGGCTGGGAGGTTCGGGGGTGGAAGGATCGGGGCTGGATGGATCAGGGGGGTGGGAGGATCGGGGGGTGGGAGGATCAGGGGTGCGAGGATCGGGGTGGATGGATGGGGGGTGGGAGGATCAGGGGGGTGGGAGGATCAGGGGGTGGGAGCATCGGGGGTGGGAGGATCGGGGGGGTGGGAGGATTGGGGGGCTGGGAGGATCGGGGGGTGGGAGGATCGGGGGTGGGAGGATCGGGGGTGGGAGGATCGGGGGTGGGAGGATCGGCGTTGGGAGGATCGGGGGTGGGAGGATCGGGGGGTGGGAGGATCGGGGGGTGGGAGGATCGGGGGTGGGAGGATCGGGGGGGTGGGAGGATCGGGGTGGGAGGATCGGGGTGTGTGGGAGGATTGGGGGGGTGGGAGGATCGAGGGTGGGAGGATCGGTGGTGGGAGGATCGGGGGTGGGAGGATCGGGGGTGGGAGGATCGGGGGGGTGGGAGGATCGGGGGTGGGAGGATCGGGGGTGGGAGGATCGGGGGTGGGAGGATCGGGGGTGGGAGGATCGGGGGTGGGAGGATCGGGGGGGTGGGAGGATCGGGGGTGGGAGGATCGGGGGTGGGAGGATCGGGGGTGGGAGGATCGGGGTGTGTGGGAGGATTGGGGGGGTGGGAGGATCGGGGGTGGGAGGATCGGGGGGGTGGGAGGATCGGGGGTGGGAGGATCGGTGTTGGGAGGATCGGGGGTGGGAGGATCGGGGGGGTGGGAGGATCGGGGGGGTGGGAGGATCGGGGGTGGGAGGATCGGGGGTGGGAGGATCGGGGGGTGGGAGGATCGGGGTGTGTGGGAGGTTCGGGGGGATGGGAGGATCGGGGGGGTGGGAGGATCGGGGGTGGGAGGATCGGGGGGTGGGAGGATCGGGGGTGGGAGGATCGGGGGTGGGAGGATCGGGGGGATGGGAGGATCGGGGGGTGGGAGGATCGGGGTGTGTGGGAGGTTCGGGGGGATGGGAGGATCGGGTGTGGGAGGATTGGGGTGGGAGGATCGGGGGTGGATGGATCGGGGGTGGGAGGATCGGGGGGGTGGGAGGATCGGGGGGCTGGGAGGATCGGGGGGGGTGGGAGGATCGGGGGGTGGGAGGATCAGGGGTGCGAGGATCGGGGTGGATGGATGGGGGGTGGGAGGATCAGGGGGGTGGGAGGATCAGGGGGTGGGAGGATTGGTGGGTGGGTTGATCGGGGTTGGGAGGATCAGGGGGGTGTGAGGATCAGGGGGATAGGAGGATCAGGGTTGGGAGCATCGGGGGGTGGGAGGATCGGGGGGGTGGGAGGATTGGTGGGTGGGTTGATCGGGGTTGGGAGGATCGGGGGGTGTGAGGATCAGGGGGATAGGAGGATCAGGGTTGGGAGGATCGGGGGGTGGGAGGATCGAGGGTGGGAGGATCCGGGGTGGGAGGATCGGGGGTGGGAGGATCGGGGTTGGGAGGATCGGGGGGTGGGAGGATCGGGGGTGGGAGGATCGGGGGGGTGGGAGGATCGGAGGGTGGGAGGATCGGGGATGGGAGGATCGGGGGGGTGGGAGGATCGGGGGGGTGGGAGGATCGGGGGGGTGGGAGGATCGGGGGGCTGGGAGGTTCGGGGGTGGAAGGATCGGGGCTGGATGGATCAGGGGGGTGGGAGGATCGGGGGGTGGGAGGATCAGGGGTGCGAGGATCGGGGTGGATGGATGGGGGGTGGGAGGATCAGGGGGGTGGGAGGATCAGGGGGTGGGAGCATCGGGGGGTGGGAGGATCGGGGGGGTGGGAGGATTGGTGGGTGGATTGATCGGGATTGGGAGGATCAGGGGGGTGTGAGGATCAGGGGGATAGGAGGATCGGGGTTGGGAGGATCGGGGGGTGGGAGGATCAGGGGGATAGGAGGATCAGGGTTGGGAGGATCCGGGGTGGGAGGATCGGGGGTGGGAGGATCGGGGGTGGGAGGATCGGGGTTGGGAGGATCGGGGGGTGGGAGGATCGGGGGTGGGAGGATCGGGGGTGGGAGGATCGGGGGTGGGAGGATCGGGGGTGGGAGGATCGGGGGGTGGGAGGATCGGGGGGTGGGAGGATCGGGGATGGGAGGATCGGGGGGGTGGGAGGATCGGGGATGGGAGGATCGGGGGGGTGGGAGGATCGGGGGGGTGGGAGGATCGGGGGGGTGGGAGGATCGGGGGGCTGGGAGGTTCGGGGGTGGAAGGATCGGGGCTGGATGGATCAGGGGGGTGGGAGGATCGGGGGGTGGGAGGATCAGGGGTGCGAGGATCGGGGTGGATGGATGGGGGGTGGGAGGATCAGGGGGGTGGGAGGATCAGGGGGTGGGAGCATCGGGGGGTGGGAGGATCGGGGGGGTGGGAGGATTGGTGGGTGGGTTGATCGGGATTGGGAGGATCAGGGGGGTGTGAGGATCAGGGGGATAGGAGGATCGGGGTTGGGAGGATCGGGGGGTGGGAGGATCAGGGGGATAGGAGGATCAGGGTTGGGAGGATCCGGGGTGGGAGGATCGGGGGTGGGAGGATCGGGGGTGGGAGGATCGGGGGTGGGAGGATCGGGGGGTGGGAGGATCGGGGGTGGGAGGATCGGGGGTGGGAGGATCGGGGGGTGGGAGGATCGGGGGGTGGGAGGATCGGGGGTGGGAGGATCGGGGGTGGGAGGATCGGGGGGTGGGAGGATCGGGGGTGGGAGGATCGGGGGGTGGGAGGATCGGGGGTGGGAGGATCGGTGGGTGGGAGGATCGGGGTTGGGAGGATCGGGGGTGGGAGGATCGGGGGGGTGGGAGGATCGGGGGGTGGGAGGATCGGGGATGGGAGGATCGGGGGGGTGGGAGGATCGGGGTGTGTGGGAGGATTGGGGGGGTGGGAGGATTGGGGGGTGGGAGGATCTGGGGTGGGAGGATCGGGGGGGTGGGAGGATCGGGGGGGTGGGAGGATCGGGGGGGTGGGAGGATCGGGGTTGGGAGGATCAGGGGTGGGAGGATCGGGGGGGTGGGAGGATCGGGGGTGGGAGGATCGGGGTTGGGAGGATCGGGGGTGGGAGGATCGGGGGGGTGGGAGGATCGGAGGGTGGGAGGATCGGGGGTGGGAGGATCGGGGGGGTGGGAGGATCGGGGTGTGTGGGAGGATTGGGGGGGTGGGAGGATTGGGGGGTGGGAGGATCAGGGGTGGGAAGATCGGGGGTGTGGGAGGATCGTGGGGGGTGGATGGATCGGGGGGGTGGAAGGATCGGGGGTGGGAGGATCAGGGGGTGGGAGGATCAGGGGGTGGGAGGATCGGGGTGGATGCCTCGGGAGTGTGAAGGATCGGGGGGGTGGGAGGATCGGGGGGTTTAACGATCAGGAGATGGATGGATCGGGGGTGGTTGGATCGGTGGGTAGGATGATCGTGGGGGTGGGAGGATCAGGGAGGTGTGAGGATCGGGGGGGTGGGAGGATCGTGGGTGGGAAGATCGAGGGGTGGGAGGATCGGAGTGGGTGGGAGGATGGGGTGGTTGGATCGGGGGGTGGGAGGATCGGGGGTGGGAAGATCGCGGGTGGGAGGATCGGAGTGGGTGGGAGGATGGGGTGGTTGGATCGGGGGGTGGGAGGATCGGGGGTGGGAAGATCGCGGGTGGGAGGATCGGGGGTGGGAGGATCGGGGGTGGGAGGATCGGGGGGTTGTTGGATCGGGGGGTGGGAGGATCGGGGGTGGGAAGATCGGGGGTGGGAGGATCGGAGTGGGTGGGAGGATGGGGTGGTTGGATCGGGGGGTGGGAGGATCGGGGGTGGGAAGATCGCGGGTGGGAGGATCGGGGGTGGGAGGATCGGGGGGTTGTTGGATCGGGGGTGGATGGGGACGTCTAGGAAGGCAATCGGAGGCCTCTTGGGGGGGTGAATGTGTATCACAGGCCTCAGGAGGAGGATTGGAAGCCTGAAGAAATTGATTGGTGGCCTCATGGGGTATCAGAAGCCTCAAGCAGGGGTTGGAGGCCTTGCGAAGGTGATCAGAGGCCTCGTGGGGTGGATTGGAGGCATCATGTGTCGGGGGGATCGGAGGCCTCGTGACGGGTCTCCGATCACAAGGGTGGGTGAGGCAGTGACGGTGGATCCAGGAGGCAAGTGTAAAGACTTAGGGCTAGATTTTCAGTATAGACAGTTTTGGGGCGCTAATCTTAGCGCCCGCCCGAAGTTAGCGCCCGCCCCAAAGTAGCGCCCCGTTGCCGGAAATTCAGTGGCTTCGCCCTAAGAGAGTGGTGGAGCGCTAAAAGAGGCGTTCCACTCCTACCTTTAGGCGCTAAGCCAGCGGTCCAGAGGGATAGCGCCCAGGCGGGGCGCAGCGCGGGTGCGGTCATTTTTGCACTGACAGCAGACCCCGTGGTGCCGACCAGCTCTTAAAGGGGGAAGGGACGAATTGGTCTGCTGCCACGCCCTGCACACTGCAGCCTTGCAAAGAGGCCTCAACACTGCTGCTCAGCCCCAGGGAGTCATGGCAACGCCAGAGAAGGCCCGTCAGCGTGCCCTGCGCTTCTCAGAGGGTGATCTGGACATAATGGTCACAGCTCTGGAGGTGAGGCGCAAGATCTTGTTTCCAGAGAGTGGGAGGAATCCAACCCACCATGACTACACCAAAGCCTGGAAGCAGATCGCCCAGAGGGTGACGTTCACCGGCGAGGCCCCCAGGACCCACAAACAATGCCGTAAAAAATACAACGATCTGACCAGGATTGTGAAGGTGAGTAGCCTTTCCAGTCTCCTCCTCATTCTTGCATGTACACCTGACATGATGGGCAAAGGGAGCTGAAAGTCCTATTGGCCAGCCCTCAGCCAGCAGCATTGGGACAGTCATGAGCATCAAATGGCTATTCGGCACTCTACACTTTGGCCAAGCTATTCCACCATGGGAGGCGGTGCACACTACATCAGGGCTTCACTCTGTCCAAGCTATTCCACCATGGGAGGCAGTGCACACTACATCAGGGCTTCACTCTGTCCAAGCTATTCCACCATGGGAGGCAGTGCACACTACATCAGGGCTTCACTCTGTCCAAGCTATTCCACCATGGGAGGCAGTGCACACTACATCAGGGCTTCACTGCGCACTTACAGCCCGTCCTTTCTCTTGCAGGCTAAAGTAGCGTTTAATCGCCAGGCCCGTGCCAGGGGTGGCCGCGCCAATCTGCAGAAGCTCACTCGGCTGGAGGAGCGCGTGTGTGTGCTCATGGGAGCCCGTGTGATTGTCCCCACAGCGTGCGGTGTATCCGACCCTCCACTGCCCGGCAATGGTAAGGACCTCGCCTTTTGGCCCTCTCGCGTCGCACTGGCCCATCCGACCTACCTCCTTTGCCACTGTCCCACCAATGCGCTGAATCCCACCAGTCCTAACTCCCTCGCTGACGCCGTCTCCTCACTCTGAAGCTACTCTTGTGCATTCCTGCTTTCAGCTGGTGACGACCAGGACCCTGAAGCTGCCAGTGACAGCACCTCCGACCAGGAGGAGGAGGAGGAGCAAGCCGGACCTTCGGGGGAACAGTCACGTCCCGCAGGAGAGGAGGAAATGCTTGACACCTCTTCACTGGACGAGTGCCTGGAGGAACTGTCGCAGGGCAATGCAGCTTCTGGGACCAGTGGCGTCCAGCCACCCAGCAGCCGTGCGCGTGGCCCGCGGCCTTCCCCCCAAAGGGGGGAAGGATCAGAGGGGAGTGCTGCTGCTCGGCACACTCGCCGTCACCAACGCGGCAAGGGTCCCCTAGTTCGGCCCCCTCCTCCCCAGCGGGAGAGTCGCAACTCCAGTCCGGACACCTTCACTTCGGAGGAGGTGCGGAAGCTGGATAAGATGGCCGACGACTCGGACCGGCGCCACACGGAGCACATGAGCGTGGTGGGGCGCATGCCTGAGGCCATCGAGTCGCTGGCGACCAGTGTGCGCGAGTTCGGGGCAGCAACTGCCGCGAGTGGCCGCATGCTGACTGATGCCGTCAAGACCCTGGCGGATGTGATGCGCGCGCACACCAGGACCACAGGGCCACTCACTGCTGCCACACGCGCTGTCTCAGGCAGGCATCGCCAGGGCAGGCGCCGCGCTGGACCATCCCAGCAAGCCGCCCGTCGGCTGATTGCTGCGGATCCTGCAGTGCGGGCCCGGCCGAGTGCCACCGCGCCACAGCACCAGCCAGCGCATCCCAGACGCCAGCTGGCCCACATTGCGCCATCCGTCGCCGCCATTCCCCCTCTGGGGCGTCAACGGCAAGCGGCTGCAGCTGATGGTGGCCAGGCTCAGGTGCGCCACTCAGCAGACGGCCCCTCGAGGCCCAAACGCCGTGTAGGCCGCCCCCCAGCGGCATCTGGCGGAAGGGCATCTGAGCCTCAGGCGCCTTCCCCCAGCCTCGCAGCAGCCACTGGGCAGAGCTTGCGAAGGAGCAGCAGGCAGGGCAGGGGAGGCAAAATGCTGGCCAAGGTCTCGCCCTCGCGGGCCACTCAGTAGAGGGTGTGGGCAGCTTTCCTTTAATATGGCGGTGGCCATCTTTATTTTGCCCATGGTTGTGCTTTTGGAGGGCTTATTTTTTGCGTTAGGCCGACGTTGAGGCCCGGTTTGAATAAAGGTGGAGTGGCTCCTCCCCAGTTTGTGGGAGTGAGTCGTTTGTTGGGCTTTTTGTGGGGCCCGTTTATTGTTTTTGGGGATTCATGTGGGAAGGGCTTTTCATTTTTGTGCAATAAAAAATTATCTTTATTCATGCAGTCTCCATGGTTGTTCTTCTTAGTGTTTGTTGGCTTCGCCGGCTGAGGGCTTGCGGAGCGGCTGCATTCATCTTCCCTCATGGCCCCTGGCCATTCCCTGACAGGGGGCTTAGAAGTACCGTGTAATAAGGTGGCGTCGTGCGGCCCTTGGCCCTGGTCGCTCCCTCCTGGGAACGTACTCCTGCTCCTCCTCCTCCTCCTCCTCCTCATGCTCATCCTGCTCCTCCTCCTGAGGTGCTGGTCCAATGTCAGGTGGCAGTGCCTGAGTCCTGCGGATAGCCAGGTTGTGTAGCATGCAGCAAACCACCACAAATTGGGAGACCCGGTCCGGCGAATACTGGAGAGCTCCTCCGGAGCGATCAAGGCAGCGGAACCGCTGCTTGAGGACCCCAATAGTTAGTTCGATGATGTTGCGGGTGGTTTGATGGCTCTCGTTGTAGGCCTCTTCAGCAGCGGTCCTGGGCGCGTGGAGCGGGGTCATGAGCCAGGTGCACAAAGGATAGCCTTTGTCCCCGATGAGCCATCCTCTTGGGGGAGGCTGTGCCTGGAACATGTCATGCACAGTACTCTGCCGCAGGATAAAGGCATCGTGGCTGCTGCCTGGGAAGCTGGCATTGACTGCCATGATGCGCTGCTTGTGGTCACATACCAGCTGCACATTCAGAGAATGGTAGCCCTTCCTGTTGCGATACTGCTCGCCATGCTCCAGAGGGGCCCGCAAAGCCACATGCGTACAGTCCATGGCGCCCTGCACAAAGGGGAATTCCCCGAGTCTGGCAAATCCCAATGCGCGCTGATGCTGGCTCTCGAGGGCCATGGGGAAGGAGATGAATTGGCTTCTCCTTCTGAACAGTGCTTCGGTCACGTGGCGGATGCAGCGATGCGCGCCATACTGGGAGATGTTTGCTATGTCCCCAGCAGCGTATTGGAAGGAGCCGGTGGCATAGAAGTTCAATGCCACCGTCACCTTCACTTCCACCGACAGAGACGTCCTGCACCTGAGCTTTGGCCGCAGATCTCGGCGAAGCAGGTGGCAGATCTCTGCAATCACCTCCTTTCGGAATCGGAGCCTTTTAACACATCGCGCGGCACTCATGTTTAGGTAGGAGCGCTGCTGGCGGTATAGCCTGACTGGGTAAGGCCTACGTGGCCGACGCCTGTAGCCCCCTCTGCCTCTAAGCAGGGCTGCCCCTCTCACAATGCGTCTGCGAGCCCTACGGGCATGGAGCTGCAGCTGCGCGTTGGCACCCCATGCAGCCCCCATCAAATCCTGGCAAACAGTCTAATTTCCAAATGGCCACTTGCAGCGCTATTGCCTGAGTCCAAAAATACCTGGCTCTTGCTGCTTGAAACCAGTTAGCTATCCTCCTTGTTGTGTCTCCAGAAATGCGTTGCACAAGACTGTTTTCTGAAAAAGGATGGCCTTTATACTGGAGAGGACGTTCCCTTTAATTAGCGCCCCCCGGGGCCCGCGCTGGTTGTGTTGCGTTCCTTTTTCCAAACGCTCCGGCCGCCCGCCGCACAATGGGACGGTCCGACTGAAGTTTGCAATCGGGGCGGCCAAAGGGCGTTGCACGAGGATGTGACGTCATTTTCTGCGCGCGCATCCGGGCGGGCGCTAAACTTTGCGCCGGCGCTAACGGGCAACTTAATTTGGGGCGGGGCGCAAACTGCGCTGCGCCCGGGCGCTACACGCATAGCGCCCGGAAATCACTTCTCTTAAGGCGCTAACTGCTGGCGCAAGCGACTGAAAATCTAGCCCTTACTTCCTTCTTACAGCAGTCCTCACCTTAATTTAACTGGCGGGGTCCTTGATGCCTGAGAAACCCGACCAGGCAGCGTTAAATTTTAATGGTGTTTAAATCTGAGACACGTCAGCCTCATTATAACATTTAAATGGGTGACCCACCACCTGGGAGCAGGTTGGCTGCCCGCCCTCCATCCTGCCTCCACTAAAACCCAAAGAGTGCAGTTTGGAGGCACGTTGGGTTCGGGATTCAGTTTTTTTTAACACTTTAACCTCCCACCCGACCCCAACCCACTTGTTTTTTGGGGTTAAAATTCCCCTCAGTCTGACACTTCAGTGCACTACTGAAAGAATGCTGCAGTGCCAGAGGTGCCATCTTTTAGATGAAATTTTAAACCAAATCTCACCAGATGGGTCTGTTCTGGTGGATATTGAAGAGCCAGTGGCATCAGTCAAAGAAGAGTAGGAGCTCTCCTGGTGCCCTGGTCAACATTCATCCTCAACAAATGCTTTCAAAAATTAATTAACTCATCCCATTCCTGTATGTGGGATTTTGCACTATATAAAATGGTTAAAATATCGAGCAACAATTGTAGGATTCGCAAAATTGGATTTCATATTAATAAGGGTTAAATTGCAGAAGAGGCCGTGATTTTAAAGACTGTTTTTAAAAGAAGCCCAGAAAAAGGGGCATACAAAATGGCCACCATACAATGTGATCAGCTCATTGGGACACTTTAAAATGGTTCCTGCGCAACCTCAGACAGCTATGTGGATTGAAACCACAGCAAGTTCTGGAAGCCGTTTCGGAGAGAACGAAACCAGACCCACAGGCATGCATATGGATTAGATGCAGATCCACTCAAGATTGGCCTGGAGACAGAGGCCATCAAGATGCTGCCCCAGACAAAAGGGGACAATTTCATATTCATGAGAACAGCACCCAGGACTAGATAACGAGATCAGCAGGACATTCAAAACAATGAAAGCCATTTCCAACCAGAGATGGGCCTGTTACCAGCCGCTTCAAATGATTTTAAATAGAATAACTGCCCCGCTGTGCTCAAAGCCCGCCAAAGTTAAAACAAAGACTAACCTGATTTTGGGCGGGAAGTGAGGCCTCGGGAAGAAAGGTATATCTGGAGAGACTTTTCGGCAGTTAAAGACACAAGAAGCACTCGGAAGCAGTCGGGACAGGCAGGCCAGAGCGAGTTGGAAGGCAGACAGTTGCAAGTCTGCAGCTTGAGCACAGACACGCCGGGTTGGAGAGCTGGAAACACGCAGCTTGAATCCGGACACCCAGAAGAAGGAGCAGTCAATCGCAGGCGTTCCGCCCCGGGGAAGCACATCGGGAGATCATCGACCATCCCCGGGCCATTGCCGGAACGAGAGGCCATAGACCTAGCTTGGGAGAAGAAACAAAAAAATAAAGGTCCCAAGCGAAGAAACCTTCCAGCCACCACGGCTCGGTAGAAGAGAGGAAAGGAACCTGAAGAAGCGATGGGAGCCAGCCCAAGGCTCCTCTGACCAGGGTTGAACCGACGATCCTCGACCCCGCCGACATCCAGGCCCACCGGTGTCCAGTCGCCCCCGACCCCCACCTCAGGAGAGAGGTGTGGCGCAGCTCGCAGGGACTCCACGATCCACGTGGAGACAAGACACCTGAAAGGACCAAACACAGACTCGTTTTCAAAACCTTGCACTTCCTAGTGGGATTGGTGAGCATGTTTCTGGCCCTTCACAATCAGATCTAGATAGGTTTAATAAGGGGGTGGATTTAAGGGTACAATTAACATGAGTTGTTGTCCCTCGATGTTCCGTGTGTTTCCTTATTTCATGATGATCTTTGTAGAATATAAGATGCCTGTATTTGCCTTAGTTAGTACTGTGTCATTATGATTTGTTTGTGTTTGTTTTTCCCTCCCATGTACTGTACTCTTATCTGTGTTGCATTTGATTTGATATATTTTTCCATTTGCAATAAAATTTCATTTTGATTCATCAAACTTGGTCTACACGAGTTTTCTCTACATTGTAGTTCCTGCGCCTAAGTCCAGAGTACAGAATCTAAGGGGCGAGTGGGTCGAACCACTCAAGGTTTACTGTGCAAGAGAGAGAGGCCTCTAGCGAGAGAAACCTCTGGGAAACCTCTCGAGGACGAAAACCCCTTACACAATGACTGCACTTCAAAATAATTAAGTTTATGTGAAGTGCTTTGGAATGTCCTAAGATGTGTTCAGCTGCTATACAAGTGCAAGTTCTTCTCTTTCTGTTAATAAAAGGAAGGGCACTGTCTGAAGGCAAATGGCGATGAGTACAATAAGTGATGCTTTATGTTTTGGGAATGTACAACCAGGCCTGCCTCCCTGAATAGCAACAATTGCTGCTGTTGAACTTGACATTAGCTGGTGTGTGGCAGAAAATGCCATCTGCTACCTGAGTGGTGTTTCATTTTAGGAGCAGAAGATGGTTCAGTGATTGAAAGGTAATGGAATGCAGATGTTGTAAAGAAAAGCAATCACATTGATTTTCCTATGGCTGGTACAGTGTAATTTTCCTCATGGATTTTATATCAAGAGTGAAAAATGTAAGAAATTTTTCAGTAACAGATTCTGGAAAGTCCATAACCTTAGGGTCCAATAACTACCAGACAAAGTCATATATTTTTTGTGGTAACTGAAAGCGTCACTCCACATATTTGAAATAGATTTAACACAGTGATAAATGATTACAGCCAGTGAACTAAAAACACCAATTTAACAAATGATAGATCTCACACATCATAAAACTTTGATGAAGTGATCACACGTGCAATATACTCAGTGCAAAATCCCATTAAGTTTTCTATCCAGCGTCTGACTTGGAAGGCCTGGCACTTATTGCTTCCTAAGAATATGTCCACTTGGTTGCAGCATAAAAATGGCCTACTAATTTTAAAAGATCCAATTTCCTTCCTTCTTGTCTTGAAGTCAGACTTACCACAATGCTATGGGCATTAGCAGCTTCTGTTACCTCACTCAAGTGGCCATACTTCACGTCTGAGTTTCAGCAGCGAGTATCAACAGGCTATGTGGCTTGAGTTTGATCCTGTCCCCACCTGATGTCTGTATACATTGGCTTTTTAGGAGAGTCACTGGACAGTGATCAAGAACAAGCACCCAAGCTGAATTTTTTTTGTCCCAACCTAATCGAAAATGCTTAACGCAATTGTTAAATCCCGAATGCAGCTCTTGCTGAAATCAACTCATAGCACATGAACTGAACTTGGGATCTTCCTGTCTAGTATTATTATAACAGACAGTTACCCACTGAACCATTAGATTGGCTTACCCATTCATTTCTTCTTATTTTAAGCACGTACCTTTGGGTTTAATATCATGCTCTGCAATATTACCCTTAACAAATGCACTAACATATTTGTCTGAAATTCTTTTGTTCACTATTCTAACAAAGCTGATAACCTATTATAATACTATTCACTGGGCTATTATATAAGCATTATTATCCTCTGTTGGGTGGAAAATCGTGAGGTGGGGTTGCACAATTTTCCAATATGTGCCAAAGAGGGAAACCTTTTCCTTGTTTTTTCTTTAATGGATGCAGGAATGACTTTAGAATGTATTAACATATTTACTACTAATATATCATGATTTCAACTCCTTAGTGAGAAAGACACAGAATACATCTTTTACTTGAAAGGCTTGCAAACATTAAATAATTGAGCTTACCTTTTTTCTCCCTTCTTCCAAAAAAGCCTTATTTCCAGAGGCTGACTCCAAACCACCCAGAAGTATTATCTGCACATGTGAATATTGCCACTTGTAATCTTTAGGGATGTTATTAATACACAGTGAAATGAGCAGTAGAATAAACATAGAGCCTTGTGGGACCAGACCTCTACCTGTCTTAGTTTTGAAAAATGAGTTTCAAATGAACCTAATTGTAGCATAGAACATAACTGTCATGTGAATTTGGCTCGAGTTTTAACATTAAATCAAAACGCCAAATCTACAACAGAAGATTTTATTATCCAGTATTTATTCCAGGAAAAAGGAACAAAACTCAAAGAAATGTCACATGAACTGTTAAAATCTATTCATGACTACCTATAGTGAAGCATACAATTTTAACTACTTGAAATCAATTACATTTTACTTTAATATTTGATTACATTTCCTCTTTTCAAATGATTTGAAATCATAACATGGGATTTTATTTTTTATTTTAAAATGGGGAACACTAAAAGGGAAGACTGGCTTGTGGTTTCATCCACAGAATACAAACTGATAATTAAAATTTACTGTCACAAATGCTTGTTTTCGTCACTGCACGTAATTCTCAAAGTATAAAAGATGAGAGTAGCAAAAAGGTACAATGTACTGCCCAATTTAAGCACGTCACCAGTTTGGTGTGTGAGGAATTAAGATCATGCTGCTATATCATATTGTAATGGGACTCACTGGGGGAGAAATTTAGTATAGCCCCGTTTGGGGCGCTAACTTCGCCGCCCGGAAAAATTAGCGCCCCCGCGCCGGAAATTGGTCGGTTGTGCCCCAAAGGGAAGCGGGGCGCTACTGGAGGTGCCCCGCCTCCCTCTTGGGGCGCTGCGAGTGAATATCATGGCACTACGTGCCTCAGCACCACACGCTGCAGCACGTCGCGCTGCGGTATTGCAGGCCTTCCTCCCCTTCTTAAAGGGGAGGGGCCTTGTGCAACGCGATCTGGGGCCCAGCTGGGCCCCCGGGGATCGGGAGTTCAGGCAAAAGAGCCCAGCACCCAAGAGAAGTGCCGGGCTCTTGGAGCGCAGCCGGCACTCCGCGGGGGGGGGGGGGTTCCGGAGGCCGGGGATGGGAGCACAGGCAGGTGCTGGCGGGCGGCCAACAACAAAAATGGCCGCCCCGCACCTCGCCTTTAATTTGCGCCTCCCCAGCCGCAGGTACGCCACCCTGACCCTGTTGGACATAGCGTCTGGCGGTAAATCAGGGGGCGCTCCCAAAGATCACGGCTGGGGCTTGAGCGGGGCGCTGCGCACATCGATGATGTCATCACCAGTGGCGCAGCGCTAATGGTTAGCGCCACCACTAACCTCCCGCTGAATTTGACGGGAGGCATGGGCAGTGCCGCGCCTGAGCGCTAGTTGGTTTGCGCCCCACTTAGCGCACTCTTAAGGCGCTAACGGGTGGCAAAACCAACTGAATTTTTCCCCCATGTTCATAGTAACTAGGAGTCCTGATTCTTGCTGAAGTCTCTAATGTCACTAACTTCCTGGTTGAACCTAAACTTGACCAAACTAATCACTCCCAGCTACCAACAAGGTGCTAATTCAGAGATAGGTCTAGATTTTCCTTGGAAAAAACTATCCATTTTTGGGCAGTATAGAGGCAGGCTGACAAGTAAATTAAGCTGGTGAAGCCTTCTACCAAGTCTCCATCTTGTAAAATGTCCGCCACAATTTTCCTTCCGTGATCCCACTGTGTTTCTGATCTGCCCCACATTTAAATGAAGCAGAGGATGGATGGCTAAGCACCCCCTGAGATTTTCCTGAATTTCCACCCACTTACTACCCCTGTAAATCACCGCCACAGTAAAGGTGGTGGTGCTGAGCCTCTATGTTGCCCCACAGGCGGGAAAAGATAAGGAAGGTGAAAGGTCATGCTGGACTGTGGTTCTGCAACACTGTTTTAGCTGTGCGCCACTGCCAGTAGTTTGAAGTTGTCGTTTCTGAGCACTTAAAGGTGTGAAACAGTGAGAACTTAAACAAAGCTCTGCATAATTAAATAAAGGTATTCCCTCTGGGTATTCCACTGTTCCTGGGCTAGATTTTCAGTATAGGCAGTTTTGGGGCGCTAACCTTAGCGCCCGCCCGAAGTTAGCGCCCGCCCCAAAGTAGCGCCCCGTTGCCGGGAATTCAGTGGCTTCGCCCTAAGAGGTTGGTGGAGCGCTAAAAGAGGCGTTCCACTACTCTCTTTAGGCGCTAAGCCGGCGGTCCAGAGGGATAGCGCCCAGGCGGGGCGCAGCACGGGTGCGGTCATTTTTGCACTGACAGCAGACCCCGTGGTGCCGACCAGCTCTTAAAGGGGGAAGGGACGAATTGGTCTGCTGCCACGCCCTGCACACTGCAGCCTTGCAAAGAGGCCTCAACACTACTGCTCAGCCCCAGGGAGTCATGGCAACGCCAGAGAAGGCCCGTCAGCGTGCCCTGCGCTTCTCAGAGGGTGATCTGGACATAATGGTCACAGCTCTGGAGGTGAGGCGCAAGCTCTTGTTTCCAGAGAGTGGGAGGAATCCAACCCACCACGACTACACCAAAGCCTGGAAGCAGATCGCCCAGAGGGTGACGTTCACCGGCGAGGCCCCCAGGACCCACACACAATGCCGTAAGAAATACAACGATCTGACCAGGATTGTGAGGGTGAGTAGCCTTTCCAGTCTCCTCCTCATTCTTGCATGTACACCTGACATGATGGGCAAAGGGACCTGAAAGTCCTTTTGGCCAGCCCTCAGCCAGCAGCATTGGGACAGTCATGAGCATCAAATGGCCATTCGGCACTCTACACTTTGGCCAAGCTATTCCACCATGGGAGGCAGTGCACACTACATCAGGGCTTCACTCTGTCCAAGCTATTCCACCATGGGAGGCAGTGCACACTACATCAGGGCTTCACTCTGTCCAAGCTATTCCACCATGGGAGGCAGTGCACACTACATCAGGGCTTCACTCTGTCCAAGCTATTCTACCATGGGAGGCAGTGCACACTACATCAGGGCTTCACTCTGTCCAAGCTATTCCACCATGGGAGGCAGTGCACACTACATCAGGGCTTCACTGCGCACTTACAGCCCGTCCTTTCTCTTGCAGGCTAAAGTAGCGTTTAATCGCCAGGCCCGTGCCAGGGGTGGCCGCGCCAAGCTGCAGAAGCTCACTCGGCTGGAGGAGCGCGTGTGTGTGCTCATGGGAGCCCGTGTGATTGTCCCCACAGCGTGCGGTGTATCCGACCCTCCACTGCCCGGCAATGGTAAGGACCTCGCCTTTTGGCCCTCTCGCGTCGCACTGGCCCATCCGACCTACCTCCTTTGCCACTGTCCCACCAATGCGCTGAATCCCACCAGTCCTAACTCCCTCGCTGACGCCGTCTCCTCACTCTGAAGCTACTCTTGTGCATTCCTGCTTTCAGCTGGTGACGACCAGGACCCTGAGGCTGCCAGTGACAGCACCTCCAACCAGGAGGAGGAGGAGGAGCAAGCCGGACCTTCAGGGGAACAGTCACGTCCCGCAGGAGAGGAGGAAATGCTCGACACCTCCTCACTGGACGAGTGCCTGGAGGAACTGTCGCAGGGCAATGCAGCTTCTGGGACCAGTGGCGTCCAGCCACCCAGCAGCCGTGCGCGTGGCCCGCGGCCTTCCCCCCAAAGGGGGGAAGGATCAGAGGGGAGTGCTGCTGCTCGGCACACTCGCCGTCACCAACGCGGCAAGGGTCCCCTAGTTCGGCCCCCTCCTCCCCAGCGGGAGAGTCGCGACTCCAGTCCGGACACCTTCACTTCGGAGGAGGTGCGGAAGCTCGATCAGATGGCCGACGACTCGGACCGGCGCCACACGGAGCTCATGAGCGTGGTGGGGCGCATGCCTGAGGCCATCGAGTCGCTGGCGACCAGTGTGCGCGAGTTCGGGGCAGCAACTGCCGCGACTGGCCGCATGCTAACTGATGCCGTCAAGACCCTGGCGGATGTGATGCGCGCGCACACCAGGACCACAGGGCCACTCACTGCTGCCACACGCGCTGTCTCAGGCAGGCATCGCCAGGGCAGGCGCCGCGCTGGACCATCCCAGCAAGCCGGCCGTCGGCTGATTGCTGCGGATCCTGCAGTGCGGGCCCGGCCGAGTGCCACCGCGCCACAGCACCAGCCAGCGCATCCCAGACGCCAGCTGGCCCACATTGCGCCATCCGTCGCCGCCATTCCCCCTCTGGGGCGTCAAGGGCAAGCGGCTGCAGCTGATGGTGGCCAGGCTCAGGTGCGCCACTCAGGAGACGGCCCCTCGAGGCCCAAACGCCGTGTAGGCCGCCCCCCAGCGGCATCTGGCGGAAGGGCATCTGAGCCTCAGGCGCCTTCCCCCAGCCTCGCAGCAGCCACTGGGCAGAGCTTGCGAAGGAGCAGCAGGCAGGGCAGGGGAGGCAAAATGCTGGCCAAGGTCTCGCCCTCGCGGGCCACTCAGTAGAGGGTGTGGCCAGCTTTCCTTTAATATGGCGGTGGCCATCTTTATTTTGCCCATGGTTGTGCTTTTGGAGGGCTTTTTTTTTGCGTTAGGCCGACGTTGAGGCCCGGTTTCAATAAAGGTGGAGTGGCTCCTCCCCAGTTTGTGGGAGTGAGTCGTTTGTTGGGCTTTTTGTGGGGCCCGTTTATTGTTTTTGGGGATTCATGTGGGAAGGGCTTTTCATTTTTGTTTAATAAAAAATTATCTTTATTCATGCAGTCTCCATGGTTGTTCTTCTTAGTGTTTGTTGGCTTCGCCGGCTGAGGGCTTGCGGAGCGGCTGCATTCATCTTCCCTCATGGCCCCTGGCCATTCCCTGACAGGGGGCTTAGAAGTACCGTGTAATAAGGTGGCGTCGTGCGGCCGTTGGCCCTGGTCGCTCCCTCCTGGGAACGTACTCCTGCTCCTCCTCCTCCTCCTCCTCCTCCTCCTCATGCTCCTCCTGCTCCTCCTCCTGAGGTGCTGGTCCAACGTCAGGTGGCAGTGCCTGAGTCCTGCGGATAGCCAGGTTGTGTAGCATGCAGCAAACCACCACAAATTGGGAGACCCGGTCCGGCGAATACTGGAGAGCTCCTCCGGAGCGATCAAGGCAGCGGAACCGCTGCTTGAGGACCCCAATAGTTAGCTCGATGATGTTGCGGGTGGTTTGATGGCTCTCGTTGTAGGCCTCTTCAGCAGCGGTCCTGGGCGCGCGGAGCGGGGTCATGAGCCAGGTGCACAAAGGATAGCCTTTGTCCCCGAGTAGCCATCCTCTTGGGGGAGGCTGTGCCTGGAACATGTCATGCACAGTACTCTGCCGCAGGATAAAGGCATCGTGGCTGCTGCCTGGGAAGCTGGCATTGACTGCCATGATGCGCTGCTTGTGGTCACAGACCAGCTGCACATTCAGAGAATGGTAGCCCTTCCTGTTGCGATACTGCTCGCCATGCTCCAGAGGGGCCCGCAAAGCCACATGCGTACAGTCAATGGCGCCCTGCACCAAGGGGAATTCCCCGAGTCTGGAAAATCCCAATGCGCGCTGATGCTGGCTCTCCAGGGCCATGGGGAAGGAGATGAATTGGCTTCTCCTTCTGAACAGTGCTTCGGTCACCTGGCGGATGCAGCGATGCGCGCCGTACTGGGAGATGTTTGCTATGTCCCCAACAGCGTATTGGAAGGAGCCGGTGGCATAGAAGTTCAATGCCACCGTCACCTTCACTTCCACCGACAGAGACGTCCTGCACCTGAGCTTTGGCCGCAGATCTCGGCGAAGCAGGTGGCAGATCTCTGCAATCACCCCCTTTCGGAATCGGAGCCTTTTAACACATCGCGCGGCACTCATGTTTAGGTAGGAGCGCTGCTGGCGGTATAGCCTGTCTGGGTAAGGCCTACGTGGCCGACGCCTGTAGCCCCCTCTGCCTCTAGCCAGGGCTGCCCCTCTCACAATGCGTCTGCGAGCCCTACGGACATGGAGCTGCAGCTCCGCGTTGGCACCCCATGCAACCCCCATCAAATCCTGGCAAACACTCTAATTTCCAAATGGCCACTTGCAGCGCTGTTGCCTGAGTCCAAAAATACCTGGCTCTTGCTGCTTGAAACCAGTTAGCTATCCTCCTTGTTGTGTCTCCAGAAATGCGTTGCACAAGACTGTTTTCTGAAAAAAGGATGGCCTTTATACTGGAGAGGACGTTCCCTTTAATTAGCGCCCCCCGGGGCCCGCGCTGGTTGTGTTGCGTTCCTTTTTCCAAACGCTCCGGCCGCCCGCCGCACAATGGGGCGGTCCGACTGAAGTTTGCAATCGGGGCGGCCAAAGGGCGTTGCACGAGGATGTGACGTCATTTTCTGCGCGCGCATCCGGGCGGGCGCTAAACTTTGCGCCGGCGCTAACGGGCAACTTAATTTGGGGCGGGGCGCAAACTGCGCTGCGCCCGGGCGCTACACGCATAGCGCCCGGAAATCACTTCTCTTAAGGCGCTAACTGCTGGCGCAAGCAACTGAAAATCTAGCCCCCTGTGTTTTGCGGAGCAGGATGAGCAAGAAAAATTGGAAGCCAGAAGAGTGCAATATCATGCATGCATGCAATACCCTAACTGCAGGTATCTGGGCTATAAATTCTAAAGAACTACAAAGCACCTATCTGGAATTTTCCCATAGGCAATGTCTGAGAAGGCTGTGCTTCCCCTGACACCATAACAGTGATATATCAGCTGTTGGAACCTGATTTGCCTGGTCTGTCCACCGGAGCACTACATCATCTGTGGCTGTGAAGGTGACAAAGCACTTAGACAGGACATGGACATCCTGTTCAGGTACGCCTCTGAGTTTATTCAGTTCCACAGAACCCAGCAAAACAGGGAGAGAGAGAGACAGACATCAAGTTCTTCAAAGTGGCTGGATTCCACAAGTGTAGGGTGCCATTAATGCCGCTCATGTGACAATAAAGGCTGATCAACTTCATGAACAGGAAGGCATATTATTCCCTGAAGTCCAGGCAGTGAGTGATACTAGCCACCCCATTCTGTATGTCAATACATGCTACCTGGGGAGTAGCCACAATTTGTTTATGCAGATGAAAATAGTTGAGTCTAGGACACTGCCCTGAAGAACACCTGCAGCAAACTCCTGGGGCTGAGATGATTGCTCCCCAATGCCCACAACCATCTTCCTTTGTGCAACTAGCAATTGGAGATCAAGCTGCTGCTAGCGTCACAGTGGCCCTCAGGCTCTTTAAATGTGGAATAAAAACAGAGAATGCTGGAAACATTCAGCAAGTCAGGCAGCATGATGTGGGTCAAGAAGAGCACTCCTGCTCCTTCCAGCTCCACGTTCAGGTAAGCATATTACAAAATCTGACCTTGTTGGTAGCAGGCCATTCCAAAGCCTGTTTTTTCTGAATGTAGGGCAAACCAATCTATCATTGGGGGGCTCAAACCGGCATTTGGCTCCTTATTTGCATATGCACAGGGATTCATTCCTGTTTCAGGTGTGGGCACTGCACCATGATTGTTTTTCCTTTCCCAATATGGTGGAGTGCTGCACTTTGGGCCAGTAATATGCATCCGCTTCATACCCCCCATATTGGGGACTTAGTAGACCATTTAAAAAGACAGGCTCTGTGTCGAATTTATAGGCCAATGTCTCTTCACACAGATGTCTGCAAACATTCCCTTGTGAAAATGCATTCAGGTGCATGCAGTGCAGCACTCTCTTTACTTCTGACCCAAACATTGCAGGAATGTGATATGCAATAGCAGAATGGTAGGATTTGTAGTGTGCCCATGAGGTGGGATGGTGGAGGCTCTTGTTGCTGCTAAGAGTCTCATTCATTTAATCTTTTATGCCATGTACTCCTGGAGAGTGTTAAGGTGAGTCATGCTTCTAGCAGTATCACAGCATCTGCATGGGCATTCCTGTCTTCACGTACCTTGGCCAGCCTGTTGAGGTCATTAAAACATTTCTGGCAGTGAATAGCTGTCCGTGGACTTGTAGATTTGGAACTGACTGCCAGTCCCACCTCTCTCCAGACTGACTGTACATCCTTTTCCTGGGCATGATTCTTTAAGTGGCTTTTTCTTCATGCCCTTATCTCTTCCAGCATTACTTCCACTGTTGCTTCTGAGAATCTTGCTTGGTCATTGCAGAAGCCCCCCTCCCTCCACCCTCATGATGGTGGTCCTCCCTCTGCCGTTGCTTTTCAGCTTCAGGTGCAGCTCCAGCTCAGTCTCTCCCTCTCTCCTTAATCATCTGCTGTACTTCCAGCACAACATTTTTACTACCGCAGCTAGCCCCAATTTCTGTCTTCTTAGCGACAGAGGCCCAGTCAGGAGTGAAATTCTCACTCAAATCTTGCCTTAGATAATAATAAGGCCCCCCTCCCCTAAGGAAAATGTGGTCAGGTGCCAGCGAGTTCATGTGAACACACTGAAGTCCCGCTCTGCCATTTGTCCGATGATTTCAGGAAAATCCAGCCTGTATTTCTGTAGCAGGATCCCATGAAGAGAGAAGGCAGTTGTTCCTCCAACAGTGAACTTGGCTTGTAGAGATTCAGTTTTCCTTTTGTGGAATGAGTTCTAATCTTGAAAATCCTTACCCACACCCCACGGAACTAACAAGAATCCACACAATAGATGCTGGCCTCCTGCCAACAAAAACAAATAGAAATGGTTGACAATCGTCTTAAGAGTCCCCATGAATCAGGAATTAAGGAGAGGACTGCTCTGTGACAGAGGAAGGTCAGGTGAATGGTTGACCCTGTGGTGTATGTAACCTGTTCCACCTTAAGAGAACTTAAGCCTGTTCCACCTTAAGAGATGTACTACTTTCTCTGGCTGCTGTATGCGTAATACAGGTGGTGACCACCGGTATATAAGCACTGTGTAGTAAGATGTATTGCAGATCGTCCTGACCTCCAACCAGTAAAGACCTGTTGAACTTTAAGCTTGTAGCTTGTGTGTTATTAATTACAACTAGAACACACAGACTTTACAGTGGCGACGAGTCAGATTCTTACCCTGCGGCAGTTATATCCACGGTGGCTTCGTCCACTGAATGGACGTCGAAGAGAGGTTTCCACCCTCATCACCCTGCTGGAAGACACGTCGCGCGGCAGACATCGAGAAACCAGAGTGCAGAAGACACCCTGAACTCGAAGCCTCCATCAGCGGCTGTCAGCTATCTTCTTTCTACCTCGGTAGTGGTAGGCCAGGCAGCGATGCGACCAGAAAATTGGCCACGTTGGCTGTACAGACGGGGAGGGAAGATGGAGGAATAAGGGTGGTGAGATCGATTGCGACCGGAGATAAGGGCCAGGCCGCATTTGGGCCGAAAGGCGCAGCGCGGGGACATCGATCGCGGCTGGTGATAAGGGCCGGGCCGCATTCGGGCTAAAAAGGCGCAGCGTCTGGGGGCAGCTGAAGGCGCGAGAGCCGCGGTGAAGCGGAGACAGCGTCGGGGGAAGGGTGAAGACCGCCAAGCACGGGAAAACCGCCATTTTGGATGCGGAGGACGAAGAAAAGAGCGCGGAAGCCGCCATCTTGGATAAAAATTAAAAGAAATTAAATTGCAACGATGCCTAAACATGGGAACATTAATACCTTTGATAGCGACATTGAAGATTGGGCTATGTATGTAGAACGCATACAAAATTATTGTAAAGCAAATAAAATCCCAGATGCAGAGAAAGCACTAACATTATTAAACTTAATGGGTGCGAAGACATACGGGCAATTGAAACACCGTGTATCACCAGATGAACCGGCGGATAAGACGTTCGAGGAGATTGTTACTGTCCTGAAAAATCACCTAAACCCCACGCCGCTGATGCTAGCGGAACGATTTAAGTTTTACAGCAGAAGGCAGCTGAAGGATGAAAGCAATGCTGAATATTTAATGGAATTGCGTAAGCTAGCAAAGTACTGTCAATTCGGAACGAGATTGACAGAGGCGCTACGAGATAAATTTGTGTGTGGTTTATTAAAAGAAGATACACAAAAGCGATTGCTCGAGGAGAATGAGCTGACGCTTGAGAAAGCGGTCACTATGGCAGCAGCACACGAAGCCGCAGCGAGAGGCACGGCAGTAATGCAGCTACGGTCACCGGAACTCAGTACAAATAAATTGGGTTTGAGTACTGTAAAATGTTATCGTTGCGGAAAGACAACGCACGATCAGAACCAGTGTTGGTTTAAAAACCAAGAATGCAGAACGTGTGGCAGGCTTGGCCACATAGCTAAAGTATGCCGGTCAGGAAAGAAGACCAGCAATAAAAAGTCACCGCAAGGAAAATACATAAAGGTACACAAGGTGACAAAGAACAGTTCGACCGAACAGAAGTCAGATTCAGACGCTAGCAGTAATGAACTGGGTAGCTTAAGAGTACACAACGTTGGTAAGGATGCAGATCTCCAGACAATTTGGGTCACCCTTCAGATAGCAGGAGTCCAAGTAAAGATGGAATTGGACACTGGATCGGCATTGACGGTCATGAATAAGAAAGATTACAAAAGGTTATTCCAACATATTCCCCTACGGGATACGGAGATTATATTGAAAACCTACACGGGGCAAAGAGTGTACCCCGTCGGAAAGATAGAGGTAAAAGTGGTCCACAAGGGCGAAGAAAGCCAAGTAATGGACTTATATGTGCTACCTGAAGGAGGTCCACCACTACTGGGACGGGAGTGGATTAGGAAAATGAATATGGACTGGCACTCCTTGAAGGCACTAACGGTAGATTCCGGGGAAACAGATGTCAAACCTAAACGATTGTCCAGAATATTGGATGATGCTAAAGAGGTGTTCCAGCAGGGACTGGGAACACTGAGAGGAATGACGGCAAACATCAAGATTGATGAACATGCACAACCAAAATTTTTTAAAGCCAGACCGGTACCCTATGCAATACGACCTACTGTAGAAGCGGAACTGGAAGCGCTAGAATGTTCAGGTGTACTGTCTAAGGTAGATTGGAGTGAGTGGGCTATGCCCATTGTTCCCGTTATGAAACGTCCTTCGAGCAACTGTGGAGATTTCAAAATCACCGTTAATCCGGTGCTTCACACGGTGCAGTATCCGCTTCCGCGGATTGAGGATATTTTTGCTTCGTTGTCTGGAGGGAAACACTTCACCAAGATAGACCTGGCGCAGGCGTACTTGCAGATGGAGGTTGAAGAAGAGTCACGCCAATACCTCACGATCAACAAGCATCGAGGTTTGTACCGGTACAATAGACTGGTTTTTGGAGTGGCAGCGGCTCCAGCAATTTGGCAGAGGGCCATGGAGCAGGTATTACAGGGAATTCCAGGCACACAATATTACCTGGACGATATTCTGATTACAGGTGATGGTGATGAAGAACACCTCGCAAACTTGGAACTGGTGCTCAACAGACTGAAAGAGTATGGACTTAGAGTTAATCGGCAGAAATGCGAGTTCTTCCAGAAGCGGATCTCGTACTGTGGTCATGTCATTGACCGGGAGGGGCTTCATAAGTCTCCTGACAAGATAGAGGCAGTTGTAAAGGCTCCCGCTCCGGATAATGTCTCTCAATTGAGGTCGTTTCTAGGATTGATTAATTATTACCATAAATTTCTACCAAATCTATCCACGGTACTGCACCCGCTAAACGCTCTTTTACAGAGGGGGTACCATGGGAATGGAGCGAAAACTGTAAGAAGGCATTTCGCAAAAGCAAAGAATTGATCACCTCAGAGGAAGTGTTGGCTCACTTCAACCCGACACTGCCTATTCGGTTGGCTTGTGATGCTTCTCCATATGGTATTGGGGCAGTACTCTCACACAAGTTGCCAAATGGCACGGAAAGGCCAGTCGCGTTTGCATCCAGATCATTGACCTCCGCTGAGCGCAACTATGCACAGATCGATAGGGAGGCTCTCAGCCTTGTATGGGGAGTGAAGAAGTTTAATCATTACCTGCAGGGCCAAAAATTCACACTTCTGACAGACCATCAGCCGTTGGTATCCATTTTTAACCCTAAGAAGGGTGTTTCAGTGATGACAGCACAGCGTCTCCAGAGATGGTCCCTTTTCCTAGGGGCACATCAATATCAAATAGAATTCAAAGGTACGAAGCAGCATGGCAATGCTTATGGGCTGTCGCGCCTGCCACTACCTGAAGAAGAAGAAACGACGAAAGTTGACCCTGTTGAGTTATTTCATTCGACCATCATCGAGTGTTTACCAGTCACCAATGCAAGTATTGAAAGGGAAACCAGGAACGACCCGACACTGTCCAGAGTCTACGAGGTGACAGTGAAAGGATGGCCAACACGTGGTGATCCTCTGTTACCGGCATTCTCAGCAAGGCGAGACCAGCTGTCCGTCTGCCATGGTACTTTGATGTACGGGACAAGAGTGGTTATTCCTCCCAAGTTAAGGGAAAGAGTTCTAAAAGAACTGCATGAAGGTCATCTGGGGGGAGTTAAGATGAAAAGTCTTGCTAGGGCTTATGTATGGTGGCTGGGTATTGACCAACAGATAGAGGAGTTGACGAAAAGCTGCGCTGGGTGCCAAAAAGTGCAAAATGCACCTCCGATCGCACCACTACACCCATGGGAATGGCCTTCAGCCCCATGGCAACGCGTACATATTGACTTTGCTGGTCCATTCATGGACTCCATGTTCCTAATTGCGGTGGACGCACATTCCAAATGGCCAGAAGTGATCAAGATGAATACCACTACTTCAGAAAAGGCAATTGCGGTGTTAAGAACAATATTCGCAAGGAACGGATTGCTAGAACAGATCTGTTCGGACAACGGACCACAGTTCGTGTCGGAAGAATTCCAAAAATTCTTAAAGAAGAATGGGGTGAAACATTATACCTCTGCCCCATATCACCCGGCGACAAACGGGTTGGCCGAGAGATTTGTCCAAACATTCAAAAAGGCAATAAAGGCCATGAACGATGATCAGATTCCGCTACAGCACAAGGTGGACAATTTTCTAATGGCGTATCGAAACGCCGCTCATGCAGTGACTAACCAAAGTCCTGCCATGATGTTTTGTAACAGGAGGTTGCGGTCCAGGTTGGACTTGTTAAAACCAAATGTGCGGAGGGAAGTGGATACAAACAGTTCCGGCATATTAATAACAAGTCCACGCGAAGTTTCGAAGTAGGACAACCAGTGTTGGCAAGGGGCTATGGAAACGAAAAATGGCAGCCCGGAACAATTCGGGCCAGACAAGGACCTCTGATGTACAAAGTAGATATTGGTAACAATGTGATAAGGCGTCATGCGGATCAACTGGTAGAATCAAGAGCAAGAGTCGAACCCATGGTTGCGACAGAGACAACTGTGGAAGACGTTAATGAACCTGAAGCATCTACCTCGGCAGGGACTGTACCTGATGATGACGTCCAATACATAGGGAACCAACAAGCAGAGTCACCTCAGCAACAAGAATCAGAGACCACTGAAAGGCGTTATCCAGACCGAATCAGAAGGCCTCCTGAGAGACTGAACCTTTGAACTGTTTATACCTGAAGTTATATATGTATATATGTTATGATGTTATGTTAAATGGGGATATGACTATTAAGCTAAAATGGGAGGATTGTGGTGTATGTAACCTGTTCTACCTTAAGAGAACTTAAGCCTGTTCCACCTTAAGAGATGTACTACTTTCTCTGGCTGCTGTATACGTAATACCGGTGGTGACCACCGGTATATAAGCACTGTGTAGTAAGATGTATTGCAGATCGTCCTGACCTCCAACCAGTAAAGACCTGTTGAACTTTAAGCTTGTAGCCTGTGTGTTATTAATTACAACTAGAACACACAGACTTTACAGACCCCACCCGAGAAACATCCAGAGCAAAGGAAGAAAAGATTTGTTTCTGAAGCCATAAAAAGCTAATCCAGGGAGCAATCTCTCTCCTAACCTTTTTTAGTAGTGAGATCAGAGATAGATCCTGCACCACCCAGAAATTCTGCCCCTGCTCATGGACTTAAATGGACAATGGATGCATCTAAGCTGCATTGAGGGCTGTCCCCAGTTATGTTTCAGAATAAGGCAGACCACCCAAATTCTGTTGCTCATCCTTGCTCACTACCAAATGACT
This sequence comes from Somniosus microcephalus, assembly GCF_052327205.1. NCBI lineage: Eukaryota > Metazoa > Chordata > Chondrichthyes > Squaliformes > Somniosidae > Somniosus > Somniosus microcephalus. The sequence continues at coordinate 186,379,520 of NC_140993.1, read as the reverse complement.
CTGTCAGATTAATAGCAACACATCAAAATGCTGTAGAGTATATGAAGGGGAAGTAATGAATGTATTGTAAGTAAAGTGCCTAAGTTTGTCACTAATCTGTCATCTCCAGAATTTATTTTCTATCTGTGTGGCCCATTTCACAAGTTATATGGAGGTATACTATAAGTAGATAGCAGAGTTTGTCATTTTAATCATTATAGGAATCAACACTTGAGACTCAGAAAATACTCTGAATCAACAAAATGAATTGCCAAGATATTGAAAATTATTCTCATATACAGAGTCTTGATTGGAAGGGAGAAAAAGAAATATATCATTAATGTTTTGATCAGAATTTACAAGATTTTTTCACGCATAGCACGATTTTAATCCTAATGTTTGCATGAATCTTTGGAAAGCAAGCAAGCAAGTCCATATTGTAATCACTAGGTGATCTGCCATGGTATTGAATATGTGGAGTCAAGATCATGCCTTGGGACGTTTTACTATGTTATAGGCACAATATAAATACAAGTTGTTGTTGTTATTGTTGAAGACTAAGTGTAATTTTCACGTGAAGCAGGGTTATAGGGCTAGGATAATTAGACGAGCACATGCAGATATCATTCAATCCTAATCATATCGTCATCCGTATTGTGCTGATTTTCATATGATACTTTGATATTATTTATAGTTAAACAGCAAACTCTACGCAATTTGGGAAATAGAGTTGCTTGGAGCATTGTAGTTCCCAATAAATGAGCAGAACTCAAGGTGGACAGAGCATTGGACCCTGCTGGCATGTGCCCTAGGCTGTTTAAAGAAGTCAGGCAGAAGATAAAGATTCTAGCTCCAATTTCTTGATCCTCTGTAAATATGCACATTGCACAATAGGACTGGAGAGCAGCCAATGTTATACCTTTGTTCAAGGAAGGAGTGGATAAACTGGATAACTATAGACCTGTTAGTCTGTCAGTTGTGGGAAAATTCTTAGAATCCATAATTCAAAGCAAAATTAGTGAACATTTAGAACTGCATGGGTTAATCAAGGACAGCCAATGTGGATTTGTTAAAAGTAAGTTATACTTTGACAAATTTAATAAAGTTTTTTGAAGAATTGACTGATTCGATACTGAAAGGGAATGTAATAGTAAAGGGGTTGGCAAATGGCAAAGAGTGTGATAAAAGACTTCAGGAAGATGAAGACAGGTTAATGGAATGGGCAGACAGGTGACTGATGTAATTTAATATGGATGTGTAAGGCAGTATGTTTTTGGAGGAAAAACAAGGAATGAGAGTGTACACTCAATGGGAAGATGCTGAAAGTTAAAGATGAGCAGAGAGACCTCAAGGTTCAAATTATTAACTCCCTGAAAGTGTGAATTGTAGGGTTCTCAAAATTCCCACATTCCCCAAAAGTTATGGATAAAGGGACCCTGTATGGACAAGTTGTTAAAATGGGTACCCAAAATGGCTTCTGTAACCTCGTGACCAAAACCGACAGGATTTTAAAAGCAAGGCCCTGCAAAAAGGCAGGCCCTGAAACGAAACCTAGCATGCATGAATCTGTGAAAGACTTTGTAAAGCCAGGCAGCTAGGTAAGCACAGAATATGCATTCTTCACCTTGGAACAGGTCAAGCCAGGATGGGCCTAATCTGAAGGCCATTAACTCTTCGCATAAATAATCGGTAACAGCTCACAGGTAGCTGCCAAGCCAGGAAACCCGATTAAGTTTCATAAATAACAAACAGCCAGGACATCAAAACCATTATACAGGAAACTTTGGTTTATCCGGAGGCTGTATGTCCGGAAATCTCGATCTAATGGCAGAAATCAGCAGCCGTTTTGGTTAGGTTTTTTTTCTTCTCCTAGCATTTTTTTTAACAGTCAGGCTCTGGAAAGCGTCTCTGTAGCTTAGCAACAGCTTCAGAGACGCTTCCAAGGTACAGGCCGAGTGTTTACAAGCTGTTGCTAAGCAACAGTGTTTGTTGTCAGATACGGAGATGAAAACCTCCGTATCCTTCAACATTAACGCTGGTCTATCCAGAAGTTTTGATAGATCAGCAGCAGCTCGGTCCCGTCGGTGCCGGATATCGCGAAGTTTCCTGTACCAGGAGACAACCGCCCCAGAAGTCGTTAAAGTAAATGGCTGTAATCATTTTAAACGAGCCCGCCAAAAGTTAGACGAAGGACTGACCTGATTTGGCGCGCAGATAAGGGGTGAAGAACGGGTATAATTGTAGGCCCATCGGTAGTGATCGGTCTCTTGTCTCTTATCTCTTGTCGCTTGCCTCTTGCTCCTGCCTCCTGCCTCTTGCTCTTGCTTTGTGCCTCGTGGCGGGCCTTCTTATCCCTCCCTGCGCTGCCAGACACCAAAGACGCCCATTACTACACCGGGGGCCAAACGCGGGAGGAGAACGAGGCCCGAATCGAAAATGCACAGGACACACAGGGCCACGAACAAACAGGCGAGATGAGACGAGACGAGGAAAATGGTAAAACCGGTAAAGGCAGAGATGGGCAGCGGAAAGTCACGTTGGGGGACAAACGGCCTAGTTATAAGCTGGCGTTTGATGAATAAGTTGGCGTTTGAAGCATGGACATGGAAATCAAGACAAACGGCCCAGTTATAAGCTGGCGTTTGATGCTTGGACAGTAAAACCCAATTAAGAATAAACTGGTGTTCGAAGCTTGGGTAGGAAAATCACATTTAGGGTAAAAACCGCCAACCGAGCCCCAACCGCAGCAATATCGTCGGCGACCGCCCGAAGAAGAAGACCAATCGCGACAAAGTACTCAACGAAGACGTTAACGAAGAAAAAGGAGGGTGCTTCGCACAAATAACTCCATCGCCGCGCCCTGTGACCATGTGGCAACGACGAACCCCAAAGGACAACAAGAGTGAACCTCAAAACCCACAACCAGTTAAATCAACAGGTTTCGAATTGGTGAGCATGAATTCCTGGCCCCTCGTAGCTTGATCTAGTTAGGTATTAGAGGGTGGGATAAGGATAAGGGGATTTTTAATGTATTTGCTTCCGTCGATGTGCCGTGTGTTCCCCATTCCCATATAAGTGTAATTTTATATGCCTGTAACTATATCAGTAATTCTCAGTGAGATTGTGTTTTATTGTGCCTTTAATAAAAATTGCGGTTTTCTTGCACCAAACCACTTGTCTACTCGATTTTCTGTATCGCTGCCTGTACCTAAGTCCGGTGTCTAGAACCCAGGGGTGTGGGAGTGATTCAAACCACTCAGAGACAGTCAGAGGTAAAGCTAACTGGGTACATGCCACCCCCTACAGAATGCAGATCAATAAAGGCCAACAGCATTTTGGAATCCATAAATAGGAGCATGGAACACAAAAGCACAGAAGGGATGATAAATGTATACAAAACATTGTTTAGGCCAGTGTACCTATGGGTGTCCTATTATCAAAAGGGCATTAAAGCCATAAAGAGCATACAGCAAAGGTTCATCAAGTCGATGACCGGGATGGGAAATTATAGTTAGAAGGTGGAGACCTGGAGGCTTTGCCAGACCAGCCATACTGCGGCGGCCCAGAACTGGTGGGCTAACCCAGGTGCTCATTTTCCGCCTGCAGCTCACCAGTTAAGGAGCCTTGAATTGGACTGGGACTGAGGCTGGAATTTTCCTTACTTGGGCGGGTCAGGTGCAGGCGGTCTTCCTATGGTTGCAGACGAGCTTCACATTGAGGAAGTGAAAGCCCTTGCGGTTGACAAAGACTCTTGGGTTATGATGGGGTGCCCTGATGGCCATGTGTGAAGTCGATGTTGCCCTGCACCCATGGGAAGGCTGCTAAAATGGCAAAGCCGAGCGGCTGCTCAGTAACACTGGCTTCATCAGTGGCAAAGTTGATATAATTGGCTGACTTGTCAAACAGGGCATCGGTGACCTGTGTGATGCATCTGTGGGCGGCCGACTGAGAGATGCCACAAAAGTCTGCTGCAGATCCCTAAAAAGAGCCTGAGGTGAAGAAGTTGAGGGCACTGATGACTTTGACAGTCACTGGTAAGGCGTGTCCACCCGTTCATCTGGGCTGCAGGTCTTGTTGCAGGTCTTGTTCAAGCAACGTGCAAATGCCTGTGATGACCTACGCAATAGCCTGAGCCTCCTTTGGCACTGGTGCTCAGTCATGTTAAGGAAGCTCATCCTCTGCCTGCATACCCTGTGTTGGGGGTATCGCCTCCGGCACGGTGCAGCCCTGTGCTGATGCCCTCTGTCCTGTGTAGTTTCAGGTGGTTGAGGAGAAGGTTGTTGGTGTTGTTGTTGGTGCTGCTGGTCTGCCTGGTGCTGTTGGTGTTGGGGCATATCATGGTCCGATTCTGAGGACCAAGGTGAGACAGTATAAATGGCACCCATGCTGATGGAATAGATGGTAGGTCAAGTAGAGATGAGAGAAGCATTCTGTTAATAGTGAGAAAGGTTCTTCCAATGAGGTGACACTAGTTGGAGACTTTGCTGGAAAGACTTGCAGCCTGCAGAAAGTTAAATCAGTGCTGGGAATGCAGTCAGCAATAGCTTCTACCTGAGGAAAGTGATCAGCTGTCAGGTGGGAGCTTTTATAGAACATTTCATGCTGTCAACTAATCAGCTGAAGCAATGGGCACAGAACTCCCGCCTCAGGTTGACTGACATGTTTCCTGAGTGCATGTTTCCCATGAGCATCCAGGTAAATTTGAAAGGTAGGGTTAAAAAGGCACTTTAGAGTATGACAAGTACCTCTTAATGATTTGAATTAGGTCACCTGCCCCTGCCGTTTGGGTCTCTGCCGCACTGGCAGACGCGCCCGAGGGAATGGCGCTTGGGGGAGGCTTGATGGCGGGTTCTGTATTGCAAAACACAGCACACAACGACATTTTTGAAGACACAGAATGACCCAGGCAGCAGAGCCAAGGTATGAACATGACTATAGTCTGCTCAGTATGATTTCTGGTGGGAGCATGGCTCTTAATGTAGACCAGATCTGCATCTGTGCCAGAGCTCCTAGCAGGAGTCATGAGCCATGTCTGGAGGGGATATCCTTTATTATTAAGTAGCAGCCTGTGACTTGACCTAAAGGTGGCACAAAGGACTGGAGCAGGATGAAAGCATCTGCCAAGAAACCGGGCATGGACCTGCATTATGTCTAAATCTGTGGTTGCAAATGTGCTGCATGTTGAGGGAGAGGAATCCCTTTTTTTGAGGAAGGTGACTGGCTGGTGATGAGGAGCATTCAGGGCAATGTGAGTGCATTCTATGACCCCTTGGACACTGAGGAAGCCTGAAATGCATGCAAAGCATAGTGCTCTCTTGTCCTGCTTCACATAGTTCTTTGGGAAGGAGATGTAGGTGTTCCTCCTGGAGTAAAGAACCTTGTGTAACGTCCATGTGTAATTGAGACACGGACTGCAGAAGTTGGTTATAACAGGTGTTTACTGAATGGAGACAAAACTGGAACTACTATACAAAGTTACTTCACAGGCTTATATACAGGGGTGGTCACTACTGGTACTGCAGTATACAGGGGCTGCAGAATATAATTCCTTCTTCAAGGTACATACACTACAATTCCTCCCCTTTTAGCTAAACAGTACATAACATTCAATTAATAATTAAATAACATATTTACAATTACAGTTGCTATATACATTAGCTGAAGTTAATCAATTATAAATTCAGTCTTTGAGGAGGCTTCCTGATTCTGTCCGGATAACGCCTCTTTGGGGTATCAGGTTCTTCTGGCAAAGTTGATTTGGGATCAACATCGTTGTTTGGTTCGCCTGCTTCCAATATCACCGATTCTGAGGTAGATGCAATTGGTACTTCGGTTTCATCACCAGGTGCATAGGATCGTGGTGTAGATTTGACGTTTTCCAGTGACTCTAGAATCTGGTCAGCATGGCGTCTTACAATGCTCTCTCCAACGTCCATGGTATACATTAGAGGTTCTTGCCGTGTGCAGATCGTTCCTGGCTGCCATTTCTCTGTGCGGTAGTCCCGGGCCAAAACTGTTTGACCTATCTTAAAACTCCTGGTTGGACTTTCATTCATATTCTGAAACTGCCTGTTCTCCACATCTCTTCTGATGTTTGGCTTAACCAAATCCAAGCGGCATCTTAGTTTTCGATTGAAGAACATCATGGCTGGAGTTTGGTTGGTAACCGCATGTGTCGCATTCCAGTAGGCAAACAAGAAGTTATCCACCTTGTGTTGTAGGGGTATGTCTTCATTACACATTGCCTTGATAGCCTTCTTGAATGTTTGAATGAACCTCTCAGCCAATCCATTGGTGGCTGGATGATATGGGGCAGATGTGTAATGCTTAACACCATTGTTCTTTAAGAACCTCCGGAACTCTTCAGACACAAACTGTGGTCCATTGTCAGAGAAAATCTGTTCAGGCAGCCCATTTCTGGCGAATATGGTTCGTAAGGCTGTGATAGTTTTTTCTGTGGTGGTTGAGGACATTTTGATTAACTCTGGCCACTTTGAATGTGCATCCACTGCAATTAAAAACATCGAGTCCATAAATGGACCAGCAAAATCAATGTGTACCCTTTGTCATGGAGATGAGGGCCACACCCATGGATGTAGAGGGGCTTGTGGTGGGGCGTTTTGGACCTTCTGGCATCCTGTACAGCTCTTGGTCATCTCTTCGATTTCTCTATCGATTCCTGGCCACCACACAAACGCTCTGGCTAAGGTCTTCATTTTTACCCCTCCCAGATGACCCTCATGAAGCTCATTGAGCACTCTACCCTTCAATTTGGGTGGAATTACTACTCTGGATCCACACATCAAGGTTCCTCGGCACACTGACAGCTGTTCTCTTCTCGGCGAGAATGCTGGCAACAGTGGTTCACCATGTGCTGGCCATCCCTTCACCATTAAATCATAGACCCTGGAGAGTGTCGGGTCATTTCGTGTTTCCTTTTCTATGTTTGCATTCGTCACAGGTAGACATTCGACTATGGTCGAGTGGAATATCTCCACAGGATCCACTGCAGGTGCTTCTTCCACCGTCGGCAACGGCAGGCGCGACAATCCATCAGCATTCCCATGCTGTTTAGTTCCTTTGTACTCGATGTCATATTGGTGTGCCCCTAGGAAAAGGGACCACCTCTGTAGCCTTTGTGCTGTCATTATCGGGACGCTCTTCTTAGGGTTGAAAATGGAGACAAGAGGTTGAGGATCAGTTAGTAGAGTAAATTTCTGTCCGTGCAGGTAGTGATTGAACTTCTTCACCCCCCACACCAGGCTGAGGGCCTCTCTGTCAATCTGGGCGTAGTTACGCTCGGCTGCAGTTAACGAGCGTGACGCAAAAGCCATCGGCCTCGCTGAACCATCAAGGGATTTATGTGACAGTACCGCTCCAACGCCGTAGGGAGACGCATCACACGCCAGTGTTATCGGTAGTGATGGGTTGCAGTGAGCCAATACTTCTCTTGAAGTGATCAGGCCCTTACACTTCTGAAAGGCCCGCTTACATTCATCGCTCCATTTCCATGCTACTCCAGTTTGTAGCAGGGCGTTCAGTGGGTGCAGAATTGTGGACAAATTCGGCAAAAACTTATGGTAGTAATTCACCAATCCGAGGAATGACCTCAGTTGCGACACATTTTCAGGTGCTGGAGCCTTAACTGCTGCTTCAATTTTGTCAGGGGACTTATGTAACCCCTCTTCATCAATCACGTGGCCACAATACGATATTCTTTTCTTAAAAAACTCGCACTTGGGGCGATTGGCTCGTAGCCCATGTTCTCTTAGTCTAGTGAGCACCTGCTCTAGGTTGGCAAGGTGTTCACTGTCATTTTCACCCGTCACTAGGATGTCGTCCAAGTAACACTGAGTCCCCGGAATCCCTTGCAGGACTTGTTCCATCGCTCTTTGCCATATAGCCGGAGCTGATGCAACTCCGAATACCAGTCGATTATACTGGTAAAGACCTTTGTGAGTGTTTATCGTGAGATATTTCCTAGAGGATTCTTCAACCTCCATCTGCAAATATGCTTGCGCTAGGTCAATTTTTGTAAAACGTTTCCCTCCAGATAGTGAGGCGAAAATATCTTCTATCCTCGGAAGAGGATACTGTACTGTGTGAAGGACTGGGTTCACAGTCACCTTGAAGTCCCCACAGATGCGAACCTTCCTTGGCTCCTCAGACTTATTGTTTAACGTTTTCTTCATGACAGGAATGATGGGTGTCGCCCACTCGCTCCAGTCTACCTTAGTTAACACGCCTGCATTCTCCAGATTCTCCAGCTCTGCCTCGACGGCTGGGCGAATTGCATACGGTACTGGTCTTGCTTTGAAAAACTTGGGAATTGCATTCTCTTCTATTTTTATCAAGGCGGTTACGCCTTTAAGAGTTCCCAGTTCTTGTTGAAATACCTCTTTAGCGTTAGCCAAGATTTTTAACATTCGTCCAGGTGTGACGTCGTCATCCTTATTACCAGCCACCGTCAGTGCCTGAATGGAGTGCCAGTCTAAACTTATCTTTCTGATCCATTCACGTCCCAATAACAGTGGTCCACCATCTTGCAGTATGTACAGATACAATTTCTGCATTTCCTTGCCGTTGTATTCGACAGGCACCCTTATTTTCCCTCTGGGGTATACTTTCTGCCCCGTATATGTCTTCAAGACAATGGATGTGTCTTTCAAGTGTATGTGTGAGAATAGCCACTCATAGTCTCATCGATTCATGACGGTCAGGGCTGATCCTGTATCCAATTCCATTTTGACTTGGGACCCTGCTATCATGAGGGTGACCCAAATGGTTCGGTGATCCTCTTTTGTGATTATGTTGTGTAGTTTGAGACAGCTTAGTCTCTTGTTCCTGGATTCACTATCGCTCTTCTGGTCTTCGGAATGACTGTCCGTCATCTTTTGTACTTTCCTGTACTTTTCCTTAGTAGTCTTTTTGTTGTTGTTAGTCTTCTTCCCGGACCTGCAAACTCGTGCAATGTGTCCCATCTTTCCGTATTGCCTGCATGTTTTGTCCTTGGACCAGCAGTCCTTCTGGTCATGGGTTGTTCTGCCGCAGCGATAACATTTTTCAAATCTCCTTGTCATTTCATGGGTGCCGTATTCCTGTGGCTTTTGCTGTATTTCCACAGCTCCCCTTGCTGCTGCTTCGTACGATACTGCCACGCTGAAAGCCTTATCTAGCGTCAGCTCTTTCTCTGAGAGTAACCTCTTCTGGGTTCCTTCACTCAGGAGTCCACAGACAAATTTGTCCCGTAGGGTATCTGCCAGTCCTGCTCCGAACTGGCAGTGCTTTGATAGCTTGTGTAGTTCCGTAAGGTAATCAGCATTGCTCTCATCTTTATGCTGATTTCTCTTGTGGAATTTAAATCTTTCTGCTATCAGCAGCGGTGTAGGATTTAGGTGTTCCTGTAGGATATCAACAATTTCGTTAAAACTCTTTGCCATCGGTTTGACTGGAGTGATCAGGTTCCGCAATAGGCCGTACGTTCTTGCGCCCATTAAGTTTAGTAGTACCGATGCCTTTTTCTCATCGGCTACTTCATTTGCCTTGCAATATACTTCGACTCTTTCCACATACGTGGTCCAGTCTTCTATTGCATTATCGAAGGCAGTGATAGTGCCAGTCTTTGGCATCTTGGAGATCTTTCTTTGCCTTCTTCCCCGATTGAACAAAATGGCGCCTCCCGCGCTTTGCCTTCTTCCCCGCTGGATTAAGATGGCGCCTCCCGCGCTTTCTGTCTTTTCCGCTGCTGCTAGCACTGTTGCTGGCATTTTTATGCCTTGATGGCGACGCCCTATGGTCTTCGCACACTTCCCCCTCGCGCTGCTGCCAACGCCGCTCTCCGCGTTCACCGTGGCAAACTGCAGCTCCTCACGGCTTTCTGCGCTTCTAATTTCTTTTATTTTAATTACTGTTCCCGTCATCAGTGCAGACCCTATGGGACAGTTTCCTCCCTCTTCTCGGGTCTGTGCGCTGCCCGGCTTCGTAGCACCAGCCGCGCCCTGTGTGCTCCACCCTCTCTCTCTCTCTCCTCTTCCCGACAACGCTGCTCGGCCCCATTGAAAAGCCACTCGATCGAGCTCTAGCCTACCGCAGCCCAGGAAGGATCAGTGTACTACCTGCCACCAGCCCGATTAGCTGGAACACCATAGACTGGATAACCAAGCCCAGCTCTCGACAGCCTCTCCTGCAAATCTTCGAATTCGATGAATCAGAGGGCGGTTGCCCACGGTCGACGCCCGTTTCTTCTGTTTGTTTTTTTTTCTTTTTGGATTTCTTCCTTCTGGCCTCGACCTCTAACAACTTCGCTTCAGGGATGGATCCCCGTGAGGTGGTGCAGAACTGTAGGTAAGTTCGGATCTGTTCGTTGCCAGTGTAACGTCCGTGTGTAATTGAGACACGGACTGCAGGAGTTGGTTATAACAGGTGTTTACTGAATGGAGACAAAACTGGAACTACTATACAAAGTTACTTCACAGGCTTATATACAGGGGTGGTCACTACTGGTACTGCAGTATACAGAGGCTGCAGAATATAGTTCCTTCTTCAAGGTACATACGCTACACCTTGGTCACCTCCTTTATACAGCATGTACAGTGAACTGGGGGATGTCATTGACATCAGCTGCTGCAGCCTGGAATGACCCCATGGGGTAAAAGTTAAGAGCCACAGGCTGCCCACACCCTGGTTCGAGGCTGTAGCAGGTGACCAAGATCCATTACAGCCTCTTTATTAAAGTGTAGGAGCCTCAATTGGGTTGAGATAGTAAAACTGTTCCCTAAAGACCTGCTGTGGGTGTAGTGCCCTCTTCCTCTCCCCTCTCCCAGAAGCACCTGTCTACTTTGCTGTGCCCCCTCATCCTACAGCCCAAAAAGCAGATCTAACAGACCACACATGAGTGAAATATCCAGCACCAGCAAGTGTTTCCAGAATTCATACATCAATAATGGAACAGAGAAAATAGTCAAAAAGTGCCCCAGAATTTTACAGCACAAACCAGCAAATAACCTGTAAGGAGTGGATGAGGCCTTTAAGTAGTGCTGCTGCAGGGTCCTCGCTGCCTGTTAGTGCCATGAGTTATGGGTTGCTGGATGAGTATATCATATGGTCAGTCAGGCACTGGGGCAGACCAATTTCATAAAGGGGTCCTACAACCAGCATAGGACCCATATTTTAATATTATAAGAATCTTTTTTGAATACTTCTGGCGTGTGCCCTGTACACATTTGGGGGTGTCCAATCCAATATGTTGGGTGGCGTACATCCAGTGCAGGATGGGCACATGTGCTACCCACAATATTGGACCCTTAGGTGCTAATAACATGCAATTTTGATATTGCATAATAATTCACAATTCCATGTGCAAACTCTGATGGTTCTAGGAATGACTCCACTAGTAAGAAACAAAGAATGTGTGTAACTGAAATTTAAAGGGATTAAGGGTGTGTTATAAGGAGGGCAACAAAAATTTAGAAATCTTCTGGAGAGCATTAAAAGGCATCTCGACTCATCAGCAACCTTTTCCAGGGCTGAAGGGGTATCGGATTAAGAACTGGCAGTTCAGGATGAAGAGAAAAGGGCCCATAGGTGCGGGAGTCAATCTGCAGACAAGTGACGGTGTGGCTTTCACTCTTTCATGGCTGCTGAAGTTGAGTTGATGCTGCATTGAATGATTACGAGGAGCATTCCCCTCTGTCCCACTGAACAACACCATCCTGTAGGTCAGCACTGCAGCATGCCTGCAAGAATGCAAAGCTAAGTTTCAGGCCACATTACTGTTCTGGCACATGTGCAAATTCCATGTTTACTGGAACAGTAACTATGGTTACTGAGTCTCTAGCATGGCAGTGAAATATGGAGAAAACAAGGCCTTGGGTGGTCCTACAGGCGGAGGCCATTCGGCCCGTCGTGTCTGTGCCGGCTCTTTCAAGTAGCTATCCAATTAGTCCCACTCCCATGATCTTCCCCATAGACCTGCAATCTTCTCCACTTCAAGTATTTATCCAATTCCTTTTTGAAAGTTATTATTGAACCTGCTTCCACCACCCTTTCAGGTAATGCATTCCAGATCATAAGAACTCGCTGTGTAAATTTGTTTTTCCTCATGACACCTCTGGGTCTTTTGCCAATTAGCTTAAATCTGTGTCCTCTGGTTACCAACATTTCTGCCACTGGAAAGAGTTGCTAATTATTTACTATATCAAAACCCTTCATGATTTTGAACACTCCTATCAAATCTCCCCTTAACCTTCTCTGTTCCAAGGAGAATAACCCCAGTTTCTCTAGTTTTTCCACGTAATGAAAGCCTTTCATCCCCGGTACCATTCTAGTAAATCTCCTCTGCACCCTCTCTAAGGCCTTGAATCCTTCATAAACTGTGATTTGGCCACAATACACTAGTTGGGACCTAACCAGTGTTTTATAAAGGAGCATAACTTCCATGCTTTTGTACTCAATGGGCTCGATTTTCCCAGGCACAAGGAGGTGAGTTTGGAGCCATGTGAGTTGCCAAAATCTCAAAAAATGGCGGGCAGGCCCGATCCCGCCTCCAAGCAATTTTCCCACATTCGTGTTTTCAAACCCCGTTTCCATCCCGCCTCCGGATAGGCCTTTAATGCCCTTAACAATCACTTAATTGCATCTATAATCCCATTTTGAGAGGCCTTTCTGATTTTTAGATATTTCCCCCATCCTACACGCCTCCTCTGGAACATGCCAGGTGATCTTGGCGGCCTTACAATTGGATTGCTTACTAACAGCTGCAGCTCCACCACTAAAATTGGAGTTTTCACCAATGTTCACTTGCAGGTGGCAGAACGTTGTTGTCTCAGGTCTGGGGGTGCTTTTAGCAGGCATACTCATTGTTGTGGAAGTTTGGAGCCTGACAGACATCTCCAGTGTGACCTGCTGGGAAACCCCTCTCCCCACCTTGACAGAGCGCTTCCTCAACTGAGGCATATACCAGAAGCATGGGGAACATTTAATTCCTTTCCTCCTGGACATCAGAGTCAGACGAAGACCAACCACAGCAGCAGCAGACCCATGAGCAACAGCTGCACCAACAGCAGCAGCAAAAGCAGGAGTGCCAAGCTGCTGCTCACCCACCTGAAGCTGCACAGCCAGAAGGCATCAGAGCACAACCACATTGCTGGCCGGGATGCAAGGGACGCACTCATGTTGGCCAGATTTGCTTAGCCTGCAAAATCAAACACTTTTGCCTCGCACCTTCTTACCAGATGATCGACAATAGACAAGAATTTGCAGATTCCTATTACTCTGACCACCATACTGACAATTGCAAGTCTCCCTAAGTCCTCAATGTGGAAGTCCCATTTGCCAAATGACACAGGCCACAACTTCAACAGTTTTCCATCAAATCTGTTTATGATACCATGACAAGAATGGCTAGTCAAAAAACAATACATCACAACACCCAAGTGACTACCCTTGTGACGACTTGTGCATTATATTTATCTTACGTGTGCTCCTACGTGGTACTTCCCCTGTGGCTTCAGCAGATGTGGAGGCCCCTTGCTTACTTTCTTGCTGCTCCTGTCTCGACATCTTTGGCGGCCGTCCTCTGGGGTTACGAACCTATGAGGGCTTGGCAACAGTCTGCTTCTCCTGCAGCTGCGCAGGGGCTGAGACGCACATCTCAGTTGGGTGAGGACTCTGGTGGGGCTCTGACCGAGGGCTTTGCAGTGGCATGGTCGTGTGAGCGCTTGGAGAGGAGCCCCCACTTCCTTGTTGTCTGCCACCAACATCCCTCTCATGGGTCAGCCCCACTTCAGAACTAGCAAGTGGCTTGACAGCAACTTGCTGCACTTCAGGGGGGCCATGAGGACCCGTTTCTGCACTGGAAGTCTTACTCCAGAGGACTTCCATGAGGGTCTGGTTTCTATGCTCAACAGTTGGCTGTCGCTCCTCAAGAGATGTCATTCTATTCTGAACAATGACCCTGTTTTCAAGACCCTGGCGGCTAAGCTCCTCCATGGTCATAGCTATCCTCTCCTCTATAGTAGCCAGGCTTACCACAGAGGTTGCCATCCTTTCCGTGGTGATGCGTTCAGGCGCCAATGCCTCCACAAAGGCTCTGCTCATGTTCGCGATGGACTCCTCCATTCGCTCGACACTCACAGCGACTCTGGAGACAAAACCTGCCAGAGACTCCTGCACCTGTTCCTGGAGTTCCAGCACCACTCTCCTTCTGGATGGACCCGGAGGCATAGGGTCGACATGCAGCTGAGCCGAGCTGGCAGAGTCCTGTGCCCTCCGACGAGGACTCTCCACTGCTGTCCCTGTCTCCACCATCTGCTGATGCTCACTTTTGAGCTGTGATACACCAGGTGACAACACTACTCTATCTAGCGAAGGTCCCACAGAGGTGTGAGTGCCTGCGCTGGTGCTGGGTGCGCTGAATTCTGCTGATGCTGCGCCCTCAGAGGCTGCAGCTTCCTCTGAGGAGTCTGGCGGCTCAGGCTGTTCCTCCTGGATAGTGGGGACGGGGGCTTTCGAAGGCCCTGTGGGGGATTAAAGGATAGAGTTAGAGATGTGAGGTCAAGGTTACATGCACATTGAATAGTGCAGATGATCACAAGTTAATCTGTTAGAGCATCAGAATCATTCAGTGACTCATGCAATGTCAATGAAAGAGATGCCAAACTATTCTGTCACCAGCTTGCTGTGATGCACCCGTCTGTCCGTCCCCTACTTGGGAAACCCGGCGAATTACAGGGCCGTGTCCTCCCAGGCAGTGAGCTGGGCTAATGAGGGTAGCCTTCCACCCGTCATGGCTCTTTCCCTCTTACTGTGGGCTCTCTTTTCCTGCAATGAGGGACACAAGTGGAGTTTGAGTGAGAATGAAGGAGTGAGTGTAGAGATTCCATAGCATAGATGCTTAGAAGGAGACAAAGGACCCTCCCTGTGTGTTGTAAGTTGTTGTCGTTGCATCACAGTGATAGAAAGTGTGAGGGCTGCATGGTCGAATAGTTAAGTGAATGTGACCATAGAGAGAGGGAATGTGTACGGGTGCAGGGATGTAAGTGTCAAGTGGGATGTGGAGGAAGAATTTGGCAGAGTGCTGGTGAGGAGAGGCGATGGGGATCAAATTGAGGGTGATGGGAAAGTCATACTCACTTTTCCTGTGCGGAGAAGGTCATGAAACTTCTTCCTGCATTGCAGCCAGGTCCTGTGGTTCATCGAGATGGAGTTGGTCTCCTGGGCCACTTGCAGCCACACAGCTTTAGTCTGCTGGGGTGGCTTTTTTCTCCCTGAGGAAGGGAAGAGTTCCTCCTTATTGGATCTTTCTCCCTCCACCCGAGCTTGGAGGGAGGGCTCATCGAAGCGTGGAGCACACTTTGGCCTACTGGTGGACATAGTCGATCAATGAAGTGCTTACTACAATGGCCATAAAGTTTGCAGTCTCCAGAAGTAGCCAGGCTACTTGCAGGCCTTAAATCCAACAGCATTGATGATGTCATCAGAGGCGACTTTCTGGATGAAAAGACTCATTGGGCCAGGGGTTCCCACATGCTGGAAATCAATTGATCAGTTAGGGGAAAATCGTACTTTATCCCCACTTCACTTCAGAGTCAGGATCCTGACACGACTGCCACCTGACACGCCCCAGCCTGCCCACAATGGCAAAATTGAGCCATATGTCTCTATTAATAAAGCCAAGGATCCTGTATGCCTTTTTATCAGCCTTCTCAACTTGTCCTACCACCTTCAAAGACTTGAGTACGTACACCCCTGGGTGTCTCTATTCCTGCACCCCTTTTAAAATTGTAACATTTAGTTTACATTGCCTCTCCACATTCTTCCTACAAAAAGAAACACTTCACTCTTCTCTGCATTAAATTTCATCTGCCATGTGTCTGCCCATTTTACCATTCTGTCTATGTCCTTACTGGGAGCGGTAGCGAAGTGGTAATGTCACTGGGCTAGTAATCCAGAGATCTGGACTAATGATCCAGAGATGTGAGTTCAAATGTCACCACGGCAGCTGGGGAATTTATGTTCAGTTAATTGAATGAATCTGGAATAATTACTAGTATCAGTAATGGTAACCATGAAACTATCGGATTGTTGTAAAAACCCATCTGGATCACTAACGTCCTTTAGGGAAGGAAATCTGCTGCCCTTACCTGGTCTGGCCTATATGTGACTCCAGACCCACAGCAATGTGGTTGACTCTTAACTGCCCTCTGAAATGGCATAGCAAGCCATTCAGTTGTAACAAATTGTGACAAAACAAAATAATACAAATGAAACCAGAGGGACCACCCGGCATCAAACTCAGCACCGGCTACAGGCACAGCAATGGCACACCCAGCCCAGTCAACCCTGCAAAGTCCTCCTCACTAACATGTGGGGACTTGTGCCAAAATTGGGAGAGCTGTCCCACAGACTAGTCAAGCAACAGCCTGACTCACAGAATCATACCTTTCAGCCAATGTCCCAAAAGTCCTCCATCACTATCCCTGGGTATGTCTTGTCCCACCGGCAGGACAGCCCCACCAGGGGTGGTGGCACAATGGTATACCATCGGGAAGGAGTGGCCCTGGGAGGCCTCAAAATTGACTCCGGATCCAATGAAGTCTCATGGCTTCAGGTTAAGCATAGGCAAGGAAACCTCCTGCAGATTACTGCCTACTGCCCTCCCACAGCTGATGAATCAGTACGCCGCCATGTTGAACATCACTTGGAAGAAGCACTGAGAGTAGCAAGGGCACAGAATTTACTCTGGTTGGGGGACTTCAATGTCCATCACCAAGAGTGGCTCAGTAGCACCACTACTGACCGAGCTGGCTGAGTCCTGAAGGTCATAACTGCCAGTCTGGGCCTGCGACAGGTGGTGAGAGAACCAACACGAGGGAAAAACCTACTTGACCTCATGCTCACCAATCTACCTGTCGCAGATGCATCTGTCCATGACACCATTGGTAGCAGTGATCACTGCACAGTCATTGTGGAGACGAAGTCCCGTCTTCACACTGAGGGCACTCTCCATGGTGTTGGGTGGCACTTCCACCGTGCAAAATGGGATAGATTCAGAACAGATCTAGCAGCTCAAAACTGGGCATACATGAGGCACTGTGGGCCATCAGCAGCAGAAGAAATATATTCCACTGCAATCAGTAACTACATGGCCCAGCATATCCCTCAATCTACCATTACAATGAAGCCAGGGGACGAACCCTGGTTCAACAAGGAGTGTAGAAGAGCATGCCAGGAGCAGCACCAGGCATACCTAAAACTGAGGAGCCAACCTGGGGAAGCTGCAAACAGGACTACATGCATGCTAAAAAGCAGAAGCAGCATGCTTTAGACAGGGATAAGCGATTCCACAATCAACTGATCAGATCAAAGCTCTGCAGTCCTGCCACAACCAATCATGAATGGTGGTGGACCATTAAACAACTAACGGGAGGAGGAGGCTCCATGAATATCTCCATCCTCAATGATGGTGGAGCTCAGCAAGTGAGTGCAAAAGACAAGGCTGAAGCATTTGCAACAATATTCAACTAGAAGTGCTGAGTGGATGATCCATATGAGCCTCCTCCTGTGGTCCCCACCATCACAGAAGCCAGTCTCCAGCCAATTCGATTCACTCCACGTGATACCAATAAATGGCTGAGAGCACTGGATACAACAAAGTCTATGGGCCCTGAAAACATCCCGGCAATTGTGCTGAAGACTTGTGCTCCAGAACTAGTCGCGCCTCTAGCCAAGCTGTTCCAGTACAGCTACAACACTGGCATCGATCCGACAATGTGGAAAACTGCCCAGGTTTGTCCTGTCCACAAAAAGCAGGACAAATCCAATCCGGCCAATTACCGCCCCATCAGTCTACTCTCAATCATCAGCAATGTGATGGAAGGTGTCATCGACAGTGCTATCAAGCGGCACTTACTCACCAATAACCTGCTCACTGATGCTCAGTTTGGGTTCCGCCAAGACCACTCGGTTCCTGACCTCATTACAGCCTTGGTCCAAACATGGACAAAGGAGCTGAATTCCAGAGGTTTGGTGAGATTGACTGCCCTTGACATCAAGGCAGCATTAGACCGAGTGTGACATCAAGGAGCCCTAGTAAAACTGAAGTCAATATGAATTGGGGGGAAAACTCTCCACTGGCTGGAGTCATACCTAGCACAAAGGAACATGGTTGTGGTGATTGAAGGTCAATCATCTCAGCCCCAGGACATTGTTGCAGGAGTTCCTCAGGGCAGTGTCCTAGGCCCAACCATCTTCAGCTGATTCATCAATGACCTTCCCTCCATCATAAGGTCAGAAGTGGGGATGTTCACTGATGAGTGCACAGTGTTCAGTGCCATTCACAACTCCTCAGATAATGAAGCAGTCCATGCCCGCATGCAACAAGACCTGGACGACATTCAGGCTTGGGCTGATAAGTGGCAGGTAACATTTGCAGCACAGAAGTGCCAGGCAATGACTATCTCCAACAAGTGAGAGTCTAAGCACCGCCCCTTAACATTCAATGGCATTACCATCAACGAATCCCCCACCATCAACATTATGGGGGTCACCTTTCACCAGAACCTTAACTGGACCTGCCACATAAATACTGTGGCAACAAGAGCAGGTCAGAGGCTAGGTATTGGGCGGTGAGTGTCTCACCTCCTGACTCCCCAAAGCCTTTCCACCATCTACAAGGCACAAGTAAGGATTGTCATGGAATACTCTCCACTTGCCAGGATGAGTGCAGCTCCAACAACACTCAAGAAACTTGACACCAGCCAGGACAAAGCAGCCCGCTTGATTGGCACCCTCTCTACCACCTTAAACATCCACTCCCTCCACCACCAGCGTACTGAGACTGCAGTGTGTACTGTTGTGTATTTTGAATGTTGTATTTGAATTGTCCCAGATAGCTTACCGTAGTTGTGATGTGCAATGCACTATGGGAAATAGAGTGCAGGGAGTTGAGAAGACTCTCTTGAAAGTGTTGGCTGTTAACTGAACTCTGTCTCCTGTGTACTCTTTTAATTGTTATACAAGCAAGGTTATTAAACTCTTGAGATTTAACAAAAGTGGTGACGAGGACGTCTGAACTTACGTGGCTCTGCTGTGCAGAAGATAGTTGGGTTTTACATGTTTAAAACTGTTATTTTTGCCATGGACAGTTAATTAAAGTGAGGCTGGCTCGAGGATAAAGGAGCTTGAAATGGCGGGAAGACGAGATGGCGTATAAGTTACTAACGATTTGAGGAAGGGGAGGAAAAGCAGTGAGTAAATCGGGAAGTACATTTATTCAACTGTGAAACGATCTGTGAATTGAAGCACTAAATAACTGATAGTGATTTTAGTTGAGTTCAACATTGGAAGGATCCTTAGTGAATGATAATTAGGAGCCAGAGAGAAGGAAAATGGCTGGAATTATCGGTAACATTGGGCCGTTTGATGAGAATGTCAAACAATGGAGCTCATACACAGAACGATTTGAATACTTCACACAAGCAAATGACATTGGAGGGAACAAAGTAGTACCTACATTGTTAAGTGTGATGGGACCAAAGACTTTCAATCTTGTGCATACTTTAGTACATCCAGATAAACCAGGGACTAAACAATATAGCGAAATTGTGGAGATATTAAAAGGGCATTTTTCACCCAAACCCCTAGTCATAGCTGAGAGGTTTAGGTTCCACAGGCGTAACCAGGAAGAAGGAGAAACAGTGACCATGTTTGTAGCTGCACTAAAAAGACTATCAGAGCACTGTGAGTTTAATGACGCGCTAAATGATACTACAAGAGACAGGCTAATGTGTGGTATGAGAACTGAAGCCATACAGAAGAGACCATTAACGGAGAGTAATCTGACTCTACAAAAGGCCATTGAAATCAGTATTTCCATGGAATTGGCAGCTAAGGAAGCTCAACAGTTGGGTGCAACAGAAAAAGTGCACAAAGTAAGAACAGAGAGCCAAGGGCCATGCTTCTGTTGTGCCAAAACGGGGCATCTTGCATCTGCATGCTGGTGTGTGGACATGGATTGCCACAGCTGTGGTAAAAAGGGACATATTCAGCGCGCATGCAGAAATAAAAAGGACACAGAGAAAACGTCAAAGACGGAAGGAAGAAATAAAACATTCAGACAAAAGACAAAGAAGCATGTCCGCTCTGCAGAACAGGACAAAACAGAGGCAAGTGACACTTCAGAGGAGGAACTATCACTGAACATGCTGACTGTAGCTGGGGATTCGCATGGCTACTGGGTCTCACCCTTGCTAGAGAGGCAGCCTGTGCAAATGCAGATCGATACCGGGGCAGCAGTTCCTCATGTCAGAGAGTTCGTAATGTGCCACAGCTTGCACCTCTTCACCCCTGGGACTTTCTGGAGGAAGCATGGCACCACATTCATGTAGACTTTGCAGGTCCATTCGAGGAGAGAATGTTCCTGGTGGCTGTTGACGCGCACAGTAAGTGGCCAGAGGTTGTTATAATGAGGTCCACCACCACTGAGAAGACCATCGAGAAGTTAGGTGAGGTGTTCAGCCGATTTGGATCTCCG
This sequence comes from Somniosus microcephalus, assembly GCF_052327205.1. Taxonomy (NCBI): domain Eukaryota; kingdom Metazoa; phylum Chordata; class Chondrichthyes; order Squaliformes; family Somniosidae; genus Somniosus; species Somniosus microcephalus. Next base: position 186,359,008 of record NC_140993.1, on the reverse strand, counting down.
ATGCAACTTGTCTCAGACAACAGTCCACAGTGGGTGTCACAAGAAATGGCTACATTCCTGCAGGTGAATGGCATACAACATATCAGGGCTGCACCATACCACCCTGCGACCAATGGTCTAGCTGAGAGGTTTGTTCAGACCATGAAACACTCTCTAAAGGCATCGCAAGGCCAGGGAACGCTTCATCAGCGCCTGAATAGTTTCCTGTTGAGTTACAGGAACACACCACATGCGACCACAAACGCATCACCTGCCACTCTACTGTTCAAAAGAGAGCTACGAAACAACTTCGACCTGCTGAAACCGCCAAAGGTGAAAGACGCGGTACAGTATCAGCAGGACAAGCAGATCAAGCGATGTGAACAACGCTCCAAAGACAGAGTCTTCAGTCCAGGTGAACATGTGTTGGCACGGAACTACAGTGGTGGACCTAAGTAGGTTCCTACTACTGTCATTGCACAGACTGGTCCAGTATCCTACGCTGTACAGACACCCGAGGACATTGTCTGGAAGAGACACACCGATCAGCTTCTACGAATTGCAGCAATACCCACTGAGCCACCAACAGCAGTTTATCTGCCATTGGGTGACGCTGTGAGTCATCCGCCTTCTACAGCGAGAGGCTCACCTTCTGAGGAAGCAGCCACTTCAGCCCCTATCTCATCAGCAAGGGAGACCTGTATACAGGCACCTCAGCCACCTACACCTGTGTTGACGTCACCTGTGAGAGACAACGAATTGGAGAGCCAGGTTGACCGCCGGTATCCTACCAGAGAGCGGCGGCTCCCTATATGTTTGAACTTATAGTTCAGAGGCTTACCCTTTATTTCAGGCAGAATAATTCCCAAGGGTATAGCCATGGTTGGAGGAAGTCTACCCTCACTCCCATGTTATTGTGTTTTAAAAAATTTGTGGTTCTATTGGGACACCTAATGTAAGAGGGGAGGAGATGTTGTGTATTTTGAATGTTGTATTTGAATTGTCCCAGATAGCTTACCATAGTTATGATGTGCAATGCACTATGGGAAATAGAGTGCAGGGAGTTGAGAAGACTCTCTTGAAAGTGTTGGCTATTAACTGAACTCTGTCTCCTGCGTACTCTTTTAATTGTTATACAAGCAAGGTTATTAAACTCTTGAGATTTAACATGTACCATCTACAAGATGCACTTCAGCAACTTGCCAAGGCTTCTTCGGCAGCACCTCCCAAACCCGCGACCTCTTCCACCTAGAACGACAAGGGCAGCAGGAGCATGGGAACACCACCACCTCCAATTTCCCCTCCAAGTTACACACCATCCTGTCTTAGAAGTATATCGTTGATCCTTCATCGTCGCTGGGTCAAAATCCTGGAACTCCCTGCCTAACAGCGCTGTGGGAGTACCTTCACCACACAGACTGCAGCGGTTCAAGAAGGCGGCTCACCGCCACCTTCTCAAGGGCAATTAGGGATGGGCAATAAATGCTGTCCTTGCCAGTGATGCCCACCTCCCATAAACAAATAAAAAAATGTCTGTCACTTTGCTCCTCATTGTTACCTACATTTCTGAGTTTCATGCCATCTGCAAACTTTGACATTGTGCCCTGTATACCCAAGTCCAGGTCATTAGTCTATATCAAAAAGAGCTGTGCTCCCAACACTGACCCTTGCGGGACACCACTGCACATTTCCCTCCAGTCAGAAAAGCAACTGTTCACCATGAAAATGACCAGATGATCTGTTTTTTTAGTGATGCCGATTGAGCAATAAATATTGGCCAGGACACAGGGATAACTCCCCTACTCTTCTTCGAAATACTGACATGAGATCGATTACATCCACCTGAGAGAGCAGACAGGGCCTCAGTTTAACATCTCATCTGAAAGATGTCACCTCTGACAGTGCAGCACTCCCTCAGCACAGGACTGGAGTGTCAGCCTAGATTTTTGTGCTTCAAGTCTCTGGAGTGGGACTTAACCCCACAACCTTGTGACTCAGAGGTGAGAGTGCTGCCAACTGAATCACAGTTGACATATCTAAGGAGGAGTGGAAGATTGTGGCCAGAGCCTCTGCAATTTCCACCCTTACTTCCCTCAGCAACCTAGGATGCATCCCCTCTGGACTGGGTGACCTCTACTTTGAGCACTGCCAATCTTTTAAATAGCCCCTCTTTCTTTTTTTTTTGTTCTGTCCAATTTCTCCACTACCTCCTCCTTTACTGTGACATTGGCAGAATCCTCTTCTCTAGTGTAGACAGATGCAAAGTATACATTTATTATCTCAGCCATGCCCTGTGCCTCCACAAGAATATTTCCTTTTTGGTCCCTAATTGGCCACATTCTTCCTTTGATTACCCTTTTACTGTCTAGATGTTTAGAAAAGTCTTTTGTGGTCCCTTTTATCTTACCTTTTTTAAAATTCATTTATGGGATGTGGGCGTCACTGGCAAGGCCAGCATTTATTGCCCATTCCTAATTGCCCTTTAGAAGGTGATGGTCTGCCCCCTTCTTGAACCGCTGCAGCCCGTGTGGTGAAGGTGCTCCCACAGTGCTATTAGGTAGGGAGTTCCAGGATTTTGACCCAGCGACGATGAAGGATCGGTGATATGCTTCTAAGTCAGGATGTGTATGACTTGGAGGGGAACTTGGAGGTGGTGGTGTTCCCATTCATCTGCTGCCCTTGCCCTTCTAGGTGGAAGAGGTTGTGCGTTTGGGAGGTGCTGCCGAAGAAGCCTTGGCGAGTTGCTGCAGTGCATCTTGTAGATGGTACACACTGCAGCCACGGTACGCCAGTGGTGGAGGGAGTGAATGTTTAAGGTGGTGGATGGGGTGCCAATCAAATGAGCTGCTTTGTCCTGGATGGTGTTGATCCTCTTGAGTGTTGTTGCAGCTGCACTCATCCAGGCAAGTGGAGAGTATTCCATCACACTCCTTATTTGTGCTTTATAGATGGTGGAAAGGCTTTGGGGAGTCAGGAGGTGAGACACTCACTGCAGAATACCTAACCTCTGACCTGCTCTTGTTGCCACAGTATTTATGTGTCTGGTCCAGTTAAGTTTCTGGTCAATGGCGAACCCCAGGATGTTGATGGTGGAGGATTCGGCGCTGGTAATGCCGTTGAATGTCACGGGGCGATGGTTAGACTTTCATTTGTTGGAGATAATCTATTCTCATACACACTCTTTGCCCCTCTTAATTCCTTTTTCAGGTCTCCACTGTATTCAGCCTGGTTCTCTACTGAACCAGATATTCATCATAAGTCTCCTTTTTCTGCTTCATTTTAATCTCTATCTTTAATCATCCAGGGAGCTCTAGCTTTGGATGCCCTTCCTTTCCCCCTTGTGGGAATGTGTCGAGTCTGTACCCAAACTGTCTCCTCTTTGAAGGCCTCCCATTGCTCATTTATTGTTTTATCTGCCAATCTTTAACTCCAATCCACCTGGACGAGATCCCTTTTCAACTCGCTGAAATTAGTCCTCCTCCAGTTGAGTATTTTGATATTTCATAATTCGCTGTCCTTTTCCATAACTACTCCAAACCTAATGATATTGTGATCACTGTTTCCCAAATAATCCCCTATTGAAACATGCTCCACTTGTCCCATTTCATTCCCTAGGACTAGATCCAGCACACCTTCCTTTCTCATTGCAGGCCCCTGAGTCTTTCCACGCCCCCTTTCAAATACTTTAATGAAGCTCCCATTGCTTCAGATGCCTGAGGCTGGACCCAAAATTCGATCAAGGCCATAACCAAGCAGGAATATGGCAGATTTTTGTTCATCCGCTGTCCCTCTATTGTGCAAAATCTTGAAAGGTTTACTTTTGATATCTGCCATCTGTCTATTGGGCCAGATTTTGATTGTTCTGTGTCCATCAGGAGGGACGCAGTACTTCAAAATTGCATCGGGGTCCTATTGACATCATAGGCTCAATTTGCATAGGATAATGAGGCTCCCACCTGTATCTGGTGGTGAGCCTGTGCTCTTATCTCATTCCTGCCCAAAAGCGGGGATGAAAATTTCCTCCTTCGATATCATATCGAATTCACTCTCAGTATTTATACTCGAACTTAAGTTTTCGTATACTATGCCAGTGTGCTGGAGCCACTAAGGGACTCCGATCAATTGTATATAATTCCCTTTAATAATATGTTAGCTACAGCCTGAGTCTGTATCTTTGTTTTCACTGTTTACATGTACAGAGCGCGATCACTTTAATAGCGCGGGTAAACGCGATGACATCACGCCGTTCATCACGTGATCCCCCACCGGCGGGAAAAACGTGATGACATCATGACGTCAGCCACGGGACTGCCCAAGCAGTCCTCGTGGAGCCTCCGTACTGACTAGTCCTATATTCGATGTTCTCCTTTAGTTATCCGTTAAACTCTGTTAGTTTTCATTAAACCTCATTTATTTGATCGCCTGAGTAGACCTCAGTCTTTTGGATAGGAAATAGACATTCTTACATTGGTGACCCCAACTTTTGCGAATGGTTTTCGCAGAAGTTACTGAACATGGAATCGAACGCCGTTGCTTTGAAGCTACCACAGTTCTGGGAGCAACAGCCAGCCACGTGGTTCATCCAGGCTGAAGCCCAGTTTGCAATCAGGAACATCGTTGCGGATCAGACCCGTTACTATAACGTGGTCTCCGCCCTCGACAGCGCCACAGCCTCGTGGATCGTCAGCCTGCTTGGTAATCCTCCAGAAGATCACAAGTATGAAACGATAAAGGCACGGTTGTTACAGGTCTTCGGGCTCACGAAGTCGGAGCGTGCCCGCCGGCTGTTCGCTTTGCCCGGCCTCGGGGACTCCAAGCCGTCCGAGCTCATGAGCCAAATGCTCACACTCCTGGGCTCCGAACCGGAATGCTTCCTCTTCAGGGAGCTATTCCTCAGCCAGCTACCGGAGCAAGTTCAGGCTGCCCTAGCCAGGTCGGAAGTCACAGACTGCGCAGAGCTGGCTGCCGAAGCGGACAAGATCTTCGCGGTGACACAGCATACATAGATACATAGATACATAGATACATAGAAGATAGGAGCAGGAGTAGGCCATTCGGCCCTTCGTGCCTGCTCCGCCATTCAATGAGATCATGGCTGATCCTTTAATTCAGTATCCCGTCCCCGCCTTCTCTCCGTAACCCTTAACCCCTTTTGCCCGTAGAAATATATCTAATTCCCTCTTAAATATATTTAATGAGCTGGCATACACTGCCCTCTGTGGCAATGAGTTCCACAGGTTCACCACTCTCTGAGTGAAGAAATTCCCCCTCATCTCTGTCCTAAATGGTTTAGCCCTTATCCTTAAATTATGTCCTCTAGTTCTGTTCTCACCCGCCAAGGGAAACATTCCTTCTGCATCCAGTCTGTCTAGACCTGTCAGAATTTTATACACTTCTATGAGGTCCCCTCTCAATCTTCTAAACTCCAGTGTGTACATCCCTAAACTACATAGTCTCTCCTCATAGGTCATTCCCGCCATTCCTGGTATCAGCCTGGTGAATCGCCGCTGCACCCCCTCCATGGCAAGAACATCCTTCCTCAGATGAGGCGACCAAAACTGTACACAGTACTCGAGGTGTGGTCTCACCAGTGCCCTGTACAGCTGCAGCAAGGTATCCCTGTTCCTGTATTCTAACCCTTTTGCTATGAAGGCCAGCATACCGTTTGCCTTCTTGACCGCCTGTTGCACCTGCATGCTCGCCTTCAGTGACTGGTGTACAAGAACACCCAGGTCTCTCTGTACTTCCCCCTCTCCCAATCTATTGCCATTTAAATAATAATTTGCCCTCCCGTTCCTGCACCCAAGGTGGATAACTTCGCACTTGTCCACATTATAGTGCATCTGCCATTTATCCGCCCAATCGCCCAGTCTGTCCAAATCGCTCTGGAGCTTCCTGGTCTCTTCCTCTGAGCCCACCCCCCCTCCTAGTTTAGTGTCGTCTGCAAATTTGGAAATGCTGCATCCGACTCCCTGATCCAGGTCATTAATGTAAATTGTGAACAGCTTGGGGCCCAGGACAGATCCCTGTGGTACCCCACTTGTTACTGCCTGCCATTCAGAAAATGAGCCGTTTATTCCAACTCTCTGTTTTCTATCTGACAGCCAGTTCCCTATCCACGCCAATACTTTCCCCTTTATCCCATGAGCCTCAATTTTCCATGCTAATCTTTTATGTGGGACCTTATCGAAGGCCTTTTGGAAGTCCAGGTACACCACATCTACTGGCTCTCCCCCATCTATTCTACCAGTTACTCCCTCAAAAAATTCCAATAGATTAGTCAAGCACGATTTACCCTTTGTAAATCCATGTTGACTCTGTCCTATCCTGTCCCCATTTGCTAAGTGCTCCGCTATTTCATCCTTAATGATGGACTCCAGCATTTTGCCCACAACTGATGTAAGGCTTACAGGTCTGTAATTACCTGCTTTTTCCCTACCCCCCTTTTTGAATAGTGGGGTAACGTTAGCTACCCTCCAATCCATGGGCACTGTTCCCGAGTCTAATGAATTCTGAAAAATCATCCTTAGTGCATCCGCTATCTCTAGGGCCACCTCCTTCAGTACCCTAGGATGCATGTTATCAGGCCCTGGGGATTTGTCCACCTTCAATCCCTTTAGCTTCCTTAACACCATATCCTTAGAGATATTGATTTGCGTCAGTTCCTCCTTTGCCAATGTCCCTATTTTTCCCGATATCCCAGGGAGGTTTTTTGTGTCTTCCTTCGTAAAGACTGACCCAAAGTATGCATTTAGTTGATCTGCCATTTCCTTATTTCCCATTATATATTCCCCCGTATCTGACTGCAATGGACCAACTTTGGTTTTCACCAGTCTTTTCCTTTTGATATACTTATAAAAGCTTTTGGAGTTAGTTTTTATATTTTCCGCCAGCTTGTTTTCGTAAGCTATTTTGCCCCTCTTGATTATGCCCTTTGCCCTCCTTTGCTCTATCTTAAACTGTTCCCAATCTTCCGCTCTGGCGCTTTTTTTGGCTATTTTATACGCCCTATCTTTGGATTTTATGCTGTCTCTAATTTCCCCTGTTATCCACGGTTGAGTCACCTTTTTAGATTTCCTTTTATGCCAGATTGGTATAAACAATTTTTGCAATTTTGTCATTCTATCTTTAAATGTTTGCCATTGTTTATCTACCTCCAGTCCTCCCAGGAACGTTGTCCAATCAGACCTACTCAGTTCCCGTCTCATGGCATCATAATTCCCCTTGTTTAAATTCAGGACCTTAGTCTCTGAGTCAATTTCTTCGCTCTCCATTTCGAGTGAGAAATCGATCATGTTATGATCGCTCTGACCCAAGGGTCCCCGTACAACAAGATTACTGATTAGTCCCTTCTCATTGCACAGTACCCAGTCCAATATAGCCTGTTCCCGAGTTGGTTCCTCGACATATTGATCCAGATAACCATCCCTTAAACACTCAAGGAATTCCTCCTCCTCATTATTTTTACTGATTAGGCTAGTCCAATCTATATGTAAGTTAAAGTCACCTATGATGACAGCTGTGCTCTTATTGCACGCTTCTCTAATTTCCCTCGTGATGCCCTCCCTAACCTCTATTTTACTATTTGGAGGCCTATATACCACTCCTATTAATGTTTTTCGCCCCTCGCTATTTCTTAGCTCCACCCATATAGATTCTGTATTAACTGAGTTAATATCCTTCCTTTCAATTGCATTTATCCCCTTTTTTACTAGCAATGCTACCCCTCCTCCCTTTCTTTTTTGTCGATCCTTCCTAAATACTGAATACCCCTGTATGTTAAGCTCCCAGCCCTGCTCACCCTGCAACCATGTTTCCGTAATCCCAATTAGATCAGTACTGCGCTGCCATGAGGCGCCCATCCCCCACAGACGCTGCTCCAGCCCCTCAACCTGCGGGGTTGTGCTTCTACCATGCCTGTTTTGGCACAAAAGCTAGATGCTGCCGCCCTCCCTGCAGCTTTTCGCTCAAAAAATAACAGCAGCCACCCTGTCGAAAGAGGACCGGTTATAACGAGCGCCCCATGGCTGCGATGGCAATCGGTAATTCGGGAAAACTCCTCTTCATCACCGACTCCCTATCTGGTCGACATTTCCTCTGCGACACCAGGGCGCAGTGTAGCATCCTACCCACGTCAAATCTTGATCTACAAGCTGTGGGGCACGGCCTCTCCCTCGAGGTGGCTAATGGCGGGGCCATTCGGACCTTCGGAAGACAGCAGGTCCAGGTGTGCTTCGGCGGCCAGCAGTTTTACACGGATTTCATCACGACCAAAGTCTCTCAAGCCATCCTCGGGGTGGATTTTTTGTGCGCCAACTGCCTCCTGGTGGATGTACGGCACCGCCGGTTGATCGATGCGGCCACTTTTCACTCCATCCCATGCCACCGCGGTAACACCGTGTCACGCACTGTCTCCTGTGCGTTCCCACCTCCGGACAACTTCACTCGCCTCCTCGGAGATTTCCCAGACCTGACCAGACCCACTTTCTCTTCCACGGCCACGAAACATGGTGTCAAACATCACATCACCACTACTGGCTCCCCAGTCTACGCACGGGCCCGGCGCCTCGAACCGGGTAAGCTCGTGGCTGCGAAAGCGGAGTTCGGCACGATGGAGCAGCTAGGGATTATTCGCCGGTCAAATAGTCCCCGGTCTTCGCCTCTCCACATTGTTCCGAAACCTGGCGGCGGATGGCGGCCTTGCGGCGACTACCGACGCCTGAACGACGCCACTACTCCTGATCGGTACCCGATCACTCATATTCAAGATTTCTCTGCCCATTTGGCGGGAAATACCATTTTTTCAAAAGTCAAACTTGTCCGTGGCTACCACCAGGTCCCCGTACACTCGCAAGACGTCCCGAAAACTGCAGTCATCACCCCATTCAGCCTGTTTGAATTTCTGCGGATGCCGTTTGGATTGAAGAACGCTGCACAGGCTTTCCAGTGCTTGATGGACTCCGTGCTTCGGGACCTCAAGTTTCTATTCGTCTACCTCGATGACATCCTCATCGCCAGCCCTAATAAAGAGGAGCACATCTGCCATTTGCGCACCCTCTTTAGACGCCTCAGTCAACACGGCTCGATCATCAACCCAGCCAAGTGCCAGTTCGGCCTGCAGCAGATTGATTTCTTAGGCCATCGCATCATTTCGGACGGCGCAATTCCCCTGCAAACGAAGGTGGAGGCAGTTACTTCATTACCGCGCCTGCAGACCATCAAGGCCCTGCAGGAGTTCCTCAGGATGGTAAATTTTTATCACCGGTTCATCCCTAATGCAGCTCTGCTCATGCAGCCCCTGTACGGGGCCCTCAAGGGCAAGTCCGGCAAGGATCCGATTAGCTAGACGGTCGACATGGTCCGGGCGTTCGTCGACACAAAAGGCGCCTTAGCCAATGCAACCATGCTGGCGCACCTGCTGCCAGGTGCCTCCATCGCCCTTACCACCGACGCTTCAGACTACGCCATCGGCGCAGTGCAGGAACAGTGGGTGCATGGGACGTGGCAACCGCTGGCATTTTTCAGCCGTCAACTACGGCGGAACGAACGGAAGTACAGCACGCTTGACCGGGAGTTGCTGGCCCTTTATCTGGCCCTCCGCCATTTCCGGTTCTTGCTAGAGGGATGTCCGTTCACGGCTTTTGTGGACCATAAGCCACTAACGTTCGCAATGGCCAAGACCGCCGAACCGTGGTCAGCTCGGCAACAACGTCAGTTGAAGTTTATCTCAGAATTCACCACTGACATTCAGCATGTGTCCAGTAAAGACAACCTGGTGGCGGATTGCCTCTCCCATGCGACCGTTCATGCAGTCCAGCTCGGCATTGATTATGCCCTCATGGCTGCGGATCACGACTCGGGTCCGGAAGTCCAATCTTACAGAACCAACCCCTCTAGCCTCCAAGCAGCCGACGTCAAATTCCATGCCACGGGCACTACGTTACTCTGCGACGTCCCCGTAGGAGATCCTCGCCCTATCGTGCCGGTCGCCTGGCGCCAAAAAGTTTTTGATGCCATACACGGGTTGTCGCACCCTGGCATGAAGGCCTCGCAATGGCTGATGTCATCCAAATTCGTGTGGCGGGGCATGCACATGGATGTTCGTGACTGGGCCAACACCTGCATGGTCTGCCAAAAGGCCAAGGTGCAGCGTCACGTCAAGGCTCCATTGGCCACTTTCGCTGTTCCGGAACATAGGTTTGATCATGTGCATGTGGACCTGGTGGGGCCACTTCCGCCTTCGCACGGGTTTACTCATCTTCTTATAATGGTGGACCGCACCACTCGATGGCCGGAGGCGGTTCCTTTGTCATCCACCACTTCCGCAGATGTCGCCATGGCATTCATCTCCTCTTGGGTCGCCCGTTTCGGGGTACCAACAGACATCTCGTCTGATCGTGGGCTGCAGTTTTCTTCGGAGCTCTGGAACGCTGTGGCTCAGGGGCTCGGTATCAAGCTACATCGCACCACTGCCTACCATCCACAGGCGAACGGCCTGTGCGAACAATTCCACAGGTCGCTCAAGGCCGCACTGCGAGCCAGCCTGCATGGCGCGGGCTGGGTGGACAGGCTTCCATAGGTCCTTTTGGGTCTTCGTACGGCGCCTAAAGAAGATCTTCAATCGTGCTCGGCGGAGCTCGTATATGGCCAGCCACTACGCATACCAGGGGATTTCCTTCTGACTCCAACAGAGCCATGGTCCGCATCCCAGCAGCTCATCAGCCACCAGGAGGCAGCCAGAAGTTTCACTCCAGTGCCTACGTCACATCACGGCTTGCAGAGCTCCCACGTCCCAGCTGAGCTGAAGAACGCCGACTATGTGTTTATCCGCCACGACGCTCATCGGGATCCGCTCAAACCCCTTACACTGGTCCTTTCCGCGTGATAGAGCCGGGAGACAAAACTTTTTCGGTCGATGTCGGAGGTAAACCGGACCACATTTCGGTTGACCGGTTGAAGCCGGCTCACTTGGACCTTGACCGCCCAGTCGAGATCGCACAACCGCCGAAACGTGGCCGACTGCCCACAGTCGCCATGCCAGATCAAACACAACCACCCGCCAGCTCGCCCGCCGTCCATCAGCTTCCACTTCAAGGCTACAGAAGTCGATTTGACAGGCTTGTCAGGCCTCCTCGCCGTTTTACTTTTGCTATTAAAGACAATTCTGGGGGGGCGCATGTGGCGGAGCCACTATGGGACTCCGATCAATTGTATATAATTCCCTTTAATAATATGTTAGCTACAGCCTGAGTCTGTATCTTTGTTTTCACTGTTTACATGTACAGAGCGCGATCACTTTAATAGCGCGGGTAAACGCGATGACGTCACGCAGTTCATCACGTGATCCCCCACCGGCGGGAAAAAATGTGATGACATCATGACGTCAGCCACGGGACCGCCCAAGCAGTCCTCGTGGAGCCTCCGAACTGACTAGACCTATATTCGATGTTCTCCTGTAGTTATCCGTTAAACTCTGTTAGTTTTCATTAAACCTTGTTTATTTGATCGCCTGAGTAGACCTCAGTCTTTTGGATAGGAAATAGACATTCCTACACCAGTACAGTTTTTTTTTAAAAGCAAGCTGGTTTCCTGGCAAATTGGAGCAGAGAACGCGTTCACATTTGCAATGTACTAGACATTCCTTCAATGCTGTCTTCAATGTCTTTGTTTGCTAATTCATTGTATTCTTCAAACATTTTTCCTGAATGAGCTAAGTTCCACCTACAGTGGATCATTGCGCTGAAAAACAAATTTGCCTTTCAGAAGCTCTTTGTTTTTACTGGATCAGATGTATAATTGAATTGATGAGAGATAACACTGACTGCTTGCTGGCACACAGCACAGCATGTGCTCTTCCTCTTGCATTACTGTAGCTGTTGAACACAAATCTGTTTCTATACTCATCTCCACATGTATCTCACCACAGGCAGTGCCAACAGAACATAAACTGTTATTGTTGCCTCCAGCACTTCAAATGACTCAATGTCACTTTGGAAAATCATTCTTTGTTTCTTTGTTCATCTGTTAGTCTCATTACATAACACATCTCTTCTTAGATCTTCCAGGCAAAACTGCTGCAAAGGCTGACACCCAATATCCTTACAAGAGCTCCACTTTTACTTGTACTGGGTGACAAATTATCTCATCTTTCTCTCATAAAGAGTCAATTGTTAACAGGTTTATTCACTCCCCCGCTTCTATGATACCCTCAGCAACAGTGATGTATAATTTGTATTTTGGCAGGTGTAGAGAAAGAGAGATTGATAGACAGATAGAAATACTGCACATCAGTTAATATAAATAAAGTAATTCTATCATCAAGGTCTTTTATTTTCTGTTGTGTTTTCCAGATCTTAAGAATTGGTTGGTACATATGATTAGTGTCTGCTAACCATGTGGTTATACTGTATTCCCAACTTGCTCGTGCTCTACAGTCACACATCCAATCTAGTTTACAGCCTTCACACTCCCTCCAATGCATAGGTTGCTTGATTAACAGCTTTACGCTGCCTCTTGACATGTGATTTGACAGCTCTGCATTACTGCTTTGAATCATATGACCCAGCCACATCCCCTGGCTAGTCTGGGTAGAGAGTGCAGTTTCTGATGTTTACTACAATCCCGTTGCAGCCTAAATGTGACAGAAGTTTTCCATCACTGTAATACAGCAAATTACTGAAGCCATGTATCGCATGACTGTCTGGAATGACGTATGAGGAGAGATTGGGTCGATTGGGCTTATATTCGCTGGAGTTTAGAAGAATGAGAGGGGATCTCATAGAAACTTGTAAAATTCTAACAGGCCTAGGCAGACTAGATGCAGGAAGGATGTTCCTGATGGCGGGGGAGTCCAGAACCAGCAGTCACAGTCTAAAGATAAGGGGTAAGCCATTTAGGACAGAGATGAGGAGGAATTTCTTCACCCAGAGAGTGGTGAACCTATGGAATTCTCTATCACAGAAGGCAGTTGAGGCCAATTCATTAAATATATTCAAGAAGGAGTTAGATATATTTCTTAAGGCTAAAGGGATCAAGGGATATGGGGAGAAAGCAGGGACAGGGTACTGAATTTGGATGATCAGCCATGATCTCATTAAATGGCAGAGCAGGCTCAAGGGGCCGAATGGCCTACTCCTGCTCCTATCTTCTATGTTTCTATGTTTCTATGTCTTCAGGCAAAAATATTATATATCTCTCTGATACTACAGGATCTCAAGTAATATTTGCAATACTATTTGCATATTATATTAGGAAACTTGCTTAAGATTCAGGTGTTACATTTTGGGCCTCTCCGGATTATTTTTCTCATGCCAATGCAAAATCCAATCTCTACAGACCCGTACATGCTTCCTATGAACTGAAGCAAGACTTTGCACAACAGAATCTGGGGTGGCATGCTCAGTGTAGTGTATGTACCTTTAAGGAGAGAACTACTTTTTACAGCTCCTGTATACTGTAGTACCGGCAGTGACCACACCTGTATATAAACCCTGAGTAGGGATCTGTACTGTTAGTTTTAGAGTAACCCTCATCCAGTAAACACCTGTGGATTGTTCCTCTGCAGTCTTTGTCTATTTCTTGAAGGACACCATACATCAAGATTCACAAATTTAACATTGGCGACGAGGCGATTCGAACCTACCTGCAACTCTGCAGAGGAAGGCCGATTCCAGAGGCACAGGCGTCGACCATCCGGCGAGGCGGGCTGGCAACAGGTATGGCGCAGACCCTTCCCACACAGCGGCAGCTAGAGCCGACCGACAGCATAGGAAAAGGCTGAGCAGCGTCAACGGGAGCAGAGAGAGAGGGTAAAGCGCATAGGGCACAGCCGGGGTTCAGGACCGAGTGGCCTCAACGAGAGAGGCGCGCAGGAAAACGCACAGAGCGCGGCCGGTGTTCGAGGGCTGAGCAGCGTCAGCGGGGGAAGAAAGGAAAGCACGGGAGACGCCATTTGAGCCACAGCGGAGAAGAAGGGAGAGCGCGGGAGATGCCATTTTTGAACCGCAGCGGAGAAGAAGGGAGAGCGCGGGAGACGCCATTTTGAGCCACAGCGGAGAAGAAGGGAGAGTGCGGGAGACGCCATTTTTAGCCAGTCTAACCACACCCAGGGATGCCGAAGAGTGGCGGTGTCACAGCGTTCGACAATGAAGTTGAAGATTGGGCGATATATGTAGAACGCATAGAAGTGTACTGCAAGGCGAATGAAGTGCCAGATGCCAGGAAAGCACTGCTATTGTTGAATTCCATGGGTGCAAAAACGTATGGCTTACTGCGAAACCTAGTAACCCCAGAGAAGCCAGTGGAAAAGAATTTTGAAAGCATATTGGCAATCCTACAGGACCACTTAAACCCCACACCGCTGCTGATAGCAGAAAGATTTAAGTTTCACAAAAGGAACCAGCATAAAGACGAAAGTAATGCTGAGTATTTAGCAGAATTCACAGAATCACAGAATCACAGAAACCCCACAGTGCAGATAGAGGCCATTTCGGCACATCGAGCCTGCACCGACCCATATACCACCCGATCCCCGTAACCCCTACACCAACACATATCCCACCCTATCCCCGTAACCCCACATATTTAATCCCCCTAACACTAAGGGTCAATTTATCATAGCCAATCAACCTAACCCGCACATTTTTGGACTGTGGGAGGAAACCGGAGCACCCGGAGGAAACCCACGCAAACACGGGGAGAATGTGCAAACTCCACACAGACAGTCACCCAAGGCCGGATTCGAACCCGGGTCCCTGGCGCTGTGAGGCAACAGTGCTAACCACTTATGCCACTGTGCTGCCCATGGATTTACTCAAGCTATCGAAACACTGCCAGTTTGGAACGGGACGAGCACATACTTTAAGGGACAAGTTTGCGTGTGGGCTTCAAAGTGAAGGAAACCAGAAACGGCTTCTATCAGAAAAGGGTCTTACGCTGGACAAGGCTTTCAGCATGGCAGTATCACACGAAGCAGCCGCACGGGGTGCAGCAGAGATACAATGGAGACTGCAAGAATATGGCACAAATGAAATGTCATATGGAGCAGTGAAGTGTTATCGCTGCGGCAGAACAACACACGACCATAAGGGTTGTTGGTTCAAAGACCAAGTGTGCAGACAGTGTGGAAAAGTAGGACACATAGCAAGAGTCTGCAGGTCGGGAAAGGAAACTAGCAGCAAGAAATCTCCACAGGAGAAGTAAAAAAGGTACATAAGGTGACGAACAGAAGAGTGATACAGACTCCGGAAGCAAGGAGCTGGGTTGTCTGAAACTACATAATGTAATCAAAATGGAGGATCACCAAACTGTCTGGGTCACACTCAAGATAGACGGAGTCCAAGTGAAAATGGAATTGGACACAGGATCAGCCCTAACAGTCATAAACCGAAGGGACTTCAAGCGCTATTCTCACATATACCCTTGAGAGATACAGAGATTGTCTTGAAGACGTACACGGGGCAAAATGTCTACCCCAAAGGAAAAATAAGGGTGAACGTTATATATAACAGCAAGGAAACACCAAAAATGGACCTATATGTATTGCCAGATGGAGGACCACCACTACTAGGATGTGAATGGATCCGGAAGATACAGCTAGATTGGCATTCCATACAAGCACTGACAGTAGATGCCAAAAAGGATGACGACGTCACACCTGGCCGACTGTCAAAAATGCTAACTGACGCACAAGAAGTGTTCCAGGAGGGACTCGGAACACTAAAAGGCATAACAGCGATGATCAAAAGAGAGGAAAATGCAAGCCCAAAGTTTTTTAAGGCCAGACCGGTGCCTTATGCAATCTGCCCAGCCGTCGAAGCAGAGCTGGAAGGTTTGGAACGTTCAGGAATATTGTCCAAGGTGGACTGGAGTGAGTGGGCTACACCCATCGTTCCTGTAATGAAGAGGTCATTGAGTAATACGCCTGGGGAACCAAAGAAGGTTCGCATCTGTGGGGACTTTAAGGTGACAGTGAACCCAGTCCTTCACATGGTACAATATCCGCTTCCGCGGATTGAAGATATTTTCGCCTCGCTATCTGGAGTAAAATGCTTCACTAAGATTGATCTGGCCCAGGCGTACCTGCAAATGGAGGTAGATGAAGCCTCGAAACAGTGCCTCATGATCAACACTCATAAAGGTCTCTACCAATACAACCGGCTGGTGTTCGGGGTAGCATCAGCTCCGGCTATTTCTCAAAGGGCAATGGATCAAGTCCTGCAAGGGATTCCAGGGACCCAGTGTTATTTGGACGACATCCTGGTCACGGGCGAAAATGACAGTGATTACCTCGCCAACCTGGAGCAGGTGCTCACTAGATTGAAGGAATATGGGCTCCGAGCTAATCGCCACAAATGCAAGTTTTTCCAGAAGCAGATCTCGTATTGTGGCCACGTTATTGATGAAGAGGGGTTACATAAGTCCCCTGAAAAGATTGAGGCAGTAGTCAAGGCTCTAGCACCGGAAAATGTGTCACAACTGAGGTCGTTCCTCGGGCTGGTGAACTACTACCATAAGTTCTTGCCGAATTTGTCTACAGTACCACACCCACTGAACACCCTACTGCAAACGGGGGTACCATGGAAGTGGAATGACGAATGTAAACGAGCTTTCCAGAAGTGCAAAGAATTGATCACATCAAAAGAGGTGTTGGCTCATTTCAACCCAGCACTACCAATTCGGTTGGCGTGTGATGCATCACCCTATGGTTTTGGAGCGGTGCTGTTGCACAAATTCCCGGACGGCTCGGAGAGGCCAGTAGCCTTTGCATCTCGGTCACTAACCTCAGCCAAGCGTAAATACGCCCAGATTGACAGGGAGGCCCTCAGCCTAGTGTGGGGAGTGAAAAAGTTCAACCACTATCTGCACGAGCAGAAGTTCACCTTGCTGACTGACCACCAACAACTTGTCTCCATCTTTAATCCAAAGAAGGGCGTTCCGGTGATGACTGCGCAACGGCTACAAAGATGGTCCCTTTTTCTAGGGGCGAGCCAATATGAAATACAGTATAAGGGCACGAAACAGCAAGGAAACGCTGATGGGCAATCACGCCTGCCACTGCGTACGGCGGAGGAAGCACCAGCAGTGGACCCTGTCGAAATATTTTATTCGACTATAATTGAATGCTTGCCAGTAACTAACGCGGATATAGAGAAGGAGACCCGAAATGACCCGACACTGTCTCGAGTATATGACTTGACAGTGAAGGGATGGCCAACACATGGCTACTCACTGTTGCCAGCATTCTCATCCAGAAGAGAACAGCTGTCAGTATGCCAGGGGACCTTGATGTGTGGATCCCGAGTGGTAATTCCACCCAAGTTAAGGGAGGGAGTGCTCAATGAGCTTCACGAAGGCCATCTGGGAGGGGTGAAAATGAAAAGCCCTGCTAGGGATTATGTGTGGTGGCCGGGGATCGATCAGCAAATCGAGGACCTGACAAAGAGCTGCTCAGGATGCCAGAAGGTCCAAAATGCACCACCACATGCCCCTCTACACCCATGGGAGTGGCCCTCCTCTCCATGGCAACGGGTGCATATTCATTTTGCTGGTCCATTCATGGACTCAATGTTTATAATAGCCGTGGATGCGCACTCGAAATGGCCTGAGTTGATCAAAATGTCCTCCACCACCACGGAGAAAACGATTGCATCCCTACGGACCATATCTGCCAGGAACGGCTTGCCAGAGCAGATTTGCTCTGATAACGGACCACAGTTTGTGTCCGAAGAGTTTTGGAAATTGATGAAAAGGAATGGGGTAAGGCATTACACATCCGCCCCGTATCATCCAGCCACAAATGGATTGGCTGAGAGGTTCGTACAAACCTTTAAAAAGGCAGTAAGGGCCATGTGCAATGACGACATTCCACTGCAGCATAAGGTGGACAATTTCCTGTTAGCCTACAGAAATGCAACACATGCAGTCACCAACCAGACCCCGGCCATGATGTTCTGTAACCGAAGGTTGAGATCTCATCTGGATTTGCTCAGACCAAATGTACGAAGAGATGTTGAGAATAAGCAATTCCAGCACATCAATGAGAAGCCGACAAGGAGCTTCAATGTAGGGCAACCAGTCTTGGCCCGCGACTACCGAACAGAGAAATGGCAACCAGGAACGATATGCACACAGCAGGGGCCACTAATGTACACAGTGGATGTTGGGGAGAACATTGTGAGACGCCATGTCGACCAGATCCGAGAGTCACAGGAACGAGTCAACCCCATGTCTCGCATACCTGGTGATGAACCCGACATACCGGCAGCATCTACCCCAGAAACAGTAGCATCGGAAGCTGATGAACCAACCGGCGACAGGGGGCCAGAATCGCCTCCGCACCAAGAGCAAGACACTCAGGAAAGGCGCTATCCAGAAAGGATCAGGAAGCCGCCCCAAAGACTGAATTTATAAATGGACTATTTTCAGTTAATGTTGCATGTTAAAAGTGTTAATTGTTAAATGAATGTTCTGGTACTGTTAATCTAAAAGGGGAGGAATTGTTGTGTATGTACCTTTAAGGGGAGAACTACTTTTTACAGCTCCTGTATACTGTAGTGCCGGCAGTGACCACACCTGTATCTAAACCCTGAGTAGGGATCTGTACTGTAAGTTTTAGAGTAACCCTCATCCAGTAAACACCTGTTGATTGTTCTTCTGCAGTCTCTGTCTATTTCTTGAAAGACACCATACATCAAGATTCATGGATTTAACACTCAGTGTGAGAATTAGGCCCATTTTGGATTTATGCAATGGAACCATGGCATTTGAGAAAGTGATTCATATTTCAAACAGCAGAACATTTTGAAAAAGATGTAGGGGGTGAAATTCATTATCACCAGGAATGAGCGCTTATTTCTGAAAAGTTTGAGATTCAGTGCCAGGCGGTAATGAATCTGGCTGCACTCAAAATTCAGTGTCATTGCTCAAAGAAAGGACAGGAGCGCCAAATCAAGTGCTAATGACTTAGCTCAGTGGGGTTAGACTCAAAGTGCTAAGCAATTTCAGGTGCAGTCTAATCACTAGTCGTCATTGCCACAGGCTCTTTCCAGTTCTTAAAGGGGAGGGTCAATCGTGCTGCCAAACCTCATTCTCAGCATTGCTGGTTCTGCAGCTGTCTCAGCAAGCAGCAGAAGGCCAAGGAGAAGGAACCAGACCACTGAAGGAGGGGTCATTATAGCAAATCAATGGCCCAGGGAGAGAACTCGCAGATTCAGTGGCCAAGCATTGGAGGACTTTGTCCTCGCTGTGGAGAGACGGAGGGCGGTGCTCTACTTGGCAAGTGGCAGGAGGCCCTCACCGCAAATCTTCTGTGTAGTGTATGTAACCGTTCTACCTTTAAGAGAACTATTGTATGTAACCGTCCACCTTTAAGAGAACTATTTTAGGTGTTGCACTACTTTATCTTGGCTGCTGCATACTGTAATACCGGGAGTGACCACACCGGTATATAAGTGCTGTGTAAGGATTTATTGAGCAGATTCGCCCTGACCTTCGAATAGTAAAGTCCTGTTAAAGTTACTCTTGTAGTCTGTGTATTAATTCACCATATAACCCACAGACTTTACAGTGGCGATGGGTTCGATCTTACCCTGCGGCAGCGACACACCCGAAGCAGTTAACGAGCGTCGAGAAGAGGCACCCGCCCTCGTCGTTCTGCTGAGAGAAGACTCGAGTCTGCAGAGCAAGGAAGAAGGAAGGATTCAAACACGAAGCCTTCCATCAGCAACAGGCTGTTATTGTCCCTTCTGCCACGGCGGTGAGTGAGCCGATCAGCCAAGAGAAGCAAGTCGGCCACGTTGACTGTGAGTAGGGGGAAAATAAAAAGAAACGGAGGATAAGGGCGGTGAACTCGACCACGGCCGGGGGGAAGGAGCCAGACAGAAGTCGGGCCCAGAGGCGCTGAGACTGGGGCAGCGTAGGGCACGGAAGCCGCGGTACAAGCGGGAACGCAGCCGGTGTGAGAGACTGGGCTACAAGCGGGAACGCAGCCGGTGTGAGAGACCGGGCTACAAGCGGGCTGGGAGACGCAACAGCTTCGTGAGACAGCTAGACCGCGACCGGCGAAAAAGGCCGGGCAGCTACCGAGGCCACGAGGCGCTGCGAGCGGGATCGTAAGGCGCGGGAAGATATAAAAATAAATAAAACCGCGGAGAACTCAGCTGCAGCCGGGGGAGGAAAGGACCGGACTGCGAGAGGGCTGGGAGGCGCGATTGGAAGCCGCTGAGGGAGAGACAGAGCCCGAGGAAGGGGGAACGGGACCGAGCGAGGGAGACCGAGCGAGATTCCGCCCAGCGGCTGGAACTGTTCGCCGCCAACGGGTTGTCCCCAGCGCCGGTTGCCGGCCGAGAAAAGGGAACAAGGAACGCACTGAAGCCGGCGCGCAGGCTGCGAACTCCGAAATCCAGCGGTCATCGCCCGAAGGAAAGCTTACCCCTCCCGCCAGGGGAAGAAACGCGGGAAGCCGCCAGTAGGCGGGGGAGAAGACAGAAGCGGGAAACCGCCATTTTGAAAGTGGGCGGGGAAGAAGACAAGCGCGGGAAACCGCCATTTTTGGAAAAAAAAGTAACAAACAAATTCGTTGTGGTTTCTCAAAAAGATAGTGAAGATGCCTAAGCATGGTAACATCAACAACTTCGATTCCGAGGTGGAAGATTGGGCCACGTACGTAGAACGCATCGAGATATATTGTGAGGCCAATAAAATAGCAGATGATGATAAAGCTCTCACCTTATTAAACGCAATGTGGGCGAAGACATACGGGCTATTGAAGCATCTTCTATCACCAGCTAAACCGGCGGATCAGACTTTCGCTGATATTGTTGCTGTCCTGAAGGATCATTTGAACCCCACACCGCTGATGTTGGCGGAACGATTCAAATTTTATGCGAGAATGCAACGGAAAGAGGAAAGCAACGCGGAATACTTGGTCGAACTGCGTAGACTAGCGAAATACTGCCAGTTTGGGGAAAATCTGACAGAGGCATTGAGAGACAAGTTCGTGTGCGGGTTGTCGAAGGAAGGAACACAAAAGCGACTGCTCGAAGAGAACGATCTTACACTTGACAAGGCTGTCCTTATTGCAGCATCACACGAAGCAGCCGCGAGAGGCACTGCGGAAATGCAGCTGAAGGCAGTGGTACTCAGCGTGGATCAAATGACTTCGGGTACAACAAAATGTTATCGTTGTGGGAAGACAACACACGACCAGAACCAATGCTGGTTTAAAAACCAGGAATGTAGAAAATGTGGCAAGCTTGGTCACATAGCTAAAGTATGCCGGTCAGGAAAGAAGACCAACAACAGAAAAAAGTCACCGCAGGAAAAGTACAGCAAGGTACACAAGGTGGCTGAGAAGAGTTCAGATGAACAGAATTCGGATTCAGACCCGAACGGCCAGGAACTGGGTAGTCTGAGAATTTACAATGTGAGTAAGGAAGCTGAACTACAAACTATCTGGGTCACACTAAAAGTAGCCGGAGTCCAAGTGAAAATGGAATTGGACACAGGATCAGCCCTATCAGTCATAAATCGAAGGGATTACAACCGGCTATTCTCACATATACCCTTGAGAGATACCAAGATCGTATTGCAGACATACATGGGGCATAAAGTATACCCCATGGGAAAGATACAAGTCAAGGTGAGAGACAGGGGCAAAGTACACCAAGGAATGGACTTATATGTACTACCTGAGGGAGGTCCACCACTTCTGGGATGGGAGTGGATCAGGGAAATAAACATGGAATGGCACTGCCTAAAAGCAATAACGAGTGAGAACTCGGTGAAGACAATCAGCTCAGACTCTGAAACGGATGACGACAAGACCAGCCCAGGTGCGAAAGACAAGTCTAAAATGGACTTGCTGACTAAGGTTGGAAAAACGAAGGAGTGCATAAATACTGATGCTTCAAAGGAGAACAAAGTTTCAGAACAGAATTCCACTGAACAACAACAACATAGTTTGGCAGAGAATTCTGAGTCTGTCCAGTTTACAGACATGCACAAGTCTGAGGAACACCGGGCTCGAACTGAACTCCATTTCAAATTACAACAGCAATTAGAACAATTGAGTTGCCGTCTCGAGCAAGAGATAAAAGCAATGAAAACGTTCTTTGACACAGAGTGGGAGAATCTGGAAAGACAACAGAAACAGCTGAGGGAGAAAAGGGAGCAGGAGCACACAAACCGTCTGCGCAAGGAGGCCAAACGAATCAAAGCTGATTCGGTTTCTGAAGGTGCGTGCTCTAATCTGGTGGAGCAAGATGTTCAGCAACTGAAGGCGCTTGTTAGCAGATTGCAGGCAGAAAAGGCTGAGTTGGTCGCCATGAATTCCGAGCTCCTACTGAAGTTGGGTGCAGCATCACCGGACGATTCATTTGTGGAAATTCGAATGGTGGAGGCTGCGGATGATGGCGAAGTAGAAACAGCAAAGGAGCCCCAGGGCAAGGTTATAAACAGCCCTGCAGCTACTGGGAAACGGATGAGGTCAGAAGAGTCAACGGTCAGCCAACTCCTTCATATGCTGAGGGACAAGACTCTGAAATGGGAACAATTTGGACATGAGTCTAAATCTTCAAAGGAGAGGGGTTTGGAGCTCCCAAAAGTAATTGGAATAGCTGAGGTTGCAACACAGACTGAGAAGATGGCAGCAGAGCAAACCTTGGATGCCAAAAGTACGCTGATTCACGTCAATGTTGAACAACAGAATGCTGAAACAGCTGCTCCAGTAGAGGGATTGAATAATACAATCAATCAATCTCCCAATGAAGTTGAAGTATTGAAATCACGAATGAGGTCAGTAGTAAAAGACTTGCAGGAAGCCCAGAAAAAGCTGGATGAAACTGAACGCATGAAGAAGTCTCTTCAGGAAAGATGTCTGGATTTGGAACAAAAGCTGGCTAACGTCCAGCTGGGTATGGAGGAAATAGAAGACCCTCTCGCTGGCCTAGCTCAGGACGACACCGAATATTACCATGACCTGTTGGACGACACCGAATATTACGATGACCTGCTCTGCCCAGCTTGTGATGAAAACTCCCAAAGTGCAGAAACCATGAAGAATCACCTAAAGTCTAAGGAACATCGGGAGATGGTGGCGCTACTACGGAAAAAGGAGGACGAGAAGGAGGAACGGTGCATGCAGCTGGCAGCTGACAGTGGAGCCCAGAGAGTCTTCAAGAAGCAGAAAAGGAAAAGACGAAGCAGAAGATGATGACCATCTGAACCATTATCACCTCTACCAGGTCACGCACGTGGTCGCTCCGTACGGAGCCAAATCAGTTTGGAAGTAGAAAAACTTCCCAAGGTACTCAAGCTTTTAGAAGTCAACAATGCTGGTTCAGAAGTGACGGAAGTTCAAGCTGTTAAGTCCAGTGAAGGACTATTGGATGAGTCACTCCAGCAACGTGAACCGACTACACCGAGACTGAATCTGTGAACTGTTTTCCGCAGAGACTGAATCTGTGAACTGTTTCCCGCAAAGACTGAATCTGTGAACTGTTTCCGCAGAGACTACATCTGTGAACTGTTTTTACATGAAGTTGGATATATGTTATGTTTAATGGGGAATAAGTATGTTGTAAGCTAAAAAGGGAGGATTGTAGTGTATGTAACCGTTCTACCTTTAAGAGAACTATTGTATGTAACCGTCCACCTTTAAGAGAACTATTTTAGGTGTTGCACTACTTTATCTTGGCTGCTGTATACTGTAATACCGGGAGTGACCACACCGGTATATAAGTGCTGTGTAAGGATTTATTGGGCAGATTCGCCCTGACCTTCGAATAGTAAAGTCCTGTTAAAGTTACTCTTGTAGTCTGTGTATTAATTCACCATATAACCCACAGACTTTACATTCTGCACCATGTGTAGGGAGGTAGTGCAGCAGGTCTCGGGCAGCACTGTGGTCCCCAGGACCCCCACACAGTGCAGGCAGAAATTTAACAACCTCACTCGGGTGGTCAGGGTGAGTCAATGCTTCAACAAATGCTACATACCACCAACTGAACCACAATCTTCACACACTGCGCAAAACACCACTCCCCCAGCACTCACCCACCAACAATCTCCACCTACCAACACTCACACCCACATCTCACACCTTGCACACAATGACAGCTATTCAACTATGGCAGGCACATCTCCCAATCACATTGCTCCACATTCACTCACACACTTTCCTCTCTCTTGCAGGCCAAGGTCATTCACAACAGGAGGGAGCAGGAGGGCACAGGCGGGGGATAACCTCACCAAACCACTTTCTGAGCTGGAGGAAAGAGTGCTGCAAATCATTGGGTGCCAATTGGTGGGCGTCATGGCCACCGGTGACGTTGACCCCCTTACAAGTGTATTTTCATCCCTACTCCTTCTTCTCACATCACACTTCCCCCTTACCCCACAAGCCTTTCCCACTTTCCAGCTAACCATGCTGTATGCATTCCTATCTCCCTTCCTGCACCCCTCCCCTCACCTTAACCCAACTCTGTGCCTGTATGTTTTCAGATAATGAGCAAGCAGCTGAGCAGCCTGTCCCTGAGGGTACCATTGAGAGCGAGGCAGAAGAAGAGGAGGACGAAGAACACACCGCGTCACAGCATGTCTCACCCACAGGCATCAGCTCAGATACTGGCACTACACGTTCTTTAGAGGCTAATATAGTAGTGGGGTTTTAACAATCAGCAAAGGATGACCAAGAAATTGAAAAAGAGGGAGAAAGTAGAATATGAGAGTAAACTAGTAAAAAATATAAAAACAAATTGTAAAAAGCTTCTACAAATATGTAAAAAGGAAAAGATTAGTGAAAATAAAGGTGACAGATGGAGTAGAATGTGAAGAAATATGAGATTATTCACTTTGGTAGGAAGAATAGAAAAACAGAATATTTTTTAAAAGTTGAAAGACTAGTAAATGTTGGTATGCAAAGGGATTTGTGTACACTAATCAGAGAACGTTAACATGCGGGTACTGCAAGCAATTAGGAAAGCAAATGGTGTGTTGGCCTTTATTGCAAGGGGGTTGGAGTACAAGGAAGTCTTTCTGCAATTATATAGGGCCTTGGTGAGACCACACCTGGAGTATTTTGTAGAGTTTTGGTCTCCTTACCTAAGGAAGCATATACTTGCCTTAGAGGGAGTGCAACAAAGGTTCACTAGATTGATTCCTGGGTTAAGAGGGTTGAATATGAGAAGAGATTGAGTAGAATGGGCCTTTATTCATTAGAATTTAGAAGAATGAGAGGTGATCTCATTGAAACATAAAAAATTCTTAGAAGACATGACAGGGTAGATGCTGAGGGGTTGTTTTCTACAGCTGGAGAGTCTAGAACTAGGGTTCACAGTCTCAGGATAAGGGGTCGGCCATTTATGATTGAGAAGAGGAGAAATTTCTTCACTCAAAGGGTTGTGAATCTTTGGAATTCTCTATCCCAGGGAGCTGTGGTTGCTCAGTTATTGAGTATATTCAAGACTGAGATCAACAGATTTTTGGACACTAAGGGACACTATGGGGATAGGGCGGGAAAGTGGTGTTGAAGTAGAAGATCAGCCATGGTTGTATTGAATGAAGAAGCAGGCTTGAAGGGCCTTATGACCTACTCCTGCTCCTATTTCTTATGTTGTTATGTTCTGAATGTGCCTCAACCCCAACTTGAAAAGAACACCTCGTACTGCACGATTGTAAAGATTTTCCATTTTCCACACCAACCATTCTGTTGCCTCTCTGAGTGGGATTGCAAATTAATGCTAGATATGGGATAGTTATGTACTACAGCTCATGTGCTCTAGGAACTGAATGGAGATTGCCCTAACTGATTTCATATATGACCCTTACAGCCAGTAGACAGAGACTTTAGCCAGAATTTTCACTGCCCAAAGCGCTGGCAGCGGGGGAGCCCTGTAGCACGTGGGAAACCTGGAAGTTTCAGCAGCGCATTTGTCAGTGGATTTTTAACGAAGCCACTGCATTAGCATCAAACTTCCAGCTATCTCGACCAATTAGTGCGAGCGAGCGTGATGACAGTATGCATGGGTCTATTTTAGCTGAACTGCTTAAAGGGACCCGACATAAATAAAAGTTGAAGGATTGTCCAGTTGAAATAACAGAGAAAGAAACTACATTAATGGTCCCAATGTGACAAGGCTCACCTCACTTAAATGATGACTTCCTAGAGCTGATGCTGCGTTCTGTAACGGCCCGCAAGCTGACTCCAACACGTCACTCCTCATATTTACTTAACTTGCGGGTGCACCCATTCCTATCTGTTCAGGCAACTAAAGTGTATCCTCAGCATTCTGATTGCTTGTTCGATGACAGCTCTTGTGGTCATGTAGCTGTGATCATATCTTTTCTGGGCCTCATTGTTTGGGCTCCTAACGGGTGTCATCAGCCACGTCTTCAGGGATAGCTCTTGTCTCCAAGGAGCCAGCTGCTAACTCTGCTTCGTGGTTCAAAGAGCTCTGGGCGGGTAGGCTGGTGCAGGATGAAAGCATCATGACAGCTGCCTGGAAATCTTGCACACACCTGCATGATGATCGTTTTGCGATTGCATACGAGCTGAACATTGATGGAGTGGAAGCCCTTGCAGCTGATGAAAACTCTAGGGTGATCTGGGGGTGCCTTGATTGCCACAAGTGTGCAATGGATGACTCTCTGGACTTGTGGGAAGCCAGCCAGAGCTGAAAAGCAGAGCGCCCGTTCTTTCTGTCTGGCCTCATTGGTTGCAAAGTGCAATAATTGCTGGCCGTGGCAAACATGGCATCGGCCACCTGAGTGGATCCAGAGGTGAAGAAATTGAGGGTGGTGGTGACTTTGACAGCCACTGGTAAAGTGTGTCCACCAGGTCCATTTGGCAACAGGTCTTCTCCCAGGAGGCTGCAAATATCTGCGGCCACCTGACACAATACCCTGAGCCTCCTGAGGCACTGGTGTTCAGATGGTCAGGAAGCTAATCCTCTGCCTATATAGCCTGTGTTGTGGGTTCGCCTCCTTGAGCTACACTCCTGTGCTCATCCCCTCTCTCCTGTGGAGCGGCAGATAGATGATGAGAAGGCTGCTGCTGGTCCTGCTGGTGCTTCTCCTGCTGCTGCTGCTCCTGCTGCTGGTGCTTCTCCTGCTGCTGCTATTGGACTGCTGCTCATCGTGGTCCTTATCCATGGCAAAGCTGCATAAGCTGCACCCATGCTGAACTGATGCTCAATAGATGTGTAGTGTATGTACCTTTAAGAGACAACTACTTTTACAGCTCCTGTATACTGTAGTACTGGCAGTGACCACACCTGTATATAAGCCCTGAGCAGGCATCTGTACTGTCAGTTTTTAGACTACCCTCATCCAGTAAACACCTGTTGATTGTTGATCTGCAGTCTCCGTCTATTTATTGAAGAACACCATACCTTAATATTCACGGATTTAATAGTGGCGACGAGGTCGATTCGAACCTACCTACAACGCTGCATTTCCTCCCAAGGATTCGCTCCTGGAGGACAGTGGAAGAAAGTCGAGGCCAGAAGCACGGGCGTCGACCATGAGCAACCGCCCAGTCATCTGGCAGAGAGTGAGCATCGCAGGGGAGGCTGTTGAGAGCTGGGCTTGGTTCTCCAGCCACGACGATCCAGCAACAGGCTGGCAACAGGTACAGCGCAGACCCTTCCCGGACAGCGGCGGCTGGAGCCAACCGACAGCACAGAAAAGGCCAAGCAGCATCGACGGGGTAAGAGAGAGGGTAAAGTGCACAGGGCGCAGCCGGGGGTTGAAGACCGAGCGGCGTTGACGGAAAACAAAAAGAGAGAGAGGGTAAAGCACAGCCGGGTTCAGGACCGAGCGGCAGCAAGAAGAGAGGCGCACAAGAAAACGCGCAGAGCACAACCAGGGCTCAAGGGCTGAGCAGCATCCACGGGGAAAGAAAGGAAGCACGGGAGATGCCATTTGAGCTGCGGAGAAGAAGGGAGAGCGCGGGAGACACCATTTTAGCCAGTCTAACCACACCCAGGGATGCCGAAGAGTGGCAGTATCACAGAGTTCGACAATGAAGTCGAAGATTGGGCGACATATATGGAACGCATTGAGGTGTACTGCAAGGCGAATGAAGTGCCAGATGCCAGGAAAGCACTGGTTTTGTTGAATTCCATGGGTGCAAAAAATGTATGGCTTACTGCGAAACCTAAAAACTCCAGAGAAGCCAGTGGACAAGGATTTCGCAAATATAGTGCAAATCCTACAGGACCACTTAAACCCCACACCACTGCTGATAGTGGAAAGATTTAAGTTTCACAAAAGGAACCAGCATAAAGATGAAAGTAATGCTGAGCATTTAACGGAACTGCGCAAGCTATCGAAACACTGCCAGTTTGGAATGGGACTAGCAGATACGTTAATGGACAAGTTTGTGTGTGGGCTTCAAAGTGAAGGAACCCAGAAACGGCTTCTATCAGAAAAGGATCTTACGCTGGACAAGGCTTTCAGCATGGCAGTATCACACGAAGCAGCCACACGGGGCGCTGCAGAGATACACCGGAGACCGCAAGAATATGGCACCAATGAAATGTCATATGGAGCAGGGAAGTGTTATCGCTGTGGCAGAACAACACACGACCAGAAGGATTGTTGGTTCAAGGACCAAGTGTGCAGACAGTGTGGAAATGCAGGACACATAGCAAGAGTCTGCAGGTCGGGGAAGAAAACCAGCAGCAAGAAATCTCCACAAGAGAAGTACAAAAAGGTACATAAGGTGACGGAGAGTAGTTCAGATGAACAGAAAGGTGATACAGACTCTGGAAGCAAGGAGCTGGGTTGTCTGAAACTACATAATGTAATCAAAATGGAGGACCACCAGACTATCTGGGTCACGCTCAAGATAGACGGAGTCCAAGTGAAAATGGAATTGGACACAGGATCAGCCCTAACAGTCATAAACCAAAGGGACTACAAGCGGCTATTCTCACATTAACCCTTGAGAGCTACAGAGATTGTCTTGAAGACGTACACGGGGCAAAAAGTCTAACCCAAATGAATAATAAGGGTGAACATGATATACAACGGCCAGGAAATACCAAAAATGGACCTATATGTATTGCCAGATGGAGGACCACCACTACTAGGAAGTGAATGTATCTGGAAGATACAATTAGATTGGCATTCCATACAGGCACTGACGGTAGAGGCCAAAAAGGATGATGACGTCACACCTGGATGACTGTCAAAAATGCTAACTGACGCACAAGAAGTGTTCCAGGAGGGACTCGGAACACTAAAAGGCATAGCAGCGATGATTAAAATAAAGGAAAATGCAAGCCCAAAGTTTTTTAAGGCCAGACCGGTACCTTATGCGATCCGCCCAGCTGTCAAAGCAGAGCTGGAAGGTTTGGAACGTTCAAGAGTGCTGTCCAAAGTGGACTGGAGCGAGTGGGCTACACCCATCGTTCCTGTAATGAAGAGGTCATTGAGTAATACGCCTGGGGAACCAAAGAAGGTTCGCATCTGTGGGGACTTTAAGGTGACAGTGAACCCAGTCCTTCACACGGTACAATATCCGCTTCTGCGGATTGAAGATATTTTCGCCTCGCTATCTGGAGGAAAATGCTTCATTAAGATTGATCTGGCCCAGGCGTACCTGCAAATGGAGGTAGAAGAAGCCTCAAAACAATACCTCACGATCAACACTCACAAAGGTCTCTACCAATACTACCGGCTGGTGTTCAGGGTAGCATCGGCTCCGGCTGTTTGGTAAAGGGCAATAGATCAAGTCCAACAAGGGATTCCAGGGACCCAGTATTATTTGGACGACATCCTGGTCACGGGCAAAAATGACAGTGATCACCTCGCCAACCTGGAGCAGTTGCTCACTAGATTGAAGGAATATGGGCTACGAGCTAATCGCCACAAATGCGAGTTTTTCCAGAAGCAGATCTCGTATTGGGGCCACGTTATTGATGAAGAGGGGTTACATAAGTCCCCTGAGAAGATTGAGGCAGTAGTCAAGGCTCCAGCACCGGAAAATGTGTCACAACTGAGGTCGTTCCTCGGGCTGGTGAACTACTACCATAAGTTCTTACCAAATTTGTCTACAGTATTACACCCACTGAACACCCTACTGCAGACGGGGGTACCATGGAAGTGGAATGACGAATGTAAATGAGCTTTCCAGAAGTGCAAAGAATTGATCACATCAAAAGAGGTGTTGGCCCATTTCAACCCAGCACTACCAATTCGGTTGGCGTGTGATGCATCATCCTATGGTATTGGAGCGGTGCTGTCGCACAAATTCCCAGACAGGTTGGAGAGGCCAGTAGCCTTTGCGTCTCGGGCACTAATCTCAGCCGAGCACAACTACGCCCAGATTGACTGGGAGGCCCTCAGCCTAGTATGGGGAGTAAAAAAGTTCAACCACTATCTGCACGGGCAGAAGGTCACCTTGCCGACTGGCCACCAACCACTTGTCTCCATGTTTAATCCAAAGGAGGGCGTTCCGGTGATGACTGCGCAACGGCTACAAAGATCGTCCCTTTTTCTAGGGGCGAACCAATATGAAATAGCGTGTAAGGGCACGAAAGAGCATGGAAACGCTGATGGGCTATCACGCCTGCCACTGCCTACTGCGGAGGATGCACCAGCAGTGGACCCTGTCGAAATATTTTATTCGTCGACAATCGAACGCATGCCAGTAACAAACGCGGTTATAGAGAAGGAGCCCCGAAATGATCCGACACTGTCTCGGGTATATGATTTGACGGTGAAGGGATGGCCAACACATGGCAACTCACTGTTGCCAGCATTCTCATCCAGAAGAGAACAGCTGTCAGTATGCCAGGGGACAGTGATGTGTGGATCCCGAGTGGTAATTCCACCCAAGTTAAGTGAGAGAGTGCTCAATGAGCTTCACGAAGGCCATCTGAGAGGGGTGAAAATGAAATGCCTTGCTAGGGCTTTTGTGTGGTGGCCGGGAATCGATCAACAAATCGAGGACCTAACAAAGAGCTGCTCAGGATGCCAGAAGGTCCAAAATGCACCACCACATGCCCCTCTACACCTATGGGAGTGGCCCTCCTTTCCATGGCAACGGGTGCATATTGATTTTGCTGGTCCATTCATGGACTCAATGCTCTTAATCGCAGTGGATGCACACTCAAAATGGCCTGAGGTGATCAAAATGTCCTCCACCACCACGGAGAAAATGATTGCAGTCCTACGGACCATATTTGCCAGGAACGGCTTGCCAGAGCAGATTTGCTCTGATAACGGACCACAGTTTGTGTCCGAAGATTTTCGGGAATTTATGAAAAGGAATGGGGTAAGGCATTACACATCCGCTCCGTATCATCCAGCCACAAATGGATTGGCTGAGAGGTTCGTACAAACCTTTAAAAAGGCAGTAAGGACCATGTGCGATGACGACATTCCACTGCAGCATAAGGTGGACAATTTCCTGTTGGCCTACAGAAATGCGACACATGCAGTTACCAACCAGACCCCGGCTATGATGTTCTTTAACCGAAGGATGAGAGCTCGTTTGGATTTGCTCAGACCAAATGTGCGAAGAAATATTGAGAATAAGCAATTCCAGCACATCAATGAGAAGCCGACAAGGAGCTTCAATATAGGACAACCAGTCTTGGCCAGCGACTACCGAACAGAGAAATGGCAACCCGGAATGATATGCACACGGCAGGGGCCAATAATGTACACAGTGGATGTCGGGGAGAACATTGTGAGACGCCATGTCGACCAGATCCTAGCATCACAGGAACGAGTCAACCCCATGTCTAGTGTACCTGGTGATGAACCCGACATACCGGTAGCATCTACCCCAGAAACAGTAACATCGGAAACTGATGAACTAACCGATGACAGGGGGCTAGAATCGCCTCCGCAGCAAGAACAAGACACTCAGGAAAGGCGCTATCCAGAAAGGATCAGGAAGCCGCCCCAAAGACTGAATCTATAAATGGACTATTTCAGTTACTGTGCATGTTAAAAATGTTAACTGTTATTTGAATGTTATGGTACTGTTAATCTAAAAGGGGAGGAATTGTAGTGTATGTACCTTTAAGAGAGAACTACTTTTACAGCTCCTGTATACTGTAGTACCGGCAGTGACCACACCTGTAGATAAGCCCTGAGCAGGCATCTGTACTGTTAGTTTTTAGACTACCCTCATCCAGTAAACACCTGTTGATTGTTGATCTGCAGTCTCTGTCTATTTATTGAAGAACACCATACCTTAATATTCATGGATTTAATAAGATGGAAAGTGTAGATCAGACTTACAAAATTCCAAGGGAGCAAAAATTACTTCCAAAGTAGTGGAAATCAGCTGGAAAGCAGTGAAAGCACACTCTCCAGAAGTCTTTCACTTAGGCAAGGAAGCAGGTATGAGGTCTGAGCACGTAAAGGATTTTATGCTTGTCTTTTGGTCAGCTCCCTCAATTTGCGCTGTCATCTTGCCTTGCTTTCACTGGTGAGTTCCAGGAAGCCCAGGATACCAGTGCATCAGTTATAGCTCAAATCTGCAGTTAAAACAGCTCCTTATTACCTCTTAACATCTTTCAATTGCCAACCTGTGTCTCCCATGGGGGTTTCTCGCATGCAGCCGAAAGCACTGCCGTTAAAATTGGAAGTCAACGGGTTCAAGGTGGTTTCCTGACCTGCTGTCAGTTTCACCCCTTTTAACCACCCGCCCGCTCTCAGACGCACTCACTTTTTTCAGGTAAAAATTCCCCCCTTCCCCCCTGAAGTCTGAACTGAACTTCAACATAGGTCTGATAGAAAAATGTTGGCCATGAAGGTAGTAGAACTCCCTACTCCTCTTTGAATAGTGTCATGGGATCTTTTATGTCCACCTGAAAAGGCAGATGGAGACTTGGTTGAACATCTGAGAGACAGCACCTCTGACAATGCAGTACTCCCACAGTACTGCATTAATGTGCCTCCCTAAGTTATATCCTCAAGTCCTGGAGTGTACCTTGAAATGACAATCTCCTGGTTCTGAGATGAGTGTGCTTCCAACTGAGCCAAGCAAGAAAAAATCAGTTACTTACTGCACTAATGCAAAGCAAAAACAATAATGGGATTATTAAAATTGAAAAAATGCTAAAGGAAACTGGGAAAAGATAGATATGAAAATGGACAATAAATCCTTTAGCCATTCAGAAGACTGCTTAAGAGAAGACAAGGTGAAATACACAAAAAATAAGGACTGGATATTATTAAAACTAGAAATAAGGTTTTAGAATAAGGTGCAAAAATAGAGAAGTAGAGAGAAAAGAAATGAAATAAGGGATGTTTTTGTTGTTCATGTGCTTTCTTTATTTAATTGTAACCATCAAAATCTATTTGTACAAATTGCACACATCAATATGCCTTTGCAGTTATTTGTCAAGTGTATCTTGATGGAACAATGACATTAATGTATTTATATTCAAAGTTCGGAGTCTAGTAAATGCTGGGTAGAGCAGTAACTTAAAGCTATTGTACAAAGTTATTTCTGCACTTTGTCCAATGGCCCAGATGTTAAGATTCTACCCAGTGTGCAACTGAGCCATACAGATCTGGAAGTTTCCAGCGTCGATCTCCAATTTGTGCTGAGTTAACTGATCTCAGCTTGGATGGCATTTGGGTGACTACAATTGGGTCTGTTGTCATAAGCCAGGGAGAGTGCAAATCAAAGTCCCTGCTTCTGATTGCTCTCCAGCGAACCTTGTTGTAAAGTGTACCCATGGGAGCAGTAGGGATAGGAGCGGGCTCACTTTGTTGCCCCCCACAGTTGAATAAAAACTCACTGTCTTGGCTAATGTATGAAAAATGGCCACTTGGGCGAGGTACAGGAAGGTAGTCAGCACCGTCGGTGAAAATAAAGCATAGTCCTGGTATGGTTAGCACTGGTGGTATAAATCAAGTTAAAATTCAGACTATGAAGTGAAAGACAGTGACATAATTTGATCAAAGATTTATTAGGAACTCTCCCAGTGTCATTCCCTTCAGTGGAAAAAGTCCAATAAAGCAGACTGATTTACAATATTTGAAAGGGTCAGTAGTTTAGGAATTATTTATTTTTAATCAGAAATACCATCAACACCACAGTGAGCTCTGTGGTAGTATTTGAATTAAAAACCATTCATTCCACCTGCCTTAGATAGCATGAAATGATCCTCAACTGATAGCAGAGATATAAATTATTCAACAAGTTGTACTCATATTCTGTTACTGCTATGCAAGAGATGATTGATAATATTCAGCACATAGTGTCGTGGTCATTAATCTGAGAGCATCAATGAAAATTAGTGCCACCTATTGAATAACACAAATATTGCATACATATGTATGAGTGATGAATGAAGAGGGGGTGTCATACTTCATTTCCTCCTAATAAAGCAGGCAGTTGTTGAGGCTGCCGCGGAACACGAGTGGAGGCCGAACCGATCTGAGGAACACATGGCTTTTTATTACATTCTCTTGAGAGATGGCTGCCCCAGCTATTCTCTCTGCTAAACCCGAAAACTGAATGAGGGCGACGCCCGCGCTTTTGTGTACACACTGAGGGCGACGCCCGCTCCTTTGTCAAGCCTTAATGGCAGCATGCTTCTTAAAGGCAAGGTGCCCGATTTATTGTCCACGGACGGAAAAGTGGATTGCGCCCGTTTAGGTGGCGATCCGCCACACAGCTCCCCCCAGAATCCGCTTAGGAGGTGTGGACGAGATGGTGCGGCGGTCTGATGGGCTGGCCGGAGCGGCTCTTGTAGGATGCCGGTGGACGTGGAATGGCCGGGCGTGGAGCAGCCGGGTGTACTGGCTTGAGGGCAGGTCGGCCGCGTGGCGGTGGACGAGCTACTGGGACCTGCTCACCAGGCTACAAGTGTGCTGGCTTGAGTCGGTCAACCGACACTTTTTCAGTCCTGTCGCCCACTTGTAGGGCAAAAAATTTGTCCCCAGCCTGTAGCACTTTGTAGGGCCTGTCGTACGGGGGTTGAAGGGGTCTGCGGTGGGCGTCGTGCCGGACGAAAACGAACCATGCCTGGTGCAGGCTTAGCGGGACGTGTGAGGTGGATTCGCCGTGCCGGGCAATGGGCACCGGGGCGAACTGTAGGGCCGGTGAGGCGAAGTCGTGGCGTTGCTGGTCGGCTGACCAGGGTGTCATGGCGGTGGGCAGGAACTCAACGGGTACGCGCAGTGGCTGGCCGTACACGAGCTCTGCTGCCGATGCGTGGAGGTCTTCTTTAACCGTGGAGCGCAGGCCGAGGAGGACCCACGGGAGTCGGTCGGTTTAGGCACCGTCCTGGAGGCTGGCTCGAAGAGATGTCTTCAAGGATCTGTGGAACTGCTCACACAGTCCGTTGGCTTGGGGGTGGTACGCTGTGGTGCGGTGAATGGTCACCCCAAGATTGCGTGCGATAGCGGTCCAGAGTTCAGAGGTAAATAGCTGCTGCCTATTACGCTGTACAACAGGCTCAAGGCATCACGCTTAATCACCGAACTGTTTTGTTTGTACCACATTCAGTGGAAGTTCTGTTATCAAAATACGCCACTCAGCATCTAACGTCAGCCCGTAGCAGCCAATATGAGGTTGCACTGTTATCCAACTCCAATCTCATAATTATGGACAGATCTGGAAATTAAGGGGATTTCTAACTTCCTCAGGATCAACTATTAAGAATGCTGAGCAAATCAATAATCTTTTAAAGGCTCTAGTGTGTCCCACTAAGATTTCAGTTATTAAATGTCAGGCTCATACAGGTAGTCAGGATCAGATATCCCTGGGTAACGAGCAGTCAGCTAGAGCTGCTAAATCAGCCGCTCTGTCAGATACAGGGCCACTGGTCTCAGCCTTTGTTTTGCGTCAACAGAAATCAGATAATGACCCACCTTCTATTAATGATGTTTTAGCCTTTCAGTCACAGGATAACTCGGACGAAGTGTTAAGTTGGGCAAGGGATTTTTGCTTTAAAACGCCTGAAGGGGTATGGGTTCACCATGACGGCCGCATGGTGGCTCCAAAGTCTTTACTTCCATGGATTGCCCGATGCGTTCATGTTTTCACGCATGCGGGCAAAGGGGGGATGGCAGACTATATTAATCAAACATGGTATGCACCAGGTATTTCGGCAATTGCAAAACAAATTAGTGAAAGGTGCACCATTTGCCAGGAAATGAATCCAGGCAAGACAAAGAAAGTACAGGCTGCCTCCCACCCAAATCCATCAGGCCCTTTCGTACATTTACAAATGGATTTTATTGAATTACCTCCATGTTTAGGATTTAAATATGTGTTAGTAATTATAGATATGTTTTCAAGATGGGTCGAAGCTTTCCCATGTAAAAAGAATGATGCTGTAACAGTAGCAAAGTGCTTGTTAAAAGAAATCATACCAAGGTTTGGAATACCTATGCAGTTTTCAAGTGACAGAGGATCGCACTTCACTGGAGCAATTATAAAAGAACTATGTAAAGCTTTGCAGATTAACCAGCATTTTCACTGCAGTTATCATCCACAATCCGCAGGACTGGTGGAAAGACATAACGGAGTACTGAAGAATAAAATTTCTAAACTTTGCAGTGAAACTGGACTTAAATGGGTCGAACTATTACCCTTAGCATTGATGATAATGTGAGCAGCAACTAACAGGACCAATGGACTGTCTCCACATGAGATTGTTATGGGACGACCCCTAAGACTGCCATTCTCAGCACCATTTACGGTGAAACAAATGGACATTCATAAAATGGACGAGGCTATGCTAAACTATTGCATTGCATTAACTAAATGTATTTCCAGCTTTCACCAACAGGTAAAGGAAGCTCAAACAAGTCCAGCAGAGGGAAAGTGCCACGACTTGGAACCAGGAGACGACGTCTACGTGAAGGTTTTTAAAAGGAAGAACGGTCTGCAACCACGCTTTGAAGGACCATATCAAGTGCTCCTAACAACAAACACAGCCGTAAAGGTCAAGGAAAGATCTTCCTGGATTCACGCATCCCACTGCAAGAAGGCACCGAATAGAGACAATTGAATTTTGAAAGACTCTAACAATGAAGACGTTACTTATATTTTGTATACTAATCGGACTACTGAGTCTAATATGCCAAGGAGATGAAGAAAGATCCCGAAAGAAACGAGAATTACACGTGAATACTTTTTTGTACATGTCTTACGAATATGCTAAAGCTGTTGGTAAATCCAGTTGTTGGGTTTGTGCCCATGTGCCTATTCACACCACGGGGGGAATTCCCCTAAGATCGATTCCCCTAAGATCGATTCCCTTTAATACATCTGAAACAGCAGAATGGGTGATAAGCAAAATATATACATATATATACTCCACATGCTCTCCTCTTTCTGCAAAACATATTTTCCACTCAAACGGGAACTGCTGGCTAGGAAAAAGAGAGAGGACTCCTTTCAACAACAAGCCAGTGACGTCGACCTTGTATATCACTTGGTCCGCACTTTGGGGGCTTACGTAGAAGCACTTGTGCTTAGGAGAACCCCACAGGTTAGGTATAAACTGTGTGGGCCATGATTTAGTCCTCCTCTATAAGCTGCTGTTCCCTATCTTCTTAGAAAGTGCATAGTGACACCAGAACTGCAGGCTAATATAAGCTGCAGGGAAATTAGAACTGCAGGCTAATATAAGCTGCAGTGAAATTAGAACTGCAGGCTAATATAAGCTGCAGGGAAATTAGAACACTGCAGGCTAACATAAGCTGCAGAAATATACAAAGACATAAACCTGAAATCAAATCAAACACAATTAAGCCCCTACAAGAAAACACGCCCAAGCACTAAAAATAAACAGAAGAAAGACGATCTTAGACAAGGTCAACCATCAATACAGGTAAATCCCGGGGATGGTTCAAAACGGCAAAGAAGTCGGTATCCTTGGCTAAAATCTAAATTTAGGTATGAGGACCGATAGGAAGAGGTTAATTTCAGTTATGTTGTCCTAGTAAGGACAAAAGGGAAGAATGTGGAAGTACAGTTTCTCACTTAGACATAAAATGGCTTCCTGGGCATAGAATAAAATTCATTTAGACTTTAAATGGCCAACAGCATGATTCACTAATCATGTTTCAAGGGAACGAGACAATTTAGGAATGCCACATACGTACTCCTTATCTGTGATAACCTTAACAAGGAGCCTCATTTACCAAACAAACAGCCAAGGACATGAGAAGGTAAACATCGGCCCACAGGCCCAGTTGGTACAGTGAGAGAACAGAAGGAACAGAGAGATCCCATAATAAAGGATTAGTTAATCTTATCCCAAGGTATTTCTGTTCGTTATTCTAACGCAGCCCGGAATACGTTGTTTCAATAATTCGCAAGGTCTGTGCCTTTGTAATCAGTTATGATTCAATACTATGTCATGTGGCATAGAAAGCCTGTTTTGTTTCTGTACTGTATAAATATGATACAACTTCTGTATTACTTAAGAGGTCTGATGTAGCCCTTGACTACACAACCCTTCCCTTGCAAGCAAATAAAGCCTGTCTTTAATGATACTTTGTGTTTAAGAGTCTTACTCGGGAGTCGAGACTTCGACAGAGGGGACGCCGAACCGTGCGACCCAGGTGCTGACGAAGGCTCTGGCGATGTCGGCGGTGGTGGTAGAGGTCAGTGGAATTGCCTCGGGCCAGCGCGTGGTGCGGTCGACGATCATCAGCAAGTGCGTGTGGCCTTGCGACGGCGGCAGGGGCCCGACGATGTCCACGTGGATGTGGTCGAATCTACGTGAAGGGACAGTGAACTCCTCGAGGGGTGCTTTCGTGTGTTGCTGCACCTTGGCCCGTTGGCAGGCTAGGTAGGAGTTGGCCCAAGTACGCACATCCTTGCGAAGGCCGCGCCAGACAAAGCGGTTGGCTACCAATTTGATGGATGCGCGGGCGCCGGGGTGGGAGAGGTTGTGGAGAATCTCGAATACCCGGCGGCGCCAGGACGCTGGGACGACGGGCCGAGGTTGAGATAGGGATATGTCGCACTTGACCGTGACTGCGGTCGGGCCGCAGGCGACATCGGCCAGGCGTAGCCCTGGTAGGTTGGTAGGTGCGGAGAGCAGATCAGGGTCCGTGAGCTGGTCTGCAGCGAGTTGAGCGTAGTCGACTGCCAGGTGTGCGGCGTGGATGGCGGGGCGGGAGAGGCAGTCGGCTACCACGTTGTCTCGGCCGGAGACGTGTTGGATGCCCGTGGTGAACTCGGACACTGCCGCGAGCTGGCGCTGCTGCCTGGCGGACCAGGGGTCGGTTGTCTTTGCCATTGCAAATGTCAGGGGTTTGTGGTCGACAAACGCAGTGAAGGGGTGGCCCTCCAGCAAAAACCGAAAATGGCGGACCGCCAGGTACAGCGCGAGGAGCTCGCGGTCGAAGGTGCTGTACTTGACCTCCGGGGGGCGTAGTTGGCGGCTGAAGAAGGCAAGTGGTTGCCAGGCGCCGTCGACCCACTGCTCGTACACGGTGCCGACCGCGTGGTCGGAGGCGTCCGTGGTGAGCGCTACTCTGGCATTGGGCCGTGGGTGCACGAGCAGGGTGGCGTCGGCGAGCACGTTCTTGGTGGAGTTGAAGGCGGCTGATACGTCTGCCGTCCAATCGACCGCCATCTTGCCGCTCCTGCCCCGGAGGGCTTCATACAGGGGCCTCATGAGGGATGCCGCTTTGGGGATGAAGTGGTTGTAGAAATTCACCATCCCGAGGAACTCCTGGAGTCCTTTGATGGTGGTGGGGCGGGGAAATTGCTGGACGGCCTGCACCTTGGTGGGCAGGGGAATGGCCCCAGCATGGGTGATGTGGTGGCCGAGGAAGTCGATCTTGTCCAGGCCGAACTGGCACTTGGCTGGGCTGAGGATGAGCCCGTGGTCCCTGAGGCGCCTGAACAGGATGCGAAGGTGTTTGAGGTGTTCCTGCTTGGAGGAACTGGCTACCAGGATGTCGTCCAGGTAGACGAACAGGAACTTCAGGTCCCGAAGGACCGAGTCCATGAGCTGTTGGAATGGCTGGGCCGTGTTTTTGAGGCCGAAGGGCATCCGCAGGAACTCGAAAAGCCCGAAGGGGGTAATTACGGCCGTCTTGGGGACTTCCGCGGGGTGGACGGGGACTTGGTGGTAGCCACGCACCAGGTCGACTTTGGAAAAGACTGAGTGGCCGGCCAGTCTAGCCGAGGAGTCCTGAATGTGCGGCACGGGGTACCGATCAGGGGTGGTGGTGTCGTTGAGGCGGCGGTAATCCCCGCAGGGGCGCTAACCCCCGCCTGGTTTGGGGGTGATGTGGAGTGGGGAGGCCCAGGGACTGTTGGAGCGGCGGATGATGCCGAGCTGTTCCATAGTGGCAAACTCGGTCCGCGCGATCTCCAGTTTGGCCGGGTCCAGCCTGCGGGCGTGGGCGTACACTGGGGGGCCTGTGGTGGGGATGAAGTGTTCCACCCCGTGTTTGGTGACCTCCGCGGAGAAGGTCGGGTTGGTGAGGGCTGGGAATTTGGCCAGGAATGCCGAGTAGTCATCCGTGGCCCGGGCGTGGCACTTTGACGCCATGTCAGCGGGTTGACGGGGGGCCATGGCGCCCAGGATGGGGGATATGGTGTTCATGTCCACGAGGCGGTGTCGAGGGATGTCTACCAGTGGGCCGTGGGCGCACAGGAAATCTGCGCCGATGAGAGGGGAGAGTACCTTGGCAGTGATGAACTCCCATCGGTAGCGGCGACCAGCGAGGTCGAGGGTGACTGTGCGGGTGCTGTACGTCCAGATGTCCGAGCCGTTAGCGGCAGCCAGCGCCTGTCCTCGTTCGCCCTTTTGGATGTCGAGGGCGGAGGCCGGGATGATGCTGTGCTGAGCTCCAGTGTCGCACAGGAACCAGCGGCCGGATTTGTCATCCGTGACGTACAGCAGGGAGCCCGCGTGGCCCATGGCCATCGCGGGGGCTGGTACGGGGGCGGACTTGAAGGAGCAGGGAGGTGTGCACCATTGTGCCCTGGCGCCGAACCGTGCGTGGTAGTAACAGTAGCCCGGGTTTGTGGGGCGCGAAGGCCCCGTGGGCCCCATGGCTGGGCCTTGTGGCCGCATGGTGGCCGGTGAGGGGCGCGCCCAGGCTGTGGCTGCCAGGTCCGGAGCGACGTCGTGGCTGGAGTGAGCGGACAGCAGCTTGTCGGCCTCGTCGGCCAGGGCTTCTAGGTCTGTGAGGCCGGACGCCACGATCGCTGGGCGAATGCTGGGAGGTAGCTGGCGGATGAACAGCATGCGGAAGAGGGACCCGGGTGGGCTCTCATCGGTGAGTGAGAGCATGTGGGAGAGGAGGTCTGACGGTGAGGCGTCACCGAGGCCTGGAAGGTCGAGGAGGCGGCAGTTTCGCTGGTATGTCGAGGTCATAAATTTTTTAAGGAGCGCGGCCTTAAGATGTGCATACTTGCCCTCCTCTGGTGAGTTCTGCAGCGCTATCCAGACCTTCGTGACTGTGGAGCTACCGAGTGATGCGACAAGGTAGTCATACTTCGTCCCATCTGTGGTGATGTGTCGCAGCCGGAATCGGGACTCAGCTTGGAGGAACCAGGCCTCGGGCTGGTTTTCCCAAAACTCCGGCAGTTTCACGGAAACTGCATTCGTGTCCGCCATTGCAGTGCTCGGAATACGTTCTGAGCGTCGGGGTCACCAATGTTGAGGCTGCCGCGGAACACGAATGGAGGCCGAACCGATCTGAGGAACACATGGCTTTTTATTACATTCTCTTGAGAGATGGCTGCCCCAGCTCTTCTCTCTGCTAAACCCGAAAACTGAATGAGGGCGACGCCCGCGCTTTTGTGTACACACTGAGGGCAATGCCCGCTCCTTTGTCAAGCCTTAAAGGCAGCATGCTTCTTAAAGGCAAGGTGCCCGATTTATTGTCCACGGACGGAAAAGTGGATTGCGCCCGTTTAGGTGGCGATCCGCCACACAGTGAAAATTTGTTTCTGTAATGGTCATATGCAACATTTTTCAGATACCGAGACCCTGTCTGTCCTCTCAGATGAATATAAAAGCTCCCATAGTACTATTTGAAGAAGAGTAGGGGAGTTGTCTTAGTCAAAATTTATACCTCAACTTACACCACTGAAACAGATTACATGGTCATTTATATCATTGCTATTTGAGGGACCTTGCTGCAAATTGGCTGCCGCATTTCCCTACATTACAGCAATGACTACACTTCAAAAAGTATTAATTGGTTCTGAAATGCTCTTAGGATGTTCTGAGGATGTAAAAGGTGATATGTGAATGCAAATTGATTTATTTTCACATTGAATGACAATAGCTCAAATCAGAAGTGACCTGTATGGATTTATTGTGATCTTATAAGAGCATGGTGCAGCTTTCCAGCTTTACTTATTTGAGGCTGTTTATATAAATGATTTTTAAAAAACTACATTTCTGACACTTGTTCTAAATTTCCTTTGATAAGACGATTATTATTTAACCTTCTTGATGCCATAGGCATGACAAAAGAAAATATCACCTTGGCCTTGACACCCACTGTGCTGATAGATTGATTAATGTCTCTCCTCCAGAAAGCAAAGCTCCAGTAAACTAATTTCATTGTGACATTAGCCTTGAAACAGGTTTGAAGTTGTCCATATAGATAACATTTATCTGAAGTAGCAATTTGCCCATTATTTAGATATATAGGACAAAATGAAAATGACATACAGTCCACAGACAAATTTTGAAAAGACTCAGAGCCATCGGTTTGCTGTAGGTCAGGTCAAGGGCTTTGTTAATCTAAAATCTAATAAAAGTAGTTGCTGGTAAAATGCCACCATGCAAGTGTTACTTATGTGACTGAAACGATTAATGACCTGAAGTTACGTTTGAAACAGACGGCCAGATTGCATATACCAAAGTTTAAAAAAAAATCAATACTATATTCTCATCATAAATATAGAAGTGCTATAAAAAAAGTAGCAGGCATAGGTTGAATATCAGAGACTTCCACTTGCAGTGGAAATGCCACAGCTACGAACAAAGGCTATTTTGACAAATTAGCTTCTCAAAACATATCCTTAGTTATATGTTTAAGTTATTTCATAAGTGTTAAAACTATTTTTAAATTATTAATATTTGTGAAAGTAGTGAATTCGCTATTACAAAATACAGCAGTCACATTTCTGAAGATTTTTGTTCAACAACAACACCTTGCTTTTATATAGCACCTTTATTGTAGTAAAACTATGCCAAGGCACTTCACAGGAGCATTATCAGACAAAATTTGCTACCGAGGCACAGAAAGAGACAGTAGGACAGGTGCCAAAAACTTGGACAAAGATGTAGGTTTTAAGGAGTGACATACAGCAGGAGAGAGAGGTAGAGATGCAGAGACGTTTAGGGAGGAATTCCAGAGCTGAAGGCGTAGGCAGTTGAAGACACGGCTGCCAATGGTGGAGCAATTAAAATCGAGGATGCGCAAGAGGCCAGAATTGGAGGAGTGCAGAGATCTAAGTTTTAAAACGAGACCCAATTTAAATTCATAAAGATATATACGATTTAATTTTAATTTTAATTTGAATAAAAACCCAAGTAACATTAGCTGACATATATAGTAAATTGAATTATATCACAAAAGGTGAAACTCTAAGTTTATTTTATTCCTTTTTTGCAATAGTGAAATAGAACTTACTTTAGCTTTTGCAGAACATTATGCTTTATATAACTGTTTTAAAAATACATTTCTGCACTTGTGCAGCGAAATAAATATATTTGAAAGGCATAAATGTGGAGGTTGATGTAGTGTATGTACATTTAAGAGAGAACTACTTTTACAGCTCCTGTATACTGTAGTACCGGCAGTGACCACACCTGTATATAAGCCTTGAGCATGCCTCTGTACTGTTAGTCTTTAGACTACCCTCCTCCAGTAAACACCTGTTGATTGTTAATTTACAGCCTCCGTCTAGTTATTGGAAAACATCATACTTTAAGAATCACGGATTCAACAGTGGCAACGAGGTCGATTCGAATTTACCTGCAACTCTGCATTTCCTTTCAAGGATTCGCTCCGGGAGGACGGTGGAAGAAAGTCGAGGCCAGAAGCACGGGCGTCGACCATGAGCAACCGCCCAGTCATCTGGCAGTGAGTGAACATCGCACGGGAGGCTGTTGAGAGCTGGGCTTGGATCTCCAGCCACGA
The DNA here is from genome assembly GCF_052327205.1 of Somniosus microcephalus. Classification (NCBI taxonomy): domain Eukaryota; kingdom Metazoa; phylum Chordata; class Chondrichthyes; order Squaliformes; family Somniosidae; genus Somniosus; species Somniosus microcephalus. The sequence goes on along the minus strand of NC_140993.1, from coordinate 186,314,905 downwards.
CGATCCAGCAACAGACTGGCAACAGGTACAGCGCAGACCCTTCCCGGACAGCGGTGGCTGGAGCCGACCGACGGCACAGAAAAGGCCGAGCAGCGTCGACGGGGTAAGAGAGAGGGTGAAGCGCACAGGGCGCAGCCAGGGGTTGAAAACCGAGCGGCGTCGACGGAAAAAAAAAAGAGAGAGAGGGTAAAGCAGCAGCCGGGTTCAGGACCGAGCGGCGGCAATGAGAGAGGTGCACAGGAGAACGCGCAGAGCACAACCAGGGCTCAAGGGCTGAACAGCGTCCGCGGGGGAAAGAAAGGAAGCGCGGGAGATGCCATTGAGCCGCGGAGAAGAAGGGAGAGCGCGGGAGACGGCATTTTAGAAGCTGCAGCAGAGAAGAAGGGCGAGCGCGGGAAGAATGGAAAGCGCGGGAGACACCATTTTGTGCCAGCGGAGAAGAAGGGAGAGCGCGGGAGACACCATTTTAGACAGTTTAATCACACCCAGGGATGCCGAAGAGTGGCAGTATCACTGCGTTCGACAATGAAGTCGAAGATTGGGCGACATATGTGCAACGCATTGAGGTGCACTGCAAGGCGAATGAAATGCCAGATGCTAGGAAAGCACTGGTTTTGTTGATTTCCATGGGTGCAAAAACTTATGGCTTACTGCAAAACCTAATAACCCCAGAGAAGCCAGTGGATAAGAATTTCGAAAGCATAGTGGAATTCCTACAGGACCACTTAAACCCCATACCGCTGCTGATAGCAGAAAGATTTAAGTTCCACAAAAGGAACCAGCATAAAGACGAAAGTAATGCTGAGTACTTAACGGAACTGCGCAAGCTATTGAAACACTGCCAGTTTGGATTGGGACTAGCAGATACGTAAAGGGACAAGTTTGTGTGTGGGCTTCAAAGTGAAGGAACCCAGAAACGGCTTCTATCAGGAAAGGATCTTACGCTGGACAAGGCTTTCAGCATGGCAGTATCACACGAAGCAGCCACACGGGGCGCTGCAGAGATACAACGGAGACCGCAAGAATATGGCACCAATGAAATGTCATATGACGCAGGGAAGTGTTATCGCTGCGGCAGAACAACACACGACCAGAATGATTGTTGGTTCAAGGACCAAGTGTGCAGACAGTGTGGAAAAGCAGGACACATAGCAAGAGTCTGCAGGTCAGGGAAGAAAACCAGCAGCATGAAATCTCCACAAGAGAAGTACAAAAAGGTACATAAGGTGACGGAGAGTAGTTCAGACGAACAGAAAAGTGATACAGACTCCGGAAGCAAGGAGCTGGGTTGTCTGAAACTACATAAGGTAATCAAAATGGAGGATCACCAGACTATCTGGGTCACACTCAAGATAGACGGAGTCCAAGTGAAAATGGAATTGGACACACGATCAGCCCTAACAGTCATAAACCAAAGGGACTACAAGCGGCTATTTTCACATATACCCTTGAAAGCTATAGAGATTGTCTTGAAGACGTACATGGGGCAAAAGTCTACCCCAAAGGAAAAATAAGGATGAACGTGATATACAAAGGCCAGGAAATACCCAAAGTTGACCTATATGTATTGCCAGATGGAGGACCACCACTACTAGGACGTGAATGGATCCGGAAGATACAATTAGATTGGCATTACATACAGGCACTGAAGGTTGAGGCCAAAAAGGATGACGACGTCACACCTGGACGACTGTCAGAAATGCTAACTGACGCACAAGAAGTGTTCCAGGAGGGACTCGGAACACTAAAAGGCATAACAGCGACGATTAAAATAGAGGAAAATGCAAGCCCATAGTTTTTTAAGGCCAGACCGGTGCCTTATGCGATCCGACCAGCCGTCGAAGCAGAGCTGGAAGGGTTGGAACGTTCAGGAGTACTGTTCAAAAAGTAGACTGGAGCGAGTGGGCTACACCCATTGTTCCTGTAATGAAGAGGTCGTTGAGTAATACGCCTGAGGAACCAAAGAAGGTCCGCATCTGTGGGGATTTTAAGGTGACAGTGAACCCAGTCCTTCACACGGTACAATATCCACTTCCACGGATTGAGGATATTTTCGCCTCGCTATCTGGAGGTAAACGCTTCACCAAAATTGATCTGGCCCAGGCGTACCTGCAAATGGAGGTAGAAGAAGCCTCGAAACAATACCTCACTATCAACACTCATAAAGGTCTCTATCAATACAACCGGCTGGTGTTCGGGGTAGCATCGGCTCCGGCTATTTGGCAAAGGGCAATGGATCAAGTCCTGCAAGGGATTCCAGGGACCCAGTGTTATTTGGACGACATCCTGGTCACGGGCGAAAATGACAGTGATCACCTCGCCAACCTGGAGAAGGTGCTCACTAGATTAAAGGAATATGGGCTACGAGCTAATCGCCACAAGTGCGAGTTTTTCCAGAAGCAGATCTTGTATTGTGGCCACGTTATTGATGAAGCGGGGTTACATAAGTCCCCTGAAAAGATTGAGGCAGCAGTCAAGGCTCCAGCACCGGAAAATGTGTCACAACTGAGGTCGTTCCTCGGGCTGGTGAACTACTACCATAAGTTCTTAACAAATTTGTCTACAGTATTACACTTAGTGAACACCCTACTGCAAACGGGGGTACCATGGAAGTGGAATGACGAATGTAAACGAGCTTTCCAGAAGTGCAAAATATGGATCACATCAAAAGAGGTGTTAGCCCATTTCAACCCAGCACTACCAATTCGGTTGGCATGTGATGCATCACCCTATGTTATTGGAGCGGTGCTGCCACACAAATTCCCAGACGGGTTGGAGAGGCCAGTAGCCTTTGCGTCTCGGTCACTAACCTCAGCCGAGCGCAACTACACCCAGATCGACAGGGAGGCCCTCAGCCCAGTATGGGGAGTAAAAAAATTCAACCACTATCTGCATGGGCAGAAGTTCACCTTGCTGACTGACCACCAACCACTTGTCTCCATCTTTAATCCAAAGAAGGGCATTCCGGTGATGACTGCACAACGGCTACAAAAATGGTCCCTTTTTCTAGGGGTGAACCAATATGAAATAGAATATAAGGGCACGAAACAGCATGGAAACGCTGATGGGCTATCACGCCTGCCACTGCCTACTGTGGAGGAAGCACCAGCAGTGGACCCTATCGAAATATTTTATTCGTCAATAATTGTACGATTGCCAGTAACTAACGCGGTTATAGAGAAGGAGACCCGCAATGATCCGACACTGTCTCGGGTATATGATTTGACGGTGAAGGGATGGCCAACACATGGCGACTCACTGTTGCCAGCATTCTCATCCAGAAGAGAACAGCTGTCAGTATGCCAGGGGACAGTGATGTGTGGATCCCGAGTGGTAATTCCACCCAAGTTAAGGGAGAGATGAAAATGAAAAGGAGGGGTGAAAATGAAAAGCCTTGCTAGGGCTTATGCGTGGTGGCCGGGGATCGATCAACAAATCGAGGACCTAACAAAGAGCTGCTCAGGATGCCAGAAGGTCCAAAATGCACCACCGCATGCCCCTCTACACCCATGGGAGTGGCCCTCCTCTCCATGGCAACGGGTGCATATTGATTTTGCTGGTCCATTCATGGACTCAATGTTCTTAATAGCAGTGGATGCGCACTCGAAATGGCCTGAGGTGATCAAAATGTCCTCAACCACTACAGAGAAAACAATTGCAGTCCTACGGACCATATTTGCCAGGAACGGCTTGCCAGAGCAGATTTGCTCTGATAACGGACCACAGTTTGTGTCCGAAGAGTTTCGGAAATTTATGAGAAGGAATGGGGTAAGGCATTACACATCCGCCCCGTATCATCCAGCCACAAATGGATTGGCTGAGAGGTTTGTACAAACCTTTAAAAAGACGATAAGGGCCATGTGCGATGATGAAATTCCACTACAGTATAAGGTGGACAATTTCCTGTTAGCCTACAGAAATGCAACACATTCAGTTACCAACCAGACTCCGGCCATGATGTTCTTTAACCGAAGGTTGAGATCTCGTCTGGATTTGCTCAGACCAACTGTGCGAAGAAATGTTGAGGATAAGCAATTCCAGCACATCAATGAAAAGCCGCCAAGGAGCTTCAATGTAGGACAACCAGTCTTGGCCCTCGACTACCGAACAGAGAAATGATATGCACACGGCAGGGTCCATTAATGTACACAGTGAATGTCGGGGAGAACATTGTGAGATGCCACGTCGACCAGATCCTAGCGTCACAGGAACGAGTCAACCCCATGTCTCGCGTACCTGGGGATGAACCTGACATACCGGTAGCATCTACCTCAGAAAGAGTAGCAGCGGAACCTGATGAACTAACCGACGAAAGGGGGCCAGAATCGCCTCCGCACCAAGAACAAGAACCTCAGGAAAGGCGCTATCCAGAAAGGATCAGGAAGCCGCCCCAAAGACTGAATCTATAAATGGACTATTTCAGTTTAATGTGCATGTTAAAGTGTTAACTGTTATTTGAATGTTATGGGTACTGTTAATCTAAAAGGGGAGGAATTGTAGTGTATGTACCTTTAAGAGGATCTACTTTTACAGCTCCTGTATACTGTAGTACCAGCAGTGACCACACCTGTATATAAGCCCTGAGCATGCCTCTGTACTGTTAGTCTTTAGAGTACCCTCCTCCAGTAAACACCTGTTGATTGTTAATTTACAGCCTCCGTCTAGTTATTGGAAAACATCATACTTTAAGAATCACGGATTCAACAGTTGATTTTCCATAATCATTGCAGATGGTAAGAAAATGTTACTTGCAGTTTTTGCACTGACCTGGGTGGCACATTTCTGGCCCCAGTAAATGCTATCAGGTCAGACCTGATGACATATTTAAAGTGAGCTCCTGGTGTGTAATTCACCACTCAAAGAGTGCCTGCAGATTTATGAGCAGGATATTTAAAGGGCTACAGGAGCAATTTCAAAGGCAGCTAAATTTTTGCTGACAAACCTTTGGAGAAAGATTTCTTCAGTTTGTTTTACAGTCGGCCTGGTATAATAAAGCAATGCAGAGCCTTTGGCTTTTCAGATTCAGCAATAGAACTGCTGCTGCACAAAATGGGAAAGGGAGGGATGCCCTGTTTGGAATTCCAGGGTGTCATCCTCACAGTAGCCCACAATGTTTGCGATTAGGTGGCACAGTGCATAATTTCAGTGTCCCCTACCCAGAGACACTGGTGCCAGCTCTGCAAGAAGTTTTCAGAGCTGAAGAAACCAGCTGAGGTAACACAACACACTTTATACCGTGTAGACAGCTAGATTATGCATGTCTCAAAATGTTACCCTGCATCCTGTTACACATTCACTGCTTTCCCATTCAAAGCACTCAGATAAGACCTATAAATATTTACAATGCACACTCTCACTGCAACAGGTCACAAATTCCATCCAAAACATATCACTGAAATAGTTGACACCCTGACATGTTAAAAGTGCTACATTCAAAAATTCTTTCTCATAAAGTTCTCATAAAGTTTTCTCATGATGTACGTTCATGTGCTTACATATGTGTTGCAAATCAGTCATTTGGATGCCACTGCATCACCATATGTCCTTGCAGCAGCAGCGGCGGCAGTGCGAGCCTGGGAGCAGCGGCAAGGCGGCAGCAGCGGTATAAAGTGAGCCCGAGGCGCAAGTACATCCCACAGCAGCAGCAGCAGCGGCAGTGCAGACCTGGGAGGAGTGGCGAGGCGGCGGCAGCGGCGGCGGTACCAACTCAGCACCGGCAGAATTTACAAAGAGTGAAGCCAGAGGTCAAAAGTGACGTTGGCACAAGGGGAGGGAGCTGATTGAGGCCAGTGTCAGGAGCGGAGAGAACGACGGTACAAGACTTAAAAATCTCACAGACCAGCGGCGGCGTTCCGGAGCCACATCACGATTGAGTGACACGGGCAAGAGGAATCAGCTGATTGGGTGAGTATGGCCAGGTGAGCAGTTATACTATTCTATAGTTTGACAGTTAAGATTAATAGTTTATAAAATTTAGAAGGTCTTAATTTTTGTGGTTATAGTTTCTAAGGTCTGTGTTGTGTATCGGAGAGTGCTAGTAACCAAGGGCCCTTGAGTATATCATTTAATTGTCGTGTAATTAGTGGTATTGATTTGATTTACATTAATTTAAATTAATTATAAGGTAAGTCATGGCAGGACAGCTCGGCCCCGTGGCATGCTCCTCCTGCGCTATGTGGGAAATCAGGGACACTTCCTGTGTCCCGGACGACCATGTGCGCAGGAAGTGTATCCAGCTGCAGCTACTGACAGACCACATTGTGGCGCTGGAGCTGCAAATGGATACATAGTGGAGCATTCGCAATGCTGAGGACATCGTGGATGGCACATTTAGGGAGTTGGTCACACCGCAGGTAAAAGCTGCACAGGCAGGAAGGGAATGGGTGACCACCAGGCAGAGCAGTAGGTGCAGGCAGGTAGTACAGAGGTCCCCTGTGGCCATCCCCCTCTCAAACAGATATGCCATTTAGGATAATGTTGCGGGAGATGGCTTATTGGGTGAAGGCAGCAACAGCCAACTTCCTGGCACCATGGGTGGTTCTGCGGCACAGGACGGGAGGAAAAAGACTGGGAGAGCTATAGTGATAGAGGATCCTATTGTAATAGAAATAGATAGGCGTTTCTACGGCTGCAAACGAGACTCCAGAATGGTATGTTGCCTCCCTGGTGCAATGGTCAAGGATGTCTCGGGGCAGCTGCAGGGCATTCTGGAGGGGGAGGGTGAACAACCAGTTGTCATGGTGCATATAGGTACCAACAATATAGGTAAAAAATGGGATGAGGTCCTAAAAGCGGAATATAGGGAATTAGGAGGTAAATTAAAAAATATGACCTCAAAGGTAATAACCTCAGGATTGCTACCAGTGCCACATGCTAGTCAGAGTAGAAATAGAAGGATATTTCAGATGAATACATGGCTAGAGGAATGGTGCAAGGGGGAGGGATTCAAATTCCTGGGACATTGGAACCGGTTCTGGGGGAGGTGTGACCAGTACAAACTGGACGGTTTGCACCTGGGCAGGGCCGGGACCGATGTCCTAGGGGGAGTGTTTGCTAGTGCTGTTGGGGAGGGTTTAAACTGAAATGGCAGTGGGTTGGAAACCTGTGCAGGGAGACAGAGGAAAGGGAAACAAGGATAGAAACAAAAGACAGGAAGGAGAAAAGCAAAAGTGGAATGCAGAAAAATCAAGGGTGTAAATCAAACAGGGCTACAGGAAATAATAATTCTAAAAGGACCATGGGCTAGATTTTCAGTTGCTTGCGCCAGCAGTTAGCGCCTTAAGAGAAGTGATTTTCGGGCGCTATGCGTGTAGCGGCCGGGCGCAGCGCAGTTTGCGCCCCGCCCCAAATTAAGTTGCCCGTTAGCGCCGGCGCAAAGTTTAGCGGCCGCCCGGATGCGCGCGCAGAAAATGACGTCACATCCTCGTGCAACGCCCTTTGGCCGCCCCGAATCCAAACTTCAGTTGGATCGCCCCATTGTGCGGCTGGCGTCCAGAGCGTTTGTAAAATGGAACGCAACACACCCTGGGGAGCGCAAATTAAAGGGCCCTCCTCCTGCTCTATAGAAGGCAGTCTGCATCTGTTGTGTGGAAGGATCCAGTGTGTTGTTGTGAACGGTGTATTAATGTCCTCCTCCTCCTCCTCCTCCTCCTCCTCCTCCTCCTCCTCCTCCTCCTCCTCCTCCTGTTTTCGCCCCCAGACTCTGCCTTTGAAAAAAGCACATGCACCCTTCCCCTTTAAGTGCTCACTGGCACCAGAGTGTCTGCCGTGCGCTGCGCCCGAGCTCGGGTGTTGCGCTCTGCACCGCCGGCTTAGCGCCTAAAGATAGTAGTGGAACGCCTCTTTTAGCGCTCCACCAACCTCTTAGGGCGAAGCCACTGAATTTTCGGCAACGGGGCGCTACTTTGGGGCGGGCGCTAACTTCGGGCGGGCGCTAAGGTTAGCGCCCCAAAACTGTCTATACTGAAAATCTAGGCCTAAGAGTGTTAAAAAAACAAGCCTGAAGGCTTTGTGTCTTAATGCGAGGTACATTCGTAATAAGGTGGATTAATTAGCTGCGCAAATAGATGTAAACGGATATGATGTCAATGGAATTACGGAGACATGGCTCCAGGGTGACCAAGGCTGGGGGTTCAAAATCCAGGGGTATTCAATATTCAGGAAGGACAGGGAAAAAGGAAAAGGAGGTGGGATAGCATTGCTGGTTAAAGAGGAGATTAACACAATACAGGAAAATCTTTATTATCCGGCACCAACGGGACCGGCGTGGTGCCGGTTTATCAAGAAGTCCGGATTACAGAGAGGTATAGTTAAAAGGCACGAGAGCGCCGTACACAGCAACAAATCCAGGCTTCCCTGTTGCTTAGCAACATGTGCAGGAACTCCGGCCACAGACCAAGCGTCCCTGTTGCTTAACAACAAGTGCACGAACCCCAGTTACACAGCCACAGATCCAGGAACTGCCACAAATATGAAGTAAAACTTACCTGAACCTACTCCTGAATTTTGCCGGTTAACACAGATTTCCGGTTATTTAGGTGCTGGTAAATCAAGAGTTTCCTGTAGTAAGGAAGGATATTAGCTCTGATGATGTGAAATCTGTATGGGTAGAGCTGAGAAATACCAAAGGGCAGAAAACATTAGTGAGAGTTGTATACAGACCCCCAAACAGTAATTCTGAGGTTGGGGATGGCATTAAATGGAAAATTAGAGATGCGTGCAATAAGGGCACAGCAGTTATCATGGGTGACTTTAATTTACATATAGATTGGGCTAACCAAATTAGTAACAATACTGTGGAGGAGGAATTCCTAGAGTGTATACGGGATGGTTTCCTGGACCAATATGTTGAGGAGCCAACTAGAGATCAGACTGGGTATTAAGTAAGGAGAAAGGATTAATTAGCAATATAGTTGTGCGAGGCCCCTTGGGGAGGAGCGATCATATTATGGATGAATTCTTCATTAAATGGAGAGTGAAGTAGTTGAGTCAGAGACTAGAGTCCTGAATTTAAATAAAGGAAACTACGATGGTGTGAGGCGTGAGTTGGCTAGGATGGATTGGGGAATGTTACTTAAAGGGTTGACGGTGAATAGGCAATGGCAAACATTTAAAGATCGCATGGATGAAGTACAGAAGTTTTCATCCCTATTTGGCATAAAAATGAAACAAAAAAGGTGACTCAACCGTGGCTAACAAGGGAAATTAGGGATAGCATAAGATCCAAGGAGAGGACATATAAATTGGCCAGAAAAAGCAGCAAAACTGAGGATAGGGAGCAGTTTAGGATTCAGCAAAGGAGGACAAAGGGATTAATTAAGAGGGGGAAATAGAATATGAGAGTAACTTTCATGGAACATAAAAACTGACTGTAAAAGCTTCTATAGATATGTGAAAAGAAAAAGATTGGTGAAGTCAAGCGTAGGTCCCTTGCAGTCAGAATCAGGGGAATTTATAATGGGAGACATGGCAGACCAATTAAATACATACTTTGGTTCTGTCTTCACAAAGGAGGACACAAATAAACTCCCAGAGATGTCGGGGAACATCGGGTCTAATGAGAGGGAGGAACTGAATGAAATCACTATTTGTAGAGAAATGGTGTTAGGGAAATTGACGGGATTGAAGGCCGATAAATCCCCAGAGCCTGATAATCTACATCCTAGGGTACTTAAGGAAGTGGCCCTAGAAATAATAGATGCATTGCTGGTCATCTTCCAAAATTCTATAGACTCTGGAATAGTTCCCATGGATTGGAGGGTAGCTAATGTAACCCCACTATTTAAAAAAGGTGGTAGAGTGAAAACGGGGAATCCTGGACCGGTAAGCCTAACATCGGTAGTGAGGAAAATGCTAGAGTCCATTATAATAGATGTAATAGCAGAGCACTTGGAAAACATTGACAGGATCGGACAAAGTCAACATGGATTTACAATAGGTAAATCCTGCTTGACTAATCTACTGGAATTTTTTGAGGATATAACTGGTAGAATAGATAAGGGAGAACCAGTGAATGTGGTGTATTTGGACTTACAGAAGGCTTTTGATAATGTCCCACATAAGAGATTGGCGTGCAATGTTAAAGCACATGGGATTGGGGGTAAGGTACTGACTTGGATAGAGAACTGGTTGGCAGACAGGAAGCAAAGAGTTGGAATAAACGAGTCTTTTTCCGAATGGCAGGCAGTGACTAGTGGGGTACCACAGGAATCGGTGCTAGGACCCCAGCTATTCACAATATATATTAATGATCTAGACGAGGGAACTAGATGTAATATCTCCAAGTTTGCAGATGACACAAAGCTGGGTGGGCGTGTGTGCTGTGAGGAGGATGCAGAGAAACTCCAGAATGATTTGGACAGGTTGGGTGATTGGGCAGATGCATGGCAGTTGCAGTATAATGTGGATAAATGCGAGGTTATCCACTTTGGTTGTAAAAACAGGAAGACAGATTATTATCTGAACGGCAATAGATTGGGAAAGGGGGAAGTGCAACGAGATCTGTATGTCCTTGTGCACCAGTCGCTGAAGGTAAGCATGCAGGTGCAGCAGGCGGTTAAGAAGGCAAATGGTATGTTGGCCTTCATAGCGAGAGGATTCGAGTACAGGTGCAAGGATGTCTTGCTGCAGTTGTACAGGGCCTTGGTGAGACCACACCTTGAGTATTGTGTGCAGTTTTGGTCGCCTTATCTGAGGAAGGATGTTCTTTCCATGGAGGGAGTGCAGCGAAGATTCAGGAAGGATGTTCCCGATGGCGGGGGAGTCCAGAACTAGGAGTCACAGGCTAAGGATAAGGGGTAAGCCATTTAATACTGAGAACGAGGAGGAATTTCTTCACCCAGAGAGTGGTGAACCTGTGGAATTCTCTACCACAGAAGGCTGTTGAGGCCAACTTATTAACTATATTCAAGAAGGAGTTAGATATACTTCTTAAGGCTAAAGGAATCAAGGGATATGGGGAGAAAGCAGGGACAGGGTACTGAATTTGGATGATCAGCCATGATCTCATTAAATGGCGGAACAGGCTCTAGGGGCTGAATGGCCTACTCCTGCTCCTACCTTCTATGTTTCTATGTACATTTTTGAATCTTTCTTTAACTCTTTTACCCTAGTCTTGTCTGCTATATCTTAATATATTTTCAGGGGTTTGCCTCTACTCCCCATGGCCTAGAAATTGAGTGCCCTTAGCGCCGATTTTGCGGCGCTAGAGGGCCTAGCGCTGCATTTGGCGCCGGCGCCGAAATTGCCTGGGGCCCTTACACCGCGGTAGACCGGTAGCGCTGCGCCGGCACCGATGACGTCATCGGTGTGCGCAGCGTCCCGGTTGCCATGCCGACGGGCCCCAGCGCCGAAATTCAGTTGCGGCCGCCTCGCCCGTGACAGCCGCAACTAAGACTCTGGCAACAGAGTCTTACGAGTCTTTGCGCCGGCGCATTAAAGGCCCCGCGGCGGCCGGCCGTTTTCCCGCCGGCCGCCTGGCCGCAGCTCCCTCCCCGGACTTCCCCCCCCCCACCGGAACAGAAGCAAGCCCGGCACTTGTCCGAGGTGCTGGGCTCATTTTTTAAAAGATTTTCGCGGGCCGCGATCGGGTGCAGGCAGCTCCTCCTTAAGGGAAGGAGGAGGCCTGCACTTCCCGAGCCTGCCGCACCGCATCGGGTGCCGCAGCGCCGGAATTGCGGCGCGAAACGGCAGTTAGCGCCGATGTACCGCCGCAAAGACCCTTCAGTAGCGCCGGCAGCCGTTTGGGCGCGGCACTGCTGAATTTTTGGCGCGCGCAGGGGGACTTAGTGCCGGCACTAACTTCCGGCGCTAAAGCCCTGGCTAAGCCAAAACTCAATTTCTAGGCCCATATCTTTGAGAGTGTCTACCCTTGTCTTGAAATTCAACTAACCTTTTGGTAATATGCCCAGAAAACAAAGAGCAAGTTACTGGACTAATCTTACGCCCTTACAAAATCTCACTTTGGTCTTCGAAAGAGGTAAAGCATCTCAACAGATCTATTTTAAAATTTAAAATAGCAAGTGAATTTATTTTACAAAAGATGAACAAGCACACAAGAAACAACTGCAACATAGTCTCAGGCAGAAGCCAGCATCTCACAGTACTCAACATCACTCATCCACCCTGTTGCAACCTCCAGCCTAGGTACATCCACCCCAGAGGATTTAGTTAGTGATTTAGAGAGAGGGACACCTGGTGAAGCACTGAGCATGAGTGAGGAGGAGCAAGTGGAGGTGATGTTTGAGGAGCATGAGCATGCTGACCACAGGGCCTTGCACAGCAGCAGAGTGTAGAAATCCTGCCCTCGTAGACTTTTTCTTAAGCAAGTTGTTATCTGATCATAATCATCATATGGAGCTATTTAATGCAGTCCAATGCACCCTACATGTTGTGGTGATGAATGAGGAGGAGTCCACTAGTTCCATGTATGCACTCATGCAAGAAGGTTTATCAGTATTCCAATCCACTATGGAACACCAAGTATGAACAGTTTTGATCCCAGTGGAAGTGTCTTTGCTCAATGCTCAGACTACAGTTATATAGATCATGAATGACAACCTTCAACAATGATTATTTTCAGGGTTTTATATTTTTGCACTTTAGGGTTGATTTTGTGATTCAATGGGCTAGATTTTCAGTTGCTAGCGCCAGCAGTTAGCGCCTTAAGAGAAGTGATTTTCGGGCGCTATGCGTGTAGCGCCCGTGCGCAGCGCAGTTTGCGCCCCGCCCCAAATTAAGTTGCCCGTTAGCGCCGGCGCAAAGTTTAGCGCCCGCCCGGATGCGCGCGCAGAAAATGACGTCACATCCTCGTGCAACGCCCTTTGGCCGCCCCGATTCCAAACTTCAGTCGGACCGCCCCATTGTGCGGCTGGCGGCCGGAGCGTTTGGAAAAAGGAACGCAACACAACCAGCGCGGGCCCCGGGGGGCGCAAATTAAAGGGGATGTGCTCTCCAGTATAAAGGCCAGCCTTTTTTCAGAAAACACTCTTGTGCAACGCATTTCTGGAGACACAACAAGGAGGATAGCTAACTGGTTTCAAGCAGCAAGAGCTCAGGTATTTTTGGACTCAGGCCAGAGCGCTGCAAGTGGCCTTTTGGAAATTTGAGTGTTTGCCAGGATTTGATGGGGGTTGCATGGGGTGCCAACGCGGAGCTGCAGCTCCATGTCCATAGGGCTCGCAGACGCATTGTGAGAGGGGCAGCCCTGGCTAGAGGCAGAGGGGGCTACAGGCGTCGGCCACGTAGGCCTTACCCAGTCAGGCTATACCGCCAGCAGCGCTCCTACCTAAACATGAGTGCCGCGCGATGTGTTAAAAGGCTCCGATTCCGAAAGGAGGTGATTGCAGAGATCTGCCACCTGCTTCGCCGAGATCTGCGGCCAAAGCTCAGGTGCAGGACGTCTCTGTCGGTGGAAGTGAAGGTGACGGTGGCATTGAACTTCTATGCCACCGGCTCCTTCCAATACGCTGCTGGGGACATAGCAAACATCTCCCAGTACGGCGCGCATCGCTGCATCCGCCAGGTGACCGAAGCACTGTTCAGAAGGAGAAGCCAATTCATCTCCTTCCCCATGGCCCTGGAGAGCCAGCATCAGCGCGCATTGGGATTTTCCAGACTCGGGGAATTCCCCTTGGTGCAGGGCGCCATTGACTGTACGCATGTGGCTTTGCGGGCCCCTCTGGAGCATGGCGAGCAGTATCGCAACACAAAGCGCTACCATTCTCTGAATGTGCAGCTGGTGTGTGACCACAAGCAGCGCATCATGGCAGTCAATGCCAGCTTCCCAGGCAGCAGCCACGATGCCTTTATCCTGCGGCAGAGTACTGTGCATGACATGTTCCAGGCACAGCCTCCCCCAAGAGGATGGCTCATCGGGGACAAAGGCTATCCTTTGTGCACCTGGCTCATGACCCCGCTCCGCGCGCCCAGGACCGCTGCTGAAGAGGCCTACAACGAGAGCCATCAAACCACCCGCAACATCATCGAGCAAACTATTGGGGTCCTCAAGCAGCGGTTCCGCTGCCTTGATCGCTCCGGAGGAGCTCTCCAGTATTCGCCGGACCGGGTCTCCCAATTTGTGGTGGTTTGCTGCATGCTACACAACCTGGCTATCCGCAGGACTCAGGCACTGCCACCTGACGTTGGACCAGCACCTCAGGAGGAGGAGCAGGAGGAGCATGAGGAGGAGGAGGAGGAGGAGCAGGAGTACGTTCCCAGGAGGGAGCGACCAGGGCCAAGGGCCGCACGACGCCACCTTATTACACGGTACTTCTAAGCCCCCTGTCAGGGAATGGCCAGGGGCCATGAGGGAAGATGAATGCAGCCGCTCCGCAAGCCCTCAGCCGGCGAAGCCAACAAACACTAAGAAGAACAACCATGGAGACTGCATGAATAAAGATAATTATTTATTACACAAAAATGAAAAGCCCTTCCCACATGAATCCCCAAAAACAATAAACGAGCCCCACAAAAAGCCCAACAAATGACTCACTCCCACAAACTGGGGAGGAGTCACTCCACATTTCTTCAAACCGGGCCTCAACGTCGGCCTAACGCAAAAAATAAGCCCTCCAACAACACAACCATGGGCAAAATAAAGATGGCCACCGCCATATAAAAGGAAAGCTGGCAACACCCTCTACTGAGTGGCCCGCGAGAGCGAGACCTTGCCCAGCCTTTTGCCTCCCCTGCCCGGCCTGCTGCTCCTTCGCAAGCTCTGCCCAGTGGCTGCTGCGAGGCTGGGGGAAGGCGCCTGAGGCTCAGATGCCCTTCCGCCAGATGCCGCTGGGGGGCGGCCTACACGGCGTTTGGGCCTCGAGGGGCCGTCTGCTGAGTGGCGCACCTGAGCCTGGCCACCATCAGCTGCAGCCGCTTGCCCTTGACGCCCCAGTGGGGGAATGGCGGCGACGGATGGCGCAATGTGGGCCAGCTGGCGTCTGGGATGCACTGGCTGGTGCTGTGGTGCGGTGGCACTCGGCCGGGCCCGCACTGCAGGATCCGCAACAATCAGCCGAGGGGCGGCTTGCTGGGATGGTCCAGCGCGGCGGCTGCCCTGGCGATGCCTGCCTGAGACAGCGCGTGTGGCAGCAGTGAGTGCCCCTGTTGTCCTGGTGTGCGCCCGCATCACATCCGCCAGGGTCTTGACGGCATCAGTCAGCATGCCGCCACTCGCGGCAGTTGCTGCCCCGAACTCGCGCACACTGGTCGCCAGCGACTCGATGGCCTCAGGCATGCGCCCCACCACGCTCATGAGCTCCGTGTGGCGCCGGTCCGAATCCTCGGCCATCTTATCCAGCTTCCGCACCTCCTCCGAGGTGAAGGTGTCCAGACTGGAGTCGCGACTCTCCCGCTGGGGAGGAGGGGGCCGAACTAGGGGACCCTTGCCACGTTGGTGGCGGCGAGTGTGCCGATCAGCAGCACTCCCCTCTGATCCTTGCCCCCTTTGGGGGGAAGGCCACGGGCCACGCGCACGGCTCCTGGGTGGCTGGACGCCACTGGTCCCAGAAGCTGCATTGCCCTGCGACAGTTCCTCCAGGCACTCGTCCAGTGAGGAGGTGTCAAGCATTTCCTCCTCTCCTGCGGGACGTGACTGTTCCCCCGATGGTCCGGCTTGCTTCTCCTCCTCCTCCTGCTCGGAGGTGCTGTCACTGGCAGCTTCAGGGTCCTGGTCATCACCAGCTGAAAGCAGGAATGCACAAGAATAGCTTCAGAGTGAGGAGACGGCGTCAGCGAGGGAGTTAGGACTGGTGGCATTCAGCGCATTGGTGGGACAGTGGCAAAGGAGGTAGCTCGGATGGGCCAGTGCGACGCGAGAGGGCCAAAAGGCGAGGTCCTTACCATTGCCGGGCAGTGGAGGGTCGGCTACTCCGCACGCTGTGGGGACGATCACACGGGCTCCCATGAGCACACACACGCGCTCCTCCAGCCGAGTGAGCTTCTGCAGCTTGGCGTGGCCACCCCTGGCACGGGCCTGGCGATTAAAGGCTACTTTAGCCTGCAAGAGAAAGGACAGGCTGTAAGTGCGCAGTGTAGCCCTGATGTAGTGTGCACTGCCTCCCATGGTGGAATAGCTTGGCCAGAGTGAAGCCCTGATGTAGTGTGCACTGCCTCCCATGGTGGAATAGCTTGGCCAGAGTGAAGCCCTGATGTAGTGTGCACTGCCTCCCATGGTGGAATAGCTTGGACAGAGTGAAGCCCTGATGTAGTGTGCACAGCCTCCCATGGTGGAATAGCTTGGCCAGAGTGTAGAGTGCCGAATGGCCAATTGATGCTCATGACTGTCCCAATGCTGCTGGCTGAGGGCTGGCCAATAGGACTTTCAGCTCCCTTTGCCCATCATGTCAGGTGTACATGCAAGAATGAGGAGGAGACTGGAAAGGGTACTCACCCTGACAATCCTGGTCAGGTCATTGTATTTTTTACGACATTGTTTGTGGGTCCTGGGGGCATCGCCGGTGAACGTCACCCTCTGGGCGATCTGCTTCCAGGCTTTGGTGTAGTCGTGGTGGGTTGGATTCCTCCCACTCTCTGGGAACAAGATCTTGCGCCTCACCTCCAGAGCTGTGACCATTATGTCCAGATCACCCTCTGAGAAGCGCAGGGCACGCTGACGGGCCTTCTCTGGCGTTGCCATGACTCCCTGGGGCTGAGCAGCAGTGTTGAGGCCTCTTTGCAAGGCTGCAGTGTGCAGGGCGTGGCAGCAGACCAATTCGTCCCTTCCCCCTTTAAGAGCTGGTCGGCGCCACGGGGTCTGCTGTCAGTCCAAAAATGACCGCACCCGCGCTGCGCCCCGCCTGGGCGCTATCCCTCTGGACCGCCGGCTTAGCGCCTAAAGATAGTAGTGGAACGCCTCTTTTAGCGCTCCACCAACCTCTTAGGGCGAAGCCACTGAATTTCCGGCAACGGGGCGCTACTTTGGGGCGGGCGCTAACTTCGGGCGGGCGCTAAGCTTAGCGCCCCAAAACTGCCTATACTGAAAATCTAGCCCCATGACTCCAGCGGGGAAGCTGACTTTGAAGGGAGTACGGGTCAGAGATTAGGCTACAATGTTGTAGCCCTAATTGTTACAACCGTACTCACTTTAAATTTCATTCCCTGCTGGGAACATGGAATCAAATGTAATTGTTTTAGCTTTGTCCAGAGACTTATTTATTTGGGAATCCTGCAATACAGATGAATTGCAGTGCCCTTTTATTCTCTGTTGTTCCAGGGAAAGAGTGATGAAGGTGTTTGTCCTAGTGAGCAAAGCATCAGTGATCTGCCTGATGCATCTGATTGATTTTGCTGATGTCCCTTTTTGTAGCATGGAAGAACCCAAAGGCTTAGATTTTGAGGGAACTTGTGACCTTTACTGTCACTAGCAAAGCAGTTCCTGTGGTTTCTGTTGTCTGCAGATCAACTTGCAGTAGAAGACAGAACTTTGACAATACCTTCTTGGTGAAACTTAGCCTGTGAAGGCAATATTGGTATTTCCAGAGAGTTCAGCTTGGATCTGTAAACAGTAGATTAAACACAGCTTAGTGGATACCAGCAAGGGGACAGCTGGTGTGAAACATTGAATGCTGCGCATGTTTTTACAATTTAGTTTGTAGCAATCAAAATTCAAACAGCTTGGCCTAGAAATTCAGTATAGCCACGTTTGGGGCGCTGCAGCCGGGCTTTCGCTAAATTTTGCGCCCGGCGCAACTTAGCGCCACCTTCGCCGATATTCAGTTGCAACGCCCCAAGAGGTTGCTGCTGCGCTAAAGCAGGCGATGCACGACCATCATTAGGCGCTAAGCCGGCGATCCAGGGCGCTAACACCGAGGGCGGGCGCAGCGCAGGTGCGGCGAGTTGCTCATTGAGGGCAGACAGTCAGGTGCCGGTCAGCTCTTAAAGGGGGAGGGTGGAATTGTTTGGCTGCCACGCCCTGCACACTGCAGCCCTAAAGCAAGGCCTGAACACTGCTGCTGGAACTGCTCCACGCCCAGGAGAATGGAGAAGGCCAGGGAGAGAGCGCAGCGCTTCGGCGAGGGTGACCTGAGGGTGCTGGTTGGCGCAGTGGAGCGCAGGCGCCATGTCCTCTTCCCTGAGGGTGGCAGGAGGCCGCTGCCCACCGAATATCGCAAAGCCTGGAGGGAGGTGGCAAACAGGGTCACGTCCAACAGCATGGTTGGCAGGACTCCAACCCAATGCCGGAAAAAATTCAACGACCTCACTCGGATTGTCAGGGTGAGTACCCTTTCCAGTTTCCTCCTCATCCCTGCATGTGCACCTCACTTTATGGCCTAAGGGACTTGAAAGCCCTAATGCCCAGCCCTCGTCCAGCAGCTATGGGACTGTCATGAAAAGCACTTGCACATTCAGGACTTCACACACTGCCAGGGCTATTCCACCATGGGAGGCAGTGCAGGCAAGATCAGGACTTTATACACTGTCGGGGCTATTCCACCATGGGAGGCAGTGCAGGCAAGATCAGGACTTGACACTGTCAGGGCTATTCCACCATGGGAGGCAGTGCAGGCAAGGTCAGGGCTTCACACTGTACTTAGAGGCCGTCCTTTCTCTTGCAGGGCAAGCTGGCGCATAACAGAAGAGAGCAGCGACAGACCGGAGGAGGCTGTCCTGACCTAAAATAGCTCAGCGACCTAGAGCAGCGAGTGTAGCGGATCATGGCAGGCCGGCTGATTGGCCCCGTCGTCACTGGAGATGCCGACCCGGTTCTGGGCACCAATGGTAAGGTCATCACCTTTTTGACCTCTCTCTTTCCACTTGCGCCTCATACCAGCATCCTTTGCCACTCTCGAACCAATGCAGTGCACAGCAGCACTCATGCCTCCCTCGCTGCCGCCTTGTCCTCACTCTAAAGCAACTCTTGTGCCTCCCTGCTTTCGGATGGTGAATCACCAGGTGAGGAGGCGGCCCCTCATGCTGGCACTGTGTCGGAGTCAGACATAGAGGAGGAGGACGAGGAAGTCAGCCCAGCAGGGACACCCTCAGCCGAGGCAGCCCATGGCCATGATGGTGACACGTCTTCCCTGGAGGGGAGCAGGGGGGAAGGGTCGGAGGAGAGTGAAGCTCCAGGGCCCAGTGGGCTGCAGCAACGCGGGAGGGGTGGGGAAGCTCGGCGGCCTTCTCCCCAGAGGGTGAGTGCGGCCTCCAGTCCTGCTACGGTGAGCGCAGAGGAGGTGCGTCTCCTAGCGGAAATGGGCACCCAGGCTGAGCGCAGGCACACTGAGCTCATGGCTGCCGTGGCAAGGATGCCTGACTCCATAGAGTCACTGGCAAGGAGTGTGCAGGAATTCAGTGCAGCACAGGCCAGGAGTCTGCAACAATTCAGTGCAGCACAGGCCAGGGGTCGACTTCGCGGCAGCACAGGCTAGGAGTCAGCAGGACTTCGCTGCATCACAGGCGGCTTCTAGCCAAATGCTCAGTCGTGCCGTGCATTCATTGGCTGTTGTCATGCAAACACAAAGCAGGGCCACACGGGCACTAACTGCTGCCACCCTCGCTGGATCGGCCAGGCATCGCCGGGGCACTCGCCGCGCCGCAGCAGCCCAGCAGTCTGTGCTTCAGCAGATTGCTGCGCATGCTGCAGTGCTGGCCCGTGCGAGTGCCAGTTTATCAGCTGACCAGGGAGTGCCTGTGCTCTGTCAGGTTGGCAGCATTCCTGCTGCCAACACTGCCACTCCTCCACTGTAGCTGTCACCAGCCGCAGGACAGACTGCTGCCGCCCAAGCAGAGTTGGAGCAGTCAGCAGCCGGCCCCTCCAGGCCCAGAGCTGGTCCAGGCTGACCCCCAAGGGCATCTGCCGTCTCGCCATCTGACCCTCAGCAGCCTTCCCCCAGCCTTGCTGCAGCCACTGGGGTCCCATTGCGGAGGAGCTGCAGGGCGGGTAGGGGCCAGTCACAGAAGCGAGATGGATCACCTTCGCTGGGGAAAAAGTAGTAGGTGTTGCCAAATGTGCTGTTTTATATATAAAGGCCGAGACTGGTGTAATTGTTTTATATATAAAGCCCGAGACTGGTGTATTTGTTTTATATATAAAGGCCGAGACTGGTGTAATTGTTTTATATATAAAGGCCGAGACTGGTGTATTTGTTTTATATATAAAAGCTGAGACTGGTGTAATTGTTTTATATATAAAGGCCGAGACGGGTGTAATTGTTTTATATATAAAGGCTGAGACTGATGTATGTGTGTTTTTTGCGGGGGTTTCTCTCCATTAGTTTGTCATGTGGGAAGGGCACAGAGGTCTCACAGTAAAAAAATGTCTTAAATCGCACTGTCCATGTTTGCTTTTGGAAGCCTTGGTTGCCTTGATCGGCTGAGGGCTTGTGGAGCGGCTACATTCATCTTCTGTCATTGGCACAAGCCATTCCCTGAGAGGGGGCCTAGAACCGAGTTGCAATAAGCCGCCGACGGGCGGCCCTTGCACTTTCTGCCTCCCTCCCGTGCTGGTGCTCCTCCTCCTCCTCCTCCTCCTCCTCCTCCTCTGGTGGTCCTCCAATGTCTGCTGGCAGTGGCTGAGTCCTGTGGATAGCCAGGTTGTGCAGCATGCAGCACACGACAATGAAATGGGAGACTCGCTCAGGCGCGTACTGTAGGGCTCCCCTGGAACGATCCAGACAGCGGAACTGTTGCTTCAGCACGCCGAATGTTTGCTGAATGATGTTCCTGGTTGCTTGATGGCTGTCATTGTATCGCTCTTCAGCAGGGGTGCTGGGCGCACGGAGTGGGTTCATCAGCCAGGTGCACAAAGGATAGCGTTTGTCCCCGAGAAACCAACCTCGTGGGTGAGGCTGGGCCTCGAACATGTCTGCCACAGAAGTCTGGCGCAGGATGAAGGCATCGTGCTGCTGCCTGGAAAGCGGGCATTGACAGCTAGGATGAGTTGCCTGTGGTCACACACCAACTGCACGTTAAGCGAATGGTAGCCCTTCCGGTTGCGGTAATCCTCGGCATTCTCTAGAGGTGCCCGCAAAGCCACATGCGTGCAGTCAATGGCACCCTGCGCCATGGGGAAGCCCGCTAATGCTGCAAAGCCCATTGCACGCGCTTGCTGCTTGTCCACGGTCATAGAAACATAGAAATATAGAAGATAGGAGCAGGAGTAGGCCATTCGGCCCTTTGAGCCTGCTCCGCCATTCAATGAGTTCATGGCTGATCATCCAAATTCAGCACCCTGTCCCTGCCTTCTCCCCATATCCCTTGATCCCTTTAGCCTTAAGAAATATATCCAAATCTTTCTTGAATATACTTAATGAACTGGCCTCCACCGCCCCCTGTGGCAGAGAATTTCACAGGTTCACCACTCTCTGGGTGAAGAAATTCCTCCTCATTTCAGTCCTGAATGGTTTACCCCTTATCCTTGTAAGAATTCGCAATAATTTACAGTTCTGAAGATTCATTTTTTTGATTAAAGAATCCCTGGCGATGTGCTTTTAAATTTCCAGGGATAAAAATGTCTGTCACCACATGGCCGAAGACAAAGGACAATGCTTTGTTTACAAAGCAATTGAATGCTATTAGCATTTGTTTGTATATCGAGTGGATACATCTAAACTGCAGAAGAGACTTTTGCACCTTGAATGGGAATCATTCAAGATTTGAATGGGTTTTAAATCACCCAGCGCTGGACAATAGAGCAGTTGTATCTCCCTTTTGTTTCAGCCCAGGAAGCTCCGGAAGACACATTAATCCAGTCCAACCACTCTGAGGTAGCCAATCACAGCTTTCTCTTGTGTATTGGACCCTTTTGGGTGGGGAATTTTGCACACAGCCCTTGCAAGGCAGGATGGCAGGGGCCGCACCAGTTATAAAGATAGCGGCTGAAGCTATCTCTCTCTCTTACTTCGCTGGACCACAGGTGAGCCGAGTGTTCTGACTCCTCAGCATAACAACCTAGTTAAGGAGTTTGGGGGATGGTGATTTAAGGGAATTGCTAAGATTGTTTAAATAACATTGTAGCCATTGTATCCCTCGTTTTCGCCGCCTGCAACCCCTGTTATATAGTTTTACTGTAATTACTGTGTTCGTGTGGGATAGTTTGATATTTTGATTATAGTTTCTTTTAGTTAATAAAACTTGATTTTTTTCTCTCATCCAAACTACGTGTCTGTTTTAATATCAATAATTATAAGCCCTGCAGTCAGAACTGGAAGGTGGGGTAGCGATTCGAAACCGTTGTTTTAAAATTGGTTTTATTTTAAAATTGGTCTGAGTGCAGGCAAAGGCTGCAAGACCAGGAAAATTACTTTAAACCAGTTTAAAGAAGCCCCAAACCCTTACAATGGCGACCGTGGGCAGGACTGCAGGCCGTTTGTGATATGATAAGTGGTCTGGATCTAGAGAAAGCATCAGTTATTGTCTTTCTTGCTTTCAGTCTGTGGGCAGCCCTGCGGAAGGTAGTGGCAGTGTGCAAGCTGACCTATCGGGGTATAGGTGGCTGGGCTAGGAAGGGTGAGATGGGAGAGCAGGAGGAGTTTAAAGAGGCCAAGAATCGGGAGTCCCAGCTTGAAAAATGCCAGGCGGAGGTAGAACGCCTCAGAGAGGTGTATGAGGCCAGAGCTAGTGGTATGAGGGTGCGGGAAGAGAATGCACGCCTCACGCTAGAGGTCACGAAATGCCAGGCATTTATAGAGCGCCTTGTGCAGGAAGTCACAGAGGCGAGGGACAGAGAGATGAGGCTACAAGAGGAGAATGCACACCTCACCCAAGAAGCTAGCGAGAGAGAGAGCCATGCGAGAAACTAGATATAATTCCTAAAGTACCAAATCACTGAGGCCAGGGAAAATGAGATGAGACTGCGGGAAGAGAATGTCAGGTTTGGTGAAGCTGATCATGGCCCCTGTAGGGCAGAGATAGAAAGCCTTAACATGGCTTTAAAGGCATCAAAGGGAATGATTTGCATGATCAGCCCGAAGGCAGGTCAGCTGGATTTTACTGGCAGCCCAAGTAAAACCATCCCACAGGCAGCACCCAGAACAGTGCTGGATTGGGAATTAGAGACCCCAAGACTGCAGCCCACAGCTCCGAGTCTTGAGGAGCTCTGGCAGCGAGGAGGGGTGGACAATGGGGTGGTAGGAGATCACCAGCAGGTCCCGCTAGGCAGGCGGGGACCAGGACCAGTGTACCCTCTCCAACAACGGAGGTACGGTCCGCCCGTGAGGAGTGAGCCTGAGAATAGGAATCCTCAGCCCACGGCATGTTCGAGTTCACAGGCAAGCACTGTGGCTTGTGTGGGGGGAGGAGCCATTCATATTCAGAGTAAGCTGTTTAAGCCAGGGAACAGGAAAGGAGAGTTCTGGGACCCCATAGAGCAGATCCAGTAGCAGAAATCCGAGACAAGGGAGGCACACGGGATAGTTTTGGCCCCAGACGAAAGGCAGGTCCAAAATTCCCCAGTTAAAGCCACCTGGGTGAGGGAACATGAGTTTGCTGTCCATGCAAGTTCAAGTTCACAGCCTACAAAAACAGGAACTGTGACTTGTTTCCAGGGAAAAGCAGACAAACCCAGAGAGAGATTTGCACCGGCAGGCTGCCAGGTACATTATACAGTGCGGGCTATTTGGACATGGGGGAGAAAGTTCCCAGCCAGGTGGGGCTGTGACCCAAGCTCAGGGTCCGCCAGCCAAAGTTTCCCCCATAGCGACACCCCTCAGAAGGTCTCAGCGGCTGCCCCAGCCTAAGAAAGCATGGTCACCCACTTTACTGCCTGGCCGTCCGGAGACGGGCGGCATTTGTATTATAGCTATGTGTGTGTATATAGCTTGCTTTAAGGTGGATTTTAAGTTTTGGATTTAACTAGTTTCAAGTTAAAGTTTAAAGAATATGGCCTAGAAATTCACTAGCCTTAGCGCCGCTTTTGAGGCGCTAGAGGGACTAGCGCCAGAGTTATGGCCAGTTTAAAAATTCCCTGGGGCCCTAAATCGGCGTTGCACCGGTAGCGCTGCGCCGGCACCGATGACGTCATCGGTGTGCGCAGCGTCCCGGTTGCCGTGGTAACCCGCCCGAACTCCGAAATTGAGTTGCGGCCGCCTCGCCCATGGCAGCCGCAAGCAACGTTCTGGCAGAGGTGCCTTACTCCAGTTTGCGCCGGCGCATTAAAGGCCCCGCGGCGGCCGGCCACTTTCCCGCCGGCCGCCTGCCCGCAGCTCCCTCCCCGGACTTCTCCCCCCCCCCCCCCCGGAACAGATGCAAGCCCGGCACTTGTCCGAGGTGCCGGGCTCATTTTTAAGCTCATTTGTGCGGGCCGCGGCCGGGTGCAGGCAGCTCCTCCTTAACGGGAGGAGGAGGCCTGCACGTCCCCAGCCTGCCGCACCGCATCGGGTGCCGCAGCGCCGGAATTGCGGCGCGAAACGGCAGTTAGCGCCAATGTACCGCCGCAAAGACCCTTCAGTAGCGCCGGCAGCCGTTTGGGCGCGGCGCCACTGAATTTTTGGCGCGCGCAGGGGACTTAGCGCCGGCACTAACTTCCGGCGCTAAAGCCCTGGCTAAGCCAAAACCCAATTTCTAGGCCTTTAAGTTTACATGTGTGCCGAATGTTTGTGTTTTGGTCCGAGGTCGAGGGACCCGACCATGTCTCCACCTAAGGCAGCAGGTCAGTGAGACCTGGCTGCATGTCCTTTTAAGTTTTTGCAGGAGATTGGAAAATGAAGCAGCCATGTTCGCCCAGCCCAGGCTGGACATCGAATGAAGATACGGAATGTTGGGGATCATCTCGCCACTGGACGAATCCAGGAGACCCCGCAACGGTCTTCGGGAAAAACCGGACAGAGTCCGGAGGAACTTGCCTACTCCTCCTACGGGGAGGAGATGGCCCCAGCTGGGTGGGGCACGGCCCCCAACCCAGCACTATCCTGACCGAAGTTCACTTGCGGGAGACCTCGCTGTTGAGGAGTCACGATGGGGAAGCGCGGGCGCCTTGTGATAGGGACGCGTTCCCCGGGGGTGGGTGGTGATGGCCCGGGAAGATTGTATAGAGGAGGGGGAGACCCAAGAGTTGCGTGGGTGCGGTTGGGGGAGGGAGGTACTCACCCGGGGGCTCACGGGCAAAGAGGATAAGTGTGGCTGGGAAGGATGAGTGGGTGGCCGGATCAGTGTGGGGCCAGGGAGAGCCGCCACACAGGCACCCATCATTTTCTGCAGCCAGTCGAGGGAAGACGGGAGGGGGAGGGACTGGGAGTCATGAGATCCCATACTCCCCGGTCTCGGTCTGTGCCAAGGTA
This sequence comes from Somniosus microcephalus, assembly GCF_052327205.1. Lineage (NCBI taxonomy): Eukaryota > Metazoa > Chordata > Chondrichthyes > Squaliformes > Somniosidae > Somniosus > Somniosus microcephalus. The sequence continues at coordinate 186,289,697 of NC_140993.1, read as the reverse complement.
ATTTAAACGTGAGGGGTACCCCGCCTCCACAAAGGGACAAGGGAATGGTTCGGGGCTGGCGGAACAGGCTGGTCGGTAAATCCTTTCTGCCTGTTTTAAAGTTTAAGCTGATCAAAGGGGGGTGGAAGGTACTTTTACTGCCCGAGTGGGTGGAGCAATACCCACTTGAATTTCGCGACCCATCATCGGCACGTGATGATTGGGGTTCATTTAAGCATGTTGTTTAATGATTTTTTGTATTTTGTGTTGCAGCCCCAAGTTGAGCAGAGGCGTCGGATCCTTTCCGTGCTTGGGACCAGTTTGTGACAACTCCAAGTTGAGCAGAGGCGTAGGACCCTCTCCGTGCTTGCGATAATTTGAGTACATTGTGTAACTAAGATTGCAACATTTTGTAATAACTTATGATGTAAAAAAAAAGGTGATTGTAAATTTGGTTCACACTGTATAATTTTACAAGCATGTAGGGGTATGAGACCCCTTATTGAAAACTGAAGTATCTGTAAGATGCCTACCGTACCATGGTTTTTTCTTGAATTTAAGGGGAATAGACGGGATGGGGATCAGTGGCAGATAGCTATTAGGTAAATACAGGGGATGGTTGTTTGTGGGGGGGTCAGAAATTATTGCTCATTTCTTCAAGAGGATACTACAAGCAAGCTGGAAGTATCCAAGGGTGGACTGTAAGAATTCGCAATAATTTACAGTTCTGAAGATTCATTTTTTTGATTAAAGAATCCCTGGCGATGTGCTTTTAAATTTCCAGGGATAAAAATGTCTGTCACCACATGGCCGAAGACAAAGGACAATGCTTTGTTTACAAAGCAATTGAAAGCTATTAGCATTTGTTTGTATATCGAGTGGATACATCTAAACTGCAGAAGAGACTTTTGCACCTTGAATGGGAATCGTTCAAGATTTGAATGGGTTTTAAATCACCCAGCGCTGGACAATAGAGCAGTTGTATCTCCCTTTTGTTTCAGCCCAGGAAGCTCCGGAAGACACATTAATCCAGTCCAACCACTCTGAGGTAGCCAATCACAGCTTTCTCTTGTGTATTGGACCCTTTTGGGTGGGGAATTTTGCACACAGCCCTTGAAAGGCAGGATGGCAGGGGCCGCACCAGGTATAAAGATAGCGGCTGAAGCTATCTCTCTCTCTTACTTCGCTGGACCACAGGTGAGCCGAGTGTTCTGACTCCTCAGCATAACAACCTAGTTAAGGAGTTTGGGGGATGGTGATTTAAGGGAATTGCTAAGATTGTTTAAATAACATTGTAGCCATTGTATCCCTCGTTTTCGCCGTCTGCAACCCCTGTTATATAGTTTTACTGTAATTACTGTGTTCGTGTGGGATAGTTTGATATTTTGATTATAGTTTCTTCTAGTTAATAAAACTTGATTTTTTTCTCTCATCCAAACTACGTGTCTGTTTTAATATCAATAATTATAAGCCCTGCAGTCAGAACTGGAAGGTGGGGTAGCGATTCGAAACCGCTATTTTAAAATTGGTTTTATTTTAAAATTGGTCTGAGTGCAGGCAAAGGCTGCAAGACCAGGAAAATTACTTTAAACCAGTTTAAAGATGCCCCAAACCCTTACATCCTTGGACTCTGACCCCTGGTTCTGGACTCCGTGGCCATCAGAAACATCCTTCCTGCATCTGGTCTGTCCAGGCCTGACAGAATTTTATAGGTTTCGATGAGATCCCCTCTCAATCTTCTAAACTCCAGTGAGTATAAGCCCAATCGACACAATCTCTACTCATACGTCATTCCTGCCATCCCAGGTATCAGCCTGGTGAATCTTCGCTGCACTCCTTCCATGGCAAGAAAGCCCTTCCTCAGGTAAGGCGACCAAAACTGCACACAATACTCAAGGTGTGGTCTCACCAAGGCCCTGTAAAGCTGCAGCAAGACATCCTTGTTCTTGTATTTGAACCCTCTTGCTACGAAGGCCAACATACCATTTGCCTTCTTAACCGCCTGCTGCACCTGCATGCTTACCTTCAGCGACTGGTGCACAAGAACACCCAGGTCTCTTTGCACTTCCCCTTCTCCCAATCTATTGCCATTCAAATAATAATCTGCCTTCCTGTTTTTGTCACAAAAGTGGATAACCTCACATTTATCCACATTATAGTGCATTTGCCATGTTTCTGCCCAATTACCCAACTTGTCCAAATCATACTGGAGTTTCACGACATCCTCCTCACAGCATACCCTCCCACCCTGCTTTGTGTCGTCTGCAAATTTGGAGATATTACATTCAATTCCCTCGTCCAGATCATTAATATATATTGTGAACAGCTGGGGTCCTAGGACCGATCCTTGCGGTACCCCACTAGTCACTGCCTGCCACTCGGAAAAAGACCCGTTTATTCCAACTCTTTGCTTTCTGTCCACCCACCAGTTCTCTATCCAAGTCAATACCTTGCCCCCAATCCCATGTGCCTTAATTTTGCACGCTAATCTCTTATGCGGGACCTTATCGAAAGCCTTCTTAAAGTCCAAATACACCACATCCACTGGTTCTCCCTTGTCTATTTTACTAGTTACATCCTCAAAAAATTCCAGTAGATTAGTCAAGCATGATTTACCTTTTGTAAATCCATGTTGACTTTGTCCGATCCAGTCATGGGGAAGGAGATGAATTGACGTCTCCTTCTGAAAAGGGCATTGGTCACCTGGCGGATGCAGCAATGTACTGCGAACTGGGAGATGTTGGAAATGTCCCCAGTAGTGGATTGGAAGGAGCCAGCGGCATAGAAGTTGAGAGCCACTGTCACCTTCACTGCCACTGATAGAGGCGTCCTGCTCCTGAGCTGTGGCTGCAGGTCTCTGCGAAGCAGGTGGCAGATCTCAGTGACCACCTCCCTTCTGAATCGCAGCCTCCGAACACACTGCTCCTCAGACAGGTTCAGATATGAGAACTGCTGGCGGTATTCCCTGGGTGGGTAAGGCCTCCTTTGCCGACGCCTGTTGGCCCTTCTCTGTCTGGCCATGACTGGCACTCTCTCACGGCGTCTCTGAGCCCTTTGAATGCAATGCAGTAAGCCAACGTTTCCACCCATTGCAGCCCCCATTATATGTTTCCAATCAATGCTATGACACTGAAAGTTAAATACAAGTGCAAAGCTCTGGCCTGAAGCCACAAGTACCTGTGCGAGTGTTGAGCCAAACCAGAAAGCTCTCTACCTTTGTCTCTCTCCAAATATACGTCTCTCACAAAGATGGAGTGGAGCAAAATGGCTGCCTTTTATACTGCAGGAGGAGTCCCCTTTAATTAGCACCCCCCGCGCCCCGCAGCGACTGGGAACCGTTCCCCTCTACCAGTCGCGGGGGGCGCCGGGCGCAAAATAGGCCGGCGCCACTGAATTTCCGGTTCGGGGCACACAAAGTGCGTTGCACCATGAAATGACGTCAGGATCTGCGCGCGCAGCTGAGCGCGTGCAAAGGCTTTGCGCCAGCGTGAAATCTTAACTGAATTTCGCGAGAGGTGCAGATCGCGTCGCGCCCGGTCGCTAGCCGCTTAGCGTCCCAATTCTCCTCTTTCTAAGGCGCTAGCGGCTGGCGCAAAGAACTGAATTTCTAGGCCCTTATCTTTAAGAAAATACTTTTCGAAGGGGATGAACATGACTGGTCTGCAATGCCTACATTGTACGGGCAACATTGGTCCTGAATTTCCTCAGGTGTTCCACTGGACTACCATTGAACCCACTCCGCCAGGTTCCCCACCTTTTCTAGAATTTTCCAGGCAGCATTGGAAGGAATGGAACCTGTACCTTACAAAGTAAAATGAGGTCAGGGGCGGCCCAAGGGACAGACTCAGGATTGTGACAAAGTACAGCAGGAGTTCACACTGTGAAGGAATAGCCATGATTCAGAGAAATACACGATACTATGAACAGAATTCTGATATTATTAATACAGGATATACTGCGTTTAAAATCTAAAACCTCAGAGACAGGCTGTAAACAGAGAACAGGCTTCTGAGAGAAAAATCAGTTGATAACAAAGTTGTAAACAAGCTTTGAAATGGGAATTAGTTAAATATATTAAAACAATGAAAGATTGAAGCAAACCATTGGTACTTCCAAAAGGTCTACGGTTTGCAACGAACAGAATGAGAAAACCCAGTTTAAGGTGTTACCAAATAACACGTAAAACAAAAACACAAACATTAAAAGAGGCATGTGCCTTTGAAAACATGACATCAAGTAAAGAAACACCTGCTGGTCAAATAGTTTTATGTTAAACTTGGAAAACAGGAACCAATTGAGATAGCTAGAAATGCATGAACCACCCTGGTCAAAGTGCCTTTAATTTAGATATAGTAAAAACCATACCAACAAGAAAACTTTGAAGATATGACATCAATAGAGACAGCAAGCAATTACATTGTGTTTGTATTGAACTTGGAGCAGTAAGGGGAGTCAAAATGTCTGCTAAAAACCAGTAAAGCCAATATTAAGAATTGAATGAAAGCATTTTGTAGGAATAACATCAAACAGAAACCATAGCTGTCATTGTTTTTATGATGGTTTTTGGAACACCTAAAGGTAGAGAAATAATTATGCATGCAATAGTTGAATTGACAGTAAAATAGAAAGGCCTAGAAATTCATTGTAGCCACTTTTGGGGCGGTAAAGTCGGGCGGCCGCTAAAGTTTGCGCCCGGCGCAAAATTGAGGCCACTTCTCCGATATTCATTAGCTTCACCCTAAGAGTTTGCTCGAGTGCTAAAACTGGCGCTGCACGCCTCTCTTTAGGCGCTAAGCCGGATGTGCTGAGCGAGAGCGCCCAGGCCGGGCGCAGCGCAGGTGCGGCCATCTCGTGATTGACAGCAGACACCCTGGCGCCGGCCAGCTCTTAAGGGGGAAGGGTCGACTTGGTCTGCTGCCACGCCCTGGATAGTGGAGCCCTCCAGCTAGGCCTGAACACTGCTGCTGGACCCAAATAGCGCCTGAAGCCATGCAGAAGGCCCGTGAACGAGCGCAGCGCTTCTCAGAGCTTGATCTGAGTGTGCTGGTTGGTGCTGTGGAGGAGAGGCGCCATATTTTGTACCCGGACAATGGCAGGAAGGCGCCGGTCCGCATCTACCGGAGAGCCTGGAGGCATGTCGCCAGCAAGGTGTCAGTCAACAGCGAGGTCCCCAGGAGCGGTGTCCAATGCCGCAAAAAGTTTAATGACCTCACTCGGATTGTCAGGGTGAGTACCCTTTCCAGTGTCCTCCTCATCCTTGCATGTGCACCTCACATTATGGGCAAAGGGACCTGAAAGCCCTAATGGCCAGCCCTCATGCAGCAGCTATGGGACAGGCATGAACATCAATTGCACATTCTGCACTTAACACACTGGCCAAGCTATTCCACCATGGGAGGCAGTGCACACAAGATCAGGGCTACACACTGGCCAGGCTATTCCACCATGGGAGGCAGTGCACACAAGATCAGGGCGACACACTGGCCAGGCTATTCCACCATGGGAGGCAGTGCACACAAGATCAGGGCTACACTCTGTACTTAGAGGCCGTCCTTTCTCTTGCAGGCCAAGCTGGCCAATAATAAGAAGAGCCGGACTGCGACCGGGGGAGGCCGACCCCAGATCCAGCCACTCACCGAGCTGCAACATCACGTGGAGCGCATCATGGGTGGCCGGGTGATTGGCCCCGTTGCATGTGGAGATGCCGACCCTGTTCTGGGCACCAATGGTAAGGACATCACCTTTTGGACCTCTCTCGTCCAACTTGCGCATCAGATCTACATCCTTTGACACTGTCCGACCAATGCGCTGAATGCCACCACTCATGCATCCCTTGCTGATGCCCTCTCATCACTCTAAAGCTACTCTTGTGCCTTCCTGCTTTCAGATGGTGAGGAGGAGGTCCCTGAACTTGCCAGTGACAGCCTCTCAGAAGAGGAGGAGGAGAAGGAGCAAGAGGAAGGCGGCCCATCAGGGGAACCCTCAGCCGCGGCAACCCATGCGAATGTAGGGGACACGTCTTCCCTGGAGGGGAGCGTGGCGGAAGTGTCGGAGGGGAGGGGAGCTCATGGGACTTGCGGCCTGCAGAAACACGGGAGGGGGGTGGAAGCTCAGCGGCCTTCTCCCCAGAGGGGGGAAGGGTCGGAGGGGAGTCCAATTGCTGGGCCCAGCGGCATCCAGCAACGCAGGAAGGGTCGGCCAGCTCGGCGGCCTTCTCCCCAGAGGGGGGAAGGGTCGGAGGGGAGTCCAATTGCTGGGCCCAGCGGCGTCCAGCAACGCAGGAAGGGTCAGCCGGCTCGGCGGCCTTCTCCCCAGAGGGAGAGTCTGGCCTCCAGTCCGGAGATGGTCTTCGCCGAGGAGATGGAACGCCTCGAGGACTTGTCCGCGGACTCGGAGCGCCGGCACACGGAGCTCATGGGGGTAGTGGCATGGTTGCCTGAGGCCATCGAGTCCCTCTCTCAGAGTGTGACCGACGTCGGGGCCTCACAGGCCATCAGTTTGGCGGAATTCGGGGCAGAGCAGGCAGCGAGTCGGGCGGCATTCGGGGCAGCTCAGGCAGCGAGTGGGCAGCTGATCAGTGGTGCCGTGCAGTCACTGGGTGCTCTGATGAGGTCACTGAACAGGTCAACATGGGCACTCACTGCTGCCACACTCGCTGTGTCAGCCAGGCATCGCCAGGGCTCCCGGCGCGCTGCAGCAGCACAGCGGTCTGTCCCTCGGCAGATTGGTGCGCATGCTGCAGTGCTGGCCCGGGCGAGTGCCAGTGTCTCAGGCGACCAGCGAGCGCCTGCCATCCGCCAGCTTGCCCCCATTCCTCCAGCCGCCACTGCCACTCCCCCAGTGGAGCTGCCAGGAGCTGCTGCAGCGACTGATGCTGGCCAGCCACAGCTGCAGCATTCAACAGCCGCCCGCTCGACGGCCAGACTTCGACTAGGCCGACCCCCAAGGGCATCTGCCGTCACGACATGTGCCCCTCAGGAGCTTGCCCCCAGCCTTGCAGCAGCCAATGGCCTTACTTTGAGGAGGAGCAGCAGGGCGGGCAGGGGCCACACAAAGATGGCCAAGGCATCGCCCTAGCGGGCCAAAAAGTCGAATGTGTGGCCAGTTGTGTTTGTTTTTTGAGGCCGAGAATTGGATGTTTGTTTTTTGAGGCCGAGAATTGGATGTTTGTTTTTTGAGGCCGAGAATTGGATGTTTGTTTTTTGAAGGCCGAGAATTGAATGTTTGTTTTTTGAAGGCCGAGGATGTGATGTTTGTTTTTTACGAAGGCCGAGGATGACGGCCATTTTAGTTGCACTGTTTTGTTAATCCTCTCCAGGTTGTGGGAGCGAGTAATGTGTTTGAGTGTTTTTTGGGGGTTTCGTCTGTTTTTGGTTTTCATGTGGGAAGGGCCCTGAGTTTGTACAATAAAGCATTTTATTTATTAACATTGTCCATGTTTGATCTTTGAAGTGTTTGTTGCCTTAACCGGCTGAGGGCTTGCGGAGCGGCTGCAATCATGTTCTTTCATTGGCACAAGCCATTCCCTGACAGGGGGCCTAGAAGTGACGTTCAATAAGTCGCCGACGGGCGGCCCTTGGACCTTCTGCCTCCCTCCTGGGCTGGTACTCCTCGTCCTCCTCCTCCTCATGCTCCTCCTGCTCCTCCTCCTGAGGTGGTGGTCCAACGTGAGGTGGCAGTGCCTGAGTCCTGCGGATAGCCAGGTTGTGCAGCATGCAGCAAACGACGACGAATTGGGAGACTCGCTCCTGCAAATACTGGAGGGCTCCCCCGGAGCGATCGAGACAGCGGAACCGTTGCTTGAGGATGCCGATTGTTTGTTCTATGATGTTCCTAGTCGCTTGATGGCTCTCGTTGTATGCCTCTTCAGCAGGGGTCGTGGGCGCGCGGAGCAGGGTCATGAGCCAGGTACACAAAGGATAGCCTTTGTCTCCGATAAGCCATCCTCTTGGGTGAGGCTGTGCCTGGAACATGTCAGCCACAGTTGTCTGTCGCAGGATAAAGGCATCGTGGCTGCTGCCTGGAAAGCGGGCATTGACAGCTAGGATGCGCTGCCTGTGGTCACACACCAGCTGTACGTTGAGGGAATGGTAGCCCTTCCGGTTGCGGTAATCCTCGGCATGCTCCAGAGGTGCCCGCAAAGCCACATGCATGCAGTCAATGGTGCCCTGCACCATGGGGAAGCCCGCTATTCTTGCAAATCCCACTGCACGCTGCTGCTGCTTGTCCAGGGTCATGGGGAAGGAGATGAATTGATGTCTCCTTCTGAAAAGGGCATTGGTCACCTGGCGGATGCAGCAGTGCCGGCGAACTGGGAGATGTTAGCGATGTCCCCAGCAGCGGATTGGAAGGAGCCGGTGGCATAGAAGTTGAGAGCCACCGTCACCTTCACTGCCACTGACAGAGACGTCCTGCGCATCAGCTGTGGCTGCAGATCTCTGTGAAGCAGCTGGCAGATGTCTGCAACCACCTCCCTTCTGAATCGCAGCCTCCTAACACACATCGCGGCAGACATGGTCAGATAGGAGGACTGCTGGCGGTATACCTTGGGTGGGTAAGGCCTCAGTTGGCGATGCCTGTTGCCCCCTCTGCGTCTAGCCATGGCTGCCACTCTCTCACGGCGTCTGTAAGCCCTTCTGGCATAAGGCTGAAAGTCAGCGTTGGCACCCAATGCAGCCCCCATTATATGCTGGCAAACACTGAGCTCTCAATGAAGGCAAAGATAATTGCTAAGCTCTGGCCTGAGCCAAAAATACCTGTCCTAGTGTTGGTCCAAACCAGTAAGCTCTCCTCCTTGGTCTCTCTCCAAAAAACCGTTGCACAAGAGTGAATGCTGCAAAATGGCTGGCCTTTATAGTGCAGGGTAAGTGCCCTTTAATTAGCGCTCCCCGCGGCCCGCCTCGGCTGTGTACCATTCCACTTCACAATCGTTAGGGCCGCCCGGCGCACAATGGGCCGGCGCGAGTGAAGTTCCGGTTCGGGGCGCAAAAAGGGCATTGCACTAGGAAATGACGTCATGATCTGCGCGCGCAGCAGGGTGCGCGCTAAGACTTTGTGCCGGCGCTAAATGTGTACTGAAGTTGGGGCGAGGCGCAGATCGCGCTGCGCCTGGGCGCTAAGCGCCTAGCGCTCGAGATCTACTCCTCCTAAGGCGCTAATGGCTGGCGCGCCCAACTGAATTTCTAGGCCAAAGCATTTAAACAGAGCTATCAATAAAGACAATTAGCTAACAGCAGCAGAGGACATCAAAGAAGAAACCATTGCCCAAAGTGTATAAAAATAAGACCTTTTTAACAGAAAGTCAGAACTCGCTGAACGGGCAAAGTGTTTCTCAACTCTTCAGAGGAATCTCTGTAAGTTTTTAACTATGAGTCTCGGGAAGTCAAAGTGATTCATTTTGGTGGATGTTCTGGATTTAGAAATAAGTAAGAAATAAAAAATGTAACGAAGTAAAGATTTGAGAATAAGGATCCCTGAGAAATAAGAAATGTAAGCTAATTGTATTTTGAATTGTTAATGTTGCGACTGATTCAACAGATGTTAACTGAATGCCGGCGCTTAAATAAAACTATATACCTTTAGAATTGTCTCAAAGAGTAATTCTGTATAAACTCGCAAACCCACAAATTCTGTACACTCTTTTGTAAGGAGTTGCAGAATTCTGGGGGGTATTCCGGACACTCATAACATCCGGAAGGTTACAATCTAGTTCAACTTATTAAAAGTACTATCTGGAGGACGGTAACATCTTCAGTCATTCCGTTCCTTTAGGGAGAGATAGCCTGAACCTTTAGACCCATTTAAGCATCTTATGGAATTCGGCTATCTCTATCTTAAATTGAAGGTGAACGTCAGGGGAATATGCCTGATCTGGGATAACCCCAAAGGGCTAGGACTGGAATTATCCCTTCAACACTTCTCCAACTCAGTCAGGACCCATTGTAACTCTAGAGGTTGATATGCTGAGTGAGCCCCACTGGGGGCCAATGCTCATCCAGAACTGGATGTCAGACAAGCAGTCTGACAATTTAGAGACCATGGAGGGGTTTGAGAGATCTGGTGGTGAGGAGGTGATCCGTGCCCATGTTTCCCGCAACTCCATGTTTGAATCCATTCAAATCTCTGGGAAGATGGTGGTGGGCTATCTCCTTGAAACGCTCTTTACCTGTTGAGATAAAGAAAGATACACCCTGATTTAATAAAACTCACTACGCACTTGGTTTGAGTATAAAGCAAGGCTTTAATCAACTTGTTTCAAAACATGAAGGTCTAGTTATCTTTCACTAGTTCTTGTTTACAAAATGTCCTGGGAAGGCTGGGCCCACGCCCGAGTATTTATACTCCTTGGATGGTGCCACCAGCTGGTCATCCAGTGTTATTTCATGAGCCTTTCTTCATGGATCTTCATAACATTCTTCCTCCTTAAAGATTTGGAAGTCCGATGACTTCCTTTTAACGGATTAACTGGACCACGAACAGCCGCAGTCTTTTAGCTCTTTGCTTGTGGTGGGAAGGCACGTCCCCCCGGACCATGTCTGGGTCCCTGGGTCGCTTGATCCGTACTGGTAGGTCGACAGGGCCTGTGTCGCCTTGATCGACCTGAGGGAGACTGGGGAGGTCGTGACTCCGGGTGCGGGTCCCCACAGGCGCAGAGCTGGCTTCATTTTGTTTGGTAGCAGGGGATTGACTGGTGTCCTGGCTTCGGGTGGCCATCTCATGGGGGGTGCTTGGCTCCCTGAGTTGATCCACTGGAGTAGCTGGCAGATCCCTTGATGTCCCAGGTAGGGCGTCATCTTCAAAGGTGCGCAGAGTGTCGGCATCATTACCGTGGGACCCTCTATCATTTGGGTCTGGGGGACCGGTTGGACAGGGAGCCAGATCTCTGAGTGAAACGGTGGACTCCCAGCCATCAGGGCACTGCACGTGCGCCTAAGTGGGATTAACATCCATTAACTCCACCTCGTCGACGAGGGGATCGTTTTTGGCAGATCGGACGAATCTTCGGAGCAGCACGGGGCCGGGAGGTGCCAACCATGATGGTATGGACGTCCCATGTGTGGAGCAATGCTGGAACCTGAAGAATCGCTCGTGAGGCGTGACATTGGTGGATGTGGAAAGAAGAGACCTGATGGAATACAACACGTCAGGGAGCAGTTTCCCACTGCTCGTCTGGTAGGTTGCGTGACCTCAGTGCAAGACGAACAGCATTCCAAATGATAGCGTTGTATCTCTCAACCTGTCCGTTACCGATGGGATGATATGGTGTCGTTTTACTTGTGGCAATTCCCTGTTGGGAAAGATAACTTTTGAGTTCGCTTGACATGAAGGAGGGACCCCAATCAGAGTGGATGAAATTGGCCATATCGCAAAGGGAAAAGACTTGATCGAGGCATTTGATCACTGTGGAAGTAAGCATATTGGGACAGGGGAAAGCAAAGGGAAAGCGTGAATATTCGTCGACCATAGTAAGTAAGTAGGTGTTTCGCGTTGAGGAAAGCAATGGCCCTTTAAAGTCAATGCTGAGTGGCTGCATAGGCTGCATAGCGTGTATGCGCGAGCCATCCGATGGATGGAAGAATTGCGGTTTTAATTCCGCACAAATTCTACAGGAGGAGCATGTTCTTTTCACATCTTCCGTAGAAAATGGGAGATTTTAAGATCACACAAAGTGCAGCATATGGGTAACGCCAGGCTGGCATAAGTCAGTGTGAAGATCCGCATGAGTCGAAGTTGACATAGAAGAGCAGAATGCCCGCATGAGTGTACCCGGGGCCACATTCTCTTTGCCGGGTCGATAATGTATAGTGTATCCAAAGGCGGCCAATTCCATCCTCCAGAGTTGTATTTTGTTATTCTTGATTTTAGTGCGTTTCCAGCATAAAGGCCTTGGAGCGCTGATCGGTTATAAGTGTGAAATGGCGACGAGCGAGAAAATGACTCCATTGACGTACAGCTTCGATGATGGCCATAGCCTCCTTCTCGGCAGGAGGATAATGGAGCTCGCTACCCTGCAAAGTTCTGGACAGAAATGCAACGGGTCGACCACCTTGATTCAAGGTAGCCAAGATCGCCACCTCCGATGCATCGCACTCGACCACGAAAGGGAGATTTTCATCAATGGAGCGAAGCGTGGCTTTTTCCAATTGTCGCTTGAGGAGGTTGAAAGCTGAAATAGCTGTTGCCTCCAATGGAAATGACTTCGCGTGAAGCAGGGGCTGGATCTTGTCGGAGAAGTGGGGTATCCACTTCGCATAATAGGCGAACATGCCGAGTGCCCGACGAAGAGAGCCGAGATTGGTTGGAATCATATCTAGCACAAAGGAAGTTGGCTGTGGTTGTTGGAGGTCATTCATCTCAATCACATGACATCACTGCAGGAGTTCCTCAGGGCAGTGTCCTAGGCCCAACCATCTTCAGCTGTTTCATCAATGACATTCCCTCCATCATAAGGTTAGAAGTGGGGATGTTCGCTGATGATTGCACACTGTTCAGCACCATTCGAGACTCGTCAGATACTGATGCAGTCCGTGTCCATATGCAGCAAGACCTGGACAACATTCAGACTTGGGCTGACAAGTGGCAAGTAACATTCGCACCACACAAGTGCCAGGCAATGACCATCTCCAACAAGCGAGACTCTAACCATCTCCCCTTGACATTCAATGGCATTACCATTGCTGAATCCCCCACTATCAACATCCTGGGGGTTACCATTGATCAGAAACTGAACTGGACCAGCCATATAAATACTGTGGCTACAAGAGCAGGCCAGAGGCTGGGAATTCTGCGGCGAGTGTCTCACCTCCTGACTCCCCAAAGCATTTCCACCATCTACAAGGCACAAGTCAGGAGTGTGATGGAATACTCAAAGTTGCCTGGATGATTGCAGCTCCAACAACACTCAAGAAGCTCGACACCATTCAGGATAAAGCAGCCTGCTTGATTGGCACTCCATCCACCACCTTCAACATTCACTCCCTCCACCACCAGCGCACTGTGGCTGCAGTGTGTACCATCTACAAGATGCACTACAGCAGCTCGCCAAAGCTCCTTCAACAGCACCTTCCAAACCCGCGACCTCTACCACATAGAAGGACAAGGGCAGCAGATGCATGGGAACATCACCACCTACAAGCTCACCACCATCTTCTCAAGGGCAATTCGGGATGGGCACTAAATGCAGGCCTAGCCAGTGACGCCCACATCCCATCAATGAATAATTTTAAAAAAATTAATAGGCGAACATGCCGCGTGCCCGACGAAGAGAGCCGAGATTCGTAGGGGGAGGGAGCTCCTGAAGCGGACAAAGTCGCTCCAGGTCCAGTTTGAGGACACTGTTGCCCACCCAGTAGCCTATCCTAAGTTGCCTTGTGGAAGGTCAGAAAAATATATGCTCACCACCATAATGCCAGCTCCGTGCCTCACAAACTTAGATCTTCACTGTCCCAAAGTAAAGAACACCCCAGTGTTTTAAAAGTAAACTGCTGGTGTTTTACTCCTTCAGACAGACTCCTACGCTGTAGAGAGAGACACACGGAGGCAGGCCAGAGAGAGAGAGAGAGGCCTCCGAGAAGCTATCTCTATATACCCCAATTTTGGGGCCGAAATGTTCCCGCCCACATCCGGAGTTTTCTGGGCTAAAACAAAGGGATCCAAACTGTCCACTTGTCTGGGATGGGTTTGAATAAAGTTGCCATTGTCCGTGATGGCTGTCGATAAAACTGCAGGGGTTTTGAATGTGTCTTCATTCTGGGGCCGAAATGTTCCTGCCCACATCCGGAGTTTTCTGGGCTAACAAAAGGGATACAACTGTCTCCATTGTCTAGTAATGGGTGATTCAAACCCATTCATTCTTAAACTGTTCCTTTTCTTAGTCTAAAAAGTATCTTCCGTAGTTTAGGTGTGTTTCATTGTGTGTGATGGGTTTTGAATGGAGTTGGATTACTATGTAAACAGAAACCCATTCTCTTGTGGTCATTGAAACCGCAGTCAAGTGGTTTTAATCCCTTGTGCAAACATCCTTGTAAATAAACATCGATTGTCTCTGGAGGGAGGGGGAATCTCCCCTTTTGATTGACAGAATTTGACTGCCAACTTCGATCCTCCCCCTTTTCACAGACATACACGAGTTGCCTCCAAGCCCTTTGTCCTTGACCATGCTTTTCTGACAGCCATTTTTATCCCTGGGCAATTTACCAAACTCAAGGGTACAATTTTTAATTAAAATGTACTGTCTTAAGGTTTGCGATTTTTTACAAAGTTCTTTGATTCCGGTGTTGTCTAAGTGCTGCTGAACGCAGCCTTTTGCGGTTCTGGGCACATTTTAAAACATTGTCCAACCCAGAGACAATTTAAATCATGCAAAGTCTTTGTCCACGATATGGATTAATATTTCACGATCTTCGGGGGCTGAGGGGATTTTGCGAACCCCTACACAAACAAGGAGGGCTCGTCAAGCGAAGCTGCCAAAAGCGCACAAAACGGTACTTTGGAAATAGTAAGCTCCGGCTTTGAACCTCCAAACTCGAAAGTAAGTCTTTTGTGTTGTTTCTAGAAATCCTGTCCCAGGAGCACATCACTGCATAGGTTTTTGAGCACCCTGAGCTGGGTGGAGAAGTAAGTGCAGCCATTGAGAATAAGGTCGACAAGACAAAAGCTGGAAGAATTGGTGGTCAGTGTCGTCAGAGCCATTGCAATTTCCCAGTCCGAGGGGTAAATACGCAGTTTTAACTTACTGACAGCCCGCTCACTAATGAAGCTGTCAGAGCTGCATGAGTCGATTAGTGCGCTCAGAATGTGTCCATTTACTGAAACCTTCATGGCTGCATGGGACAGACTTTGGGGAAAAACAGCTGTGATGGGAGGAGGGGCAATTTTACCCTTGACAGCTGTAACCTTAGTAGTGGTTCTTGGGGGAGGAGCAGTTTCATAGTTAGCAGTTGCAAAACTAACAGGAGCTCTCGACCGGTATACCTTAGAAAACGGGCCTTTCTTACCAGCAGAGGCTCTTGACTGGCATACCTTAGAAAAGTGACCTTTCTTGCTGCAATGATTGCAGGTTGCGTTACGAGCAGGACAACATTTCCTATAATGGAACGCACCTCCATAGAAGGAACACTTCCTTCCAGATTTCCAAGATGCCGCTAGGGCAAGGTCGTCATCAGTGAAGGCTTCTAGGGTAGAGTTGTCATCCGCTAGGTTAGAGTCATCATCAGTGAGGGCTGCCACCCGAGACCTATCGAAGGAGTCATTAAAAGTGATAGCAGCAGCCCGTGCACGAGGTAAAAGATAGGTATCTACATTCCTCTTGGCTAATTCCAGAGAACATGCCTGGTCATAGGCAGCCTGTAACTCAAGGGTTTTATTCTCCAACAGGTGCTGGCATATGAAGGGAGACGTAATTCCATTAATAAAGGAATCGCAAACTAGCTCCTTCTGGTACTGCTCAGCTGTGACAGCTTTAAGGTTACAATCCTTGCTGAGCCTGCGGATCTTTTGAAGGAATTTGTCAAGTGATTCCCTGGGTTGTTGTCGAGTTGTGGCCAATAGATGCCGAGCAAAAATTTCATTTGGGGCCTTAACATATAGTCGCTATATTATTAGGATAGCGGCGTCATAGTCTACACAGTATTGAATATAGTCAAACACATGAGGAGATACATAATTAGCAAGTATCTCTAATTTATCAGGAACATTCTCACCACACACCCTGAGGAAGTTGCTGAAGGTATGATACCAGTGTTTCCATACCTTAGCAGTTGTAGTTGAATTTGGGTCCATATCAAGATGGGTGTGTCTGAGTAGTTTGTCCATGATGGATTGATTTCTACACCGGAGTTCCCTTCTGCAGTTGATGTTGTAGCTGGCTGTTCCCGAAATCACTCAGAGCGTGGAGTCGATATCAAGTTGATTAAATTGACGTAATAAAACTCACTACGCACTTGGTTTGAGTATAAAGCAAGGCTTTAATCAACTTGTTTCAAAACATGGAGGTCTAGTTATCTTTCACTAGTTCCTGTTTACAAAATGTCCTGGGAAAGCTGGGCCCATGCCCGAGTATTTATAATCCTTGGACGGCGCCACCAGCTGGCCGTCCAGTGTTATTTCATGAGTCTTTCTTCATGGATCATAAGATTCAAAACACACCCATTGCTCAATTTTCTTTTATGTCTGTAAAGGAATTGTCCACTTCACGCATTTGTTGCTCTGGCAGTCTAGAACAAGGATGCATCTGACTAGGTTTATAGCAAGAATATATGAGAGTTGTAAAGCGTGTCATGAAGAAAGTGTAGCAGCAGACATAAAGACAAACAGTAAAACCTTCTTCAAGTGTGTTGAAAACAAACAAAGTATAAACTCACATCTTTCTCCAGTTTCTCTCCGATCTCCCCTCATGTCCTCTCCATGCTCATCTTATCCATGAGACCCATTTCCTGCTCCCTTGACCCTATTCCCACCAAACTGCTGACCACCCAACTTTATTTTCAGGCTCCCATGTTAGCTGACATTGTTAATGGTTCTTTCTCCTCAGATATTGTCCCCCTCTCCCTCAAATCTTCCATCTTCACCCCTCTCCTCAAAAAACTAACCCTTGACCCCTCCGTCCTTGCAAACTACCACCCTATCTCCAACCTCCCTTTCCTCTCCAAAGTCCTTGAATGTGTTGTCGCCTCCCAAATCCGTGCCCATCTTTCCCACAACTCCATGTTTGAATCCCTCCAATCAGCTTTCCGCCCCGACACAGTATCGAAATGGCCCTCATGAAAGACACAAATGACATCCTTTGTGACTGTGACTAAGGTAAACTATCCCTCATCATCCTTCTTGACTTGTCTGCAGCCTTTGAGATGGTTGACCACTCCATCATCTCCACCGTCGTCCAGCTGGGTGGGACTGCACTCACCTGGTTCCATTCTTATCTATCTAATCATAGCCAGAGAATCACCTGCAATGGCTTCTCTTCCTACTCCCACATCATTAACTCTGGTGTCCCCAAGGATCTATATTTGACCCCCTCCTATTTCTCATCTAGATGCTGCCCCTTGGTGATATCATTCAAAAACACAGCGTCAGTTTCCACATGTACGCTGATGACACCAAGCTCTACCTCACCACCACGTCTCTCGACCCCTCCATGGTCTCTAAATTGTCAGACTGCTTGTCCAACATCCAGTTCTGGATGAGCAGAAATTTTCTCCAATTAAATATTGGGAAAACCGAAGCCATTGTTTTCAGTCACCACCATAAACTCTGTTCCCTAGCCACTGACTCCATCCCTCTCCTTAACATCTGTCTGAGGTTGAACCACACTGTTCGCAACCTTGGTGTCATATTTAACCCTGAAAGTAGCTTTCGACCATATAGCCACAGCATAACTAAGACTGCCAATTTCCACCTCTGTACCATCACCCATCTCCGCCCTTGCCTCAACTCATCCACTGCTGAAACCCTCATTCATGCCTTTGTTACCTCTAGACTTGACTATTTCAATGCACTCCTGGCTGGCCACCAATGTTCTACTGTTGACTTGGATTTTAAAAGGGGATATGACACTGTCCCACATAAAAGGACATAATTTTCAGACCCATGGAATAGATGGAAATGCATTGAATTGGATACAAATAATGACTAGCCGAAATAATGTAATTAGTAGTAAATATAAAAGCAGCTGTTCACACTTGTTAGTGATGTGTCACCAAGTGTTGGTACCATAACTGCTAAGCATTTTTATAAGTAACTTAGCAGTTGGTGTCATTTCAAAGGATCTGAATTTTCAGATGACACTAAATGATAACAGGTTCAGATTGATTGGATGCTCAGTTTATGGTCAGTAAAGTGATGGATGCAGTTTAATAAAGAAAAAAATACTTGCATTTATATAGCACCTTTCACGACCACTGGACATCTCAAAGCGCTTTACAGCCAATTAAGTACTTTTTATGGCGCGTAGTCACTATTGTAATGTGGGAAACACAGCAGTTAATTTGCGCACAGCAAGCTCCCACAAACAGCAATGTGATAATGACCAGATAATCTCTTTTAGTGATGTTGACTGAGGGATAAATATTGACTCCCCAACTCTTCTTCGAAAGAGTGCCATGGGATCTTTTACGTCCACCAGAGAGAGCAGACAGGGCCTCAGTTTTACATCACATCCAAAAGACAGCACCTCCAACAGTGCAGTACTCCCTCAGCACCGCACTGGAATGTCAGCCTAGATTTATGTGCACAAGTGCCTAGAGTGGGACTTGAACCTACAACCTTCTAACTTCAGAGGCAAGTGTGCTACACACTTTTGTTTATATATTATACTTTATTGAACATTAAGAGCATTTACAACATCGTGATCATTACATTGTATGATACAAATCAATTCCACCACTCTGCACAGCCATTCCGCCACCACATTTTAACATCAAAACCTGAAGTTTAATTTGTCACCTGTAACATATATTAATCGATTGTACTTTAAAAATTGGTTGCAAAATACTATCCTTAAATTCCATTCTGTATAAAACAACCACAGAGCCTTATAATAATCCTTCAACTTATATTTAATATACTCTTTTAGATTGATTCTCCTTCCCTTAAAAAACAGTGCATTCCTTCTTTGCACAATCACGAATCTAGCCAAACTGAACATTAAATTAACTGCCGCTCCGCTAGACTGGAGCAGACTCTCCTGCAATCCCCATCTCAAAATTGAGTCCCACGGGATTCCCATTCTCGCTCTTCAGTCACCACCCAGCAAAAAAAACTCCACACAACTGTCTGTAAAGTCCGCGCCTCAATAATACACGGACTTCGGGAGAACAGTTTAACAGGTACTTTACTGAACAGTAGACAGCATCAGACTGAAAATACAGAAGCCTGCTAGGGCTTTTTATACAGGGGTGGTCACTGCCGGTACTGCAGTCTAAGACCAGTTATTCCCTTAAAGGTACATACACAACAATTCCTCCCCTTTTAGTTAAACAGTACATAACATTCATTTAACAACTAAGTAATAACTAATTACAATTACAATTTTCTCAGTAATATATACATCAACTGAAATAGTCATTTATAAGTTCAGTCTTTGAGGAGGCTCCCTGATCCGGACTGGATAGCGCCTTTCTCGAGTATCCTGTTCTGGCGGTGGAGTCAATTCTGGCTCATTGTCATTGGTTGGTTCGTCAGCTTCCAATACCCCTGCTTCTGAGGTAGACGCAATCTGTACTTCGGGCTCATTACCAGGTGCACATGCTTGTGGTATAGGTTTGGCTTGTTCCTGTGACTCTAGAATCTGGTCAGCATGGCGTCTCACGATGCTCTCTCCAACGTCCACTGTGTACATTAGTGGTCCCTGCTGTGTACATATCGTTCCTGGCTGCCATTTTTCTGTTCGGTAATCGCGACCAAGACTAGTTGCCCTATCTTGAAGCTCCTGGTTGGCTTCTCATTTATGTGCTGGAACTGCTTATGCTCAACATCTCGTCTTATGTTTGGTTGAGCAAATCCAAGCGACATCTTAGTCTCCGGTTGAAAAACAGTACGGCTGGAGTTTGGTTGGTTACTGCATGTGTTGCATTCTGGAAAGCAAACAGGAAGTTATCTACCTTGTGTTGCAGTGGTATGTCGTCATTATACATTGCCTTTATGGCCTTTTTAAAGGTCTGAACAAACCTCTCAGCCAATCCATTTGTGGCTGGATGATATGGGGCAGATGTGTAATGTTTCACCCCATTATTCTTCAGGAACCACCGGAAATCCTCAGACACAAACTGTGGGCCATTGTCGGAACAAATCTGTTCTGGCAACCCATTCCTGGCGAAGATGGTCCTTAGGACTGCAATAGTTTTCTCCGTGGTGGTGGAGGACATTTTAATGACCTCTGGCCATTTCGAATGGACGTCCACAGCGATTAGAAACATTGAGTCCATAAATGGACCAGCGAAATCAATGTGTACCCATTGCCATGGTGATGAGGGCCACTCCAATGGATGTAGCGGGGCCTGTGGTGGAGCGTTTTGGACCTTCTGGCATCCTGTGCATCTCTTGGTCATATCCTCAATTTCTTTATCGATTCCCGGCCACCACACAAACGCCCTGGCTAGGCTCTTCATTTTTACCCCTCCCAGATGACCCTTGTGAAGCTCATTGAGCACTCTATCTCTCAACTTGGGTGGAATTACCACTCGGGATCCACACATCAAGGTTCCCCGGCACACTGACAGCTGTTCTCTCCTTGGCAAGAATGCTGGCAACAGTGAGTCACCATATGCTGGCCATCCCTTCACCGTCAAATCATAGACCCGAGAGAGTGTCGGGTCATTTCGGGTTTCCTTCTCAATACTTGCGTTTGTAACAGGCAAACATTCGACTATGGTCACATGGAGTATCTCCACAGGGTTCACTGCAGGTGCTTATTCCGCCGTAGGCAACGGTAGGCACGACAGCCCATCAGCATTTCCATGTTGTTTCATACCTTTGTACTCTATGTCATACTGATGTGCCCCTCGAAAAAGTGACCATCTTTACAGCCGTTGCGCCGTCATCACCGGAACACCCTTCATTGGGTTAAAAATTGAGACCAGGGGTTGATGATCAGTCTGTAGGGTGAATTTCTGCCCGTGCAGATAGTGATTGAACTTCTTCACCCCCCACACCAGGCTGAGGGCCTCCCTGTCAATCTGGGTGTAGTTACGCTTGGCTGAGGTTAGCGAGCGCGATGCAAAGGCTATTGGCCTCTCTGGACCATCACGGAATTTGTGTGACAGCACCGCTCCAATGCCGTAAGGTGTCGCATCACATGCCAATTTAATCGGTGGTGTTGGGTTGTAGTGGGCCAATACTTCTTTTGAAGTGATTAGGCATTTACATTCCTGAAAGGCACGCTTACACTCATCACTCCATTTCCATGTTACACCAGTTTGAAGCAGGGCGTTCAGTGGGTGCAGAATTGTGGATAAATTCAGCAAGAACTTATGGTAGTAGTTCACCAACCCGAGGAACGACCTCAGTTGCGACACATTTTCCGGTGCTGCAGCCTTGACTACAGCCTCAATCTTCTCCGGCGACTTATGCAACCCTTCCTCATCAATCATGTGGCCACAATATGAGATTTGTCTCCTGAAGAACTCGCATTTGGGACGGTTGGGTCGTAGCCCATATTCCTGCAATCTCGTGAGCACCTGTTCCAGGTTTGCAAGGTGTTCATTGTCATTTTCGCCCGTAACCAGGATGTCGTCCAAATAACACTGGGCCCCCGGGATCCCTTGCAGGACTTGTTCCATTGCCCTCTGCCAAATAGCCGGGGCCGATGCTACCCTTAATACCAGTCGATTGTACTGGTAAAGGCCTTTGTGAGTGTTTATCATGAGGTATTTCCTAAATGCTTCTTCCACCTCCATTTGTAGATATGCTTGAGCCAGGTCAATCGTCGTAAAACGTTTCCCTCCAGATAGTGAGGCGAAAATATCTTCTATCTGTGGAAGCGGATATTGTATTGTGTGCAGGACTGGGTTCACAGTCACCTTGAAGTCCCCACAGATGCGAACCTTCCTTGGCTCCCCAGACGTGCTGCTCAATGCATCCTTCATTACAGGAACGATGGGTGTGGCCCACTCGCTCCAGTCCACCAGGTGCGACGTCATCATCTTTTTTGTCAGTCACAGTTAGTGCCAGAATGGAATGTCAATCCAATTGTAGTTTTCGGAACCATTCACGTCCCAATAATGGTGGTCCTCCATCTTGTAGTATATACATGTATAGTTTCTGTGTTTCCTTTCCGTTATATTCAACTGGCACCCTTATTTTTCCTCTGGGGTAGGCCTTTTGCCCCGTGTATGTCTTCAATACAATGGACGTGTCCTTTAAGGGTATGTGTGAGAATAGCCGCTCATAGTCTCGTCGATTCATGACAGTTAGGGCTGATCCTGTGTCCAATTCCATCTTTACTGGGGACCCTGCTACCATGAGGGTGACCCAAATGGTTCGGTGATCTTCGTTTGCGATCACGTTGTGTAACTTTAAACAATTTAGTCTCCTGCTCCTGGAGTCCTTATCACTCTCCTGATCTTCTGAACTACTATCTGTCAGTTTCTTTACTTTCCTGTACTGTTCCTTAGTAGTTCTTGTCATGTTGGTCTTCTTTCCTGACCTGCAGACTCTTGCTATATGTCCCATTTTTCCGCATTGCCTGCATATTTTGTCTTTAAACCAGCAGTCCTTCTGCTCATGGGTTGTTCTGCCGCAGCGATAGCACTTTTCGGCTCCATACGCCATTTTGTTAACAGTGTATTCTTGTGGTGTCTGTTGTATTTCCACAGCTCCCCGTGCTGCTGCTTCGTAGGATACTGCCACGCTGAAAGCCTGTTCTAGTGTCAGGTCCTTTTTTGAAAGTAGTCGTTTCTGGGTTCCTTCACTCTGGAGCCCGCAGACAAACTTATCCCGTAAGGTGTCTGCCAGTCCTGCTCCGAACTGGCAGTGCTTCGATAACTTGCGTAGCTCCGTAAGATAGTCAGCATTGCTCTCATCTTTGTGCTGGTTTCTTTTATGGAACTTGAATCTTTCTGCTATCAGCAGTGGTGTAGGACTTAGGTGTTCCTGTAAGATATGAACAATCTCCTCAAAACTTTTCTCCATTGGTTGAGCTGGGGTAATTAAATTCCGCAATAGGCCGTACGTACTCGCACCCATCAGATTTAATAATACCGACGCCCTCTTTCCATCGGCCAGCTCATTTGCCTTGCAGTACACTTCAATTCTTTCCACATACGTGGTCCAGTCTTCTACCTCATTGTCGAAAGCAGTGATACTGCCACTTTTCGGCATCTTGGGCGATTTAAAATGGCGCCTCCCGCGCTTTTGCTTCTTCCCCAATGGAATAAAATGGCGCGTCCCGCGCTTTTGCTTCTTCCCCAACGGGATAAAATGGCGCCTCCCACGCTTTTGCTTCTTCCCCTTACTGCCACGCTGCTCCTAGTGTTCTACGGGGTAATGGCGGCGACCCGCAGCTTCGGCGCGTCTCGCTTTCCTTCCCCCCCATTGAGTTTCTCTCCGCTGTCCTGTTCTTGAGCACCGACCGCGCCCTGTGCGCTCCACCCTCTCTCTCTTGTTTTCTTTTCCCGGCGACGCTGCGCGGCCTGTTTTCTAGAGCCGCTCGATCGAGCTTGAGCCCGCCGCAGTCCGGAAGGGTCAGCGCGCTACCTGCTACCAGCTAGATTAGCTGGAACCACAGTCTTTCCCGCAATTCTCCGAACACCGATGAATTCTTTGGGTGGTTGCCCTCGGTCGACGCCCGTTGCTCAGACTACGACCTTCCAGGACCCTCCTCTCAGGCGAGATCCCCGTGAGATAATACCACACTGCAGGCGAGTTCGAACTTACTCGTCGCCACTGTAATGTCCTTGCCTCAATAATACACGGACTTCGGGTGAACAGTTTAACAGGTACTTTACTGAACAGGCGGCAGCGTCAGACTGAAAATACAGAAGCCTGCTAGGGCCTTTTATACAGGGGTGGTCACTGCCGGTACTGCAGTCTAAGACCAGTTATTCCCTTAAAGGTACATACACAACACTGTCGAACATAGTACTTTAAATCATTTAACTGCGGAGATAACACTAGTAAATGGGACAGAGTCTCATCCCGTGTCCCACACACTGGGCAAGTTGCCGCCTCCACTCGTCCAATCTTGCACAAGACCGTCATGGTAAAAATCCGGTTATGAGCCAATTTGAAATCCAGTTCAATCCATTCAGGACATTTAAAACTCGCCCATACTCCCTTCCAAATCCTGTTGAAGTCCAGCTGTGGGTATATACTCTGTCAAAACTCCTAACCAGCAGGTGTCTTGAACCTCCATTCTCTAAATTCCTCATAGAAATCTCGGGTATTACAGTTGTCAAATTGGACCAACTCTCCCCCTTTCTCCAGTACAAAGCTTGGAAAAGCAGGGCGCATTTTACTTCCTTTGGAGATTTCCGCATTTATTTCTCCCATCCGATCCTGTGGCATTGCCCTCACAATCTTCTCATACATGATACCTATTACTTTTTCCTCTACCTCCTGATCCTCCTCCCACACCATGTCCCTCACTATCGCTTCCGGCAGCCAACCTGGAATTACCTCGTACAATACATCTTTCACAGATATAATCCCAGCTTTTATAAAAGCTCGATTAAATAAAACCTCTCCTTCGATGTTGGCCCACCTGTTCAAAAGTAAGGGCTGTTCTAGAAATTCCTCAGCCCCCTTGGGCATAAACTGCACACTTTTTAAAATTTGGGACCAAGTCTCTACAACCCCCTTATAAAACCTCGGGAGAAGTTTAATTGATTTCAAAAACATATTATTGTATTCCATATACAATATCCCCTGCCCTCCTATCGCACTTCGTTTTAAAAATTGCTCAGAACAACTCTTCCAAAAACTTGTATTTGACTTCTGAAGAAATCTCTTCACCCATTTGATTCTAAAGGATTTTTTCTTCAAATCAATATCTGGGAAATTGAGTCCTCCCTGATTTCTCCGTCCAATGATGGTATTGTAAGCCACCAAGGCTGGTTGCCCTTCCCATAAAAACCTCACACAAGCCTCTCGAATGGACTTTTCCGCCCACTCGGGAATATCCTCCACCATCAATAAGCACCATAGTTTAGATAGCAGGAGAGCAGACACCACTGTCGCTCTTCCTTGCACTTTCAACCACCTTCTTTCCCATCTTCCCAAAATCTTTTTAATTTTCATAACATTCGGTTCCCAATTTAATCGATCCACTTCATCCCTGTCTTTCTTGCACCCCATATGCACCCCCAGAACTTCCAAAACCTCCACCACCTTAAAGGGACATTCCTCCCTACCCCTCCCAGCAACCAGGCATTGGGACTTACTATAATTCACTCTGGCTCCTGAAGCTCTACAATATTCCTCCACTACATCCATAGTTTTCCTCACTGACTCCCTATTTCTGAATGTTAAGGTTGTGTCATCTGCATATTGGTGTATCACCGACACCAGCCCAGAACTGGGGACCACAATCCCCACTACATCTTGTTTCTTTTGCATCGTGCAACCTAATGGTTCTGCAACCAATGTGTACAACAATGGAGACAGGGGACAACCCTGTCTCACTGATCTCTGTACCAGAAAATACTTGGATAAAAAACCATTACATTTAACACAGCTAAATATGTTTGAATAACAAATCCTTATCCACTGAATGAAATTTTCCCTGAAACCAAATGCTTCCAAAACCTTCAATAAAAACTCATGAGAGACCCTATCAAAGGCTTTCTCTTGATCTATCTTTAATACATAAGCCTCCCTCCCACTCTCTTCCATGAGCTCTATCGCATCTCGAATCAAGACCACAGAGTCTGCGATGTCCCGGCCTATGACCCCATAGGACTGAGAGGGCAAAACTATCTGCGGTAACACCTCCTTCAAACGATTTGCCATAACCCTCGCCAAGATCTTATAATCCACATTTAATAATGTGATAGGCCTCCAATTCTTCAGATCCCATCTATCCCCATTATTTTTATAAGCTAAGCTTATAGTACCTCTCCTCATAGATGGGGCCAGGCTTCCCTCAATTTTAATCTCCTTAAAAACTCCTAAGAGCAATGGACTTAAAATCTCGAAAAATTCTTTATAAAATTCTGCACTTAGTCCATCGGACCCTGGGCTTTTCCCCCCCTTCATTCCACTTATTGCTACTTTTATTTCCGCTAATCCTACTTCTTTGCCACACATGCTTCTCTCATCCTCCTTTAAACCTTCTTCAATAAAAGCATTAACCTTCTCCATTGCTAAATTGGAAATGTCTTCTTTTGTATACAACTCTTGATAAAAGCTGCTAGCCGCCTCTAAAATCTCCCCACTTTCATGAATAATCTTCTCCCCGACCTTCAACTCTTTAATTAATGATAATCTCCGTCGCAGCTTCTCTTGCTCTAGAAAATATCTAGTGCATCTTTTGCCCTCCAATGTATCTCTAGCCTTTGCACGGAGAATGGCCCCCTTGCATTTTTCAGCTTGCAATAATTCCCACTCTTCCTTTAGCACCCAGAACGTAGTCTCCGCTCCCTTACCCCTCCGTCAACTGCTTTACAGACATCCATAAACCTTTTGTTTATATTCTCTTCTTGACGCCGGTTAGCTGCCGTCCTCTTTTTCCCATAACGTACCGAAAAAACTTTTACCTCATATTTGAAATTGTCCCACCAAACTCTTCTTTCTTTCAAGAACAAAGGTCCCTTCTGCGCATTCTTTATTATATTTATAATCCCTTCTTTATAAGCAATTTCTTTCAGGTATTGATTGTTTAAAATCCACATCCCTGAACCAATCTTAACTCTGCTGTTCCTAATTCTCAGAACCAAAGCCGAGCGATCACTAAAAAATACTTTTTTATAATAAATCACGATCACCTCAGAACTTAACCCTTCCCGCATTAACACAAAATCTATTTGGCTCTGTTTTAAAACATCACCCACCCAGCCTGATCTGGAGAACTCCCTTTTTATGGGGTTCCAGTCCCTCCATAAGTCTCTCAAATTTAAAGTTGCCATCATTTTTACAATCATCCCTCTGGAGTTATCATCCTTAATGGTCATCTGGGCTGAAATATCCATCTGAGATAAAAATACATTGAAATCCCCCACTATAGAAGGATTTTCCACCTCTGCCGCTTCAGTGAATAACCCCCGAAAAAACTCGCGATGCTTGCAATGGTCGTTCCGTGCATAGATATTAAAGAGATCACAATTAAATCCCTCCATTTTTACCCTTAGCCATAAAAATCTCTCCTCAGTGTCCTTGTCCACCAAGGCAACGTTCTCTTCTATGGATGGACTCACCAAAACAGCCACCCCTCTATGGTTATTGTTTGCAAAACTTACAAACACCTCTCCCTTCCAAACCTTCTGAACTCTTTCTAGGATATCCTCATCCCAAAAGGTTTCTTGCAGACACAACAAGTCCGTACCTTTAAAACCCTGCAACAACTGCTGCAATTTCCTCTCACCCCTCAGTCCGCTCACATTAATCGAGACCAATGTAATCATGGCTCCAAAGAAGGGAAGTATGTCTGATAATCTCCCCATCATTTAAACTCTGGCCCTTCCCTCCTCACATGCTCCTTCCCAACCTTTTGGGCAGCTGTTGCTTTTTCCTGCAGCCTCCGAATCTTTTTCATCTCCTGTTTAAACTTTCCCTGCTGTTTCAGCCTCTTCCTTGCATTAAGTTTGGGCCCAGGAGCTGCCCTTCCTCCCTCCTTCTGCCCCTCACTAACCTTTCCCTTTCCACATGATGCCACCCCACCCCTGACTTCCATGTCTCTGTCCCCCTCTAATTCCTCACACTCAAGCTCTTCTGCAACCCCCTGTACCTGCTCCCCATCAGATACATAATCCTGCTCCCCGTCAGATACTTCATCTCCCATAGAGAGACTTCCTGCTATCGCAGTTTCTCTCACTGTGCCGCTACCTTCGACCACATCTCCACCTCTGACCCTTGCACCCTGTTCCCTCTCTCCATGGGACAATGGCGCACCTAAATTGTTCCCTTCTGATGTCTCTATCTCACCGATCCCATCCTGCTGTCCCTTTAAGGCTCCTGCCTCTTGCACCCTCTACCCGTCCTGCCCCCTCCCACTCACCAAGATATTCGACTCCCCGCCTCTCCCTGGGGCACCCACATCCGCCACACACCCCGCTCCCGCCTCCTCTCTCCCGACAGACACCAGACTCCCCAGGGGGAGCCGAACCGCACTAAGGCTCGAGTCTGCACTCGACCCTCGCTGCCCGCTGCTGTCTTTGTTCCCCTCCACAGCACTCGGCTTGTTTTCTGCCATCTCCATCCCGTTCTCCGCTCCGCCATCCTCTGCCTCTTCCTGTGCTCCTTCATTTTACCGGCTGTGTCCTCCGACTGCACCGCTCCTCCGGCCGTTCTACTCTCATCTCCTGCTCCTTCTCCCATATCCTCATCACTCATATCGCTCCCTTCTTCCCTTCTGCCACACACTCACAGCGGGTGGGGCCTTTGTGACACACCCCACAGCTCTCCACCTTGCAGCTCCGAGCGATGTGTCCCGACTCACCGCAATTGTAGCAATACAGGTCTGGACAGTTTCTTACGAGATGGTCATGTCCAAGACAATAATAGCACACCTTTACTTGGTTATCACGCAGCACACGAAAGTACTGCACTCCTTCCAGTGTCTCGAACTTCATACTGTATGGCAATGGCCTCACCCCCTCTGGGAACCGCACCTTTACATACCGGGTTCCGTCTGCTACCCGTGTTCCCGGATAGTACCTCCTCTTTATTGCAGAACAGATTTTAATGTCCCACGACTCCAACTTTTTGCTTAGCACTTCATCCTCAATGTAAACTGGCAAGTTTAAAAATGAAACCACCACCTCCTCTGAATATAGCAGAGTCACCTCCAAGAATTTCTCACCAACTTTCAGACTGAGTAACAGTCTTTCCACCTCCTCATGGCCACCTCGAATCCCACATTCGGCTTTGGTCGGCAGGCAAAGCAGCTTCACTCACCACAGTCCTCATGAACCGCCTGGATAATATCCCAAGCTCGAATCTTCTTATCTTCACACTGCACCACCACTGTGTTTTCTTTACCAAATCTCCTGGGGTCCTGGCCCAAATCTTTGGGCCTTTTTTTTTCCCTTTCCCACCACAGTCTCTTCCCTAATTAAATTCCTCTCGGGAACACTATCCTCTGAGGGGCCCGGCACTCCGGACCCCTCAGCAGCCATCTAGCTGTTTTTGTGGGCCAAATCGGCCCTAAAACCTGAAAAAAAAACCCCAAAACCCACCACCAACTTTTTACAAAACTCTCTCCAACTCCCAGCTGCAATCAGGCATCCAGTAACACCTGGCTCACTCCTAGCCCCTCCCACCTAGAGAGTGCTACCCACTGAGCCACAGCAGACAAAGATAAATGTAAAGTGTTGAGATTTGGGGAAAAAAGGAAAGGCAATGTGAAACATGCACTCAGTAGGAAGCACTGGAGATGTCGAAGCTGAAAAGTGATCTCAGAATACTCCTAATCAGGTTACTAACAAAATATTGGGCTACACAGTAAAGAGCAACACGTAGAGGAACTACATTTATTACTCCACGTTACTGGTGGGCAAGGATCCACACCAGGAGTACAGAGCCATAACATTTGCTCCATCAATGGAAAGATGCAATTTTAAAACTGTATATGAGATTTAGTAAAAATAAATCTGAGTTTTTTACCTTGTAATCTGGATTATTGTAACCAGTAAATCTGAAGTATTGTACCCAGTAAATTTAGAATATTGTAACCAGTATTAAGCTCTTGACTTCACAAAGGAGATCATGGCATTGTAGAGGGTTCAACGGATGAATGCCAGAATTTAGAGAACTGAGTAATGAAGAATAATTGTGCACCCTGAGACTTTTCTCTCCTGAGAAAAGAAGACTAAAGGAAGACTATGATTAAAAAAATTGAAGGTTATGAAGGATATTGACTAGCTAAAAACCGTCACGTTTTTTCTGCCATGCATAGAATTCCAGAGCTAGGAGCCATAGTTTCACGATAAGAGAAACTAAACAGGCAATTCAGACAACATTTCTTAGCAAAAGGGTGATCAATATATAAACAAACCATCTGTACAGGTGAGTGAACTGGAATCTTTAAGGGGTTTGGGAAGCAAATAGATAAATTCCTGGCACCTAAAAAGATTTATGCTTGTTAAATTTTATAAATGATGCAGTGATATCTTACAGGAAAAATAGTGGATAATTGAATGGGTAGGCTGGATGGATCAATATCCTCTGCTTCAAATAAGTTAGTATAAACTAAAAATTAGACATGCAATATTACTGCACAAATGTTTGGAATGTTTGCATGAAATACCTCAGAACATTATTTTAAGGGAGGCATTAACCTGCATTTTTACATCCACAATGAATTTTAAATATGCACAGAGTGTACCCAGCAGAGAAGAATGAAGTGAGACTTCTGGCTGCAAATTCATCCCAACTGTTGTACTCTACCAATCCGTAGAACTGATAGCTGCTTAAAGATTATTCAGAGAATGGGCTTCCATGTAGTGAGCTGCTCAAATCACGACAGTCTTGCTGAAATTATGGAATGGAACATTAAACAATAAACACTGGGGGCGATTTTTAGCTTCCATTTGAAACAGACGTGAATTTGGCAGAGTGACCGAACCGTCCGCTCGATAGGGGGCCTGAACCATTATCTGGTTCTTCCCTCATCAGCATACCTTTCCTCAGCCCTTGTCCTTTGGTTTCACATGATGTTATGAGCCTCGACTACATTGCTTGTCCTTGAACTGCCAGTAGTTATCCATCCAGTTTTGTGGCCCTCAAATACCGGTAGAACCATGGGCGCCCTTAGGATGAAGAAATCATGACAGATGCCAGGGTAATTAGCGTTCACTGGCATAATTCGTTTTCCATGGTTGCAGATCATTCATGAAGATTTTTCTATTCATGAATGGAGGGTACCTATCCCATAGGAACATAGGAACAGGAGTAGGCCATTTAGCCCCTCGAGCCTGTTCCGCCATTCAATGAGATCATGGCTGATCTGCGACCTAACCCCATATACCCGTGTTTCCTAATTTCACTCCTGAAAGGTCTGGCTCTAATTTTTAGACTATGTCCCCTAGTCCTAAACTCCCCAACCAGCGGAAATAGTTTCTCTCTATCTACCCTATCTGTTCTGTTCTATTGCCATGGTTGTTTGGAATGAGCCTACTGCTGTAAACATCAATGCAGCTGTTATTCTCACAACCAGCACGACCAATCCATGTCATGGACATGGTTTCCTAGTCTGGCTGCAGGAATGTGCATAATTCTGTGAAGAATCATAGGGCTGGATTTTGTCAATGGTGAGCTTTTGGAGGCGGGACTCCCACTTGTCGGGTTTTAGTCCCATCTCTATCGAATTGTGGCCAACCCACGCTATTTTCCCTTGATTGACCTTGTTAAGCCTGCCCAGCGGGCTTAGCAGGTCAATTAAGGGAAAGCCGGTTACAGGTGACGTCAGCGAGTGACGTTTGATCTGTCAAGAGCTTTTGACAGATAAAATGTCAGTGTTTGAGAGGTCTGTGAAGCTGTCAAACACTGAGGCCTCGATTTTCATTGGGCCGTGAGGTGGGTTTTGAGGTGGGCGGGGGGTTAAAATCGCAAAAAATGGCGGGCGGGTTCCCCCCGCCTGGTTCCCGACTCCGAGCAATTTTACCTCAGGCATGTCTGATGGTCCCAACTCCATCCCACATCCAACAGGTGGGACTGGTCTTTAAGGCCTTTAATTACCACTAAATGGCTTCTATAGTCCTGTTCCTGCGACTAGGGACAGGGTCACTGGCAAGGCTTGGAAACTAAGCAGAGCCAGGCCTGGTTAGTACCTGGAGGGGTAACCATCAGGGAAGACCAGATGCAGAAGGTCACGGAAAGAGCCCCGAGGAGGGGCAGTTGGTAAGAAGGTCACGGAAGGAGACCCCGGGAGGGGTGGCTGGTGAGCAGGCCCGGGTGTTGGGCTGAAAATTGTCGGACAGGGGGAATGGGGGAAATGGAATGGCGGCGCGCACAGACGCAGTGGCTTTGCTTCTCCCAGGACGGTGCTATTTACGTTTAATGTTAATGTTATTTGTACGGGACTCATGGGAGCTTGCAAGATCACATTTCATTGTTCATGTACTTGTACAATGACAATAAAGTTGAATTATTATTATTTTAACAGGCACTTGCAACTTTAACCCTTTTCCCATGTAAAACACGCCTGGTGGGAATCACGAATGTGAAACCTGGCAGGAGCACTATTGCATTGGTGACTTTCAAATGCAGGTCAAACATTAAAGTTGAGATTTGATCAGCCATGATTTGCAGGTGGCAGGATTTCGTGGTCACAGGTCTGGGGCAACTTTTACAAGGCTTAACCACACCTGTGGAAGGTTGGTGCCTCACACCCATCTCAGTTGGGACCTCCTGGGAAACCCCTCGCGCCACCTTCACTCAGCGCTTCCTCAACGGAGGCATATACCAGAAGCATGGGAAACATTTATTTCCTTCCCATCTGGGCATTAGAGGAGCTCGAGCACCAGCCACAGAATCAGCAGAACCAGGAACAACAGCAGCACCAGCAACAGCAGCAGCAGAAGCGCCAGGCTGCTGCTCACCCAGCTGAAGCTGCACAGGTCAGAAGGGGCCAGCACCTGGAAGCCTGTCGGCGCAGGAGATACCCCCCAAACAGGGTCTACAGACGCAGGGTCAACTACCTCAACATGTCTGAGCAGCAGTGCCAAAGGCGGCTCCGACTTTCGCGAGAGGTAGTGACTGACATCTGCACAATGCTACAGCAAGATCTGCCGCCCAGAGGACCAAGTGGAGAATCACTACCAGTGGCCATCAAAGTCACCACCGCACTCAACTTTTTTGCCTCAGGCTCATTCCAGGGATCAGCAGCAGACATCAGTGGCATCTCCCAGACAGCCGCACACACTTGCATCACACAGTTAACCAATGCCCTCTTTGCCCTCACGCACAGTCACATCCATTTCACCAAGGATCGAGCAAGTGTCACAGTGCGAGTGGTTGCATTAGCTCATCTGGCAGGCTTTCCAAGGGTGCAGGGCATTGTTGACTGCACACAAGCGGCCCTTAGGGCACCCCATCGCAATCCAGGTATTTTTGTCAACTGCAAGGGCTTCCACTCCCTCAACGTTCAGCTGATGTGTGACCACAAGAAGGAAATTTTGCATGTTTGTGCCATGTACCCTGGCAGTTGCCATGACCCCTTCATATTGCGCCACTCTAGTGTGCCTCCGCTATTCAGTCCGCCAGGCTAACTTAACGGATGGCTACTTGGAGACAAGGGTTATCCCCTGAGGACGTGGCTAATGACGCCGTTGAGGAGGCCATCCAATGAAGCTGAGGAGCGCTACAACTCCAGCCACATTTCCACCAGATCCATTAATGAGCAAACCATCGGTTTGCTGAAGATGCGCTTCAGGTGCCTGGATAGATCAGGTGGAGCCGTACAGTACTCAGCAGCCAGGGTCTCCAGAATCGTCGTGGTTTGCTGTGCACTTCACAACATGGCACAGCATCATGGCTTGCAGATTCCTGAAGAACAACTGGCTCCTCACATATCCTCCTCCTCCTCAGATGCAAGGAACGTACTCATCCTGGCCAGATTTGCTTAGCCTAGTTAATCAAACACTTTTGCTTCGCAGCCTCTTACCAGAGCATTGGCAATGGCCAAGACCCTGCAGATTCCTAGCTATTTGACCAGCATACTGATAACTGCAACTAATCCTAAGCCCTCAATGTGAAAGTCCCATTCACGAAATGACACATGCCACAACTGCAACAGTTGCCATCAGAATTTTTATGTACAAGAACCAACTGATGGCATTTTTACAATAAACACAACATTTCACCCATGCGCCTACCCTTGTGACTACTTGTGCAGAATTTTCCCTCTTACGCATGCTCCTACGTAGTGCTTTCCCTCTGGATTTAGCAGATGTGGAGGCCCCTTGCTCACTTTCCTGCTGCTCCTGTCTCGACACCTTTGGCGGGCGTCCTCTGGGGTTGCGAGCCTGTGAGGGCTTGTCAGCAGTCTGGGGTTGAGATGCCTATCTCACTTGGGTGTGGACTCCGGTGGGGCTCTGACCGAGGGCTCTGCAGTGGCATGGAAGTGTGAGCACTTGGAGAGGAGCCCACACTTCCGTGAGGTTTGCCACCAACCTCCCTCTCATGGGTCAGGTCCCCCTCAGCGCCTGCAAGTGGCTGGAGAGCACCTTGCTGCACATCAGGGGGGCCATGGAGACCCGTATCTGCAATGGCAGTCCTACTCAGAAGGACTTCCATGAAGGTCTGGTTTCTCTCTTCAATAGATGCCCATCGCTCCTCAAGAGATGTCATTCTATTCTGAACAATGACCATGTTTTCCATACCCTGGCGACTAAGCTCCTCCATGGCCATAGCCCTCCTCTCCTCTACCGTAGCCATTCTCTCCTGCACGGTAGCCAGCTTTAACACAGAGGTAGCCATCCTTTCCGTGTTGATGCGTTCATGTGCCAATGACTCCACAAAGGCTCTGCTCATGTTCGCTATGGACTCCTCCATTCACTCCACACTCGCAGCAACCCTAGAGACAAAACCTGCCAGAGACTCCTGCATCTGCGCCTGGAGCTCCATCACTGCTGATCTTATGGATGGACCCAAAGGCAGAGGGTCGACATGCTGCTGAGCCGAGCTGGCAGAGTCTTGCGCCCTCTGACTAGGACATCCACTGCTGTCCCTGTCTCCACAATCTGCTGATGCTCACTTGTGAGCTGTGATACACCAGGTGACAACACTACTCTATGTCCCAAAGGTCCTACCGAGGTGTGAGTGTCTGCGCTGGTGCTGGGTGTGCAGAATTCTGCTGACGCTGCGCCCTCAGAGGTTGCATCTTCCACTGAGGAGTCTGGCTGCTCAGCCTCTTCTTCCTGGCTAGGGGGGGGTGGCGGATGCTTGTGATGGTCCTGTGGGGGAGTAAAGGAAAGAGTTACAGATGTGATGCCAAGGCCACATGCACATAGCTTTTTGCAGATGCTCATAAGTCCATCTGTCACAGCTTGACAATCACTATCAGCGACTCATGCAATTTCAAAGAGAGAGATGGGAAACTTTTCTGTCACCAGCTTGCTGTGTTGCACCCGTCTGTCCATCCCCCATGTGCGAATCATCCTCAATGCCAATGATTTCCAGGATGGCCTTCTCCCAGGGGGTCAGGTGGGCTATTGAGGGTGGCCCTCCTCCTGTCCTGGCTCGCTCTCTTTTGTTGTGAGCTCTCTTTTCCTGCAATGAGGGAGACAAGTGGAGGTTGAGTGCGAATGAAGGAGTGAGTGTAGTGATTGCATAGCATAGATACTTAGAAGGAGACAAAGATGGAGTGAGGTTGCAAGACCAAGGGCCCTCCCTGTGTGTTGTCAGTTGTGTTCAAAGCATCAGGGTGAGAGGGAGTGTGAGGGCTGCATGGTGGAATAGTTATATGAATGTGAGCATAGAGAGGGAATGGGTAAGGTTACATGGATGTCAGTGTCAAGTGGGATGTGGAGGAAGAGATTGCTGAAGTTGAGTGCTGGTGAAGAAAGGCAATGGGGATCAGCTTGAGGGTGATGGGAAATTCATACTCACTTTTCCAGTGCGCAGAAGGTCATGAAATCTTTTCCTGCACTGTGTCCAGGTTCTGCGGGTGACTCCCAAGGAATTGACTGCCTCAGCCATCTGCATCCACACAGCCTTGGTCTGAGTGGAAGGCCTCTTCCTCACTGATGAAGGGAACAAGACCTCCCTGTTGGCCCTAGCCCCATCCACCAATGCCTGAAGTGCTGCCTTGTCAAAGCGAGGAGCTGCTCTTGCCCTCCCACTTGTCATCTCTCCTGCGGGTCCCTCTGACACCAAATGGAGGAAGCTTGGAAGCCTGCAGAAGAAGCAAGGCTTGCTGTGGACCTTAAATGCAGCAGCAATGATGACGTCATCGGAGAGGACTTTCAGTCATGAAAAACCCACTTGCAAAGGCTTCCCACACGTTGGAAATCAATTGGCTAATTGAGTTAAAAGTGCATCAGTCTCCCACATCCATTTAGATTTGTGTGGGAAACACGAAATTTGGATAACACGACAACAGCCCGCACCTGAGCTAAAATCACCCCCTGACAATCTGTCCTCTAAGTTCAGTCCTGTCACTCAGGCTGAGTTAGAGAGCTCTCCTGAGCAGAAAGCAGAAGGCTGCAGCTTTTGACAGTTCAGCAGCCATTCTGCTTTCTGTGCCGGTGAGCTGAGAGACTCCCAAGACCTGAAGGGAGGAAGCCTGCAGGAAGAAGTAAAGGTAAGTAAAACTTATTAAAACACTTTACATACACCTCACACACTTACCTCTGCACACATGCACCCATCACTCACCTGAACACCGGACATCTCGGCCTCTCCGACCCCCGCAGACCGACGGCCCACCTCGCTGATCCTGACATAGTTCAGAGCCGTCGGGACACCCACATTTCAGGGCTCAAAATGGGGATTCTCAAAAGAACTGCCTGTTAACAGGCAGTTAATTGGCACTAATCCCCTTCCCGCCTCAAGGAGACAGGACCCAGCGCGGGTCGGGTACCTGCCTCCTGGGAAGTTGGCACAGAGGTGGGTTGGGGGCAGGATGGGTACCTGCCCCCAGATTCTGCCATTTTCCCGGTAGTTCCGCCTCCAAACCTGGCTCCCCAGGGCTGACAAAATCGCCCCCATAGTTTCCACATGGAAGTGGCTTCAGACATGTCCTAGCACAATCGATTGGCCCTGTATCCATGGCTGTTGGCATGAACAAAGGTCCTAATTGAACATCTATTGTAAAAATGTACCTGTCTGATATATTTCCTGTGATCCTGCTTCAGATCTTTCAAGCAGACAAATAGGAGTGTGATGTAATACTCTCCATTTGCCTGGATGAGTGCAAGTCCAACAACACTCAAGAAGCTCGACACCATCCAGGACAAAGCAGCCCATTTGATTGTCACCCCATCCACCACCTTAAACATTCACTCCCTCGACCACTGGCGTACCGTGGCTGCAGTGTACACAATCTACAATTGTGAAGCAGTGAATTGCAAAAATGTACCTTTAGGAGGCACACCATTGAAGGGCAGAGGCCGTTCATGCAGTACTCATTTTATGTGGGTGCTAATATGGGGGGAGAAATTGGATAACCCCTGAAAGTGGGTGTGGGGATCACGGTATGCGATTAACTCGTATCCATTCATTGCATTACAGGCAACATATTATATTGGTGCTGCCTGATCTTTTACATGATTTCTGCATGCAGCCAGCGCTCTCCATGCTTTTGCTTGGGTGCACGTATCAGCAGGTGGCCTGATATCATGTATGGCTAGTGCTGCTTAAAGGCAGCCTGCTATCTCTTAAATGAAGGGGGCATTGTTGCTGCAAGAAGTGATGGGAGTTTTTTCAAAAGGCAATTCTGTGTTCTGATGCTTTGAGCAATGGCTGAACAGGTGTGAGAGAATGTGCACCAAGGTTTTCAGAAAATGCCCTGGAGGTCTTGGTGAAAGAGGTGGAAAGAAGGAGAGACGTATCCGCAGGGTGGCAAGTGGCCGTCCAAACATATGCTCAGGAGGCAGTGGGAAAAAGTAACGGTGGAGGTCAATGGCAGAAGTGTTGCTCCAAGAACATGGAGCTCTGTGAAGCTGCCAAACACTGAGGGCAGGATTTTCATTGGGCCGAGGAGGCGGGATTAGAGGCATGTTGGGGGTTAAAATAGCAAAAACTGGCATGCAGGCCCAATCCCGCCTCCATCCCACCTCCAAGCAATTTTCATTAATTTGTGTCTAATGGTCCCTTCTCCGTCCCGCCTCCAAGAGGCGGGATAGGCCGTTAAGGCCCTTAACAAGCACTAAATTGCCTCTATAATGCCATTTTGAAAGGCCTTTGCGATTTTAACCCTTTTCCCACGTGAAACACGCTTGTTCTGAAACACGGCGGTGGAACCTGGCGGCAGCACAATTGGATTGCTGACTATCAGCTGCAGCTCAACCATCAAAGAGGAGATTTGATCAGCCATCATTTGCAGGTGGCAGGACTTTGTCACCTCAGGTCTGAGGGAACTTTTAGAAGGCATAACCACAGCTGTGGAAGTTTGGAGCCTGACATCCATCTCCAGTGTGACCTCCTGGTAAACCCCTCTCGCCACCTTCACTGAGCGCTTCCTCAACTGAGGCATATACCAGAAGCATGGGAGCCATTTATTTCCTTCCCTTCTGGGCATTAGATGAGGATGAAGACCAGCCACGGCACCAGCAGAACCAAGTACAACAGCAGCACCAACAGCAGCAGCACCAACAGCAGCAGCAACAACAGGAGCGCCAAGCTGCTGCTCACCCACCTGAAGCTGCACAGGCCAGAAGGGGCCAGCGCATGGAAGCCCATCGGTGCAGGAGATACCCCACAAACCAGGTCAGCTACCTCAACATGTCTGAGCAGCAGTGCCAAAGGCGGCTCCAACTTTCGCAAGAGGTAGTGCATGACATCTGTGCAATGCAGCAACAAGACCTGCAGCCCAGAGGACCAGGTAGACAACCCTTAACAGTGGCCGTCAAAGTCACCACCGCACTCAACTTTTTTGCCTCAGGCTCATTCTAGCGATCAGCAGCAGACATCAGCGGCATCTCCCAGGTGGCCGCACACACTTGCATCACGCAGGTAACCGATGCCCTCTTTGCGATTGCGCACAATCACGTCCATTTCACCAAGGATCAAGCAAGTGTCACAGCGCGTGCAGTTGGATTAGCTAATCTGGCAGGCTTTCCAAGGGTGCAGGGTGTCTTTGACTGCACACATGTGTAAGATTCGCAAATTTCTCACATTCCCCCAAGGTTATTAATAAAAGGGACCCTGCATGGACACTTTAAAAAGGGTACCCAAAAGATGGCGTTCGCACCTCGTGACCAAAAGCCTGTAAGATTTTTTAAAAGCTTGGACTCTGCAGCACGGAGCAGGCAGTTTGGGAAATCAAAACTTAAAATGCATTTCTGTGAAAAGGACTTTGTGTTTGAAAAACTAGACAGCTAGGCAAACACTAAATATGCATTTCGTCAGATTGGAACAGATCAACCCAGTTCGGCCTAAACATAAGGCCATTAGTTTGTTCGCATAAATAATCGGAAACAGCTTAAGGAAGCCATCAAGGCTGGACAGGCCGATTAAAATGCATTAATGACAATACAACTCGGACATCAGGCCATCAGGTGCGATAAACGGCCATCTAAAGCCAGTTAGTTTAGATTGGTATAATCATTTAAAACAGCCTGCCAAAAGTTAAACAATGAACTGACCTGATTTGGCGGACAGATTAAGGGCCATCGAAAGGAGTATAACTGTAGGCCCTCAGTAGCAATCTCTCTCTTCCCTTGACTCTAGCTCTTCTCTTGACTCTGACCTCTTGTCTGGTCTTGGGCTGCTGCCGCCCATACTCGTGCCCTGGCCTCGTGGCGGGTTCTCTTCTCGCTCCCCGCATTGGAAGAATTACAGCCAAGGACATCCATACCAATCGCGGAGAGGGGAACGAGACCCAAGTCCAAGGTCACCCAGGACACCCGGGCCACGAAAGAGGCCAGAGGAAACAAGGCGAAATGAAATGAGATGAAGAACAAGGTAGAGACCCGACAAGAGCAGAGAAGGGCAGCAAAGACGCATTGATAAAAGCCAAATGCCTAGTAATAAGCTGGCGTTTGGGGAAGAGTTTAGATGAATAATACCGGCGTTCCAAGAATGGGTAGAAAAATCTAAGAAGTGAAAACCACCAACCGTCCCATAGACGCAACGTTACCGCCGATGACCGCACGAGGGAGAAGAAGAAGAGAACCCATTGCGACGAGATGACGACGGTAGCTGAGGAAAGGAAAGGTGTGTCGCAGCAATAGCTCCAGCACCGCGCCCTGAGACCACATGGTGACGGAGTACCCCAAAGGACAGGAGACTAAATCTCAAAACTCGCAACTGTTAAAGCAACAGGCCTTGGATTGGTGAGCATGAATTCCTGGCCCCTCATAGCTTAATCTAGTTAGGTATAGGGGGTGAGATAAGGATAAGGGGATTGTTAACGTAGTTTGTTTTCCCTCGATGTGCCGTGTGTTCCCCATTCCCTGTATAAGTGTAGTTATTTGTTTATGCCTGTAATTGTTTACCAGTAAATTTCTCATAAGACTGTGTTTTTATTCCTGTTTTAATAAAATCTTGGTTTTCTTACGCCAAACCACTTGTCTACTCGATTTTTCGGTATCGCCGCCTGCACCTAAGTCCGGTGTCTAGAACCCAGGGGCATGGGAGTAATTCGAACCACTCACAGGCAGTCAGGGGCATAACTGACTGGGCGCACGCGCCACCCGCCACCCCCTACACATGTGGCCCTTAAGGCACCGCATCACAATCCAGGTATTTTTGTCAACCGCAAGGGCTTCCACTCCCTTAACGTTCAGCTGGTGTGTGACCACAAGAAGGAAATTTTGCATGTTTGTGCCAAGCACCCTGGCAGTTGCCATAACTCCTTCATACTGCGCCAGTCTAGTGTGCCTCCGCTATTCAGTCCACCAGATCAACTTAACGGATGGCTTCTTGGAGACAAGGGCTATCCCCTGAAGACATGGCTAATGATGCTGTTGAGGAGCCCATCCAACGAAGCTGAGGAGAGCTACAACTCCAGCCACATGTCCACCAGAGCCATAGTCGAGCAAACCATCGGTTAGCTAAAAATGTGCTTCAGATGCCTGGACAGATCAGGTGGAGCCCTGCAGTACGCAGCAGCCAGGGTCTCTAGAATCGTCGTGGTTTGCTGTGCACTTCACAACATGGCACAGCGTCGTGGCTTGCAGATTCCTGAGGGGGGCGGGAGAGGGAGGGAGGAGGAGGAGGAGGAGGAGGAGGAGAAGGAGGAGGAGGAGGAGGAGGAGGAGACAATCTCAGATGGGTGTGGACTCTGGTGGGGCTCTGACCGGGGGGTCTGCAGTGGCATGGAAGTGTAAGCGCTTGGAGAGGAGCCCCCACTTCCTTGATGTCTGCCACCAACTTCCCTCTCATTGGTCAGGTCCCCCTCAGCGCTTGTAAGTGGCTTGAGAGCACCTTGCTGCACATCAGGGGGGCCATGAGGACCCGTATCTGCACTGGCAGTCCTACTCAGAAGGACTTCCATGAAGGTCTGGTTTCTCTGTTCATTAGATGAGCATCGCTCCTCCAGAGATGTCATTCTATTCTGAACACTCACCATGTTTTTTGCACTCTGGCAACTTATCACCTCTATGGAGGTTGCCATCCTTTCCATGGTGATGCGTTCATGCGCTATTTGACTCCACAAAGGCTCTGCTCTTGTTCGCTATGGACTCCTCCATTCGCTCCACACTCGCAGCAACCCTGGAGACAAAACCTGCCAGAGACTCCTGCATCTGTTCCTGGAGTTCCAGTATAGTGTATGTGCTTTAAGTCAGAACTACTTTTTACAGCTCCTGTATACTGTAGTACCGGCAGTGACCACACCGGTATATAAGCTGTGCGCATGCCTCTGTACCCCAGTCTAGAGATTACCCTCCTCTAGTAAAGACCTGTTATTTGTTATGTACAGCATCCGTGTAATTATTTATCCACTGAACCACGGGTCTAACAGTGGTGACGAGTGTTGATGCGAATCTACCGGCAACATAAAAAAAAAAATAGTCGAGTCCAGGAACACGGGCGTCGACCGCGAGCAACCGCCCAGCAGTCAGGCAGAGATCCAACTTCACTGGGGAGGCTGTGCAGAGCCGGGCTTGGTTCCCCAGCCACAACGAGCAGTAAGAGACCGACGACAGGTCCAGAGCAGACCCTTCCTGAGCAGCGGCGGCTGGAGCTGACCGACGGCAAAGAGAGAGAGCCGGGCAGCGTCGACAGGGTAAGAAAGAGTGTGAAGAGAGCAGGGCACAGCCAGGGGTTGATCACCGAGTGGCGCCGAGGAAAAATACTGCAAACCGGAGAGAGAGAGGGTAAGAAACAGCCGGGTTCTAGACTGAGCGGCGTCAACAAATATCAAGAGAAGAACGTGCAGAGCACAGCCAGGGATCACGGGCTGATCAAGGTCCACGGGGCGAAGCAAGGGGAGACGGCATTGAGCCGCGGAGAAGCAGGGAGAGCGCAAGAGACGCCATTGAGCCGCGCAGAAGCAGGGAGAGCGCGGGAGGCGACATTGGGCCGCGGAGAAGAAGGAAGAGCGCGGGAGACGCCATTTTGCGAAGCCGCAGCAGAGAAGACGGGCGAGCACGGGAAGGAAGGAAAGCGCGGGAGACGCCATTTTGTGCCAGCGGAGAAGAAGGGGAAGCACGGGAGGCGCCATTGGTGATAGTTAACGCACAACCAAGGATGCCGAAGAGCGGCAGTATCTCTACATTCGACAATGAAGTCGAAGATTGGGCGACATATGTGGAACGTATTGAGGTGTACTGCAGGGCGAATGAAGTGCCAAATGCTAATAAAGCACTGGTTCTGTTAAATTCCATGGGTGCAAAAACTTATGGGTTACTGCGAAATCTAATAACCCCAGAGAAGCCGGTAAACAAGAATTATGAATGCATAGTAGAAATCCTACAGGAGCACTTAAACCCCACACCGCTGCTGATAGCAGAATGATTTAAGTTCCATAAAAGGAACCAACACAAAGACGAAAGCAATGCTGAGTACCTAACGGAACTGCGCAAGCTATCAAAATACTGCCAGTTTGGAGCGGGACTAGCAGACACGTTAAGGGACAAGTTTGTGTGTGGGCTACAAAGTGAAGGAACCCAGAAACGGCTTCTATCAGAAAAGGACCTTACGCTGGACAAAGCTTTCAGTATGGCAGTATCACACGAAGCAGCCGCAAGGGGCGCTGCTGAGATACAACGGAGACTGCAAGAATATGGCACCAACGAAATGACCTATGGAACAGGGAAGTGCTATCGCTGCGGCAGAACAACACATGACCAGAAAGATTGTTGGTTCAAGAACCAAGTGCGCAGACAGTGTGGGAAAGCAGGACACATAGCAAGAGTCTGCAGGTCTGGGAAGAAAACCAACAGTAAGAAATCTCCACAGGAGAAGTACAAAAAGATACACCAGGTGATGGACAGTGGTTCAGATGAACAGAAAAGTGACACAGACTCCGGAAGCAAGGAGCTGGGTTGTCTGAAACTACATAATGTAACCGAAATGGAGGATCACCAGACTATCTGGGTTACACTCAAGATAGACGGAGTCCAAGTGGAAATGGAATTGGACACAGGGTCAGCTCTAACAGTCATAAATCAAAGAGACTACAAGCGGCTATTTTCACACATACCCTTGAAAGCTACAGAGATTGTCTCGAAGACGTATACGGGGCAAAAAGTCTACCCCAAAGGAAAAATAAGGGTGAAAGTGACATATAAAGGTCAGGAAATACCTAAAATGGATATATATGTATTGCCAAATGGAGGACCACCACTGCTAGGACGTGAATGGATCTGGAAGATACATTTAGATTGGCATTCCATACGGGCACTGAAGGTGGAGGCCAAAAAGGATGACGACGTCACACCTGGACGACTGTCAAAAATGCTAACTGATGCAAAAGAAGTGTTCCAGCAGGGACTAGGAACACTAAAAGGAATAACAGCAACAATTAAAATAGAGGATAATGCAAGCCCAAAGTTTCTGAAGGCCAGACCAGTGCCTTATGCGATCAGCCCAGCGGTTGAAGCAGAGCTGGAAGGGTTGGAACGTTCAGGAGTACTGTCCAAAGTGGACTGGAGCGAGTGGGCTACACCCATCATTCCTGTAATGAAGAGGTCGTTGAGTAATACGCCTGCGGAACCAAAGAAGGTCCGCATCTGTGGGGATTTTAAGGTGACAGTGAACCCAGTCCTTCACACGGTGCAATATCCGCTTCCACGAATTGAGGATATTTTCGCCTCGCTATCTGGTGGTAAACGCTTCACCAAAATTGATCTAGCCCAGGCGTACTTGCAAATGGAGATAGAAGGAGCTTCGAAATATTACCTTACGATCAACACCCATAAAGGCCTCTATCAATACAACCGGCTGGTGTTTGGAGTAGCCTCGGCTCCGGCTATCTGGCAAAGGGCGATGGATCAGGTCCTGCAAGGGATTCCAGGGACCCAGTGTTATTTGGACGACATCTTGGTCATGGGCGAAAATGACGGTGATCACCTCGCTAACTTGGAGAAGGTGCTCGCCAGATTAAAGGAATATGGGCTACGAGCTAATCGCCACAAGTGCGAGTT
This sequence comes from Somniosus microcephalus, assembly GCF_052327205.1. Lineage (NCBI taxonomy): Eukaryota > Metazoa > Chordata > Chondrichthyes > Squaliformes > Somniosidae > Somniosus > Somniosus microcephalus. The sequence goes on along the minus strand of NC_140993.1, from coordinate 186,245,874 downwards.
TTTCCAGAAACAGATCTCGTATTGCGGCCACGTCATCGATGAAGGGGGGTTACATGAGTCCCCTGACAAGATTGAGGCAGTAGTCAAGGCTCCAGCACCAGAAAATGTGTCACAACTGAGGTCGTTCCTCGGGCTGGTAAACTATTACCACAAGTTCTTACCAAATTTGTCTACGGTATTACACCCGCTGAACACCCTATTGCAAACAGGGGTACCATGGAAGTGGGATGACGAACGTAGACGAGCTTTCCAGAAGTGTAAAAAATTGATCACATCAAAAGAGGTGTTGGCCCATTTCAACCCAGCACTACCAATTCGTTTGGCATGTGATGCATCACCCTACGGCATTGGAGCTGTGCTGTCGCACAAATTCCCAGACGGGTTGGAGAGGCCAGTAGCCTTTGCGTCTCGGTCACTAACCTCAGCCGAGCGCAACTATGCCCAGATTGACAGGGAGGCCCTCAGCCTAGTATGGGGAGTAAAAAAATTCAACCACTATCTGCATGGAAAGAAGTTTACCTTGCTGACTGACCACCAACCACTTGTCTCCATCTTTAATCCTAAGAAGGGCATGCCAGTAATGACTGCACAGCGGTTACAAAGATGGTCCCTGTTTCTAGGGGCGAATCAATATGAAATAGAATATAAAGGCACGAGACAGCATGGGAACGCTGATGGGCTATCGCGCCTGCCACTGCCTACTGTGGAGGAAGCACCAGCAGTGGACCCTATCGAGATATTTTATTCGTCGATAATTGAACGATTGCCAGTAACAAACGCGGATATAGAGAAGGAGATCCGCAATGATCCGACGCTGTCACGGGTATATGAATTGACGGTGAGGGGATGGCCAACACATGGCGACTCACTGTTGCCAGCATTCTCATCCAGAAGAGAACAGCTGTCAGTATGCCAGGGGACAGTGATGTGTGGATCCAGAGTGGTGATTCCACCCAAGTTAAGGGAGAGAGTGCTAAATGAGCTACATGAAGGTCATCTGGGGGGAGTGAAAATGAAAAGCCTAGCTAGGGCTTATGTGTGGTGGCCGGGAATCGATCAACAAATCGAAGACCTAACTAAGAGCTGCTGAGGATGCCAGAAGGTCCAAAATGCACCACCACATGCCCCTCTACACCCATGGGAGTGGCCCTCCTCTCCATGGCAACGGGTGCACATTGATTTCGCTGGTCCATTCATTGACTCAATGCTCTTAATAGCAGTGGATGCTCATTCAAAGTGGCCTGAGGTGATAAAGATGTCTTCAACCACTACAGAGAAAACGATTGCAGTCCTACGGACCATATTTGCCAGAAATGGTTTGCCAGAGCAAATCTGCTCTGATAATGGACCACAGTTTGTGTCCGACGAGTTCCAAAAATTCATGAAAAGGAATGGGGTAAGGCATTACACATCCGCCCCGTATCATCCAGCCACCAATGGATTGGCTGAGAGGTTCGTACAAACCTTTAAGAAGGCGATAAAGGCCATGTGCGACGAGGAAATTCCACTACAGCATAAGATGGACAATTTCTTATTAGCCTACCGAAACGCGACACATGCAGTTACCAACCAGACCCCGGCCATGATGTTCTTTAACCGAAGGTTGAGATCTCGTCTGGACTTGCTCAGACCAAATGTGCGAAGAAATGTTGAGGACAAACAATTCCAGCACATCAACGAGAAGCCGACAAGGAGCTTCAATGTATGGCAACCAGTCTTGGCCCGGGACTATCGAACAGAGAAGTGGCAACCCGGAACGATATGTACAAGGCAGGGGCCATTAATGTACACAGTGTATGTCGGGGAGAACATTGTGAGATGCCATGTCGATCAGATCTTAGCATCACAGGAATATGTCAACCCCATGTCTCGAGTACCTGGGGATGAACCCGACATACCGGCCGCATCTACTTCAGACCCAGTAGCAGTGGAACCCGATGAACTACCCGATAAAAGGGGGTCAGAATCGCCTCTGCACCAAGAACAAGAACCTCCGGAAAGGCGCTATCCCGAAAGGGTCAGGAAGCCGCCACAAAGACTGAATCTATAAATGGACTTTTGTTATTGAATGTACATGTAAAAATGTAATTGTTATTTGAATATTAAGGGGGTATTATTAATCTAAAAAGGGAGGAATTGTAGTGTATGTGCTTTAAGTCAGAACTACTTTTTACAGCTCCTGTATACTGTAGTACTTCTGTACCCCAGTCTAGAGATTACCCTCCTCCAGTAAAGACCTGTTATTTGTTATGTACAGCATCCGTGTAATTATTTATCCACTGAACCACGGGTCTAACATCCAGCACCGCTGATCTTATGGATGGACCCAGAGGCAGAGGGTCGACATGCAGCTGAGCCGAGCTGGCAGAGTACACTGCTGTCCCTGTCTTCACAATCTGCTGATGCTCACTTGTGAGCTGTGATAGACCAGTTGACAACATTACTCTATGTCCCGAAGATCCCACCGAGGTGTGAGTGTCTGTGCTGGTGCTGGGTGCACTGAATTCTGCTGACGCACCCTCAGAGTTTGCAGCTTCCTCTGAGGAGTCTTGAGGCTCAAGCTGTTCCTCCTGGCTAATGGGGACGCATGCTTGCGATGGTCCTGTGGGGGGGTAAAGGAAAGAGTCAGAGATGTGATGCCAAGTTTACATGCACACTGCATATTGCAGATGATCGTAAGTCCATCTGTTACAGGTTCAGAATCATTATCAGCGACTCATGCAATGTCAATGAGAGAGATGGAAAACTATTCTGTCACCAACTTGCTGAGATGCTCCCCTCTGTCCGTCCCCCACTTGCGCATCTTCCTCCACTCCTACGATCTCCAGGACTGCCTCCTCCCAGGAGTTGAGGTGGGCTACTGAGGGTGGCCCTCCTCCTGTCCTCACTCTTTCTCGCTTATTGTGAGCTCTCTTTTCCTGCAATGAGGGAGACAAGTGGAAGTTGAGTGAGAATGAAGGAGTGAGTGTAGAGATTCCATAGCATAGATACTTAGAAGGAGACAAAGATGGAGTGAGGTGGCAAGACCAAGGGCACTCCCTTTGTGTTGTCAGTTGTTTTCATAGCATCACAGTGATAGGGAGTGTGAGGGCTGCATAGTCGAATAGTTAGGTGAATGTGACCATAGAGAGAGAGGGAATGGGTAAGGGTGCATGGATGTCAGTTTCAAGTGGGATGTGGAGGAAGAGATTGCTAAAGCTGAGTGCTGGTGAGGAAAGGCAATGGGGATCAGAGGAGGGTGATGGGAAATTCATACTCACTTTTCCAGTGCGCAGAAGGTCATGAAATTTTTTCCTGCATTGAATCCAGGTTCTGCGGGTTACTGATAATAAGTTGACCTCCTCTGCCACCTGGATCCACACAGCCTTGGTTTGCTGTGGAGGCTTCTTCCTCCCTGAAGAAGGGAAGAGCACAACTTTATGAGCTCCTGCTCCCTCAACTAAAGCCTGCAGGGCCACATCATCAAACCTGGGAGCAGACCTAGGTCTCTCAATGGTCATTCTGTCTCCAGGTCCCTGTAGCATGAAAGACCAAAAGGTTGGCAGTCTGCAGAAGAAGCAAGGCTTGTTGCAAACCTTAAATGCAGCAGCAGTGATGACATCATCGGAGGTGACTTTCAGACTGGGAAAACTAATTTGCCATGGGTTGCCACACGTTGGAACTCAATTGGCCAATTAAGTTAAAATCGCATCAATCTCCCACATCGATTTCGATTCGGGTGGATAACACGAAATGCGGATTACACAACCCCAGCCCGCCCCTGAATTAAAATCCAGCCCTGACAATCTGTCTTCTAAGTTGTGTCTTTACTCAAGACTCAATTAGAAAGTCTTCCTGACCAGAAAGCAGAAGGCTGCAACTTTTGACAGTTCAGCAGCCATTCTGCTTTCTGTGCCGGTGAGCTGAGGGTCTCCTGAGACCTGAAGGGAGGAAGCGTGCAGGAAGAAGTAACGGTAAGGAAAACTTATTAAAACACTTTAGACAAACCTCACACACTTACCTCTGCACACATGCACCCATTACTCACACATTGCACACCGGACATCTCGGCCCTTCCGACCCCTGCAGACCGACGGCCTGCCTCGCTGACCCTGGCGAGGTTCGGAGACATCGGGAAGCCCACACTTCAGGGCTCAAAATAGGGATTAGCCAAAAAACTGCCTGTTAACTGCCTGTTAATAGGCAGTTAATTGGCATTAATCCCCTTTCCGCCTTGAGGAGGTGGGACCCGGCGCGGGTCGGCTACCCACCTCCTGGCAAGATGGCATGGAGGCGGGTTGGGCACCCGCCCCAAATTCTGCCATTTTCCCAGCAGTCCCGCCTCCAAACCCGCCTCCCCAGGGCTGGCAAAATCCAGCCCATAGAGTAGAAAAGTGTGGAAATTATGATGAACCTGTATAAAACACTGGTTCGGCCTCAATTGGAGTATTGTGCCCAATTCTGGGCACCGCACTTTAGGAAGGACATGAATGCCTTAGAGAGGGTGGAGAAAAGATTTACGAGAATGATTCCAGGGATGAGGGACTTCAGTTACATGGATAGACTGGAGAAGCTGGGGTTGTTCTCCTTAGAATAGAGAAGATTGAGAGGAGATTTGATAGAGGTGTTCAAAATCATGAGCTGTCTGGACAGAGTAGATAGAGAGAAACTGTTCCCATTGGCAGAAGGTTCGAGAACCAGAGGACACAGATTAAAGGTGATTGGCAAACAAACCAAAGATGACATACGCAAAAGTTTTTTACTCAGCGAGTGGTTAGGATCTGGAATGCACTGTCTGAAAGGGTGGTGGAGGCAGACTCAATCGTGGTTTTCAAAAGGGAGTTGGATAAGTACCTGAAAGCAAAACATGTGCAGGGCTACGGGGAAAGAGTGGGTGTGGGACTAGCTGAGGTGCTCTTGCAGAGAGCCGGCATGGGCTCGATGAGCCAGATGGCCACCTTCTGTGCTGTAACCATTCTATGATTCTATGATACATCAGCACACTTGTGGAACCTGTAATGTATGTACCTTTAAGGGGAGAACTACTTTTTACAGCTCCTGTATACTGTAGTGCCGGCAGTGACCACACCTGTATATAAACCCTGAGTAGTGATCTGTATAATTAGTTCTAGAGTACCCCTCATTCAGTAAACACCTGTTGTACCGTTTCTCCTGCAGTCTGTGTCTTATTATACACAGACACAACTTTGGCGACGAGCAGATTCGAACCTACCTGCAACTCTGCATCACCTCCCAGGGATTCGCTCGTGGAGAACCGTGGAAGGAGGTCGAGTCCAGAAGCACGGGCGTCGACCACGGGCAACCGCCCAGTCATCCAGCGGAAATTTGAGCATCGCAGGGGAGGCTGTCGAGAGCCAGGCTTGGATTTCCAGTCACGGTGTTCCAGCGAAACGGGCTGGCAACAGGTACTGCGCAGACCCTTCCCGGACAGCGGCGGCTAGAGCCGACCGAGCGGCACAGAAAGAGGCCGAGCAGCCTCGACGGGGGAGAGAGAGAGGACAGAGCGCACAGGGCGCAGCCGGTGTACAGGACCGAGCGGCGTCAACGGGGAGAGAGACAAGAGAGAGCAGAGCGCAGCCGGTGTTCAAGGTCCAAGCAGCGTCAACGGGGGAGAGAGACGAGAGAGAGCAGAGCGCAGCCGATGTTCAAGGGCCGAGCAGTGTCAACGGGGGAGAGAGGTGCGCAGGAAAACGCGAGGTGCTGCCATTGCCAAGAGGACCGCAGAGAGCGGCATTGGCAGCAGCGCAGGAGCAGCGCACGAAACCCACAGGGCGTCGCCATTTGCCACGAGGACCGCCGAGAGCGGCGTTGGCAGCAGCGTGGGAGACGCCACTTTAAGTCGCAGCGGGGAAGAAAGGAAAGCGCGGGAGACGCCATTTTAAGCCGCAGCGGGGAAGAAAGGAAAGCGCGGGAGACGCCATTTTAAGTCAGTCTAACCACATCCAAAAATGCCGAAGAGTGGCAGTATCACAGCGTTCGACAATGAAGTCGAAGATTGGACGACATATGTCGAACGCATAGAAGTATACTGCAAGGCGAATGAAGTGCCAGATGACAAGAAAGCACTGGTATTGTTGAATTCAATGGGTGCAAAAACGTATGGCTTACTACGAAACCTAGTAACCCCAGAGAAGCCAGTAGAAAAGGATTTTGAAAACATAGTGTCAATCCTACAGGACCATTTAAACCCCACACCGCTGCTGATAGCAGAAAGATTTAAGTTTCACAAAAGGAACCAGCATAAAGATGAAAGTAATGCTGAGTATTTAACGGAACTGCGCAAGCTATTGAAACAATGCCAGTTTGGAACGGGCCTAGCAGGTACGTTAAGGGACAAGTTTGTGTGTGGGCTTCAAAGTGAAGGAACCCAGAAACGGCTTCTATCAGAAAAGGATCTTACGCTGGACAAGGCTTTCAGCATTGCAGTATCACACGAAGCAGCAGCACGGGGCGCTGCAGAGATACAATGGAGACCGCAAGAATATGGCACAAATAAAATGTCATACGGAACAGTGAAGAGCCATCGCTGCGGCAGAACAACACACGACCATAATGATTGCTGGTTCAAGGACAAAGTGTGCACACAGTGTGGAAAAGTAGGACACATAGCAAGAGTCGGCAGGTCGGGAAAGAAAACCAGCAGCAAGAAATCTCCACAGGAGAAGTACAAGAAGGTACATAAGGTGACGGAGAGTAGTTCAGATGAACAGAAAAGTGATACAGACTCCGGAAGCAAGGAGCTGGGTTGTCTGAACCTACATAATGTGATCAAAACGGAGGATCAACAAACTATCTGGGTCACGCTCAAGATAGCAGGAGTCCAAGTGAAAATGGAATTGGACACAGGATCAGCCCTAACAGTCATAAACCGAAGGGACTACAAGCTGCTATTCTCACATATACTCTTGAGAGATACAAAGACTGTCTTGAAGACGTACACGGGGCAAAAAGTCTACCCCAAAGGAAAAATAAGGGTGAACGTTATATATAACCGCAAGGAAACACCAAAAATGGACCTATATGTATTGCCAGATGGAGGACCACCACTACTAGGACGTGAATGGATCCGGAAGATACAGCTAGATTGGCATTCCATACAAGCACTGACTGTAGATGCCAAAAAGGATGACGACGTCACACCTGGACGACTGTCAAAAATGCTAACTGATGCACAAGAAGTGTTCCAGCAGGGACTCGGACCACTAAAAGGCATAACAGCGACGATCAAAATGGAGGAAAATGCAAGCCCAAAGTTTATTATGGCCAGACCGATACCTTATGCGATCCGCTCAGCCGTCGAAGCAGAGCTGGAAGGTTTGGAACGTTCAGGAGTACTGTCCAAAGTGGACTGGAGCGAGTGGGCTACACCCATCGTTCCTGTAATGAAGAGGTCACTGACTAATACGCCTGGGGAACCAAAGAAGGTTCGTATCCGTGGGGACTTTAGGGTGACATTGAACCCATTCCTTCACACTGTACAATATCCGCTTCCGCGGATTGAAGATATTTTCGCCTCGCTATCTGGAGGGAAACGCTTCACTAAGATTGATCTGGCCCAGGCGTACCTGCAAATGGAGGTAGAAGAAGCCTCGAAACAGTACCTCACGATCAACACTGATAAAGGTCTCTACCAATACAACCGGCTGGTGTTCGGGGTAGCATCAGCTCCGGCTATTTGGCAAAGGGCAATGGATCAAGTCCTGCAAGGGATTCCAGGGACCCAGTGTTATTTGGACGACATCCTGGTCATGGGCGAAAATGACAGTGATCACCTCGCCAAACTGGAGCAGTTGCTCACTAGATTGAAGGAATATGGGCTCCGAGCTAATCGCCACAAATGCGAGTTTATCCAGAAGCAGATCCGTATTGTGGCCACGTTATTGATAAAGAGGGGTTACATAAGTCCCCTGAAAAGATTGAGGCAGTAGTCAAGGCTCCAGCACCGGAAAATGTCTCACAACTGAGGTCGTTCCTCGGGCTGGTGAACTACTACCATAAGTTCTTGCTGAATTTGTCTACAGTACTACACCCACTGAACACCCTACTGCAAACGGGGGTACCATGGAAGTGGAGTGATGAATGTAAACGAGCTTTCCAGAAGAGCAAAGCATTGATCACCGCAAAAGAGGTGTTGGCTCATTTCAACACAGCACTATCAATTCGGTTGGCGTGTGATGCATCACCCTATGACATTGGAGCGGTGCTGACGCACAAATTCCCGGACGGCTCGGAGAGGCCAGTAGCCTTTGCGTCTCGGTCACTAACCTCAGCCGAGCGTAACTACGCCCAGATTGACAGGGAGGCCCTCAGCCTAGTGTGGGGAGTGAAAAAGTTCAATCACTATCTGCACGGGCAGAAGTTCACCTTGCTGACTGACCACCAACCACTTGTCTCCATCTTTAATCCAAAGAAGGGCGTTCCGGTGATGACTGCGCAACGGCTACAAAGATGGTCCCTTTTTCTAGGGGCGCACCAATATGAAATCGAGTATAAGGGCACGAAACAGCATGGAAACGCTAATGGGCTTTCACGCCTGCCACTGCCTACTGCGGAGGAAGCACCAGCAGTGGATCCTGTCGAAATATTTCATTCGACTATAATTGAATGCTTGCCAGTAACAAACGCTGGTATAGAGAAGGAGACCCGAAATGACCCAACACTGTCTCGGGTATATGATTTGACGGTGAAGGGATGGCCAGCGCATGGCGACTCACTGTTGCCAGCATTCTCATCCAGAAGAGAACAGCTGTCAGTATGCCAGGGGACCTTGATGTGTGGATCCCGAGTGGTAATTCCACCCAAGTTAAGGGAGAGAGTGCTCAATGAGCTTCACGAAGGTCATCTGGGAGGGGTGGAAATGAAAAGCCTTGCTAGGGCTTATGTGTGGTGGCCGGGGATCGATCAGCAAATTGAGGACCTGACAAAGAGCTGCTCAGGATGCCAGATGGTCCAAAATGCACCACCACATGCCCCTCTACACCCATGGGAGTGGCCCTCATCTCCATGGCAATGGGTGCATATTGATTTTGCTGGTCCATTCATGGACTCAATGTTTTTAATAGCCGTGGATGCGCACTCGAAATGGCCTGAGGTGATCAAAATGTCCTCCACCACCACGGAGAAAACTATTGCAGTCCTACGGACCATTTTTGCCAGTTTCTCTTACCGCTCCAGTGTAGCAGCAACTCTTTCAACCTTAGGAATCATGCAACTGCTTTCCTCAACTGGTGCCATCCTGAGAAATGGTTAACAAGCTTGTTCCCTAACCCTAACCCTAACCCTAACCCTAACCCGCCAGAGCAGATTTGCTCTGATAATGGACCACAGTTTGTGTCCGAAGAGTTTCGAAGATTTATGAAAAGGAATGGGGTAAGGCATTACACATCCACCCCGTATCATCCAGCCACAAATGGATTGGCTGAGAGGTTCGTACAAACCTTTAATAAAGCAGTAAAGGCCATGTGCGATGACAACATTCCACTGCAGCATAAGGTGGACAATTTCCTGTTAACCTACAGAAATGTGACACATGCCGTCACCAACCAGGCCCCAGCCATGATGTTCTTTAACCGAAGGTTGAGATCTCGTCTGGATTTGCTCAGACCAAATGTACGAAGAGATGTTGAGAGGAAGCAGTTCCAGCACATCAATGAGAAGCCGACAAGGAACTTCAATGTAGGGCAACTAGTCTTGGCCTGTGACTACCGAACAGAGAAATGGCAACCAGGAACGATATGCACACGGCAGGGCCATTAATGTACACAGTGGATGTTGGGGAGAACATTGTGAGACGCCATGCTGACCAGATCCTAGATTCACAGGAACAAGTCAACCCCATGTCTCGGCCATACGTACCTGGTGAGGAACCCGACGGACAGGTCGCATCTACCTCAGAAACAATAGCATTGGAAGCTGATGAATCAACTGACGACAGGGTGCTAGAATCGCCGCCGCACCAAGAGTAAGACACTCGGGAAAGACGCTATCCAGAAAGGATCAGGAAGCCTCCCCAAAGACTGAATTTATAAATAGACTATTTTCAGCTAATGTTGCATGTTAAAAGTGTTAATTGTAATTAGTTTGATATTTAATTGTTAACTGAATGTTATGGTACTGTTAATCTAAAAGGGGAGGAATTGTAATGTATGTACCTTTAAGGGGAGAACTACTTTTTACAGCTCCTGTATACTGTAGTACCGGCAGTGACCACACCTGTATATAAACCCTGAGTAGTGATCTGTACAGTCAGTTCTAGAGTAACCCTCATTCAGTAAACACCTGTTGTACCATTTCTCCTGCAGTCTGTGTCTTATTATACACAGACACAACAGAACCCACCATGAAGCAGTGTCTGATGGCTGATGTCAAAGCTTCCATTGTAGTACAAACAATTTCCATTAAAGCTCTAAGTGCTGCCATGCGAGCTCAAACCGCTGCCATCACAGCTCTGGCTATTAGTGTTCAAAGAGCTTCCAGGGCCTCACAGAAGTCCATCAATTGTTCTCCAACAGATCAGTAGGATTGCTGAGGCGTTGCCTCAGGATAATGGCAGTGGCTCCATGGAGCACAAACCTGCTGTCCTTTCTCAGGATGACAGCATTCCTGCTCCCAGCCCTGCCACAATGTCAGTGCCCTTGCTGTCGCCTGTCAGCCAGCGATTCCAGACTGCTGCAGCCCAGTCAGAGATGGTGCAGTCTGAAGCTGAGCCTTCTAAGCCCAGAGGTGCTCGAGGTCATCCTCCAAGGCAATCTCTGGTCTCTTCAATTGAAGTTCAGCACCTTCCACCACCCATGCTGCAGCCACTGGGGGAGAACCTCGTAGTAGCACTAGGACAGGCAAAGGCACACAGAAGACAAAGGTGATTAGTTTATTTCTGTATACATTATGTCATGATTGAATTTATAAATTTGGATTGGAATATAAATTTTCTGGTGGCTTTTATTTTTGTTGTCTTAAAGAGGACAATGTGATGGCCAGTGACAGAGGCAACGTAAGGAACGTGGGACTGTTGGTGAATGGAGAGTTGTGGTTGAGGTTACTGGTATCACTCATGAATTATTTGATCACATAGAGATCAGGCAGAAAGCGGATGTCTACGTTGTAGCCTACCTTCCTCTTTGTGTTCCTCCACTTCTTCCTCCTCCTCATCCTCCTCATGCTCCTGCTCCTCAGTTCCTCACCTGATATGTGCTGGTAAGGGCTGTTCCCTCATAATGGCCAGACTAAGCAGTATGTAGCATACTACTACAAATCTTGATACCGGCTCAGCTGAGTACTGCAGAGCTCCTCCAGAGCGGCCCAGACAGCGGACGTGTTGCTTGAGGACACCAATGGTGTGCTCTATAATGTTCCTTGTGGCAGCATGGCTCTCATTGTCAGCTTGGTGTGCGTATGTGTGTGGGTTCTCGACTGGAGTCACGAGCCATGACATGAGTGAATAACCTTGTTGCCCAGTAGCCACGCTTTGACTTGCAATGGCACAGAGGACTGCCACAGAATGAAGGAATTGTGATTACTGCCAGTATAATGGGCATTCCCCTGTATGATGCGCTACCTGTGGTCGCACACCAGCTGCACATTGAGACAGTGGAATCTCTTTCGGTTCATGAAAATGGCCGAGTTCACAGGAGGCACACGCAAGGCAATGTGTGTGCAGTCAATGGCACCCTGCACCATGGAGAAGCCTGCAATCTGTCAGAGGTGCTGTCTTTCAGATGAGACGTTAAACTGAGGCCCCGCCTGCCCTCTCAGATGGATGTAAAAGACCTCGTGACACTATTTCGAAGAAGGGCAGGGTAGTTATCCCCGGTGTCCTGGCCAATATTTATCCCTCAATCAGCATTACTAAATAAACAGATTACCTAGTCATTATCACATTGCTGTGTGTGGGAGCATGCTGCACACAAATTGGCTGCCCTGTTTCTTACATTACTACAGTGATTAAACTTGAAAAGTACTTCATTGGCTGTAATGCGCTTTGGGACGTCCTGAGATCATAAAAGGCGCTATATAAATGCAATTCTTTCTTTTTTTTTCTTTAACCCTTGTGCTCACTCTACTTACAGATGAAGCTGTCTCTCTGTGAATAGAGAACCTCAGTGACTTTCCCTTATGCAGCAGTCCACTGCAAACTGCAAGATGTTGCTTATATCTCCAGCAGCAGCTGGAAGAATCCAGATGCATAAAAGTTAAGAGCCACGGTTACCTTGACAGCCACAGACAATGCTGTCCTTGCCCTGCTTTGAGGTTGCAGTTGGGGCTGCAGCAGTTGGCAGTTTTCAGAGGTGACTTCTTTAGTGAAGCGAAGACACCTCAAGCATTGGTCGTTGCTGAAGTTGCGGTAACAGAATTGCTCCTAAATCCCTCAGCAGATATGGCTTTCTGCTGAGTGCCCTTCTCCCCCCTCCTGCTCCTCCCTCTTCTAACAGCTTGTTCTGCTCTGCGTGGCCTCTCTTCATTCTCCCAGTCATGCTCAATTCGAAGAGGAAAGCTTACCAGTTTACCTATGTCTGGAAGTTTCAGCACAAACTTTTAAAGGAGCAAAAACATGCTTCAGCACCAGCCACACCACCCTGTAGACTATTGAAACTTTAGGCAAGTTCCAAAAACGCATGCAATTGCAACAACAACTTGGATTTATATTGCACCTTTAACATAGTAAAATGTCCCATGATGCTGTAGAGATTCACGTATCTCTGGTAAACAGGATCGAGTGCAAACCAATATGGTGGGTATATTGTGTTTAATCAGAGTTTAGGATGGAATATAACACACTAGTAATACAGCAAAAACATACGACCGTGACAAGCAGCTGATATCGGACCTGATCGGACAGACGGCTGGCTGCGTAAACAATTCTCTGGCTTCTGGTCTCTCTCTCTCTCTCTCTCTCTCTCTCTCTCTCTCTGTCTCTCGGGCCTTCAATGGTGAGCATGGGATCACTCTTAAAAGAGCGTTCGACCAGCTGTTCATCTCTCCCTTCCACTGTCTGTGTGCAAGCCCTTGGGGTGTCACTTTTTATTCTCTTTTTAGGGGTGGGCCTGAGGCCAAGTTATTGACAATACCATTTAACCTATAGAGGTTCCTCCAAAACTTCATCAACCAATGACAGCTTAAGTTCTTTGTCTTGGTGTTTGGATGAAAGCCCTCCCCAAAAGAAGGTCTCATTACTTCATTCTTGTTTTTACATTTTGAAGGTTCCTCCATTGGAATCCATCTTATCTCTTTTTACTCTCTCCCCCTTTCTCCCAGCAAGTACAAGGCCCGGCCCTGTCCCTCTTAATCATGGCCCCAGCCAGAGCTGTCACACATTAACCAGTCGCTATCTCGCCTTCATCTAGCAAATGGCCCATTCTAAGATGGATATCTTATCCTCCTCAAATTCCTTTCATTCTATGTATTTTCCTAATGAACTTTTAATTATCTTCACAAGCATTTCTGCTAAACAATCTCCAAATTCTATCTGTGGAGATTATAATATGGTTATTAGTAATAATGGAAGAAACATAGGCTGGGCCTTCATTGGCCAAATTAAAGTTACATTAACAAAGTCAAAACCCTAACTTACAAACAGCAGATAACTAGCCTGGCAGGACCATCCTATGGGCCCCCATGTGGAATGTTTATGTTTCACCTAATCTAACTGATTAAAAAGACTGTCTCAAATTCTAATGCAAGCTTCCCAGGAAAACAAAACTTATCATTTAAAAGCCACATACATTTTTAGGGCTTCACAGGAGTATTATAAGACAAAATTTGACACCAAGACACATAAGGAGAAATTAGGGCAGATGGCCAAAAGCTTGGTCAAAGAGGTAGGTTTTAAGGAGCGTCTTAAAGGAGGAAAGAGAGGTAGAGAGGCAGAGAGGTTTAGGGAGTGAATTTCAGAGCTTAGGGCCTAGGCAACTGAAGGCTCAACCACCAACGGTTGAGCGCTTATAATCAGGCATGCTCAAGAGGGCAGAATTGGAGGAGTGCAGATCTCTTGGAGGGTTTTGGGGCTGGAGGAGATAATAGAGACAGGGAGGGACGAGGCCATGGAGGGATTTAAAAACAAGGATGAGAATTATAAAATCGAGGCGTTGCTTAACTGGGAGCCAATGTAGGTCAATGAGCACAGGGATAATGGGTGAATGGGACTTGGTGTGAGTTAGAATACAGGCAGCTGAGTTTTGGAAGATATCAAGTTCACGTAGGGTAGAACATGGGAGGCCAGCCAGGAGTGTGTTGAAATAGTCAAGTCTAGAGGTAACAAAGATATGGATGAGGGTTTCAACAACAGATGAGCTGAGGCAGGGATAGAGATGGGTGATGTTACAGAGGTGGAAATACGCAGTCTTAGTTATGCCGAGGATATGTAATTGGAAGCTCATTTCAGGGCCAAATATGACACCAAGTTTGCGAACAGTCTGGTTCAACCTCAGACAGATGCTAGGGACAGGGATGGACTCAATGGCTAGGGAATGGAGTGTGTTGCAGGGACCGAAGGCAATGGCTTTGGTCTTCCAATTATTTAATTGGGGAACATTTCTGCTCATCCAGTACTGGATGTTGGACAAGCAGTCTGCCAACTTAGAGACCGTGGCATAGTTGAGAGAAGAGGTAGTGAGATAGAGCTGGGTGTCGTCAGCGTACATGTGGAAATTGACACTGTGTTTTCAGATGATGTCGCCAAGGGACAGCATGTAGATGAGAAATAGTAGGGGACCAAAGATAGATCCTTGGGGGACACCAGAGGTAATGATGCAGGAGTGGGAAGAGAAGCAATTGCAGGTGATTCTCTGGCTACGCTTAGCTTGGAATTAAGCTAGCGAAGTTAAGAGGGGAATGGTCAGGGTGAGAGAGAGTAATGGTTTTAATAGGTAGTACAGCATCAAAGGTAGTGGTGAGGGTGTGGCTGAGCAGATCGGTAGCTCCAAAAATGGCATGGTGAAAGGAGGGCCATAGGCATAACAGCTCAGATTTCATACATGCAGTTGTAAGAGAGTTGGGAAGAGAGTTTTTTCCAGGTTAAGACAAGGCATAGGCTGGAGCGTGACATTCAAAAATGGCAACGCTGGCATCAAAGCAGCGTTGCACACTGATGGACGTCATAATCTGCCCACTCTGCATGCTGCCGGTGGATTTTAGGTGTGTGCATGCAAATCCCTTTACCAAGATAGCGTCTGACACACTTCCCATCAGAATTGTGCGTGTGCATCTTGGACCCCATTTTCCACTATTAGGAGGCCATGTAGCACCCCAAAAAATGGGTGCTACAGAGCCATGCTTTTTGGTACTGCAAACACATGATGGAGACTTCCTTAATTTGCATTAAAATTGGAACCTTAATGAACCTTGTGCACACTCAAAGTCCCTGAGGTGTTTTGGGGGTTAGATTATTATATGCACAGTACATCAGGTACTTTGAAGGCTTCGGGCCTCGTTGCATAATAGTGCAAGGAGCCAGCACCAAATGTGGAAGAGCACAATGGGCCCCCTAGATCTTTGGAGCAATTACATTCTTACTGATTTTGCATGTCTCTAGAAGAAGCTTTACTTGTACTGCAGTTTCCACCAGTTCCTGACTTCAAAGTCACAAATTTCCAATTGATTTTTTGTTTTGCAGTCACTTTGAAGACCTTACAGAATCAAAATGAATGTCCAGATTATTGATGGCTCATGTGGTTGTTCTCATTACGATAACAGTAATTATAGCTTTTCATCTTCTACTTTCATGCTGTTTTAAATTTGCCAATATTTGAGTCTAAATCTGTGAACCATCTAGGAAAATAGTACCTAATGTTGCAATGTTGAGGCTCTGCTGTTTCATATATTTATCTATTTACACGTGTCATGTCATTTATTTTCTCTGGCGAGATTTAATGACCTATTCAACATTTGTCATTTATTTCCTTACTGCACTGATTCTTTATGGAGGAAAATTGGCTTTAAATTATATGAAACAGAAAATCATAGAAAGTAATGAAACAGGATGAGGCAATGCTAACTTCAGTAAATTAATGTGATTCATAGTGAAAGGATTGAACTTTGACCTCTGAGATCTGTGTTCACACTAAGCCAAGTTGATATAATTATAGTTTCTCTCAGTCTGTCTCTCTCTTCAGGGGCGGTTTTAAGGCCGTGCAATCCATGCAATTGCACAGGGCCCCGAGCCAGTCAGGGGTTCTGAGCGGCAGATATGCAGCTTTTGAGTTGTAATCCAAAGGACATGCTGCAGCCTGCAGCGGGCTCCGACCTTAGTGTAATGTGTGTACCTTTAAGGGGAGAACTACTTTTTACAGCTCCTGTATACTGTAGTACCGGCAGTGACCATACCTGTATATAAACCCTGAGTCGCGATCTGTACAGTTAGTTCTAGAGTAACCCTAATTCAGTAAACACCTGTTGAATCGTTCCCTGCAGTCTGTTGTCTGATTATTGAAGGACACAACATTAAGATACACGGATCTAACAGTGGCGACGAGCAAGTTTGAACCTACCTGCAACTCTGCATCACCTCCCAGGGATTCGCTCCTGGAGAACAGTGGATGAAGGTCAAGTCCAGAAGCACGGGCGTCGACCACGGGCAACCGCCCAGTCATCCAGCGGAGATTTGAGCATCGCAGGGGAGGCTGTCGAGAGCCAGGCTTGGCTTTCCAGTCATGGTGGTCCAGCGAAATGGGCTGGCAACAGGTACTGCGCAGACCCTTCCCGGACAGCGACGGGCTAGAGCCCGACCGAGCAGCAGAGAAAAAGGCCGAGCAGCGTCGACGGGGGAGAGAGAGAGGACAGAGCGCACAGGGCACAGCAGGTGTTCAGGACCGAGCAGCGTCAACGGGGGAGAGAGGCGAGAGAGAGCAGAGCGCAGCCGGTGTTCAAGGGCCGAGCAGCGTCAACGGGGGAGAGAGGCGCGCAGGAAAACACGAGGCGCTGCCATTGCCATGAGGATCGCAGAGAGCGGCATTGGCAGCAGTGCAGGAGCAGTGCACAAAACCCACAGAGCGTCGCCATTTGCCACGAGGACCGCCGAGAGCGGCGTTGGCAGCAGCGCGGGAGACGCCATTATAAGCCGTAGCGGGGAAGAAAGGAAAGCGCGGGAGATGCCATTTTAAGCCAGTCTAACCACACCCAAAAATGCCGAAGAGTGGCAGTATCACAGCGTTCGACAATGAAGTCAAAGATTGGACGACATATGTCGAACGCATAGAAGTATACTGCAAGGCGAATGAAGTGCCAGATGACAAGAAAGCGCTGGTATTGTTGAATTCAATGGGTGCCAAAACGTATGGCTTACTACGAAACCTAGTAACCCCAGAGAAGCCAGTAGAAAAGGATTTTGAAAACATAGTGTCAATCCTACAGGACCACTTAAACCCCACACCGCTGCTGATAGCAGAAAGATTTAAGTTTCACAAAAGGAACCAGCATAAAGATGAAAGTAATGCTGAGTATTTAACGGAACTGCGCAAGCTATCAAAACACTGCCAGTTTGGAACAGGACTAGCAGATACTTTAAGGGACAAGTTTGTGTGTGGGCTTCAAAGTGAAGGAACCCAGAAAGGGATTCTATCAGAAAAGGATCTTACGCTGAACATGGCTTTCAGCATTGCAGTATCACACGAAGCAGCAGCACGGGGCACTGCAGAGATACAACGGAGACCGCAAGAATATGGCACAAATGAAATGTCATACGGAACAGTGAAGTGCTACAGCTGCGGCAGAACAACACACGGCCATAATGATTGCTGGTTGAAGGACAAAGTGTGCAGACAGTGTGGAAAAGTAGGACACATAGCAAGAGTCTGCAGGTCGGGAAAGAAAACCAGCAGCATGAAATCTCCACAGGAGAAGTACAAGAAGGTACATAAGGTGACGGAGAGTAGTTCAGACGAACAGAAGAGTGAAACAGACTCTGGAAGCAAGGAGCTGGGTTGTCTGAAACTACACAATGTGATCAAAATGGAGGATCACCAAACTATCTGGGTCACGCTCAAGATAGCAGGAGTCCAAGTGAAAATGGAATTGGACACAGGATCAGCCCTAACAATCATAAACCGAAGGGACTACAAGCGGCTATTCTCACATATACCCTTGAGAGATACAAAGATTGTCTTGAAGACGTACATGGGGCAAAAAGTCCACCCCAAAGGAAAAATAAGGGTGAACGTTATATATAACGGCAAGGAAACACCAAAAATGGACCTATATGTATTGCCAGATGGAGGACCACCACTACTAGGATGTGAATGGATCCGGAAGATACAGCTAGATTGGCATTCCATACAGGCACTGACTGTTGCTGACAAAAAGGATGGTGACGTCACACCTGGGCGACTGTCAAAGATCCTAACTGACACGAAAGAAGAGTTCCAGCAAGGGCTCGGAACACTAAAAGGCATGACAGCGATGATTAAAATTGAAGAAAACGCAAGCCCAAAATTTTATAAGGCCAGACCGGTACCTTATGCGATCCGCCCAGCCGTCGAAGCAGAGCTGGAGAGTCTGGAACGTTCAGGTGTACTGTCCAAGGTAGACTGGAGCGAGTGGGCTACACCCATCGTCCCTGTGATGAAAAAGTCGTTGAGCAGCACGCCTGGGGAACCAAAGAAGGTTCGCATCTGTGGGGACTTTAAGGTAACAGTGAATCCGGTCCTTCACACCGTACAATATCCACTTCGGCGGATTGAAGATATTTTCGCCTCGCTATCTGGAGGGAAACACTTCACTAAGATTGATCTGGCCCAGGCGTATCTGCAAATGGAGGTAGAAGAAGCATCAAAAAAATACCTCACAATCAACACCCATAAAGGTCTCTACCAATACAACTGGCTGGTATTTGGGGTAGCATCAGCTCCAGCTATTTGGCAGAGGGCAATGGAACAAGTCCTGCAAGGGATCCCAGGTACCCAGTGGTATTTGGATGACATCCTGGTCACGGGCGAAAATGACAGTGATCTCCTTGCCAACCTGGAGCAGGTGCTCACTAGATTGCAGGAATATGGGCTCCGAGCTAACCGCCCCGAATGCGAGTTTTTTAGAAAACAGATCTCGTATTGTGGCCACGTTATCGATATAAAGGGGTTACATAAGTCCCCAGAGAAGATTGAGGCAGTAGTCAAGGCTCCAGCACCGGAAAATGTGTCACAACTGAGGTCGTTCCTTGGGCTGGTAAAGTATGACCGTAAGTTCTTGCCAAGTTTGTCTACAATACTACACCCACTGAACACCCTACTGCAAACTGGGGTGCCATGGAAGTGGAGTGATGAATGTAGATGAGCTTTCCAGAAGCGCAAAACACTAATCACATCGAAAGAGGTATTGGCCCATTACAACCTGGCATTACCAATTCAGTTGGCATGTGATGCGTCACCTAAGGCATTGGAGCGGTGCTGTCGCACAAATTCTCGGACGGCTCAGAGAGGCCAATAGCCTTTGCGTCACGATCACTAAGCTCAGCCGAGTGTAACTACGCCCAGATTGACAGGGAGGCCCTCAGCCTAGTGTGGGGAGTGAAAAAGTTCAATCACTATCTGCACGGGCAGAAGTTCACCTTGCTGACTGACCACCAACCACTTGTCTCCATCTTTAATCCAAAGAAGGGCGTTCCGGTGATGACTGCGCAACAGCTACAAAGATGGTCGCTTTTTCTAGGGGCGCACCAATATGAAATCGAGTATAAGGGCACGAAACAGCATGGAACCGCTGATGGGCTATCACGCCTGCCACTGCCTACTGTGGAGGAAGCACCAGCAGTGGATCCTGTCGAAATATTTCATTCGACTATAATTGAATGCCTGCCAGTAATTAACGCTGGTGTAGAGAAGGAGACCCAAAATGACCTGACACTGTCTCGGGTATAGGATTTGACAGTGAAGGGATGGCCAGCACATGGCGACTCACTGTTGCCAGCATTCTCATCCAGAAGAGAACAGCTGTCACTATGCCAGGGGGCCTTGATGTGTGGATCCCGAGTGGTAATTCCACCCAAGTTAAGGGAGCGAGTGCTCAATGAGCTTCACGAAGGTCATCTGGGAGGGGTGAAAATGAAAAGCCTTGCTAGGGCTTATGTCTGGTGGCCTGGGATCGATCAGCAAATCGAGGACCTGACAAAGAGCTGCTCAGGATGCCAGAAGGTCCAAAATGCACCACCACATGCCCCTCTACACCCATGGGAGTGGCCCTCATCTTCATGGCAATGGGTGCATATTGATTTTGCTGGTCCATTCATGGACTCAATGTTTTTAATAGCCGTGGATGCGCACTCGAAATGGCCTGAGGTGATCAAAATGTCCTCCACCACCACGGAGAAAACTATTGCAGTCCTACGGACCATTTTTGCCAGGAACGGCTTGCCAGAGCACATTTGCTCTGATAACAGACCACAGTTTGTGTCCGAAGAGTTTTGAAGATTTATGAAAAGGAATGGGGTAAGGCATTACACATCCGCCCCGTATCATCCAGCCACAAATGCATTGGCTGAGAGGTTTGTACAAACGTTTAAGAAGGCAATAAAGGCTATGTACAATGACAACATTCTGCTGCAGCACAAGGTGGACAATTTTCTGTTCGCCTACCGGAATGTGACACATGCAGTCACCAACCAGGCCCCAGCCATGATGTTCTTTAACCGAAGGTTAAGATCTCGCCTGGATTTGCTCAGACCAAACGTACGAAGAGATGTTGGGAGTAAGCAATTCCAGCACATCCATGAGAAGCCAACAAGGAGCTTCAATGTAGGGCAACCAGTCTTGGCCCACGACTACCGAACAGAAAAATGGCAGCCAGGAACGATATGCACACGGCAGGGCCCACTAATGTACACAGTGGATGTTGGGGAGAGCATCGTGAGACGCCATGCTGACCAGATCCTAGAGTCACAGGAACAAGTCAACCCCATTCCTCGCCCATACGTACCTGGTGATGAACCCGACGTACAGGTAGCATCTACCCCAGAAACAGTAGCATCGGAAGCTGATGAACCAACCGACGACAGGGGGCAAGAATCGCCTCCGCACCAAGAGCAAGACACTCGGGAAAGGCGCTATCCAGAAAGGATCAGGAAGCCTCCCCAAAGACTGAATTTATAAATAGACTATTTTCAGCTAATGTTGCATGTTAAAAGTGTTCATTGTAATTAGTTTGATATTTAATTGTTAAATGAGTGTTAAGGTACTATTAATCTAAAAGGGGAGGAATTGTAATGTATGTACCTTTAAGGGGGGAACTACTTTTTACAGCTCCTCTATACTGTAGTACCGGCAGTGGCCGCCAAACTCCAAACTCTTGGCCTGAACATTTCCCTCTGCAACTGGACCCTGGACTTCCTAACAAACAGACCCCAGTCTGTCAAATTAGGTAACCACACCTCCCCCCCTCTGACCCTGAACACGGGGGCCCCACAAGGATGTGTGCTGAGCCCCCTCCTCTACTCCCTCTTCACCCACGACTGTGTGGCTGTTCATGGTTCCAACACCATCATCAAGTTTGCGGATGATACCACGGTAGTAGGCCAGATCACCAACAACGATGAGTCAGCCTACAGGGAGGAGGTCCAGCATCTCGTGAAGTGATGCGTCGATAACAACCTGGCCCTTAACATCAAGAAAACTAAAGAAATCATTGTGGACTTCAGGAAGTCTAAAGGCGGAAGTCACACCCCCATCCACATCAATGGGGCTGTGGTGGAAAGGGTGGACAGCTTTAAGTTCCTCAGAGTCCACATCACGGAAGACCTCTCCTGGTCCCTCAATACCTCCTCTCTGGTGAAGGAGGCCCAGCAGCGCCTATATTTCCTAAGGAGGCTGAAGGGATGTAACCTGTCACCCCTGATCCTCTCTAACCTTTACCGCTGCACAATAGGGAGCATCCTGACAAACTATATCACAGTATGGTATGGCAACTGTAGCTACTATGACCGGAAAGCCCTGCAGCGGGTAGTCAAAACTGCCCAACGCATTACCGGCACCCGGCTACCGACCATAGAGCACATATACCAGAAACGCTGTTTACGGAGGTCACGGTCCATCATCAAAGACCCTACCCACCCCAGCCACAGTCTGTTCACCCTCCTGCCATCTGGGAGATGCTACAGATGCATTCGCACCCATACGACCAGATTTAGGAACAGCTTCTTTCCCAGGGCTGTCATCCTACTGAACTCCACAAATAAACTCTAAAGCCTGCACATCTGCCAATGCACTTTATTATGGTTATGTTTATGTTAATGTATTACAAGCCAAATGTATGTTGAATGTTTAAATGTCTTAATCTAAATGTACACTCTCGGGAGCCGCAAGCCTACATTTCGTTGTACTGCACTTGTGCGCTAACAATGACAATAAAAGTTGATTTGATTTGATTTAAACCCTGAGTAGTGAACTGTATAGTTAGTTCTAGAGTAACCCTCATTCAGTAAACACCTGTTGAATCGTTCCCTGCAGTCTGTTGTCTGATTATTGAAGGACACAACATTAAGATACACGGATCTAACACTTAGCGCCACCTCTTCACCTCCCGCAGTCAGGACTGAGCTGGAAGAAAAATACCAAATTCAGTTCTTACGAGCTGTGGGTAATAATTAGGGGCCCAACCTGAACATTCCCCACAAGGCAAACACCACTCCTGTCTCTCTTCTCAACCCTCCCGCCCCACCAATCACCTGAAAGGTTCCTATAAAACCAGTTCTTGGTGGTTAGGAGTCCCATTGCAAAACTATCTATGATTTGGCACTAATTTTACAGATCATATTACAGATTTGCCCTTCTGTCCCCTCTAATGAATTCATGTTTTATTTTAAAAATCCTACAGGACTCTGCTACTAAATAACAGAAATTTGTACATTTTACCCTTGAATAGACTGTTGCACTCAGAAAATCGACAATTATATTCCTGTTGGAAATAGAAATGTCTCACTGGGGCAGCAGGTGGTGGTCTTCTCTGATTGGGGTCAAGGTATATTGCTGGGATTCAGCTTCACCCTGTATCTGGTGATGTGTATGATACTTGCATATTGTTAACTGAACACGAAGTGGCCATCTGATGGGAGTAAGCACATTGTAGCAATTAAACTACAATGTCTCTCTTGTATTGATTTTCATTCTTCTTTGAGGGGGATGTTCTCGAGGGTCGGCAAAATA
Source organism: Somniosus microcephalus (assembly GCF_052327205.1). NCBI lineage: Eukaryota > Metazoa > Chordata > Chondrichthyes > Squaliformes > Somniosidae > Somniosus > Somniosus microcephalus. The sequence goes on along the minus strand of NC_140993.1, from coordinate 186,222,757 downwards.
AAGCGGTGTAAGATTCTCAAAATCCCCCAAAACGAAGAAAAACCCGATTAAAAATGACTTTGGACCCTTGCTAAAAACTTCAGGAGTGATAAAAGGGCATGTTGGGCCTAACAAGGAGTCTCAAGGTCAGAAACAGACTTGGCATTTTAAAAGGCATGTTCAGGCATGTTTGGAAAAAGGCTGTTACAGGATTAGGGATCTACCTCTGCAGTAGACAGTTTGAGTATTCGAGATAGTCAAACTGTCTGGGAGAACTATAAATGTCACTCAGCCCATATCAAGAAATTTACATGCTAACAATAGACCCATGGAAGAACAGCCTCACAGGACCCATCCAAAAACATGCATAAAACAAATCACTTCGCCAACCTACAAAGAATATCAAGCCCCACAGGAAACTCAAAGCCTGAGGACAATTCACTACAATTAAATAAGAGCGCAACAGCTCAGGAAAACCATCCCGAAACCACTTCTCACATTTTTAAACAACTTCAACAGCTCAGAAAGCCATCCCGAAACCGCTTAAAACATTTTACACCACTCAATATTAACGAGCCTGCCAAAATCTAGCAATAAACCTAAACTGATTTGGGCGCAGATTAGCAGGCCTCAATTAGTATAATTGGAGGCCTGTTCAAGAAGTAACTCAGTTCAAAGAATCAAAACAGTTCCAGGTACAAGTTCAAGAAGAGCCATCATTGAGTAACATCAAGATCAAGGAGCAAGCATCTCGAAGCAGTTCTCTCTCGCTTGAAGAAGTAACACACCATCGGACACCTCATGGAACCAAGGGCCCCACGAAACAACCAGCCGAATATTACCCTCAGCCAACCGGGTAATATTGGGCCATCGCAACCAATGAAAAACCAACTCGGAAGAAACCGAAGATCTGAAAGTTTTTCCACTCTACAAACTATTCTGACATATCCCTGGGTAAGATTTTATTCAAAAACACTCTAAGCCCTATTTCTAACCAAAGAAAATTGGGTACTCACCTGGTAGGTCCAATACGCATCTTACCGCACCAGCGGACTCGCAAAGACTGACCAGATATGCAGGTGAAGTCCTCTACTGCGTCCGGGGTATGGCAGGCCCCAACCGACACAAGTAGCGAACCCCAAAATCGCGAACCAGCTCAACAGTCAAGGAGTCGTTTGGTGAGCATTATCTCTGGTCCTTTAGAGCCTAATTTAGCTAGTAAGGTGGGATTGGGAGGGGTGAGAGATTTGTCTACTGTAATTTTTCCCTCGTGTATGTCGAAGTATTTTCCCATTTTATTGGAGTGTTAAGATTATTGTGTTGTATTTTCTTTCACAGATAAATTTCAAAGGGCGGAAAATTCAGTTGGTAGCACCACCCGTTAGTGCCTTAAGAGGGCGCTAAGTGGGGCTCAAACCAACTAGCGCCCGGGCGCGGCGATATCTGCACCTCTCGCGGAATTGACCGGACATTTTGCGGTGGCGCTAAACAATACCGCCCGATCTCCTGCGCACGCCGATCTTGACGTCATTCGAGAGTGCAATGCCCTTGGGGCACCCCGGACCGGAAATTCAATGGCGCCCCCCTCCTTTCCGCCCGACGCGACCAACGACAGGTTGATTGGAACACATCCCAGTCGCTGTGTGGCTGCGGGGTGGCGCTATTTAAAGGGGGCCTCTTCCTGGCTTTTGTGTGGTAGCCATTTTTGCACCACTCGTTCTGAGAGAGAGAGAGTGATTTGGAGAGAGAGAGAAAGAGAGACTTCTGCATTGAGTCAATGCTGTCTGAGGTAGTTTTGGCTTCTGACCATAACTTTGCTGGTACTTTGGTTTTTGACCTTCATAACTTTGATTGCACAGATACTATGGGGGCTGCAATGGATGGGAACGTCATCCTTCTCCATCACATTTGGAGGGCACAGAGACGCAGAGAGAGAGTGGCAATCATGGGCAGATGGAGGAGGGCCAACAGGCCTCAGTACAGGAGACCTTATCCTCCCAGGGTTTTTCGCCAACAGTTCTCCTGCATTAATATGTCTGAGGAGCACTGTTCATGAAGACTGCGCTTCAGCAAGGAGGTGGTCACTGAGCTCTGCCACCTGCTTCAGCCAGATCTGCAGCCTCAACTGAGGAGCAGGACTTCTCTGTCAGTGGCAGTGAAGATAACAGTGGCTCTCAACTTTTATGCCACTGGCTCATTTCAATCAGCTACTTGGGACATTGCCAATATCTCCCAGTTCACGGTGCATTGCTGCATCCGTCAGGTAACAAATGCCCTCTATAAAAGGAGACGAGAGTACATCTCTTTCCCCATGACCCCGGACAAGCGGCAAGAATGCGCAATGGGCTTTGCTAGGATAGCGGGCTTCCCCATGGTGCAGGGTGCCATTGACTGCACGCATGTGACTTTGCGGGCGCCGCAAGAGAATGCTGAGGATTTCCGCAACCGAAAGGGCTTCCATTCCTTAAACGTCCAGTTGGTCTGTGACCACAGACAGCTGATACTCGCTGTCAATGCCCACTTTCCAGGCAGCAGTCATGATGCCCTCATCCTGCGCGAGACTTCTGTGGCAAATCTTTTAATAAGAACATAAGAACAAAAGAAGTAGGAGCAGGAGTAGGCCATATGGCCCCTCGGGCCTGCTCCGCCATTCAATAGGATCATGGCTGATCCGAACCTAGACTCACTGTCTATCTCTGTTTTAAATTTCTTTAATGTCGCAGATTCCACAGCTCTCTGAGGTAGCAAATTCCATAGATTTACTACCCTCTGAGTGAAGAAGTTTCTCCTCATCTCAGTTTTGAAACGGCAGCCCCTTATTCTAAGTTTATGCCCCCTAGTTCTAGTCTCACCCATCAGTGGAAACATCCTCCCCGCATCCACCCGCTCAAGCCCCCTCACAATCTTATATGTTTCGATAAGATCGCCTCTCATTCTTCTGAATTCCAATGAGTGGAGGCCCAACCTACTCAACCTTTCCTCATAAGTCAACCCCCTCATCTCCGGAATCATCCGAGTGAACCTTCTCTGAACTGCCTCGAGAGCAAGTATATATTTTCTTAAATATGGAAATCAAAACTGTATGCAGTATTCCAAGTGTGGCCTCACCAGTATCCTGTATAACTGAAGCAAGACTTCACTGCTTTTATACTCCATCCCCCTTGCAATAAAAGCAAAGATTTCCAGGCACCGCATCACCCAGGAGTTTGGCTTCTTGGGGACAAGGGATATCCTCTGTGCACCTGGCTGATGACACCACTCCGTAAGTCCAGCACCCCTGCTGAGCTGTGTAAGATTTGCAAAATTCCCACATTCCCCCAAGGTTTTAATAAAAGGGACACTGCATGGACAATTTGAAAAGGGTACCCAAAAGATGGCGTCCGCACCTCGTGACCAAAAGCCTGTAAGATTTTTAAAAGCTTGGACTCTGCAGCACAGAGCAGGCAGTTTTGGGAAATCGAAACTTAAAATGCATTTCTGGGAAAAGGAATTTGTGTTTGAAAAACCAGACAGCTAGGCAAACACTGAATATGCATTTCGTCAGATTGGAACAGATCAACCCAGTTAGGCCTAAGCATGAGGCCATTAGTTTGTCCGCATTAATAATCGGAAACAGCTTAAGGAAGCATTAAAATGCATTAAAATGCATTAATGACAATACAACTCAGACATCAGGCCATCAGGTGCGATAAACGGCCATCCAAAGCCAATTAGTTTAGATTTGTATAATCATTTAAAACAGCCCGGCAAAAGTTAAAGAATGGACTGACCTGATTTGGCGCGCAGATTAAGGGCCATCGGAAGGAGTATAACTGTAGGCCCTTAGTGACAATCGCCCTCTTGACTCTTGTCTCTCTCGCTGTGCTCTCTCGACTCTGACCTCTTGGGCTGCTGCCGCCCTCACTCGTGCCCTGGCCTCGTGGCGGGTTCTCTTCTCGCTCTCCGCATTGTTTAACAACCAAGGACATCCATACCAAGCGCGGAGAGGGGAACGAGACCCGAGTCCAAAGTCACCCAGGACACATGGGCCACGAAAGTGGGCAGACGAAATGAGGCGAAATGAAACGAGACGAAGAACAAGGTAGAGACACGACAAGAGCAAAGAAGGGCAGCAAAGACGCATTGATAAAAGAGCAAGCGCCCAGTTATAAGCTGGCGCTTGGTGAAGAATTTAGATGAATATGCCGGCGTTTTGACGCTTGGGTAGTAAAATCACACCAGCCGTGAAGACCACCAAACGCGACGTTACCACCGATGACCGCCCGAGAGAGAAGAAGAAGAGAACCCATCATGACGAGACGATGACGGTAGCTGAGGGGAGGAAAGGTGCGTCGCAGCAACAGCTCCAGCACCGCACCCTGAGACCACGTGGCGACGGAGTACCCCAAAGGACAGGAGACCAAACCTCAAAACACGCAACTGTTAAAGCAAAAGGCCTTGGATTGGTGAGCATGAATTCCTGGCCCCTCATAGCTTAATCTAGTTAGGTACAGGGGGTGGAATAACGATAAGGGGATTGTTAAAGTAGTTGTTTTTCCCTCGGTGTGCCATGTGTTCCCCATTCCCTGTATAAATATAGTTATTTGTTTATGCCTGTAATTGTTTACCAGTAATCGGTCATAAGACTGTGTTGTTATTCTGTTTTAATAAAATCTTGGTTTTCTTACACTAAACCACTTGTCTACTCAATTTTTCTGTATCGCCGCCTGCACCTAAGTCCGGTGTCTAGAACTCAGGGGCGTGGGAGCGATTTGAACCGCTCACAGGCAGTCAGGGGTATAACTGACTGGGCGCATGCACCACCTGCCACCCCCTACAGCTGTGATACAACTAGAGCCATCAAGCTACCAGGAACATCGTTGAACACAAAATCGGCTTGCTCGAGCAACAGTTCCGCTGTCTGGACCATTCTGGAGCAGCCCTGCAGTACTCGCCTGAGCAAGTCTCCCACTTCGTTGTTGTGTGCTGTATGCTGCATAACCTTGCAATTCTCAGGATCCAGCCAATGCCACCAGACATTGGAGCATCACCAGAGGAGAAGGAGGAGGAGGAAGATGAGGAGGATGATCATCAGCAGCACCAAGGCGGGAGGGAGGCACAAAGTGGAAGGGCTGTCCGTCAAATGCTCATAGCAAGTCGCTTCTAGGCCCCCTCTGAGGGAATGGCTTCTGCCATTCAAACAACCTGAATGTGGCAAGTAACATTCGCACCACACAAGTGCCAGACAATGACCATCTCCAACAAGCGAGACTCTAACCATCTCCCCTTGACAGTCAATAGCATTACCATCGCTGAATCCCCCACTATCAACATCCTGGGGGTTACCATTGATCAGAAACTGAACTGGACCAGCCATATAAATACTGTGGCTACAAGAGCAGGCCAGAGGCTGGGAATTCTGCGGCGAGTGTCTTCTCTCCTGACCCCCAATGCCTTTCCACCATCTACAAGGCACAAGTCAGGAGTGTGATGGAATACTCAAAGTTGCCTGGATGATTGCAGCTCCAACAATACTCAAGAAGCTCGACACCATTCAGGATAAAGCAGCCCGCTTGATTGGCACTCCATCCACCACCTTCAACATTCACTCCCTCCACCACCAGCGCACTGTGGCTGCAGTGTGATGCACTGCAGCAACTTGCCAAACCTCCTTCAACAGCACCTTCCAAACCCTTGACCTCTACCACTTAGAAGGACAAGGGCAGCAGACGCATGGGAACATCACCACCTACAAGTTCCCCTCCAAGCCACACACCATCCTGACTTGGACCTGTATCGCCGTTCCTTCACTGTCGCTGGGCCAAAATCCTGGAACTCCCTTCCTAACAGCATTGTGGGTGTACCTACACCATATGGACTGCAGCGGTTCAAGAAGGCGGCTCACCACCATCTTCTGAAGGGCAATTAGGAATGGGCACTAAATGCAGGCCTAGCCAGTGATGCCCACATCCCATCAATGAATAAAAAAGTAAAAAAATGAAAGCATCCCGCAACCCCTAAGCCAGTCAAGGCAACAATGAGTGCAAAGACCAAACATGTACATTTTGAATACAGACACTTCTTTATTTCACAAACTCTGTGTGTCTCATTTCCGCATGACAAAGTAATAGAAAGAAACACAAAAAAAAGCTGTCATCCACATAACTGGCTCTCACAACCTGGAGACAATGTCCAAAACAGTAACAAAAATTTGACCACGAACCTCGGCCTTCAATAAAACAATGAAAAACATTTTGCCACACCTCCTACTTTTTGCCCTTCGAGGTTGATCTGCTTCCCTTGCGAAATTCCCCCCTTTCCACCCTGCCGCTCCTCCGTAATGGGACCCCAGTGGCTGGAGCAAGGCTGGGGGAAGGCTGCTGTGTGTCAGAAACTGAGACTGCAGATGCCGTTGAGGGACGGCCTGGACCAGCTCTGGGCCAGGAGGGCCTGGCTGCTGACTGCACCAACTCTGCATGGGCGGCAGCAGTCTGTCCTACAGGTGGTGGCAACTGCAGTGGAGAAGTGCCAGTGGTGGCAGCAGGAATGCTGTCATCTTGAGAGAGGACAGCAACTCCATGCACGACCGACACACTGGCACTCCCACGGGGCAGCACTTCAGCATCCAGAGCAATCTGATGGAGCACAGATTGCTGGCCTGCTGTGGCACGGTGAGAGCCCCGGGGAAATGTGCCCGATCCAGTGAGGGTGGCAGCAGTCAGTGCTCGCGTGGCCTCAATCTGCGTCTGCATGAGACCAGCCACTGACTGCATTGTAGCACTTAGCATTTGTGTGGCAGCCGCCTGTGCTACAGCGAAGTGCTTGACACTCCTTGCCAATGATTCAATGGATTCGGGTAACCTTGCCACTGCAGCCATAAGCTCAGTGTGCCTTTGCTCTGCCTGGGCGCTCATTTCAGCGAGGACCCGCTGTAAAGTCCGCACCTCATTAATACACGGATTTCGGGAGAATAGTTTAACAGGTGCTTTACTGAACAAGAGGCAGCTTGAAGCTGAAACTACAGAAGCCTGCTAGGGCCTTTTATACAGGGGTGGTCACTGCCAGTACTGCAGTCTAAGACCAGTTATTCCCTTAAAGGGACATACACAACAATTCCTCCCCTTTTAGATAAACAGTACATAACATTCATTTAACAACTAAATAATAACTAATTACAATTACAATTTTCTCAGTAATATATACATCAACTGGAATAGTCTTTGAGAAGGCTTCCTGATCCGGACTGGATAGCGCCTTTCTCGAGTATCCTGTTCTGGCGGTGGAGTCAATTCTGGCTCATTGTCATTGGTTGGTTCGTCAGCTTCCAATACCCCTGCTTCTGAGGTAGACGCAATCTGTACTTCGGGCTCATTACCAGGTGCACATGCTTGTGGTACAGGTTTGGCTTGTTCCTGTGACTCTAGAATCTGGTCAGCATGGCGTCTCACGATGCTCTCTCCAACGCCCACTGTGTACATTAGTGGTCCCTGCTGTGTGCATATCGTGCCTGGCTGCCATTTTTCTGTTCGGTAGTCGCGGGCCAAGACTGGTTGCCCTATCTTGAAGCTCCTGGTTGGCTTCTCATTTATGTGCTGGAACTGCTTATCCTCAACATCTCATCTTATGTTTGGTTTGAGCAAATCCAAGCGACATCTTAGTCTCTGGTTGAAAAACAGTATGGCTGGAGTTTGGTTGGTTACTGCATGTCTCGTATTCCGGTAAACAAACAGGAAGTTATCCAACTTGTGTTGCAGTGGTATGTCGTCATTATACATTGCCTTTATGGCCTTTTTAAAGGTCTGAACAAACCTCTCAGCCAATCCATTTGAGGCTGGATGATATGTAGGGGGGGCATCTATTACCTGGTTTATGGTAACATACCTGGCCAGCAGCCTTTTTGCCTGCTGCACTGTAAACCAATTTTAACAGCGGTTCCGAATCGCTACCCCACCTTTCAGTTCTGACTGGAGGACTTACAATTAACAATGATGTTAAAGCGGACAATTTGTTTGGATATGAGCAAAGTCAAAATTTATTAAACTAAGGAACCATCATCAAATATAAACTATACTACACGAACACAGTAAATAAATAAATGCAGTATATATATAAAAGTATATAATAAGGGGGTACACACGGCAAAAGCGAGGGATACAGTGGCTATAATGTTATTTAAACAATCTTGGCAATTCCCCTAAATCACCACCCCAAAGTCCTTGCTAGGTTGTCTTGTTTAGGAGTCAAAACACTCTGCTCACCTGATCCAGTGAAGTAAAAAGAGAAGAGCCCGATAGCTTCTCAGTAGCTATCTTTATACCTGTTGCTGCTGCCGCTCTGGCTGGAAAAATTCCCGCCTAAAGTTCCAGTCCACAAACAAAAGGACTGTGATTGGCTGCTGAATTGCTTGTTTAAACATAGCCAGCCATAATCGACCTCGGGTCAAGTAGGTAACTCCTGACCTCCCTGGTTTGATTGACAGGTCTTTCATTCTGGTGCCGCTCCGCCTGACCAGTACACAAAAAAAGGACTGTGATTGGCTGTTGAATCATAGCCAGCCATAATCGACCTCGGGTCAGGTAGGCAACTCCTGACCTCCCTGGTTTAATTGACAGGTCTTTCACACAAACACATTACAAGCTGTAAACCTCTGTGTTTGACCGGGCTCCAAAGCACAAGCCTTAAAAGATGTTCCTTCTCAATGTGTGTGAATACTTCCCCAAATTTCCTTGACTCTGTTGTAGTCTAGTCCAGCAGTCTTTCGTGGCTCTGAACATGCTTCAAAACATTGATCTGACCCAGAGGCAATTCAAAAACACATAAATCTTCATCCACGATGTGGACCAATGTTTCTCTTGTTTTATGGGGAATTTTGCGAAACCCTTACAGATATGGGGCAGATGTGTAATGTTTCACCCCATTATTCTTCAGGAACCTCCGGAAATCCTCAGACACAAACTGTGGGCCATTGTCGGAACAGATCTGTTCTGGCAACCCATTCCTGGCGAAGATGGTCCTTAGGACTGCAATAGTTTTCTCCGTGGTGGTGGAGGACATTTTAATGACCTCTGGCCATTTCGAATGGGTGTCCACAGCAATTAGAAACATTGAGTCCATAAATGGACCAGCAAAATCAATGTGTACCCATTGCCATGGAGATGAGGGCCACTCCCATGAATGTAGCGGGGCCTGTGGTGGAGCGTTTTGGACCTTCTGGTATCCTGTGCATCTCTTGGTCATATCCTCGATTTCTTTATCGTTTCCCGGCCACCACACAAACACCCTGGCTAGGCTCTTCATTTTTACCCCTCCCAGATGACCCTCGTGAAGCTCATTGAGTACTCTATCTCTCAACTTGGGTGGAATTACCACTCGGGATCCACACATCAAGGTTCCCCGGCACACTGACAGCTGTTCCCTCCTTGGCGAGAATGCTGGCAACAGTGAGTTGCCATATGCTGGCCATCCCTTCACCATCAAATCATAGACCCGAGAGAGTGTCGCGTCATTTCGGGTTTCCTTCTCAATACTTGCGTTTGTAACAGGCAAACATTCGACTATGGTCGCATGGAATATCTCCACTGGGTCCACTGCAGGTGAGTTCGAACTTACTCGTCGTCACTGTAAAGTCCGCGCCTCAATAATACACTGACTTCGGGACAACAGTTTAACAGGTGCTTTACTGAACAAGAGGCAGCTTGAAATTGAAACTACAGAAGCCTGCTAGGGCCTTTTATACAGGGGTGGTCACTGCCGGTACTGCAGCCAAGACCAGTTATTCCCTTAAAGGGACATACACAACACCCGCTCCTCATCTATGTCCAGTGCAGCAGGACTCGAGGCCATAATCTCCCTCCGGGGAGAAGGCCCCCGAGCTTCTCTACCCCCATCACGTTGCTGCAGCCCACTGCGTCCTGGAGCTTGACCCTCATCAGACCATTCCCCCCTGCTCCCCTCCAGGGAAGGCATTTCCCCAGTATGGGCATGGGCTGCCTCGGTTGAGGGTGACGCTGATAGTCCAGCTTCCTCTTCCTCCTCGCCTTCAGCTTCACTCTCACTGGCAGCTTGAGGGCCCGTCTCCTCACCTGGTGAATCACCATCTGAAAGCAGGGAGGTACAAGAGTGGCTTTAGCGTGAGGACAGGGTGGCAGCAAGGGAGGCATGAGTGCAGCGATTTAGTGATTTAGGTTGAAAGTGTCAAAGGCTGCCGTTGTGAGGAACAAAAAGGTGGTGACCTTACCATTGCTGACCAGAACGGGATCGGCGTCTCCAGTGGTGACGGGACCAATCACCGGGCTTGCCACAATCCTATGGACATGCTCCTCAAGATCGCTGAGGGCTTGAAGCTGAGGCCGCCCTCCACCGGTCCGTTGCTGCTGTCTCCTATTATGAGACAGCTTGGCCTGTAAGAAAAAGTACGGCGTCTGAGTAAATATACAGCCATGGTCTTGCCTGATATGCCTCCCATAGTTGAATAGCCCTTACTGTATGCAGCCATGGTCTTGCCTGATGTGCCTCCCATAGTTAAATAGCCCTTACTGTATGCAAAGTGTGGAATGCGCTGGTGTGTTTGATGAATGGGCCATAGGTGTTGGATGAATGTTGGACATTGGGGCTTTCAAGACACTCTGGCCATAAAGTGAGCTTGAGATGGAGGGATGAAGAGGTTTTGAAAAAAAAGGCACTCACCCTGACGACCCGAGTGAGGTCGTTGAACTTTTTCCTACATTGCACATGGGTCCTAGGCACCATGCTGCTTGAGGAAACGCTTTGAGCCACCTCCCTCATCACTCTTCTGTACTCGCATGGCAAAGGCTTCCTGCCACTCTTTGGGCACAGAATGGATCTTCTGCGCTCCACCCCATGAACCAGAGCCTCCAAAGCCCACTCGCAGAAGCGCTGTGCACTCTTCCTGGCCCTTTCCATCGTGTCTGGCTGCTAGATTTAGCCACAGGTCTGCCCAGGCCGAGATTCAAGGATCCAGTGAGCAGGGTGTGGCTGCAGAGCAAGATCGACCCTCCCCTTTAAGAACTGACCGGTGCCAGTGTGTCTGTGTTCATTCGCTAACTGACAGCACCTGCGCTGCGCCCGCCCTCTGAGGTAACACCTCGCTCCTCGGCCTTAGCGCCTTAAGAACATTGGGGGAGAAATTGGGTGAGCAGCGCCACCTGTTAGCACCTAAAGAGGCAGGCAATGGCTGTAGCGCCACTGGCGGCGCCTCCCGCGATATTCAGGAGGGGTGCTAATGGTGGCGTTAGCCTGTTGCGCTGCGCCACCACCGATGACATCATCGGTGTGCGCAGTGCCCCATTCGTGCCCCGTTCGCGATATTTGGTAGCGAACGGCGCAGTTGCGCCGTTCACTACCCGCGCCCAGTTCACGGGGCCATACTGTGCCGGCAGCAGCGCAACTTAAGGTGGAGGTGCGGGGCGGCCGCTTTTTCGGCGGCCGCCTGCCAGCACCTCCGTCCCCGGCCTCCTAACACCCCCCCCGCGGCATTGCCAGCTGTTTCCCGAGAGCCCGGCACTTCTCCTTGGTGCCGGGCTCATTTGCCGGCACTCGCGAGCGGGGATCGCGCTGTTGCAGGCACCTCCCCCTTAACAGTGGGAGGAAGGTCTGCAGTACTGCAGCGTGCCGTGCCGCAGCGAGTGGTGCTGCGGCACGTTGCGCTGCGATAATCAGTTCCAGTGCCCTAAGAGGGATGCCGAGCACCTCGAGCCTCGCCCCGTGTCCCTCGAGGGGCACTGAAACTGAATTTCTGGCGTTCGGTATTACTCCGATCGCTGCTCTAAATCCTGCGCTCAGGCGACTTTTGCGCCACTTTGGCGCCCCAACCCAATTTCTAGGCCATTGTGTAGCACCTGATTTAGCGCTCCAATCACCTCCAGGGGCGATAAAAGCCAAGTTTGCAGTCGGAGGCGATAATTAGCGCCAGGCGCTAATCTTTGCGCCCGTCCGATAATTGCGCCCCAAATGGGGTGATACCAAATTTCTCCCCCCAAGTTCTTGCACCAAAACCAGTTGTCTGCTGCACTTTTATCACATCCCCCAAATAAGTCCAAGGTCTAGAACCAAGGGAGTGGGAGCGATTCGAACCGCTCATAAGTCAGAGGTGAAGCTAACCCCACACACCACCCCCTACAGCGGCTATTACGTTACTACCAATTTGATTGTTTATTCGGACATAACATAACTGTTCTATAACTAACCTGGGGCCACCTACTCCTCACAAATATGTAAAATTGAAAAATAATTTAATCCCTTGCCTGAAATCCTTGGGGGTGAATTTCCGTAGAGGTTCTCCTGATTGCCTGCTGCGACTTTGGGGAAAGATCTGTGAAAATCCCAGAGAAATGGTGTAAATTCGCCCTGTATCCAGGAGGTTTGACGGAGAGTCAGGGATTTACACACAGTTTTCTGCGGAGAAGGAGGAGTAGGAAGAACGTTTGGATGACAGGGAAGCATAGCTTCATTATCGGAGGAGTGTTCCCACGTGCTGTCAACCTGCCAACTGCATATACTATACACAAGAGAATTCTCTTAATTTGACAGAGGAGCAATGCCTTCAAAGACCCCAATTCACCAGGGAGGCAGTGACAGAATTGTACAACGTGCTGCAGACAGATCTGCCTGTTCTGGGACACAGCATTAATTCACTGTGTTGTCTCGTTCCAGGCAGTTAGAGTGCCTGATTTCAGGATGAGGTGTGGTGTTCTGCCCCCGCAAAGAGCGGCATAACACCAGCCCCTTTTGCCGCTGCTATTCAGCACTTACAAAGCATAGGGTTGAAAGCTGTCTTCTTGCCCTCGACTAATTTCCGAATAACTCCAAGCAGCATGCTGCAATCCAAAACTGCTATTGAAAGAGCCTTTCCTTTAAGGGCCAACTGCAGCTGGCTGGCCAATTTGTCACCTTGGCAGCCAGTCAGCAAGAAGGCCTCCCTACCTGAACATCTTTTTCTTGCAAATGAATCCATTCTGATGAGGAGTGAAGCATAAATCAAAATATCCATCTAAGCCAGTTACGATTATGATTAAAATAAAAAAGTAACTATTTCAAGCAATGGTCTTTGCTGCATCACAGAGCAAAAGTGATTAATTCTCTCAGCTTGTCAGCTTGAATATCATTTGTGATTAATATTTCAGTTGTTTACAATTTAAAAGTCCAATTAGCTGAAGTACATTGAAGCAATTAAATCAAATAAGTAACAAAAAAATGATTATTTCCTGGCTGTTAAACTCCTTACATAAGTAAACAATTTTTTTCAGCAGTGCAACAAATCAATGATAATTTCAGATCTTAAGTTAGCTTTAAATAATGGAAAACTAGGATCGCAAACTAGAACTTGCCTCAAACCTGCTCACATCCGATTTTAACAGAGGCAGGATGAGGGGCAGGCTGCTAATCTGCTCGTGGGAAGCAGGTAGATCATTTAAATATTATAATGTTGCTGTCTGCCTTCATTTTAACAGTCTTTCTATTTTTAACCACAGGCGGCCACGTTTCCTGGGCCTCGGGAAACTCGGCAGCCGAAAGCAGGCAAGAAGGGCTGAATCCATGATCTTTACAGCACTGTTTGTGGGCCAGGAGGAGCAGGAGTGTTTCCTTTAGGCCCAACAAACAACACTGTAAACCGCTCCCCACCGCCCTGCGATCTGTCTGCACTCCCCCCCTCCACCATCTGCCCTCTCCTGGCCACCATCTGCACCCCCCCCACCCCGACCACCATCGGATTCCCCCTCCAAGCACGATCTGCCCTCCCTCCACTGAACACCATTGAACACTGCCCCTGCAATTGGGACCCCACCAGACCACCACCGGAACCATCCCCACTCCCGCAATTGGGATCCCCAGACCACCATCAGATACCCACCCGACCCCCGCAATTGGGTCGCCCCAGACTGCGCCCCACCCTACCCCGCGATCCAGACCCCCCGCGATTCGGACCCACTCGCAATCCAGACCCTGCCTCCTACCTGCTCTTATTGGCTTCGGCCTTGTGAAGCGGGCTTCCCGCCCAGAAGGTCTCCAGCCTGTCAATCAGGTTGTCTGTTGGCGGGAACACCACTTAAAGGAGCCCTGCAGTTAAATTCTGCAGGACATTCGGAAAACCCGTTAGAACAGCACCCCAGCGCAGAACTCACCCCCAGGATAAAATCCAGGTCAGTGTACTTTATTATGTTTTTATAAATACTTTAGAAAGGAGCTATTTTGATCAGGCATATTTATTATATTCCCTATTATTCTGTAAAAAGCGTTAGAAAAATCAATATTTGCTCTCACCATAAACATTGTGTGAAAATTTGATCCAAAGCTAACTACTAATTACGTATAAAGTAAAAGTAGCACAGATGGATTGATCCAATCATGTAAGCAAATAGCAGAGCTACACTTAAAAGACTGCTGAAATAATGAGAAAACTGAAGTGAATGAATATATTTGTCTCTATGTATTGAAGGGTCATGTATTAGAAAATTATTTGTTCCGCATTGGTGCAAGAAAGGCAGGTGAATTTCAAACACATCTGCTAAATATGCCAACTAAATCTGATTAGGGGTTACAATGAATGTTAGGGTCAAATTTCAACGATGTGACAGGCAGGCAAAAATTAAATCCAGCTTTCAAGACTTTTTGTTAAATTTCTAAACTTTATTAAACTGGCTGTTACTGTAGTTGTATTCGCCACAATACTATTGGTTATTTAACTGATGAATAAAAAATGATGGTATCAAACCAATCATAAAGATAAGGCCTGAGCCTACACTGAACCAATCAGAAAGATAAGACCTGAACCTACACTGAACCAATCAGAAAGTTCTTGCCTGGGAGTTCAGATATACAAGATTCATAGGTAGATAGATAGATAGATGGATAGATGGATAGGATTAAAGAGAATGTGACAGTATGGATAGGAAGTTGGTGAAAGGATAGAAAACAGACAAAAGAGGTTAATGGATTTTTTTGTACTGGAAGGAATTAAACAGTGAAGTTTTCCCCTATAAATGATTTGGACTTGGATATGTGGACAGAATGTCAAAAATAGGAAACGTGTTTCATTATTTATAAGCTAACTCAGGAAGGCACAGACATTGTATTACAGTTGATTGCACAGATGCTAGATGAAATTTATTGGGGAGAAATGTGAGGTGATGCATTTTGGGAGGAACAATCAGGAGAATACAAGTATACTAAATGGTTAAAAAAAAAGGAAAGCAGAGGTACTTTGGGTTCAGATACATGGGAGGATTAAATTGCACAGTACGGAAAAACGGGCACAGGGTTCGCAGTACGCGATTAACTCGCGCCTGTCCATAATGGTGCAGGCAGCACGTAAAATCCATATGCTTGCTGATTGCAATGATTGCTGCTGTGCAGCCATCACTACCCGGGCTGTTCATTGGCTGCACACATGAGGAGGGGGGCCTGATATGGGAAGTGGGCAATGCTATTTAAAGGCAGCCAGCACCTCTTGAAAGGGGAAGTGCAATGTGGCTGAAAGTTAACTGGAAGATCTTTCATTGTTGAATAAAGGCAGAAGCTGGCAGGGATGCAAGCACCAAGGTCCTCGGATGCTGCGCTGGAGGCCTTGGTGCAGGATGCAGAAAGGAGGAGGGACCTCTTGTATCCGCTGAGGGGCAGAAAGCCTTCCGGGCATCTGATACGAAAGCAGTGGGAAGAGTAGCTGATGAGGTGAATACCAAGAGTGTGGCTCCTCATACATGAATGCAGTGCAGGAAGAAGTTCAATGGTTTAACAAGAGTTTTCAAGATAAGATCAATCTTCAAATGACATCTCAATATAGCTGCACCACTACAACAAGTACTTGTATTTATATAGTGCCTTTAATGTCGTAAAAAGTTCCAAGGTGCTTCACAGGAGCGTTATCAAGCACCAAGCCACATGAGGAGATATTAGGACAAGTGTCCAAAAACTTGGTCAAAGAGGTAGGTTTTAAGGAGTGTCTTAAAGGAGGAGAGAGAGGTAGGGAGGTGGAGAGGCTTAGGGAGGGAATACCAGAGCTTAAGGCTTAGGTAGTTGAAGGCACAGCTGCCATTAGTGGAGATATTAAAATCAGGGATGCGCAAGAGGCCAGAATTGGAGGAGCGCAGAGACCTCAGAGTGTTGTAGGACTGGAAGAGGTTACAAAGGTAAGGAGGAACGAGGCCATGGAGGGATTTGAAAATAAGAATTTTAAAATTGAGGCGTTGCCAGACCAGGTGGCAATGTAGGTCAGTGAGCACAGGGGAGATGGGTGAATGGGACTTAGTGTGCGTTAGTGTATGGGTAGCGGAGGTTTGGATGAGTTGGGAGGCCGGCCAGGTGAGTGTATTGATTTGTATGTGGGTTCAATGACGACACATTCATGAAAGAGAATGTCTTTTAATCTAAAGCTTGTTCATCTAAGTTAACAGCATTACAGGAGACACCATCTTAGAGATCCATCTAAAACGAAACTAAAACTAAACACTTTGTCTCTCACATGCCCTCTGCTGGTCAGGCATAAATAATCAATCAGGCAAATATGCTGGTAAGGCATAAATAATCAAACAGGCAAATACCATCACTATTTGCTGATATCATTACATCTCCCTTTCTTAAAACAAAAGTATTTTACTTTTAACTAACAACATGTTTTCTTTGTATTACTCTGCATTTTAACTGTAACACTTAATGAACTTACATTATCATTATCATGATCAAGGTTTTTTAACCTTGTTTTGTGTGTTCACATGAAATATGTAAATACACTAGAATTTGAAGAAAGAATAAGATAACATTACTTCCTTCTATAACAATAGTCCTTAAACTTGCTCAATGATTCTCTCAGGAGGCTTCACGCGTCTTGAGGATTTTCTGATTGATTGTCCTTGAATCTGAGTTGTTGCCTCAGATGATGATTTCTCAGCTGTGTGATCAGGTTGTTCCACAGTATCAGTCTTTCGACTTGCTGTGGCTGGTCCCATGAGAAGATCTCGACGATTTCTTCGCAGAAAAGCACCCTCATCTGTTTGAATGGTGTATGATCTTGGTTGAACTTCACTCAGGACAGTTCCCTTCTGAGTCCATATGTTTGTTTTGTCTTTGAACCTTACTTGGTCACCAGTGTGGAGTTCAGGTAGGTTTTGTGTTCCTCTGTCATAGTAGTACTTTTGCTTTTCTTTCTGTTGTTCTTTGAACTTCCTCACTTTCTCCCCCTCTTTTGTTTTCAGGAGGTTCTCCGGGATGGGTAGGTTTGACCTTAGCAGACGTCCCATAAGGAGTTGGGCTGGTGACATACCACACTCGAGCGGCGTTGTGTGGTATACAAGCATGCTCTGGTAGAAGTCAGTTCCACTGTATTTTGCCTTGTACATCAGTCTTTTCACTGTCTGGACCAATTTTTCCACTAGTCCATTGGGCTGTGGAAAGTGAGGACTTGACGTTGTGTGGACAAAATCCCACTCTTTGGCAAAGTGTCGGAAACTTGCATTGTAAAACTGAGGTCCGTTGTCTGTGAAGACCTCGCTTGCCACGCCATGTCTGGAGAATATGGCTTTCATACATGTTATCACAGCATCTGCAGTGGTGGTGTACAGTCTACAAACCTCTGGATACAGGGAGTAATAGTCTGTGACTACAAGATAGTCCTTCCCTTGACATACGAATAGGTCAGCGCCTACCTTCTGGGAAGGTCTGTCTGGCGCTGGGTGTGGCTTTAGTGGCTCTACCGGATTGGTTGCTCGATATTTCAGGCATATTGTGCAGTTTCACACCTCATTTGTCACATCTTGGTTGATTCGTGGCCAGTACATCACCTCTCGTGCTCTTTTCTTACACTTTTCGATTCCCAGATGTCCTCCATGGATCCTTTTTAGCATCTCTTTTCTCAGACTCTTTTGGATAACTATTTTACTTCCTTTGTAGATGATGTCTTCGACCACTGATAGTTCCGCCCTGCAGTTCCAGTACTCTGCCATGTCAGGTGAGCAGTCTTGCTTCATGTTGGGTCATCCATCCAAAATGCTTTTCTCCAGCCGTCTCAGTGTTTCATCTTTGTTTGTCTCAGTCTTTATGAGCTCCATTTTTGCATCTGCTATGGGCAGTGCATTTGTGATCATGTCCACGTAGGCGTTCAATTTTTCATCCATTTTGGTGTTTGCGGGCTCACTTGGGTCTACAGCTCCGGACAACGTGTCTGCTGTATACATCAGCTTACCCGGTGTGTACGCAACATTCAATGTATAGCGTTGCAGCCTGATCATCATTCTTTGTATTCTAAGCGGACAGCTATTTAGTGCCTTTTGGAACAATGCAATCAAGGGCTTATGGTCAGTCTCTACACTGATTGCTTGTCCTGCCACAAACTGGTGAAATCTTTCACAGGCGTATGTGATGCTGAGCAGCTCCTTTTCTATTTGAGCATATCGCGTCTCCGCGTCTGTCATTGAGCGCGATGCATATGCAATAGGTTGACAGTAGTCATATTTTTGCAGAAGAACGGCACCGAGCCCACTCTGTGATGCATCTGATGATATCTTGATGGGTCTCGATGGGTCATAAAACCTCAGAACTGGTTCCTCTGTGAGCAGTTTCTTTAGATCGCTCCATGACTTCTCATGCTCATGATTCCATTCCCATTCTATGTTCTTTTCAGTTAGTCATCTCAGTGGCGCCATCTTTTCTGAGAGGTTGGATATGAATTTACCCATGTAGTTGATCATTCCATTAAACCTCTGCATGTCCTTTTTGCATTGTGGCTTTGGCATATTCTCAATGGCGGACACCTTTCTGGGATCTGGTCTGATGCCCTCACCGCTAAGGATATCTCCCACGAATGTCAGTTCTGTCACCCCGAGCTGGCATTTCTCTCTATTCAGCTACAGGTTTGTTTTCCTTGTTGCTTCCAGCACTTTTTTCAGTCTCTTGTCATGCTCAGTTCTCGTGGTTCCCCATACTATGATGTCATCCATTGATGTATCAACTCCCTCCAGGTGCTCATAGATCATATGGATAGTCTTGTGATACACTTCAGGAGCTGAGGCAATGCCAAATGGTAACCTTAGGAATCTGTATCTGCCAAATGGACTGTTGAACGTGCACAGTCTTGAACTTGCCTCATCCAATTTCATCTGCCAAAATCCTGATGATGCATCTAACTTGCTGAAATACTTTGCATTTGCAAACTGTGACATGATTTCCTCACGTGTAGGAAGCTTGAAGTTCTCTCTCTTTATTGCTCTGTTTAGATCTCTTGGATCCAGGCAAATTCTGAGCTTTCCATTCTTTTTGTCCACAACGACGAGGGAACTCACCCACTCAGTTGGCTCATCTATCTTCTGAATCACGTTCAGGCTTTCCATCCTGTCCAACTCTGCCTTCAGTTGCTTTTGAAGAGCAAACGGAACTTTTCTGCATGGATGTATGACCGTTGGTATACTTTTATCTACTCTGATCGTGTGTTCTCCTGGAAGGCAGCCTAGAACCTGAAATAGGTCATTATACTCTTTCATGAGTTCATCATAGACTGTCTCTCCTTTGCTTTCCACAACGAGGACTCTCTTTACCAGGTTCAGTCTCTCACAGGCTTTTAAACCTAGTATGGCTTGCACATCCTTTGGCACCATGATTAATGCTAGCGTGTGCTCTCTGTCCTTGTGTGTCACTTTGACAATGCATCTTCCTTTCACTGGTGTATCAGTACCTGAGTATCCTGTCACTTTCACTTTTATTCCATGTATCTTTGGTCTGGGTGTAATTTTCTTAAAATCAGTCTCTGATATCACATTAACTTGTGCTCCAGTATCCAATTTAAATGGAATGTGTATGTCATTCACTTTTAGTGTCAACATCCAGTCTCTTTTTTCTTTTTTGTTTTCAGACACAACATCTACATAGAACTCCTCTATCTCGCTTTCATCTACTGTATGGACCTTGCTTTGTTGCGCTTGGTTCTTGCAGCAGCAGGCATAATGGTTGTTTTTGTTGCAACTATTGCATGTTTTACCATATGCTGGACACTTTTTTGGTGGATGCTGTGTACCGCATCGACTGCATGACTTTCGATTGCCCCTTTCATTTTTGTTCTCTGGCCACGCCTCTTTTTTCACATTGGCGCTCTTTTTGTTAAACGGTTTGTGTCTGTTCTTACTCACTGCATCCACGTTGCAGCTATTGTCACTGAACAGCTCCTTTGCCTGCGACTTCACAGTCTCTGTAGCCCTACACAGTGCTTTGGCTTTTCCCAGGTCTAGATTTTGCTCTCTTAGCAGTCTTTCCCTTAGACCATTATCTGGAATACCACACACCAGTCTGTCTTTTATCAGCGAGTCTGTCAGTCCCCCAAATTCACACATTTTGCTTCTGTTTCTCAGTTCAGTCACATACTGATCAATAGTCTCTCCCGTTTTCTGTACACATGTGAAAAATTTGTGCCTCTCAAACGTCACATTACGTTTAGGTATGCAGTAGGCCTCAAACTGTTCCATTATTTTATCCAGCTTCATTTTGTCTCCATCAGCAGCGAATGTGAAGTTATTATACACCTCCAGCGCTTCATCACCCACGACATGTAAGAACACTCACGCTTTCATTTTATCACTTTTCTCGTCAGCTCCGATTGCTGATAAATACAACTCCAAACGTTGTTTGAACCTCCTCCAATTTTCAGCCACATTACCTGTCAACTGAAGCTTCGCCGGTGGGTGTAATCGTACCATTTTTTCACTTCGTTAGCTATTCTCCAATGCTAAGTAACGATGTTCTCTTTTGGCTTGCTAATATGTGGAGAGCTGATTTAATTTCAGATTTTTCCTCTTTATCTCTTGGATCCCACTTCTGACACCATGTATTGATTTGTATGTGGGTTCAATGACGACACATTCATGAAAGAGAATGTCTTTTAATCTAAAGCTTGTTCATCTAAGTTAACAGCATTACAGGAGACACCATCTTAGAGATCCTTTTAAAACAAAACTAAAACTAAACTCTTTGTCTTTCACATGCCCTCTGCTGGTCAGGCATAAATAATCAATCAGGCAAATATGCTGGTAAGGCATAAATAATCAAACAGGCAAGTACCATCACTATTTGCTGATATCATTACAGTGAGCATTGGAATAGTCAAGTCTAGAGGTAACAAAGGCATGGAAGAGGCTTTCAGCAGCAGATGAGTTGAGGCAGGGGTGGAAACAGGCTTTGTTACGGAGATGGAAGTAGCCGGTCTTGTCTCATCAACTGCTGAATTCACAACACCACCATTCTCCGCCCACCAGCAATCTGTATCAGTCAGTGCTAAATGCTTCAATTCAAATGCTTAACCTCACCCTCACACACTCAGCACATTGCAAACTTCACACCCACAACTCACATCTCACACACATCCTGGCAGTTGTTCAACCATAACAACCATATCACTGAAACATATCACAAGACTCTCACTAATTCACTTCCCGCTTTCTTGCAGGAGAAGAGGAGAAGGCGATATATAATTGGGAAGTAGCAGAGTGCAACTGGTAGAGGAGCACAACGTCTTCACATATTTTCCCTCCTTGGGGAAATGGTGCTGTCCATAATAGGAATGGGCATTGCGGAGGCCGTGGTCACTGGCGATGTTGAAGGAATCACTGAACAAAGATTTGCATACTTAATCCTCCTTCTCTTCTCTCACATCTCCATCACCTCACACATTCTGAATGAGGAGCTGCAGATGCTGTCAGCACAAACTTCTCCCTCTCTCCTTTCCTTACACCACAACCTAATCCTTGTCCTTTTTTTATATCAGGCCACTGGGATGTTGAAGGTGCTCATCCAGTGGAGGAAGGTGAAGAGAGCGATGATGAGGGTGCACCATCACTTGCTCTTACACTTGCAGCAACCAGCTTAGAGACTGACACTATGCAGACTTTAGAGGCTAGATTAGAGGAGGGATCTGCACATAATGAATCATTGGGCAGAAATGTGCAGGAGCCAGGGCAAGACAACAGGACGCCACAGGTACCAGCTCACCAGTGGGTGAGGTCACATATTAGTTCTACTGGAGAGGACACAGATGTGGATTTCGATGGGTCAGGCTGCAGAAGAAGGCTCTCAGGGTGATAGCGTATCTGCTCCCACACCTGCCACTCCACCAGTGCCCTTGCTGTTGCCTGTCTGGCAGCATTCCTGTGTGTGGCTACTTGGTCCCTTTAGCACCAGCTCAGAACGGAACAAGAAGGCAACCAGTATATAAGCCCCTTATGTAACAAAAACTGCAGTAAATCCTGTTCAGTTTGATCTCTCCCTGTTAATGCTTAAATGTTTTCCCAAATACTTTTTAAAAATGTATTTATTCACAGAATGTGGGTGTCATTGGCAAGGCCAGCATTTATTGCCCACCCCTAATTGCCCTTGAGAAGTTGGTGGTGAACCGCTGCAGTCCGTGTGCTGTATGTACTCCCACAGGGCTGTTTAGCAGGGAATTCCAGGATTTTAACACAATGACAATGTAGGAACATGATACATTTCCAAGTCATGATGGTGTATGACATATACTGCTTCCATTGTCCTCCTAGATGCCATGGGTTTGGGAGGTGTCAGCAAAGAAGCCTTGGTGAGTTGCCACAGTGCATCTTGTAGATGGTACACACTGCAACCACGGTACGCCAGTGGTGGAGGGAGTGAATGTTTAAGGTGGTGGATGGGGTGCCAATCAAGCGGGCTGCTTTGTCCTGGATGGTGTCAAGCTTCTTGAATGTTGCTGGAGCTGCACTCATCTAGGAAACTGAAGTTTATTCCATCACACTCCTGACTTGTGCCTTATAGGTGGAGAAAAAGCTTTGGGAAGTCAGGAGGTGAGTCACTCTGCAGAATATTCAGCCTCTGATCTGCTCTTGCAACCATAGTATTTATCTGGCTGGTCCAGTTAAGTTTCTGGTCAATGATGACCCTCAGGATGTTGATGGTAGGGGATTTGATGATGGTTATGCCATTAATGTCAAGGGGTGGCGGTTGAACACTCTCTTGTTGGAGATATTTATTGCCTGGCAATTGTGTGGCATGATTATTATTTGCCATTTATCAGCCCAAGCCCTGGGTATGGTCTAGGTCTTGCTGCATGCGGGCATAGATTGCTTCATTATCTGAGGAATTGCGAATGGATCTAAACACTGTGCAATCATCAACGAACATCCCAACTTCGGACCTTATGATGGAGGGAAGGTCATTGATGAAGCAGCTGAAGATGGTTGGTGTAAAGTCTGTGGGTTGTTTAGTTAATTAATACACAGACTCCAAGAGTAACTTAAAACAGGACTTTACTATTCGAAGGTCGGGGCGAATCTGCCCAATAACTCCTGACACAGCACTTATATACCGGTGTGGTCACCGTCGGTATTACAGTATACAGAAGCCAACAAAGTAGTGCAACACCTAAAGTAGTTCTCTTAAAGGTGGATGGTTACATACAATAATTCTCTTAAAGGTAGACGGGTACATACACTACAATCCTCCCTTTTTAGCTTACAACATACTGATTCCCCATTAAACATACATTATAACATATATACAACTTTATGCCAGACAGTTCACAGATTCAGTCTCTCTGGTGGTTTCCGGACTCTGTCCGGATAACGCCTCAGTGATGTCGTAACTCCCGGTGGGGTAGCAGGTGCTTCTGGCAAGGTCGATTCGGCTTGAAGGACAGTGTCAGGTTCATCTGATTCCAGTATTACCAGATCGGAGGTAGGTGTTCTGGGTATCTCTGTCTCAACATTAACCGTGTAAGGTGGTGGAGTAGGTTGGCCATTTGTGGCTGACCCTATGATCTGGTCAACATGGCGCCTTATTATACTGTCCCCAATGTCCACCGTATACATCAACGGCCCTAGCCTTTTTCCAATAGTTCCAGGCTGCCATTTCTCAGTACGGTAGTCCCGGGCCAAAACTTGTTGACCTATCTGAACAGATCTAGTTGGCCTTTCATTCATGCCCTGGAATTGCCGGTTCTCTACGTCCCTTCTGACGTTTGGCTTAAGCAAATCCAGCCGGCATCTTAGTCGTCTATTAAAAAACATCATGGCGGGAGTTTGATTTGTGACCGCATGTGTTGCATTCCTGTACGCCAACAAGAAGCTATCCACCTTATGTTGTAAGTTAATGGCTTCATTACCCATGGCCTTTATGGCCTTCTTGAAGGTCTGGACAAACCTTTCAGCCAATCCATTGGAGGCGGGATGGTATGGGGCTGACGTGTAGTGCTTAACCCCATTGCTTTTTAAGAATTTCTTGAATTCTTCGGACACAAATTGCGGTCCATTATCAGAACAGATCTGTTCCGGCAGCCCATTCCTAGCAAACATAGTCCTTAACACTGTGATGGTTTTTTCCGTGGTGGTGGTGGACATCTTTATTACCTCCGGCCACTTGGAGTGTGCATCCACTGCTATTAGAAACATTGAATCCATAAATGGACCAGCAAAGTCGATGTGTACCCTTTGCCAAGGAGATGAGGGCCACTCCCATGGATGCAGAGGAGCCTGTAGTGGCGCGTTTTGGACCTTCTGGCATCCTAGACAGCTCTTAGTGATTTCTTCGATGTCCCCATCAATGCCTGGCCACCACACGAACGCTCTTGCTAGGTTCTTCATTTTCACTCCACCCAGATGTCCCTCGTGCAGCTCCTTTAACACCTTCTGTTGAAGTTTGGGTGGAATCACCACTCTAGATCCACACATCAGGGTTCCTCGACACAGTGACAGCTGTTCTTTTCTCTGCAAAAATGCTGGCAGCGTTGGTTCGCCCTGTGCTGGCCACCATCCCTCCACCATTAAATCATAGACTCGTGAGAGAGTCGGGTCATTTCTGGTTTCGTTTTCGATCATCGAATTTGTTACTGGTAGACATTCCACTATGGATGAGTGGAACAGCTCTCCCGGGTCCACTGAAGTCGCTTCTTCTGCTATCGGCAATGGCAAGCGCGATAACCCATCAGCATTTCCATGCTGTTTGGACCTTTTGTATTCGATGTCATATTGGTGTGCCCCAAGTAACACGGACCACCTCTGTAACCTTTGCGCTGTCATGGTGGAAACGGCCTTGTTAGGGTTGAATATGGACACCAACGGCTGGTGGTCTGTCAGTAATGTGAACTTCTTGCCCTGCAGGTAATGATTGAATTTCTTTACGCCCCACACAAGGCTGAGGGCCTCCCTATCTATTTGAGCATAATTTCGCTCCGCGGAGGTCAATGATCGGGACGCGAATGCCACTGGCCTTTCCGAGCCATTTGGTAACTTGTGTGAAAGTACTGCTCCAATTCCATAGGGGGAAGCATCACAAGCTAGACGAAGAGGTAACGTTGGGTTGAAATGAGCCAACACTTCTTCAGAGGTAATCAACGCCTTGCTTCTGCGAAAGGCCATTTTACATTCCTCACTCCACTTCCATGGTACTTCTTTCCGCAACAGAGCATTCAGCGGATGCAGCACCGTGGATAGATTCGGCAGAAACTTGTGATAATAATTAATCAACCCCAAGAATGATCTTAACTGTGATACGTTTCCCGGAGCGGGGGCCTTCACGACAGCTTCTATCTTGTCAGGTGACTTGTGCAGCCCCTCTCGGTCAATGACATGACCGCAGTACGAGATCCGTTTTTGGAAGAACTCACATTTCTTGCGATTAACTCGAAGGCCATATTCCTTCAACCTAGTGAGCACCAGTTTCAAATTTGTGAGGTGTTCTTCCTCGTCCTCTCCCGTAATCAGGATATCGTCTAAGTAACACTGCGTGCTTGGAATTCCTTGTAATACCTGCTCCATGGCCCTCTGCCAAATTGCTGGAGCCGAAGCTACCCCAAAAACCAGTCTATTATAACGATACAAGCCTCTGTGTGTGTTGATGGTGAGGTACTGACGCGACTCTTCCTCGACTTCCATTTGTAAGTATGCCTGTGCCAGGTCTATCTTGGTGAAGTGTTTCCCTCCAGCCAACGAAGCAAAGATATCTTCAATCCGCGGAAGCGGGTATTGTACCGTGTGAAGCACCGGATTCACTGTGATCTTGAAGTCTCCGCAGATGCAGACCTTCCCCGGTCCCCCTGGCTTGTTACTTGGTGAAGACTTCATGACGGGAACAATGGGCGTGGCCCACTCACTCCAGTCCACTTTTGACAGTACCCCTGATCGTTCAAGTTCTTCCAGTTCTGCCTCCACAGCAGGTCGTATCGCGTAAGGTACCGATCTGGCTTTGAAAAATTTTGGGCTTGCATGTTCTGCAATCTTAACCTTTGCTTTAATTCCTCGCAGTGTTCCCAGTCCTTGCTGGAATACCTCTTTAGCTTCGTCTAATATTCTGGACAATCGTTCAGGTTTGACATCTTCCTTTCCGGAATCTACCGTCATGGTGTTTAGTGAATGCCAGTCTATCTTTATTTTCCTGATCCACTCCCGTCCCAGAAGTGGTGGACCTCCCTCAGGCAACACATACAGATCCATCCTTTGGTGCTCTTTGTCCTTGTATCTCACCTTGACTTCTATCTTTCCGATGGGGTGTACTTTGTGCCCTGTGTATGTCTTCAATACTAGTTCCGTATCCCGTAGGGGAATATGCTTGAATAACTTTTTATAATCATGCTTATTCATGACCGTCAACACCGATCCGGTGTCCACTTCCATTTTCACTTGGACTTTTGCAATCTGTAGTGTGATCCAGATAGCTTGTCGGTCAGCTTCATTACTCACATTGTGAATTCTCAGACTATCCAGTTCCTTGCAGTTGGAGTGTGAGTCCGAATTCTGTTCTTCCGGACTCTTCCAAGTCACCTCATGTACCTTTCTGTACCTCTTTTGTGGTGACTCATTATTGTTGGTCTTCTTTCCTGACCGGCATACCTTAGCTATGTGACCGAGCTTGCCACATTTCCTACATTCCTGGTTTTTAAACCAGCATTGGTTCTGGTCGTGTGTTGTCTTCCCACAACGATAGCATTTCGTTGTACCCGAAGTAATTTGCTGCACCCTGAGTGCCGCTGCCTTTAGCTGCATTTCCGCAGTTCCTTTCGCTGCGGCTTCGTTCGATGCAGCAATAAGGACAGCCTTCTCAAGCATAAGATCGTTCTCTTCGAGCAGTCATTTTTGTGTTTCTTCCTTCGACATTCCGCACACAAATTTGTCTCGCAACGCCTCTGTCAGATTCCCTCCAAACTGGCAGTGTTTCGCTAGCCTACGCAGTTCGACCAAGTATTCTGCGTTGCTTTCGTCTTTCCTTTGCGTTCTCGCATAGAATTTGAATCGTTCTGCCAACATCAACGGTGTGGGGTTCAAGTGATCCTTCAGAACAGTCACAATATCATCGAAAGTCTGATCCGCCGGTTTAGCTGGTGCTAGTAGATGCTTCAAGAGCTCGTATGTCTTCGCGCCCATCGAGTTTAGCAAGGTTATAGCTTTGTCATCTTCTTCTATTTTATTGGCCTCACAATAGATCTCAATGCGTTCCACATACGTGGCCCAGTCTTCTACCTCAGAATTAAAATCGTTGATGTTACCACGCTTAGGCATCTTCCTCTCTTCCTGATAACACCACGAATTATTTCTTTAAATTTTTTTTTTTCTTTCCCAAAATGGTGCTTTCCCGCGCTTATCTTCTCTCCCCGCCCACTTCAATGGCGGTTTCCCGCTTCTGTCTTCTTCACCGCCTAATGGCGGCTTCCCGCATTTCTTCCCTGGCGGGAGGGGTACACTTTCCCCACGGGTGACGGCCGTTGGCTTTCAGGTTCACAGCCTGCGCGTCGGCTTCAGTGCTTTCCCTTTTCTCGGCAGGGCAACCGGCGCTGGGTACACCCCGTTGACGGCAAACAGTTTCAGCCGCTGGGCTGGCTCTCGCTCAGTTCCCCTTGCTCGGGCTCTGTCTCTCTCCCGCTCGCTCGGCTCTACCGGTGCTGGGTACACCCCGTTGACGGAGAACAGTTTCAGCCGCTGGACTGGCTCTCGCTCAGTCTCCCTTGCTCGGGCTCTGTCTCTCTCCCGCTCGCTCGGCTCAACCGGCGCTGGGTACACCTCGTTGACGGAGAAGTTTCAGCCGCTGGACTGGCTCTCGCTCAGTCTCCCTTGGTCGGCTCTGCCTCTCCCGCTCGCTCGGCTCCGAATCGCGCCTCCCAGCCCTCTCGCAGTCCGGTGCTTCCCTCCCCGGCTGCGGCTGAGTTTATCTCTTCCCGCGCCTACGTTCCCGGTCGCAGCGCTTCGTGGCTTCGGTCGCTGCCCGGCCTTTTTCGCCGGTCGCGGTCTAGCTGTCTCACGACGCCGTTGCGTCCCCCAGCCTGTCTGTACCGCGGCTTCCTTGCTCCACGCTGCCCCAGTCTCAGCGCCTCTGGGCCCGACTTCTGTCCGGCTCCTTTCCCCCTCGACCGTGGTCGAGTGCACCGCCCTTATCCTCCGGTTATTCTTTTTACTTTCCCTTACTCACAGTCACCGTGGCCGCCTTGCTTCTCGTGCTGATCGGCTCACTCCTCACCATGGCAGAAGGGACAGTCAGTGCCTGTTGCTGATGGAAGTCATTGGCCTAGAAATTGAGTTTTGGCGCAGCCAGGGCTTTAGCGCCGGAAGCTAGTGCCGGAGCTAAGTCGCGCTGGTCGGGCCCAAAATTCAATAGTTCTGCGCCCAAACGGCTGCCGGCGCTGCTGAGAGGTGTTTGCGCCTGAAAACTGGCGCTACGCGCTGAATTTCGGCGCTATTCCGGCGCTGCGGTGCCCGCTGCGGTGCGGCAGGTTCGGGAAGTGCAGGCCTCCTCCTTCCCTTAAGGAGGAGCTGCCTGCACCCGGCCGCGGCCCGCGAAAATCATTTTAAAAATCAGCCCGGCACCTCGGACAAGTGCCGGGCTTGCTTCTGTTCCGGGGGGGGGGGAAGTCCGGCGAGTGAGCTGCGGCCAGGCGGGCGGCGGGAAAGCGGCCAGCCGCCGCGGGGCCTTTAATGCGCCAGCGCAAACTTGTGCAAGGCACCTCTGCCAGAACGTTGCTTGCGGCTGCCACGGGCGAGGCGGCCGCAAGTCAATTTCCCAGTTCGGGCGGGTTACCATGGCAACCGGGACGCTGCGCACACCGATGACGTCATCGGTGCCGGCGCAGCGCTACCGGTCTACCGCGGCGGAAGGGCCCCAGGCAATTTAGGCGCCGGCGCCAATTGCAGCGCTAGGCCCTCTAGCGCCGCAAAATCGGCGCTAAGGGCACTGAATTTCTAGGCCTTTGTCTCTAAATTCTTCCTCCTTTCTAGTTCTGCAGCCTCGAGTGTTTTTTTTTCCAGCAGAACGACGAGGGCGGTTGCCTCTTCTCGACGCTCGTTAACTGCTTCGGAAGTATTTGCCGCAGGGTACGATCGGACTCGTCGCCACTGCAAAGTCTGTGGGTTGTTTAGTTAATTAATACACAGACTCCAAGAGTAACTTAAAACAGGACTTTACTATTCGAAGGTCGGGGCGAATCTGCCCAATAACTCCTGACACAGCACTTATATACCGGTGTGGTCACCGTCGGTATTACAGTATACAGAAGCCAACAAAGTAGTGCAACACCTAAAGTAGTTCTCTTAAAGGTGGACGGTTACATACAATAATTCTCTTAAAGGTAGACGGGTACATACACTACAGTTGGGCCTATGACACTGCCCTGAGGAACTCCTGCAGCGATGTCCTGGAGCTGTGATGATTGACCTCCAAACACCACAACCATCTTACTCTGTGCTAGGTATGACTCCAGCCAGTGAAAAGGTTCCCCCCTGATTCCCATTGACTTCAATTTTACCAGGGCTCCTTGGTACCACACTCGAGGTCAAATGCTGCCTTGCTGTCAAGGGCAGTCACTCTCACCTCTCCTCTGGACTTCAGCTCTTTTGTCCATGTTTGGACCAACACTGTAATGAGGTCTCGAGCCAAGTGGTCCTGACGGAACCCAAACTAAGCTTCAGTGAGCAGGTTATTTGTGAGTAAGTGCTGCTTAATAGCACTGTTGACAACTCCTGCCATCACAGCACTGATGATTGAGTGTAAGTTGATAGGACAGTTATTGACTGGGTTGGATTTGTCCTGCATTTTGTGGACAGGATATACCTGGACATTTTTCCACATTGTCAGGTAGATGCCAGTGTTGTAGCTGCATTCAAACAGCTTGCTTGGAGGCTCAGCTAGGTCTGGAACTGCAACTAATTCTTGACAGCATTGTGGTGTCTGTGTTGGATACTTGCTCATGTAGATATAAAGTGAAACTGTATTTGCCAACAGTACAGTTATATAATACATATATATATATACATGTCCTCCACTAGTCTAGGAAGGTGTCCACACTAACTTGCTTCATCAGGATTGGACATTCAGCTTCAGTTCCATGGGTGTTGAACATCATCTGGCACCTCATGTAAGTGGCCATTCTTCATGTGCAGAACTAAAGAAATAACTATTTAAAAAATCCGATTCTGCAACAATAACCGAGTGGTCTGCAATGTGTCTATACATAGAATTTGTAGCACAGAAACCAGTCAATCAGCCCAACTGGTCTATGCTGGTGCTATGCTCCACACAAATCACCTCCCACCCTGTTTCACCTAATCCTATCTGCAAATTTTTCTATTTCTTTCTCCCTTATGTACTTATCAAGCTTCCCCTTAAATTAATCTATTGTATTCGCCTCAACTACTCCTTGTGGCAACAAGTTCCAGATTCTAACCACTATCTGGGTAAAGAAGTCTTCTGAATTTCTTATTGGATTCATTAGTGACTATCATTTATGACCCTTATACAGCAAACCCCAAGGCACGTTCCCTGGAGGAACAGACACCCAGCAGGAGTTTGAGAGGAGAGTTAAGGGAAGTGACCACCGGTGCAGTGAAAGTGGAAATTTTTGAAAGTGGAGAGAGATTTTGGAAATTGATGGAGAGAGAAAAAGAATTCCAGGAAGCTAGAGTATGATGATTGACAGCTCTGTCATAGATGGTTGTGTAGATATTTTTAAAATATTAATTCACAGGATGTGGGCATCGCTGATGAGGCCAGCATTTCTTGCGATCCCTAGCAGCCCAGTCGACCCTGCAAAGTCCTCCTCACTAACTTCTGGGGACTTGGGCCAAAATTGGGAGAGCTGTCCCACAGACTAGGCAAGCAACAGCCTGACATAGTCCTACTCACAGAACCATACCTTTCAGCCAATGCCCCAGATTCCTCCATCACCATCTCTGGGTCTGTCCTGTCCCATCAGCAGGACAGACCTACCAGGGGTGGTGGCACAGTGGTATACAGTCGGGAAGGAGTGGCCCTGGGAGTCCGGACCTCATGAAGTCTCATGGCTTCAGGTCAAGCACAGTCAATGAAACCTCCTGCTAATTATGACCTACTGCCCTCCCGCAGCTGATGAATCAGTACTCCTCCATGTTTAACACCACTTGGAAGAAACACTGAGGGTAGTAAGGGCACAGAATATACTCTGGGTGGGGGGCTTCAATGTCCATCACCAAGAGTGGCTCGGTAACACCACTACTGACCAAGTTGGCCGAGTCCTGAAGGACATAGCTGCCAGACTAGGACTGCGGCAGGTGGTGAGAAAAACAACATGAGGGAAAAATCTACTTGACCTCGTCCTCACCTATCTATCTGCCGCAGATGCATCTGTCCATGACAGCATTGGTAGCAGTGAACACCACACAGTCCTTGTGGAGTCGAAATCGAGTCTTCACACTGAGGACAACTTCCATCGTGTTGTGTGGCACGACCACCGTGCTAAATGGGATAGATTCAGAACAAATCTAACAGCGCAAAACGAGGCATCCATGATTTGCTGTGGGCCATCAGCAGCAACAGAATTGTATTCCAACACAAACTGTAAACTAATGGCCCTGCATATCCCTCACTCTACAATTACCATCAAGCCAGGGGACCAACTCTGGTTCAATGAGGAGTGCAGAAGAGCATGCCAGGAGCAGCACCAGGCGTACCTGAAAATGAGGTGCCAACCTGGGGAAGCTGCAACACAGGACTACATGCATGCTAAACAGTGGAAGCAGCATGCTATAGACAGAGCTAAGCTATTCCACAATCAAAGGATCCGATCAAAGCTCTGTAGTCCTGCCACATCCAGTCGTGAATGGTGGTGGACAATTAAACAACTAACGAGAGGAGGAGGCTCCATGAATATCCCCATCCTTCTTCATAGGCAGTCCCTCGGAACCGAGGATGACTTGATTCCACATTAAAAATGAGTTCTCAGGTGACTGATGAGTCCAATGTGGGACCTACAGTCTCTGTCACAGGTGGGGCAGATGGTGGTTGAAGGGGCAGGTGGATGGGGCGCTTGGGTTGATGTGCACTCCTTCCACTGTTTGTGCATGGCTTCCGCTTGCTCCCGGCGAAGAGACTCGAGGTGTTCGATGCCTTACCGGATGCTTCTCCTCCACTTTGTGCGGTGTTGGGCCAGGAGTTCCCAGGTGTCGGTGGGGATGTTGCACTTTTTCAAGGAGGCTTTGAGGGTGTCCTTGAAGCATTTCCTCTGCCCACCTGGGGCTCTCTTGCCGTGTCGGAGCTCCGAGTAGAGCGCTTGTTTTGGGAGTCTCGTATCAGGCATGCGGACGATGTGGCCCGTCCAACGGAGCAGATCGAGCATGGTCAAAGCTTCAATGCTGGAGATGTTGGCCTGAGCAAGAACACTGACGTTGGTGCACCTATCCTGCCAATGGATTTGCAGGATCTTGCAGAAGCAGCATTGGTGGTACCTCTCCAGTGCTTTGAGGTGCCTGCTGTACATGGTCCATGTCTCTGAAGCATACAGGAGGGCGGGTATCATTACTGCTCTGTAGACTGTGAGCTTGGTGCTGGATTTGAGGTCCTGGTCTTCAAACACTCTCTTCCTCAGGCGACCAAAGGCAGCACTGGCACACTGAAAGCGGTGTTGGACTTCGTCATCAATGTCTGCCGTTGTTGACAGTAGGCTCCTGAGGTATGGAAATTGGTCCACGTTGTCCAAGGCCTCATCATGGATTTTGATAATCGGGGAGCAGTACTGTGCGGCGGGGGCAGATTGGTAGAGGAACTTTGTCTTACGGATGTTTAGTGTAAGGCCCATACTCTCGTACACTTCAGTGAACATGTTGACGATGGTTTGGAGTTTGGCCTCAGAGTGTGCGCAGACGCAAGCGTCGGCCGCATACTGTAATTCGATGACAGAGGATGGGACGACCTTGGACCTGGACTGGAGGCGACGGAGGTTGAACAGTTTCCCATTTGTTCTGTAGATTAGTTCCACTCTAGTGGGGAGCTTACTGAGGGTGAGATGGAGCGTTGCAGCCAGGAAGATTGAGAAGAGCATTGGTGCAATGACACAGCCTTGCTTGATCCGTATGTGAATTGGGTCTGTGGTGGATCCATTGGTCAGGATCACGGCTTGCATGTCGTCATGAAGCAGGTGGAGGATGGTGACAAACTTTTGAGGGCAGCCGAATTTGAGGAGGACACTCTATAACCCCTCACTGTTGACGATGTCAAAGACTTTGTGAGGTCAAAGAAGGAAATGTACAGTGGTTGGTGGTGTTCCCTGCATTTCTCTTGTAGTTGACGTGCGGTGAAAATCATGTCCATTGTGCCCCTTAGTGGGCGGAATCCGCATTGCAACTCTGGGAGGAGATCTCCAGCCACTGGGAGAAGGCGACTGAGGAGGATTCTTGCAATGGCTTTCCCTGTGGCAGACTGCAGGGAGACTCCTCTGTAATTACCGCAATTGGACTTGTCACCTTTCTTGAAGATGGTCATGATTATGGCATCTCTGATATCCCCTGGCATGCTCTCCTTCCAAATAAGAGAAAAGAGACCACATTGCAGCCTATGAAACCCACTTAACTGGACCAGCCACATAAATACTGTGGCTACAAGTGCAGGTCAGAGGCTGGGTATACTGCAGCAAGTGTCTCACCTCCTGCTCACCAAAGCCTTTCCACCATCTACAAGGCACAAGCCAGGAGTGTGATGGAATTCTCTCCACTTGCCTGGATGAGTGCAGTTCCAACAACACTCAAGAAGCTCGACACCATCCACGACAAAGCAACCCTCTTGATTGGCACCCCATCCACCAGAGAGCGACTGGAGGGAAGAGAGGGAGCGACTGGGGGAAGAGAGAGAGCGACTGGGGGGAAGAGAGAGAGCAACTGGGGGGAAGAGAGAGAGCGACTGGGGCAAAGAGAGAGAGCGACTGGGGGGAAGAGAGCGCGCGACTGGGGGGAAGAGAGCGCGCAACTGGGGGGAAGAGAGTGCGCGACTGGGGGGAAGAGAGAGAGCGCCTGGGGGGAAGGGGGAGGCGGGGGAGGAAAGGAGGATGGGGAGGAAAGGGGAGTGGGGTAGGAAAGGGGAGGGGAGGGGGGAGGAAAGGGGAGGGGAGGGGGAGGAAAGGGGGAGGGGGAGGGGAGGGGGGAGGAAAGGGGCAGGGGAGGGGGGGAGGAAAGGGGGGAGGAAAGGGGGGGTTGGGGGGGAGGGGAGAGGGGGAGGGGAGGTGGAGGGGAGGGGGAGCAAGGGGGGAGAGGGGAGGGGAGGGGGAGGGGGAAGGGGGGAAGAAGGGGGAGGGGGAAGGGGGAGTGGGGTAGGAGGGGGAGGGGGGAAGGAGGGGGAGAGGGGGAGTGGAGCGCCCCGTCAGCCTGAGCCCCGCCCCCGTCAGCCCGAGCCCCGCCCCCCGCCTCCCTGAGCCCTGCCCCCGATCTCCCGAGCCCCGCCCTCCCGAGGCCCGATCTCCCGAGGCCTGATCTCCTGAGCCCCGCCCCCCGATCTCCCGAGCCCCAATCTCCCGATGCCCGATCTCCCGAGCCCCGCCCCCGATCTCCCGAGCCCCGCCCCCCGATCTCTTGAGGCTCGCCCCCCCTGATCTCCCGAGGTCTGATATCCCGAGCCCCGCCCCCCCCGAGCCCCGATCTGCCGAACCCCGATCTCCCGAGCCCCGCACCCCGCCCGAGCCAGCTTCAAGAGCAGAGAGACGCCGCCACACAACCTACCGCGTGAGGCCCGGCCGGACTCAAGTCGCGCGCGCTGACTCCTGCCCCACCCGCCTTTACTAAGATGGCGGCGGTGGCGATGCTCGGCTCAGGCCCCCCCCTCCAGCCTTCACAAAGATGGCGGCAATCGCGAGCCGCTTGTTGAGCGCAACGGGAGGTGCCTAGCTCAGGCGTGGCTGGGCAACAGAGGCCCAGGCTTACAGGCCTGGAAAAACAGTGAAAGGTAGGAAAATTCTAGATGTCAGAGAAAAGATTTACAATTTAATTAACTTTTTTTAAAAACAATTTCTGTTTTAAAAGCAACCTTTTTTTTTGCTGGAAATGTAGATTTGAAAAGAAACACGCAGAAAGTGGGAAAAAGAAATGAACAGTTTAGAATCAAGATGGCGGCCACTCACCTCGGTTCAGAATGATAAGTCCCGCCCACACACGCACCGATTGGTCAACCGTCAGGTCACTGAACTGTAGGATTGGTCAATCATCACGTCACTCAACTGTAGGATGGCCCGCCCGCACACACAATGAACACGCCCCCACTCGATGCAAATGAGTGGATAATGAGAGGAATTTTGAACTTTTTTGGATATCGTCGGCACAATTTTTGTCCGAGCTAAAGGTAAATATGCCTACAAGAGTCCCCTAATGATTAGCTTTCTTTTGATATAACATATGTGTAGGTACACTCTATAACTTTTGATTGTATAGCCGGACAGAGAGACAGACAGAGAGACAGACAGACATATCCTTTTATATATATAGATTAATTATAAGTCCTTCAGTCAGAACTGGAAGGTGGGGTAGCGATTCGAAACCGCTGTTTGGAAATTGGTTTACAGTGTAGCAGCAAAAGGCTGCTGACCAGGTGAATTACCGTAAACCAGGTAAAAGGTTGGAATTGGTCAGAGTGCAGGCAAGGTTGCCTGACCAGGTAAATTACCGTAAACTAGTTAAAAGATGCCCCCCTACAGAAGGGAAGAGAAGAGTCGGAGATGGATCATGTGAAGGTGAGGGAAGGGTGGAAATTGGAAGCAAAGTGAATGAAATTATCTAGTTCAGGGTGAGATCAGGAAACGGCACCAATACAGTCATCAGTGTACCAGAAAAAGAGGTGAGGGAGGGGCCCTGAGTAGGACTGAAACAAAGAGTGTTCCACATAGCCCACGAAAAAGCAGGCATAGCTAGGACCCATGCGGGTTCCCATAGCAACACGTTTGATTTGGAGGAAGTGCAATAACCTATCCCCAGAGATGGAGATGGAGAAGTTGGTCATCTCCATCAAGGGATATGGAGCAAACACGGTGGATGAAGTTGAGATGCAGATCATCCATGATCTAATTGAATGGTGGAGCAGGCTAGAGGGGCTGAATGGCCTACTCCTGTTCCTAATGTTCCCATGTTACTCTATTTTATTTAAAATTGGACTTTAAAATGTTCTAAAATGAAGTTAATTACTCATGGGGTGGGGGCAGGGTTGGGTTATTTAATGAGCCTGTGCTGCCGGCAGTGAGCTTTGCCGGCTCTCTCTGGTTCTCTCTGGCTGGCAGTGCACATCAGGAACTTGGGTGTACACTGCCCATGATTTTCTGCTTATTAATGGTCAGGAAAACCATTGGCAGCATGTTCTGAATTTCTGACATATGCTGCCAGCTGTCAAGGCTTGTAAAATTGACACTATGATCCCATGATAAAGGCCATTAATTTAATCTGATACACTCACATCTTTCTTAACAATCAAATAACTATAGATCAAAGTTGTTTTCTAAATGTGATTCAGTATCACTGCCCTCAAAAATCCAATTTCTCACTCAATGCTGAATTCCTCTGTTTTTATATCTTTGTAATAAATTCATTGTTTGTAAATATGTTTAAGGATGTGTTGGCAGTCACTTATCAATAGTCTCCCCATTGTGTCCACACACTGATCTTAACTTTTACTGCATAACACACTATTGTCACCTTAGTTAAAACCTCAATGCAGATGAGTCACTTTCAATTTTAATATTTAAACATAAAAGAAAAGGCAATTCAATGTAATTTAGTGCATGAATGGTGCAGAATATTAAATGCATATTTCAAGTTTCACCTCAGTATTTAAGTTAGTTGATTTAATGTAAATTTCACTCTCTTTTTCTTAAAGTATGCAGGTTGATTTGACCAAGGTTATTCATGTTTCAAATCCAATAACAATCTCACTATATTTTATTACAGGATAGCTTGAAGCAGATGCTAAATTGAGAAATTTTGATTTCCTAATCGTTCCTTGGCAATGGGACAAATTTAAACTGAGAACATCTCCAACACTTTAAAGGAAGTCATTTTGTAATCTTATCATTTTTTTTATCTTTAGTCTCCCGGAAATCTATTAGATGACACTGCAGAAGCATTTAAATAACAGGCTATGGGTTAAGCTATTTTTTGACACCTTGTGCCTATCTGCTGAATATTAAACATATATTTCTTTGAAAAAAAATCCCTCCTTTTATGTTTTCTTCTCTTGGGTCTTCTTGGGTCATAGATCATCCCATTCCTAGCTAAGATGATAGACAGTCCAGCTGTTCAAAGATTACTTTTCAACAAACTCAAAGGATATGCTTTAACCTCAATCTGGAAGTGACACTCCTACCAATTTCTCTCCCTCCCTGTGGAGGAATAGCTGACCTCTCCTTAACATTTCCATCTGAAAATCAGTCAACACTGAAAATTCATCCTGGAGTAAGAACTCTTCTGGCTGCTAAGCGTGAATGCATTGGTGAAGATGTCTTCTGTTTCATATTTGCAGAAAAATTGTAAATATGTTCTACATCTTTCCTACATTACAACAGTGACTACACTCCAAAAAGTACTTCATTGGCTGAAAAGCACTTTGGTACATCCTGAGTTCGTGAAAGGCGCTAGTTAAATGCAAGTATTTCTTTCTTTTAAAGGAATGACTTTGGTAATATTGCCAAAGAGAGGAATCCTCACCAATGCATTTACAATGTCATGAAGCATAACAACCAGAGATTTTTTTTACCCCATATAGGAAGTGACTGGTGAAGATTTAACACTTAATTTGGTAATGTAACAATAATGATTCTTATGGTGCTGCTGGGATCTTGTCAGCTTGGGCCAGGGTGGGGGTATGCGGTTATGGCAGCAAGCCATGATTGAACATGGGGGCAAAGGGAAGATTTTCTGAAGCCACAGAACTGAGTGTGTGGAGCCTGTAAATTCACACGTACATACTTAGCCATCATTAGCAGATTCAGGAAGACTGATTTGTGCCAGTAGTAAAGAATATATATGCATGATTGTTTACTTGGTTACAGTAGAGCTGATGTGTTACTCCTTTATTACTTTGGATGGATCCAGATGGAACTGATGCTCTGGAAGCTATCTCATGGTTTGAAAGTATAATGAGATTTTGCACGACTGTGAGCACAAATGCAGTGCAAAAATCCGAGTATACCACAAGAATGAGAATGCTCCATGTGGATATACTTACTGATTTTTGTTCATGAAGTGCTTAGCTTCTGGTTGCTAAATATTTCTTCATTTCTTTTGATCTCTCTGTGTATACAGACAAATGTACAGGAGAAAGATAATTTTCTAACTGTGTACTGTCAGTGTGCAGCAAAGCCCACTGAAAGTGCATATCAGAAATTCAGCTAGCCACTGATTTTATGATCATTGTTTTAAATGGTGGGATGGCTGTGAGCAGTACACACCTACATTTAGTAACATAGTAGTAAGACTAGGAACAGGAGTAGGTCATTCAGCCCCTTCCGCCATTGAATTAGATCATGACTGATCTGCACCTCAAATCCATTTCCCGCCTTTGCTCCATATCCCTTGAAACCCATATTTCCGATATAAGCTCTTAGTCGTTGAGGCTCCTGTCAGCAGCACAAAGTCAGGAAAGTAACCTTAAAACATAGAAAGAGAGCGCGATGCATACACACTGACAAGAAATGTGGAAAAAAGCAGACACCCTGACAGGCACAGTAATAGATAAATGTGGAGAGACACAAAGAAAGGAGGCAGAGAAAGAAAGGACCAATGGGTACATTTTTACCATTGAATGTTTAATGCTCATGTACAGAATTTCTTTGTCTGCTATATTGATGGAGGTATTAATCCATTTAAAATAAATGGGTTGGTGCTTTTGTTGAAACAGCAAGCAATGGCTTATTAAAGGTGTTAATAATAATATCACACTATTCAAATTCAAGGCCAGTAAAACAAACAGAAAGTAAGTAAATGGACAGAAAATTAAATGAAAGACAGAGCACTTTGGGGCTTCAATATATTTGTGCCACAATTCCCTATTGAATCTCAGCCACCCTAACAGGGTTGCAAGTGGGAGGGTGAGCAGAACCTATATTTTCTGACTAATCTAGAGAGACAAGAATGTCATGGGTCAAAAGCTGTGAGCCTAAATACACCCTCAGAATATATTGACCTGGAAACCTTTCCTGAAAGACTTGTGGAATCTCTAAAATAATGCACATTTAAACTGCATTACTTGCAATAACTTTTAGAACTTTTGTGGATTTGCTACCATATGCAATAGTTGAGGCAAATAGCATAGATGCATTCAAAGGGAAGCGAGATAAACACATGAGGGAGAAAGGAATTGAAGGATATGTTGATAGGGTGATGTAACATAGGAACATAGAAACATAGAAGATAGGAGCAGGAGTAGGACATTCGGCCCTTCGAGCCTGCTCCACCATTCAATGAGATCATGGCTGATCATGCAAATTCAGTACTCTGTCCCTGCCTTCTCCCCATATCCCTTGATCCCGTTAGACTTAAGAAATATATCCAACTCTTTCTTGAATATATTTAATGAACTGGCCTCCACCGCCCTCTGTGGCAGAGAATTCCACAGGTTCACCACTCTCTGGGTGAAGAAATTCCTCCTCATTTCAGTCCTAAATCAAATCAAATCAAATCAAATCAATTTTTATTGTCATTGTTAGTGCACAAGTGCAGTACAACGAAATGTAGGCTTGCGGCTCCCGAGAGTGTACATTTGGATTAAGACATTTAAACATTCAACATACATTTGGCTTGTAGTATATTAACATAAATATGACCATAATAAAGTGCATTGGCAGATGTGCAGGCTTTAGAGTTTATTTGTGGAGTTCAGTAGGATGACAGCCCTGGGAAAGAAGCTGTTCCTAAATCTGGTCGTACGGGTGCGAATGCATCTGTAGCGTCTCCCAGATGGTAGGAGGGCGAACAGACTGTGGCTGGGGTGGGTAGGGTCTTTGATGATGGACCGTGACCTCCGTAGGCAGCGTTTCTGGTATATGTGCTCTATGGTCGGTGACCGGGTGCCGGTAATGCGTTGGGCAGTTTTGACTACCCGCTGCAGGGCTTTCCGGTCATAGTAGCTACAGCTGCCATACCATACTGTGATACAGTTTGTCAGGATGCTCTTTATAGTGCAGCGGTAAAAGTTAGAGAGGATCAGGGGTGACAGATTACATCCCTTCAGCCTCCTTAAGAAATATAGGCGCTGCTGGGCCTTCTTCACCAGAGAGGAGGTGTTGAGGGACCAGGAGAGGTCTTCCGTGATGTGGACTCCGAGGAACTTAAAGCTGTTCACCCTTTCCACCACAGCCCCATTGATGTGGATGGGGGTGTGACTTCCGCCTTTGGACTTCCTGAAGTCCACAATGATTTCTTTTGTTTTCTTGGTGTTAAGGGCCAGGTTGTTACCGGCGCACCACTTCACGAGATGCTGGACCTCCTCCCTGTAGGCTGACTCATCGTTGTTGGTGATCTGGCCTACTACCGTGGTGTCATCCGCAAACTTGATGATGGTGTTGGAACCATTAACAGCCACACAGTCGTGGGTGAAGAGGGAGTAGAGGAGGGCACTCAGCACACATCCTTGTGCTTACCCCTTATCCTTAGACTCTGACCCCTGGTTCTGGACTCCCCGGCCATCAGAAACATCCTTCCTGCATCTAGTCTGTCCAGGCCTGACAGAATTTTATAGGTTTCAATGAGATCCCTTCTCAATCTTCCAAACTCCAGTGAGTATAAGTCCAATCGACACAATCTCTCCTCATACGTCATTCCTGCCATCCCAGGTATCAGCCTGGTGAATCTTCGCTGCACTCCTTCCATGGCAAGAACGTCCTTCCTCAGGTAAGGCGACCAAAATTGCACACAATACTCAAGGTGCGGTCTCACCAAGGCCCTGTACAACTGTAGCAAGACATCTTTGTTCCTGTACTCAAACCCTCTTGCTACGAAGGCCAACATACCATTTGCCTTCTTAACCGCCTGCTGCACCTGCATGCTTACCTTCAGTGACTGGTGCACAAAAGCACCCAGGTCTCTTTGCACTTCCCCTTCTCCCAATCTATTGCCATTCAAAAAATAACCTGCTTTCCTGTTTTTGCCACCAAAGTGGAAAACCTCACATTCATCCACATTATAGTGCATTTGCCATGTTTCTGCCCAATCACCCAACCTGTCCAAATCGTACTGGAGTTTCACGACATCCTCCTCACAGCATACCCTCCCACCCGGCTTTGTGTCGTCTGCAAATTTGGAGATATTACATCCAATTCCC
The DNA here is from genome assembly GCF_052327205.1 of Somniosus microcephalus. Classification (NCBI taxonomy): domain Eukaryota; kingdom Metazoa; phylum Chordata; class Chondrichthyes; order Squaliformes; family Somniosidae; genus Somniosus; species Somniosus microcephalus. Next base: position 186,181,267 of record NC_140993.1, on the reverse strand, counting down.
TCGTCCAGATCATTAATATATATTGTGAAAAGCTGGGGTCCTAGGATCGATCCTTGCGGTACCCCACTAGTCACTGCCTGCCAATCGAAAAATGACCCGTTTATTCCAACTCTTTGCTTTCTGTCCACCAACCAGTTCTCTATCCAATACCTTGCCCCCAATCCTATGTGCCTTAATTTTGCACGCTAATCTCTTATGTGGGACCTTATCGAAAGCCTTCTGAAAGTCCAAATACACCACATCCACTGGTTCTCCCTTATCTATTTTACCAGTTACATCCTCAAAAAAATTCCAGTAGATTAGTCAAGTATGATTTACCTTTTGTAAATCCATGTTGATTTTGTCCGATCCTGTTACTGCTTTCCAAGTGCTCTGCTATTACATCTTTTATAATGGACTCTAGCATTTTCCGCACTACCAATGTCAGGCTTACCGGTCTATAATTCCCCGCTTTTTCTCTGCCACCTTTTTTGAATAGTGGGGTAACATTAGCTACCCTCCAATCCATGGGTACTGTTCCAGAGACTATCGAGTTCTGGAAGATGACCAGCAATGCATCTACTATTTCTAGGGCCACTTCCTTAAGTACCTTAGGATGTAGATTATCAGGCCCTGGGGATTTATCGGCCTTCAGTCCCATCAATTTTCCTAACACCATTTCCCTACAAATACTGATTTCTTTCAGTTCCACCCTTTCATCAGACCCTATGTTCCCCGGCATCTCTGGGAGGTTATTTGTGTCCTCCTTTGTGAAGACAGAACCAAAATATGTATTTAGTTGGTCTGCCATTTCTTTGTTCCCCATTATAAATTCCCCTGATTCTGACTGCAAGGGACCTACGCTTGGCTTCACCAATGTTTTTCTCTTCACATATCTATAAAAGCTTTTACAGTCAGTTTTTATGTTCCGTGCAAGCTTACTCTCATATTCTATTTTCCCTTTCTTAATTAATCGCTTTGTCTTCCTTTGTTGAATCGTAACCTGCTCCCAATCCTCAGGTTTGCTGCTTTTCCTGGCCAATTTATATGTCCTCTCCTTGGATCATATGCTATCCCTAATTTCCCTTGTTAGCCACGGTTGAGTCACCTTTTTTGTTTTATTTTTATGCCAAACTGGGATGAACAAATTCTGTAGCTCATCCATTCGGTCTTTGAATGTTTGAATGTAAGGCTCGCAAAATTCTACTGACTCCCCCAAACCAAGAAAAGGAGAGATTTTAGACTGTTTGAAAGAATATTGGGCCAAAAGGGGCTTAAAATCAAAACCCCAGGGTTTTTGGCTATTTTAAAAGGCCTGTCCAGGCCTGTGGAAAAGCTAACCAAAGGGACTGGGTTGGGCACTGTGGGACAGACAATTTGAGTATTGGAAAAGGCCAGATTGTCTGAGTATGTTCTGGACTGTCCCAGTCATTCTACATAAAGACAATAGGCCCACGCGAGGACAGTTCCCGCCGAAACCAACAGGGCCTTCAAGAACATGAATAATTCCATACGTGCCACCAATCAACAAAAGAGACCCTGGCCCCAGCAGAAGAAGACAATCAAACAACAGTTTAAACCACTCAGAAAGATTTCCAAAACCACTTTGCAAACTTAAACTGATTTTTGAAACAATCCCGAAACCAGTTAAAAGCCAATTAAAAATAGATGGGACCAGCCCCGAAACTCGATAAGAATTTTAAAACCATTAAAATTAATGAGCCCGCCAAAATTAACAATGGGCCAGAGGAGATTTGGCGGTTAGATAAGCCAGGCCTCAAAACAGTATAATTGAGGCCTGCTTTGACACAGAAGCAGAACAGTTCAGTTCAACAGTTCAGTGCGGTTAAGTTCGGCTGAGAAAAGTTTCAAGTTCAGTACAGGAGAGCAGTTAGAAAGTACGGTTCAGAATAGAGTACTACTCATCATCATCATCACTGCACACAGTCGGAGGATCGGAGACTTGAGGAAAGAAAAACAAAACAAAAGAAAAAAAAGGAATCGCGGCAACCAAAGGCCTCAAGAAACCAACAACAATATTACCACCAACTAGGTAATATTGGGCCACCACGACCAACAAGAAACCAACCAACAAGAAGTCAAAAATTCGCAAGTTTGTTTCCACTCTACAAGCTAGCCCGACTTACCCCTGGGTAAGATTTAACACAAAAGACTCTAAAAACTACACCCGATAAATCCAACTACGCATCCGACCACATCAGCGGACTCGCGAAGACTGAAAACCCAATGCAGGTGCAGTCTTCCACCATGTCCGCCACAACTAAAGAGAACCCCGAAATCGCGAACCTCTACAACTGTCAAGAAAGTTGTTTGGTGAGCATTTCCTGGTCCTCTGGAATTCAACCTAGTTAGTATAGTGGGATTGGGAGGGGTAAGGTATTTTGTTTATTATCATTCTCCCTCACATATTTTGAAGTGTTCCCCCTTTTAGAGTACAAGATTTATTGTATTGTATATTTTGCTGTCTCAAAATAAAATCTCAATTTTTTTGACCAACTCAGTTGTCTGTTGCAATTTTATTACCACCCCCAAATTAGTCCAAAGTCTAGAACGACGGGAGTGGGAGTGATTCGAACCGCTCAGGGAATCAGAGGCAAAGCTGACCACACACACCACCCATTACAGAAAATGGTGACTGTGGTGTATGTAACCTGTTCCACCTTAAGAGAACTTAAGCCTGTTCCACCTTAAGAGATGTACTACTTTCTCTGGCTGCTGTATACGTAATACCGGTGGTGACCACCGGTATATAAGTACTGTGTAGTGATATTGCTGTTAGTACAGCCCTGACCTCCAACTAGTAAAGACCTGTTGAAACGTTATTCTTGTAGTCTGTGTCAGTAATTAATCTTAAATACAACTAGAACACACAGACTTAACAGTGGCGACGAGTCCGATTCTTACCCTGCGGCAGTTTATATCCACGGCGGCTTCGTCCACAGAACGGGCGTCGAAGAGAGGCATCCACCCTCATCACCCTGCTGGAAGACACGTCGCGCGGCAGGCATCGAGAACCCGGAGTGCAGAAGATATCCTGAACTCGAAGCCTCCATCAGTGGCAGTCAGCTATCTTCCTTCTACCTCGGTAGTGGGTAAGCCGGTCAGCGACGCGAGCAGAAAGTCGGCCGCGTTGGCTGTACAGACGGGGAGGGAAGATGGAGGAATAAGGGCGGTGAGATCGATCGCGACCGGAGATAAGGGCCGGGCCGCATTCGGGCGGAAAGGCGCAGCGCGGGGACATCGACCGTGGCTGGTGATAAGGGCCGGGCCGCATTCGGGCCAAAAAGGCGCAGCGTCTGGGGCGACTGAAGGCGCGAGAGCCGCGGTGAAGGTGAACGCAGCCGGTGCTAATAACCGGGCTGCAAGAAGGGCTGTGAGGCGTGACATCGGGGAAGCGCGAATGCCCGAGGGAGCCGCAGTGAAGCGGAGACAGCGTCGGGGGAGTTACTAACCGCTGGGAAAGGGGAGCAGCAGCGGCACGCCAAACGCCATTGCAGCCAGCGGGTAAAGACCGCCAAGCGCGGGAAACTGCCATTTTGTAGGCGGAGGACGAAGACAAGAGCGGGAAGCCACCATCTTGGAAAAAGGGAAATCACTAAAAAAAAAAATTGCAACGATGCCTAAACATGGGAACATTAATACCTTTGATAGCGACATCGAAGATTGGGCCACGTATGTAGAACGCATACAAAATTATTGTAAAGCAAATAAAATCCCAGATGATGAGAAAGCACTAACTTTATTAAACTTAATGGGTGCGAAGACATACGGGCAATTGAAACACCTTTTATCACCAGATGAACCGGCAGAGAAGACGTTCGAGGAGATTGTTACTGTCCTGAGAAATCATCTAAACCCCACGCCGCTGATGCTAGCGGAACGATTTAAATTTTACAGCAGAAAGCAGCTGAAAGATGAAAGCAATGCTGAATATTTAATGGAATTGCGTAAGCAAGCAAAGTACTGTCAGTATGGAATGGAACTAACAGATGCGCTAAGAGATAAATTTGTGTGTGGATTATTGAAAGAAGATACACAAAAGCGACTGCTCGAGGAGAATGAGCTGACGCTTGAGAAAGCGATCACTATGGCAGCATCACACGAAGCCGCAGCGAGAGGCACGGCAGTAATGCAGCAACGGTCACCGGAACTCAGTACAAATCAATTGGTTTTGAGCACTGTAAAATGTTATCGTTGTGGAAAGACAACGCACGATCAGAACCAGTGTTGGTTTAAAAACCAAGAATGCAGAACGTGTGGCAGGCTTGGCCACATAGCTAAAGTATGCCGGTCAGGAAAGAAGACCAGCAACAAAAAGTCACCGCAAGGAAAATACATAAAGGTATACAAGGTGACAAAGAACAGTTCGAACGAACAGAAGTCAGATTCAGACGCCAGCAGTAATGAACTGGGTAGCTTAAGAGTACACAACGTTGGTAAGGATGCAGATCTCCAGACAATTTGGGTCACTCTTCAGATAGCAGGAGTCCAAGTAAAGATGGAATTGGACACTGGATCGGCATTGACGGTCATGAATAAGAAAGATTACAAAAGGTTATTCCAACATATTCCCCTACGGGATACGGAGATTATATTGAAAACATACACGGGGCAAAGAGTGTACCCCATCAGAAAGATAGAGGTAAAAGTGGTCCACAAGGGCAAAGAAAGCCAAGTAATGGACTTATATGTGCTACCTGAAGGAGGTCCACCACTACTGGGACAGGAGTGGATTAGGAAAATGAATATGGACTGGCACTCCTTAAAGGCACTAACGGTAGATTCCGGGGAAACAGATGTCAAACCTAAACGATTGTCCAGAATATTGGATGATGCTAAAGAGGTGTTCCAGCAGGGACTGGGAACACTGAGAGGAATTACGGCAAACATCAAGATTGATGAACATGCACACCCAAAATTTTTCAAAGCCAGACCGGTACCCTATGCAATACGACCTGCTGTAGAAGCGGAACTGGAAGCGCTAGAACGTTCAGGTGTACTGTCCAAGGTAGATTGGAGTGAGTGGGCTACGCCCATTGTTCCCGTTATGAAACGTCCTTCGAGCAACAAGCCAGGAGAACCAGGGAACGTTCGCATCTGTGGAGACTTCAAGATCACTGTTAATCCGGTGCTTCACACGGTGCAGTATCCGCTTCCGCGGATTGAGGATATTTTTGCTTCGTTGTCTGGCGGGAAACACTTCACCAAGATAGACCTGGCGCAGGCGTACTTGCAGATGGAGGTTGAAGAAGAGTCATGCCAGTACCTCACGATCAACACGCATAGAGGTTTGCACCGGTATAATAGGCTGGTTTTTGGAGTGGCATCGGCTCCAGCAATTTGGCAGAGGGCCATGGAGCAGGTATTACAGGGAATTCCAGGCACACAATGTTACCTGGACGATATTCTGATTACAGGAGATGGTGATGAAGAACACCTCGCAAACTTGGAACTGGTGCTCAACAGACTGAAAGAGTATGGACTTCGAGTTAATCGGCAGAAATGTGAGTTCTTTCAGAAGCGGATCTCGTACTGTGGTCATGTCATTGACCGGGAGGGGCTTCATAAGTCTCCTGACAAGATAGAGGCAGTTGTAAAGGCTCCCGCTCCAGATAATGTCTCTCAGTTGAGGTCGTTTCTAGGATTGATTAACTATTACCATAAGATTCTACCGAATCTATCCATGGTACTGCACCCGCTGAACGCTCTTTTACAGAAGGGGGTACCATGGGAATGGAGCGAAAACTGTAAGAAGGCATTTCGCAGAAGCAAAGAATTGATCACCTCAGAGGAAGTGTTGGCACACTTCAACCCGACACTGCCTATTCGGTTGGCTTGTGATGCTTCTCCATATGGTATTGGGGCAGTACTCTCACACAAGTTGCCAAATGGCACGGAAAGGCCAGTCGCGTTTGCATCCAGATCATTGACCTCCGCTGAGCGCAACTATGCGCAGATCGATAGGGAGGCTCTCAGCCTTGTATGGGGAGTGAAGAAGTTTAATCATTACCTGCAGGGCCAAAAATTCACACTTCTGACAGACCATCAGCCGTTGGTATCCATTTTTAACCCTAAGAAGGGTGTTTCGGTGATGACAGCACAGAGACTCCAGAGATGGTCCCTTTTCCTAGGGGCACCTCAATATCAAATAGAATTCAAAGGTACAAAGCAGCATGGCAATGCTGATGGGCTGTCGCGCCTGCCACTACCTGAAGAAGAAGAGACGACAAAAGTTGACCCTGTTGAGTTATTTCATTCGACCATCATCGAGTGTTTACCAGTCACCAATGCAAGTATTGAAAGAGAAACCAGGAACGACCCGACACTGTCCCGAGTCTACGAGGTGACAGTGAAGGGATGGCCAACACATGGTGATCCTCTGTTACCGGCATTCTCGGCAAGGCGAGACCAGCTGTCCGTCTGCCATGGTACTTTGATGTACGGGACAAGAGTGATTATTCCTCCCAAGTTAAGGGAAAGAGTTCTAAAGGAACTGCATGAAGGTCATCTGGGGGGAGTTAAGATGAAAAGTCTGCTAGAGCTTATGTATGGTGGCCGGGTATTGACCAACAGATAGAGGAGTTGACGAAAAGCTGCGCTGGGTGCCAAAAAGTGCATAATGCACCTCCGATCGCACCGCTACACCCATGGGAATGGCCTTCAGCCCCATGGCAACGTGTACATATTGACTTTGCTGGTCCATTCATGGACTCCATGTTCCTAATTGCGGTGGACACACATTCCAAATGGCCAGAAGTGATCTAGATGAATACCACTACTTCAGAAAAGACAATTGCGGTGTTAAGAACAATATTCGCAAGGAACGGATTGCCAGAACAGATATGTTCGGACAACGGACCACAGTTCGTGTCGGAAGAATTCCAAAAATTCTTAAAGAAGAATGGGGTGAAACATTATACCTCTGCCCCATATCATCCGGCGACAAACGGGTTGGCCGAGAGATTTGTCCAAACATTCAAAAAGGCAATAAAGGCCATGAACGATGATCAGATTCCGCTACAACACAAGGTGGACAATTTCCTAATGGCATATCGAAACGCCGCTCATGCAGTAACTAACCAAAGTCCTGCCATGATGTTTTATAACAGGAGGTTGCGGTCCAGGTTGGACTTGTTAAAACCAAATGTGCGGAGGGAAGTGGAAAACAAACAGTTCCGGCATATTAATAACAAGACCACTCGAAGTTTCGACGTAGGACAACCAGTGTTGGCAAGGGGCTATGGAAACGAAAAATGGCAGTCCGGAACAATTCGGGCCAGACAAGGACCTCTGATGTACACAGTAGATATTGGTAACAATGTGATAAGGCGTCATGCGGATCAACTGGTAGAATCGAGAGCAAGGGTCGAACCCATGGTTGCGACAGAGACAACTGTGGAAGACGTTAATGAACCTGAAGCATCTACCTCGGCAGGGAATGTACCTGATGATGACGTCCAATACATAGGAAACCAACTAGAGGAGTCACCTCAGCAACAAGAATCAGAGACCACTGAAAGGCGTTATCCAACCCGAATCAGAAGGCCTCCTGAGAGACTGAACCTTTGAACTGTTTATACCTGAAGTTATATATGTATATATGTTATTATGTTATGTTAAATGGGGATATGACTGTTAAGCTAAAAAGGGAGGATTGTGGTGTATGTAACCTGTTCCACCTTAAGAGAAGTTAAGCCTGTTCCACCTTAAGAGATGTACTACTTTCTCTGGCTGCTGTATACGTAATACCGGTGGTGACCACTGGTATATAAGTACTGTGTAGTGATATTGCTGTTAGTATAGCCCTGACCTCCAACTAGTAAAGACCTGTTGAAACGTTATTCTTGTAGTCTGTGTCAGTAATTAATCTTAAATACAACTAGAACACACAGACTTAACAGTGACCATGGCAGGACTTTGGCAAAAGGGATGTAATGCAATAGACCCTGTGTTTGATGAAAGAATGAAGATGGAAGAGAGGATTTCCTCTTACGTTTTTGAGAATGTGAATATCACCAAGAACAGGGTGACCAGTCTGTTGTGTGCTGAGCGTCCCATGGACGCTGCAGCCAAATGGGCTGAGAGCAAGGATCATAAGAAGTCGGTGGAGAAGGCCATCTGGTTGGTCTGTGCCCTACGACAGATCCAGCTTTTAGATCAGCACATTAAAGCGTTGACAGAAGAGCTGCAGGAGGCTGCCAAACTGTCTCAGGCAAGAGCTATAGCAGGGGAAGGATTATTGCAGGAATTACAGGCCCAAAATCAGGAGAAGTGGGCAAACAAATGCAGGAAAGGTCGGAGCCGGGGCCGATGTGCCCGACTCCACAGCAAAAGTTTGGCCCACCCGGGGGTGGTGGGGGCCAGGGGCCCCTTGAAAGCCAATTCATGATTCCTTATGTGACCCAACAGCTTAGGGCTATGGTAAGCCACCTGAGCAAGCTCACCCAAAAGGGAGACCCCTCAGTCCACTTTATGGAAGTGGAACAAGCAGCAAGCATTAATGAGTGTGACGACTCAGAAATGGCCAAGATGCTTCTGTTCACCATAGATGGCAAGCTGTATCAGTCCCTCTCTGCTGAGTGCAAGAAGGGACAGGGCAGCATCCAGGATCAAGGTCTGGAGGCGATGGGAATGAACAATGGTAGTCCTTTCTCCCGGGTGGAGAAGACTACACAGTTAGCAGGGGAGACTCCACAGGCTTTCGCAGACAGGCTGTGGCCTGTGTATAGGAGTGCCTGTAATGGGTTTCTCGACCAGAATAATTTGAACCAGGACGAGCTGGCCCACTGGCTCCGAAGTCTGGTGGCAAACAGCTTGCCACGGATCTGAGCCAAGGCCGAGCTGTGGTTCGACCCATAGGACCCGAAGTCACCAAGGAGACAGTGGTCGGACAACTAACCCTGGCTCACCGCAACGGGCGAGGGGTGTGTAGTGTCCGTGTGTAGATAAAGACACTGAAGACAGGAGTTGGTTCATAGGTATTTACTAAGCAAGTCTGGGGGGGGTTTCTAAAGGATATACACAATACACAGGCTTATATAGCCCAAGTGGCAATTACCGGCATTACGCACACCTGGGGCTCTTAAAGGCACATACACCATAATTGCTCTTAAAGGCACATACACCACAATTCCTCCCCTTCTAGCTAACTAGTACATCATATTTTAAGTAATTATTAATTACATGTTATATGCAAAATAATATACATTGCTGTATTAATTAATTATAAGTTAGTCTCTCAGGAGGCTTCCTGACTCGGTCCAGATAACGCCTCGGGGGTGTAGTAGTTTCTGGTGGTGTAGTAGGTTCTTCTGGCAAGGCTGATTCGGCTTGAAGGCCAGTGTCGGGTTCATCGGGCTCCAGTATCACCGGATCGGAGGTAGATATGGGTATCTCTACTTCATTGTTAGATGTATAGAGTGGTGGTGTAGGTTGTCCCTTTTCGGATGACTTGATGATTTGGTCAGCATGGCGCATTATTACGCTGTCTCCGATGTCCACAGTATACATCAGTGGTCCTAATCGTGTGCAGATAGTTCCAGGCTGCCATTTCTCGGTACGGTAGTCCCGGGCCAAAACCGGTTGGCCTATCTGGAAGGCCCTAGTTGGCCTTTCATTCATGCCCTGAAACTGCCGGTTCTCCACGTCCCTTCGGATGTTGGGCTTGACCAAATCCAGCCGGCATCTTAGGTTTCTGTTGTAGAACATCATGGCGGGAGTTTGGTTCGTAACCATATGCGTTGCATTCCTATATGCAAATAAGAAGTTATCCACCTTGTGCTGAAGTTTTATGTCTTCATTACCCATGGCCTTGATGGCCTTCTTGAAGGTCTGGACAAACCTTTCAGCCAATCCATTGGTGGCGGGATGGTATGGGGCGGACGTGTAGTGCTTTACCCCATTGTTCTTTAAGAACTTTCTGAATTCTTCGGACACAAATTGCGGTCCACTATCAGAACATATCTGCTCCGGCAGCCCATTCCTGGCAAATATGGTCCTTAATACTGTGATGGTTTTTTCCGTGGTGGTGGAGGACATCATTATTACCTCCGGCCACTTGGAGTGTGCATCAACTGCGATTAAGAACATTGAGTCCATAAATGGACCAGCAAAGTCGATGTGCACCCTTTGCCAGGGAGATGAGGGCCACTCCCATGGATGTAGAGGGGCCTGTGGCGGAGCATTTTGGACCTTCTGGCATCCTAGGCAGCTCTTGCTCATGTCTTCGATGTCTCCATCGATACCTGGCCACCATACAAACGCCCTAGCTAGGTTCTTCATTTTCACTCCACCCAGATGCCCCTCGTGAAGCTCCTTTAGCACTTTATCTTGGAGTTTGGGTGGAATCACCACTCTGGATCCTCACATCAAGGTTCCTCGGCACACTGACAGCTGTTCTCTTCTTTGCGAGAATGCTGGCAACAGTGGTTCGCCATGTGCTGGCCATCCCTTCACTGCTAAATCGTAGACCCGTGAGAGAGTAGGGTCATTTCTTGTCTCCCTTTCAATGGCAGAATTTGTCACCGGTAGACATTCCACTATGGTAGAGTGGAATATCTCTACTGGGTCTACTGTAGGTGCCTCTTCTATCGTTGGCAACGGTAGGCGTGATAAACCGTCAGCATTCCCATGCTGTTTTGAGCCTTTGTATTCAATGTTGTATTGGTGTGCCCCTAGAAAAAGGGACCACCTCTGTAGTCTTTGTGCCGTCATAATGGAGACACCTTTTTTAGGGTTGAATATGGAGATGAGGGGTTGATGGTCAGTCAGCAAGGTAAATTTTTGTCCGTGTAGGTAATGGTTGAATTTCTTCACTCCCCATACCAGGCTGAGTGCTTCCCTGTCTATCTGGGCATAGTTACGCTCAGCTGAGTTCAATGAGCGTGACGCAAAAGCTATCGGCCGTTCCGAGCCATCAGGGAATCTATGGGACAATACCGCTCCTATGCCATAAGGGGATGCATCGCACGCCAGTCTGATTGGTAGTGATGGGTTGTAAATGAGCCAAAATTTTCTCGGATGTGATTAAGTCTTTACATTTATGGAAGGCACGTTTACAGTCTTCGTTCCATTTCCAAATCACTCCTGTCTGTAGAAGATCATTAAGAGGGTGTAGAATAGTTGATAAGTTCGGTAAAAATTTATGATAGTAATTTATTAATCCCAGGAATGACCTTAATTGTGAAACATTTTCAGGTGCTGGGGCTTTTATAACTGCTTCAATTTTTTCAGGCGACTTATGCAACCCTTCCTTATTAATTATGTGGCCACAATATGATATCTGATTTTGGAAAAATTCGCACTTGGGGCGATTTGCTCATCGGCCCCGTTCTCTCAGCCTAGTGAGCACCTGCTCCAAATTGGCAAGGTGCTTGTTGTCGTTTTCTCCTGTTATAAGGATGTCGTCTAGGTAGCATTGAGTCCCCGGAATCCCTTGCAGGACTTGCTCCATAGCTCTTTGCCAGATAGCTGGAGCTGATGCTATTCCAAAAACCAGTCGATTGTACTGGTACAGGCCTTTGTGTGTGTTTATCGTGAGATACTTTTTAGAGGTCTCCTCAACCTCCATCTGTAGATATGCCTGTGCCAAGTCAATTTTTGTGAAACGTTTCCCTCCGGATAGTGAGGCGAAAATATCTTCTATCCTCGGAAGAGGATACTGTACCATGTGAAGGACCGGGTTTACAGCCACCTTAAAGTCCCCACAGATGCGAATTTTTTCCTGTTCCTCAGAGTTATTTTTCAATGTTTTTTTCATGACTGGAACGATGGGTGTTGCCCATTCGCTCCAATCTATTTTGGATAATACGCCTGCCTTTTCCAAATTCTTCAGCTCTGCCTCGACTGCCGGACGTATTGCGTATGGCACCGGCCTTGCCTTAAAAAATTTTGGAATTGCTGTATCTTCCACTTTTATTGTGGCGGTGATGCCTTTCAAGGTTCCTAGTTTCTCTTGAAACACTTCTTTGGCGTTGGCCAAGATGTCTTTTAATCGTTCAGGTATGATGTCATCATTGTTTTTTTCCTTACTGGTCACCGTCAGTGCCTGAATGGAGTGCCAGTCTAAACGTATCTTCCTTATCCATTCACGTCCCAACAACGGTGGACCACCATCTTGTAGAATGTATAAATACAACTTTTGTATTTCTTTGCCGTTGTATACCACAGGCACCCTTATTTTTCCTTTGGGGTAGACTTTCTGCCCCGTATATGTTTTTAAGATAATGGATGTGTCTTTTAGAGGTATATGCGAAAATAGCCTCTCGTAATCTCGTCGATTTATTACGGTTAGAGCTGATCCTGTATCTAGCTGCATTTTAACTGGGGACCCTGCTATTGTGAGGGTAACCCAAATGGTTTGGTAATCCTCTTTGGCAAGTACATTATGTAATTTGAGACAGCTTAGTCTCTTGTTTCCGGAGTCGCTATCGCTATTCTGGTCTTCGGAGCTATTGTCCGTCATCATTTGTACCTTCCTGTACTTTTCTTTATTGATTTTTGTTTTCTGTCAGTGGATTTATTTTGTCCAGATTGGCATACCCGTGCAATGTGTCCAATCTTACCACATTGCCTGCATGCTTTGCCCTTGAACCAGCAGTCCCTCTGGTTATGGGTGGATCTGCCGCAGCGATAACATCTTCCGAACTCCTGTGTCATTTTATGGGTGCCGAAGTCCTGTGTCTCTTGTTGTATCTCTGCAGCTCCTTTTGCTGCTGCTTCGTATGATACAGCCATACTGAAAGCTTTGTCCAATGTTAAATCTTTTTCAGAAAGCAGTCTTTTTTGTGTTCCTTCACTTAAGAGACCGCAAACAAATTTGTCTCGAAGATAATCCGATAGTCCTGCTCCGAATTGGCAGTACTTTGATAGCTTTCTTAATTCGGTTAGGTAATCAGCGTTACTTTCATTCTTGTGTTGATTTCTCTTGAAGAACTTGAATCGTTCCGCTATCAGCAGCGGTGTTGGGTTTAAATGCTCCTGCAGGGTATCAACAATTTCTTTAAAAGTCTTGTCCTTTTGTTTGGCTGGAGTGATTAAATTTCGTAACAGCCCGTATGTCTTCGCGCCCATTAAGTTCAGAAGTACTGAAGCTTTTTTTTCATCTGTTATTCCATTTGCAGTGCAATAAACCTCTACTCTTTCCATGTATGTGGTCCAATCTTCTATTTCGCCATCAAAAGCCTCAATATTACCAGATTTAGGCATCTCAGAAAAGATATGGCGCTTTTTTTTTTTCTCTGTAGCAACGATATGGCACTTCCCGCGCTTTCCCGCCGCTGCTACCGATAACAACGCTGTTTTACTGTGGTTTCTGTTTATTCACTGTTGGAGACTCGTTCCCGACGGAGGTCTAAACGCTGACCTGCTTGCCGCGCCGGCCGTCTCTCGAGTGCACCCTCCCAGTCCGTTATTGCTTGCCTCCGATTTCGCTGCCTGTCTCAGCTGTAGAGCCCGCCGCTGGAGCTCCAGCCTGACGCCCAGGAAGGATTAGCGCAGTACCTGTCACCAGCTTGGCCAGCTGGTGAAACCACAGTTTCTCTTACTTCCTTTAGTCTTCTGGACGCTGGAGGAATCGATGTCCTTGAGGTGCTGCCAAATTGCAGGTAAGTCCGTTTCCACTTCGTCGCCACTGTAGTGTCCGTGTGTAGATAAAGACACTGAAGACAGGAATTGGTTCATAGGTATTTACTAAGCAAGTCTGGGGGGGGTTTGCTAAAGGATGTACACAATACACAGGCTTATATAGCCCAAGTGGCAATTACCGGCATTACGCACACCTGGGGCTCTTAAAGGCACATACACCATAATTGCTCTTAAAGGCACATACACCACAGGGTGGAAGAAGCACAGACTAAAGGAAAGGTTCACGAGTTGAAACCCAGCCAGAGTAAGAAGGAATGGCACCAGGAAGGTGGTATCCCTTCCGACACGAGGCGTAACTGCTTCGGGTGCAGGAAAAGTGGGCACTGGAGAAGGGACTGTAGAAATCCTTGGAAGGATAGTGTAGGAAAGAACTCCCCAGCTCCTGCCCCAAAGGCAAAAACACCGACCTCTCCCCCCACAGTTAATTCGTTAGTAGCTGCACTTTGAGCTTTGTTGGCTGGCCCAGGGAGGGTAGCCACAGCCACGGGTGCTTTAACTCCATCTGACCCAGCTAACACAGACTTATGACTATGTAGGGAGTTTGCAAAATTCCCCCACCTCGCCTGCTTTCCGAATCAAACAAAGTTGGCCACTTTTTAAACGTACAAAATGGAGTTCTGGGACACGTGACCAGAAAGCTGCTGGAAGTGAGTCATTTTTCTCCCCAGCAACAAGACTGGAGACAGGGCCTGGAATTCCACAGTCCCTATGTGGATTCCAGGCCAGACATGGAATTGAATATGTAATAGCAAGTCGCCAGTAGGCTGGTAAGAACAATGAACCTGGTTGCACTGCAATCAGGGTTAAGCTAGTTAAAACCATCATCGGGCCCATCCTAACAGATCCAATCATATCAGAAACCATTTTAGAGGGCTAGGCACCAGAGACACCATTGTGTGCCTGAAACCAAAAACAATGAGGGCTGGTGATAAGGCCGATAGTGGGAAATCGGCCGTTTTGCAGCCATTTACAGTTAACGAAGTAACCTGGGACACCTCTCGATCTGGGGGAGGCAAGGCAGATCGAGAGAGTATAACTGTTTTTAGTAAGCAGACAGAGAGAGCAGTTCAAGACACTTCGACTTGGAACACACTTCGGGAGAGACAGCCTCTAGACTTCACTTCGATTTCATCCTGGGACTTCGCTGCAAAAGGGAAACTTCGAGGACTCTACTGGGAGAAGCGGTCTCCAAGACGGGGAAGGCTATGCGCAGCAGGCCCATGCTTTGGTAAGCAGGCGAAGCTCCCGGTCCGTACTGCCTCCCGATTTAAACCTGACTGTTCCCCCCCACCCCGTGCCCACCACCTCAGGCAGGGATTCAGAGTGGAACCAGGAAGACACAGGACGGAGTGCACCATCCCGGTATGGACCGGAGCCCAGAGCGGGCCTCGCTAAACGGCGCAGCCCGACCCAGGAGGGAAGCCTTTTCGTCCAGCCAAGGAGGAAGATCCACTACCTGACTGACGGGAGAGTGTGTGGCCAGTGCACACTGAACTTTACCAGGCCAGACCAACTAAACCTGCAGTCCCAGGACAACCTAAAGGCCTTTGTTCCAATGCGTTGGGTGAGCATGAGAGTCTGACCCCCCTTTAGTTCGACCTAGGTTAGGGATAGTGTAGGAGGTGGGGATAAGGCTAAGGGGAGTGTTAATGTGTGATACCCCTCGATGTGTCGTACCCCCTCCCGCACTCGCGTGCCCTCTGTTTTGAATATATAGTATTCCTTTTTTTTTCTTCTTTTTAAAGTGTATAGAGCTGTAGCCTTGGTTTAGTATCATTGAACCAATTAATTTCTCTGCTTGCTTGTTTTGTTTTATTTTTCTCTCAATAAAACCGTTATTATTTTAACCTTTCACCTGCTTGTCTGTCTCGAGCTTGTTATTCTGCGCATCAGCTGCCTGGTAGGATCCCAGTGTCAGAACTGAGTGGGAGTGTGGGGACGCCTCGAAAACATCCACTGGGTCAGGCCCGGGCCAAACCAACCACCCAACCAACAACCCCTACAAAATGCCGACCGCGGCAGGACACTCGGCGCAGGCATCTGGTGTTGTAGATGGCGAGTCGAATGAGACAAGCTTGATGGACGAGAGAATCTCAGACTATGTGTTCAGGAAGGTGAATCTCACTAAGAAGTGGATCACTGCTCTGCTGAAGGCTGGCCGTCCGGTGGATGCCGCAGCTCAGTGGACGCAGCGGAGGGAACACAAGAGATCTCTTGAAAAGGCTGTGTGGCTGTGCTGCTACAAAAAGCAGGTACAGCTCCTGGATGGGCTCGTCGCAGCCCAGGCAGCCAGGTTAAAGGAGCTGGAACTGGAAGTCCAGGAGAAGGCTCAGGCAGGAGAGAAGTTAGTTGTGGCGCTGCAGGCTCTCGCACAGGAGAGGGTGCAGCTCTTATGGGATTATAATTCCCAGTTGGAATGCCTGCGGTGTCAAGTCACCGAGGCCAAGAGAAATGAGTTTAGGCTGCGGGACAAAAGTGCCCGCTTGGTAAAGGAAGTAAAAGAACAGGAGGAGAACGTCAGGGAAGTGAAGGCAGCCTATAAGCTGGCCAGTGAAGAGGGGTTCGGGGGAGCTGACCACAGCCCCATCAGGAGAAGATAGAGAGTCTTAGCCGAGCCCTCCGGAAGGCAAAGGGCATGGTATGCCTGATGAATCTGAAGGTGGGTCAGTCGGATTTTCTGGGGAACGAGGGTAGGACCCTTCCACCATCCCAAGTGGTACCTAGGGAAGCAATAGAGGAAAGAGAGGAAACCGCGCGTCCACCACGCACTACTCTGAGTTTCGGGGAAGTGTGGCACCAAGGGGAGGTGAAGGCGGAGGTGGTCCAAGCCCCGGCTAGGACGGGAGCGGGGCTCATGTGCCCGGCCCGGCAGCTGAGGTTAGGTCCGCCCGCCGAAGGGGAAAGGGAAGGGCCTCTCCAGAACCAGTTTGTGGTCCCTTTTAATACCCAACAGCTTAGGAGTATGGTGAGCCATATTCCAAAGCTCTCCCAGAAGGGAGATCCCTCGGTTCATTTTAGGGAGGTAGAGCAGGCAGCCAGCGTCAACGACTGTGATGACGCTGAGCAGGCCAAAATGCTGCTATTTTCCCTAGAAAGCAGCCTCCTCCAGTCCCTCTCTGACGGGGATAAAAGAGGTCAGAGTGGGTACGAGGAGCTCAAGGACGCAGTCTTAGAGGCATTGGGCATGGATGAGGGTAGTCCGTTCTCCCGTGTGGAGAAAACGGTCCAATTGGTGGAAGAGACTCCGCAAGCTTTCGCGGACCGGCTGTGGCTGGTGTACCGGAGAGCTTGCCCAGGGACACCCAACCGGGCGTTCCTGAACGGAGATCTCCTGACCCGTTGGCTCTGTTGCTTGGTGGCGAACAGCCTGCCGCAAGTTAGAGCAAAAGCGGAAGTTTGGTTCGACCCCAAGGACCCCGGGGCCACAGAAGCCGGGGTGATCCGGCAGCTCACCCTAGCCTACAAGAATGGTCAGGCAGCCGAAGTGCTCTCAGCGAAAGGGAAGCTGCATGAGGCAAAACCTGGGCCGGGTAGGAAGGAGTGGCGCCAGGAAGGGACTACCCCAACACACCCCAAACTTAATTGTTACGGGTGTGGTAAAGATGGCCACTGGCGGAAGGAGTGTAGAAACCCTTGGAAAGAGACCAGGGGGAAGGTGCCCACTGCCCCAGCCCAACCGGCGGGGGCAGGGCCCAGCCAGGTCGAGATAATACTGGACGCCGTACGGTCCGTATTGTCTGGCCAGGGGAAGGTAGCAATGGCCACCGGCGCTCTTACTCCGGCAGCCCCAGCCAATCCCCAACCCTGACTAGCAAGAACGCAACCGGTCCACCTGTGCTCTGTCCGCTATGACGAGTGGGGGAGACCCCTCGTGGAGATGAAGGTGGAGAGGCTGAAGGGGACCTATCTGCTGGATACGGGAGCATCAAGCACCGTAATCTATGCAGATAACCCCGCCACCTCGCCCCTCTCCAGCGGGGTCCCCTACAGTCTATCGGGATTTACAGGGAAGGAACAGGCTGGGTCAGTGTCCATCCCGCTTTCCATCAAGTTGGGACCACTCCACACCACATGGAAGTGCATCCTGATGAGGTGGGAGGTGGAGGGTGGAAGGGGAGTCCTGGGGGCCGACTTCATTGTAGATCATGGGATTCTGGTGGATCTAAGGAACCACTGCTTGTGGGGAGCAGGTGGAATAAAGGATGGTGAGGTAGTAGTGATCCCGGGAAAGGAAGGGAAGGGGACTCTCTGCACCATGAAGCCAAAGGGAGGCTACGACCTCGGGCTTATGGTCAGTGGTGTCCCCGAGGAGTTTCGGGCATTCGTGAAGGCGCACCTGGCCACGTTTGCCACTCACCAGCACGACTGCGGTAGGGTCACGGGGTTTGAGGTCATAGTAGACGGGGATCCCATGGCCAGACCACAGAAACAGTATAATTTCCCAAGGGAAGCTGAGCCAGACATGGAAGCAACCATGTCCTCCCTAGTGCAGCAGGGAGTTCTGAGACCTATAGCAACCCACGTGAACTCTCCATTGTGGCCGGTGAGGAAACCGGACGGTGCCTGGAGAGCCATGGTGGACTATCGGGTCCTCAATAGTAACATTCCTGCCTGCGCCCCCACCGTGGCAGCAGTCGCTGACCTAATTGGGAGTATCCCAGCATCCGCGACCACGTTCACGGTACTGGATATTTCAAACGGGTTTTGGTCCATCCCTGTACGGAGGGAGGACCAGTACAAGTTTGCCTTTACGTTTAGGGGGCAACAGTACACTTGGAACTGCTTGCCACAGGGCTTTCACAACAGCCCCAGCATCTTCCATCAGTGCATGGCAGGTAGCATCAAGGAGTTTAGCCAGCCCAGACAACTAGTCCAATATGTGGACGACCTACTCCTCTTCACCGATTCAAAGGAGGAGCATGGCCCACTATTGGCCGAGTTGCTGGAGCTGTTAGGGCAGAAGGGGTTTAAAGTTAACCCCAAGAAAGCGCAGATCGGCCGGCAGGGGGTAAAATTCCTGCGCCTGACCGTGCGCGCTGGAGAAAGGTCCATAGATAAGGCCAGGAGGGAGGCGGTGCAAGAGCTACCGATCCCAAAAACAGTATCGGGTGTGAGGTCGTTTCTAGGACTGACCGGTTACTGTTGAGATTTTATTGAGGACTATGCAGCCTCGGCAGCTCCTCTGCTCCGACTCCTGCACAAGGCAGTGGAGTGGCGTTTGGATGAGGAGTGCCAGGCAGCGTTTGTCGGGCTCAAAGAGAATCTGCAGACCGCACCAGCCCTGGGAGCCATAGATGAGGGAAAGGAGTTTTTTCTGGAGGTAGCAGCCAGCGGGGACAGCCTGAGCTCAGTGCTGCTTCAAGAGCGGCACGGCCGGCTGCGGCCCATGGTATACTCCTCCAGGGTGCTCACTGATGTTGAGAGGAGCTACTCCAATTGCGAGAGGCATCTGTTAGCCACGCATTGGGCTGTGAAGAGGTCCCTAATCTTCACAGGCACCTCTCCCATCACCCTCCTCACGCATCACACGCCGACTCAGATGCTACTGGATGGGAGAATTAAGGATGGGACAGTGAGCAGTGCCCGCATTGCTCGCTGGACCTTGCTCCTCTCCCAGATGGATCTGAAGGTGAAGGGTCTCTGCGAGCCAAAGCTCGCGGCCAATTTGGTCTACCCGGGAACAGCCCATCGGTGTTCCGTAGAAGGGGTTTGGGAGGTGAACATAGGTTTACGGGCCGGGATACATCCCACAGGCCGCGAAATCTATGTTGATGGTTCCAGCATGGTGTCCGCTGGCAAGCGTCTCACGGGATGTGGGATTTATGACCCTACGGCAAGCATTGCCCTGGCAATTAAACTCCCCAGCACCATGAGTGCCCAGCAGGCTGAACTGTCCGCGGTGGTGTATGTTGTTACACACCCCAAAATCTTCTCTACCCCCTACACGATTTGTTCAGACAGCATGTTCACGTGCAACTCGTGTACGGAATATTTGGCCATCTGGTCCCGCCGCGGATACACCTCCACTGACGGGAGACCCCTCACAGTGAAGTCCTTGCTGGAAAAGATTCTGGCAGCCGTGGGGGAGGAAGGGGATGTGTTCATCCATAAGGTGAAAGCTCATTCCTCCACAGAACCCCGCAGTCAGGGTAACCAGCAGGCTGACCTGCTTGCCAAGGAGGGTGCCCGCACCGGCACTTTCTGGGATCCATTCGGGTCCGGACCTGTGGCAGCGGTCAGAGGTAGGGATGGGACACAAAGGAGGGTAGGGGTAGCATTAGCCCCAGACCTTAAGTCCGTCCAGGCTCAGGACCCGGCCCTGAAGGCTGTCCTCAGCGCAGTCATTGAGGGCAGGAGGGTAGACGGGCCGTATGGGACAGCGACCCTCTCCGTTAAAGAGGGCATGCTGTTCAGGGGGGAGCAGTGGATTGTGCCACAACAACACCGGAGGGAGTTCCTGCAACTGGCCCATGAGGGACCGGGAGCGGGACACCCCGGGCCCGAGGCC
The DNA here is from genome assembly GCF_052327205.1 of Somniosus microcephalus. Lineage (NCBI taxonomy): Eukaryota > Metazoa > Chordata > Chondrichthyes > Squaliformes > Somniosidae > Somniosus > Somniosus microcephalus. The sequence goes on along the minus strand of NC_140993.1, from coordinate 186,161,115 downwards.
ACCTGGCAGCGGGTGGAACAGGCGGGATGGTGGCCGGGACTCAGAGAGGACGTCCGCAAGTTCTGTGCAGACTGTCTCGTGTGTGCTGCAAACAACCCTGACCCCCGGAAAAGGAAGGTGCCCATCGGACACATCAGGCGGGTAGAGGGACCATGGCAGTCGATCCAGGTCGACTACATCAGGCCCCTGCCCACCGCCCAGGGAGGCTTTAATTACTGCCTAGTCCTGGTGGATGTGTTCACCAAGTGGGTGGAAGCCTTCCCCTGTAGAAATGCCACGGCTCTGGGAACTGCAAGGATCCTAGTCCGAGAGGTGTTCTCGCGGTGGGGACTACCACAGTATGTGGAGTCCGACCAGGGGAGTCACTTCACTGGACAGGTGATGCAGACGGCCCTTATGCTGTTGGGCATTGAGGGAAAGTGGCATGTAGCTCACAATCCACAGTCATCCGGGATTGTGGAGCGCATGAACCAAACCCCCAAGGAACGGTTGAGAAAGGAGACGGTGGACTCGCCCCGCAAATGGGCCGAGATCCTGCCGTTAGTGTTGATGGGGATCCGGGCCAGCCAGTCAAAAAGCACGGGGTACTCCCCGTACGAGCTGATGACAGGCAGGGTCATGCGGACCCCCACCCATGTGACAGCGCCGCTGCTTACGGAGGGGCAACTCCGGGAGGTGAATCGGGACAAGTTCGCCCGAACCCTCTATGAGCACCTGAAGCAGGTCCATGGGCAGGCAGCGGGGAACATGGGGAGGCAGCATCAGAGTAACCGATTGCTGCTGGAACCAAAAGGGCACCAAGAATGGGAAGTGGGAGACCAGGTCATGGTCAGGAATTATGCTAGAGTAGGAAGTTTGGAGCCTTTGTACATGGGGCCCTTTAATGTGGTAGACAAAGCCAGCCCCATGGTGTATGCCGTGAAAATGCCTCGGCGTACAAAGAGGTTTCATATCAACCAGTGCAAGCTGTTTAAGCCAAGCAGGGCTGGACTGCTGGCTGGTCAGGGGTTGGGGAATAGAAATCCCCAGCCCGATATGGGAACCATGTCACAGACCGCAGCAGGCCTGGTGACGTGTTTGAAGGGAGGAGCCACCGGCGAGTGGGGCGTTCCTCCACTTCTGTGGGATGTGGCTGAGGGGGAGGAACCCGAGAGCGGCGTCTCCAGCCTCAGCTCGGGTATAGGGGGGGAGGAGCCCGAGGGCAGCGCCTCCGCTCTCAGTTCAGATGAGGAGGGGGGGGAGACCGAGGAGAGTAGCCCCGCCCCTAGCTCAGGTGTAGGGAAGGAGGGACCTGAGGTCAGGAACCCCGCCCCGGACCCCGTCGTGGGAACAGGGGGCGGAGACCTGCGGGTCGCAGCAGTAGGCTGCAGCGGGACGTTTGTCCCAACGGTAGGAGGGGGGGATGGATGCAAGGGAGCGGCGGCCCGAGTCAGGGGACCACCGGCCAGGAAAGCTCCACCCGCCCTCAGGAGGTCTTCCCGCACACCCCAGCCCAAGAAGACGTGGTCACCCGTCTTCCATTTGCCCAGAGCCGTCCCGAGGATTAGGAAAGCTGAGGACAGGGGTCCCCAGCGGCCGGCCACAGACCGCAAAGGGGCCATAGGTAGGGACACCGCGGGCCCGCCGGAAGCAATGGCAAGCCAGGGCCCTACCAGGGACTGACTTAGCCGTCCGGAGACGGGCGGCGGATGTATGTAGTATATTATAAGTTTAAGTTAGGTTTATAAATTTAGTGGTTAAGTAAGTCTTGTTGCTCACAGTGTATGTGTTTGGGTTCAAGGTCGAGGGACCCAACCACCACTTAACCCAGGCCAGAGCATCTCCGGAGAGACCTGGCTGCATGTTCCTTTTTGATTTACAGAGAGGCGTTCGCGCATGGCAGCTGGCCATCCTGCTCGCCCTAATCGAGGGGAGCAGAGGACTCCGGGGAGACGTAGAAGACTCCCACGTTTTTGGGTGCTCTGGACCGAGAGCTCCGGTAGTCACTGCAGGGAGCTGTGAGAGAGGCTCCGAGGGACCCGCCACCTACACCCACCAGGGGCGCTGGCCCGGATGGGTCGGGTCCAATTCCACCCGGTATTCTGACCAGCCCGATTTCACCTACGGCGAGGCATCCCTAGTGTGTCCCACGGTGGAAATAGTGGCTGCGCGTGTGGGAGTCATCGTTGGCAAGAAGGTCTGCCTGACCTGCACCGGAAGGAGCCCGGCCGCGCGATGGTGGTGGATCCGCAAGTTAAAGAATGACTTAAAAGACGCTTCATCCACGTAGGTGCGAATGGACAATGACATCCACCGAACTGTCACTGCTACGGCAGAAAGGACAAGTGTCTGTTGGGACAAATGGTTGGAATCCGAGCAAGGGATTTATGTGTGTATGTGGGGATCGAAGGAGGCCTGCCCCGCAGGAATCTCAGTTGTCTTCTCTGCCGCCTGGCAGGACCAGGGGAACGGGATAAGGTGGGGCTCTCACATACGTTCATGCGTGGTTTTTCAAGGGGCAGCCCCAGTTAAAGCCACGGAACTGGTGGCGCGCACCCGCAAGCCGTTACCCACCAATCCACCTAATAGGACACCCCGGGAAGGGTGCCCTACCACCACTAAGGGGCCTGGGAATGGACTGGTACTAGTGCCTACCGATCAGGTGCTGTACCAGGGGGTACACTACACGGTGGCCTCGGTGATCTTAAATCTCACCGAGGTACGTCTACCCGAGTGGTGCCCCAAGGAAACAGAACAGTTATACCAGGCCCTCTTAAAGGACATGTTCGGGAGGTTTTACGAATTTGATTTTTCTAGTGGGGATAGGACTGAACTCTACACTACGCCACGCGAGTTTTTGGGCGACACGGGGAGACAGAGAAGGGGTATTTTGGGTGATACTTTCACCGCGTTTAATACTGGGACTTCTGTCATCAACTCTTTAGACGACATTGAGTTACAGCCCCAGATAAATGAGCTGAAAACACAGCTAAAGGGGATTCTCATGGATGAGAACAAAGTAGTGAGCTCGGAGTTGCATGAGGACCAGGCTATGACGGTCCATTTGAAGGAAATCATAGCAGAGTTGGAGAAGCATGCGAAAATGGTAAATGCTCTCATACGGGAGGACAGGAATGCGTCTGACCAAGCAGCGCAGAGCGCGGTGTGCGTACTGTATGGGGCATGGTTACTGGGCGAGGGCCGCAGTAATCTGGAGGACCTGAAACAGGGTTTGGTCCCCTCCTGGATCAGTAACAAACACCTCGCCGCCGTCCACCCGTATGAGAACGCATTGAGCCCGTGCCAACTCCAGCTAGCCTCCGAGGCTTATCCAGTTCCCGTGGACTGTGGTCGGTCTAACCACACAGTCATGGGGGTGGTTGTTAGGATGCCGGTCATGGGTAGGACAGCCCGACCCGCACCGGTGTACAGGGTGGAGAATATTGGAGTGATCCAAGGGGGTGCGCATATTCGTTTCGCCGTGGTCCCGCCTTACGTCATCAAGTGGGAGCACGAAATGACAGGCACGGACCTTTCAGGGTGCCGGAGCCGGGGAGCACACCTAATCCTGTGTCCCCAGCACTTGAATGCCTTTTTAAGACCGCAGTGTGGGTTCAGAGCTGCTGGCGCGAAGCCTATAAATTGCACCATGGAGGCGATGGCACAAGGCCACGTTCCCCCCCGGTGGCATATATAGGGGGTGGGACCTACTGTGTCACCACCGGCATGTCCCACTACCGGCACGGACAGCACAGCTGGTGTGCGGTGAGTGACAGCAGTTTCTGTTTCAAACCCGAGGCAGAAGTTCAAGTGGCCCAGGAACGAATTGTCCCCATCCCGGAGCCCTCCACCATTCACCACACTGTTAAAGAGAATGTAACCAACTTGTTACAGTATGTAGCACACTTCGGCTATGAGATTCCCCCTCTCCCTGAACACCTCGCAAAGCTACTGAAGGCCGTAATGGTTTCCCAAAAACACTTTTACACCCTAGAGCAAAAGACGATAGATATAGGGTCCAAGATTTTGGATATAGTGGTTCCACCGTGGTGGTACATTTTTGAGAGTATAGAAGTCCCCTCGTGGATCCGTCTGGCCTCCCACATCCTGGTGGTGTGTCAGATAGGGATCATACTGTACCTAGTCTGCATGCAGTGTAGAGGGAGGGGTCGGTTGACACAGTTCCGCAACCAAAGAACTTGACAGGAACACTACGTGGGAATCAACGGGGATTCGTCTGCGTAAACCCTCCCAAGGGACTCTCCGTACTATGAGAATTCTTGCGGCGCGGTTGTTAATAAAGATTGTGAATGATGAATGTACCGAACTGAGCAGGGACGTCGCAGCCCCTCCATGTTTGGATGTAAGTAATGTAATGTACTTGGTTGATTTTTCCTTTTCTAGCTGCTTGTGTACACCACGGTCTCGCGTTGTGGGAAGTGCGAGGTGTCGCGGGTATCTGTAGAGGGGAGAGATTAATCTAAGGGGAAGGTCGACTAAGGAGGGCCAGAATTATGATACGTAATGGAATTTTCAAGAAAAATTATTATGTATCACAGGGGAGTGTAGGGAGTTTGCAAAATTCCCCCACCTCGCCTGCTTTCCGAATCAAACAAAGTTGGGCACTTTTTAAACGTACAAAATGGAGTTCTGGGACACGCGACCAGAAAGCTGCTGGAAGTGAGTCATTTTTCTCCCCAGCAACAAGACTGGAGACAGGGCCTGGAATTCCACAGTCCCTATGTGGATTCCAGGCCAGACATGGAATTGAATATGTAATAGCAAGTCGCCAGTAGGCCGGTAAGAACAATGAACCTGGTTGCACTGCAATCAGGGTTAAGCTAGTTAAAACCATCATCGGACCCATCCTAACAAATCCAATCATATCAGAAACCGTTTTAGAGGACTAGGCACCAGAGACACCATTGTGTGACTGTAACCAAAAACAATGAGGGCCGGTGATAAGGCTGTTAGTGGGAAATCGGCTGTTTTGCAGCCATTTACAGTTCACAAAGTGACCTGGGACACCTCTCGATCTGGGGGAGGCAAGACAGATCGAGAGAGTATAACTGTTTTTAGTAAGCAGACAGGGAGAGCAGTTCGAGACACTTCGACTTGGAACACATTTCGGGAGAGACAGCTGTAATGATATCAGCAAATAGTGATGATATTTGTCTGTGTTTGATTACTTATGCCTTACAGCATATTTGTCTGTGTTTTTGATTACTTGTGCCTGACCAGCAGAGGTCATGTGAGAGACAAGCAGTCCAGAGGGGTTTTTACTTTCAGTTTGATTCTAGATGCATCACAGCATAGTGTGTTCTGTAAAAAGCTGTAGAAAGTCTTGAACAAGACTTTAGATTAAACAACATTCTCTTTCAGAAATGAGTCTTTATTGAACCCAAAAAGAAATCAATACATGATGTCAGAAGTGGCTGAAAGAGAAAAAAAAAACTGAAGTTAAATCAACTCTCCACAAATTAGCAAGCCAAAAGAGAACATCGTTGCTTACCATTAGAGAATAGCTAACGAAGTGAAAAATGGAAGGTTTACACCCACCGGCGACGCTTCAATTAACAGGTAATGTGGCTGAAAATTGGAGAAGGTTCAAACAACGTTTAGAGTTGTATTTAGCGGCAATCGTAGCTGACAAGAAAAGTAATAAACAGAAATCGTCACTGTTCTTGCATGTTGTGGGTGATGAAGCGCTGGAGGTGTATAATAACTTCACATTCGCTGTTGATGGAGACAAAATGAAGCTAGATAAAATAATGGAACAGTTTGAGGCCTACTGCATACCTAAACGCAACGTGACCTTTGAGAGGCACAAATTTTTCACATGTGTACAGAAAATCGGCAAGAATATTGATCAGTATGTGACTGAACTGAGAAACCGGAGCAAATCGTGTGAATTTGGGGGACTCAGACTCGCTGATAAAAGACAGACTGGTGTGTGGTATTCGAGATAATGGTCTAAGGGAAAGACTGCTAAGAGAGCAAGATCTAGACCTGGGAAAAGCCATAGCACTGTGTAGGGTTACAGAGACTGTGAAGTTGCAGGCAAAGGAGCTGTTCCGTGACAGTAGCTGCAACGTGGATGCAGTGAGAAAGAACGGATACAAACTGTTTAACAAAGAGAGCGCCAATGTGAAAAAAGAGACGTGGCCAGCAAACGAAAATGAAAGGGACAATCGGAAGTCATGTAGTCGATGCGGTACACAGCATCCACCAAGAAAGTGTCCAGCATATGGTAAAACTTGCAATGGTTGCAACAAGAACAACCATTATGCCCGTTGCTGCAAGAACCAAGTGCAACAAAGCAAGGTCCATGCAGTAGATGAAAGCGACATAGAGGAATTCTATGTAGATGTTGTGCCTGAAAACAAAAGAGAAGAAAGAGACTGGATGTTGACACTAAAAGTGAATGACATACACATTCCATTTAAATTGGATACTGGAGCACAAGTTAATGTGATATCAGAGACCGATTTTAAGAGAATTAGACCCAGACCAAAGTTACATGGAATACAAGTGAAAGTGACCGGGTACTCAGGTACTGATATACCAGTGAAAGGAAAATGCATTGTCAAAGTAACACACAAGGACAGAGAGCACACGTTAGCATTAATCGTGGTGCCAAAGGATGTGCAAGCCATACTAGGGTTAAAAGCCTGTGAGAGACTGAACCTGGTAAAGAGAGTCCTCGTTGTGGAAAGCGAAGGAGAGACAGTCTATGATGAACTCATGAAAGAGTACAAAGACCTATTTAAGGGTCTAGGCTGCATTCCAGGAGAACACACGATCAGAGTAGATAAAAGTATGACACCGGTCATACATCCATGCAGAAAAGTTCCGTTTGCTCTTCAAAAGCAACTGAAGGCAGAGTTGGACAGGATGGAAAGCCTGAACGTGATTCAGAAGATAGATGAGCCAGCTGAGTGGGTGAGTTCCCTCATCGTAGTGGACAAAAAGAATGGAAAGCTCAGAATTTGCCTGGATCCAAGAGATCTAAACAGAGCAATAAAGAGAGAGCACTTCAAGCTTCCTACACGTGAGGAAATCATGGCACAGTTTGCAAATGCAAAATATTTCAGCAAGTTAGATGCGTCCTCAGGATTTTGGCAGATGAAGCTGGACGAAGCAAGTTCAAGACTGTGCACGTTCAACACTCCATTTGGCAGATACAGATTCCTAAGGTTACCATTTGGCATTGCCTCAGCTCCTGAAGTGTATCACAAGACTATCCATATGATCTATGAGCACCTGGAGGGAGCTGATACATCAATGGATGACATCATAGTATGGGGAACCACGAGAACTGAGCATGACGAGAGACTGAAAAAAGTGCTGGAAGCATCAAGGAAAACAAACCTGAAGCTGAATTGAGAGAAATGCCAGCTCGGGGTGACAGAACTGACATTCGTGGGAGATATCCTTAGCAGTGAGGGCATCAGACCAGATCCCAGAAAGGTGTCTGCCATTGAGAATATGCCAAGGCCACAATGCAAAAAGGACGTGCAGAGGTTTAATGGAATGATCAACTACATGGGTAAATTCATATCCAACCTCTCAGAAAAAATAGCGCCACTGAGAAGACTAACTGAAAAGAACATAGAATGGGAATGGAATCATGAGCATGAGAAGTCATGGAGCAATCTAAAGAAACTGCTCACAGAGGAACCAGTTCTGAGGTTTTATGACCCAGCGAGACCCATCAAGATATCATCAGATGCATCACAGAGTGGGCTCGGTGCCGTTCTTCTGCAACAATATGACTACTGGCAACCTATTGCATATGCATCGCGCTCAATGACAGACGCGGAGACGCGATATGCTCAAATAGAAAAGGAGCTGCTCAGCATCACATACGCCTGTGAAAGATTTCACCAGTTTGTGGCAGGACAAGCAATCAGTGTAGTGACTGACCATAAGCCATTGATTGCATTGTTCCAAAAGCTACTGAATAGCTGCCCGCTTAGAATACAAAGAATGATGATCAGGCTGCAACGCTATACACTGAATGTTGCGTACACACCGGGTAAGCTGATGTATACAGCAGACACGTTGTCCAGAGCTGTTGACCCAAGTGAGCCCGCAAACACCACAATGGATGAAAAAGTGAACGCCTACGTGGACATGATCACAAGTGCACTGCCCATAGCAGATGCCAAAATGGAGCTCATAAAGACTGAGACAAACAAAGATGAAACAATGAGACGACTGAGAAAAAGCATCTTGGATGGATGGCCCAACATGAAGCAAGACTGCTCACCTGATATAGCAGAGTACTGGAACTGCAGGGCGGAACTATCAGTGGTTGAAGACATCATCTACAAAGGAAGTAAAATAGTTATCCTAAAGAGTCTGAGAAGAGAGATGCTAAAAAAGATCCATGGAGGACATCTGGGAATCGAAAAGTGTAAGAAAAGAGCACGAGAGGTGATGTACTGGCCACAAATCAACCAAGATGTGACAAATGAGGTGTCAAACTGCACAATATGCCTGAAATATCGAACAAGCAATCCGGTCGAACCACTAAAGCCACATCCAGTACCAGACAGACCTTACCAGAAGGTAGGCGCTGACCTATTCGTATGTCAAGGGAAGGACTATCTTGTCGTCACAGACTATTACTCCCTGTATCCAGAGGTTTGTAGACTGTACACCACCACTGCAGAAGCTGTGATAAGAAGTATGAAAGCCATATTCTCCAGACATGGCGTGGCAAGCGAGGTCTTCACAGACAACGGACCCCAGTTTAACAATGCAAATTTCCGACACTTTGCCAAAGAGTGGGTCTTTGTCCACACAACGTCAAGTCCTCACTATCCACAGTCCAATGGATTAGTGGAAAAATCGGTCCAGACGGTGAAAAGACTGATGAACAAGGCAAAAGACAGTGGAACTGACTTCTACCAGAGCATGCTTGTATACCGCGCAACGCCGCTCGAGTGTGGTATGTCACCAGCCCAACTCCTGATGGGACATCGGCTAAGGTCAAACCTACCCATCCCGGAGAACCTCCTGAAAACAAAAGAGGGGGAGAAAGTGAGGAAGTTCAAAGAACAACAGAAAGAAAAGCAAAAGTACTACTATGACAGAGGAACACAAAACCTACCTGAACTCCACACTGGTGACCAAGTAAGGTTGAAAGACAAAACAAACACATGGACTCAGAAGCAACTGTCCTGAGTGAAGTTCAACCAAGATCATACACCATTCAGACAGATGAGGGTGCTGTTCTGAGAAGAAATCGTCGAGATCTTCTCATGGGTCCAGCCACAGCAGGTCAAGAGACTGATACTGGTGAACAACCTGATCACACAGCTGAGAACCAATCATCTGAGGCAACAACTCAGATTCAAGGACAATCAATCAGAAAATCCTCAAGACACGTGAAGCCTCCTGAGAGACTCATTGAGCAAATTTAAGGACTATTGTTAAAGAAGGAAGTAATGTTATCTTATTCTTTCTTCAAGTTCTAGTGTATTGACATATTTCATGTGAACACACAAAGCAAGGGTAAAAAACCTTGATCATGATAATGATAACGTAAGTTCATTAAATGTTGTTAGTTAAAAGTAAAATACTTTTGTTTTAAGAAAGGGAGATGTAATGATATCAGCAAATAGTGATGATATTTGTCTGTGTTTGATTACTTATGCCTTACAGCATATTTGTCTGTGTTTTTGATTACTTGTGCCTGACCAGCAGAGGTCATGTGAGAGACAAGCAGTCCAGAGGGGTTTTTACTTTCAGTTTGATTCTAGATGCATCACAGCATAGTGTGTTCTGTAAAAAGCTGTAGAAAGTCTTGAACAAGACTTTAGATTAAACAACATTCTCTTTCAGAAATGAGTCTTTATTGAACCCAAAAAGAAATCAATACAACAGCTTCTACACTTTGTAATGATATCAGCAAATAGAGATGGTATTTGCCTGTTCGATTATGATGCCTTAACAGCATGTTTGCAGGTATTGATTGCTTGTGCCTGACCAGCAGAGGGCATGTGACCGAGACAAGCAAGGCAGTTCAGTTTAGTTTCAGTTTCATTCTAGATGCATCACAAGCATCGTGTCTCCTGTAAAGCTGTATAAAGAGTTGAAAAAGCTTTAGATTAAAAGTCATTCTCTTTCATAAATGTCTCATCATTGAACCCACAAAGAAATCAATACATGGTGTCAGAAGTGGCTGAAAGAGATGAAGAGAAAAAATCTGAAGTTAAATCAGCTCTCCACAGATTAGCAAGCCAAAAGAGAACATCGTTACTTACCATTAGAGAATAGCTAACGAAGTGAAAAATGGAAGGTTTACTCCCACCGGCGATGCTTCAGTTGACAGGTAATGTGGCTGAAAATTGGAGGCGATTCAAACAACGTGTGGGGTTGTATTTAGCGGCAATCGGAGCTGACGAGAAAAGTAATAAAAAGAAATTGTCACTGTTCTTACATGTCGTGGGTGATGAAGCGCTGGAGGTGTATAATAACTTCACATTCGTTGTTGATGGAGACAAAATGAAGCTAGATAAAATAATGGAACAGTTTGAGGCCTACTGTATACCTAAATGTAACGTGACGTTTGAGAGGCACAGATTTTTCACATGTGTACAGAAAACGGGTGAGACTATTGATCAGTATGTGACTGAACTGAGAAACCGAAGCAAAACATGTGAATTTGGGGGACTGACAGACTCACTGATAAAAGACAGACTGGTGTGTGGTATTCCGAATAATGGTCTAAGGGAAAGACTGCTAAGAGAGCAAGATCTAGACCTGGGAAAAGCCATAGCACTGTGTAGGGCTACAGAGACTGTGAAGTTGCAGGCAAAGGAGCTGTTCAGTGACAATAGCTGCAACGTGGATGCAGTGAGAAAGAACGGACACAAACCGTTTCACAAAAAGGGCGCCAATGTGAAAAAAGAGGCGTGGCCAGCAAACAAAAATGAAAGGGACAATCGAAAGTCATGTAGTCGATGCGGTACACAGCATCCACCAAGAAAGTGTCCAGCATATGGTAAAACATGCAATAGTTGCAACAAGAACAACCATTATGCCCGTTGCTGTAAGAACCAAGCGCAACAAAGCAAGGTCCATACAGTAGATGACAGCGACATAGAAGAGTTCTATGTAGATGTTGTGTCTGAAAACAAAAAAGAAGAAAGAGACTGGATGTTGACACTAAAAGTGAATGACATACACATTCCATTTCAATTGGATACTGGAGCACAAGTTAATGTGATATCAGAGACTGATTTTAAGAAAATTAGACCCAGACCAAAGATACATGGAATAAAAGTGAAAGTGACAGGATACTCAGGTACTGATATACCAGTGAAAGGAAGATGCATTGTCAAAGTGACACACAAGGACAGAGAGCACACGCTAGCATTAATCATGGTGCCAAAGGATGTGCAAGCCATACTAGGTTTAAAAGCCTGTGAGAGACTGAACCTGGTAAAGAGAGTCCTCGTTGTGGAAAGCGAAGGAGAGACAGTCTATGATGAACTGAATGTTGCGTACACACCGGGTAAGCTGATGTATACAGCAGACACGTTGTTCAGAGCTGTTGACCCAGGAGAGCCCGCAAACACAGTGAAAAGACTGATGTACAAAGCAAAAGACAGTGGAACTGACTTCTACCAGAGCATGCTTGTATACCACACAACGCCGCTCGAGTGTGGTAAGTCACCAGCCCAACTCCTTATGGGACGTCGGTTAAGGTCAAACCTACCCATCCCAGAGAACCTCCTGAAAACAAAAGAGGGGGAGAAAGTGAGGAAGTTCAAAGAACAACAGAAAGAAAAGCAAAAGTACTACTATGACAGAGGAACACAAAACCTACCTGAACTCCACACTGGTGACCAAGTAAGGTTCAAAGACAAAACAAACACATGGACTCAGAAGGGAACTGTCCTGAGTGAAGTTCAACCAAGATCATACACCATTCAGACAGATGAGGGTGCTGTTCTGAGAAGAAATCGTCGAGATCTTCTCATGGGACCAGCCACAGCAGGTCAAGAGACTGATACTGTTGAACAACCTGATCACACAGCTGAGAACCAATCATCTGAGGCAACAACTCAGATTCAAGGACAATCAATCAGAAAATCCTCAAGACACGTGAAGCCTCCTGAGAGACTCATTGAGCAAATTTAAGGACTATTGTTATAGAAGGAAGTAATGTTATCTTATTCTTTCTTCAAGTTCTAGTGTATTGACATATTTCATGTGAACACACAAAGCAAGGTTAAAAAACCTTGATCATGATAATGATAATGTAAGTTCATTAAGTGTTACAGTTAAAATGCAGATTAATACAAAGAAAACATGTTGTTAGTTAAAAGTAAAATACTTTTGTTTTAAGAAAAGGAGATGTAATGATATCAGCAAATAGAGATGGTATTTGCCTGTTCGATTATGATGCCTTAACAGCATGTTTGCAGGTATTGATTGCTTGTGCCTGACCAGCAGAAGGCATGTGACCGAGACAAGCAAGGCAGTTCAGTTTAGTTTCAGTTTCATTCTAGATGCATCACAAGCATCGTGTCTCCTGTAAAGCTGTATAAAGAGTTGAACAAGCTTTAGATTGAAAGTCATTCTCTTTCATAAATGTCTCGTCATTGAACCCACAAAGAAATCAATACACACTTCACTTCGATTTCATCCTGGGACTTCGCTGCAAAAGGGAAACTTCGAGGACTCTACTGGGAGGAGCAGTCTCCAAGACGGGGAAGGCTATGCGCAGCAGGCCCATGCTTTGGTAAGCAGGCGAAGCTCCCGGTCCGTACTGCCTCCCGATTTAAACCTGACTGTTCCCCCACACCCCCCCCATGCCCACCACCTCAGGCAGGGATTCAGAGTGGAACCAGGAAGACACAGGACGGAGTGCACCATCCCGGTACGGACCAGAGCCCAGAGCGGGCCTCGCTAAACGGCGCAGCCTGACCCAGGAGGGAAGCCTTTTCGCCCAGCCAAGGAGGAAGATCCACTACCTGACTGACGGGAGAGTGTGTGGCCAGTGCGCACTGAAGTTTACCAGGTCAGACCAACTAAAGCTGCAGTCCCAGGACAACCTAAAGGCCTTTATTCCAATGCGTTGGGTGAGCATGAGAGTCTGACCCCCCTTTAGTTCGACCTAGATTAGGGATAGTGTAGGAGGTGGGGATAAGGCTAAGGGGAGTGTTAATGTGTGATACCCCTCGATGTGTCATACTCCCAACTGCACTCGTGTGCCCTCTGTTTTGAATATATAGTATTCCTTTTTTTTTCTTCTTTTTAAAGTGTATAGAGCTGTAGCCTTGGTTTAGTATCGTTGAAACAATTAATTTCTCTGCTTGCTTGTTTTGTTTTATTTTTCTCTCAATAAAACCGTTATTATTTTAACCTTTCACCTGCTTGTCTGTCTCGAGCTTGTTATTCTGCGCATCAGCTGCCTGGTAGGATCCCAGTGTCAGAACTGAGTGGGAGTGTGGGGACGCCTCGAAAACGTCCACTGGGTCAGGCCCGGGCCAAACCGACCACCCAACCAACAACCCCTACAACTAGAGCCAGCACAGCCTGTCTAACTGTGTCCCCTTGAGTATGATGTATGGAAAAGACCGCTTGTTAAGATGGAAGTGGAAAAGGTGAAAGGGACCTATCTGTTGGACTCGGGAGCTTCGAGCACCATAGTCTATTCAGGTTACCCCGCCGCCTCACCTCTGTCTAACGGGGTCCCGTAAACCTTATTGGGGTTCACAGGTAACGAGCAGGTTGGCTCGTTCTCTATCCCGCTGTCCATTCATTTAGGAGCACTCCACACCAAGTGGACTTGTGTTTTACTGAAGTGAGAGCAGGAAGGGAAGGGGATCCTGGGGGCTGATTTTATTATAGGCCACAGGATTCTAGTGGACATTAGGAACCACTGTCTGTGGGGAGCATGCACCGGCAAAGGAAGTGAAGTGGCAGTTATCCCAGAGAAACAGGGCAAGGGGACCTTGTGTACCCTAAAACCCAAGGAGGGTTACGACCTCCAACAAATGGTCAGTAACACGCCCGTGTGGTACCAGGCATTTGTGCGAGCACACCTCGGCACACTTGCCACTCACAAGCATTATTGTGGGAGGGTGAATGGGGTTGAAGTAAGTGTAGATAGGGACCCCATGACCCGACCACAAAAGCAGTATAATTTCCCCAAAGAGGCGGAGGCAGACATGGAAATGGCCATGACCTCTCTGGTCAAACAGAGGGTTTTGAGACCGATAGCCGCCCATGTAAACTCTCCACTGTGGCCCATTAGAAAACCGGACAACTCCTGGAGAGCCACAGTGGACTACCGGGTACTCAATAGAAACATCCCCGCCTGTGCACCCACGGTTGCAGCTGTCGCCGACCTCATTGGAAGCATTCCAGCCTCCGCTACCTCCTTCACGGTGCTGGATATTTCCAACGGGTTTTGGTCCATCCCTCTATGGAGAGAGGACCAGTACAAGTTTGCCTTCATGTTTAAAAGCCAACAATACACCTGGAACTGCCTACCATAGGGGTTCCACAATACCCCCAGCATTTTCCACCAGTGTATGGCAGATTGCTTAAAAGGCTTCAGCCGACCCTGACAGTTAGTCCAGTATGTGGATGACCTGCTCCAATTCACTGATGAAGGAGAGGAACACGGTCCACTACTGGCTGAACTGCTGGAGTTGCTCAGGCAGGAAGGTTTTAAGGTAAACCCCAAGAAGGTACAGATCAGCCAAAAGGAAGTAAAGATCCTAGGGCTGGCTGTACGAGCAGGGGAAAGGGCCATAGATAAAGCCAGAAGGGAAGCAGTGCAGGAGTTATCAGCCCCCAATACAGTGACAGGAGTAAGATCTTTTCTAGGGCTAACCGGGTACTGCAAAGATTTTATTGAGGATTACGCTGCCACAGCAGCCACTCTGCGTCGACTCCTACACAAGGGAGTGGAGTGGATTTGGAATGAGGTTTGCGAGGCAGCATTTGTAAAACTCAAACAAAATCTGCAGACCGCACCAGCTCTAGGGGCCATTGATGGGGAGAAAGAGTTTGTCTTGGACGTAGCAGCCAGCGGGGACAGTCTGAGCGCAGTGCTGCTCCAGGAGTGGCACGGTCAGCTGAGACCGGTGGTTTATTCCTCCAGAATACTCACGGATGTGGAAAAGGGCTATGCAAATTGTGAGAGGCACCTCCTCGCCACTCAATGGGCTGTGAAAAGATCATTGATCTTCACAGGCACCTCGACCATCACCCTCCTCACCCATCACACGCCCACCCAAATGCTCCTAGATGGGAGAATTAAAGATGGGACAGTGAGCAGTGCCCGCATTGCTCGCTGGACCCTGCTTCTCTCCCAGATGGACCTAAGGGTGAAAGGTCTCTGCGAGCCGAAGCTTGCAGCCAGCATGATTTATCCAGGGACGGCCCACCGGCGTTCCATTGAAGGAGTATGGGAAGTCAACATAGGTTTTCGGGCCGGGATACACCCCAAGGCCGCAAAATCTATGTGGACGGTTCAAGCACAGTATCTGCTGGGAAACGACTCACAGGGTGTGGAGTTTATGACCCAGGGGCAGACATTGCCCTGGCAATTAAACTCCCGAGCACCATGAGCACCCATCAGGCTGAACTGTCCGCGGTAGTGTACGTGGTAACATACCCAGTAACACTCCCTACCCCATACACGATTTTCTCAGACAGCATGTTCACATGCAATTCATGTATGGAATACCTGGCCATCTGGTCCGGTCGGGGATACACCTCCGCTGACGGGAGACCCCTGGCAATCAAGCCTCTGCTGGAGAAAATTATGATAGCCATAGGAAAGGAAGGGAAGGTCTATATCCATAAGGTTAAGGCCCATTCGAAGACAGAACCCATGAGGGAGGGCAATCAAAGGGCAGAAGAATTGGCTAAGCAGGGAGCTAGGGAAGGAGAGTTTTGGGACCCCTACCAGACAGGTTCGGTAGCCGCAATCCGGGACAAGGGAGGTACACAAGGGGTAGCTTTGGTCCCGGACCTAATGCAGGCCCAGGTACGGGATCCCATCCTCAGAGCCGTCTTGAATGCGCTCACAAAAGGGGAGAAAGTAGAGGGCCCATACGGTACAGCAGCCATCACCATCAAGGAAGGCATGCTGTTCAGGGGGAGCAATGGGTAGTGCCGCAGCAGCACCAAAGGGAATTCCTCCAACTGGCCCATGAGGGTCCAGGAGTGGGGCATCCCGGGCCCGAGGCCACCTGGCAGTGGGTGGAACAGGCAAGATGGTGGCCAGGACTGAGGGAACAGATCCGCAAGTTCTGTGCTGGCTGTCTGGTGTGTGCTGCCAATAACCCTGACCCCCAGAAAAGGAAGGTATCTTTGGGACACACCAGGAGGGTAGAGGGACCATGGCAGTCGATCCAAATCGATTACATCGGGCCCCTACCCACTGCCCAGGGAGGCTACAAGTATTGCCTAGTCCTGGTGGATGTGTTCTCAAAGTGGGTAGAAGCTTTTCCCTGCCGTACAGCTACCGCATTGGGTACAGCTAAGATCCTGGTCAGGGAAGTGTTCTCACGATCGGGACTGCCACAGTATGTGGAGTCTGACCAAAGGAGTCACTTTACTGGACAGGTCATGCAAGAGACCCTCATGGTACTCGGCATCGAGGGAAAGTGGCACGCCGCCTACAACCCACAGTCATCGGGTCTTGTAGAGCGTTTAAACCACACTATAAAAGAAAAGCTGCACAAGGAGACTCACCCAAGAAGTGGGTGGAAGACTTACCGATGGTCCTAATGGGGATCCGAGCCAGCCAGTCAAAAAGCACAGGGTATTCCCCACACGAGCTCATGACTGGTAGGGTTATGCGGACCCCCACCCATGTGCTAGCCCCTTTGCTCACAGAAGGCCAGCTCAGAGAGGTGAACTGGGACAGCTTCGTCAGGAATCTGTTTGAATACCTTAAACAAATTCACTGACAGGCTGATAGCAACATGGGATAATAGCATCGGTGTAACCAATTGCTGCTAGAACACAACAGGCACCACGAGTGGGAGATAGGGGATCAGGTCATGGTGAGGAACTTGGCCCGGTTGGGAAGTTTCGAACCATTGTATATGGGGCCGTACAGCATTGTGAACAAGGCAAGCCCCATAGTCTATGCCATAAAGATGCCCCGTCGCACAAAGTGGTTCCACATTAATCAGTGTAAGCTGTTCAAGACTGAGAGTGGAGAACGGCCAGCAAGGGCGAACCATGTTAAAGCTAGAGAGCAGCAGCCTGCAGCTGTGACAGACTCACAGACCGCAAAGGTGTGGGCGGTGACGTGTGTGACTGGAGAGGCCCTCCCACCAATTAAGTGGGATTCAGGTACACCCCCAGTAGCCGGAGCCCTAAGGAAGTCTCCTCGCATACCATAGCCTAAACGACCATGGTCACCCGAGTATCATTTTAAACGGTCCAGCCCCAGGAGAAGCCTTAACAGAGAGGCAAAAAGCAAGGTCAGGGACAAGTCTAAGGATATGGATCCCCAGCCTACCGCCTCCAAAGGTGAGGGACTCACAGGAGAGTTAGCGTTGGGCAGAGAGAGAGTGAAAGGTCCCCAGCCTGCGGCATCAGGCTACGGGGAACCCACAGGACAGGACAGGGACTCGGCAGCTACACAGAAAGGGGTAGCGTGCTGCAGCACAGGAGGGCACACTCCCCCGATTAACTGGGATTCAGGGAAACTCCCAGGTGTTTCAAAGAGGCCTCTCCAGGTCTGGTGGCATAGTTCACCTTACGCCCAGGTGTACAAGCTGCCCAGA
This sequence comes from Somniosus microcephalus, assembly GCF_052327205.1. Classification (NCBI taxonomy): domain Eukaryota; kingdom Metazoa; phylum Chordata; class Chondrichthyes; order Squaliformes; family Somniosidae; genus Somniosus; species Somniosus microcephalus. Next base: position 186,143,356 of record NC_140993.1, on the reverse strand, counting down.
TTCCACAAAAGGCAGAGGCCTAACAGGGATTAACCTGGCCGTCCAGAGACGGGCGGCGGATGTACATAGCATTCTGAAGTGTTTTAAGTGTGTTTTACAGTTTGGTAGTTTTGGAATTTAGTAGTTTAATTTTGGTTTAGTATAAGTTTAAGTTTTGAATTTTGATAACAGTGTCAGGCCAGAGAACCTTCTCAGGACATGACTATTTTGTTTGTGTGTCCCTACAGAGAGGAAATCGGCTTGATAAAGCTTCTGCTCCTGCTCGCCCTGGTAGGGGTGAGCATCGGTGACCGAGGAGACGTGGGGAACTCCCACATCTATGGGTGCTCGGGAGAGAGAGCACCGATCGTTACCGCAGGGGGTGGCGAACGGGGTGTGGAGGAGCTCGCCATCTACTTCCACGAGGGAAGGTGGCCAGGGTGGCTGGGGTCTAATTCGACCCAGTCCTCCAGCCAGACTGGGTTCACGTACGGGGAGGCCTCCATCCCGTGCCCCAGGGTACAGATTGTTGCTACAAGGGTCAGCGTCACTGAGGGGAAATGTGTGTGTTTGACATGCAAGGGAAAGATTACTTTGGATAGGTGGTGGTGGCTCAGAAAGCTGAGTAAGGATATAGGAGACCCCGCAGTCGATTGGGAATGATTGGGGAACAATTACAGGGACCTGAGGGGGAGTGAGTGTGTGCTGGGACAAGTGGTGGGAGCCGGATCAGGGAGTTTTTGTTTGTATGTGGGGGTCAGAGAAAGTCTGCCCCACAGGCATATCCATCATTTTCCACAGGCAATGGCAAGATGCCGGGGAGGGGATGGAATGGGATTCCAGTCTGCATTCGTGCGCGGTGCCACACACCCCGACCCCAGTCAATGCTACCGAACTCGTAATCCGCCCCCGAAAGCCCCTGCCCATGACCACGACATCACGGACAATAGTGCAGAGGTGTCGTACCACCACCAAGGGACCAGGGAATGAGTTAGTCTAAAAAGGGAAATTGGGATAGCAAAAGATCCAAGGAGAGGACATATAAATTGGCCAGACAAAGCAGTAAACCTGAGGATTGGGAAGAGTTTAGGATTCAACAAAGGAGGACAAAGGGATTAATTAAGAAGTGGAAAATAGAATATGAGAGTAAGCTTGCGAGGAACTTAAAAACTGACTGTAAAAGCTTTTATAGATATGTGAAGAGAAAAAGATTGGTGAAGTCAAGCGTAGGTCCCTTGCAGTCAGAATCAGGGGAATTTATAATGGGGAACAAAGAATTGGTGCACCAATTAAATACATATTTTGGTTCTGTCTTCACAAAGGAGGACACAAATAACCTCCCAGAGGTGACGGGGAACATAGGGTCTGATGAAAGGGAGGAACTGAAAGAAATCAGTATTTGTAGAGAAATGGTGTTAGGGAAATTGACGGGATATAAGGCCGATAAATCTCCAGGGCCTGATAATCTACATCCCAGGGTATTAAGGAAGTGGCCCTAGAAATTGTAGATGCATTGCTGATCATCTTCCAACATTCGATGGAATCTGGATCAGTACCCATGGATTGGAGGGTAGCTAATATTACCCCACTATTCAAAAAAGGTGGTAGAGAGAAAACGGGGAATTACAGACCGGTAAGCCTGACATCGGTAGTGGGGAAAATGCTAGAGTCCGTTATAAAAGATGTAATAGCAGAGCACTTGAAAAACAGTGACAGGATCGGACAAAGTCAACATGGATTTACAAAAGGTAAATCGTGCTTGACTAATCTACTGGAATTTTTTGAGGATGTAACTGGTAAAATAGATAAGGGAGAACCAGTGGATATGGTGTATTTGGACTTTCAGAAGGCTTTTGCTAAGGTCCCGCTTAAGAGATTAGTGTGTAAAATTAAGGCACATGGGATTGGGGGCAAGGTATTGACTTGGATAGAGAACTGGTTGGCAGACAGAAAGCAAAGAATTGGAATAAACGGGTCTTTTTCCGAGTGGCAAGCAGTGACTAGTGGGGTACCGCAGGGATCGGTCCTTGTACCCCAGCTATTCACAATATATATTAATGATCTAGACAAGGGAACTAGATGTAATATCTCTAAGTTTGCAGACGACACAAAGCTGGGTGGGCGTGTGTGCTGTGAGGAGGATGCCGAGAAACTCCAGGACGATTTGGACAGGTTGGGTGATTGGGCAGAAGCATGGCAGATGCAATTTAACGTGGATAAATGCGAGGTTATCCACTTTGGTGGCAAAAACAGGAAGGCAGATTATTATCTGAATGGCAATAGATTGGCAGAAGGGGAAGTGCAACGAGACCTGGGTGTCCTTGTACACCAGTTGCTGAAGGTTAGCATGCAGGTGCAGCAGACGGTTAAGAAGGCAAATGGCATGTTGGCCTTCGTAGCGAGAGGGTTTGAGTACAGGAACAAGGATGTCTTGCTGCAGTTGTACAGGGCCTTGGTGAGACCACATCTTTAGTATTGTGTGCAGTTCTGGTCGCCTTATCTGAGGAAGGATGTTCTTGCCATGGAAGGAGTTCAGCGAAGATTCACCAGGCTGATACCTGGGATGGCAGGGATGACGTATGAGGAGAGATTGGGTCGATTGGGCTTAGACTCGCTGGAGTTTAGTAGAATGAGAGTGGATCTCATTGAAATTTATAAAATTCTGACAGGACTGGACAGACTAGATGCAGGAAGGATGTTCCCGATGGTTGGGGAGTCCAGAACCAGGGGTCACAGTCTAAGGATAAGGGGTACGCCATTTAGGACAGAAATGAGGAGGAATTTCTTCACCCAGAGAGTGGTGAACTTGTGGAATTCTCTACCACAGAAGGCAGTAGAGGCCAATTCATTAAATATATTCAAGAAGGAGTTGGATATATTTCTTAAGGCTAAAGGGATCAAGGTGTATGGGGAGAAAGCAGGGACAGGGTACTGAATTTGGATGATCAGCCATGATCGCATTGAATGGCGGAGCAGGCTCGAGGGGCCGAATGGCCTACTCCTGCTCCTAACTTCTATGTTTCTATGCCAACCGATAAGTTGCTCTACCAGGGGGTACACTATGCAGTGGCCTCAGTGATTCTGAACCTTACTGAGGTACACTTACCTGAGTGGTGCACTAAGGAGACAGAACAGTTGTACCAAGCCCTGCTGAAGGAAATGTTTAAGAAATGTTATGAATTCGACTTTGCCAGTGTAGACAAAGCGAAACTCTACAGTTTACACCCTGAGCATAATATGGGCGCGGGGAGACAAAGAAGGGGGACCTGGAATGACATTTTCACTGCCTATAGTACAGGATCCTCAGTAATAAACAGCCTAGATGATATAGAGTTACAAACACAGATAAATGGTTTAAAGACTCAGTTAAGAAAAATCCTAACAGAGGAGAACACAGTGGTGGGCTCAGAGCTACATGAGGGCCAGGCTATGACAGGCCATTTAAAGGAGATAATTGTTGAGCTGGAGAGACACGCTAAAACAGTAAATGCACTCATACTGGAGGACAGGAATGCTTCAGATCAAGCTGCACAGATTGAGCTGTGCGTGCTTTATGGGGCATGGTTGCTGGGCGAGGGCCGCAGCAACCTGGAGGATTTAAAACAAGGTTTTGTTCCCTCCTGTATTAGCAACAAGCACCTCGCAGCCCTCCACCCGTATAGTAATTCACTCAGCCTGTGTCAGCTCCGCCTAGCCTCTGAAGCCTACCCTGTCCCAATGGATTGTGGATGTTCCAATCACACTATCATGGGGATAGTAGTGAGGATGCCGGTTATGGGTGGGACAGCCCGACCTGCACCGGTATACAGGGTGGAGAACATTGGGATCATTCAAGGGGGTACACACGTTCGTTTCGCTGAGGTCCCACCTTATGTCATAAAGTGGGAGCACGCTATGACAGGTACAGATCTCTCTGGGTGCCGGAGCCGGGGAGCACACATAATGCTGTGTCCCCAGCACTTGAATGCCTATTCAAGACCACAGTGTGGGTTTAAAGCTGCTGGTGCAAAACCTGTGAACTGTACCATGGAGGTAATGGCACAAGGCCATGTTTCCCCACAGGTAGCATTCATAGGGGGTGGGACATATTGTGTCACCGCAAGTGCGCCCCACTACCGGCATGGACAGCACATCTGGTGTCTGGTGAGTGACAGCAGTTTCTGTTTTAAACCCGAGGCAGAAGTTCAAGCGGCCCAGGAACGGATTGCACCCATCCCTGAACCCTCAACTGTTCACCTCACTGTCAGGGAAAACATAACCAACCTGCAAAATTATGTAACACATTTTGGCTATGAAATTTCCCCTCTACCAGAACATCTTAACGCCCTATTAAAAGCAGTGGTCATCTCACAGAAATATTTCTATACATTAGAGCAGAAGACAGTCGAGCTAGGGGCCAAGATCTTGGATATTGTAGTTCCACCCTGGTGGAGTATTTTTAAAATATAGAGGACCCTTCTTGGATTCGAATGGCTTCACACATTTTAGTGGTTTGCCAGCTCGGCAGAGTTTTCTACTTGCTGTGTACAAAGTGCAAGGGAAAGGATCAGATGCTCCGCTCTCAACATGAGGGAGCATGGGACAAAAATAAAGTCTATGACCAGGTATAAAACCAACCTTGACCGTTATCAAAAATAAAGTTTGATGAGTCTGTGTGTCATTATTTTTCCTATGTGTGTAATTTTTCCAAGTGGTGCAGGGGTGTTGGACCCCCTCCGTGCTTGGATATGAAAGTAATTGAATTTTTCGTACCTTGTATATCTGGTTAACACTACACCTAAGAGGGGAACAGAAGAGTTTTGTTTTGGGTTATTAGTTTAGATAATACAGGGAAAGGTTGGCTCCCGGAGATCAGAAAATTTTGCTCACTCAGCATGATACTATCGTTATACAGTATCACAGGGGGGTGTGTAAGGCTGGCAAAATTCTACAGACTCCTCCAAACCAAGAAAAGGAGAGGTTTTAGACTGTTTGAGAGAATATTGGGCCAAAAGGGGCTTAAAATCAAATCCCTAGGGTTTTTGGCTATTTTAAAAGGCCTGTCCAGGCCTGTGGAAAAGCTAACCAAAGGGACTGGGTTGGGCACTGTGGGACAGACAGTTTGAGTATTGGAAAAGGCCAGATTGTCTGAGAAAGTTCTGGACTGTCTCTGTTATTCTACATAAAGACAATAGGCCCACGGGAGGACAGTTCCCGCCGAAATCTACAGGGCCATCAAGAACATGAATAATTCCATACGTGCCACCAATCAACAAAAGAGACCCTGGCCCCAGCAGGAGAATACAATCAAACAACAGTTTAAACCACTCAGAAAGATTTCCAAAACCACTTTGCACACTTAAACTGATTTTGAAAACAATCCCGAAACCAGTTAAAAGCCAATTAAAAATAGATGGGACCAGCCCCGAAGCTCGATAAGAATTTTAAAAATATAAAAATTAATGAGCCATCCAAAATTAACAATGGGCCAGAGGAGATTTGGCGGTCAGATAAGCCAGGCCTCAAAACAGTATAATTGAGGCCTGCCTTGACACAGAAGCAGATCAGTTCAGTTCAACAGTTCAGTGCAGTTAAGTTCGGCTGAGAAAAGGTTTAAGTTCAGTACAGGAGAGCAGTTAGAAAGTACGGTTCAGAAAAGAGTACTACTCATCATCATCATCACCGCACACAGTCGGAGGATCGGAGACTTGAGGAAAGGAAAACGAAACAAAAGAAAAAAGGAATCGCGGCAACCAAAGGCCTCAAGAAACCAACAACTAACAATATTACCACCAACTAGGTAATATTGGGCCACCGCGACCAACAAGAAACCAACCAACAAGAAGTCGAAAATTCTCAAGTTTGTTTCCACTCTACAAGCTAGCCTGACTTACCCCTGGGTAAGATTTAACACAAAAGACTCTAAGAACTATACCTAACCAAAGGAAATTGGATACTTACCCGTTAAATCCAACTACGCACCCGACCACATCAGCGGACTCGTGAAGGCTGAAAACCCAATGCAGGTGCAGTCTTCCACCACGTTCGGGGTAAGGCAGGCCCCAACCGCCACAACTAAAGAGAACCCCGAAATCGCGAACCTCTACAACTGTCAAGAAAGTTGTTTGGTGAGCATTTCCTGGTCCTCTGGAATTCAACCTAGTTAGTATAGTGGGATTGGGAGGGGTAAGGTATTTTGTCTATTGTCATTCTCCCTCGCATATTCCGAAGTGTTCCCCCTTTTAGAGTATAAGATTTATTGTATTGTATATTTTCCTATCTCAAAATAAAATCTCAAGGCCTAGAAATTGGGTATAGCCCCGCCAGCTCGTTTGCGCCGAAAATTTTGCGCTGGCCGCGGAGCCAGTTGCGCCCGTCCCATCTTCACTTTTAGCGCCCCAAGGCGGAACCGGGCACTGTTCCAGGGTATGCCCGCCCCCGCTTGGGGCGCTGAAAGTGAATTTCAGCGCTCCCGGTGCCGCTGCGCCACCCGATGCGGTGCGGCAGGCTGCTGTACTGCAGGCCTCCTCCTTCTCTTAAGGAGGAGGTGCCTGCAACGGCCGGAGCCCCGATCGCGAGTGCCGGCAAAAGAGCCTGGCACAACGGAGAAGTGCCGCGCTCCACGGAAACCAGCCAGCAATGCCGCGGGGCATGGGTGGAGGAGGCCGGGGAAGGAGGTGCGGGCAGGCGGCCGCCGAAAAAGCGGCCGGCCGCACCTCCACCTTAAAGTGCCCCACTAAGGCTGCAGTAAGGACCCGGTCTCCCGATGTTGTTAGCGGCCGCCACGGAGGAGGCGGCGGCAACTGAAGATGGGGTTCAGGGCGGTATCGGGGCGGCACTGGGGCACTGCGCACACCGATGACGTCATCGGTGCCGGCGCAGCGCTACCGGCTACCACCGCCATTACCGCGGCTCTCAAAATCAGCGCTACCACCCCTACTGGCACAGAAGCCCTCTTTGGCCTGTAACTGGGCGCAAAGCCCACCGAATTTCTAGGCCTTCTTTTGACCAACTCATTTGTCTGTTGCAATTTTCCACCTCTTTCACCTGTTTCTACAAGGCCATTGACATAAGGGTCAAGGGCCAAGGAAAGAGACTCCGTAGGTCGGAAATACCCACACTCCAGTCAGGAAGTGGTGTAACATCAGCAGAGGTATGTCTGACCTCATCAGGAAAACCTCCTTGACAACCGATGGAAGTGAGCACCATCTGGGGGTCTGGGCTGAGATTGGGGCCTGGACCTCAAAGATAAGGGTTTTTCTTCCCCCACTCCTCCACAATATTGCAAGTGGCCCCTGAAGAAAAGGGGATAGTGACTTCCCCTTTCTGGGGTGGGAGGGGGGCAGGGGAAGGCAGCGCCCTCCTCTCCATGCCAACAATATAAACCGTCATTTCCAGCTTCTTTGGCATAGAGGTGCCCGGACGTTGCCCCAACTTGCCAAAGGCCTACTTATTGTGTCTCCTTCCTCCGATCCTTTGGCAGGGTCAGTGTCAGAGGTCGTGGGCAGGTTTCTGGCCCTTGCCTTGGAATGTTTATACTCATAAATGATGAGCATAAAAAATGAGCCCCGTTTAATGGATATGTTAGTTTTTGCCCTTTACAAGAACATTATTACCCAACACGAATATTCTTCAATTACTGGTGCCTCTCTTTCTTGTGAGGGCGAAGTGTTAATGCTGTTATTTTTGCTGTTATGATTGAACATGAGGAAAATGCAAGTGTCACCAAGGAAGCACAGTTTTTGCAATAAGGATTGAAATCACATTGTTCGTTCACCAGCAGGGACATTGCTGATGACTGGGAAAGTCAGTGTAATTAGTCCTGCCACTGAAACAAATTAAAATGTGCTGTTGCCATTCAGAAAATGCTTGTCTCTAAACTAATTAAAGTCTGGAAATCAAAGTAGTATGTATATTCAAGCCAGATTTTTGGAAGGTTTTCAGAAAGTTGAATGCTTACTCAGGGGCCACAAATTTAATAGTGCTGAGGGGGCGGGTTTGGAGGTGGGTTCGCTGTCTAAGTAGGAATTCAATTCAATTTTATTTGTCATATATGCAGCAGACGTGTGTACTGCACAATGAAATGTTGATTTTTATGAATCCTCCCAACATTGGAATAAATATGGCATAACAATGATAAAAATACTAATAGAAATACTAATAGAAAGACAGTAATAATAAATAAAACAACAGTAATAAATAATAATAAATTAATCATTCATGAGTCTTATGGCCTGGGGGTAGAAGGTGTTTCGAAACCTGTTGGTACGAGACCGTATGCTTCGGTATCTCTTACCGGACGGGAACAGGGCGAAGAGGTTGTGGCTGGGGTGACTCGCGTCTTTAATGATTCTCAGGGCCTTCCCCCGGCACCTCTCGGGGTAGATATCCTGCACAGCAGGTAGTTTAATTCCTATAGTGTGTTGTGCAGCTTTCACTACCATCTGTAGAGCCTTGCGGTCTATGGCGGTGCAGTTGCCATACCAGGTAGTGATGCAGCCAGACAGGATACTCTCGATGGTGCACCGGTAGAAGTTGGTGAGAATCTGGGGGGCCATTCCAAATTTCTTCAGTCTCCTGAGGAAGAACAGGTGTTGGCATGCCTTCTTGGTTACATCGTCAATGTGATGAGACCACGTTAAGTCCTCCGTAATGAATACACCCAGGAATTTGAAGCTGCTGACCCTCTCCACCTCAGCCCCTTCGATGTAGATTGGGGTGTGTCCCTCCCCCTGCCGCTTCCTGTAATCCACGATCATCTCCTTTGTTTTGCTGATGTTGAGGGAGAGGTTGTTGTACTTGCACCATTCTGCTAGAGCTCTTACCTCCTCCCTGAAGCCTGTCTCGTCGCCATCTGTGATCAGGCCTACAACGGTAGTGTCATCAGCAAACTTGATGATGGAGTTGAAGTTGTGCATGGCCACGCAGTCGTGAGTAAACAGGGAGTACAGAAGGGGGCTGAGCACACAACCCTGGGGAGCTCCCGTGTTCAGGATCAGTGTGGAGGAGGTGTTTCTGCCTATTTTCACCACCTGGGGTCTTCCCGTCAGGAAGTCCAGGATCCAGTTGCATAGGGAGGTGTTAAGTCCTAGCTCACTGAGCTTGTTGACAAGCTTGGAGGGGATAATGGTATTGAATGCTGAACTATAATCAATGAACAACATTCTCACATAGGTGTTCCTCTTATCCAGGTGTGATAAGGCAGTGTGCAGTACAGTGGCGATGGCATCATCCCTAGATCTGTTTGGGCGGTAGGCAAATTGGAGTGGGTCCAGTGTGTCAGGTAGTAACAAGTTGATGTGGGTTTTGACCAGCCTCTCAAAGCACTTCACGATGACAGAAGTGAGTGCTATGGGGCGGTAGTCGTTTAAACAGGTTACTTTTGTTTTTTTGGGGACTGGAATAACCGATGTCATCTTGAAGTGGGTGGGGACTACAGACTGGTACAGCGAAAGTTGAATATATCCGTAAACACAGCTGCCAGCTGGTCAGTGCATGCTCTAAGGACACGCCCAGGGATTCCATCTGGACCGGGTGCTTTGTGGGTGTTCACTCTCTTAAAGGTCTTGCTCACGTCAGCCACGGAGATTGAGAAGACCCGGTCGTCCTGAGCCGCGGGCGCCCTTGTAACAGGTCAGTTGTTGTTGGCCTTAAACCGGGCGTAAAAAGTGTTAAGCTCATCCGGGAGAGAGGCATTGCTGGGCATGACACAGTTGGGTTTCCCTTTGTAGTCTGTAATAGATTGTAGTCCACTCCACATGCTTCGCGAATCTGAGCTATGATAGTGTGACTCCACTTTGTCCGTGTATTGTCTTTTTGCATTTCTGATGGTTTTTCTGAGGTCATACCTTGATTTCTTGTACTCATCCATGTCCCCAGAGTTGAATGCGATGGACCGTGCTTTTAGCATAGCACGGATATTGCCATTTACCCATGGTTTCTGGTTGGGAAATGTTCGTACAACAATCCTCGGAACAACGTAGTCTATGCACTTGTTTATGAAACTAATGACTGAATCTGTATATGTGTTGATGTCATTGTCTGAGGCATTCCGAAACATATCCCAGTCAGTGGAATCAAAACAGTCTTGTAACATAGCGTCTGATTGATCCGACCAGCGTTGTAGAGATCTCATCACAGGCTTTTCCTGTTTCAGTTTCTGCCTATAGGTGGGTAGCAGCAGGATGGAGTCGTGATCTGATTTGCCGAAGGGAGGGCGGGGGAGGGCCTTGTATCCATCCCGGAATGGAGTGTAAACGTGATCTAGTGTGTTCTTGGCTCGCGTTGGGCAGGTGATATGCTGATGGTATTTAGGCAGTACTTTCTTCAGATTGGCTTTGTTGAAATCGCCAGCCACGATGAATGCAGCCTCTGGATGGGAAGTTTCAAGCCTGCTAATGATCCCATACAGCTCGTTTAGTGCCCTATTTGCGTCGGCCTGTGGTGGAATATACACCGCTGTAATGATCACGGATGAGAACTCTCTCGGGAGGTAGAAGGGTCGGCATTTGATCATCAGGTGTTCAAGATCGGGTGAACAAGAAGATGTAAGTAGTTCCATGTCGGAACACCAAGAATTGTTGATCATAAAGCATACTCCACCCACTCTATTCTTCCCCGAGTCCTTTGTTCGGTCTAGCCGATGAATGTTGAATCCCTCTAGTTGAATGGCCGAAGCTGGTGTCGATGGATCAAGCCAAGTCTCAGTAAAAATCAAGACATTGCAGTTCTTAATGTCTCACTGGAAGGTGAGCCTCCCTCTGAGTTCGTCCAGCTTATTGTCCAGTGACTGCACATTCGCCAGGAGAATACTCGGAAGGGGGGGTGCTGTTCACGCCGTCTCAGCTTCACTGATGCACCTGCTCGTCTGCCCCGCTTGCACCGTCGTCGCTTCCTGATCACAGGAATGAAGTCAGGTAAGCAGGTGGGAGGGTAGATGGCAGTAGCAGCAGAATCCCAGTTCGAAAAATCGAGGGTAGGTCCTATATCTCCGGACGATCTTATGTCCAGAAGTGATTGACGGTCGTAGCGGATAAGTGAAGAAACAGTACTTACAAAATTGTTTAATAATAACAATAAAATAATAAATAAAGTGGAAAGTTGGGGACGAGCTCGTAAAACAGCGGCTGCCCTCATAAGCCATACAGGTCAGTTAAACAGTAGAATATTTTTTAAAAAACAACTAAACTACTAATACTAAAACTAGAATGCTAAATACTAAACAGTTGAATACTAAAAACTAACAGTACGATATATTAAAATACAATATTAAATACATTAATACATTAAATACAAATAAATAAATTAAATACAACATTAAAATACCAGTTGGGGAGGAGCTCGTAAAACAGCAGCCATACAGGTCGGCGCTGATGTCACAATTTGAAAATTGTAGAAAAATGGTAGAAAAAAATGGTAGAAAACCCGTTAACCCACCTCCACGCGAGTCTCCCAGGTGTCGGGTCTGTCAATGCAGAACTGACCAACACCAAGCAGTGGGGGATACAATTCAGCTACTTAAATGGCTTGTTAAGAGTCAATTTAAGAGTATTTTAAGGCTTACTTCTAATTTTAAGTTCTCCCCCACGGGCTACCTGCTGTTCGGGGAACACGCCAGCTCAACCTGTCATTTTTTGGGTCTGCTCTGATGCTTGTGAAAAGCTGATAGCAGCAGAAGTGGTGTAAAGGATGCTACGTTGCAGATGGTGAGTTTCAGAGTGCAGAAAATGTTAGTTACAGCATTGTTAATATATATAGAGGCAGAAATTCTGGTCCCTTCGGGTGTGTATGCACACCTACAGTGTGTACGCCTGTAGGGCCAACGGAAATGCCAGTTTTAGGCATGCACTGCGCATGCCCTGGAAACCGGCATTACCGATCTGTCAAGAAAGCTCTTGACAGATCCTCCGGCTGCGTTTGAGCAGGGCCTCTTCGGGTGGAGTTCCCCAGGGCCTGATAATCTACATCCTAGGGTACTTAAGGAAGTGGCCCCAGAAAGAGTAGATGCATTGCTGGTCATCTTCCAAAATTCTATAGACTCTGGAACAGTTCCCATGAATTGGAGGTTAGCTAATGTAACCCCGCTATTTAAAAAAGGTGGTAGACCAAAAACAGGGAATTATAGGCCGGTAAGCCTGACATCGGTAGTGGGGAAAATGCTAGAGTCCATTATAAAAGATGTAATAGCAGAGCACTTGGAAAACAGTGACAGGATCGGACAAAGTCAACATGGATTTACAAAAGGTAAATCATGCTTGACTAATCTACTGGAATTTTTTGAGGATGTAACTGGTAGAATAGATAAGGGAGAACCAGTGGATGTGGTATATTTGGACTTTCAGAAGGCTTTCGATAAGGTCCCGCATAAGGGACTAGCGTGCAAAGTTAAAGCACATGGGATTGGGGGTAAGGTACTGACTTGGATATAAAACTGGTTTTGCAGACAGGAAGCAAAGAGTTGGAATAAACGGGTCATTTTCCGAGTGGCAGGCAGTGACTAGTAGGGTACTGCAGGGATCGGTGCTAGGACCCCAGTTATTCACAATATATATTAATGATCTAGATGAGGGAACTAGATGTAATATCTCCAAGTTTGCAGATGTCACAAAGCTGGGTGTGCGTGTGTGTTGTGAGGAGGATGCAGAGAAACTCCAGTATGATTTGGACAGGTTGGGCGATTGGGCAGATGCATGGCAGATGCAGTATAATGTGGATAAATACGAGGTTATCCACTTTGATGGCCAAAACAGGAAGGCAGATTATTATCTGAATGGCAATAGATTGGGAAAAGGGGAAGTGCAATGAGACCTGGGTGTCCTTGTGCACCAGTCGCTGAAGGTAAGCATGCAGGTGCAGCAGGCAGTTAAGAAGGCAAATGGTATACTGGCCTTCATAGCGAGAGGATTTGAGTACAGGAACAAGGATGTCTTGCTGCAGTTGTACAGGGCCTTGGTGAGGTGACACCTTGAGTATTGTGTGCAGTTTTGATTGCCTTATCTGAGGAAGGATGCTCCTGCTGTGACGATTCACCAGACTGATACCTGGGATGACAGGAATGACGTATGAAGAGAGATTGGGTCGATTAGTTTATATTCACTAGAGTTTAGTAGAATGAGAGGGGATCGCATTGAAACTTATAAAATTCTAACAGGACTAGACAGACTAGATGCAGGTGTAAAGGGTTTTAGATCGCAGAGGTTTCTCTCACTAGAGGCCTTTCTCTCTTGCACAGTAAAACCTTGAGTGGTTCGACCCACTCGCCCCTTAGATTCTATACTCTGGACTTTGGGGCAGGAACTACAATGTAGAGAAAACTCTTGTAGACCAAGTTTGATGAAACAAAATGAAATTTTATTGCATATGGAAAACTAAATCAAATGCAAGCAGATAAGAGAGTACATGGGAGGGAAAAACACAAAAAAATCATAACGACACAATGCTAACTAAGGCAAATACAGGTATCTTATACTCTACAAAAATCATCATGAAATAAGGAAACACACGGAACATCGAGGGACAACAACTCATGTTAATTGTACCCTTAAGTCCATCCCCTTAAACCTATCTAGATCTGATTGTGAAGTGCCAGAAACATGCTCAGCAATCCAACTAGGAAGTACCAGGTTTTGAAAGCAAGTCTGTGTTTTGATCCTTTCAGGCGTTCCGTCTCCACATGGATCGTGGAGCCCCAGCGAGCTGCGCCACACCTCTCTCCTGAGGTGGGGGTCGGGGGCGGCTGGACACCGGCTGGTTCTGGCTGTCGGTGGGGCCAGTGATCGTCGGCTCGACCCCGGTCAGAGGAGCCTTGGGTTGGCTCCCATCGTTTCTTCAGTTCGTTTTTGTCTCTTCTCCCGAGTTGGGTCGACGGCCTCTCGTTTCGGCAACGGCCTGGGGATATTCGAGGATCTCCCGATGTTTTCCCCGGGGTGGGACGCCAGCTTCGAACGGCCTTCCTGATGTTGGCTTAATTCTTCTTCCTCCTCCGGTGGTGGAGAGGAGTTTGCTGATCTTCTCCCGAAATGGCTCCTCCTCACCCACTGCCACTCGGTCGTGTGTTTCTGAGTGTAGCTGTCTCCAACTGTCTCCGCAACTACAACTCCGGTCTCCTTCAGTGTGTCTGTACAACTTCACAACTCCTCCAGTTATACCTTTCTTCAGGAGTCTCCACTTCCCGCCCAAAATTGTTTAACTTTTGGCGGGCTGGGAGCACAGCGGGGTAGTTATTATATTTTAAAATGTTTTAGATGGCCTGTAAAGGCCCATCTCTGGTCTGGAATGACCTTCATTGTTTTTAATGTCCTGCTGATCTTGTTATCTAGTCCTTGGTGCTATTCTCATGAATATGAAATTGTCCCCTTTTGTCTGGATCAACATTTAGATGGCCTCTGTCTCCAGGCCGATCTTGACTGGATCTGCATCTAATCCATATGTATATGTGTGGGTCTGGTTTCGTTCTCTCAGAAACGGCTTCCAGAACTTACTGTGGGTTGAATCCACAAAGCTGTCTGAGGATTCGCAGCAACCATTTAAAAATGTCCCAATAAGCCGGCCACATGGTATGGTGGCCATTTTGTATGCCCCCTTTTCTGGGCTTCTTTTAAAACAGTCTTTAAAATCATGGTCTCTTCTGCCATTTGACCCTTATTAATACAAAGTCCAAATTTGCGAATCCTACACAGGAAGGCTCTTCCCCATGGCGGGGGAGTCCAGAACTAGGGGTCACAGGCTAAGGATAAGGGGTAAGCCATTTAGGACAGAGATGAGGAGAAATTTCTTCACCCAGAGAGTGGTGAACCTGTGGAATTCTCTACCACAGAAGAGAGTTGAGGCCAATTCATTAAATATATTCAAGAAGGAGTTAAATATATTTCTTAAGGCTAATGGGATCAAGGGATATGTGGAGAAAGCAGGGACAGGTACTGAATTTTGATGATCAGTCATGATCGCCTTGAATGGTGGAGCAGGCTCGAGGGGCCAAATGGCCTACTCCTGCTCCTATCTTCTATGTTTCTATGTTTCTATGTTCCGTTTTTTGGAGACCCTCCGCCCGCAGAAAACACTTACAATTCTTGTGCAAGGCCTGCTTTTACTAGGATAAGATTTGAAAAATTAAAAAAAAAAAAATTCCACTGATTGATCATTTAAAAATACTTTAAGGAAAGGTAAGTTTATTTTTAGCCCCGTTAAAAACTATTTTTTTTTACAAAAAGTAACATTTTTGTTTAAAATACTTAATTTATGTAATTTAAAGTCATTTTAAAAATGTGATTTTTTTTTACATTTATTTAAAATTTTACTATGTATTGGGGGTGATCTCTATTCATATATTTGACAGGTCTTCCTGTCAAATGTATGAATGGAGATTCCCTTCTCTGATTGGCTCCCCATGGCCCACGTGATCCCAGGGGAGCTGCGAACCGCCTGCGCCTCTGGGATATGTGGGCCCTGCGCACCGGCAATTTGGAGAGGCCCAACAATGGAACTCTGCGCCTCCTGGGAGCCCTCCGGTCCAGGCGCAAATTTTTCCAGATCGCAGCCCACCGCCCACGGAATTTCTGGGCGTTTAGAGATTTCTTTAGCTTACAAGTTTTTAGATCCAACTGTATGTCCAGTGCCACCTCATTGGGAGAACCTCTCTCCCCAGTGACAGATCGCTTCTGTCACCTCACCTGCAGCTGACATCTATTCCAGCAACATCAGAGTCAGTGAAACAATCAGACCTTTGTCTTCTGAATCCTTCCACAATCAACCCCAACACCAACATCACCAAGCACACCAAAGTCACCAACAACATCACCAACCTTCTCCGCCATCACCTGATGCTGCACTAGATACAGGGCATCAGCTCCTGATGGCATCACCATGGCCAGATTTTCTTCATTTGATGCTGTAAACCCTGGATGCCACATGATGCGCCAAGTTGACACCATCACACACCAGCACTGAGAAGCATCCCTTTAATGTTAAAGCCATTCCATACACACATATCACAGTAGCAGGGGAGTTGGAGGCCGGTGGGGCGGGGGGGAAGTTATGACTGAACAATCACTGGAACTCAGTAAGACACTTCTCAAGGTGGGCTCAGATCAGTCCAATAAGGGGCACTTTTTGAAAAAGAGATTTTACTGTATGACAACACATTACCAGAAACTTCACATGGACATTGTCTAAGCCTTTCAAGTGCCTACATTTATGTGTTGTTAGTTGGTATGCTTGCACTAGGATGAGGGTGAGTGTGCAGTGTGGCTAGTGAGATGGGGAAGTTCTAAAGTAGATAGAGAGGGTTGGGTGAAGATGCAAGGTTATTTGGTGTCCTGGGGAGGTCTCTTCCACCCTTGGAAGGGAAGAGAACCTCCCTGCATGCTGTGATGCCCTCCAAAAGCAAGGAGGGAGGCATTGGAGAGCCTGGGTGCAAGCATCACCTTTGTGTAGTGATTGTCAGTGTTTGCAGCACCTCAATGCTGTCAAACACTGACAAAACAACTGTCAAACTCCATGTGGACGTGTTCGCTTTAAGGATACCGGCTGATGATGCATCATCAAATGACGTCATCAGAGCTGCTTCCTGTTAATTGGCCAGTAAGGGTGGGCTTAACAAGGCCAATCAAGGGAAAATCACATCTGCAAGAGCGAATGCAGCTGGGAGCGGGACCGGAACCTGGAAACCAGCTGTCCCGCCCCCATCCCACATCCTCCATTAAATTCATGGCAGGATGTGGCAATAAATCTTGAATGTGATTCCTCCCAATTGCAAACTTTTGTTTGCCCCTTTTGAATTAGACACAGAAAACTCAAATGCTTTCAGGGGAGTAGATGCTAAATTATTATTGTGCTAATGTAAAATTGAACAACGCCAGCATCTTTGCAATAAGAGTAAATAAACTTCCATCAATTATGGCAGAAGGGGGCATACCAGAAGAATTTAACTTTCTGACTTGCTGAATGCATCTACATTCATACATCTATATATATAAAGTGGCTCTTCTGTCTGTCTGTCTGTCTGTCTGTCTGTCTGTCCGTCCGCCTGGTCTCTATACGTTTGGAAGTTACAGAGCGTACCGACGCGCGCGTCGCCTCAAAAGAAAGCTTGCGATTCCGGACCGGTCATAGGTGTATTTACGTTTTGGCCGGACAAAAATCCCGCCCGCGGTATCCCAAAAACGTTCAGCGTTCCGCTCATTAGCATCTCATTAGCGACCGTGTGACGTCGAGGTCTTCCTACAGTTGAGTGTCGAGTGACTCGACGATTGACCAATCCTACGCTTCGGTGACCTGACCGGTCGACCAATCGGTGCATGTGTGGGCGGGCCTTATCCTTCTGAACCGAGGTGAGTGGCCGCCATCTTGATTTTTCACGATTTTTTCCCCCACACTTTCTCTGTGTTAGGGAACTAAGGTAAATATTTTAATGATGTGTTAGGGAATTAAATAACAATTTAATGGGGGGGGAGAGCTTCGGGAAATCGCGCAGGGGGGGGAGAGCCTCGGGAAATCGTGGGGGGGAGAGCCTCGGGAAATCGCGGGGGGGGAGAGCCTCGGGAAATCGCGGGGGGGGAGGGAGAGCCTCGGGAAATCGCGGGGGGGCGGGGAGAGCCTCGGGAAATCGCGGGGGGGGGAGAGCCTCGGGAAATCGCAGGGGGGGGAGAGCCTCGGGAAATCGCGGGGGGGGGAGCCTCTGGAAATCGCGGGGCGCTCGCGCCGGCCGCACTGACCGCGCATGCGCCGGCCGCACTGACCGCGCATGCGCCGGCCGCACTGACCGCGCATGCGCCGGCCGCCGCTCAGCATTCCCGCTCTGGCAACGGCACCGGACCTCAGGTAGGCAGGGGGAGGGGCCGGAGAGAGGGACAGAGGGGAGCGGGGGAGGGAGGGACACAGACAGGGGTGGGGGTGGGCGACGGGAGGGGAGGAGGGGAGCGGGGGGGGAGGAGGGGAGCGGGGGGAGGGAGGGGAGCGGGGGTGGGGAGGGGAGCGGGTGGGCGAGGGGAGGGAGGGAGGGAGACAGGGGAGGGAGGGATAGGACAGGGAGAGGACATGACAGGGAGAGGGGGGACACACAGGGGCAGGGAGACCAAGCGCCCCAAAATTGCCCTCGCGCCCCAAAATTGCCCTCGCGCCCCAAAATTGCCCTCGCGCCCCAAAATTGCCCTCGCGCCCCAAAATTGCCCTCGCAACGCGGGGCTCCCCAGCTAGTACATGTATATATAGCAACTTTGAATTAAAAAGCCAGCGTATTTCAGCTAAAGCTATCAATTTGTTTTTCTTCTATACCTGCTTTCAATCAAAATTACAGACTGTACTACTGTGAAATTAATTCAATATCACTGCACATCACCCTCAACCTCTCCAATGCATATGTAGACCACTGCATCCCTTTTCTGCCAACTATCTTCACAATAAAAGATTATATCCATTCCCTAAACATATATGGTGGGTGATTGTGGGTGCCAAAGCCCAAGAAAAGGATTGCAAGTGCAGAACCAGGTGCAGCAAACTAGCTTACATTTCTGTAGCATTCACCATGTAAAGAGAAACATTTCTGGGAGTTAAGGACAAAAGGGGAAAAAATGTGAAGACTGAGCTGGAGGGAAATGGGAAACAAAAATGAGTTGAGAAGGATACGATTAAATAATAGGGTTGTGGGAGGTAAGGAAGGAGCCAAGATGGAGAGATATGGGGAGAGTTCATAGGGGAGTGACATGGTAACTGAAAGAACAGAGCAGAGAAACAAGGAGTAAACCAGTGTTGGAGAATGGGCTGCTCATGATCCTGCCCGCCTCTGGTTACACTGTCAGGAACAATGGGGGTAATTTGAACTCCCTCTGCCCAGTGGTAATGATTTCCAGTGTTTTCTGATTCCATAGCGAGGCACTGAAAGATCACTGTAAGAGTAGATTGCTCTTCACTATGGAGATTGAGAAGTTCTCCTCCCTAGTCTTTTGCCACTGCCTGCCTACGCTGGTGGTCATGGCAAAGGGGCAGATTCATGAGTTCCAGAAATAGGTGGGCATTATTCAAAAAGTTGAGATGGTGGTATCCACCCATTGTCTATTACAAACCATTCATTAGAAACCAGTTTCCACACACTCTTTCTCTGTATCTTCTCCTTCTCTATTTTTTCCTCCATCAATGCCATTGTTTCTTTTCACACTCAAACTTATATAAATTGACAGTGCCACAATGCTGATATTATTCAGGCATTCTGGGGCACCACTTAGAGCATATATTCCAGTTACAGATGCTGAGCATTTTAAAATACCTGTGCCCATAATGTTTTTTATTTCCATAAGCCTGTAAAGTTGTGGCAG
Source organism: Somniosus microcephalus (assembly GCF_052327205.1). Taxonomy (NCBI): domain Eukaryota; kingdom Metazoa; phylum Chordata; class Chondrichthyes; order Squaliformes; family Somniosidae; genus Somniosus; species Somniosus microcephalus. Next base: position 186,124,091 of record NC_140993.1, on the reverse strand, counting down.
GAGCAACAACAACAACAACTTGTACTTATATAGTACCTTTAATGTAGTATAATGTCCCAAGGCGCTTCACAGGAGTATTAAAAGACAAAACATTTGACACTGAGCCACATAAGGAGAACTTAGGGCAGGTGACCAAAAGCTTAGTCAAAGAGTAGGTTTTAAGGAGCGTCTTCAAGGAGGATAGAGAGGTAGAGAGACAGAGAGGTTTAGGCAGGGAATTCCAGAGCTTCAAGCCTAGGCAACAGAAGGCACAGCTACCAATGACTGAGCGATTATAATCAGGGATGCTTAAGAGGAGCGCAGATATCTCGAGGGGTTGTGGGGCTGAAGGAGATTACAGAGATAGGGAGGGGTGAGGCCATGGAGGGATTTAAAAACAAGGATGAGAATTTTGAAATCACTGCGTTGCTTAACCGAGAGCCAAAGTAGGTCAGCGAGCACAGGTGTGATGGGTGAATGCGACTTGGTGCGAGTTAGGACACGGGCAGCCGAGCTTTGGATGACTTCAAGTTTACGTGGGGTGGGATGTGGAATGCCAGCCAGGAGTGCATTGGAATAGTCAAGCCTAGAGGTAACAAAGGCATGGATGAGGGTTTCAGCAGCGGATGAGCTGAGGCAAGGGCGGAGGCGGGTGATGTTACGGAGGTGGAAATAGGCGTACTTATTTATGCTGCTGATGTGTGGTTGGAAGCTCATTTCAGGGTCAAATATGACACCAAGGTTGCAAACAGTGTGGTTCAGTCTCAGACAGATGTTAGGGAGAGGGATGGAGTCAGTGGCTAGGGAACTGAGTTTGTGGCGGGGACCGAAGGCAATGGCTTCGGACTTCCCAATATTTAATTGGAGAAAATTTTTGTTCATCCAGAACTGGATGTCGGACTAGCAGTCTGACAATTTAGACACCGTGGAGGGGCCGAGAGAAGAGGTAGTGAGGTAGAGCTGGGTGTCGTCAGTGTACATGTGGATACTGACGCTGTGTTTTCAGATGGTGTCGCCAAGGGGCAACATGTAGATGGGAAATAGGAGGGGGCCAAGGATAGATCCTTGAGGGACACCAGAGGTAACGATGTGGGAGCGGGAAGAGAAGCCGTTTCAGGTAATTATCTGGCTATGATTAGATAGACAAGAATGGAACCAGGCAAGTGCAGTCCCACTGTAAGATTCGCAAAATTTCTACATTTCCCCAAAGGTTATTGTTAATAAAAGGGACGCTGCATGGACATTTTAATGAAAAGGGGTACCCAAGATGGCGTCCGCACCTCGTGGCCAAAAGCCTGCAAGATTTTAAAAGCTTGGACTCTGGGGCACAAGCAGCTTTTTGGGAAATCGAAACCCAGGCTGCAGTCTCTGTGAATAGAGACTTTTGTGTTTTGAAAGCAGACAGGACTTTGAATTATGCATTAAGTCAAATCGTAGACAGATCAAAACCAGTGAGGCCTTTACTTAAGGCCATCAAGTTGTTTGCATAAATAATCGGAAACAGCTTAGGGAAGCCATCGAAGCTGGGCAGGCCGATTAAGATGTATTAATAACAAAAGCAAATAAGGAATCGGGCCAGTAGGTGCGATTACCAGCCATCTAAAAGCAGTTAGTTTAAATTGCTACAATTTTTTAAACTAGCTCGCCAAGGTTAGGACAAAGATGTAACCTGATTTGGCATGCAGATAAGGGCTGTCCGAAGGAGTATAATTGTAGGCCCACTGGCAACCTTCTCGCTCTGCTCTCTGCCCTTGCTACCGGCTCCTGCTCCGGCCCCTCGCCCTCATGGCTACTGCTCTTCCCCCATCCCACGCTTACCACCTGGCCACTGCCCATGCCTACCCCATTCCATCAGGGACGCCCGGCATTGCGCCAGGCGGACACGGACAAACCTGGCCAGGCGAGGCGGGACGCGACGAGGCGAGGTGGTGAAGAAGACGAATGGAAAGACAATTGAAGAAAAGCTTCGAATAATTGGGCCTTCAGTCCAGCTGACCTGTGACTATCTTCATGCAAACTCTAACTGCCGGCCGAGGAAGAGGAACCATCATCCATGCAAGGTAAAGTACCCAAGCAGAGACTTTAACTTTGGGGTACTTGTACCTGGACAATGCCCTTGCAAAACCCCAAGACCACGTGACGAAGGCAGGCTTCAGAGAGCAAAACGAGCGAACCCCAAATCCCACCGCTGTTTTGAATTCAGCAGATCTTTTGATTGGTGAGCATGAATTCTGGCCCCTCATAGCTTAATCTAGTTAGGTAGAGGGGGTGGGATAAGAATAAGGGGATTTTTAAGATAGTCGTTTTCCATCGATGTGCCGTGTGTTCCCCATTCCCTGTATAAGTATAGTTATTTTGTATTTTGCCTGTAAAGTTTATACTAGTAACTCTTCATAAGATTGTGTTAATTTCTTCTTCAATAAAAATCTTGGTTGGTTTTGCTCACATCCAACCACCTGTCTATTCGAGTCTTTTCTGTATCGCCGCTGTAATGATATCAGCAAATAGTGATGGTATTTGCCTGTTTGATTATGATGCCTTACCAGCATGTTTGCATGTATTGATTACTTATGCCTGACCAGAAGAGGTCATGTGAGAGACAAGCAGTGGAGTTTAGTTTCAGTTTTGTTCTAGATGGATCACTAGCATGGTGTCTCCTGCAATGCTGTATAAAGAGTTGAACAGACTTTAGATTAAAAGACATTCTCTTTCATAAATGTCTCATCATTGAACCCACAAAGAAATCAATACATGGTGTCAGAAGTGATTGAAAGAGATGAAGAGGAAAAATCTGAAGTTAGCAACTCGACGAGATAGTGGCAAGTAAGCTACCCAGTGAAATCAGCTCTCCATATACTAGCAAGCCAAAAGAGAACATCATTACTTACCATTAGAGAATAGCTAACGAAGTGAAAAATGGAAGGTTTACTCCCACCGGCGAAGCTTCAGTTGACAGGTAATGTGGCTGAAAATTGGAGGAGATTCAAACAACGTTTGGAATTGTATTTAGCGGCAATCGGAGCTAACGAGAAAAGTAATAAAAAGAAATCGTCACTGTTCTTACATGTCGTGGGTGATGAAGTGCTGGAGGTGTATAATAACTTCACATTCACTGCCGATGGAGACAAAATGAAGTTGGATAAAATAATGGAACAGTTTGAGGCCTACTGCATACCTAAACGTAACGTGACATTTGAGAGGCACAGATTTTTCATGTGTACAGAAAACGGGTGAGACTATTGATCAGTATGTGACTGAACTGAGAAACAGAAGCAAATCGTGTGAATTTGGGGGACTGATAGACTCGCTGATAAAAGACAGACTGGTGTGTGGTATTCCGAATAATGGTCTAAGGGAAAGACTGCTAAGAGAGCAAGATCTAGACCTGGGAAAAGCCATAGCACTGTGTAGGGCTACAGAGACTGTGAAGTTGCAGGCAAAGGAGCTGTTCAGTGACAATAGCTGCAACGTGGATGCAGTGAGAAAGAACGGACACAAACCGTTTAACAAAAAGAGCGCCAATGTGAAAAAAGAGGCGTGGCCAGCGAACGAAAATGAAAGGGACAATTGAAAGTCATGTAGTCGATGCGGTACACAGCATACACCAAAAAAGTGTCCAGCATATGGTAAAACATGCAATAGTTGCAACAAAAACAACCATTATGCCCGTTGCTGTAAGAACCAAGCGCAACAAAGCAAGGTCCATACAGTAGATGAAAGTGAGATAGAGGAGTTCAATGTAGATGTTGTGTCTGAAAACAAAAAAGAAGAAAGAGACTGGATGTTGACACTAAAAGTGAATGACATACATATTCCATTTAAATTAGATACTGGAGCACAAGTTAATGTGATATCAGAGGCTGATTTTAAGAAAATTAGACCCAGACCAAAGATACATGGAATAAAAGTGAAAGTGACAGGATACTCAGGTACTGATATACCAGTGAAAGGAAGATGCATTGTCAAAGTAACACACAAGGACAGAGAGCACACGCTAGCATTAATCGTGGTGCCAAAGGATGTGCAAGCCATACTAGGGTTAAAAGCCTGTGAGAGACTGAACCTGGTAAAGAGAGTCCTCATTGTGGAAAGCGAAGGAGAGACAGTCTATGATGAACTCATGAAAGAGTACAACCACCTATTTAAGGGTCTAGGCTGCCTGCCAAGAGAACACACGATCAGAGTAGATAAAAGTATGCCAACGGTCATACATCCATGCAGAAAAGTTCCGTTTGCTCTTCAAAAGCAACTGAAGGCAGAGTTGGACAGGATGGAAAGCCTGAACGTGATTCAGAAGATAGATGAGCCAACTGAATGGGTGAGTTCCCTCATCGTTACGGACAAAAAGAATGGAAAGCTCAGAATTTGCCTGGATCCAAGAGATCTAAACAGAGCAATAAAGAGAGAGCACTTCAAGCTTCCTACACGTGAGGAAATCATGGCACAGTTTGCAAATGCAAAGTATTTCAGCAAGTTAGATGCATCATCAGGATTTTGGCAGATGAAATTGGATGAAGCAAGTTCAAGACTGTGCACGTTCAACAGTCCATTTGGCAGATACAGATTCCTAAGGTTACCATTTGGCATTGCCTCAGCTCCTGAAGTGTATCACAAAACTATCCATATGATCTATGAGTACCTGGAGGGAGTTGATACATCAATGGATGACATCATAGTATGGGGAACCATGAGAACTGAGCATGACGAGAGACTGAAAAAAGTGCTGGAATCAACAAGGAAAACAAACCTGAAGCTGAATAGAGAGAAATGCCAGCTCAGGGTGAAAGAACTGACATTCGTGGGAGATATCCTTAGCAGTGAGGGCATCAGACCAGATCCCAGAAAGGTGTCCGCCATTGAGAATATGCCAAAGCCACAATGCAAAAAGGATGTGCAGAGGTTTAATGGAATGATCAACTATATGGGTAAATTCATATCCAACCTCTCAGAAAAGATGGCGCCACTGAGAAGACTAACTGAAAAGAACATAGAATGGGAGTGGAATCATGAGCATGAGAAGTCATGGAGCGATCTAAAGAAACTGCTCACAGAGGAGCCAGTTCTGAGGTTTTATGACCCAGCGAGACCCATCAAGGTATCATCAGATGCATCACAGAGTGGGCTCGGTGCCGTTCTTCTGCAAAAATATGACTACTGTCAACCTATTGCATATGCATCACGCTCAATGACAGACGCGGAGACGCGATATGCTCAAATAGAAAAGGAGCTGCTCAGCATCACATACGCCTGTGAAAGATTTCACCAGTTTGTGGCAGGACAAGCAATCAGTGTAGCGACTGACCATAAGCCCTTGATTGCATTGTTCCAAAAGCCACTAAATAGTTGTCCGCTTAGAATACAAAGGATGATGATCAGGCTGCAACGCTATACACTGAATGTTGCGTACACACCGGGTAAGCTGATGTATACAGCAGACACGTTGTCCAGAGCGGTTGACCCAAGTGAGCCCGCAAACACCAAAATGGATGAAAAAGTGAACGCCTACGTGGACATGATCACATAGCAGATGCAAAAATGGAGCTCATAAAGACTGAGACAAACAAAGATGAAACAATGAGACGACTGAGGAAAAGCATCTTGGATGGATGGCCCAATATGAAGCAAGACTGCTCACCTGACATGGCAGAGTACTGGAACTGCAGGGTGGAACTATCAGTGGTCGAAGACATCATCTACAAAGGAAGTAAAATAGTCATCCCAAAGAGTCTGAGAAAAGAGATGCTAAAAAGGATCCATGGAGGATATCTGGGAATCGAAAAGTGTAAGAAAAGAGCATGAGAGGTGATGTACTGGCCACGAATCAACCAAGATGTGACAAATGAGGTGTCAAACTGCACAATATGCCTGAAATATCGAGCAAGCAATCCGGTAGAACCACTAAAGCCACACCCAGCGCCAGACAGACCTTACCAGAAGGTAGGCGCTGACCTATTCGTATGTCAAGGGAAGGACTATCTTGTAGTCACAGACTATTACTCCCTGTATCCAGAGGTTTGTAGACTGTACACCACCACTGCAGATGCTGTGATAAGATGTATGAAAGCCATATTCTCCAGACATGGCGTGGCAAGCGAGGTCTTCACAGACAACGGACCCCAGTTTTACAATGGAAGTTTCCGACACTTTGCCAAAGAGTGGGACTTTGTCCACACAACGTCAAGTCCTCACTTTCCACAGTCCAATGGACTAGTGGAAAAATCGGTCCAGACAGTGAAAAGACTGATGTACAAGGCAAAAGACAGTGAAACTGACTTCTACCAAAGCATGCTTGTATACCGCACAACGCCGCTCGAGTGTGGTATGTCACCAGCCCAACTCCTTATGGGACGTCGGCTAAGGTCAAACCTACCCATCCCGGAGAACCTCCTGAAAACAAAAGAGGGGGAGAAAGTGAGGAAGTTCAAAGAGCAACAGAAAGAAAAGCAAAAGTACTACTATGACAGAGGAACACAAAACCTACCTGAACTCCACACTGGTGACCAAGTAAGGTTCAAAGACAAAACAAACATATGGACTCAGAAGGGAACTGTCCTGAGTGAAGTTCAACCAAGATCATACACCATTCAGACAGATGAGGGTGCTGTTCTGAGAAGAAATCGTCGAGATCTTCTCATGGGACCAGCCACAGCAAGTCAAAAGACTGATACTGTTGAACAACCTGATCACACAGCAGGTCAAAAGACTGATACTTGTTGAACAACCTGATCACACAGCTGAGAAACCATCACCTGAGGCAACAACTCAGATTCAAGGACAATCAATCAGAAAATCCTCAAGACACGTGAAGCCTCCTGAGAGACTCATTGAGCAAATTTAAGGACTATTGTTATAGAAGGAAGTAATGTTATCTTATTCTTTCTTCAAGTTCTAGTGTATTTACATATTTCATGTGAACACACAAAGCAAGGTTAAAAAACCTTGATCATGATAATGATAATGTTAGTTCATTAAGTGTTACAGTTAAAATGCAGATTAATACAAAGAAAACATGTTGTTAGTTAAAAGTAAAATACTTTTGTTTTAAAAAAAGGAGATGTAATGATATCAGCAAATAGTGATGGTATTTGCCTGTTTGATTATGATGCCTTACCAGCATGTTTGCATGTATTGATTACTTATGCCTGACCAGCAGAGGTCATGTGAGAGACAAGCAGTGGAGTTTAGTTTCAGTTTCGTTCTAGATGGATCACTAGCATGGTGTCTCCTGCAATGCTGTATAAAGAGTTGAACAGACTTTAGATTAAAAGACATTCTCTTTCATAAATGTCTCGTCATTGAACCCACAAAGAAATCAATACAGCCGCCTGTACATAAGTCCGGTGTCCAGAACCCAGGGGCGTGGGAGCGATTTGAACTGCTCACAAACAGTCAGAGACATAACTGACTGGGCGCACGCAGCAACCCCACACCACCCCCTACAGAAATGGTGACCACGGCAGGACACTGGCAGCAGGGTTGCAATACAGTAGACAATGGTTCGGATGAGTGAACCATGATGGAGGAAAGGATTTCTGATTATGCGTTCAGCAAGGTGAATATCACTAAGAAGTGGATCACCACTCTGTTAAAGACTGGGCGCCAGGTAGATGCAGCAGCTAAGTGGACAGAGGGAAAGGAACACAAGAAGTCCTTAGAAAAGGCAGTTTGGCTGATGTGTTTTAAAAAGCAGGTCCAGCTTTTGGACAGGCTCGTGTGCAGCACAGGCAGTCGAGTTAAAGGAGTCAGCCCTGGAGATCCAGGATAAGGCTCTTGCCGGGGAAAAGTTATTAGTAGTTTTGCAGGCTCTGAATCAGGAGAGAGTGCATTTAGTGGGAGAACACAAGGCCCAGTTGGAATACCTATGGTGCCAAGTCACCGAGGCCAAGGGAAATGAGTTAAGGTTGCGGGAGAAGAATGCCCGCTTGGCAAGGCAGATTAGGGAGCAGGAAGAGAAAGTATAGGAGGTAAAGGCAGCGTATAAGCTAACGAGCGAGCAGGGGTTTGAGGAGGCAGACCACGGCCCCTGTAAAGAGAGGATAGAAAATCTGAGCCGGGCTCTCTGGAAGGCAAAAGGCATGGTATGCCTCATAAGCCCAAAGGAAGGCCAGGCAGAATCTATGGGGAACGAGGGGAGGACAGTTCCAACGTCACCGGTAGTGTCTAGGGATGACCCGGTTGAGAGAGAGGAGAACTCACGACCACCACCCATAGCGCCAAGTTTCAGCAAGGTTTGGCAGCAAGGGGGGGTGGAACCCAGGGTGGAGACCAGAGTGGAGCCAGAGGTGGAGGCGGAGGTAGAACAAACCCCGCCAGAGTGGTCGGAACCGGGACCGATGTGCCCAGCACGCCATCGGAGGTTCGGCCCACCCGCCAATGGCGACATTGAGGGACGCCTCCAAAACCAGTTCGTATTACCCTTTAACATCCAACAGCTTAGGGCGATGGTCAACCATCTCCCGAGGCTCTCCGAAAAGGGAGACCGCTCGATCCACTTCAGGGAAGTAGAGAAAACAGCCAGCGTCAACGACTACGATGACGCTGAGAAGGCCAAAATGCTGCTATTCTCCCTGGAGAGTAGTCTCCTCCAATTCCTCTCTCTCGAGTGCAAAGGAGGGCAATGCGGGTATGAGGAGCTTACAGATGCGGTTCTGAAGACCATGGGGATGGATGAGGGAAGCCCTTTCTCCCGTGTGGAGAAGGCAATCCAGCTCTCAGTGGGAACCCCGCAGGCTTTTGCGGACCGGCTGTGGCCGGTGTACCAGAGGGCCTGTCAGGGGATGCCGGACCGGGGGTTCCTGAACGGGGATGCCCTGACGGATTGGCTCCGTTGCCTGGTGGCAAACAGCTTGCCACAGGTCCGGGCCAAGGGAGAAGCCTGGTTCGACCCCAAAAATCCGCAGACCACCGAACTTACGGTAATTGGGCAGCTCACTCTGGCTTACAAAAACGGTAGGGGAGCCGATGCACACCCACCCAAGGGAAAGGTGCATGAGGTAAAGCCCGGACCGAGTAGGAAAGAGTGGCACCAGGAAGGGAGTAACCCCCCCAACACCAAGACCAATTGTTACGGGCGTGGGAAGGATGGTCACTGGCGGAAGGAGTGCAAAAACCCTTGGAAAGATAACAAGGGAAAGCATTCCACAGCCCCAGCCCAAAGGGCGGGGGCAGGGATCCCTTCTGCAGAGGTCGAGTCACTTTTGGACACAATGAGGTCCTTATTGACTGGCCAGGGGAGAATAGCAGCCGCCACCGGTGCTCTCACCCTGTCCGCCCCATCCAACCCACAGCCGTGACTAGAGCCAGCACAGCCAGTTTATCTGTGTTCTCTCTGATATGATGAGTGGAAAAGACCATTTTTGGAGATGGAGGTGGAGAAGGTGACGAGGACCGAGCTGTTAGACACGGGGGCATCATGCACCGTGGTCTACTCAGCTAACCCAACCACCTCACCTCTCTCCAGCGGGGTCCCATGCATTCTCTTGGGGTTCACGGGTAGGGAACAGGCTGGCTCGTTTTCTATCCTGCTCGCCACTCGGTTAGGACCACTCCTCTCCAAGTGGACCTGTGTCCTGATGAAATGGGACGTGGAGGGTGGAAGAGGGGTCCTGGGAGCCGACTTCATCGTGGGCCATGGGATCCTAGTGGATTTAAGGCATCACTGCCTTTGGGGGGGCAGGCAAAGTAAAGAACGGAGAGATCGTAGTAATCCCGGGAAAGGAAGGGAAGGGGACCCTCTGCACCATGAAGCCCAAAGAGGATTATAACCTCGGGCTCATGGTCAGCAACATGTTCCAGGCATTTGTGCAGGCCCACCTGGCCGCATTTGCCACTCACAAGCATGACTGCGGGAGGGTCACAGGGTTTGAGGTCAGCATAGTCGGGGACCCCATGGCCCGACCACAGAAACAGTATAACTTCCCCAGGGAAGCACAACCAGACATGGAAGCAGCCATGTCCTCGTTAGTGCAGCAGGGAGTTCTGAGACCGATAGTTACCCACGTGAATTCTCCATTATGGCCAGTTAGAAAGCCGGACAATTCCTGGAGGGCCACGGTGGACTATCGAGTGCTCAATAGTAACATCCCAGCCTGCGCACCCACAGTAGCAGCAGTTGCCGACCTGATCGAAAGTGTCCCAGCATCCGCGACAACTTTCACGGTTTTGGATATTTCAAATGGGTTTTGGTCCATCCCTGTAAGGAGGGAGGATCAGTACAAGTTTGCCTTTACATTTAAAGGGCAACAGTACACGTGGAATTGTTTGCCTCAGGGCTTCAACAACAGCCCCAGTATTTTCCATCAGTGCACGGCCAACAGTTTGAAGGATTTTAGCCAGCCCAGACAATTGGTCCAATATGTGAATGACCTGCTCCTGTTCACTGATTCGAAAGAGGAGCATGGCCCGCTATTGGCCGAACTGCTGGAGCTGTTAGGGCAGAAGGGTTTCAAAGTAAATCCCAAGAAAGCAGGAGGTGAAATTCCTCGGTCTGACCGTGCGCGCTGGAGAGAGGGCCATAGATAAGGCTAGGAGGGAGGCGGTGCAAGAAATACCGGTCCCTAACACAGTAACGGGTGTGAGGTCGTTTCTAGGGTTAACCGGGTACTGTAGAGATTTCATTGAGGACTATGCAGCCACCGCAGCCCCTCTGCTCCGACTCCTACACAAGGGAGTGGAGTGGCTTTGGGATGAGGGCTGCCAGGCAGCATTTGTCAGGCTCAAGAAAGACTTGCAGACCGCACCAGCTCTAGGGGCCAAAGATGGAGGGAAAGAGTTTTTCCTGGAGGTAGCAGCCAGCGGGGACAGCCTGAGTGCTGTGCTGCTCCAAGAGCGGCACGGCCGGCTGCGGCCGGTGGTCTACTCCTCCAGGATACTCACTGATGTGGAAAGGAGCTATTCCAACTGTGAGCGGCACCTTTTGGCCACACATTGGGCTGTGAAAAGATCACTGATCTTCACAAGCACCTCTCCCATCACCCTCCTCACCCATCACACGCCCACCCAGAAGCTTCTGGATGGGAGGATCAAAGATGGAACAGTGAGCAGTGCCCGCACTGCCCGCTGGACCTTGCTCCTCTCACAGATGGATCTGAAGGTGAAGGGTCTCTGCGAGCCAAAGCTCGCAGCCAACCTGGTATATCCTGGGACTGCCCACCGGTGTTCCATTGAAGGGGTTTTGGAAGTAAACATAGGTTTACGGGCCGGGATACATCCCACAGGCCGCGAGATCTATGTAGACGGTTCCAGCACGGTATCTGCTGGCGAGCGTCTCACGGGGTGTGAAGTTTATGACCCAGCGGCAAACATTGCCCTGGCGATTAAGCTCCCCAGCAGCATGAGCGCCCAGCAGGCTGAACTGTCCGCGGTGGTGTACGTTGTTACACACCCCAAAATCTTCCCCATCCCCTACACGATTTGCTCGGACAGCATGTTCACGTGCAATTCGTGTACAGAGTACCTGGCCATCTGGTCCTGCCGTGGATACACCTCCGCTGACGGGAGACCCCTCACAGTAAAGCCCCTGCTGGAAAAGATCCTGGCAGTAGTGGGGGAGGAAGGGGAGGTTTTCATTCACAAGGTGAATGCCCATTCCTCCACAGAACCCCGCGGCCAGGGTAACCAGCAGGCTGACTTGCACGCCAAGGAGGGTGCCCGCACAGGCACTTTCTGGGACCCATTTGGGTCCAGACCCATGGCGGTGGTCAGAGGTAGGGACGGGACCCAAGGGAGTGTAGGGGTATCATTAGCCCCAGACATTAAGACGGTCCAAGCCCAAGACCCCGTCCTAAAAGCAGTCCTCAGCGCAGTTGCTGAGGGAAAGGGAATAGAAGGTCCGTACGGCACAGTGACTCTCTCTGTTAAAGAGGGCATGCTGTTCCGGGGGGAACAGTGGGTTGTGCTGCAGCAGCACCAGATGGAATTCCTTCAACTGGCCCATGAGGGTCCAGGAGTGGGACACCCCGGGCCTGAGACCACCTGGCAGCGGGTGGAACAGGCGGGATGGTGGCCGGGACTCAGGGACGATGTCCGCGAGTTCTGTGCAGGCTGTCTTGTGTGCGCTGTGAATAACCCCGACCCCCACAAAAGGAAAGTACCTATGGGACACGTCAGGAGGGTAGAGGGACCATGGCAGTCGATACAGGTCGACTACATCGGGCCCCTGCCCATCGCCCAGGGAGGCTATAAGTATTGCCTAGTCCTGGTGGACGTGTTTACCTAATGGGTAGAGGCCTTTCCCTGCAGAACAGCCAATGCTCTGGGTACTGCCAGGATCCTGGTCTGGGAAGTGTTCTCGTGGTGAGGACTACCACAGTTGGTGGAGTCCGACCAAGGGAGTCACTTTACCGGACAGGTGATGCAGAATACCCTTATGCTGTTAGGCATTGAGGGGAAATGACACGTGGCCCACAACCCCCAGTCATCCGGGATTGTGGAACGCATGAATCGGACCTTGAAGGAAAGGTTAAGGAAGGAGATGGTGGACTCACCCCGTAAATGGGCCGAAGTCCTACCGTTGGTGTTGATGGGGATCCGGGCCAGCCAATCTAAAAGCACTGGGTATTCCCCGTACGAGCCGATGACCGGCAGGGTTATGCGGACCCCCACCCATGTACTAGCCCCGGCGCTCATGGACGGTCAGCTCAGAGTGGTAAACCTGGACAGGTTCACCCAAAACCTCTTTGAGCACCTGAAGCAGGTCCATGAGCAGGCGGCTGGGAACATGGGAAGGCAGCATTGGAGTAACCGATTGCTTCTCGAGCCGAGAAAACACCACGAGTGGGATGTAGTAGATCAGGTCATGGTAAGAAACTATGCCCAAGTAGGGAGTTTGGAACCATTGTACATGGGCCCTACAGTATTGTAGATAAAGCCAGCCCCATGGTATACGCCGTGAAGATGCCCCGGCATACAAAATGGTTTCATATCAACCAGTGTAAGCTGTTTACACCTGAAAGGGGAAAACAGCCAGTTGGGAAAAGGTCTGAGGATAAAGATCCTCAGCCTGCAGCAGGAGCGAGTTCACAGACTGCACAAGCAGGCGCTGTGGCTTGCTTGAAGGGATGGGGCCATCCCACCCATCGATTGGGACACTCCCCCGTTCTTCTGGGATCCAGACGAGGGGGAGGGACCTGAGAGCAAAAACCCCGCCCCTAACCCTGGTGTAGAAAGGGAGGCACCTGAGGGCAAAAACCCCGCCCCTAACCCAGGTGTAGAGAGAGAGGGACCTGAGGTCGAAAACACCGCCCTGGACCCAGCCATGGGACCTGGGGGCGGAGACTCACAGCTCGCAGCAGCAGGCTGCGAAAGGTTGCCTGCCCCCAGTCCAGGTTCGGGAGGGGTCAAGCCTGAGGGAGCAGCGGTTCGGGTTAAAGGCCCAGCGGCCTAGAAAGCCCCACCCGTCAAGGCCCTCAGAAGGTCCCCATGGACGCCCCAGCCGAGAAAGCCATGGTCACCAGCCCTCCAGTTACCAAGGGCCGCCCCTCGAGCCAGGGAAATGTTCAAGGACAGAGGTCCTCAGCCAGCAGCCATGGGCTGCGAGGGACCAACAGGGAAGGACGGTGCGGTCACGCCGGGGGTGGCAGTGAGCCGCAGTCCAACCAGGGAGTAGCCTGACCGCCCGGAGACGGGCGTCGGATGTATATTTTTAGTTTAAGTTTTGGTTAGTGTTTATTGTTAAGTTTAATTATTTGGCTTAAGCTTGGGTGTTTTAGTTTAAGTTAAACAAGGTGATGGGTAGTTTTAAGTAAGCAGTCTGCTAAGAGTGTGTATATTTGGGGTCGAGGTCGCGGGACCCGACTGTGCTTCACCAAGCCAGAGAATCTCTTGGGGACCTGGCTGCATGTTTTTGTATCTTTTTGCAGAACGACGTTCAGGATGAAAGGGGTCGTGATCCTATTCGCCCTGATTGGGATGAGTGTGGGAAGACGAGGTGACGTCCAGGACTCCTACATCTACGGGTGCTCGGGAGACAAGGCGCCCACAGCGATCGATGGAAGCGGTGAAAGGGATGCGGAGGAGACCGCCGTCTACGTCCATGAGGGAAGGTGGCCAGGATGGCTGGGGTCCAATTCATCTCAGTACTCCAGCCAAACCGGATTCACGTTCGGGGAAACCTCCCTCCTGTGCCTCAGGGTATGGGTCGTTACCACGAGGGTCAGCATCACCGTTGGAAAGCGAATATGTTTAATGTGTAAAGGACACATTCCACTGGATAGGTGGTGGTGGCTCAGGAAGGTGAGCAAAGACATGAGGAACCCTGAAGTCGAGTGGGAACGGTTGGGGTACAAAACCCACCGGACAGTTACAGGGACTCATGGAGGATTAACTGTGTGTTGGGACAAGTGGTGGGAACCGGACAAAGGAATTTATATCTGTATGTGGGGGTCAGAGGAGGTCTGCCCTGCAGGCATATCCATCGTTTTCCACCGGCAGGGGCACGACACCGGGGAGGGGATGAAGTGGGATACCAGCCTGAAGGTGTGTGCAGTCCCATATACCCCGATCCCAGTCAATGCCACTGAGCTTGTGCCCCGCCCACGGCACAGGTGGCGAGGTTACCCAGGGAAGGTTGCCCCAGCACCACCAAGGGACCAGGGAATGGGTTGGTACTAGTCCCTACCGATCAGGTGCTGTACCAGGCGGTACACTACGCGGTAGCCTCCGTGATTTTAAATCTCACCGAGGTGCATTTGCCGGAGTGGTGTCCCAAACAAACAGAGCAGCTATACCAGGCCCTATTAAAGGACATGTTCAAGAAGTTTTACAAGTTCGATTTCGCCCACGTGAACAAAACCGAACTCTATACCACACACCGAGAGTTTTGGGTAATGCAGGGAGGCAAAGAAGGGGTGTTTGGAATGATGTTTTTACTACGTTTAATACTGGGTCCTCTGTCATCAACAGTTTAGATGACATAGAGCTACAGACCCAGATAAACGGTTTAAAAACACAGTTAGAGGAAATATTACTGGATGAGAACAAGGTAGTGGGCTCAGAGTTGCATGAGGACCAGGCCATGATGGTCTATTTAAAAGAAATCATAGCGGAGTTGGAAAAGCACGCAAAGACGGTAAATGCTCTCATAAGGGAGGATAGAAATGCTTCTGACCAGGCTATGCAGAATGAGGTGTGCGTGTTATATGGGGCGTGGTTACTGGGCGAGGGCCGCAGTAATCTGGAGGATTTAAAACAGGGTTTGATCCCCTCCTGGATTAGCAACAAGCACTTCGCAGCCCTCCACCCATTTGAGAATGCATTAAGCCCATGCCAACTCTGGCTAGCCTCCGAAGCCTACCCAGTCCCCGTGGATTGTGGGCGGTCCAACCACACAATCATGGGAGTAGTAGTTAGAATGTCGGTCATGGGTAGGACAGCCCGACCCACACCGGTATACAGGGTTGAGAACATTGGAGTCATTCAAGGGGGTGCACACATTCGTTTCACAGCAGTCCCGCCTTACATCATAAAGTGGGAGCATGCTATGACAGGTACTGACCTCTCAGGGTGCCGGAGCCAGAGAGCACACATAATCCTGTGTCCCCAGCACTTGAATGCCTGTTCAAAACCGCAGTGTGGGTTCAGAGCTGCTGGCGTGAAACCTATAAATTGTACCATGGAGGCAATGACACAAGGCCATTTTCCCCCGCAGGTAGCATATATAGGAGATGGGACATATTGTGTCACCACCGGCGCGTCCCACTACCAGCATGGACAGCATAGCTGGTGTCCGGTTAGTGACAGCAGCTTCTGTTTTAAACCCGAGGCAGAAGTTCAAGTGGCCCAGGAGTGAATTGTCCCCATTCCTGAACCCTCCACTATTCACCTCACTGTGAAGGAGAATTTTACGGATTTGCAGAAGTACGTAACCCACTTTGGCTACAAAATTCCCCCTCTCCCGGAACACCTTACCAAAATACTCAAAGCCATTATAGTTTCGCAGAAAATTTTTTATACTCTAGAGCAGAAAACAGTAGAGATAGGGACTAAAATATTGGATATTGTGATTCCACCCTAGTGGGACATTTTCAATAACATAGAGGTCCCTTCGTGGATCAAACTGGCTTCCCACATTCTTGTTGTTTGCCAGTTAGGGACAGTGTTGTGTCTAGTTTGCATTCAATGTAAGGGAAAAGGTCAGTTGTTAGAATTCTGTAACCAGAAGATCTGGAAGGAACAAATGTAAAGGTGGAGGGAGATGGTGTTTTGTTATATTAATAAAGGTTTTTCTGTTGTTTTTTTGCGATGCTTTTAATAAAGATGTATGTGTACCAAGTGGTGCAGGGGTGTTGGACCCCTCCATGCTTGGATGTGTGTAAAGTCTGTAATTTACTCTCTGTATGCTGATGTACACTACATTTTTGCGGAATGAGAAGTGCATGTGTCGTGGGTACATTTGATAGGTAATTACAGGGGAAGGCTGACTATGGAGGGTTAGAAAATGTTTTGCTCACCTTGTAAAAGTATGATACTTCAAGCAAGTTTTAGTATCACAGGGAGGAGTGTACGATTCACAAAATTTCTACATTTCCCCAAAGGTTATTGTTAATAAAAGGGACCCTGCATGGACATTTTAATGAAAAGGGTTACCCAAGATGGCATCTGCACCTCGTGGCCAAAAGCCTGCAAGATGTTAAAAGCTTGGACTCTGGGGCACAAGCAGCTTTTTGGGGAATCAAAACCCAGGCTGCCATCTCTGTGAAGAGAGACTTTTGTGTTTTGAAAGCAGACAGGACTTTGAATTATGCATTAAGTCAAATCGGAGATAGATCAAAACCAGTGAGGCCTATACTTAAGGCCATCAAGTTGTTTGCATAAATAATCGGAAACAGCTTAGGGAAGCCATCGAAGCTGGGCAGGCCGATTAAGGTGTATTAATAACAAAAGCAAATCAGGAATCGGGCCAGTAGGTGCGATTACTGGCCACCTAAAAACAGTTAGTTTAAATTGCTGCAATTATTTAAACTAGCCTGCCAAGATTAGGACAAAGAACCAACCTGATTTGGCACACAGATAAGGGCCGTCCGAAGGAGTATAATTGTAGGCCCACTGGCAACCTTCTCGCTCTGCTCTCTGCCCTTGCTCCTGGCTCCTGCTCCAGCCCGTCGCCCTCATGGCTATTGCTCTTCCCCCATCCCGCGCTTACCGCCTGGCCACTGCCCGTGCCTTCCCCATTCCATCAGGGATGCCCGGCATTGTGCCAGGCGGACACGGACAAACCAGGCCAGGCGAGGTGGGACGCGACGAGGCGAGGTGGTGAAGAAGACGAATGGAAAGATGATTGAAGAAAAGCTTCGAATTGTAAAGTCCGCGCCTCAATAATACACGGACTTCAGGAGAACAGTTTAACAGGTCCTTTACTGAACAAGGGGCAGCTTGAAACTGAAAATACAGAAGCCTGCTAGGGCCTTTTATACAGGGGTGGTCACTGCCGGTACTGCAGTCTAAGACCGGTTATTCCCTTAAAGGTACATACTCAACAATTCCTCCCCTTTTAGATAAACAGTACATAACATTCATTTAACAACTAAATAATAACTAACTACAATAACAATTTTCTCAGTAATATATACATCAACTGAAATAGTCATTTATAAGTTCAGTCTTTGAGGAGGCTTCCTGATCCGGACTGGATAGCGCCTTTCTCGAGTATTCTGTTCTGGCGGTGGAGTCAATTCTGGCTCATTGTCATTGGTTGGTTCGTCAGCTTCCAATACCCCTGCTTCTGAGGTAGACGCAATCTGTACTTCGGGCTCATTACCAGGTGCACATGCTTGTGGTACAGGTTTGGCTTGTTCCTGTGACTCTAGAATCTGGTCAGCATGGCGTCTCACGATGCTCTCTCCAACGCCCACTGTGTACATTAGTGGTCCCTGCTGTGTGCATATCGTGCCTGGCTGCGATTTTTCTGTTCGGTAGTCGCGGGCCAAGACTGGTTGCCCTATCTTGAAGCTCCTGGTTGGCTTCTCATTTATGTGCTGGAACTGCTTATCCTCAACATCTCATCTTATGTTTGGTTTGAGCAAATCCAAACGACATCTTAGTCTCCGGTTGAAAAACAGTACGGCTGGAGTTTGGTTGGTTACTGCATGTGTCACATTCCGGTAAGCAAACAGGAAGTTATCCACAATAACAACAGAAAATGCTGGAAAAACTCAGCAAGTCAGGCAACATCCGTGGAGAGAAATTTGAGTTGACGTTTCAGGTTTGACCCTTCTTCAAGAAGGGTCAAACCCGAAACGTCAACTCAAACTTCTCTCCACGGATGTTGCCTGACTTGCTGAGTTTTTCCAGCATTTTCTGTTGTTATTTCGGATTTCCAACATCTGCAGTATTTTGCTATCGTACAGGAAGTTATCCACCTTGTGTTGCAGTGGTATGTCGTCATTATACATTGCCTTTATGGCCTTTTTAAAGGTCTGAACAAACCTCTCAGCCAATCCATTTGTGGCTGGATGATATGGGGTAGATGTGTAATGTTTCACCCCATTATTCTTCAGGAACCTCCGGAAATCCTCAGACACAAACTGTGGGCCATTGTCAGAACAAATCTGTTCTGGCAACCTATTCCTGGCGAAAATGGTTCTTAGGACTGCAATAGTTTTCTCCGTGGTGGTGGAGGACATTTTAATGACCTCTGGCCATTTCGAATGGGCGTCCACAGCAATTAGAAACATTGAGTCCATAAATGGACCAGCGAAATCAATGTGTACCCATTGCCATGGAGATGAGGGCCACTCCCATGGATGTAGCGGGGCCTGTGGTGGAGCGTAATGGACCTTCTGGCATCCTATGCATCTCTTGGTCATATCCTCGATTTCTTTATCGATTCCCAGCCACCACACAAACGCCCTGGCTAGGCTCTTCATTTTTACCCCTCCTAGATGACCCTCGTGAAGCTCATTGAGTACTCTATCTCTCAACTTGGGTGGAATTACAACTCGGGATCCACACATCAAGGTTCCCCGGCACACTGACAGCTGTTCCCTCCTTGGCGAGAATGCTGGCAACAGTGAGTCGCCATATGCTGGCCATCCCTTCACCGTCAAATCATAGACCTGAGAGGGTGTTGGGTCATTTCGGGTTTCCTTCTCAATACTTGCGTTTGTAACAGGCAAACATTCGACTGTGGTCGCATGGAATATCTCCACAGGGTCCACTGCAGGTGCTTCTTCCGCCATAGGCAACGGTAGGCGTGACAGCCCATCAGCGTTTCCATGTTGTTTCGTACCTTTGTACTCTATGTCATACTGATGTGCCCCTCGAAAAAGTGACCATCTTTGCAGCCGTTGTGCCATCATCACCGGAACGCCCTTCTTTGGGTTAAAAATTGAGACCAGGGGTTGATGATCAGTCAGTAGGGTGAATTTCTGCCCGTGCAGATAGTGATTGAACTTCTTCACCTCCCACACCAGGCTGAGGGCTTCCCTGTCAATCTGGGCGTAGTTACGCTCGGCTGAGGTTAGCGAGCGCGATGCAAAGGCTATTGGCCTCTCTGAACCATCACGGAATTTGTGTGACAGCACCGCTCCAATGCCATAAGGTGACGCATCACATGCCAACCGAATCGGTAGTGTTGGCTTGTAGTGGGCCAATACTTCTTTTGAAGTGATTTGGCATTTACATTCCTGAAAGGCACGCTTACACTCATCACTCCATTTCCATGTTACACCAGTTTGAAGGAGGGAGTTCAGTGGGTGCAGAATTGTAGATAAATACGGCAAGAACTTATGGTAGTAGTTCACCAACCCGAGGAACGACCTCAGTTGCGACACATTTTCTGGTGCTGGAGCCTTGACTACAGCCTCAATCTTGTCCGGCAACTTATACAACCCTTCCTCATCAATCATGTGGCTACAATACGAGACTTGTCTCCTGAAGAACTCGTATTTGGGACGGTTGGCTCGTAGCCCATATTCCTGCAATCTCGTGAGCACCTGTTCCAGGTTTGCAAGGTGTTCACTGTCATTTTCGCCCGTAACCAGGATGTCATCCAAATAACACTGGGTCCCCGGGATCCCTTGCAGGACTTGTTCCATTGCCCTCTGCCACATAGCCGGGGCCGATGCTACCCCAAATACCAGTCGATTGTACTGGTAAAGGCCTTTGTGAGTGTTTATCGTGAGGTATTTCCTAGATGCTTCGTCCACCTCCATTTGTAGTTACGCTTGAGCCAGGTCAATCTTTGTAAAACGTTTCCCTCCAGATAGCGAGGTGAAAATATCTTCTATCCGCGGAAGCGGATACTGTACTGTGTGCAGGACTGTGTTCCCAGTCACCTTGAAGTCCCCACAGATGTGAACCTTCCTTGGCTCCCCAGGCGTGCTGCTCAATGCTTTCTTCATTACAGGAACGATGGGTGTGGCCCACTCGCTCCAGTCCACCTTAGACAGCACCCCCGAACGCTCCAGACTCTCCAGTTCAGCTTCCACAGCCGGGCGTATCGCGTATGGCACCGGTCTGGCCTTGAAAAATTTTGGGTTTGCGTTATCCTCAATCTTTATGGTTGCCTTTACTCCTTTTAGAGTCCCAAGTCCTTCTTGGAACACCTCTTCCGCGTCAGATAAAAATTTGTGACAGACGTCCATGTGCGACGTCATCATCTTTTTTGTCAGTCACAGCTAGTGCCAGAATGGAATGCCAATCCAATTATAGTCTTCGGATCCATTCACGTCCCAATAATGGTGCTCCTCCATCTCGTAGTATATACATGTATCGTTTCTGTGTTTCCTTTCTGTTATATTCAACTGGGGTAGACCTTTTGCCCCGTGTATGTCTTCAATACAATGGACGTGTCCTTTAAGGGTATGTGTGAAAATAGCCGCTCATAGTCTCGTCGATTCATGACAGTTAGGGCTGATCCTGTGTCCAATTCCATCTTCACTGGGGACCCTGCTATCATGAGGGTGACCCAAATGGTTCGGTGATCTTCTTTTGCGATCACATTGTGTAACTTTAAACAACTTAGTCGCCTGCTCCCGGAGTCCTTATCACTCTCCTGATCTTCTGAACTACTATCTGTCAGTTTCTTTACTTTCCTGTACTGTTCCTTAGTAGTTCTTGTCGTGTTGGTCTTCTTTCTCGACCTGCAGATTCTTGCTATATGTCCCATTTTCCCGCATTGCCTGCATATTTTGTCTTTAAACCAGCAGTCCTTCTGCTCATGAGTTGTTCTGCCGCAGCGATAGCACTTTTCGGCTCCATATGCCATTTCGTTAGCGCTGTATTCTTGTGGTTTCTGTTGTATTTCCGCAGCTCCCCGTGCTGCTGCTTCATAGGATACTGCCACGCTGAAAGCCTGTTCTAGCGTCAGGTCCTTTTTTGAAAGTAGTCGTTTCTGGGTTCCTTCACTCTGGAGCCCGCAGACAAACTTATCCCGTAAGGTGTCTGCCAGTCCTGCTCCGAACTGGCAGTGCTTCGATAACTTGCGTAGTTCCGTAAGATAGTCAGCATTGCTCTCATCTTTGTGCTGGTTGCTTTTATGGCACTTGAATCTTTCTGCTATCAGCAGTGGTGTAGGGCTTAGATGTTCCTGTAAGATATGAACAATCTCCTCAAAACTTTTCTCCATTGGTTTAGCTGGGGTAATTAAATTCCGCAATAGGCCATACATACTCGCACCCATGAGATTTAATAATACTGATGCCCTCTTTCCATCGGCCACCTCATTTGCCTTGCAGTATGTTGTATCCGTGTGTTAATGGAGACACGGAATGCAGGAGTTGGTGTAACAGGTGTTGACTGAACAAAGTCTGGAGGTGAACTAAAAGATACAAGATGCTATACAGGCTTATATACCCGAGTGGTCACTACCGGTATTACAGTACACAGGGGCTCTTAAAGGTACATACACTACAACCCCTCCCCTTTTAGATAATTAGTACATAACATTTTAAGTAATCATTAATTAACATGTTTACAAGAACAATAATCTACACATTTACGGCAGTTAATCAATTATAAGTCAGTCTCTCTGGAGGCTTCCTGACTCGGTCCGGATAACGCCTCGGTGGTGTAGTAGGTTTCGGTGGTGTAGTAGGTTCTTTTGGCAAGGTCGATTCGGCTTGAATGCCAGTGTCGGGTTCATCTGGTTCCAGTATCACCGGATCGGAGGTAGATATTATGGGTATCTCTGCTTCATCATTAGGCGTATAGAGTTGTGGTGTAGGTTGTCCCTTTTCGGATGACTCTATGATCTGGTCAGCATGGCGCCTTATTATGCTTTCTCCAATGTCCACGGTATACATCAGCGGTCCTAGTCGTGTGCAAATAGTTCCAGGCTGCCATTTTTCGGTACGGTAGTCCCGGGCCAAAACTTGTTGACCTATCTGGAAGGTTCTAGTTGGCCTTTCATTCATGCCTTGAAATTGCCGGTTCTCTATGTCCCTTCTGATGTATGGCTTGATCAAATCCAGCCGGCATCTTAGTCTTCTATTGAAAAACATCATGGCGGGAGTTTGTTTTGTAACCACATGTGTTGCATTCCTGTACGCAAACAAGAAGTTATCTACCTTATGTTGTAGATTTATGTCTTCATTACCCATGGCCTTTATGGCCTTCTTGAAGGTCTGGACAAACCTTTCAGCTAATCCATTGGTGGCGGGATGGTATGGGGCGGACGTGTAGTGATTAACCCCATTGTTTTTTAAGAACTTCCTGAATTCTTCGGACACAAATTGCGGTCCATTATCAGAACAGATCTGTTCCGGCAGCCCATTCCTGGCAAATATGGTCCTTAATACTGTGATGGTTTTTTCTGTGGTGGTGGAGGACATTTTTATTACCTCCGGCCACTTGGAGTGTGCATCAACCGCGATTAAGAACATTGAGTCCATAAATGGACCAGTAAAGTCGATATGTACCCTTTGCCATGGAGATGAGGGCCACTTCCATGGATGTAGAGGGGCTTGTGGTGGGGCATTTTGGACCTTCTGGCATCCTAGACAGCTCTTGATCATTTCTTCGATGTCTCCATCGATACCTGGCCACCACACAAACGCTCTGGCTAGGTTCTTCATTTTCACTCCACCCAGATGACCCTCGTGAAGCTCCTTTAGCACTTTATCCTGGAGTTTGGGTGCAATCACCACTCTGGATCCACACATCAAGGTTCCTCGGCACACTGACAGCTGTTCTCTTCTTTGCGAGAATGCTGGCAACAGTGGTTCGCCATGTGCTGGCCATCCCTTCACCGTTAAATAGTAGACTCGTGAGAGAGTCGGGTCATTTCTCGTTTCCTTTTCAATGGTAGAATTTGTTACTGGTAGACATTCCACTATGGTTGAGTGGAACATCTCCACTGGGTCCACTGTAAGTGCCTCTTCTACCGTTGGCAACGGTAGGCGCGATAAACCGTCAGCATTCCCATGCTGTTTTGATCCTTTGTATTCTATGTCATATTGGTGTGCCCCTAGGAAAAGGGACCACCTCTGTAGCCTTTGCGCTGTCATAATGGGAACGCCCTTTATAGGGTTGAATATGGAGACGAGGGGTTGATGGTCAGTCAACAAGGTAAATTATTGTCCGTGTAGGTAATGGTTGAATTTCTTCACTCCCCACACCAGGCTGAGTGCTTCCCTGTCAATCTGGGCATAGTTACGCTCAGCTGAGTTCAATGAGCGTGACGCAAAAGCTATCGGCCGCTCCGAGCCATCAGGGAATCTATGCGATAATACCGCTCCTACACCGTAAGGGGATGCATCGCACGCCAGTCTGATTGGCAGTGATGGGTTGTAATGAGCCAACACTTCCTTGGACGTGATCAAGCCTTTGCATTTATGGAAGGCACGTTTACAGTCTTCGCTCCATTTCCAAATTACTCCCGTTTGTAGCAGTGCGTTAAGAGGGTGCAGAACAGTTGACAAGTTCGGTAAAAATTTATGATAGTAATTTATCAATCCCTGGAACGACCTTAATTGTGAGACATTTTCAGGTGCTGGGGCTTTTATGACCGCTTCAATTTTTTCAGGTGACTTATGCAACCCTTCTTCGTTAATTATATGGCCACAATATGATATTTGTTTCTGGAAAAATTTGCACTTGGGGCGATTTGCTCGTAGGCCCCGTTCTCTCAGCCTAGTGAGCACCTGCTCCAAATTGGCAAGGTGCTCGTTGTCGTTTTCTCCTGTTACAAGGATGTCGTCTAGGTAGCATTGAGTCCCCGGAATACCTTGCAGGACTTGCTCCATAGCTCTTTGCCAGATAGCTGGAGCTGATGCTACTCCGAAAACCAGTCGATTGTACTAGCACAGGCCTTTGTGTGTGTTTATCGTGAGATACTTTTTAGAGGCCTCCTCAACCTCCATCTGTAGATATGCCTGTGCCAAGTCAATTTTGGTGAAACGTTTCCCTCCGGATAGTGAGGCGAAAATATCTTCTATCCTCGTGTACCATGTGAAGGAACGGGTTTACAGTCACCTTGAAGTCCCCACAGGTGCGAATTTTTCTCTGTTCTTCAGATTTATCATTATTCAACATTTTCTTCATGACCGGGACGATGGGTGTTGCCCACTCGCTCCAATCTACCTTGGATAACACGCCTGCCTTTTCCAAATTCTCCAGCTCCGCCTCGACTGCTGGACGAATTGCGTATGGCACCGGCCTTGCCTTAAAAAACTTGGGAATTGCCGCATCTTCTACTTTTACTGAGGCGGCGACGCCTTTCAAGGTTCCTAGTTCCTGTTGAAACACTTCTTTGGCGTTGGCCAAGATGTCTTTTAATCGTTCAGGTATGACGTCATCATCATTTTTTTTCTTACTGGTCACCGTCAGTGCCTGAATGGAGTGCCAGTCTAAACGTATCTTCCTGATCCATTCACGTCCCAACAGCGGTGGACCACCATCTTGCAGAATGTATAAATACAACTTCTGTATTTCCTTGCCGTTGTATACAACAGGCACCCTTATTTTCCCTCTGGGGTATACTTTCTGCCCCGTATATGTCTTCAAGATAATGGATGTGTCTTTCAAAGGTATATGCGGAAATAGCCGCTCGTAATCCCGTCGACTTAAGACGGTCAGAGCTGATCCTGTATCTAGCTCCATTTTAACTGGGGACCCTGCTATCGTGAGGGTAACCCAAATGGTCTGGTAATCTTCTTTGGCAATTACATTATGTAATTTGAGACAGCTTAGTCTCTTGTTTCCGGAGTCGCTATCGCTCTTCTGGTCTTCGGAGCTACTGTCCGTCATCATTTGTACCTTTCTGTACTTTTCTTTATTGATTTTTTTTCTGTCAGAGGATTTTTTGTTTCCAGATCGGCATACACGTGCAATGTGTCTCATCTTTCCGCATTGCCTACATGCTTTGTCCTTGAACCAGCAGTCCCTCTGGTCATGGGTGGATCTGGCGCAGCGATAACATCTCTCAAAACCCCATGTCATTTCATGGGTGCCGAAGTCCTGTGGCTTTTGCTGTATCTCTGCAGCTCCTCTTGCTGCTGCTTCGTATGATACAGCCACACTGAAAGCCTTGTCCAGTGTTAAATCTTCCTCAGAAAGTAGCCTTTTCTGTGTTCCTTCACTTAGGAGACCGCAGATGAATTTGTCTCGTAGAGAATCTGCCAGTCCTGCCCCGAATTCTTAATTCTTAATTCGGTGAGGTAATCAGCGTTACTTTCATTCTTGTGCTGATTCCTCCTGAAGAATTTGAATCGTTCCGCTATCAGCAGCGGTGTTGGGTTTAAGTGCTCCTGTAGGGTATCAACAATCTCCTTAAAATTCTTGTCCATCGGTTTGGCTGGAGTGATTAAGTTTCGTAACAGCCCGTATGTCCTTGCGCCCATCAGATTTAGAAGTACCGATGCCTTTTTATCATCCTCTACTTCATTCGCTGTGCAATATACCTCCACTCTTTCCACATATGTGGTCCAATCCTCTATATCACTATCGAAAGCAGTAATATTGCCTGTCTTAGGCATCCTGAAAATCAAAAATGGCGCCTCCCGCGCTTTTCTTTCTTCCGTGCCGAGAAAAAAATGGCGCCTCCCGCGCTTTCCCGCCGCTGCCACTGCTGACAACGCTGTTCTTCGCGGTTTTTATTTACACAGATATTTTTAATAGTTGGAGACTCGTTCCCGCCGGACTCTCTGGGACTTTTCCCTCCCTCTGCTTGGTCCGAACGCCGACCTGCTTTGCTGCGCCGGCCGTCTCCCGAGTGCTCCACCCTCCATCTCTGTTTGCCTCCGCCTTCCGACTCGCCGCTCGGCCCCGCTGCAGAGCCACCCGATCGAGCCCCAGCCCGCCGCCCAGGAAGGATTAGTGCAGTACCTGCCACCAGCCCGGCTAGCTGGTGAACTCACAGTTTTTAAAAAAAAAAAATTTATTCGACCTTCGTCTGAGGAATCGATCTCCTTGAGGTGCTGCCGAATTGCAGGTAAGTCCGTTTCCAATTCGTCGCCACTGTTGTATCCGTGTGTTAATGGAGACACGGAATGCAGGAGTTGGTGTAACAGGTGTTTACTGAACAAAGTCTGGAGGTGAACTAAAAGATACAAGACGCTATACAGACTTATATACCCGAGTGGTCACTACCGGTATTACAGTACACAGGGGCTCTTAAGGGTACATACACTACACAGTACACTTCAATTCTTTCCACATACGTGGTCCAGTCTTCTACCTCGTTGTCGAAAGCAGTGATACTGCCACTTTTCGGCATCTTGGGCGATTTAAAATGGCGCCTCCCGCTCTTTTGCTTCTTCCCCAATGGAATAAAATGGCGCCTCCTGCGCTTTTGCTTCTTCCCCAACGGGATAAAATGGCGCCTCCCGCGCTTTTGCTTCTTCCCCTTACTGCCACGCTGCTCCTAGCGTTCTATGGGGTAATGGCGGCGACCTGCAGCTTCGGCGCATCTCGCTTTCCTTCCCCCCCGTTTAGTTTCTCTCCACTGTCCTCTTCTCGAGCACCGACTGCACCCTGTGCGCTCCACCCTCTCTCTCTTGTTTTCTTTTCCCGGCGACGCTGCGCAGCCCGATTTGTAGAGCCGCTCGATCGAGCTTGAGCCCGCCGCAGTCCAGAAGGGTCAGTGCGCTACCTGCTACCAGAACGATTCGCTGGAACCACAGTCTCTCCCGCAATTCTCCAAACACCGATGGATTCTTTGGGCGGTTGCCCTTGGTCGACGCCCGTTGCTCAGACTATGACCTTCCAGGACCTTCCTTTCAGGCGAGATCCCCGTGAGATGATGCCACACTGCAGGTGAGTTCGAACTTACTCGTCGCCACTGTAAAGTCCGCGCCTCAATAATACACGGACTTCGGGAGCACAGTTTAACAGGTACTTTACTGAACAAGAGGCAGCTTGAAACTGAAACTACAGAAGCCTGCTAGGGATTTTTATACAGGGGTGGTCACTGCCGGTACTGCAGTATAAGAGCAGTTATTCCCTTAAAGGTACATACACAACACGAATAATCGGGCCTTCAGTCCAGCTGACCTGTGACTATCTTCATGCAAACTCCAACTGCCGGCCGAGGAAGAGGAACCATCATCCCTGCGAGGTCAAGCACCCAAGCAGAGACTTTAACTTTTGGGTACTTGTACCTGGACAATGCCCTTGCAGCACCCCGAGACCACGTGACGAAGGCAGGCTCCAGAGAGCACAAAGAGCGAACCCCAAACCCCACCGCTGTTTTGAATTCAGCAGATCTTTTGATTGGTGAGCATGAATTCTGGCCCCTCATAGTTTAATCTAGTTAGGTAGAGGGGGTGGGATAAGAATAAGGGGATTGTTAAGATAGTCGTTTTCCCTTGATGTGCCGTGTGTTCCCCATTCCCTGTATAAGTATAGTTATTTTGTATTTTGCCTGTAAAGTTTATACCAGTAACTTTTCATAAGATTGTGTTAATTTCTTCTTCAATAAAAATCTTGGTTTTGCTCACATCCAACCACCTGTCTACTCAAGTCTTTTCTGTGTCGCCACCTGTACCTAAGTCCAGTGTCTAGAACCCAGGGGCGTGGGAGCGATTTGAACCGCTCACAAACAGTCAGAGGCATAACTGACTGGGCGCACACGCCAACCCCACACCACCCCCTACACCACCCAACTGGACAATGGTGGAGAGATGTTGGAGAAGGGTGGAGTGGTCAACCGTGTCAAAGGCTGCAGACAAGTCAAGAAGGATGAGGAGGGATATTTTACCTTTGTCACAGTCACAAAGGATATCATTTGTGACTTTGATGAGAGCTGTTTCGGTACTGTGGCAAGGGCAGAAACCTGATTGGAGGGATTCAAACATGGAATTGCGGGAAAGATGGACACGGATTTGGGAAGCGACAACACATTCAACGACTTTGGAAAGGAAAGGGGGGTTGGAGCTGGGGCTATAGTTTGCAAGGACAGAGGGGTCAAGGGTTGTTTTTTTGAGGAGACGGTGATGATGGCAGATTTGAGGGTGAGGGTGACAGTACCTGAGGAGAGAGAACCATTAACAAAATGTCAGCCAACATGGGAGCCAGAAAAGGAAGTTGGGTGGTCAGCAGTTTCGTAGGAATCGGGTCGAGGGAGCAAGAAGTGGGTCTCATGGACAAGATAACTGCAGAGAGGTCATGAGGGGAGATCGGAGAGAAACTGGAGAAAGATGTGAGTTCAGGGCTAGGGCAGGGAGCAACCTTAGAGGAAGTTTGGCCCAGTGGACTAGGGGAAGGAAGGGAATTGGCAGATGAAGCTGAGCGGATGCTTTCAATCTTAGAGACAAAGAAGTCCATGAGCTCCTCACACTTGTTATCGGAGGTGAGGGTGGAGGAGATAGTGGAGAGGGGTTTAAGAAGATGGTTAGCAGTAGAGAATAGGAGCTGGGGATTATCTTTGCATTCCAGAATGATTCTGGAATAGTGAGCAATTTTGGCAGATGAGAGCAGGAACTGATAATGCTTTACGTGGTCCAGCCAGATCTGGCGGTGAATGGCTAAACTAGTTGACCGCCATATCTGTTCAAGTCTGAATGGGTGGAGAAACAAGCAGAAACAGTGGAGGGAAGAAGATTGGGAAGGGCTTTGTCAAATCAGGCAGAGAGGTGTATTTCAGAGGCTCTAAATGATATGTCAGCTAGTAATAACAGTGCTGGCACTCTAGCCTCTGAGTCAGAAGGTTGTGGATTCAAGCCCCACTCCAGAGACTTGAGCATATAACCCAAGCTGACACTTCAGTGCAGTACTGATGGAGTGCTGCACTGTTGGAGGTGCCGTCTTTCAGATAAGATGTTAAATTGAGGCCCTGTCTGCCCTTTCAGGTGGACGTACAATATCCCATGGCACTATTCAAAGAAGAACAGGGCAGTTTTCCTGGTGTCCTGCGCAATATTTTCCGCTCAACAAACACCTAAAACAGATATACCAAAGCAAAATACTGCAGGTGCTGGAAATCTGAAATAAAAAAAGAAAATGCTGGAAATACTCAGCAGGTCAAGTATCATCTGTGGAGAGAGAAACAGAGTTAATGTTTCAGGTCGATGACCCTTCCTCAGAACTGGAAAAAGCTGGAGATTGAAAAGGTTTTTAAGCAAGTGCAGGGGCAGGGAAAGGGGGGAGGGGAGGAAAGAACAAAAAGGAAGGTCGGTGAGACACTTTACAGGCTTCTGGACTCAACATAGTGTTCAACAATTTCAGACCATAACCTCTGCCCCATCTTTTTTTTTCCATATATTTATTTTTTCTTCTCCCTCCCACAAGGCAGCTGTCTTTCATTCTGCCAGTGCCATTTACACTTCATCTAGAGCCATCTTTTGTTTCTTAACTTGTCCCATTACCATCTCCTTTTGCCTTGCACCATCACCCCTTTTGTCTCTTAATCTCTCCTGCCTGCCATCCTATCACCGACCTTCCCTTTTGTTCTTTCCTCCCCTCCCCCCTTTCCCTGCCCCTGCACTTGCTTAAAAACCTGTTCCATTTCAAGCTATTTCCAGTTCTGACGAAGGGTCATCGTCCTGAACCGTTAACTCTGTTTCTCTCTCCACAGATGCTGCCTGACCTACTGAGTGTTTCCAGCATTTTCTGTTTTTCTACCTAAAACAGGTGATCTGGTCATTTATTTCATTCCTGTTTGTGGGAGTTTGCTCTGCGCAAATTGGCTGCCGCATTTCCTATTACAACAATGACTGCACTTCAAAAAAAAAGTACTTCATTGGTTGTAAAGCACTTTGGGACATCCTAAGGTGGTGAAAGTCATTATATAAATACAAGTCTTTCTTTATTTCTAATTTGTTGTATTGTATTTAATCATAAGTAACATTATAGAAATAGCATCACTTTTTTTGCCCTGACTAATAATACAAGTAAAATGTTCTTTTCTCCTTAGATCTGACAATACTCTACACCATTTACTGAAGCTGTGACTACGAGTCATGCCCAGCTGAACATGTTGCTCAATCAAATACTCCTATCTACTTCAATCTGACATTTTAACGCAGAATCCAAATGTGCCGGAACAAAAGTATATGGAAACAATATTTTCAAGAACTTTGGAGGAGAAATTCAGTATCGCCACGTTTGGGGCGTTATACTCGAGTGGGCACGGAATTTAGCGCCCGGCGCAAATTATCGCCACCTACTGTAAGATTCGCAATTTTCAGCAAAAATCACGCAAGAAAACTGGATAAAATTAAGACTGTTTATTGACCAAAGTAAGCTTGCACAGAAAAACCTTTGATAAAAGGGCATACAAAATGGCCGCCAGGCCCCGTGATCAGTTTATGAACCATTTTATTTCTGTTACTGCAAGCCAGACAGGCTTGTGGATTGAAGACAGTGAGCCCACGAAAGCCAATCTCTGGGAACCGAAACTCAGAGCAACAGCATACATATTCAATGGATTATAAGTACAGGATGGGGCCCATCAAGATATGGGCGGACAATGTAAAAACACTTATACCCATTTATCGTACAAAGGAAAAACCGTTTAGCAGCCATCAAGGAAAATGTCCGGACCGATCAATATGCGAACCGAGCCACGGTGACAATGCAAAAGACATTGAAAGACATTATCGGCCAGGAAGGCCAGTTTAAGTTATCACCGGCTCCGTTACAAGACAAAGCGCCCCTGCAGAGATTTCTGCCCGCCAAAATTAATACAAAGACAGGACTATGATTTGGCGGGAGATAAGACTGTCCCAAAAGAGTATAACTATGGATTGAAAGTCCATCTAAAAAACTTCGGACTCCGGGTTACTTGAACAACTTCTTCTTCACTGCCACGGCTTTCTTGTTGGGCGACTTCAGGCTTCCATTTTCTTCAAGAACTTTCTTCTACGAGGAACGAACGAAGGGCGGACGGTGCCCGGATCGGCGCCTCTTCCACTTCGGCAGATCGATGAAAACGTTTTCGTCTTTTTAAAGACGGACGGTTTCGGTAAAAGGACAACGTGGTCGGTGTTCAGCCAAACAAGGCTCGGCCACGACGAGAAGACGACGAGGGTGGCCCGGGTACTGGGGTCGGGAGATCATCGACGACCCAGGCCGACGGAGAAGAAACCCTCTGGAGAACCGGCGATCGATGCCACAAGATTCTCCCAAGTGCATAGCCTGCATCTGGGTCTGCTCCATGAACCCAAATTGACTTGGTGGATCTCAACCTTAACGAGCGCTCATCGAGGCTGGGTCTACCCCACCGCCTCGAGGGAGGAGAGAATATCGACTGCGCCAGAAGTTTCCAAATCCACGTGACGACGGAAAGCGGTGCCAAAAAGGCTGCGAACCCCCCTTTCTCGCGATTTCGAGAGTGGTGAGCATGATCCCAAGTTCCCCAGGTCGAAACTTAGTTTAGGTATAGGGGAGGGAGTTAAGGGAAATCGTAATGTGTTTCCCCTTTTTCGATGTGCCGTGTGTTCCCCATTTCCATAGAGTCAAGTTCATAAATTTGTGCATGATTGTAGTAACTTTAATCTGTGCCTATGATATGTATTTTGTAATGCTTCAAACTGTTTAAAAATAAAAGCATCCATTTCGTGCTATTCAACCTGGTCTATTGAGTTCTTTCTCTGCACTACTGTTCTCTGCACCTAAGTCCAAGGTCTAGAACCGTAGGGGGGAGTGGGTCGAACCACTCAAGGGTAATTATTGCACGAAGCCTGGCAGGAGACCAGAAAGAGCAAGAGAAACCCCCTACAGAAATGGCGACCGCGGCAGGACCTTGGCAGCAGGAAAGTAGTGTGTTAGATCAAGATCTGAATAGACGAAATGTGATGGATGAAAGAATAGCAGATTATGTTTTCGGAAAAGTCAACCTCACAAAACAATGGATATCTGATCTACTAAGGGATAGGCGCCCGCTAGACGCAGCCATCAAGTGGACAGCGGGTAGAGAGCATAAGAAATCTGTAGAAAAGGCGGTCTGGCTGATGTGCTACAAGAAGCAAGTCCAGCTTTTGGACCAGGTAGTTGCAGCACAGACAGTCCAGATCAACGGCTTGCTTAAAGGCGTGGAGGAAAAGGTTGCGGGAGGTCAAAAACTGATTGAATCGCTTGACGCGCTGAACCAGGAACGCCGCTCTGTAATTCGCTGCCACGAAACCCGGGTAGAATATTTAAAATGTCAGGTCGTGGAGGCCAAGGCCAGTGAAGGTAGAATGAGAGAGAGGTGTTCCCGTCTAGCCAAACAAGTAGATGCCCAAGAGGAAAAGCTCCTGGGAGCCAGGGCAGCATATAAAATGGCCATGGAGGATAGATCTGAGAACACCGACCACAGCACTTGCCGCCGGGAGCTAGAGGACCTGAGAAAGGCCCTAGCGAAGGCAAACGGGTTGGTGTGTCTCATAAATCCACCAGCGAGTCAGCTGTTGCTAGCCAAGGAATCCAAAAGACCGATTCCACAAGAGGCAGTTGGGGTACCAACCCCCGAACCTTCTGCGCCTCCTGCCTATGAGGAGTCTTGGACTCCGGGACAGGAGACGGAGACGGTAGAGGAAAAGAGCCCTGAGGTAGAGCAACCCCAGACAGTAGAGTCGGGGTCGGCGCCAATGTGTCCAACGAGACACCGGAGGATCGGTCCAAATGAAGAAAATGGCGATGACGGACCCCTTGAGAGTCAGATCATAATGCCTCATAGCGCACGACAGCTAAGAGAGATGATAAGTCACATCCCAAAACTCTCCGAGTCAGGAGATCCCTCCGTGCATTTCAGGGACGTGGAGCAGACCGCAGCAGTCAATGACTGCGACGGGGTTGAACAGTCTAAAATGCTGCTGTTCTCCCTGGACAGTTCGCTCCTCCAGTGTCTCCCTGACGAGAGCAAGAGAGGGCACAGGGACTATGAGTTGCTACGGGATGAGATTCTGGAGATCATGGGAGAGGGGGACGGAACTCCGTTCCTCCGTTTAGAAAAGACAGTGCAGCTAGAGGGAGAACCCCCACGGGTTTTCGCCGACAGGTTGTGGCCAGTGTATCGGCGCAGCTGCCCGGGCGGGCCGGCCCGGGCCGGGCTGGATGGCGAACAAAGGGCTCACTGGCTTCGGTGCCTGGTAGCAGGTTGCCTGCCAGTAGTGAAGGAACAGGCCAAAGCATGGTTTGACCCCACTAACGCCCGCTCCACGGAGGAAGTAGTACTAGATCAGCTCACGATCAGTTATAGAAACAACAAGGGCAAGAAAACGCCTGTTGTGAAAGGAAAGGTGCATGAGGTGAGACCCGCAGCCTCTGCTAAAAAGGAATGGCGTCAGGAGGGAAATCGCCATCCCCAAGCAAATAGCAGTTGTTACGGGTGTGGGAAGGAGGGTCATTGGCGCAAGGACTGTAGGAATCCTTGGAAGGATAAGAGGGAGAGAGAGTTCGCCGCAGCCCAAGATCGAGCCCAAGCCCGAGTCGCCAATGGCCCGAGAGTTTCCCCAACACCAGCACAACCACAAGTGCAGGCCGCTGCCCCAACACCAGTCCAGAACCCAACCGTAGCTTTTGCCCCGAATGAAGGGGGTGGTGCGGTTGTGGACCCCGCTGCGATCGAGTCAGTCTTGGAGACTATGCGGTCTCTGATGACCTGGCAGGGGAAGGTAGCGGTTGCTAACAGCCCTATCGCCCCCGAGACCCCAGCCGAAACACCTAAATGACTGACGCCCGCGCAGCCCATCTACTTGTGTCCGCTCCGCTATGACGCTTGGAGAAGACCTGTGGTGGAGATGGAGGTGGAGAAACAAAGGGGTAGTTACCTGTTGAATACGGGAGCTTCATGTACCTTGATCCACACGGACAAACCTTTTGCCTCACCTCTGTCCGCCCAGGCTCCATATTTAGTAGCGGGTTTCACGGGTAGAGCACAGGCTGGCGCGCACTCCCTCCCGCTCTCCATTCAGTTGGGAGCGCTCCACACCACATGGACGTGCATCCTATTGAAGTGGAAAGAGGGGGGGGGGAAAGGCATCCTCGGGGCTGATTTCTTGGTGGAACACGGGATCCTCGTGGACCTGAGAAATCACTGTCTCTGGGGAGCCGAGGGCGGTTTAGGTAAGGTAGTCGTAATCCCGGGGAAGGAAGAAAAGGGGGCCCTGTGCACTATGAAGCCATCAGGAGGTTACGATCTCGAGCTCATGATAACAAACGTCCCAACGGACTTGCAGGCGCGTGTGTCAGAAAATCTGACCGCGTTCGCCACCCACAAGCACGACTGCGGGAGAGTCACTGGGTTCGAAGTCAGCGTAGACGGGGACCCCATGATCCGACCCCAAAAGCAGTATAATTTCCCCAAGGAGGCAGAACCCGACATGGAGACAGCAATATCTTCATTGGTACAGCAGGGCGTATTGAGGACGATAGCCACCCACGTGAACTCCCCATTATGGCCGGTAAAGAAACCGGACAATTCGTGGAGAGCCACGGTGGACTATAGAGTCCTCAATAGTAATATCCCAGCCTGCGCGCCCACGGTAGCAGCAGTTGCAGACTTAATAGGGAGTATTCCAGCATCGGCGACCACATTCACGGTGCTGGACATCTCGAACGGTTTTTGGTCCATTCCGCTGCGGCGGGAGGACCAGTACAAGTTTGCCTTTACTTTCAAAGGGCAACAGTACACCTGGAACTGCTTACCACAGGGTTTTCACAACAGCCCCAGCATTTTCCATCAGTGTATGGCGGGGAGTTTGAAAGAGTTCAGCCAGCCCAACCAGATAGTGCAGTATGTGGACGACTTACTCCTGTTCACAGATACAAGGGAGCAGCATGGCCCACTGTTAGCCGAATTGTTGGAACTGTTAGAAAGGAAGGGTTTCAAAGTAAACCCAAAGAAAGCGCAGATCGGCCAGCAGGAAGTTAAATTCCTGGGTCTGGCCATCCGCGCTGGGGAAAGAGCCATAGATAAGGCCAGACGGGAATCTATACAAGATCTGCCGATTCCCAACACAGTAACGGGTGTAAGGTCCTTTTTGGGATTGACCGGGTACTGCAGAGATTTCATCGAGGACTATGCTGCCACAGCGGCCCCGCTACTTCGACTCTTACACAAGGGAGTCGAGTGGTCTTGGGACGAGGGGTGCCAGGCAGCATTCGAGAAGTTGAAAAGAGATCTGCAGACCGCGCCAGCCCTAGGGGCCATAGATGGGGGAGAGGAGTTCTTTCTGGAGGTAGCCGCTAGTGGGGACAGCCTGAGCGCAGTACTGCTCCAAGAGCGGCACGGCAAGCTAAGACCAGTAGTTTATTCCTCCAGGGTGCTCACGGATGTGGAGAGGAGTTTCTCCAATTGCGAACGGCATCTCCTGGCCACGCATTGGGCTGTGAACAGATCAGTGATCTTCACAGGGACCTCTCCCATTACGCTCCTCACCCATCACACCCCCACGAAGATGCTTCTGGACGGGAGGATTAAGGATGGGACCGTAAGCAGCGCTCGGATTGCGCGCTGGACCCTCCTCCTTTCCCAGATGGATCTCAAAGTTAAAGGCCTCTGCGCGCCAAGGCTCGCAGCCAATATGGCATATCCCGGGACAGCCCATCAATGTTCCGTAGAAGGGGTATGGGAAGTTAACATAGGTTTACGGGCCGGGATACATCCCACGGGCCGCGAGATCTACGTAGACGGTTCTAGCACTGTAGCTGACGGCAAGCGACTCACAGGGTGTGGAGTTTATGACCCTGCGGCAAACATTGCCCTGGCAATAAAGCTCCCCAGCACTATGAGCGCGCAGCAGGCTGAACTGTCCGCGGTGGCGTACGTGGTTACCCACCCCGAGATTTTCCCAACCCCATACACGATTTGCTCAGACAGCATGTTCACGTGCAATTCGTGTACGGAGTACCTCGCCATCTGGTCCCGACGCGGGTACACCTCCGCGGACGGGCGGCCTTTAACAGTTAAGCCCTTGCTGGAGAAGATCCTAGCAGCTGTGGGGGAGAAAGGAGAGGTGTTCATCCATAAGGTGAAGGCTCACTCCATTACAGAACCCCGCAGTCAGGGCAACCAGCAGGCGGATGCGCTAGCCAGGGAGGGTGCCCGCAACGGCATTCTCTGGGACCCATACGAACCCGGACCCGTGGCGGCGATCCAAGGCAGGGAGGGAATTCCCGGGAACACAGGGGTGACACCGCCCCCAGACCTAAAGACCGTCCAAACCCTGGATCCCGCCCTAAAAGCAGTCCTAAAAGCCATCACAGAGGGCAAACAGGTAGAAGGTCCGTACAGTACGGCAGCCCTCACAGTCAAAGAAGGTATGCTGTTCCGAAAGGAGCAGTGGGTTGTGCCGCAGCAGCACCGAAGGGAATTCCTGCAATTGGCCCACGAGGGTCCAGGAGCGGGACACCCCGGACCTGAGGTCACCTGGCAACGGGTGGAGCAGGCGGGATGGTGGCCGGGACTTCGGGACGATGTCCGCGAGTTCTGCGCAAGCTGTCTTGTGTGTGCTGCTAACAACCCAGACCCCCACAAAAGGAAGGTGCCCATGGGGCACATCAGGAGGGTAGAGGGACCATGGCAGTCGATTCAGGTCGACTACATAGGGCCCCTGCCCGCCGCCCAGGGAGGCTATAAGTACTGCCTTGTCCTGGTAGATGTGTTCACCAAATGGGTAGAAGCCTTCCCGTGCAGAACAGCTACGGCACTGGGTACTGCTAAGATCTTGATTCGGGAAGTGTTCTCACGGTGGGGACTCCCCCGTTTTGTAGAGTCCGACCAAGGGAGTCAGTTCACCGGTCAAGTAATGCAGAACGCCCTCAGGCTCTTGGGCATTGAGGGAAAGTGGCACGTAGCATACAATCCCCAGTCATCCGGGATTGTTGAGCGTATGAATCGGACCCTCAAGGAAAAGCTGAGGAAAGAGACAATGGGCTCGCCCCAGAAATGGGCGGAGGTCCTGCCTTTAGTCCTCATGGGGATCCGAGCCAGCCAGTCCAAAAGCACGGGGTATTCCCCGCACGAGTTAATGACTGGAAGGATCATGCGAACACCCACCCATGTGCTAGCCCCGGTGCTCACTGAGGGCCAGCTCCGAGAGGTGAAACGGGACAAATTCGCCCAAACCCTCTTGGAGCGCCTGAGACAGATTTATGGGCAGGCGGCTGGGAACATGGGAAGACAGCACCAGGGAAATAAACTGTTGTTGGAACCTCGGAAACAACAAGAGTGGGTAGTCGGGGACCAGGTCATGGTCCGAAACTACGCCAGGGTAGGGAGTTTTGAACCACTGTACATGGGGCCATACAGCATTGTAGACAAAGCCAGCCCCATGGTTTATGCAGTGAAGACGCCCCGACGTACCAAATGGTTTCACATCAACCAGTGTAAACTGTTTAAACCGGGTACACCAGGGCCACCAAAGGGGACCAGGTCTGAGAACAAAGATCCTCAGCCTGTAACAGAGTCACAGACCACACAGGCTGGAGCAGTAGCCTGCGTGAAGGGAGAGGCCATCCCATTGGAGTGGGAGGTCTCATCTCTTGAATGGGATTTAGGCAGGGGAGAGCCCGAACAGCTCAACCTCGCTTTAGACCCAATCACGGAGGAGGAAGAGTCAGAGGACGGCAGTCCCGCCCTCGACTCAAGCTTGGGGGAGGTAGGGAGTGGGGGTGAAGACTCGTTACCTGTAGGGACAGGTGAGGTGGAGTCGGAAGCCACAGATCCCGACCCCGGGGGGGCGGAGCCTGAGGAAGGGGAGCTGGAGCCGGCAGCTGTGGAGGAACCACAGGCTGTGACGGTAACAGTCACGACCCCAGGTCCATCGGCCCCGGGAGCCCAACCCAAAGCAGCCCCTCGTAGGTCAGCTCGAGCGCCCCAGCCCAGAAAATTTTGGCCAGATTCTCCCCATCCTCCCCAACCACGGTTTAAAGCAGCCCCAGGAAGACATGATCCCCGTTCAGCAGCGACAGGCTGCGGGGGATCAAGGCCAAAGATCAATGCAGCCCCACCGCAGGGTGTGGCACACGACAGACCTCACAGGGATTCGGAAAGCCGCCCCACGGAGGGCGGCGCTGTACATAAGTTAAGATAGGTAATTATGGTCATAGTTTAAGGAATGTAAAGTATATGGTGTTAAGAGTACAATTTTGAAGTCTGCCCGGTATGTGTGTTTGTTAGGGAGCGGGGTCCAGGAACCCGCGCGTCCAATTAATTTAGGCCAGCACCTATCGGGAGCCCGGCTACATCATTTTGTTGGTTACAGAAACCTGGGATACGATGGAAAGGATTGTCGTCGCGTTCATGGCGATCGGGTGCGGGTGGGCCTACCGAGGCCGCACCAAGGACGTCATCATTTTCGGGTGCTCCGGGGACACGGCCCCCATCGCAACGGATGGGACGGGGGAGCGAGAGGTAGAGGAAACCGCCACCTACTTCCACCAAGGGAGATGGCCAGGTTGGCTGGGAACGAATTCTACGGAATATTCCAGCAATTTCGGTTTTGCC
This sequence comes from Somniosus microcephalus, assembly GCF_052327205.1. Classification (NCBI taxonomy): domain Eukaryota; kingdom Metazoa; phylum Chordata; class Chondrichthyes; order Squaliformes; family Somniosidae; genus Somniosus; species Somniosus microcephalus. The sequence continues at coordinate 186,085,306 of NC_140993.1, read as the reverse complement.
TACCAAGAGACTTCATTAACGTGCCCTCGAGTGAGGATCCTAGCGCCCAGAGTCAGCGTCACCGTGGGAAAGAGGATTTGTCTGGTGTGCAATGGGAACGTACCACCAAGGCGATGGTGGTGGCTACGAAAGCTGGGAAAGGACATGAGAAACTCTACGGTCGAGTGGGAGCGACTGGGTAATAATACCCATCGGACTATTACGGGAACTCACGGACAATTACGTGTGTGTTGGGACAAATGGTGGGAACCGGATGAGGGAATATATGTCTGTATGTGGGGTTCGAGACGCGTCTGCCCCAAGGGCGTGTCCATCTTCTTCCAGAGGCAGTGGCAGGATGAAGGGAAGGGGATGAGATGGGATGTTAGCACTCGAGCGTGCGGAGCCCCATACTCCCCTATTCCGGTGAACGCCACTGAACTCATCACCCGCCCACGCAAGCCCCTGCCCACGCTTCCGGTAGCACTAGCCCAGAAAGGAGGGTGCCCAACCACCACCAGGGGACCGGGAACGGTTTAGTATTGGTACCCACCGGTCAGGTGCTGTACCAAGGGGTACACTACGCGGTGGCCTCAGTGATTTTAAATCTCACTGAGGTAAGATTGCCGGAGTGGTGTCCCAAAGAAACGGAACAATTATACCAGGTCCTGTTAACCAGTATGTTTAGACAATTTTACGAATTTGATTTTGCCGACATCGACAGAGACAAATTATACACCACACTGCCAGAAGTTTTGGATCGAGTCGGGAGGCAAAGAAGGGGTACTGTAAATGACATATTCACTGCTTTTAATACCGGGACATCTGTTGTCAACGCTCTAGATAACGTGGAACTGCAGACACAGATCAACGGTTTAAAAGCCCAGTTAAGGAACATATTGACAGACGAAAACAAGGTCGTGGGTTCTGAGTTGCATGAGGACCAGGCCATGACACTACACTTTAAGGACATAATTGCTGAGCTGGAGAAACACGCGAGAACGGTAAATGCACTCATTAAGGAGGATCGGAATGCGTCCGATCAAGCTGCGCAAAACGAGGCCTGTGTGCTGTACGGGGCGTGGTTATTGGGCGAGGGCCGCAGTAATCTTGAGGATTTAAAACAGGGTTTGGTCCCGTCCTGGATCAGCAACAAGCACTTGCAAGCGCTCCACCCTTTTGAGAATGCATTAAGCCCGTGCCAGCTCAGACTAGCCGCAGAAGCATACCCAGTTCCAGTGGACTGCGGACATTCGAATCACACTATTATGGGAATAGTAGTAAGAATGCCGGTGTTGGGTCCCGCAGCAAAGCCCGCCCCAGTATACAGAGTAGAGAACATTGGAGTCATTCAGGGGGGCGCACACATTCGTTACGCAGTGGTCCCGCCTTACGTCATCAGATGGGAGCGTACGATGACAGGCACCGACCTCTCGGGATGTCGGAGCCGGGGAGCACACATCATCCTGTGTCCCCAGCACTTGAATGCCTTTTTGAAACCACAGTGCGGGTTCAGAACCGCTAGCGCGAAGCCGGTGAATTGCACCATGGAGGCAATGGCAGAGGACCATGTGCCCCCACAGGTAGCATATATCGGGGGTGGGACATACTGCGTCACCACTGCAGCGCCTCAGTACCGATATGGACAACACGAGTGGTGTTCGGTCGGTGATAGCAGTTTCTGTTTCAAACCCAGGGCCGAGGTTCAAGTGGCACAACAACGAATTGTTCCCATTCCTGCGCCCTCCACTGTACACATCACTATCAAAGAGAATTTCACAGACTTACAACGATTTGTCGCGCATTTTGGTTATGTCATTCCCCCTCTTCCCGAACACCTCACCAAGGTTTTAAAAGCCGTTATAGTTTCGCAGAAACATTTCTATACACTGGAGCAGAAGACTTTAGAGATAGGAAAAGACATATTGGATATAACCATCCCACCATGGTGGGACTTGTTCACCAACATAGAGGTCCCCGCCTGGATTAGAATAGCATCCCATATCCTAGTAGTATGTCAGGTTTTGATTGTGATATTTTTGCTCTTCGTGCATTGCAAAAGAGGCAAACGCCTCCAGAGGCACGAGAACACAGGAGAATGGAGAGAACGCTATGTGCAGATGGGGGAAGCAGATACCCCACTCTAAGCTGCTAGTATAAGATTAAGCGTCCCAGCATTTAAAAAAAAAAATTTTTTTTTTTTTTTTTGATTGTTTTGGGTTATAAGGAAATAAGTATTGTCATGTTATTAGTTGTTCTTAAGTTTTTTTGGATTAATAAAAGATGCATGCAGATGGCGCAAAAGGGTATCAACCCCTGCCCATCTGACAGGTGAAGGTGTTATAGTTTAAGATTTGCTGTCTATGATTCCAAATGTGCATGAGGTAATTTTCATTTTTCTCCGGAAATGGGAACTGCATGTGTCGTGAGGGGCATAGATAGTTAAGTGCCAGGAATGTTTGGATGTGGGGAATCAGGGAAAATTTGCTCATCAAGGATTATTGATACTTTAAGCAAGCTATCAGTATCACAGGGGGGCCTGTAAGATTCGCAATTTTCAGCAAAAATCACGCAAGAAAACTGGATAAAATTAAGACTGTTTATTGACCAAAGTAAGCTTGCACAGAAAAACCTTTGATAAAAGGGCATACAAAATGGCCGCCAGGCCCCGTGATCAGTTTATGAACCATTTTATTTCTGTTACTGCAAGCCAGACAGGCTTGTGGATTGAAGACAGTGAGCCCACGAAAGCCAATCTCTGGGAACCGAAACTCAGAGCAACAGCATACATATTCAATGGATTATAAGTACAGGATGGGGCCCATCAAGATATGGGCGGACAATGTAAAAACACTTATACCCATTTATCGTACAAAGGAAAAACCGTTTAGCAGCCATCAAGGAAAATGTCCGGACCGATCAATATGCGAACCGAGCCACGGTGACAATGCAAAAGACATTGAAAGACATTATCGGCCAGGAAGGCCAGTTTAAGTTATCACCGGCTCCGTTACAAGACAAAGCGCCCCTGCAGAGATTTCTGCCCGCCAAAATTAATACAAAGACAGGACTATGATTTGGCGGGAGATAAGACTGTCCCAAAAGAGTATAACTATGGATTGAAAGTCCATCTAAAAAACTTCGGACTCCGGGTTACTTGAACAACTTCTTCTTCACTGCCACGGCTTTCTTGTTGGGCGACTTCAGGCTTCCATTTTCTTCAAGAACTTTCTTCTACGAGGAACGAACGAAGGGCGGACGGTGCCCGGATCGGCGCCTCTTCCACTTCGGCAGATCGATGAAAACGTTTTCGTCTTTTTAAAGACGGACGGTTTCGGTAAAAGGACAACGTGGTCGGTGTTCAGCCAAACAAGGCTCGGCCACGACGAGAAGACGACGAGGGTGGCCCGGGTACTGGGGTCGGGAGATCATCGACGACCCAGGCCGACGGAGAAGAAACCCTCTGGAGAACCGGCGATCGATGCCACAAGATTCTCCCAAGTGCATAGCCTGCATCTGGGTCTGCTCCATGAACCCAAATTGACTTGGTGGATCTCAACCTTAACGAGCGCTCATCGAGGCTGGGTCTACCCCACCGCCTCGAGGGAGGAGAGAATATCGACTGCGCCAGAAGTTTCCAAATCCACGTGACGACGGAAAGCGGTGCCAAAAAGGCTGCGAACCCCCCTTTCTCGCGATTTCGAGAGTGGTGAGCATGATCCCAAGTTCCCCAGGTCGAAACTTAGTTTAGGTATAGGGGAGGGAGTTAAGGGAAATCGTAATGTGTTTCCCCTTTTTCGATGTGCCGTGTGTTCCCCATTTCCATAGAGTCAAGTTCATAAATTTGTGCATGATTGTAGTAACTTTAATCTGTGCCTATGATATGTATTTTGTAATGCTTCAAACTGTTTAAAAATAAAAGCATCCATTTCGTGCTATTCAACCTGGTCTATTGAGTTCTTTCTCTGCACTACTGTTCTCTGCACCTAAGTCCAAGGTCTAGAACCGTAGGGGGGAGTGGGTCGAACCACTCAAGGGTAATTATTGCACGAAGCCTGGCAGGAGACCAGAAAGAGCAAGAGAAACCCCCTACACTACTGCTAAATTGATCTGCTTCGCCCCAGGAGGTGCTTGGAGCGCTAAAACAGGTGCTGCACGACTGTCTTAAGGTGCTAAGCCGGAGAACCAAGGCGCTACCACCGAGGGCGGGCGCAGCGCAGGTGCGGCCAGTTAGCGATTGCACGCAGACACGCTGGCGCCAGTCAGCTCTTAAAGGGGAGGTGCGATCTTGGATTGTAGCCACACCCTGCACATCGGAGCCCTGATTCTTGGCCAGGACAGACCTGCTGCCACAATCTAACGCCTAGGACCATGCAGAGGGCCAGGGAGCGAGTGCAGCGGTTCAGTGAGGGGGCCCTGGAGGTTCTGGTTGGCGCAGTGGAGCGCAGGCGATCTATCCTGTTTCCAGACAGTGGCAGGAGGCCGCTGCCCAACGACTATCGCAAAGCTTGGAGGGAGGTGGCTCACAGAGTGACCTCCAGCAGCATGGTGCCTAGGACCCCTGTGCAATGCAGGAAGAAGTTCAACGACCTCACTCGGGTCGTCAGGGTGAGTACCCTTTTCAGTTTCCTCTTCATCCCTGCATGTCCACCTCACTTTATGGCCAAAGGGTCCTGAAAGCCCCAATGCCCAGACTTCATCCAACACCTATGGGCCTTTCATGAAACTCACACGCACATTCAGCACTTTACACACTGTAAGAGCTAATCGACCATGGGAAGCAGTGCAGCCAAGATCAGGGCTTCACACTGTAAGGGCTATTCCACCATGGGAGGCAATGCAGCCAAGATCAGGGCTTCACACTGTAAGGGCTAGTCCACCATGGGAGGCAGTGCAGCCAAGATCAGGGCTTCAAACTGAGCCCGTCCTTTCTCTTGCAGGGCAAGCTGGCCCATAACAGGAGGCAGCAGCAATGACCGGGGGAGGCCGGCCTCACCTTCAAGACCTCAGCAATCTGGAGCAGCGAGTCCAGCGGATTATGGCAGGCCGGATGATTGGCCCTGTCGCCACTGGAGATGCCGACCCCATTCTGGACAGCAATGGTAAGGTCATCACCTTTTTGTCCTCTCTCCTTCCACTTGTGCCTCACACCATCCTTTGCCACTATCGAACCAATACAGTGCATTGTAGCACTCATGCCTCCCTCACTGCCGCCCTGTCCTCACACTAAAGCAACTCTTGTACCTCCCTGCTTTCAGATGCTGAATCGCCAGGTGAGGAGGCGGGCCCTCAAGCTGCCACTGTGAGTGATTCTGAAGGCGAGGAGAAAGAGGAAGCCGGACCATCAGTGCCACCCTCAGCTGAGGCAGCCCATGGCCATAATGGGGACATGTCCTCCCTGGAGGGGAGCAGGGGGGTAGGGCCTGAGGAGGGTGAAGCTCCGGGGCCCAGCAGGCTGCAGCAACACGGCAGGGGGGGTAGGGAAGCTCGGCGGCCTTCTGCCCGGAGGGAGAGTCTGGCCTCCAGTCCTGCTACAGTGAGCGCAGAAGAGGTGCAGCTCCTCGCTGAAATGGGCACCCAGGCAGAGCAGAGGCACACTGAGCTCATGGCTGCAGTGGCAAGGATGCCCAAATCCATTGAGTCACTGGCAAGGAGTGTCCAGGACTTTGGCGCAGCACTGGCAAGGAGTCTGCAGGACTTCGGTGCAGCACAGGCAAGGTGTCTGCAGGACTTCGGTGCAGCACAGGCAAGGAGTCTGCAGGACTTCGGGGCAGCCCAGGCGGCTTCCACGCAAGTGCTTCGTGGTGCAATGCAGGTGGCTGGTCTGATGCAGACGCAGATTGAGGCCACATGAGCACTGACTGCTGCCACCCTCGCTGGATTGGGAACGAATCGCCGGGGCCCTCGCCACGCCGCAGCAGGCCAGCAGTCTGTGCTTCAGCAGATTGCTCCGCATGCTGCACTGCTGCCCTGTGGGAGTGCCAGTGTGTCGTCCGACCAGGGAGTGGCTGTCCTCTGTCAGGATGGCAGCATTCCTGCTGCCAACACTGTCACTTCTCCACTGCAGCTGCCACCACCTGTAGGATAGACTGCTGCCGCCCATGCAGAGTTGGAGCAGTCAGCAGCCAGGCCCTCCAGGCCCAGAGCTGGTCCAGGCCGTACCTCAAGGGCATCTGCCAACTCAGTTTCTGACACTCAGCAGCCTTCCCCCAGCCTTGCTGCTGCCACTGGGGTCCCATTGCGGAGGAGCTGCAGGGTGGGAAGGGGCCAATCTTGCAAGCGAAGCAGATCACACTCGAAGGGCAAAAAGTAGGAGGTGTGGCAAAATGCTGTTAATTTTTTTAGTGAAGGCTGAGGATCGTGGTCATTTTTTGTTTACTCTTTTGTTCATTGTCTCCAGGTTGTGAGAGCCAGTTATGTGACTGACTGCTTTTTTGGGGTTTCTCTCTATTACTTTGTCATGCGGGAAGGGCACACAGTTTGTTAAATAAAGAAGTGTCTTTATTCAGATTGTGCATGTTTGCTCTTTGAACTATTTGTTGCCTTGACCGGCTCAGGGGCTGTGGAACGGTTCCAATCATGTTCTTTCAATGGCACAAGCCATTCCCTCAGAGAGGGCCTAGAACCGACTTGCAATAAGCTGCTGACGGACGGCCCTTGCACTTTGTGCCTCCCTCCCGTCCTGGTGCTCCTCCTCCTCCTCCTCCACTGCTGGTGCTCCAATGTCTGGTGGCAGTGGCTGAGTCCTGAGGATTGCCAGGTTATGCAGCATGCAGCACACTACAATGAAATGGGAGACTCACTCAGGTGAGTACTGAAGGGCTCCCCCGGAATGGTCCAGACAGTGGAACCGTTGCTTTAGCACGCCGATTGTGTGCTCATTGATGTTCCTGGTCTCTTGATGGCTCTCATTGTATCATTCTTCAGCAGGGGTGCTGGGCACACGGAGTGGGGTCATCAGCCAGGTGCACAGAGGATAGCCCTTGTCCCCGAGAAGCCAGCCTCCTGGGTGAGCCGGGGCTTCGAAAAGGTCTGCCACAGAAGTCTGGCGCAGGATGAAGGCTTCGTGGCTGCTGCCTGGAAAACGGGCATTGACAGCTAGTATCAGCTGTCTGTGGTCACACACCAACTGGACGTTCAACGAATGGAACCCCTTCCGGTTGCGGTAATCCTCGGCATTCTCTTGCGGCGCCCGCAAAGCCACATGCGTGCAGTCAATGGCACCCTGGACCATGGGGAAGCCCGCTATTCTTGCAAATCACATTGCGCGCTCTTGCTGCTTGTCCAGGGTCATGGGGAATGAAATGTACTGACATTTCCTTTTAAAGAGGGCATTCATGACTTGTTGGATGCAGCAATGCACCGCGACCTGGGAGACATTGGCAATGTCCCCAGTAGCGGATTGGAAGGAGCCGGTGGCATAGAAGTTGAGAGCCACTGTCACCTTCACTGCCACCGACAGAGATGTCCTGCTCCTCAGTTGAGGCTGCAGATCTGGCTGAAGCAGGTGGCAGAGCTCAGTGACCACCTCCCTGCTGAATCGAAGCCTCCGAAAACACTGCTCCTCAGACATTTTGAGGTATGAGAACTGTTGGCGGAATACCCTGGGAGGGTAAGGCCTCCTGTGCCGATGCCTGTTGGCCCTCCTCCGTCTGGCCATGATTGGCACTCTCTCTCGGCGTCTCTGAGCCCTCTCAATGCAATGGAGAAACCCAACATTTCCACCCATTGCAGCCCACATAGTATGTGGCCACTCAAGGTTATGCCAGTGAAAAATCAAACCAACTACAAAGTTCTGGGCCGAAGCCAGAAGTACCTCTGCGAGCGCTGACTCAATGCAGAAAGCTCTCTCCCTTTGTCTCTCTGCAAATCTCTCTCTCTCTCACAGAAGGAGTGGTCCAAAAATGGCTACCACAAAGAAGCCAGGAAGAGCCCCCTTTAAATAGCACCCCCCCAGCCCCACAGCGACTGGGAACCGTTCCAGTCAACCAGTCGCTGGGAGCGCCAGGCGGAAAGGAGGGGGGCGCCATTGAAGTTCCGGTTCGGGGCGCCCCAAGGGCGTTGCACCATGAAATGACGTCAGGATCTGCGCACGCATCTGAGCGGGCGTTGTGGTTTTGCACCGCCGCTAAATGTCCGCTCAATTCCGCGAGAGGCGCAGGTCTCGCCGCGCCCGGGCGCTAGCCGCATTGCGCCCCACTTATCGCCCTCTTAAGGCACTAATGGGTGGCGCTAACAATTGAATTTCTCCCCCTTTATATTTGTTTTTAGATTAATTGTTAACACCCAGTGACCATTCTTCAGAATCAAAATCTTTTTTGCAGTGCCATTAAATGTAATATTTTCTTTATAATAGGTTTGCAGCGGCTGTGCAGTTGTTTCATTATAGTTAATTTTGACAGTTTGCATAATTAGTTACATAAGAATGTTTTAATACAATATGCACAAAAAAGTTTACATTGATACATGTCACCTGAGTCTTATACAAGAGCTGTACATGGTTTATATAGAAGACATCCACCATGTTTTTGGGAAGCATATACCCTTTAGACAGTTGATGCACTTGTGGAGATGTTGAAAAGACAAATACAGCTTCCTTCATCAGCTGGAACAGTCAGCAAAAGAACATTGTTGTTGTACTACTCTATTGGCCACCAAGGAATGTTGATGTTGCCGCAACATGGCCTGCTTTTTAATGTTCTGATATATTTGAAATGAAAGACATCGATTAATACAGTGAGGAGTCGGGAAGATGAAATTGGCGTCAGCTGAAAATGTGCAAATTTATGGGGCTAATAGCTTTTTCAAGTTTCTAACATGTCCTGCACTTCATATCATCTGTTCTGTGCTGAGGCTGCAGCTTATCCAACCTGCACATATAAGAGTTGTCACTGAGATGAATTCTGGTCTGCAGTACCAGATGTGAATTGTTACTCTTTTAAGCCGTACAGACTGCAGGTCATTTTTAACACAAATGGCACGGTCTTACTATCTGACCTTTGAGTGTGGAAAATGGAATCACTACTTTTTATATCCTTCTATTCAGTTTAGAAATCCCTGTTGTATTTACTTCTGTTTAATCATTTATACTTACCTGGAATAAAGAGAAAGTAAAAATCAATACAGAATTCAAAATAAATCAATTCATGATATTTGGAGATTTGACTCCTCAGGAGCTTGTGTCATTTATAATACCCGGAGTTTCACATGAAAAGTACATGAGCTTTCAAAAGGTTTGCTACACACATGAATGCTTTCTAAATATTGCCACTGCACAAACCCAATTGTTGTGCTGAACCAAATCTATTTTAATAACATTTTGTTAATGAAATCCATGTTAGTGATTGTGGTGTAAAAGGAGGCCTTTTGGCTCAATGTACTTGTGCAGGCTCTTTGAAAGTGCCATCCAATTAGTTCCACACCGCTGCTTTTTCCCCATAGCCCTGCAAAATTGTCCTTTTCAAGTATATATCCAATTCCTTTTTGAAAGTTTCTATTGAATCTGCTTTGACCACCCTTTCAGGTAGTGCATTCCACATGATAGCCTCTTGGGGTAAAACTAGTGGTCTTGTTAATATACAAAGGTTCAGCGACACATAGGTTAAATAAATTCTCTGTCCATGACAATTTCTCTATGATTTCTTGAAATGTTCTGCAATGTGTTTGACAGGAAGTAAAAAAAAACACTTTTCATAACTTGATGCAAGCCATGGGAACATGGAAAAAGACAACTTTTAAAATTATTACCCTTCTTTGATGCTCTGTGCTCGCTGACCTACATTGGTTCCTGGCTGGCAACGCCTCAATTTTAAAATTCCCAACCTTGTTTTCAAATCCCTTCATGGCCTCGCCCCTCCCTATCTCTGTAACCTCCTCCAGCCCTACAGCCCTGCGAGATCGTTGCACTTCTCCAATTCTGGCCTCTTGTGCATCCCCTACTTTAATCGCTCAACCATTGGCACCCATGTCTTCAGCTGGCTAGGCCCTAAGCTCTGGAATTTCCTCCCTCAACCTCTCCGCCTCTCTACTTCTCTCTCTTCCTTTAAGACAATCCTTAAAACCTACCTCTTCTGTCCTAATATATCCTTATGTGTTTCGGTGTCAAATTTTGTTTGATAATGCTCCTGTGAAGCGCCTTGGGATGTTTTACTATGTTAAAGGTGCGCTATAAATGCAAGTTGTTGTTGTTATTGCTTTAGCCCATGTCCAAGTTGGTATAACAGAAGCTATGTTAGACTCATAACTGTGAGTCCACAAAGCTGTTGAAGTCAAGTGAATGATTCTCACATGCTTGGAACCAGTGTTGCTCTTTGATTCAGAAACAACAAAAGAACATGGCTAATCCATGCATAAAACAGGTCAAAATATCTTTTACAGAGAGTATCTATTGTAACACAAATGCATGCCTTTGCAAGAATATTACCAATGAAGTGTAGTAACTTAGATTTGATTATAGTTGCTTGTTATAATTTAACATATATTATCACATAGCTATACTGTGCCACAGTATAAAAATGCAATTTCTGTGATATAAACTACATTTGTGCTGCTAGTCTCACATGACATGCAAATCCAAGAGAAATATATCAGTGGTACATGCAAAAACATCAGCGCCATGAAAATAGGTCATGATGTTTGAAGCCACATGAAATCGGGAGCTTCACAAAAGAAAGAACTGACAATAGGAAAGTGGATTTTATCATGGAGTCCGGGTGTCTCAATGGGCACGTGCACCAGATGATGTGACACTTAGCTGTACAGACCAGGAAAACCCCAAGTTTGATTCCTGATTTGTGCTGATTTAGCTGATTGCAGTGTGAGTAATAGTAGGGACACTTAAATTAGCATCCGTGTCACCAGAAAAGGGACAGAAAAATCAGATAGAAATTCATTCTAATCACTATGCAGTGATTGTGCTGCAAAAATGGTCATCAGGAGAGAACAGGATCAGTACGATAGCAAAATACTGCAGATGTTGGAAATCCGAAATAACAACAGAAAATGCTGGAAAAACTCAGCAGGTCAGGCAACATCCGTGGAGAGAAATTTGAGTTGACGTTTCGGGTCGAACCCCAAGGGATGCTGCCTGACCTGCTGAGTTTTTCCAGCATTTTCTGTTGAGAACAGGATCAGGCTTGGCTGCTCCTTCACCCAAGTTAAATGGCCTACCAACACTCACTGTCCAGGCTCGCACATGAAAAATGGCCACTTCGTTGAAGTACCAGGGGCTGCTGGTCCTCAGAATGACTTATCACCTTAAGGAGAGGAGGGAACTGAAAGAGAAAATTGTATTAAATGAAAATCATCATTGCGCAAGTTCTCAAAAATAAGAAAAATGCAAGACCCTCAAAAATTCCAAATTTTCCTTGGCAGGAGTTTAGCTGGAGATAACAGAAATTATTAATGTTCTAGCATTAATGGACATGACCAAGGTGTTTACGAGTATAATTATACCAAATATAGCTCTGTGGACAACACATCCAAATTAACAGTTAGATGGCAGCAGGAAGAGGAGATTTCTAACTCACTTGGAAATCTCTCTTAGACAAAGGGAGGGCAAACACTCCACTGATAGCAGAGGTGCCGAATGCTTTAGAATAACTGATATCTTCCAGATATGCAATTCTTAAATCATTGGTAATATAGGAGAGGTCAAGACATTGACAGATACCCTATTGAGAAAGGGGAGGAGCTGCACAACTCAAAAGATTGCAGATTAAAGAGCACTGCCAATCCACAGACAAATATATCTAAATATCAACTTAAGGGACTATGATATGATAGCTATTACAGAGATGTGGCTGAAAGAGGAGCAGGTATGACAGCTCAACATTCCTGGTTACAGGATTTTAAGACGGGATAGAGAGGGAGGTAAAAAGGGAGGGGGGGTCGCAGTATTGATTAAAGAAACTATTACAGCTGTGAGGAGGGATGGTATGTAGGAGGGATCATCAAATGAGGCCATATGGGTCGAATTGAAAAACAAAAAAGGGGCCATCACGCTGCCGGGAATGTACTACAGACCCCCAAACAGTGAGAGGGAGATAGAAGAACAAATATGTAGAAACATTTCTGAGAAGTGCAAAAACTATAGGGCAGTCTTCTTCTTATCGTGTCCACGGACAGTCTATATATAGCCCAGCCAGAACTGGACACATTTTTGCGCCTTGTTGTTGGATTCGGCAAGATTTGCAACAGTGCAGGGTTCCTCTAACGATGGGCATTGCAGGAGATGTTGCATAGTCTGTGCCTCAGTTCCACATTCACAAGTTGTCGGGCTGGTTGAATATCCCCATTTGCTTAGTGATACCTTTGAGCAACCTACACCGGTCCCAAGTCTGTTAAGGCACTTCCAGATTGCCCAGTTGCAATTAGCTCCTGGGGGAAGGCTTCCATCAGGTAAAATTTCCATCGCTGGGGGTTGTTCAAGACTGACGAGCTGGTCTTTCCACAAGGCGATGCGGGCTTCAGATGAGGTTGATTGTAATGGAACAACACTGTTCATGAAGCTCTTCCTTGACTTTAGGCGGCTGGGTGTAGGTGTATGACAATGCAGAGGGTGCCTCTCATCTGATGTTTGACGGAGTCGCTCTTTCTTGCTGGCTACCATTCTTCTCATATCAGGGGGAGCGATACCCGCCAGGATATATAGGCTGTTGGTGTTTGTTGGTTTTAAGCAACCTGTGATAAATCGGCAGCTTGCATTCAGAACGGCATCCATCTTCTTGGCATGAGTAGACCTTTCCCATGCAGGGCAGGCGTATTCGGCAGTGGAATAGCAAAGAGCAAGTGCACTGGTTCGCAATGTTTTCGGGCTTGCTCCCCATCTTGTGTTAGTGAGCTTATTCAGGATGTTGTTTTGTGTGCCCACTTTTGCCTTTGTCTTCTCGATGTGGTTTTTGAAGGTGAGGCATCGGTCAAGGGTGACTCCTAAGTAGATAGGGTGCTCGCAATGCGTTAGTGTTGCTCCACACCAGGTTACTTTCAACTGGCGTTTGGCTTCACGGTTTCTGAGGTGGAATGCACAAACTTGCATCTTTGATGGGTTTGCGCAAAGGTGGTTTTCTTCATAGTAGGATTTTAGTCCCTCCAAGGCCTCAGAAAGCGTTTTCTCCACGGTGTTAAAATCAGTGCTTTGGGCAGTGACACATAAGTCATCAGCATATATTAAACGGCGTGTGACACCGTCTATAGGCTGGTCATTCGTGTAGATGTTGTACAGCAGCGGTGCAAGCACGCTTCCCTGAGGAAGACCATTCTTCTGAATACGCCACCTGCTGCGCTTCCCACCTAGTTCAACATAGAACCAGCGATTCTGAAGCATGCTTTCTAACAGCTCTGTTAAGTGAATGTCTTTTGTCATCTCTAGAATCTTGCAGAGGAGACGTCTATGGTTCACTGTATCGTATGCTGCTGACAGGTCTACAAAAACAGCACCTGTTACCATCCCTTGCTCAAAACCATCTTCGATGTGTTGTGTGAGGTTGAGCAGTTGGCTTGTTGTTGATTTGCCGGGGCGAAAACCTGCTTGCTCTGGAATGATCTTCTCATCTACAGTTGGTGCTATCCTATTGAGTATCAGGCGTTCAAACAGCTTATAGGTGTGGCAAAGCAGTGAAATTGGCCGAAAACTCTTAAGATCTGAGGGATCTATTCCAGGCTTTAATAGTGCTATTACATGTGCCCTCTGCCAGATATTAGGTGGCTTGTGTGTTGCCAGACAGTGGTTGAACAATTGTAGGAGCCACTTCTTTGCTTGCTGTCCAAAATGCTTTATCTGCTCCGTTGCTATGTTGTCAAGACCAATTGCTTTCCCGTGTTTTAGATTAGATGTACCAGTTTCCAGCTCTTCCATGGTGAATGGTCTAGTGAAGCCAGGATCATCGCTGTACTTCTTCATATCTAGTTGTGCTCTTGGTTGTTTCTTGTTGATTTTTCCATTTAGGAGCAACTGGTGTGCAACTTGGTTAGCAGACACATTTGGATGTTGGGCAGCTTTCTTGGGATCACCTCCAAGTTTGCGTATGAGAGACCATGCCTTCTTGCTGTTTTTTGTAAGATCTGTTATCTCTATCAAGGTGTTCCAGATGTTTTGACATTCTTGAGAGATACTTAACATCACCCTCTCACCGGTAGATATTGTTTCCTCTGAGAAGGGGTCAGATTCAAACATTGAGACATACTCCCAGTAGAGTTCAGCATTCTCCTTGGTGAGACCAGGGATGTAGTGTACTCTGCAACCTCGGGGGATCTTCCTTCTAGCTGTTTTTTGGACAGCTTTTGCAAAGAGGTTGTAGTGCTCAGGTAGTGGTTTAATGCGTTTAACCTTGCGGTCAAGTGCTCGTGTGAAACCGTTCCAATCGGCCTTCTTGAAGTTGAAGCGCCTTTTGAATGGTGTGACGGTTAGTAACACTGCTGCATTTACCTGGATACCAATAGGACGGTGTTGTGTCTGTGGTATTGGGTCTGTGACAAGCTTCTTGCAGAGGCCAGCGATGTCGTTGCTGGCAATGGCAAGATCTGGATTATATCTAGATTATATTTAGGACAGTAATAGTAGGGGATTTCAACTACCCCAATATTAACTGGGATAAAATTAGTGTGAAGGGTATAGAGTGTGCAGAATTCCTAAAATGCATCCAGGAGAACTTTTTTAGCCAGTATGTAGCAAGTCCAACAAGGGAGGGAGTGGTTCTGGACTTAGTTTTAGGGAATGAAGCTGGGCAGGTAGAAGGATCAGTGGGGGTGCATTTTGGTGCTAGTGACCATAATTCTGTTAGATTTAAGGTAGTTATGAAAAGGACAAGCATAGACTAGGAATAAAAATTCTAAATTGGGGTAAAGCAAATTTTGATAAACTCAGAGGGGATTTAGCCATAGTGGACTGGAAACAGCTACTTGAAGGTAAATCAGTGACAGAGCAGTGGGAGGCATCAAGGAGGAGATCCAGCGGGTTCAGGCCAAATATGTGCCCTTAAAGAAAAAAGGTGGAACTAACAAATCTAGAGCCCCCTGGATGTCTAGAGAAATACAGGGTAGGATAAAGAAAAAAAGGAAGGCATATGACAGATACCGAGGGCTAAATGCTCCAGAATCTTTAGAGCAGTACAGAAAATGCAGGGGTGCAATTAAAAAGGATATTAGGAAAGCAAAGAGAGAGCATGAGCAATTCTTGGCAAGTAAAATCAAGGAAAACCCAAAGATGTTTTATAAATATATTAAGAGTAAGAGGATCACAAAATAGATCATGAGGGTAATCTGTGTATGGAGGTGGGAGATGTCGATAGGGTTCTCAATGAATACTTTGCGTCTGTTTTCACAAAGGAGAGGGGCGAAGCAGACATTGCTATTAGGGGGGTGGAGTGAAAAATATTGGATGAAATAAACATAGTGAGAGAGGAAGTATTAAGGGGTTTAGCAGCTGTAAAAGTGTATAAATTCCCAGGCCCAAATGAAATGTGTCCCAGGCTGTTAAGTGAAGCAAAAGAGGAAATAGCAGAGGCCCTGACCATCATTTTTCAATCCTCTCTGGCTTCAGGTGTGGTGCCAGAGGACTGGAGGAGTGCTAATGTGTTACCCTTGTTTAAAAAGGGAGAAAAGAATAGACTGAGTAATTACAGGCAAGTCAGCCTAACCTCGGTGGTGGGAAAATTATTGGAAAGAATTCTAAAGGACAGGATAAACCTTCATTTAGAAAGACACAGATTAATCAAGGATAGTCAGCACGGATTTGTTAAGGGAAGGTCGTGTAAGGGGTTTTCCTTGAGAGCTGTCCCTGAGGTTTCTCTCTCGAGAGGCCTCTCTCTCTTGCACAGTAAAACCTTGAGTGGTTCGACCCACTCGCCCCTTAGATTCTATACTCTGGAGTTTGGGGTAGTAACTACAATGTGGAGAAAACTCTTGTGGACCAAGTTTGATGAAACAAAATGAAATTTTATTGCATAAGGAAAAATATCATATCAAATGCAAGCAGATAAGAGAGTACATGGGAGGGAAAAACACAAAACAAATCATAATGACACAGTACTAACTAAGGCAAATACAGGCATCTTATACTCTACAAAGATCATCATGAAATAAGGAAACACACGGAACATCGAGGGACAACAACTCATGTTAATTGTACCCTTAAATCCACCCCCTTATTAAACCTATCTAGATCTGGTTGTGAAGGGCCAGAAACATGCTCACCAATCCCACTAGGAAGTGCAAGGTTTTGAAATCAAGTCTGTGTTTTGATCCCTTCAGGCGCTCCGTCGCCTCGTGGATCGTGGAACCCCTGCGAGCTGCGCCACACCTCTCTCCTGAGGTGGGGGTCGGGGCGGCTGGACACCGGCGGGCCTGGATGTCGGCGGGGTCGAGGATCATCGGCTCGACCCTGGTCAGAGGAGCCTGGGGCTGGCTCCCATCGATTTCCTTGGTTCGTTACTGTCTCTTTTCGAGCTGGAGTGGCTGGAAGGTTTCTTCTCTTGGGGTTTTATTTTTTTGTTTCTTCTCCCAAGCTGGGTCGATGGCTTCTCGTTTCGGCAACGGCCCGGGGATGGTCGATGATCTCCCGATGTGTTTCCCCTGGGCGGGAAGCCGGCTTCGAGTCGGCCTTCTTGATGTTGGCTTTCTTCTTCCTCCTCCGAGTGCCTGCTTCTTCTTCTGAGTATCCGGATTCAAGCTTCTCTTTTCCAACTGCCGAAAAGTCTTCCAGATATACCTTTCCTCCAGAAGCTTCCATCTCCCGCCCAAAATCAGGTTAGTCTTTGTTTAACTTTTGGCAGGCTGGGAGCATAGTGGGGTAGTTATTATATTTTTTAATGTTTTTGATGGTCGGTAAAGGCCCATCTCTGGTCTGGAATGACCTCCATTGTTTTTAATGTCCTGCTGATCTCGTTATCTAGTCCTTGGTGCTGTTCTCATGAATATGAAATTGTCCCCTTTTGTCTGGGTCAACATTTAGATGGCCTTTGTCTCCAGGCCGATCTTGACTGGATCTGCATCTAATCCATATTCATACGTGTGGGTCTGGTTTCGTTCTCTCTGAAACAGCTTCCAGAACTTGCTGTGGGTTGAATCCACAAAGCTGTCTGAGGTTGCGCAGGAACCATTTTAAAGTGTCCCAATAAGCTGGTCACATGGTATGGTGGCCATTTTGTATGCCCCTTTTTCTGGGCTTCTTTTAAAACAGTCTTTAAAATCATGGCCTCTTCTGCCATTTGACCCTTATTGATACAAAGTCCAATTTTGCGAATCCTACAGTCGTGTTTGACAAACTTGATTGAATTTTTTGAGGAGGTAACAAGGAAGGTAGATGATGGTAGTACATTTGATGCAGTGTATATGGATTTTAGCAAGGCTTTTGATAAAGTCCACATGGCAGACTGGTCACGAGGATAAAAGCCTATGGGATCCAGGGCAAAGTGTCAAGTTGGATTCAAAACTGGCTCGGAGACAGGAAGCAGACGGTAATGGTTGATGGGTGTTTTTGTGACTGGAAGGCTGTTTCCAGTGGGGTTCTGCAGGGCTCAGTACCATGTCCCTTGCTTTTTGTGGTGATCAATGATCTATACTTGAATATAGGGGGTATGATTAAGAAGTTTGCAGAAGATACTAAAATCGGCTGTGTGGTTGATACTGAAGAAGGAAGCTGTAGACTGCAGGAAGATATCAATAAATTGGTCAGGTGGGCAGAACAGTGGCAAATGGAATTCAATCCGGAGAAGTGTGAGATAATGCATTTGGGGAGGGCTAACAAGGAAAGGGAATACACAGTAAATGCTTGGACACTGAGTAACGTAAAGGAACAAAGGGACCTTGGTGTGCATGTCCACAGGTCCCTGAAGGTAGCAGGCCAGGTAGATAAGGTGGTTAAGAAGTCATATGGAATGCTTGCCTTTATTAGCCGTGGCATAGAATACAAGAGCAGGGGGGTTATGTTTCAACTGTATAAAACACTAGTTAGGCCTCAGCTAGAGTACTGCGTGCAGTTCTGGTCACCACATTACAGGAAAGATGTGATTGCACTAGAGAGGGTCCAGAGGAGATTTACAAGGATGTTGCCAGGAGTAGAGAATGTTAGCTATGAGGAAAGACTGGATAGGCTGGGTCTGTTTTCCTTGAAACAGAGGAGGCTGAGGGGAGAGCTTATTGAGGTATATAAAAGTATGAGGGGCATAGATAAAGTGGATAGAAAGGACCTATTTCCCTTAGCAGAGGGGTCAAAAACCAGGGGGCACAGTTTTAAAGTAATTGGTAGGAGGATTAGAGGGGATTTAAGGGGAAATTTCTTCACCCAGTGGGTTCTGGGGGTCTGGAACTCACTGCCTGAAAGTATGAAGGAATGAGCCATAGAACCTAGTCAGAAAAAGACACCATTCTATGAAAGAATTCTGGCCTTATTAAAACATGACAAACTGGGTCTGGAAATCTAGAAACCTAACGATGGAGAAGCTGTATTGTTAACAGCTTTCTGTCTATGGGGATGGGATGGTTGTAGACACTGAGTCAATGGCCTTCTTGAAACAGAAGGCTGGAGGCTCCTGCTCCTGACGGTCTGAATCTTTGGAAAGAATACAATGGTGCATCCTGGTTAAGGTGTTCTAAGTTACACTTCATAAACAGGCACAAAAAATTAAGAATCATATGCCTTCATAAAAATGACATCAAGTAAAAGAAACACCTGTCGTCACACCGTTTTTGTGTTGAGCTTAAGGCACCTACACAGGAGACATAATTCTGTATTGCAACCAGCTGAGGTGACTAAGAATTGCATAGACCACCCTAGTTCTAATTTACACTTTGTAAAGAGACACAAAAATGACATCAAATGAAATGCACCTGCTGTTACACCATTTTTTATGTTAAGCTTTGAACACCTAGGGTAGAGACACAATTCTTAATGCTACCAGCTGAGATGAGTAAGAATTGCAGGGGTCAGCAGAAAAGTGACTCGAGATAATTAGCTTACATCAGCAGAAAACCTTAAAGAAATACCACTGGAAAAGGGTATAAATATTGAGCTCTCAAATAGGATATTAGATTCGCTGTAAAGTGGCAAAGTGATTCTCAGGCTTCAGAGGCGGCTCTGTAAGTCTACAACTCTTTGTATCTCGGGGATCAAGTTACTGTATTTGATTTTGGTGGATAAACGTTAAGAACTGTAAAACTGTAGCGAAGTTAAGATTTGAGAATAAGGATCTCTGATAAAAGAATTGTAAGATTTCTCTTTTTGGAACTGTTAATGTTGCGATTGACTCACCAACTGTAAAATACATGTCGGTTCTTTAATAAATCTATATATTTTTAGAATTGTCTCACATAATACTTCTGTATCAAACTCGCAAACTCAATCTCTGTACACTTTTTGGTGAGGAGTTGCAGAATTCTGGGGGAGTTTTCCGGACCCTCATAATATCCGGAACGTTACAGTCCAGCTAAACTTATTAAAAGTGCTATCTGGAGGACGGTAATATATTCAGGTTGTTCCTTTCCTTTAGGGAGAGATAGTTTGGACCTTTAGACCCAATTAAGTGTCTTTAAGATTCGGCTACCTCAAACTTTAGTTGAAAGTGAATGTCTGAGGAATATGCCTGAGATGGGGAAGCCCTAAAGGGGCTAGGACTAATAATTATCCCTTCAAAAGGGTGGTAGATGCAGGAACCCTAACCACATTGAAAAAGTACTTGGATGTGCACTTGGGATGCTCTAACCTGCAGGGCTACAGACCAAGAGCTGGGAAGTGGGATTATGGTGGATAGCTCTTTGTTGGCCGATGTGGACATGATAGGCTGAAATGGCTTCCTTCTGTGCTGTACCTTTCTATGATTCTATGAGGTGAACATCCAAAAATATAATTAATTTATATATGTTACAGGGCTTTGATTCCTCTTTTATCTTGTAAATAGAATCTCTGGAAAGCATTCTGAATATAGTTGGAGGAACAATTGCTCACACTTCAGGAGCAAAGGCCATTGCTCTGCTATCATGTAGACACATAAATGGCCTCTCCGACTATCGATGTTGGGGGCAAAATTTGATAGCCCCCAAAAAACGGGTGCGGGGATTAAAATGAGTGATTAAACCCCGCCCGTTCAAAGTGATGAAGGCAGCACACCAAGTTTGCACTGTTAATTAGTTGCACGTATCAGCAGGCAGCCTAAAATCATGAGAGGCTGGCACCAGTTAAAACTAGCCTGCACTACTTAAAGCTAGCCTGCAACTCCTAAAGGGGAGGTGCATTTTGGCTGTAGCTGGAAATCATTGTACAACTGATTATGACCTGGGAAAGACCCAATAATAGCACAACATGTGAGAGAGTGGGCTCCAACTTTTTCCAATGCTGAAAAGAGGCCTTGGTGGAGGAGATGGAAAGGAGGAAAGATGTGCTGTATCATAGGGGGTTCAGGAGGCCCTTCAGACAAATGCTGAGTGGGAGCAGGTAGCCATGGCAGCCCATGCCAGGAGTCAAGTCCCAAGTACCTGGATGCAGTGCCACAAGAAGTTCAATGAACTCACACGAGTGGATAAGGTCAGTGGATGTGTCTTCAAATGCCATAACTTACCAACTGCACCACTGCTCAATGCACCACAACCCCATCAGTCAGCTACCAACAATCTCTATCAATCAGGACTTATACCTAACATTAAAAGTTTCACCTTACCCTCCCACACTTAGAACTGCTACAAGCCTCACACCCACATCTCACAGCTTGCACACACTGCCAGCTATTCAACCATGACAGCCACATCACTGACACATTTCCTTCTCTCTTGCAGGTCAAGGTGGCACACAACCAGAGGCAGCAGGAGCTAACCAGCAAGGGACAGGCGTGCCTGCACACCCTAACCCCCATGGAGGAGACGGAGTTGGCCATTATTGGAATGGCCATTGCTGAGGCCGTGGCCAGTGGTGGGGCTGAAATCATAGAAGATGATGGTATTATCATACCTAATGCTCTTTCTCACAGCCCACTTCCCACTCATCACACAATCACTTCTGATTTACAAGCTTTTGGTTATCTGTCCTGATATCTCCTTCTGTGGTTGGGTGTCAAAGATGTTTTGATTGATATCGCTCTTGTGACGTTTCTTGGGATGTTTTGCTATGTTAAATACGCTATATAAATGCAAGTTGTTGTTGTTGTTATTAGTAATGCTACACGCCACAGCCAGTAAAGTATAAGGGATAAAATCAGTGGTGCAAAATTTATACATAAAAGCCACAAAAACTGAAGCCCTGTCTTTAACTCCCGAGTCAAGGGGGACGGCAAACTGTTTAGTTCCTCCGCAGTGTATATTCTAAACATAGAAACATAGAAGATAGGAGCAGGAGTAGGACATTCGGCCCCTCGAGCCTGTTCCGCCATTCAATGCGATTATGGCTGATCATCCAAATTCAGTACCCTGTCCCTGCTTTCTCCCCATACCCCTTGATCCCTTTAGCCTTAAGAAATATATCCAACTCCTTCTTGAATATATTTAATGAATTGGCCTCTACTGCCTTCTGTGGTAGAGAATTCCACAGGTTCACCACTCTCTGGGTGAAGAAATTCCTCCCCATTTCTGTCCTAAATGGCTTACCCCTTATCCTTAGACTATGACCCCTGGTTCTGGACTCCCCAGCCATCGGGAACATTTTTCCTGCATCTAGTCTGTCCAGTCCTGTCAAAATATTATAAGTTTCAATGAGATCCCCTCTCATTCTTCTAAACTCCAGCGAGTATAAGCCCAATCGACCCAATCTCTTTCATATGTCATTCCTGCCATCCCAGGTATCAGCCTGGTGAATCTTCGCTAAGCTCCTTCCATGGCAAGAACATCCTTCCTCAGATTAGGTGACCAAAGCTGCACACAATACTCAAGATGTGGTCTCACCAAGGCCCTGTACAACTGCAGCAAGACATCCTTGTTCCTGTACTCAAACCCCCTCGCTATGAAGGCCAACATACCATTTGCCTTCTTAACCGCCTGCTGCACCTGCATGCTTACCTTCAGCGACTGGTGTACAAGGACACCCAGGTCTCGTTGCACTTCCCCTTCTCCCAATCTATTGCCATTCAGATAATAATCTGCCTTCCTGTTTTTGCCACCAAAGTGGATAACCTCGCATTTATTCACGTTATATTGCATCTGCCATGCTTCTGCCCAATCACCAAACATGTCCAAATCATCCTGGAGTTTCTCGGCATCCTCCTCACAGCGCACACGCCCACCCAGCTTTGTGTCGTCTGCAAACTTGGAGATATTACATCTAGTTCCCTTGTCTAGATCATTAATATATATATTGTGAATAGCTGGGGTCCAAGGACCGATCCCTGCGGTATCCCACTAGTCACTGCCTGCCACTCAGAAAAAGAGCCGTTTATTCCAACTCTTTGCTTTCTGTCTGCCAACCAGTTCTCTATCTAAGTCAATACCTTGTCCCCAATCCCATGTGCCTTAACTTTACACGCCAATCTCTTATGCGGGACCTTATCGAAAGCCTTTTGAAAGTCCAAATACACCACATCCACTGGTTCTCCCTTATCTATTTTACCAGTTACATCCTCAAAAAATTCCATTGGATTAGTCAAGCACGATTTACCTTTTGTAAATCCATGTTGACTGTTCCGATCTTGTCACTGTTTTCCAAGTGCTCTGCTATTACATCTTTTATAATGGACTTTAGCATTTTCCCCACTACCGATGTCATGCTTACTGGTCTGTAATTCCCCGTTTTCTCTCTACCACCTTTTTTGAATAGTGGGGTAACATTAGCTACCCTCCAATTTAAAGTCCTGGGCCTCAGTTGCACAGGCCCTGACGGTCTCCCATCCAAAGCCACTGGGAAATGACAGCTGGCCATTGGTTGGGGACAGGATTTCAGGCAGCGGGAAGCAGCCACCGGGGATCCAAAGGAACAGTCCATAATACTCAGGTAAGTAGTTTGGAGGAGTGGAGGAGGCGGGGCAGGGGGAGTGGTCAGGAGGGCATTGTGGTCGGACCAGGAGTAGAGAAGCTCCGGGGGAAGGGAAGGATGGGAGGCCCAAAATTTCTTGTGGGGCCCAGTGGAACACTCCTGTGGACCACACAGAGACTAATAAAAAATTTTAAATCACTTATCTTTCTATCATTCGAACCTGATCTGCATATTTAAAGAAGGATGCCACTGGCTTCTGTCGAGTGTCCCGCTTGCCTGCTCAGAAAAGCACATTAAGATCGCAACACATGGGAAGACAATAGGATCCATGCGGGTAAGTAGTAAAATAACCGTAAATGCCTGCTCGGTTTCCATCAGGTGAGCAGAGTTAAAATCGGCCCTTGAGAAAACTGAAATAACCTTTACTACAATTACTTCATTGACTTGATATTTATGCTTCTCTTATAATCAACTATGACTTAAAAATCCTTTTCCAATTAATTCCAATCTCTGCCACACATTCAACAACAACGTTCATTTTTATAGCACCATTAATGCACTAAATCATTCCAAGGCACTTCATAGGAGTATAACCAGATAAAAATTGTCATTCATTTAAAAAGGCTGAACAGATTTTGCAGGTTACTAGAGGATCATGATATATTTGATTGGTGTGGAAAATAGACAATAGGAAGAATGTTACATATCTTTTAATGCTGGAATTCTTGAAGATATCCATCATATTATTTCCTATAATCATTCCTTTGGACTGTTCCACTTATTTGAGAATACTCTAATCTGTATTGAATTAAAATGTGTAAAAAACACAGTATGATACCAAATTAAATACTTCAAAGACTTCACATGGCTAAAACATCAAAATCTAAGCATTGATAAATGATACAACAGAAAAGTAATTTAGAAAATTCTGCTCAGAATGGAAATTTTGCCAAAACCCATTAATAATACTAAGCCCTGCTCCAGTAGAGCAGACATACTTAGTACAGTTATATTATAATTTTATCGTCCCCTCTGGGACCCTGTCAAAGAAGCATTACTAATACTGGAATGAAGCCAGCAGTTTTCCTCAGAACCATTATTCAACTTGCTGTATTTATTATTTTTTAAAAGACAGTGAAAATTCTGTAACACATTCTGAAACAAAATAGTCTCACCTTGTTGTACAATTATCAATAAGTTGTCTCCTATTACCTCCACAAGTCTAGTTTTTTTCTTGATGGTTGATGAGTACAGATGCCTCAATTCAACGAATTCCCTGAGGAAAAAGTGTTAATTTTTATTTTGTAACAAGCCATAACCCCCACAGCTGGTCTATAAAACTTAGTAGTTCTAGAAAATAAGCACTAGATTGACAGAACTTTGGCAAGATAAGAGCCTAAATAACAAATATGAACATTTGATGGCAACAGTTAAAGCTAAAAATTTCCAAGGACAAGATCAGTTGCAGACGGTATAACACATGGGTGACCTTGAATGCCAAAATATAATGCAAAATTAAATGGTAGATTCTATAAAGCAGTAGATATTGACCTTCTGCTTTATGGAAGCTTCAAGAGCCTCAATTGCATTATTACCTCATAGCAGTCAACTGTTCATCTAAATATTGGATACTTTGATGCATGTTTACTGTAATAAATTAACAGAAGATGGCTCCCTATCCTTTTAAATAGGTGTGTGAGACCAACAAGATATTTCATAGCTTGTAAAGATGCAATCATGGACTGTTACTGAATAATTTTTCAGAGCAGTGCCCTTAAGCATTGTGTTGCATTATTATATCTGTTACTAATGTGTGCATTGAGGTAATATTTCATATTTTCTGGGAATGGTTATTGCAAAAGGTCTGTTATATTGTAGCACCCATCTTGTATGACTGTAGGTGTTTGTTTAGCTGTGGCATAGTCCTTTCCGATTAAGCATTTCACAATAGGCATGCGGTATTTAGGAAAAATGCTTCTCTTTGTCTGCAAGGGAGTGAATTTATCTTACCACGGTAAATGTGCTTTTTTGACACTGCTTATCATGTTGACGATATTGGAATGCTGTGGATTCTGTACGACACAGATTTCATTACAATGCAGTATAAATGCCACAAGCATACTTCACCAGATGACAATAAATGGCTGCAGTGACTTTGCATCTAATTGTTATTCATGTGATGCATTCTACTTTCATCAACCATATGATGGACCTGTTGTCTGCTTGTTCTCTCCTGATTCCTACTTTCTGACCTTTATTATTAGATCTGTTCACTGGCTTTCAATGTGTTTAATGTTCTCATCAGAATCCGTTCAGATCTCATCTGTAACTGAAAGCTATTCATCTTCTGCTTTGATGTAATTTTTGTAGTTTACCTGTAATGTGCAGATCTCAAATGAGCTTGGCTGAGTCTTTCTCTGTAAAAGTGTGTGTTTTGGGATATATCAGATGTCAATATACCAGGGCCTAGAAATTCAGTTGGGCGCGGCAGCCGTTAGCGCCTTAGGAGGAGTAGATTTCGAGCGCTAGGCACTTAGCGGCCGGACGCAGCGCGATCTGCGCCTCGCCCCAACTTCAGTACACATTTAGCGCCGGCGCAAAGTCTTAGCGCGCGCCCTGCTGCGCGCGCACATCATGACGTCATTTGCTAGTGCAACGCCTTTTGTGCGCCCCGAACCGGAACTTCACTCGCGCCGGCCCATTGTGCGCTGGGCGGCCCGAGCGACTGTGAAGTGGAACGGTACACAGCCCAGCCGGGCCGCGGGGAGCGCAAATTAAAGGGCACTTACCCAGCAGTATAAAGGCCAGCCATTTTGCAGCATTCACTCTTGTGCAACGGTTTTTTGGACAGTGACCAAGGAGGAGAGTTTACTGGTTTGGACCAACACTTGGACAGGTATTTTTGGCTCAGGCCAGAGCTTACTAATTATCTTTGCCTTCATTCAGAGCTCAGTGTTTGCCAGCATATAATGGGGGCTGCATTGGGTGGCAACACTGAATTTCAGCCTTATGCCAGAAGGGCTTACAGACGCCGTGAGAGAGTGGCAGCCCTGGCTAGACGCAGAGGGGGCAACAGGCGTCACCAACTGAGGCCTTACCCACGCATGGTATACCGCCAGCAGACCTCCTATCTGACCATGTCTGCCGCGATGTGTGTTAGGAGGCTGCGATTCCGAAGGGAGGTGGTTGCAGACAACTGCCGGCTGCTTCAGAGAGATCTGCAGCCGCAGCTGATGCGCAGGACGTCTCTGTCGGTGGCAGTGAAGGTGACGGTGGCTCTCAACTTCTATGCCTCCGGCTCCTTCCAATCCGCTACTGGGGACATCGCTAACATCTCCCAGTTCGCCATGCATTGCTGCATCCGCCAGGTGACCGAAGCCCTTTTCAGAAGGAGACATCAATTCATCTCCTTCCCCATGACCCTGGACAAGCAGCAGCAGCGTGCAGTGGGGTTTGCA
Source organism: Somniosus microcephalus (assembly GCF_052327205.1). Taxonomy (NCBI): domain Eukaryota; kingdom Metazoa; phylum Chordata; class Chondrichthyes; order Squaliformes; family Somniosidae; genus Somniosus; species Somniosus microcephalus. The sequence goes on along the minus strand of NC_140993.1, from coordinate 186,058,984 downwards.
AGAATAGCGGGCTTCCCCATGGTGCAGGGCGCCATTGACTGCACGCATGTGGCTTTGCGGGCACCTCTTGAGCATGCCGAGGATTACCGCAACCGGAAGGGCTATCATTCCCTCAATGTACAGCTGGTGTGTGACCACAGGCAGCGCATCCTAGCTGTCAATGCCCGCTTTCCAGGCAGCAGCCACGATGCCTTTATCCTGCGACAGACGCCGTGAGAGAGTGGCAGCCCTGGCTAGACGCAGAGGGGGCAACAGGCGTCACCAACTGAGGCCTTACCCACGCATGGTATACCGCCAGCAGACCTCCTATCTGACCATGTCTGCCGCGATGTGTGTTAGGAGGTTGCGATTCCAAAGGGAGGTGGTTGCAGACAACTGCCGGCTGCTTCAGAGAGATCTGCAGCCGCAGCTGATGCGCAGGACGTCTCTGTCGGTGGCAGTGAAGGTGACGGTGGCTCTCAACTTCTATGCCTCCGGCTCCTTCCAATCCGCTACTGGGGACATCGCTAACATCTCCCAGTTCGCCGTGCATTGCTGCATCCGCCAGGTGACCGAAGCCCTTTTCAGAAGGAGACATCAATTCATCTCCTTCCCCATGACCCTGGACAAGCAGCAGCAGCGTGCAGTGGGGTTTGCAAGAATAGCGGGCTTCCCCATGGTGCAGGGCGCCATTGACTGCCCGCATGTGGCTTTGCGGGCACCTCTTGAGCATGCCGAGGATTACCGCAACCGGAAGGGCTATCATTCCCTCAATGTACAGCTGGTGTGTGACCACAGGCAGCGCATCCTAGCTGTCAATGCCCGCTTTCCAGGCAGCAGCCACGATGCCTTTATCCTGCGACAGACAACTGTGGCTGACATGTTCCAGGCACAGCCTCCCCCAAGAGGATGGCTTATCGGGGACAAAGGCTATCCTTTGTGTACCTGGCTCATGACCCTGCTCCGCGCGCCCACGACCCCTGCTGAAGAGGCATACAACGAGAGCCATCAAGCGACGAGGAACCTCATAGAACAAACAATCGGCGTGCTCAAGCAACGGTTCCGCTGTCTCGATCACTCCGGGGGAGCCCTCCTGTATTCGCAGGATCGAGTCTCCCAATTCGTCGTCGTTTGCTGCATGCTGCACAACCTGGCTATCCGCAGGACTCAGGCACTGCCACCTCACGTTGGACCACCACCTCAGGAGGAGGAGCAGGAGGAGCATGAGGACGACGAGGACGAGGAGTACCAGCCCAGGAGGGACGCACAAGGTCCAAGGGCCGCCCGTCGGCGGCTTATTGAACGTCACTTCTAGACCCCCTGTCAGGGAATGGCTTGTGCCAATGATAGAACATGATTGCAGCCGCTCCGCAAGCCCTCAGCCGGTTAAGGCAACAAACACTTCAAAGATCAAACATGGACAATGTGAATAAATAAAATGCTTTATTGTACAAACTCTGGGCCCTTCCCACATGAAAACCAAAAACAGACGAAACCCCCAAAAAACACTCAAACACATTACTCGCTCCCACAACCTGGAGAGGATTAACAAAATAGGGCAACTAAAATGGCCGTCATTCTCGGCCTTCGTCCAAAACAAACATCACATCATCGGCCTTCAAAAAACAAACATCCAATTCTCGGCCTCAAGAAACAAACACAAATGGCCACACATTCGACTATTTGGCCCGCTAGGGCGATGCCTTGGCCATCTTTGGGTGGCCCCTGCCCGCCCTGCTGCTCCGCCTCAAAGTAAGGCCATTGGCTGCTGCAAGGCTGGGGGCAGGCTCCTGAGGGGCACATGTCGTGATGGCAGATGCCCTTGGGGGTCGGCCTAGTCGAGGTCTGGCCGTCGAGCGGGCGGCTGTTGATTGCTGCAGCTGTGGCTGGCCAGCATCAGTCGCTGCAGCAGCTCCTGGCAGCTCCACTGGGGGACTGGCAGTGGCGGCTGGAGGAATGGCGGCACGCTGGCGGATGGCAGGCGCTCGCTGGTCGCCTGAGACACTGGCACTCGCCCGGGCCAGCACTGCAGCATGCGCACCAATCTGCCGAGGGACAGACCGCTGTGCTGCTGCAGCGCGCCGGGTGCCCTGGCGATGCCTGGCTGACACAGCGAGTGTGGCAGCAGTGAGTGCCCATGTTGACCTGTTCACTGACCGCATCAGAGCAGCCAGTGACTGGACGGCACCACTGATCACCTGGCCAGTCGCTGACAGAGCTGCCCCGAATTCCGCCCGACTCGCTGCCTGATCTGCCCGGTATTCCGCCCGACTGGTGACCTCTGAGGGCCCGAACTCGGCCACACTCCAAGAGAGGGAATCGATGGACTCAGGCAACCGTGCCACTGCCGCCATGAACTCCGTGTGCCGGCGCTCCGAGTCCGCGGACAAGCCTTCGAGGTGTTCCATCTCCTCGGCGAAGAGCATCTCCTGACTGGAGGCCGGACTCTCCCTCTGGGGAGAAGGCCGCCGAGCTGGCCGACCCTTCCTGCATTGCTGGAGGCCGCTGGGCCCAGCAATTGGACTCCCCTCCGACGCATCCGCCCTCTGGGGAGAAGGCCGCCGAGCTTCCACCCCCCTCCCGCCTTTCTGCAGCCCGCAGGTCCCAGGAGCACCCCTCCCCTTCGACACTTCCGCCACGCTGCCCTCCAGGGAAGACGTGTCCCCTACATTGGCCTGGGTGGCCGCGGCTGAGGGTTCCCCTGATGGGCCGCCTTCCTCTTGCTCCTCCTCCTGCTCCTCTTCGGAGGGTCTGTCACTGGCAAGTTCAGGGACCTCCTCTTGGCCATCTGAAAGCAGGAAGGCACAAGAGTAGCTTTAGAGTGAGGAGAGGGCGTCAGTGCGGGATGCATGAGTGGTGGCATTCAGCGCATTGGTCGGACAGTGGCAAAGGATGTAGATCTGATGCGCAAGTGGGACGAGAGAGGTGCAAAAGGTGATGTCCTTACCATTGCTGCCCAGAACAGGGTCGGCATCTCCACATGCAACGGGCCCAATCACCCGGCCACCCATGAGGCGCTCCACGCGATGTTGCAGGTCGGTGAGTGGCTGGATATGGGGTCGGCCTCCCCCGGTCGCAGTCCGGCTCTTGCGATTATTCGCCAGCTTGGCCTGCAAGAGAAAGGACGGCCTCTAAGTACAGTGTGTCGCCGTGATCTTGTGTGCACTGCCTCCCATGGTGGAATAGCTTGGCCAGTGTGTCGCCATGTTCTGGTGTGCACTGCCTCCCATGGTGGAATAGCCTGGCCAGTGTGTCGCCATGATCTGGTGTGCACTGCCTCCCATGGTGGAATAGCTTGGCCAGTGTGTTAAGTGCAGAATGTGCATTTGATGCTCATGCCTGTCCCATAGCTGCTGGATGAAGGCTGGCCATTAGAGCTTTCAGGTCCCTTTGCCCATAATGTGAGGTGCACATGCAAGGATGAGGAGGTCACTGGAAAGGGTACTCACCCTGACAATGCGTGTGAGGTCATTTAACTTTTTGCGACATTGGGCACCGGTCCTGGGGACGTCGCTGTTGGCTGACAGCTTGCTGGCGACATGCCTCCAGGCTCTCCTGTAGACGCGGACCGTCGCCTTCTTGCCATTGTCCGGGTACAAAACATGGCGCCTCTTCTCCACAGCAGCAATCAGCAAACTCAGATCACGCTCTGAGAAGCGCTGCACACGTTCACGGGCCTTCTCCATGTCTTCAGGCGCTATTTGGGTCCAGCAGCAGTGTTCAGGCCTAGCTGGAGGGCTCCACTATCCAGGGCGTGGCAGCAGACACAGTCGACCCTTCCCCCTTAAGAGCTGGCCGGCGCCAGGGTGTCTGCTGTCAATCACGAGATGGCCGCACCTGCGCTGCGCCCGGCCTCGGCGCTATCGATCACCACCTCCGGCTTAGCGCCCAAAGAGAGGCATCCAGCAGCAGTTTTAGCGCTCGCCCGAACTCCTAGGGTGAAGCTAATGAATATCGGAGAAGTGGCATCGATTTGGCGGCGGCCGCAAACTTTAGCGGACGCCCCACTTTAGCGCCCCAAAAGTGGCGTCAATGAATTTCTAGGCCCAGGGGTTTAAAGGCAAAATCTTTATCCTCTTTTTAAATTAATACCACATAATTAATTAATTAAAAAAAAATTAGTGAGCTTTAGCTTTTTAAGCATCAATCATATTACAGTATCTTTGGATGGATGTTATACATGGTTGAACACTTTAGCACAGAAATTGTCCAGATCCATCAGTGGCTGTCATTTGCTTCTTGATACAGAACTGAAGCTGAATATCCAATTCTGATGAAGCAGGTTGTTGTGGATACCTTCCTCGACTAGTGGAGGACATATTTGTATTATATAACTATACTGCTGGCAAATGCAGTTGCACTTCATATCTACATGAACAAATATCTAACACAGACATCACTACACTGTCAAGAATCAGTTTCGGATCCAGAACTAGCTGTGCCTTTAACCAAGCTGTTTGCATACAGCTACAATGCTGGCATTTACACGACAATGTGGAAAAGGTCTAGGTATATCCTGTCCACAAAAAGCAGGACAAATCCAACACAGACAATAACTGTCTGATCAACTTATTCTCAATCATCAGCTAAGTGATGGAAGGAGTTGTCAACAGCGCTATTAAGCAGCATTTACTCACAAATCATCTGCTCAGCGATGCTTAGTTTGGGTTCTGTCAGGACAACTCCAGATATCATTACAGTCTTGTTCCAAACATAGAATTACATAGCATTACACAGGATATATGGCACAGAAACAGGCCATTCGGCACAACCAGTCCATGCTGGCGTTTATGCTCCACTCAAGCATCCTCCCATCTTTCCTCATCTAAATCTATCAGCATAACCCTCTATTCTCTTTTCCCTCATATGCTTGTCTAGCCTCCCCTTAAATGCATCTACACTATTCGCTTCAACCACTCCCTGTGGTAGTGAGTTCCACATTCTAAGTGTGGTCTAACCAAGAGAAAAGAGACCCATCCCGTTAATCCTTTCCTGATATGTATACCCTCGCATTTCTGGTATCATCTTTGTAAATCTTCTCTGCGCCCGCTCCAGTGCCTCTATATCCTTTTTATAAATGGCGACCAGAACAGTATGCAGTGTGGTCTAACTGAGGTGCCATGGTGTGGAGATGCCGGTGTTGGACTGGGGTGGACAAATGTAAGAAGTCACACAACACCAGGTTATAGTCTAAGGGCTAGATTTTCAGTTGCTTGCGCCAGCAGTTAGCGCCTGAAGAGAAGTGATTTTCGGGCGCTATGCGTGTAGCGCCCGGGCGCAGCGCAGTTTGCGCCCCGCCCCAAATTAAGTTGCCCGTTAGCGCCGGCGCAAAGTTTAGCGCCCGCCCGGATGCGCGCGCAGAAAATGACGTCACATCCTCGTGCAACGCCCTTTGGCCGCCCCGATTGCAAACTTCAGTCGGACCGCCCCATTGTGCGGCGGGCGGCCGGAGCGTTTGGAAAAAGGAACGCAACACAACCAGCGCGGGCCCCGGGGGGCGCTAATTAAAGGGAACGTCCTCTCCAGTATAAAGGCCAGCCTTTTTTCAGAAAACAGTCTTGTGCAACGCATTTCTGGAGACACAACAAGGAGGATAGCTAACTGGTTTCAAGCAGCAAGAGCCAGGTATTTTTGGACTCAGGCCATAGCGCTGCAAGTGGCCATTTGGAAATTAGACTGTTTGCCAGGATTTGATGGGGGCTGCATGGGGTGCCAACGCGCAGCTGCAGCGCCATGTCCGTAGGGCTCACAGACGCATTGTGAGAGGGGCAGCCCTGGCTAGAGGCAGAGGGGGCTACAGGCGTCGGCCACGTAGGCCTTACCCAGTCAGGCTATACCGCCAGCAGCGCTCCTACCTAAACATGAGTGCCGCGCGATGTGTTAGAAGGCTCCGATTCCGAAAGGAGGTGATTGCAGAGATCTGCCACCTGCTTCGCCGAGATCTGCGGCCAAAGCTCAGGTGCAGGACGTCTCTGTCGGTGGAAGAGAAGGTGACGGTGGCATTGAACTTCTATGCCACCGGCTCCTTCCAATACGCTGCTGGGGACATAGCAAACATCTCCCAGTATGGCGCGCATCACTGCATCCGCCACGTGACCGAAGCACTGTTCAGAAGGAGAAGCCAATTCATCTCCTTCCCCATGGCCCTCGAGAGCCAGCATCAGCGCGCATTGGGATTTGCCAGACTCGGGGAATTCCCCTTGGTGCAGGGCGCCATTGACTGTACGCATGTGGCTTTGCGGGCCCCTCTGGAGCATGGCGAGCAGTATCGCAACAGGAAGGGCTACCATTCTCTGAATGTGCAGCTGGTATGTGACCACAAGCAGCGCATCATGGCAGTCAATGCCAGCTTCCCAGGCAGCAGCCACGATGCCTTTATCCTGCGGCAGAGTACTGTGCATGACATGTTCCAGGCACAGCCTCCCCCAAGAGGATGGCTCATCGGGGACAAAGGCTATCCTTTGTGCACCTGGCTCATGACCCCGCTCCGCGCGCCCAGGACCGCTGCTGAAGAGGCCTACAACGAGAGCCATCAAACCACCCGCAACATCATCGAGCTAACTATTGGGGTCCTCAAGCAGCGGTTCCGCTGCCTTGATCGCTCCGGAGGAGCTCTCCAGTATTCGCCGGACCGGGTCTCCCAATTTGTGGTGGTTTGCTGCATGCTACACAACCTGGCTATCCGCAGGACTCAGGCACTGCCACCTGATGTTGGACCAGCACCTCAGGAGGAGGAGCAGGAGGAGCATGAGGAGGAGGAGGAGGAGGAGGAGCAGGAGTACGTTCCCAGGAGGGAGCGACCAGGGCCAAGGGCCGGACGACGCCACCTTATTACACGGTACTTCTAAGCCCCCTGTCAGGGAATGGCCAGGGGCCATGAGGGAAGATGAATGCAGTCGCTCCGCAACCCCTCAGCCGGCGAAGCCAACAAACACTAAGAAGAACAACTATGGAGACTGCATGAATAAAGATAATTTTTTATTGCACAAAAATGTAAAGCCCTTCCCACATGAATCCCCAAAAACAATAAACGGGCCCCACAAAAAGCCCAACAAACGACTCACTCCCACAAACTGGGGAGGAGTCACTCCACCTTTCTTCAAACCGGGCCTCAACGTCGGCCTAACGCAAAAAATAAGCCCTCCAAAAGCACAACCATGGGCAAAATAAAGATGGCCACCGCCATATTAAAGGAAAGCTGCCCACACCCTCTACTGAGTGGCCCGCGAGGGCGAGACCTTGGCCAGCCTTTTGCCTCCCCTGCCCGGCCTGCTGCTCCTTCGCAAGCTCTGCCCAGTGGCTGCTGCGAGGCTGGGGGAAGGCGCCTGAGGCTCAGATGCCCTTCCGCCAGATGCCGCTGGGGGGCGGCCTACACGGCGTTTGGGCCTCGAGGGGCCGTCTGCTGAGTGGCGCACCTGAGCCTGGCCACCATCAGCTGCAGCCGCTTGCCCTTGACGCCCCAGTGGGGGAATGGCGGCGACGGATGGCGCAATGTGGGCCAGCTGGCGTCTGGGATGCGTTGGCTGGTGCTGTGGCGCGGTGGCACTCGGCCGGGCCCGCACTGCAGGATCCGCAGCAATCAGCCGACGGGCGGCTTGCTGGGATGGTCCAGCGCGGCGGCTGCCCTGGCGATGCCTGCCTGAGACAGCGCGTGTGGCAGCAGTGAGTGCCCCTGTGGTCCTGGTGTGTGCGCGCATCACATCCGCCAGGGTCTTGACGGCATCAGTCAGCATGCGGCCACTCGCGGCAGTTGCTGCCCCGAACTCGCGCACACTGGTCGCCAGCGACTCGATGGCCTCAGGCATGCGCCCCACCACGCTCATGAGCTCCGTGTGTCGCCGGTCCGAGTCGTCGGCCATCTTATCCAGCTTCCGCACCTCCTCCGAAGTGAAGGTGTCCGGACTGGAGTCGCGACTCTCCCGCTGGGGAGGAGGGGGCCGAACTAGGGGACCCTTGCCGCGTTGGTGACGGTGAGTGTGCCGAGCAGCAGCACTCCCCTCTGATCCTTCCCCCCTTTGGGGGGAAGGCCGCGGGCCACGCGCACGGCTGCTGGGTGGCTGGACGCCACTGGTCCCAGAAGCTGCATTGCCCTGCGACAGTTCCTCCAGGCACTCGTCCAGTGAAGAGGTGTCAAGCATTTCCTCCTCTCCTGCGGGACGTGACTGTTCCCCCGAAGGTCCGGCTTGCTCCTCCTCCTCCTCCTGGTCGGAGGTGCTGTCACTGGCAGCTTCAGGGTCCTGGTCGTCACCAGCTGAAAGCAGGAATGCACAAGAGTAGCTTCAGAGTGAGGAGACGGCGTCAGCGAGGGAGTTAGGACTGGTGGCATTCAGCACATTGGTGGGACAGTGGCAAAGGAGGTAGCTCGGATGGGCCAGTGCGACGCGAGAGGGCCAAAAGGCGAGGTCCTTACCATTGCCAGGCAGTGGAGGGTCGGATACACCGCACGCTGTGGGGACAATCACATGGGCTCCCATGAGCACACACACGCGCTCCTCCAGCCGAGTGAGCTTCTGCAGCTTGGCGCGGCCACCCCTGGCACGGGCCTGGCAATTAAACGCTACTTTAGCCTGCAAGAGAAAGGACGGGTTGTAAGTGCGCAGTGAAGCCCTGATGTAGTGTGCACTGCCTCCCATGGTGGAATAGCTTGGACAGAGTGAAGTCCTGATGTAGAGTGCACTGCCTCCCATGGTGGAATAGCTTGGACAGAGTGAAGCCCTGATGTAGTGTGCACTGCCTCCCATGGTGGAATAGCTTGGACAGAGTGAAGCCCTGATGTAGTGTGCACTGCCTCCCATGGTGGAATAGCTTGGACAGAGTGAAGCCCTGATGTAGCGTGCACTGCCTCCCATGGTGGAATAGCTTGGACAGAGTGAAGCCCTGATGTACTGTGCACTGCCTCCCATGGTGGAATAGCTTGGCCAAAGTGTAGAGTGCCGAATGGCCATTTGATGCTCATGACTGTCCCAATGCTGCTGGCTGAGGGCTGGCCAATAGGACTTTCAGCTCCCTTTGCCCATCATGTCAGGTGTACATGCAAGAATGAGGAGGAGACTGGAAAGGCTACTCACCTTCACAATCCTGGTCAGATCGTTGTATTTTTTACGACATTGTTTGTGGGTCCTGGGGGCCTCGCCGGTGAACGTCACCCTCTGGGCGATCTGCTTCCAGGCTTTGGTGTAGTCATGGTGGGTTGGATTCCTCCCACTCTCTGGAAACAAGATCTTGCGCCTCACCTCCAGAGCTGTGACCATTATGTCCAGATCACCCTCTGAGAAGCGCAGGGCATGCTGACGGGCCTTCTCTGGCGTTGCCATGACTCCCTGGGGCTGAGCAGCAGTGTTGAGGCCTCTTTGCAAGGCTGCAGTGTGCAGGGCGTGGCAGCAGACCAATTCGTCCCTTCCCCCTTTAACAGCTGGTCGGCACCACGGGGTCTGCTGTCAGTGCAAAAATGACCGCACCCGCGCTGCGCCCCGCCTGGGCGCTATTCCTCTGGACCGCCGGCTTAGCGCCTAAAGGTAGGAGTGGAACGCCTCTTTTAGCGCTCCACCACTCTCTTAGGGCGAAGCCACTGAATTTCCGGCAACGGGGCGCTACTTTGGGGCGGGCACTAACTTCGGGCGGGCGCTAAGGTTAGCGCCCCAAAACTGTCTATACTGAAAATCTAGCCCTAACAGTTTTATTTCAAATCACAAGCTTTCGGAGCGCTGCTCCTTCGTCAGGTGAAGTGGAGAGATGCCTATAGACACAGATTATATAGTCAGAGAATAATGCCAGATGATTACAGGTAATCTTTCTAACTGCCATTTATTACACCTCGGCAGAGAGATAATCACAGCAATCAAAGGTGTGAATGGTGTCCAAACAGGTCAGTCAGGAAAACATTACATCAAAGAACAATGAGGTGGGGTCACAAGGGGTAAAATGTTGCAGATGCTGGGGTCCGTATGAAAAACAAAAAACATTTGCTTTGCTGGAAATCACAGCAGGTCTGGCCGCATCTGTGCAGAAAGAACAAGCCAATGACGACTCGAGTCTGGATGACCCTACGTCAGGTGGGGTTACATGTAGCGTGACATGAACCCAAGATCCCGCTTGAGGCCGTCCTCATGAGTGTGGAACTTGGCTATCAGTTTCTGCTCTACGATTTTGCGTTGTCGTGTGTATCGAAGGCTGACTTGGAGAATGCTTACCCGAAGATCGGAGGCTGAATGTCCTTGACTGTTGAAGTGTTCCCCGACTGGGAGGGAACACTCCTACCTGGCGATTGTTGCGCAGTGTCCGTTCATCCGTTGTCGCAGTGTCTGCATGGTCTCACCGATGTACCATGCTCCGGTGCATCCTTTCCTGCAATGTATGAGGTAGACAACGTTGGCCGAGTCACATGAGTATGTACCATGTACCTGGTGGGTGGTGTCCTCAAGTGTGATGATGGTATCTGTGTTGATGATCTGGCATGTCTTGCAGAGGTTGCCGTGGCAGGGTTGTGTGGTGTCATGGTCGCTGTTCTCCTGAAAGCTGGGTAATTTGCTGCGAACGATGGTCTGTTTGAGGTTAGGCAGCTGTTTGAAGGCAAGTAGTGGAGGCGAGGGGATGGCCTTAGTGAGGTGTTCGTCGTCATTGATGACATGTTGAAGGCTGCGAAGAACATGGCGTAGTTTCTCCGCTCCGGGGAAGTGCTGGATGACGAAGGGTACTCTGTTGGTTGTGTCCCGTGTTTGTCTTCTGAGGAGGTCTATGCGATTTTTTGTTGTGGCCCGTCGGAACTGTCGATCGACGAGTCGAGCGTCATATCTCGTTCTTACGAGGGCGTCTTTCAGCGTCTGTAGGTGTCCATCGCGTTCCTCCTCATCTGAGCAGATCCTGTGTATTCGCAGGGCTTGTCCATAGGGGATGGCTTCTTTAACGTGGTTAGGGTGGAAGCTGGAGAAGTGGAGCATCCTGAGGTTGTCCGTGGGCTTGCGGTAGAGTGAAGTGCTGAGGTGTCTGCATGGAGATTTGTGTGTCCAAGAATGAAACCGATTCTGAGGAGTAGTCCATGGTGAGTTTGATGGTGGGATGGAACTTGTTGATGTTATCGTGTAGTCTTTTCAGTGATTCTTCACCGTGGGTCCATAGGAAGAAAATGTCGTCGATGTATCTGGTGTATAGCGTTGGTTGGAGGTCCTGTGCAGCAAAGAAGTCTTGCTCGAACGTGTGCATGAAGATGTTGGCGTATTGGGGTGCAAGTTTGGTCCCCATGGCTGTTCCGTGTGTTTGGGTAAAGAACTGGTTGTCGAAGGTGAAGACATTGTGGTCAAGGATGAAGCGGATGAGTTGTAGGATGGCGTCTGGAGATTGGCTGTTGTTGGTGTTGAGTACTGAGGCTGTCGCAGCGATGCCGTCATCGTGGGGGATACTGGTGTAGAGTGCCGAGACGTCCATCATGGCGAGGAGTGTTCCTGGTTCAACTGGTCCGTGGGTGCTGAGTTTCTGTAAGAAGTCTGTAGTGTCGCGATAGAAGCTGAGGGTTCCCTGTATGATGGGTTTCAGGATGCCCTCGACGTATCCAGAGAGGTTCTCACACAGGGTTCTGTTGCCTGATACGATAGGCCGTCTGGGTGTGTTGGCTTTGTGTATCTTTGGGTGGCAGTAGAAGTCTCCCACATGGGGAGTACGCGGGATGAGAGCACGTAGGATGTTTTGAAGGTCTGGATCGAAGGTCTTGATCAGCCTGTTGAGTTGGCGGGTGTGTTCTTTGGTCGGATCTGCGGGTAACTGTCTGTAGTGTTCCTGGTTGTCCAGTTGTCGGTATGCTTCTTTGCAATAGTCCGTTCTGTTCTGTATGACGATGGCTCCTCCTTTGTCTGATGGTTTGATGATGATGTTGCGGTTGGTCTTGAAAGCGTGGATGGTGTTGCGTTGTGCTCGGGTGACATTCTGGACTGTCTTGTGAGTGCGGCTGATGAATCTGGCGTTGATGCATCTCCTGACAGCTTAAGCATACATGTCAAGCTTAGGGCAGCGACCCTCCGGAGGGGTCCAATTTGACTCTTTCTTCTTCGGTTGCTGCACTGCTGATCTGCTTTTCCGGATCATTGGTTGTCTCATTGGGTTCGCTGCTGACATCTTGGCTTCCAATCGATCTTCCTGGGAGTCGGGTCCCTGAGTTGCGCAGGGTCCCGACTCCTAGAGGCGGGAGGAGGATTACAGCCACTTAACTGCCTGTTAACAGGTAATTAAGAGGCTTTTTCCCATTTTTCCACTGCTGCTGGAGGCTTCCCGATGTCGGGGAACCCCGCCAAGGTAAGTGTCATAGTCATAGAGTCATAGAGTTCTACAGTACAGAAGGAGGCCATTCGGCCCATCGCGTCCACGCCGGCCATCAAGCCCTGTCTAATTTAATCCCATTTTCCAGCATTTGGTCCATAGCCTTGTATGCTATGGCATTTCAAGTGCTCATCCAAATGCTTCTTGAATGTTGTGAGGGTTCCTGCCTCTACCACCCTTTCAGGCAGTGAGTTCCAGATTCCAACCACCCTCTGGGTGAAAAAGTTTTTCCTCAAATCCCCTCTAAACCTCCTGCCCTTACCTTGAATCTATGCCCCCTTGTTATTGACCCCTCTACTGAGGGAAAATGTTCCTTTCTACCTACCCTATCTATGCCCCTCATAATTTTGTACACCTCAATCAGGTACCCCCTCAGCCTTCTCTGCTCCAAGGAAAACAACCCCTGCCTGTCCAGTCTTTCTTCGTAGCTGAAGCGCTCCAGCCCAGGTAACATCCTGGTGAATCTCCTCTGCACCCTCTCCAAAGCAATCACATCCTTCCTATAGTGTGGCAACCAGAACTGCACACAGTATTCCAGCTGTGGCCTAACCAGCGTTTTGTACAGCTCCATCATAACCTCCCTGCTTTTATATCCTATGCCTCGGCTAATGAAGGCAAGTATCCCATATGCCTTTTTAACCACCTTATCCACCTATTCTGCTGCCTTCAGGGATCTATGTACACGCACACCAAGGTCCCTCTGATCCTTTGTCTTTCCTAGGGTCTTACCATTCATTGTGTATTCCCTTGCCTTGTTAGTCCCTCCAAAATGCATCACCTCACACTTTTCAGGGTTAAATTCCATTAGCCACTGTTCCGCCCATCTGACCAACCCATCTATATAGTTCTGCAGACTGAGGCTACCCTCCTTGCTTATTTACCACCCCAGTGAGGTGTGATGTGGGCGTACTGTAATTTTTGTGTATTTATGACAGCTGCAGAAGTGGTTTCAAGGATTCAATGGGACACTGGTGAGTATCAGAAGTAAGGAAAAGTTATGAAAGTAATGTTTAATGTGTTTAGATGTTTCTGCTGGTGACAAGTTGTGATGTGTTTGTGTAGGCTCATCTCATCGGGAGAAGTCCTGCAATCTCAGCTGCAGCTGCCATCTGTTTTATCCTAAGGAGAGAGTAATTGGAGAGCCTGGGTGAAAGGGCTCACCTTTGGACAGTGATTGTCAGTATTTGACAGCACCTCAATGCTGTCAAACACTGTCAAGTCATCTGTCAAACAAGTGTGGTGCCTATGCCTTTAAGAAAACCAGCAGATGAAGCATCATCAACTGACGTCATCTGACACTGGCTTTCCCTTAATTGGCCGGCAAGCCCGCATGGCGGGCTTAACAAGGGCAATCGGGGGAAAATAGTGTCAACTCGTTAGACGTCGCTGGGGGCGGGACTAGAACACGAAAAGCAGCAGTGCCGTTTCGAACTCGGCCTTCCAGGTAAGATTCCATCCTATGAGTTCAAATTCCACCAGAGCAGCTGGGGAATTTAAAAATTTGGTTAATTAAATAAATGTGGAATAAAAAGCTATTATCAGTAATGGTTACCATGAAACTACTGGATTGTCATAAAAACCCATCTGGTTCACTAATGTCCTTTAGGTAAGGAAATCTGCTGTCCTTACCCGGTCTGGCCTATATGTGACTCCAGATCCACAGCAAAGTGGCTGACTCTTAACTGCCCTCTGAAATGGCGGCTCACCATCAATTTCTCAAGGGCAATTAGGGATGGGCAATAAATGCTGGCCTTGTCAGTGACGCCCACAACTCATGAATGAATTTAAAAAAACTCATGGCATTGATAGCTTGTGCTATTTCCTCCCACAGCCTTCTGGCGTGGTACCTGGACGGCCACCTGTCCCCCTGCGGGTAGAGGACCTCACGTCATCTGTGAACCCCCAGGACCAAGGCCTCCAGTGCCGCATCAGAAAATCTCCTTGCCCTCTCGCTTCCCTGTTGTGCCGTGACTTCATCCAGACTGACAATGAGGTGCTTCTGTAACAAAGCAACTCCCCTTTAAGTAGTGCAGAGTGACTCGGCCAGATTTTATTGGCCAGGAGACTGCATCCGATATTGGCCCCACTGTTGAGCGCTAAGCCAGCCAGCAGCGCGTTTAGTACTGACATCAGCACTCCAATCATGTAAATAAGCAGGCAGCATGAATTTTGTGTGCTGCCTTCACAACTGTCACCAACGGGCGCAATTAGCGGAAACTTGCAAAAGTGATAATTCGATCTGAGGTCATGGCTGGTTTTGTGGGTGGAGCTGGCTTCTTGCATGATATATTTTAAACTAGTGCAAAAAATTGCTGAAACTCGATTTGTACTGGACATAATTTGCGCTTCAAATTCCATGGCCTAGAAATTGGGTATAGCCCCGCTTGGGGCGTTAGAATTGGCGGAGCGCAAATTTTATAGCCAGGCGCAACTTATCGACACCTTGTGCGATATTGGGTTGCAGCGCCCCAAAGGTGATTGAGGCGCGAAATCAGGCGTTACACGGGGCACCTAAGGCGCTAACATGCCGGCGCTACTCAATATCGGGGCGGGCGGGCGCAGCGCAGGTGCTCTCAATTACCGATGACCACGAGACTTCCCGGCGCCGGCCAGCTCTTAAAGGGGTGGGTCAGGCAGCTCCAGCATCCACACTCTGCGCCTTGTAGGCCTGCAAATCGGCGCAGGCCCTTCTCTGGTGCAACAAACTTGGATCCTATGGAGAGGGTGAGGCAGAGAGCAGAGCGCTTCAGCACTGAGTCTCTGGAGGAATTGGTGTCCGCAGTGGAGCGCTGGCGAGATGTCCTATACCCAGACAATGGCAGGAGGCCTAATCATAAGGACTACCGACGAGCTTGGAAGGATATTTCTCTGAGGGTCAACTCCAGCAGCATGGCGGCCAGGAGCCCTGTCCAGTGCCGGAAGAAATTCAACGACCTCACTCGGGTCGTCAGGGTGAGTGGAGTTAATGTAAACTTATGCATCCCTCCAAGAGCACCTGACTTTATGGCTACAGGGTGCATGATACCCCAATGGCCATCTGTCAGCAAGCACCCATGGCCCTTTCTGGTCACACACATCCACATTTGACTCAGGGCATCATGTAAGGGCTCTTCCACCATGGGGGGCATGGGAACATCACTCAGGGCATCATGTAAGGGCTCTTCCACCATGGGAGGCATGAGAACATCACTCAGGGCATCGTGTAAGGGCTCTTCCACCATGGGGGGCATGAGAACATCACTCAGGGCATCATGTAAGGGCTCTTCCACCATGGGGGGCATGAGAACATCACTCAGGGCATCATGTAAGGGCTCTTCCACCATGGGGGGCATGAGAACATCACTCAGGGCATCATATAACATGACTTCCCGTCCTTTGCCCTGCAGGCCAAGCTGGAGCGGAATCAAAAGGAGCAGCTTCGCACCGAAGGAGGCCGTCCTCAAGTGGAGCCTCTGACGGATCTCGAGGAGAGAGTCCACCAGATTGTGGGAGGACGTCTGAGTGGTCCTGTCACCACTGCAGCTGCCGACCCCATTGTCCACAGCGATGGTAAGTTTCTCAACTATTACAGCTGTCACCTTTCAGTTGTTTCCCCCACCAGCATGCTTTCTCAATGTGGACCCATGTCATAGCACTGCCGCACTGTTGCATCCCTTGCTGCCAAACTGTCCTTTTGCTAAAGCCACTCTTCAACCTCCCTGCTTTCAGATGCTGCATCACCAGCTCGGGATCCGGTCCCTCAAGCTGCCAGTGCAAGTGCCTCCGGAGGCGACGACCAGGAGGAAGCCGGACCATTCGTGACAGCCTCAGGGGAGCCACCGCATGTGGAGACTGGGGATAGTAGTTCCCTTGAGGGGAGGGGGGGGCTCTGATGAGGAGCCAGTTGCAGGGACCAGCGGCCTGCAGCAACGCGTGGGGGGTAGGGACGCTCGGGGGCCGTCTCCACGGAGGGCGTGGCAGGCCACCATGACTGCTGCACAGAGTGCAGAGGAGGTGCGTAGCCTTGCGGAAATGAGTGCCCAGGCCTGGCTCAGGCACACTGAGCTTATGGCTGCAGTGGGGAGGATGCCTGAGTCCATCGACACTCTGGCAAAGAGTGTGATGGACTTTGGGTCAGCAATGGAAAGGACTGTCCAGGGCTTCGGGGCAGCAATGGAAAGGTCTGTCCAGGGCTTGTCCGAAGCAGTGGAAAGGACTGTTCCGGCCTTGTCTGAAGCAGTGGAAAGGACTGTTCCGGCCTTGTCCGAAGCACTGGCACCTGCCACGCAGGTCCTCACTGCTGCCACGCAGTCACTTGCTGGCCTCGTCCACACGCAGATTGAGGCCACGCGAACACTCACTGCTGTCACCGTAGCTGCATCAGGCAGGATCACCCCAGGCCCTTGCAGCACCACAGCAGGCCATGAATCTGTGGAGCAGTCGATAGCGGCGGATGATCCTGTGCGGCCCCGTCAGAGTGCCAGTGTGTCGGTCGACTACGGTGCAGGTGTCCTCTCTCTGCATGTGACCAGTCCTGATGCCAACTCTGGCACGTCAGCAGAGCAGCTGCCACCACCTGCGCGGCACACTGCTAGCAGACATGCCCAGTTGGAGCAGCCTGCTTGCGGGACCTCCAAGCCCAAAGGTCGTCCAGGCCGTCCCTCAGGGGCTTCAGCGCTTCCAGACACTCAGCAGGCGTCCCCCAGCCTTGACCCAGCCACTGGGGTACAATTACGGAGGAGCTGCAGTGAGGGAAGGGGCCAACCTCGTAAGAGGAGTCGGTCTCCATCAAGGGGTCACCAGTAAAGGGAGGTGCTAAGACATCTCTTTTTCCGGTTTTAAGGCAGTCCACACCTGCTGTGTTTGTTTGTTATGGTTTGGTTAGTTTCGCTGGGTTGCCACACAGTTATCTGTTAGTTTGTTAGTTATGATTTTTGTTGCCATTACGTTGTCATGCTGGAAGGAAGAACTTGTTTGAAAATAAAGAAAACTTTATATTTACAATTGAGCTGTACACTATTTACAATCATCGATGCCTTCATAGGCTTACAGCAAATCGGAGGGCGCTGTTCGATTCACAGCCACCATTCCGTCCAAGGGGCCGAGAACCAAGTCCTTATGAGCCTCTGATGAACGGCCCTTCCAGTTTCTGGAGCCCTCCCATCTTCCTCCTCCTCCTCCTCCTCCTGATCCTCCTCGCCCACATGCTCCTCCTCCTCCTCCTCCTCCTCGTCCTCGTCCGCCTGCTCGGCTGGCATTGGCTGGGGCGTCGAATGGCCAGGTTGTGGAGCATGCAGCAGACAACAACGATGCACGCCACATGCTCCGGCGAGTACTGTAGGGCGCCCCCCGAATGGTATAGACAGCGGAAACGCTGCTTCAGCACACCAATTGTGTGCTCCACAATGTTCCTGGTGGCCTGATGGCTGCTGTTGTAAAGCTCTTCTGCCGGGGTGGTGGGCAAACGGAGCGGGGTCATGAGCCATGGGCAGAGAGGATAGCCCTTGTCGTCCAGAAGCCAGCCTCGTGGGTGATCCGGGGCCTCAAAAAGGTCAGCCACTGAGGTCTGCCGCAGGATGAAGGCGTCATGGCTGCTGCCAGAGAATTGTGCGTTCACCGCCATGATCATCTGCCGGTGATCACAGACCAGCTGCACATTAAGGGAGTGGAAGACCTTCCGGTTACGGAACTCCTCCGGATTCTGCAATGGCGCCCGCAAAGCCACGTGTGTACAATCAATGGCCCCCTGCACCATGGGGAAGCCCGCAATAGCCGCAAAGCCCTGTGCACGCTCCCCCTGCTTCTCCAGGGTCAGAGGGAAGGTGATGAAATCGCGCCTCCTTTTGTAGAGGGCAGCTGTAACTTGCCGGATGCAGCAATGCACCGCAAATTGAGAGATATTAGAAATGTCCCCAGCTGCTGCCTGAAATGATCCACTGGCGTAAAAGTTGAGCGCAACAGTCACTTTCACGGCCACCGACAGAGAGGTCCTGCGCCGTATCCGCGGCTGCAGATCCCCAGCAAGCAGGTGGCACAGCTCAGAGACAACATCCTTACCAAATCTCAGGCGTCACAGACACTGCTCCTCCAACATGACAAGGTAGGAGACCTGCTGCCTGAAAACCCTGGCAGCGTATGGTCGGATTTGGCGACGTCCATTGGCCCTCCTCCTTCTGGCCAATCCCGGCCCTCTCTCCCTCCGTCTCTGTGCCCCTGCCAGCTGTTCAGCAAGGATAACGTGCCCCTCCAAAGCAGCTCCCATTATTCTGTCCAACAAATAAGACGCAGTCAGCTTTCTGGATCCAACTGCTCTGAACAGGGCTGAAGGTCCCAAGGCTCCTCTGGCTCAATAACAACAAGTCCTTGCCACTGAAGGTCTGCAACTCTCTCCAGCACCGAGCAGAATGGCCAGGCCAAATGGCTGCCGGTTTTATAGTAGTGCTGTCCCCTTTAAAGAGCGTCCCCCGAGTACGAGAAGGACCTGGTAACGTTCCATCTAACTGTCACTAATAGCGCCAGGCGAAACGGAGGGGGGCGCCACTGAATTTCCGGTATGGGGCACCAAAAAGGCGTTGCACAATGAAATGACGTCATGATCTGGCTGCACCCGCGAGCGGGCGCAAAGACTTAGCGCCGGCCCGAACAGGCTACTCAATATGGCCAGATGCGCTAGGATCACTGCGCACGTCCGAAAATTGGGTAACGCCCCAAATCTCGGGCTCTTTAGGCGCTAATCGCTGGCGCAACCAACCAAATTTCTAGGCCCTTGATCTTTTATGCTTAATTGGCTGATTTTGGGCAAATTGTGCTGAAAAAAAAACAGCCCAACATAGCAAAAACTTCTGCCCATGACATTACTGTAAGCTTAGAAATTACTGTTTGCAGTATTAGCAGAAAAACATTTAATGAATTCACATGGCATTCTACTGCTCACTCTTCTAATGCAACAATAACCCAGTTATGTTAAATGAATTAATTCCTCTACCAAAATAGCAGGCAAGGGAATGATGACTTTAAGAATCATTGACTGATATTGGCAGCAGTCAGTTCAGGGCTACAAATAGTTCTACACAGTTAAAACATATATTGCTGTTAGTATTTGTGTGATCATGTAACCAATGGACTATCTGAGTGTATAAAGCAGTAAGTGCAAATTATATGAGCCAGAATAAACTCTGTTTAATAAAAGTGATCTGTTATTCAATACGCATTGTTAGATTTTCCATTGCATTTTAGCGTGTAGACAGAAGTACTGCCGACGGGAAAATTTAAATTTGGGCGGGAAATCAACCTTGGGCACATTTATTGCTTGCTTGACTTTGCACTGAAAGTTAATCACAGGCGCTAATGGTTGCTGTCAAATTAGGTATGGCACAATTAAAACAATAATTAGCAAGTAGGACAACTGGAAAGCCACCCTGTTTCCATCATTAGTTTAGGCAGTAACTACTGGATGCATTAAGGGCTATTGAAACCAGTATTTAAAAGATCGACATCATGATGAAAGGGCTTACAGATGGGCCTGAAATATAGCTTTAGCTGCACATTCCCAAACTTAAAATGGGAAATCATTTCAGCTGCTTGCCAAGCAACGCTTAAAGGAGTGTAGGATCTCTATACAACCAATCATTTAAGTGAATTTGCAATAATGGAAGAAATATTACCATACCAAGCCCATTGTTGTCTTTAAAGTTACAATATCCAGTAGGATGCTGAAGCAGTTGGCATGGTTACCTCTCAATTTGATGAGCTTTCAAACCAAGATAGGCTACCACATATAGAAAGAAAATATCTGAGGCCTGTCCACAAAAGGACACAAACTCCACCGAGAGTGAATGATCTATATCACCGATACAATAGCTCCAATACTGAATTAATTCATCTTCTTAACTTTTATTTTTAATTCATTTTCTAACTTTGAAGAAAAGGCTAAATAAAAATATCATGCTAAAAATACAATTCAATTCACAACACTACCACCGCCACCACCACTGATCCTGCCACAGTTGCGGAGTCAAGTGGTGTGGGGGCACATCTGTGATACCTCCCTGCTAAAGTCCCTGGAAAAGCTGGCAATAGCTGGCCAGCTGGAGGATGCTGCTTCAATCCCACCATCAGAAAAAATTTGGGCCCCTCATCTGCCAGGGTCTCAGCCCTGACCACAGCCTGAACCTCAAGATGGGTCCCATTTCCTTGCCAGTTATGCCCGATGAGATAGTTGCTGTTTGATGTGGTTGTTTCGTGGAGAGCCCCTTTTCCTGTTAAGAACTTGGGAGAGAATTGTTGGGCCTTCTTGCCTGTGCTAAGGCTTTTAGATGACCTAAGGGCTTCTAAGGTATCAGGCATTTTGTTTTTGCTTTGACACCACAATAATACATATGGGTGTGAAACAAGAACTATCAGCATGTAAGTATGAATTCCCTGTACTATTACTGGGTATGACTAATGACAATGTTCAGTTAAAGCTTCATTGATATTTTCTGTATTGTGGACAATAAAACATTTCAGAGCATTATAATTTGACAAATGACAACATTCATTGTATATGTGTTGTACTGTGTTACCCAGTTAAATGAACAACATAGCTCTATATATCAACTTAAATATAGCATACAAATCCAACAATTACTAACAACTTTGATGTCCATAGGCCTTTGAATGAAAACATTACTTATCAAGCTGAAAGGATTCCTTGGAGCTTCATTTCGCCAGTTAAACTGCTGTGTGACCTTTCAACACTAGCCCTTCTTTTAACACCACCTCATTTACCTTCTTTCAGATCATTGTTATGAGTAAAGCTCTCTAATTTTTTTAATTCTTTCATGGGATGTGGGTATTGCTGGCAAGGCCAGCAATTATTGCCCATCTCTAATTGCCCTTGAGAAGGTGGTGGTGAGCTGCCTTCTTGAACCGCCGCAGTCCGTGTGGTGAAGGCCCTCCCACAGTGCTGTTAGGGAGGGAGTTCCAGGATTTTGACCCAGCGACGATGAAGGAATGGCGATATACTTCCAAGTCAGGATGGTGTGTGACTTGGAGGGGAACTTGGAGGTGGTGGGGTTCCCCTGCTGCCCTTGTCCTTCTAGGTGGAAGAGGTCGCGGGTTTGGGAGGTGCGGCCAAAGAATCCTTGGCGAGTTGCTGCAGTGCATGTTGTAGAGGGTACACACTGCAACCATGGTACGGCGGTGATGGAGGGAGTGAATGTTTAAGGTGGTGGATGGGGTGCCAATCAAGCAGGCTGCTTTGTCCTGGATGGTGTCGAGCTTCTTGAGTGTTGTTGGAACTGCACTCATCCAGGCAAGTGGAGAGTATTCCATCACACTCCTTACTTGTGCCTTGTAGATGGTGGAAAGGCTTTGGGGAGTCAGGAGATGAGACACTCATCACAGAATACCTAGCCACTGACCTGCTCTTTTTGCTACAGTATATATGTGGCTGGTCCAGTTAAGTTTCTGGTCAATGGTAACCCCCAGGATGTTGATGGTGGGGGATATGGCGATGGTAACGCCGTTGAATGTTAAGGGGCGGTGGTTAGACTCTCGCTTTTTGGAGATAGTCATTGCTTCGCACTTCTGTGGTGTGAATGTTACCTGCCACTTATCAGCCCAACCCTGAATGTCGTCCAGGTCTTGTTGCATGCGGGCATGGACTGCTTCATTATCTGAGGAGTTGTGAATGGCACTGAACACTGTGCAGTCATCAGTGAACATCCCAATTTCTGACCTTATGTTGGAGGGAAGGTCATTGATGAAGCAGCTGAAGATGGTTGGGCATAGGACACTGCCTTGAGGAACTCCTGCAGCGATGTCCTGGGGCTGAGATGATTGACCTTCAATCACCACAGCCACCACATCTTCCTTTGTGCTAGGTATGACTCCAGCCAGTGGAGAGTTTTCCCCCTGAATCCCATTGACTTCAGTTTTATTCGGGCTTCTTGATGCCACACTCGGTCAAATGCTGCCTTGATGTCAAGGGCAGTCACTCTCACCTCATCTCTGGAATTCAGCTCCTTTGTCCATGTTAGGAGCAAGGCTGTAATGAGGTCGTGAGCCGAATGCTGAGTGGTCTTGGTGGAACCCAAAGTGGGCATCAGTGAGCAGGTTATTGGTAAGTGCCACTTGATAGTACTGTCGATGACACCTTCCATCACTTTGCTGATAATTGAGAGTAGATTGATGGGGTGGTAATTGGCCGTATTGGATTTGCCTTGCTTTTTGTGGACAGGACATACCTGGGCAGTTTTCCACATTGTCGGATAGATGCCAGTGTTGTAGCTGTACTGGAACAGCTTGGCTAGATGCGCTGCTAGTTCTGGAGCACAAGTCTTCAGCATGACAGCTGGGATGTTGTCGGGGCCCATAGCCTTTGCTGTATCCAGTGCGCTGAGCCGTTTCTTGATTTCACGTGGAGTGAATCGAATTGTCTGAAGACTGGCTTCTGTGCTGGTGGGGACCTCAGTAGGAGGCTGATATGAATCATCCACTTGGCACTTCTGGCTGAAGATGGTTGCAAATGCTTCAGCCTTGTCTTTTGCACTCATGTGCTGGGCTCCACCATCATTGAGGTAGGAGATATTCATGGAGCCTCCTCCTCCCGTTGTTTAATGGTCCACCACCATTCATGATTGGAGTTGGCCGGACTGCAGAGCTTTGAGCTGATCCGTTGATTGTGGGATCGCTTAGCCCTGTCTATAGCATGCTGCTTCCACTTTTTAGCATGCATGTAGTCCTGTGTTTCACCTCATTTTTAGGTACATCTGGTGCTGCTCCTGGCATGCTCTTCTACACTCCTTATTGAACTAGGGTTGGTCCCTTGGCTTGATGGTAATGGTAGAGTGAGGGATATGCCAGGCCATGAGGTTACAGATTGTGGTAAAATACAATTCTGCTGCTGCTGGCCCACAGCCCCTCATGGATGCCTAGTTTTGAGCTGTGAGATCTGTTCTGAATCTATCCCATTTAGCATGGTGGCAGTGCCACACAACATGATGTCCTTCTGTGTGAAGATGGGATTTCTTCTCCACAATGACTGTGCAGTGGTCACTGCTACCAATACTGTTACGTGCAGATGCATCTGCAACAGGTAGATTGGTGAGGACGAGATCAAGTAGGTTTTTCCCTCGTGTTGGTTCTCTCACCACCTGTCACCACCAGGACTTGGCCAGTTCGGTCAGTAGTGGTGCTACCAAGCCACTCTTGGTGATGTACATTAAAGTCCCCCACCCAGAGTACATTCTGTGCCCTTGCTACCCTCAGTGCCTCTTCCAACTGGAGTTCAACATGGAGGAATACTGGTTCATCAGCTGAGGGAGGTCGGTAGGTGGTAATCAGCAGGAGGTTTCCTTGCCCATGCTTGACCTGAAGCCATGAGACTTCATGGGGTCCAGAGTCAATGTTGGCCACTCCTTCCCAACTGTATACCACTGTGCCACCACTCCTGGTGGGTCTGTCCTGCCGGTGGGACAGGACATACCCAAGGATGGTGATGGAGGATTCTGGGACATTGGCTGAAAGGTATGATTCTGAGTATAACTATGTCAGGTTTGACTAGTCTGTGGGACAGCTCTCTGAATTTTGGCACAAGTCCCCAGATGTTGACGAGGAGGCTTTTGCAGGGTTGACTGGGCAGGTTGTGCCGTTGCCGCATCCGTAGTCGATGCCGGTTTCATTCCTATTGTGTTTCATAGCAGTTTGTTACAACTGAGTGGCTTGCTAGGCCATTTCAGAGGGCAGTTAAGAGTCAACCAACATTACTGTGGGTCTGGAATCACATTTAGGCCAGACCAGGTAAGGACGGCAGATTTCCTTCCCTAACAGACATTAGTGAACCAGATGGGTTTTTATGACAATCCGATAGTTTCATGATATTAGTTTTTTATTCCAGATTTATTTAATTAACTTAATTTAAAATACCCAGTTGCCGTGGTGAGATTTGAACTAACATCTCAGGGTCATTAGACAAGGTCTCTGGATTACTAGCCCAGTGACATTACGACTATGCTACTGTTCCCGAATGGGAGTATGGAACTCGCTACCACAGGGAGTAGCTGAAGCGAATAGTATAGATGCATTTAAGGGGAGGCTAGACAAGCATATGAGGGAAAAGGGAATAGAAGGTTATACTTATATATTTAGATAAGGAAAGACAGGAGGAGGCTCATGTGGAGCATAACCGCCAGCATGGACTGGTTGTGCCAAATGGCCTGTTTCTGTGCCGTATATCCTTTGCAATCCTATGTAACCCTATGCACCATGGCTGCAGTGTGTACCATCTACAAGATGCACTGCAGCAACTCGCCAAGGCTAAATCGACAGCACCTACCAAACCCGCAAACTCTGCCACCTAGAAGGAAAAGGGCAGCAGACTCATGGGAACACCACCACCTCCAAGTTCCCCTCCAAGTCACACACCATCGTGACTTGGAAATATATCGCCGTTCCTTCATCGTCGTTGGGTCAAAATCCTGGAACTCCCTCCCTAACAGTACTGTGGGAATACCGTCACCACACGGACTGCAGCAGTTCAAGAAGGCAACTCACCACCATCTTTTCAAGGGCAATTAGGGATAGGTACTAAATGCTGGCCTACAGCAGTTGGCAGATTTCAGTCACCGCCTCTTTTATGATATGAAGATGTTTCATGCAGTGGTCCTCACTGAAGTTGAGATAAGTTATTAACTCCCTCATGACCCTCGGTGGATATGTTGAGTGCCTTTCCCCTTCCTCATTCTAGCAGCTTTTCCCTTGCTGCATGGCCTCTCTTCATTCTCCCAATCATGTTTAATTCCCAGAGGAAGCCCTACCAGGTGTAAGATTTGCAAAATTTCTGCATTTCCCCAAAGGCTGTTATTAATAAACGGGACCCTGCGTGGACTTTTTAAATCAAAAAGGGTACCCAAGATGGCGTCCGTGCCTCATGGCAGATAGCCTGCAGGATTTTAAAATGGACTCTGCAACGCAGGCAGCTTGTGGATCGAAACCTGTAGTGTATGTACCTTTAAGAGAGAACTACTTTTACAGCTCCTGTATACTGTAGTACCAGCTTGGAGTCTGGTCAACATACAGGTCAATTCAAATCTACCTGCAACTCTGCATTTCCCTTCAAGGATTCGCTCCGGGAGGGCGGTGGAAGAAAGTCGAGGCCAGAAGCATGGGCATCGACCACGAGCAACCGCCCAGTCGTCCAGCAGAGAGTGGACATCGCAGGGGAGGCTGTTGAGAGCCGGGCTTGGTTCCCCAGCCATGACGATCCAGCAACAGATTGGCAACAGGTACAACGCAGACCCTTCCCGGACAACGGCGGCTGGAGCCGACCGACGGCAGAGAAAAAGCCGAGCAGTGTCGACGGGGTAAGAGAGAGGGTGAAGCGCACAGGGCGCAGCCGGGGGTTGAAAACTGAGCGGCGTCGAGGAAAAACAAAACAGAGAGAGAGAAGGTAAAGCAGCAGTCGGGTTCAGGACCGAGCGGCGGAAACGGGAAAGGCACACAGGAGAATGTGCAGAGCAGAGCCAGGGCTCAAGGGCTGAACAGCATCCGTGGGGAGAAGAAGGGAGAGCGTGGGAGACGCCATTGAGCTGCGGAGAAGAAGGGAGAGCGCGGGAGATGCCATTTTTAGAAGACGCAGCAGAGAAGAAGGGCGAGAGCGGGAAGAAAGTAAAGCGTGCGAGACGCCATTTTGTGCCAGCGGAGAAGAAGGAAGAGCGTGGGAGATGCCATTTTTGACAGTTAAATCACACCCAGGGATGCCGAAGAGTGGCAGTATCTCTGCGTTCGACAATGAAGTCGAAGATTGGGCGACATATGTGGAACGCATTGAGGTGTACTGCAGGGTGAATGAAGTGCCAGATGCTAGGAAAGCACTGGTTTTGTTAAATTCCATGGGTGCAAAAACTTATGGCTTACTGCAAAACCTAATAACCCCAGAGAAGCCCGTGGATAAGAATTTCGAAAGCATAGTAGAAATCCTACAGGACCACTTAAACCCCACACCGCTGCTGATAGCAGAAAGATTTAAGTTCCACAAAAGGAACCAGCATAAAGATGAAAGTAATGCTGAGTACTTAACGGAACTGCGCAAACTATCGAAACACTGCCAGTTTGGAGTGGGACTAGCAGATACGTTAAGGGACAAGTTTGTGTGTGGGCTTCAAAGTGAAGGAACACAAAAACGGCTTCTATCAGAAAAGGATCTTACGCTGGACAAGGCTTTCAGCATGGCATTATCACACGAAGCAGCCGCAAGGGGCGCTGCAGAGATACAACGGAGACCGCAAGAATATGGCACCAATGAAATGTCATATGGAGCAGGGAAGTGTTATCGCTGTGGCAGAACAACACACAACCAGAAGGATTGTTGGTTCAAGGACCAAGTGTGCAGACAGTGTGGAAAAGCAGGACACATAGCAAGAGTCTGCAGGTCAGGGAAGAAAACCAACAGCAAGAAATCTCCACAGGAGAAGTACAAAAAGTTACATAAGGTGATGGACAGTAGTTCAGAGGAACAGAAAGGTGATACAGACTCTGGAAGCAAGGAGCTGGGTTGTCTGAAACTACATTAGGTAACCAAAATGGAGGATCACCAGACTATCTGGATCACACTCAAGATAGACGGAGTCCAAGTGAAAATGGAATTGGACACAGGATCAGCCCTAACAGTCATAAACCAGAGCGGGCCTGTGTGGGAACATAGCATCGGCGACAGTTACACTGGCGGCAGTGAGTCAGGAGCAGCCCGACCAGAGCGGGCCTGTGTGGGAACACAGCATCGGCGGCAGTTACACCGGCGGCAGTGAGTCAGGAGCAGCCCGACCAGAGCGGGCCTGTGTGGGAACACAGCATTGGCGGCAGTTACACCGGTGGCAGTGAGTCAGGAGCAGCCCGACCAGAGCGGGCCTGTGTGGGAACACAGCATCGGCGGCAGTTACACCGGCGGCAGTGAGTCAGGAGCAGCCCGACCAGAGCGGGCCTGTGTGGGAACAAAGCATCGGCGGCAGTTACACCGGCGGCAGTGAGTCAGGAGCAGCCCGACCAGAGCGGGCCTGTGTGGGAACACAGCATCGGCGGCAGTTACACCGGCGGCAGTGAGTCAGGAGCAGCCCGACCAGAGCGGGCCTGTGTGGGAACACAGCATCGGCGGCAGTTACACCGGCGGCAGTGAGTCAGGAGCTGCCCGACCAGAGCGGGCCTGTGTGGGAACACAGCATCGTCGGCAGTTACACCGGTGGCAGTGAGTCAGGAGCAGCCCGACCAGAGCGGGCCTGTGTGGGAACACAGCATCGGCGGCAGTTACACCGGCGGCAGTGAGTCAGGAGCAGCCCGACCAGAGCGGGCCTGTGTGGGAACAGAGCATCGGCGGCAGTTACACCGGTGGCAGTGAGTCAGGAGCAGCGTACCAGTTCAACAGCAGGGGAGAGAGGTAAAAAGTAATCAAAGTGTGACGTCACCAGGAAGCAGGTAAGTGATTGATTGGTGAGTATTTGGTTGGTGAGTATTTCTCTTCTTTTTAGAACTTTAACTCTGGTTTATAGTTTCTAAGGTCTCTCTGGTGTAGCAGGGACTGTTGCTAAACCAGTTCACTGTAGTGTAATTAGTGGGATTGATTGATTTAATTTAAATTCAATTAATTAAAGGGTAAGTCATGGCAGGACAGCCGGGCCCCGTGATCTGCTCCTCCTGCGATATGTGGGAAATCAGGGACACTTCCTGTGTCCCTGACAACTACGTGTGCAGGAAGTGCGTCCAGCTGCAGCTACTGACAGATCGCATTGCGGCGCTGGAGCTGCGATTGGACACATACTGGAGCGTTCACGATGCTCAGGACACCATGAATAGCACATTTATGGAGTTGGACACACCGCAGGTAGAGGTTGGACAGGAAGAAAGGGAATGGGTGACCAACAAGCAGAGTACTAGGCGCAGGCAGGTAGTGCAGGGGTCCCCTGTGGCCATCCCCCTCTCCAACAGATACACCACTTTGGGTGCTGTTGGGGGGGATGGCTTTTCAGAGGAAGGCAGCAGCAGCCAACTTCCTGGCACCAGGGGTGGCTCTGCTGCACAGAATGGGAGGAAAAAGAGGGGTAGAGCTATAGTAATAGGGGATTCAATTGTAAGGGGAATAGGCGTTTCTGCGGCCGCAAACGAGACTCCAGGATGGTGTGTTGCCTCCCTGGTGCAAGGGTCAAGGATGTCTCCGAGCGACTCCAGAACTTCTTGGAAGGGGAGGGTGAACAGCCAGTTGTTGTGGTGCATATAGGCACCAACGATATAGGTAAAAAGCGGGATGAGGTCCTAAAAGCGGAGTATAGGGAATTAGGAGATAAATTAAAAAACAGGACCTCAAAGGTAGTAATCTCAGGATTGCTACCAGTGCCACGTGCTAGTCAGAGTAGAAATAGAAGGATACTTCAGATGAATACGTGGCTAGAGGAATGGTGCCAGGGGGAGGGATTCAAGTTCCTGGGACATTGGAACCGGTTCTGGGGGAGGTGGGACCAGTTCAAACCGGACGGTTTGCACCTAGGCAGGGCTGGAACCAATGTCCTAGGGGGAGTGTTTGCTAGTGCTGTGGGGGAGGGTTTAAACTAAAATGGCAGGGGGTTGGGAACCTGAGCAGGGAGACAGAGGAAAGGGAAACAAGGATAAAAGCAAAAGATAGGAAGGAGAAAAACAAAAGTGGCAGTCAGAGAAATCAACGGTTTAAATCAAACATGGCCACAGTAAATAATAATTCTAATAGGTCTAAGAGCGTTAAAAAAACAAGCTTAAAGGCTTTGTGTCTTA
This sequence comes from Somniosus microcephalus, assembly GCF_052327205.1. Lineage (NCBI taxonomy): Eukaryota > Metazoa > Chordata > Chondrichthyes > Squaliformes > Somniosidae > Somniosus > Somniosus microcephalus. The sequence continues at coordinate 186,029,944 of NC_140993.1, read as the reverse complement.
ATGCGAGGAGCATTTGTAATAAGGTGGATGAATTGGCTGCGCAAATAGAAGTAAACAAATACGATTTGGTTGGGATTACAGAAACGTGGCTCAAGGAAGGCCAGGACTGGGAACTCAACATCCAGGGGTATTCGATATTCAGGAAAGATAGGCAAAAAGGAAAGGGCGGTGGGGTAGCATTACTGGTTAATGAAGGGATTAACACAATTGTAATGAAGGATATTAGCTCTGATGAGGTGGAATCTGTATGGGTAGAATTGAGAAATACTAAGGGGAAAAAAACGTTAGTGGGAGTGGTTTATAGACTTCCAAACAGTAAGGCGGAGTTTGGGGATGGCATTAAAAGAGAAATTAAAGAAGCGTGCAATAAGGGCACAGCAGTCATCATGGGTGACTTTAATCTACATAAAGATTGGGCCAACCAAATGAGTAACAATACTGTGGAGGAGGAATTCCTGGAGTGTTTACGGGATGGTTTCCTGGACCAATATGTCGAGGAACCAACCAGAGACCAGGCCATCTTAGACTGGGTATTATGCAATGAGAAAGGATTAATTAACAATCTTGTTGTAAGAGGCCCCTTGGGTCGGAGCGATCATAATATGATCGAATTCTTCATTAAGATGGAGAATGAAGTAGTTGACTCAGAGACTAGGGTCCTCAATTTAAATAAAGGAAACTATGATGGTCTGAGGAGCGAGTTGGGTAGGATTGATTGGGGAATGGCACTCAAAGGGTTGACAGTGGATAGGCAATGGCAAACATTCAAAGACCGAATGGATGAATGACAGAATTTGTTCATCCCAGTTTGGCATAAAAATAAAACAAAAAAGGTGACCCAACCGTGGCTAACAAGGGAAATTAGGGATAGCATAAGGTCCAAGGAGAGGGCATATAAATTGGCCAGAAAAAGCAATAATCCTGAGGATTGGGAGCAGTTTAGGATTCAACAAAGGGGGACAAAGGGATTAATTAAGAAAGGGAAAATAGAATATGAGAGTAAGCTTACAGAGAACATAAAAACTGACTGTAAAAGCTTTTATAGATATGTGAAGAGAAAAAGATTGGTGAAGTCAAGCATAGGTCCCTTGCAGTCAGAATCGGGGGAATTTATAATGGGGAACAAAGAAATGGCTGACCAACGAAATACATATTTTGGTTCTGTCTTCACAAAGGAGGACACAAATAACCTCCCAGAGATGCCGGGGAACATAGGGTCTGATGAAAGGGTGGAACTGAAAGAAATCAGTATTTGTAGGGAAACGGTGTTAGGAAAATTGATGGGACTGAAGGCCGATAAATCCCCAGGGCCTGATAATCTACATCCCAGGGTACTTAAGGAAGTGGCCCTAGAAATAGTAGATGCATTGCTGGTCATCTTCCAGAACTCGATAGACTCTGGAATGGTACCCATGGATTGGCGGGTAGTTGATATTACCCCACTATTCAAAAAAGCTGGCAGAGAAAAGGCGGGGAATTATAGACCGGTAAGCTTGACATCGGTAGTGGGGAAAATGCTAGAGTCCATTATAAAAGATGTAATAGCAGAGCACTTGGAAAGCAGTGACTGGATCGGACAAAGTCAACATGGATTTACAAAAGATAAATCATGCTTGACTAATCTACTGGAATTTTTTGAGGATGTAACTGGTAAAATAGATAAGGGAGAACCAGTGGATGTGGTGTATTTGGACTTTCAGAAGGCTTTCGCTAAGGTCCCACATAAGAGATTAGGGTGCAAAATTAAGGCACATGGGATTGGTGGCAAGGTATTGACTTGGATAGAGAACTGGTTGGAGGACAGAAAGCAAAGAGTTGGAATAAACGGGTCATTTTCCGAGTGGCAGGCAGTGACTAGTGGGGTACCGCAAGGATCGTTCCTAGGGCCCCAGCTGTTCACAATATATATTAATGATCTGGACGAGGGAATTGGATGTAATATCTCCAAATTTGCAGACGACACAAAGCTGGGTGGGAGGGTATGCTGTGAGGAGGATGTCGTGAAACTCCAGCACGATTTGGACAGGTTGGGTGATTGGGCAGAAACATGGCAAATGCACTATAATGTGGATAAATGTGAGGTTATCCACTTTGGTGGCAAAAACAGGAAGGCAGATTATTATTTGAATGGTAATAGATTGGGAGAAGGGGAAGTGCAAAGAGACCTGGGTGTTCTTGTACACCAGTCGCTGAAGGTAAGCATGCAGGTGCAGCAGGCGGTTAAGAAGGCAAATGGTATGTTGGCCTTCGTAGCAACAGGGTTCGAGTACAAGAACAAGGATGTCTTGCTACAGTTGTACAGGGCCTTGGTGAGACCACACCTTGAGTATTGTGTGCAGTTTTGGTCGCCTTACCTGAGGAAGGATGTTCTTGCCATGGAAGGAGTGCAGCGAAGATTCACCAGGCTGATACCTGGGATGGCAGGAATGACGTATGAGGAGAGATTGTGTCGATTGGGCTTATGCTCACTGGAGTTTAGAAGATTGAGAGGGGATCTCATCGAAACGTATAAAATTCTGTCAGGCCTGGACAGACTAGATGCAGGAAGGATGTTTCTGATGGCCGGGGAGTCCAGAACCAGGGGTCATAGTCTAAGGATAAGGGATAAGCCATTTAGGACTGAAATGAGGAGGAATGTCTTCACCCAGAGAGTGGTGAACCTGTGGAATTATCTGCCACAGGGGGCGGTGGAGGACAGTTCATTAAGTATATTCAAGAAAGAGTTGGATATATTTCTTAAGGCTAAAGGGATCAAGGGATATGGGGAGAAGGCAGAGACCGGGTACTGAATTTGGATGATCAGCGATGATCTCATTGAATGGCGGAGCAGGCTCGAAGGGCTGAATGGCCTACTCCTGCTCCTATCTTCTATGTTTCTATGTTTCTATGACTACAAGCGGCTATTTTCACATATACCCATGAAAGCTAGAGATTGTCTTGAAGACGTACACGGGGAAAAATGTCTACCCCAAAGGAAAAATAAGGGTGAAAGTGATATACAAAGGCCAGGAAATACCTAAAATGGACCTATATGTATTGCCAGATGGAGGACCACCACTACTAGGACGTGAATGGATTCGGAAGATACAATTAGATTGGCATTCCATACAGGCACTGAAGGTTGAGGCCAAAAAGGATGACGACGGCACACCTGGGCGACTGACAAAAATGCGAACTGACGCAAAAGAAGTGTTCCAGGAGGGACTCGCAACACTAAAAGTCATAACAGCAACGATTAAAATAGAGGAAAATGCAAGCCCAAAGTTTCTTAAGGCCAGACCAGTGCCTTATGCGATCCGACCAGCCGTCGAAGCAGAGCTGGAAGGGTTGGAACGTTCAGGAGTACTGTCCAAAGTAGACTGGAGCGAGTGGGCTACACCCATCGTTCCTGTAATGAAGAGGTCATTGAGTAATACGCCTGGGGAACCAAAGAAGGTCCGCATCTGTGGGGATTTTAAGGTGACAGTGAACCCAATCCTTCACACGGTACAATATCCGCTTCCACGGATTGAGGATATTTTCGCCTCGCTATCTGGAGGTAAACGCTTCACCAAAATTGATCTAGCCCAGGCATACTTGCAAATGGAGGTAGAAGAAGCCTCGAAACAATACCTCACGATCAACACTCATAAAGGTCTCTACCAATACAACCGGCTGGTGTTCGGGGTAGCATCGGCTCAGGCTATTTGGCAAAGGGCGATGGATCAAGTCCTGCAAGGGATTCCAGGGACCCAGTGTTATTTGGACGACATCCTGGTCACGGGCGAAAATGACAGTGATCACCTCGTGTAAGGGGTTTTCCTCGAGAGGTTTCCCTGAGGTTTCTCTCTCTAGAGGCCTCTCTCTCTTGCACAGTAAAACTTTGAGTGGTTCGACCCACTCACCCCTTAGATTCTATAATCTGGACTTAGGTGCAGGAACTGCAATGCAGAGAAGACTCTTGTAGACCAAGTTTGATGAAAAAAATGAAATTTTATTGCAAATGGAAAAATATCAAATCAAATGCAACAAAAACAAGAGTACGGTACATGGGAGGGAAAAACAAATACAAACAAATCATAACGACATTATACTAACTAAGGCAAATATAGGCATCTTATACTCTACAAAGATCATCATGAAATAAAGAAACACATGGAACATCGAGGGTCAACAACTCATGTTAATTGTACCCTTAAATCCACCCCCTTATTAAACCTAACTAGATCTGATTGTGAAGGGCCAGAAACATGCTCACCAATCCCACTAGGAAGTGCAAGGTTTTGAAAACGAGGCTGCTGGGGCTGCAACGACTGTCCGATTTTAAACTGTCCTTTTTCTCCGCTCTCTTTGTGACTGTCCGAGCTTGTTGATTCAAGCTTCCTCCAACGTCTTCTCCCAAGCTGTGTCTTCCTCCTCAAGCTGCGTTCCGGGGTGCTGCGTCCTGGTCCTGTGTCTCAACTCGTCCAAGCTGTCCCTGGGGTCATTGCCCCTGTCGAGTCGTGTCCCACTGCCGTGTCCTCCAAGCTGCTTGTTCAGCTTGCCTCGAGTGTCGCTTCCAACCCGGTGCTTCTGCTTGTCTCAACTGCTGAAAAGTCTCTTCAGTTATACCTTTCTTCCTGAGGCTTCACTTCCCGCCCAAAATCAGGTGAGTCTTTGTTTTAACTTTTGGTGGGCTTTGAGCACAGCGGGGCAGTTATTATATTTAAAATCATTTTAAGCGGCTGGTAACAGGCCCATCTCTGGTTTGAAATGACTTTCATTGTTGTTAATTTCGTGCTGATCCTGTTACCGAGCCCTTGGTGTTGTCCTCATGAATATGTTATTGTCTCTTTCGTCTGGGTCAACATTTAGATGGCCTCTGTCTCCAAGCATCTAATCCATATGCATGCCTGTGGGTCTGGCTTTTTTTTTCTCTCAGAAAACAGCTTCCAGAACTTGCTATGGGTTCAATCCACATAGTTGTCTGAGGTTGTGCAGGAACCATTTTAAAGTGTCCCAGTAAGCTGGTCACATGATACGGTGGCCATTTTGTATGCCCCCCTTTTCTGGGCTTCTTTTAAAACAGTCTTTAAAATCATGGCCTCTTCTGCCCATTGATCCTTATTAATATGAAATCCAATTTTGCGAATCCTACACTCGCCAACCTGGCGAAGGTGCTCACTAGATTAAAGGAATATGGGCTACGAGCTAATCGCCACAAGTGCGAGTTTTACCAGAAGCAGATCTCGTATTGTGGACACGTTATTGATGAAGAGGGGTTCCATAAGTCCCCTGAAAAGATTGAGGCAGTAGTCAAGGCTCCAGCACCGGAAAATGTGTCACAACTGAGGTCATTCCTCGGGCTGGTGAACTACTACCATAAGTTCTTATCAAATTTGTCTACAGTATTACACCCACTGAACACCCAACTGCAAACGGGGGTACCATGGAATTGGAATGACGAACGTAAACGAGCTTTCCAGAAGTGCAAAGAATTGATCACATCAAAAGAGGTGTTGGCCCATTTCAACCCAGCACTACCAATTCGGTTGGCATGTGATGCATCACCCTATGGTATTGGAGCGGTGCTGTCGCACAAATTCCCAGACGGGTTGGAGAGGCCAGTAGCCTTTGCGTCTCGGTCACTAACCTCAGCCGAGCACAACTATGCCCAGATTGACAGGGAGGCCCTCAGCCTAGTATGGGGAGTAAAAAAATTCAACCACTATCTGCATGGGCAGAAGCTCACCTTGCTGACTGACCACCAACAACTTGTCTGCATCTTTAATCCAAAGAAGGGCGTTCTGGTGATGACTGCACAACGGTTACAAAGATGGTCCCTTTTTCTAGGGGCGAACCAATATGAAATAGAATATAAAGGCACGAAACAGCATGGAAACGCTGATGGGGTATCATGCCTGCCAGTGCCTACTGTGGAGGAAGCACCAGCAGTGGACCCTATCGAGATATTTTATTCATCAATAATTGAACGATTGCCAGTAACTAAGGCGGATATAGAGAAGGAGACCCGCAATGATCCGACACTGTCTCGGGTATATGATTTGACGGTGAGGGGATTGCCAACACATGGCGACTCACTGTTGCCAGCATTCTCATCCAGAAGAGAACAAATGTTGAGGATAAACAATTCCAGCACATCAATAGAGAAGCCGACAAGGAGCTTCAATGTAGGACAACCAGTCTTGGCCCGCGACTACCGAACAGAGAAATGGCAACCCGGAACGATATGCACACGGCAGGGGGCATTAATGTACACAGTGGATGTCAGGGAGAACATTGTGAGACGCCACGTCGATCAGATCTTAACGTCACAGGAATGAGTCAACCCCATGTCTTGCGTACCTGGGGATGAACCCGACATACCGATAGCATGTACCTCAGAAAGAGTAGCAGTGGAAACTGATGAAGTAACTGACGAAAGGGGGCCAGAATCGCCTCTGCACCAAGAACAAGAACCTCAGGAAAGGCGCTATCCAGAAAGGATCAGGAAGCCGCCCCAAAGACTGAATCTATAAATGGACTATTTCTGTTTAATGTGCATGTTAAAGTGTTAATTTTTATTTGAATGTTATGGGTACTGCTAATCTAAAAGGGGAGGAATTGTAGTGTATGTACCTTTAAGAGAGAACTGCTTTTACAGCTTCTGTATACTGTAGTACCGGTAGTGACCACACCTGTATATAAGCCTTGAGCATGCCTCTGTCCTCTGTACTGCCAGTCTTGAGACTACCCTACTCCAGTAGACACCTGTTGATTGTTAAGTTACAGCCTCCGTGTAGTTCTTGGAAAACATCATACTCTAAGAATCACAGATCCAACAAAACCAAAGCTGCAGGCTTCTGTGAAGAGAGACTTTGTATTTTGGAACCAGACAGAACTCTGAATTATGCATTAGACCGAATTGGAGACAAATCTAAATTCAGTTTAGGCCTATAGTTAAGGCCATCAAGCAGTCTACATATATTATCGGAAACAGAATAACAGAGCCATCGAGGTTGGACAGGCCCATCAAGGAACTTTCATGACAATACAAGTCAATTATCGGGCCGGTAGATGCGATTGCCGGCCATCTAAAAACAGTTAGTATGGATTGCTACCATTATTTAAAATAGCCCACCAAGATTAAGACAAAGAACTAACCTGATTTGGTGCACAGATAAGGGTTTTCGAAAAAGGTATAATTGAAGGCCCCCGGGTAGCAATCGGTGTGTTCTTTGTTGGTTGGTGTGCTGGTGCTGCTGCTCTTCGGCCCCTCGCCCTCGTGGCTGCCGCTTTTTCCCCGTCCCATGCTTATCCCCTGGCCTTTGCCCGTGCTTTTTTTTCCTCACTCCATCTGGAACTAGCCACGGCACCGGGTCGGGTGGACACGGACAATTCAGGCCAGGCGAGGCGGGACGCAACGAGGGGAGGAGGGAAGGCCACCTCAGGAAGACCGGCTGAAGAAGACCAACTGAGGAGGCGAACTGAGGGGAGGCTTCGAATTATCGGGCCTTCAGCCTCAGCCGACCTTCGAATATCTGCACACCAACTTCGTTGACGATGAATCATCCCTGCAAGGTAAAGTACCCGAACAGAGACTTTAACTTTGGGGTACTCAAACCTGGACAACGCCCTTGCAGCGCCCGGAGGCCACGTGATGACGGCAGGCTCCAGAGAGCACCAAGAGCGAACCCCGGACCCAACCGCTGTTTTGAGTCTAACAAGCCTTTTGATTGGTTAGTATGAAGTTCTGACCCCTCATAGCTTAATCTAGTTAGGTATAGGGGGTGGGATAAGGATAAGGGGATTGTTAAGATAGTTGTTTTCCCTCGATGTGCCATGTGTTCCCCATTCCCTGTATAAGTATAGTTATTCTTCTTTTGTATTTTTTGCTTGTAGAAGTGTACACTAGTAATTTTTCCATAAGATTGTATCAAGTTTTTCCTCTTCAATAAAATCTTGGTTTTTGTTTACATCCAACCACCTGTCTACTTGAGTCTTCTCTGTATCGTCGCCTTGTACCTAAGTCCGGTGTCTAGAACCCAGGGGCGTGGGAGCGATTCGAACCGCTCACAAAACAGTCAGGGGCATAACTGACTGGGCGTACGTACGCGCCAAACAACACCACACGCCACCCCCCTACACAGGCTACTCATGGCTGGAAGCAAATTCTTTCAGCACAAGATTTTAAATGACAGAAGAAATACTTCAAGACCAGACACACCACTCCCTGTAGAGTATTCAACCTTGAGCAAAGGATAGGAACGCTCTAAAGACACGTACAATTCTACCAGCAGTCAGAAGAAATAAGCCAGCAACTAACCTGTTGTTATTTCATGATCCCTTTAAATAGTGGTGGTGGGTGGGTCCTTCATTCCGTTTAACGTTGCGTTCAGCTGTGTGAGGTTAAGAAGTTGGCTGGAGTGTGGAGTTCGAAAATGGCATAGCTTGTGTCTAATCAGTGTTGCACACTGATTCATGTCACGATCTCGCTGCTCTGCATGTTGCCAGTGGTCATTAGTCTTGCACACAAACCCCTTTACCAAGGTGGCGTCCCCTGCACTTCCTGTTGGAAGTGTGTGCGCGTCCCTCGGACCCCATTTCTGTGTCTTATGTAGCCAAGTAGCACCTAAGAAAAGGGTACTACACGGCCCAGTTTAGCCCCTGAAAGTTGATATATTGCCCTTCTCTCACCCCTCCCTCAGCACTGGGAAGCATAACAATGAAAGATAGACTTTTAATGAATAAAATTGTATATAATTTTTTAATTGAATCGCAAACTGCTGTAATAAACATTCAAAACAGTTTAAATGTAGGCTTACATCTAGCTGAACTTGCAGAAGAACATAATTGTCACAATGAAAAGAAAGAAACAATCTTTGCTCCACGCCAGCCGAGCGTAAACCACTGAAACTCCCTGACCCCAGGCAAAAATTGGTTCACAAGCAATGCCACAGAAACAAGTTTTCCCTCAGCAATATAACTCCTCCACATTCTATCCCTCTACTCCAATACCCTTGTCCCCTCCCAAATTTCTTGGTACAATATTGACTTGCCCTCATTAGAAAATGCCATTCTCTCCAGATTCCTATTCTCAAATTCAACCAGTGGGTCTACATGGGAGGCTACCTTGAGCACTAAGACAGAAAATGAGTGTCTTTGCCACCAACAGTGCTAATTGTTGAGTACTGTGGAGTTTTCCCCTTAATAGTAGTCTCAATTAAAATCTTGGAATCATCAGCAATTGCTAAAGGATTCTCAGAATCAGTTGAAATACACTACAGAAAATCTAGTCATCCAACACATGTATTCTGATTTAGAGTTTGTATTAAAATAACAAGATAAATTATGAGTTTGACTTTTAACCCAGGAAGATTGCTACTTCTCAGAACTTGCCTTTAGACCTGTTAAGATCCTAAATTGGAGATTTTTAGTTGTGTATTATATATCTGAAGTACTGTCTTGTGCCAAAGCATAAACTTGGTTAAATAGGGGAAGCTGTACCCCTCACACAGGCTGTGGGGATGGCTAAATGGCAGTAATGCATTCTATGTTTCTCTGTCTTCATCTTCCTTTTCCCATTCACTGTTCCTGGATTTCTCTTTCTCTCGTCATAGCCTACCTGGCAGTGAGATTCATGATTATGAGCAGGAAGGTTGGGAGCAAGCATTGGCACAAATGGTTCTCCTACTAAACCCAGGCCTGACTAATTAGTAGCTGTGGAAATGGAAGATATTAACTATGTTTACAATACACTAAATAATTAAATCACTTCAGAAGGTCAAAGGTAAGGCATGTTGAAGGGTGTCATGCATGGAGTGGAATTCTTGACTTTATTTATAATGAACTTAAACCTCAATCACTGCAATTATTACCGTATGAATTTAAGATTTTTCTTCACACCCCTTTACCTTTCACCTTATAGGCCAATTAAACCACCAATTAATTGAAATGAAGGATTAGTATTAATGATCTGAAAGCCCTTGATAATTCTAGAAGGATGTGCACAAAAAAAACCCCCAACCTTCAACTATCAGAAAAATAGAGATCACAAGACAGCCTAGATCAGAAGTAAACGTGAATTAGTTTGACAAAAAAAATAGGGGAATAAAGAAATGGACAGCTGGAAGCAGAAATCCTGAGAAACTAACTAGTCAATGTGTTGATTTAAGATGACTGTTGAGGTGTTTTAATGACACTTTATAGCAGCAATAATGGTACCTGTCTGATGGTGTAAAAATATGCATATTTAATGTACTGAGGAGAGTAACCTGTGCTATGATTAATTGGGATGCTAAGGATGTTAATAGGAATGACTACAAATTATAAGAGCTACTACAGAATAGATGAAAGATACTTGGAAACATGCTGGAAAAGCAGTTAATTTGTAATGTTTCAACACACTAACACTTGATTGTTGTTCTTTATTATTTATAAGAATACATCAACCGTAAAAATCTACATTACTTCCTCTTAAATTATGACTCCATTGCTTTTTCTGACAGTTTCACTCTAGCAATTTCACAGGACAACAAATGGAAAACCAAACCTGCAACTGTGTGATTGTTCAAGTCTCAGTGGAGGTTGGTCAGAGTACCTTAGTGTAATGTATGTAACTTTAAGGGGGGAACTACTTTGTACAGCTCATGTATACTGTAGTACCGGCAGTGACCACACCTGTATATAATGCTGAGCAGTAATCTGTACAGTTCAGTTGCAGTCTGAGCCACGTTGAGTAAACATCGTTTGTACCGTTCTCCGCAGTCTGTGTCTGATTATACATGGACGTAACATTGGCGACGAGGCAGGTTCGAACCTACCTGCAACTCTGCATCTCCTCCCGGGGATTTGTTCCTGGAGATCAGTGGATTGGAGGTCAAGGCCAGAGACTCGGGAATTGCGGGGGAGGCTGTCGAGAGCCAGGCTTGGCTTTCCAGTCGAGGTGGTCCAGCGAAACGGGCTGGCAACAGGTAGTGCGCAGACCCTTCCCGGACAGCGGCGGGCTAGTGCCCGACCGAGCGGCACAGCAAAAGGCCAAGCAGCATCGACGAGGGGGAGAGAGAGAGGGCAGAGCGCACAGGGCACAGCCGGTGTTCAGGGGCCGAGCAGCGTCGGAGAGAGGGAGTGAGAAGCGCGCAAAACCTACAGGGCGCCGCCATTGCCACGAGAAACGCCGGGAGTGGCGTCGGCAGTAGCGGGGGAGGAAGGAAAGCGTGGGAGACGCCATTTTAAGCCATTGGGAGGTGCCATTTTAAACCAAACCCAAAATGCCGAAGAGTGGCAGTATCACCGCAGTTGACAATGAAGTCGAAGATTGGACTACATATGTCGAACGAATAGAGGTGTACTGCAAGGCAAATGGGGTGTCAGATGACAAGAAAGCATCGGTATTGTTAAATTTGATGGGTGCAAAGACGTATGGTTTATTGCGAAATCTAGTAACCCCAACGAAGCCAAGAGTTTTGAAGACATAGTAACGATACTAAAGGAACATTTAAACCCCACACCGCTGCTGATAGCATTAAGATTCAAGTTTCACAAACAGAACCAGCATAAGGATGAAAGCAATGCTGATTATTTAACAGAACTGCGCAAACTATCGAAACACTGCCAGTTTGGAGCGGGACTGGCAGATACCTTAAGGGACAAGTTTGTGTGTGGGCTTCAAAGTGAAGGAACCCAGAAACGGCTTTTATCTGAAAAGGACTTTACGCTGGAAAAGGCTTTCAGCATTGCGGTATCATATGAAGCAGCAGCATGGGGTGCTGCAGAGATACAACAGAGACCGCAAGAATATGGCACAAACGAAATGTCATATGGAACAGAGAAGTGTTATTGCTGCGGCAGAACAACACACGGCCAGAATGATTGCTGGTTCAAAGACAAAGTGTGCAGACAGTGTGGAAAAGTAGGACACATAGCACGAGTCTGCAGGTCGGGAGACAAAACCAGCAATAAGAAACCTACCAAAGGAAAGTACCAGAAGGTACATAAGATGACAGAGAATAGTTCAGACGAACAAAAGAGTGATAACGAATCCGAAAGCTGGGAACTGAGTTGTCTGAAACTACATAATGTGATCACAATGGAGGATCACCGGACCATTTGGGTCACTCTCAAGATAGCAGGAGTCCAGGTAAAGATGGAATTGGACACAGGATCAGCCCTGTCATAAACCGACGGGACTACGAGCGGCTATTCTCACACATACCCTTGAGAGACACAAAAATTATTTTGAAGACGTACACGGGGCAAAATGTCTACCCCAAAGGAAAAATAAGGGTGACCGTTATATATAACGGTAAGGAAACACCAAAACTAGACCTGTATGTATTGCAAGATGGAGGACCACCATTACTGGGATGTGAATGGATCCGGAAAATACAACTGGATTGGCATTCCATACAGGCACTGACTGTGGCTGTCAAAAAGGATGATGACGTCACACCTGGGCGACTGTCAAAGATCCTAACTGACGCAAAAGAAGTGTTCCAGCAGGGACTCGGAACACTAAAAGGCATGACAGCGACGAGTAAAATTGAAGAAAACGCAAGCCCAAAATGTTTTAAGGCCAGACCGGTACCTTATGCGATCCGCCCAGCCGTCGAAGCAGAGCTGGAGAGTCTGGAACGTTCAGGTATACTGTCCAAGGTAGACTGGAGCGAGTGGGCTACACCCATCGTCCCTGTGATGGAGAAGTCATTGAGCAGCATGCCTGGGGAACCAAAGAAGGTTCGCATCTGTGGGGACTTTAAGGTAACAGTGAACCCGGTCCTCGCTATCTGGAGGGAAACGCTTCACTAAGATTGATCTGGCCCAGGCGTATCTGCAAATGGAGGTCGAAGAAGCATCAAAAAAATACCTCACAATCAACACCCATAAAGGTCTCCACCAATACAACCAGCTGGTATTCGGGGTAGCATCATCTCTGGCTATTTGGCAGAGAGCAATGGAACAAGTCCTGCAAGGGCTCCCAGGGACCCAGTGTTATTTGGACGACATCCTGGTCACGGGCGAAAATGACAGTGATCACCTTGCCAACCTGGAGCAGGTGCTCACTAGATTGCAGGAATATGGGCTCCGAGCTAACCGCCCCAAATGCGAGTTTTTTAGAAAACAGATCTCGTATTGTGGCCACGTTATCGATAAAGAGGGGTTACATAAGTCCCCAGAGAAGATTGAGGCAGTAGTCAAGGCTCCAGCAGCGGAAAATGTTTCACAACTGAGGTTGTTCCTCGGGCTGGTAAACGACTACCATAAGTTCTTGCCAAATTTGTCTACAATACTACACCCACTGAACACCCTACTGCAAACTGGGGTGCCATGGAAGTGGAGTGACGAATGTAGATGAGCTTTCCAGAAGAGCAAAACACTAATCACATCGAAAGAGGTATTGGCCCATTACAACCCAGCATTACCAATTCGGTTGGCATGTAATGCGTCACCCTACGGCATTGGAGCGGTGCTGTCGCACAAATTCTCGGACGGCTCAGAGAGGCCAATAGCCTTTGCGTCACGATCACTAACCTCAGCCGAGCGTAACTGCGCCCAGATTGACAGGGAGGCCCTCAGCCTAGTTTGGGGAGTGAAAAAGTTCAATATTTATCTGCACGGGCAGAAATTCACCTTGCTGACTGATCACCAGCCTCTTGTCTCCATCTTTAATCCAAAGAAGGGCGTTCCGGTGATGACTGCGCAACGACTACAAAGATGGTCACTTTTTCTTGGGGCGCACCACTATGAGATTGAATATAAGGGCACGAAACAGCATGGAAATGTTGATGGGCTATCACGCCTGCCACTGCCTACTGCGGAGGAAGCACCAGCAGTGGATCCTGTAGAAATATTCCATTTGACTATAGTTGAATACCTACCGGTAACTAAAGCTTGTATCGAAAAGGAAACCCGAAATGACCCGACACTGTCTCGGGTATATGATTTGACGGTGAAGGAATGGCCAGCACATGGCGACTCACTGTTGCCAGCATTCTCGACAAGGAGAGAACAGCTGTCAGTGTGCCGGAGTACCTTGATGTGTGGATCCCGAGTGGTAATTCCACCCAAGTTAAGGGATAGATTGCTCAATGAGCTTCATGAGGGTCATCTGGGAGGGGTAAAAATGAAAAGCCTAGCCAGGGCTTATGTGTGGTGGCCGGGAATCGATAAACAAATCGAGGACCTGACCAAGAGCTGCTCAGGATGCCAGAGAGTCCAAAATGCACCACCACAGGCCCCTCTACACCCATGGGAGTGGCCCTCATCTCCATGGCAACGGGTGCATATTGATTTTGCTGGTCCATTCATGGACTCAATGTTTTTAATAGGCGTGGATGCGCACTCGAAATGGCCTGAGGTCATCAAAATGTCCTCCACCACCACGGAGAATACTATTGCAGTCCTACGGACCATTTTTGCCAGGAACGGCTTGCCAGAACAGATTTGCTCCGACAACGGACCAGAGTTTGTGTCCGAAGAGTTCCGGAGGTTCTTGAAAAAGAATGGGGTAATGCATTACACATCCGCCCCGTATCATCCAGCCACAAATGGATTGGCTGAGAGGTTCGTACAAACCTTTAAGAAGGCAATAAAGGCTATGTACAATGACAACATTCCGCTGCAGCACAAGGTGGACAATTTCCTGTTCGCCTACCAGAATGCGACACATGCAGTCACCAACCAGGCCCCAGCCATGATGTTCTTTAACCGAAGGTTAAGATCTCGCCTGGATTTGCTCAGACCAAACGTACGAAGAGATGCTGAGAGTAAGCAATTCCAGCACATCCATGAGAAGCCAACAAGAACTTCAATGTAGGGCAACCAGTCTTGGCCCGCGACTACCGAACAGAAAAATGGCAGCCAGGAACGATATGCACACAGCAGGGCCCACTAATGTACACAGTGGACATTGGGGAGAGCATCGTGAGACGCCATGCTGACCAGATCCTAGAGTCACAGGAACAAGTCAACCCCATGCCTCGCCCATACGTACCTGGTGATGAACCCGACGTACAGGTCGCATCTACCCCAGAAACAGTAGCATCGGAAGCTGATGAACCAACCGACGACAGGGGGCCAGAATCGCCTCCGCACCAAGAGCAAGACACTCGGGAAAGGCGCTATCCAGAAAGGATCAGGAAGCCTCCCCAAAGACTGAATTTATAAATAGACTATTTTCAGCTAATGTTGCATGTTATAAGTGTTAATTGTAATTAGTTTGATTTTTAATTGTTATATGAGTGTTATGGTACTGTTAATCTAAAAGGGGAGGAATTGTAATGTATGTACCTTTAAGGGGGGAACTACTTTGTACAGCTCATGTATACTGTAGTACCGGCAGTGACCACACATGTATATAACGCTGAGTAGTAATCTGTACAGTTCAGTTGCAGTCTGAGCCACGTTGAGTAAACATCGTTTGTACCGTTCTCCGCAGTCTGTGTCTGATTATACACGGACGTAACACTTAGCAATTCGTTTTATGAAAGTACATTATTCTATGCCTGGGAGAACAATAAAATATATCATGGTAATGAAATATCTGGGCAAGATTAAAGATATTAATGGATTCATGTGAATATTTGACTACATCCAGTCATATTTAATAAATTTTAAAGTATTTTTAAATAAAATTTCAGGCAGTCATAACAGTTACCCATAGAAATAAGGGAGTGGCTATATACTTATCTCAGGAGTCTTAGGCCCAGAAATTAGGGGGTTTAATCACCAACCATTACCGCCTGATTCCAGCAAAAAAATGGCATCCGCCACTCTTCCGCCGACTGTCGGCGGGTCCCGTGGCAGCCGCCATTTTCGGATGGCCAGCAGCGCTACCAATGTCAGCGATCACTAAAATCATGTAGATGATGCAGACTGTGGCATCAGTGAGTGTGCAACCTTCACCTGATACCCAATCTGCGAGTTTGGAGTTCGCCGTTCAACTTACTGGCATGCCTTAACTGCGATGAGCTGAGCAAGCATTGAGAAGCAGGAAGTAGGCTGCAGCAGCGATATTTAAAGGGATCATCAACAATTACTTGCACCTGACATGTTTGTTCAGTTTGACTTGCTCTGTGCAACTTTCTGTAACTCCAACAGCTTTATAAACTTCTTTCAAGGTTCTAAGGTAGCAGGGAGTGTTGTTGAAAGTGGAGAATGCCTGCATTCCTATTTAAAAGCTTCTGCTCACATCATTTGCTCACAGTCATGGGGACTCTACTTGCAGTCCCCCTCGCGCTCGAGTATCTTCGGGAGAGGGAGCAGAGGCAGTGAAGAAGATGAGAAGATACTTGCAGAGGGAGGAGGAGGAGGGCCATGCGGGCTCTCAACAATTGGGCTTACCCACCTAGGGTCTTCAGAGAGCACTTCTCCTATCTCCACTTAAGTGAGGAGCAGTGAATTAGGAGGCTTTGCTTCAACAAGGAGGTGGTCACAGAACTCTGCCACCTCCTGCAACCAGACCGGCAGCCTGAGACCAGGGCAAGCAAGGCTCTCCCAGTGGCAGTCAGGGTCACCGTGGCCCTCAATTTCTTCGCCAGCAGATCCTTCCAGTCTGCAGCAGGAGTCATAGCCAATGTCTCACAATTCGCCATCCATCGCTGCATCAGGGAGGTCACAGATGCTCTTTACACTAGGAGAAAGGACTAAGTAGTCTTTTCTCTGAGTAGGGAGCAGCAAGACAAGCATGCATGTGGCTTTGCCAGGATAGCTGGTTTGCCCATGGTGCAGGGCACCATCGACTGCACCCACGTGGTTTTGCGGGAACAGTATAACAATCCTGAGATCTTCCGTAACCGCAAAGGCTACCACTCACTCAATGTGCAGTTGTGTGAACACGGCCAGTGTTTCCTGATGGTCAATGCTCGCCATGATGCCTTTATCCTGAATGAGTCCGGTGTACCAGCAATCTTCCAGTTACCACATCAAACTCGAGGGTGGCTGCTCGGAGACAAGGGCTAACCGCTCTGCACCTGGCTCATGGCTCCCCTCTGCAACCCCACCACTCATGCCCAGCACTCCTAGCACTCCTAACAGGAACATCATCGAGCAGACCATTGGGTTGCTGAAGCAACGGCTCCACTGCCTTGACCACTCGGGAGGAGTCCTCCAGCACACTCTGGAATGGGTGTCCCATTTTGTGGTGGTCTGTTGCATGCTCCACAACCTGGCCATCATGGGGGCGCAGCCCTTGTCACCAGGGATTTCAGGACAACCTCAGGAGGAGGAAGCGGGAGAGGAGGAGGAGGAGGAGGAGGAAGAGGAGGTAGAGGAAGAGGAAGAGGAAGAAGATGAGGAGATAGGGAGGAGGTAGGCAGCAAATCCCCCTTCCAGATGGGGTGTAAATGAACACCTCATCAGAATCCAATTACATTATGAAATAATCACCCTTGTGAAATCCCTTAGTACCTGTCGTTCGGGTGTCCTTTCCTGTCCTAGTGCTCCTATGAAGTGCTCCCCCAGTGGCTGTAGCATGGCTGGTGGTAGGCTGCTGAGTTTCCATCGGGGAGACTTCAAATGGCCTTGCAGGATGACCTCAAGCAACTCTAGCCCGAGAAGCCCGGCTGTAGACTGTACCACCGTGGCATGGGCAGCAGTGGTCTGGGTTGGCGGGCTGACAGGCAGCGGCAAGGGCAATGGTGGAGTGGTAGTCATGGGAACAAGAATGCTGTCATCCTAAGAGAGGACAGCAGGGTTCTGCTTCACTGACCCACTGATACTCCTCCAGGGCAGCGCATCAGCATTCCTCGCAATCTGTTGGAGTACAGATTGTTGGGCTGCTGCAACATCCTGCAAGCCCTATTTGACCCCGTAAACCCAGCCACAATGACAGTGGTCTGAGCTTGGGTGGTATCAAGCTGAGACTTCATGAAAGCGGTCTGCATTTCCGCTGCATCACTAAGACGTTGGGCTGCTTCCGCCTGCGCTGCAATGGCAGCCGTGACATTGGCCATCACATGCAGCAGCATGTCTGGGTCGACACAGTCACTCCTGGAGTTTTCCAACATTTCCAGCCTGGAAATCCTGGGCTCCAAGCTCTGCGCAAAGCCCCATGCAATTTTGGAGGCGGCCTCCTCTGTGCTCCTTCACATTGCCAAGAGGCTCTCTGGCAGGCTTGCCATTGCACCTCGCAGTTCTATGTGCATGCCCATCACCCTTCTTCTGAAGGCCGCCCCATCAAGGTCCTCATCTGAGTCCTGTGCAGCTGAACTCGCACGCGAACTCGCCCTCTGGGGAGCTTGGCCCCGAGCTACCCTTTCCCCCTGGCCTTGTTGCAGCCCACTCGTCCCCGGTGCCTCACACTGGGCAGATCCTGCTACTATACGAGCCTCTAAAGGACGTGTAGTGCCAAAATCAGAGCTGGTGTCTGCGGGTGAGACATGCAGTGATGCAGTGTGTTCTTCCTCCTCCTCTTCTCCCGCCTCACTCTCTTTGGTGCCCTCAGGGATAGGCTGCTCAGGTGCTTGCTGATTATCTGAAAGCATAAAGGCACAAGATTCGGGTTAAGGTGAGGGGAGGGGGCAGGAAGGGAGAAATTCATGCATACAGCATGGTTAGCTGGAAAGTGCAAAACACTTCTGGGGTGAGGGGGAAGTGGGATGTGAGAAGAAGGAGCAGGGGTGAGCATACCATTGTTGTCCCCAAGGGGGTCAACGTCGCCGGCGCACACCACCTGGCTCTCAATAATCTGCAGCTCTCGATTCTCCAGCTCAGACAGGGGTTGGGTGTCGGCTTGTCCCCCACCTGAGTGCTCCTGCTCTTTCCTGTTGTGAGTCAGCTTGGCCTGCAAGAGAAAGGAAAGTGTGTGAGTGAGTGTGGAGCAATGTGTTTGGATGATGTGCCTGCCATAGTTGAATAGCTGTAATTGTGTGCAAGGTGTGAGATGTGGGTGTGAGTGTTGGTAGGTAGAGATTGTTGGTGGGTGAGTGCTGGGGTGGGGGGGGTGCTTTGGGCCGTGTGTGCAGACTGTGGTTCAGATGGTGGTATGTAGCATTTGTTGAAGCATTGACTCACCCTGACCACCTGAGTGAGGCCATTAAATTTCTTCCTGCACTGTGTGTGGGTCCTGGGGATCACAGTGCTGCCCAAGACCTGCTGGGCTACCTCCCTCCACATGGTGCAGAAGACTTGTGGTGAGGGCCTCCTGCCACTTGCTGGGTAGAGCACCACCCACCATCTCCCCACAGTGAAAACCACTGCCTCCATAGCTTCAATGCAGAATTTGTGGGCTCTCTCCCTGGGGCGTGGACCTGCTATGAGTACACCTGGTTCATTCCTCTGGCTCCTTCTCCTTGACCTGCTTCTGTTTCTGCTTCTGCTTGCTGAGGCAGCTGCACAGCCAGCAATGCTGAGAATGAGGTGTTGTAGCATCAATGAACCTCCCCTTTAAGTACTGAAAATAGCATGACTTGTGCGACTGCACCTGATATTGGTCCACCCTTTGAGTGTAATGCCAATGAGTTGGTATTTAAGACTTGAATTAGGATGCTAGTCATTTTTTTGAACATTGAGCAGGAATTTTGCGTGCAGTCTGGTGCTAATTCTCCAACTTTTCTACTGACACTGCCCATTCCTTAGCTATAACGAATTTCTAGCCTTTGCAAGTCTTCAAAAGTATTGGGGAGGGAGAGACATCTGGTTGAAATGAATACTTCAAATTCACTCTGTCACATGTTGGTAATTCATAATTTTTGTAAAATATCGAATTTAGTTGAACAGATTGACCACACGATAGAGTGCTCCTGCCGAAAAAAAACACATGGCTGAAAATATGCACTGAACTTTTTAATTTCTACTTTTTCCATATTCATTACATTTCGGCATCAATTGAATAGTTACAATAAATCAACAAAAGTGTTGGGTTACTAAAGACTCAGATCATAATATTGGACTTTGAGGTTGAATCTGCACTGAATTATATTAGTAATGAGCAGAGCATTACTGACTGTATGTACAATGGGTGGGACAGGAGGGGAGCCTGAGGGGGTAGTGTAGTGTATGTACCTTGAAGAAGGAACTATATTCTGCAGCCCCTGTATGCTGCAGTACCAGTAGTGACCACCCCTGTATATAAGTCTGTGTAGTAACTTTGTATAGTAGTTCCAGTTTTGTCTCCATTCAGTAAACACCTGTTATAACCAACTTCTGCAGTCCATGTCTCAATTACACACGGACGTTACACTGGTGACGAACAGATCCGAACTTACATACAGTTCTGCACCACCTCACGGGGATCCATCCCTGAAGCAAAGTTGTTAGAGGTCGAGGCCAGAAGGAAGAAATCCAAAAAGAAAAAAAACAAACAAACAGAAGAAACGGGCGTCGACCGTGGGCAACCGCCCTCTGATTCATCGAAATTGAAGATTTGCAGGAGAGGCTGTCGAGTGCTGGGCTTGGTTATCCAGTCTATGGTGTTCCAGCTAATCGGGCTGGTGGCAGGTAGTACACTGATCCTTCCTGGGCGGCGGCGGGCTAGAGCTCGATCGGGTGGCTTTTCAACGGGGCCAAGCAGCGTTGTCGGGAAGAGGAGAGAGAGAGATCGGGTGGAGCACACAGGGCGCGGCCGGTGTTACGAAGCCGGGCAGCATACAGGCCCGAGAAGAGGGAGGAAAGTGTCCCATAGGGTCTGCTCTGACGATGGGAACAGGAATTAAAATAAAAGAAATTAGAAGCGCAGAAAGCCGCGAGGAGCTGCAGTTTGCCACGGGGACCACGGAGAGTGGCGTTGGCAGCAGCGCGGGGGGGGAAGTGCACGAAGACCATAGGGCGTCACCATCAAGGCATAAAAACGCGAGCAACAGCGCTAGCAACAGCGCTAGCAGCAGCGGAAAAGACAGAAAGCGCGGGAGGCGCCATCTTAATCCAGCGGAGAAGAAGGCAAAGCGCGGGAGGCGCCATTTTGTTCAATCGGGGAAGAAGACAAAGCGCGGGAGGCGCCATCTTAGATCTCTAAGATGCCGAAGACTGGCAATATCACTGCCGTTGATAATGCAATAGAAGACTGGACCACGTATGTGGAAAGAGTCGAAGTATATTACAAGGCAAATGAAGTAGCCGATGAGAAAAAGGCATCGGTACTACTAAACTTAATGGGCGCAAGAACGTACGGCCTATTGCGGAACCTGATCGCTCCAGTCAAACCGATGGCGAAGAGTTTTAACGAAATTGTTGATATCCTACAGGAACACCTAAATCCTACACCGCTGCTGATAGCAGAAAGATTTAAATTCCACAAGAGAAATCAGCATAAAGATGAGAGCAATGCTGATTACCTTACGGAACTACGCAAGCTATCAAAGCACTACCAGTTCGGAGCAGGACTGGCAGATACCCTACGGGGCAAATTTGTCTGTGGACTCCTGAGTGAAGGAACCCAGAAGAGGTTACTGTCAGAGAAAGAGCTGACGCTAGATAAGGCTTTCAGCGTGGCAGTATCATACGAAGCAGCAGCAAGGGGAGCTGCAGAAATACAGCAAAAGCCACAGGAATACGGCACCCATGAAATGACACGGGGATTTGAAAAATGTTATCACTGCGGCAGAACAACCCATGACCAGAAGGATTGCTGGTCCAAGGACAAAACATGCCGGCAATGCGGAAAGATGGGACACATTGCACGAGTTTGCAGGTCCGGGAAGAAGACTAACGACAACAAAAAGACTACTAAGGAAAAGTACAGGAAAGTGCAAAAGATGATGGACAGTAGTTCCGAAGACCAGAAGAGCGGTAGTGAATCCGGGAACAAGAGACTAAGCTGTCTCAAACTACACAACGTAATCACAAAAGAGGATCACCGAACCATTTGGGTCACCCTCACGATAGCAGGGTCCCAAGTCAAAATGGAATTGGATACAGGATCAGCCCTGACCGTCGTGAATCGACGAGACTATGAGCGGCTATTCTCACACATACCCTTGAAAGAAACATCCATTGTCTTGAAGACATATGCGGGGCAGAAAGTATACCCCAGAGGGAAAATAAGGGTGCCTGTCGAATACAACGGCAAGGAAATACTGAAATTGTATCTGAACATACTGCAAGATGGTGGACCACCGTTATTGGGACGTGAATGGATCAGAAAGATAAGTTTAGACTGGCACTCCATTCAGGCACTGACGGTGGCTGGTAAAAAGGATGACGACGTCACACCTGGACGATTGTCAAAAATCTTGTCTAACGCTAAAGAGATATTTCAACAAGAACTGGGAACTCTTAAAGGTGTAACCGCCTCGATAAAAATAGAAGAGAATGCAATTCCCAAGTTTTTCAAAGCAAGACCGGTACCGTATGCAATTCGCCCAGCCGTCGAGGCAGAAATGGAGAATCTGGAGAATGCAGGCGTGTTAACTAAGGTAGACTGGAGCGAGTGGGTGACACCCATCGTTCCTGTCATGAAGAAACCGTTAAACAATAAGTCTGAGGAGCCAAGGAAGGTTCGCATCTGTGGGGACTTCAAGGTAACTGTGAACCCAGTCCTTCACACAGTACAGTATCCTCTTCCGAGGATAGAAGATATTTTCGCCTCACTATCTGGAGGGAAACGTTTTACAAAAATTGACCTAGCGCAAGCATATTTGCAGATGGAGGTTGAAGAATCCTTTAGGAAATATCTCATGATGAACACTCACAAAGGTCTTTACCAGTATAATCGACTGGTATTCGGAGTTGCATCAGCTCCGGCTCTATGGCAAAGAGCAATGGAACAAGTCCTGCAAGGGATTCCGGGGACTCAGTGTTACTTGGACGACATCCTAGTGATGGGTGACAATGACAGTGAACACCTTGCCAACCTAGAGCAGGTGCTCACTAGACTAAGAGAACATGGGCTACGAGCCAATCGCCCCAAGTGCAAGTTTTTTAAGAAACAAATATCGTATTGTGGCCACGTGATTGATGAAAGGGATAACATAAGTCCCCTGACAAAATTGAAGCAGTAGTTAAGGCTCCAGCGCCTGAAAATGTGTCGCAACTGAGGTCATTCCTCGGATTGGTGAATTACTACCATAAGTTTTTGCCGAATTTGTCCACAATTCTGCACTCACTGAATGCCCTGCTACAAACTGGAGTAGCATGGAAATGGAGCGATGAATGTAAGCGGGCCTTTCAGAAGTGTAAAGGCCTGATCACTTCAAGAGAAGTATTGGCTCACTGCAACTCATCACTACCGATAAGACTGGCATGTGATGCGTCTCCCTACGGTGTTGGAGCGGTACTGTCACATAAATACCTTGATGGTTCAGAGAGGCCGATAGCTTTTGCGTCACGCTCGTTAACTGCAGCCGAGCGTAACTACGCCCAGATTGACAGAGAGGCCCTCAGCCTGGTGTGGGGGGTGAAGAAGTTCAATCACTACCTGCACGGACAGAAATTTACTCTACTAACTGATCATCAACCTCTTGTCTCCATTTTCAACCCTAAGAAGGGCGTCCCGATAATGACAGCACAATGGCTACAGAGGTGGTCCCTTTTCCTAGGGGCACACCAATATGACATCGAGTACAAAGGAACTAAACAGCATGGGAATGCTGATGGATTGTCGCGCCTACCGTTGCCTATGGTGGAAGAAGCACCTGCAGTGGATCCTGTGGAGATATTCCACTCGACCATAGTCGAATGTCTACCTGTGACGAATGCAAACATAGAAAAGGAAACACGAAATGACCCGACACTCTCCAGGGTCTATGATTTAACAGTGAAGGGATGGCCAGCACATGGCGAACCACTGTTGCCAGCATTCTCGCCGAGAAGAGAACAGCTGTCAGTGTGCCGAGGAACCTTGATGTGTGGATTCAGAGTAGTAATTCCACTCAAATTGAAGGATAGAGTGCTCAATGAGCTTCATGAGGGTCATCTGGGAGGGGTAAAAATGAAGAACTTAGCCAGAGCGTTTGTGTGGTGGCCGGGAATCGATAGAGAAATCGAAGAGATGACCAAGAGCTGTACAGGATGCCAGAAGGTCCAAAATGCCCCACCACAAGCCCCTCTACATCCATGGGAGTGGCCCTCATCTGCATGGCAAAGGGTACACATTGATTTTGCTGGTCCATTTATGGACTCGATGTTTTTAATTGCGGTGGATGCACATTCAAAGTGGCCAGAGGTAATAAAAATGTCCTCAACAACCACAGAAAAAACTATCACAGTCTTACGAACCATATTCGCCAGAAATGGGCTGCCTGAACAGATTTGCTCCGACAATGGACCACAGTTTGTGTCAGAAGAGTTCCGAAGGTTCTTAAAGAACAATGGTGTTAAGCATTACACATCCGCCCCATATCATCCAGCCACCAATGGATTGGCTGAGAGGCTCGTTCAAACATTCAAGAAGGCTATCAAGGCAATGTGTAATGAAGACATACCCCTACAACACAAGGTGGATAACTTCTTGTTTGCCTACCGGAATGCGACACATGCGGTTTCCAACCAAACTCCAGCCATGATGTTCTTCAATCGAAGACTAAGATGCCGCTTGCATTTGGTTAAGCCAAACATCAGAAGAGATGTGGAGAACAGGCAGTTCCAGAATATGAATGAAAGGCCAACCAGGAGTTTTAAGATAGGTCAACCAGTTTTGGCCCGGGACTACCGCACAGAGAAATGGCAGCCAGGAACGCTCTGCACACGGCAAGGACCTCTAATGTATACTGTGGACGTTGGAGAGAGCATTGTAAGACGCCATGCTGACCAGATTCTAGAGTCACTGGAAAACTTCAAATCTACACCACGATCCTATACACCTGGTGATGAAACCGAAGTACCAATTGCATCTACCTCAGAATCGATGATATTGGAAGCAGACGAACCAAACAACGACGTTGATCCCGAATCAACTTTGCCAGAAGAACCTGATACCCCAAAGAGGCGTTATCCGGACAGAATCAGGAAGACTGAATTTATAATTGATTAACTTCAGCTAATGTATATAGCAACTGTAATTGTAAATATGTTATTTAATTATTAATCGAATGTTATGTACTGTTTAGCTAAAAGGGGAGGAATTGTATTGTATGTACCTTGAAGAAGGAACTATATTCTGCAGCCCCTGTATACTGCAGTACCAGTAGTGACCACCCCTGTATATAAGCCTGTGTAGTAACTTTGTATAGTAGTTCCAATTTTGTCTCCATTCAGTAAACACCTGTTATAACCAACTTCTGCAGTCTGTGTCTCAATTACACACGGACGTTACAGGTAGCAGAGCAAACGTTTGTTTTAATGCTCAGAGGAGCACTCCTGCTTCTCAAAGCTTCACAGGGATAAATGTTACACTTACCTTACAGGGCCTCTGCCGGATGGATGTCTGCCAGTGATAGGACCCGGATTGACATATAGTTCTGAGGCTCCCACCTGACTCAGGCCTCATTCGCCCAATAAAAACGCTGCGGGGCAGGAAACAATCCATAAGCGACCACTTGGATCTTAACATGAGCTCTTTGCTCTTTGTTGTAAGAATTGCACCTTTCAACACTATGCAGTTCTGTGCTTGTGGCAACAGTTCCTAATTAGCCAAAGAATAAAGCAGTTCATCTCCAATTCTGCTGAAAAGAGGAGTTTCAGCCCTTATATAAAATTGAAGATTTTCAAATGAGTTTCCAATTATTTACTGGGTAACTTTTTGGAGATGCAACGCTATAATTTCCAATCAGTAAAGTTCAGGTGTGGGCACTCGATGTATTAACCAATTAAAAATGAAGCCCCCTGTTGTGATTCCAGTCTTGTTCCCTTTCAGCAAAGCTATCCTTCAAAAATAATTAATTTGAATGAGATGTTTCAGTTCTTCAGACAGAATAGTACTGAGGAGAAGGGAAAATGAAGTCCCTTATTTTTGAAAAAACTTATCCTTTACAAATATTGATTCATTGAACATACAATTTATTTTGTCAGCTTGGCCTGATTTTCACTTTGAAGAGAGTGCGGGATTGCGAGTGGGTGGGCAGTTAAAAGCGCTGACAGCGCGTCGAGATGCCGGCTTCAACCGGCCGGTTTCCGCCTTTAATTTGGGCATGTTAGTCAGCGCGCCAGCGACCCCCTCGGGAGAGGCAGGTGAGCTAATTATAGCAATTTAGAGATCATTAAGAGGCTATCAACAGCCTTTTCTTACCTGATGTTGAAGCTTTTACTGGCTGTGCATTGGCTCACACCTGCTTCCTTGCCTAAGGAAAAATCTCTTTTTTTATTCGTTCATGGGATGTGGGCATCGCTGGCAAGGCCAGCATTTATTGCCCATCCCTAGTTGTCTTGAGAGGGCGGTGATGAGCTGCCTTCTTGAACCGCTGCAGTCCGTGTGGTGATGGTACTCCCACAGTGCTGTTAGGGAGGGAGTTTCAGGATTTTGACCCAGTGATGATGAAGGATCGGCGATATACTTCCAAGTCAGGATGGTGTGAGACTTGGAGGGGAACTTGGAGGTGGTGGTGTTCACATGCGCCCGCTGCCCTTATCCTTCTAGGTGGCAGAGGTCGCACATTTGGGAGGTGTTGCTGAAGAATCATTGGCGAGTTGCTGCAGTGCATCTTGTAGATGGTACGCACTGCAGCCACGGTACGCCGGTGGTGGAGGGAGTGAATGTTTAAGGTGGTGGACGGGATGCCAATCAAGTGGGCTGCTTTGTCCTGGATGGTGT
This sequence comes from Somniosus microcephalus, assembly GCF_052327205.1. Classification (NCBI taxonomy): domain Eukaryota; kingdom Metazoa; phylum Chordata; class Chondrichthyes; order Squaliformes; family Somniosidae; genus Somniosus; species Somniosus microcephalus. Next base: position 186,003,366 of record NC_140993.1, on the reverse strand, counting down.
TGAGCTTCTTGAGTGTTGTTGGAGCTGCACTCATCCAGGCAAGTGGAGAGTATTCCATCACACTCCTTACTTGTGCCTTGTAGATGGTGGTAAGGCTTTTGGGAGTCAGAAGGTGAGACTCATCACAGAATACCTAGCCTCTGACCTGCTTTTGTTGCCACAGTATTTATGTGGCTGGTCCAGTGAAGTTTCTGGTCAATGATGACCTCCAGGATGTTGATGGTGGGGGATTTGGTGATGATGGCAGAAGATGATGAGATGTGTAATAGAGCAAACAATTGGGATTCTGAGGATGCGATGCAGATGCCTGGACAAATCTGGAGGAGCCCTTCAATACACACCATCCAGGATCTCCAGAACGATCACGCACAACATAGTGCAGCACCGAGGATTGGAGCTGCAGGAGGAGCAAGGCGAAGAGCGCAGAGCATCTTCGGAGGAGGAGAAAGATCAGGAGGAGCACGAGGAGGAAGAGCAAGAGGAGGAGGAGGAACCTAAAGTGGACATGGCACCAGCAGCGGCGCATTATTGCTGCCCAGGAGGCTTAGGATGACTTCATAATGGCACAATTTCGTTAAGTTGCACCAGTGCACCCATATGGCATCCAGATGCTGAACCAACTCACCTCACCTCCACCCCCCCACCCAACCACCACAATGCAGTCCTAAAATGACCAAACCATTTATGTCACATACACCCATCGCTCGAGGTTAAGTAATGTCTTACCATGCACTGCAACTGACAAGGCCCCTTCCCAGGTAGCAGGCAAAAATGGACAAGATGGGAAGGTGGTGTAAAGAAATAATTTTAAGTGGCTCAAAAACTAAACAGAAACTTAACAATCTAACATTTTATAACACACCCATGTGTATACCCTTGTGCATCTACAATTGTTTAATCTTCATCTTCCTACAACTCCTGCGCCATGAAACCCCTGTGGCTTCAGCAGAGCTAGAGGCAGGCTGCTCACTTTCCTGCTCTGACTGATTAGATACTTTTGGCGGACGCCCTCTGGGATTTAAAGCCTATGAGAACCCCACCAAAGACTGCTCCTCCTGCACCTGTGCAGTGGCAGACTCAGCCATCGGGCCACGAGGCAGCATGTGGGACTCTGACTAAGGCAGGGTGGGGGGTGGTGGTGGGAGCAATGGGGGAGAAGTGAGAGCGCATTAAGCAGAGTCCCCACTTCTATGTCCCCTCTCACCATTAACCCTTTCATGGCTCACCCACATTTCCCTGCTAACAAGGGGCTGGAGAGAACTTTGCTGCACATCAGTGAGGCGATGAATGATAGAGTCTAGTTTGGTATCCATCCTAAATTATGGCTGCATTAAGAGTCTGCAAGCTGTTTGTTATAAATCTCATCATTCATCAAGAAACTACTCATGAAATAACGCTGGACGGCCAGCTGGTGGCGCCGTCCAAGGAGTATAAATACTCGGGCGTCGGCCCCAACTTTCCAGGGACATTTTGTAAGACAAGGAACTAGTGAAGTACAACTTGACCTCCATGTCCTGAAACAAGTTGATTAAAGTCTTGCTTTATGCTCAAACCAAGTGCGTAGTGAGTTTTATTACGTCACTGTTGTTCAGTGCAAGCATGCACTCATTTGACTGGAGCGTTTGATGCACCATGCAGTTGGCCACTCTTTCCATGGATGAACACATCATTGCCATGGACTGTGACATCATGCCAGTCATGCTGGAGATGGACTCCTCCACTCTCCCTACAATCGAGCACATCGTGGCTGGAAAAGCTGCCAGAGCTTTCCGCATTTTCTGTTGTTCCTCAAGAATGATCTGCTTTGTCGACGGCCCCCAAGCTTCAGCATCTTCATCCAGCTGAGCACAGCTTCGAGCATCCTGCACCCTCCGACGAGGACTCTCCACTGCTGTCCCTATCTGCACCATCTGCTCTTGCTCACATGTGATGTGTGAGACACCAGGTGACAACACCACGTTCTCACTTCGTGGACCCACCAACAAGTGTGTATTTGCGTTGGTGCTTGGTCTGCATGGGTCATGTGATGGTGCACCTTCAGAGTCTGCAATTTCCTCTGAAGAGTTGTCTTCCTCCTCTGGCTGGCCAATGAGTGGGACACTTGATGGGCCTATGGGAGAGTAAAGACATAAATGAGAATTGTCCTGATAACAATATTTTAAGTTACCATTACGCACATAATCATGTTTCACTGGCTGCTGACATCAAGTCAACGTGAGTGACTGTTATATGCCATGTGACTGTTATATGCCATGTGGCTGTGTGATATTTAGTTCTGTCAGCAGGTAGCTGGGTGCTTCCCATTTCTCCATCTCCCACCACCAGCAGCTCCACAACGTGGATCAGCTCCAGTGCCTCTTACTCTGCTGAAGTGAGCAGTGTCATGACTGAAGGGCCACCACCGGTTCGCCGCCTTTCCTGAGTGTGCTATGCTGTCTTCTCCTGCAAGGAGGGACACAAAAGACCTTTGAGTGAGAGTCATGGAATGAGTAGAAGGGATTGATTAGGAACATCTGTTAAGAGTGACTATAGGGGAGAGGCATAACATTGCATTAAGATCAGGGTGTTAGTGGTGGATGTTCAGATGGAGATGTGAGTAAGCGCATATACAGTGAGGGATGGGTACACCTGTAAGGTAGGTTATGTGAGGAGATTTGTGAAGTAGGCTTGAAAAGGCAGAGTGAGGGGGTTGAGATGAAATGCACATCAGGATGTAGGGCAATGTGGCATTGTACTCACCTTTTCTGACATCATGAGGCAATTAAAGCATTTTAGACACTGGATCCAGGTCCTTCCATTAACACTCCTGCTGCTCACTTCTTCAGCAATCTCAAGCCATGCATTCTTAGTCTGGCCAGCTGGCCTTTTCCTCCCATCAGCAGGGAAGAGGATGTCCCTGTAGACCCTGGCTCCTTGGAGTAATATCTCCAAGGAGGCTTCACTAAATCTTGGGGCTGCTTTATGTCTTTGAGCCTGCATATTTCAGGTTACAGCTTTATCAACTTTTTCTAACAGAACCAGTTCCACTCCAACAACCTGGCTTCCATCTCTACCAGCCTTCAAGTGACACCTGTGCATTGCTCCTTTAAATAGCTCAGCTGAAGTCAACTCATACGTGACGTCATCGCACCCACTCCAGTTAATTGGTCGGGAAATCCGGAAGTCTGATTCAATTGCAGCAGCTTCGTTAAAAGTCCTCCCCCAATCGTACTTCTCTCCCTGTTGTTGTGCACTGTCTTGTCCTTCAAAGGAGAGAATGAGAGGTGGTGAGTGTCCACTACAAAGGAGATTGCAGATGTGTAGAGCTGCTGCTTGTTGTGCACGTGCTGAGAGGGAGAAGAAACAGCAATCAGGATGGGCAGGTGTTGAATGGAAAACAGGTATGTGGAGTGTGAAGTGAAGAAGGAGACATGAGAGAAGTTTGTGATTGTGCGAAGTGAGAGGGAATTGTCAAGAGTGCTGGGAGAGGGGGAAATGATTGTTGCCATGTGTTGTTGACAGAGATGGAGAAATGAAGAACTGTCCTCACCTTTGCTATGCTTGTGAGGTTATTGAATCACTATATCCAGGTTCTGGGGGTGAAGCTCCTGGAGCTGACAATCCCAGAAATCCCTCTCCATGCCTTGTGCACTTGGGGGGAAAAATTCAGTTGTTTGCGCCTCCCGTTAGCGCCTTAAGACGGTGCCAATTGGGGCGTAAAACAACTAGTGCCCAGGCGCGGCGATATTTGTGCCGCTCGCGAAATTAACTAGACATTTTGCGACGGCGCTAAACACTTCCGCCACGATCTCCTGCGCCGGCAGATTGTGATGTCATTCGAGTGCGCAACACCCCGTTAGCACCCCAGACCGGATATTGAGTGGCGCCCCCTGCCTTATCGCCTGCCGCTAGCAACGACAGATTGAGGATAGCGTTATGCTGTCAGAAAGGGACTAGGGGAGCGTTATTTAAAGGCGACCGCTTCCTGCCTTTTTTTGTCAGTGACATTTTTGCACCACGCAGTCTGAGAGAGAGAGAGAGAGACTTCTGGAGAGATTCAACGCTGTGTGAAGGAGTTTTGAGAACTGAGCAGGACTTTGCAGGTTTATTTTGATTTGCCCTTCCTTGCTTCGCCAGCACTCTGAGCTAGCGCCTCGCTCCTCGGCGTTTGCGCCTTAAGACAGGTGTGAAGTGCCTGATTTAGTGCTCCAATCACCTCCAGGGGCGATAAAAGCCAAGTTTGCTGTCGGAGGCGATAATTAGCGCCAGGCGCTGAACTTTGCGCACGGCCGATAACGGCGCCCCAAATGGGGCAATACCAAATTTTTCCCCTTGATGTTTAGGGAGCCTCCTGGCTGTACAGCAAACTTCCCTCCTTGTCCTGACCTCTTCCAGCAGAATCTGCAGGGAGGCTTCAGAGAACCTTGAGGCTTTCTTGTGACTCATTTCTGAGCAATTTCCTTTTCCAGCAATGATTCAGCAAAATCTTGCAGAAGGGAATGCAACCTCACTTTAAGAGGTGAATACCCACTTTAATCAAGCCTCCAGCTGACCCTTCAGAAATTGCACTAATATAATGGGACGATTTTGAATTGGGTCAGTGAATCTGGTGGGAAACTTGCCCAAGATATTCCAATGAGGCCTGGGAGTTAAATATCCCGAGCCTGTTTTCTACGGCAGCAAGTGAGTTTCAAACTCACCCCGCTAACTGCCTGGAGTTAAAATTAGGGTCCCTACTATTTATCTGAAACAAGGGCATGAATTTCCCATTTTATAAGTGAGTATATATAGTTAAATTAAGCAATTCTCTGAGTAAAGCTTCAACCAAGCTGAATGCTTTCCATATCAAAGACAATTCATTTATTTTCAATCATTGTGGTCCTGCCCTCTCTTCAACCTCAGTTTAACAATTAGTCATGGTTATGAACAACATAATAAATTACTCAGGAACAGAATTATTATATTTCCATTTACCTCATGTTCCAATCATTTTTTACCTTCATTTAATTATAATAAAGTTACTTTAATGATTGCTTGCTGACTATTTTCCAACAGACCCTTGGAAGCAGATATTGTTTTGTCTGCAAAATGTGATACCAAGAGTTATCCAAATAACATAAATTCTTATTTTTTTTAAAGGAAAAATTTAATATTGCAACTTTTTTTTTACTAAAGATGACATAAAAAGATGCACCTAACAAAGACCAGCTCACAAATTTCAACCAGGTGATTGATTCGAGAAATAGTTTTTGAATACTAATGGGTAAGTTATAGATTTCCCATAATGCAGGCTTCAGCAACCCCAGATAATCCTAGTTAATTCTACAAGGCAAATTGTGTGCCCAAACGATGAGGTTCGAGCTGATAACACTGCCTGGGAGACACGTAAGAGGAGCTTTATCAGTAGTATTCCATATTGGCTTTTTTAAAATTGATACAGATGCTGAAGTGTAGTTACTCCAGCATAGTTGCTGGCATGAACATGAAAGCGTGGTTTATATTTTAACAACTCTTGAGTGCTATTATCATTATGTTAGAGAATTAAGCTACATCTCCCATTCACTGAAAGAATGGACTTTGCACGGAGCAAGTCTTCCTCATCTAATTCACTAGTTTCATTTTATGCTCAGGGTATGGGCGATGCTGGAAAAGCTCCATTTATTGCCTTTCCCTAGTAGGTTAGCGAAGGTGAGGGCGGGCCTTCTCTTTGAACCTCTGCAGTCCATGTGCTGAAGATGATCCCAAAATGATGTTAGCTGGGGAATTCCAGGATAATGGCCCAGTGACAATGAAGGAACATGGATATAAGTCCAAGTCAGGATGTTGTTTGACTTGGAGGGGTTCTTGGAGGTGATGGTAGAACAATGATCATGCTGTTCTGGCCCTTGGTGGTAAAGATTGAAGAGCAGTGAGGTTCCATTGATAAGAGTTCTAGGTGTTGTACAACACTGGATTTACTCATGGATACAGTTTGTGCCAAGCATCCTGAAAAACCCTATAGTTCTAGCACCTTTTCCAACCATCTTTTCTGCTTTGACCAACCACTGAAGGTAAATAACTACAAAGTCAAAATCAATTATTTGCAACTGAAGGTATCGTGATACTCATCTAGAAATGAAGTGAAGTGAAAGATCAACAATGCGGTAATTTTCTTTCGCTGTAGTTATTGACATGTCCTTCACAGCATTCACTTCATTTTTCCAATATACATATGTATTTATACCTGCCTGCTGTTACTTGATTTCTTCTTTTTTTCAGTTATGAAATTAGCCACTCTATAACAGTACCCAACTCTCTTCAGCTGCAAATATTAATGACCAAAGAGAACATGAACACATTTGATTAAATCGGTAGATTGCTGATGAAGATGAAAGATTAGACAAGATGCCAAAGGGATCTGTGGGCAGTTGTTGCTATAACTTATTATTGCACATTTTTTGATGTCCTCTGAACAAGTCATATATTTAATTTAGTATCACAACAGATATGCCATAAGATGCCAAATTCATGGTCAGGCCATGGTGCCAATGACTGCTTATATCTAGTCCATGAAGTATGCAGCACCGAATTTGTTTTTAGTTACAATGACCACCATTCTGATTTGAACTGGAAACCTCTGTTTCCCACCCACAGCGAGCTAGACTGAGAGGCTGGCTGGCTGCGGGCTGGTAGGCGTGCGGCATTAGGCCGCAGACGAGGGAGGGAGGGATCGCGTGGGGGCCGGTGAGTGGTTTGGGGGGGTGGGAGGAGCACGGGGTGGGCCAGACGAGTGGGGTGATGGGGGATGGGGGAGGATTCGGGTGCTCATTAGGGGCCAAAGCGGCAGATCGGAGGGCTGGAGGGGGGAGGTCCGCAGCAGATTGGAGGGCTCGAGGAGCAGAGGAGGGGATCCGGAGCAGATCCGAGGGTTGAAGGAGTGGTGGTGGGGGAGGAGAGGGTGGTCTGGAGCAGATCATAGTGCTAGAGGAGCATGGGGAGATCAGGAGCATCATCGCAGGGCTAGAAGAGGCACGGGGGACCAGGAGGCGGGGGGAGGCAGACGACATCAGAGGACCGGAGAAGCATGGGCAGGGGAGGTCTTACCTCTTGGATCCAGCAGTCCCCACCTTCTATTAGCTGACAGGTTTCACAAGGATTGCAAAATCCGACCATCTATAGTTAAATTTGTAATGATGGTTAAATCTGAGGTATGGCAGCCTCATTATAATATTTAAATGGACGATCCGCCTCCTGGGAGCGAGTTGGCTGCCCACCCCCTGTCTTGCTTCCATTAAAACCTGAAGTGGGTTGGTTGGAGGTCGGTTCTTGTCGGGATTCAGATTTTTAACACTTGAACTTTCCACCTGACCTAACTCACCTGTTATTTGAGGTTAAAATTCCCCCCATTGTGTTAAATTGAGCTTATTTTAGTAGTGTGAATTATAACATTTCAAAATACTGTGATGAAAATATAGTCAGAATAGAGATGTTTTCGAAACCAAAATCAAATCAAGACAGTAAATGTGATTCAGTCACATACAAAAGAGTGTAAATGAAAAGATCAAACATAAATACTAACCATTAAAGAGAATAGCTTGTGCATCCACCTGTCAAATGGAATGTGTGTTTGAATATTTAGGAGCTGAAATTGCAGCGCAAGTGCAGATAATAGATGACGGATTTTAACCCTGCCCATCTGAGAGAAACAGGGAGGGGCGGGAGGGTGTGTGGCTAAAATGGCAGTGGGGAGCTTCCCACTGCATTCCTGACACATTCCTGCCCATTGCCATTTTAACCGTGCTGTTTTTGGCTGCGGGAGAGGCGCATGCCGCGGGCAGATGGGGCCTCATTAAAATGTAAAAGTCATGCTGCGATGGCATCATCTGGATCCTGGATACATTTTTAGTCAAAATTGTGAAAGTCCCACCCAGAGCCTGACCTGCCACTAACTATTACCGGGCTTGTTGTTTGAGAGCCACTATAGCTTCAGCTCAGTTGATCAGTGGATCTTTTTGTTGTCTGATTTGCCAGGAGGGCTTCCTGCTTGCAGACATTTTGTTCACACTTTGAGTTGCACTGTGATTATCATGGTATTTATTGTTGCTAGGTTCTTCTGGATGGAGGAACACGGTAGAAGAGGAGCAGCAGCAGCACCCTCGACACCATCAGCAGCAGCTGCTGCAACTGGGCCTATCAGAAGAGAGCAGCTGCTTGAAGGAGGCCTTACCCAGCACACAGGGTGTACAGGCCAAGAGTCACTTTCTTGGACCTAATTGAAGAGCAGCGCCTCAGGAGCCTGCGTTTCTCCAGGCAGGCTGTCTTAGACATCTGTAAAATGACCTGCTGCTTGCTGGACCTGGGGGACTGCTTTGCCAGTGACTGTCAAAGTCACTACAGCCCTTGACTTCTCTGCCACTGACTCCTTTCCGTGTGGTACAGGGGGCATCTCCCAGCCTGCAGTACTCAGCTGTTTGCCAGGGCCTTCCCCATTGACTTCAACAGTCAGCAGGAGAGATCTGAGGGATTTGCAGCAATGGCTGGTTACCCCCTCGTGCAGATCACGCATGTTGCCTTCAGGGCACTACAATACCAGCCAGCAACATTCGCAAATAGAAAAGGCTGCCACTCAATGAAAACCAAAGCCTCAGGTTATGAGATGCTTAGTCATTGCCGATAATGTTAAATAATCTTTTTAAACAAATATGTTCCAGTTCCATTATGGGAAACAGTCTCAGAATTACAAACTTTATTTTTATAAAAAGTATGCAGTGAAATTCAGACACTCTATATAGACTAAAGCAGGAAACAATGCAATATATTTGAATTTAATTAATCAGCACACGGTCAATTTGAGAATTGCAGGCAACTGCTTTTACTATTTCATCAGCTGCCAATGAGTAAAGCTCTAATTCGTGGAATGTTAAATACTTCTGAGCCAATGCATTCTGTCACATGAAACAAGATTTCAATCTAAGTGTTTCACTGTATCAATACCTAGGGTGTGATTTTCTCCGGATACCTTAGGGGTTAAAGAGCCTCAGAGGTGGCCAAGATGGGGTCTCAAGCTGAAATGCCAGTTTAGCCCACATTTAGCGCAAGATGCCATCTTGGTAAAGGAGTTGAACCTTGCACTAGGAATGGCCACCCGGAGGATCATTAAGTGCCACTTACATTGCCTGCTAGCACTCATTAAGGAGGCTGCACAGCATTTTGATGGATAGCGCTTGACCTAATGCCCTCTCCTAACAGCCACCAGCTAATTGGGAATAAACTTAGTCATTGCTGAGGATTTCCAGTGCGACTTAAAGGTATATCACCTTTTACTGTTCACTTACTGCTGGAGGTTTGAAGAAGACTTTTGAAACACATCGGGAGACTTTCTGGGACACTTTGTCAAGACTTCACCAACGCATTTATTTTGGAAATTCGCTGAAGACTTCACCTAAAAAGATTAAGTGCTGTTGTAGGAGTTAACGAATTCCTACAAATAACGGAGATCGACACAAGAGAACAATTAAACAGGTCTTTACTCAATGGAGATGCCATGAGGACTGCCTGGGCAGCCCCATGGTTTGCGACATGACATCATCGCGTTTACCCGCGTTTTCCTGCGCTCTTAAAGGGGCCACGCCCCGTACATGCAAACTCTATATACAAAACACAGTAATGCCTAACACAATGGTACAGGTTTAGGCTGGTGTTAGAACATCGTTAAAGAGAATTATATATAGTTAGCCAGAGTCATTCAGTGGTTCTGCCACACTGTTCTATTCTACCTTACTGGGCATCTTATAGGAGTCACCAGGAGAAAGGGAGTGTTTGGTCATTGGCATCTTGCTAGGGGCCCCCCTTGGTGTGCAGGAGGAGTGAGAGGAGGACATGAGGCCAGGCAGAGCAATACTAGTTGCTGGAGGGCGAGGAGGGCTCTAGATTTGTGGTTACTTGCTGCATGCTGTACAATCAAATACTCATGAGATACCAGCCATTACCACCAGCAATTGTGCCAGAGGGTCAAGCTTAGGAGCCACAAGAGGAGGAGGAGGTTAAGGAGAAGAGAGGGACAGAAGGGTAAGGTGGACTCCTCCCCCAGCGGGTACAGGACATCCCTCCATCTCTGGACCTCCTCCACTGCCATGTCCGAGAACCTGTGCGGCCTCTCACTCGGTCCCTGAGCCATCTGGAAACCTGCCTCTGTATGTCAGCCAGCACACGCCACACTTTCAGTGGAGGTGGGTGCGAGGAGCGCACAAATAATGCTCCACAAAAATTGTACCTAATCAGCGCTTGAGTGCTAAACCTGCAGGTGTCTCTAGTTTAGCACCTCCAGGCAAGTTCAAATTATGGTAATCAGCAATTTGGACCAAAATTGTGTGCTAAATCCAGACTTTCAAACAGGCATGTCTTATTAGCACAGCACCCATTTAGCACCAATTTTCACCCTTTCACCAAAATAACCCCGTAATGTCTTGATTACACGAATGCAGAGTTTTGATGGGCATCTGATTGTGAAAAATGTACAAAAAGTTCTCCATAAATATTCCTCCCCAGAGCACCACAAATGCCTATTTATCAAGAATTAAAGAGACACATCAAAGCAAGCGCATGAATTTTTATATAGTACAAACTGTGATGAAGTATCCCTGAGATGGATCATTGAGCAGGATACCACCCCACCTTTGCCCGGCAGAAATATGATTTTCTGGCCCCTCAGCCCCATTTGTAAAAGGGTCAATATTCAGCATTCCAGGCCATACCCCAGGCCTAGACTGCATATGTGGGCCCCACTTCTAGCAGGAACATGGCTGATATGTGTGCTTTCATTGTGCATACTGGCTGCCAAGGATTCTCTAGGTCCCTGTGAGGCCAGGGACATGGGAACTCCATGTCCTTAACCTTGGCTCCATTCCTTCTACACCGCTGGTTATTTAAGAGGCAGGCAGGTAGGGAGACACCCCACCTCTTATAAGGCCCAATCCAACCCCTTCCTGAGGCTGCAATCCAGGACAACTGGCCTAATTTGTGGCCCTTCTGGTCCACTCCCGTCATAGTTAAAACAGGAGTATGCTGGAAGGGTTTTTTTTTCCAACTAATATCAACCAACCTAATATCAGAAGGTTGTAGCTCCTCAAACCTTACTATACTTTACCAGATAACAAAACTGTGAATGTAATGACAGTGATAAGGTATAATCTATGGCAATACTAAAGGATGTAAACTTATTTAGAAAAATTCAAATAGTGAAACTTGCCAGTAACAAAAATGAATTTTCACCAGAAATCTGTCCCATTTATTATCGTAAGACTTTATACTATATTTACACTTTATTGACTGATGAGTGGAAAATACCTATGAGAACTGAACTCAAGCAACCCAGTTCGCATGGTGAGTGATTTCCCGCAGTGTATATGGGGTGACCATGTAATTACCGTAAAACCCCATCTGGTTCACTAATGTCCTTTAGGGAAGGAAATCTGTCATCCTTACCTGGTCTCCAGACCAACAGCAATGTGGTTGACTCTTAACTGCCCTTCTGAAATGGCGAGCAGCCAGTTGTACCATACCGCTACAACACACCAAACGGACTGCAGCGATTCAAGAAGGTGGCTGACCACCACCTTTGCAAGTGAAATTAGGGATGGGCAATAAATGCTGGCCTTGCCAGCGACACCCATATCCTGTGAATGAATAAATTAAAAAATATATATCTGCGGTAGGGATTGATTGGCAGATCCACGCTCAGACACCAAAATATATTTGCAGCTTTCGACCAGTTCTCCTTCTATTAATTCAGAAGCAAACACTGCAAGATAGTTTCACCTTCAAGTCTAAGATTTGTGTTCTGAATGCTAATTCAAGTTCAGGATTATTTGGAGAGTTAATGAAACATTACATCTTTTGTTATTTGTAGACTGAGGAGTTATAAGTTAAATGCAGTAATCTAATGATATCTGTTACATTGATATTTTGCAACTATTTAATTTTGACTTTTATAATATCAGCCGATACCGACAACTCTCCATCCCACACTTTAGCTACACACCTCCACTAATAAACAGCAATGACTTTGCATACCAAAAATCACCTTCAACCACTCAAACATACTCCAACCCATCTCTCTCACCTCACCTCCCTCATTATTTTTGCCATGCAATCCTTAACTGCAAACCTACCTTACAAGAACAACTTGCATTTATATAGAACCTTTAACGTAGTAAAACATCCCAAGGTGCTTCACAACAGCGTTATCAAATAAAATTTGACACTGAGCCACACAGGAGATATTAGGACAAAGAGGTGCATTTTATGAAGTGTCTTAAAAGAGGAGAGAGAGGGAGAGAGATGGAAAGGGTTAGAGAGGAAATTCCAGAACATAGGGCCTAGGCAGCTGAAAATACGGCTGCCAATGGTGGAATGATTAAAATAAGGGATGCGCAAGAGGCCAGAATTGGAGGGGTGCAGCGATCTTGGTGGGTTGTAGGGCTGGAGGAGGTTACAGAGATAGGAAGGGGCGAGGCCATGGAGGGATTTGAAAACAAGAATGAGAATATTAAAATTGTGGCGTTGCCGGACCGGGAGCTAATGTAGGTCAGCGAACACAGGGGTGATGGGTGGACGGGACTTGGGTGTGAGTTAGGATTCGCAAAATTCCCCTATTTTCCCTGAAAATTGAAAATATATTGGTCCACATCGTCGATGAAGAATCATGTGTTTTGAATTGCCTCTGGGTAGGACAGTGTTTTTAAAACATACCCAGAATCATGAAAAGCTGCATTGAGCAGACCAGCACTTGGGCAACATCAGGATCTAAGACATTACATTTTATTAAAAATGGTACCTCTGAGTTTCGAACTGTGTATATTCCAAAGAGGTTTGAAAATGGCCTTCACAAAGAATGGCCAAAAGACAAAAGAAAGCAGCTAGCAGCTTGGAGTATGTCTGTGTGGGAGGATCTAGCAGTGGCTGTGAGTAAGACCTGCCAATCAAAGGGAGGTTCCCTTCTAAGCAATCGATGTTGTTTATTGACATAAGGGATTACAACCACTTGAGACTAACCGCAAGAACAATCGGCTCTGTGTACACAGAAATTCAAACCCATTCAAAGCACTCACACACAATGGAGATACTGAAGCCATGGAATGGACTTTTGTTATGGAACAGATCAGTATGAATGAGGTTTTGAATCACCCATCATTCTGAACAATAGGGCAGTTGGATTCCCTTTTGTTTTAGCCCAGGTGAGCTCCGGATATGGGCGGGAACATTTCCGCCCCACAGTGTAGACACATTAACCCATTCCAACCACTTTGAATCAGCCAATCACAACGTTTCTCTTGTGTATTGGAACTTTGGGTGCGAATTTTGCAGACAGCAAAACAGCAGGAGCTCACCAGGTATAAAGATAGCTCCTGAGATAGCTGGACCACAGGTGAGCAGGGTTTCTGACTCCTGCAAGGCAACCTAGTAAGGAATTAGGGGGTGGTGATTAAGGGGGTATTGCTAAGATTGTTAAATTAACATTGTAGCCAATTACCCCTTGTTTTTGCCGCCTGCCTTCCCCCATTCATGCAACTTACTGTAATGACTGTGTTTTTGTGGTATAGTTTAAAATTTGATTACAGTTTCTTTAGTTTAATAAAGTTTGACTTTCTCACATCAAAACCACTTGTCCATTTTAATATATCATTAATTGTAAGTCCTCCAGTCAGAACTGGAAGGTGGGGTAGCGATTTGAAACCACTGTTTGGAAATTGGTTTATTGGAAATTGGTTTACAGTGTAGCAGCAAAAGGCTGCCTGAGCAGGTGAATTACCGTAAACCAGGTTAAAAGGTTGGAATTGGTCAGAGTGCAGGCAAAGACTGCCTGACCAGGTAAATTACCTTAAACCAGTTAAAAGATGCCCCCTACAAAATGGCAACCGCGGCAGGACTGGAGGAAGTTTTTGATTTGATAAGTGGTCTGGATCTGGAGAAAGCATCAGCTCTTGTTTCTCTCATTGTCAGTATGTGGGTAGCCCTGCGGGTGTTAGCGGCAGCATGTAGGCTGACCTACCATGGTATAGGTGGCTGGGTTAAGAAGGGTGAGATGAGGGTGCAGGAGGAGGCTAAAGAGGCCAAGAATCAGGAGTCCCAGTTTGAAAAATGCCAGGCATTTATAGAGCGCCTGGTGCAGGAAGTCACTGAAGCCAGAGATAGCGAGATGAGACTGCGGGAAGAGAATGCCCGCCTCACCTCAGAAGTAACAGAGCAGGAGGAAAGGGTTAGGGAAGTAAAGGCAGCTTATAAACTGGCCTGCGCCCAAAGGTTTAGTGAAGCAGATCATGGCCCCTAGCCTTAACATAGCTTTAAAAGCAGCAAAGGGGATGATTTGTGTGATCAGCCCGAAGGTAGGTCAGCCGGATTTTACCAGCAGCCCAAATCAAACCGCCCCACAGGCAACACCCAAGGAAGGGCTGGCTAGGGAATTAGAGATCTCAAGACAGCAGCCCACAGCTCCGGGTTTTGAGGAGCTCTGGCAGCAAGGAGGGGTGGACAATGGGGTGGTGGGAGAACACCAGCAGGTCCCGCTAGGCAGGCAGATACCAGGGCCAGTGTACCACCTCCGACAACAGAGGTACAGACCGCCCGTGAAGGATAATAACCCAGGGGCTGTTCAGCATACCTTTATGGTGCCCTATGCTACCCCACAGCTCAGAGGCATGGTGAACCATATTCCCATGCTCTCTGAAAAGGGAGACCCTTCAATGCACTTCCAACAAGTAGACCAGGCAGCTGGCGTTAACAGCTGTGATGATGAAGAGAAAGCGAGAATGTTACTTTTCTCTGTGGATAGCAAGCTCTATCAGACCCTTTCAGATGAGTCCAAGAGCAGGCAGAAGGGCTTTGAGGACCTAAAGAAGGTAATACTGGAAGCCATGGGTGCGAACGACGGCAATCCATTCGATCGCGTTGGGAAAACCCTGCAGAATGAAGGGGAGACCCCACAGGCATTTGCAGGCAGGCTGTGGCCAGTCTACAACCGTGCCTGTGCAGGGGGACAAGATAGGGCACGACTGAACCAGCGGCAGCAGACCAAATGGCTTCGTTGCCTGGTGTCCAATTGCCTGCCCCAGTTAAAGGTAAAAGCTGATACCTGGTTTGACTCCTGAGACCCCCTAGCAACAGAAGAGACTGTAATCCAGCAGCTCACGGTAGCATACAGGAACGGGAGGAAAAGTGAGAGCCCCCAGCAAAAGGGTAAAGTCCACGAGGTTAAACCTGGGGCTCAGTATAAGAAAGAGTGGCACCAGGAGGGGAACAGTCCCTCCCAGGCTAGGTTAAATTGCTATGGGTGTGGGAAAGACGGTCACTGGAGAAAAGACTGTAAGAATCCCTGGAAGGATAGCAAGGGAAAGAATCCCACTTCCCCAGTCCAAAGGGTAGAGACAGGAATTTCCTCCACCTCAGTCGAGTCGCTACTGGAGGCAATGCGGTCTCTCCTGACCAACTAGGGAAAGGTAGCAGCCATCAGTGGTGCTGCAGCCCCCTCACCCACCTCTGCCTCCCCACAATGACTGGCCGGTATGCTGGCCAAGGAGGGTGCACACGCAGGCACTTTCTGGGACCCATATGGGTCCGGGCCAGTGGCAGTGATTACAGGTAGGGATGGGACACAGAGAAATTCAGAAAAATTGTACAAGTCAAGCGCAAGTTCACAGAATGTCAAAACAGGCACTGTGGCTTGTTTCCAGGGAAAAGTTGTCCAGCCCACAAATTGGGACACTTCCCTGCCCCAGTGGGACCTAAATTTTGGCAAAAGCTTAAATTCGAACCAAAGTTTAAATTTGAGCAAGTTATGTGGCTCAGAAACAGAGAAACAGCAACCTGAGATTAGAAATCTGCAGGCTGCTGCCAATCCATTCACAGAAGATCGCTTGGAGACGGCCCGCGCATGCGCAGTCGCTGGTATGGAGACAGGAATCCCCCAGTCTTCTGAAGACCAGGTTTGCGCAGGCGTGGTTCGCCAGCCCGTACCCCCAGCGGATCATCCTCAGTTTTCCCACGCAGGCGCGGTCACGCACCTGAGGGGAGAGTTTTGCCAACAGGAGGTACGCGCAGGCGCAGCCGCGCGCCCGAGAGGAGAGGTTTCTCAACACCGGGTTTGCGCAGGCGTAGTCGCGGACCCGGAACCCCCAGCGGCTCTTGCTCAGTTCGAGGCCGAGCGTGCAGGCGCAGTCGGACGTTTAAAGATCCCCGCTTCCCAAACCATACGCGTAGGCGCAGCGGCCTGCTTGGAAGACCCAGCGGTTCTTCCTATCTTTTTCAAAGGAACCGAACATGCAGGCGCGGTTGCCTGTGAGAATGTAGCAGTTCCCCAGCCCTTTAAAGAGATTGTTCGCGCAGACGCAGTTGCCTGCGGGACCCAGCGACTCTTTCTAAGTTTTCCCATGCAGGCGCAATCGCCTGTTTGAAGCCAGCCTCTGCCGAGGGACGCCGAAAAGATAGTTTGCGCAGGCGCAGTTGCGGGCGGGACCACAGCGGCTCTTCCTCAGCTTTTTCACACAGGTGCACCTGCTTGTTTAAAGACAGAGATTTCACAGCCTCTGCCGCGGGACTCCGGGGAGGAGATCCACGCAGGTGCAGTGGCCTGTTTAAAGGGACCAGGTTCCCAGCACGCTTCCAGAGTGGTCCCGCCCATGATGTGGGTCCCTGGGGAGGCAGGGATAGCAATCCCTTTGGAAGGAGACATGGGGAGGGAGCTGACACCAGGTTTTGGATTGGTAGAGGGTGATTTGTACCAGCAGGCTGCCAGGTATCTTATACAGTGCAGGCTGTTGGCATCAGGGGGAGAAGGCTCCCAGCCAGCTAGGGCTGCAACCCTGGCTCAGGGTCCACCAGCCAAAGTTTCCCCCACAGAGATGCCCCTCAGAAAGTCTCAGTGGGCCCGCAAGCCCAAGCAAAGGTGGTCACCAGGGTACCTGCCACAAAGAGCAATCTCCCTAGCCCAGGAGGAAACAGATAAGAGGGGTCCCAAATCAACAGCCATAAGCTGTGAGGGACCAGAGGCAGGAGGCAGTCCAGCTTTGCTGCAGCCAGCAGTAATCTGCGACAGTGCCAGAGATTAGCCTGGCCGTCCGGAGACGGGCGGCATTTGAATTATAGCTATGGGTGTATATAGCTTGCTTTAAGGTGTATATTGTAAGTTTAGAATTAACTGTTGTAGTTTAAGTTAAAGTTTAAGTTTACAAGTGTGCAAAATGTTTCTATTTTAGTCCGAGGTCAAAGGACACAACCATGTCTCCACCTAAGGCAGCAGGTCAGTGAGACCTGGCTGCATGTCCTTTTAAGTTTTGCAGCAGAGTGGAAAATGAAGCAGCCCTGTTCGCCCAGCCCGAGCTGGGCATCGAATGAAGATATGGATACAGAATGTTGGGGATTGCCTCGCCACTGGGCAAATCCAGAGGGAAACCCCGCAGCGACCTTCGGGAGAAACCGGAGAGGGTCCGGAGGAACTTGCCTACTCCTCCTACGCGGAAGAGATGGCACCAACTGGGTGGGGCATGGCCCCCAACCCAGCACTCTCCTGACCGAAGTTCACTTGTGGGAGACCTCGCTGTTGAGCAGTCATGGTGGGGAAGCGCGGGCTCCTTGTCAGATAGGGATGCGTTCCCCGGGAGTGGGTGGTGATGGCCCGGGAAGGATTGTAAAGGGGAGGGGGAGACCCAAGAGTCACGTGGGTGCGTTCGGGGGAGGGAGGAACTCACCCGGGGGCCCACGGGTAAAGTTAGTGTAAGTGTGGCTGGGGAGGATGAATGGGTGGCCGGATCTGGGATCCAAGTTTGAGTGTGGGGCCAGCGAGAAACGCCACACAGGCACCCATCATTTTCTGCAGCCAGTCAAGGGTAGACGGGAGGGGGAGGGACTGGGAGTCGCGATCCCATACTCCCCGGTCTCGGTCTGCGCCAAGGTAATTTTAAACATGAGGGGTACCCCGCCTCCACAAAGGGACAAGGGAACGGCTCGGGGCTGGCGGTGCAGGCTGGTCTGTAAATCCATTCTGTCTGTTTTAAGTTTCAGACAATCAAAGGGGGGTGGAAGGTACATTTACTGCCCGGGTGGAAGGAGCAAAACCCACTCGAATTTCCGACCCATCATTGGCACATGATGGTCGGGGTTTCTTTAAGCCTGTTGTTCAAGATTTTTTTTTTGTATTTTGTGTTACAGCCCCAAGTTGAGCAGAGGCGTAGGGCCCTCTCCGTGCTTGGGATCATTTTGATTACATTGCGTAACTAAGATTGCAACATTTTGTAATAAGTTATAATGTAACAAGTGTTTGTAAATTTTGATTACATTGTATAATGTGACAAGTGATGCAGGGGTGTGCGACCTTTATTGTAAATTGATGTATCTGTAAGATGCCTACCGTACCATGGCTTTTCTCGAATTTGAGGGGAAATAGACGGGTCGGGGGATCAGTGGTAGGTAGCTGTTAGGTAAATACAGGGGATGATTGTTCGTGATGGGGTCTGAAAATTTTGCTCACTCCTTTGAGTTGATACTTCAATCAAGCTGGGAGTATCAAAAGGGGGGAATGTAGGGGTTCACAAAATTCCCCTATTTTCCCTGAATATTAAAAATATATTGGTCCACATCGTGGATGAAGAATCATGTGTTTTGAATTGCCTCTAGGTAGGACAGTGTTTTTAAAACATACCCAGAATCGTGAAAAGCTGCGTTGAGCAGTGCAGCACTTGGGCAACATCAGGATCTAAGACATTACATTTTATTAACAATGGTACCTCTGAGTTTTGAACTGTGTATATTCCAAAGAGGTTTGAAAATGGCTGTCACAAAGCATGGCCAAAAGACAAAAGAAAGCAGCTGGCAGCTTGGAGTATGTCTGTGTGGGAGGATCTAGCAGTGGCTGTGAGTAAGACCTGCCAATCAAAGGGAGGTTCCCTTCTAAGCAATCGATGTTGTTTATTGACATAAGGGATTACAACCACTTGAGACTAACCACAAGAGCAATCAGCTCTGTGTACACAGAAATTCAAACCCATTCAAAGCACTCACACACAATGGAGATACTGAAGCCATGGAACAGACTTTTGTTATGGAACAGATCAGTATGAATGAGGTTTTGAATCACCCATCATTCTGAACAATAGGGTGCAAATTTTGCAGACAACAAAACAGCAGGAGCTCACCAGGTATAAAGATAGCTCCTGAGAAGCTATCGCTCTCTCACTTCACTGGACCACAGGTGAGCAGGGTTTCTGACTCCTCAGCAAGGCAACCTAGTAAGGAATTAGGGGATGGTGATTAAGTGGGTATTGCTAAGATTGTTAAATTAACATTGTAGCCACTTACCCCTCGTTTTTGCCATCTGCCTTCCCCCAATCATGCAACTTACTGTAATTACTGTGTTTGTGTGGTATAGTTTAAAATTTGATTACAGTTTCTTTAGTTTAATAAAGTTTGACTTTCTCACATCAAAACCACTTGTCCGTTTTAATATATCATTAATTGTAAGTCCTCCAGTCAGAACTGGAAGGTGGGGTAGTGATTCGAAACCGCTGTTTGGAAATTGGTTTATTGGAAATTGGTTTACAGTGTAGCAGCAAAAGGCTGCCTGAGCAGGTGAATTACCGTAAACCAGTTAAAAGATGCCCCCTTACAGATACAGGCAGCAATGTTTTGGATGCGGGTGAAAGGTGGGAGGCCGCCCAGTAAAGCATTGGAATAGTCAAGTCAAGGCTACCTTATCTTGTTGCAGAAGATGTCAGCGTATAATGCTCAGTAGTGCCTTAGCATCAGTGGGCATTTCCAGCTGCAGACTCCTAGTCCCCCAAAAGGAGATGGCCATGGAAATCCTGGGCATGCGCAGCCCAATTGTAGCTGAAGCCAAGATTGGTGGAATATGCTAATACCTCAACACCTACAATCTCGTTCTGACAGCCCATAGCATAACTGTGCACACTCAACCATCCACATCCGTTAGCTGATTTCTTACTGGTTACCATCACAACAAAGGTTGTTAGTCCCGCAACAATAATTCTGCTTATGATTCATGCATGAGTGTTTTTTCTAAAAGCAAGCATTATTTATTAACTAATAACAGTATTAAATTATATATAACTGTTCTACAGTGTTACATTAAATCCCAAAAATGACATGCAAATAATACAACTTGGTTTCCAGACCTGAAGTGACCCCTCTAGGTTGCCTGCATAACTGTGGGCTTCTGCCTGCCCATGAGATGTTTTTCTGACAAATAGAAGAAATATGTCCAATTCTTGTACTATTTGGCTACCTTGAGCTACATCTGCCCACAACATAAAAGCACATATCCCATATTTTTAGGTGTTTACCCAGCTTATATCTTCCAGCATTTGCCTCTGTGCTACAAGCTTTTTTTACAGTATAGTAAATGCGTAGCTTATCTCTTACTGTGGAATGTGCTATCCCATAATAGTGACAAGATTAAGATTTCTCTTTCTCCCATATTGCTACAATGATACAAATCTAAGCAAAAAGATGCGTGAATAGTTTGACTAAATAAATCATCTTAAAGCATCTAACAACATCCTTTTCCATCTCTCCTTTATCCAAGAGGGTCATATTATCTTCTTCTCACTGTCCTTCCTTGTACATGCATCACAGTCTCCAATGGAAGAAGAAGACTCTGAGGAACAAGAGTAGATGAACCAGAGCCCATCCTGAACAATGAGAAGGAAGTGACATTTCTGGAGAGGAGAACAGGACAGGCTACAGAGCCAACATACTGATTCCATCCCATCTACCTCATCTCTAGGCACCCCCATTCCCCCCACCCCACCACCCCCACTCTCCAATTTGTCACCTGTGAAAGTGGCTTCCTTTCTCCCAGGCACCAGAACAGAGAGCTCCACATGGTGGGGCGAAGGGAGGTGGGGGGGCGGGGGGTGGTGGAATGTAAAAACTGAGTTGATAAATATAACTTGTGGAAGCATTCAGCACAGGGGTAGCAGAGGTATGGGAGGTGGGTACCTGGTTCCCAGTGTAGGCTGAGGAGAAGGCTGCAGACTGAGTTAAAATCAAGCAATAGATGCCAGCCTTGGAGCAATTTCCACAGCCCAAAGGATGATAAACAAAAAAAAAGTAAACGCCTACGGTTAAGGGTCTTGCATGCCACATCATTGGATTAGCTTAATGCCACACATGGGACTTTTGTTATACAGCTAGACATGCCCCTTTTGCTTCTTGTTAGCATTTCTTCACTTCCCCCCACAACCCCCCACACAACTGTTCTCTGTAGTTTTTTCATTCGTTCCTGGGATGTGGGCATCGCTGGCAAGGGCCAACATTTATTGCCCATCCTGAATTGCCCTTCAGAAGGTGAGCCGCCTTCTTGAACCACTGTAGCCTGCGTGGTGAAGGCACTCCCATAGTGCTGTTAGGGAGGGAGTTCCAGGATGGTGTGTGACTTGGAGGGGAACTTGGAGGTGGTGGTGTTCCCATGCGCCTGCAGCCCTTGCCTTTCTAGGTGGTAGAGGTTCGGGGTTTAGGAGGTACTGTCGATGAAACCATGGTGAGTTGCTGCAGTGCATCTTGTAGGTGGTACACACTGCAGCCACGGTGCATCAGTGGTGGAGGGAGTAAATGTTTAATGGGATGTTTTTCTGACAAATAGAAGAATAATGTCCAATTCTTGTATTATTTGGCCACTTTGTCCTGGATGGTGTCAGGATTCTTGAGTGTTGTTGGAGCTGCACTCATCCAGACAACTGTAGAATATTCCATCACACTCCTGATTTGTGCCTTGTAGATGGTGGCAAGGCTTTGGGGAGTCAGGAGGTGAGTCATTCACTGCAGAAAATCCAACCTCTGACCTGCTCCTGTAGCGTCAGTATTTATGTGGCTGGTCCAGTTAAGTTTCTGGTCAATGATGAACACTAGGATGTTGATGTTGGGGATTTGGCAATGATAATGTGGCCGAATGTCAAGGGGCAGTGGTTAGACACTCTCTTGTTGGAGATAGTCATTGCCTGGCATTTCTGTGGCGCGAATGTTACTTGCCACTTAATCGGTCCGAGCTTGAATGTCGTCCAGGTCTTGCTGCACATGGGCATGGACTGCTTCATTATCTGAAGAGTTGCAAATGGCACTGAACACTGTGCAATCATCAACAAATATCCCCACTTCTGACCTTATGATGGAGGGAAGGTCATTGATGAAGCAGCTGAAGCTGGTTGGGCCTAGGACACTGCCCTGAGGAACTCCTGCAGTGATGTCCTGGGGTTGGGATGATTGGCCTCCAACCACCAACCATCTTCCTTTGTGCTTGGTATGACTCTAGCCAGTGAAGAGTATTTCCCCTGATACCCATTGACTTCAATTTTTTCAGGGCTCCTTGATGCCACACTCGGTCAAAAGCTACCCTGATATCAAAGGCAGTTACTCTCACCTCACCTCTGGAATTCAGCTCTTTTGTCCATGTTTGGACCAAGGCTGTAATGAGGTCTGGAGCCAAGTGGTCCTGACGGAACTCAAAATCAGCATATCTTGATATCATGTACAGTGAATCGAATTGGCTGAAGACTGGCTTCTGTGATGGTGGGGAACTCAGGAGGAGGCGAAGATGAATAATCCACTTGGCACTTCTGGCTGAAGATTGTTGCAAATGCTTCAGCCTTGTGTTTTGCACTTGCGTGCTATGCACTGCCCTTATTTTGGATGGGGATATTCATGGAGCCTCCTCCTCCCATTTGTTGATTAATGGTCCACCACCATTCAGGACTGCAGAGCATTGATCTGATCTGTTGGATGTGGGATCGCTTACCTCTGTTTATAGCATGCTGCTTCCATTGTTTAGCATTCATGTAGTCCTGTTTTGCAGATTCCCCAGGTTGGCACCTCATTTTTAGGTACACCTGGTGCTGCTCCTGGCATGCTCTTCTACACTCCTTATTGAACTAAGGTTAGTTCCCTGGCTTGATGGTAATGGTAGAGTGAGGGATATGCCGGGCCATGAGGTTACAGATTGTGGTGGAATACAATTCTGTTGCTGCTGTTGGCCCACAGCTGTAGGGGGTGGTCTGTGCCCAGTCAGATCTGCCCCTGACTGTCTCTGAGTGGTTGGAATCGCTCCCACACCCCTGGGATCTAGACACCGGACTTAGGTACAGGCGGAGATACAGAAAATTGAGTAGACAAGTGGTTTGGTGCAAGAAAACCGCAATTTTTATTAAAGGCACAATAAAACACAACACTGAGAATTACTGGAATAATTATGGGCATATAAAATTACACTTATTTGGGAATGGGAAACACACGGCACATCGAGGGAAACAAATACATTAAAAATCCTCTTATCCTTATCCCACCCCCAATACCTAACTAGATTAAGCTACGAGGGGCCAGGAATTCATGCTCACCAATGGGGTTTCCTTTACAGTTAGAAACCTGTCGATTAAGCCGGTCGTGGTTTTTGGGGTTCGCTCCTGTTGTCCTTTGGGCCTACCATCGTCACGTGGTCACAAGGCGCGGCGATGGAGTTGTCTGTGCGAGGTACCCTTCCTTTTCTTTGTTAGATGAGAGTCTTTTGTGGGGTACTTCACCTTGCGGGAAATGGTTGTTCTTCTGGTGGCGGTTTGGTCGCCGACGGTTTTGTTGCGGTTGGGGATCTGTTGGCGGTTTTTACCGTTAATATGATTTTACTACCCAAGCTGGAAATGCCAGCTTATTCTTGATTGATTTTACTATTCAAGCATCAAACGCCAGCTTATTACTAGGCCGTTTGTCCCTCAATGCTTCTTCTTGCTGCCCTTCTCTGCCTATCGGTTTTACCGTTCGTCTCATCTCGCCTGCCCGTTTGCGGCCTGTGTGTCCTGTGCATGCTCGATTCGGTTCCGTTCTCCTCCCCGTGTTTGGCCCCCGGTGTTGTAATGAGCGCCCTCAGTGTCGGGAGCGAGCAAGAGAGTGAGAGGCAAGAGAGCGAGTACTACCGGTGGGCCTATAATTATACCCGGTTCTTTACCCCTTATCTGCGTGCCAAATCAGGTCAGTTCTTGGTTTAACTTTTGGCGGGCTCATCTAAAATGATTACAGTCATTTACTTTAACGACTTCTGGGGCGGTTGTCTCCTTGATTAATGGCTTCGATATCCTGGCTGTTCGTTATTTATGAAATTTAATCGTCTTTCCTGGCTTGGCAGCTACCTGTGAGCTGTTACTGATTATTTATGCGAAGAGTTAATGGCCTCAAGATTAGGGCCATCCTGACTAGATCTGTTCCAAGGTGAAGAATGCATATTCTGTGTTTATCTAACTGTCTGGCTTTAGAAAAGGACAAAGTAGTTCACAGATCTATGCATGTTAGGTTTCGTTTCAGGTTTTGAAAGGGCCTGCCTTCTGCAGGGCCTTGCTTTTAAAATCGTGCAAACCTTGGTCACGAGGTTTCAGAAGCCATTTTGGGTACCCTTTTTAATAACCTGTCCATACCGAGTCCCTTTATCCATAACTTTTGTGGAATGTGGGAATTTTAAGAACCCTACACTCCCCCCTGTTGATACTAAACTCGCTTCAAGTATCATCCTGACAAGGTGAGCAAAATGTCCGACCCTCCATAGTCAATCTTCCCCTGTAATTACCTACCTATGATCCCACAACACATGCATTTCCCATTCTATAAAAATGTAGTGTACATAAGCATACATAGAATAATTACAGTCGTTTACACACATCCAAACATGGAGGGGTCCAACACCCCTGCACCACTTGGTACACATACATCTTTATTAACCCAACATGTTGAAAATCTTTATTGAAAACAACAAAAGAACACAAAAAAACAATCTTTATTCAGAAACATACAAAAGATTCAAGCAGGTGTATCTCCCTCCACCTTGACATAATGCTCCTTCCAGGTCCTTTGGTTTCGGAATTCTAGTATTTGGCCTTTTCCCTTGCACTGGGTGCATACTAGGTACAATACTATTCCCAGCTGGCAAACCACAAGGATGTGAGAAGCCAGTCTAATCCACGAAGGGACCTCTATATTTTCAAAAATGTCCCACCAGGGTGGAACTGCAATGTTCAGTATCTTGGCCCCTATCTCTACCGTCTTCTGCTCCAGAGTGTAGAAATGTTTCTGTGAGACTATTACTGCTTTGGGTATTTTGGTAAGGTGTTCTGGGAGAGCGGGGATTTTGTAGCCGAAATGTGCTACATACTTTTGCAGTTTGGTGAAATTCTCTTTTACAGTGAGGTGAACAGTGGAGGGTTCAGGAATGGGGACAATTAATTCCTGGGCCACTTGAACTTCTGCCTCGGGTTTAAAGCAAAAACTGCTGTCACTTACCGGACACCAGCTATGCTCTCCATGCTGGCAGTGGGGCGCACCTGTGGTGACACAATATGTCCCACCTCCTATATATGCTACCTGTGGGGGAACATGGTCTTGTGCCATTACCTCCATGGTACAATTTATAGGTTTTGCGCCAGTAGCTTTAAACCCACACTGTGGTTTTGGACAGACGTTCAAGTGCTGGGGACACAGTATTATGTGTGCTCCCTGGCTCCGGCAACCCGAGAGGTCAGTACCTGTCATAGCGTGCTCCCACTTTATGACATAAGGTGGGACCGCTGTGAAATGAATGTGTGCACCCCCTTGAATGACCCCAATGTTCTCTACCCTGTATACCGGTGCGGGTCGGGTTGTCCTACCCATGACCGGCATCCTTACTACTATACCCATGATATTATGGTTGGACCGTCCACAATCTACTGGGACTGGGTAGGCCTCAGAAACTAGCCTGAGTTGACACAGGCTTAATGCATTCTCAAACAGATGGAGGGCTGCGAGGGGCTTGTTGCTGATCCAGGAAGGGACTAAACCCTGTTTTAAATCCTCCAGATTAATAATATAATAATTCAACTTTTATTGTCATTGCACAAGTACATGAACAACGAAATGTGATCTTGCAAGCTTCCATGAGTCCAGTACAAATAACATTAACAGTAAATAGCACCATCCTGGGAAAAGCAAAGCCGCTGCGTCTGTGCGCGCCGCCATTCCATTTCCACCATTCCTCCTGTCCAACAATCTTCAGCCCAACGCCCGGGCCTGCTCACCAGCCGCCCCTCCCGGGGCTCCTTCCGTGACCTTCTCACCAACCACCCCTCCTCAGGGCTCCTTCCGTGACCTTCTCACCAACCGCCCCTCCTCGGGGCTCCTTCCGTGACCTTCTGCACCTGGTCTTCCCTGATGGCCACCCCTACCAGGTACTAACCAGGCCTGGCTCTGCTTAGCTTCCAAGCCTTGCCAGTGACCCTGTCCCTAGTCCCAGGCCCTCACCCAGCAACCATGCCCCATACAGCACGCACACCCCGTTCTGTGAAGCCTGGTCAGAAGCATTTCTGTCCTCTCTGATGAGGGCATTTACAGTCTTTGCGTGTCTTTCCAGCTCAGCTATTATCTCTTTTAAATGAACCGTCATGTCCTGGTCCTCATGTAACTTTAAGCCTACTACCTTATTTTCATCCATCAAGATTTTCCTCAATTGTATTTTTAGACCGTTTATCTGTCTCTGCAATTCTATGTCATCCAGACTGCTGATGACAGAGGACCCTGTGTTAAACGCTGTAAAATCATCATTCCAGGCTCCCCTTCTTTGTCTGCCCGCTTTACAAAAATACTCATGGCGTGTGGTGTACAGTTTGGTTTTGTCTACGTTGGCAAAATTGAACTCATAGAATTCCGTAAACATGTCTTTCAACAGGGCCTGGTATAGCTGCTCTGTCTCTTTAAAGGCACCACTCTGGTAAGTGTACCTCGGTGAGGTTTAGGATCATGGAAGCTACTGTGTAGTGTACCCCCTGGTACAGTACCAGTTCCGTCGGTACTAGTACCAGCCCATTCCCTGGTCCCTTGGTGGTGGCGGGGCACCCCTCTCTGTGTGTCCTTGCTGCCTGAGTCGTGGGCAGGGGCTTCTGGGCGCGTGCCACTAGTTCAGTGGCTTTAACTGGGGTTGGGTACCGTGGGACTATGCAAGCGTGTAGGTGGGCATCCCATTCCACCCCCTTCCCCTTATCCTGCCATGACGTGGAGAAGATGATGGATATGCCTGTGGGACAGGCCTTTTGTGACCCCCACATGCAGACATAAATTCCCTGTTCTGACTCCCATCACTTATCCCGGCATACGCTAATCCCTCCTTGGGTCCCCGTGACCGTCCGGTGGGTTTCGGTCCCCATTCATTCCCAATCAGCTGTACGGTCCCCCATGTCTGTGCTCAGCTTCCTGAGCCACCACCATTTTCCCAAGGGAATCTGTCCTCTGCAAGTCAGGCACATGCGCTTCCCCTCAGTGACCCCGACCCGTGAGGCCACAACCTGTATGTTGGGGCAGGGGAGTGAGGCCTCCCCGTAGGTGAACCCGGTCTGGCTGGAGTATTGAGTGGAGTTTGATCACAGCCACCCGGGCCATCTTCCCTCATGGGAATAGATGGCGGGCTCCTCCGCGCCTTGTTCGCTGCTCCCAGCACTCACAACTGGTGCTTTCTCTCCCGAGAACCCATAGATGTGGGAGTCCTCCACGTCACCTCGCTTTCCAATGCTCATTCCTATCAGGGCGAGCAGGAGTACACCCCACTTCATCCTGAAATCCTTTCCTGCAAAGAGACACAAGAGCATATAGCCAGGTCCCAAGGAGATTCTCTGGCTTGGGTGAAGCATAGTCGAGTCTTGCGACCTCGACTTAAATACAAACACTCTTAACAATACTACTACTATTTAAAACTACCCATCACCTCGTTTAAACTTAAACTAAAACACCCAAACTTAACAATTATCAAACTTAAATTACATAACTATGTACATCCACCGCCCGTCTCTGGGCAGCCAGGCTGATCCCTGTTCGGGCTGCGGCACACCGCTCCCTTCGGTGTGGCCGCACTGTCCTGTACTTTCGGTCCCTCACAGCCTGTGGCTGTTGGCTGGGGACCTCTGCCCTCAGACCAATCCCTGACTCGAGATGCTGCCCGTATAAAATGGGGAGCCGGTGACCACGGTTTCTTTGTCTTGGGCATCCGTGGGGACCTTCTGGGGACTTTGGTGGGTGGGGTTTTCCTGGCTGGTGGGCCTTTAACCCGAACCACTGCCCCCTCCGGTACGGTCTGTGGGCTTACAACTACCACTGGCTGGGGATCTTCATCCTCAGGCTTTACCTCTCCTGAACCTGGGCTAGGGGCAGGTAACTCTTCGCAGTCTGATGCTGCAGGCTGGGGGTCCTACGCCTCAGGTCCCAAATCTGGGTCCGGGGCAGGGTCTTCGCCCTCGGGTCCCTCCTCCTCTATATCCCAGATGAGTGGGGGAGTGTCCCAAGCGGTGGGCGGGATGGCCACTCCCCTTTAACAAGCCACAGCGCCTGCCTGTGCAGTCTGTGAACTTGCTCCCGCTGCAGGCTGAGGATTTCTACCCTCAGACCTTGCCCCAACTGGCTGTTCTCTCTTCTCGGGCTTAAACAGTTTACACTGATTAATATGGAACCATTTGGTGCGCCGAGGCATCTTAATGGCGTATACCATGGGGCTTGCCTTGTCTACAATGCTGTAGGGCCCCATGTATAATGGTTCCAGACTTCCTACCCGAGCAAAATTCATCACCATGACCTGATCCCCTATTTCCCACTCGTGGTGTTTTCGGGGTTCTAACAGCAATCGGTTATTCCGATGCTGCTTTCCCATGTTCCCAGCCGCCTGCCCGTGGACCTGCTTAAGGTGCTCGAAGAGGTTTCGGGCGAACCTGTCCAGGTTTACCTCTCTGAGCTGACCTTCTGTGTGCACCGGGGCTAGTACATGGGTGGGGGTCCGCATAACCCTGCCATTCATCAGCTCGTGCGAGGAGTACCCCATGCTTTTTGACTGGCTGGCCTGGATCCCCATCAGGACCAACAGTAGGACCTCGGCCCATTTTCTAGGCGAGTCCACCATCTCTTTCCTCAGACTTCCCTTTAAAGTCCTGTTCATCATCTCCACAATCCCTGAGGACTGTGGGTTGTGTGCAACGTGCCACTTCCCCTCGATGCCGAGCAGCATAATGGTATTCTGCATTACCTGCCCGGTAAAGTGACTCCCTTGGTCAGACTCCACATACTGTGGCAGCCCCCCATCGTGAGAACACCTCCCGGACCAGGATTCTGGCAGTACCCAGAGCTGTGGCTGTTCTACAGGAGAAGGCCTCTACCCATTTCGTGAACACACCTACCAGGACTAGGCTGTACTTAGAGCATCCCTGGGCAGTGGGCAGGGGCCCAATGTAGTCGACCTGTATCGACTGCCATGGTTCCTCTACCCCCCTGATATGTCCCATAGGTACCTTCCGTTTGTGGTGGTCAGTGTTGTTGGCAGCACACACCAGACAGCCGGCGCAGAACTAACGGACATCTTCCCTGAGTCCTGGCCACCATTCCGCCTGTTCCACCCGCTGCCAGGTGGTCTCAGGCCCGGGATGTGCCGCTCCTGGACCATCATGGGCCAGTTGAAGGAATTCCCTCTGGTGTTGCTGTTTTACCACCCATTGTTCTGTCCTAAACAGCATGCCTTCTTTCACGGAGAGGGCTGCTGTGCCGTAAGGGCCCTCTACCCTTTTTCCCTCAGTCACTGCACTGAGGACTGCCTTGAGGACGGGGTCTTGGGTTTGGACCGTCTTAAGGTCCGGGGCTAAAGCTACCCCTGCACTCCCTTGTGTCCTGTTCCCACCTCTGACTGCTGCTATGGGTCTGGACCCATATGGGTCCCAGAAAGTGCCTGTGCGGGCACCCTCCTTAGCTAGCATGTCAGCCTGCTGGTTGCCTTGATTACGGGGTTCTGTGCCAGAATGGGCTTTCACCTTATGGATGAAAAGCTCCCCTTCCTCCCCCACTGCTGCTAAGATTTTCTCCAGCAGGGGTTTCACTGTGAGGGGTCTCCCGTCTGCGGAGGTGTATCCGCGGCGGGACCAGATGGCCAGGTACTCCGTACATGAATTGCACGTGAACATGCTGTCCAAGCAAATCGTGTATAGGGTGGGGAAGATTTCAGGGTGTGTAACGACATTAACTACCGCGGACAGTTCAGCCTGCTGGGCGCTCATGGTGCTGGGGAGCTTAATTGCCAGGGCAATGTTTGCCGCTGGGTCACAAGCTCCACACCCCGTGAGTCACTCCCCAGCAGATACCGTGCTGGAGCCGTCCACATAGATTTCACAGCCTATGGGGTGTATCCTGGCCCGTAAACCTATGTCCACTTCCCAAACACCTTCTATGGAACACCGGTGGGCTGTTACAGGATATACCAGGTTGGCTGCGAGCTTTGGCTCACAGAGACCCTTCACCTTTAGGTCCATCTGTGAGAGGAGCAGTGTCCAGCGAGCAATGCGGGCACTGCTCACTGTTCCATCCTTGATCCTCCCATCCAGGAGCATCTGGGTGGATGTGTGATGGGTGAGGAGGGTGATGGGAGAGGTGCCTGCGAAGATCAGCGATCTTTTCACAGCCCAATGTGTGGCCAAGAGGTGCCTCTCACAATTGGAGTAGCTCTTCTCCACATCCGTGAGTATCCTGGAGGAGTAGACCACCGGCCTCAGCCTGCCATGCCGCTCTTGGAGCAGCACAGCACTCAGGCTGTCCCCGCTGGCTGCTACCTCCAGGAAAAACTCTTTTCCCCCATCCATGGTCCCTAGAGCTGGTGCGGTCTGCAGGTCCTTCTTGAGCCTGATAAATGCTGCCTGGCAACCCTCATCCCAAGTCCACCCCACTCCCTTGTGTAGGAGTCGGAGCAGAGGGGCTGCTGTGGCTGCATAGTCCTCAATAAAGTCTCTGCAGTACCCGGTTAGCCCTAGAAATGACATCACACCCGTGACTGTGTTGGGGACTGGCAACTCCTGTACCGCTTCCCTTCTAGCCTTGTCTATAGCCCTTTCCCCAGCGTGTACGGTCAGGCCCAGGAATTTCACCTCCTGCTGGCCGATCTGCGCTTTCTTGGGGTTTACTTTAAAACCCTTTTGCCTGAGCAGCTCCAGCAGTTCGGCCAGTAGTAGGCCATGCTCCTCTCTCAAATCGGTGAAGAGGACCAGGTCATCCACATACTGTACCAACTGCCTGGGCTGACTGAAATCCTTTAAACTGTTTGCCATGCACTGGTGGAAGGTGCTGGGGCTGTTGTGGAAGCCCTGAGGCAAACAGTTCCAGGTGTACTGTTGCCCTTTAAACGTAAAGGCAAACTTGTACTGGTCCTCCCTCCTTAAAGGGATGGACCAAAACACGTTGGAAATATCCAGCACCACGAAAGTGGTCGCGGATGCTGGGATACTTCCTATCAGGTCGGCAACTGCTGCTACTGTGGGTGCACAGGCTGGGATGTTGCTGTTGAGCACCCGGTAGTCCGCCGTGGCCCTCCAGGAATTGTCCGGCTTTCTAACCGGCCACAGTGGAGAGTTTGCGTGGGTGGCTATCGGTCTCAGGACTCCCTGCTGTACTAAGGAGGACATGGCTGCTTCCATGTCTGGCTCCGCTTCCCTGGGGAAGTTGTACTGCTTTTGTGATCGGGCCATGGGGTCCACGTCTACACTAACCTCAAACCCGTTGACCCTCCCGCAGTCATGTTTATATGTGGCAAATGTGGCTAGGTGGGCTTGCACAAATGCCTGGAACTTCTTTGGGGTATTACTGACCATGAGCTCGATGTTATAACCTTCTTTAGGCTTCATGGTGCACAGGGTCCCCTTCCCTTCTTTCCCTGGGATGACTACTACTTTGCCTTCCTTTCCTGTACTTGCCCCCCACAGGCAATGGTTTCTTATATCCACCAGGATCCTGTGGCCTACAATAAAGTTGGCTCCCAGAATCCCTTTTCCACCCTCCTGCTCCCACTTCATCAGGATACAGGTCCACTTAGAGCGGAGCATACCCAAACGAATGGAGAGCGGGATGGAAAATGAGCCGGCCTGTTCTCTGCCTGTGAATCCCGACAGGCTTTATGGGACCCCGCTAGATAGAGGTGAGGTGGTAGGGTTAGCTGAATGGATCATGGTGCATGATGCCCCTTTATCCAACAGATAGGTCCCCTTTACCTTTTCTACCTCCATCTCCACGATGGGTCTCTTCCATACATCGTACCGAAGGGAACACAGGTTAACAGGCTGCGCTGGCTCTAGTCAGGGCTGTGGGTTGGATGGGGCTGACGGGGTCAGAGCACTGGTAGCGGCTGCTACTCTCCCATGGCCAGTCAATAAGGACCTCATGGTGTCCAAAAATGACTTGACCTCTGCGGGAGGGATTCCTGCCTCTGCCTTTTGGGCTGGGACTGTGGAATTCTTTCCCTTGTTATCTTTCCAAGGGCTTTTCCATTCCTTCCTCTAGTGTCCATCCTTCCCACACCCATAGCAAATGAGCTTAGTGCTAGAAGAGTTATTCCCTTCCTGATGCCACTCCTTCCTACCCTCTCCGGGTTTTACCTCATGCACCTTCCCCTTAGGTGGGTGTGCATCGGTTCCCCTACCGTTCTTATAGGCTAGGGTCAACTGTCAGATCACCGTAAGTTCGGTGGTATGGGGTTACTTGGGGTCGAACCAGACCTCCGCCTTGGCCCGGACCTGTGTCAAGCTGTTTGCCACCAGGCAACGGAACCAATGGGCCAGCTGACCCTGGTTCAGGAATGCCCGGTTAGGTGCCCCAGGACAGGCGCTCCTATATACCAGCCATAACCTGTCCACGAAAGCCTGCGGGGTTTCCTCTGCGAGCTACACTGTCTTCTCCACATGAGAGAAAGGACTTCCCTCATTCATCCCCATGGCCTCCAGAACTTCATCCCTGAGCTCCTCATATCCGCTCTGCCCCCTCTTACACTCATCAGAGAGGGACTGGAGGAGCTTACTCTCCAAAGAGAACAGCAGCATTTTGGCCTGCTCAGCGTCATCGCACTCGTTGATGCTGTCTGCCTGTTCCACTTCCCTGAAGTGAATTGAGGGGTCCCCTTTTTTGGAGAGCTTTGGGATATGGCTCTCCATAGCCCTAAGCTGTTGGGTGCTATAGGATAGTACGAGCTGGTTTTGGAGGGGTCCCTCATCCTCGCTATTAACGGGTGGGCCGAACCTCTGATTCCGGGCTGGGCACATCGGTCCACCTCCGTGTCTACCCCTAACCTCACCCCCCCTTGCTGCCAGACCTCGCTAAAACCTGGCGCTACGTGCGGTGGTCGTGTGACCCCCTGTTCCTCCACCGGGTCATCCCTTGGCACTACCTGTGGTGTTTGAACCGTTCTCCCCTCGTTCCCTATAAAATCCGCCTGGCCTGCCTTCAGGCTTATGAGGCACACTATGCCCTTTGCCTTCCTTAGGGCCAGGCTCAGATTCTCTATTTGTTCCTTGCAGAGGCCATGATCTGCATCTTCAAACCCCTGTTTGCTCGCTAACTTGTAAGCTGCCTCTACTTCTTTTACTTTCTCCTCCTGTTCTCATACTTGTCTTGCTAGGCGGGCGTTCTTTTCCCGCAACCTCAACTCACTGCTCTTGGCTTCGGTGACCTGGCACTGTAGGTATTCCAACCTGGCCTTATGTTCTCCCGTTAATTGTACCCTTTCCTTATTCAGGGCTTGCAATGCTACCAGTAACTTCTCCCCTGCTAGAGCCTTGTCCTGGACCTCCAGGGCTGACTCCTTTATCTCGGCTGCCTGTGCTGCAGTGAGCCTCTCCAAAAGCTGGACCTGCTTCTTGAAGCACATCAGCCAGACTGCCTTCTCTGGGGATTTCTTGTGCTCCTTCCCTTCTGTCCACTTAGCTGTGGCATCTACCGGATGCCCAGCCTTTAACAGATTGGTGATCCACTTCTTCGTGATATTCACCTTACTAAACACATAATCAGAAATCCTTTCCTCCATCATGGTTTGCTCTTCCGAACCATTGTTTACTGTATCGCACCCCTGTTGCCGGAGTCCTCCCGCGGTCGCCATTTCTGTTGGGGGTGGCGTATGCCCAGTCAGCTCTGCCCCTGACTGTCTCTGAGCAGTTCGAATCGCTCCCACACCCCTGGGTCCTAGACACCGGACTTAGCTACAGGCGGTGATACAGAAAATCGAGTAGACAAGTGGTTTGGTGCAAGAAAACCACAATTTTTATTAAAGGCACAATAAAACACAATACTGAGAATTGCTGGAATAATTACAGGCATATAAAATTACACTTATTTGGGAATGGGGTACACACGGCACATCAAGGGAAACAAATACATTAAAAATCCCCTTACCCTTATCCCACCCCCAATACCTAACTAGATTAAGCTACGAGGGGCCAGGATTTCATGCTCACCAATGGGGTTTCCTTTACAATTCGAAACCTGTCGATTAAGCCGGTCGTGACTTTTGGGGTTCGCTCCTGTTGTCCTTTGGGCCTGCCCTCGTCACGTGGTCACAGGGTGCGGCAATGGAGTTGTCTGTGCGAGGTACCCTTCCTTTTCTTATTTAGATAAGAGTCTTTTGTGGGGTACTTCACCTTGCGGGAAATGGTTGTTCTTCTGGTGGCGGTTTGGTCGCCGACGGTTATGTTGCGGTTGGGGCTCGGTTGGCGGTTTTTACCGTTAATATGATTTTACTACCCAAGCCTGAAACGCCAGTTTATTCTTGATTGACTTTACTATCCATGCATCAAACGCCAGCTTATAACTAGGCCGTTTGTCCCCCAATGCTTCTTCTTGCTGCCCTTCTCTGCCTATCGGTTTTACCGTTCGTCTCGTCTCCTCTGCCCATTTGCGGCCTGTGTGTCCTGTGCGTGCTCGATTCGGTTCCATTCTCCTCCCCGTGTTTGGCCCCCGGTGTTGTACTGGGTGTCCTCGGCGTCGGGAGCGAGCAAGAGAGCGAGAGGCAAGAGGCAAGAGAGTGAGAGCTACCGGTGGGCCTACAATTATACCCGGTTCTTCAAGCTTTAGCATGCGCGCCAAATCAGGTCAGTTCTTTGTCTAACTTTTGGCGGGCTCATCTAAAATGATTACAGTCATTTACTTTAACGACTTCTGGGGTGGTTGTCTCCTTGTTTAATGGCTTCGATATCCTGGCTGTTTGTTATTTATGAAATTTAATCGTCTTTCCTGGCTTGGCAGCTATCTGTGAGCTGTTTCGGATTATTTATGCGAAGAGTTAATGGCCTCAAGATTAGGGCCATCCTGACTTGATCTGTTCTAAGGTGAAGAATGCATATTCCGTGTTTACCTAACTGTCTGGATTTAGAAAAGGACAAAGTCTTCCACAGATCCATGCATGTTAGGTTTCATTTCAGGATTTGAATGGGCCTGCCTTCTGCAGGGCCTTGCTTTTAAAATCCTGCAAGCCTTGGTCATGAGGTTTCAGAAGCCATTTTGGGTACCCTTTTTAATAACTTGTCCATACAGGGTCCCTTTATCCATAACTTTTGGGGAATGTGGGAATTTTGAGAACCTTACAAGCGCCTCGTGGCTGCCCAGCTTTGAGCTGCTAGATCTGTTCTGAATCTTTTCCATTTAGCACAGTGGTAGTGCCACACAGCATGATGGAGGGTGTCCTCAGTGTGAAGACGGGATTTTGTCTCCATGAGGACTATGTGGTGGTCACTGCTACTAATACTGTCAATGACAGGTAGATAGGTGAGGACAAGGCCAAGAAGGATTTTCCCTTGTGTTGGTTCTCTCACCACCTGCTGCAGGCCCAGCCTGGCAGCTATGTCCTTCAGGACTCGGCCAGCTCGATCAGTAGTGGTGCTACCGAGCCACTCTTGGTGATGGATATTGAAGTCCTCCACCCAGAATACATTCTGTGCCCTTGCTACCCTCAGTGCTTTTTCCAAGTGGTTTTCAACATGGAGGAGTACTGATTCATCAGCTGAGGGAGGGCGGTGGGTGGTGATCAGCAGGAGCATTCCTTGCCCATGCTTGACCTGAAACCATGCGACTTCATGTGGTCCAGAGTCAATGTTGAGTACTCCCAGGGCCACTCCTTCATGACTGTATACCACTGTGCCCCCACCTCTGGTGTGTCTATCCGGCCGGTGGGACAGGACATACCAGGTATGGTGATGGAGGAGGCTCGGACATTGGCTGAAAGGTATGATTCTGTGAGTATGACTATGTTAGACTGTTGCTGGGCTAGTCTGTGGGACAGCTCTCCCAATGTTGGCACAAGTCCCCAGATGTTAGTGAGGAGGAGTTTGCAGGGTTGACTGGGCTGGGTGTGCCATTTTTGTTTCTGAAGCCTGTGCAGAGGTCAATGCCAGGTGGTCTGTCTGGTTTTATTCTTATTATTGTTTCTTGTTACAACTGAGTGGCTTGCTAGGCCATTTCAGAGGGCAGTTAAGAGTCAACCACGTTGCTGTGGGTCTGGAGTCACATATAGGCCAGATTTCCTTCCCAAAGGACATTAGTTAATCAGATGAGTTTTTACGACAATCCAATCGTTTCATGGTCACCATTATTGATGCTAGCTTTTTATCCCAGATTTATTTAATTAACTGAATTTAAATTCCACAGCTGCCGTGGTGAGATTTGAACTCACGTCTCTGAATCATTAGTCCAGGCTTCTGGGTTACTAATCCAGTAATATAACCACTATGCTACAGTTCCCTAGATTGTTCCTCGAATATGTGCACCTAAATATTACTTCTGGTTTAACCCTTCCTACTTTTTCACGGTGCTTCTTGTTCCATTCCATTTTCATTTCACCACAGAATCCAGAATCATGGGTTGAACTTCCAAAGTCACCGGCCTCTGGCAGTCTGCTCACTTTACTTATAAGAAAACAAAACTACCTAAAAAGTGGCATAAACAAAATAAATCTATTTTCTGCATTACAGAAAATAAACCACTTGCGGTGTGGAATTGACGAATCATGTGACCTGAACCACTTAATTGCTTATTTTCTCCAATGTAGCACTTCTAATATCTAACATATTCTCAGCCATCTGTTATTTTACAAGGCACATAGCTTTGTTTTTTTGCCAACACTTTTGTTTGCGTCTGAAGTGCTTCATTAATACACTATTATTAAAAGCATTACGGGATACTGAAGCTTTATGTGTTGCTGTGCTTCAGCAGTTTAGCCGGATCCAGTAAATCCCCATACATGTGAGAGGAAGTTTCTTAAGTGCTATTCTAGAAGCAATTAGGAGAGGTTCCTATCTCATGTGTAAAAGAAAATGTTTTTTTTTGCATTTTGCGCAACAAGCAGATGGGTATCCTTACTTCTACGAGTAAGGTGGGAATTTTAATTCCTATTAAATAGAGCTTTACATAAAGCTTTTGCTGCCTAAGCTGAAGTGTAGTGTGATCGAAACTGTTGGAGTGTGTATTCATTTGTCTTTTAATCTGTTTATATTGATTTTCTTTTCAGTCCTCTTTTTCACTGACAGTTTAAAATGGTTGATAATAAGAATAAACAAACCCTTTCTCCTCTTAAATGGGAAAAGCTATTGATACTTTTGTTTGGATTGCTTTGTTTAATTTTTGTTTTACAGAAATTTAAAGTGATGCTGTTTTTGTCAGTTTGTTCTTAATTGATGAACTCATCAGAATAGTGTAACACTATCATGGGAAATTTGACTGAATCTAAAAGTGATCAAATGTACCGACAAGCTTTGAGGCAAAAACATAATGTGTTGGTACTTTTCCTTCAAAAGATAAGCTCTTGAAAATTCTGTAAGAACTACGAGTCAACACCTGCCGATTTTGAAAAACAACTACTCTCTCCAATCTTTTGATGTATGGCCTTGGTTAACTAACATCAAAACAGATAGGGAGCGAGAGAGAGAGAGAGCAAGCAACATTATCCACACAGTTTGGGACATGAATGCTTTGGGCCAGTTGCCATGTTTTGGGTTTTAAGTGTTATTGGACACTGACATTCGGGGCTATAGTCAATAGTGATTTGGTCAGTTGCCAGTTAAAGTTAGTCATATGACTATCATTGTTGCATTGACCTCTCATCTGGTGAATAGTAAATATGTGGTTTTGCTTATAATCACTTGAGCGTAAAGTAAATTAATTTAGATGCTTGCTTGTAATAAGTACATGAATTGAGTACAGTTTGTATTCTGGTAATTACTTGTAACATCTTGTTGATTTTTAAGTAAAAGAAGTTTCACAGATTCATTGGGTTTTGTGTTGTCTGTTCCACGGGTCTGAACTTTATAAACTGTCAGACAATCAGAACATCTTACAGTATTACATTAGAAAAGTGCAATCTTTAATAAACTACAGCTCTTCAGTCTTGAAAATTGGACTAATTGAGGATAATTTTCATCTTCACAGTCTGGCAGTAATCTGGCACAATGGATTTCCCATCCATTGTGGAATTCACCTTATTTTCATCCCATTGAAAATCAGGTGGATTCTACAACGGGTGGGCGATCCCCTCCACCAGATCACCACCTTAGTGCTGAGAGTGAAAATGATCTCCATA
The DNA here is from genome assembly GCF_052327205.1 of Somniosus microcephalus. Taxonomy (NCBI): domain Eukaryota; kingdom Metazoa; phylum Chordata; class Chondrichthyes; order Squaliformes; family Somniosidae; genus Somniosus; species Somniosus microcephalus. The sequence continues at coordinate 185,964,998 of NC_140993.1, read as the reverse complement.
CACATTATGTAAGATGCTTAATGGGATAGAGAAAGTATACCTGGATCAATACTTTCAGATATGCCAAGGTAACAGCGCAAGAGGACAAGGTTGTGAAGAGCAAGTATAGAACAGATATTAGGAAGTATTTCTTCACTCAGAGGGTGTTCCACAACTGGAATAGATTGCCAGAAAGGGTGGCTGAGGCAACTTTTAAGAAACTGACACTAATGGAAAAGTGGTAAAGTTGCTATTCTGGAAAAATTAGATTAATAAGCTAACAGTCCTTCTTTATCAAAATTTATCTAGTAATTTTGAAGTACATTTAAAAGGAAATGAAAGGAGAATATCTATTAGATAATTATACAGAATCTCACGAGTTAAGGGCTTTAAGAGTATCAATTGCCTATACAAATGAAGAATGAGCTCTTTCTGTGCCCAGATTTATTTGCTGAAATTGTGCTACGAGGTTTGTTTCTCAGCTCTCTTCACCCCTATCAGATAACGGCATGTCTCTGAGCCTTTTGCATGGAGGAGGTCGCCATAAACATCATTGGCAGAGGGACAACACACAACATTGGAGATGACCATGTACAGTGTGTGTTTGGTCATTTTTCCTTTCTTTTCTCTTTTCACACACTCAGCATGACAACCTGGAGCTGCATTGCACTACCACACATCTGCTACTGCTTACCCTTGCCATTACATGTTGCTTATAGGCCACTTGCCATTTGGCAGGACAAGAAATCAGGAAGCCCTGCCACTTTATAAAACCACCCGACAGCTCTTAAAGAGCCAATAAGAGGGAGTCTCAATCTTTGAGATGAAGAAATCTATAAGTTCTTCGCATATGGAGTTATGTAGGATTCGCAAAATTGGACTTTGTATTAATAAGGGTCAAATGGCAGAAGAGGCCGTGATTTTAAAGACTGTTATAAAAGAAGCCCAGAAAAAGGGGCATACAAAATGGCCGCCATACCATGTGACCAGCTTATTGGGACACTTTAAAATGGTTCCTGCGCAACCTCAAACAGCTTTGTGGATTCAACCTACAGCAAGTTCTGGAAGCCGTTCCTGAGAGAACGAAACCAGACCCACACATATGCATATGGATTAGATGCAGATCCAGTCGAGATCGTCCTGGAGAGAGAGGCCATCAAAATGTTGACCCAGACAAAAGGGGACAATTTCATATTCATGAGAACAGCACCCAGGACTAGGTAACAAGATCAGCAGGACATTAAAAACAATGAAGGTAATTCCAGACCAGAGATGGGCCTTTTACCAGCCGTTTAAGACATTTTAAAATATAATGACTACCCCACTGTGCTCCCAGCCCTCCAAAAGTAAAACAAAGACTAACCTGATTTTGGGCGGGAGACGGAGGTTTCTGGAAGAAAGTATATCTGGAAGACTTTTCGGCAGTTGGGGCAAGCGAGTTGGAACACAGACAGTTGCAGTTGGAAGACGCAGGGATGGAGAGCTGGAAACACACAGCTTGAATCCGGACACCCAGAAGAAGAAGCAGGCACTCGCAGGAGGAAGAAGAAAGCCAACATCGAGAAGGCCGTCTCGGAGCCGGCGTTCCGCCCCGGGGAAGCACATCGGGAGATCATCGACCGTCCCCGGGCCGTTGCCAGAACGAGAGGCCATCGACCCAACTTGGGAGAAGAGACAAAAAAATAAAAACCCCAAGAGGAGAAACCTTCCAGCCACCCTGGCTCGGGAGAAGAGAGAAAAGGAAACTGAAGAAGCGATGGGAGCCAGCCCAAGGCTCCTCTAACCAGGGTCGAGCCAACGATACTCGACCCCGCCAACATCCAGGCCCACCGGTGTGCAGCCGCCCCCGACCCCCACCTCAGGAGAGAGGTGCGGCGCAGTTCGCAGGGGCTCCACGATCCACGTGGAGACGAAACGTCTGAAAGGACCAAACACAGACTCGATTTCAAAACCTTGCACTTCCTAGTGGGATTGGTGAGCATGTTTCTGGCCCTTCACAATCAGATCTAGATAGGTTTAATAAGGGGGTGGATTTAAGGGTACAATTAACATGAGTTGTTGTCCCTCGATGTTCCATGTGTTTCCTTATTTCATGATGATCTTTGTAGAGTATAAGATGCCTGTATTTGCCTTAGTTAGTATTGTGTCATTATGATTTGTTTGTGTGTTGTTCCCTCCCATGTACTCACTTATCTGCTTATATTTGATTTGATATTTTTCCTTATGCAATAAAATTTCATTTAGTTTCATCAAACTTGGTCTACAAGAGTTTTCTCTACATTGTAGTTCCTGCACCTTAGTCCAGAGTATAGAATCTAAGGGGCGAGTGGGTTGAACCACTCAAGGTTTTACTGTGCAAGAGAGAGAAAGCTCAGGGAAATCTCTCGAGGAAAACCCCTTACAGAAAATGGCGACCACGGCAGGACTCTGGCAGCAGGATTGTAATGTAGAAGATCCAAGTTTGAATGGTCAAAATGCAATGGATGAGAGGATAGCGGATTATGTCTCTGGCAAGGAAAATCTCACTAAACAGTGGATTTCCGATCTCTTGCTGAATGGGCGTCCGGTGGACGCAGCCATCAGGTGGACAGAGAGCAAAGAGCACAAGATGTCAGTGGAAAAGGCAGTGTGGCTGATGTGTTACAAGAAGCAGGTCCAGATCTTGGACCGGGTCGTTGCAGCACAGGCAGCCAAGATCAAAACCCAGGCAGCAGAGATAGAGGAAAAGGCCATGGGTGGGGAAAAACTCATCACAGCGCTTCACGCGCTGAATCAGGAACGCCAAGTGGTAGCTAGTCAACATCAGGCTAGAATAGAGTACCTGGAATGCCAGGTTACTGAGGCAAAGATGAATGAAATGAGGATACGGGAGAAAAGCGCCCGCCTCACACAACAGCTAAGAGCGCAGGAGGAGAGAGTAGTGGAGGTTAAGGCAGCTTACAAGCTGGCTCTCGAGCACGGGTTTGAAAGCACAGACCACGGCCCCTGCCAAAAGACTGTAGAGGACCTAAGAATGGCCCTGGTTAAGGCAAGAGGCATAGTGTGTCTCCTCAGCCCGAAAGCCAGTTACATGGACTTTTTAAAGGAATCAAAACAGCCGATTCCAGCTGAGGTAATTGTGGTACCAGCCACCGAGCCCTCAGCACCGCCGAGCTATAGTGAGACTTGGTCGGAAAAGGAGGGGGTAGTGAAAGAGGAGGTAGCCGAGGTGGTGTGTGTGGAAGAACCACTGGTTGCAAAGCCGGGACCGGCACCGATGTGTCCCGCTCGGCACCAGAGTTTCGGTCCCAACGCTGCCGATGGCAGTGTCGAACCCCACCAGAACCAGCTCGTGGTGCCCTACGCTGGCCCACAATTAAGGTCTATGGTGAGCCACCTCACATGACTCACATGACTTTCAGGGAGGCAGAAGAAAGAGCAGCCATCAATGACTGTGATGATCAGGAACAGGTGAAACTGTTGCTTTTCTCCCTGGATTCCACAATCCTTCAGTGCCTCTCAGAGGATAGTAAAAGGGGATGGAAAGGGTATGCGGATCTCAGGGAGGAAGTTTTAGAGGTAATGGGAGTGGACGACGGTAGTCCGTTCGACCATGTCGAAGGGACCATGCAGTTATCTGGAGAACCCCCGCGGGTTTTCGCAGAAAGGCTGTGGCCAGTATATCGACGCAGCTGTCCGGGTATGCCTGAATGGGCTTTAATGAGCAATGAGCAGCGGGTTCATTGGCTCCGTTGTTTGGTTACCAACAGTTTGCCAGAGATACGGGCCCTAGCCAGGTCATGGTTTGATCCCCAAGGTCCAGGTGTCACCGAGGAGACGGTATTCCTCAGCTTAATGTGGCATACAAGAATTGTAGAGGTCAGGAAACACCACCCCAGAAGGGAAAGGTGCATGAGGCAAAACCCGCAGCCTCAAGCTAGAAGGAGTGGCGTCAGGAGGAGAATCGCCCTGTCCAAGCCAAGCTCAATAGCTACGGGTGTGGGAAGGATGGACATTGGCGCAAGGACTGTAGAAATCCGTGGAAGGATAATAAGGGAAAATTTCCTGCAGCCCAAGCCCAAGCCCAGACCGCCGCCCCAGCACCAGCCAAAACCCAAGCCGTAGCTCCTGCCCCAGCACAAGGAGCTGGTGCAGTTATGAATCCCGCTGCGATTGAATCAATTTTAGAGACAATGCGGTCTCTGATGATTTCGCAGGGGAAAGTAGCCGTCACCACCGGTCTTGTCGCTCCTGAAACCCCGACCGCTGTGCCCAAATGACTAGAGCCAGTGCAGCCTGTCGACCTGTGTCCCCCAGAAAGGCACGCACAGGAAGAGACCTCCTGTAAAATGGAGGAATACCTGCGGTGCTAGGTTGGGGAGGCTAAGTTAGTTGAGCAGCCTTTAAGGGAGGAGAACGCTAGGTTAACAGCGAGGGCTGGCAGTTTAGAGGGTCAGCAAAGACTTGTAAATGTTTTCACATCAATCAGTGCAAACTGTTTAAGCCGGGTGCAAGAGTACCAGCAACCGAAGCCAGGTCTGGGGGTAAAGATCCTCAGCCTGAGGCACACGATGAGTCACAGACCACACAAGCTGGAGTCGTAGCCTGCTTGGAAGGAGAAGCTGTCCCGCCCACCTGGGGGGAGGTTCCCCCGATGGACTGGGACTCGGACGAGGAGGGGCCCGAACAACAAGGTCCCGCCCTCGACACGATTCTGGAAGAGGTGGAGTCGGAGGACGGAGGTCCCGCCCTCGACTCGAGCGTGGGGGAGGTAGAAATTGGGGGTAGATATTCTCCACCTGTAGGGACAAGTGAGGAGGAACCATCTGCCACAGGCCCAGTTCCCGAAGGAGTGGAGCCTGAGGGGAGGGAGCAGAAGCCCACAGTCATGGAAGAGCCACGGGCTGTGAAAGCTGAAGTCCCACCCGAAGGTCCACTCGCCAAGGGAGACTGCCCGAATCCCAAAGGGGCGGAGCCTGAGGGAAGGGAGCCAAAGCCTACAGTCGTGGAAGAGCCACAGGCTGTGAGAGCTAAGGTCCCACCCAAAGGTCCACTCGCTAAGGGAGCCACGCCCAAAGTACCTTTTCGCAGGTCGACTCGAACGCCTCAGCCTTTAAAACCTTGGCCTGAGTCCCCCACTCCCAGTAAACGCCGACTTCAGAAATCCATGAAAAAACACAGTCCCCGATTAACAGCAAAAGGCTGCGGGGAACCCGAGCCACAGGTCACTGCAGTCCCGCCACAGGGAGCGGCGAGCTGCAATCCCGAGCCACAGGTCACTGCAGCCCCGCCACAGGGAGCGGCAAGCTGCAGTCCAGTCAGGGATTAGGCAAGCCGCCCGGGGACGGGCGGCGCTGTACATAAGTTTAGGTTTCAGTTTAAGGTGTGTAAATATTAAAATGATTAGAGTTTAAGTAGTTTTAAATCTGCCCAGTATGTGTGTGTTTTGGATCGAGGTCGAAAGACCCGATCATGCCATCACCTAAGCCAAAATCTCTCAGGAGCCTGGCTATATTGTTTGATTTATTGCCGGAACCAGGAGAATGATGAGAGGGATCCTTGTCGCGTTCATGATGGTCGGATGGAGCTGGGCCTATCGGGGCCGCACCAAGGACTCCACCGTCTACGGGTGCTCTGGAAATAGAGGCCCCATCACGACTGACGGAACTGGCTCACGGGACGCTGAAGAGACTGCTGCCTACTTCCATGAAGGGAGATGGCCAGGCTGGCTGGGGTCGAACTCTACTGAATACTGAGCGGCAGAGCGGGGTATAAAAGTCCCCAGAGACCAGGTAAGGCCTCACAGCGTCGGCGGGAATCCTAAGCGGCAGAGCGGGGCTATAAAAGTCCCAGAGACCAGGTAAGGCCTCACAGCGTCGGCGGGAATCCTGAGCGGCAGAGCGGGGCTATAAAAGTCCCCAGGGACCCAGGTAAGGCCTCACAGCGTCGGCGGGAATCCTGAGCAGCAGAGCGGGGCTATAAAAGTCCCCAGAGACCCAGGTAAGGCCTCACAGCGCCGGCGGGAATCCTGAGCGGCAGAGCGGGGCTATAAAAGTCGCCAGAGACCAGGTAAGGCCTCACAGCATCGGCGGGAATCCTGAGCGGCAGAGCGGGGCTATAAAAGTCCCCAGAGACCCAGGTAAGGCCTCACAGCGTCGGCGGGAATCCTGAGCGGCAGAGCGGGGCTATAAAAGTCCCCAGAGACCCAGGTAAGGCCTCACAGTGTCGGTGGGAATCCTGAGCGGCAGAGCGGGGCTATAAAAGTCCCCAGAGACCCAGGTAAGACCTCACAGCGTCGGTGGGAATCCTGAGCGGCAGAGCGGGGCTATAAAAGTCCCCAGAGACCCAGGTAAGGCGTACCAGTCTCCAGTCTGGAAGGAGAGAGGTAAAAAGTAACCCAAGTGTGACGTCACCAGAAAGCGGGTAAGTGATTGGTTGGTAAGTATTTCTCCCTTTTAAGCTTAAATCTCTTTGGTTTATAGTTTCTAAGGTGTGATATTCACCATCTAGAATCGGGGCAGAGGATATTTAAGAATAATATTAATAAATTTAATTAATTACATAGAATGGGAGATCAGGCGATGTGTTGCTGCTGCAATATGTGGGAGCTGGTGAACACCATTGATGCTCACGGTGATCACATTTGCAGTAAGTGTTGGCTGCTCGAGGAATTCCGGCTCCGTGTTGAAGAGCTGGAGTCCGAGCTTCAAATACTGAGACACATCAGGGAGGGGGAGAGTTACCTGGACTCTGTGTATCACGAGGTAGTCACACCAATTAGATTAATTAATGCAGATGTAGTCCGTGGCCAGGGTCAGGATGGTGTGACTAGAAGTGAGTCAGGTACGGGGATCCAGGAGGTAGTGTTGGAGGAGCCGCAGCCCCTGTACTTGTCCAACAGGTTCGAGGCTCTTGCTCCCTGTGGGGACAGGAGCAGGGACTGCAGGGAGGATGAGCAACCTGACCACAGCACTGTGGAGCAGGGGGCCATTCAAGTGGGGGGAGTTAAAAGAAATGTTGTAGTGGTAGGGGATAGTATCGTTAGGGGGATAGATAGAGTTCTTTGCAGCCGAGAGCGAGAGTCCCGAAGGCTGTGTTGCCTACCCGGTGCCAGGGTTAAGGACATCTCCTCTGGGCTGGAGAGAAACTTGGAGTGGGAGGGGGAGGATCCCGTTGTTGTGGTCCATGTTGGTACCAACGACATAGATAGGACAAGGAAGGAGGTTCTACTGAGGGAGTTTGAGCAGCTAGGGGCCAAATTAAAAAGCAGAACCACAAAGGTAATAATCTCTGGATTATTACCTGAGCCACGAGCGAATTTGGCTAGGACAAATAAAATTAGAGAGTTAAATGCGTGGCTCAAAGACTGGTGTGGGAGAAATGGGTTTTGCTTCCTGGGACACTGGCACCAGTACTGGGGCAGGAGGGAGCTGTTCCGTCGGGACCGGCTTCACTTGGCCAGTGCTGGGACTAGAGTCCTGGCGGATCATATAACTGTAGAGAGGGCTTTAAACTAACTAGTGGGGGGGAGGTTCCTAGAGAGCAAATAATAAAAATGACAACAGAGAAGGTCATAGACTTAGGTAGCAGTGGGGAAATTAAAAACCAGAGCATGTCAGGAAGGGGCAGAAGGTATGGAGTAAAAGGTAAAGTAATAAAAAGGGCAAAAGCAGGAACTAAGTGTCACAAAACATCTTTGCAAGTTCTCTATCTGAATGCACGTAGCATTCGTAACAAAATAGATGAGTTAATGGCACAAATAACTACATATGGGTATGATCTTGTGGCCATTACAGAGACATGGCTGCAGGGTGACAATGCCTGGGAATTAAACATACCAGGTTATTTAATGATCAGGAAGGACAGGCAGGAAGGAAGGGGAGGTGGGGTGGCTATGTTAATAAAGGAAGGAATCACTGTAATACAGAGAAATGATATTGGGTCAAAAGATCTGGATAATGAAACAGTTTGGGTGGAGGTAAGGAATAATAAGGGGAAAAAAACACTAGTGGGCGTAGTCTATAGGCCGCCGAACAGTGGCAACTCTGTTGGACGGAGTTTCAATCAGGAAATAGTTGAGGCTTGTAATAAGGGAACATCTATAATTATGGGGGATTTTAACTATCATATTAATTGGACAAATCAAATTGGGCAGGGCTGCTTTGAGGATGAGTTCATTGAGTGTATTAGGGATGGGTTTCTTGAGCAGTATGTAACTGAACCGACCAGGGGGCAAGCAACCTTAGATCTGGTCCTATGTAACGAGACGGGATTAATTAAAAATGTCCTAGTAAAGGATCCCCTTGGAATGAGTGACCATAACATGGTTGAATTCCATATTCAATTAGAGGATGAGAAGGTTGGATCTCAAACAATCGTGCTAAGCTTGAATAAAGGAGAGTATGAAGGTATGAGAGCGGAATTGAGTAGAGTGGATTGGGAAAGTAGATTAAAGGGTAAGACGATACATGATCAGTGGTGTACATTTAAGGAGTTACTTTACAACTTCCAAAAAATATATATTCCACTGAGAAGAAAAGGGTGTAAAAGAAAAGACAGCCATCCATGGCTAAGTAAAGAAATTAAGGATAGTATTCGACTAAAAACAAGGGCATATAAGGTAGCCAAATCTAGTGGGAGGATAGAGGATTGGGAAAACTTTAAAAGACAGCAAAAAATAACAAAAAGATTGATTAAGAAAGGGAAGATAGATTATGAAAGTAAATTAACAAAAAATATAAAAACAGATAGTAGGGGTTTTTATAGTTATATAAAAAGAAAAAGGGTGGCTAAAGTAAATGTTGGTCCCTTAGAGGATGAGACCGGGAAATTAATGGTGGGAAATATGGAGATGGCAAAAACACTGAATGAATATTTTACATCAGTCTTTAAATTGAAGACACTAAGGGCTAGATTTTCAGTTGCTTGCGCCAGCAGTTAGCGCCTTAAGAGAAGTGATTTCCGGGCGCTATGCGTGTAGCGCCCGGGCGCAGCGCAGTTTGCGCCCCGCCCCAAATTAAGTTGCCCGTTAGCGCCGGCGCAAAGTTTAGCGCCCGCCCGGATGCGCGCGCAGAAAATGACGTCACATCCTCGTGCAACGCCCTTTGGCCGCCCCGATTGCAAACTTCAGTCGGACCGCCCCATTGTGCGGCGGGCGGCCGGAGCGTTTGGAAAAAGGAACGCAACACAACCAGCGCGGGCCCCGGGGGGCGCTAATTAAAGGGAACGTCCTCTCCAGTATAAAGGCCATCCATTATTTCAGAAAACAGTCTTGTGCAACGCATTTCTGGAGACACAACAAGGAGGATAGCTAACTGGTTTCAAGCAGCAAGAGCCAGGTATTTTTGGACTCAGGCAACAGCGCTGCAAGTGGCCATTTGGAAATTAGAGTGTTTGCCAGGATTTGATGGGGGTTGCATGGGGTGCCAACGCGGAGCTGCAGCTCCATGTCCGTAGGGCTCGCAGACGCATTGTGAGAGGGGCAGCCCTGGCTAGAGGCAGAGGGGGCTACAGGCGTCGGCCACGTAGGCCTTACCCAGTCAGGCTATACCGCCAGCAGCGCTCCTACCTAAACATGAGTGCCGCGCGATGTGTTAAAAGGCTCCGATTCCGGAAGGGGGTGATTGCAGAGATCTGCCACCTGCTTCGCCGAGATCTGCGGCCAAAGCTCAGGTGCAGGACGTCTCTGTCGGTGGAAGTGAAGGTGACAGTGGCATTGAACTTCTATGCCACCGGCTCCTTCCAATACGCTGCTGGGGACATAGCAAACATCTCCCAGTACGGCGCGCATCGCTGCATCCGCCAGGTGACCGAAGCACTGTTCAGAAGGAGAAGCCAATTCATCTCCTTCCCCATGGCCCTGGAGAGCCAGCATCAGCGCGCATTGGGATTTTCCAGACTCGGGGAATTCCCCTTGGTGCAGGGCGCCATTGACTGTACGCATGTGGCTTTGCGGGCCCCTCTGGAGCATGGCGAGCAGTATCGCAACAGGAAGGGCTACCATTCTCTGAATGTGCAGCTGGTCTGTGACCACAAGCAGCGCATCATGGCAGTCAATGCCAGCTTCCCAGGCAGCAGCCACGATGCCTTTATCCTGCGGCAGAGTACTGTGCATGACATGTTCCAGGCACAGCCTCCCCCAAGAGGATGGCTACTCGGGGACAAAGGCTATCCTTTGTGCACCTGGCTCATGACCCCGCTCCGCGCGCCCAGGACCGCTGCTGAGGAGGCCTACAACGAGAGCCATCAAACCACCCGCAACATCATCGAGCTAACTATTGGGGTCCTCAAGCAGCGGTTCCGCTGCCTTGATCGCTCCGGAGGAGCTCTCCAGTATTCGCCGGACCGGGTCTCCCAATTTGTGGTGGTTTGCTGCATGCTACACAACCTGGCTATCCGCAGGACTCAGGCACTGCCACCTGACGTTGGACCAGCACCTCAGGAGGAGGAGCAGGAGGAGCATGAGGAGGAGGAGGAGGAGGAGGAGGAGGAGCAGGAGTACGTTCCCAGGAGGGAGCGACCAGGGCCAAGGGCCGCACGACGCCACCTTATTACACGGTACTTCTAAGCCCCCTGTCAGGGAATGGCCAGGGGCCATGAGGGAAGATGAATGCAGCCGCTCCGCAAGCCCTCAGCCGGCGAAGCCAACAAACACTAAGAAGAACAACCATGGAGACTGCATGAATAAAGATAATTTTTTATTAAACAAAAATGAAAAGCCCTTCCCACATGAATCCCCAAAAACAATAAACGGGCCCCACAAAAAGCCCAACAAACGACTCAATCCCACAAACTGGGGAGGAGCCACTCCACCTTTATTGAAACCGGGCCTCAACGTCGGGCTAACGCAAAAAAAAAGCCCTCCAAAAGCACAACCATGGGCAAAATAAAGATGGCCACCGCCATATTAAAGGAAAGCTGGCCACACCCTCTACTGAGTGGCCCGCGAGGGCGAGACCTTGGCCAGCATTTTGCCTCCCCTGCCCTGCCTGCTGCTCCTTCGCAAGCTCTGCCCAGTGGCTGCTGCGAGGCTGGGGGAAGGCGCCTGAGGCTCAGATGCCCTTCCGCCAGATGCCGCTGGGGGGCGGCCTACACGGCGTTTGGGCCTCGAGGGGCCGTCTCCTGAGTGGCGCACCTGAGCCTGGCCACCATCAGCTGCAGCCGCTTGCCCTTGACGGCCCAGAGGGGGAATGGCGGCGACGGATGGCGCAATGTGGGCCAGCAGGCGTCTGGGATGCGCTGGCTGGTGCTGTGGCGCGGTGGCACTCGGCCGGGCCCGCACTGCAGGATCCGCAGCAATCAGCCGACGGCCGGCTTGCTGGGATGGTCCAGCGCGGCGCCTGCCCTGGCGATGCCTGCCTGAGACAGTGCGTGTGGCAGCAGTGAGTGGCCCTGTGGTCCTGGTGTGCGCGCGCATCACATCCGCCAGGGTCTTGACGGCATCAGTTAGCATGCGGCCAGTCGCGGCAGTTGCTGCCCCGAACTCGCGCACACTGGTCGCCAGCGACTCGATGGCCTCAGGCATGCGCCCCACCACGCTCATGAGCTCCGTGTGGCGCCGGTCCGAGTCGTCGGCCATCTGATCGAGCTTCCGCACCTCCTCCGAAGTGAAGGTGTCCGGACTGGAGTCGCGACTCTCCCGCTGGGGAGGAGGGGGCCGAACTAGGGGACCCTTGCCGCGTTGGTGACGGCGAGTGTGCCGAGCAGCAGCACTCCCCTTTGATCCTTCCCCCCTTTGGGGGGAAGGCCGCGGGCCACGCGCACGGCTGCTGGGTGGCTGGACGCCACTGGTCCCAGAAGCTGCATTGCCCTGCGACAGTTCCTCCAGGCACTCGTCCAGTGAGGAGGTGTCGAGCATTTCCTCCTCTCCTGCGGGACGTGACTGTTCCCCCGAAGGTCCGGCTTGCTCCTCCTCCTCCTCCTGGTTGGAGGTGCTGTCACTGGCAGCCTCAGGGTCCTGGTCGTCACCAGCTGAAAGCAGGAATGCACAAGAGTAGCTTCAGAGTGAGGAGACGGCGTCAGCGAGGGAGTTAGGACTGGTGGGATTCAGCGCATTGGTGGGACAGTGGCAAAGGAGGTAGCTCGGATGGGCCAGTGCGACGCGAGAGGGCCAAAAGGCGAGGTCCTTACCATTGCCGGGCAGTGGAGGGTCGGATACACCGCACGCTGTGGGGACAATCACACGTGCTCCCATGAGCACACACACGCGCTCCTCCAGCTGAGTGAGCTTCTGCAGCTTGGCGCGGCCACCCCTGGCACGGGCCTGGTGATTAAACGCTACTTTAGCCTGCAAGAGAAAGGACGGGCTGTAAGTGCGCAGTGAAGCCCTGATGTAGTGTGCACTGCCTCCCATGGTGGAATAGCTTGGACAGAGTGAAGCCCTGATGTAGTGTGCACTGCCTCCCATGGTGGAATAGCTTGGACAGAGTGAAGCCCTGATGTAGTGTGCACTGCCTCCCATGGTGGAATAGCTTGGACAGAGTGAAGCCCTGATGTAGTGTGCACTGCCTCCCATGGTGGAATAGCTTGGACAGAGTGAAGCCCTGATGTAGTGAGCACTGCCTCCCATGGTGGAATAGCTTGGACAGAGTGAAGCCCTGATGTACTGTCCACTGCCTCCCATGGTGGAATAGCTTGGCCAAAGTGTAGAGTGCCGAATGGCCATTTGATGCTCATGACTGTCCCAATGCTGCTGGCTGAGGGCTGGCCAAAAGGACTTTCAGGTCCCTTTGCCCATCATGTCAGGTGTACATGCAAGAATGAGGAGGAGACTGGAAAGGCTACTCACCCTCACAATCCTGGTCAGATCGTTGTATTTCTTACGGCATTGTGTGTGGGTCCTGGGGGCCTCGCCGGTGAACGTCACCCTCTGGGCGATCTGCTTCCAGGCTTTGGTGTAGTCGTGGTGGGTTGGATTCCTCCCACTGTCTGGAAACAAGATCTTGCGCCTCACCTCCAGAGCTGTGACCATGATGTCCAGATCACCCTCTGAGAAGCGCAGGGCACGCTGACGGGCCTTCTCTGGCGTTGCCATGACTCCCTGGGGCTGAGCAGTAGTGTTGAGGCCTCTTTGCAAGGCTGCAGTGTGCAGGGCGTGGCAGCAGACCAATTCGTCCCTTCCCCCTTTAAGAGCTGGTCGGCACCACGGGGTCTGCTGTCAGTGCAAAAATGACCGCACCCGTGCTGCGCCCCGCCTGGGCGCTATCCCTCTGGACCGCCGGCTTAGCGCCTAAAGAGAGTAGTGGAACGCCTCTTTTAGCGCTCCACCAACCTCTTAGGGCGAAGCCACTGAATTCCCGGCAACGGGGCGCTACTTTGGGGCGGGCGCTAACTTCGGGCGGGCGCTAAGGTTAGCGCCCCAAAACTGCCTATACTGAAAATCTAGCCCTAAGAATATCCCAACACTGGACAAACAGGGGGCTAAAAGGGGGGAGGAGCTAAACACGATCAAAATCACTAAGGAAGTGGTACTCGGTAAAATAATGGGACTCAAGGCGAATAAATCACCTGGACCTGATGGCTTACATCCTAGGGTCTTGAGGAAAGTGGTGGTAGGGATTGTGGATGCATTGGTAATAATTTTCCAAAACTCCCTGGACTCGGCAAAGGTCCCGGCAGACTGGAAAACTGCAAATGTAACACCCTTATTTAAAAAGGGCAGTAGACAGAAGGCTGGAAACTATAGACCGGTTAGCCTAACATCTGTGGTAGGTAAAATTTTGGAGTCCATTATTAAGGAGACAGTAACAGGACATTTGGATAATCATAATTTAATAGGACAAAGTCAGCATGGTTTTATGAAGGGGAAGTCATGTTTGACAAATTTGCTGGAGTTCTTTGAGGAAGTAACGTATAGGGTGGATAAAGGGGAACCAGTGGACGTAGTGTATTTAGACTTCCAAAAGGCATTTGACAAGGTGCCACACAAAAGATTATTGCTTAAGATAAAAAATCACGGGATTGGGGGTAATATTCTGGCATGGATAAAGGATTGGCTATCTAATAGAAGGCAGAGAGTTGGGATAAATGGTTCATTCTCAGACTGGCAATCAGTAACTAGTGGTGTTCCGCAGGGGTCAGTGCTGGGTCCCCAACTCTTTACAATCTATATTAACGATTTGGAGGAGGGGACCGAGTGTATCATATCAAAGTTTGCAGATGAAACTAAGATGGGAGGGAAAGGAGTGAGTGAGGAGGACATAAAAAACCTGCAAGGGGACATAGACAGGCTAAGTAAGTGGGCAGAGATTTGGCAGATGGAATACAATACTGGAACGTGTGAAGTTATGCACTTTGGCAGGAAAAATAGTAGAGCAAGTTATTATCTTAATGGCAAGAAACTGGGAAGTACTGAAGTACAAAGGGATCGGGGGGTCCTGGTGCACGAAACTCAAAAGGTTAGTAAGCAGGTGCAGCAAGTGATTAAGAAGTCCAATGGAATGTTGGCTTTCATTGCTAGGGGGATAGAATATAAAAATAGGGAGGTATTGCTTCAGTTGTACAAGGTATTGGTGAAACCGCACCTGGAATACTGCGTACAGTTTTGGTGTCCATACTTAAAAAAGGACATACTTGCTCTCGAGTCAGTACAAAGAAGGTTCACTCGGTTAATCCCGGGGATGAGGGGATGGACATATGAGGAGAGGTTGAGTAGATTGGGACTCTACTCATTGGAGTTCAGAAGAATGAGAGGCGATCTTAATGAAACATATAAGATTGTGAAGGGGTTGGATCGGGTGGATGCGGGGAAGATGTTCCCGATGATGGGTGAAACTAGAACTAGGGGGCATAGTCTTAGAATAAGGGGCTGCTCTTTCAAAACTGAGATGAGGAGGAACTATTTCACTCAGAGGGTGGTAGGTCCATGGAATATGCTGCCCCAAAAAGCTGTAGAAGCTACATCATTACATAAATTTAAAACAGAAATAGACAGTTTCCTAGAAGTGAAGGGAATTAAAGGTTACGGGGAGTGGGCAGGAAATTGGACATGAGTCTAGGTTCGGATCGGTCATGGCCCTGTGGGTAGCGGAGCGGGCCCAGGGGCCATGTAGCCTGATTCTGCTCCTATTTCGTGTGTCTAATTCTGTTAGATTCAGGAGGTGGTTCTGGGATAGTGGATTGGCGGTTAGGATCAGATCAGCCATGATCTTATTGAATGGCGGAGCAGGCTCGAGGGGCCGATTGGCCTACTCCTGCTCCTATTTCTTATGTTCTTATGTTCTTACTCCAGCCAGACGGGGTTTGCATACAGAGAAACGTCTCTGATGTGCCCCAGGGCGCGGATCATTGCGCCAAGAATCAGCGTCACCGGGTGCAAGAAGATTTGCTTAAATTGTTTGGCACATGTACCTTTGGACCACTGTTGGTGGCTGCGCAAGTTGAGCAGCACCATGAAGAATTCGACGGTGAAATGGGAGAGATTGGGTAATAACACCCATCGGACAATAACGGGAACTCCTGGGGGGTTGAGTGTCTGTTGGGACAAATGGTGGGAACCAGATGAGGGGATCTACATCTGTATGTGGGGTTCAGAACGCGCTTGCCCCACAGGCATCTCCATCTTTTTCCAAAGACATTGGCAGGATGCTGGGCAAGGAATAAGGTGGGACGTCAGCTCACGGGTGTGCGGAGTCCCATACTCTCAGATCCCAGCAAACGCCACCGAGCTCATCACCCGACCCCGCAAGCCCCTGCCCACAATTCCAGCAGCTAAATCCTTCAAGGAAGGGTGCCCCACCAAGAAAAGGGACCCGGGAATGGATTGGTATTGGTACCCACAGGTCAGGTACTGTACCAAGGGGTCCACTACGCGGTGGCTTCGGTGATTTTAAGCCTCACCGAGGTAGGATTGCCAGCGTGGTGCCCCAAGGAAACGGAGCAATTATACAAGGTCCTGTTAACAAACATGTTTGAACAGTTTTACGAATTCGACTTTGCCGATGTCAACAGAGCCGAATTGTACACCACAACACATGAGGTCTTGGACAAAATAGGGAGGCAAAGAAGGGGTGCAGTAAATGATATTTTCACAGCTTTTAATACAGGAACTTCCGTCATCAACACACTGGATGACGTGGAGCTGCAAGCCCAGATCAATGGTTTAAAAATACAGCTAAGAAAGATACTGACTGATAAGAATAAGGTAGTGGGTTCTGAGTTACATGAGGACCAGGCCATGATACTACACTTAAATGAGATAATAGCTGAGCTGGAGAAACATGCCAGAACGGTAAATGCTCTCATCAGGGAGGATCGGAACGCGTCCAATCAGGCGGCGCGGAACAAAGCTTGTGTGCTATACGGGGCGTGGTTACTGGGCGAGGGCCGCAGTAATCTGGAGGATTTAAATCAAGGTTTTGTCCCCTCCTGGATCAGCAACAAGCACCTCGCAGCCCTCCACCCTTTTGAGAATGCATTAAGTCCATGCCAGCTCAGACTAGCTTCAGAGGCCTACCCAGTCCCAGTGGACTGTGGACTGTCTAATCACACGATTATGGGTATAGTGGTAAGAATGCTGGTGATGGGAAAGACAGCAAAACCCGCCCCGGTATACAGGGTGGAGAACATTGGAGTCATTCAGGGGGGTGCGCACATTCGCTACACAGGGGTCCCACCTTACGTCATTCGATGGGAGCATGCAATGATGGGTACCGACCTCTCGGGGTGCCGGAGTCGGGGAGCACACATCATCCTGTGTCCCCAGCACTTGAATGCCCATTCAAAACCACAGTGCGGGTTCAGAACTGCTGGCGCAAAACCTATAAATTGCACCATGGAGGCAATGGCACAAGGCCATGTGCCCCCACAGGTGGCATATATAGGAGGTGGGACATACTGTGTCACCACTGCAGCGCCCCACTACCAGCATGGACAGCACGGTTGGTGTCTGGTCAGTGACAGCAGCTTCTGTTTTAAGCCCAGGGCAGAAGTTCAAGTGGCCCAAGAGCGACTTGTCCCCATTCCTGAACCTTCCACTGTTCACCTCACTGTGAAAGAGAATTTCACCGATCTGCAACGATTCGTTGCACATTTTGGATATATCATTCCCCCTCTCCCTGAACACCTCACCAAGATATTAAAAGCCGTTGTTGTTTCACAAAAACACTTATACACACTGGAGCAGAAAAATCTAGAGATGGGGCAGACATATTGGATATAGTGACCCCACCGTGGTGGGACCTGTTCACTCATATAGAAGTCCCTTCCTGGATTAGGATAGCCTCCCACATTCTTGTAGTGTGGCAGGTTGTCATTGTAGTTTATTTACTGTTTGTACACTGTAAAAAGGTCAAACATTCGCAAAAGTATGAGAATAGAGGGGAATGGAGAGAGCATTGTGTGCGGGCAGAAGAAGAGACACCCATTTAGATTTTGCTGCTTTGTATAAAATTAAAGTTTTCCCTCCCTCCTCTGTATTATTTTTGATATGTATTCATGTGTATTTTTGGATTTTTCGTATATGTACTTTATTTTATTATTGAAGTTTTATTAGATGTGATGTTATTATTAGAAGGTAATGTGTATACACTAGGTGATGTAGGGGCATAAGGACCCCCTCCATGCCTGGAAGTAAGTTGTTGGATTTTTAACTCCAGGGTATTGCCATCTACAGATGCTTAATGTACACTAGATTTTTCTGAAATGGGAAATGCATGTGTCGCGGGTCATAGATAGGTAAATACTGGGGATGGTTAGATTGTGGAAAGTCAGAACATTTTGCTCACCCAGAATTATGATACATCAAGCAAGTTACAGTATCATCAGGGGGGAGTGTAAGATTCGCAAAATTGGACTTTGTATTAATAAGGGTCAAATGGCAGAATTTTAAAGACTGTTTTAAAAGAAGCCCAGATAAAGGGGCATATTGGGACCAGCTTATTGGGACACTTTAAAATGGTTCCTGCGCAACCTCAGACAGCTTTGTGGATTCAACCTACAGCAAGTTCTGGAAGCCGTTCCTGCGAGAACGATACCAGACCCACACGTATGCATATGGATTAGATGCAGGTCCAGTCGAGATCGGCCTGGAGACAGAGGTCATCTAAATGTTGACCCAGGCAAAAGGGGACAATTTCATATTCATGAGAACAGCACCCAGGACTAGATAACGAGATCAGCAGGACATTAAAAACAATGGAGGTAATTTCAGACCAGAGATGGGCCTTTTACCAGCCGTTTAAGACATTTTAAAATATAATGACTACCCCACTGTGCTCCCAGCCTGCCAAAAGTAAAACAAAGACGAACCTGATTTTGGGCGGGAGACGGAGGTTTCTGGAAGAAAGTATATCTGGAAGACTTTTCGGCAGTTGGGGCAAGCGAGTTGGAACACAGACAGTTGCAGTTGGAAGACGCAGGGTTGGAGAGCTGGAAACACACAGCTTGAATCCGGACACCCAGAAGAAGAAGCAGGCACTCGCAGGAGGAAGAAGAAGGCCAACATCGAGAAGGCCGTCTCGGAACCGACGTTCCGCCCTGGGGAAGCACATCGGGAGATCATCGACCATCCCCGCGCCATTGCCAAAACGAGAGGCCATCGACCCAACTTGGGAGAAGAGACAAAAAAATTAAATCCCCAAGAGGAGAAACCTTCCAGCCACCCCGGCTCAGGAGAAGAGAGAAAAGGAAACTGAAGAAGCGATGGGAGCCAGCCCAAGGCTCCTCTAACCAGGGTCGAGCTGATGAGCTTCGACCCCGCCGACATCCAGGCCCGCCGGTGTCCAGCCACCCCCGACCCCCACCTCAGGAGAGAGGTGTGGCACAGCTCGCAGGGGCTCCATGATCCACGTGGAGATAAAACGCCTGAAAGGACCAAACACAGACTCGATTTCAAAACCTTGCACTCCCTAGTGGGATTGGTGAGCATGTTTCTGGCCCTTCACAATCAGATCTAGATAGGTTTAATAAGGGGGTGGATTTAAGGGTACAATTAACATGAGTTGTTGTCCCTCGATGTTCTGTGTGTTTCCTTATTTCATGATGATCTTTGTAGAGTATAAGATGCCTTTATTTGCCTTAGTTAGTACTTTGTCATTATGATTTGTTTGTGTGTTTTTCCCTCCCATGTACTCTCTTATCTGCTTGCATTTGATTTGATATTTTTCCTTATGCAATAAAATTTCATTTTGTTTCATCAAACTTGGTCTACAAGAGTTTTCTCTACATTGTAGTTCCTGCACCTATATCCAGAGTATAGAATCTAAGGGGCGAGTGGGTCGAACCACTCAAGGTTTTACTGTGCAAGAGAGAGAAACCTCAGGGAAATCTCTCGAGGAAAACCCCTTACAGTTGTTGGATGTGTGTAAGGGAGGTTGGAGAAAACGGTTTGAGGAGCTGGTTCATCGTGGAGAAAGCAAGTTTTCCAGGATGACTCTGGAGTAGTAGAAGGTGTTTGCTCAAGGGATTGAGGCAGAATAATGCCCAACATGACCAAATGAAATCTGGCAGTAAATGATTGACCAATCATTCCAGGTATGCTTGAATTTGTCACCCTCTAACTTAAAGAAGCAACGATAGGGACCATACCAGGGGAACAAAAGGGGTGGCAGATAATAAATGACTTGGCGCATACAAAGGCACAGAAGGCAGGCGAGCGAACAGCCAAGCAGATCAACTGTGCCAAAGGCGACGTGCTGGGTGATGGGCCAAAGGAGAGGAAGTTGGAAATTTGAGGTCTTGGGGTCTTAACTGTATAATTGTACCTCTATTTCAATGGCCTAGAAATTGGTTTTACAAGCAGAAAATTCATGTCAAAGCGTCCAATATGTTGGGTGGCATTTGTGCGCACACCTGAAATATGCTGCAAGCCATATTGGTAAAGGCAGAAAAAGAGGCATCCGTGGCCCATGTCTGAAACAGGCATTCGGCAATTTGTATAGGCAAATAAGGTGCCTAACACTTGTTTAAGGCCCCCTTTTCAAAATTGATCTGGCCTGAATGCAGCCTGCACCGAGCCGGCTACATTCAGGAAAAAGTGATCTACATGCAGCCTAACCAGTGTAAGTTTGTTATAAAATACTTACATAAATACTTACACTGCAGTGCTGAAAACCATTGCTGGCTCCCGCTTGGCCTCCTCCCAATTGCGCCCCCCTCCCTCTGAATCACCCCACTCCCTCCCAATTTCCCCCTCCCTCCCAATCACTTCCCCCCCTCCCAATTGCTCCCTCCCTCCCAATTGTGGCACTCACTCCTGATGGCCACATCCCCTGATTGCTTTCCCCTCCCTCCCGATCTCCTCCACCCCGCCCCCGCCTCATGATCTACCTGAGGGCTAATACCAGCGAAACAGTGATCCAAAATCCATTGCCGATTCACCGGCAAGCTGCCAGGGATGCCCAACATGCATACGCCAGTCTCATGTAAATGAGGCCTGAGGCCCAATATCTGGTGTGCATCGAGTTTACATGTTTTGGTGCAGGGATTGTTCCCTAGTACCAAGTTCACACCAGTAAGTCGGCGCAAACCAATTTCTAGGTAAATATTTTAATTAGGTCCCCACCTGATTTGAGAGCCACTCAAAAATCAGAATGGGTAGATCTCCAGCGATAAGTTGACCTTTTTGCAAATTTCATCGGCTCCCTCATCCTCATCTTAATATTACTCCATGGCAATATCCCACCTTAACTCAGCAACGTCCTCCAACCTTTTAGTCCCTGTTGCACCCTTCGATCCTCTGAATCTAGCCTTTTGTGGATCCTCGTTCTTTTCTCCCAATAATTGGTGGCAGATCCTTCAGCTTCTTTGACCCTTACATAGGATATACAGCACAGAAACAGGCCACCTGGCCCAACCAGTCTATGCTGGCGTTTATGCTCCACTCGAGCCTCCTCCCATCTTTCCTCATCTAAATCTATCAGCATAACCCTCTATTCCCTTCTCCCTCATATGCTTAACTAACCGTCCCTTAAATGCTTCTATACTATTTGCTTCAACCACTCCCTGTGTTAGCGAGTTTCACATTCTCACCACTCTCTGGGTAAAGAAGTTTCTTCTGAATTCCCTATTGGATTTCTTGGTGACTATCTTATATTGATGGCCTCTAGTTTTGCTCATCCCCACAAGTGGAAGCATTCTCTCTGTATCCACTCTATCAAACCCTTTCATAATTTTATAGACCTCTATTTAGTCAGCCCTTGGCTTTCTTTTTCAAGAGAAAAGAGACCCAGCCTGTTCATTCATTCCTTATAGGTATAACCTCGCATTTCTGGTATCATATTTGTAAATCCTTTTTGCACCCTCTCCAGCACCTCTATATCCTTTTTATAATACAGGTAGACTATCCTTTATCCGAAAACCTCGGGACCAGCCGTGTTTCGGTTTTCGGAGAATTTTGGATTTCGGAAGGTGGGTCGGCAGGGGTCCGCGGGGGGTCGTGAGCACGACTTACGCTGACGCGCAGCGTAAGTTGTGCGCACGACCCCCCGCGGACGCCCCCGTGGACCCCCATGGACCCCCGCCGGCCCCGACCCTCGCCGCCCCCCCCCACCGATCCCCCCGCGGACCCCCGCCGGCCCTGACCCCCGACGACCCCCCCGCCGACCCCCCTGCAGACCCCCACCGACCCCCCCGTGGACCCCCGCCGACCCCGACCCCCGCCGACTTACGGTCGGGGTCGGTGGGGGTCCGCGGGGGGGTCGGCGGGGGTCGGGGCCAGCGGGGGTCCGCGGGGGGGTCCGCGGGGGGTCGTGCGCACGACTTACGCTGGACTTACGCTGACCGAAAAAACCTTCGGTTTTTAGAGGGTTTCAGTTTTCGGAAGTCCGGATAAAGGGTAGTCGACCTGTATGGCCCTTTACTTTGGAATTCCCTCTATAAACCCTTCTGTCTTTTTACTTCTCTTTCAACTTTTAAAGACCTTCTCAAAACCCACCTCTTGGACCTCTCTCACCTTGGCTCCATGCCTGTTCCTTCAATCAATATTATTTATTGATTCTACCCCCCTTAACAAAGTGCCTTGGGATATTTGCTACATTAAAAGTGCAATGTAAAGGCAAGTTATTGTGGACGAGCACATAATCTAGGCTGACACTCCAGGTCAATACTGAAGGATCTGGCCCTGATGGAGTTGCCACGCTTCTGATAAGGCATTCAACCAAGGTACTGTTTACTTTTTAAGTAGATGTTAAGTGTCCAGAGGCATTAATCGAAGAAAAGCAAGCAAGTGACTAGGTCAACAATACTCCCTCAACCAATATCACAGAAAACAGATTAACTATTTGTAATATCTTGTTGCATGCAGATTGGCTCCATCATCTGCCTACATAATGACCACTGCACTTTAATGTAACTAAGTGTACATGAAACACTTTGAGATGTTTTGGAATGACGTGATAATGTACCATAGGGAAACCTTTTAGAAATCCTACTACACGGTGTGAAACAGAGAATCAGGCGCAGAGGGCAGCATGCCTGATTCATGAACTGCCAATTTTAGAGTTATTATGAGCAAAGTCTCTAAAAATTAATGTATCAATGCAAGTCTTTCTTGGGTACTTGAGTACAATTTCTCTAAAAATTTCCATGCTCTCAGCAACCACTAGGGTCAATTTTTAAGACATCTTTGTCCTTGTTACAATTACTTCATGCTTGCATGCTGGATCCTGATGTTAAGCCAGATTATGCAGAATATCGTAGCATAAAACATGGAAAATGCATAAAAAATAAACACTAACATTTTTGTCTATGAGAAACTATCTGAACTCCATGGAATTCACTTCATTCCAAATCTTAAGAGATCCAACATGTTTGAAAGCTCAAACTCTTATAATTGCAATGTGTGATTTTAATAGAATGTGTTAAAATAAATGGGTTAAAATAGTGAAGAAAGGAATTTCACACAAGTGAATTGACAAGTTTGTTATTAATATTGCACATTGAGATTTCAATCCCTTTGTTTTATTCAGGTTTTTCATTTTCATTCATTTAAACAGGTTAATGATTGCATTGAAATACCACACTGAGCAAGTTTACATGAACCCATGAACCAGCACACTTTTAGGGAAAACTAATGCTGTAGGGGGTTTAATTTCCTTTGTGCACTATTTTTAACACATTGATTAACATGCTCATTCAAACAGCAAATTAATCCTATACATGATTAATAACTTCCTTATGAAGTTAATTCAAAAAGCCAGCAGATAGATTTAACTCAAAGTCAAGTTTGGAACTATTTCAAATGCTTTCAATCAATATAATTTTAATAAACGTAGAAAATAAATGAATGTTAGGTTTGAACAACCATAACCTTTGCAGATCAGCCACAGAGATCCCAGAAATATGGCATATTTTCCCAGGGTTTTCACACCTCTTCTGCCGAATTTACAGCAGATGAATGTGAATACCTCGGTGAAATTTATCCACAATTGATTCCTACACTTGCCCTGAATTCATAAGTGCACATTCAATGGCCATCAGCTTAAACATATTTCCCCTGTGTGCAGCTGCAAACAGAAATTTACGTGCATCAGCTTTGCACAGTGCTAATGAGTTGATTTACATGCAAAAATTAATAACATTTTACTTTTTAATGCAAATTTTTAATTCTAGGTTTTCACACTTCTATTGCTGAGGGGACGAGCAAGCAATCTGCTTCCAGAGAATCAGCAATAATCACTTGTCATCAACCAGCAGGAGGTACAAGGTGCCAGCCTGGTATGGTGCTCCCTTTTCATTCTCCTTCCTTTCTGCAGAAAATTGCTGCAGTCTCCACTTGGTTCTCCCCTCCAAGTCAGAACCAGGCCAGGAATCAAACCTATGCATGTCCCGCCCTGTGACACTATAGCAGGAATTTTGCCGGCACTCAGAGTGTGGGTTTGGAGGTGGGACTGCTGTCAAAATCGCAAAGATTGACTGTGGGTAGGAAACCCACCATCAACCCGCCTCCAATCAATCTTCCCAGGTGTTGGGTCCCCGATTTGCACATGGACCCGACACCTAGCGGCGGGAAGAGGATTAAAGTCACTTTGCAGGTACTTGATAGTTGTTAACAGGCTCTTTTTCAATTTTGCCGCTTCTGCCTCAGGGTTTCCGACATCTGGATACCATGCCAGGTAAGTGTGGCATGTTGTGAGTCTGGTGTAATGATTCTGCATTGATGACAGCTGCAGAAGCGGTGTCAAGGATCCAATGGCGCACTGGTGAGTTTCAGAGGTAAGAAAATGTTGGGAAAATCATTTTTAATGCATTTGCACTTTTCTGTAGGCAACAAGTTTTGAATTGGATGTCTTGTCCCACTTCATTGGGAGAACCTCTCTCACCAGTGACAGATCACTTTGTAGCCTCACCTGCAGTTGCCATCTGTTCCATCCAATGGAGGGAGTCACTGGAGAGCCTGGGTGCAAGAGCTCACCTTTGCACAGTGATCGTCAGTGTTTGCAGCACCTCAATGCTGTCAAACACTGAGAAATGAGCTGTCAAAGAAAAGGTGTGCATGGTCCCTTTAAGAAAACCAGCAGATGACATGTCATCAAATGATGTCATCTGACTGGTTTCCTCTTAATTGGCTGGCAAGCCTGCAGGGCGGGCTTAACATGGTCAATCAAGGGAAAATGACTTCCATGTGTAAGATTCACAAAATTCCCACATTCCCCCAAAGTTATTAATAAAAGGGACCCTGCTTGGACATTTTAAAAAGGGTACCCAAAAGATGGCGTCCGCACCTCGTGACCAAAAGCCTGCAAGATTTTAAAAGCTTGGACTCTGTAGCAGCATAAGCAGCTTTTGGGGAAATCGAAACCTAAAATGCAGTTTCTGTGAAAAAGGACTTTGTATTTTGAAAAGCAGACAGCAAACATTGAATATGCATTGAGCCAGATCGTAGACAGATCAACACCAGTTAGGCCTATACTTGAGGCCATCAAGTTGTCTGCATAAATAATCGGAAACAGCTTATGGGAGCCGTCAAGGCCGGACAGGCCGATTAGAATGCATTAATAACAATACAGCTCGGACATCAGGCCATCAGGTGCGATAAACGGCCATCTAAAAACAGTTAGTTTAGATTGCTACAATCATTTAAACCAGCCCGCCAAAATTGGTCAATGAACTAACCTGATTTGGCGTGCAGATAAGGGGCTTCAAAAGGAGTATAACTGCAGGCCCCGGGTAGCAATCTCTCTCTTGCTCTTGCCCTTGTCCCTGCTCTCGTGGCCCCGGCCTCTTGGGCTGCCGTCATTCGTACTCGTGCCCTGGCCTCGTGGCGGGTTCTCTCCTCGCTCCCCGTAGCAGAGTTTTCAGCAACCAATTACACCATACCAATCGCGGGGAAGGGGAACGAGACCCGGGCCCATAACCATCCAGGACGCCCAGGCCACAAAAAGGGGCGAGACGAAAGTGAGTAGGCAGTTCAGGACTTGTAGAGTAACCGAACGAGACGAGACAAAAAGAGACAAAGAAGATGGTAACAACTCGATAAGAGCAGAGCAGGGCAGCGAAAACCGTATTGATGAGGCCAAGCTTCTAGTTATAAGCTGGCGCTTGGTGAGACGAACATCTTGTTGAACACTGCGAAAATGCAGGTGTCCACGCCATGACAAATATACTGGCGTTTTAACGCTTGGGTAGGAAAATCAAGGGGGTTAAGACTGCCAACTGCCCTATAGGCACAACGTTGCCGCCGCCGACTGCCCGAGGGAGAAGAAGAGGAGAACCGGTCGCGACGAGATGACGACGGCAGCGGAGGGGAAGAAGGTGTGTCGTAGCAGCAGCTCCAGCACCGTGCCCCTGAAGACCACGTGGTGACAGGGTACATAAGAGGACAGAGAACCAAACCTCAAAACCTGCACTTGTTAACAGTTAGCTTTTGCTTTGGATTGGTGAGCATGAATTCTGGCCCCTCATAGCTTAATCTAGTTAGGTATAGAGGGTGGGATAGGATAAGGGGATTGTAATATCGTTTATTTTCCCTCGATGTGCCGTGTGTTCCCCATTCCCTGTATAAGTATAGTTATTTTGTATTTGCCTGTATTTTTTTTAATACTAGTAACTTCTCGTAAGACTGTGTTATTTTCTGTTTTAATAAAATCTTGGTTTTCTTACATCCAAACCACCTGTCTACTCGAGTTTTCTGTATCGCCGCCTGTACCTAAGTCTGGTGTCTAGAACCCAGGGGTGTGGGAGCGATTCAATCCACTCACAAACAGTCAGGGGCATAACTGTCTGGGCGCACGCACCAAACCCGCCACCCCCTACAGAAATTGGCGACCGCAGCAGGACACTAGCAACAGGGTTGCGATACAATAGACAATGGTTCGGATGAGCAAACCATGATGGAGGAAAGGATTTCTGATCATGTGTTTAGCAAGGTGAATATCACTAAGAAGTGGATCACCACTCTGTTAAGGGCTGGGCATCCGTTAGATGCAGCAGTTAAGTGGACAGAGGGAAAGGAACACAAGAAGTCCTTAGAGAATGCAATCTGGCTGATGTGTTTCAAAAAGCAGGTCCAGCTTTTGGACAGGCTCGTTGCAGCACAGGCAGTCGAGTTAAGGGAGTCAGCCCTGGAGATCCAGGATAATGCTCTAGCAGGGTAGAAGTTATTAGTAGCATTGCAGGCCTTGAATCAGGAGAGAGTGCATTTAATGGGAGAACACAAGGCCCAGTTGGAATACCTATGGTGCCAACTCACCGAGGCCAAGGGAGATGTGTTAAGGTTGTGGGAGAAGAACGCCCGCTTGGCAAGGCAGATTAGGGAACAGGAAGAGAAAGTACAGGAGGTAAAGGCAACTTACAAGCTAGCGAGCGAACAAGGGTTTGAGGAGGCAGACCACGGCCCCTGTAAAGAGCGGATAGTAAACCTGAGCCGGGCCCTCCGGAAGGCAAAAGGCATGGTATGCCACATAAGCCCAAAGGCAGGTCAGGCGGATTTTATGGGGAACGAGGGGAGGACAGTTCCAACGTCACCGGAAGTGCCCATGGATGACCCGGTTGAGAGAGAGGAGACCTCACGACCACCACCCGTAGCGCCAAGTTTCAGTGAGGTTTGGCAACAAGGGGGGGTGGAGCCAGGGGTGGAGCCAGAGGGGGAGGCAGAGGTAAAGCAACCCCCGCCAGTGAAGTCGGAGCCGGGACCGATGTGCCCAGCACGACATCGGAGGTTCAGCCCACCCGCCAATGGCGATGATGAGGGACACCTCCAAAAGCTGTTCATATTACCTTTTAACACCCAACAGCTTAGGGCTATGGTCAACCATATCCCGAAACTCTCCGAAAAGAGAGACCCCTCGATCCACTTCAGGGAAGTAGAGCAGGCAGCCAGCGTCAACCACTGCAATGGTGCTGAGAAGGCTAAGGTGCTGCTATTTTCCCTGGAGAGTAGTCTCCTCCAATCGCTCTCTGATGAGTGTAAAGGGGGCAGAGCGGGTACGAGGAGCTTAGAGATGTGGTTCTGGAGGCCATGGGGATGAATGAGGGAAGACCTTTCTCCCGTGTGGGGAAGACGGTCCAGCTCCCAGGGGAAACGCCGCAGGCTTTTGCGGACCGGCTGTGGCCGGTGTACCGGAGGGCCTGCCCGGGGATGCCGAACCGGGGGTTCCTGAATGGGGATCTCCTGGCCCATTGGCTCCGTTGCCTGGTGGCGAACAGCTTGCCACAGGTCCGGGCCAAGGGAGAAGTCTGGTTCGACGCCAAAAATCCCCAGACCACCGAGCTTACGGTGATTAGGTAGCTAACTTTGGCCTACAAAAACAGTAGGGGAGCCGATGCACACCCACGCAAGGGAAAGGTGCATGAGGTAAAACCCTGACGGGGTAGGAAAGAGTGGCATCAGGAAGGGAGTAACCCCCCCAACACAAAGACCAATTGTTATGGATGTGGGAAGGATGGTCACTGGTGGAAGGAGTGCAAAAACCCTTGGAAAGATAACAAGGGAAAGAATTACACAGCCCCAGCCCAAAAGGCGGGGGCAGGAATCCCTTCCGCAGAGGTCGAGTCACTTTTGGACACCATGAGGTCCTTATTGACTGGCCAGGGGAGAGTAGCAGCCGCCACCGGTGCTCTGACCCCGTCAGCCCCATCCAACCCACAGCCGTGACTAGAGGTATGATGAATGGAAAAGACCCCTTTTGGAGATAGAGGTAGAAAAGGTGACGGGGACCTATGTGTTAGACATGGGGGCATCATGCACCGTGGCCTACTCAGCTAACCCCACCACCTCGCCTCTCTCTAACAGGGTCGCTTACAGTCTGTCGGTGTTCACAGATAAAGAACTGGCTGGCTCGTTTTCCATCCCGCTCGCCGTTCGGTTAGGACCGCTCCGCTCCAAGTGGACCTGTGTCCTGATGAAATGGGAAGTGGAGGGGGGAAGAGGGGTCCTGGGGGCCGACTTTATTGTAGGCCACGGGATCCTAGTGGATTTGCGGAATCATTGCTTATGGGGGGCAGGTAAAGTAAAGAACGGTGAGAACGTAGTAATCCTAGGAAAGGAAGGGAAGGGGACCCTCTGCACCATGAAGCCCAAAGAGGGTTATAACCTCGAGCTTATGGTCAGCAACACCCCACAGGAGTTCCAGGCATTTGTGCAGGCCCACCTGGCCACATTTGCCACTCACAAACACGACTGCGGGAGGGTCACAGGGTTTGAGGTCAGCGCAGACTGGGACCCCATGGCCCGACCACAGAAACAGTATAACTTCCCCAGGGAAGCAGAGCCAGACATGGAAGCAGCCATGTCCTCGTTAGTGCAGCAGGGAGTTCTGAGACCGATAGCCACCCACGTAAATTCTCCATTATGGCCGGTCAGAAAGCCGGACAATTCCTGGAGGGCCACGGTGGACTACCGGGTGCTCAATAGTAACATCCCAGCCTGTGCACCCACAGTAGCAGCAGTTGCCGACCTGATAGGAAGTATTCCAGCATCCGCGACCACTTTCACGGTGCTGGATATTTCCAATGGGTTTTGGTCCATCCGTTTAAGGAGGGAGGATCAGTTCAAGTTTGCCTTTACGTTTAAAGGGCAACAGTACACGTGGAACTGCTTACCTCAGGGCTTCCACAACAGCCCCAGCATTTTCCATCAGTGCATGGCAAACAGCTTAAAGGATTTTAGCCAGCCCAGACAGTTGGTCCAATATGTGGATAACCTGCTCCTGTTCACTGATTCGAAAGAGGAGCATGGCCCACTATTGGCCGAACTGCTGGAGCTGCTAGGGCAGAAGGGTTTCAAAGTAAACCCCAAGAAAGCGCAGATCGGCCAGCAGGTGGTGAAATTCCTAGGCCTGACCATGTGCGCTGGAGAAAGGGCCATAGATAAAGCTATGAGAGAAGCGGTACAAGAACTATCAGTCCCCAACACCGTAACGGGTGTGAGGTCATTTCTAGGGCTAACCGGGTACTGTAGAGACTTTATTGAGGACTATGCAGCCACCGCAGCCCCACTGCTCCGACTCCTACACAAGTGGATGAGTGCAGCTCCAACAACACTCATAAAGCTCGACACCATTCAGGATAAAGCAGCCCGCTTGATTGGCACTCCATCCACCACCTTCAACATTCACTCCCTCCACCACCGGCGCACTGTGGCTGCAGTGTGTACCATCTACAAGATGCACTGCAGCAACTCGCCAAAGCTCCTTCAACAGCACCTTCCAAACCCGTGACCTCTACCACTTAGAAGGACAAGGGCAGCAGACGCATGGGAACATCACCACCTACAAGTTCCCCTCCAAGCCACACACCATCCTGACTTGGACCTGTATCGCCGTTCCTTCACTGTCGCTGAGCCAAAATCCTGGAACTCCCTTCCTAACAGCATTGTGGGTGTACCTACACCATATGGACTGCAGCGGTTCAAGAAGGCGGCTCACCACCATCTTCTCAATGGCAATTAGGGATGGGCACTAAATGCAGGCCTTGCCAGCGACGCCCACATCCCATCAATGAATTAAAAAAAAAGGGAGTGGAGTGGTTTTGGAATGAGGGTTGCCAGGCAGTATTCGTCAGGCTCAAGAAAGACTTGCAGACCGCACCAGCTCTAGGGGCCATAGATGGGGAGAAAGAGTTTTTCCTGGAGGTAGCAGCCAGTGGGCACAGCCTGAGTGCACGGCCGGCTGCTGCCGGTGGTCTACTCCTCCAGGATACTCACGGATGTGGAGAGGAGCTACTCCAACTGTGAGCGGCACCTTTTGGCCACACATTGGGCTGTGAAAAGATCACTGATCCTCACAGGCACTTCTCCCATCACCCTCCTCACCCATCACACACCCACCCAGATGCTTCTGGATGGGAGGATCAAGGATGGGACAGTGAGCAGTGCCCGCATCGCCCGTTGGACCTTGCTCCTGTCACAGATGGATCATAGCGTGAAGGTTCTCTGCGAGCCAAAGCTCGCAGCCAACCTGGTATATCATGGAACAGCCCACCGGAGTTCCATTGGAGGGGTTTGGGAAGTGAACATAGGTTTACGGACTGGGATACATCCCACAGGCTGCGAGATCTATGTAGACGGTTCCAGCACGGTATTTGCTGGCGAGCGTCTCACGGGGTCTGGAGTTTACGACCCAGTGGCAAACATTGCCCTGGCGATTAAGCTCCCCAGCACCATGAGCACCCAGCAGGCTGAACTGTCCGCGGTGGTGTACGTCGTTACACACCCCAAAATCTTCCCCACCCCCTACACGATTTGCTCAGACAGCATGTTCATGTGCAATTCGTGTACAGAGTACCTGACCATCTGGTCCCGTCGTGGATACACCTCCACCGACGGGGACCCCTCACAGTAAAACCCCTGCTGGAAAAGATCCTGGCAGCAGTGGGGGAGGAAGGGGAGGTTTTCATCCACAAGGTGAAGGCCCATTCCTCCACAGAACCCCACGGCCAAGGCAACCAGCAGGCTGACATGCTCGCCAAGGAGGGTGCCCGCACAGGCACTTTCTGGGACCCATTTGGGTCCAGACCCATGGCGGTGGTCAGAGGTAGGGACGGGACCCAAGGGAGTGCAGGGGTAGCTTTAGCCCTGGACCTTAAGACGGTCCATGCCCAAGACCCCGTCCTCAAAGCAGTCCTCAGCAAAGTAACTGAGGGAAAAGGTGTAGAGGGTCCGTACGGCACAACAACCCTCTCCGTCAAAGAGGGTATGCTGTTTCGGGGGGAACAGCGGGTTGTGCCGCAGCAACACTGGAGGGAATTCCTTCAACTGGCCCATGAGGGTCCAGGAGTGGGACACCGCAGTCATCGGGGATTGTGGAACGTATGAATCGGACCCTAAAGGAAAGGTTGAAGAAGGAAACGGTGGACTCACCCCTTAAATGGGCCGAGGTGCTACCGCTGGTTTTGATGGGGATCCGGGCCAGCCAGTCTAAAAGCACGGGGTACTCCCCGTACGAGCTAATGACTGGCCGGGTTATGCGGACCCACACCCATGTACTAGCCCCGGTGCTCACCGAGGGTCAGCTCAGAGAGGTAAACCGGGACAGGTTCGCCCGAAACCTCTTTGAGCACCTGAAAGAGGTCCATGAGCAGCCGCTGGGAACATGGGAAGGCAGCATCGGAGTAACCGACTGCTGCTCGAACCCAGAAAGCACCACGAGTGGGAGGTAGGAGATCAGGTCATGGTGAGAATCTATGCCTGAGTAGGAAATTTGGAAGCATTGTACATGGGGCCCTACAGTATTGTAGGTAAAGCCAGCCCCATGGTATACGCCATTAAGATGCCCCGGCGTATCAAAAGCTTTCATATCAACCAGTGTAAGCTGTGTAAACCTGAAAGGGGAAAACAGCCAGTTGGGGTAGGGTCTGAGGATAAAGATCCTCAGCCTGCAACAGGAGCGAGTTCACAGACTGCACCAGCAGGCGCTGTGGCTTGCTTAAAGGGAGGGGTCATCCCGCCCATCGATTGGGACACTACCCCGCTCTTCAGGGATCCAGATGAGGGAGAGGGACCTGAGGGCAAAAACCCCGTCCCTAACCCAGGTGTAGAGGAGGAGGGACCTGAGGTCAATAACCGCGCCCCGGACCCAGCCATGGTACCTGGGGGCGGAGACTCTCAGCTTGCAGCAGCAGGCTGCGAAGAGTTACCTGCCCCTAGCCCAGGTTCGGGAGAGGTCAAGCCTGAGGGAGCAGTGGTTTGGGTTAAAGGCCCATCGGCCAAGAAAACCCCACCCACCAAAGTCTTTAGAAGATCCCCACGGACGCCCCAGCCGAGAAAGCCATGGTCACCAGCTCTCCAGTTACCAAGGCCGCCCCTCGAGTTAGGGGGAGGTCCAAGGACGGAGGTCCTCAGCCAGCAGCCATGGGCTGCGAGGGACCAACAGTGCAGGACGGTGCGGCCACGCCGGAGGTAGCTGTGTGCTGCAGTCCAACCAGGAATTAGCATGGCCACCTGGAGACGGGCGGCGGTTGTACATAGCTTATGTAGCTTAAATTTTGGTTATTGTTAAGTTTAGGTATTTAGCTTAAGTTTGGGTGTTTTAGCTTAAGTTAAGTAAGGTGATGGGTTGTTTTAATTAAGTTGTAATCTGCCAAGAGAGTGTATTTGAGTCGAGGTCGCGGGACCCGACTATGCTTCACCAAGCCAGAGAATCTCTTGGGGACCTGGCTGCATGTTTTTTATCTCTTGCAGAGAGGATTTCAGGATGAAGGGGATCGTAATCCTACTCACCCTGATTGCGATGAGCGTCGGAAGGCGAGGGGACTTGGAGGACTCGCACATCTACGGGTGCTCGGGAGAAAAGGCTCCAGTGGTGACTGCCAGGAGCAGCGAACAAGGCACGGAGGGACCTGCCATCTATGTCTACGAGGGAAGATGGCCCGGGTGGTTGGGATCCAACTCCACCCGGTACTCCAGCCAGACCGGATTTACCTACGGGGAAGCCTCCCTCCCCTGCCCCAGCGTACCGGTTGTGGCCTCATGGATCGGGGTCACTGAAGGGAAACGTGTGTGCCTGACTTGCACAGGACAGCTTCCCCTGGGAAGATGGTGGTGGCTCAGGAAGCTGAGCACGGATATGGGAGATCGCGCCACCGACTGGGAACGGATGGGAAACGACACCCACCAAACGGTCACCGGGACCCAAGAGGGGACAAGTGTATGTTGGAACAAGTGGTGGGAGTCGGAACAGGGGATCTATGTCTGTATGTGGGGTTCAAAAAGGGCCTGCCCTACGGGCGTACCTATCATCTTCTTTGCAGCCTGGCAGGATAAGGGGAAGGGGGTAGAATGGGATTCTCACCTACACACATGCATAGTCCCACGGTACCCAGCCCCAGTTAAAGCCACTGAGCTAGTGGCGCGTGACAGAAAGCCTCTGCCCACGACTCAGGCAGCAAGGACACACCGAGAGGGGTGCCCCACCACCACAAAGGGACCAGGGAATGGGCTGGAATTGGTGCCTACGGATGAGGTACTGTACCAGGGGTGCACTACGCGGTAGCCTCCGTGATTTTTAATCTCACCGAGGTGCATTTACCGGAGTGGTGTCCCAAAGAAACAGAGCAGCTATACCAGGCCCTATTAAAGGACATGTTCAAGAAGTTTTATGAGTTCGATTTCGCCCATGTGGACAAAACCGAACTGCACACCACACACCGAGAGTTTTGGGGTGATGCAGGGAGGCAAAGAAGAGGAGTATGGAATGATGTTTTTACTGCGTTTAATACTGGGTCCTCTGTCATCAACAGTTTAGATGACATAGAGTTGCAGACCCAGATAAATGGTTTAAAAACACAGTTAAGGAAGATATTAATGGATGAGAACAACGTAGTGGGCTCGGAGCTCCACGAGGACCAGGCGATGACGGTCCATTTAAAGGAGATAATAGATGAGTTGGAGAAGCATGCAAAGACAGTAAATGCCCTCATAAGGGAGGACATAAACGCTTCTGACCAGGCTGCGCAGAACGAGGTGTGCGTGCTGTATGGGGCGTGGTTGCTGGGCGAAGGCCGCAGTAATCTGGAGGATTTAAAACAGGGTTTAGTCCCCTCTGGGATCAGCAACAAGCACCTCGAAGCCCTCCATCCATTTGAGAATGCATTAAGCCCGTGCCCACTCCGGCTAGCTTCCGAAGCCTTCCCAGTCCCCGTGCATTGTGGACGGTCCAACCACACGATCATGGGAGTAATAGTTAGGATGCCGGTCATGGGTAGGACATCTCGACCCGCGCCGGTATACAGGGTGCAGAACATTGGAGTCATTCAAGGTGGTGCACACATTCATTTCACGGCGATCCCGCCTTACGTCATAAAGTGGGAGCAGGCTATGACAGGTACTGACCTCTCAGGGTGACGGAGCCGGGGAGCACACATAATCCTGTGTCCCCAGCACTTGAATGCCTATTCAAAACTGCAGTGTGGGTTCAGAGCTGCTGGCGCGAAACCTATAAATTGTACCATGGAGGCAATGGCACAAGGCCATGTTCCCCCACAGGTAGCATATATAGGAGATGGGACATATTGTGTCACCACCGGCGCATCCCACTACCAGCATGGAAAGCATAGCTGGTGTCTGGTTAGTGACAGCAGCTTCTGTTTTAAACCCTAGGTAGAAGTTCAAGTGGCCCAGGAGCGAATTGTCCCCATTCCTGAACCCTCCACTGTTCACCTCACTGTGAAGGAGAATTTTACGAATTTGCAAAAGTACGTAGCGCATTTTGCCTACAAAATTCCCCCTCTCCCAGAACACCTTACCAAAATACTCAAAGCCGTTATAGTTTCGCAGAAACATTTTTACACCCTAGAGCAGAATACAGTAGAGATAGGGGCTAAGATATTGGATATTGTGATTCCACCCTGGTGGGACATTTTCAATAACATAGAGGTCCCTTCGTGGATCAGACTGGCTTCCCACATTCTCGTGGTTTGCCAGTTAGGAATAGTGTTGTATCTAGTTTGTATTCAATGTAAGGGAATAGGTCAGTTATTAGAATTCCGAAACCAGAAGATCTGGAAGGAACATTATGTGAAGGTGGAGGGAGATACGCCTGTCTGAGTTTTTTCCTTGTATTTTTTTTGATTGAAGATTGTTGTTTTTTTTTGTGTTTGTTGTTTTTAATAAAGTTTTTTTGTTTTTCTTGCAACGCGGTTAATAAAGATGTATGTGTACCAAGTGGTGCAGGGGTGTTGGACCCCTTCCATGCTTGGATGTGTGTAAAAGTCTGTAATTTATCCTATGTATGCTTATATAGACGACATTTTTGCGGAATGAGAAGTGCATGAGTCGTGGGTATAATAGATAGGTAATTACAGGGGAAGGTTGACTATGGAGGGTCAGAAAATTTTGCTCACCTTTTAAGAATGATACTTCAAGCAAGTTTTAGTATCACAGGGGGGAGTGTAAGATTCGCAAAATTCCCACATTCCCCCAAAGTTATTAATAAAAGGGACCCTGCTTGGACATTTGAAAAAGGGTACCCAAAAGATGGCGTGCACACCTTGTGACCAAATGCCTGCAAGATTTTAAAAGCTTGGACTCTGTAGCAGCACAAGCAGCTTTTGGGGAAATCGAAACCTAAACTGCAGTTTCTGTGAAAAAGGACTTTGTATTTTGAAAAGCAGAGAGCAAACATTGAATATGCATTGAGCCAGGTCATAGACAGATCAAAACCAGTTAGGCCTATACTTGAGGCCATCACGTTGTCTGCATAAATAATCTGAAACAGCTTATGGGAGCCGTCAAGGCTGAACAGGCCAATTAGAATGCATTAATAACAATCCAGCTCGGACATCAGGCCATCAGGTGCAATAAACGGCTATCTAAAAACAATTAGTTTAGATTGCTACAATCATTTAAACCAGCCCGCCAAAGTTGGAACAATGAACTAACCTGATTTGGCGCGCAGATAAGGGGCTTCGAAAGGAGTATAACTGCAGGTCCCGGGTAGCAATCTTTCTCTTGCTCTTGCCCTTGTCCCTGCTGTCATGGCCCTGGCCTCTTGGGCTGCCACCGCTTGTACTCGTGCCCTGGCCTCATGGCGGGTTCTCTCCTCGCTCCCCGTAGCAGAGTTTTCAGTAACCAATTACACCATACCAATCACGGGGAAGGGGAATGAGACCCGAGTCCATAGCCATCCAGGATGCCCAGGCCGCAAAAAGGGGCAAGACTAAAGTGAGTAGGCAGTTCAGGACTTGTAGAGTAACCGAACGAGACGAGACGAAAAGAGACAAAGAAGACGGTAACAACTCGATAAGAGCAGAGCAGAGCAGTGAAAACCGTATTGATGAGGCCAAGCGTCAATTATAAACTGGCGCTTGGTGAGGCGAACATCTTGCTGAACACTGCGAAAACGCAGGTGTCCACACCACAACGAATATACTGGCGTTTTAATGCTTGGGTAGGAAAATCTAGGTGGTTAAGACTGCCAACTGCCCTATAGGCAGAACGTTGCCGCCGCTGACTGCCCGAGGGAGAAGAAGAGGAGAACCCATCGCGACGAGATGACGACAGCAGCGGAGGGGAAGAAGGTGTGTCACAGCAGCAGCTCCAGCACCGTGCCCCTGAAGACCACGTGGCGACGGGGTACCTAAGAGGACAGAGAACCAAACCTCAAACCTGCACTCATTAACAGTTGGCTTTTGCTTTGGATTGGTGAGCATGAATTCTGGCCCCTCATAGCTTAATCTAGTTAGGTATAGGGGGTGGGATAAGGATAAGGGGATTGTTAATATAGTTTGTTTTCCCTCGATGTGCCGTGTGTTCCCCATTCCCTGTATAAGGATAGTTATTTTGTATTTGCCTGTGTTTTTTTTTATACCAGTAACTTCTCGTAAGACTGTGTTATTTTCTGTTTTAATAAAATCTTGGTTTTCTTACATCCAAACCACCTGTCTACTTGAGTTTTCTGTATCGCCGCCTGTACCTAAGTCTGGTGTCTAGAACCCAGGGGCGTGGGAGCGATTCGATCCGCTCACAAACAGTCAGGGGCATAACTGACTGGGCGCACGCACCAAACCCGCCACCCCCTACACATGAGCCGGATGCAGTTGGGGGCGGGACTGGAACCCGGAAACCAGCTGACTCACTCCCAAGCCACATCCACTTACAAAATCGCAGCCTAATACTCAATACCACCTTTTTGGTTGCAATCATGGCTGTTAAAAAAGAGATCTGCACAAAAGTAGACACTTGTTATAAATTGTTTGCCTGCAAAATTCTTTTACTGAACAGATTTTCTATTGACTTCAAAAGAAAGGAAAATCAGGAGAGGTGGATAATGGGTGGCCAGTCGAATCCCGCCTGTTTTACATTATCGCTAAAAGTTAAAATTACTCCCATAATGTTTACCAGTTCATTGCTTAATTAATCACATTGCTTCTTGCCCTGTTTGTGTGTTAATTTATCAAGAAGGAATATATTTTATTCAATTGTGTTTTCTAAATCCTTTTATTTTGCCAACAGCAGCATAGGTTTGGGCACTTTAACTTTTTAGGAAACAAAGTTGGGAAGGAGTAAGTGACTGCTTCTGAAACTCACCTGAATTTTGATACTGAGGCCTCGATATTAATGTAAAAGTGGCTTCCGAGCAGTGGGTTGTGGCGGGGAGGGTGGTTGGGGGTGGAATTATGTAGCAAAACCCGGAAGTCAAGTCAACGCGTCGGATTCTCCAATTTTAACTTGATTGAGGCAATTAATTTTGACTTCCAGCCCTTAAATCTGCTTCCTCGAACAAAAATATCTGGAATGTTGGACTGCCACAGTATGAGTGTATCATGACAGCTCTCAGGGAATCTGGTGCCCAGCTTCATGAACCTCGTCTTGTGGTTGCACACCAGTTGTGCACATTGATGGGTGAATATCCCTTGTGGTTGTTGAAAACCTTTGGATGTTGTGGTGTTCCTCGGATTGCCACGTGTGTGCAATCGATGACACCCTGTATATTTGGGAAGCCAGCCAGAAAGGTGAATGCGAGTGCCCACTTATTCTGGCTATTGTCATCACAAGTGATGTCTGACCCCTGGCAAACAATCCATCTGTGCCTTATGAATTTATGTACAGCGGACTGTGAGGCCCTCGCTATGTCTCCAGTAGCATCCTGGAAGGGACCAGAGGCAAAAAAAATTGACGGTGGTGGTCACTTTCACAGTCAGTAGTAATGCGTGGCTCCCAATCATGAGAGGGGTCCCGATCGCAGGGGGTGGGTGTCCAATGGTGGTCAGGGGGGGAGCAGATGGTAGTTGGGGGGGGATCTGATCACGGGGGTGGGGGGATCCCATGGTGGTCGAGTGGAGCAGTTGGTGGTCGAGGGAGCAAATGGTGTTTGGGGGGTCCGATGACGGTAGGGAGGGGGTCCAATGATTGTGGGGGGGAGCAGACTGATCGCGGGGGATGGGGGTTTACTGGTTAGCTTGTTGGGCCTGGAGGAAACACTCCTGCTCCTCTTGGCCCACAAGCAGTGCAGTAAAGGACATTCCTCATGGATTCAGCCCTTTTTGCCTCCTTTCCCCTGTCAAATTTCCCGAGGCCTGGGAAACCCAGCTGACATGAGTTAAAATAGAATGACTGTTAAAATGAAGGCAGGCAGCCTCATAATATTTAAATGACCAAACCTCCTTCCACGAGAGGTTTAGTCGCCCGCCCCTAGTCCAGTCTCCGTTAAAACTGGAAGTGGGCGATTTCGAGGCGAGTTGCTTCCTGTTTCAGACTTTTTGATTTTTAACCTCTGACCTATCCCCAACCCATCCCTTTTTGAGAATTAAGATTCAGCCCTGTGAGATTAAGTTGCAAAGACAGCAATATGCAGAAATCACTAAAGATGCTCTGAGAAGCCTTGAGAATTTTTTAGCAGGCCTCTGGTTTTCAAAAACAACTGATAAGAAAAAAAGGAGGCAAATTCCTCAGGACTGATAAACAAAATGGTCAAAGACTGCTGAGGCAGTTGGAAAAGACATGATACATCGGAGACACACAAGGCCTGATTTAACATCACAGAGAAGCTGAATGCAAATGAACAATCGTCCATCATTGATTCCTATTAACTACCGAGGCCTAGCAACAGGGGAGTGATTGGACAAAATGGGACTCTCCCTTAACTTTTATCTATGCCTCAATCAGTAAAGACAATACAAAAAGACATTGCACCGGAACCGACACTGCAGTCAACAGAGCCTGAAGAAATGTCACCTAGAGGAGGACGTCCCATCAGAAGAAGACTCTCAAGTACCACGTGAGAGCTGATCACTCCATGGCCTTGAAGTTGATTCCTTGGTTTAAAGGTTGTATGCATTGCTTGATACTTGTATGAATTGTTAGAGCCTTGGTGCGCTATTAAGTTAGTAAATTTACTTTTGATTAACTAAAGAACAGAGTAATGTGACTTTCTTTGACTGGCTACCGTCCAGGTCCATGAATCACTGTATCCCTACATGGCACAATTCATGAATGGATGATTTACACTGAATTACTAAGTAAGAGGGGAAGGTCTACTTCCCCAACAATATAAAGCATTGATCGAGTCGCTCACGCTATAACCAGCTGGTCTTTTCCTAACAGCTTATTTCTGATTTAGTATGTAGGTTCTATATAGCTTTATGATTAAGATCCGCCAGCATTTTGGAAGAACAGTGGGGATTAATGGATGAACTTGAGCTTTCCTCTGATGCTCTATTGACATATATTACAGACTGATGTAATTCTGGATGCACAGTTAGGATTTTGTAAACTGAAAGGCAATGTTACTTATAATTACATAGAATTTACAGCACAGAAACAGGCCATTTGGCTCACCAGGTCTATGCCAATGTTTATGCTCCACATGAGCCTCGTCCCACCTTACTTCATCTCAGCCTAGCAACATATCCTTCTATTCCTTTCTTGTTCATGCGTTTCCTTAAATGCATCTATGCTATTTGCCTCAAACATTCCATGTGGTAGCAAGTTCCCCATTCTCACCACTCTCTGGGTGAAGAAGTTTCTCCTGAATGCCTTATTGGATTTATTAGTAACTATCTTATATTTATGGCCCCTAAGTGGTGGACTTCCCCACAAGTGGAAATGTTCTCTATGTCTAAAATATATTACAGAAAACATTTAAAATAATCAGTTATAAAAACATTTCAAGGTAGATTTTTAATATATGATTTACGAGGATGTTGCCAGGACTGGAGAATTTTAGTTATGAGGAAAGATTGGATAGACTGGGGTTGTTTTCTTTGGAACAGAGGAGACTGAGGGGAGACTTGATTGAGGTGTATAAAATTATGATGGGCCTAGATAGAATGGATAGGAAGGACCTATTTCCCCTGGCAGAGAAGTCAATAAACAGG
The DNA here is from genome assembly GCF_052327205.1 of Somniosus microcephalus. NCBI lineage: Eukaryota > Metazoa > Chordata > Chondrichthyes > Squaliformes > Somniosidae > Somniosus > Somniosus microcephalus. The sequence continues at coordinate 185,924,852 of NC_140993.1, read as the reverse complement.
GGGCATAGATTTAAAGTAATTGGTAGAAGATTAGAGGGGAGTTGAGGAGAACTTTTTCACCCAGTGGGTGGTGAGGGTCTGGAACTCACTGTCTGAAAGGGTGGTAGAGGCAGAAACCCTCATCACATTTAAAAAGTACTTGGATATGCACTTGAAGTACCAAAACCTACAGGGCTACAGACCAAGAGCTGGAAAGTGGGATTAGGCTGGATAGTTATTTTTCGGCCGGCACAGACATGATGGGCCAAATGGCCACCTGTGTCATAAATTTCTATGATTCTATGAATCATTAGATGTGCTAGAAATTAAGTAAAAATAAACAGTGCGATATATCAGCCACTTAAAAAAATATTTGACATGTATTGCACCTTTACAACAGCAACAACCTGCATTTCTATAGTACTTTTAACATATTAAAAGGATGCAAGGCAATTCACAAGTGCATTATTAAACAAAATTTGACACCAAGCCCTGTAAGGAGATATCAGGACAGACATCCAAAAGCTTGGTCAAAGAGATAAGTTTTAAGGAGCGTCTTAAAAGAGGAGGGAAATGTAGAGAGGTAGAGAGGACTCAGATCATTTGCTGCTGAAACACTCATACATGCCTTTGTTACCTCTAGACTTGACTATTCCTCTAGCTCTCCTGGCTTCACCACTCCCTATCTCTGCAATTTTCTCCAGCCCTATAACCCTCCGAGATATCTGCACACCTCCAATTTGGCCTCTTGAAAATCCCCGATTGAAATCGCTTGTTGGCCCTGCCTTCAACTGCCAAGGCCCTAAGCTCTGGAATTTCATCCCTAACCCTCTTTACCTCTCTACCTCTCTTTTCTCCTTTAAGACACCCCTTAAAACCTAGCTCTCATCTGCCCTAATAGCTCCTTACGTGGCTCAGTGTTAAATTTTGTTTGATAACGCTCCTGTGGGATGTCTTATTACGTTAAAGGCGTTATATAAATACAAGTTGTTACAGTTATTTAGTTTGTATCTACCACGCAAATATTGTAACTTCACACCATTCAATGCATTTCAATGGTGAGGCAGACAGTGAGATGGTGTTTTGGTGAAGCTAACGGCAGAGCGACGCAAATCGGGCAGCAACTTTTGGATGTTTGCATTTAAACGCGCATCTGCCCCTCACCTGACGTTGCTGTGATATTTATACATAAATAATGCCGAGCGCCATTAGGCTCACCATTATTTTGACAGAAAAGTCTGACCCATTATCTACAAACAGTGCTGTGCACAGGCCACATTTCACATTACTTTGTGCAAACATAACAAATGTAAGTAACCTTCAGAATACTGTTCTCTCTAACAATACTTTCACTGCAACTGTCTATTTTCTCTGCTGTTGAGCGTGAACATTTTTCCTTTCAACTCTAAAGCAGTCCGAACCATGTTTCTGCATGTGAGGAAGTTGGTAGAAATATAAATTGTTGATTTTGTCATTGTCTTAATAACCGCATACATTACCTTGTTCGTATTAATGAGGAAAAAATTTAACTTTAAGGGGGTGAAATTGGATTGGGCCCGAAAACAGGCATGGGGGATCGCGAAGCGCGATCTGCCTGCGTCCGTTAAAAGTGGTGCAGGCAGCACACAGAATTCGTGCTGCCTGCTCATTATAATGATTGGAGCACTGAGCTCAGAGTAAACACGCTGCTAATTGACTCAGTGCTCTAGATGGGAGCCCAATATCGACTGCAGTCTATTGGCCAATAAAATATTGCCTAGGCTCTCTGCACTTCTTAAAGGGTAGATGCTTTCTGAAAGAAGCACCCCTTTGTTACTCTGGATGCAGCCATGTCGCAACAGGGAAGAGAAAGGGTAAGGCAATTCTCAGATGTAGCACTGGAGGCCTTGGCCCTGGGGGTACACAGAAGAAGACAGGTCTTCTACCCGCATGGGGGCAGGAGGCCTTCCAGACAGAATACCAGAAGGAAGTAGGAGGAGATAACCGAAGCCATCAGTGCCACGAGTGTTGCCCCAGGACCTGGATCTTGTGCCACAAGAAGTTTAATGACATCACGAGTGGTCAAGATCAGTGAATGCACCTTCAAATGCCGTATCCCACCAACTGCACCACTAGCCTTACACACCACTCAATGCCCCACACCCCCATCACTCACCTACCAAAATTCTCTATCAATCATAACACATAATTCACAATCATAGCTTCACCTCATCCTCAAACACTTACCACTGCTGCAAACCTCACACCCACATCTCACACCTTGCAAACAATGTCAGTTATTCAACCATAACAGGCACATTACCCAAACAAATTGCACCACACTCACTGACACACTTCCCTTGCTCTTGCAGGCCAACTTGGCTCACAACGGCCATGAGCAGCCGCAGACAGGTGGGGGTGAAGCATGTCTTCAGAACCTTACTGTGATGGAGGAGACAGTACCAGAAATAATTGGAGGGGCTGTCACTGAGGCTGTGGCGAGCCACGAGGTTGAAAGCATTGCTGATGACAGTATGGTCAGATCTAATCCTTCTTCTCGCATTCCACTTACCCCTCATGGCACAAACTCTTCTTACTTACAAGCTGCTGATGCCGTAAGCATACACAGTTTGTATTCCCCCCACTCCCCTCACCACAACCCGACCCTTGTGCCTTTCTCTTTCAGATACCCAAGAACTGCAACCAGCCCAGCCAGTCCCCGACCAAGTAGAGGAGGAGGGTAATGGAGAAGAAGAGTCACCATCACTTAATCTGACACTCCCAGGCAACAGCTCAGAAAATGGCACTGCTTGAACTTTATAGGGTAGTATAGAGGAGGGATCTGCACGTGGTGAGTCACCAGGCATGAGTGGGCTGCAGCCAAGGCAGGGGGAAAGGGTAGCACGGGAGTCAGCTCCCTGGAGGGTTAGTTTGCACACGAGTTCTGCTGCAGAGGAGTCAGATGAGGACTTCAATGGGGTGGCCTTCAGAAGAAGGGTGATGGACATGCACACAGAAATGCTAGGTGTAATGGTAGGCCTGCTAGAGAGCCTCTTGTGAGTGTCAAGGAGCATGGAGGAGTCTGGCTCCAACATTGGACAGAGGCTTTGGGTGGAACTTGGAGCCCATGAGCTCCATGCAGTCTCAACCTGCTGCCACACAAGCTCAGGCTGCTGCCATTGTGGCTGGGTTTATAAGTGTGGAAAGGAGCTTGCTGGGTCTCACAGAAGTCCAGAAATCTGTGCTCGAACAGATGGCTAGGAATGCTGAGGCACCACCCCGGGGGAGTGGGAGTGGCTTCATGGAGCCACTTCTCAGGATGACAGCATTCATACTCCCACCACTGCACTCTGCCAGTGCCCTTGCTGCTGCTACCCATGCCAAGGTGGCGCAATCTACAGCCAGGCCTTCTAGGCCCAGAGCTGGTCCTGCAAGGCCATTTGCAGTGTTCTCCATGGAAGGTCAGCAGTTTTTCACCAGCCATGCTGCAGCAGCACCGCGTAGGAGCACTAGAATAGGCAAAGAAACATGAAAGACAGACACTAAGGGAATGCACAAAGGTGATTAGTTGACTTTGTTATGTTTTATTTTAATTCATTCACGGGATGTGAGCGTCGCTGGCAAGGGCCAGCATTTATTGCCCATTCCTAATTGCCCTTGAGAAAGTGTTGGTGAGCTGCCTTATACAATTGATTGGCTTGATAGGCCACTTCAAATTCAACCACCTTGCTGTGGGTCTGGAGTTACATATAGGGTAAGGACAGCAGATTTCCTTCCCTAAAGGACATTAGTGAACCAGATGGGTTTTTACAACAATCCTGTAGTTTCATTCCAGATTTACTTAATTAACTGAATTTAAATTCCCCAGCTGCCATGGAATTTGAGCTCGTGTCTCCGGATCATTAGTCCAGGCCTCTGGATTACTTGTCCAGTAATATAACCACTATGCTACCAAACCACTGTAGTATTGGATTGATTAATTTATAAATTTTGTTTGGAATGTTTGTTTTGTGGTGGTTCTCATTTCAGCTTGGTGCTGCAAGAGGAGGCTGTGATGTTCTGTGACAGAGAAATGATAAGGTGGGGAAGTGGTGAGCAACAGGGATCTGTGGTTTCTTTCAGGGAAACCGGAGTCTGATCAGATGCTCACGGTCAGCCCGTCCAGAATGGGGATCTGCTGCCTGCCTCCTCTTGCACCTCCTCCTCCTCAGATGTTCGTGGAACCCATGGTGGCCTGGGCCCTCTTGATGGCCAAGTTGTGGAGGATGCAGCAGACCATCACGAAATGGGACACCCACTCCGGCATGTATGGTAGGGCTCTTCTCGAGCATCAAGGCAGCGGAATCGTTGCTTTAGCACCCCGATGGTCTACTTAACGAGGTTCCTCGTAGCAACATAGCTGTCATTATATGACTTCTGGCCATGATTGGTGGGGTTGCAGAGGGGAGTTATCAGCCAGTTGTAGAGCGGTAGCCCTTGTCTCCGAGCAACAAGCCTCGGGTTGCTGGCACACCAGACTGGCGCAGGGTGAAAGCATCATGACTGCTGCCAGGATAGCGGGCATTCACCATCATGATGTGCTGGGCGTGGTCGCACAACAACTGTACATTAAGTGAGTGGTAGCCTTTGCAGTTACGGTACATCTCAGGATTGATATGCAGCACCCTCAAAGCCAGGTGTGTGCAGTCAATGGCACCCTACACCATGGGGAAGCCCGATATCACATGCTACATCATGCTTCTCCTGCTTCTCTCTGTTCAGACAATGAAGTACCTTCACCTGGAATACCGAGCCTCTGTGACCTCCCTGATGCAGCGATGAACAGCGAACTGGGAGATGTTAGCTATATCACCTGCTTCAGACTAGTAGGATCCGGTGGTGAAAAAATTGAGAGTAACGGTGACCTTGAGAGCCATTGGCAGCAGCGCCATTGCCCTTCTCTGATGCTGCAGGCCTGGTTCCAAGAGGTGGCAGAGTTCTAAGACCACCTCCTTGGTGAAACGGCATCTCCAAATAAACTGCTCCTGGCTTAAGTTCAGGTAGGAGAAGTGCTCCCTGAAGACCCTAGGTGGGTAAGGTCTCCTGCTGAGAGCCCTCCTGCCTCTCCTGCTCTTCCCTCTGTGAGCAGCTTGTCCTCTTCTTGGCTGCCTCTGCTCCATCTCCGTCATGCTGCAGCACGAGGGGGACTGCAAGTAGAGCCCCCATGACTGGGAGCAAGTGGTCTGAGCAGGACCCTTGAATTCAGAAGCAAGACATTCTCCACTTGCAGCACCACTCCCTGTCAGCTCACCAAATTTAAATAACTGTAGAAAGCTCCAAACAGTTGCACAAACTTACACAGAGCCAGTGTAGGATTCGCAAAATTGTACTTTATATTATAAAGGGTCGAATGGCAGAAGAGGCCATGATTTTAAAGACTGTTTTAAAAGAAGCCCAGGAAAAGGGGCATTCAAAATGGCCAACTTATTGGGACACTTCAAAATGGTTCCTGCAAATCCTCAGACAGCTTTGTGGATTTAGCCCAAAGTAAGTTCTGGAAACCGTTTCTGAGAGAACGAAACCAGACACCCACATATACATATAGATTGGATACAGATCCAGTCAAGATCGGCCTGTAGATAAAGGCCATCTAAATGTTGACCCAGACAAAAGGGAACAGTTTCATATTCATGAGAGGAGTATCAAGGGCCCGTTAAGGACATCACCAGGACATTAAAAACAATGAAGGTCATTCCAGACCAGAGATGGCCCGTTACCGGCCATCCAAGAACAGTTTAAAATATAATAACTACCCCGTTGTGCAACAAGCCCGCCAAAAGTTAAACAAAGACTAACCTGATTTGGCGCGAGATAAGGGCTTCTGGAAAAGAAGTATAATTGTGAGAACACACGGGTAGGGGTAGAGAAGCAGACACTGGAGACACGCTCATCAGCTTTCCAGCTTGCAGGCCTGTCCAGCTTTTGAGCTGGGTAAAGAGGAGTCGCTTCGGGAGAAGATCAGTGAGACTCCTCTCCATCGACGGAGAGGAAGGAGAAGAAGACCAAACCGCCATCAAGAAGACCGTTCGAGCCGGCGTCCCGCCCCGGGGTCAAACATCGGGAGATCATCGACCAACCCCGGGCCGTTGACGAAATGAGAGGCCATCGACCCGCTCCGGCTCGGGAGAAGAGACAAAATAAAACTACAGAAAGAACCTGACCGGGGTCGAGCCGACGATCCCCGACCCCGCCGACATCCAGGCCAGCCGGTGTCCAGCCACCCCCGACCCCCACCCCCACCTCAGGAGAGAGGTGAGGCGCAGCTCGCTGGGGCTCCACGATCCATGTGGAGATGGGACGCCTGAAAGGACCAAACGCAGACTGGTTCAGAACTTTGCACTTCCTAGTTGGATTGGTGAGCATGTTTCTGGCCCTCCATAATCAGATCTAGATAGGTTTAAGGGGGTGGATATTTAAGGGTATAATTAACATGAGTTGTTATCCCTCGATGTTCCGTGTGTTTCCCTATTTCATGATGATTTTTGTAGAGTATAATATGCCTGTATTTGCCTTAGTTAGTATTGTGTCGTTATGATTTGTTTGTGTTTTTCCCTCCCATGTACTCTCTTATTTGCTTGCATTTGATTTGTGTTTCCATATGCAATAAAATTTCATTTTGTTTCATCAAACTTGGTCTATAAGAGTTTTCTCTACATTGTAGTTCCTGCCCCAAAGTCCAGAGTACAGAATCTAAGGGGCGAGTGGGTCGAACCACTCAAGGTTTTACTGTGCAAGAGAGAGAGGCCTCTAGAGAGAGAAACCTCTGCGATCTAAAACCCCTTACACCAGCAGAAATCAAAAAGCAAGTCAGCTGTAAGTTGTTGATGCTCCCTTTAAATAGCTTTAGTGGGTTGTCCCTCGTGCAGCTGAAAACAGTCGTTAGAGGATTGGCCGCCTGTTATGCACCCCGCCCAATTCAAGCATTTTTTATTCTTATAATTCAATATAACTAGCTGTAAATTAAGATGCTGCTTATTGCATTTACCAACATATAAACAGAGAGCTTGCCTTCATCCTTGTCGTGATGTGTATTTCCAGCATGCTTCTTTTATATTTCAGATTTCCAGCCTCTGTAATGTTTTCTTTTTATCTCTAGGCTTTCAACAATCGAAGCATTTGATGTGCATTTTGCACAAATTTGTTCTGTGATTTGAAAATTTGCTTGCAGAATGACGCAAAAAATGGCCAATTTCCACACCATTGTTAGTTTGCTGCTGATTTATGCTGTCAACAGTGAGGCGAGCATGATTTGATCATTTTATCTTGAACATTGCACATATCTTGTTGATGTTTCATGTAGCATATTAAATGTAGCTGTCCATCACACAGATTTGATTCAATCAAGTTAAATACAAAAAGCCAAAACAATAGGCCAGCACGTCTTGTGAAATCACTAACCTAACATTTTGTGCTAAGCAGCAATTTATTTCAGCAAAATGAAGTGAAACGAAGGACTATCTTGTGACATAGTGAGTTTCTCTGCAAATAAGTGACATGTAAAAAAGTAACACCACCTGACAGGTACAATATTGTAAAAAGTCAAAGAAATAACAGATGTAAAAATGAATTGAAAAAAGGTCAATTCTATACAGAGTACACTGACACCTCATCGCTTGTAATCCACAGCCATTCTCCTCAGAAAAGTTCTATGAAAAACCTTCAATTTCTCTAAATCAGTGGAATGATTTCCTCTTGTCACCATGTATAGTTACATCACAAGTGCAGGAAGATATTCTCTGGCAGGTAATTCTAGTAAAATTATGTGTTTTTTTGAATACGTATATGATTTCACTAAATCAGAGGGGATTCATATTTGTTTATGATCTCATCTCATATAGCGACAAGTGAAAAAATGGCCACAGATGTTTTCTGTGGCAGTTATTACATGCCACCATAGAGCTAATTTTGCTAACTTTGAGGCGATGGTAATAACATCAACACTGCATAGGTGAACTGAACTGGGTTGCATACAAACTTATTGGTAAAATAACACAGTTAAATCACACCACCATCAAACACCAAAATAGCTGAGAATAGAACTTGGGAAAATAAAATGGATGGCAATATTGGCAAACAATTGAAGGGGTTTGCAAAATTCCCCTATTTTCCCTGAAGATTGGGAAATATTGGGCCACATTGTGGATGAAGAATTATGGGTTTTGAATTGCCTCTGGGTTGGATCAATGTTTCTAAAGCATTCTCAGAGCCACGAAAGACTGCTCTGAGATGGACAGCATATGGACAACACCAGAATCGAGGGGTTCTGTGGAAATATTCAAACACCTTAAGACAGTACTTTTATCAATAAAATTGTTCCCTGGAGTTTGGTGAAAGCAAAAGGTTTTAAAATGGCCACAGAAAGCATTGGCCAAGAACAGTGGGACTTGGAAAAGCAGCTTGTAATGTGTCTGAGTGAAAGACCTGTCAATCAAACAAGGGAGGTTCCCTTTTGTGGATAGGCAAGGTTTGTTTATATGAAACTGCAGGATGTTTATGTACTTAAGGGATTAGCCCACTTGAGAAAAACCGCAGAACAATCGGCTTCTATTTACACAGAAATCCAAACCCATTGAAAGCACTTACATACAATTGAGGCACATTTGAAACTCCGGAAAAGGACTTTTGAAAGAGATCCGTATGGATGGGTTTGAATCACTCAGGCAATAGGGCATTGGATTCCTTTTGTTTTAGCCAGGGGAACTCCGGAGGTGGGCAGGAACATCCCGGCCCCAGAGTGTAGACACATTAAATCACTCCAACCACTTTGAATCAGCCAATCACGGTCCTTCTCTTGTATATTGGAACTTTTGGGCGTGAATTTTGCAGACAGCAAAACAGCAGGAGCTCACCAGGTATAAAGATAGCTCCTGAGAAGTTATCTCTCTCTTACATCGCTGGACCACAGGTGAGCATGGTTTCTGGCTCCTCAGCAAGGCAACCTAGTAAGGAATTAGGGGCTGGTGATTAAGGGGGTATTGCTAAGATTGATAAATTAACATTGTAGCCACTTACCCCTCGTTTTTGCCGTCTGCCTTCCCCCATTCATGCAATTATGTGTAATTACTGTGTTCATGTGGTAATGTTTCTTTTAGTTAATAAAGGTTGATTTTTCTCTCATCCAGACCATTTGTCCGCTTTACTATCATTAATTATAAGTCCTTCAGTCAGAACTGGAAGGTGGGGTAGCAATTCAAAACTGCTGTTTGGAAATTGGTTTACAGTGTAACAGCAAAAGGCTGCTGATCACGTGAATTACCGTAAACCAGTTAAAAGATGCCCCCTACAAAATGGCGACCGCGGCAGGACTGGAGGCAGTTCTTGATATGATGGGTGATCTGGATCTGAAGAAAGCATCAGCTCTTGTTTCTCTTGTTTTCAGTATGTGGGTAGCCCTGCGGATGTTAGCGGAAGCGTGTAGGCTGACCTATCATGGTATAGGTGGCTGGATTACGGAGGGTGAGATGAGGGTGCAGGAAGAGATTAAAGAGGCCAAGAATCGGGAGTCCCAGCTTGAAAAATGCCAGGCGGAGGTAGAACGCCTCATAAGAGAGGTGAACGAGGCCAGAGATAGTGGGATGAGGATGTGGGAAGAGAATGCATGCCTCACACTATGCCAGGCATTTATAGAGCGCCTTGTGCAGGAAGTCACAGAGGCGAGGGACAGTGAGATGAGGCTCCAGGAGGAAAATGCACACCTCACCCAAGAAGCTAGCGAGGGCAAAAGCAATGTGAGGCATGAGATAGAGTTCCTAAAGTGCCAGCTTACTGAGGCAAAGGGTAACGAGATGAGACTGCGGGAAGAGAATGCCCGCCTCACCTCAGAAGTAACAGAGCAGGAGGAAATGGTTAAGGAGTTAAAGGCAGCTTATAAGCAGACCTGCAACCAAAGGTTTGAGGAAGCAGATCATGGCCCCTGTAGGGCAGAGATAGAAAGCCTTAACATGGCTTTAAAAGCAGTAAAGGGGATGATTTTTGTGATCAGCCCGAAGGCAGGTCAGCTGGATTTTACCAGCAGCCCAAACCAAACCGCCCCACAGGCAGCACCCACAGCAGTGCTGGATTGGGAACTAGAGATCCCAAGACCGCAGCCCACAGCTCCTAGTCTTGAGGAGCTCTGGCAGCAAGGAGGGGTGGACAATGGGGTAGTGGGAGAATGCCAGCAGGTCCCGCTAGGCAGGTGGTGACTGGGACCAGTGTAACCCCTCCGACAACGGAGGTACGGTACGGCCGTGAGCAATGATAACCCAGGGGCGGTTCAAAATACCTACCTGGTGCCCTATGCTACTCGACAGCTCAGAGGCATGGTGAACTATATTCCCGTGCTCTCTGAAAAGGGAGACCCCTCAATGCACTTCCAACAAGTAGACCAGGCAGCTGACGTTAACGGCTGTGATGATGAAGAGAAAGTTAGAATGTTGCTTTTCTCTGTGGATAGCAAGCTCTATCAGACCCTTTTGGATGAGGCCAAGAGCAGGCAGAAGGGTTTTGAGGAACTGAAGGAGGAAATACTGGAAGCCATGGGTGCGAACGACGGCAATCCGTTCGATCGTGTAGGGAAAAACCTGCAGAAGGAAGGAGAGACCCCATAGGCATTTGCGGACAGGCTGTGGCCAGTCTACAACCGTGCCTGTGCAGGGGGACAAGATAGGGCACAACTGAACCAGCGGCAGCAGACCCAATGGTTTCGTTGCCTGGTGTCCAATTGCCTGCCCCAGATAAATGTAAAAGCTGATACCTGGATTGATTCCCGAGACCCCCTAGTAACCAAAGAGACTGTAATCCGGCAGCTCACAGTGACATATAGGAATGGGAGGAATAGTGAGACCCCCCAGCAAAAGGGTAAAGTCCACAAAGTTAAACCTGGGACTCAATATAAGAAAGAGGGGCGCCAGGAGGGGAGCCGTCCCTCCCAGAACAAGGCCACTTGTTACAAGTGCGGGGAGGAGGGCCACTGGCGCAGGGATTGTAAAAAGCCTGGGAGGGATGATAAAGCCGGGACCCCCGCCCCAACTCAAATGGTAGAGACAGGAATTTCCCCCGCCTCAGTCGAGTCACTACTGGAGGGAATGCGATCTCTCCTGACCAACCAGGGAAAGGTGGCAGCCATCAATGGTACTGCAGCCCCCTCGCCCACCTCTGCCTCCCCACAATGACTGGCCGGTATGCTGGCCAAGGAGGGTGCATGTGCAGGCACTTTCTGGGACCTATATGGGTCCGGGCCAGTGGCAGTGATTACAGGTAGGGATGGGACACAGTGAAAGTCAGGAAAAGTGTACAAATCTGACAAGACAAGTTCAAGTTCACCGCCTGTAAAGACAGACACTGTGGTTTGTTCCCAGGGAAAAGTTGTCCAGCCCACAAATTGGGACACTTCCCCGCCCCAGTGGGACCACAGTTTTGCCCAAATTTTGAATTTGAAAAGGTTAGATGGCTCAAAACCAGAGAAACAGCAACCTGAGATTAAAAATCGGCAAGCTGCTGCCAATCCATTCACTGAAAATCGCTTGGGGGGCTCTAGGGAGAAGCAGCCCTTTGAAAAGACTCCCCACGCATGCACACTTGCTGGTCTGGAGACAGGAATTCCCCAGACTTTTAAACAAGAGGTTCGCGCAGGCGCAGTCGCGCGCCTAAGGGGAGCGGTTTCTCAAGACCAGGTTCACGCAGGCGCAATCACGCGCCTAAGGGGAGAGGTTTCCCATGATCAGGTTCGCGCAAGCGAAGTTCCGCAGCCCATACCCCCAGCGGATCATCTTCAGTTTTCCCGCGCAAGCGCAGCCACGCGCCTGAGGGAAAAGGTTCTCCAACACCAGGTTCGCGCAGGCGCAGTCGCGGATCCGGAACCCCCAGTGGCTCTTGCTCAGTTGGAGGCCAAGCGCGCAGGCGCAGTCGGCTGTTTAAAGGTCCACGCTTCCCGATCCATACGCGCAGGTGCAGTGGCCTGCTTGGAAGACTCAGCGGTTCTTCCAACCCTTTTTAGAGAAACCAAACATGCAGGCACGGTTGCCTGTGCTAGTGTAGCAGTTCCCCAGCCCTTTAAAGAAATTGTTCGCGCAGGTGCAGTTGCCTGCGGGACCCCAGTGGAGCTTTCTAAGTTATCCCGCGCAGGCGCAATTGCCTGTTTGAAGCCAGAGGCTTCACAGCCTCTGCCGAGGGACTCCAAAAAGATAGTTTGCACAGGCGCAGTTGCCGGGGGGACCCCAGTGGCTCTTCCTCAGCTATTTCACACAGGCGCACCTGCTTGTTTAAAGACAGAGATTTCACAACCTCTGCCGTGGGGCTCCGGGGAGGAGATCCGTGCAGGCGCAGTGGCCTGTTTAAAGGGACCAGCTTCCCAGCCCGCTTCCAGTGTGGTCCCCCCATGATGTGGGCACCTGGGGAGGCAGGGATAGCAATCCCTCTTGCAGGAGACATAGGGAGGGAGCTGACACCAGGTTTTGGATCGGGAGAGGGAGATTTGTACCAGCAGGCTGCCAGGTATCTCATACACTATGGGCTGTTGGCACCAGGGGGAGAAGGTTCCCAGCCAGCTAGGGCTGTGACCCTGGCTCAGGGTCTGCCAGCCAAAGTTTCCCCCAGAGAGACGCTCCTCAGAAGGTCTCAGCGGGCCCGCAAGCCCAAGAAAAGGTGGTCACCGGGGCATAGGCCCCAAAGCAGCAGCCATTAGCTGTGAGGGACCAGAGACAGGAGGCAGTCCAGCTTCGCTGCAGCCAGCAGTAATCTGCGACAGTGCCAGAGATTAGCCTGGCCGTCCGGAGACAGGCGGCATTTGTATTATAGCTATGTGTGTATATAGCTTGCTTTAAGGTGTATATTGTAAGTTTAGAATTAACTGTTGTATTTTAAGTTAAAGTATAAGTTCACAAGTGAGCAAAATGTTTCTATTTTGCTCTGCGGTCAAGGGACCTGACCATGTCTCCACCTAAGGCAGCAAGTCAGTGAGACCTGGCCGCATGTCCTTTTAAGTTTTGCAGGAGAGTGGAAAATGAAGCAGCCCTGTTTGCCCAGCCTGAGCTGGGCATCGAATGAAGATATGGATACAGAATGTTGGGGATCACCTTGCCACCGGATGAATCCAGAGGGAAACCCCGCCGCAACCTTCGGGAGAAACCGGACAGGGTCCGGAGGAACTTGCCTACTCCTCCTACGTGGAAGAGATGGCCCCAGCTGGGTGGGGCACGGCTCCCAACCCAGCACTATCCTGACCAAAGTTCACTTGCGGGAGCCCTCGCTGTTGAGGAGTCATGGTGGGGAAGCACGGGCGCCTTGTCAGATAGGGATGTGTACCCCGGGTGTGGGTGGTGATGGCCCGGGAAAGATTGTAAAGGGGAGGGGGAGGCCCAAGAGTTGCGTGGGTGCATTCGGTGGAGGGAGGAACTCACCCGGGGGCCCACCGGTAAAGTTAGTGTAAGTGTGGCTGGGGAGGATGAGTGGGTGGCCGGATCTGGGATCCAAGTTTGAGTGTGGGGCCAGGGAGAGCCGCCACACAGGCACCCATCATTTTCTGCAGCCAGTCAAGGGAAGACGGGAGGGGGAGGGACTGGGAGTCATGATCCCATACTCCCCGGTCTCGGTCTGTGCCAAGGTAATCTTAAACATGAGGGGTACCCTGCCTCCACAAAGGACAAGGGAACGGCTCGGGGCTGGCAGAGCAGGCTGGTCTGTAAATCCATTCTGTCTATTTTAAAGTTTAAGACAAACAAAGGGGGGTGGGAGGTACATTTACTGCCCGGGTGGGAGGAGCAATTCCCACTCAAATTTCGCGACCCATCATTGGCACATGATGGTCGGGGTTTGTTTAAGCATGTTGTTCAAGATTTTTTGTATTTTGTGTTACAGCCCCAAGTTGAGCAGAGGCGTAGGATCCTCTCCATGCTTGGGATCATTTTGTAACAACTCCAAGTTGAGCAGAGGCGTAGGACCCTCTCCGTGCTTGGGATCATTTTGATTACATTGTGTAACTAAGATTGAAACTTTTTGTAATAAGTTGTAATGTAACAAGTGACTGTAAATTTTGATGTATCTGTAAGATGCCTACCGTACCACGGTTTTTCTTGAATTTTAGGGGAATAGACAGGACAGGGATCAATGGTAGGTAGCTGTTAGGTAAATACAGGGGATGGTTGTTTGTCGGGGGTCAGAAAATTTTGCTCACTCCTTTGAGTGGATACTTCAATCAAGTTGGGAGTATCAAAAGGGGGGAATGTAGGGGCTCACAAAATTCCCCTATTTTCCCTGAAGATCGGGAAATATTGGTCCACATCGTGGATGAAGAATTATGTGTTTTGAATTGCCTCTGGGTTGGATCAATGTTTTTAAAGCATACTCAGAGCTACGAAAGACTGCTCTGAGATGGACAGCATATGGACAACACCGGAATCAAGGAGTTCTGTGGAAATATTCACACATCTTAAGACAGTACATTTATCAATAAAATTGTTCCCTGGAGTTTGGTGAAAGCAAAAGGTTTTAAAATGGCCAAAGAAAGCATTGGCCAAGAACAGTGGGGTTTGGAAAAGCAGCTTGTAATGTGTCTGTGTGAAAGACCTGTCAATCAAACCAGGCAGGTTCCCTTTTGTGGATAGGCAAGGTTTGTTTATACGAAACTGCAGGATGTTTATTTACTTATGGGATTAGCCCACTTGAGACAAACCGCAGAACAATCGGCTTCTATTTACACAGAAATCCAAACCCATTCAAAGCACTTACATACAATTTAGGCACATTTGAAATGCCGGAAAAGAACTTTTGAAAGAGATCAGTATGGATGGGTTTGAATCACTCAGATAATAGGGCAGTTGGATTCCTTTTGTTTTAGCCAGGGGAACTCCGGAGATGGGTGGGAACATCCTGGCCCCAGAGTGTAGACACATTAAATCACTCCAACCACTTTGAATCAGCCAATCACGGTCCTTCTCTTGTATATTGGAACTTTTGGGCGCGAATTTTGCAGACAGCAAAACAGCAGGAGCTCACCAGGTATAAAGATAGCTCCTGAGAAGTTATCTCTCTCTTACTTCACTGGACCACAGGTGAGCAGGGTTTCTGATGCCTCAGCAAGGCAACCTAGTAAGGAATTAGGGGCTGGTGATTAAGGGGGTATTGCTACGATTGTTAAATTAACATTGTAGCCACTTACCCCTCATTTTTGCCGTCTGCCTTCCCCCATTCATGCAATTTACTGTAATTACTGTGTTCATGTGGTAATGTTTCTTTTAGTTAATAAAGCTTGATTTTTCTCTCATCCAGACCATTTGTCCGTTTTAATATCATTAATTATAAGTCCTTCAGTCAGAACTGGAAGGTGGGGTAGCGATTCGAAACCGCTGTTTGGAAATTGGTTTACAGTGTAGCAGCAAAAGGCTGCTGACCAGGTGAATTACCGTAAACCAGTTAAGAGGTGTCCCCCTACACAATGATGTAGAACAGTAATGGGAAACATTTAAAATGGTGTTCAACAGAGTGCAGGAAAAATATATTCTGCTAAAAAAAAAAGAACAAACTAAACACTAATGAGACACCATGGATGAATAAAGACATATGGGAAAGATTGAGGATAAGGTAAGGGACATACACTAAGTACATGGACAGCAGAGAGCAAGAGAATGGAGAAAGCATGGAGATTAAGAGAGAAGTAAAGAAAAATTAGGAAGGCAAAAAGGAACTATGAAATTAAAGTATCAAGAACATAAAACAAAATAGCAAAATATTTTACAGGCACATAAATGAAAAAGGAAAGTCAGGATGGGAATAGGGCCACTCAGGGACGTTCAGGATAAAATAACATGCAGTGGTAGTGAAATGGCAGAAATATTAAATAATTACTTTGCTTAAGTATTTACGAGGGAGATGGATCAAATGGACATAACATCGGAAGATGAGATTTGAAATGATATAACTGCATTTAAAATAATAAACGGAGAAATATTAAATAAACTAATTAAACTCAAAGAGGATAAAACCCCTGGTCTGGACAGATTGCATTCACACATTCTAAAAGAAACTAGGGATTATTACACTTATTTAATAATTCATTGGAAAAATTTGTAAGGCCAGAGGACTGGCAGATAGCTAACATTATACCTATATTCAAGAAGGGAGATAGAACATGTCCAAGGAACTATAGACCAGTTTGCTTAACATCAGAAATAGGAAAAAGAATAGAATCCCTACTAAAGGAGAAAATAGAAAAACAACTAGAAACTAAAAATATAATAAAGAATAGTAAACATGGATTTCAAAAGGGAAAGTGCATCAGCGGGTGTTTCAGCAGCAGCAGCGGGGCTATAAAAGTCCCAGAGACCAGGTAAGGTCTCAGTGCGTCGGCGGGTGTTTCAGCAGCAGCAGCGGGGCTATAAAAGTCCCAGTGACCAGGTAAGGTCTCAGTGCGTCGGCGGGTGTTTCAGCTGCAGCAGCGGGGCTATAAAAGTCCCAGAGACCAGGTAAGGCCTCAGTGCGTCGGCGGGTGTTTCAGCGGCAGCAGCGGGGCTATAAAAGTCCCAGAGACCAGGTAAGGCCTCACAGCGTCGGCGGGTGTTTCAGCGGCAGCAGCGGGGCTATAAAAGTCCCAGAGACCAGGTAAGGCCTCAGTGCATCGGCAGGTGATTCAGCAGCAGCAGCGGGGCTATAAAAGGCTCCAGAGACCGGGTAAGGCCTCAGTGTGTCGGCGGGTGTTTCAGCGGCAGCAGTGGGGCTATAAAAGGCTCCAAAGACCAGGTAAGGCCTCAGTGCATCGGCGGGTGTTTCAGCTGCAGCAGCGGGGCTATAAAAGTCCCAGAGACCAGGTAAGGCCTCAGTGCGTCGGCGGGTGTTTCAGCGGCAGCAGCGGGGCTATAAAAGTCCCAGAGACCAGGTAAGGCCTCAGTGCGTCGGCGGGTGTTTCAGCGGCAGCAGCGGGGCTATAAAAGTCCCAGAGACCAGGTAAGGCCTCAGTGCGTCGGCGGGTGTTTCAGCGGCAGCAGCGGGGCTATAAAAGTCCCAGAGACCAGGTAAGGCGTACCAATCTCCAGTCTGGGAACTCGGAGGGAAGGAGAGAGGTAAAAAGTAATCCAAGTGTGACGTCACCAGAAAGCGGGTAAGTGATTGCTTGGTAAGTATTTCTCCCTTTTTAAGCTTAAATCTCTTTGGTTTATAGTTCCTAAGGTGTGATATTCACCATTTAGAATCGGGGCAGAGGGTATTTAAGAATAATATTAATAAACATAATTAATTACATAGAATGGGAGATCAGGTGATGTGTTACTGCTGCAATATGTGGGAGCTGGTGGACACCATTGATGCTCACGGTGATCACATTTGCAGTAAGTGTTGGCTGCTCGAGGAACTCTGGCTCCGTGTTGAAGAGCTGGAGTCCGAGCTTCAAACACTGAGACACATCATGGAGGGGGAGAGTTACCTGGACTCTGTGTATCACGAGGTATTCACACCAATTAGATTAATTAATTCAGATGTAGTCCGTGGCCAGGGTCAGGATGGTGTGACTAGAAGTGAGGAGGGTACAGGGATCCAGGAGGTAGTGTTGGAGGAGCCGCAGCCCTTGCACTTGTCCAACAGGTTCGAGGCTCTTACTCCCTGTGAGGATGGGAACAGGGACTGCGGGGAGGATGAGCAACCTGGCCACAGCACCGTGGAGCGGGGGGCCATTCAAGTGGGGGGAGTTAAAAGAAATGTTGTAGTGGTAGGGGATAGTATCATTAGGGGGATAGATAGAGTTCTTTGCAGCCGAGAGCGAGAGTCCCGAAGGCTGTGTTGGCTGCCCGGTGCCAGGGTTAAGGACATCTCCTCTGGACTGGAGAGAAACTTGGAGTGGGAGGCGGAGGATCCAGTTGTCGTGGTCCATGTTGGTACCAACGACATAGATAGGACAAGGAAGGAGGTTCTGCTGAGGGAGTTTGAGCAGCTAGGGGTCAAATTAAAAAGCAGAACCACAAGGGTAATAATCTCTGGATTATTACATGAGCCACGAGTGAATTTGGCTAGGACAAATAAAGTTAGAGAGTTAAATGCGTGGCTCAAAGACTGGTGTGGTAGAAATGGGTTTTGCTTCCTGGGACACTGGCACCAGTACTGGGGCAGGAGGCAGCTGTTCCGTTGGGACGGGCATCACTTGGCCAGTGCTGGGACTAGAGTCCTGGCGGATCATATAACTAGGGCTGTAGAGAGGGCTTTAAACTAACTAGTGGGGGGGAGGTTCCTAGAGGGCAAATAATAAAATGACAACAGAGAAGGTCATAGACTTAGGTCGCAGTGGGGAAACTAAAAACCAGAGCGTGTCAGGAAGGGGCAGAAGGTATGGAGTAAAAGGTAAAGTAATAAAAAGGGCAAAAGCAGGAACTAAGTGTCACAAAACATCTTTGAAACTTCTCTATCTGAATGCACGTAGCATTCGTAACAAAATAGACGAGTTAATGGCACAAATAACTACATATGGGTATGATCTTGTGGCCATTACAGAAACATGGCTGCAGGTTGACAATGCCTGGGAATTAAACATACCAGGTTATTTAACAATCAGGAAGGACAGGCAGGAAGGAAGGGGAGGTGGCGTGGCTATGTTAATAAAGGAAGGAATCACTGTAATACAGAAAAATGATATTGGGTCAAAAGATCAGGATAATGAAACAGTTTGGGTGGAGGTAAGGAGTAATAAGGGGAAAAGAACACTAGTGGGCGTAGTCTATAGGCCTCCGAACAGTGGCAACTCTGTTGGACGGAATATCAATCAGGAAATAGTTGAGGCTTGTAATAAGGGAACATCTATAATTATGGGGGATTTTAACTATCATATTAATTGGACAAATCAAATTGGGCAGGGCTGCCTTGAGGGTGAGTTCATTGAGTGTATTAGGGATGGGTTTCTTGAGCAGTATGTAACTGAGCCGACCAGGGGGCAAGCAACCTTAGATCTGGTCATGTGTAACGAGACAGGATTAATTAAAAATGTCCTAGTAAAGGATCCCCTTGGAATGAGTGACCATAACATGGTTGAATTCCATATTCAATTAGAAGGTGAGAAGGTTGGATCTCAAACAAGCGGCTAAGCTTGAATAAAGGAGACTATGAAGGTATGAGAGCGGAATTGAGTAGAGTGGATTGGGAAAAGAGATTAAAGGGTAAGACGATACATGATCAGTGGTGTACATTTAAGGAGTTATTTTACAACTTCCAAAAAATATATATTCCACTGAGAAGAAAAGGGTGTAAAAGAAAAGACAGCCATCCGTGGCTAAGTAAAGAAATTAAGGATAGTATTCGACTAAAAACAAGGGCATATAAGGTAGCCAAATCTAGTGGGAGGATAGAGGATTGGGAAAACTTTAAAAGACAGCAAAAAATAACAAAAATGATTGATTAAGAAAGGGAAGATAGATTATGAAAGTAAATTAGCAAAAAATATAAAAACAGATAGTAGGGGTTTTTATAGTTATATAAAAAGAAAAAGGGTGGCTAAAGTAAATGTTGGTCCCTTAGAGGATGAGACCAGGAAATTAATGGTGGGAAATATGGAGATGGCAAAAACACTGAATGAATATTTTATATCAGTCTTTACAGTAGAAGACACTAAGAATATCCCAACACTGGACAAACAGGGGGCTAAAGGGGCGGAGGAGCTAAACACGATCAAAATCACTAAGGAAGTGGTACTCGGTAAAATAATGGGACTCAAGGCGAATAAATCACCTGGACCTGATGGCTTACATCCTAGGGTCTTGAGGGAAGTGGCGGTAGGGATTGTGGATGCATTGGTAATCATTTTCCAAAATTCCCTGGACTCGGCAAAGGTCCCGGCAGACTGGAAAACTGCTAATGTAACACCCTTATTTAAAAAGGGCAGTAGACAGAAGGCTGGAAACTATAGACCGGTTAGCCTAACATCTGTGGTAGGTAAAATTTTGGGGTCCATTATTAAGGAGACAGTAACAGGACATTTGGATAATCATAATTTAATAGGACAAAGTCAGCATGGTTTTATGAAGGGGAAGTCATGTTTGACAAATTTGCTGGAGTTTTTTGAGGAAGTAACATATAGGGTGGGTAAAGGGGAACCAGTGGACGTAGTGTACTTAGACTTCCAAAAGGCATTTGACAAGGTGCCACACAAAAGATTATTGCTTAAGATAAAAAATCACGGGATTGGGGGTAATATTCTGGCATGGATAGAGGATTGGCTATCTAACAGAAGGCAGAGAGTTGGGATAAATGGTTTATTCTCAGACTGGCAATCAGTAACTAGTGGTGTTCCGCAGGGGTCAGTGCTGGGTCCCCAACTCTTTACAATCTATATTAACGATTTGGAGGAGGGAACCGAGTGTAACATATCAAAGTTTGCTGATGATACTAAGATGGGAGGGAAAGTAGTGAGTGAGGAGGACATAAAAAACCTGCAAGGGGACATAGACAGGCTAAGTAAGTGGGCAGAGATTTGGCAGATGGAATACAATACTGGAAAGTGTGAGGTTATGCACTTTGGCAGGAAAAATCGTAGAGCAAGTTATTATCTTAATGGCAAGAAACTGGAAAGTACTGAAGTACAAAGGGATTGGGGGGTCCTGGTGAACGAAACTCAAAAGGTTAGTATGCAGGTGCAGCAAGTGATTAAGAAGGCCAATGGAATGTTGGCTTTCATTGCTAGGGGGATAGAATATAAAAATAGGGAGGTATTGCTTCAGTTGTACAAGGTATTGGTGAGACCGCACCTGGAATACTGCGTACAGTTTTGGTGTCCATACTTAAGAAGGGACATACTTGCTCTCGAGTCAGTACAAAGAAGGTTCACTCAGTTAATCCCGGGGATGAGGGGTTGAACATATGAGGAGAGGTTGAATAGATTGGGACTCTACTCATTGGAGTTCAGAAGAATGAGAGGCGATCTTATTGAAACATATAAGATTGTGAAGGGGTTGGATCGGGTGGATACGGGGAAGATGTTCCCGATGATGGGTGAAACTAGAACTAAGGGGCATAGTCTTAGAATAAGGGGCTGCTCTTTCAAAACTGAGATGAGGAGGAACTACTTCACTCAGAGGGTGGTAGGTCCATGGAATATGCTGCCCCAAAAAGCTGTAGAAGCTACATCATTACATAAATTTAAAACAGAAATAGACAGTTTCCTAGAAGTAAAGGGAATTAAGGGTTACGGGGAGCGGCAGGAATTTGGACATGAGTCTAGGTTCGGATCGGTCATGGCCCTGTGGGTAGCGGAGCGGGCCCAGGGGCCGTGTAGCCTGATCCTGCTCCTATTTCATGTGTCTAATTCTGTTAGATTCAGGAGCTGGTTCTGTGATAGTGGATTGGCGGTTAGGATCAGGTCAGCCATGATCTTATTGAATGGTGGAGCAGGCTCGAGGGGCCGATTGGCCTACTCCTGCTCCTATTTCTTATGTTCTTATGTTCTTATGAAAGTCTTGCTTGACCAACCTCATTGAATTCTTTGAAGAGGTAACAGAGAGAGAGTAGACTAGGCTTTAAACTAAATAGGGTGGGGGGGGAGGGAGCGTTCCAGTGGAGTGACATATAGAATGCTGAAGAGAAAAGACAAGGAAGCAGTGCAGGAAAGTGATTTGGGTAAGGATAACCAGGCTGTGTCAGGAAGGGATAGAATGTACAAACAAAAGAGTCTACCAAAAAATAGGGTCCGGGTAAGAAAAAATGGTAAGACAAATAGGGCCATAGTACAAAAAAAGTTAAGATGTGTAAAAATGTTAAAAAGACAAATCTAAAGGCATTGTATCTGAATGCACGAAGCATTCGTAATAAATCAAATCAAATCAAATCAAATCAAATCAACTTTTATTGTCATTGTTAGTGCACAAGAGCAGTACAACGAAATGTAGGCTTGCGGCTCCCGAGAGTGTACATTTGGATTAAGACATTTAAACATTCAACATACATTTGGCTTGTAGTATATTAACATAAATATAACCATAATAAAGTGCATTGGCAGATGTGCAGGCTTTAGAGTTTATTTGTGGAGTTCAGTAGGATGACAGCCCTGGGAAAGAAGCTGTTCCTAAATCTGGTCGTACGGGTGCGAATGCATCTGTAGCGTCTCCCAGATGGCAGATGAATTAATAAGGTAGATGAATTAACAGCGCAAATAGATGAAAACAGATACAATATAATTGCGAGTAGCGAGACATGGCTGCAGGGTGACCAAGGCTGGGAGCTGAATATCCAAGGATATTCGATATTTAGGAAGAACAGGTAAAAAGCAAAAGGAGGTGGAGTGGCGTTGTTAGTAATAAGATGAAATCAGAGTAATAGTGAGAAAGGATATTGGCTCAGAAAATCAAGATGTAGAATCAGTCTGGGTGGAGCTAAGAAGCACCAACGGGCAGAAAACATTGGTGGGAGTTGTATATAGGCCTCCAAACAGTAGTGGTAATGTAGGGGAAGGCATTTGCACCCGTACGACCAGATTTAGGAACAGCTTCTTTCCCAGGGCTGTCATCCTACTGAACTCCACAAATAAACTCTAAAGCCTGCACATCTGCCAATGCACTTTATTATGGTTATGTTTATGTTAATGTATTACAAGCCAAATGTATGTTGAATGTTTAAATGTCTTAATCTAAATGTACACTCTTGGGAGCCGCAAGCCTACATTTCGTTGTACTGCACCTGTGCACTAACAATGACAATAAAAGTTGATTTGATTTGATTTGATTTGATCAAACAGGAAATTACAGATGCATGTAACAAGGGTACTATGGTAATCGTGGGTAACTTTAATTTACATATAGACTGGCCAAAAAAAATTAGTAATAATACTGTGGAGGATGAATTCCTACAGTGTGTACGAGACGTTTTTTTCGACCAGTATGTTGAGGAGCCAACTATGGAACAGGCTATCCTATATTGGGTATTGTGCAATGAGAAGGGGTTAATTAATAATCTTGTTGTGCGGGGTCCTTTAGGGAAGAGTGACCATAATAAGATAGCATTCTTCATTAAGATGGAAAGTTAAGTAGTCCAATCTAAAATTACGGTCTTAAATCTAAACAAAGGAAACTACAAAGGTATGAGGAGTGAGTTGGCTATGATAGATTGGGGAGCTTCATTAAAAGGCATGACAGTGGATAGGCAATGGCTAACATTTAAGGAACAAATGCATGAATTGCAACAGTTATACATTCCTTTCTGGCGCAAAAGCACAAAAGGAAAAGCAACCCAACCATGGCTAACAAAAGAAATTAAGGATAGTATTAGATCCAAAGAGGAGTTGTATAAAAAGTAGGAAGCCTGAGGATTGGGAGCAGTTTCGAATTTAGCAAAAAAGGACCAAGAGAGTGATTAAGAGGGGAAAATCGAGTATGAGAGTAAACTTGCAAGCAACATAAAAGCGGACTGTAAAAGCTTCTACAAGTATGTAAAAAGAAAAAGATTAGCGAAGACAAATGTAGGTCCCTTACAGTCAGAAACGGGAGAATTTATAATGGGGAACAAGGAAATGGCAGAGTAATTAAACAAATTATTTGTTTCTGTCTTCACGGTCGAGGACACAAATAATTTCCCAGAAATGCTAGGGAACCAAGGGTCTAGTGAGAAGGAGGAATTAAAGGAAATGAGTATTAGTAAAAAAAATAGCGCAGGAGAAATTAATGAGACTGAAAGCTAATAAGTCCCCAGGGTCTGATAATCTGCATCCCAGAGTACTAAAAGAGGTAGCCATGGAAATAATGGATGCATTGGTTTCATCTTCCAAAATTCTATAGATTATGGAACAGTTCCTGCAGATTGGCGGGTGGCAAATGTAACCCCACTATGTAAAAAAGGAGGGAGAGAGAAAACAGGTGTAGGGTTCTCAAAATTCCCACATTCCCCAAAGTTAGTAATAAAGGGACCCTGAAGGACAAAGGTATTAATAAGGGTACCCTAAAGAAAATGGCTTCTGGACCTCGTGGCAGAAGCCTGCAAGATTGGAAAGCAGGGCCCTGCAAAAATGGCAGGTCAAATGACATGCCTGGGCCTGTGAGAGCTGAAGCCAGACAATAGATAATACAGAATACGCATTCTTTATTTGAAACAGATCAACTCAGGAAAGACTTAACCTTGAACCCATCAAAACTTTTGCATAAATAATCGGTTACAGTTCGAAGTAGCCACAAAACCAGGAAGACGCCGATTAAACATTATGAATAACAAACAACGAGACAGTAAAGATCATTTAACAAAGAGACAACCGCCCCAAAAGCAGTTAAGGTGAACGACCACAATCACTTTAACGAGCCTGCCAAATTTAGACAAAGAACTAACCCTGATTTGGCGCGCAGATAACAAACTTCCAAAACACTCTGGTCCAGAGATACTCGAAACTCAACGAAGCATCAATGACCACGAGCACTGCGGTAACAAAGGGCCAGGTAAACCATACCTTCAAATCATTACCACTACACAGGTAGCGATCTAGGCCACCGCGACCGAGCTAACACCGAAGTCCGCCAACCGAACCCCAACCCCAACAAAACTTCGACGACCAGACCACCACCAGAAGAACAAAGCCCGAAGTTTTCCATTCTACAAGGTAAAGTACCCAACAAAGACTTTACTCCCTATCTCTAATGGAGAAGAGAGGGTACTTTACTCGGACGACTCCACCACCGTGCACTGAGACCACGTGGCAATGGCAGGCCCCAAAGGACACAAAGAGCGAACCCCAAAACCGCAACTGGCTTCATCGACAGGATTCGACCTGTCCAGAAACCCTCATAGGTGAGCATAATCCCTGGCCCCTCATAGCACAATTTAGTTAGATATTGGGGGTGGGACAAGGGTAGGGTGATTATTATTGTGATTTTTCCCTTGATGTGCCTTATGTTCCCCATTCCTAATTAAGTGTACTCCTGTATGCCTGTAACTATTCCAGTAATTTTCAGTGTTGTAATTTTATTGTGCCTTTAATAAAAATACAGTTTTTTTTGCACCAAACCAGTTGTCTACTCCAATTCTGCATCGCCGCCTGTACCGAAATCCGGTGTCTAGAACCAGGGGTGTGGAAGCAATTCAAACCGCTAAAAACAGTCAGGGGCAGAGCTGACTGCACACACCACCCCCTACAGAAATGGCGACTGCGGCAGGACAACAGCAACAGGGGTGTGATACAGTAGACACTGATTCGGAGGAGCAAACCATGATGGAAGAGAGGATTTCTAATTATGTATTCAGTAAAGTGAATATCACTAAGTAGTGGATCACTAATCTGTTAAAAGCTGGGCGTCTGGTAGACGCTGCAGCTAAATGGACAGAAGGGAATGATCATAGGATATCCATAGAAAAGGCAGTCTGGCTGATGTGCTTCAAGAAACAGATCCAGCTTTTGGACAGGCTCGTTGAAGCACAGGCAGCCGAGATACGGGAGTCAGCCCTGGATGTCCAAGACAGGATTCTAGCAGGGGAGAAGTTACTGGTAGCATTGCAGGCCCTAAACCAGGAAAGGGTACAGTTAATAGGGGAGTATAAGGCCAGGCTGGAACATCTACAGTGCCAGGTGACCGAGGCCAAGAGCAATGAGCTGAGGTTGTGGGAGAAGAATGCCCACCTAGCGAGACAAGTGAGATAGCAGGAGGAGAAAGTAAAAGATATAAAGGCAGCCTATAAGTTAGTGAGCGAGCAGGGGTTCGAAGATGCATATCATGGCCCCTGCAAGGGACAGATAGAGAATCTGAGCCTGGCCCTAAGGAAGGCAAAGGGCATGGTGTGCCTCATAAGCCCGAAGGCAGCCCAGGCGGGTTTTACGGGGAACGAGGGGAGAACGGTTCAGACATCAGTGGTAGTGCCAAGGGACAACCCGGTTGAGAAACAGGAGGTCCCACGACCACCACCCGTAGTGCCAGGTTTTAGCGAGGTCTGGCAGCAAGGTGGGGTGGAGCTAGGGGTAGAAGCGGAGGTGGAACAACCCCCGCAAGAGAGGCTGGAACCGGGGCCGATGTGCCCGGCCCGGCAGCGAAGGTTGGGCCCACCCATTCGTGACGGGGAAGAGGGACCCCTCCAAAACCAGTTCGTAGTTCCCTACAGCACCCAACAGCTTAGAGCTATTGTAAGCCACATGCCAAAGCTCACAGAAAAAGGGGACCCCTCGGCCCACTTCAGGGAAGTGGAACAGGCGGCCAGCATCAACGAGTGCAATGATGCCGAACAGGCCAAGATGCTGCTGTTCTCCCTGGAGGGTAAGCTCCTCCAGTCCCTTTCTGAACAGTGTAAGAAGGGACAGTGCGAGTATGGGGAATTCAACGAGGAAGTTCTCGAGGCCATCGGGATGAAAGAGGGAAGTCCTTTCTCCCGAGTGGAGAAGACAGTGCAGATCGCAGGAGAAACCCCACAGGCTTTCGCAGACAGGTTGTGGCCGGTGTATAGGAGTGCCTGTACTGGGGCACCTAACCGGGCGTACCTGGACCTGGGCCAGCTGGCCCACTGGCTCCGTTGCCTGGTGGCAAACAGCTTGCCACAGGTCAGGGCCAAGGCAGAAGTCTGGTTTGACCCCAAGAATCCCCTGACTACCGAACTCACGGTGATCAGACAGTTGACCCTAGCCTACAGGAATGGTAGGGGAACCGATGCACACCCACCTAAGGGGAAGGTGCATGAAGTAAAACCCGGCCAGTGTAGGAAGGAGTGGCATCAGGAAGGGAATAACCCTTCCAGCACGAAGCTTAATTGTTACGGGTGTGGGAAGGATGGACACTGGAATGCAAAACCCTTGGAAGGATAACAAGGGAAAGAATTCCTCAGCTCCAGCCCAAAAGACAGAGTTAGGGATCCCTCCCGCCACAGTCGAGTCATTTTTGGATGCGATGAGGACCCTATTGACTGGCCCTGGGAGGGTAGCAGCCAGTACCAGTGCTCTGACCCCATCAGCCCCATCCAACCCACAGCCCTGACCAGAGCCAGCGCAGCCTGTTTACCTGTGTTCCCTGCAGTGCGACTTATGGAAGAGACCCCTCGTTGAGATGGAGGTAGAAAAGGTAAAGTGGAACTATCTGTTGGATACAGGGGCATCATGCACCGTGATCCATTCAGCTAACCCCACTACCTCGCCTCTATCTAGTGGGGTCCCATACAGTCTGTCAGGATTCACTGGTAAAGAACAGGCTGGCTCATTTTCCATCCCACTGTCCATTCGTTTGGGAACACTCTGCTCTAAGTGAACCTGTATCCTGATGAAGTGGGAAGTGGAGGGTGGAAAGGGGATCCTAGGAGCCCACTTTATTGTAGGCCACGGGATCCTGCTGGATTTAAGGAATCATTGCCTATGGGGGGCAAGTACAGGAAAGGAAGGCAGAATAGTAGTCATCCCAGGGAAAGAGGGGAAGGGGACCCTGTGCACCATGAAGTCTAAAGAGGGTTATAACCTCGAGCTCATGGTCAGTAATACCCCAAAGGAGTTCCAGGCATTTGTGCGAGCCCACCTAGCCACATTTGCCACACACAAGCACGATTGTGGGAGGGTCAGGAAGGGAGGAAAAAGAGTGGGAGAGCAATAGTGGTAGGGGATTCTATCGCAAGGGGAATAGATAGGCGTTTCTGTGGCCATAGACGTGACTCCAGGATGGTTTGTTGCCTCCCTGGTGCCAGGGTCAAGGATGTCACTGAACGGCTGCAGGGCATTCTGAAGGGGGAGGGTGAACAGTCAGAGGGTGTGGTTCACATTGGGACCAACGACATGGGTAGGAAGAGGGATGAGGTCCTGCAGCAAGAATTTAGGGAGCTAGGTAGCAGATTAAAGAGCAGGCCCTCAAAGGTTGTAATCTCTGGATTACTCCCGGTGCCACGTGCTAGTGAGTATAGGAATAGGAGGATAGAGCAGATGTATGCGTGGCTAAAGAGTTGGTGCAGGAGGGAGGGCTTTAGTTTCCTGGATCACTGGGTCTGTTTCTGGGGAAGGTGGGACTTGTACAAGTCGGACGGGTTGCACCTGAACCAGAACGGGACGAATATCCTTGCGGGGAGGTTTGCTAGCACTGTTGGGGGGGGTTTAAACTAACTTGGCAGGGGGATGGGATACAGAGTGGAGCTATAATAGGGGGTGATGTACAGCCAAATATAGAGGAAAAAACAAGTCAGCTTGGAAGGCAGAGCAAATATGTAATGGCACAAGGGAGTAGGGCAAGGCTGGATGGCATTTATTTTAATGCAAGGAATCTTGCGAATAAGGTGGATGAACTGAAGGTGTTGATGAACACATGGGAGTATGATATTGTTGCTATCACGGAGACATGGTTGAGGGAGGGGCAAGATTGGCAGCTCAATATTCCGGGGTACAGAATCTTCAGGCGAGACAGAGGGGGAGGTAAAAGAGAAGGGGGCGTCGCAATATTAATTAAGGAGTCAATTACTGCTGTAAGGAGGGATGATATATTAACAGGTTCCTCTAATGAGGCCATATGGGTAGAACTTAAAAGCAAAAAGGGGGCAAGCACTTTGCTGGGAGTGTACTAGAGGCCCCCAAACAGTCAGGGGGGGTATAGAGGAACAGATATGCAGGCAAATCTCAGCGGAATGTGCAAATAATAGGGTAATAATAGTGGGGGATTTCAACTTCCCCAATATTAACTGGGATAGTCAGAGTGTGAAAGGCGTAGAGGGTGCAGAATTCTTAAAGTGCATCCAGGAGAGCTTTTTGAGCCAGCATGTAGAAAGTCCTACAAGAGAGGGGGCGGTACTGGACCTAATTCTAGGGAATGTGGCCGGGCAAGTGGTAGAAGTGTTGATAGGTGAGCACTTTGGTGACAGTGACCATAATTCGGTTAGATTTAAGGTAGTCATGGAAAAGGACAGAGATGGACCGGAAATAAAGGTTCTAAATTGGGGGAAGGCCGATTTTAATATGATAAGACAGGATCTGGCCAAAGTGGACTGGGATCAGCTACTTGTAGGAAAATCCACATCGGAGCAATGGGAGTCTTTCAGAAAGGAAATTGAGAGAGTACAATGGCAACATGTTCCCGTAAAGGTCAAGGGTGGGACCAAAAAGCCCAGGGAACCTTGGATGTCAAGGGATATACAAGAATGGATTAGGAAAAAAAGGAGGGCTTTTGGCAGATACAAAGGACTAAAGACAGAGGAAGCCCCAGAGGAGTATAAAAAGTGCAGGGGGATACTTAAAAAAGAAATTAGGAGAGCGAGGAGGGGGCATGAAATAACACTGGCGAGCGAAATAAAGGAAAATCCTAAGGTGTTTTATAAGTATATTAAGGGCAAGAGGATAACTAGGGAAAGAGTAGGGCCCATTAGGGACCAAAGTGGCCATCTGTGTGTGGAGCCAGAAGATGTAGGTGGGGTTTTAAATGAATTTTTTGCATCTGTGTTCACTATGGAGAAGGACGATGTAGACATAAAAGTCGGGCAGGGGGACTGTGATATACTTGAACATATTAGCATCCAGAGGGAGGAGGTACTGGTGGTTTTAGCAGGCTTAAAAGTGGATAAATCCCCAGGCCCGGACGAGATGCATCCCAGGCTGCTGAGTGAGGCAAAGGAGGAGAATGCAGGGGCTCTGACACAAATTTTCAGAACCTCTCTGGCCACAGGGGATGTGCCAGAGGACTGGAGAACAGCTAACGTAGTATCATTATTCAAGAAGGGTAGCAGGGATAAACCAAGGAATTAAAGGCCAGTGAGCCTAACATTAGTGGTAGGGAAATTATTGGAAAAAATTCTGAGGGACAGAATTAGTCTCCACTTGGAGAGGCAACGATTAATCAGGGATAGTCAGCATGGCTTTGTCAAGGGAAGATCATGTCTGACTAATTTGATTGAATTTTTCGAGGGGGTGACTAGGTGTGCGGATGAGGGTAGTGCAGTGGATGTGGTATACATGGATTTCAGTAAGGCTTTCGATAAAGTCTCGCATAGGGAACTGGTCAAGAAGGTAAGAGCCCATAGGATCCCGGGTGCCTTGGCACATTGGATCCAAAACTGGCTTAGTGGCAGAAGGCAGAGGGTGATGGTCAAAGGTTGTTTTTGTGACTGGAAGCCTGTGTCCAGTGGGGTACCGCAGGGATCGGTGCTGGGTCCCTTGCTGTTTGTGGTCTACATTAATGATTTGGATGTGAATGTAAAAGGTATGATCAGTAAGTTCGCAGATGACACGAAAATTGTTGGGGTGGTAAATAGCGAGGAGGGTAGCCTCAGTCTGCAGGATGATATAGATGGGTTGGTCAGATGGTCGGAACAGCGGCAAATGCAATTTAACCTTGAAAAGTGTGAGGTGATGCATTTTGGAGGGACTAACAAGACAAGGGAATACACAATGAATGGTAAGACCCTAGGTAAGACAGAGGATCAGAGGGACCTTGGTGTGCATGTACATAGATCCCTGAAGGCAGCAGAACAGGTGGATAAGGTGGTTAAAAAGGCATATGGGATACTTGCCTTCATTGGACGAGGCATAGAATATAAGAGCAGGGAGGTTATGATGGAGCTGTACAAAATGCTGGTTAGGCCACAGCTGGAATATTGTGTGCAGTTCTGGTCGCCACACTATAGGAAGGATGTGATTGCTTTGGAGAGGGTGCAGAGGAGATTCACCAGTATGTTACCTGGGCTGGAGCGCTTCAGCTATGAAGAAAGACTGGACAGGCTGGGGTTGTTTTCCTTGGAGCAGAGAAGGCTGAGGGGGTACCTGATTGAGGTGTACAAAATTATGAGGGGCATAGATAGGGTAGGTAGAAACAAACTTTTTCCCTTTGTAGAGGGGTCAATAACAAGGGGGCATAGATTCAAGGTAAGGGGCAGGAGGTTTAGAGGGGATTTGAGGAAGAGCTTTTTCACCCAGAGGGTGGTTGGAATCTGGAACTCACTGCCTGAAAGGGTGGTAGAGGCAGGAACCCTCACAACATTCAAGAAGCATTTGAAATGCCATAGCATACAAGGCTATGGACCAAATGCTGGAAAATGGGATTAGATTAGACAGGGCCTGATGGCCGGCGCGGACGCGATGGGCCAAAGGGCCTCTTTCCGTGCTGTATAACTCTATGACTCTATGACTCAAAAGGTTCGTGGTCAGCGGAGACAGGAACCCCATGGCCCGACCACAAAAGCTATATAACTTCCCCAGGGGAGAGGAGCCAGGCATGGAAGCAGCCATGTTCTCCTTAGTACAGCAGGGGGTCCTGAGATCGATTTCCACCCACATAAACTCTCCACTCTGGCTGGTTAGAAAGCCGGACAACTCCTGGAGGGCCACGGTGGACTATCGGGTGCTCAACAGTAACATCCCAACCTGTGCACCCACAGTAGCAGCAGTTGCCGACCTGATAGGAAGTATCCCAGCATCCGCGACCTCTTTCATGGTGCTGGATATTTCCAACAGGTTTTGGTCCATTCCTTTAAGGAGAGAGGGCCAGTACATGTTTGCCTTTACTTTTAAAGGGCAACATACACCTGGAACTGTTTGCCTCAGGGATTCAACAATAGCCCTAGCATTTTCCATCAATGCATGGCAAACAGTTTAAAGGGCTTCAG
Organism: Somniosus microcephalus; assembly: GCF_052327205.1. Taxonomy (NCBI): domain Eukaryota; kingdom Metazoa; phylum Chordata; class Chondrichthyes; order Squaliformes; family Somniosidae; genus Somniosus; species Somniosus microcephalus. The sequence goes on along the minus strand of NC_140993.1, from coordinate 185,893,397 downwards.
CCAGCCCAGGCAGCTGGTACAGTATGTGGATGACCTGCTCCTATTCACTGATTCGAGTGAGGAACATGGCCCACTACTAGCCGAAATGCTGGAGTTGCTCAGGCAGGAAGTGTTTAAAGTGAACCCAAAGACACCGCAGATCGGCCAGCAGGCGGTGAAATTCCTGACCCTGACCGTACGCGCTGGGGAAAGGGCCATAGATAAAGCTAGAAAGGAAGCAGCACAAGGGTTACCAGTCCCCAACACAGTCACGGGAGTGCAATCTTTTCTAGGGCTAACCGGGTACTGCAGAGATTTTATTGAGGACTCTGCAGCCACAGCAGCCCCTCTGCTCTGGCTCCTACATAAGGGAGTGGAGTGGGTTTGGGATGAGGGTTGCCAGGCAGCATTTGTCAGGCTCAAGGAAGATCTGCAGACCGCACCAGCTCTAGGGGCCATAGATGGGGGGAAAGATTTCTTCCTGGAGGTAGCAGCCAGCGGGGACAGCCTGAGTGCTGTGCTGCTCCAAGAGCGGCATGGCAGGCTGAGGCCGGTGGTCTACTCCTCCAGAATACTCACGGATGTGGAGAAGAGCTACTCCAATTGTGAGAGGCACCTCTTGGCCACACATTGGGCTGTGAAAAGATGGCTGATCTTTACAGGCACCTCTCCCGTCACCCTCCTCACCCATCACACGCCCACCCAGATGCTCCTGGACGGGAGAATCAAGGATGGGACAGTGAGCAGTGCCTGCATTGCTCGCTGGACCCTGCTTCTCTCACAGATGGATCTAAAGGTGAAAGGTCTCTGCGAGCCAAAGCTCGCAGCCAACCTGGTATATCCTGGAACAGCCCACTGGTGTTCCATAGAAGGGGTTTGGGAAGTGGGCATAGGTTTGCGGGCCGGGATACACCCCACAGGCCGCAAAATCTATGTGGATCCAGCACGGTATCTTCTGGTGGTGAGCGACTCACAGGGTGTGGAGTTTATGACCCAACGGCAAACATTGCCCTGGCAATTAAGCTCCCCAGCATCATGAGTGCCCAGCAGGCTGAACTGTCCGCGGTAGTGTACGTCATTACACACCCCAATATCTCCCCCACCCCATACACGATTTGCTCAGACAGTATGTTCACGTGCAATTCGTGTATGGAGTACCTGGCCATGTGGTCCCGCCGCAGATATACCTCCGCTGACGGGAGAACGCTCACGATGAAACCCCAGCTGGAGAAAATCTTAGCAGCAGTGGGGGAGGAAGGGGAGTTTTCCATCCATAAGGGGAAAGCCCATTCCTCCACAGAACCCTGTAGTCCGGGCAACCAGCAGGCCGACGTACTAGCTAAGGAGGGTGCCCGCACAGGCACTTTTTGGACCCATATGGGTCCAGTCCTATAGCAGCAGTCAGTGTTAGGAATGGGATACAAGGGAGTGCAGGGGTAGCTTTAGCCCTGGATCTTAAGATGGTCCAAACCCAAGACCCCGTCCTCAAGGCAGTCCTCAGTGCAGTGACTGAGGGAAAAGAGGTAGAGGGCCCTTACGGCACAGCAGCCCTCTCTGTGAAAGAAGGCATGCTGTTTAGGGGAGAACAATGGGTGGTACCACAGCAGCACTGGAGGGAATTCCTTCAACTGGCCCATGGGGGTCCAGGAGCAGGGCATCCTGGGCCTGAGACCACCTGGCAGTGGGTGGAACAGGCGGGATGGTGGCCAGGACACAGGGAAGATGTCCGCGAGTTCTGCGCCAGCTCTCTGGTGTGCGCTGCTAACAACCCTGACCCCAACAAAAGGAAGGTACCTATGGAACACATCAGCAGGGTAGAGGGACCATGGCAGTCGATCCAGGTCGACTACATCTGGCCCCTACCCACCGCCCAGGGAGGCTATAAGTACTGCCTAGTCCTGGTAGATGTGTTCACAAAATGGGTAGAAGCCTTCCCCTGCAGAACGGCCACAGCTCTGGGTACAGCCAGGATCCTGGTCAGGGAGGTGTTCTCGCAATGGGGGCTCCCACAGTATGTGGAGTCTGACCAAGGGAGTCACATTACCAGGCAGGTCATGCAGAATACCCTTATGGTGCTCAGCATTGAGGGGAAGTGGCATGTTGCACACAACCCACAGTCCTCAGGGATTGTGGAGAGGATGAACAGGACCTTGAAGGAAAGGCTTAGGAAAGTGACGGTGGACTCACCTAGAAAATGGGCAGAGGTCCTACCATTGGTCCTGATGGGGATCCGACCCAGCCAGTCAAAAAGCACGGGGTACTCCCCGCACGAGCTGATAACTGGCCGAGTTATGCGGACCCCCACCCATGTACTAGCCCCAGTGCTCACGGAAGGTCAGCTCAGAGAGGTAAACCGGGACAGGTTCACCAGGAACCTCTTTGAGCACCTTAAACAGGTTCATGAGCAGGCGGCTGGGAACATGGGAAGGCAGCATCGGAGTAACCAATTGCTGTTAGAACCCCGAAAACACCACGAGTGGGAGATAGGGGATTAAGTTATGGTGAGGAATTTTGCTCGGGTAGGAAGTCTAGAACTGTTATACATGGGGCCCTACAGCATTGTAGACAAGGCAAGCCCCATGGTATACGCCATAAAGATGCCTTGGCGCATCAAATGTTTCCATATTAATCAATGTAAATTGTTTAAGCCTGAGAAAAGAGAACAGCCAGTGGGGGCAAGGTCTGAAGATAGAAATCCTCAGCCTGCAGCAGGAGAAAACACACAGACTGCACAGGCAGGTGCAGTGGCCTGTTTTAAGGGAGGGGCCATCCCACCCATCGTTTTGGACACTCCCCCACTCCTCTGGGATTTAGATGAGGTGGGATGTGAGGGCGAGGACTCTCAGCATGCAGCATCAGGCTGCGTTGAGTTGCCTGCCCCGAGCACAGGTTCAGGAGAGGTAAAGCCTGAGGATGAAAATCCCCAGCCAGCAGCAGTGGAGAGGCCACAGACCGCATCGGAGGGGGCAGTGGCTCGTGTTAAAGAACCACCAGCCAGAAAAACCCCACCAACCAAAGTCCCTAGAAGATCCCCACGAACGCCACGGCCAAGGAAACCGTGGTCACCGGCTCTCCAGTTTAAACGGGCAGCCGCTAAGGTCAGGGATCGGTCTGAGGACAGAGGTTCCCAGCCAGCAGCCGCAGGCTGCGAGGGACCAAAGGAACAGGACAGAGCATCCACACCAAAGGGTGCAGTGTAGGGGGGCAGCTTTTTGGGGGTTTATGGTAATTTACCTTCCTTTACCTGGTTTACAGTAATTCACCTGGTCAGGCAGCCTTTTGCTACTATACTCAGACCAATCCCAAACAGCGGTTTTGAATTGCTAAACCCACCCTTCCAGTTCAGACTGGAGGACTTATAATTAATGATACATTAAAACGGACAACTGGTCTGGATGTGAGAAAATCAACTTTTATTAATCTAAAGAAAACTGCACCACACGATTTTAGTAATCACTGTACAATTGCTTAAAAGGAGGAAGACAGATGGCAAAATGAGGGATAAATGGCTACAATGTTAATTAAACAATCTTAGCAATTCCCTTAAATTACCAACCCCCTTTAACTCCTTAATAGATTGCCTTGCTGAAGAGTCAGAAACCTGCTCACCTGTGGTCCGAGGAAAAAAAAAGAGAGAGATAGCTTCTCAGGTGCTATCTTTATATCCTGCTCCTGCTGTTTGGCGCTGAAAGGTTCAGTGTGCAAATTTGCGCCGAAAAGTTTGAATACACAAGAGAAAGGCCATGATTGGCTGACTCAAACGGGCTTGGAGTTGTTTGAATGTGTCTTCGTTCTGGGGCCGAATTGTTCCTGCCCACATCCGGAGTGTCTGGGCTAACAAAAGGGAGTAATGGATGATTCAAAAACCCATTCATTCTAAACTGTTCCCTATCAAAGTCCTTTCCATAGCTTCGGTGTGCCTCATTGTGTGTAAGGGGCTTTGAATGGGTTGGATTACTAGGTAAACAGAAGCCCTTTGTCCTGCGGTCAGTCTCAAGTGGTTTAATCCCTTATGTCAACAGCCTGCAGTTTTTTGTAAACAAACATTGCCTCTGTAGGGAAGGGAATCTCCCTGGTTTTGATTGACAGAATCTGACTGCCACTGCTTGATCCTCCCACTTTCACAGACATCTATGAGCTGCGAGCTGCTTTTCCAAGCCCCATTTTCCTTGCCATGCTATTCTGACAGCCATTTTTAAACCCCTTTGAAATTATCAAACTCCAGGGGACAATTTTATTAATAAAATGTACTGTCTTAAAGTGTGCGAATTTTTCCACGAAGTTATTCAATTCCTGTGATGTCCACGCGCTGCAATGCAGCCTTTTGTGGTTCTGGGCACGTGTTAAATCATTGTCCAACCCAGAGGCAATTTAAAGTCACGCACAGTCTCCGTCCACGATGTAGATTAATACCTCCAGTATCTTCGGGGCTGAGGGGATTTTTTGCGAACCCCTACATTCCGCCCTTTGGATACTTCCAACATGCTTGTAGTATCCACAAGAAAAAGTGAGCAAAATTTTCTGACCCCCGACAAACAACCATCCCCTGTATTTACCTAATAGCTACCTACCACTGATCCCCCGATCCGTCTATTCCCCTCAAATTTGAGAAAAAACCGTGGTACGGTAGGCATCTACAGATACATCAATTTACAATAAGGGTCTCATACCACTGCATCACTCGTTACATTACAACATATTACAAAATGTTGCAATCTTGGTTATACAATGTAATCACAATGATGCCAAGCACGGAGAGGGTCCTACGCCTCTGCTCAGCTTGGAGTTGTCACAAAATGATCCCACGTATGGAGAGGGTCCTACGCCTCTGCTCAGCTTGGAGCTGTAACAAAATACAAAAAAAAATCTGGTTTAACAACATGCTTAAATAAACCCCGACCATCACATGCCAATGATGGGTCACGAAATTCGAGTGGGTAATTGCTCCTCCCACCCGGGCAGTAAATGTTCCTTCCACCCCCCTTGAATGGTCTTAAACCTTTTAAAAAACAGAAGAATGGATTTTATGGAACAGTCTGCTCCACCAGCCCCAAGCCGTTCCCTTGTCCCTTTGTGGAGATGGGGTACCCCTCCTGTTTCATAGAACGAGACCGGAGAGTATGGGATCGCGACTCCCAGTCCCTCCACCTCCAGTCTTCCCGCGACTGGCTGGAGAGAATGATGGGTGCCAGTGTGGTGGCTCTCCCTGGCCCCACACTCAAACTTGGATCCCAGATCCGGCCACCCACTCATCCTCCCCAGCCACACTTACACTCTAACTTTTCCCATGGACCCCGGGTGAGTTCCTCCCTTCCCTGAATGCACCCACATGACTCTTGGGTCTCCCCCTCCCCTTTACAATCTTTCCCAGGCCATCACCACCCACTCCCGGGGAACGCATCCCTATCTGACAAGGCGCTCGCGCTTCCCCACCATGACTCCTCAATAGCGAGGTCTCCCGCAAGTGAAATTCGGTCAGGATAGTGCTGGGTTGGGGGCTGTGCTCCAACCAGCTGGGGCCATCTCTTCCACGTAGGAGGAGTAGGCAAGTTCCTCCGGACCCTGTCCGGTTTCTCCCAAAGGTCGCTGCGGGGTCTCCTCTTGGATTTGTCCAGTGGCGAGGTGATCCCCAACCTTCTGTATCACCATATCTTCATTCGATGCCCAGCTCGGGCTGGGCGACCAGAGTTGCTTCTTCGTCCACTCTCCTGCAAAAACTTAAAAGGACATGCAGCCAGGCCTTTCACTGGCCTGCTGCCTTAGGTGGAGACATGGTTGGGTCCCTCGACCTCGGACAAAAATAAAAGCATTTGGGCTCACTTATAACCTTAAACTTTAAAAACTACTAGTTATATCAAAACTTACAATTCACCTTAAAAGCACGCTATATTCAAAATGATAATCAAACCAAAGCTATAATACAAATGCCGCCTGTCTCCGGACGGCCCGGCTAATCACTGGCAATGTCGCAGATTACTGCTGCCTGGAGCGAAGCTGGACTGACTCCTGCTTCAGGTCCCTTGCAGCTTATGGCTGCTGATTGGGGACCCCTGTGTTCTTTTCCCTCCCGGGCTCAGGAGATTGCTCTCTGTGGCAGGTACTCTGGTGACCACGTTTCTTGGGCTTGCGGACCCGCTGAGACCTTCTGAGGGGCGTCTCTGTGGGGGAAACTTTGGCTGGTGGACCCTGAGCTTGGGTCACAGCCCTAGCTGGCTGGGAACCTTCTCCCCCTAATGCAAACAGCCTGGACTGTTTAATATACATGGCAGCCTGCCGGTACTCCGGGTTTGCTGCCTTTTCCCTACCCAATCCTGTACTGGGGGCAGGTATTCCCTCACCACCCGCTGCTGATGGCTGAAAATCTTCCTCTCCAGGTCCAAAACCTGGTACCAGCACTTTCCCTATGTCCACTGCAAGAGGGATTGCTATCCCTGCCTTCCCAGGGTCCCACATCATGGGGGGACCATTCTAGAAGCGGGCTGTGAAGCTTGTTCCTTTAAACAGGCGACTGCGCCTGTGCGAATCTCCTCCCCGGAGACCCCCGGCAGAGGCTGTGAAGCCTCTGTCTTCAAACAGGCAGCTGCACCTGCGCAAATCTCCTCCTCGGAGTCCCGCGGCAGAGGCTGTGAAACCTCCGTATCCAAACAGGCGGCTGCGCCTGCGTGAGAAAACTGAGAAAGAGCCGCTGTGGTCCTGCAGGCAACTGCGCCTGCATGAACAATCTCTTCACAGGGCTGGGGAACTGCTACACTAGCACAGGCAACCATGCCTGCGTGTTCGGTTTCCTTGAAAAAGTTAGGAAGAACAGCTGGGTCTTCCAAGCAGGCTACTGCGCCTGCGCGTATAGATTGGGAAGCGGGGACCTTTAAATGGCCGGCTGACCTGCGCGTGTGGCCTCACAGTGAACAGGAGCCGCTGGGGGTTCCAAGTTCGCGACTGCGCCTGCGCGAACCCGGTGTTGGGAAACCTCTCCCCTCAGGCGCAGACTGCGCCTGCACGGGAAAGCTGAAAAGGAGCCGCTGGGGGTACGGGCTGGGGAACCGCACCTGTGCGAGCAGTCTCTGTGAATTCTAATCTCAGGTTGCTGTTCCTCTGTTTCTCAGCCACATAACTTTTTCAAATTTAAACTTTGGCCAAAACTTAGGTCCCACTGGGGAAGGGAAGTGTCCCAATTTGTGGGCTGGACAACTTTTCCCTGGAAACGAGCCACAGCGTCTGTCTTTACAGCCTGTGAACTTGAACTTGTCTGGTCAGATTTATACAATTTTCCTGATTTTCCCTGTGTCCCAGCCCTGCCTGTAATTGCTGCCATTGGCCCGGACTCATATGGGCCCCAGAATGTGCCTGCACGTGAACCCTCCTTGGCCAGCCTATCGGCCAGTCATTGTGGGGAGGCAGAGGTGGGCGAGGGGGCTGCAGCACCACTGATGGCTGCTACCTTTCCCTGATTGGCCCTGAGGAAAGATTTTATCGACTCCAGGATGGACTCGACTGTAGCGGGATGGGTTTCGGTCTCTGCCTTCTGAGTTGGGGCTGCGGGGGTCCTGGCTTTATCATCTCTCCCAGGCTTTTTACAATCCCTGCGCCAGAGGCCACCCTCCCCACACCTGTAAAATGTGACCTTGTTCTGGGAGAGACGGCTCCCCTCCTGGCGCCACTCTTTCTTATATTGAGCCCCAGGTTTAACCTTGTGGACTTTACCCTTTTGCTGGGGGGTCTCACTATTCCTCCCGTTCCTATATGCTACCGTGAGCTGCCAGATTACAGTCTCTTCGGTTACTAGGGGGTCTTGGTGGTCAAACCAAGTATCAGCTTTTGCTTTTATCTGGGGCTGGCATTTGAACACCAGGCAACGAAGCCATTGGGTCCGCTGCTGCTGGTTCAGTTGTGCCCTATTTTGTCCCCCTGTACACGCGCTGTTGTAGACTGGCCACAGCCTGTCTGCAAATGCCTGAGGGGTCTCCCCTTCCTTCTGCAGGGTTTTCCCTACGCGATCGAACGGATTGCCGTCGTTCGCACCCATGGCTTCCAGTATTTCCTTCTTTAGGTCCTCAAAACCCTTCTGCCCTCTCTTAGCCTCATCTGAAAGGGTCTGATAGAGCATACTATCTACAGAGAAAAGCAACATTTTGGCTTTCTCTTCCTCATCACAGCCGTTAACACCGGCTGCCTGTTCTACTTGTTGGAAGTGCATTGAGGGGTCTCCCTTTTCAGAGAGCATGGGAATATGTTTCATCAGGCCTCTGAGCTGTTGGGTATCATAAGGTACCAGATAGGTATGCCGAACAGCCCCTGGGTTATTATCGCTCACGGGCAGACCGTACCTCTGTTGTCGGAGGGGGTACACTGGTCCTGGTCCCTGCCTGCCTAGCGGGACCTGCTGGCATTCTCCTACCACCCCATTGCCCACCCCTTCTTGCTGCCAGAGCTCCTCAAAACCCGGAGCTGTGGGCTGCTGCCTTGGGATCTCTAATTCCCTAGCCAGCCTTTCCCTGGGTGTTGCCTGTGGGGCGGTGTTATTTGGGCTGCGGGTAAAATCCGGCTGACCTGCCTTCAAGCCGATCAGGTAAATCATTCCCCTTGCACCTTTTAAAGCCATGTTAAGGCTTTCTATCTCTGCCTACAGGGGCCATGATCTGCTTCACTAAACCTTTGGTCGCAGGCCAGCTTATAAACTGCTGTAACTTCTGAGATGAGGCGGACATTCTCTTCCCGCAGTCTCATCTCGCTATCTCTGGCCTCAGTGGCTTCCTGCACTAGGCGCTCGATCTCAGCCTGGCATTTTTCCAACTCTGACTCCTGATTCTTGGCCTCTGTCACCTGCTCCTGCTTCCTCATCTCACCGTTCTTAACCCAGCCACCTATGCTATAATAGGTCAGCTTACACGCTGTCGCTAACATCTGCAGGGCTACCCACAGACTGAAAACAAGAGAAATAATTTAATAGGACAAAGTCAGCATGGTTTTATTAAGGGGAAGTCATGTTTGACAAATTTGCTGGAGTTCTTTGAGGAAGTAACATATAGGGTGGATAAGGGGGAACCAGCGGACGTAGTGTACTTAGACTTCCAAAAGGCATTTGACAAGGTGCCACACAAAAGATTATTGCTTAAGATAAAAAATCACGGGATTGGGGGTAATATTCTGGTATGGATAGAGGATTGGCTATCTAACAGAAGGCAGAGAGTTGGGATAAATGGTTCATTCCCAGACTGGCAATCAGTAACTAGTGGTGTTCTGCAGGGGTCAGTGCTGGGTCCCCAACTCTTCACAATCTATATTAATGATTTGGAGGAGGGGACCTAGTGTAACATATCAAAGTTTGCAGATGATACTAAGATGGGAGGGAAAGTAGTGAGTGAGGAGGACATAAAAAACCTGCAAGGGGACATAGACAGGCTAAGTAAGTGGGCAGAGATTTGGCAGATGGAATACAATACTGGAAAGTGTGAGGTTATGCACTTTGGCAGGAAAAATCATAGAGCAAGTTATTATCTTAATGGCAAGAAACTGGAAAGTACTGAAGTACAAAGGGATCTGGGGGTCCTGGTGCACGAAACTCAAAAGGTTAGTATGCAGGTGCAGCAAGTGATTAAGAAGGCCAATGGAATGTTGGCTTTCATTGCTAGGGGGATAGAATATAAAAATAGGGAGGTATTGCTTCAGTTGTACAAGGTATTGGTGAGACCGCACCTGGAATACTGCATACAGTTTTGGTGTCCATACTTAAGAAAAGACATACTTGCTCTCGAGTCAGTACAAAGAAGGTTCGCTCAGTTAATCCCGGGGATGAGGGGATGGACATATGAGGAGAGGTTGAGTAGATTGGGACTCTACTCATTGGAGTTCAGAAGAATGAGAGGCGATCTTATTGAAACATATAAGATTGTGAAGGGGTTGGATCGGGTGGATGCGGGGAGGATGTTCCCGATGATGGGTGAAACTAGAACTAGGGGGCATAGTCTTAGAATAAGGGGCTGCTCTTTCAAAACTGAGATGAGGAGGAACTACTTCACTCCAAGGGTGGTAGGTCCATGGAATATGCTGCCCCAAAAAGCTGTAGAAGCTACATCATTACATAAATTTAAAACAGAAATAGACAGTTTCCTAGAAGTAAAGGGAATTAAGGGTTACGGGGAGCGGGCTGGAATTTGGACATGGGTCTAGGTTCAGATCGGTCATGGCCCTGTCGGTAGCGGAGCGGGCCCAGGGGCCGTGTAGCCTGATCATGCTCCTATTTCGTGTGTCTAATTCTGTTAGATTCAGGAGATGGTTCTGTGATAGTAGATTGGCGGTTAGGATCAGATCAGCCATGATCTTATTGAATGGCGGAGCAGGCTCGAGGGGCTAATTGGCCTACTCCTGCTCCTATTTCTTATGTTCTTATGTTCTTATGTAAACAAGAGCCGATGCTTTCTCCAGGTCCAGACCACTCATCATATCAAGAACTGCCTCCAGTCCAGCCGCGGTCGCCAATTTGTAGGGGGGCATCTTTTTCGGGGTTTATGGTAATTTACCTTCCTTTACCTGGTTTACGGTAATTCAGCTGGTCAGGCAGCCTTCTGCTACTACACTCTGACCAATCCCAAACAGTGGTTTCAAATCGCTAAACCCACACTTCCAGGTCTGACTGGAGGACTTATAATTAATGATATATTAAAATGGACAACTGGTCTGGATGTGAGAAAATCACTTTTATTAAACTAAAGAAAACTACACCGCACGATTTTAGTAATCACTGTACAATTGCTTAAATGGGGGAAGACAGATGGCAACATGAGGGATAAATGGCTACAATGTTAATTAAACAATCTTAGCAATTCCCTTAATTTACCACTCCCCTTTTAACTCCTTACTAGATTGCCTTGCTGAGGAGTCAGAAACCTGCTCGCCTGTGGTCCGAGGGAAAAAAAAGAGAGAGATAGCTTCTCAGGACCTATCTTTATATCCTGCGAGCTCCTGCTGTTTGGCGCTGAAAGGGTCTGTGTGCAAATTCGCGCCGAAAAGTTTGAATACACAAGAGAAAGGCCATGATTGGCTGACTCAAATGGGGTTGGAGTGGTTTGAATGTGTCTTCGTTCTGGGGCTGAAATGTTCCCGCCCACATCTGGAGTGTCTGGGCTAACAAAGTGAGTAATGGGTGATTCAAAAACCCATTCATTCTAAACTGTTCCCTATCAAAGTCCTTTCCGTAGTTTCAGTGTGTCTCATTGTGTGTAAGGGGCTTTGAATGGGTTGGATTACTAGGTAAACAGAAGCCCTTTGTCCTGTGGTCAGTCTCAAGTGGTTTAATCCCTTATGTCAACAGCCTGCAGTTTCTTGTAAACAAACATTGCCTCTGTAGGGAAGGGAAACCTCCTGGTTCTAATTAACGGAATCTGACTGCCACTGCTTGATCCTCCCACTTTCACAGACATCTACGAGCTGCGAGCTGCTTTTCCAAGCCCCATTTTCCTTGCCATGCTATTCTGACGGCCATTTTTAAACGCCTTTGAAATTACCAAACTCCAGGGAACAATTTTATTAATAAAATGTACTGTCTTCAAGTGTGCAAATTTTTCCATGAAGTTCCTCAATTCCGGTGTTGTCCACGTGCCGCAATGCAGCCTTTTGCGGTTCTGGGCCCGTTTTAAATCATTCTCCAACCCAGAGGCAATTTAAAGTCACGCACAGTCTCCATCCACGATGTAGATAAATACCTCCAGTATCTTTGGGGCTGAGGGGATTTTTTGCGAACCCCTACATAGTGTGTTGCAGCCCGAACAGGGATTAGGCTGGCCGCCCGGAGACAGGTGGTGGATGTACATAGTTTCTGTAATGTAATTTTAGTCATTGTTAAGTTTGGGTTTTAGTTTAAGTTTATATGAGGTGATTGGTAGTTTAAGTGTTATTGTTAAAGAGTGTTTGTATTGAGTCGAGGTCGCAAGACTCGACTATGCTTTACCCAAGCCAGAGAATCTTCTTGGGACCTGGCTATATGCTCTTGTGTCTCTTTACAGAAGGGATTTTGAAATGAAGGGGAGCATACTCCTACTCGCACTGATCCGAATGTGCACTGGGAAGCGAGGTGATGTGGAGGACTCCCACATTTATGGGTGCTCAGGAGAGGTTGTGACTGTGACTGCCGGGGGCGGCGAATGAGGTGTGGAGGTGCTCGCCACCTATTCCCATGAGGGAAGATGGCCAGGGTGGCTGGGATCTAACTCCACCCGGTACTCCAGCCAGACCAGGTTCACCTACGGGGAGGCCTCCCTTCCCTGCCCCAGCATACAGGTTGTGGCCTCACGGGTCGGGGTCACTGAGGGGAAATGCGTGTGCCTGACCTGCAGTGGACAGATTCCCCTGGGAAGGTGGTGGTGGCTCAGGAAGTTGAGCACAGACATGGGGGACCGTACAGCTGACTAGGTATGACTGGGGAACGACACCTACCAGACGGTCACAGGGACCCAAGGGGGGACTAGAGAGTGCTGGCATAAGTGGTGGGAGTCAGAACAGGGAATTTATGTCTGCATGTGGGGGTCGTAAAGGGCCTGCCCCACAGGCATATCCATCATCTCTGCATCATGGCAGGATAAGGGGGAGGGGGTGGAATGGGATTCCCACCTACACACTTGCATATTCCCATGTTACCCAGCCCTAGTCAAAGCCACTGAACTCGTGGCACACACCCGAAATCCCCTGCCCATGACTCAGGCGGCAAGGACACACAGAGAGGGGTGACCTGCCACCACCAAGGGACCAGGGAATGGGCTGGTACTGGTGCCGATGGAACATGTACTGTACCAGGGGGTACACTGCGTGGTAGCTTCCGTGATCCTGAACCTCACTGAGGTACACTTACTGATTGAAGACCCAAAGAGACAGAACAGCTATACCAGGCCCTGTTAAAAGAAATGTTTAGGAAATTCTACGAGTTTGATTTTGCCAATGTAGACAAAACTGAACTGTATACTACACACCATGAGTATTTTGGTAGTGCGCGGAGGCAAAGAAGGTGAGCCTGGAATTATGTTTTCACAGCATTTAAAGCAGGATCCTCAGTTATCAAGAGCCTGGATGACATAGAATTGCAGACACAGATAAACGGTTTAAAAACACAATTGTGAAAAATCCTAATGGATGAAAATACAGTAGTAGGCTCAGAGTTCCACGAGGAACAGGCTATGACAGTCCATTTAAAAGAGATCATTGCTGAGCTGGAAAGACACGCCAAAACTGTAAATGCCCTCATAAGAGAGGACAGGAATGCTTCAGATCAGGCCGCACAGAACAAGGTGTGCGTACTGTATGGGGCGTGGTTGCTGGGCGAGGGCCGCAGTAACCTGGAGGATTTAAAGCAGGGTTAGTCCCCTCCTGGATCAGCAACAAGCACCTTGCAACTCTCCATCCATTTGAGAATGCATTGAGCCCGTTTCAACTCCGGCTAACTTCTGAGGCCTACCCTGTCCCAGTAGATTGTGGATGTTCTAAACACACTATCATGGGGATAGTAGTGAGGATGCCGCTCATGGGTGGGACAGCCCGACCCGCACCGGTATACAGGGTAGCGAACATTGGAGTCATTCAAGGGGGTGCACACATCCGTTTCACAGCGGTCCCACCTTATGTCATAAAGTGGGAGCACGCTATGACAGGTACTGACCTCTCAGGGTGCCGGAGCCGGGGAGCACACAGAATACTGTGTCCCCAGCACTTGAACGCCTATTTGAAACCACAGTGAGGGTTTAAAGCTGCTGGCGCAAAACCTATAAACTTTACCATGGAGGTGATGGCACAAGGCCATGTTCCCCCACAGGTAGCATATATAGGAGGTGGGACATATTGTGTCACCACAGGTGCACCCCACTACCAGCATGGACAGCATAGCTGGTGTCCAGTAAGTTACAGCAGTTTCTGCTTTAAACCCGAGGCAGAAGTTGAAGTGGCCCAGGAACGAATTGTCCCCATTCCTGAACACTCTACTGTTCACCTCACTGTAAAAGAGAATTTTACCAACCTGCAAAAATATGTAGCACATTTCGGCTATGAAATCCCCCCTCTACCAGAACACCTTACCCAGATACTAAAAGCAGTAGTCGTCTCACAGAAACATTTCTACACGTTGGAGCAGAACACAGTAGAGATAGGGGCCAAGAGATTGGATATTGTAGTTCCACCCTGGTGGGGCATTTTTGAAAATATAGAGGTCCCTTCATGGATTAGAATGCCTTCCCACATCCTCGTGATTTGCCAGCTGGGAATAGTATTGTATCTGTTGTGCACTCAGCGCAAGGGAAAAGGCAAAATACTAGAATTCCGAAACCAAAGGACTTGGAAGGAGCATTATTTTAAGGTAGAAGGTGATACACCTGTTTGAATCTTTAATTTTCTTTTTTTGAATAAAGATGGTTGTTTTCTTGCGTTTTGTTATTTTCAATAAAGATGTGTGTGTACCAAGTTGTGCAGGGCTGTTCGACCTCCTCCATGCTTGGATGTGTGTAAATAATTGTATTTTGCCTACATATGCTTATGTACACTACATTTTCAGAGAATGGGAAATGCATATGTCATGGGATTTTAGATAGGTAATTACAGGGAAGATTGGCTGTGGAGGGTCGGAATTTTGCTCACTGTCGTAAGTATGACACTTAAAGTGAGTTTTGGTATCAACAGGGGGGAGTGTAGGGTTCTCAAAATTCGCACGTTTCCCAAAGTTAGTAGTAAAGGGACCCTGAAGGACAAAGGTATTAATAAGGGTACCCTAAAGAAAATGACTTCTGGACCTCATGGCAGAAGCCTGCAAGATGGGAAAGCAGGGCCCTGCAAAAACGGCAGGTCAAATGACATGCCTGGGCCTTTGAGAGCTGAAGCCAGACAATAGATAATGCAGAATACACATTCTTCATTTTGAAACAGATCAACTCAGGAAAGACTTATTCTTGAACCCATCAAACCTTTTGCATAAATAATCAGTTACAGTTCGAAGTAGCCACCAAGCCAGGAAGACGCCGAATAAACATTATGAATAACAAACACCGAGACATTAAAGATTATTTAACAAAGAGACAACTGCCCCAAAAGCATTTAAAGTGAACGAACACAATCACTTTAACGAGCCCACCAAAATTAGACACGGAACTTACCCTGATTTGGTGCGCAGATAACGAACCTCCAAAACAGTATAATTGTAGGCCCACCGGTAACCGAAAAGACTCAGGACACACGGGGCAGCAAGCGGGCAGGTGAGGTGAGGCAAACGGCAAGGCTGATAAGCAGAGAAGGGCAGCGTGGACAAGCGTTGGGGACGAGCAGGCACACACTCTGGTCCAGAGATACTCGAAACTCAATGAAGCAGAAATGACCACGAGCACCATGGTAACAAAGGGCAGGGTAAACCATACCTTCAGATCATTACCACTACACAGGTAGTGATCTAGGCCACCACGACCGAGCTAACACCGAAGACCACCAACCGAAACCCAACCACAACAAAACTTCGACGACCAGACCACCACGAGAAGAACAAAACCCAAAGTTGTCCACTCTACAAGGTAAAGTACCCAACAAAACTTTACTCCCTATCTCTAACGGAGAAGAGAAGGTACTTTACTCGGACGACTCCACCACCGCGCCCTGAGACCACATGGTGATGGCAGGCCCCAAAGGACACAAAGAGCGAACCCCAAAACTGCAACCGGCTTAATCGACAGGATTCGAACTGTCCAGAAATCCTCATTGGTGAGCATAATCCCTGGCTCCTCATAGCAAAATTTAGTTAGATATTGGGGGTGGGACAAGGGTAGGGGAATTATTAATGTGATTTTTCTCTCGATGCGCCGTGTGTTTCCCATTCCTAATTAAGTGTACTCCTGTATGCCTGTAACTATTCCAGTAATTTTCAGTGTTGTAATTTTATTGTGCCTTTAGTAAAAATACAGTTTTCTTGCACCAAACCAGTTGTCTACTCCAATTCTGTATTGCCACCTGTACCTAAGTCCGGTGTCTAGAACCAGGGGTGTGGGAGCGATTCGAACTGCTCAAAATAGTCAGGGGCAGAGCTGACTGCACACACCACCCCCTACACAGGGAACTACAAATTGGTTAGCCTAACATCAGTAGTAGAGAAAATGCTAGAGTCTATTATAAAGGATGTGAGAACAGAACACTCAGAAAATATCAACAGGATTAGACAAAGTCAACATGGATTTATGAAAGGGAAATCATGCTCGACAAGCCTACTGGAGTTTTTTGAGGATGTAACTGGTAGAATAGGTAAGGGAGAACCAGTGGTTGTGGTATATTTGGATTTTCAGAAGGCCTTTGATAAAGTCCCACATAAGAGGTTAGTGTGCAAAATTAAAGCACATGGGATTGGGGGTAATATACTGGCATGGATTGAAAATTGGTTAACTGGCAGGAAACAGAGAGTAGGAATAAATGGGTCTTTTTTGGGGTGGCAGGCGGTGACTAGTGGGTTACCGCATGGATCAGTGCTTGGGCCCCAACTATTCACAATATATATCAATGATTTGGATGAGGGAACCAAATGTAATATTTCCAAGTTTGCTGACTACATGAAACTAGATGGGCTTGTGAGTTGTGAGGAGAATGCAAAGAGGCCTCAAGGTGATTTAGACAAGTTGAGAGTGTGGGCAAATACATGCAGATGCAGTATAACATTGATAAATGTGAAGTTATCCACTTCGGTAGGAAAGACAGAAAGGCAGAGTATTATTTAAATGGTGATAGATTGGGAAATGTTGATGTACAAAGGGACCTGGGTGTCCCTGAACATCAGTCACTGAAAGCAAGCATGAAGGTGCAGCAAGCAGTTAGGAAGGCAAATGGTATGTTGGCCTTCATTGCAAGAGGATTTGAGTACAGGAGCAAGGGTGTCTTACTACAGTTATACAGGGTCTTGGTGAGATAACACCTGGAGTATTGTGTGCAGTTTTGTTCTCCTTACCTGAGAAAGAATATACTTGCCATAGAGGGAGTGCAGCAAAGGTTCACCAGACTGATTGCTAATATGGCAGGACTGTCGTATGAGGAGAGATTGGTTTGGCTAGGCCTGCATTCACTAGAGTTTAGAAGAAGGAGAAGGGGTCTCATTGAAACGTATAAAATTCTGACAGGGCTAGACAGACTGGATGCAGGGAGGATGTTTCCCCCGGCTGGGGGCATCTAGAACGAGGGGTCACAGTCTTAGGATACAGGGTAGGACATTTAAGACTGAGATGAGGAGAAATTTCCTCACTCAGAGGTTGGTGAACTTGTAGAATTCTCTACCACAGAAGGCTGTGGTGGCCAAGTCACTGAATATATTTAAGAAGGAAATAGATATATTTCTAGACACAAAAGACATCAAGAGAGAGCGGGAATATGGTACTGAGATAGAGAATCAGCCATCATCATATTGAATGGTGGAGCAGGCTCGAAGGGCCGAATGGTCTACCCCTGCTCCAATTTTTCTATGTTCCATGTTTCGATGTGAGGAGGAGGTTGGCGCTCCTGGTGCTGGTGCTGCTGTTGTGGCTGGTTGTGGTGCGGCCATGGCTGCTCTTCCTCTGAATCTGATGACCAGGATGAGAGGATATAAATGGTTCCCATACTGTTGCTATAGATTTCAGTTGAGGCAAGATGTTTGCAAGCGCACAGTCAAAGTGGCCTGAGATTATTCCAATCAGGTCACACTGCAGATGACTGTCAGCTTAAACAGTCACAAGGTCAGTAGATTTGCAAAATCTTATCCCAAACCTCCAACAACAAAGTTGTTGCATTTAAATGTCAGCCATGGTGCAGTAGCACTTTTAAGCAGCTGCAGCAATTGACAACAAATCATGTTCTCGAGAAATGCGACTCATTGCAGCTGATGTGTTTCTCGGAAGACAGGAAACAGGAGCCAAAAGCACCAAAATCAGAATCACATATTTAAATAGGATTAGCAAGGCAGTTAACAGGCTGTTAACTGCTTTAACTGCCTGTCATGCCATTTGGTGTCGGGTCAGTTCAGGAGCAGTTGATCCGACACTTACGAAATTAGCATGGGGGCGGGTTGGAGGCGGGTTCGCAGCCAACTGGCAATTTTTCCGATTTTCGCTGCTGACCTACCTCCAAACCAGCCCTCTGAGGTCCATTAAAATCGAGGCCCCTAGGGTTTTTAATGCTGTCTGTTTCTGCAGGCTACCAGAATATGCATCACTGCCTGGGATGCAAAACGGTCACTTCAGCTGTATTATTCTTTAGAAGCATTTCTTAACATCTTTCTGCTTAGGTGTCATTCTGTTCAACTTGTTTGACATTTCAGTTGATTATAAAGGGACACCTGGGAGATATCTTTGCATGTCCTGTAAAGTGGCATCACAGTTGAGTAATGAACGACTGAAATAGGCAACTCTGTAAAGTGGAGGACACCGTTTGTGTCTTACCATCTGTGTATTATTCATCTGTCTTCGACGCGAGTGTCCTCAACTCCATCCCACAGCATGATACCCGCCACCATCTCAGCACAACCCCAGCCCAGCATGAGGTTGAAAAGGCCATCTGACAACGGAAGAACAACAAGGCCTCAGGAGCAGATGGAATCCCCACCGAGGCACTAAAGCATGGTGGAGAAGCACTACTGGTGCAAATTCATGAACTCATTTCTTTTATCTGGAAGGAGGAGAGCATGCCAGGGGATCTCAGAGATGCCATAATGGTGACCATCTTCAAGAAAGGTGACAAGTCCGATTGCGGTAATTACAGAGGAGTTTCCCTGCTGTCTGCCACAGGGAAAGTCATCGCAAGGATCCTCCTCAATCGCCTTCTCCCAGTGGCCGAAGAGCTCCTCCCAGAGTCGCAATGCAGATTCCGCCCACTAAGGGGCACAATGGACATGATCTTCACCACACATCAATTACAAGAGAAATGCACGAAACAGCACCAACTGCTGTACATGGCCTTCTTTGATCTCACAAAGGCCTTCGACACTGTCAACCATGAGGGATTATGGAGTGTCCTCCTCAAACTCAGCTGTCCTCAAAAGTTTGTCACCATCCTCCGCCTGCTTCACGATGACATGCAAGCCGTGATCCTGACAAACGGTTCCACCACAGACCCAATTCAAATACAAACTGGGGTCAAACAAGGCTGTGTCATCGCACCAACACTCTTCTTGATCTTCCTTGCTGCAATGCTCCATCTCACCCTCAGTAAGCTCCCCACTGGAGTGGAGCTAATTTACAGAACAAATGGGAAACTGTTCAATCTCCATTGCCTCCAGTCCAGATCCAAGGTCATCCCATCCTCTGTCGTTGAAGTACAATATGCAGGCGACACTTGCGTCTGCGCGCTCACTTGGAGTTTGAACTCCAAACCATCGTCAACACCTTCACCAAAGCGTACGAGAGCATTGTCCTTACACTAAACATCCGTAGGACAAAGGTCCTCTACCAATCTGCGCCCGCCACACAGTACTGCCACCCCCTGATTAACAAAATCCACGACATGGCCTTGGACAACGTGGACCACTTTCCATACCTCGGGAGCCTACTGTCAAAAAGGGCAGACTTCGACAACGAAGTCCAACACTGCCTTCAGTGTGCCAGTGCAGCATTCAGTTGCCTGAGGAAGAGCGTGTTTGAAGACCAGGACCTCAAACCCAGCACTAAGCTCATGGTCTACAGAGCAGCAGTGATACCTGCCCTGCTGTATGCCTCAGAGACATGGACCATGTACAGCAGGCACTTCAAAGCACTGGAGAGGCACCACCAACGCTGCCTCCACAAGATCCTGCAAATCCATTGGCAGGATAGGCGCACCAACGTCAGTGTTCTTGCTCAGGCCAACATCCCCAGCATCGAAGCTTTGACCATGCTCAATCAGCCCCGATGGATGGGTCACATTGCCCGCATGCCCGATACGAGACTCCCAAAACAAGCGCTCTATTCGGAGCACCAGCACGGCAAGAGAGCCCCAGGTGGGCAGAGGAAACGCTTCAAGGACACCCTCAAAGCCTCCTTGAAAAAGTGCAACATCCCCATCGACACCTGGGAATCCCTGGCCCAAGACCGCACAAAGTGGAGGAGAAGCATCCGGGAAAGAGCCAAAAACCTCGAGTCCCTTCGCCAGGAGCAAGTGGAAGCCAAGCGCAGGCAGCACAAGGAGCGCACATCAACCCAAGCACCCCACCCACCCGCCCCTTCAACCACCGTCTGCCCCACTTGTGATAGAGACTGTAGGTCCTGCATTGGACTCATCAGTCACCTGCGAACTCATTTTTAATGTGGAAGCAAGTCATCCTCGGTCTGAGGGAGTGCCTAAGAAGAAGAAGATTATTCATCCATTATTCAGTGCTAGTTCACTGCCATCAATAAGTAATGTAACACTTCTAATAAGTACTGTTTACTAACCATTATGTAGATACTATAATAACTTACTATTCTAATAACTGTAAGGATAACCGTAGCTGTTGTAAGGACAGCGGGGGTTTGATTGACAGCTGGTTGACAGCTGATATCATATCCGGGGGCGGGATCCGATGCCATCTTGGCCATGCTTTCAGACAGTACTGGGAGACACAGGAGCAGGACTGAATAAAATGGTTCTCCTCAACAACTGCTTGTGAGACTCGTAATTACATTACTAAGATAACATTACAATAGCTAGTTTTATTGCCAGAGAACTTAACAGCACTTTCCTGTTTTAGTTTTGTTAGTACCTCTTTTTCACAGAGAAACTTATTCAAAATGAACTTGACTATGTTGTAAAGTTGAAGAACAAGGTATGTAATGGACAAGGTCATTGGTTTCTCTTTGAGTTGTTGATAGGTTTCCTAGAGTAGGGCTATAGTTTTCTTGCCTGTTCTCATTGAATAGATCTCAAGTTTCACTGATCTGTTTTCTCAACACCCATAAACCCTGCTCTATTCTGAGCTTAAATAGGCAATTTGCTTAGAGCTTTGTATTTTTTTGTGATACAGTTTTTAAAAGGTATAGGACATTTAACAACATTATTGTAAAGAGCACTCAGTAAAATAAGTAGACAGTGCTGCTAATACTTGGTAGCAGAACTTTTGCATAAGGCGTGGATGAGGTGGAATGTATCAGGAATTCTTCTTCCTTGCTGTAATATTGCCTCAATTTACTAAAACTCTTAGGAGGAAAAATTCGGTTGCTTTGTGCCTCCCATTAGCGCCCTGAGGGACGCTGTAGTGCCGCGATATTTAATGGGAGCGCCCCAAGAGGGAGGGGGAGCGCTTCCAGTAGTACCCCGGCGAAGTTAGCGCCTCCTTTTTCCCCCTTAGAAATTAACAATACTGGATTTGATAAAACACTACTTTAGTTGTATTAACTAATGGACACTATTGTTTCAATATTGTTTCAGGAGGGAATTAAATAGTTACTTGAAAAAGAGGTATAATAAAGGTTATGTGGAGTGAGCAGGAGAGTGAGATTAGACTGGGTGACTCATGGAAAAACACCAGTGCAGACTTGATGGACTGAATGACATGTTTCTGTACTGTAATATTCTATGAACTGAACCTTATTTCTTTATTGATTTGGAAATATAGCCACATATTATAGTTAATGTATATGTGATAAAGGAGATTGTATTAAAATTATCAGTATATTCTTGCCAGCAAAATTCTTGTCATGATTAGAGACTGTTTAATTCGATGTGATAATTGCTAGCGTCACTTTCTACTCTAGCTAATTTATACAATAATACTTAAACTATTTCCTTTTAAGTGAAAGAACAAAATCTGCTTCAATGCATTTTTTTAACTTCAAGGGAAAGATTTATTATGTTGGGCAAATTGTCGTAAAATCATAGGCAGGTAATGTATGCTGAAATGTCCTGTCAGACAATTTGTCTTATAAATCAGCATTTAATATACTCTCAGGCTTTAACTTTGCTAATGTGGGCCATTAAAGGATGATTAACCATGGAAACATGAAACAAAAAGGGTAAAACTACTAAAGTTCACAATCAGTTGACATTTTTTAAGAGAAACATCTTACACTCTACAGAGATTATATATTGTATAAAAGGGGGAAAAAATCCCACGTGCGTTAAATCAACCTTTCCTGCAGAAGAAAACTTTATTGTACAGTTATGTGTAGTTTCTGCTAACACCTTACTCGTTTGGAATGCTACAAGTTCTGATTCCAAATCAACTCAATTTAGAAAATTTGCTGTACTTAATATTTGTAGCTTTGTAATTTACACATATTTTTGATTTACATTATATTCGTCTAGTAGCCTCTAAATGTGGCATGAGAACTTCTTTGGATGCTATGTGTAGCAACCTTGTAAATATGGTGGTGGACAATTAAACAACGAACGGGAGGAGAAGGCTCCATGAACATCCTCATCCTCAATAATGGTGGAGCCCAGCACACGAGTGCAAAAGACAAGTCTGAAGTGTTTGCAATCATCTTCAGCCAGAAGTGCCAAGTGGATGAGGTCCCCAAAAGTACAGAAGCCAATCTTCAGCCAATTCGATTCACTCCACATGATACCAAGAAACGGCTGAGCGCACTGGATACAGCAAAGGCTATGGGCCCTGACAACATCCCAGCTGTCGGGCTGAAGATTTGTGCTCCAGAAGGGCCGCGCCTCTAGCCAAGCTGTTCCAGTACAGCTGCAAAACTGGCATCTGCCCGACAATGTGGAAAACTGCCCAGGTATGTCCTGTTCACAAAAAGCAGGACAAATCTAATCCGGCCAATTACTGCCCCATCAGCCTACTCTCAATCATTAGCAACGTGATGGAAGGTATCGTTGACAATGCTATCAAGCAGCACTTACTCACCAATAACCTGCTCACTGATGCTCAGTTTGGGTTCCACCAGGACCACGTGACTCCAGACCTCATTGCAGCCTTGGTCTAAACATGGACAAAAGAGTTGAATTCCAGAGGTAAGGTGAGAGTGACTGCACTTGACATCAAGGCAGCATTTGACTGAGTGTGGCATCAAGGAGCTCCAGTAAAATTGAAGTCAATGGGAATCGGGGGGAAATTCTCCATTGGTTGGAGTCATACCTAACACAATGGAAGATGGTTGTGGTGGTTGGAGGTCAATCATCTCAGCCGCAGGACATTGCTGCAGGAGTTCCTCAGGGCAGTGTCCTAGGCCCAACCATCTTAAGCTGCTTCATCAATGACATTTCCTCCATCATAAGATCAGAAGTGGGGATGTTCGTTGATGATTACACAGTGTTCAGTTCCATTTGCAACTCCTCAGATAATGAAGCAGTCCATGCCCGCATGCAACAAAACCTGGATGACATTCAGGCTTGGGCTGATGAGTGGCAAGTAACTTTCACGCCACACAAGTGCCAGGCAATGACTATCTCCAACAAGTGAGAGTCTAACCACCACCCCTTAACAGTCAGTGGGATTTCCATCATCGAATCCCCCACCATCAAAATCTTGGGGGTCACCAGAAACGTATCTGGACCAGCCACATAAATACTGTGGCATTAAGAGCAGGTCAGAGGCTGGGTATTCTGTGGCGATTGTCTCACCTCCTGACTCCCCAAAACATTTCCACCATCTACAAGTCTCAAGTCAGAAGTGTGATGGAATACTCTCCACTTGCCTGGATGAGTGCAGCTCCAACAACACTCAAGAAGCTTGACACCATCCAGGACAAAGCACCCCGCTTGTTTGGCACCCCATCCACCACCTTAAACATTCACTCCCTCCACCACCGGCATACCATGGCTGCAGTGTGTACCATCTACAAAATGCACTGCAGCAACTCACCAAGGCTTCTTTGGCAGCACCTCCCAAACCCGCAACCTCTACCACCTAGA
This sequence comes from Somniosus microcephalus, assembly GCF_052327205.1. Classification (NCBI taxonomy): domain Eukaryota; kingdom Metazoa; phylum Chordata; class Chondrichthyes; order Squaliformes; family Somniosidae; genus Somniosus; species Somniosus microcephalus. Next base: position 185,869,634 of record NC_140993.1, on the reverse strand, counting down.
AGGACAATGGCAGCAGGCACATGGGAATACCATCACCTGCAAGTTCCCCTCCCAGTCACACACCATCCTGACTAGGAAATATATTGCCATTCCTTCATTGTCGTTTGGTCAAAATCCTGGATCTCCCTCCCTAACAGCACTGTGGGAGTACTTTCACTACCTGGACTGCAGCGTTTCAAGAAGGCAGCTTACCATCACCTTTTCAAGCGCAATTAGGGATGGGCAATAAATGCTGGCCTTGACAGCAACACCCACATCCCAGGAACAAATTTTAAAAAGTGAATGAAGATGCATTTATGATTTTGACAGAGAAATTTTAAGAAATATGTTGATAATGTTGTTAAATGTAACCCTTCATAGTTATTTGTGCAAAGAGTAAAAATTAAGTGATTACTTTTATATTAATTATATTAATATTAATTATTTGATAGGCTAAGAATATGGTTTTGTTTATTTATCTTTACAGAAGCTTTCCTTCAGTGATATTTTGGAAGCAATTTATATTGCTGACTGCACGGGTAGTTTCACTGGGTTCTTGCTGCACTGCCCAGAATACTGTGAAGAGTCTAATCAGACTTCTAAGAGTATCCGTCCCTCATTACCAGGGCAGATGATTTAAATTCTATGTAAATATATTTGAACTGCTCCAGGGAAAAATTGAGGTAGTGAACTTGTCAGATATTAAGAGACTGGTGCCATCAAATTGTCTGCCTTTTTAGTTTTTTCAAACAAAATTGAAATTCAAAATCATATTAAAAAGCCAGTCAAAAATAATTGATTCACTCTCTAGTTTTCTTTTGGAATATGATTAGTTTTCTAATTTGCAGTTTTGTTGTTGACATTCGCCCAACGGACACAATGGCCCGGATTTTGCAATCGGCGGCATAATTAAGGATTACGCTGCCAGCATCTGAACCTGTTACAAGGCCCCAAACAAAAAGTTGCTGTCAGACGCTGCAGAGTTGAGCACAGCATAGTGGCCCACGTGTGTAAGCGTACCTGGGATCATGTGGGGTGGTGCTCCAATCAGGAAACAGAAGGTCTCTCATTCTCCCCCCATTAGATAATATGGTATTTTCTAGGGAGAATATAACAGCTAATGTTGATAAAAGTTTTTATGCATTTTGTACCATGAAAGGTCACCTGAAGGTAAAGTGAGGGGAGTAAAAGTGTATTTTTTATTTTTTTTAAATTTGCAAACCTGTCAATTTCCCAAACAGTCTCTAACTCTACCCAATGTGGATTTACATTCTGTTTCATATATATTTAAACAAAAAAGCATCAGATGTAGATTTTTTATTGGCGGACATCCCCTTACGCTGTGCAAGCAGGCTGTTGCGCCTGTTTGCATCAGCTGTAAAATTTTTACGTGTAATTGCTGGACAGTTGGTGGGCAATTAGCCCAACTCTACGCCAGCAAGTAGGATTTCAATGTCAAAGCGATATTGTGAGAGTATGCCATCATACCGACCACAAATTCTGCCCCAATAGCTTCTTTCTATTAGTTGCTTCTTTTGGGAACCATAAAAAAAGCAAATTACAAAAAGTGTAAAAGGCAGCTTTCCTTTCTTTGTTAGAGCCAATAAATAAGATATTTTATATTAGAGGTATGGTATCTGATTTAGAGAAAATGTACAGTTCAATGCATCATTTTTGTGTGGTATTATCTTCCTCTTTTAAAGGTGTAAAAGAGAATATATAATGACATCAATTCTAATTTCAACTGTAAAGAATGCAAGTGTGGATATCTACTGTGATAATGAGGTAAGTGACAAGAAAATAGGTACAGAAATAAATATAGAATTTAGCTTTTTAAATGCTCGAACATACACCATTCAAAATGTTGCATGATAGAGCATTTAACATAATAATAAAGGTTTGACCATGCAAGGAATAATTAGAAATAAATTTTGGTTATCTCATTTACAAGAATAAGAATACAAAGAAGCATGAGGAATGGATAGATATTGCTGACTGTTCAATAATAAAAATTAAAGGAAACCCTTGTGGTAGAATTTAGGAGTAGAATTTAATCTTTCTCTCTCCCTCTCTCCCCCTGTCTCTCTCTCTGCCTCCCTGTCTCTCTCTCTCTTTCCATACTAATAGTTAATTGATAGTAAGAAATATAAAAGTAAGCAGCCTTTATTTTCAATTGTAAGCAGCTTTTATTTTCAATTGTAGCAACTAACATAAGTCCTTGTCCAATGCATTTGCTTACCTGAATGTCGTGGTCTCTCAGGACTTTTGTGTAGATATACTTTCTACATTCTACCAACCTGCCCTTGAAGAATATATTTTTAAGTGATTCTTAGCAAGTTCATCTGTCCAGGATTTGCAAAAAATGAAATTGATATAACTTTAGTTACTATTACAAATTCTAGTGCAAACTAATTTATAATGGAAGATGAAATGGAGGTGCAGAAAGCTCAAAGTGTCATACATCATTATCTTTCTGATAATTAGAAACAAAACCAATGAGCTTCTACATCAAACAGCCTTTCATCTATTAATTTAGCTAAATCAGTGCTGGGTTTGATAATTTCAGTAGGATTATATGGCTAATATACTGGATCAAAAGTCACCGAATGTGCGAAGAACCTGTGGATTGAATTTTTCACTTGTATCACAAGAAAGGAGAATGGGATTGTCGTATGAACATAGGATAAGAAGGGGCTGAAAAGGCCATCAAGCCTATCAAGCCCGCTCCATCCAGACACGTGCAGCTATTCACACCATCAATCCACTACCCAGCTATGTAATCTCTTGGGAGAGGGAAAAAAAACAATGGTCAATCCAGGAGAAATTCTGGGAAATTCTCCACCAAATCCCCAAGTCAATCAAGCAAAGCTCCAGGAGAATGAGATAGCCCATAATTCCTCACAATGGCAAATAACTTTTAACCCAGCTTGTAACTAGAAACGGCCTCTTCTTTCAAGAGCCTGTCATGTTACCATTTAAATGATTATAGTGATGTCATATCCACAGGTCATCTGTTCCAGGTGGCAATACTTCTCAGTAAAAGGAAATACTTCCTAGCTCTTTGCCTACTTATTTTATATGCATGTCTTCTAGTCCTACTATCCCTATCTATTCCATAGAATAGCTGGTAGAGTATAGTGTCCTTCTGAGGAAGGTGGAAAGAAAGCCTTTGAGCTTTGGTGACAGATATATTGGTGACAATTGTTCCAGGCAGGGTCTGAAAGATGTCAGCAATGTGGAAGGTGAGCATTATGGTTATTTTCACTGATACTGGGAGTGTGTGAATTGCATGAGCAGTATACACAATTCCGCATGCAGGCCATATAGCTTTTGCTTATTAAACTTAGTATTTGAAAACAGTGTATGTCACTCCAATCAATAAAACTAATACATCTGGAAATCCTGAGTGATGACTCTCTCCCATTAATGCTTTGTATGTGTGATTTTCATTTATCTAGTGTATTATCGAACCAATGCAATCCATAAGGTCATGCAGTACAGTATAAAAAACATTTTTTACTTACTATTACTGATGACTAAGTTGACATGATGTCAGGGCTGGAATGAAAGATTAGGTTCAAAGGATCTGTGAGGTGATTGTAAGTTGTTTTAGTTTTAATGTAGACTTAAAGCTATAGAACTCTATGGCCTAGAAATTCAGTATAGCCACTTTTGGGGCGGTAAAGTCGGGCGGCCGCTAAAGTTTGCGCCCGGCGCAAAGTCGAGCCCCCTTCGACGATATTCAGTCGCATCGCCCTAAGAGGTTGCTGCTGCGCTAAAACAGGCGATGCACGGCTATCATTAGGCGCTAAGCCGGCGGGCCGGGGCGAAACCCCGGAAGTCGGGCGCAGGGCAGGTGCGACGAGCTGCTGATTGACGGCAGACACTCTGCCCCCGGTCAGCTCTTAAAGGGGGAGGGTGCATTTGTGTTTCTGAAAGGCCGACATTAGTTTGTTATGTGGTACGGGCAGTCCTCCTCCTCCTCCTCCTCCTCCTCCTCCTCTTCCTCCTCCTCCTCCTCCTCCTCCTAAACCAGAAGATCCATCTCCCACAAAGAAGGAGTGTTGCAACACGGCTGCCGTTTCGACTGCAGGAGGAGTGCCCTTTAATTTGCGCCCCCCGCGCCCCGCATCGGCTGAGCACCGTTCCACTCAACAGTCGCTAGGGGCGCCAGGCGCACAATGGGGCGGCGCGACTCAAGTTCCGGATTGGGGCGCACAAAGGGCGTTGCACGAGGAAATGACGTCATGATCTGCGCGCGCAGCTGAGCACGCGCAAAGACTTTGCGCCGGCGCTAAATCTCTACTGAAGTTGGGGCGAGGCGCAGATCACGCAGCGCCCGGGCGCTAGCCGCCTAGCGCTCGACATCTACTCCTCCTAAGGCGCTAACGGCTGGCGCAACCAACTGAATTTCTAGCCCTATAACTTTTCATATATTTTTTTCAAATTCCAAAGCACTCCATAATGAGTCCTCAAACCAATTTGTTGAATGTTGAAGCTGTAATATAATCGAAGGTTTGATACTGCCCAGCAGTGAGTAAATTTCAATGACATTCCGCACTTGATGCATTGTAGAATTTGTCTATTTTCACCACACTGCATCTTTCCCCAACCTGCAAAAGTTTCATTAAAATCTATTTCTTTGTCTCCCAGCCCTTCTTCTAACTCCTGTTTTACCTCCATTACCCGAGAAGCAACTTGGAATATTTTGCCATATTAAAGGCACTATATAAGTGCGAGCTTTTTTTTCCAAACCTAACTGATCAAATCACAAGAGCTTGCCATCACTCTCTAATGGCACAGAGCAATACACTCTGATGTGCATTCCAAGGTGACAACACACCCAAGGGTTGAGATCAAATAATAAAACAATCTGGAGGTTTGAAAAGGAAAAACTTAACACAGTTACGAAGATTCAAGATTTTGGTAATCCTAACTTTAATGGGGTGAGACTGAGGCTGATGACAGTAAACTGGTCAAAACTATCATTGGGTAAAACAACAGATGAACAGGTGGAGGGGTTCAAAAAAGAATTTAACTTAATACAGGACCACATCTCACACCTTGCACACACTGCCAGCTATTCATCCATGACAGGCACATCACTCAAACACAAAACACCACACTCACTGACACACTTCCCTCTCTTTTGCAGGACAACTTGGTACATAACTGGAGACAACTGGAGCTAACCGGCGGGGAACAGGCACGCTGCATGTCCTTACCCCAATGGAGGAGATGGTGATTGCCTTCATTGCAGTGGCCATCGCTTAATTCATGGCCAGCAGCAGAGCTGAAACCATCGAAGATGTCGGTATCCTCATACCTAATCCTCCTTCTCCCAGCCCACTTTCCCTTCAAGACTCATCTTCTGGTTTACAAGCTGCAGATGGTGTAAGCATGCACCTTTTGCTTTCCCCCCCTCCCTGCACAACAACCCTACACTTGTGCCTTTCTCACTTCAGATACCCAGGAAGCGCAACCTGGCTAGGCAGTGGTGGAACAGTAAGAGGTGAAAGAGCAGGAAGACAGTACTTAAGGAAGTGGCCCTAGAAATAGTAGATGCATTGCTGGTCATCTTCCAAAATTCTATAGACTTAGGGTAGCTAATGCAACCTCACTATTTATAAAAGGTGGTAGAGAGAAAATGGAGATTTATAGATCGGTAAGCCTGACATCGGTAGTGGGGAAAATGCTAGAGTCCATTATAAAAAATGTAATAGCAGAGCACTTGGAAAACAGGGACAGGATTGGACAAAGTCAACATGGATTTACAAAAGGTAAATCATGCTTGACTAATCTACTGTAAATTTTTGAGGATGTGACTGGTAGAATAGATAAGGGAGAACCAGTGGATGTGGTGTATTTGGACTTTCAGAAGGCTTTCGATAAGGTCCCGCATAAGAGATTAGCATGCAAAGCTAAAGCACATGGGATTGGGGGTAAGGTACTGACTTGGATAGAAAACTGGTTGGCAGACAGGAAGCAAAGAGTTGGAATAAACGGGTCTTTTTCCGAGTGGCAGGCAGTGACTAGTGGGGTACCGCAGGGATCAGTGCTAAGAGCCCAGCTATTCACAATATATATTAATGATCTGGATGAGGGAAATTGATGTAATATTTCCAAGTTTGCAGATGGCACAAAGCTGGGTGGGCGTGTGTGCTGTGAGGAGGATTCAGAGAAACTCCAGCATGATTTGGACAGATTGGATGATTGGGCAGGTGCAAGGCAAATGTAATATAATGTGGATAAATGCGAGGTTATCCAATTTGGTGGCAAAAACAGAAAGGCAGATTATTATCTGAATGGCAATAGATTGGGAAAAGGGGAAGTGCAACGAATCCTGGGTGTCCTTGTGCACCAGTCGCTGAAGGTAAGCATGCAGGTGCAGCAAGCGGTTAAGAAGGCAAATGGTATGTTGGCCTTCATAGCTGGAGGATTCGAGTACAGGAGCAAGGATGTCTTGCTGCAGTTTGAGTACTGTGTGCAGTTTTGGTTGCCTTATCTGAGGAAGGATGTTCTTGCCATGGAGGGAGTGCAGCGAAGATTCACCAGACTGATACCTGGGATGGCAAGAATGACGTATCAAGAGAGATTGGGTCGATTGGGCTTATATTCGCTAGAGTTTAGAAGAATGAGAGGGGATCTCATTGAAACTTATTAAATTCTAACAGGACTAGACAGACTAGATGCAGGAAAGATGTCCCCGATGTCGGGAGAGTCCAGAACCAGGGGTCACGGGCTAAGGATAAGGGGTAAGCTATTTAGGACTGAGATGAGGAGGAATTTCTTCACCCAGAGAGCGGTGAACCTGTGGAATTCTCTACCACAGAAGGCAGTTGAGGCCAATTCATTAAATATATTCAAGAAGGATTTAAATATATTCCTTAAGGCTAAAGGGATCGAGGGATATGGGGAGAAAGCAGGGACAAGGTACTGAATTTGGATGATCAGCCATGATCGCATTAAATGGTGGAGCAGGCTCGAGGGGCCGTATGGCCTACTCCTGCTCCTATCTTCTATGTTTCTATGTGATGAAGAAGAAACACCATCATTCGATTTCACACTCACAGCCACCAGCTCAGATACTAACACTGCGCGTAATTTGGAGGATAGCTTAGAGGCAAGATCTGCATGAGACACCAGGCATAAATGGTCTGTAGCAAGTGCAGGGTGTTAAGTCCGTGAATGATTGAGACACGGACTAGCAGGAGAGAAACAAAGAGATCTTTACTGGTGAAAGGCATAAACAAAACTAAAACAACAGAGGCTCTCTAGCGCCTTTTATACAGGGGTGGTCACTGCCGGTACTGCAGTCTGAGACCAGTTATTCTCTTAAAGGTACATACACAACAATTCCTCCCCTTTTAGATAAACAGTACATAACATTCATTTAACAACTAATGATAACGAATTACAATCACAATTACTGTTGCTAGATACATTGGTTAAGTTTAAGCAATTATAAGTTCAGTCATTGAGGAGGCTTCCTGATTCTGTCTGGGTAACGCCTCTTTGGGGTATCAGGTTCTTCTGGCAATGTTGAGTCAGAATCAATGTCGTTGTTTGGTTCATCTGCTTCCAATATTACCGGGTCTGCGGTAGCTGCAATTGGAACGTCGATTTCATTACCAGGTGTATCAGATCGTGGTGTGGAGTTGACGTTTTCCAGTGACTCTAGAATCTGGTCAGCATGTCGTCTTACAATGCTCTCCCCAACATCCACGGTATACATGAGAGGTCCTTGTCGTGTACAAATCGTTCCTGGTTGCCATTTCTCAGTGCGGTAGTCCCGGGCCAAAACTGGTTGACCTATTTTAAAACTCCTGGTCGGCATTTCATTCATATTCTGAAACTGCCTGTTCTCCACATCTCCTCGGACGTTTGGCTTAACCAAATCCAAGCGGCATCGTAGTCTTCGATTGAAGAACATCATGGCTGGAGTTTGGTTGGTAACCGCATGTGTCGCATTCCGGTAGGCAAACAAGAAGTTGTCCACCTTGTGTTGTAGGGGTATATCTTCATTACACATTGCCTTGATAGCCTTCTTGAATGTTTGGACAAACCTCTCGGCCAATCCATTAGTGGCTGGATGATATGGGGCAGATGTGTAATGCTTAACACCATTGTTCTTTAAGAACCTCCGGAACTCTTCAGACACAAACTGTGGTCCATTGTCAGAGCAAATCTGTTCAGGCAGCCCATTCCTGGCGAATATGGTTCGTAAAACTGTGATAGTTTTTTCCGTGGTGGTTGAAGACATTTTTATTACCCCTGGCCACTTTGAATGTGCATCCACCGCAATTATAAACATCGAGTCCATGAAGGGACCAGCAAAATCAATGTGCACCCTTTGCCATGGAGATGAGGGCCACTCCCATGGATGCAGAGGAGCTTGTGGTGGGGCGTTTTGGACCTTCTGGCATCCTGCACAGCTCTTGGTCATCTCTTTGATTTCTCTATCGATTCCCGGACACCACACAAACGCTCTGGCTAAGCTCTTCATTTTTACCCCACCCAGATGACCCTCATGAAGCTCATTGAGCACTCTATCTGTCAACTTAGGTGGAAATACTACTCTGGATCCACACATCAAGGTTCCTCTGCACACTGACAGCTGTTCTCTTCTCGGCGAGAATGCTGGCAGCAGTGGTTCACAATGTGCTGGCCATCCCTTCACCATTAAATCATAGACCCGTGATAGTGTCGGGTCATTCCGTGTTTCCTTTTCTATGTTTGCATTCGTCACAGGGAGACATTCGACTATGGTCGAGTGGAATAACTCCATTGGATACACTGCAAGGTCTTCTTCTTCCACCGTCGGCAACGGTAGACGTGACAATCCATCAGCATTTCCATGCTGTTTAGTTCCTTTGTACTCGATGTCATATTGGTGTGCCCCTAGGAAAAGGGACCATCTCTGCAGCCGTTGTGCTGTCATTAACGGTACGCCCTTCTAAGGGTTGAAAATGGAGACAAGAGGTTGATGATCGGTTAGTAGAGTAAATTTTTGACCGTGCAGATAGTGATTGAACTTCTTCACCCCCCACACTAGGCTGAGGGCCTCTCTGTCAATCTGGGCGTAGGTACGCTCGGCAGAAGTTAAGGAGCGTGACGCAAAAGCTATCGGCCTCTCCGAACCATCAAGGAATTTATGTGACAGTATCGCCCCAATGCCGTAGGGAGACGCATCACACGCCAGCCTGATTGGCAGTGCTGGGTTGTAGTGAGCTAATACTTCCTTTGAAGTGATTAAGTCCTTACTCTTCTGAAAAGCACGCTTACAATCATCGCTCCATTTCCATGCTACCCCCGTTCGTAGCAGGGCGTTCAGTGGGTGCAGAATTGTCGACAAATTCGGCAAAAACATATGATAGTAATTCACCAACCCGAGGAATGACCTCAGCTGCGACATATTTTCAGGTGCTGGGGCCTTAACAACCGCTTCAATTTTGTCAGGGGACTTATGTAACCCCTCTTCATCAATCACGTGGCCACAATACGATATCTGTTTCTTAAAAAATTCGCACTTGGGGCGGTTGGCTCGCAGCCCATGTTCCCGTAGTCTAGTGAGCACCTGTTCTAGGTTGTTAAGGTGTTCGCTGTCATCTTCACTTGTTACAAGGATGTCATCCAAGTAACACTGAGTCCCCGGAATCCCTTGCAGGACTTGTTCCATCGCTCTTTGCCATATCGCCGGAGCCGATGCTACTCCGAATACCAATCGATGATACTGGTAAAGACCTTTGTGAGTGTTTATCGTGAGATACTTCCTAGAGGACTTTTCAACCTCCATCTGCAAATATGCTTGTGCTAGGTCAATTTTTGTAAAACGCTTCCCTCCAGACAGCGAGGCGAAGATGTCTTCTATCCTTGGAAGAGGATATTGTACTGTGCGAAGGACAGGGTTCACCGTCACCTTGAAATCCCCACAGATGCGAATCTTCCTTTGCTCTCCGGACTTATTGGTTAACGTTTTCTTCATGACAGTAATGATGGGTGTCGCCCACTCGCTCCAGTCGACCTTAGACAACATGCCCACCTTCTCCAGATTCTCCAGCTCTGCCTCGATGGCTGGGCGAATTGCATATGGTACCGGTCTCGCTTTGAAAACTTGGGAACTGCATTCTCCTCTATTTTTATCGAGGCGGTTACGCCTTTAAGCGTGCCCAGTTCTTGTTGAAATACCTCTTTGGCGTTAGCTAAGATTGTTGACAATCGTCCAGGAGTGACGTCTTCATCTTTTTTACCATCCACCGTCATTGCACGAATGGAATGCCAATCTAAGTTTATCTTCCTGATCCATTCCCGTCCCAATAACGGTGGTCCACCATTTGGCAGTATGTAGAGATACAATTTCCGTATTTTCTTGCCATTGTATTCGACAGGCACCCTTATTTTTCCTCTGGGGTATACTTTTTGCCCCGTATACATCGTCAAGACGATGGATGTCTCTCTCAAGTGTATGTGTGAAAATAGCCGCTCGTAGTCTCGTCGATTCATGACGGTTAGCGCTGATCCTGTATCCAATTCCATTTTAACTTGGGACCCTGCTATCGTGAGAGTGACCCAAATGGTTCAGTGATCCTCTTTTGCGATTACATTGTGAAGTTTGAGACAGCTTAGTCTTCTGTTTCCGGATTCACTATCGCTCATCTGGTCTTCGGAACTACTGTCCGTCATCTTTTGTACTTTCTTGTACGGTTCCTTAGTAGCCTTTTTGTTGTCGCTGGTCTTCTTCCCAGACCTACAAACTCGTGCAATGTGTCCAATCTTCCCGCATTGTCTGCATATTTTGTCTTTGGACCAGCAGTCCTTCTGGTCATGGCTAGTTCTGCCGCAGCGATAACATTTTGCAAATCCCCGTGTCATTTCGTGGGTGCCGTATTCCTGTGGTTTTTGTTGAATTTCTGCTGCTCCCCTGGCTGCTGCTTCATACGATACTGCCACGCTGAAAGCCTTATCTAGCGTCAACTCTTTTTCTGTGAGTAACTTCTTCTGTGTTCCTTCACTCAGGAGTCCACAGACAAATTTGTCCCGTAGGGTATCTGCCAGTCCTACTCCGAACTGGCAGTGCTTTGATAGCTTGCGTAGTTCTGTAAGATACTCAGCATTGCTCTCATCTTTGTGCTGAGTTCTCCTGTGGAATTTAAATCTTTCTGCTATCAACAGCAGTGCAGGGTTTAAGTGCTCCTGTAGAACAGCAACAATTTCGTTAAAACTCTTCGCCTTCGGTTTGTCTGGAGTAATCAGGTCCCGCAATAGGCCGTACGTTCTAGCGCCCATTAAGTTTAACAATATCGATGCCTTTTTCCCCTCCGCTATATCGTTTGCCTCGAAATATATCTCGACTCTTTCCACATACGTGGTCCAGTCCTCTAATGCATTATCAAAAGCAGTGATACAGCCAGTCTTCGGCATCTTGCAAATCTAAAATGGCGCCTCCCGTGCTTTGCCTTCTTCCCCGATTTAACAAAATGGTGCCTCCCGCGCTTTGCCTTCTTCCCCGCTGTTGTTAGCGCTGCTTTCCACGGTTTCTTGTGCGTATTCTTTTTCTTTTATTATTTTCCCGTCATGGAGCGGACCCTCTGAGACACTTCCCTCCCTCTTCTGAGGTCCGAACGCTGCCCAGCTTCGAAACACCGGCCGCGCCCTGTATGCTCCACCCTCTCTCTCTCTCCTTGCTTCCCGACTCGTTGCCCGGCCCCGTCGCAGCCCAGGAAGGATCAGAGCACTACCTGCCACCAGCCCGATTAGCTGGGAAACCACGGACCGAGGAACCCAGCCTGGCTCGGGACAGTCTCTCCTGCAAGTTTTGAAATCGATGATTGATGGTCGACGCCCGTTTCTCGAGTTTCAATGGCCTATTTTTTTTTTTTCTTTCTTCTGGCTCCGACCTTCAACACATCGTCGGAGCTGCTGCTGAGTTGCAGGTAAGTTCGTTTCTAACTCGTCGCCAGTGTTAAGTCCGTGAATGATTGAGACACGGACTAGCAGGAGAGAAACAAAGAGATCTTTACTGGTGAAAGGCATAAACGAAACTAAAACAACAGAGGCTCTCTAGCGCCTTTTATACAGGGGTGGTCACTGCCGGTACTGCAGTCTGAGACCAGTTATTCTCTTAAAGGTACATACACAACACAGGGGACAAGGATAGTGCAGGTGCCAGCTAGCCAGAGGGCGAGTTTGCACACATGTGCAGCTGCAGAGGACTTAGATGAGCACTTCGATGTGGCGGGCTGCAGAAGAAGTCTGAAGGGTATGCACAATGAAATGCTTGGTGCATCGGCAAGTCTTCCAGAAAGCCTGCAGCACTTTGCGCTGAGCTTCCAACATGGAAATGGTGGCCAATTCCATTAGCACACTTGCGGACCCAACCATGATACAGCATCTGATGGTTGATGCCTCACCTTCCACTGCAGCACAAGCAGAAGCCACACAATGTTTGGGTGCTGCAGTGGAGCTCAGACTTCTGTCATGCAAGTTCAGACTGCCGCCCTCATGGCAGCGGATACCAGTGTTCAAAGGGGCTTGCAGGGTATCACATCAGTCCAGCAATCTGTCCTCCCACAGATTACTAAGGTTGCTGAGGTGCCGCCCCGGGGGAGTGGCAGTAGCTCTGTGGAGGATGAACCTGCTGTCCTCTCTCAGGGTGACAGCATTCATCCTTCCACCCCTGCCACTCTGCCAGTGTCCTTGCTGTTATCTGTCAGCCAGCCAGTGCAGACTGCTGCCACCCATGCAGTCTGAAGCCAGGCTTTCTAGGCCAGAGCTCCTCGTGGTCGTCCTCCAAGGCCATCTGCAATCTCCCCCAATGAAAGTCAGCAGCCTTCCACTAGCCATGCTGCAGGTACTTGGGGTTGCACTACATAGGAGCACCAGGACAGGCAAAGCCACATGGAAAACAGGCACTAAGAGAATGCACAGGGGTGAGTATTTGATGTTTGTATGCAGTATGGCATGGTTTGACTTATAAACTTGGTTTGGAACTTTTATTTTGTGTTGGCTTTTATTTTTGCATTGTGGCCAAGTGATGGTCAGTAACAGAGGGAAGGTAATGTAACCACTGGCAATGCGGTCCTCACCCTGCTCTGAGGTTGCAATTGTGGCTGCAGCAGGTGGCAGATTTCAGCAAGGACATTGTAACAGAAGCGTAGACGTCTCACGCATTGTTCCTCACTGAGGTTCAGGTAGGAGAATTGCTTCCTGAACACCCTGGGCAGATATGGCCTCCTCCTCCTTCCCCCTCTTCCAGCAGCTTGTCCTGCTCTGCATGGCCTCTGTTCACCCTCCAAGACATGCTGTATTCCAAGGGGAATTCCTATTATTGCACCCATGTCTGGCAGCAACTGGCTGTGCAGAAGCCTTGAAATCAGGAAAATGACCTTCAGTATAAATGACCTTCAGCGCATCACTCCTTTAGCAACTTTAAAGGACTATAGAATGCACCAAACTCTTGTACAAATGCAGCAACAGCCAGTAGAAATCAATCAGCAACTAACGTGTAAGTAGTTGATGGTCCCTTTATATAGTGCTGCTGCAGGGTCCTTCCTGCTGCTGATCATGTATTCAGCTGTGCAAGTTTAGGAGGAGGCATTAGCTGGAGCATTTGACCTCCAAAATGGCAGCGTTGGCGTCAAATCGGCGTTGCATGCTGATTGACGTCACGATCTGCCTACTCTACATATTTCTGGTGGATGCTCCCTGCACATGGACTAACACCCTTACCAAGATGACATTCAGCGTGGGCCACACCAGAAGTGTGCATGCATGCTGCGGATGCCATCCTGTAGCATATGCCGCACTCATAGCACCCAAACAACTACGGAGCTGAATTTTGTAGCCATTGTAATCACTTCTGACCACATTCACAATGTATAGGATTCATGATCCAAATCGCATATTAAAAAGTTACATTATGATGGTACTTTAAGGCTAGGAACCAGCAACCCACTCCCACCATATATATATCATTTCAGTTGTTTTGCACTTTGCACCAGTTACCCTTTCAGAACAGCACCAGTTAATAATAAAAAAAACTCATGAAGACAACACAATTATTTCTTAATTTAAACAGTAAACTGCAATTCCTATGATTGCACCAAACATACTGAGCCCTCCAGCACCGTTCTGTAATGGTTTAAATGGTATTGGTGATCACAGTGGAGTTAATTCAGCACACTCGATCTCGCTATTGATTTCAATGGGGAGAGGTGTTACGTTGGCAAGACTAAGGAGCTCATCGTGGACTTCAGAAGCCACCGAGGGAACCATCGCCCCATCAGCATAGATGGGACACCAGTGGAAGTCGTCAGTTGCTTCCGATTCCTGGGACTGCAGATCTCTGATGACCTGGTCTGGACCCATAATACTGAGGCTATGCTGAAGAAGGCACACCAGTGCCTCTACCCTCTATGGTGCCTGAGGAAATGCGGCAAAAGCACACAGTGGCTTGTGAACTTTTACCGCGGCACCATAGAGAGTGTCCTGACGAGTGGTGTCAATGTGTGGTATGGTAACACCACTGCACAGAACAAGAAAGCCATCCAGAGAGTTGTGAATACGGCAGAAAAGGTCATCGGGTGTGCACTTCCGTCCATCGAGGAGATCTTCCAGACCAGGTGCCGGAACAAGGCCCGCTCCATCATCCAGGACCCCAATCACCCTGGGCACAAACTATTCTCCCTCCTGCGGTCCGGACGCCGGTACCGCAGCATCCGAACCAGGACCAGCAGGTTTAAGAACAGTTTCTATCCATAGGCAGTGCGCCTACTGAACTGCTAACTGCACTGCCCCATATATTATAGTTATATGTTTATGTAAATATATATATTATACTTATATTACCATATATTTATCATATTACATTACTATTATTTCCAGTGGTAATTGAGGCTTTTTTGCACTATTCATCATATCCTGCAACTTGGACTGTTATTGCTATACTTTCTGCTTATTTGCTTATTGTTTTTATTTATACTTGTTTTTATTTTTTGCTTTTATATTTATATGCTTGTATTGTGGGAGTGAGTGGAGAGTAAGCATTCCATTGTACTAGTTACATATGGCAATAAAATGATCTTGAATCTTGAATCTTGAATCTTGATTACTTGCTGTTCAACATTTTCTGTGGAGCAGTGCTAAAGTCCCAGGAAATTATGGTGTGGCGTACGTAATGTCATAAGTCATTCACGCCAAAATTTCCTGTAATTTCTACACCCTAATAATGGCGTACATCATAGATGTGCCGTTGCTATGGCGCAAGTTTTAACCAAATTCAAGCCCATAATGTATGTTTATTCCTTCAGCATTTCATGATCAAACATATTCAGCCTCTACATCTGAGCCAGGACTTTACCAAATGTTACCTGCAGGACTATACTTCCTCTGCTGGATGGATAAGTAATTCCATCATGTAGGCTCACTATATTAACACACTGTAACTAGATTTAAAGTTAATAAAGTGTATTTGTTTTTTTTTATTTTCAGGATTCAAGGTTGACTGTTTAATTGCTCACCACAAGCACACCACCAGCTTCTCAAGGGCAACTACGGATGAACAATAAATGCCGGCCTTGCCAGCAACACCCAAACCCCGATAATGAAGAAAAACATTTTAATCTTTTTTTGCTGATTTCTATGTTCAGGCTTTGTACAGAAGAAGCACATTAAATTCACTTTGCTTGTAAATATATGTAACATTTTACTAATACTTTTCTATACCTTTAATAGTTAACGTAATTTTACATTTTATTTGCAGATGAGAGAAAAAGAAAAAAATCTAATTTATAATCAATTAGCCCTTCTTATTAAACTATTTAACTAGAATGAAAAGAACTCAAGTTATGAGAAATATGAAAAAGAGGATGGAAAAAGACCATAAGGCCCATCAAGCCTTCCACATTGAGGAACAGCTCCAGCACATGAACCTTTGACCCACTCCTTAACCATGCAACCTCCTGGGAGAGGCAAAAATCCTGCAGCCAATTTAGAGATAAATCTGGGAAATTCCTCTCTGACTTCCTAAGACAATCAAGCAAAGAACCAGCAGACTGCAGTAGCCCTGATGCATTTGAGGAGAGTATCAGTGATGGTTTCAGTTCTTGGAGCTCCTAAGTTGTGAAGCAAAGCTAACAGAGCTCAACCTGTGTTCATTGGAGAAAAGCAGGTTGAGAGGGGACATGACATAGGAACATAGGAACAGGAGAAGGCCATTCAGCCCCTCGAACCTGTTCTGCCATTCAATGAGATCACGGCTGATCTGCAACTTAACTCCAAATACCCAACTTTAGCCCATATCCCTTAATACCTTTGGTTAACAAAAAGCTATCAATCCCAGATTTAAAATTAACAATTGATCTAGCATCAATTGCCATTTGATAAGAGAGTTCCAAACTTCTACTACCCTTTGTGTGTAAAAGTGTTTCCTAATTTCACTCCTGAAAGGTCTGGCTCTAATTTTTAGACTATGCCCCCAGTCTGAGAATCCCCAGACAGCAGAAATAGTTTCTCTCTATCCACCCTATCTGTTCCCCTTAATATCTTGAAAACTTAAATCAAATCACCCCTTAACCTTCTAAATTCTAGGGAATACAACCTTAATTTGTGTAATCACTCCTCATAAATTAATCCTTGAAGTCCGGGTATAATTTTGGTAAACCTACGCTGCACTCCCTCCAAGGCCAATATATCCTTCCTAAGGTGTGGTGCCCAGAACTGCTCACAGTATTCCAGGTGTGGTCTAACCAGGGTTTTGTATAGCTGCAGCATAACTTCTACCCCATTTTATTCTAGCCCTCCAGATATAAAGGCTAGCATTCCATTAGCCATTTTAATTACTCTCTGTACCTGTTCATAACATTTTAATCATTCATGTACCTGGACCCCCAAGTCTCTTTGGACCTCCACTGTTTTTAGCTTTTTACCATTTAGAAAGCACCCTGTTCTATTATTTTTAGGTCCAAAGTGGATGATCTCACATTTGCCTACTATAGTAATCTGGGATGTTATGATTAAGGTTATCCACCAGGTGGTGCTGTAGCCAATGCTGCTGCTAAGGTCAGAGGTTTGCTTCCTGTTACGGTCAGAGGTTTGCTTCCTGTCAAGGTCAGAAAAAGGTGGAATGCCAGGATGCAGGCATGATGTTTGTTACTCTGTTTGTTTAATAAAATACTCGTACTAGTTCCAAGATATCGCCTCTTCGAGTTCTTGTTCCACTACATGGATTTATCACATTTGGCGACGAGGTAAAAAGGACCCTGGATAAAGAAGAGATGTCTGCCAGGACTTTTAAACAACAAAATCACGAGCTGAAGTTAGCTACCAGTTGGAAGAGAGCATGGCTGCCATGGTAGGAACGGTTTCCGCTTTTGATAGTCAAGCACAAACCTGGGAGGAATACTGTGAAGTGTTGAGTTATTTTTTCGAAGCAAATGAAATAAATGATGCCGGAAAAAGGAAATCCATTCTGCTTAGTTCAGTGGGAAGCCAGACCTACAGTTTGATGAGGAATCTGCTCAGTCCTGAAAAGCCTGGAGACAAATCATTTGTTGAATTAGTGGCTTTGCTAAAATAACATTTCAACCCTAAGCCTAGTGAGATTGTACAGCGGTTCAAGTTTAATTCAAGGAACAGGAAAGAGGAAGAGAGCGTAATGGACTATGTAGCGGTGTTGCGTAAATTAGCACAAGATTCCAATTATGGGAACAACCTGAAGGAAATGCTGCGAGATAGGCTAGTTTGCGGAATTATGGACGACCGAATGCAGCATAGATTATTATCTGAGACTGGGCTTACTTATGAAAAAGCATTGGAACTTGCTCAAGCCATACAGACAGCGAACCGAGATGTAAAAGAAATACAGGGTTCAGACAGTGCTAATGCTATGCAAGTTGCAGGTCAGGTTGTTGTGCACAAGTTGAACATGTGTCAGAAACCACAACATGAGCATGTGAAGGCATGTTATAGATGCAAGGGCGATCACCTGGCGAGTGAATGCCGGTTTCTGGAGGAAAAGTGCTACAAGTGTGGGAAACAAGGACACATAAAATGAGCATGCAGGGCGAAATCACCTGTGGAGGAATCCAAACCAAAAGGGGGAGAACAGCAAAACCAAGGGAGAGAAGTGAAAAAACATAGAGCACACCACATCAGCGGGGAAGCTGAGGAAGAAGAGAACATGTTCATAATGTATAGCATGTTAGAGAACATTCCAAAAGTGGCTCCTATCATATTGCAACTAAAAGTAAATGACTCTAAGGTGAACTTTGAAGTGGATACAGGGTGCGGCGTGACCATAATGAACAAGGCAGAGTACTCAAAATTGTGGAACCGTGCAAAAGTTCCAGAGTTAAAGCCTTGCTCCCTGCATCTTAAAACATATACAGGTGAACGAATAGCAACATTAGGTACAGCTAATGTAACTGTGCAACACAGGGACACAGTGGAATAGCTACCTGTAGTTATAGTATCGGGTACCGGACCAAACCTGTTAGGTCGGGGCTGGATAAAAGAACAAATTAGACTGGGGAGCAGTAAATCAAATAGATGCGGGCAAACAGTTGACTTTGCAAGAAGTGTTGAGTGAACATAAGAATGTGTTCAAGGAGGAACTTGGCACATTTAATGGCCCCCCAGCTAAGATTTATGTAGACAAGGAGGCACCGCCAAGGTTTTTTAAACAACGACCTGTGCCTTATGCGATGAAGCCAAAGGTAGAGGCTGAGCTTGACAGTCTATTGAGAGGGAACATACTGGAGCCAGTGAAATGTTCGGAATGGGCAGCTCCCATAGTACCTGTTTTGAAACCGGACAATTCGGTAAGACTCTGTGGAGATTATAAATTGACAGTCAATCGGGTGTCTAAACTAGAGCAGTATCCGATTCCCAAAACAAAGGATCTCTTTGCAAACCTGGCTGGAGGAAAGAAATTCACAAAGTTGGATATGAGTCATGCCTACTTGCAGATTACACTGGATGACGAATCAAAGAAGTATGTCACCATAAATACACACAAGGGCTTGTTTACATATAACCGCTTACCGTTTGGTGTCTTATCTAGTCCAGCTATATTCCAGAGGACAATCGAAGGTGTACTGCAAGGGATTCCACATGTTTCCATCTATCTGGATGACACTCTGGTGACGGGAAGAACCGACCAGGAGCATCTGAGCACTCTGAGAGAGGTACTAGAGAGATTGGAGAGGGCAGGGTTCCGGCTTAAGAGGAGTAAGTGCACTTTCCTGGGGAATGAGGCAGCATTCCTGGGACACAGAGTGGATGCCACCGGGCTCCATCCACTCAAGGAGAAGGTACAAGCACTGCAGGATGCCCCTGCTCCTACAAATGTGGCTGAGTTAAAAGCTTACCTGGGACTGTTGAACTATTATAACAGGTTTTTACCAAACTTGTCAACTGTGTTAGCACCCCTTCACAAACTACTGTGCAAGGAGACACAGTGGCAGTGGAGAGAGGAGCAGGGGGTTTCATTTGAACAGTCCAAGAAACTGATGCTGTCATCGGATGTGCTGGTTCACTACAATGCAGAGAAAGACATCATTCTCTCTTGTGACACTTCACCTTACGGGGTGGGGGGAGTTCTTTCACACTGCATGGAAGATGGAATGGAAAGATCAATAGGGTTTATGTCCCGAACTCTAACACCAGCGGAAAAAAACTATTCCCAGTTAGACAAAGAGTGGTTAGCAGTAATGTTTGGGTTACAGAGGTTCCACAAGTACATATATGGCAGGAAGTACACCATATGCACCGATCATAAACCTCTTCTCTCTCTTTTCAATGAAATGAAAGCAGTTCCACAGATGGTGTCACGCCGGATCCAGAGGTGGGCAGTGACGTTGAGGGCATATGAGTATGTCATCGTCTACAAGGCGGGCAAGTACCATGGGAATGCAAATGCCTTGAGCCATCTTCCACTGCCAGGCACACCTATCCTTGCAGCTCCAGAGGACAGAGTTTTGATGTTGGAGAACACTGACACGGCACTTGTGACTGCAGAGCAAGTAAGAACATGGACAGGTAAAGATCCATTACTGTCTAGAGTTCGAGAACATGTGGTGAGGGGATGGCCATAGCATCTGGAAGGGGCTGACTTCACACCCTACAGTGTCAGGAAAGCAGAACTGAGTGTGCAGGATGGTTGCGTGTTGTGGGGAGCACGAGTGATTATTCCACAGCCAGCACGACAGTCTATCCTAGAGCAACTACATTAGTGTCATCCTAGGGTCTAGGATATGAAAGCCTTGGCTAGGAGTTACTTGTGGTGGCCAAAGCTAGATGAGGAGACAGAAAATCTAGTCAAGACATGCAGCACTTGTCAGGAACACCGGGAGGCACCAGCAGCGGCTCCTCTCCACCCCTGAGAGTGGCCGGATAAACCATGGAGAAGATTGCACTTAGATTATGCGGGTCCATTCATGGGGAAGATGTTCCTCATAATCATTGATGCACATTCCAAATGGATGGATGTTTATCCTGTTAATTCTGCTTCCGCCACTACTACTATAGACTGCCTGCGTCAGAGCTTCAGTAATCAAGGGCT
Organism: Somniosus microcephalus; assembly: GCF_052327205.1. Taxonomy (NCBI): domain Eukaryota; kingdom Metazoa; phylum Chordata; class Chondrichthyes; order Squaliformes; family Somniosidae; genus Somniosus; species Somniosus microcephalus. The sequence goes on along the minus strand of NC_140993.1, from coordinate 185,849,095 downwards.
ACCGGAGATCGCGGCGAGTGACAATGCCACTTGTTTTTGAGTACAGAGACAAAATAGTTCTTGAGAAAAAATGGCATAATGCAGGTGACCTCGGCTCCATATCATCCGTCCTCAAATGGACTTGCGGAGAGAGCCGTACAAACATTTAAGGAGATGATGAAAAAAAGGGCAGAAGGGAGTTTAGCAGCCAAAGTGTCACGGGTTCTATTCAGCTACAGAATAACACCTCAATCCACCACAGGACTCTCTCCTGCTGAGATGTTATTAGGTCATACACTACGCTCCACTCTTGACCTTGTCCACCCAGACCTAAAAAGGAAAATGGAAAACAGACAAAACAAACAAAAAGAGAACCATGACAAAAGAACAAAGAGCCGAAGTTTTGGAGAAGGAGATACGGTCCTTACCAGGAATTTCACTTATGGACCAAAGTGGATTCCTGGCTTCATAGACTCAATGACAGGTCCAGTATCATACAAGGCCATGTTGGGAGATGGTAGGGTAGTACACAGACATGTAGATCAGATACTTCCTAGACAAGGGGAAATTGAAATGAAGGTTCCAGGTGCAATGACTGAAGACAGGGTTGCCCCCAGTTATCCAAGTGCATCTGTGGTGCCACCCCCAGTGACAGAGACAATTCCACAGGAACCTATTCGTCAAGAGGAAACCATCGTTGCAGAGTCAGATACTCTGAGCGCTGCTCAGAAGCAGCTGGTGGCTTCACCACAAACAAGCAGGGACTTTACTGTTAGACGTTCAGAAAGGACTCGCAAGCCACCAGAGAGATTGATGCTGAACTGTTAGATTCGTCAAGTATGGAACATGGTGAATGGAGACTCCTTATGTGACCCTCAAGAATGGTTGTCTGTTCAGAAATTCACACTGAAATCTTAAGGGGGGAGGGATATAGTAATCTGGGATGTTATGATTAAGGTTATCCACCAGGTGGTGCTGTAGCCAATGCTGCTGCTAAGGTCAGAGGTTTGCTTCCTGTTAAGGTCAGAGGATTGCTTCCTGTCAAGGTCAGAAAAAGGTGGAATGCCAGGATGCAGGCATGATGTTTGTTACTCTGTTTTTTTAATAAAATACTCGTACTAGTTCCAAGATATCGCCTCTTTGAGTTCTTGTTCCACTACATGGATTGATCACACCTACATTGAGATCCATTTGCCATAGTTTTGCCCATTCACTTAATCTATCAACATCCCTTTGTTATTTTATGCTTTCATCTACACTGCCTACAATGTCGCCTATCTTTTTGTCATCAGCAATTCTGGATATATGACTTTCTATGCCATCCTCTAAGTCATTAATAAATACTGTGAATAGTTGAGGCCCCAACACAGATCCCTGTGGGACACCACTAGTCACATCCTGAAATTTGAGTGCCTACCCATTATCCCTCCTCTCTGTCTCCTGCTGCTCAGCTAATTTCCTAACCAGGTCAATAAATTGCCCTCAATTTCGTGGGCGTCTACTTTAGTTAACAGTCTCTTATTGTAGGGTTCTCAAAATTCCCACATTCCCCGAAAGTTATGGATAAAGGAACCCTGTATGGACAAGTTATTAAAAAAAGGGTGCCCAAAATGTCGTCCGAGACCTCGTGACCAAAACCGACAAGATTTTAAGAGCAAGGCCCTGCAAAAAGGCAGGCCCTGAAACGAAACCTAACATGCAGGAATCTGTGAAAAGACTTTGTAAAGCCAGACAGATAAGTAAACACAGAATATGCATTCTTCACCTTGGAACAGATCAAGCCAGGATGGCTCTAATCTGAAAGCCATCTACTCTTCGCATAAATAATCGGTAACAGCTCACAGGTAGCCGCCAAGCCAGGAAACCCGATTAAGTTTCATAAATGACAAACAGCCAGGATATTGAAGCCATTATACCAGGAGACAACTGCCCCAGAAGTCGTTAAAGTAAATGGCTGTAATCATTTTAAACGAGCTTGCCAAAAGTTAGACAAAGGACTGACCTGATTTGGCGCGCAGATAAGGGGTGAAGAACCAGGTGTAATTGTAGGCCCATCGGTAGTGATCGGTCTCTTATCTCTCAGCTCTTGCCGCTTGCCTCCTGCTCCAGGCTCCGGCCTCTCGCTCTTGTGCCTCGTGGCGGGCCCTCTTCTCCCTCCTCGCACCGCTCAACACCAAGGACGCCCATTACACTGGGGCCAGACGCGGGAGGAGAACGAGAACCCGAATCAAAAATGCGCAGGACACATGGGGCCACAAACAGATGAGACGAGGTGAGGAGAGTGGTAAAACCGGCCAAAGCAGAGAAGGGCAGCGGGAAGACGCGTTGGGGGACAAACAGCCTAGTTATAAGCTGGCGTTTGATAAATAAGTTGGCGTTGTGTGCATGGACAGTAAAACCCCAATTTAAGAATAAGTTGGCGTTCGAGGCATGGGTAGCGAAATCAAGACAAATGGCCTAGTTATAAGCTGGCATTTGATGCACAGATAACACTAGCCCAGTTAAGAATAAGCTGGTGTTCGAAGCTTGGATAGGAAAATCATTAAACGGTAAAGACCGCCAACCGGCCCCCAACCGCAGTACTACCGTCGGCGACCGCCCGAATAAGAAGAAGGCCCATCGCGATGAAGTATCCAACGAAGACATTGATGGAGGAAAAGGAGGGTGCTTCGCACAAACAACTTCAGCGCCGCACCCTGTGACCATGTGACGACGACGAACCCCAATGGACAGAAAGAGTGAACCTCAAAACCCAACCAGTTAAAGCAACAGGTTTCGAATTGATGAGCATGAATTCCTGGCCCCTCATAGCTTAATCTAGTTAGGTATTAGGGGGTGGGATAAGGATAAGGGGATTATTAATGTATTTGTTTCCCTCGATGTGCCGTGTGTTCCCCATTCCCATATAAGTGTAATTGTTTATGTCTGTAACTATATCAGTAATTCTCAGTAAGATTGTGTTTTATTCTGCCTTCACTAAAATTTTGGTTTTCTTGCACCAAACCACTTGTCTACTCGATTTTCTGTATCGCCGCCTGTACCTAAGTCCGGTGTCTAGAACCCAGGGGTGTGGGAGCGATTCAAACTGCTCAGAGACAGTCAAAGGTGAAGCTGACTGGGCACGTGCCACCCCTTACATTATGTAGGACTTTATCAAATGCCTTCTGGAAGTCCATATAAATAATATCCATAGACATTCTCAAGGGGAATTACGGATGGGCAATAAATGCTGGCCTTGCAGCGATGCCCAGATCCATGAACGAATAAAATCAAATCCCCTGTCCACTACTTTCGTCGCCTCTTCAAAAATTCAATCAGGTTCGTCAGGCATGACCTACCTTTCACAAATCCATGCTGGTTCTTTCTGTTCAACTGAAAATTTTTGAGGTGTTCAGTCACCCTATCCTTAAATATAGACTTAAGCAATTTCCTGACAACGGATGTTAGGCTAACTGGTCTATAATTCTCTGGTTTCCCTCTCTCGCCATTCTTAAATAGCGGAGTGACATGCGTAATTTTCCAATCTAAAGGAACGGCTCCTGAATCGAGAGAACTTCACCTACTTCCTTTAAAACTCTGGGATGGAAAGCATCTGGTCCTGGGGATTGTCACTCATTAGTGCCATTATTTTCTTCATTACTGTTACTTTACTGATGTTAATTTTATTGAATCCCTGTCCCCGATTCAATATTAGCTCCCTTGGAATTTCCGGCATTCTATCCTCTTCTACTGTAAATACTGACACAAAGTAATTATTCAACATGTCTGGCATTTTCTTATTATCAATGACAAATCACCGCTTTCAGTTGTTAAGGGGCTAACATTGCTCCTGACTACCCTTGTGACCTGGGTCTTTAAATGTTAAAAGGCATTAACAATGTAAATGTAAACAGGCTATTTAATTTGAAATGTGATTGCAGGACTGCAATACATAAATGCATAAATGACAGTAGAAATTGTTTTTTTCTGTTTCCATCCACCAAGTTCTTAAAATTTGTGTGAGGGCGTATACTGGCGTCAGTGCCAAGACACACCCACTGGAAACCTCTGTGGACTTTCCAGGATCAGGGGACGTTCCTGAATCTGCCTTGCGATGGCAGGCACCCTGGCCAGGAGTATTTTAGATGCCCCTGTCTGTCAAAGAGGCCACTTAAAAAGTAATTAAAAAAATTCCTGCCCTTAAATCTTTGGGTGTTTATACCAGGATTCTCCGCCCCCATCTAGGTGGTCTCCACATCCACCATGACCAGTATGGTGTGCCTGGTATCTCCAGGTGCACTTTGATGACCCTACTGCAGGTCCTATTGCGGGCCAGGAAAGTGAGATATCCTTATAATGGGAGTCCCCACCATCAGACCTGCCTCCTCTTATGCTTTTGGCCGTGTTTGTGACAGGCAGAGGCTCCGCTCCAAACAAGCCAACATAAGCCTGGAACTCAACATACTAGTGCTCCAGCCTAGTTTCTGGCCCTTCCAGCATTATCCCGCTGAAGTTATGGTAACAGTATGCTGGAATGGCAATAGATTTTTTAGGCCCAGCTCTCCACCAAACAATTGACAGTTTGATTGAATATATCTTTTAAAAAGGAATTGAGGAATATCTCTTTAAGGATGAGAATGAAGGTTATGAGAAAATACAAAGATAAAGATGATCTCACATTTTATAAAATGTAGGGGTGTAGGAACTGGGGTTCCTAGCCGAAGAATTGAGAACGACTCAGAAAATCAAAAACAATAAAATTTAATGAACAAACAAAGCTGTACAGGAAACTGTAGGATACAATGTGAATAGGTCTGGTCTGCTTGAAAGCCTCTCTGGAAACTGCTAGAAGGTTCCGAGCTCAACTGCTAGCAGGTTCCGAGTTCAACTGCTAGATGGTTCCGAGCTCTACTGCTAGAAGGTTCCGAGCTCTGACGTCATGACGTCATCACGTTCTTCCCGCCGTTGAGAGATCACGTGACGGATGGCATGACATCATCACGCGGAGTACATGAAAGAAGCCCTAGTACGGTTAACAGATACATTAAAGGTGCAGCCCCCAGCTGTACTACAATGCTGTAAAAGGAATTATATACAATTGTCCGTAATCCTCTGGTGGTTCCGCCACATGCGCCCCCCCAGAATTGCTTTTAACAGAGAAGGTAAGGCGAGAAGGGGGTCTGACGAGTCTGTCCGACCAACTGCGATACCCCGGCAGCTGGAACGGAGCGCTAGAAGATGAACTGGCCATTGGCTGTGGTTGGGATGATGCCGCGGGCGGAGGAGAAGAAGAGGCCGGCTGTGGTCGACCCGGTGAGGTGGTGAGTGCACCCGCGAGAGGAAGGGAGAGGACCAACCAGGTCGAATCGACGCTCCGGAACCGGAAAAGTGGAGACTGGGGCCTTAACATGGCGTTGTATCTTGGACTTCTGGCAACTCACGCAGGTATTGGTCCAGTCACGGACGTCGAGATGCATGCCCTTCCAGACGAATTTCTTTGCCATGAGTCATTGTGACGCTCTCATGCCAGGGTGTGACAACCCGTGATAGTGTCTAAAATTCTCCTGCACCATTTGACTGGAACGATTGGACGTGGAACGCCCATCGAGATGTCACACAGGAGTGTGGTCCCTGTGGCCTGGAAACTGACATCAGCCACTTGTAAGCTGGAAGGTGCGGTCCGGCATGCCTGCACTTCAGGGTCTGCCTTCTGTTCTTTTGCCAAACCAACATAGTCGACTCCCAGGTGTACTGCGTGGAGCTGGGTGCGGGAGAGACAATCCGCCACCAGGTTGTCTTTGCCCGAGACATGTTGTATGTCGGTTGTAAATTCAGATATGTACGTCAGATGACGTTGTTGCCGTGCCGACCATGGTTCCGCTGTCTTGGTCATCGCAAAAGTAAGTGGTTTGTGGTCTACAAAAGCCGTGAATGGGCATCCTTCCAGTAGGAAGCGAAAATGGTGGATGGCCAGAAACAATGCCAACAACTCTCTATCAAAAGTACTATACTTGCGTTCATTCTTCCGCAATTGGTGGCTGAAGAAAGCCAGTGGTTGCCATGTGCCGTTGACCCACTGCTCCTGTACTGCCCCGATGGCATAATCAGATGCGTCGGTGGTAAGGGCAATGGTTGCGCCCGGAAGGGGATGTGCCAATATGGTCGCAGCAGCCAAAGCGTTCTTAGTGTCGAGGAAAGCCTGGTCCATCTGGGGTGTCCAATCGATTGGGTCTTTACCCGATTTACCTCTGAGGGCCTCGTACAAAGGTTGCATCAACAATGCCGCCTTGGGGATGAACCGATGATAAAAATTGACCATTCCCAGAAATTCCTGGAGGGCCCTGACGGTCTGAGGAAGAGGGAACGAGATGACTGCTTCCACCTTCGTGGCCAGCGGGACGGCGCCTTCTGAGGTGATTCTGTGTCCTAGGAAATCAATGCTGTGCAACCCAAACTGGCACTTGGCCGGGTTGATAATAAGGCCATGTTGGCTGAGATGAGAAAAAAGGGTACGCAAGTGCGTAATGTGTTCTTTCGTGCTGTTACTGGCAATAAGGATGTCATCTAGGTAGACAAAGATGAACGGCAGATCGCGCAACACGGGATCCATGAGATGTTGGAAGGCTTGTGCTGCATTCTGCAGCCCAAACGGTATACGAAGGAACTCAAAGAGCCCAAAAGGTGTGATGACGGCAGTTTTGGGGACATCCTGAGGATGCAGGGCACTTGATGATAGCCTCGGACGAGGTCTACTTTGGAAAAGATGGAATTCCGTGCCAGATGGGCCGAAAAATCCTGAATGTGAGGAATTGGGTACCGATCCGGTGTGGTAGCCTCATTCAGGCATCTGTAGTCGCCGCATGGTCGCCATCCGCCACCTGGCTTAGGAACAATGTGTAATGGCGAGGACCAAGGACTATTCGAATTTCGAATAATACCCAGGCGTTCCATTGTATGGAACTCCGCCTTGGCGGCCGCGAGTTTACCGGGTTCCAGCCTTCGAGCTCTCGCATAAACGAGGGATCCTGTCATGGTAATGGGGTGCACCATACCATACCTCACGACTGAAGAAGAAAATGTGGGCCTGGTGAGCTCAGGGAACTCACTGAGAAGGCGAGAGAACTCATTTGGAGATGGGACTGCACAGGCAACTGACCAAGACATCGCGGTGCTTCGGTGGCAGGGGACCGAGTGAAACGTGGAGGCACTGATTAGCCGGCAGTGTCGGACGTCGACGAGAAACCCGTTTGCGCAGAAGAAATCTGCCCCAGGATGGCCTGTGAGACTTTCGCCGTGACGAACTCCCAAACAAAACGTTGGCCGCCAAAACTCAACTGGACCCTACGCTTTCCGAACGTGCGAATGGCCGCACCATTGGCTGCCTCGAGGGGGGAAACTTGACCGATGGATTGAAGATCTAGCTTCGACGCTGGTAGGATATTGCACTGGGAGCCAGTATAACAGAGAAAACGTCGCCCTGACAGGGAGTCTGTAATGTATAGGAGTTTCCCAGCGGACCCGACGGCCATCACAACTCTGGCGCGTCCCTTAGGCCTTATTGATCTTCTCAGAAACTACTGGTTTGAACTAGGTTTTTTTTTTGGTGAGAAACTGCAGGGCGGACGGCAATTTCTGGCCTTCGCGCCGAAACGAGCGTGGTATGCACACCAGCCTGCAGGAGGAGGAGTCGGATTTGCTCTTGTGGGGGATGGGCACCTCGTGGCTGCACAAGATTGTTGTGAGACGGTGAATATTTTATCCGCTTCCGCGGCGAGTTCAGCACAATCCGTGATCGCGGAATCGGTCAAGGCCGTCTGTACTGGCTCTGGTAGTTGACAGAGAACCAGCTCGCGGAACAGAAAACATTGCGATTCTGAGCCCAAAAGCGTGAGCATTTGGCTCATGGGCTCTGAGGGTTTTGTGTCCCCGAGGCCGGGCATGGAGATAAGTCTGCGAGCGCGCTCCGACTTGGACAGACCGAAAATCTGCACTAACCGTGCTTTTAAAGCTTCGTACTTGCCATCGTTCGGTGGACTCTTGAGGAGGCTGATGACCCGTGAGGCCGTGGCACTGTCGAGGGTGGAGACCACGTAATAATAACGGGTCGAATCCGCTGCTACTCCCCAGATTGCAAATTGGGCTTCCGCCTGAAAAATCCACGCAGCCGGTTGTTGCTCCCAAAATTGCGGCAGTTTGAGGGTGACGGCGTTCGTGTCCATGATGTAACTTCAATGAAAATTGTTCGACAAAATCGGGGTCACCAATATAGGAACTGGGGTTCCTAGCCGAAGGATTGAGATCGACTCAGAAAATCAAAAACAATAAAATTTAATGAACAAACAAAGCTGTACAGTAAACTGTAGGATACAATGCAAATAGGTCTGGTCTGATTGAAAGCCTCTCTGGAAACTGTTAGAAGGTTCCGAGCTCAACTGTTAGCAGGTTCTGAACTCAATTGCTAGCAGGTTCCAAGCTCAACTGCTAGAAGGTTCTGAGCTCTACTGCTAGAAGGTTCCGAGCTCTGACATCATGATGTCATCATGTTCTTCCCGCTGTTGAGAGATCACGTGACGGACGGCATGACGTCATCACGCGGAGTACAGGAAAGAAGCCCTAGTACAGTTAACAGATACATTAAAGGTGCAGCCCCCAGCTGTACTACATTGCTGTAAAAGGGATTATATACAATTGTCCGTAATCCTCTGGTGGTTCCGCCACAGGGGTACATTTTAGTGATTTAGAGCTCCTGTTGCATAGTTTCACTTGACTGGAGTACATATCAGGAATTCAGGTGTGAAGGTCACCACAATTTTCTGTTCAATAAAATTAATGAATAAAAAGATCAATTGAGCTACGACTTTGGTATCCTGATCTCTATGATTACATAGAAGTATATAGAAATTACAACAGAGAAACAGGCCACTTGGTCCACTAGGTCTGTGTTGGTGTTTATCTCTTACACGACACATACTCCTAATCCCATGTACATGCCCTATACCTGAGCTCCTTTATCCCTCTTTCCTTCAACCACTTATCTAACCTATTCTTAACTGTTGACATGGTCTCTGCTTCAATCAGTAACTCCAGCAGTGCATTCCACAACCTCACAACTCTGTGTAAATAGGTTTCACCTGTGTTCTGTCCTAAATCTCTTACATGTAATTTCATAGCAATGCCCCTGAGCATTGAAAATAGTTTGTTTCTATCTAACATGTTGCATCCCTTCATAACTTTAAATATTTCAATCAAATTGGGGGTGAAATTCGGTTATGCCCTGTTTGTGGGCAGTAACCGAATTATCGCCGGAGATATAGTGCCCGGCGTGGAAGTACCGCCCCAGCTGCTAAATTCGGCATACCGCCCCGGCGAGGAAGTGGAGCGCTCCACTTCTTCTCAGGGTGGTGTCGGGGGTGCAAAGCGCGGTAGCTACCGGTGCTACCGGCGGGGTCGTAGCGCTATCAGCTAGCGCTTCAGTAGCATCCCGCCAAATTTCTCGGGAGGCGCGATTAGCACTCCGCCCGGGTTATAAGCCCTTTGCGTCCCGTTAGCACCCCTGAAGGTGCCAACGGCAGGCACAAAGGAGCTGAATTTCGCAGCCATTATCTATTAATCTCCAGTGTTTACCCAGAAACTTCTTTACCAAAGAGAGTGGCTAGAGTGTGGAATTTGCTACCACATGGAGTGGTTAAGGTGAATAGCATAGATGCATTTAAGGGGAAGCTAGCTAAGTACAGGAGGGAGAAAGGAATCGAAGATTATGCTGATAGGTTTAGGTGAAGTAGGGTGGGAGGAGGCTCGTGTGGGGCATAAACACCAGCACAGAACAGTTGGGCCAAATAGCCTGTTTCTATGCTGTAGATACTAGTAATTCCACGTTTTAATAAAATCAGCCCCCTTTTTTCAAGCCTTACTTCATATTTGTATTTCCACATACCTAGTAAATCTGCACTGTTAGGTTCTCCTATCATACAAACCTCTGCTGGAGCACCATTACATTCTGGGAACCATGCTCTGCTGCCAGATGTGCAGTGGAGTGGGGCTGCTGGGGCCTGCAGCACATCTGCTCTGGCAAAGCAGAGGCGCCTGCCCTGACTGCCATTATGAAAACTGAAGTGGCGCCATGCACTCCAAAAGCAAAGACTGATACTGTTCTTACACTAAAGACAAGAACAATTTTTGTTCTTTGGCCACAAGCACACCATGGCATGCCTTCCAAAGATAATTAATATCCTCTGGGATCAATTGACTTTGCTGGGAACCATTATGTGGCTTTTACTAAGCCAACAGCAAAACTGACACCAGCTTTCAGCCTAATTGGAAAATTCCCAGAATAATCTGAAGCTCCCTCAAACACAGCTCCAAATCTTTCCATTAACATAGGCACAGAAGGCGGAAGACTTCCCCATCAAAACTTAGGCCGCATTGTACCTGAGTGGTAGAGACCTAGTGGATCCAAGACCTGCCCCATATTTAGTGACCTCCAGGTGATTACCTGCTCTATGTCCTCCCTTGCCCCCAGAATTTCAGGTCTATAAAACATGCCCCATAGCACAATGTGCTACTGGATCTCAGAAATGTTGCCTATGTGTAGAGAGATGCTGGGCTGGATGTGAGTTACGAACAGCAGCTGCCAACTGCTTCCTCCTTTGGCCTAAACATCATCCCCTCTCACATTCAAAAGCAGCTACCAAGCTGAAGGCCAAGCATCCCAGCTCAAAGCATCCAACATGGCATAAAATGATGTGCAGGATCAAGCACAAAACATCACAAGATGAATGATTGCAATGCTGGTATCTATAGATCCACGGAACAACTGATCCTCTGGGAGTCTCCCTGGGGGGATTGTGTATGGTATACTGAATATTTCCCACTCTTTATAAGGAAAACTGAAACAAGGTGCCTGGGTAGTGTTCTGAGAAGAGAGGAAGCTCCTTCAAAGCCCCCAAATATTGTAGGTAGTTCAAAGCAAGGTCACCAAAGATTAAATGACTTGACAGTGGTCAGAAGGATGCATGCATGATTTTCTGGCCTGATTGAAGTGCACCGACTAACAAATTCTTCCCTTGTGGTGTAACAAGCTATTTGGTTTTGCAGTATAAAAGGCCTTGGAGGCAAAACAGTGAGCTTCTTGCCCACATAGACTTTGGAGTGCCCAGTCTTTAGCAGGGAAGCAACCCCAGGAAACTAAATATTAGCTATTCCTGTTCTCTGCAAGATGAAACAGAAACAGAGCAGGGGGTGCTGCAGAACAAAACAGAGTATCTGGAACAAGTGACGTTGCAGATCAAAGCTATGGAAGGTCTACCCTTTTGATGCTGTGTCTGCGCCAACTGCCCAAACGAGTAGCTCAGTGCAAGTGAGAGCAGATGGTCATGTATTGGGTTTTGTCTACAGTGTTGTGTGTTAATGTAAAGAGAGTTTTTATGGCTGCATCTGTGTATCCTGATTGTGATATGAAATTCAAATAAAGAATCTAGATGTTGCTGTTATTTCTATCTCCGCCTCTCATAGCTTAGCCCAACAGATTTTCTTCATCTTTTCAGTGGGCAATCGCCAGAAGGTGGATGCAATGGACAGCGTTGAATAATGCAAATTATGTTAGATTGATTAATGACTCCAGAGGATGACTAAAATCTGAATTTAGAGGGCTTGATTGCAAGGAAAGATTATCTACCGTGGACTATAAGCTCTGGGGAAGAGGTGAATGAGAGGAACTTGAAAGAGGTTTTTTTAAATTTACAAGTAATTAGATTCAGAAAAATTCTTTTGACGGGCACAGGATTTGAGAAAAGGAAACACAGTTTTAGGTTGTCGAAATAAAATTGGAAATTTAGACAATTTATCTTCATAAGAGAGTGATAACATTATGGAGCAGGTTACCAGCTGGGGTGGTGGCACAGAAAACCATGGCAAGCTTCACAAAGGATAGGATGAATTCTTATTAGGAAAGTGAATACATGTCTATTAGTTCCAAAATCATGTTAAGGAACTGATCAATGGTTTGGAAGCGAAGGCTAGATGGATCAATTATCTTCTCCTGCCCAAAACATTATTGTATTACAATGTTTTAACTTCAAGTTTCACCATGTTCCCTTAGACAGTTTTTTTCCTCCCCATCTTCCTCTCTACTGAAGCCGGTGATCCCTTTGCCAGGATACAGTTCCACAGCCACTAACCACCCTCTGATACTTTGTCCAAGCGATCATTATTCATCTCTAAGTCTAATCAGTGAGCATTAGACAAGTCAATATAAGGGCACCGCTGCTAAGCAGGATCTTCCTCATCAGACATGCACAAACATGCACTTTCAACAGGGTTTGCTGACAAGGGAATAGGAGCAGGAGCCCTGGCTAATTTGCACTTCCCATTCCAGAAATGTTGAGGCCAATGATAATGTTTCTATTCAGTCTGGCTGAGGTGAGCTAAATCAGCTCTAGACTTGACTATTCCAAAGCACTCCTGGCCAGCCTCCCACGTTCTACCCTCTGTAAACTTGAGGTCATCCAAAACTCTGCTGCCTGTGTCCTAACTCACACCAAATCCTGTTCACTGATCACCCCTGCGCTCGCTGACCTATATTGGCTCCCGGTTAAACAATGCCTTGATTTTCAAATTCTCATCTTTGTTTTCAAATTCCTCCATGGCCTCACTCTCTCCCTATCTCTGTATCCTCCTCCAGCCCTACAACACTCCAAGATATCTGCAATGCTCCAATTCCCTATTTTAATCATTCCACCATTGACGGCCGTGCCTTCAGCTGCCAAGACCCTAAGCTCTGCCATTCCCTCCCTAAACCTCTCCACCTCTCTACCTCTTCCCTCCTTTAAGACACTTCTTAAAACCTACCTCTTTAACCAATCTTTTGGTCACCTGCCTTAATATCTCCTTATGCGGCTCGGTGTCAAATTTTGTTTGATAACAGTCCTGTGTTGTGTCTTGAGGACGTTTTACTACATTAAAGGTGCTATATAAATACAAGTTGTTATTGTTGTTGTTGTTGGTCAGCTACTCGGTCTATAGCTTTGCTGAACCGTCAGTGGAGCCGCCTTTTCTTGTATATTTTATGGGACACTTCTTAAGATAGGAAATAAATTGTGCAGAGTTGATAAAATGGTACATTCTGTATAGTCAGTGACTTAAGTATTCTTTTCTCCTGCTTTCCAGATAATTTTGGATATTTTTATGCAAGTCGTTTATTCCCCTATGAACTTGAGCTCTGAAACAGTTTCTCAATTGTTCGGTTTTTCATTTCAGGAAAAAAAGTAATCAATATTATTTAACATTTTTATTTACAACTATGAATGGTGCAATGGTCCGTCATTTGTTTTTTGTCATGATGAAGAACATTTATTAAAAAGAAGCTGACTGTGACTTGATAGAACTCCAGGTTGTGAAATACTAAATGATAGACCCATGAAGCTAAAGGATACATTTAATCTCTGACTGAAAACAAACTGAATTCTTGGGTATGACAATGCAGGATCTACTAAAAGACAGCTTATAAAGTTGAACAAGAATTAATGAAATTATAGACATATTGTGCAGCTTCAAATGAAGGTTTGATATTTATCCCAATTTTAATTGAGCATGTAGATGAAGGTTGCAAGGTTGCACGGTTGCATGGCTACATAAGGAAGGAAATCCCAAGGATTTGCATACTTTCACATGATTGACAAGAAAGAAATGTGACTTTGACAGGAGCAATAAATTGATTGATGTTGTGTTGTTTGTAGGATGTGAAGGAGGGCTCAGAGGAATCTTTCCTGCCTGCATATGTTAGAGAAGATAATCATTGCTAAGTCATGTCGGTACATTTTGCTCAGGTTTCCAGTATATATCTAAAGTAATTTTTTCTTCCTCCAGCCAAAAATTACATCAGGTACCCTAGTTTATATGCAGAGTATACACCTGTAGGTGTAGGAAATAGCCTGTAACTTGTAATAAAGGTCAAATATTAATCTGTATGATATATGTTATGTTTACAGCAGTGGATTATGCTATGGTTTATGCTTCCGGTAAGTCAGTCTGAAATTTCCATCACACAGATCCAATGTAATAGTGCTGATATCTTTCAGAATCACAGTGCAGCCTCAGGTACCTCAAAATCCTAAAATACTAATCCCTCCCAGTTAAAACACTTGAAACACTATCAGACAGCCACAGCATGAATCACAAAAGAGAACACTATGGGCTAAAAACTCGGTTGTGTAGCGCACGTTGTTTGGTCATTATGGATGTCATTTTGGGTCAAAAATTACATCTGAGTAGCAGGTGCACTTTCATTTTCGACCTCTCTTAACCTCCCACAGCTGAACATGCATTCAGCAGCAGGAAGGACCCCACACCAGCGCTATTTAAAGGGATCATCACCTGCTTACAGGTTAGTTGCTGATTGATTTCTACTAGCTGTTGCTAAGTGTGTAATAGTGTTTGGTGCTTTCTAGACTTATTTAAAGTTGACTAAAGTCTATAAGGAGTGGTGTAGCACATGCTCAAGGACTTGGTACTGATTTGCATGGGGTCTGCTCAAACCAGTTGCTCCCAGACATAGGTGCAGTAGTTTGTATCCCCCTTGGCCTGCAGTATGACAGGGAGAATGAGCAGAGGCAACACAGAGCATGTAAGGGGTGGTGTGTGTGGTCAGCTTTGCCTCTGACTCCCTGAGCGGTTCGAATCGCTCCCACTTCCTTGGTTCTAGACTTTGGACTTATTTGGGGGTTGTAATGAAATTGCAACAGACAACTGAGTTGCTGAAAAAAACTTGGATTTTTATTTGAGACAGGAAAATATACACAACACAATATTCTTATTTTTCTAAAAGGGGGAACACTTCGGAATATGCGAGGGAGAATGACAATAGACAAAATACTTCACCCCTCCCAATCCCACTACACTAACTAGGTTGGATTCCAGAGGACCAGGAAAATGCTCACCAAATGACTTTCTTGACAGTTGTAGAGGATCGCAATTTTATGGTTCTCTTTAGGTGTGGCGGTTGGGGCCTGCCATACCCCGGACGTGGTGGAAGACTTCACCTGCGTGGGTTTTTAGTCTTCGCGTGTCCGCTGATGTGGTCGGGTGCGTATTGGATCTATTGGGTAAGTACCCAATTTCCTTTGGTTAGGTATAGGTTTTAGAGTTTTTGCATTAAGTCTTACCCAGGGGTAAGTCAAGATAGCTTGTAGAGTGGAAACAAACTTGCAAATCTTCGGTTTCTTCCAGGTTGGTTTCTTGTTGGTCACGGTGGCTGAATATTACCTAGTTGTTGGTAATATTGTTGGTTGTTTGTTTCTTGGGGCCCTTGGTTGCCGCGGTTCCTTTCCATTCTCCTTCTGTCGATTGAATCGTCCCATGGCTGATGTGTTTTTCAAATGAGCTGTGCCTCTGTCTGTATGACCTGTACCTTCAAGTTCACACCCTATCTGAATGACTCTCTGACCTGTTCCAAAAGACTGTGTTTAACTGACAAAGCAGGCTTCAGTTATATCATTTGAGGCCTTGCTTATCTGCCCACCAAATCTTCTCTGGCTCATTGTTAATTTTGGCGGGCTCGTTAACTTTAATAGTTTTAAATTCTTTATCGAGTTTTGGGTTGGTCTCATCTATTTTAATTGATTTTTAACTGGTTTTGGGATTGCTTCGAAATTGGTTTAAGTGTGTGAAGTGGTTTTTGGATGTCTCTGTGAGTAGTTTAAACTGTTGTTCGATTGTCCTCGACTGCTGGGGTCAGGGTCCCTTTTGTTGATCAGTGGCATGTACTGTATCATTCATGTTCTTGATGGCTCTGTAGGTTTTTGGCGGGAACTGTCCTTCGGTAGACCTATTGGCCTAGAAATGCAGTTGTTTGTGCCAGTCGCTAGCGCCTTAGGCGGAGGAGATGTGGGGCGCTAGGCGGCTAGCGGCCGGGCGCAGCGCGATCTGCCCCTCTCCCCAACTTCAGTAAAGATTTAGCAGCGGTGCAAAGCCTTGCGTGCGCTCAGTTGCGCGCGCAGATCCTGACGTAATTTCATCGTGCAACGCCCTTTGTTCGCCCCAAACTGGAAATTCAGTGGCGCCTGTGGTGTATGTAACCTGTTCCACCTTAAGAGAACTACCTTAAGAGATGTACTACTTTCTCTTGGCTGCTGTATACTGTAATACTGTAATACCGGTGGTGACCACACCGATATATAAGTGTTGTGCAAGGATTTGCTGGGCAGTTCAGCCCTGACCTTCGAATAGTAAAGACCTGTTAAAGTTATTCTTGTTGTCTGTGTCCAGTGATTGATCCTAAACCTAACTGGGACATACAGACTCAACAGCGCCGGCCTATTGTGCGCCTGGCGCCCCTAGCGACTGGTAGAGGGGAACAGTTCTCAGTCGCTGCTTGGCGCGGGGGGCGCAAATTAAAGGGCACTCCTCCTGCAGTAGAAAAGGCAGCCATTTTGCAACACTCCTTCTTTGTGAGAGACGGATCTTTGCAGAGAGACAAAGGTAGAGAGCTTTCTGGTTTGGCTCAACACTCGCACAGGTACTTGTGGCTTCAGGCCACAGCTTTCCACTTGTCTTTAACTTCAGAGCCATATCATTGATTGGAAACATATAATGGGGGCTGCAATGGGTGCAAACGTTGGCCTTCTCCATTGCATTCAAAGGGCTCACAGACGCCGTGAGAGAGTGGCAGACATGGCCAGACGGAGAGGGGGCAACAGGCGTCGGCAAAGGAGGCCTTACCCACCCAGGGTATACCACCAGCAGTTCTCATATCTGAACATGTCTGACGAGCAGTGTGTTCGGAGGCTGCGATTCCGAAGGGCGGTGGTCACTGAGATCTGCCACCTGCTTCGCGGAGATCTGCAGCCACATCTGAGGAGCAGGACGTCTCTGTCGGTGGCAGTGAAGGTGACGGTGTCTCTCAACTTCTATGCCACCGGCTCCTTCCAATCCACTACTGGGGACATTTCCAACATCTCCCAGTTTGCCGTGCATTGCTGCATCCGCCAGGTGACCAATGCCCTTTTCAGAAGGAGACGTCAGTTCATCTCCTTCTCCATGGCCCTTGTCAAGCAGCAACAGCGTGCAATGGGCTTTGCAGCATTAGCGGGCTTCCCCATGGTGCAGGGCGTCATTGACTGCACGCATGTGGCTTTGCGGGCACCTCTGGAGAATGCCGAGGATTACCGCAACCGGAAGGGCTAGCATTCGCTCAACGTGCAGTTGGTGTGTGACCACAGGCAGCTCATCCTAGCTGTCAATGCCCGCTTTCCAGGCAGCAGCCACGATGCCTTCATCCTGCGCCAGACTTCTGTGGCAGACATGTTCCAGGCCCAGCCTCACCCACGAGGATGGCTTCTCGGGGACAAAGGCTATCCTTTGTGCACATGGCTGATGACCCCGCTCCATGCGCCCAGCACCCCTGCTGAAGAGGGATACAATGACAGCCATCAAGCAACCAGGAACATCATTGAGCAAACAATCGGCATCCTGAAGCAATGGTTCCGCTGTCTGGATCGTTCCAGATGAGCCTTACAGTATTCGCCTGAGCGAGTCTCCCATTTCGTGGTCGTGTGCTGCATGCTGCACAACCTGGCTATCCGCAGGACTCAGCCACTGCCATCAGACATTGGAGGACCACCAGAGGAGGAGGAGGAGGAGGACCAGCACAGGAGGGAGGCAGAAAGTGCAAGGGCCGCCCGTTGGCGGCTTATTGAACGTCGGTTCTAGGCCCCCTCTCAGGGAATGGCTTGTGCCAATGGCACAAGAAGAATGTAGCCGCTCCACAAGCCCTCAGCCGAGCAGGGCAACCAGGACTTCCAAAAGAAAGCATGGACAGTGCGAATTAAGAACATTTATTTCTTTGAAACCTCTGCCCTTCCCACATTACAAATTAATGGAGAGAAGCCCCCGCAAAAAACACAAATCGACCAGTCTCGGCCTTACGAAAAACACAAATCCACCAGTCTCGGCCTTTCAAAAAAACAAATCCACCCTCCCCCTTTAAGAGCTCACCGGCGCCAGAGTGTCTGCCGTCAATCAGCAGCTCGCCGCACCTGCGCTGCGCCCGCCCTCGGGGGTTTCGCCCCGGGCCGCCGGCTTAGCGCCTAATGATAGTCGTGCATCGCCTGTTTTAGTGCAGCAGCAACCTCTTGGGGCGATGCCACTGAATAACGGCGAAGGTGGCGCGAAGTTGCGCCGGGCACAAACTTTAGCGGCCGCCCGGCTGTAGCGCCCCAAACGTGGCTATACTGAATTTCTAGGCCATTGTCTTTATGTGGAATGACTGAGATGGTCCAGAACATTCCCAGACAATCTGGCCTTTGCCAATACTCAAACTGTTTGTCTTACAGGGGCCCATTCCAACTCCTTTGTCGCAGCCTCCCACAGGCCTGGACCTGCCTTTTTAAAAATGACCAAAATCCTGGGGTTTTAACTTTAAGCCGCTTTTGGTGCAATATTCTTTTAAACAGTCCAAAACCTCTTCTCTTCTTGGTTTGGGGGAGTCTGTAGAATTTGCGAACCTTACAAGCAGGACAAGCTGCTAGAAGAGGCAGGAGGAGGAAGCGGGGGAGAAGGGCTCTCAGCAGGAGGCCATATCCACCCAGGTTCTTCAGGGAGCAATTCTCGTACCTCAACCTCAGCAATGAACAGTGCATGCGACGTCTCTGTTTTACTAAGGAATCTGCAGCCTCAGTCCAGGGTGAGAATGGCATTGCCAGTGGCTGTAAAAGTGGTTGTGGCCTTGAACTTCTTTGCATCGGGCTCCTTCCAGGCTGGAGCAAGTGACATCTGCAACATCTCCCAGTTCGCCATCTACTCCTGTATAAGGGAAGTGAGGGAGTTTCTGTATGCAAAGAGAGCTGAATACATTTCATTCTATCTTGTCAGAGAGAAGCAGGCAGATCCAGCTTGCGGGTTTGCCATGATAGCAGGCCTCCCCATGGTGTAGGGTGTCATTGACTACACACACGTCACTTTGCAGGCGCCGCATCTCAATTTGGAGATGTATCGCAACCGGAATGGATTCCACTCCCTCAATGTCCAGCTGGTGTGCGACCACACTCAGCGCATCATGCAAGTCAATGCTCGGTATCCTGGCAGCAGTCGTGATGCTTTCATTCTGCTGCAGTCTGCTGTACCATCCGCATTTGAGCCACTACGACAAACAAGAGGATGGGTATTGGACGACAAGAGCTATCTGGTGACCACCTGGCTCATGACTCCACTGCGCAACCCATGCACACGTGGGAAGCACGCATACAATGTAAGCCATGTTGCCACACAGAATCTGATAGAGCAGGCCATTGGCATCTTTAAACATCAGTTCCGCTACCTGGACCACTCTAGAGGAGCCGTGCAGTACTCGCCAGAGTGCGTCTCAATATTCGTCGTGGCCTGTTGCATGCTTCACAACCTCGCCAGCTGAGGAGGAGGAGGAGGAAAAGGAGGAAGAGGAGGAAGTGATTGAGAAGGAGGAGGAGGAAGTGTTAGAGGCAATCCAGACAGCCCCTTTCCGCCCAGGCTGTCTGTGATCGAATCATCCCACTGCAGTACAGTGAATGCAACCCCAATTTCCCATTCACCAATAGTCCCAAACTTTACCTTTCCTCTGTTACTGACCATCACAGCGCCCTCTTAGTCACAATGCTAAAATAAGAGCCACCACAAAACCAACATTACAAACCAATTTTATGAATCAAACCATACCATATTTCATTCAAAAGTCAACTAATCGCCCTTGTGCATTCCCTTAGTGCCTGTCATCAGTGTGCCTTTACCTGTCGTAGTGGTCCACATGCACATGCAGTGTTACCCCAGAGGCTGCAGCATGGCTGGTGGAAGACTGCTGACTTTCAGTGGGGGAGACAACAGGTGGTCTTGCAGGATGACCTCGTGTAGCTCTGGGCCTAGTAGGCCCGGCTGCGGACTGCTCCACCTCGGCATGGGTAGCAGCAGTCTGGGCTGGTTGACAGGAAACAGGAAGGGCACTGGCAGAGGCAGTTGTGGGAGGACGAATGCTGTCACCCTGAGAGAGGATAGCAGCTTCACCCCCACAGAGCCACTGCTACATCCCCGGGGCGGTGCCTCAACAATCCTAGTCATCTACTGGAGGAGAGGTTGCTGGACTGCTGTGACACCCTGCATGCTCCTTTCAACACTGCTAACTGCAGCCATGATGGCAGCTGTCTGTGCTTGCTTGGCAGCAAGCTGAGCTTGCATGCCTTTAGTCTGAGCTTCCAGTGCAGCACTAAGACATTGGGTGGCTTCAGCCTGTGCTGCAATGGAAGCTGAGACATTGGCCATTAGATGGCTGCATTATAGCTGGGTCCACAAGTGCACTAATGGATCTGCCCACCTTTTCCACGCTGGAAAGAATTGGCTCCAACCCCTGCGCAAATCCCTGTGCAAGGTTGGAGCTGAACTCCTCCATGCTCCTTGACATTGCATTCAGGATTTCTGGCAGGCCTGCCAATGTACTAAGAATTTTTTTGTGCCTACCATCAGCTTTGTTCTGTAGTCCTCATCTGACTCCTCTGCAGCAGAACTCATGTGCGATTGCATCCTCCAGAGAGCTGGCACCTGTGCTACCCTTTCCCCTGCCTTGGCTGCAGCCCACTCGTGCACGGTGACTCAACATGTGCAGATCCCGCCTCTATGCTACCCTCTAAAGTCCGCACAGTGCCAGTATCTGAGCTGGTGGCTGCAAGTGTCAGATCAATGGTGGTGTTTCTTCTTCATCATCACTCTCCTCTTTCTCCTCCTCTTCCACCGCTGCCTGGCTAGGTTGGATTTCTTGGGACTCTGAAATGAGAAAGGCACAGGGATAGGGTTGTGGTGAGGAGAGCGGGTTGGGGTGGGGGAAGCAAGAGGTGGATGCTTGCACCATCTGTAACTTGCAAATCACAAGAGATTGTGGGATGATGAGAAAGTGGGATGTGAGAAGGAGGATTAGGTATGAGCATACCATCACTTTCAATGGTTTCAGTGTGACCGCTGGCCATGGCCTTAATCACGACCACTTTAATTATGCTGGTTACCATCTCTTTGAGCGGGGTCAGGTATGGAGGCGTGCTTGTCCCCTCCAGCTAGCTGCCGCCTATGGTTGTGTGTCACCTTGTCCTGCAAGAGAGAGGGAAGTGTGTCAGTGAGTGTGGCCCACTGTGCTTGGCTGATGTGGCTGTCATGGTTGACTAGCTAGCTGTATGCAGGCTGTGAGATGTGGGTGTGAGGCTTGCAGAAGTGGTAAGGTGTGAGGGTGAGATGGAGCATACGAATGTGAGTTATGAGTCGTGATTAATAGAGATTGTTGGTAGGTGAGTGATGGGGGTGTGATGAACTGAGCAGTGTGTAAGACTAGTGGTGCAGTTTGTGGGATATGGCATTTGAAGGTTAATTCACTGACCTTGAACACTCATGTGAGGTCATTGAACTTCTTCTGGCATTGCATCCAGGTCCTCAGGGCAACACTGCTGACATTGACCTCCATGGCTATCTGCTCCCACTGTGTTTGCTGTGTCTGTCTGGAGGGCCTCTGACCCCCCCTGTGGAAACAGGACCTCTTGTCTCCTCTCCACCTCATGTAAAAAGTGCACCATTGCTGCATCTGAGAACGTTAGAGCCCTCTTCTTGTTGTGCCATTGCTGTATGTTTCCCAGTTGAAATTGCCTTCTGGAATGACTTCCAGTGCCTGGTCTCATCAAACTGCACCTCCCCGTTAAGTGGAGCAGGCTGGCTTTATGGAGTGAAGGCTAGCTTTAATTGCTGCTAGCCTCACATGATCTTGGGCCCCTTGCTGAGCGTGCAGCCACTCAGCAGCGTGTTTAGCGCTGGGCTGCACGCCACTATCATTTAAATTAGCAGACAACACCAAGTTTGTGTGCTACCTGCATTACTTTGAACAGGCGCGGGTTAATCACCCATTGCGATCCCCACGCCTGTTTTCAGGGGCTATCAAATTTTTAGCCCCATGTCCACATGCTTAATTAAATGCCCGTTCTAAATATAACAAACTCAGTTCATTAGCATAAGGAAAATTTTAAAACTTAACCAACAAAATATGTTCCACGCACAGATGCTAACATCGAGACAGCAAAGAATACTGTGAATACAGTTCCAGAATCACACCCATGACATTTAATTAACTGAAAGATGTATTACATAGAAACTTTCAACATGGATTTCAACATAATCCACCAAAACAACTGTCTCAGATTGGTGTAGAGGACTGGAAATCAGGACAAAAATACCACTGGGGAACAGAGCCTATAGAGATGGAAAACAAAGTGAAACAACACTACAAAATGTCATAACTACTAATCAACAGCAGTGAAAAGAAAAGATTTCAGTAAGGGTGATCAGGCAGTGGAAACAATGTGAGTAGAATGAAGGAGAAGCAAAGGATGTAAGACTCCAGTAGGAGTTGTCAACAGACCTCCTGACAGTTGTGATGTATGGGGTAGAGGGGCGAGGGGTGGGGGTGAGGGGGTGATGTATAAATACAGAGATCAGTGAAGCATGTGGCAGAAACAATGTGGGTGTAATCGGAGTTTTTTGGGGTGAGTTTCCCCGGATACTTTAGGTGCTAAGGAGCCTCCAAGGTGGCCAAAATAGGGTCTTGAGCTGCAATGCAGGTTTAGCCCACCTTTAGTGCAAGACACCATCTTGTTAAAGGAGTTGAAGCGCGAATTAGGAACAGCCGCCCGGAGGATCGTTAAGGCTCTGATTGAAAAT
Source organism: Somniosus microcephalus (assembly GCF_052327205.1). Classification (NCBI taxonomy): domain Eukaryota; kingdom Metazoa; phylum Chordata; class Chondrichthyes; order Squaliformes; family Somniosidae; genus Somniosus; species Somniosus microcephalus. Next base: position 185,826,430 of record NC_140993.1, on the reverse strand, counting down.
TAAATTGTCTGCTAGCGCTCATTAAAGAGGGTGCACAGAATTTTGGTGGCTAGTGCTTCAATTAACAACCTCTCCTAAGTCCGACCAGCTGAACAGGCGTAAACAAGTTGTTGCTGAGTATTTTGAGCGCTCCTTAAAGCCATGCTCAGCTTTCACTGTTTATTTGCTGATGGAGATGAACTGAATACACTGAGTTTGAAGAGGACTTTTGAGGCACATCGGGAGACTTTCTGAGACACTTTGTCAAGATTTCACCAACACTCTATCAACATTTTTCCTGAATATTCTCTCAGGGCTTCACCTAAACGACTGCCACTCCCTTCTCAGGACTTCACCTAAAGAGAATGAGTGCTGTGCTAGTCTACCTTATAGGAATCATCAGGAGAAAGGGAATGGGTAGTCATGAGGATCTTGCTAGGGGTCCCCCTTGGTCTGGAGGAGGAATGGGAGGAGGAGATGAGGCAAGAGAATAGGTCGAGAAGGGCTCTCTGAAGGGGACCCTATTCACCCAGGGTCTTCAGAGAGCACTACTCCTACTGTAAGAATTCACAATAATTTACAGTTCTGAAGATTCATTTTTTTGATTAATGAATCCCTGGCGATGTGCTTTTAAATTTCCAGGGATAAAAATGGCTGTCACCACATGGCCGAAGACAAAGGACAATGCTTTGTTTACAAAGCAATTGAATGCTATTAGCATTTGTTTGTATATCGAGTGGATACATCTAAACTGCAGAAGAGACTTTTGCACCTTGAATGGGAATCGTTCAAGATTTGAATGGGTTTTAAACCACCCAGCGCTGGACAATAGAGCAGTTGTATCTCCCTTTTGTTTCAGCCCAGGAAGCTCCGGAAGACACATTAATCCAGTCCAACCACTCTGAGGTAGCCAATCACAGCTTTCTCTTGTGTATTGGACCCTTTTGGGTGGGGAATTTTGCACACAGCCCTTGCAAGGCAGGACGGCAGGGGCCGCACCAGATATAAAGATAGCGGCTGAAGCTATCTCTCTCGCTTACTTCGCTGGACCACAGGTGAGCCGAGTGTTCTGACTCCTCAGCATAGCAACCTCGTTAAGGAGTTTGGGGGATGGTGATTTAAGGGAATTGCTAAGATTGTTTAAATAACATTGTAGCCATTGTATCCCTTGTTTTTGCCGTCTGCAACCCCTGTTATATAATTTTACTGTAATTACTGTGTTCGTGTGGGATAGTTTGATATTTTGATTATAGTTTCTTTTAGTTAATAAAACTTGATTTTTTTCTCTCATCCAAACTACGTGTCTGTTTTAATATCAATAATTATAAGCCCTGCAGTCAGAACTGGAAGGTGGGGTAGCAATTCGAAACCGCTGTTTTAAAATTGGTTTTATTTGTAAATTGGTCTGTGTGCAAGCAAAGGTTGCAAGACCAGGAAAATTACTTTAAATCAATTTAAAGAAGCCCCAAATCCTTACAATGGCGACCGCAGCAGGACTGCAGGCCATTTTTGATATGATAAGTGATCTGGATCTAGAGAAAGCATCAGTTATTGTCTTTCTTGCTTTCAGTCTGTGGGCAGCCCTGCGGAAGGTAGTGGCAGTGTGTAAGCTGACCTATCGGGGCATAGGTGGCTGGGCTAGGAAGGGTGAGATGGGAGAGCAGGAGGAGTTTAAAGAGGCCAAGAATCGGGAGTCCCAGCTTGAAAAATGCCAGGCGGAGGTAGAACGCCTCAGAGAGGTGTATGAGGCCAGAGCTAGTGGTATGAGGGTGCGGGAAGAGAATGCACGCCTCACACTAGAGGTCACGAAATGCCAGGCATTTATAGAGCGCCTTGTGCAGGAAGTCACAGAGGTGAGGGACAGAGAGATGAGGCTACAAGAGGAGAATGCACACCTCACCCAAGAAGCTAGTGAAAGAGAGAGAGCCATGTGAGAAATGAGATAGAATTCCTAAAGTACCAAATCACTGAGGCCAGGGAAAATGAGATGAGACTGCAGGAAGAGAATGCCAGGTTTGGTGAAGCAGATCATGGCCCCTGTAGGGCAGAGATAGAAAGTCTTAACGTGGCTTTAAAGGGAGCAAGGGGAATGATTTGCGTGATCAGCCCGAAGGCAGGTCAGCTGGATTTTACTGGCAGCCCAAATCAAACCGCCCCAGAGGCAACACCCAGGGAAAGGCTGGCTAGGGAATTAGAGATCCCAAGACAGCAGCCCACAGCTCCGGGTTTTGAGGAGCTCTGGCAGCAAGGAGGGGTGGACAATGGGGTGGTAGGAGAACACCAGCAGATCCCGCTAGGCAGGCGGGGACCAGGACCAGTGTACCCTCTCCAACAACAGAGGTACGGTCCGCCCGTGAGGAGTGAGCCTGAGAATTGGAATCCTCAGCCCACAGCATGTTCGAGTTCACAGGCAAGCACTGTGGCTTGTGTGGGGGGAGGAGCCATTCATATTCAGAGTAAGCTGTTTAAGCCAGGGAACAGGAAAGGAGAGTTCTGGGACCCCTGCAGAGCAGGTCCAGTAGCAGAAATCCGGGACAAGGGAGGCACACAGGGGATAGTTTTGGCCCCAGGAAAAAGGCAGGTCCAAAATTCCCCAGTTAAAGCCACCTGGGTGAGGGAACATGAGTTTGCTGTCCATGCAAGTTCAAGTTCACAGCCTACAAAAACAGGAACTGTGAATTGTTTCCAGGGAAAAGCAGACAAACCCAGAGAGAAATTTGCACTGGCAGGCTGCCAGGTACATTATACAGTGTGGGCTATTTGGACATGGGGGAGAAGGTTCCCAGCCAGTTGGGGCTGTGACCCAAGCTCAGGGTCTGCCAGCCAAAGTTTCCCCCATAGAGACACCCCTCAGAAGGTCTCAGCGGGTGCCCCAGCCTAAGAAAGCATGGTCACCCACTTTACAGTGGAGTAGGGCGGACTCCCGAGCCAGGGAAAAGCCAGAGAACAGGGGTCCCCACTCAACAGCCATAAGCTGCGGGGGACCAGAGACAGGAGGCAGTCCAGCTTCGCTGCAGCCAGCAGCAATCTACGACAGTGCCAGAGATTAGACTGGCCATCCAGAGATGGGCGGCATTTGTATTAAAGCTATGTGTGTGAATATAGCGTGTACCAAAGGAGTATTTTAAGTTTTGTTGATTTAACTAGTTTCAAGTTAAAGTGCAAAGAGTTTAAGTTTACATGTGTGCCGAATGTTTGTATTTTGGTCCGAGGTCAAGGGACCCGACCATGTCTCCACCTAAGGCAGCAGGTCAGTGAGACCTGGCTGCATGCCCTTTTAAGTTTTTGCAGGAGATTGGAAAATGAAGCAGCCATGTTCGCCCAGCCCGAGCTGGACATCGAATGAAGATACGGAATGTTGGGGATCACCTCGCCACTGGACGAATCCAGGAGACCTCGCAGCGGTCTTCGGGAAAAACCGGACAGAGTCCGGAGGAACTTGCCTACTCCTCCTACGGGGAGGAGATGGCCCCAGCTGGGTGGGGCACGGCCCCCAACCCAGCACTATCCTGACCGAAGTTCACTTGAGGGAGACCTCGCTGTTGAGGAGTCACGATGGGGAAGCGCGGGCGCCTTGTGATAGGGACGCGTTCCCCGGGGGTGGGTGGTGATGGCCCGGGAAGATTGTATAGAGGAGGGGGAGACCCAAGAGTCGCGCGGGTGCGGTCGGGGGAGGGAGGTACTCACCCGGGGGCCCACGGGCAAAGAGGATAAGTGTGATTGGGAAGGATGAGTGGGTGGCCGGATCAGTGTGGGGCCAGGGAGAGCCGCCACACAGGCACCCATCATTTTCTGCAGCCAGTCGAGGGAAGACGGGAGGGGGAGGGACTGGGAGTCATGAGATCCCATACTCCCCGGTCTCGGTCTGTGCCAAGGTAATTTTAAACGTGAGGGGTACCCCGCCTCCACAAAGGGACAAGGGAACGGTTCGGGGCTGGCGGAACAAGCTGGTCGGTAAATCCATTCTGCCTGTTTTAAAGTTTAAGGTGATCAAAGAGGGGTGGAAGGTACTGCCCGAGTGGGAGGAGCAATACCCACTCGAATTTCACGACCCATCATCGGCACGTGATGATCGGGGTTCATTTAAGCATGTTGTTTAATGATTTTTTGTATTTTGTGTTGCAGCCCCAAGTTGAGCAGAGGCGTCGGATCCTCTCCGTGCTTGGGACCAGTTTGTGACAACTCCAAGTTGAGCAGAGGCGTAGGACCCTCTCCGTGCTTGCGATAATTTGAGTACATTGTGTAACTAAGATTGCAACATTTTGTAATAACTTATGATGTAAAAAAAAGGTGATTGTAAATTTGGTTTACACTGTATAATTTTACAAGCGTGTAGGGGTATGAGACCCCTTATTGAAAACTGAAGTACCTGTAAGATGCCTACCATGGTTTTTTTCTTGAATTTAAGGGGAATAGACGGGATGGGGATCAGTGGCAGATAGCTATTAGGTAAATACAGAGGATGGTTGTTTGTGGGGGTGGTCAGAAATTATTGCTCATTTCTTCAAGAGGATACTACAAGCAAGCTGGAAGTATCCAAGGGCGGACTATAAGAATTCGCAATAATTTACAGTTCTGAAGATTCATTTTTTTGATTAATGAATCCCTGGCGATGTGCTTTTAAATTTCCAGGGATAAAAATGGCTGTCACCACATGGCCGAAGACAAAGGACAATGCTTTGTTTACAAAGCAATTGAATGCTATTCGCATTTGTTTGTATATCGAGTGGATACATCTAAACTGCAGAAGAGACTTTTGCACCTTGAATGGGAATCGTTCAAGATTTGAATGGGTTTTAAATCACCCAGCGCTGGACAATAGAGCAGTTGTATCTCCCTTTTGTTTCAGCCCAGGAAGCTCCGGAAGACACATTAACCCAGTCTAACCACTCTGAGTTAGCCAATCACAGCTTTCTCTTGTGTATTGGACCCTTTTGGGTGGGGAATTTTGCACACAGCCCTTGCAAGGCAGGACGGCAGGGGCCGCACTAGATATAAAGATAGCGGCTGAAGCTATCTCTCTCTCTTACTTCGCTGGACCACAGGTGAGCCGAGTGTTCTGACTCCTCAGCATAGCAACCTAGTTCAGGATTTTGGGGGATGCTGATTTAAGGGAATTGCTAAGATTGTTTAAATAACATTGTAGCCATTGCATCCCTCATTTTCGCCGTCTGCAACCCCTGTTATATAGTTTTACTGTAATTACTGTGTTCGTGTGGGATAGTTTGATATTTTGATTATAGTTTCTTTTAGTTAATAAAACTTGATTTTTTTTCTCTCATCCAAACTACGTGTCTGTTTTAATATCAATAATTATAAGCCCTGCCGTCAGAACTGGAAGGTGGGGTCGCGATTCGAAACCGCTGTTTTAAAATTGGTTTTATTTGTAAATTGGTCTGTGTGCAGGCAAAGGCTGCAAGACCAGGAAAATTACTTTAAACCAGTTTAAAGAAGCCCCAAATCCTTACACTACATTCACATGACGAAAGACCATTGGCATTTAATTAAAGACCCCTTTTGAGAGACATCCTCCACCATCACACTTTGGAGCACTGATGCCACATGCCTTACCTTTCACGATTGCGGAGCCATCAAGAAGTCCACCATCTACACCCAATCCTTTCAACCCCTTCCCCATGAAGAACATAATAAAAAAGACCACCAATTCCACCACTACCCAATTACCATCATCACTCTTAATCTACATCAAGAACAAACAATGGGAACATTGTGGCGGAGCCACTGAATGACTCTGGGCAACTGTATATAATTCCCTTTAACGCTGTTCTAACACCAGCCTAAGCCTGTACCATTGTGTTAGACATTACTGTGTTTTGTATATAGTGTTTGTATGTACGGGGCGTGGCCCCTTTAAGAGCATGGGAAAACGCGGGCAAACACGATGACGTCACGTCACAAACCATGTGACTGTCCAGGCAGTCCTCGTGAAATCTCCATCTTGTTAAGACCTGTTTTCGTGGTTCTCCTGTATCGATCTCAACAAACTGTTTGAACTCGTTTAGTCTTACATTAAAGACCTGTTTGATTGATCTCCTGAGTCGACCTCAGTTATTGGTTAGGAATTCGTCAATTCCTACATTGGTGACCCCGTTTTTTGTGAACGTTTTTCGCAAAAAGAATACAGCATGGAGGCCAACGCCGTTTCGCTGAAGCTACCGCAGTTCTGGGAGCAGCAAGCGACCTCATGGTTCATTCAGGTCGAGGCCTAGTTCGCCCTGAGGTACATCGTTGTGGATCAGACCAAATATCTCTATGTGGTCTTCGCACTCGACAGCTCTACCTCCTCGCGAATCGTCTGCCTCCTCGAGAACCCTCCAACGGAGCGCAAGTATGAAACCCTCAAGGCGCGGTTGCTGCAAATTTTCGGGCTCACTAAATCAGAGCGCGCCCGTCGATTGCTTGCTATGCCCGGGCTCGGTGACTCCAAACCTTCGGAGTTGATGAGCCAAATGCTCACGCTCCTGGGCTCAGAACCGGAATGCTTCCTATTCCGTGAACTATTCTTCAGCCAGCTGCCTGAGCAGGTGCAAGCTGCCCTGGCCAGATCCGAGGTGGAAGACTGCGCGGCACTCGCGGCAGAAGCGGACAAAATTTTCACGGTAACGCAGCAGTACTGCACCGCCATGAGGCGCCCATCCCCCACAGACGCTGCCCAGCTCGTCGGCCTGCTGGGCTGTGTTTCTACCATGCGCAGTTCAGCGTGAAGGCACGACATTGCCGCCCTCCCTGCAGCTTTCCCCGGAAAAAACCCCAACTGCGACTACTGAGGAACGGGTCTAACGGGTGCCCCGCGGCCGCCATGGCGATCGGCAACGTGGGCAAGTTGCTTTTCATCACGGATACGCTCTCCGGTCATCATTTTCTGTGTGACACCAGAGCGCAGTGCAGCATTTTACCTGCGTCCGCCCTCGATGTGCAGGCAGGGAATCACGGCCTCGCCCTTGAAGCGGCCAATGGCAGAGCAATTCGGACCTTCGGCAGACGGCGAGTGGAGGTGTGCTTCGGGTGGCAATGTTTTAACTGGGAGTTTGTGACGGCCAAGGTTTCTCAACCCATTCTCGGTGCGGATTTCCTGTGCGCCAACAGCCTCCTGGTCGATGTGAAGAACCGGTGGTTGATCAACGCGGCAACTTTCAATTCTATCCCTTGTTACCGCAGTAACACTACATCGCGCACCGTCGCCTGTGCTTTCCCAACTCCTGACGAGTTTGCTCGTCGGCTCGCCGAATTTCCCAACCTGACAAGGCCCACGTTCTCCTCCACAGCCATGAAACATGGTGTGGAACACCACATCACCACCAACGGCCCCCCGGTCTATGCGCGGGCCCGGCGCCTGGAACCTGGCAAGCTGGCGATCGCAAAGGTGGAGTTTGCGACCATGGAACGGTTAGGGATTATTCGCCGGTCGAATAGTCCCTGGTCTTCACCCCTCCACATCGTCCTGAAGCCTGGCGGCGGATGGCGACCATGCAGCGACTATCGACGCCTAAACGACGCCACCACTCCTGATCGGTACCCAATCCCCCACATCCAGGATTTCTCTGCCCATTTGGCAGGGAGCATTGTTTTCTCGAAAGTCGACCTCGTATGGGGCTACCACCAGGTCCCAGTGCACCCACAGGATGTCCAGAAGACCGCAGTCATCACCCCATTCGGCCACTTCGAGTTTCTGCGAATGCCGTTTGGGTTAAAGAACGCCGCCCAGGCTTTCCAACGCCTGATGGACTCCATGCTGCGGGACCTCAACTTCCTCTTTGTCTATCTGGATGATATCCTAATTGCCAGTCCTACTAAAGAAGAACATATCTGTCACCTACGCACCCTTTTTCGATGCGTCAGCCAACACGGCCTGATTATCAACCCGGCCAAGTGTCAGTTTGGCCTGTGCCAAATTGATTTCCTGGGATATCGCATCACCGCAGAGGGAGCGGTTCCTTTACAAGTGAAGGTAGAGGTGGTGATATCCTTCCCGCGCCCACAAAGCATTAAGCCCCTGCAGGAATTCCTAGGCATGGTAAACTTTTACCACCGTTTCTTGCCTAAGGCAGCAATACTCATGCAGCCCCTGTACGAGGCCCTCAAGGGCAAGACTGGCAAGAACCCGGTAGACTGGACGGACGACATGGCTCGAGCGTTCGATGACACCAAAAGTGCCTTAGCCAACGCAACCATGCTGGCGCACCCGCTGCCAGGAGCCACCATCGCCCTCACCACCGACGCGTCAGACTACGCAATCGGCACCGTGCAAAAGCAGTGGGTGAACGGTGTAGTGTATGTATCCGTCTACCTTTAAGAAAACCATTGTATGTAACCGTTCACCTTTAAGAGAACTATTTTAGGTGTGGCACAACTTTGTTGGCTTCTGTATACTGTAATACCGACGGTGACCACACCGGTATATAAGTGCTGTGTCAGGATTTATTTGGCAGATTCGCCCTGACCTTCGAATAGTAAAGTCCTGTTTTAAGTTACTCTGGTAGTCTGTGTATTAATTAACTAAACAACTCACAGACTTTACAGTGGCAACGAGTCCGATCGTACCCTGCGGCAACAATACTTCCGAAGCAGTTAACGAGCGTCGAGAAGAGGCAACCGCCCTCGTCGTTCTGCTGGGAGAAAACTCGAGGCTGCAGAATTAGAAAGGAAGAAGAAGTAGAGACAAAGACTTCCATCAGCAACAGGCACTGACTGTCCCTTCTGCCACGGTGAGGAGTGAGCCGATCAGCACGAGAAGCAAGGCGGCCACGGTGACTGTGAGTAAGGGAAAGTAAAAAGAATAACCGGAGGATAAGGGCGGTGCACTCGACCACGGTCGAGGGGGAAAGGAGCCGGACAGAAGTCGGGTCCAGAGGCGCTGAGACTGGGGCAGCGTGGAGCAAGGAAGCCGCGGTACAGACAGGCTGGGGGACGCAGCGGCGTCGTGAGACAGCTAGACCGCGACCGGCGAAAAAGGCCGGGCAGCGACCGAAGCCACGAAGCGCTGCGACCGGGAGCGTAGGCGCGGGAAGAGATAATCTCAGCCGCAGCCGGGGAGGGAAGCACCGGACTGCGAGAGGGCTGGGAGGCGCGATTGGGAGCCGAGTGAGCGGGAGAGGCAGAGCCGACCAAGGGGGAACTGAGCGAGAGCCAGTCCAGCGGCTGAAACTGTTCTCCGTCAACGGGGTGTACCCAGCGCCGGTAGAGCCGAGCGAGCGGGAGAGAGACAGAGCCCGAGCAAGGGGAACCAAGCGAGAGCCAGCCCAGCGGCTGAAACTGTTCGCCGTCAACGGGGTGTACCCAGCGCCGGTTGCCCTGCCGAGAAAAGGGAAAGCCCTGAAGCCGACGCGCAGGCTGTGAACCTGAAAGCCAGCGGCCGTCGCCCGTGGGGAAAGTGTACCCCTCCCGCTAGGGAAGAAATGCGGGAAGCCGCCATTAGGCGGGGAAGAAGACAGAAGCGGGAAACCGCCATTGAAGTGGGCGGGGAGAGAAGATAAGCGCGGGAAACCGCCATTTTCGCGGGAACCGCCATCTTGGAAAAATAAATAAATAAAAGAAAATTTAAAGAAATAATTCGTGGGGTTATCAGGAAGAGAGGAAGATGCCTAAGCGTGGTAACATCAACGATTTTAATTCCGAGGTAGAAGACTGGGCCACGTATGTGGAACGCATTGAGATCTATTGTGAGGCCAATAAAATAGAAGAAGATGACAAAGCTATAACCTTGCTAAACTCGATGGGCGCGAAGACATACGGGCTCTTGAAGCATCTACTAGCACCAGCTAAACCGGCGGATCAGACTTTCGATGATATTGTGACTGTTCTGAAGGATCACTTGAACCCCACGCCATTGATGTTGGCGGAACGATTCAAATTCTATGCGAGAACGCAAAGGAAAGACGAAAGCAACGCAGAATACTTGGTCGAACTGCGTAGACTAGCGAAACACTGCCAGTTTGGAGGGAATCTGACAGAGGCATTGCGAGACAAGTTCGTGTGTGGGTTGTCAAAGGAAGGAACGCAAAAGCGACTACTCGAAGAGAACGACCTTACACTTGACAGGGCTGTCCTTATTGCAGCATCACACGAAGCCGCAGCGAAGGGAACTGCGGAAATGCAGCTAAAGGCAGCGGCACTCAGTGTGGATCAAATTACCTCGAGTACAACAAAATGCTATCGTTGTGGGAAGACAACACACGACCAGAACCAATGCTGGTTTAAGAACCAGGAATGTAGGAAATGTGGCAAACTGGGTCACATAGCTAAGGTATGCTGGTCAGGGAAGAAGACCAACAACCAAAGGAAGCCATCACAGGAAAAGTACAACAAGGTACACAAGGTGGCTGAGAAGAGTTCAGACGAACAGAATTCGGACTCAGACCCAAACGGCCAGGAGTTGGGCAGTCTGAGGATTCACAATGTGAGTAAGGAAGCTGACCTACAAACTATCTGGGTCATGCTAAAAATAGCTGGAGTCCAAGTGAAAATGGAGTTGGACACTGGATCAGCTCTATCAGTCATAAATCGAAGGGATTACCACCGGCTATTCTCACATATACCCTTAAGAGATACCAAGTTCATATTGCAGACATACACGGGGCATAAAGTGTACCCCATGGGGAAGATAAGAGTCAAGGTGAGAGATGGGGTTAAAGAACACCCAAGAATGAACTTATACGTACTACCTGAGGGAGGACCACCACTTCTGGGACGGGAGTGGATCAAGAAAATAGACATGGAATGGCACTATCTAAAAGCCATAACGAGTGAGGACTCGGTGCAGACAATCAGCTCAGATTCTGAAACGGATGACGATAAGACCAACCCAAATATGAAAGACAAGGCTAAAATGGACTTGCCGACTAAGGTTGGAAGAACGAAGGCATGCATAAAGGCTTATGCTCCAGAGAAGAACAAAGTTTCAGAACAGAACTCCACCGAACAACGACAACATAGTTTGACAGAGAATTCTGAGTCTGTTCAGTTTACGGACATATCCATGACTGACGAACACCGAGCTCGGACTCAACTTTATTTCAAATTACGACAGCAAGTAGAACAAGTGAGTTACCGTCTCGAACAAGAGATGAAAACAATGAAAAAGTTCTATGACACCGAATGGGAGAATCTGGAAAGACAACAGAAGCAGCTAGCTCAAGCAGAGAGCGACCATAGAACCATTGTGACCAATTACCGATCACATCTCCCTTATGCTGTTCAGGAGTTAGAATATTTGCAGGAAGGAGCAAATGAAGAGGAATCTTCAGGAAGCCAGGATTTTATTCCCGTTCTTCTCTACGACTCCTTACAGGCAGAGTTTGAGAAGTTGAAGGAACAGTATGAACAGGCCCAGGCTACAATCCTGGAGGGGATTAACTCGGCAACCTCCGAAAAGCTAGATTCAGTAGAAGCATATGAGCAACTAAAGGTTGAACATGAGCAAGAAGTCCAAAGGCTGCAGGAAATTCTTGATGAGCTCAAGGCCAAGACAGACTCATCGGTAGAAGTTCCATCCATAGATGAGAAATTAGAGGTGAAAGACATGGCAGAACATGAAAGACAAGATGTCCAAGAACTCATAAAAATATTGAAGGAAACCCAAGACAAATATGAGGCGGCAATGACCGAGGTTCAACAACTTGAAGAACAGATTCAACTGGGAATCCTTTCAGTGGAAGAAAAGGAAACTGTAAGAAACACAGAGACTGTAAGAATGGCCCCTGAACATGAGCTAGAGAGCATCAAGGCGCAACTTCTCCGAGCGCTGAAAGCCAAAGTACAAGAGGAAAAGAAGGTGAAAGCATTGGAGGAAAAGGTGGATGAAATGGAGAAGACTCTGATCCACAGTGTTCCCGTGGAAGAGTAATGGTCAGCCAACTCCTTCATATGCTGAGGGACAAGACTCTGCAATGGGAACAATCTGAACACGAGCTTCAATCTTCAAAGGGAAGGAGTTCGGAGCTCTCAAAAGTTATGGAAATAGCTGAGGTTGCAACACAGATTTTACTGGGATGCCAAAAGTACGCTGAATCACGTCTATGTGAACAACAGAATGTTGAAACAGCTGCTCCAGTAGAAGGATTGAATAGCCCGATCAATCAATCCCCGATGGAAGGGGAAGTGTTGAAATCACAAATGAGGTCATTAGTGAAGGATTTGCAGGAAACCCAGGAAGAGCGGGATGAATATGAACGCATGAAGAAGTCCCTTCAGGAAAGATGTCTAGGGAGGGAACAACAGTCGGCTAACGTCCAGTTGGGTAAGGAAGAAGTAGCAGGCCCTCTCGCTAGACTAGTTCAGGACGACACCGAATATTACCATGACCTGTTGAGTGACACGGAATATTACAAGGACTTGGTCTGCCCAGCTTGTGATGAAAACTCCCAAAATTGCAGAAATCAGGATGAAGCACTTAAAGTCTAAGGAACATAGGGAGATGGTGGCGCTACAGCTGGCAGCTGATAAGGGAGCCCCGAGAGTCTCCAAGAAGCAGAAAAGAAAAAGACAAAGCAGAAGGTGATAACCATCTAAATCATTATCACTTCTACCAGATCATGTACGTGGGCCCTACGAAGGGAGCCAAATCAGTTGGCAAGTAGGAAAAATTACCAAGGCAGTCCAGCTGTTTGTAAAAGTCAGCACTGCTGGTTCAGCAGGACGGAAGTTCAAGCTGTTAAGTCAAGGGAAAGACTATTGGATGAGTCACGCTAGCAATGTGAACCGGCTACACCACAGAGATGTTGTTCGGACCGAGTCAAGACCAGAGACTGAATCTGTGAACTGTTCCCGCAGAGACTGAATCTGTAAACTGTTTCCCGCATAGATTATACCTGTGAATTGTTTTACATGAAGTTGAATATATGTTATGTTTGATGGGGGACTAAGTATGTTGTAAGCTAAAAAGGGAGGATTGTAGTGTATGTATCCGTCTACCTTTAAGAAAACCATTGTATGTAACCGTTCACCTTTAAGAGAACTATTTTAGGTGTGGCACTACTTTGTTGGCTTCTGTATACTGTAATACCGACGGTGACCACACCGGTATATAAGTGCTGTGTCAGGATTTATTTGGCAGGTTCGCCCTGACCTTCGAATAGTAAAGTCCTGTTTTAAGTTACTCTGGTAGTCTGTGTATTAATTAACTAAACAACTCACAGACTTTACAAACGGGACATGGCAGGCGTTGGCATTCTTCAGCTGTCAACTACGGCAGAACGAGAGAGCGTATAGCACGTTCGACCGGGAGTTGCTCACCCTTTTTCTGGCCATCCGCCATTTTTGCTTCCTCCTGGAAGGACGTCCTTTCACCGCCTTTGTGGACCATAAGCCACTAACTTTTGCCATGACCAAGACCGCCGAACCATGGTCATCCCGACAGCAACCTCAACTGACCTACATATCCGAATTCACCACGAATATGCAGCACGTGGCCGGTAAGTACAACCTGGTGGCAGACTGCCTCTCCCGCGCGACCGTCAATACGGTTCATTTGGGCATCGATTACTCCCTTATGGCAGCGAACCAAGCCTCAGACCCAGAAGTCCAAGCCTGCAGAACGACCGTCACTGGCCTCCGGTTGGCCGACGTCAAGTTCCATTCGGCAGGTTCCACGCTGTTGTGTGACGTCTCCGTACGGGACCCTCGCCCGGTCGTGCCAGTCGTCTGGCGCTGTAAAGTGTTCGACGCCATACATGGGTTGTCACACCCAGGAATGAAGGCATCTCAGAAGCTGATGTCAGTGAAATTCATATGGCATGGCATGAACAAGGATGTCCGCGACTGGGCCAACACCTGCGTGGTCTGCCAAAAGGCCAAAGTACAGCGCCACGTCAATGCTCCGTTGGCCACCTTCACAGTTCCGGAGCGACGTTTTGACCATATCAATGTGGACCTGGTAGAACCACTCCCACCCTCCCAGGGTTTTTCACACATCCTGACCATGGTTGACCGCACCACCAGATGGCCGGAGGCGGTTCCCCTGTCATCCATTACTTCGGCAGACGTGGCCAGGGCGTTCATTTCCACCTGGGTCGCCCGTTTCGGAGTGCCCGCAGATATTTCTTCCGACAGAGGACCGCAGTTTTCCTCCGACCTCTGGAATGCAGTGGCCCAAGGACTCGGTGTCAAATTACACCGCACCACAGCCTACCTCCCACAGGCAAATGGCCTCTGTGAACACTTCCACCGATCACTGAAAGCCGCCCTGAGGGCTAGCCTCCAGGATGCTGGATGGGCGGACAAGCTACCGTGGGTCCTGTTGGGCCTTTGCACGGCCCCCAAAGAAGACCTTCGCTCTTCATCAGCGGAGCTGGTGTACGGTCAGCCGCTGCGAGTCCCGGGGGATTTCCTGCCAGCTTCGACGAAGCCATGGTCTGCGTCTGACCAGCTTACTAGTCACCAGGGGGCAGCCAGATGCTTCACACCGGTGCCCACTTCGCACCACGGGCTGCAGAGTTTGCACATTCCCCCGGAGCTTCACAAGGCTGAGTACGCCTTTATTCACCATGATGCTCAAAGGGATCCACTCAAGGCCCCATATACTGGTCCCTTCCGCGTGTTGGAGGCAGGGGACAAAACATTCACCGTAGATGTCGGTGGTAAACCGGACCACATTTCGGTCAATCGCTTAAAGCCAGCACATCTGGACCTCGACCGCCCCATCGAGACAGCACAACCGCCGAGACGAGGTCGGCCACCCATCGCTGTTACAGCAGACCAAGTGCAACCGACCACCAGACCGCCAGCCACCCAACAGCCTCCGCCTCAGGAGTACAGGAGTCATTCTGACAGGCTCATCTGACCCCCTCACCGTTTGACTTTGTCCGTTAAAGCAAATTCTGGGGGGGCGCATGTGGCGGAGCCACTGAATGACTCTGGGCCACTGTATATAATTCCCTTTAACGATGTTCTAACACTAGCCTAAGCCTGTACCATTGTGTTAGATATTACTGTGTTTTGTATATAGTGTTTGTATGTACGGGGCATGGCCCTTTTAAGAGCACGGGAAAATGCGGGCAAATGTGATGACGTCACGTCGCAAACCATGTGACTGTCTGGGCAGTCCTCGTGGAATCTCCATCTTGTTAAGACCTGTTTTCGTGGTTCTCCTGTATCGATCTCAACAAACTGTTTGAACTCGTTTAGTCTTACATTAAAGATCTGTTTGATTGATCTCCTGTGTCAACCTCATAACACAACCAACAGCACTTACAAATATTAAACTATTCACCCTGGTGCTTACCCTTAGTGGCGATCTATAAGTGCTCTTACCTAATCTGATGCTGAGATTCTGAAGAGGGCAGTTCAGATGTCCTCCTGCGATGCCCTCAAGAGGCTGTGGGCCATGATGGCAGTGCCTCAGAATGCACAATCTCAGCATGAGCTTCAGTAGTCTGGGCTGCCTGGCTGAAAGGCAACTGCAAAGGCAATGGTGGAGTGACAGGGGAGGGAGCAGCAATGCTGGCCTCCGGAGAGAAGCCAGTAGGTTCTTGCTCCATGATTTCCATGCTACTACCTCAGGGCATCTATTCAGCCCGTCCAGTGATCTGGTGGAAGACAGATCTCTGGGCATCGGAGACACTCTGCAAGCCCCTTTCAGCCAAGGAGCCCAGAGCCACCATGGCAGCTGCCTGAGCTTCCATTGCAGCACTTTGTTCCTTGGAAGTTGTCTAGCGTTCCATGGAAGCTGCAAGTACTGCAGTAAAAGCTGCGGCCTTGGTCACCAGACACTGCATGATGTCAGGCTCCACAGGTCGCTGGATAGAATTAGCCAGCTGCTCCATGCTGCAGAGGATGGGTTCCAGACTCTGCATCAAGTTGGAGGCAGATTCCTCTATTCCCCTAGCCACAACCCATAAGCTTTCAGGCAGGCTGTCCATTGCAACAAGCATTTGGTTTGTCGCACCCATCAGCCTTCTTCTGAAGCTTGGCACTGCGTGGTCCTCATCTGACTCCTCTACAGCAGAACTAGTATGCAACCTTGCCCCCAGCAAGGTGGCACCTGTGGTGTCTCTTCCACCTGGCATGGCTGCTGCCTACTGGTGCCCAGCACATCCCAATATGGGGATCGGTGTTCTAATCTAGCCTTTAAGTTACGTGTGTTGCCGGTCTCTGAGCTGCTGCGAACAACAGTGGTAGTGATTGACGCAGTGCCATCTTCCTCACTCCTGGGAGTCTGTAATGATATACTAGAAGGGTTAGGGTGCAGCACGTGTGACCACTATAGGCGAATGTGTGTGATGAGATCATATGGAGCTTATGAGCGAGGCTAAGTTTGGGGGATCAGGGATCAGGAATAGCTGTGGACCTGTAAGGAAGCTGGAGTGGCCACATACATCTAGGTGATCTGCCCTTGCTCTGCCTGTGGCCACAGTGTCTGCCACTTCCTTCTCAATCACCATCAGCACTGCCTCCTCAAGGGGGAGTGATCTCACGCAGTCGTGCTTCCCCTTCCCCAGCCATATCCTGCTGGCACCTGTTATGTTCTAACTTGTCCTGGAAGAGAAAGAGTAGTGATTGTGAATGAGTATATTGGCAGGTGTGTTTGTGTGTGTGTGTGATGCGGCATCACTGATGCCTCAATTGGTTGAAGAGCTGTGAGATGTGAGTGAGATGTGAGCAGTGCCTATGAGGGATGCAGTAGGGTGGGTTGTGTGAATGTCAGTGTATATTTAGATGGTGGATGCAGTGTGTTGAGGTTGTGATGCTGGTGGCGGTGCAGTTATTGAGCAGTGTGTTTGTGAGATGGGATCTTACCTTGACCACTCGTGTCAAGTCATTACATTTCTTGTGACACTGGAGCCAAGTCCTGGGAGTAGTGCTCCTGGCTGTCACCTCCTGGGTAATCACTTCCTACATTCGCCGCATTATCTGTCTTTGTGGCCTTTCCCCACTCTGCGGATACAGGACATCGCTCCTCCTCTGGACCTCCTCCACTAGGACCTCCTGTATGCCCTCTCCCTGAGGGGAGGGAGTGCAGCTTCAAATAGCACATACTACCAACTGCACCATTAGCCTCAACCATGCTCAATTCTCTACACCCCCATCATCCACTTATCAATCAGTACTCAACCATAAAACTGTTGCAAGCCTCGAACCCACAACTCACAGCTCACTGGCAACTATTTAACCATGACAGCCACATTGCCCAAGCATATTACAGGTCACTCACTGACACACTTTCCTCCTTCTTGCAGAAGAAGGTGGCGCATAACAGCAGCCAGCAGGAAAGAACTGGAGGAGGACAAGTGCACCTGCATGTATTAATCCCCATGGAGGAGACAATGCTGGCCATCATGGGAAGGGGCATAACTGAGGCCGTGGCCACTGGCAGGGCTGGAGGGATTGCTGATGAGGGTATCTGCATATCAAATCCTCCTCCTCTCTTCCCACTTCTCCCTCATCCCTCAATCACCTCTGACTTAGAAACTGCAGATGATGTAAACACGCACTTCTTACTTTCTCCTCTCTCCTCACCACAACCCACATCTTGTCCCTTTTCCATTTTAGATATCCAAGAACTGGAACCTTCCCAGCCAGTGCAGGAAGAGGAAGAAGAGAGTGAAGATGAAGAAACAACATCATTGGATGAAGACAGTGAAGATGAAGAGACAACATCATTGGATCTTACATTCACAACCACCAGCTCAGAGACTGACACTGCGTGCATTTTAGAGGCTAGGATAGAGGAGGGATCTGCATGTGATGAGACACCAGGCACAAGTGCGCAGGAGCCAGGGCGGAGGGAATGGTAGTGCAGGTGCCAGCTCGCTGGAGGGTGAGGTTGCACACTAGTTCTGCTGCAGAAGAATCAGGTGAGGACTTTGATGGGCCAGGCTACAGAAGAAGGCTGATGGCTGTATATAATCTAATGCTTGGTGCACTGGAAGGCCTGCCAGAAAGCCTGTGCTCAATGTCAAGGAGCATGGATGATTCCAACACCAACTTGGCACAGGACGTTGCACAGAATTTGGAGTCCATCCTTTCCAAAGTGTAACGAGTGGTCACCTCAATCAGCACACCTGTGGAACTCTTCATGATGCAGCATCTGACAGCCAATGCACAGCTTCCATTGCAGCACAAACAACTTCCATCAAAGGTCTAAGGGTGACTTTGAGCAGCTCTGGGCCTAGAAGGCCCGACTTCAGTGGAAGCTCAGATTGCTGCCATCATGGCTCTGGATACCACTGTTCAAAGGGGCTTCCTCCAGGGCGTCACACACTCCATCAATTGTTCTCCAACAGATCAGTAGGATTTGCTGAGGCGCCACCCCAGGAGAGTGGTAGTGGTTCCATGGAGCACAAACCTGCGGTCCTCTCTCAGGATAACAGCAATCCTGCTCCCAACCCTGCCACTCTGCCAGTACCCTTGCTGTTGCCTGTCAGCCAGCCAGCCCAGACTGCTGCAGCCCAGGCTGAGAAGGTGCAGTCTGAAGCCAGGCCTTCCAGGCCCAGAGCTGCTGGAGGTCACCCTTCAAAGCCATCTGCAGTCTCCTCAATTGAAGGTCAGCAGCTTTGTACCACCCATGCTGCAGCCACTGGGAAGCACCTTATAGGAGCACTAGGATAGGCAAAGGCACATGGAAGACAGGCGCTAAGGGAATGCACAAGGGTGATTAGTTTATTTTTGTATACATTATGTCACAATTGAATTTATAAATTTGGATTGGAATGTGCATTTTCTGGAGGTTTTTATTTTTATGTTGTCGAAAAGAAGACGATGTGATGGTCAATGATAGAGGAAATGTAAGGGATGTGGGACTGCTGGTGAATCGGGAGGTGTGGTTGAAGTTATTTGTATTGCTCATGAATAGGGTTGCAAAATTCAGGGAATTTTTAAAAGAGGAAACTTTCCATGGGAATTTTCAGGAATTTATGGGAATTTTGGGAATTTATGGGAATTTATGGGAATTTTGAGTTTTTTTGCGCACTGATGGTTTTTGTCTCTGACATACTGTTCCATACAAATAAAAACAGGCTTTCAAAACTTTATTTAGGTTATAATTTTGAACTTTATTGAACCCCCACAAAAAAGACCCATCTGAAATAAAATAAAAAGAGCGTCAGCTTATTTAGCCTGTAATTTGTCCTTATTTTGTCCCTTTGTGTCTTCTACTCATGAGTCTTCTGAGTCTTCTACTCCTCATTGCTCCTCCTGATTCTCTGATTCTGGTTCTGACGTGTCCATTTCCTCCTCTGTGTCAGTGTCTAGCTGTGTGGTGGACACTTCTGTATCTGGCTCAATAAGTTGTAGGTTCGCCCGGATAGCCACCAGTTTCTCCACTCTCTTGTTAGTCAGCCTGTTGCGCACCTTTGTATGCGTATTCCCAAAAAGTGACCAGTTTCGTTCAGAGGCCGCTGATGAAGGTGGGATTTGGAGTATCACCGATACAATAGGTGACAGGGCCTCAGATGCACAAAGTCCCTTCCACCAGGTATGTGCACTGATATTCTTGCATGATTCCCATATCCCATCCCCATTCCAAAGACCTTGCTTGGTAGAGAACTTTGCCAGACTTCCCAGAACTTTGCCCACATCCAGATTGAGATGGTGTGAGAGGGTAGAATCTGAGCAATTGCAGATGCTACTGGTGAGAGTAGTTTAAGGCTGCTAACCACTCTCTCCCAAAACACATCATCCAGCAGTATTTTCTTGATGGTGGTTTCCATATCTCCAGACTGGGATATTGCCATTTCTTGCAGCGACTCCTTACCCTCCAGAAGGCTGTTGTACATTATGACAACACCACCCCATCTAGTGTTGTTGGGCAGCTTCAGTGTGGTGTTCTTGTTTTTTTTCATTTGCTTGGAGTTGTAGGTTGCTGCAACTATCTGTTCTCCCCTGACATACTTAACAACTTGCTTGGCTCTCTTGTACAGTGCTTCCATGGTTCTCAAACCCATGATGTCCTTGAGGAGCAGGTTAAGCCCATGAGCTGCGCACACAATAGACGTAATATGAGGGTAGGCCTCCTCCACTTGAGCCCAAGCAGCCTTCATATTCGCAGCATTGTCAGTAACTACTGCAAAGACCTTTTGTGATCCAAGATCGTTGATGACCACTTTCAGCTCATCAGCAATGTATGTGCCTGTGTGTCTGTTGTCCTTCGTGTCTGTGCTCTTGAAGAACACTGGGAGAGGAGTGGAGACGATGTAGTTTATGATGCCCTCCCCTCGTACATTTGACCACCCATCTGAGATAACTGCAACACAGTCTGCCATCGCTATCGTTTCTTTGAGCTTTCCTTGGACTCTGTTATACTCAGCCTCCAGCAAATAAGTAGACAAAGCATGTCTGGTGGGAGGACAGTATGCAGGGCGAATAACATTGAAAAATCTCTTCCAGTACACATTGGCTGTGAGCATGAGGGGTGAGCCTGTTGCATATACAGCTCGAGCAAGGCACTCATCTGCATTCTTCTGGCTATGGTTATCCATTGTATCAAAGAACCTTCCAAGTGGGCCAGGAGTTGCTGATGATAAGGAGCCTGATGCTGAATGAGAACCATCATCTTCTTGAATGGAAGCAGAGGAACTCTGGGCTGACTGCTGTGAGCTTTGAGTGAAGTTGTTGCATTTGGATAAATGCTGCTGCATCTTTGTGGCATTCTTTACATATGGCTTTCTACAGTGTTTGCACATGTACACAGTCTTTCCATCTTTAATGCCTGGGGTAAAATCCTTCCACACATCCGACGGTAAACGTGGCATTGTTCTATGCAGAGAAATAAAGGGCATTCATCTCTGTGTCAAACTGCGGTCGATCAGCACGATTGCAACAGGGTGAGTACATTTTTGCTGATGCTCCATGTGATGGAAGCATGACCTGTACACACATGACGCTACATCACCAATAGTGTATTATTTTGTATATTTTAAATTGAAGGACAACAGAGTTCAACAAGTAACTGGTTTATTTGGTATAAAGTCTGATTTACTTACTGCATCATCACAACATCAGCAGAAAACAAAATGACTTCCCTCAGGACCCCTAACCTGGATCTTAAAAAAACTATAGCAGTCTTACAGATGCCTGCAGGCCAATCACAATTCGATATGCAAATATTACAAATAGAGGGAGCTAATCGCTCATCCACTCATCCAACCAATCAGGACACATTTGTTCACAGTCACACACAAAACTTATAATTATTAAAACAAGCCAAGTAAGAAGATAAACATATATTGATTAAGAAATTCCTTAATAATTAAGATTCCATCTCTGTTAGTAATTTTAAGAGAGGACCTGTGGAAAAAAAAGAAAGAAATTCAAAAAAAACAATATTATGCTAGCATGTGCTTTTTTGGGCAAAATTCCCCAAATTCCCAAGCTAAACTTCTCGTGGAAAATTTCTGGAAATTTACCGGAAATTTACCGGAAACTTTCCACCCCTTTGCAACCCTACTCATGAATTATTTGATCACGTAGAGATCAGGCAGAAAGAGGATGTCCACGTTGTAGTCTTTCTTCCACTTTGTGTTCCTTCACTTCCTGTTGCAGTTCCTCTTCCTCCATTTGCTCCTCCTCCTCGTCCTTGTGCTCCTGCTCGTCTTCATGCTCCTGCTCCTCAGTTTCTCACCTGATAGTTGGTGGCAAGGGCTGTTCCCTTATAATGGCAAGGTTGTGCAGTATGCAGCATATTACCACAAATCTTGATACCCGCTCAGCTGAGTACTGCAGGGCTCCTCCAGAGTGCTCCCGGCAGTGGAAGCATTTCATTAGGATGCCGATGGTGTGCTCTATAATGTTTCTTGTGGCAGCATTGCTCTCATTGTAGGCTTGCTGTGCATGAGTGTGTAGGTTCCAGACTGGAGTCATGAGCATGTCATGAGTGGATAATCCTTGTTGCCCAGTAGCCAACCTTTGACTTGCCGTGGTGGGTCAAATACAGGTGGCACAGAGGACTGCTGCAGAAAGAAGGTCTCATAAGAACATATGAACATAAGAAATAAGAGCAGGAGTAGGCCATACAGCCCCTCGAGCCTGCTCCGCAATTCAGTATGATCATGGCTGATCATCGACCTCAACTCCACTTTCCCGCCCGATCTCGATATCCCTTGATTCTGCTAAAGTCCAAAAATCTATCTATCTCAGCCTTGAATATAATCAAAGACTCAGCATTCACCGCCCTCTGGGGCAGAGAATTCCAAAGATTTACAACACTCTGAGTGAAGAAATTCCTCCTCATCTCAGTCTTAAATGGCTGACCCCTTATCCAGAGACTATGCCCCCTAGTTCTAGATACTCCAGCCAGGGGAAACAACCTCTCAACATCTACCCTGTCAATCCCCTTCAGAATCTTGTATGTTTCAATGAGATCACCTCTCATTCTTCTAAACTCCAGAGAGTATAGGCCCATTCTACACAATCTCCCATCATAGTGTGATGGAATAAGCCATATTCCAAGAGATACACCATCATATGATTTCTGATTTTATTAATACATGATATACTGGGTTTAAGTGTCTGGAAAGCCTCGGCGACACAAGCTGTGTCAAAACAGGCTTCTGAGATGGTTTGGTTTGATAACACAATGTGTAAAAACCACACGGGCTTTTGAAATGGGAATTGATTGTTAATGCTAAAACAATGGCCCTATTGAAATAGCAGTTTTGCGCTCCCAGAAGGTCTGGAGTTTGGGAGAAACACAATGGAATGACCCAAGTAACGTGTTAAAAACTGACACTCAGGGAAACAGAAACCCAGAATATTAAAAAACCATGTGCCTTCGTAAAGGTAACATCAAATCACAGAATCACAGAATCACAGAAACCCCACAGTGCAGATAGAGGCCATTTCGGCCCATCGAGCATGCACCGACACATATCCCACCTGATCCCCATAACCCCTACACCAACACATATCCCACCCTATCCCCGTAACCCCACGTATTTAATCCCCCTAACACTAAGGGTCAATTTATCATAGCCAAGACAGGAAACATCAAATTATATATGCAACCAATTGAGAAAGCTAGAAATGCATGAAACACCCTGGTTGAAGTGTTTTTAATTTACATGTAGTAAATATGATACCAATGGAACACTCTGAAGATATAACTTCAATAGATGCACCAAGCAATCACATGGCTTTTGTATTGAACTTGGAACACCACGGAGACACAACATCTGCTAATAATCAGTTAAGCCAATATTAAGAATTGAATGAAAGTTCTTCGTGAGAATGGTATCAAAGAGATAAATCTGTAATAACCATTTTATGATATGTTTTTGAAACACCTAAACACAGAGACAGGATTCTAAAAGTTAACAGCTAAGTTGAGAGAAAAAATAGAAAAAATTCAACAAGAAAATGAATAAAAATAATTAGCTTACATCAGCAGAAAACTTCAAAGGATAAACCACTAAAAAAGGTATAAAAATAAGATTTTTTCAGATAGACAGTCAGAAGTTGCTGGGAAAAGGCAAGCGATTCTCGGCTTCAGAACCACTCTGTAAGCCTACAACTCTTCAGTCTCGTGTATTCAAGGTATTTGATTTTGGTGGATATCCTGGATTAGAATTAAGAATAAGAAATGTAAAAATGTACGAAGTTAAGATTTGAGAATAAGGATCTCTGAGGATAAGAAATGTAAGCTAGTTGTTTTTGAACTGTTAATATTGCGATTGAATCAACAGCTGTTAACTGTATGTCGGCTCTTAAATAAATCTATATATTTTTCGAATTGTCTGAAGTAATATTTCTGTATCAATCTTGCAAACTCAATTTCTGTACACTCTTTTGTGAGGAGTTGTAGAATTCTGGGGGGCATTCTGGCCCCTCATAATATCTGGTAGGTTACAGTCTAGTTAAACTTATTAAAAGTGTTATCCGGAGGATGGTAACATCTTCACGACATTCCTTTCCTTTAGGGAGAGATAGTCTGAACCTTTAGGCCCAATTAAGCGTCTTATATTATTCGGCTATCTTTAACTTTAGTTGAAAGTGAACGTCTGGGGAATACACCTGATCTGTGGTAGCCCGAAAAGGGCTAGGACTAGTAATTATCCCTTCAATAGGACAGCCCTCTTATCCCAGGAATCAATCTAGTGAATCTTCATTGCACTGCCTCCAAGGCAAGCATATCCTTCCTTAGATAAGGAAACCAAAACTGTGCACAGTACTCCAGGTGTGGTCTCACCAAGGCCCTGTATAATTGTAACAAGCCTTCCTTGCTCTTATACTCCAACCCCCTTGCAATAAAGGCCAACATGCCATTTGCCTTCGTTATTGCTAGCATGCTGTACCTGCATGCTAGCTTTATATGTTTCTTGCATGAGGACACCCAAATCTCTCTGAACACCAACATTTGAAAGTTTCTCACTATTTAAAATTATTCTGTTTTTCTATTTTTCCTACCAAAGTGAATAACCTCACATTTCCTTACATTATACTCCATCTGCCACCTTACTGCCTACTCACTTAGTCTATCTATATCCCTTTGCAGACTCTATGGCTGCGGTTTTGCCAGCGCTCAGAGGGCGGGTTAAGAGGCGGGTCAGAGGTTAAATTCATTTTGATTGTCGGCGGGTTCCGACCCCGCTGTCAACCCGCCTCCACGCAACTTTGCAAAGCGTCGGGTTGGGGAGTCCCGATCAGACCCGACACCAAGCAGCGGCAGAGGCACTTAAAGCAGTTAACAGCTTAACTGCCTACATAATCCCATTTTAGCTGGCTCTTCCCATTTTACAACATTTTCAACGTGTTCCACACCATTCGCAAAAGACACCAGTTGATTGCGTCGGTTTCAACAACTACATGAATTATTGACAGCTGCTCCTGCAGCATCAAAGCGGATCTGTAACATGGATGAGTTTCAGATGGCAGAACTTTGTGTTTTGAGGTGTTGGAACACTTTTTGCAGGTCTATTGAGCTTGTAAGTGTTTAAGCTGAGATCCATATGCACTGTGACCTCCTTGGAAAACCCTCTCCCCACATTGCCTGAGCGCTTATATCATCTATTCCTCAACTGACATATATATCAGCAGAATGGGACCCATTTACATCCTCTCGACCTGGTCCTCAGAATTGGAGGAAGAGCAGCTGTGGCAGCAGCAGAACCAGGTACAACAGCATCAGGAACAACTGGAGCATCCACCTCACCCACCCAATGCTGCACAGGGCAGAGGACATCAGCACAGGGCTGCACCGTGCCGCAGGAGCTACCCCCAACACAGGGTTTACAGGCAGAGGATGAGCTTCCTTAACATGACTGAGCAGCAGTGCCAAAGGAGGCTGAGACTTTCACGAGAGGTAGTTGCTGACATCTGCGCAATGCTGCACCAACACCTGGAGCCCAGAGGAACGGGTGGACATTCCTCACCAGTGGCTGTTAAAGCCACCACTGCCTAGGGTTGTAAAATTCCGGGAAATTTTTAAAAGAGGAAACTTTCCATGGGAATTTTTGGCAATTTATGGGAATTTTGGGAATTTATGTGAATTTTGAGTTTTTTTGCACACTGATGGTTTTTGTCTCTGACCCTTATATTACCTTTGTCATCAAAATAGACATACTGTTCCATACAAATAAAAACAGGCTTTCAAAACTTTATTTAGGTTATAATTTTGAACTTTATTGAACCCCCACAAAAAAGGCCCATCTAAAATAAAATAAAAAGAGCGTCAGCTTATTTAGCCTGTAATTTTTCCTTATTTTGACCCATTGAGTCTTCTACTCATGAGTCTTCTGAGTCTTCTACTCATCATTGCTCCTCCTGATTCTCTGACTCTGGCTCTAACGTAACCATTTCCTCCTCTGTGTGGTGGACACTTCTGTATCTGGCTCAATAAGTTGTAGGTTCGCCCGGATAGCCACCAGTTTCTCCACTCTCTTGTTAGTCAGCCTGTTGCGCACCTTTGTATGCCTATTCTCAAAAAGTGACCAGTTTCGTTCAGAGGCCGCTGATGAAGGTGGGATTTGGAGTATCACCGATGCAATGGGTGACAGGGCCTCAGATGCACAAAGTCCCTTCCACCAGGTATGTGAACTGATAAGCTTCCATGATTCCCATATCCCGTCCCCATTCCAATGACCTTGCTTGGTAGAGCACTTTGCCAGACTTCCCAGAACTTTGCCCACATCCAGATTGAGGTGGTGTGAGAGGGTAGAAATCACACTGTAAGCGCTCTGGATCTGTTCTCCAAAAAGTATTGGTCTCCCAACATGCTTTGGTTCCAGCATGTATGTTGCAGCATGAATCGGCTTGACACAAAATTCTTGACGCGTCTGTATGAATTGAACAATTGCCTTCTCCTCTGCTTTGAGCAGCAGGGATGTGGGTAGGGCAATGATGATTTGTTCTTTTAAATCAGCAAAATGCCTGAGAACATCTGACAAGACAGTGTCATCTCCTTCAATCTGAGCAATTGCCGATGCTACTGGTGAGAGTAGTTTAAGGCTGCTAACCACTCTCTCCCAAAACACATCATCCAGCAGTATTTTCTTGATGGTGGTTTCCATATCCCCAGACTGGGATATTGCCATTTCTTGCAGCGACTCCTTACCCTCCAGAAGGCTGTTGTACATTATGACAATGCCACGCCATCTAGTGTTGCTGGGCAGCTTCAGTGTGGTGTTCTTGTTCTTTTATCGTTTGCTTGGAGTTGTAGATTGCTGCAACTACCTGTTTTCCCCTGACATATTTAACAACTTGCTTGGCTCTCTTGTACAGTGTTTCCATGGTTCTCAAACCCATGATGTCATGAGGAGCAGGTTGAGCCTATGAGCTGTGCACCCAATAGATGTACTATGAGGGTAGGCCTCCTCCACTTGAGCCCAAGCAGCCTTCATATTCGCAGCATTGTCAGTAACTACTGCAAAGACGTTTTGTGATCCAAGATTGTTGATGACCGCTTTCAACTCATCAGCAATGCATGTGCCTGTGTGTCTGTTGTCCTTCGTGTCTGTGCTCTTGAAGAACACTGGGAGAGGAGTGGAGACCATGTAGTTTATGATGCCCTCCCCTCGAACATTTGACCACCCATCTGAGATAACTGCAACACAGTCTGCCATCTCTATCATTTCTTTGAGCATTCCATGGACTCTTTTATACTCAGCCTCCAGCAAATAAGTAGACAAAGCATGTCTGGTGGGAGGACAGTATGCAGGGTGAATAACATTGAAAAATCTCTTCCAGTACACATTGGCTGTGAGCATGAAGGGTGAGCCTGTCGCATATGCAGCTCGAGCAAGGCACTCATCTGCATTCTTCTGGCTATGGTTATTCATTGCATCAAAGTACCTTCCAAGTGGGCCAGGAGTTGCTAATGATAAGGAGCCTGATGCTGAATGTGAACCATCATCTTCTT
Source organism: Somniosus microcephalus (assembly GCF_052327205.1). Taxonomy (NCBI): domain Eukaryota; kingdom Metazoa; phylum Chordata; class Chondrichthyes; order Squaliformes; family Somniosidae; genus Somniosus; species Somniosus microcephalus. The sequence continues at coordinate 185,799,147 of NC_140993.1, read as the reverse complement.
GAATGGAAGCAGAAGAACACTGGGCTGACTGCTGTGAGCTTTGAGTGAAGTTGTTGCATTTGGATAAATGCTGCTGCATCTTTGTGGCATTCTTTACATATGACTTTGTACAGTGTTTGCACATGTACACAGTCTTTCCATCTTTAATGCCTGGGGTAAAATGCTTCCACACATCTGACAGTAAACGTGGCATTGTTCTATGCAGAGAAATAAAGGGCATTCACCTCTGTGTCGAACTGCGGTCGATCAGCACGATTGCAACAGAGTGAGTAAATTTTTCCTGATGCTCCATGTGATGGAAGCATGACCTGTGCACGCACAACGCTACGCCACCAATAGAGGGAGCTAATCACTCATCCACTGATCCAACCAATCAGGACACATTTGTTCACATTCACACACAAAACTTGCAATTATTAAAACAGGCCAAGTAAGAAGATAAACATATATTGATTAAGAAATTCCTTAATAATTAAGATTCCATCTCTGTTAGTAATTTTAAGAGAGGACCTGTGAAAAAAAATGAAAAAATAACAAAAAAAATATTATGCTAGCATTTGCGTTTTTGGGCAAAATTTCCAAAATTCCCAAGCTAAACTTCCCGTGGAAACTTTCCAGCAATTTAGCGGAAATTTGCCGGAAACTTTTCACCCCTTCACAACCCTATCACCGCCCTCAATATTTTTGCTTCAGGGTCCTTCCAGGGATCATCAGCCGACATCAGCGGCATCACCCAGTCGGCCGCACACACTTGCATCACGCAGGTTAGCGATGCCCTCTTTGCAAAGTCGCACAATTACATCCACTTCTCCACAGATGATGCAAGTGTAACTGCGCATGCAGTTGGCTTTGCAAATATGGCAGGCTTGCCAAGGATGCAGGGCATCATAGACAGCAGACATGTGGCCATTAGGGCTCCCCATCACAACTAAACTGTATTCGTGAACCACAAGAGCTTCCACTCCGTTAATGTCCAGCTGGTGTGTAACGAGTGTGTAACATTATGCATGTTTGCGCCAAGTTCCCTGGCAGTTACCATGACTCGTTCATCCTGCGGCAATCTACTGTGCCACAGCTCTTCAATCCGCCAACCCAACTTTCCGGATGGCTACTTGGAGACAAGGGCTACCCCCTGAAGACGTGGCTAATGACGCCATTGAGGGGGCCATCAAACAAAGCTGAGGAGAGCTACAATGCGAGCCACATTTCCACCAGGGCCATCATCGAGCAAACCATTGGCTTGCTCAAAATACAATTTAGCTGCCTCGACAGATCAGGTGGAGCCCTACATTACTCACCAGCCAGGGTCTCCAGAATCATCGTGGTCTGCTGTGTACTGCACAACATCGCACAGCAGCATGCCTTACCGCTGCCTGAGGAACAAGTGGCTCAGTGTACAGCTCCTCAGAGGAGGAGGAGGAGGATGAGTATGACCTTGCGGAGGCGGATGTGCTAGTTCCACCAGCATGCGAGCACATTGCTGGCCATGATTCAAGGGATGCACTAATCCATGCCAGATTCGCTTAAATTTATGAAGCAAACACATGTGGCTGCAACCTTCTTAACACATCATACAGCATCTGTACAATAAACTGTGGTTTCCTATCACTCTCACCACCATCATTACAGATGAAAGGTGCCCTGACACCTCACTGTGACATTTCCATATCTGGGCACACATAGGCCAACTCTTTGAATGTTTGCCATCGCATTTCTTTATTACAATTGAAATGACGATGATAATCTTCAATTTTTATTACATCAAAACACTCAAGTGACTAACCTTGTGACTATGTGTGTGTTAACTTTTTCTTATGCGTGCTTCTATGTGGTGCTTCCCCTGTGACTTCAGCAGATGTGGAGGCACCTTGCTCAATTTCATGCTGCTACTGCTTCAACACTTTTGGCGGGCGTCCTCTGCGTTTGGGAACCTGGGAGGGCTCGGCAACAGTCTGCTCCTCCTTCAGCTGTGCAGGTGTTCAGGCGGCGATCTCAGTTGGGTGAGGAATCTGGAGCTCTGACCGAGGGCTCTGCAGTGGAATGGGAGTGTGTGCGCTTGGAAGAGGAGCCCACACTTCCTTGTTTCCGACCACCAACACCCCTACCATGGGTTGCCCGCATTTCATTGCTAGCAAATAGCTGGAGAGTACCTTGCTGCACATCAGTGGGGCCATGAGGACACATCTCTGTACTGACAGTCCTTATAACGGGGACGTCCATGTACCTCTGGTGTCTCTCCTCAATAGATGCCCATCTATCCTCCATAGCAGACCATCTATTTAGAAGAGTCACCATGCTCTGTTGAGTCTGATGACTTATGTCATCCAAGGAGGTTGCCAACCTCTCCATGGTTGCATGTTCATGCGCCATTGCCTACACCATGGCATTGCTTATGTTTGAGATGGACTCCTCCATTCTCTGCACACTCGCAGTTACAGTGGTTGCAAACCCTGTCAGAGACTCCTGCATTTGTTGCTGAAGTTCCAGCACTGCTCTCTTTCTGGATGGCCCCAGAGGGTCCACATGCAGCTGAGCAGAGCTGGGAGCACCCTACAGCCTCTGACAAGGACTCTCCACTGCTGTCCCTGTCTCCACCATCTGCTGATGCTCACTTGTGAGCTGTGATACACCAGGTGACAACACTGGTGCTGGGTGTGCTCAATTCTGCTGATGCTGCTCCCTCAGATGCTGCAGCTTCCTCTGAGTCTTCCAGTTCTTCCTCCTGGACAGTGGGGAGGGGACACTCGATAGTCCTGTGGGGGAATAAAGTCATGAGTTAGGCATGTGATATTAATGTAGCAGGCACATCAAATTGTGCAGATGATCAGAACACAATCTGTATGAACTTCAGATGTCATATCAGTCACTCATGCAATCTAAATGAGAGGGCTGCAAATCTATTCTGTCACCAGCGCCCGTGTGACCGTCCCCCACTTCCAGATCCTCAGCACCTCTGACGATGTCGAGAGCAGCCTCCTCAGTGGTGGTCAAGTGGTCAATCGAAGGTGACCTTGCTCCTGTCCTGCCCCTCTCCCTCTTATTGTGGGCTCTCTTTTCCTGCAATGAGGGACACAAGTAGAGTTGGAGTGAGAATGATGGAGTGAGTGTAGAGAATCCATAGCATAGATGCTTAGAGGGAGAAAAAGATGGAGTGAGGTGCCAATACCAAGGGCCCTCCCTTTGCGTTGTTAGTTGTTGTCATTGCATTACAGTGATAACGAGTGTGAGGGGTGCATAGTAGAATGGTGAAGTGATTCTCTATACTGAGAGAGGGACGGTTAAGGGTGCAAGGGATGTAAGGGTAAAGTGAGATGTGCAGGGGTAGGTTGCCAATTGAGAGTGATGGTGCTGAGAGGAGATGGGGAGCAGATTGAAGGTAAGTGTGATGTTATATCCACTTTTGCTGAGCGTAGCAGGTCATTGAACCTTTTCCTGCGTTGAACCCAGGTGCGACCACACAAAGACCTGGCGCTTACCTCCTCAACAATTTGCAGCCAGGCTGCCTTGGTTTGCTGAGGAGGTTTCCTCCGTTCATTTGAGGGGAACAGTGCCTCTTGGCACCCTCTCCCTCTCTCCATAAGAGCCTGGAGGGAGTCATCATCAAATCTGGGTGATGCCTTTGGTCTTGAAGCAGTCATTTTCAGATGTGCCACATGGAGAAGCAGCAGAGTAGGATTGATCAAAAACAAGGCTGCATGGGCCCCTTAAATGCAACTGGCTGAAAGATGTCAGCAGAGGCGAGCAGCAGACCCGAACACATTGATTGAGCTGGGTATCAGCCCACTTAAGCAAAAATCATAATTTCAGGGTGGATTAAACCGGCAGCTGGACCAGAACCCGCCAAACATCAAAACCGCCTCCCCTCGGAAAACCGCGGCCCTTATGTTCTCCTCACAGCTTACTGTCCCACCTAACTTTGTATCATCAGCAAACTTGGATACATTACACTCGGTCCCTTCATCTAGGTCATTAATATAGATTGTAAATAGCTGAGGCCCCAACACTGATCCTTGCGACACCCCACTAGTTACAGCCTGCCAACCTGAAAAACTTCCGTTTAACCCTACTCTCTGTTTACTGCCCGTTAACCAATCCTCTATCCATGCTATTATATTACCTGCAACCCCATGAGCCCTAATCTTGTGTAATAACCTTTTATGTAGCACCTTATTGAATGCCTTTTGGAAATCCAAATATACTATATCCACTGGTTCCCCTTTATCTACCCTGCTAGTTACATCCTCAAAAAACTCCAATAAATTTGTCAAACACGAATTCCCTTTCATATAACCATGTTGACTCTGCCTAATCATGTTATGATTTTCTAAGTGACTTGATATCACTTTCTTAACAATGCATTCCAGCATTTTCCTGATGACTGATGTCAGGCTAACTGGCCTGTAATTCCCTGTTTTTTCTCTGCCTCCTTTCTTGAATAGCGGTGTTACATTTGCGACCTTCCAATCCACTGGGGCCCTTCCAGAATCTAGGGAATTTTGGAAGATCGCAACCAATGCATCCACTATCTCTGCAGCCACCTCTTTTAGAACCCTAGGATGTAGGCCATCAGGTCCAGGGATTTGTTGGCTTTTAGCCCCATTAGTTTCTCTAATACTTTTTCTCTACTTATATTAATTACGTTAAGTTCCTCATCCTCATGACATCCTTGGTTCCAAACCATTTTTAGTATGCTTTTTGTGTCTTCTACTGTGAAGACAGATACAAAATATTTGTTTATGCCATTTCCTTATTCCCCATAATAATTTCTCCTGTCTTAGCCTCTAAGGGACCAATGTTTGCTTTTGCTACTCTTTTCCCTTTTGCATACTTGTAGAAACTCTTACAATCTGCTTTTATATTTCTTGCTAGTTTTTTCTTATTCTATTTTTTTCCCTTTTTATGAATTTTTTGGTCAACCTTTGCTGGTTTCTGAAATTCTCCCAATCCTCAGGCTTGCTATTATTCTTTGCAACATTATAAGCTTCTTCTTTCAGTCTATGTTATCCTTAACTTCTTTAGTTAGCCACGGTTGGATCACTTTTCCTGTGGAGTTTTTGTTTCTCAATGGAATGTATTTTTGTTGAGAATTATGAAATATTTCTTTAAATGCTAGCCACTGTTTATCTACCGCCATACCTTTTAATCTATTTTTCCAATCTACCTTAGCCAACTCACCCCTCATACCTATGTAATTGACTTTATTTAAGTTTAAGACTCTAGTTTCGGACTTGGGCAAGTCACTCTCAAAATTAAAGTGAAATTCCATCATATTATGATCACTCTGCCCCAGAGGATCCTTTACTATGAGATTGCTAATTAACTCTGTCTCATTACATAATACAAGATCTAAAATAGCCTGTTCTCTGGATGGTTCCATGATATATTTTTCTAGGAAACTGTCCCGAATGCATTCCATGAACTCATACTCCAGACTACCTTTCCCAATTTGATTTGTCCAGCCTATATAAAGATTAACGTCCCCCAAGTTTATTGCATTACCTTTGTTGCAAGCTCCTACTATTTCTTGATTAATATTTTGTCCAACTGTATAGCTACTGTTAGGGGGCCTATACACTACTCCTACCAATGTTTTCTGCCCCTTGTTATTCCTTATCTCCACCCATACTGAGTCTACTTCCTGATCTTCCGAGCCGAGATCCTTTCTTGCTACTGTCCTTATGTCATCCTTTATTATCAGGGCTACTCACCCTCCTTTTCCATTCTGCCTGTCTTTTCGAAACATCAAGTATCCTGGAACATTTAGTTCCCAGCCTTGGCCACCTTGCAACCATGTCTCTGTAATGGCTATTAGATCAAATACATTTATCTCTATTTGTGCCATTAGTTTGTTTATCTTGTTACGAATGCTTCGTGCATTTAGATAAAGATCCTTTAATTTAAATGTTTTACTGTGGCGGCGCCACCAAAGGACTCAGAGCGGTTGTACATAATTCCTTTAACAGCAATGTAGTTACTGTCTGTGCCTGTACCTTTAATTACACTGTTTGACTGTACAATGTCTAGTTACCTTTACAGCGCGGTTTCAACGTGATGACGTTATGCCGTTAGTCACGTGATGCCCCAATGGCGGGAAGAACGTGATGATGTCATGACGTCAGTCTTCTGACAAGAGGATCAGTCCTCGTGGAGCCCTCAAGGAGAGTAGGCCTGTAATTGATGTGTTCTAGCATTTTCCAGTTTAAACTTGTTTCGTTTAATTAAAGTTCATTCTTTTAATTGCCTGAGTCGAACTCAGTCTTTTTGATAGGAACCTCCGTTACTACATTGGTGACCCCGACTTTTACGAACGATTTTCGTGGAAGATTCGAATTGGACACGAACGCCGTCACGCTGAAACTGCCACAGTTCTGGGAGCAACAACCAGACACCTGGTTTATCCAGGCTGAGGCCCAGTTCGCCATTAGGAACATTGTCGCGGATCAGACCTGTTATTATTACGTGGTCTCCGCCCTTCACAGCGCAACTGCATCACAGATCATCAGCCTCCTCGGTAGTCCTCCTACTGACAGCACGTATGATGCAATTAAGGCGCGGTTGCTTCAGGTTTTCGGGCTCTCAAAGTCGGAGCGCGCTCGTCGGCTCATCACGCTGCCCGGCCTCGGGGACTCCAAACCGTCCGAGCTCATGAGCCAAATGCTCACGCTCTTGGGTGCTGAATCGGAATATTTCCTCTTCCAGGAGCTTTTCCTCTATCAACTGCCTGAACAGGTTCAGGCTGCCCTAGCCAGATCCAACATTACAGACTGCGCTGAGCTTGCGGCTGAAGCCGATAAGATTTTCACGGTTACCCAGCAGTGCTGCGTGGCCACGAGGCGCCCATCCCCCACAGACGTGGTTCCAGCTTCTCCTACAGTGGGCTGGTGCTCCTACCACACCCGTTTTGGCGCGAAGGCACGATGCTGCCATTCCCCCTGCAGTTTCTCGCCCCCAAAAAAACCAAGAAAGCGCAGGCGGCGTCCCTAGCGACAGATGACCAAGTCTAACGGGCGTTCCATGGTGGCGATGGCCGTCGGTTCTACGGGGAAACTCCTCTATATCACCGATTCCCTCTCGGGCCGCCATTTTCTTTGTGACACTGGGGCGCAGTGTAGCATTCTACCTGCATCGTAGCTCGACACGCAGACTGGGAACCTCGGTTTTTCCCTCGTAGTGGCTAATGGCGCAGCAATTCGAACATTCCGAAAGCGGCGGGTTGAAGTCTGTTTCGGCGGTCAGCGCTTCTTTTGGGAATTCGTCACGGCCACAGTCTCACAGGCTATCCTAGGGGCAGATTTTCTGTGTGCCAACAGCCTACTTGTCAATTTCCGGCACTGCCAGCTGATCAACGCGGCCACCTTCCACTCGATTCCGTGCTACCACGGTACCTCCGTGGCGCGCTCCATTGCCTGTGCTTTCCCTCCTCCGGATGATTTCATGCGGCTCCTCGGGGAGTTTCCGGAGCTGACAAGGCCCACCTTCTCCTCTTCAGTGATTGTGTTGAACATCACATCACCACAACTGGCACCCCGGTTTATGCGCGGGCTAGAAGGCTCGAACGCGGCAAGCTCGCAGCTGCGAAGGCGGAGTTCGACACGATGGAGCGACTTGGGATCATTCGGCAATCCAAGAGTCCCTGGTCCTCGCCTCTCCACATTGTGCCGAAACCAGGCGGCGGCTGGCTGCCATGCGGTGACTACCGATTCCTCAACGACGCCACCACTCCGGATCGGTACCCAATCCGCATATCAAGGATTTCTCAGCCCATTTGGCGGGAAATTCTATCTTCTCTAAAGTCGACCTCGTCCGTGGATATAACCAGGTTCCAGTGCACCCACAAGACATCCCGAAAACTGCAGTCATCACCCCTTTTGGCCTCTTTGAGTTCCTGCGGATGCCGTTTGGCTTATAGAAGGCAGCACAGGCGTTCCAGCGTTTAACGGACTCCGTTCTTCAAGACCTGCGTATCATCTTCGTCTACCTTGACGACATTCTCATCGCCAGTGCCAGCAAGGAGGAGCACATCTCCCATTTGCGTTCCCTCTTTACGCGCCTCAGCCAACACAGTTTAATCATCAACCCGGCCAAGTGCCAGTTCGGCCTGCAACAGATCGATTTCCTGGGACATCGCATAACATCGGATGGTGCCGTCCCTTTGTCGATGAAGATTGAAGCGGTTACCTCTTTCCCGCGGCCGTCGACAGTCAAGGACTTGCAGGAGTTCCTGGGAATGGTCAAATTCTACCACCGTTTTTTCCCCAAGACGGCTCAACTCATGCAACCTTTGTTCGGGGCCCTCAAGGGCAAGTCCGGTAAAGATCCAATCAGCTGGACAGCAGAGATGGTCCAGGCGTTCGGTGTAATGTATGTACCTTTAAGGGAGAAAACTACTTTTTACAGCTCCTGTATACTGTAGCACCGGCAGTGACCACACCTGTATATAAACCCTGAGTAGTGATCTGTGCAGTTAGTTCTAGAGTAACCCTCATTCAGTGAACACCTGTTGAATCGTTCCCTGCAGTCTTTTGTCTGATTATTGAAGGACAAACATTAAATTACATGGATCTAACATTGGAGACGAGCAGATTCGAACCTAACTGCAACTCTGCATCACCTCCCAGAGATTCGCTCCTGGAGAACAGTGGAAGAAGGCCGAGTCCAGAAGCACGGGCGTCGACCACGGGCAACCGCCCAGTCAGCCAGCGGAGATTTGAGCATCGCAGGGGAGGCTGTTGAGAGCCAGGCTTGGCTTTCCAGTCACGGTGGTCCAGCGGCACGGGCTGGCAACAGGTACTGCGCAGATCCTTCCCGGACAGCGATGGGCTAGAGCCCGACCGATCGGCACAGAAAAAGGCCAAGCAGTGTTAATGGGGGAGAGAGAGAGGGCAGAGCGCACAGGGCGCAGCCGGTGTTTAGGACTGAGCGGCGTCAACGGGGGAGAGAGACAAGAGAGAGCAGAGCGCAGCCGGTGTTCAAGGGCTGAACAGCATCAACAGGGGAGAGAGGTGTGCAGGAAAATGCGAGGCGCATCCATTGCCACGAGGACCACAGAGAGCGGCGTTGGCCGCAGCGCAGGAGCAGCGCATGAAACCCACAGGGCGTCGCCATTTGCCACGAGGACCGGCGAGAGCGGCATTGGCAGCAGCGCGGGAGATGCCATTTTAAGCCGCAGTGGGGAAGAAAGGAAAGCGCGGGAGACGCCATTTTAAGCCAGTCTAACCACACCCAAAAATGCTGAAGAGTGGCAGTATCACAGCGTTCGACAATGAAGTCGAAGATTGGACGACATATGTCGAACGCATAGAAGTATACTGCAAGGCGAATGAAGTGCCAGATGACAAGAAAACGCTGGTATTGTTCAATTCAATGGGTGCCAAAACGTATGGCTTACTACGAAACCCAGTAACCCCAGAGAAGCCAGTAGAAAAGGATTTTGAAAACATAGTGTCAATCCTACAGGACCACTTAAACCCCACACCGCTGCTGATATCAGAAAGATTTAAGTTTCACAAAAGGAACCAGCATAAAGATGAAAGTAATGCTGAGTATTTAACGGAACTGCGCAAGCTATTGAAACACTGCCAGTTTGGAACGGGACTAGCAGATACTTTAAGGGACAAGTTTGTGTGTGGGCTTCAAAGTGAAGGAACCCAGAAACGGCTTCTATCAGAAAAGGATCTTACGCTGGACAAGGCTTTCAGCATTGCAGTATCACATGAAGCAGCAGCACGGGGCACTGCAAAGATACAACAGAGACCGCAAGAATATGGCACAAATGAAATGTCATACGGAACAGTGACGTGCTATCACTGCGGCAGAACAACACACGACCATAATGATTGCTGGTTCAAGGACAAAGTGTGCAGACAGTGTGGAAAAGTAGGACACATAGCAAGAGTCTGCAGGTCGGGAAAGAAAAGCAGCAGCAAGAAATCTCCACAGGAGAAGTACAAGAACGTGCATAAGGTGACGGAGAGTAGTTCAGACGAACAGAAGAGTGATACAGGCTCCGGAAGCAAGGAGCTGGGTTGTCTGAAACTACATAATGTGATCAAAGTGGAGGATCACCAAACTATCTGGGTCGCGCTCAAGATAGCAGGAGTCCAAATGAAAATGGAATTGGACACAGGATCAGCCTGAACAGTCATAAACCGAAGGGACTACAAGCAGCTATTCTCACATATACCCTTGAGAGATACAAAGATTGTCTTGAAGACATACACGGGGCAAAAAGTCTACCCAAAAGAAAAAATAAGGGTGAACGTTATATATAACGGCAAGGAAACACCAAAAATGGACCTATATGTATTGCCAGATGGAGGACCACCACTACTAGGACGTGAATGGATCCGGAAGATACAGCGAGATTGGCATTCCATACAGGCACTGACTGTGGCTGACAAAAAGGATGATGATGTCACACCTGGGTGACTTGTCAAAGATCCTAACTGACGCGAAAGAAATGTTCCAGCAAGGACTCGGAACACTAAAAGGCATGATAGCGATGATTAAAATTGAAGAAAACGCAAGCACAAAATTTTTTAAGACCAGACCGGTACCTTATGCGATCCACCCAGCCGTCGAAGCAGAGCTGGAGAGTATGGAACGTTCAGGTGTACTGTCCAAGGTAGACTGGAGCGAGTGGGCTACACCCATCATCCCTGTGATGAAAAAGTCATTGAGCAGCGCGCCTGGGAAACCAAGGAAGGTTCGCATCTGTGGAGAATTTAAGGTAACAGTGAACCCGGTCCTTCACACCGTACAATATCCACTTCCGCGGATTGAAGATATTTTCACCTCGCTATCTGGAGGGAAACGCTTCACTAAGATTGACCTGGCCCAGGCGTATCTGCAAATGGAGGTAGAAGAAGCGTCAAAAAAATACCTCACAATCAACACCCATAAAGGTCTCTACCAATACAAACGGCTGGTATTCGGAGTAGCATCAGTTCTGGCTATTTGGCAGAGGGCAATGGAACAAGTCCTGCAAGGGATCCCAGGGACCCAGTGTTATTTGGATGACATCCTGGTCACGGGCGAAAATGACAGTGATCACCTTGCCAACCTGGAGCAGGTGCTCACTAGGTTGCAGGAATATGGGCTCTGAGCTAACCGCCCCAAATGCGAGTTTTTTAGAAAACAGATCTCGTATTGTGGCCATGTTATCGATAAAGAGGGGTTACATAAGTCCCCAGAGAAGATTGAGGCAGTAGTCAAGGCTCCAGCACCGGAAAATGTGTCATAACTGAGGTCGTTCCTCGGGCTGGTAAACTAATACCATAAGTTCTTGCCAAATTTGTCTACAATACTACACCCACTGAACACCCTACTGCAAACTGGGGTGCCATGGAAGTGGAGTGACAAATGTAGATGGGCTTTCCAGAAGAGCAAAACACTAATCACATCGAAAGAGGTATTGGCCCATTACAACCCGGCATTACCAATTCGGTTGGCATGTGATGCGTCACCCTAAGGTATTGGAGCGGTGCTGTCGCTCAAATTCTCGGACGGCTCAGAGAGGCCAATAGCCTTTGCGTCACGATCACTAACCTCAGCCGAGCGTAACTACGCCCAGATTGACAGGGAGGCCCTCAGCCTAGTGTGGGGAGTGAAAAAGTTCAATCACTATCTGCACGGGCAGAAGTTCACCTTGCTGACTGACCACCAACCACTTGTCTCCATCTTTAATCCAAAGAAGGGCGCTCCAGTGATGACTGCGCAATGGCTACAAAGATGGTCCCTTTTTCTAGGGGCGCACCAATATGAAATCGAGTATAAGGGCACGAAACAGCATGGAAATGCTGATGGGCTATCACGCCTGCCATTGCCTACTGCGGAGGAAGCACCAGCAGTGGATCCTGTCGAAATATTTCATTCGACTATAATTGAATGCTTGCCATTAACTAACGCTGGTTAAGGAATGGCCAGCACATGGCGACTCACTGTTGCCAGCATTCTCATCCAGAAGAGAACAGCTGTCAGTATGCCAGGGGACCTTGATGTTTGGATCCCGAGTGGTAATTCCACCCAAATTAAGGGAGAGAGTGCTCAATGAGCTTCACGAAGGTCATCTGGGAGGGGTGAAAGTGAAAAGCCTTGCTAGGGCTTATGTGTGGTGGCCGGGGATCGATCAGCAAATCGAGGACCTGGCAAAGAGCTGCTCAGGATGCCAGAAGTTCCAAAATGCACCACCACATGCCCCTCTACACCCATGGGAGTGGCCCTCATGTCCATGGCAACGGGTGCATATTGATTTTGCTGGTCCATTCATGGACTCATGTTTTTAATAGCTGTGGATGCGCACTCGAAATGGCCTGAGGTCATCAAAATGTCCTCCACCACCACGGAGAAAACTATTGCATTCCTACGGACCATTTTTGCCAGGAATGGCTTGCCAGAACAGATTTGCTCCGACAACGGACCACAGTTTGTGTCCGAAGAGTTCCGGGGGTTCTTGAAAAAGAATGGGGTAAGGCATTACACATCCGCCCCATATCATCCAGCCACAAATGGATTGGCTGAGAGGTTTGTACAAACCTTTAAGAAGGCAATAAAGGCTATGTACAATGACAACATTCCGCTGCAGCACAAGGTGGACAATTTCCTGTTCGCCTACCGGAATGCGACACATGCAGTCACCAACCAGGCCCCAGCCATGATGTGCTTTAACCGAAGGTTAAGATCTCGTCTGGATTTGCTCAGACCAAACGTACGAAGAGATGTTGAGAGTAAGCAATTCCAGCACATCCATGAGAAGCCAACAAGGAGCTTCAATGTAGGGCAACCAGTCTTGGCCCGCGACTACCGAGCAGAAAAATGGCAGCCAGGAACGATATGCACACGGCAGGGCCGACGAATGTACACAGTGGATGTTGGGGAGAGCATCGTGAGACGCCATGCTGACCAGATCCTAGAGTCACAGGAACAAGTCAACCCCATGCCTCGCCCATACGTACCTGGTGATGAACCCGACGTACCGGTCGCATCTACCCCAGAAACAGTAGCATCGGAAGCTGATGAACCAACCGACGACAGGGGGCCAGAATCGCCTCCGCACCAAGAGCAAGACACTCGGGAAAGGCGCTATCTAGAAAGGATCAGGAAGCCTCCCCAAAGACTGAATTTATAAATAGACTATTTTCAGCTAATGTTGCATGTTAAAAGTGTTAAATGTAATTTGTTTGATATTTAATTCTTAAATGAGTGTTATGGTACTGTTAATCTAAAAGGGGAGGAATTGTAATGTATGTACCTTTAAGGGAGAGAACTACTTTTTACAGCTCCTGTATACTGTAGTACCGGCAGTGAACACACCTGTATATAAACCCTGAGTAGTGATCTGTACAATTAGTTCTAGAGTAACCCGCATTCAGTAAACACCTGTTGAATCATTCCCTGCAGTCTTTTGTCTGATTATTGAAGGACAAACATTAAGATACACGGATCTAACATTCGGCAACACCAAGAACGCATTGGCCAATGCAACCATGCTGGTGCACCCACTTCCAGGTGCTACCATCGCCCTTACCACCGACGCGTCAGACTACGCCATCGGTGCAGTGCAAGAACAGTGGGTCAACAGCACGTGGCAACCGCTGGCGTTTCTCAGACGTCAACTACGGAAGAATGAAAAAAGTATAGCATCTTCGATAGGGAGCTATTGGCCCTTTCCTCGCCATTCGCCATTTTTGTTTTTTATTGGAGGGGCGTCCTTTCACGGCTTTTGTCGACCACAAACCCCTTATGTTCGCCATGGCCAAGACCGCCGAACCGTGGTCCACTCGCCAACAACGTCACTTGACGTTCACTTCCGAATTTTCCACAGACATTCAACATGTGTCTGGTAAGGACAACCTGGTGGCAGATTGCCTCTCCCCTGCGACGGTCCATGCGGTGCACCTGGGGATCGATTACATCCTCATGGCTGCAGATCAGGCCTCGGACTCGGAGGTCCAATCATATTGAACCGTTCCCTCTAGCTTCCAAGCGACCGACGTCATCTTCCAGGCCGCAGGTGCCACGCTCCTTTGCGACATCTCCATGGGATTTCCTCGACCTATCGTGCCAGTTGCATGGCGCCAGAAGGTGTTTGATGCCATACACGGGTTGTCGCACCCTGGGATGAAGGCTTCGCAATGGCTTATGTCGGCTAAGATCGTCTGGAAAGGTATGCACATTGATGTCCGTGACTGGGCTAATACCTGCGTCGTATGCCAGAAGGCCAAAGTCCAGCGTCAAGTCAAGGCTCCTGTGGCTGCGTTCACTGTTCCAGAGCATCATTTCGACCACATGCATGTGGACCTCGTGGGGCCGCTTCCGCCTTCTCAGGCTTTTACTCATCTCCTCACTATAGTGGACCACACCGCTAGGTGGCCAGAGGCAATTCCGTTGATTTCCACTACTTCGGCAGACGTCGCTAGAGCATTCATCTCCTGTTGGGTTGCACGTTTCGGGGTACTGGCGGTCATCTCTTCTGACCGCGGGCCGCAATTTTCCTCAGAGCTTTGGAACGCTGTGGCTCAGGGGCTCGGCACCAAACTTCATCACACCACCGCCTATCATCCACAGGCAAACGGCCTTTGTGAGCGATTCCACAGGTCGCTTAAAGCCTCTCTTCGGGCCAGTCTTCAAGGTACAGGATGGGTGGACAGACTCCCAAGGGTCCCTTTGGGTCTTCGTACGGTGCCCAAAGATGACCTACAATTGTCTTCAGCTGAACTCGTCTATGGCCAGCCGTTCCGTGTACCAGGGGATTTCCTCCCTTCTCCCACGGAGCCATGGTCCGCCTCCCAGCAACTCATTCGCCACCAGGAAGCGGCCAGATGCTTCGCTCCGATACCTACGTCCAATCACGGTTTGCAGAACTACTACGTGCCACCGGGACTGAAGAATGCGGAGTATGTATCCATCCGCCACGACGCTCACCGGGATCCGCTCAAGCCCCCTTAAACTGGTCCTTTTCACGTCATCGAACCAGGAGACAAATCCTTTTTGGGTCGACGTCAGAGGGAAGCCGGATCACATCTCGGTGGACCGCTTGAAGCCAGCTCACCTGGACCTGGACCACCCTGTCGTAGTTGCTCAACCACCCAAACATGGCCGACCGCCCGTAGCCGCCGCACCAGATCAACCAAAGCCGCCTGCCAACTCAACCGCGCTCGCCGCGCCTGCTCAACCACAACCGACTGCCAACTCGACCACCGGTCGTCAACGTCCTCTACCAGGGTATTGAAGTCGATCGGACAGGCTTGTCAGGCCTCCTCCTCGCCTCACTTTTTCTGTTAACGACAATTCTGGGGGGGCGCATGTGGCGGAGCCACCAAAGGATTCAGAGCGGTTGTACATAATTCCTTTAACAGCAATGTAGTTACTGTCTGTGCCTGTACAATGTCTAGTTACCTTTACATCGCAGTTTCAACGTGATGACATCATGCCGTTAGTCACGTGATGCCCCAATGGCAGGAAGAATGTGATGATGTCATGACGTCAGTCTTCTGACGAGAGTATCAGTCCTCATGGAGCCCTCAAGGAGAGTAGACCTGTAATTGATGTGTTCTAGCATTTTCCAGTTTAAACTTGTTTTGTTTCATTAAAGTTCATTGTTTTAATTGCCTGAGTCGAACTCAGTCTTTTTGATAGGAACCTCCGTTCCTACATTACCATTATTCCCTGCTTTGACCTTATTCTCTGCTGCACTGCTACCATTAAACTCTCTCCTGTCACACTCTGATTAGTTTTACCCAAATTGCTACACTGCTCTATTGCTTCGACCTTTCTCTTTAGATTTCTAAATTCCCCCTCACCCTTACCCCCTTTTTTTAGCTTAAAGCCCTATCTACAGCCCCAGTTATTCGATTCGCCAGGACACTGGTCCTAGCCCAGATTAAGTGGAGCCCGCCCTGATGGAACAGCTCCCTCTTCCCCCAGTGCTGGTTCCAGTGCCCCATGAATTGAAACCCCATTTGACCACACCACACTTTGAGCCACGCATTTAACTCTGTGATCTGCTTGACCCAATGCCAATTTGCACGTGGTTCAGATAGTCATCCAGAGATTATTACCCCTGTGGTTCTGCTTATTAATTTAGACCCTAGCTCCTCAAACTCCCTCAGGAGCACCTCATTCTTAGTTCTACCTATGTTGTTGGTTGCTACATGGACCACAGCAACTGGATCCTTCCCCTCCCACTCCAAGTTCTTCTTCAGCCGTGAGGAGATAACCTAAATCCTGGCACCGGGCAGGCAACACAGCCTTCGGGACTCTTTTTCGTGGCTGCAAAGAACAGTATCTATTCCCCTAACTATACTGCCCCTTACTACTACCACATTCCTTCCTTCTCCCCCCACTTGGATGGCCTCCTGTACCACAGTGCCATGGTAAATTTGCCCATCCTCCCTGCAGTCCTTTTCTTCATCCATACAGGTAGAAAGTACCTCGTACCTGTTGGACTAGGTCCAGGGCTGAGGCTCCTCCTTCACTACATCCTGGGTTCCCATACCTTCCTGACTTGCAGTCACACCCTCCTGTTCCTGACCACTGATGAACTCTAAAGTATTACTGTAGTGTATGTACCCGCCTACCTTTAAGGGAACTATTGAATGTAACCGTTCACCTTTAAGGGAACTACTTTAGGTGTGGCACTATTTGTTTGGCTTCTGTATACTGTAATACCGATAGTGACCACACCAGTATATAAGTGTTGTGGCAGGATTTCTGGGGCAGATTCGCCCGGACCTTCGAATAGTAAAGACCTGTTTGTTTGTTACTTCTGAAGTCTGTGTATTTATTAACTGCACAACCCACAGACTTTACAATTACTAATCCCAAAGCGTGTGGCTGCCTCCTGGACGAAAGGGGGTGATTTTGCCAATGGGGGTGCGATGGAGGCTGGATTGCTGCTTGTCAGGTTTTAGTCCTGCCTCCATTGACTTGTGGCCAATCCACGCTATTTTCCCTTGATTGACCTTGTTCAGCCCGTCCAGTGGGCTGAGCAGGGCACTTAAGGGAATGCCGGTGACAGAGAACGTCAGCGAATGACGTTTCCTCTGTCAAAAATATTTGACAGATGAATTGTCATCGTTTGACAGCTTTGAGGAGCTGTCAAACACTGACATTCTCTGTTGTTTGGTGAGTTCTTGTACTCAAGGCTCACCAAACCTATTTCCAGAGCAGAAGGCAGATGGATGGCTGTTGCATCGGAGAGTGCAGCAGGCATTGTCATCTCTGCCATGGAGATGCCGGAGTCTTCAAATTCCCAACAATTGAAGCCTGCAAGAAGAATCAAAGGTAAGTAAACTTTTTCAAACACTTTTCACTCACCTCACATACTTACCTCTCCACACTTGCACCCATCACTCACCTCTACAGTGCACCTTTGGACCCCTCTCACCCCTGCAGACCCACTGCTCACCTCTCTGACATCAGGAAACCTGCACCTCTGTTGGAAAAATGGGAATAATCCTCTTAACTGCCTGTTTA
Source organism: Somniosus microcephalus (assembly GCF_052327205.1). Classification (NCBI taxonomy): domain Eukaryota; kingdom Metazoa; phylum Chordata; class Chondrichthyes; order Squaliformes; family Somniosidae; genus Somniosus; species Somniosus microcephalus. Next base: position 185,781,672 of record NC_140993.1, on the reverse strand, counting down.
CTGCCTGTTACATGCAGCTAAGTGGCTGTAATCCCTTTCCCACCTCCAGGAGACAGGATTCGGCGCGGGTCGGGTACCCGTCTCCTGGGAAGATGGCACGGAGGTGGGTTGGGGGTGGTATGGGTACCCACCCCCAGATTCTGCCATTTTCCCGGCAGTCCTGCCTCCAAACCCACCTCCCCAGGGCTGGCAAAATCGCCCCCTTAAGTGTCCAGGTAACTCTTCCCCCTCCCTGATGCATCGCAATGTCTGCAGCTCGCACTCCAGCTCAACAATTCTGAGCCGAATGTCCTCGAGTTGCAGACACTTACTGCAGATGTGGTTGCTCGGGATCCCGATGCTCTACACAGACTTCCACATGCTGCAGTTATGACACTCCACCTGCCCTGCCATCCGTAGGGGGTTTCTCTTGCTTGCTCTGATCTCCTGCCAGGATTCTTGCAATAATTACCCGTGAGTGGTTCGACCCACTCGCCCCTACGGTCCTAGGCCTTGGACTTAGGTGCAGGGAGCTGTAGTGCAGAAAAACTCAATAGACCAGGTTGAATAGCACGAAATGGATGCCTTTATTGAACAGTTTGCAGCATTATAAAATACATGTCATATGCACAGATTAAAGCAACTACAAGCATGCACACATCTATAAACTTAACTCTATAGAAATGGGGAACACACGGCACATCGTAAAAGGGGTAACACATTACAATTACCCTTAACCCCCTCCCCTAGACCTAACTAAGTTTCGATTAGAGGGACTCGGGATTATGCTCACCACTTTAAGAATTGCGAAAAAGGCTTTGCAGCCTTTCGACACAGCTTTCCGTCATCACGTGGGTTTGGAAGCTTCTGGCGCAGCTTGTTTTCCTCTTGGTTCTCCTGCGATGAGCGCTCGCCGATGTGATGTTGACGAACTGGAGTACCGGGCTCTGGGTGTCTTCCTGGGTCGTCGATGATCTCCCGATGACTCTTTATACAGTCATCATTGTCCTTCTGAGAACTGGGGTACCTGGGCCCTGAGTGTCTTCTTCTCCGGCCTGGGTCGTCGATGATCTCCCGACAAAAGTACCCGGGCCTCCCTTGTCGTCTTCCCGTCATGGCCGGGCCTTGCCTGGCCGAGCTGGCTTCCAAGCCGAAAACTTCTCGTCGTCCTCTCGTCGTGGCCAGGCCTTGCCTGGCCGAACACCGAACACGGTCCGAACCGAAGTGCTGCTTGGTTCCGATGGAGTCTGTCCCGAAGCGTACCGATGGAGAACTCACTGATGGACTTTACTTAATCCACAGTTATACTTTTTGGACCATTCTTATCTCCCGCCAAATCATAGTCCTGTCTTTGTAATAATTTTGGCGGGCAGAACTCTCTGCAGGGGTGTTTTGTCTTCATAACGGGAGTCGGTGATAGCTGAACTGGCCTTCCTGGGCCGATAGTGTCTTTGCTTTGTTACCGTAACTTGGTTTGTATATTGATCGGTCTGGAGATTGCCCTGGATGGCTGTTAAACGGCTTCTCTTTGTACAGTGTAATGGGCTTAAGCGTTCGTTCAATTGTCCGCCCATTTCTTGATGGGTCTCATCCTGCCACCCAAATCTGTCCTGTACTCATAATCTAATCAATATGTATGCTCAGTTCCATGAGTTTCGGCTTCCCGAAACTGGTTTTCGCGGGCTTTTAATGTCCTCAATCCACAAGCCTGTCTGGCTTGCAGTAACAGAAATTCAAATGGTCCCAGAAGCTGGTCACGAGGTCTGGCGGCCATTTTGTGTGCCCTTTTATCAAAGGTTTCTCTGTATAAGCTTCTTTTGGTCAATAAAGCTGTTTTATTAACCCTATTTTCTTACGTGATTATTTAATGAAAATTTCGCGAATCTTACACATCTCTAACCTTGTTTTATTTACTAATTAATTAGTTAAAGATTTTATTCAATCGATATTTTAGGTTTATTGTTTGATTATTTTATTTAGTTTAAGTTATTAATTTAATAAGTACTAGCAAGTTACAGTTTCTCAGCTCTTAATTTAACCCCCTTCCCTAACTTAGAGAGCAAAAAAGAACAGTAACACTCACCAACCAATCACCTACCTGCTCTCCTGTGTCATCACTCTTTTTTGTTGTTTTTGAATTGGAGCCTCGTGCTGCTGTTGCTTTAATTCAGGTCCGCTCTCGGGCTGCTCTTTATCCTCTCATTGCTGCCGCTGCTTTAATTCAGGTGCTCTCTCGGGCCGCTCTTTATCCTCTCGCCGCTGCCGCTGCTTTAATTCAGGTCCGCTCCCGGGCCGTTCTTTATCCTCTCGCTGCTGCCGCTGCTTTAATTCAGGTCTGCTCTCGGGCCGCTCTTTATCCTCTTGCCGCTGCCACTGCTTTAATTCAGATCTGCTCCCAGGCCGCTCATTATCCTCTTGCTGCTGCCGCTGCTTTAATTCAGTTCCACTCTCGGACCACTCTTTATACTCTCGCTGCTGCTGCTGCTTTAATTCAGGTCCGCTCTCGGGCCGCTCTTTATCCTCTCACCGCTACTTTAATTCAGGTCCGCTCTCGGGCCGCTCTTTATCTTCTTGCCGCTATCGCTCCCGTCGAAAGTGCGCGCGCGCATCTCGGACCCCCATTTTCATGTGTCAGGAGGCCACATAATACCTAAAATAAGGGCACTACACAGCCCAATTTTGCCCCCAATATATCTTAGAGCCAACAAGGGAACAGGCACTGAGTGCGGTGAGCACAGAGTGAACAACTGGGAGTTTGGTAAGTGTGGGAGTTTTAAGGGTTAATCTCTTTTAAAATCTCTTTTAAAATCTAGTGTTAATTGCTAGTAGCTCTTAAGTAAGATCAATGGTTTAAGTTAAAATTTTGAACTTTAAATTTTCAGTTTCTTAAGGCTTAAGCTGAGATAAACAAGCAAGTTCTCCTACTGGAGAGCTGCTGTAGTTAGTTAATTAGCTAACTAGATTAAACTGGTTCCTGAAACAGTAGCAGAGCAGTGCTGATTCATCTGAGTTACAAAATGTATAAACACAGGGGCCTGTGATTGCAGCCAGCACTGAGTGCAATGAGCACAGAGTGAACAACTGGGAGTTTAGTAAGTGTGGGAGTTTGGTGAAGTGGGGGAAGGAGGTCCTTGCTTTTCCTAAGTTCTCCCGCAGAGCAGCCATGGACCTGAATGGGAGCAGACCGAGGCCCGAGAGCAGGGATAAAAGAAGCAGCAGACCTGCAATAACAAGAGAAAATGGCATTGTGATGTCACAGATAAGGCAGGTAAATAATTGGTAGTGACTGTGGGCTAAGTTTTATGTTAACATACAGCACATAACTAAATTTTTAAAACAAAACTTAATTTAATTAATTTAATAAACTAAACTAGGTAAATAATTTGATTAACACTAAACTAATTAATTAAATAAATAAAATAATGGGAGAACAGGAGATGTGTTACTGCTGCAATATGTGGGAGCTTGTGGACATTTTTGTCCAAGGTGACTACATCTGCGGTAAGTGTCTGAGGCTCGAGGAACTTCAGCTCCGAGTTGAGGAGCTGGAGCCCGAGCTGCAGACATTGCGAGACATCAGGGAGGGAGAAAGTTACCTGGGCCTTTTGCTCCAAGAGGCAGCCACACCCCTTATATTAAATGCTTTAGAATTGACACGTGGTCAGGGACAGGAGGGTGTGACTGCGAGTGAGGCAGGTACGGGGATCCAGGAGGTAGTATTCCAGGAGCCTCAGTCCCTGCACTTGTCCAATAGATTTGAGGTTCTTGCAAGCCTTGTAGACAAGTGCGGGGACTGCGGGGATGATGCACAACCTGACCATGGCACTGTGGTACAGGAAGCCGTTCAAATGGGGGGAGTAAAAGGAAGGTGGTTGTAGTAGGCAACAGTATAGTTCAAGGGATAGACACTGTTCTCTGCAGCCAGGAGCGTGAGTCCCGAAGGCTACATTGCCTGGGGTAAAGGACATCTCCTCCGGGCTGGAGAAGAATTTGGAGTGGGAGGGGGAGGATCCAGTTGTCGTGGTCCATGTAGGTACCAAGGACATAGGTAGGACAAAGAAAGAGGTTCTGCTGAGAGAGTTTGAGCAGCTAGGGACTAAATTAAAAAACAGAACTTCAAAGGTCATAATCTCTGGATTATTACCGGAGCCATGAGCAAATTGGCATAGGGTCAGTAGGATCAGGGAGATGAACGCATGGCTCAAAGGTTGGTGTGGGAGAAGTGGGTATCGATTCGTGGGGCACTGTACCAGTACTGGCAAAAGAGAGAGCTGTTGTGTTGGGACGGACTACACCTGAACCATGCTGGGACCAGAGCTCTAGCGAATCGAATAACTAGGGAGGTAGCTAGGGCTTTTAACTAAATAAGGGGGTGGGAGAGTCCTGGTGGACAGAAATCTAGAATGCTAAAGAGAAAATAAAAGGAAGCAGTGCATGAAAGTGATTGGGTTAAGGATAACCAGATTGTGTCAGGAAGGGACAGAGCTTACAAACAAAGGAGTGCACTAACAAATAGGGTCTGGGTAGGAAAAAATGGTAATAAGACAAATAGCGCCATAGTACAAAAAAATGTTAAGATGTCTAAAAATGTTAAAAATACAAATCTAAATGCACTGGGCTCGATTTTGCCATTGGGGTGGTCTGGGGGCATGTCAGCCGCTTTTTGTGTTAGCCACCTGACTCCAATTTGATGTGGGAAAAATATGCGATTTTCACCTAATTGGGCAATTGATTTCCAGCGTGTGGGAAACCCCTGGCCCACTTAGTCATTCCATCCTGAAAGTCACCTCCGATGACATCATCAGTGCTGGTGGATTTAAGGCCTGCAAGCAGCCTTGCTTCTACTGCAAACTGCAAACCTTATGCCATTTGGTGTGATAGATTCCTCCAGCCAATATGTCCAGCAGTAGGCTAAAGTCTGCACCAAGGTTCAATGACGCTGCCTTGCAAGCTCTGGTGGACATGGTGTGGAGATGCCGGAGTTGGACTGGGGTGGACAAATGTAAGAAGTCACACAACACCAGGTTATAGTCCAACAGCTTTATTTGAAATCACAAGCTTTCGGAGCGCTGCTCCTTCTTCAGGTGAAGTGGAGAAATGCATAAAGACACAGCTTATATAGTCAGAGAATCATGTCAGATGTTTACAGGTAACCTTTCCAACTGCCATTTATCGCACCTCGGCAGAGAGATAATCACAGCAGTCAAAGGTGTGAATGGTGTCCAAACAGGTCAGTCAGGGAAACATTACATCAAAGAACAATGAGGTGGGGTCACAAGGGGTCAAATATTGCAGATGCTGGGGTCTGTATGAAAAACAAAAAAACAGACAAAAAACATTTTTTTTGGCTGGAAATCACAGCAGGTCCAGCCGCATCTGTGTAGAGAGAACAAGCCAATGTCGACTCGAGTCTGGATGACCCTGCATCAGGTGGGGTTACATGTAGCGTGACATGAACCCAAGATCTCGGTTGAGGCCGTCCTCATGAGTGCGGAACTTGGCTATCAGTTTCTGCTCGACGATTTTGCGTTGTCGTGTGTCTCGAAGGCCACCTTGGAGAATGCTTACCCGAAGATCGGAGGCTGAATGTCCTTGACTGCTGAAGTGTTCCCCGACTGGGAGGGAACACTCCTGCCTGGTGATTGTTGCGCGGTGTCCGTTCATCCGTTGTCGCAGTGTCTGCATGGTCTCGCCGATGTACCATGCTCCGGGGCATCCTTTCCTGCAACGTATGAGGTAGACAACGTTGGCCGAGTCACATGAGTATGTACCATGTGATGTAAGAAAAAGGAGACTTACCATCAAGTAACTTTAAAGTAAGCTTTAAGTAACTTATAAACACACTATATACAAGAGAGGTCTTTACCATGCCTCTGGTAGAAGCCTCTTACAATACTGAACAGACCAGTATTTATACCAGTCCAACAGGAAGTGACTTATGACAGGAAGTGAGGTATGTACACAGTTCATAGTTCATAGTTCATAGTTCACAGTTCACAGGAAGTGATGACATAACTTCCCGGAAGTTATTATTTTTATCACATTCTTCCCTCCTGCAGGATTAGGAGGCTGTGGTCTACCTTTTGGTCCGCAGCCGCCGAACAAGGAAGAGTCGCACCCGTTTGGATTCCCGTCGTAGAGGGTCGCTGGTCCGCTTACATGCGGTTGGCCATTGGTCAGAGTCTGTGTGGCCTGGATTGCCCTGTGAAGGGTCGGGGAGATCATGGCTTCGAGTACGAGCCCCAATAGGTTCAAAGTCGGACTGCCTCTGTTCAGAAGGAGGTGCAGAGCTGGTCTGTGGCGGATCAGTACTTTCATGCGTGGTACTGGGAGGGTCGCAACCTTGAGCACGGGGTTCTACCGGCACCAAGCTAGTTGGTGTCCGATCAGGATCCTGGAGAGGGGTACCCGATAGGTCCCAAGAGTTTCCTGGTGAAATGCCATCACCCGATGTCCCACTAGGTCCTGGTGGGCAGGGAGCCAGATCCCGTAATGATACGGTAGATTCTCGGCCGTCGGAATATCGTATGTTTGCATAGGTGGGGTTGGCATCGGTTAGTTCGACCTCGTCTACAAGAGGGTCATTTTTAGACGTCCGAACGTATCTTCGGAGTAATACAGGTCCAGGAGTGGTTAGCCATGACGGGAGTGATGTCCCATGAGATGAGCGACGCTGGAATCCAAAGAACCGCTCATGAGGTGTAGTATTTGTGGCTGTAGAAAGCAGGGACCGTATAGAGTGCAATGCATCCGGAAGCACTGTTTCCCATTGCTGGTCTGGTAGGCCCCGAGATCTTAAAGCGAGACGTACGGAATTCCAGATGATACCGTTATACCTCTCTACCTGCCCATTTCCGATGGGATGGTATGGTGTTGTTTTGCTTGTAGCAATTCCCCGTTCTGAGAGGTAGTCCTTGAGTTCCCTTGACATAAAGGATGGACCCCGATCTGAGTGAATATAAGCCGGCATGCCACAGAGAGAAAATACCTGCTCAAGGCAGCAGATTACTGTGGACGCCAGCATATTGGAGCAGGGGAAGGCAAACGGAAAACGTGAATATTCGTCGATCATGGTGAGCAAATATGTGTTCCGAGTTGAAGAGGGCACTGGGCCCTTAAAATCGATGCTAAGTCGTTGCATCGGTTGGGTTGCATGTATGAGTATACCATCTGAGGGGCGGAAGAACTGAGGTTTTAATTCCGCACAAAGCCGGCATTCTGAGCATATTTTCTTTACATCTCCAGTGGAAAAAGGGAGATTCCGTGATCGTACGAAATGTAGCATGCGCGTAACGCCAGGATGACACAAACCATTGTGGACATCCATGAGAGTGGAGGATGACATAGTGGAGCAGAATGCCCGTGTGAGGGTGTCCGGGGCCACATTCTCCTTGCCAAGCCGATAGAGAATGGTATAACCAAAAGAGGCCAGTTCCATCCTCCAAAGTTGTATTTTATTATTCTTAATTTTGGTTCGTTTTCGATTATCGAGCATGAAGGCGACTGATCGTTGGTCCGTGATCAATGTAAAGTGCTGGCGAGCTAGAAAATGGTTCCACTTCCGTACTGCCTCTATGATGGCTGTGGCTTCTTTCTCAACCGGAGGATAATGTAGCTCGGCACCTTGTAAGGTCCTGGACATAAATGCTACAGGACGACCTTCCTGATTCAGAGTAGCCGAGATCGCCACCTCCGAGGCATCACATTCAACCACGAAAGGGAGATTCTCATCAATGGAGTGAAGAGCCGCTTTCTCCAACTGTTTTTTGAGAAGGTTAAAGGCTGCAACAGCTGCTGTTCCCAGTGGAAATGATCTAGCATGCAGCAAGGGTTGGATTTTGTCCGAAAAATGAGGAATCCATTTAGCGTAGTATGCAAACAGACCGAGAGCCCGACGTAAAGAAGCCGGATTCTTAGGTGACGGGAGCTCTTGGAGCGGGCGAAGTCTTTCTGGGTCTGGCTTAATGATACCATTGCCTACGCAGTAGCCAAGGATGTTGATGGTCGGTTGCGACTCAACAGATTTGGATTCATTCAGGGTCAAATTACGGCGATGGACGGCATCCCGAAATTTTTGGAGGTTGGAGTCGTGTTCCTGTTGATCGTGACCTGCAATGGTAATGTTATCAAGATAGGGAAAAGTGTCCCTTAGGTTTTCCTGCTTAACCAGGCCATCCATTGCCTGTTGAAAGACAGCCACTCCATTAGTAACCCCGAATGGGAGGCGACGAAATTGGTACAGCCGTCCATTAGCCTCAAAGGCTGTGTACTGCTTATCTGAGACCTTCAAGGGTAACTGATGATAGGCACTTTTTAAATCGTAAGTTGAGAACACTTTGTATTCGGCCAGTTTATTAACCATATCATCAATGCGTGGCAATGGGTAGGCGTCCAAGTCGGTATATTGATTGATGGTTTGCGAATAATCGATGCATAGTCGCTGTTTGTGAGGTTTTAGAGGGTTCTTGACAATGACGACTTGAGCCCGCCAGGGCGACGAATATGGTTCAATGATATCCTCTGCTAGAAGTCGAGAGATTTCAGCCGCAATAAAAGATTGGTCTTCCTGATTAAAGCGCCGCGATTTCATTATTATCGGTTGGCATTGAGGCGGAATACTGGCAAATAATGAGGGTTCATCAAGTGAAGCTGCTGATAGTGCACAAAATGGTAATTTAGACGGTATATTAGAAATAGTAAGTCCGGGTTTGGATCCACCAAACTCAATGGTGAGTTTCTTATGCTGTTTTTGGAAGTCCAGCCCTAAGAGGAGATCACTACATAAGTCCTTGAGCACCGAAAGTCGGGTGGAGGGATACATACGACCATGAAGTGTCATATCAACAACACAAAAGCCGGAGATTCTGGTATTGAGTGATGACTGGGCCATCGCAATTGCCTGGTCCGATGGGAAGACATGTAGTTTCAATTTCGCAACAATCTGTTCCTTAATGAAACTATCAGTACTTCCTGAGTCAATTAAGGCATCTAAGGTATGCCCTTTAATTGAAATTTTTGTGGCTGCATGAGACAGGTTCTGTGGGCAAGCAGCTGTAATTGGTGTCGTTGCACAGAGAGTGGCTAAAACTCTCCGTGTGCTTCTTCGGGAGAGAGCTCGAGAGGAAGCTTGATAGGTCCTAGCTGGAGCATCTTGATAGGCCCTAATTGGGGCAGTTCAGTAGGCCTTAGCTGGATTGGCCCTCGTAGAGGCCCTTGATAGGCAAACTTTAGCAAAGTGTCCTTTTTTCCCGCAATAACTGCAGATTGCATTGCGAGCAGGGCAGGTTTTCCTAGGGTGAAAAGCATCTCCACAAAAGAAGCATTCCTTCCTAGATTGCCAAGAGGCTGCTAAAGTGGGGTCGTCCTCCTCTTCTTCATCAGAATTATCAGAATTAGATTCCCCCATGATAGGGTTCACCTGAGACCGCTTGAATTGTCTGGTTGCAGCTACAGCAGCAGATCGAGATCTGGGCAGCTGATAGAGGTCTGCATTTCTCTTTGCCAAATCCAGTGAACAAGCTAGGTCAAAAGCTTTTTGTAGCTCAAGTGTTTTACTTTCTAGTAGACGCTGGCGTATAAATGGAGAGGCACTCCCGCAGATGAAAGCATCCCGAATCATTTCTTGGCGGTACAGCTCAGCTGAGGCTGCCTGAAAGTTACAATCTACGCTGAGCCTGCGAAGTTCTTGCAGGAATTCGTCAATTGATTCCCCTGGCCCTTGTCGGGCTGTGGCCAGTAGATGTCTAGCATAGACCTCATTTGGGGTCTTCGCATACAGTTTCTTAAGTGCCCGAATCACCTCTTCGTAATTATCCCATTCATCAACATATTCGAACACTTTTGGGGTCACATAATTGACAAGTATCTTCAATTTAGCAGGAGCATCCGCTTTGCATTCATCCAGAAAATTCTCAAAAGTACGATACCAATGCTTCCATACCCTGCCAGCTGCTGGTGTATTCGGGTCCAAGTCCAGACGAATAGGTCTAAGGATTTTCTCCATGATGGGTGGTTCCCTGGATCCTTAACTTCCGAGTTTGTCTGAAGGTCTAGTATTTGTCAGTGTAAAATCTAAGTTACTTAAATTGATGTAAGAAAAAGGAGACTTACCATCAAGTAACTTTAAAGTAAGCTTTAAGTAACTTATAAACACACTATATACAAGAGAGGTATTTACCATGCCTCTGGTAGAAGCCTCTTACAATACTGAACAGACCAGTATTTATACCAGTCCAACAGGAAGTGACTTATGACAGGAAGTGAGGTATGTACACAGTTCATAGTTCATAGTTCATAGTTCACAGTTCACAGGAAGTGATGACATAACTTCCCGGAAGTTATTATTTTTATCACACCATGTACCTGGTGGGTGGTGTCCTCACGTGTGATGATGGTAGCTGTGTTGATGATCTGGCATGTCTTGCAGAGGTTGCTGTGGCAGGGTTGTGTGGTGTCGTGGTCGCTGTTCTCCTGAAAGCTGGGTAATTTGCTGCGAACGATGGTCTGTTTGAGGTTAGGCGGCTGTTTGAAAGCGAGTAGTGGAGGCGTGGGGATGGCCTTAGCGAGGTGTTCATTGTCATCGATGACATGCTGAAGGCTGCGAAGAACGTGGCGTAGTTTCTCCGCTCCGGGGAAGTACTGGACGACGAAGGGTACTCTGTTGGTTGTGTCCCGTGTTTGTCTTCTGAGGAGGTCTATGCGATTTTTCGCTGTGGCCCGTCGGAACTGTCGATCGACGAGTCGAGCGTCATATCCCGTTCTTACAAGGGCGTCTTTCAGTGTCTGTAGGTGTCCATCGCGTTCCTCCTCGTCTGAGCAGATCCTGTGTATTCGCAGGGCTTGTCCATAGGGGATGGCTTCTTTAACGTGGTTAGGGTGGAAGCTGGAGCAGTGAAGCATCATGAGGTTGTCCGTGGGCTTGCGGTAGAGTGAAATGCTGAGGTGTCCGTCTTTGATGGAGATTCGTGTGTCCAGGAATGAGACTGATTCTGAGGAGTAGTCCATGGTGAGTTTGATGGTGGGATGGAACTTGTTGATGTTATTGTGTAGTCTTTTCAGTGATTTTTCGCCGTGGGTCCATAGGAAGAAAATGTCGTCGATGTATCTGGTGTATAGCGTTGGTTGGAGATCCTGTGCAGCGAAGAAGTCTTGCTCGAACTTGTGCATGAAGATGTTTGCGTATTGGGGCACCCTACACCAGTATCCCCCACGATGACGGCATCGCTGCGACAGCCTCAGTACTCAACACCAACAACAGCCAATCTCCAGACGCCATCCTACAACTCATCCGCTTCATCCTTGACCACAATGTCTTCACCTTCGACAACCAGTTCTTTACCCAAACACACGGAACAGCCATGGGGACCAAATTCGCACCCCAATACGCAAACATCTTCATGCACAAGTTCGAGCAAGACTTCTTCGCTGCACAGGATCTCCAACCAACGCTATACACCAGATACATCGACAACATTTTCTTCCTATGGACCCACGGCGAAGAATCACTGAAAAGACTACACGATAACATCAACAAGTTCCATCCCACCATCAAACTCACCATGGACTACTCCTCAGAATCAGTCTCATTCCTGGACACACGAATCTCCATCAAAGACGGACACCTCAGCACTTCACTCTACCGCAAGCCCACGGACAACCTCACGATGCTTCACTTCTCCAGCTTCCACCCTAACCACGTTAAAGAAGCCATCCCCTATGGACAAGCCCTGCGAATACACAGGATCTGCTCAGACGAGGAGGAACGCGATGGACACCTACAGACACTGAAAGACGCCCTTGTAAGAACGGGATATGACGCTCGACTCGTCGATCGACAGTTCCAACGGGCCACAGCGAAAAATCACATAGACCTCCTCAGAAGACAAACACGGGACACAACCAATAGAGTACCCTTCGTCGTCCAGTACTTCCCCGGAGCGGAGAAACTATGCCATGTTCTTCGCAGCCTTCAACATGTCATCGATGACGACGAACACCTCGCTAAGGCCATCCCCACGCCTCCACTACTCACTTTCAAACAGCCGCCTAACCTCAAACAGACCATCGTTCGCAGCAAATTACCCAGCTTTCAGGAGAACAGCGACCACGACACCACACAACCCTGCCACAGCAACCTCTGCAAGACATGCCAGATCATCAACACAGATACCATCATCACACGTGAGGACACCACCCACCAGGTACATGGTACATACTCATGTGACTCGGCCAACGTTGTCTACCTCATACGTTGCAGGAAAGGATGCCCCGGAGCATGGTACATCGGCGAGACCATGCAGACACTGCGACAACGGATGAACGGACACCGCGCAACAATCACCAGGCAGGAGTGTTCCCTCCCAGTCGGGGAACACTTCAGCAGTCAAGGACATTCAGCCTCCGATCTTCGGGTAAGCATTCTCCAAGGTGGCCTTCGAGACACACGACAACGCAAAATCGTCGAGCAGAAACTGATAGCCAAGTTCCGCACTCATGAGGACGGCCTCAACCGAGATCTTGGGTTCATGTCACGCTACATGTAACCCCACCTGATGCAGGGTCATCCAGACTCGAGTCGACATTGGCTTGTTCTCTCTACACAGATGCGGCCGGACCTGCTGTGATTTCCAGCCAAAAAAAATGTTTTTTGTCTGTTTTTTTGTTTTTCATACAGACCCCAGCATCTGCAATATTTGACCCCTTGTGACCCCACCTCATTGTTCTTTGATGTAATGTTTCCCTGACTGACCTGTTTGGACACCATTCACACCTTTGACTGCTGTGATTATCTCTCTGCCGAGGTGCGATAAATGGCAGTAGGAAAGGTTACCTGTAAACATCTGACATGATTCTCTGACTATATAAGCTGTGTCTTTATGCATTTCTCCACTTCACCTGAAGAAGGAGCAGCGTTCCGAAAGCTTGTGATTTCAAATAAAGCTGTTGGACTATAACCTGGTGTTGTGTGACGTCTTACATCAGCTCTGGTGGAGGGAGCAAGAGGAAATAAGGAGGTGCTATTCCCTTCCTCAGGGAGGGAGAATCCTCCCCAGCAGACGAAAGCTGTGTGGATGCAAGTGGCTCAAGAGGTCAACTCGGTCTCTATGTGACGCAGAACCTGGCTGCAATGCAGGAAGGGATTTCATGACCTTTTGCGCACTGGAAAAGTGAGTATGACTTTCCCATCACCCGCAATCTGATCCCCATTGCCTCTCCTCACCAGTACTCAACTTTGACAACCTCTTCCTCCACATCCCACTTGACACTGACATCCCTGCACCCTTATCCATTCCCTCTCTCTCTATGGTCACATTCACCTAACTATTTGACTATGCAGCCCTCACACTCCATATCGATGTGATGCTATGAAAACAACTTACAACACACAGGGAGGGCCCTTGGTCTTGCCACCTCACTCCATCTTTGTCTCCTTCTAACCATCAATGATATGGATTCTATACACTCACTCCTTCATTCTCACTCAAACTCCACTTGTCTCCCTCATTGCAGGAAAAGAGAGCTCACAATAAGAGGGAAAGAGTGAGGACAGGAGGAGGGCCACCCTCAGTGGCCCAGCTCACCCCCTGGGAGGAGGCAGCCCTGGAGATCGTGGGAGTGGAGGAGGATGTGCAAGTGGGGGACGGTCAGACGGGCGCATCACAGCAAGCTGGTGACAGAATAGTTTATCATCTCTCTCATTGACATTGCATGAGTCACTGATAATGATTCTGATGCTTTAACAGATTGACTTTTGATCATCTGCAATATTCAATGTGCATGTAACCTTGACCTCACATCTCTGACTCTTTCCTTTACTCCCCCACAGGACCATCTGAAGCACCCATCCCCACTGTCCAGAGGAAGCTGCAACCTCTGAGGGCTCTCCGTCAGCAGAATTAAGTGCACGCTGTACCAGCACAGACACTCACACCTAGGTGGGACCTTCAGGACATAGAGTAGAGTTGTCACCTGGTGTATCACTGCTCACATGTGAGCATCAGCAGATGGTGGAGACAGGGACAGTGGTGGAGAGTCCTCGTCGGAGGGTGCAGGACTCTTCCAGCTTGGCTCCGCTGCATGTCGACCCTGTGCCTCCGGGTCCATCCAGAAGGACAGCGGTGCTGGAACTCCGAGAACAGGTGCAAGAGTCTCTGGCAGGTTTTGTCTCCAGGGTCACTGTGAGTGTTGAGTGAATGGAGGAGTCCATCGCGAACATGAGCAGAGCCTTTGGGAAGGCGTTGGTGCATGAACGCATCACCACAGAAAGGATAGCAACCTCCGTGGAAAGGATGGCTACCATAGAGGAGAGGATGGCTATGGCCATGGAGGAGCTTAGTCGCCACGGTCGTGAAAACAAAATCATTGTTCACAATAGACTGACATCTCTTGAGGAGCGATGGTCAGCTATTGACCATACAAACCAGACATTCATGCAAGTCCTCAGGAGTAGGACTTACAGTGAAGAAACAGGTCCTCATGGCCCCCCTGAAGTGCAACAAGGTGCTGTCAAGCCACTTGCTAGCTCTGAAGTGGGGCTGACCCATGAGAGGGATGTTGGTGGCAGACAGCAAGGAAGTGGGGGGCTCCTCTCCAAGTGCTCACACGACCATGCCACTGCAAAGCCCTCGGTCAGTGCCCCACCAGAGTCCCCATCCAACTGAGATCGGCGTCTCAACCCCTGCACAGCCACAGGAGCAGCAGACTGTTGCCGAGCCCTCACAGGTTCGCAACCCCAGAGGACACCCGCCAAAGGTGTCGAGACAGGAGCAGCAGGAAAGTGAGCAAGTAGCCTCCACATCTGCTGAAGCCACAGGGGAAGCACCACGTAGGGGCACATGTAAGAGCAAGATACTGCACAAGTAGTCACAAGGGTAGTCACTTGTGTGTAATGTTATGTTTAATTTTGAAATGCCATCAGTTGGTTATTGCCATTAAAAATTCTGATGGCAAACTGTTGTAGTTGTGGCATGTGTCATTTCGCAAATGGGACATCCATATTGAGGGCTTAGGGCAACTTGCAATTGTCAGTATGGTGGTCAGAGTGATAGGAGTCTGCAGGTTCTTGGCCATTGTCGATGGTCTGATAAGAATGTGCGAGGCAAAAGTGTTTGATTGTGCAGGCTAAGCAAATCTGGCCATGATGTGTGCGTCCCTTGCATCCTGGGCAGCAATGTGGCCGCGCGCTGGCGCTTTCTGGCCTCTGCAGCTTCAGGTGGGTGAGCAGCAGCTTGGAGCTCCTGCTGTTGCTCCTGCAGTTGGTGCTGCTGTTGATCAGGGTTCTGCTCCTGCCGCGGCTAGTCTTTGTCTGAATCTGATGTCCAGGAGGAAAGGAAATAAATGGTTCCCATTCTTCTGGTGTATACCTCAGTTGAGGAAGTGCTCAGTCAAGGTGGGGAGAGGGGTTTCCCAGGAAGTCACACTGGAGATGGGTGTCAGGCTCCAAACTTTCACAACAATGAGTAGGCCTGTTAAAAGTTCCCCCATACATGAGACAACAAAATTCTGCCACCTGCAAATGAAGATTGCTGAAAACTCCTTTTTAATGGTGGAGCTGCAACTGTTAGTAAGCAATCCACTTGTGCCGCCGCCGGGTTTCACTGGCGTGTTTCAGAGGAGGCGTGCAGCATGTGGGAAAACTGTTAAAATCAGAAAGGCCTCTCAAAATGGTATTATAGAGGCACTTAACTGGTTGTTAAGGGCGTTAAGGGCCTAGCCCGCCTCTTGGAGGCGTGATGGTGACAGGGTCAGAAAACTCGCATGTAGGAAAATTGCTCGGAGGCGGAATTGAGGCGGGATCGGGCCCGCCTGCCACTTTTTGCGATTTTAACACCTCACACGCCTCCAATCCCGCCTCCTTGGGCCTGGCAAAATCGAGCCCACTGTATCTGAATGCACGAAGCATTCGTAATAAGGTAGATGAATTAACAATGCAATTAGATGTAAATGGATATGATATAATTGCGGTTATGGAGACATGGCTGCAGGTTGACCAAGGCTGGGAGCTGAATATCCAAGGATATTTGATATTTAGGAAGGACAGGCAAAAAGGAAAAGGAGGTGGGGTGGCGTTGTTAGTAAAGAATGAAATCAGAGCAATAGTGAGAAAGGATATTGGCTCAGAAAATCAAGATGTAGAATCTGTCTGGGTGGAGCTAAGAAGCACCAAGTGGCAGAAAACATTGGTGGGAGTTGTCTATAGGCCTCCAAACAGTAGTGGTAATATAGGGGATGGCATCAAACAGGAAATTAGAGATGCATGTAACAAGGGTACTACAGTAATCATGGGTGACTTTAATCTACATATAGACTGGCCAAACAAGATTAGCAATAATGCTGTGGAGAATGAATTCCTGGAGTGTATATGAGGTGGTTTTTTAGACCAGTGCATTGAGGAGCCAACTAGGGAACAGGCTATCCTGGATTGGGTATTGTGCAATAAGAAGGGGTTAATATATAATCTTGTTGTGCGGGGTCCTTTAGGGAAGAGTGACCATAACATGTAGAATTCTTCATTAAGACGGAAAGTGAAGAAGTCCAATCCGAAACTAGGGCCCTAAATCTAAATAAAGAAAGCTACAAAGGTACAAGGAGTGAGTTGGCTATGATAGATTGGGGAGCTTCATTAAAAGGCATGACGGTGGATAGGCAATGGCTAATATTTAAGGACCGAATGCATGAATTGCAAGTTATTCATTTCTTTCTGGCACAAAAACACAAAAGGAAAAGTGGTCCAACCATGGCTAACAATAGAAATTAAGGTTAGTATTAGATCCAAAGAGGAGTCCTATAAAGTTGCCAGTAAAAGTAGCAAGCCTGATGATTGGGAGCAGTTTAGAATTCAGCAAAAAATGAACAAGAGATTGATTAAGAGGGGAAAAATAGAGTATGAGAGTAAACTTTCAAGGAACGTAAAAGCAGATTGTAAAAGCTTCTACAAGTATGTAAAAAGAAAAAGATTAATGACGACAAATGTAGGTCCCTTACAGTCAGAAACGGGAGAATTTATAATGGGGAACAAGGAAATGGCTGAGCAATTAAACAAATACTTTGGTTCTGTCTTCAAGGAAGAGGACACAAATAACTTCCCAGAAATGCTAGGGAACCAAGGGTTTGGTGAGAAGGTGGAATTAAAGGAAATTAGTATTAGTAAAAAAATAGTGCTGGAGAAATTATTGGGACTGAAAGCCAATAAATCCCGAAGGCTTGATAATCTGCATCCCAGAGTACTAAAAGAGGTAGCCATTGAAATAGTGGCTGCATTGGTTTCATCTTCCAAAATTCTATAGATTATGGAACAGTTCCTGTAGATTTGGAGGGTGGCAAATGTAACTCCGCTATTTAAAAAAGGAGGAAGAGAGAAAACGGGGAACACCAGTAGTAGGGAAAATGCTAGGGCTGCAGGAGTGGGTGGTTTGGAGGCAGGACTGCCGGGAAAATGGCAAAATCTGGGTGCGGACACCCATCCCGCCCCCAACCCACCTCCATGCCATCTTCCCAGGAGGCGGGAATCCGACCCGTACCGGGTCCCGTCTCCTGGAGGTGGGAAGGGGATTACAGCCACTTACCTACCTTCCAATCCACTGGGACCATTCTAGAATCTGGAGAATAATTGAAGATCGCAACCAATGCATACACTATCTCTTCAGCCACCATTAAGATGTAGGCCATCAGGTCCAGGTTTTCAGTCCCATTAGTTTCTCAAGTATATTTTCTCTACTGATCTTAATTACTTTAAGTTCTGCACTTTCATTAGCACTTGCTTCTCTGCTATTTTTTGGTAATTTTTGTGTCTTCTAATGCGAAGACAGATACAAAATTTTTGTTTAAATTCCCTGCCATTTCCTTATTCCCCATTATAATTTCTCCTGTCTCAGCCTCTAACAGGGACCTTTGCTAATCTCTTCAGATTTGCATCTTCTTCTTAGGCAGTCCCTCAGAACCAAAGATGACTTGCTTCCACACTAAAAATGAGTTCTCAGCTGACTGATGAGTCCAATGCGGGACCTACAGTTTCTGTCATAGGTGGGGCAGACAGTGGTTGAAGGCGCGGGTGCGTGGGGTGCTTGGGTTGACGTGCGCTCCTTCTGCTATTTGCGCTTGGCTTCCACTTGCTCCCGGCAAAGAGACTGCCTTTCTGGACATGAATGTTACCATTATAACTGTCTGCTATTGCAGTATGTATTCCTGCAGCTATAGAATGTCCCTTATCTCTGTCTTGGCAAAAGTTTCTTTATAGTATCTTTTAACATTTATTTTAACTCCTAGTAGTCTAATATGTGCCCATTATTCCTGATGGACTTAGTATAGGTATGCCTATGCTTCCTGTGGCATACTTGTGGAAGTATGCAATTTTGACAGATTTGGCAATTGAGGAAATAATGATAATTGCACATCCAACCTTTCACATTCACATACAAATAAGGGAAAGAGTCCATCATGCCTAAAACTGGATTATCCAGATCAAAACTTTATATCATCTATGTAGGAATTTAGGGCTTCTGAAAATGATGGTGAACTGCACCCCATCCCCCAACAAAAAATTGCATCTTACTACTCAATCCAAAGAAAGCAATTTATTATCCCACATTACATACATGAAAAAAAATTGATGCATAGCTTGCTTTCACTTTAGATCAGTAAGAGCATCTGTAAATCAGCCTGGATTTATTGAGCTAAATTTTAGTCTTCACCGCCTAGGTGGTAATTTGACAGAGGGGGTGGCCTGCCCAATATAGATCCTGACCAATCTTCATTGCATTGATTTCAATGAAAAGGCAATTGGCATGTTCTACAATTGGTGGGTGACCGTTTCTTCCAGATTACCAAGCAGTGAGGACAAAAATAACCTCAATGTTCCAATCTTTCATTACTTAATTTTCCTGCTTATGAGGTACAAAGTAATGGCATCAGATCTGCATTCCCTCTAATAGATTAATCAAGATACACATTGACCAACATAATTAAACAAGTTAAAATGATCTAAGATCTCAACATTTTATCAGGGATTTTGTTATTTAGAAATCTGAAATAAAAAGAGAAATTGCTGGAAATACTCAGCAGGTCAGGCAGCATCTGTGGAGAGAGAAACAGAGTTCAAGGGCTGGATTTTTCCAGCCCTGGGGAGACGGATTTAGAGACGGGACTGCCGGGAAAATGGCAGAATCTGGGGGCGGGTACCCATCCCGCCCCCAACCCGCCTCCGTGCCATCTTCCCAGGAGGTGGGTAGCCGACCCGCACCGGGTCCCGTCTCCTGGAGGCGGGAAGGGAATTAAAGCCACTTAACTGACTGTTAACAGGTAATTAACAGGTAGTTAAGAGGATTATCCCCATTTTTCCACGAGAGACGCGGGCTTCCTGACGTCGGGAAACACCGTCAGGGTCACTGAGGCGAGCAGTGGGTCTGCGGGGGTTGGGGGGATGCAAAAGTGCACTGTGGAGGTAAGTGATGGTTGCAAGTGTGGAGAACTAAGTATGTGAGGTGAGTGGAAAGTGATAGAAAATGTTTACTTACCTTTGTTTCTTCCTGCAGGCTTCAACATTTGGGGATGCGGAGACTCTCGCATCTCACCGGCAGAGATGACAGATGGCTGCTGCATTCTCCGATGCAACAGCTGTAACATTTGCATATTGAATTATCATTGGCCCACAGGCAGATGTAAGGAATACCTATTATATTCACATGTGATCACATGCTGAGTTGTCATTGGCCTGCAGGCATCTGTAAGGACTGCTATTGTTTTGAAGACCCAGGGGTCCTTACTCCATCTTTTCCCCACTGTGCTGTATGATTGAGATCACAGCCCTGATGCTTCATAAAAGAGTTTAAACTGTAATAATCCGTTGTCCTGCAATTTATTATTTTTGTACAAAGTGGGCAAAACAAGACATGGTGTCAGAACAGGGAGTTGAAATGGACATCGTTGGAGCTCCCTTACCTCGAATGGATTGGGAATCTTTGAACTTACTTAGAGAATGGCGCAAGTTCAAGCAACACGTGCAGTTGATATTCTCGGGTCTGTTGAAAAGCAAAGGGGAGGAAGAAAGATGCAGCTACCTACTCCTGTGGATCGGAGAAAAAGGGAGAGACATTTTTTACACATGGTCTCTCACTGCAGATGAAGCAAAGGTACTGAAAAGTTATTTTGACCGTTTTGAATCATATGTGATGCCCAAGACAAATACGATATTCGCTAGGTACAAGTTTCAGGAGAAAGTACAAGGAGCTAGTGAGTCGTTTGAAAAGTTCGTGACTGAGTTAAAACTGTTGGTAAAAGACTGTGAATATGCAGATAAAGATGAGATGGTCAGAAACCGCATCGTGTTTAGAATACATTCAGCTAAAGTGAGAGAGAAACTTTTGAATGTTGGGTCCGGGCTAACGGTGGACAAAGCTATGAAAATAGTTAGATCGCACAAGATAGCCCAAGCACAGTTGAAAACCATAACTGGCACCATGAGCAGTTCGCGTGAACAGACAGTGCACGCAGTTAATAGACACACACCAAAGAACACCGCCCAGAGAGCGTGTTTCAGAACAGAGAGAGTTCTAAAAATGAGCGACACAGACATAAAACGCTTCAAAAACTGTGGATATTGTGGAAACAAGATGCACGGGGAAAAGGTGCAATGCCCTGCCAAAGGAAGACAATGTGCTAAATGTGGTAAACGGAACCACTTTGCTAAAGTTTGCAGGACTCTTTTTGGAAGAGCAGTACACACAGTGAGTGACAGCCAAATGCCAGATAGAGAGCCAAATGCAGAGGAACTGTTTATTGATTCTGGGTCACAGAAAAAAACAGATTTCAGAAACTGAGCAAGCTTTTGCCGATATTGAGATAGGAAAACAGGGCACAGAGCTTAGGCTTAAACTAGACACTGGAGCTCAGGTTAATGTAATTCCTCTGAGTGAGTATCACAGCTTGAAGGATGAGTGTGAGCTACAGCCCACCTCAGGCAGACTGACCGGCTGTGGGGGTGAGCAGCTCATTGTAAAAGGCACATGCGTGATGAAATGCAAGTACAAAGAAAGCGACATAATTTTGTACTTTTACATTGTTGACACTCGAGCACCTCCAGTGTTAGGTCTAAAGGCATGTTTAGATATGGACCTCGTCAAGCTAGTGCTATCATTGACAGCACCAATTGAGAAGCAGACAGTCATGGAGGAGTTTGCTGACGTTTTCAAAGGAATCGGACTATTCCCAGGTGAATGCACTATTCACCTTGACCCAACAGCAACCCCTGTGGTTTGCCCACCGAGAAGGATACCCCTTGCTCTACATAGTCACCTGAAGGAGGAGCTGCAGAGCATGGAGAATACAGAAATCATCGTCCAGGAAACAGAACCGACAGAGAGGGTCAACGCATTAGCAGTGGCTCAGAAACCACGTACAGGCAAGCTCAGAGTCTGTCTTGGCCCCAGAGATTTGAACAAGACTATCAAACACCCTCACTACTCTCTATCAATGCTAGATGACATCACACCCAAGCTAGTGGGAGCATGTTACTTCAGTGTAATGGACGCACGATCAGGATGCTGGACTATCAAGCACATGGAAGAGTCATCTAAGCTAACAATGTTCAACACACCATTTGGACACTACCAATTTCTGCGTTTACCATTTGGTCTTATCTCAGCTCAGGATGAATTCCAGCAGAAGATCAACGAAACCTATGAAGGCCTCGACGGAGTAATAGCAATCGTAGACGACATCCTCATCTATGGCAGGAATAGAGAGGAACATGACAGGAACCTCCGTGCGATGCTACAAAGATCACAGGAGAAAGGTATCTGGCTCAACCCCAAGAAAAGCATAATCGGATCCACCGAGATCAATAATTTCGGGCATCGCCTCTCAACTGATGGCATTAAGCCGGATCCAAAGAAAATCTCCACCATCAAGAAGATGGAGCCGCCGAAGAACCGCTGTAGAAACAGGGGGGGGGTTTAATGGGGTTATGTCTCTGGCCAGTCAGAAGTATCTGAGCTGCTCCAGAGCCCTGTGCAGTTTCGAATCGCTCCCCTTTTCTGGTTCTTGTAATGTATGTACCTTTAAGGGGAGAACTACTTTTTACAGCTCCTGTATACTGTAGGACCGGCAGTGACCACACCTATATATAAACCCTGAGTAGTGATCTGTACAATTAGTTCTAGAGTAACCCTCATTCAGTAAACACCTGTTGAATTGTTCCCTGCAGTCTTTTGTCTGATTATTGAAGGACACAACATTAAAATACATGGATCTAACATTGGCGACGAGCAGATTCGAACCTACCTGCAACTCTGCATCATCTCCCAGGGATTCGCTCCTGGAGAACAGTGGAAGAAAGTCGAGTCCAGAAGCACGGGCGTCGACCACGGGCAACCGCCCAGTCATCCAGCGGAGATTTGAGCATCGCAGGGGAGGCTGTCGAGAACCAGGCTTGGCTTTCCAGTCACGGTGGTCCAGCGAAATGGGCTGGCAACAGGTACTGCGCAGACCCTTCTTGGACAGCGACGGGCTAGAGCCCAACCGAGCGGCACAGAAAAAGGCCGAGCAGCGTCGACGGGGGAGAGAGAGAGGGCAGAGCACACAGGGCGCAGCCGGTGTTCAGGACCGAGCGGCGTCAAAGGGGGAGAGAGGCGAGAGAGAGCAGAGCGCAGCCAGTGTTCAAGGGCCGAGCAGCGTCAACGGGGGAGAGAGGCGTGCAGGAAAATGTGCAGAGCGCAGCCGGTGTTCAAGGGCCGAGCAGCGTCAACAGGGGAGAGAGGCGTGCAGGAAAACGCGAGGTGCTGCCATTGCCACGAGGACTGCAGAGAGCGGCATTGGCAGCAGCACAGGAGCAGCACACGAAACCCACAGGGCATCGCCTTTTGCCACGAGGACCGCCAAGAGCGGCGTTGGCAGCAGCGCGGGAGATGCGATTTTAAGCCGCAGCGGGGAAGAAAGGAAAGCGCGGGAGACGCCATTTTAAGCCACAGCGGGGAAGAAAAGAAAGTGCGGGAGACGCCATTTTAAGCCAGTCTAACCACACCCAAAAATGCTGAAGAGTGGCAGTATCACAGCGTTCGACAATGAAGTCGAAGTTTGGACGACATATGTCGAACGCATAGAAGTATACTGCAAGGCGAATGAAGTGCCAGATGACAAGAAAGCGCTGGTATTGTTGAATTCAATGGGTGCCAAAATGTATGGCTTACTACAAAACCTAGTAACCCCAGAGAAGCCACTAGAAAAGGATTTTGAAAACATAGTGTCAATCCTACAGGACCACTTAAACCCCACACCGCTGCTGATAGCAGAAAGATTTAAGTTTCACAAAAGGAACCAGCATAAAGATGAAAGTAATGCTGAGTATTTAACGGAACTGCGCAAGCTATCGAAACACTGCCAGTTTGGAACGGGACTAGCAGACACTTTAAGGGACAAGTTTGTGTGTGGGCTTCAAAGTGAAGGAACCCAGAAACGGCTTCTATCAGAAAAGGATCTTACGCTGGACAAGGCTTTCAACATTGCAGTATCACACGAAGCAGCAGCATGGGGCGCTGCAGAGATACAACGGAGACGGCAAGAATATGGCACAAATGAAATGTCATGCAGGACAGTGAAGTGCTATCGCTGCGGCAGAACAACACACGACCATAATGATTGCTGGTTCAAGGACAAAGTGTGCAGACAGTGTGGAAAAGTAGGACACATAGCAAGAGTCTGCAGGTCGGGACAGAAAACCAGCAGCAAGAAATCTCCACAGGAGAAGTACAAGAAGGTGCATAAGGTGACGGAGAGTAGTTCAGACGAACAGAAGAGTGATACAGGCTCCGGAAGCAAGGAGCTGGGTTGTCTGAAACTACATAATGTTATCAAAACGGAGGATCACCAAACTATCTGGGTCACGCTCAAGATAGCAGGAGTCCAAGTGAAAATGTAATTGGACACTGGGTCAGCCCTAACAGGCATAAACCGAAGGGACTACAAGCAGCTATTCTCACATATACCCTTGAGAGATACAAAGATTGTCTTGAAGACGTACACGGGGCATAAAGTCTACCCCAAAGGAAAAATAAGGGTGAACGTTATATATAACGGCAAGGAAACACCAAAAATGGACCTATATGTATTGCCAGATGGAGGACCACCACTACTAGGACGTGAATGGATCCGGAAGATACAGCTAGATTGGCATTCCATACAGGCACTGACTGTGGCTGACAAAAAGGATGACGACGTCACACCTGGGCGACTGTCAAAGATCCGAACGGATGCGAAAGAAGTGTTCCAGCAAGGACTCGGAACACTAAAAGGCACGACAGCGATGATTAAAATTGAGGAAAACGCAAGCCCAAAATTTTTTAAGACCAGACCGGTACCTTATGCGATCCGCCCAGCCGTCGAAGCAGAGCTGGAGAGTCTGGAACGTTCAGATGTACTGTCCAAGGTAGACTGCAGCGAGTGGGCTACACCCATCGTCCCTGTGATGAAAACGTCGTTGAGCAGCACGCCTGGGGAACCAAGGAAGGTTCGCATCTGTGGACACTTTAAGGGAACAGTGAACCCGGTCCGGTCCTTCACACCGTACAATATCCACTTCCGCGGATTGAAGATATTTTCGCCTTGCTATCTGGAGGGAAACGCTTCACTAAGATTGATCTGGCCCAGGCGTATCTGCAAATGGAGGTAAAGAAGCATCAAAAAAATACCTCACAATCAACACCCATAAAGGTCTCTACCAATACAACCGGCTGGTATTCGGAGTAGCATCAGCTCCGGCTATTTGGCAGAGGGCAATGGAACAAGTCCTGCAAGGGATCCCAGGGACGCACTGTTATTTGGACGACATCCTGGTCAGGAGCGAAAATGACAGTGATCACCTTGCCAACCTGGAGCAGGTGCTCACTAGGTTGCAGGAATATGGGCTCCGAGCTAACCACCCCAAATGCGAGTTTTTTAGAAAACAGATCTCGTATTGTGGCCACGTTATCGATAAAGAGGGGTTACATAAGTCCCCAGAGAAGATTGAGGCAGTAGTCAAGGCTCCAGCACCGGAAAATGTGTCACAACTGAGGTCGTTCCTCGGGCTGGTAAACTACTACCATAAGTTCTTGTCAAATTTGTCTACAATACTACACCCACTGAACACCCTACTGCAAACTGGGGTGCCATGGAAGTGGAGTGACGAATGTAGATGGGCTTTCCAGAAGAGCAAAACACTAATCACATCGAAAGAGGTATTGGCCCATTACAACCCAACGTTACCAATTCGGTTGGCATGTGATGCGTCAACCTACGGTATTGGAGCGGAGCTGTCGCACAAATTCTCGGACGGCTCAGAGAGGCCAATAGCCTTTGCGTCACGATCACTAACCTCAGCCGAGTGTAACTACGCCCAGATTGACAGGGAGGCCCTTAGCCTAGTGTGGGGAGTGAAAAAGTTCAATCACTATCTGCACGGGCAGAAGTTCACCTTGCTGACTGACCACCAACAACTTGTCTCCATCTTTAATCCAAAGAAGTGCATTCCGGTGATGACTGCGCAACGGCTACAAAGATGGTCCCATTTTCTAGGGACGCACCAATATGAAATCGAGTATAAGGGCACAAAACAGCATGGAAACGCTGATGGGCTATCACGCCTGCCACTGCCTACTGCGGAGAAAGCACCAGCAGTGGATCCTGTCGAAATATTTCATTCGACTATAATTGAATGCTTGCCAGTAACTAACGCTGGTATAGAGAAGGAGACCCGAAATGACCCGACACTGTCTCGGGTATATGATTTGACGGTGAAGGGATGGCCAGCACATGGCAACTCACTGTTGCCAGCATTCTCATCCAGAAGAGAACAGCTGTCAGTATGCCAGGGGACCTTGATGTGTTGATCCCGAGTGGTAATTCCACCCAAGTTAAGAGAGCGAGTGCTCAATGAGCTTCACGAAGGTCATCTGGGAGGGGTGAAAATGAAAAGCCTTGCTAGGGCTTATGTGTGGTGGCTGCGGATCGATCAGCAAATCGAGGACCTGACAAAGAGCTGCTCAGGATGCCAGAAGGTCCAAAATGCACCACCACATGCCCCTCTACACCCATGGGAGTGGCCCTCATCTCCATGGCAATGGGTGCATATTGATTTTGCTGGTCCATTCATGGACTCAATGTTTTTAATAGCCGTGGATGCGCACTCGAAATGGCCTGAGGTGATCAAAATGTCCTCCACCACCACGGAGAAACTATTGCAGTCCTACGGACCATTTTTGCTAGGAACGGCTTGCTAGAGCAGATTTGTGCTGATAACGGACCACAGTTTGTGTCCAAAGAGTTTCGAAGATTTATGAAAAGGAATGGGGTAAGGCATTACACATCCGCCCCGTATCATCCAGCCACAAATGGATTGGCTGAGAGGTTCGTACAAACCTTTAAGAAGGCAATAAAGGCCATGTACAACGACAAAATTCTGCTGCAGCGCAACGTGGACAATTTCCTGTTCGCCTACCGGAATGCGACACATGCAGTCACCAACCAGGCCCCAGCCATGATGTTCTTTAACCGAAGGTTAAGATCTCGCCTGGATGTGCTCAGACCAAACATACAAAGAAATGTTGAGAGTAAGCAATTCCAGCACATCCATGAGAAGGCAACAAGGAGCTTCAATGTAGGGCAACCAGTCTTGGCCCACGACTACAGAACAGAAAAATAGCAGCCAGGAACGATATGCACACGGCAGGGCCCACTAATGTACACAGTGGACGTTGGGGAGAGCATCGTGAGACGCCATGCTGACCAGATCCTAGAGTCACAGGAACAAGTCAACCCCATGCCTCGCCCATACGTACCTGGTGATGAACCCGATGTACAGGTAGCATCTACCCCAGAAACAGTAGCATCGGAAGCTGATGAACCAACCGACGACAGGGGCCCAGAATCGCCTCCGCACCAAGAGCAAGACACTCGGGAAGGGCGCTATCCAGAAAGGATCAGGAAGCCTCCCCAAAGACTGAATTTATAAATAGACTATTTTCAGCAAATGTTGCATGCTAAAAGTGTTAATTGTAATTTGTTTGATATTTAATTGTTAAATGAGTGTTATGGCACTGTTAATCTAAAAGTGGAGGAATTGTAATGTATGTACCTTTAAGGGGAGAACTACTTTTTACAGCTCCTGTATACTGTAGTACCGGCAGTGACCACACCTGTATATAAACCCTGAGTAGTGATCTGTACAGTTAGTTCTAGAGTAACCCTCATTCAGTAAACACCTGTTGAATCGTTCCCTGCAGTCTTTTGTCTGATTATTGAAGGACACAACATTAAGATACACGGATCTAACAGTTCTGTCCGCCGGACTTATTTCAGTAGCGATGTAGACAAAACGAGACTCATGGTTGGGTGCAAAGATGACCAGTATTTATTGAAATAAAAAGAAAAAAATTGAAAATAATGAATACAACACACCTTTACTTAACACAGCACACCTTTGCTTAATACAGCACACCTTTCCTTAATACAGCACACCTTTGCTTAATACAGCACTTTTGCTTAATACAGGACACCTTTGCTTAATACAGCACTTTTGCTTAATCCAGCACTTTTACTTAATAGGGGAGGAGAAACAGACACATCGAGGGAAAATTGACTAAAATTACAATTTAACAAAATTCCCCTTTAATTTCCACCCCTAATATCTATTTAGGTTGCCTTGTAATGGGCCAGAAAATCTATGCTCACCAGTGAATGCCTGTTTCGTGCCCCTACAGTCTGTCTTAGATTCTTCACCGCCCCAAATTAGAGATACCCCAGTAATTCAAAAGTAACTGCTGGTATTCCACTTCTTTGTGCGGGCTATTGAGCTGTTCCTCTGGCAAGCAGGGCTTGGAGGCAAGGCGGCAGAGAGAGGGAAAGAATGGCTTCCCGAGAGGCTATCTTTATACCCCATTGGGAGCTGTTGTCTTTGCGCCCAAATCTGGATGTATCTGGGCTAAACAAAAGGGATCGATCTGTCCCCATTGACTGTAATAGGTTTGAATGTATTACCCATTCATTTTAACTGGTTTGTGCTTAATACAAAATGTCTCAGACATCCTTAAGTGTTCAGTCAACAGCACTCAAGTGGTTTGTAAACAAAGCATTGTCCTGCAGTCACTGCCCAACCGCACCTGATTGACAGCTTTAAGTATTAAGCCTTTGAGTCAACATTGTAGGGAGTTCTGCAAACAAACATCCTTTGTCCTGTGGGTGAAACTTCCTAAACTGCAGTTGATTGACAGTTTCAAGTACATCATCCATTCACACAGGCTGGTGTTTCCAAATCCTTTTGTTAGCCAGTGATGGGAGAGGCTGTCTTTGTCTTCTGCCACGAGGCCTGACCGCCATTTTGATACCCTGGGTTATTAAGGTATATTCCACCCAGGTTTTCTTTAATCAAAAATAATCTTCGGGGCTGTAGAAATTTTCTGAAATTCTTGCGAACCTTACACCGCGCAGAGCTAGAGACAGTACCAGGCATGTTTAACTACTTAGCCAAGTTTGCCCCGAGCCTCTCCAAAATCAACGCACCCATGCGTCAGTTGCTCAAACAATCCAATGAGTTCCTGTGGGACAAACAACATGACACAGCATTTCAGAAAATGAAAGACCTAATCAACAGAGAAACAGGACCAGTTCTTGCCTACTTCGACCCCAACAAAGAGCTCAGACTACAAGTGGATGTATCAAAGTATGGACTAGGTGCAGTATTACAGCAAGAAGGAAAGCCCATCGGCTACGCTTCCAGATCTCTCACAGAGAGTGAAATCAACTATGCTCAAATCAAGAAAGCTATATACAATTCTGTTTGGATGTAAGCGTTTCCACCAGTACGTCTATGGCCGACAAGTCATTGTGGAATCCGACCACAAGCCCCTCGAGTTAATCATGAGGAAACCACTAGCCACAGCCCCACCAAGGCTATAGAGAATGATTCTTCAGCTACAGAAGTATGACTTCACAATCATTCACCGTCCAGGCAAAGACATTCCTATCACAGACACACTCTCCAGAAAGTCTCTTAGCTACCAGGACAACAGCCTCAGTGAAGGCATGGATGTGCAGGTGCACATGGTGTACAACAGCTTACCGATGAGTGACTCAAAACTGAAGGAGATCCGAGCAGGAACAGAGAAAGATGCACAACTCACACTGCTGAGCAAAGTCATACATGAAGGATGGCCTGAGGAAAGGAGGAAATGCCCTCAGAGCATATCTGAATTCTGGAACCACAGAGATGAACTGTCACAAATCAACGGAATCATCTTCAAAGGGGAGAAAATCATCATTCCTACCAGTCTCAGAGAAGAGATCTTGACAAAAATTCATGTTGGACATATGGGCATGGAAAAATGCAAACAAAGAGCACATGACATTATGTTTTGGCCCGGAATGTGCAAACACATTGTCGGAAAATGTTCCATTTGTCTAGAACACCACCCGTCAAATGTCAAAGAGCCCATGATACCTCACCGTATCCCAGACAGGCCCTGGCAGGTCGTGGCAACGGATCTGTTCACATGGAACAACGAGGACTACATAGTGACTGTTGATTACTACAGCAGATTTTTTGAACTGGACAAGCTTCACAGCACCACATCTGCAGCTGTTATCCACAAGCTAAAGGCAGCCTTTGCCAGGCATGGCATTGTAGAGACTTTAGTCTCAGACAATGGCCTCCAATACAAATCAAAAGAGTTCGAGTCATTTGCCAAGGCATGGGATTTCACACATGTCACATCAAGCCCACATTACCCTCAAAGTAATGGCCTTGCTGAAAAAACAGTCCAGATTGCAAAAACACTCATGGACAAAGCCAAAGCGGACAAAAGAGACCCCTACATCAGTCTCCTTGAGTATCGCAACACTCCGGTTGACAACTTCAAGTCACCAGCACAGCTGTTGATGAGCCACAGACTTCGCTCAATCCTTCCAAGAACCAACCAGCAGCTGCAGCCAGAGGTTGTCAGCTGCAAGCAAGTGCATACAAAACGTGTACAGAGACAGCAACACCAAAAGAGATACTATGACAGGTCAGCTAGACTACTGCCGCCATTGCACAATGGAGAATTCATCAGAATCCAGGAGCATGACTACTGGAAGCCAGCTGTCATCATCCAGCCAGCTGACACTGAGCGATCGTATCACGTCCGCACCCCAGAAGGACAGGTGTACCGCCGCAATCACAGGCACCTCCTGAACACCAAGGAACAACACCGTTATTCCGATGCGAGGATCAGTTCAGCAGAGTGTGATGAACAGAGCAATACACAAAACACATCATACTTACCTGAACCTAAACCTGAACCTGATTTGTTGACCGATTCAGGAGCATGCTCAGTTGCATAGCACACAAGGTCGGGATGCGAGGTCAAGCCTAGAGTTATCCTTGACTTGTGAACTGTCAAAGGGTGTAGGCGGATCGCTGCCCTAAGAAGAAACTGTACATCATTATTGAAACGTTGAGATGTTTTCAGTGCTAGTTAAATGCTATGTTTACTTATATGTTTATGCTACCGAGAACATTAGGTAGAAGAAAGGTTTAAAAGTAATGCATAACATTTTTCTTTTAAGAGAAAGGGGATGTAACGTTTGCATATTGAATTATCATTGTCCCGCAGGCATCTGTAAGGAATACCGATTATATTCACATGTGACCACATGCTGACTTGTCATTGGCCTGCAGGCATCTGTAAGGACTGCTATTGTTTTGAAGACCCAGGGGTCCTTACTCCATCTTTTCCCCACTGTGCTGTATGATTGAGATCACAGACCTGATGCTTCATAAAAGAGTTTAAACTCTAATATTCCGTTGTCCTGCAATTTATTATTTTGTACAAAGTGTGCAAAACAAGACAACAGCCATCTAATTTTTGCTCACATAAGAGGTTTGATGAGTTTTGAATACAAGGACTCATCAAACAACAGAGAATGTCAGTGTTTGACAGCTTCACGGAGCTGTCAGACGATGACAATTCATGTCAAATTTTTTTGACAGATTAAATGTCATACGCTGACGTTCACTGTAACAAGCTTCCCCTTAATTGGCCTGCTAAGCCCGCTGGGCGGGCTTAACAAGGTCAATCAAGGGAACATAGCGTGGGTTGGCCACAAGTCGATGGAGGTGGGACAACGACCCGACAAGCAGCAGTCCCGCCTCCTACGTGCCCCCATTGGCAAAATCGCCCCCAACGTTTCTGGTCGATGACCTTCCATCAGAACTGGATAAAGTTAGAGATGTAACAGGTTTTAAGCAAGTACAGAAGCAGGAAAAGGAGGGAGGAGAGGGAAGAACAAAAGGCAAATTCTGTGGTAGGGTGGAAGGCAGGACAAAAGGGATGATGGTGTAAGGCAAAAGGAGATGTTAATGGGGCAAATGAAGAAACAAAAGATGGGTCTAGAGGAGGTGTAAATGGCATATTTCTCAATTCTGTTCACACATTTCCAAGGTGCCTGTCCTCATTAAAGCTGAGCAATGTCAGATCTCAGCATCATGACTCTAACATAAGAATAACAATCATGAATGCAGTGGTAGACCTGGTAGTAATGCAGCAAGGGCCATTGATAATCTATCCTGCAGTCTTTAGGAAGGGACCTTGAGATAGCAGAATAGCAAAGTGCATTGATGCCTTCCGCTGACAGTTACCAATGTGATTGAATCAGTAGCACAGGATAGTTATGCTATGTGCCATTGTTTTTTTAATTGCGGGAATAGTTACAATGGGACCAGTTTTATACAATTTTGCCTGTCTCAATAAAAAATGAAAATTACCTGAAATAAATACTGAAGTGTGTAGTCCTATGATTGAGAGTAAACTTCTGTGAGCTTTAATGTCTTTTTGTGTGAGTAAGGGAGAGCCCAACATCCAAAAAGTAAAGGACTTAAAGTTAATAATTGCACTTTTACAGTTAATGGAAAGTGGCCATTGTTATTAAGTTGAACGGATCACCATTGGGAAATGTGCACAAACAATTGAATAGATCTTTTAGTACAAACCAAGTAAGGCATGTAAAAGTGAACAGAGTGGTAATTTTAATTTCTCCAGAATCTCTGTGAGGAAATTGTAACTTTAATAGTTCAGTTTTGAGAGGCACAATAAAAACAAATGAACAGCTCAATCAAAGCCAGTTCTCTCAATAGAAAGCAGACAGAAAGTTATTAAGTTTATTAAAAGGAAAAATCAACAGAAGTGTTGCCTTAAAAAAATTGTGACTCTGTGAAG
The DNA here is from genome assembly GCF_052327205.1 of Somniosus microcephalus. NCBI lineage: Eukaryota > Metazoa > Chordata > Chondrichthyes > Squaliformes > Somniosidae > Somniosus > Somniosus microcephalus. Next base: position 185,749,477 of record NC_140993.1, on the reverse strand, counting down.
TCCCTTGGGATGTTCTTCTAAGTTAATGGTGTTATATAAATGCAAGATGTTGTTGTTTACTTTTATTGTTTTATTTTAAGCATGTAGTGGCACTACCGAATGTCTCTTACCTGTTGTACATAATTCTCTTCAACGATGTATACATATAGTTACCTGTTCGGGCCGTTGCCTCTTTGTGGTAAACCACTGTTTGTATTCCTGTTTGTCCTGTTTGTATTCCACTGTGTACATGCCTGGACATGCCTCGGCTGACTGCTCCCACAGGTCCTAGTATAAAGGTGACTGCTCCCCAGCCCTTGGTATCCTGGACCGGTCGACCACTCGAGGCAGACCTCCATTCTGTTGTTAATAAAAGCCTTTGGTTACTCTTCTAACTCTCAGTCTTTTATGAGTAATTGATAGCGCATCAATTTTATTAACAACATTTTTATAATGGAGAAGATCCTCACACCAGCATGCCTGGACTTAGATCATCGGGAGGCGGACTCATCCACCAAGTTTACTCACTGGCTTAAGTGTTTCGAAAAATTCCTGACCGCCTCCGAAGCAATCAAATCGGACGAGGACAAACTGGATGTCCTGACCTCCAAAGTGAACCACCAAGTGTACTCGGTCATCCAAGACGCGACCTCGTACGCGGATGCTATCAAGCTCCTCAAGGACCAGTACACGCGCCCAGTGAACGAAGTGTACGCCAGGCACCTCCTGGAGAGTCGTAAACAACAACCTGGGGAATCGACCGTGGAATACCTTCAGGCACTGTCTGTGCTTGGCCGGGCCTGTGGTTGTAAGGATGTAAAGGCCGCCGTGTACACAGAGGAACTTATCCGGGACGCTTTTGTAGCGGGCCACAGATCCAATTACACACGACAGCGACTGTTGGAGCAGAGTAACCTCGACCTCAACAAGGCCTCTGAACTCGCACTATCGTTGGATGCAGCCTACCAGGGCATGGATGCCTACTCCTCTGCACCGTGGACGCCGCGGGGAATGACAGCCTGGGACACGGTAGGACCGCCTCAAAGCGCCGTGCCACCCCAGCCACACCCCAACAACAGCCCAACTACCGCAGCAGTGTCCCAAGGCCAGACAGCAGTGCCCCAAGGCCAGAAATGCTACTTCTGTGGCCAGGCAAAACACCCCAGAGCGCGCTGCCCGGCGAAAAACGCGATCTGCTCGGGCTGCGGGAAGAAGGGACACTACGCTAGCGTCTGCAGGGCCAAAGCCACCCCGAACCCCAGCAGCGCCGCGTGTGGGCCATGCGGGCCGCCATTTTGGACCTCCCCGGCCGTGTGCGAATCACCGGTACAGCAGCCATTTTGGACGCCTCCAGCCACATGGGGATCATGGACGCCGCCATCTTGGACGACAGCCGGGACGCAGCAGGCCCCCGACACCGCCTCATCTGATACCCGCAGCGACACACCGACCCCTACGCTGGCATCCGTTACACTGGACCAAGCGAGACCGCACCAACTGGCCAGTTCCACAATGGACATTAAGGTAAATGGTCACGATACAATCTGCCTTTTTGACTCTGGGAGCACGGAGAGCTTCATCCACCCCGACACGGTGCGGCGTTGCTCTCTCCCAGTCCTGCCTGCGCAACAGCGGATTTCTATGGCCTCTGAGTCCCAGTCGGCGGACATCGGCGGCTACTGCGTGGTGACACTCGTAGTAGACGGGACCGTGTACGATCATTTTAAACTTCTGGTCCTGCCTGACCTCTGCGCTGCCGTCCTGCTGGGGTTAGATTTTCACTGCCACCTTAAAAGTGTTACGATGGCGTACGGTGGTCCCCTACCCCCACTCACAGTCCGCAGCCAGCAGCTTCCAAATTGCCCGCCGCGCACCAGGTGCAACCTCTCCACACTCAGAGTCACCCCCCCACCACTGTTTGCTAACCTCACCCCCGACTGTAAGCCCATCGCCACAAAGAGCAGGCGATACAGTGCCGGGGACAGGGTTTTCATTAAAACCGAAGTGGAGCGGCTCCTGAAAGAAGGGATTATTGAGGGCAGCACCAGCCCCTGGCGAGCCCAGGTTGTGGTCGTTAAGACCAGCGAGAAGCAGCGCCTGGTCATCGACTACAGCCAGACAATAAATCGCTACACCCTGCTGGACGCCTACCCACTCCCCCGTATAGCTGATATGGTCAACCAGATCGCGCAGTACCGCGTCTTCTCGACCATTGACCTGAAATCAGCGTACCACCAGCTCCCCATCCGCCCTGAGGACCACCAGTACACTGCCTTTGAGGCAAACGGCCGCCTCTATCACTTCCTTAGGGTTCCCTTTGGCGTCACCAACGGGGTCTCCATCTTCCAAAGGGAGATGGACCGGATGGTAGATCAAAATGCGTTGCAGGCCACTTTCCTATATCTGGACAATGTGACCATCTGCGGCCGTGACTTGCAGGACCATGACGCAAACCTCGAAAAATTCCTCCGCACCGCCCAACTCCTAAACCTGACATATAACAAGGAGAAGTGCATATTCCGCACAAACCGCCTCGCCATCCTTGGCTGTGTTGTGGAACACGGAGTCATCGGCCCCGACCCCGACCGGATGCGTCCCCTTATGGAACTTCCACTGCCCCACTGCCTCAAGGCCCTGAAGAGGTGCCTAGGGTTTTTCTCCTATTACGCCCAGTGGGTCCCCTACTATGCGGACAAGGCCCGTCCGCTGATCAAGTCCACCTCTTTTCCCTTGACGGCAGAGGCCCGCTTAGCCTTCCACCGTATCAAGGAGGACATTGCCAAAGCCACCATGCACGCAGTGGACGAATCCATCCCCTTCCAGGTGGAAAGCGACGCGTCCGACTTTGCCCTGGCCGCTACCCTCAATCAGGCGGGGAGACCCGTGGTCTTCTTTTCACGAACCCTCCAAGGCCCGGAGACCAGACACTCCGCTGTTGAGAAGAAGGCCCAGGCGATTGTGGAGGCTGTGCGTCATTGGAGGCACTACCTGGCCGGAAAACGATTTACCCTGCTCACTGACCAGCATTCAGTTGCTTTTATGTTTAACAACAAGCAGAGGGGCAAAATCAAAAATGACAAGATCTTGAGGTGGAGAATCGAACTTTCCACCTACAACTACGAGATCTTGTACCGGCCCGGGAAGCTAAATGAACCCCCGGATGCGCTATCGCGTGGCACCTGCGCCAGCGCGCAGATCGATAGACTACGGGTCCTCCACAATGACCTCTGCCACCCGGGGGTCACCAGGTTCTTCCACCTCATCAAGGCCCGCAACCTGCCTTACTCTATTGAGGAGGTCAGGACCATGACCAGGAACTGCCAAGTCTGCGCTGAGTGCAAACCACACTTTTATAGACCAGACAGGGCCCACCTGATAAAAGCCACTCGCCCCTTCGAGCGCCTGAGCGTTGATTTTAAAGGGCCTCTCCCCTCCTCCGACCGCAATGTGTACTTCCTCAATATTATTGATGAGTACTCCCGTTTCCCGTTCGCCTTCCCCTGCCCGGACATGACCAGTGCCACGGTCATTAAATGTCTGAACAACCTCTTCACCCTGTTCGGCTTCCCCAGCTATATCCATAGCGACCGGGGCTCATCGTTTATGAGCGACGAACTCCGTCAGTACCTGCTAACTAGGGGTATTGCCACAAGCAGGACCACCAGTTACAACCCCCGGGGGAACGGACAGGTGGAAAGAGAAAATGCGACAGTTTGGAAGGCCGTCCTGCTAGCCTTAAAGTCTAGGGGCCTTCCAACCTCCCGCTGGCAGGATGTGCTCCCCGATGCGCTCCACTCTATTCGGTCACTGCTCTGCACTGCCACTAACGCCACCCCTCATGAGAAAATGTTCGTCTTCCCAAGGAAGTCCACATCAGGGACATCGCTACCGCCATGGCTGACGTCCCCAGGGCCGGTCCTACTGAGAAGACACGTGAGGACCCATAAAACGGACCCCCTGGTCGAGAGGGTCGACCTCCTCCACGCCAACCCCCAGTATGCTTACATCGCATACCCGGACGGGCGGGAGGACACAGTCTCCATAAGAGACCTTGCACCCTCGGGGACCACAGTAACCCACTACCCACTACCACCCCCCCCCCACGATCCGATATCCAGCCCCAGCAGACGGCAGGCCTGGGCCCCGCGACCCGCTCGACATCTACGAGGACGACACGCCTGTGCCACAGCCTACGCTGGACTCGACGCCGGAAGCTTCACTACCCCTGCCGTCGCCACGCCGATCACAGCGGCAGACAAGACCTCCGGAGAGACTCCAATACACTAACTTTTAGTACACTTCGCCCCGCCGGACTCAATTTTGAACAAGGGGTGAATGTGGTAAACCGCTGTTTGTATTCCTGTTTGTCCTGTTTGTATTCCACTGTGTACATGCCTGGACATGCCTCGGCTGACTCCTCCTACAGGTCCTAGTATAAAGGTGACTGCTCCCCAGCCCTTGGTATCCTGGACCGGTCGACCACTCGAGGCAGACCTCCATTCTGTTGTTAATAAAAGCCTTTGGTTACTCTTCTAACTCTCAGTCTTTTATGAGTAATTGATAGCGCATCACTCTTTAAGTACTCGAGCCAGCTCAGCTCGGCCTTCTGCTCCCACGACGGCCGCCGGCCCAGCTCAGCCTTCCGCTCCCGTGACGGCCGCCGGACCAGCTCGGCCTCCCGCTCCGCGACGGCCGCCGGCTCGGTTCGGCCTCCCGCTCCCGCGACTTCGGCCACAACGGCCAGCTGCAGTGCTGGGTGCCGGGTAAACGCGATGATGCGGACAAACGCGATGACGTCACGTCGCAAGTCACGTGACGCCCCAAGCGCGGGAAACGCGAGCAAAGCGATGACGTCACGACGCAAACGCGATGATGTCATCGCACAAACCTCCAGACTGCCTAGTCAGTCCTCGTGGCATCCCCACTGGGGAAAGACCTGTTCCATGACTCTCCTGCATCGTTCTATGTTGTTTGCTGTACTTCATCTAATTCAACATTAAAATCCTGTTTGTTGTTCTTCCGAGTCAAGCTCCGTTATTTGTTAAGAATACACGTATTCCTACATTGGTGACCCCGCCTCCGTGAACGTTTTTCATGGAAGAAGCACACAGCCTGAACCTCGTTTTCACAGAAGACGACCGACGTGCACAGCCGAATTCGTCCAACACCTACATTGGTGACCCCGCCTCCATGAACGTTTTTCGCGGAAGAAGCGCACAGCCTGAACCTCGTCTTCACAGAAGACGACCGACGTGCACAGCCGAATTCGTCCAATACCTACATTGGTGACCCCGCCTCCGTGAACATTTTTCACGGAAGAAGCGCACAGCCTGAACCTCGTCTTCACAGAAGATGACCGATGTGCACAGCCAAATTCGTCCAACACCTACATTCATCGAATTCGTGTGAACGCTTTCACAGAAGAAGAGCCCGACGAACAACAACCGGCGAACAACAACTGACGACCACCAATTCCTACATTGGTGACCCAACGATGTGAGGACGGGAACTCATCGAAACCTACATTGGTGACCCCGTCTCCGTGAACGTTTTTCACGGACGACGCGCACAGCCTGAACCCCGTCTCTGTGAATGGTTTCACAGAATCAGAGCCCGACGAACAACAACCGACGAACAACAACCGACGAGCACCCATTCCTACATTGGCGACCCCGTCTTTGCGAACGTATTTGCAAAGGAAGCACAGCCTGGAGGTGATATCATTTTTCTCGAACGTAATGCAGCCGGACCCCGATTTTTGTGAACGATTTTCACAAACGAAGCACGCCATGGAAGCATCAGCTGTTTCGCTGTCGCTACCGCAATTCAGGAAGCAGCAACCGGCCTCGTGCTTTCTTCAGGTAGAAGCCCCGTTCGCCAAGAACATCGATTCGGCGCAGACCAATGAGGTCTCCGTATTCGTCAGCTCTACCGCCTTACGGATCGTCCGCCTCCACGACGTCTCCCAACGCAACAGCAAGTATACATCCCTCCAAGCGCGGGTCCCACAGGTTTTCGGGCCCACAAGATCGGAGTGCGCACCCGCGGAGATGCCACGAGGACTCGCTCCTCACGAACCACGAGGACGCACTCCTCGCGAACCACGAGGACGCACTCCTCGCAACCCATGAGGATCCATCCCTCACCAACCATGAGGACCCATCCCTCACGAATCATGAGGACCCATCCCTCATGACCCACGAGGACCCATCCCTCGCGAACCACGAGTACCCTTCCCTCGCAAACCACGAGGACCCATTCCTCGTGAAACACGAAGACTCATTCCCCGCCGACGAAGCACCAGCCCGTCAGCCTACTGGTTGTGTTTTCTACCCTGCTTTTCGGCGCGAAAGCGAAGCGTTGCCGCCCTCCCGGCAGTTTTTCCCCTCAATCAACAATAGCTAGAAGCGTTGCCGCCCTCCCGACAGTTTTTCCCCTAAACCAACAACTAGAAGCATTGCCGCCCTCTCTACAGTGTTCCCCTCAACAAACACAAACCTCTACTGACACTGCAAACATCGACGACGGGTCCAACGGGCATCCTGCGGCCGCAATCGGCCACGCGAAAGTTGCTGTCATCACCGATCACTGATCAATGCAGCAACGGTTCACTCTCTTTTGTATTACCATTGTAGCACTACGGCACGCACCGTTCCATGCGTTCCAGACTGCCGAAGAGTTTGCTCACCTGTCGGTGAGTTCACCGACCTCACCAGCAAAGTCCACCTGGATCGCCCGTTCGGCATTCCTGCAGATTCCGTCAGACTGGGGACTTTTTCCAACAACAACAGAGCCATGGTCCACGTCTGCCCAACCTGCCCGTCACTATGACGTGGCCTGCTGTTTCGCCCCGGCGCCCGTTTCAAACCATGGGCTGCAGAGGTCACACGTCTCCACGGTCCTTCGCATGGCTGAATACAATTTATTCGCCATGACGCCACGGTCCTTCGCATGGCTGGATACGTATTATTCACCATGACGCACGCAGGGATCCGCTCACGACCAGCACCTTTCGACCTCGCCCACCAAGTCCAGACAGCACGACCGCCGAGACCACCGACCACCCATCGTCGTTGCAGCACACCGGTTACGATTGTCCGCCTGACCACCAGCCACCCAACAGTCTCTGTCTCGAGACTGCAGGAGTCCTTCGGACAAGCTAGTCGGACCACTTCACCGTTTGACTTTGTCCGTTGAAACAAATTCTGGGGGGGCATATGTAGTGGCACTGCCAAATGTCTCTTACCTGTTGTACATAATTCTCTTCAACGATGTATATATATTTACCTGTTCCGGCCGTTGCCCGTTTAAGTACTCGAGCCGGCTCAGCTCGGCCTTCTGCTCCCGCGACGGCCACTGGCCCAGCTCGGCCTTCCGCTCCCGTGACGGCCGCCAGACCAGCTCGGCCTCCCGCTCCCGCGACAGCCGCTGGCCCGGTTCGGCCTCCCGCGACTTCGGCCGCAACGGCCAGCTGCAGTGCCGGGTAAACGCAATGACATGGACAAACGGGATGACGTCACGTCGCAAGTCACGTGATGCCCCAAGCGCGGGAAACGTGAGCAATGCGATGATGTCACGACGCAAACACAATGGTGTAATCGCACAAACCTCCGGACTGCCTAGTCAGTCCTCGTGGCATCCCCACTGGGGAAAGACCTGTTCCACGACTCTCCTGCATCGTTCTACGTTGTTTGCTGTGCTTCATCTAATTCAACATTAAAATCCTGTTTGTTGTTCTTCCGAGTCAAGCTCCGTTATTTTTTAGGAATACACCTATTCCTACAAGCATAGATTTCATATTTTCATTCGTTTCTACTATTAATTTTTGTGGTAAATCGTTACCTGAAATATAGTTAGCATAAGATGAATATGAGAACGGTGTATGACATTGGAAGTGCATCGAGGGGAATTTGCAGCTACAGATTTGCACGACTGCATAGGTTTGCCTGTGTGTTCTGCCAGAAGCAATAACTGGAACTAATGTATTTCATTTTTTGAAATCTACAAATGAATGTATTATTGATAACCAATCTCAAATTCAAGTAATCCAAAAGTGAAATAATGTAGGTTGTCAATGTCTCATAATGAAACATTAAAATTCTACATGCTTTTCTGAAAATATCTGCAAATTATATTTTGTTGATTTTTTTTCCTGTGGCTACAAAAAGAGACTTGCCTAAAAGTCAAAGTTGAAAACTGAAGGTTTTGTAAGTCCGTTCCTTCCAGGATAAATTGATTGTGAGGACCAGCATTTTTAGCACAAAAGTAATTTCCTTCAGCTAGAGGCACTTCATGAAATGTAAGGCACATTTATTTCCCATGGGTCTTGTTTCATAACCACAAGCTTGTTGTGGAATGATAAAGAAGCAAAAATAGCTGAAGTTGCTACTGTGCTCATCAGAGACAAACTTGTTCTCAGCATAAATTCTGATGAATATGCAGCTCTGAGATGCTAGGGAGCAATTAATCATAGTAGAGCTACAGTTGTTTAGTAATCTAAAACATTGATATAGTGACATAAAGTTGCACAGTTTCTGACGATAATTGTTATTTAAAATGTAAAAGTAGGAGTCATTCTTCAATGAATAGCACAATTCAGCACACCGTACAAAGCACCAAAATGCAAAAAAACATTAAGTGATCAATAGGGGAAGCAAAAAAAAGCATAATGCATTTATTATGCAGCAAAATTCAAATTGTTAAAAAGGCAAATAAACCTTAATTACAAACATATGCAAGTTGAAAGGTTACAGCTTTTCTCCCATATTATTTATCAGCATACTTTATGTATTTAAATGCTGAAAGATTAAAACACAAGAATTAAACTGCCTTAGATTACCCTTGTGTTCCTTATGAATGGGAACTTCCTGTCCTCAGCAATTGCTCACACTTCATAGAATCATAGAATCTTAATGCACAGAAGGAGGCCATTTGGCCTGTCGTGTCTGTGTCGACTCTTTAAAGAAACTGTCAAATTTAGTCCCACACCCTATCTTTATCCCCATAACAGTGCAAACTAGTCCTCTTCAAGTACATGTCCAATTGCCTTTTGAAAGTTCCAATGGGATCTGCTTCCACACCCTTTCAGATAGTGCGTTCCAGATCTTAACAATCTTCTGTGTGAAGAAATCTCTCCTCATTTCCCCTCTAGTTTTTTTGCCAATTATTTTAAATCTATGACCTCTGGTTACTGACCCACTTGCCAGTGGACACACTTTCTCCCTACTTGCTCTACCAAAACCCCTTTTAATATTGAATACCCCTATTAGGTCTCCCCTTAACCTTCTCTGCTGTAAGAAGAACAATTCCAGCTTCTCCAATCTCTCCACATAACTGAAGTCCCTCATCCCTGGTATAATCCTGGTAAAACTCCTCTGTACCCTCTCCAAGGCCTTGACATCCTTCCACAATACTCCAGCTGAGGCCTAATCAGTGATTTTTAAAGGTTCAGCATGACTTCCTTTTTTTGTATTCAATGCCTCTATTTTTGCAAAGCCAAGTATCCCATACACTTTCTTAACCGCCTTATCAACTTGCCCTGCCACCTTCAATGGTTTGTGAGTATCCACCCCAGGCCCCTCTGCTCTTGCACCCCTCAAAATAGTACCATTTAGATTATACCGCCTCTCCAGGTTGTTCTTCCCAAAGTGCATCACTTCACAGTAATCCACATTAAATTGCATCTGCCATGTGTCTGCCCATTTTATCAGTATATCTCTGTCCTCCTGAAGTCTGCTACTATCCTGCTTACTTTTTACTATGTTACCAAGTTCTGTATCATCCGTGAACTTAGAAATAGTATTCCCTATACCCAAGTCCATGTCATCTATATATGACAAGAAACAAGTTTTGATTGGTTGCTCAGACAGCTTGTTGACGTTACTGTAGTGTATGTAACCGTTCCACCTTAAAGAGAACTATTTTAAGGGTTGCACTACTTTATCTTGGCTGCTGTATACTGTAATACCGGTGGTGACCACACCGGTATATAAGTGCTGTGTAATGATTTATTGGGCAGTTCCGCCCTGACCTTCAACTAGTAAAGACCTGTTAAAGTTTACTCTTGTGGTCTGTGTAGTATTTCTCAATATAACACACAGACTTAACAGTGGCGACGAGTACGATCTTACCCTGCGGCAGAGATACATCCAAGGCAGTTTAACGGGCGTCAAGAGGAGGCATCCGCCCTCATCATTCTGCTGAGAAAAGACTCGGGTCTGCAGAGCAAAGGAAGAATTCTGACATGAAGCCTTCCATCAGCAACAGGCAGTGATCATCCCTTCTATCACGGTGGTGGGTAAGCCGATCAGCGACGAGCAGCAAGTCGGCCACGTTGACTGTGAGTAGGGGAGAAAATAAAAAAAATAAAAAAATGGAGGATATAAGGGCGGAGAACTCGACCACGGCCGGGGAAAGGAGCCGGACAGAAGTCGGGGCCAGAGGCGCTGAGACTGGGGCAGCATAAGGCACGGAAGCCGCGGTGAATGCAAACGCAGCCGGTGCGAAAGACCGGGCTGCAAGCGGGCTGGGAGACGCAACAGCGTCGAGAGAGAGATCGACCGCGACCGGTGAAAAAGGCCGGGCAGCTACCGAGGCCATGAGGCGCAGCGACCGGGTCAGCGTAAGGCGCGGGAGAAAATAAAAAAACCACGGAGAACTCAGCCGCAGCTGGGGGGGAAAGGACTGGACTGCAAGAGGGGCTGGGAGGCACGATTGAAAACCGCTGGGGGAGGGCAAACACAGCAAATCGGCAATCACCATTACAGCCAGCGGGGGAGAAAGGCAAACGCGGGAAGCCGCCATTTTCGGAGGCGGGGGGAAGAAGACAAGCGCGGGAAACCGCCATTATGTAAAAGAAAAAAAAAAATTATTTTGTTTCTCAAGAAGATCGCGAGGATGCCTAAGCGTGGTAACATCAACGATTTCGATCCCGATGTTGAAGATTGGGCCACGTATGTAGAACGCATAAAGATATATTGTAAGGCAAATAAAATATCAGATGAAGATAAAGCACTAACCTTACTAAACTCAATGGGTGCGAAGACATACGGACTATTGAAGCATCTTCTATCACCAGCTAAACCGGCGGATCAGACTTTCGCTAATATTGTTGCTGTCCTGAAGAATCATTTGAACCCCACACCGCTGATGTTAGCGGAACGATTTAAATTTTATGCGAGAACGCAACTGAAAGAGGAAAACAACGCGGAGTATTTCATTGAACTGCGCAAGCTAGCGAAATACTGTCAGTTTGGGGAAAGCCTGACAGAGGCACTGAGAGACAAATTCGTGTGTGGATTGTCGAAAGAAGGAACACAAAAGCGGTTGCTTGAAGAGAATGATCTTACACTTGATAAGGCTGTCACTATTGCAGCATCGCACGAAGCCGCAGCGAGAGGCACCGCGGAAATGCAGCTGAAGGCAGCGGTACTCAGCGTAGATCAAATGGCTTCAGGTACAACGAAATGTTATCGTTGTGGGAAGACAACACACGATCAGAACCAATGCTGGTTTAAAAACCAGGAATGTAGAAAATGTGGCAAGCTTGGTCACATAGCTAAAGTATGCCGGTCAGGAAAGAAGACCAGCAACAAAAAGTCACCACAGGAAAAGTGCAGAAAGGTACATAAGGTGGCTGAGAAGAGTGCGGATGAACAGAATTCGGATTCAGACTCCAACAGCAAGGAACTGGGTAGTCTGAGAATTCACAACGTGAGTAAGGAAGCTGACCGACAAACTATCTGGGTCACACTGCAGATAGCAGGAGTCCAAGTGAAGATGGAATTGGACACCAGATCGGCGTTGACCGTCATGAATAAGCAAGATTACAAAAAGTTATTCAAACATATTCCCCTACGGGATACGGAGATAGTATTGCAGACATACACGGAGCAAAAAGTATACCCCATCGGAAAGATAAAAGTCAAGGTGATACACAAGGGCAAAGAACACCAAGGAATGGACTTATATGTACTACCTGAGGGAGGTCCACCACTTCTGGGATGGGAGTGGATCAGGAAAATAAATATGGACTGGCACTCCCTAAACGCAATAACGGTAGATTCCGGAAAAAAAGATGTCAAACCTGAACGATTGTCCAGAATATTGGATGAGGCTAAAGAGGTGTTCCAACAGGGACTGGGAACACTGAGAGGAATTAAGGCAAAAAGCAAGATTGCAGAACATGCAAACCCAAAATTTTTCAAAGCCAGACCGGTACCGTATGCGATACGACCTGCTGTGGAAGTTGAGCTGGAAGGGCTGGAACATTCAGGAGTACTGTCTAAGGTGGACTGGAGTGAGTGGGCCACGCCCATTGTTCCCGTCATGAAGCGTTCATCGAGTAACAAGCCAGGGGAACCGGGGAAGGTCCGCATCTGTGGAGAATTCAAGATCACAGTTAATCCGGTGCTTCACACGGTGCAATATCCGCTTCCGCGGATTGAGGATATCTTTGCTTCATTGTCTGGCGGGAAACGCTTCACCAAGATAGACCTGGCGCAAGCGTACTTACAGATGGAAGTTGAGGAAGAGTCGCGCCAGTATCTCACAATCAGCACGCACAGAGGCTTGTATCGATATAATAGACTGGTTTTTGGAGTGGCTTCGGCTCCGGCAATTTGGCAGAGGGCCATGGAGCAGGTATTACAGGGAATTCCAAGCACTCAATGTTACTTGGGCGATATCCTGATTACAGGAGATGACGATGAGGAACACCTTGCAAATTTGAAACTGGTGCTCACCAGGTTGAAGGAATATGGCCTTCGAGTTAATTGCCAGAAATGTGAGTTCTTTCAGAAACGGATCTCGTACTGCGGTCATGTCATTGACCAGGAGGGGCTGCACAAGTCACCTGACAAGATCGAAGCTGTTGTGAAGGCTCCCGCTCCGGAAAATGTATCCCAGTTGAGATCGTTCCTAGGGTTGATTAACTATTACCATAAGTTCCTGCCAAATCTATCCATGGTGCTGCACCCGCTGAATGCTCTTTTGCAGAAAGAAGTACCATGGAAGTGGAGCGAGGACTGTAAGAAGGCCTTTCGCAAAAGCAAGACATTGATCACCTCAGAGGAAGTGTTGGCTCACTTCAACCCAACGCTACCTATTCGTTTAGCTTGTGATGCTTCTCCTTATGGTATTGGAGCAGTACTCTCACACAAGTTGCCAAATGGCTCGGAAAGGCCAGTCGCATTTGCATCCAGATCATTGACCTCCGCTGAGCGCAACTATGCTCAGATAGATAGGGAGGCTCTCAGCCTGGTGTGGGGAGTAAAGAAGTTTAATCATTACCTGCAGGGCCAGAAGTTTACACTGCTGACAGACCACCAGCCGTTGGTATCCATATTCAACCCTAAAAAGGGCGTTTCCATTATGACAGCGCAAAGGCTACAGAGGTGGTCCCTTTTCCTAGGGGCACACCAATATGACATAGAATACAAAGGATCAAAACAGCATGGGAATGCTGACGGTTTATCACGCCTACCGTTGCCAACGGTAGAAGAGGCGCCTACAGTGGACCCAGTGGAGATGTTCCACTCAACCATAGTGGAATGTCTACCAGTAACAAATTCTACGATCGAAAAGGAAACAAGAAATGACCCGACTCTCTCACGAGTCTACGATTTAACGGTGAAGGGATGGCCAGCACATGGTGAACCATTGTTGCCAGCATTTTCGCAAAGAAGAGAACAGCTGTCAGTGTGCCGAGGAACTTTGATGTGTGGATCCAGAGTGGTGATTCCACCCAAACTCCAGCAAAAAGTGCTAAAGGAGCTTCACGAGGGGCATCTGGGTGGAGTGAAAATGAAGAACCTAGCCAGAGCGTTCGTGTGGTGGCCAGGTATCGATGGAGACATCGAGGAAATGACCAAGAGCTGTTTAGGATGCCAGAAGGTCCAAAACGCCCCACCACAAGCTCCTCTGCATCCATGGGAGTGGCCTTCATCTCCATGGCAAAGGGTACATATCGACTTTGCTGGTCCATTTATGGACTCAATGTTCTTAATCGCGGTGGATGCACACTCCAAGTGGCCGGAGGTAATAAAGATGTCCTCCACCACCACGGAAAAAACCATCACAGTATTAAGGACCATATTTGCCAGGAATGGGCTGCCAGAACAGATCTGTTCTGATAATGGACCGCAATTTGTGTCCGAAGAATTCAGGAAGTTCTTAAAAAACAATGGGGTTAAGCACTACACGTCCGCCCCATACCATCCCGCCACCAATGGATTAGCTGAAAGGTTTGTCCAGACCTTCAAGAAGGCCATAAAGGCCATGGGTAATGAAGACATAAATCTACAACATAAGGTAGATAACTTCTTGTTGGCGTACAGGAATGCAACACATGCGGTCACAAACCAAACTCCCGCCATGATGTTTTTCAATAGAAGACTAAGATGCCGGCTGGATTTGATCAAGCCAAACATCAGAAGGGACATAGAGAACCGACAATTTCAAGGCATGAATGAAAGGCCAACTAGAACCTTCCAGATAGGTCAACAAGTTTTGGCCCGGGACTACCGTACCGAGAAATGGCAGCCTGGAACTATTTGCACACGACTAGGACCGCTGATGTATACCGTGGACATTGGTGAAAGTATAATAAGGCGCCATGCTGACCAGATCATAGCGTCATCCGAAAAGGGACAACCTGCACCACAACTCTATACGCCTAATGATGAAGCAGAGATACCCATAGTATCTACCTCCGATCCGGTGATACTGGAACCAGATGAACCCGACACTGACATTCAAGCCGAATCGACCTTGCCAAAAGAACCTACTACACCACCGAAAACTACTACACCACCGAGGCGTTATCCGGACCGAGTCAGGAAGCCTCCAGAGAGACTGAATCTGTGAACTGTTTTTACATTAAGTTGTGTATATATGTTATGATGTTATGTTTAATGGGAAGATATACTGTTAACCTAAAAAGGGAGGATTGTAGTGTGTGTAACCGTTCCACCTTTAAGAGAACTATTTTAAGGGTTGCACTACTTTATCTTGGCTGCTGTATACTGTAATACCGGTGGTGACCACACCGGTATATAAGTGCTGTGTAATGATTTATTGGGCAGTTCCGCCTTGACCTTCAACTAGTAAAGACCTGTTAAAGTTTACTCTTGTGGTCTGTGTAGTGTTTCTCAATATAACACACAGACTTAACAGTTACAGCATTTTGCACAAGGGGATCCCCACTGTACTTAGTTGAATTGAATTGAATGTTGGAAAGCCCAAAGTTCTCGACACAGGGATCGCGAGACCCTTGTGCAAAGCGTACTTCGAGGCCAGCAGCAAATATCTTTGCTTCACTACTGGCTGCAAATTCTAGGCCAATATTTTATGACAGCCTCTTCTTCTACCTTGCACCATTCTAATTTAGTTGACCTTTTGAAGGAAGAACACAGATGAAGACTGGGTGAAAGAGTATAATAAAGCAGTGTCCTTTCAGCTCTGGAAATTTAGTTTGAATCCAATTAGGACTGATGAAAGTCTCTTTTCTCTCTCAGCTTAGGGAATCTACAAGAATGAATTTGCAATCTAAACCCAGTTCAAAGTGAATGTCGGATCACAGAACAAAACTGCCCTGATTTGCAATCTCACTCAGAGAGACCCCGCCCTTTACTTCCCTTTCTGGTGCTTTGTGTTTATGGCTGTACGAGAAATAACAACTGGAGGAAATCTTCACAAATCAATTCATAATGTCACTACACTGGGTGATGAGGGAAGCACTATCTCCAATGTAGGTTAATCAACTGCAGAAGAATACCTTGCATCCAGCAAGCATACTTTTTTCATTTTGTACACCAGCTATATTTAGTTGATCTTTTGAAAGGAAAACACACATGGGACTGGAGGGAGCATTTTTCTACATCTGACTTCTGCATGACCTCCAAAAATTAAATGCTGCTAAAATAGAAGGGCCTGTCATTTC
The DNA here is from genome assembly GCF_052327205.1 of Somniosus microcephalus. Lineage (NCBI taxonomy): Eukaryota > Metazoa > Chordata > Chondrichthyes > Squaliformes > Somniosidae > Somniosus > Somniosus microcephalus. The sequence continues at coordinate 185,733,558 of NC_140993.1, read as the reverse complement.
CGATAGGAAGCTTCCTGCGTGCAGATGCCTCATTTCGGGGAAAAATCTACGCCCTTACCTGACGGCTCCCGAGGTCCATCCATTTCCAATCCTGGGCCTCTCCACAACGAAATGCACAGGGCCCACGTATCCTAGGGGCGCATGCGGTTCGCAAGCGTCCCTGGGATCACGTGGGCCTGGCCAGCCAATAGGAGAAGGGAATCCCCCTTCATACTTTTGACAGATAGACCTGTCAAATATATGAATGGAGATCACTGAAAAAAGACATCAAAACATTAAATATATATTTTTTTAAATCACATTTTTAAAATGAGTTCAAATAACAGTAAATTAAGTATTTTAAACAAAAATAATTAAAGTTTTTATGGGGCTAAAAATAAACTTACATTTTTTTGAAAGTATTCTTAAATTATAAATGAGTGAAAACATTTATTTTTAACTTTTTTATACTCTTATGCTGGTAAAAGCTGCTTTTACCAAGTGTAAGATCTTTAAGCGATTTCAGCAGGCAGAGGTTTTGCAGAAAGCGGAACTCTCCACCTGCAGAGGCCCTTCTCCAAGGCAGGCATCCGATCTGTCCAGAGGATTCTTGACAGATTGCAGATGTCAGTTTTCAGCGCATGCACTTCACATGCCTGAAACCGGCACTTGCGAGGTCCCTACGGGTGTGTACACAGCTCATACACACCCATAGGGATCGGGAAATACGGGCCAAGATCCCTCTATTCCCAATCACTAGCGCATTCACCTTGTTCAGCAAAAGTTCAGCACTTAAAATTGAGGGCTTTTCTTACCAGTCCTGTGTTATGCATTTGACATTTGAAGATATATCTCAGTTTCAAATTATAGCCTTGAAATTTAAAGAAAAATCAGAATCCCATGCCCAATCAGATAGGAAATGGTGACAATTTTTTGTGGACAAATTTAGCATAGGACTATAAGGAAGTACAGGACCTGAAAAGACTCTGGCAGTCCCAGGAACTAAAGAAAGGCCCCATGAACTAAACAAAGCCCCAATATTTACAAGAAGGCGGGGAGAGTGTGGGGGAGCGGGGTAGTGAGGGGAAACCTGGGAAGGCCTGGAACATGGAGAACATGCTGAATTTAGTTTAGGACCTGGTCAGAATTTTTTCCTCCTTTTTCCGCCCGCCAGCTGGACAAATTGACAGGTTGGCCAGCTGCCGGGCGGGAAAACCTGCGTCAGGAGGCTGCAGCCAGAAACCCTTGGAGATGGTCCCTGGTAATTATGGGGCAGGTCGGAGATCAGGGGTTTAGAGGGGAAAGGTTGTTGATCGTGGCAGGGGGGAGAGAGAGGCTGTGATCAGCGGAAAGGAAGCCAAAGGTTTGCTTCAACGGCTGAAGGGAGCACTCCTGCTCCTCCTGGCCCACAAGGAGTGCTGTAAAAAGCTCGTGCCAGCAGCTCTCGCCTCTCTTTCACGACTGGGTTTCCCGAGTCCTGGCTGGCAGCTGTTAAAGTTAAATTAACCCGCCGCTGTCAATATGACCCCTGCCACTGGCTGATTACTGTATAAGAATGCAGTATATACGAGCTTTGCTCCATGATATGACTTGTGTGGGATATAGCTGTGCATATCTAGGTTTTGGACCCATCACAGTACCCAGACCTATTTAAATATAGTGTGCATTGCAGTAAGTGACTCCACACTGCTGCTGTAATGGTTTCCATTTAAAAGCATACTCACTGTGGTCTGCATCACCATACAACTCAGTCAGGGCACTCAACATACTGGACATCTACTTTCTTCTAACTAGGCCTTCATCAATCACCAGTGACACTATATCAACAACAATAGCTTGCATTTATACAGCACCTTTAACATAGTAAAAACATCCCAAGACGCGACACAGTGGGGGGATTATCAGACAGAATTTGACACCGAGCCACATTAGGACAGGTGACCAAAAGCTTGGTCAAAGAGGTAGGTTTTAAGGAGCAACTTACAGGAGGGGAGAGAGGTAGAGAGGTTTAGGGAGGGAGTTCCTGAGCTCAGGGCCTAGGCAGCTGAAGGCACAGCTGCCAATGGTGGAGCGATGGAAATTGGGGATGCGCAAGAGGCCAGAATTGCAGGAGTGCAGAGAACTCGGAGTGTTGTAGGGCTGGAGGAGGTTTCAGAGATAGGGAGCAGGTGAGGCCATGGTGGCAATGGGGTTGAAGAGGTATGGAAATAGGATGGGTAAATGTGATTAGAACTGTTTGCTCGCATGGAGGGTAAATGCCAACACGTACTGATTGGGGTAAATTGCCTGTTTCTATGTTGGAATTTCTCTGTAAAAAGTGGTGTAATATGAGAAGAATTGACAAACAGACTATCTGTCTATATTTAATGTTACTCTGAGGATTCTCACCCTCCAAAGGAGCAAGAAAGGCTAGAACAAATGAGAAAAGAATGCTAATTTTTCCTCGTTAAAGCCTTATTAAAGTCATTAGATGGAATTGTGCAGCTGCACTGTCAACTCAAAAAGCAAGGGGGAAAAATTGGGTCACACCCACTTTGGGCGCTAACTTCGCCAGGGTGCTAATGGGAGGCACAAAGCAACTGAATTTCCCCCCCCCCAAGTATTGTAGGATTTGCAAAATTGGATTTCATATTAATAAGGGTCAATGGGCAGAAGAGGCCATGTTTTAAAGACTGTTTTAAAAGAAGCCCAGAAAAAGGGGCATACAAAATGGCCACCGTATCATGTGACCAGCTTATTGGGACACTTTAAAATGGTTCCTGCGCAACCTCCGACAGCTATGTGGATTGAACCCTTAGTAAGTTCTGGAAGCCGTTTTCTGAGAGAACGAAACCAGACCCACAGGCATGCATATGGATTAGATGCAGATCCACTCAAGATCGGCCTGGAGACAGAGGCCATCAAGATGCTGCCCCAGACAAAAGGGGACAATTTCATATTCATGAGAACAGCACCCAGGACTAGATAACGAGATCAGCAGGACATTCAACACAATGAAAGCCATTTCCAACCAGAGATGGGCCTGTTACCAGCCGCTTAAAATGATTTTAAATATAATAACTGCCCCGCTGTGCTCAAAGCCCGCCAAAGTTAAAACAAAGACTAACCTGATTTTGGGCGGGAAGTGAGGCCTCAGGAAGAAAGGTATATCTGGAGAGACTTTTCGGCAGTTGGGGCAAGTTTGGAGAGACACTCTCTCGACACGACAGGAAAGCTTGGAGAGTTGTCAGGAGCAAGCACTCGGCGAGCTGGCAGCTGGAGGACACGATCACACACTCAGGAAAAGCAAGCTTGGACAGTCACAAGGAGAGTCGAGCTGAAAGACAGTTTACAGGTGGCAGTCGGACAGTCGTTGCAGCCTCAGCAGCCGGTCCAGCTTTTGAGCTGGGCAAAGAGGAGCTGGTTTGGGGAAAGATCAGCGGACTCCTCTCCACCGTCGGAGGAGGAAGAAGAATTATGACTGCGTAAAGAAGGTTGTTCGAAACCAGCGTCCCGCCCCGGGGAAAACCATCGGGAGATCATCGACCATCCCCGGGCCGCAGCCGAAAGCAAAGGGGCCATACCAGCCCAAGGCTCCTCTAACCAGGGTCGAGCCGACGATCCTCGACCCCGCCAACATCCAGGCCCGCCGGTGTCCAGCCGCCCCCGACCCACACCTCAGGAGAGAGGTGTGGTGCAGCTCGCAGGGGCTCCACGATCCACGTGGAGACCAGACGCCTGAAATGACCAAACACAGACTCGATTTCAAAACCTTGCACTTCCTAGTGGGATTGGTGAGCATGTTTCTGGCCCTTCACAACCAGATCTAGATAGGTTTAATAAGGGGGTGGATTTAAGGGTACAATTAACATGAGTTGTTGTCCCTCGATGTTCCGTGTGTTTCCTTATTTCATGATGATCTTTGTAGAGTATAAGATGCCTGTATTTGCTTTAGTTAGAACTGTGTCATTATGATTTGTTTGTGTGTTTTTCCCTCCCATGTACTCCCTTATCTGCTTGCATTTGATTTGATAATTTTCATTATGCAATAAAATTTCATTTTGTGTCATCAAACTTGGTCTACAAGAGTTTTCTCTGCATTGCAGTTCCTGCGCCTAAGTCCAGAGTATAGAATCTAAGGGGTGAGTGGGTCGAACCACTCAAGGTTTTACTGTGCAAGAGAGAGAGGCCTCTAGAGAGAGAAACCTCTGGGAAACCTCTCGAGGAAAACCCCTTACAGTATCTTATACCAGATCAGCCCTCCAAATTTCTCAGCTGTTCCAGTCGATTCCTGCTGGAGTCTGGTGCAACAGTCACAAACTCCAGGCCCCAGACTACTGTTGGAGTTTCCAGTGGCCTTGTTTTGGGGTGGCACTTCTACCCGCTAATGTGAAGGGGTGGAAAGCATGAGCAGTGCATGAGCTATATCGCAGAGATCAGCAAGTACATGACAGTGCTGCAGCAGAAGGACAAGGGAGGAGTGGGAGCACAGAGGGCATAGGAGCAGAAAAATCAAACATTAGCTCTAAGTTCAAAGATCAGCTAATCAAGTTTCACTAAAATAGCAACCTAGCTTTAAATGGAGTCCTTCAATGAATCTTAAAACTACAAATTAGCTAATTTATATTAATTGCACAAATTTGTAGTGTGCAGTGAGTGTAGTGCCATGTGTTTGGGTGAAGAGTGTCAATGAGTGTGGTGCAATGTGTTTGCGTGAAGTGTGTCAGTGGGTGTGTTGCAATGTGTTTGGGTGATGTGTCAGTGAGTGTGGTGCAATGTGTTTGGGTGAAGTGTGTCAGTGAGTGTGGTGCAATGTGTTTGGGTGAAGTGTGTCAGTGAGTGTGGTGCAATGTGTTTGGGTGAAGTGTGTCAGTGAGTGTGGTGCAATGTGTTTGGGTGAAGTGTGTCAGTGAGTGTGGTGCAATGTGTATGGGTGGAGTGTGTGAGTGAGTGTGGTGCAATGTGTTTGGGTGATGATGTAGGATTCGCAAAATTGAACTTTATATTATAAAGGGTCGAATGGCAGAAGAGGCCATGATTTTAAAGACTGTTTTAAAAGAAGTCTAGGAAAAGGGGCATTCAAAATGGCCACCAGACCCCGTGACCAACTTAGTGGGACACTTTAAAATGGTTCCTGCAGTCCTCAGACAGCTTTGTGGATTCAGCCCACAGTAAGTTCTGAAAGCTGTTTCTGAGAGAACAAAACCAGACACCCACATATACATATAGATTGGATGCAGATCCAGTCAAGATCGGCCTGTAGATAAAGGCCATCTAAATGTTTAACCAGACAAAAGGGAACAGTTTCATATTCATGAGAAGAGCATCAAGGACCCATTAAGGACATCACCAGGACATTAAAAACAATGAAGGTCATTCCAGGCCAGAGATGGCCCGTTACCGGCCATCCAAGAACAGTTTAAAATATAATAATTACACTGTTGTGCTCCCAGCCCGCCAAAATTAAAACAAAAGACTAACCTGATTTGGCGCAAGATAGGGGCTTCTGATGAGAAGTATGTCTGGGAACCCAGAGGTAGAAAGAAAAAGGAACGGGAGGAAGCCATAGACGGAGCGGTCATCGTGGTGCTGCCATCGTATCGGTAACATCATCGCTAGAAGAAGGAGAAGAAGACGGTTCAAGCCGGCGTCCCGCCCCAGGGTAAAACATCGGGAGATCATTGACCAACCCCGGGCCGTTGACGAAACGAGAGGCCATCGACCCGCTCCGGCTCGGGAGAAGAGACAATTAAAAAACTACAGAAAAGATGATGGGGGCCAGCCCAAGGCTCCTCTGACCGGGGTCGAGCAAACGATCTCCGACCCCGCCGACATCCAGACCAGCCGGTGTCCAGCCGTCCCCGACCACCACCTCAGGAGAGAGGTGTGGCGCAGTTCGCTGGGGCTCCACCAACCACGTGCAGACGGGACGCCTGAAAGGATCAAACGCAGGCCTGTTTCAAAACCTTACACTTCCTAGTTGGATTGGTGAGCATGTTTCTGGCCCTTCATAATCAGATCTAGATAGGTTTAAGGGGGTGGACATTTAAGGGTATAATTAACATGAGTTGTTGTCCCTCAATGTTCTGTGTGCTTTCCTCATTTCATGATGATCTTTGTAGCGTATAGTATGCCTGTATTTGCCTTAGTTAGTACTGTGTCATTATGATTTGTTTGTGTTTTCCCCTCCCATGTACCCTCTTATTTGCTTGCATTTGATTTGATTTACATTATGCAATAAAATTCCATTTCGTTTCATCAAACTTGGTCTATAAGAGTTTTCTCTACATTGTAGAGAGAGAGAAACCTCTGCGATCTAAAACCCCTTACAGAAAATGGTGACCGCGGCAGGACTCTGGCAGCAGGATTGCAATGTAGTAGATCCAAGTTTGAATGGCCGAAATGCAATGGATGAGAGGATAGCAGATTATGTCTTTGGCAAGGTAAATCTCACTAAGCAGTGGATTTCCGATCTCTTACTGGATGGGCGTCCGGTGGACGCAGCCATCAGGTGGACAGAGAGCAAAGAGCATAAGAATTCAGTGGAGAAGGCAGTGTGGCTGATGTGTTACAAGAAGCAAGTCCAGATCTTGGACCGAGTCGTTGCAGCACAGGCAGCCAGGATCACAACCCAGGCAGCAGAGATAGAGGAAAAGGCCATGGGTGGGGAAAAACTCATCACAGCACTTCACGCGCTGAATCAGGAACACCAAGAGGTAGCTAGTCAACATTAGGCTAGAATAGAGTACCTGGAGTGCCAGGTTACTGAGGCAAAGATCAATGAAATGAGGATACGGGAGAAAAACGCCCACCTCGCACAACAGCTAAGAGCGCAGGAGGAGAGAGTAGTGGAGGTTAAGGCAGCTTACAAGCAAACCCTCGAGCACGGGTTTGAAAGCACAGACCATTACCCCTGCCAAAAGACCATAGAGGACCTGAGAACGGCCCTGGTTAAGGCAAAAGGCATGGTGTGTCTCGTCAGCCCGAAAGCCAGTCACATGGACTTTTTAAAGGAATCGAAACAGCCGATTCCATCCGAAGTAGTTGTGGTACCAGCCACCGAGCCCTCAGCACCGCCAAGTTATAGTGAGGCTTGGTCGGAAAAACAGGGGGTGGTAAAAGAGGAGGTAGCCGAGGTGGAATGTGAGGAAGAACAGCCACTGGTACCAAAGCCGGGACCGGCACCGATGTGTCCTCCTCGGCACCAGAGGTTCGGTCCCAACACCGCAAATGGCGATGCCGGACCCCACCAGAACCAGCTCGTGGTGCCCTACGCTACCCAGCAATTAAGGTCCATGGTGAGCCACCTCGCAAGACGCACAATAAAGGGAGATCCCTCGATTCATTTCAGGGAGATAGAGGAGACAGCAGCCATTAATGGCTGTGATGATCAGGAACAGGCAAAAATGTTGCTTTTCTCCCTGGATTGCACAATCCTTCAGTGCCTCTCAGATGAGAGTAAGAGGGGACGGAAAGGGTATGTGGATCTCAGGGAGGAAGTTTTAGAAGTAATGGGAGTGGACGACGGTAGTCCGTTCGACCGTGTGGAAGGGGCTGTGCAGCTATCTGGAGAACCCCCACGGTTTTTCGCAGAAAGGCTGTGGCCAGTGTATCGACGCAGCTGTCCGGGCATGCCTGACTGGGCTGCAATGTATGACGAACAGCGCGTTCATTGGCTCCGTTGCTTGGTCACCAACAGCTTGCCGCAGATACGGGCCCTAGCCAGATCATGGTTTGATCCCCAAGGTCCCGGTGTCACGGAGGAGACGGTGCTCCGCCAGCTCAACGTTGCGTATAAGAATTGTAGAGGTCAGGAAACACCTCCCCAGAAGGGAAAGGTGCATGAGGCAAAACCCGCAGCTCCAAGCAAGAAAGAGTGGCGTCAGGAGGGGAGTCGCCCTGCCCAAGCCAAGCTCAATTGCTACGGGTGTGGGAAGGATGGACATTGGTGCAAGGACTGTAGAAATCCGTGGAAGGATAATAAGGGAAAATTTCACACAGCCCAAGCCCAAGCCCAGACCACTGCCCCAGCACCAGCCCAAACTCAAGCCGTAGCTCCTGCCCCAGCACAAGGAGTTGGTGCAGCTATGGATCCCACTGCGATTCAATCAATCATAGAGACAATGCGGTCTCTGATGATCGCGCAGGGGAAGATAGACATCGCTACTGGTCTTGTCACTCCCAAAACCCTGACCGCTGTGCCCAAATGACTAGAGCCGGCGCAGCCCGTTTACTTGTATGCGCTGCGATATGATGTATGGAGGCGACCCCTCGTGGAATTGGAGGTGGGGGAAGTGAAGGGGCTCTATCTGTTGGAAACGGGGTCATCGTGCACCGTGATCCATACAGATGACCCTGTCACCTCACCTCTGTCCACCGGGGTTCCCTATCTTCTATCGGGCTTCACAGGCGAAGAACAGGCTGGCGCATACTCCATTCCCCTCTCCATTCGTTTAGGACCACTTCGCACCACGTGGAAGTGTACGCTAATGAAATGGGAGGTGGGAGGTGGAACAGGGGTCCTTGGAGCCGATTTCTTGGAAGTGCACGGGATCCTCGTGGATCTGAGAAATTACTGTCTTTGGGGAGCGGGCACGGGGGAACAAGGAGTAGGGGGAGTCAAGGCAAACCCACCGAAAGCACGGGTCAACCGGCGGGAAGTCAAATTCCTGGGTCTGACCCTCCGCGCTGGCGAGAAAGGCACAGGCCAGGATAGACAGGAATCGGTGCAAGATCCACCGGTCCCCGCCAGTCGCGCAGTGGAGGTACCCCGGCGCAATAAATGGTTTCACATCAAGCGGTGCAAATTGTTTAAGCCAGGTGCAAGAGTACCAGCAACCGAAGCCAGGTCTGAGGGTAAAGATCCTCAGCCTGAGGCATGCAAAATGTCACAGACCCCACAAGCTGGCGTTGTAGCCTGCTTGGAAGGAGAAACTGTCCCGCCCACCTGGGAGGATGTTTCCCCAATGGCCTGGGACTCGGATGAGGAGGAGCCCGAAGATCAAGGCCCTCCCGCTGATCCGAACGCTATCGGAGCCGAGGAGCCCGAACAGCTGTGCCACGCCCTTGATACGATTCTGGAGGAGGTGGAGTCGGAGGACGGAGATCACACCCTCGACTCAAGTTTGGGGGAGGTAGAAATTGGGGGCGGAGATCCTCCACCTGTAGGGACAGGTGAGGAGGAGTTGTCCGCCACAGACCCAAATCCCAAAGGGGCGGAGTCTGAGGGAAGGCAGCCGAAGCCGGCAGTCGTGGAGGAGCCACGGGCTGTGAGAGCCAAGGTCCCACCCAAAGGTCCACTTGCTACGGGAGCCTCACCAAAGGCACCCCCTCGCAGGTCGCCTCGGGCGCCCCAGCCAAGGAAGCCCTGGCCCGATTCCCCCACCTTCAGTAAACGCAGACTTGGGAAACCCCTGGCAGAACGCAGTCCCCAGTTGACAGCAAAAGGCTGTGAGGAACCCAAGCCACAGGTCACTGCAGCCCCGCCACAGGGAGCGGCAAGCTGCGGTCCAATCAGGGATTAGGCAAGCCGCCCGGGGACGGGCGGCGCTGTACATAAGTTTAAGTTTAAAGTTTAAGTTGTGTAAATATTAAAGTGTTTAGAGTTATAAGTAGTTTTGAATCTGCCCAGTACGTGTGTTTGTATGGATCGAGGTCGGAAGACCCAATCATGCCTTCACCTAAGCCAGAATCTCTCGGGAGCCTGGCGGTATTGTTTAATTTTGTTGCAGGAACCAGGAGAAAGATGAGCAGGATCCTTGTCGTGGCCGTGATGATCGGGTATAGTGTGGCCTATCGGGGCCGCACTAAGGACTCCACGGTGTATGGGTGCTCTGGCAACAAAGGCCCCATCGCGATTGACGGAACTGGCCTGCGGGACGCTGAAGAGACTGCCGCCAACTTCCATGAAGGACGATGGCCAGGCTGGCTGGGGTCAAACACTACTGAATACTCCAGCCAGATGGGGTTTGCATACAGACAGACATCTCTGATGTGCCCCAGGGTGCGGATCATAGCACCCAGAGTCAGCGTTACCGTCGGGAAGATGATTTGCCTGGTCTGCAAGGGACATGTACCTTTGGATCGTTGGTGGTGGCTGCACAAGTTGAGCAGCACCATGAAGAACTCCACAGTCGAGAGGGAAAGATTGGGTAACAACACCCATCGGAATATTACAGGGACTCATGGGGGGTTGAGTGTCTGTCGGGATAAATGGTGGGAACCAGATGAGGGGATCTACATCTGTATGTGGGGTTCAGAATGCGCTTGCCCCACAGGCATCTCCATCTTTTTCCAAAGGCAGTGGCAAGATGCTGGGAGAGGAATGAGGTGGGACATCAGCACACGGGCGTGCGGAGTCCCATACTCTCAGATCCCAGTAAACGCCACTGAGCTCATCACACGCCCCCCAAGACCCCTGCCCACGATTCTGGTAGCCAAAGCCCGCAAGGAAGGGTGCCCCACCACTACCAAGGGTCCCAGGAATGGATTGGTATTAGTACCCACAGGTCAGCTGCTGTACCAAGGGGTACACTACGCGGTGGCTTCGGTGATTTTAAACCTCACCGAGGTACGCTTGCCCGAGTGGTGCCCCAAGGAAACGGAACAATTGTACCAGGTCCTGTTAACAAACATGTTTAAACAGTTTTACGAATTCGACTTTGCCGATGTCGACAGAGCCGAATATTACTCCACACCACATGAGGTCTTGGACAGGATAGGGAGGCAAAGAAGGGGTGCAGTAAATGATATTTTCACAGCTTTTAATACAGGAACTTCCGTCATCAACACACTGGATGACGTGGAGCTGCAAACCCAGATCAATGGTTTGAAAACACAGTTAAGAAAGATACTGACTGACGAGAACAAGATAGTGGGTTCTGAGTTACATGAGGACCATGTATTGATTTCTTTGTGGGTTTAATGACGAGACATTTATGAAAGAGAATGGCCTAGAAATTGAGTTGACGCCGCGCCAGGGCTTTAGCGCCGGAAATTTAGCGCCGGCGCTAATTCCCTTGCGCGCGCCAAAAATTCAGTAGCGCCGCTCCCAGACGGCTGCCGGCGCTACTGGCGGGCGTGAGCGCCTCCCAATGGGCGCTGAGTGCCGAATTGCAGCGCTAATCCGGCGCTGCGGCACCCGATGCGGTGCGGCAGGCTGGGGAAGTGCAGGCCTCCTCCTTCAGTTAAGGAGGAGCTGCCTGCACCCGCCCGCTGTCCGTTCAAATATTGAAAAAATGAGCCCGGCACCTCGGACAAGTGCCGGGCTTGCAGGCCAGACGCATCTGTTCCGCGGGGGGGGGGTGGAGGAGTCCGGGGAGGGAGGTGCGGGCAGGCAGCCGACGGGAAAGCGGCCGGCCGCCGCGCGACCTTAATGCGCCGGCGCTAACTCGGGGAAGACTCGGTTGCCAGAGTCTTAGTTGCGGCTGCCACGGGCGAGGCGGCCGCAACTGAATTTCGGCGCTGGGGCCCGTCGGCATGGCAACCGGGACGCTGCGCACACCGATGACGTCATCGGTGCCGGCGCAGCGCTACCGGCTTAACGCCGACGGAAGGGCCCCACTCAATTTCCCAACTGGCCATAACTCCGGCGCTAGGCCCTCTAGCGCCTCAAATGCGGCGCTAAGGCTACTCAATTTCTAGGCCAATGTCTTTTAATCTAAAGTATGTTCAACTCAGTTAAACAGCATTACAGGAGACACCATGCTAGAAATCCATCTAAAACGAAACTAAAACGAAACTGCTTGTCTCTGTCACATGCCCTCTGCTGGTCAGGCATAAGTAATCAATCAGGCAAACATGCTGGTAAGGCATCATAATCAAACAGGCAAATACCATCACTATTTGCTGATATCATTACATCTCCCTTTCTTAAAACAAAAGTATTTTACTTTTAACTAACAACATGTTTTCTTTGTATAAATCTAAATTTTAACAGTAACACTTAATGAACTTACATTAACATTATCATTATCAAGGTTTTTTAACCTTGCTTTGTGTGTTCACATGAAATATGTAAATACACTAGAACTTGAAGAAAGAATAAGATAACATTACTTCCTTCTGTAACAATAGTCCTTAAATTTGCTCAATGAGTCTCTCAGGAGGCTTCACGTGTCTTGTGGATTTTCTGATTGATTGTCTTTGAATCTGAGTTGTTGCCTCAGATTATGGTTTCTCAGCTGTGTGATCAGGTTGCTCAACAGTATCAGTCTTTTGACCTGCTGTGTGATGAAGTTGTTCAACAGTATCAGTCTTTTGACTTGCTGTGGCTGGTCCCATGAGAAGATCTCGACGATTTCTTCTCAGAACAGCACCCTCATCTGTCTGAATGGTGTATGATCTTGGTTGAACTTCACTCAGGACAGTTCCCTTCTGAGTCCATATGTTTGTTTTGTCTTTGAACCTTACTTGGTCACCAGTGTAGAGTTCAGGTAGGTTTTGTGTTCCTCTGTCATAGTAGTACTTTTGCTTTTCTTTCTGTTGTTCTTTGAACTTCCTCACTTTCTCCCCCTCTTTTGTTTTCAGGAGGTTCTCCGGGATGGGTAGGTTTGACCTTATCCGACGTCCCATCAGGAGTTGGGCTGGTGACATACCACACTCGAGCGGCGTTGTGCGGTATACAAGCATGCTCTGGTAGAAGTCAGTTCCACTGTCTTTTGTCTTGTACATCAGTCTTTTCACTGTCTGGACCGATTTTTCCGCTAGTCCATTGGACTGTGGAAAGTGAGGACTTGACGTTGTGTGGACAAAGTCCCACTCTTTGGCAAAGTGTTGGAAACTTGCATTGTAAAACTGGGGTCCGTTGTCTGTGAAGACCTCGCTTGCCACGCCATGTCTGGAGAATATGGCTTTCATACATGTTATCACAGCATCTGCAGTGGTGGTGTACAGTCTACAAACCTCTGGATACAGGGAGTAATAGTCTGTGACTACAAGATAGTCCTTCCCTTGACATACGAATAGGTCAGCGCCTACCTTCTGGTAAGGTCTGTCTGCTGCTGGGTGTGGCTTTAGTGGTTCTACCGGATTGCTTGCTCGATATTTCAGGCATATTGTGCAGTTTGACACCTCACTTGTCACATCTTGGTTGATTCGTGGCCAGTACATCACCTCTCGTGCTCTTTTCTTACACTTTTCAATTCCCAGATGTCCTCCATGGATCCTTTTTAGCATCTCTCCTCTCAGACTCTTTGGGATAACTATTTTACTTCCTTTGTAGATGATGTCTTCGACCACTGATAGTTCCTCCCTGCAGTTCCAGTACTCTGCCATGTCAGGTGAGCAGTCTTGCTTCATGTTGGGCCATCCATCCAAGATGCTTTTCCTCAGTCGTCTCATTGTTTCATCTTTGTTTGTCTCAGTCTTTATGAGCTCCATTTTTGCATCTGCTATGGGCAGTGCACTTGTGATCATGTCCACGTAGGCGTTCACTTTTTCATCCATTTTGGTGTTTGCGGGATCACTTGAGTCAACAGCTCTGGGCAATGTGTCCGCTGTATACATAAGCTTACCCGGTGTCTACGCAACATTCAGTGTATAGCGTTGCAGCCTGATCATCATTCTTTGTATTCTAAGCGGACAGCTATTTAGTGGCTTTTGGAACAATGCAATCAAGGGCTTATGGTCAGTCTCTACACTGATTGCTTGTCCTGCCACAAACTAGTGAAATCTTTCACAGGCGTATGTGATGCTGAGCAGCTCCTTTTCTATTTGAGCATATCACGTCTTCGCGTCTGTCATTGAGCGCGATGCATATGCAATAGGTTGCCTGTAGTCATATTTTTGCAGAAGAACGGCACCGAGCCCACTCTGTGATGCATCTGATGATATCTTGATGGGTCTCGCTGGGTCATACAACCTCAGAACTGGTTCCTCTGTGAGCAGTTTCTTTAGATCGCTCCATGACTTCTCATGCTCATGATTCCATTCCCATTCTATATTCTTTTCAGTTAGTCTTCTCAGTGGTGCCATCTTTTCTGAGAGGTTGGATATGAATTTACCCATGTAGTTGATCATTCCATTAAACCTCTGCACGTCCTTTTTGCATTGTGGCTTTGGCATATTCTCAATGGCGGACACCTTTCTGGGATCTGGTCTGATGCCCTCACTGCTAAGGATATCTCCCACAAATGTCAGTTCTGTCACCCCGAGCTGGTATTTCTCTCTATTCAGCTTCAGGTTTGTTTTCCTTGTTGCTTCCAGCACTTTTTTCAGTCTCTCGTCATGCTCAGTTCTCGTGGTTCCCCATACTATGATGTCATCCATTGATGTATCAACTCCCTCCAGGTGCTCATAGATCATATGGATAGCTTTGTGATACACTTCAGGAGCTGAGGCAATGCCAAATGGTAACCTTAGGAATCTGTATCTGCCAAATGGACTGTTGAACGTGCATAGTCTTGAACTTGCCTCGTCCAGTTTCATCTGCCAAAATCCTGATGATGCATCTAACTTGCTGAAATACTTTGCATTTGCAAACTGTGCCATGATTTCCTCACGTGTAGGAAGCTTGAAGTGCTCTCTCTTTATTGCTCTGTTTAGATCTCTTGGATCCAGGCAAATTCTGAGCTTTCCATTCTTTTTGTCCACAACGACGAGGGAACTCACCCACTCAGTTGGCTCATCTTTCTTTTGAATCACGTTCAGGCTTTCCATCCTGTCCAACTCTGCCTTCAGTTGCTTTTGAATAGCAAACGGAACTTTTCTGCATGGATGTATGACCGTTGGCATACTTTTATCTACTCTGATCGTGTGTTCTCCTGGAAGGCAGCCTAGACCCTTAAATAGGTCTTTGTACTCTTTCATGAGTTCATCATAGACTGTCTCTCCTTCGCTTTCCACAACGAGGACTCTCTTTACCAGGTTCAGTCTCTCACAGGCTTTTAAACCTAGTATGGCTTGCACATCCTTTGGCACCACGATTAATGCTAGCGTGTGCTCTCTGTCCTTGTGTGTCACTTTGACAATGCATCTTCCTTTCACTGGTATATCAGTACCTGAGTATCCTGTCACTTTCACTTTTGCTCCATGTATCTTTGGTCTGGGTCTAATTTTCTTAAAATCAGTCTCTGATATCACATTAACATGTGCTCCAGTATCCAATTTAAATGGAATGTGTATGTCATTCACTTTTAGTGTCAACATCCAGTCTCTTTTTTCTTCTTTGTTTTCAGACACAACATCTACATAGAACTCCTCTATCTCGCTTTCATCTACTGCATGGACCTTGCTTTGTTGCGCTTGGTTCTTACAGCAACGGGCATAATGGTTATTTTTGTTGCAACTATTGCATGTTTTACCATACGCTGGACACTTTTTTGGTGTATGCTGTGTACCGCATCGACTACATGACTTTCGATTGTCCCTTTCATTTTTGTTCGCTGGCCACGCCTCTTTTTTCACATTGGCGCTCTTTTTGTTAAACGGTTTGTGTCCGTTCTTACTCACTGCATCCACATTGCAGCTACTGTCACTGAACAGCTCCTTTGCCTGCGACTTTACAGTCTCTGTAGCTCTACACAGTGCTATGGCTTTTCCCAGGTCTAGATTTTGCTCTCTTAGCAGTCTTTCCCTTAGACCATTATCTGGAATACCACACACCAGTCTGTCTTTTATCAGCGAGTCTGTCAGTCCCCCAAATTCACATGTTTTGCTTCGATTTCTCAGTTCAGTCACATACTGATCAATAGTCTCACCCGTTTTCTGTACACATGTGAAAAATCTGTGCCTCTCAAATGTCACGTTATGTTTAGGTATACAGTAGGCCTCAAACTGTTCCATTATTTTATCTAGCTTCATTTTGTCTCCATCAGCAGCGAATGTGAAGTTATTATACACCTCCAGCGCTTCATCACCCACGACATGTAAGAACACTGATCATTTCATTTTATCACTTTTCTCGTCAGCTCCGATTGCCGCTAAATACAACTCCAAACGTTGTTTGAATCTCCTCCAATTCAAATTCAAATGAAGCTTCGCCGGTGGGTGTAATCCTACCATTTTTCACTTCGTTAGCTATTCTCCAATGGTAAGTAACGATGTTCTCTTTTGGCTTGCTAATATGTGGAGAGCTGATTTAACTTCAGATTTTTCCTCTTCATCTCTTTCAATCACTTCTGACACCATGTATCGGTTTGTATGTGTGTTCAATGACGAGACATTTATGAAAGAGAATGTCTTTTAATCTAAAGTATGTTCAACTCAGTTAAACAGCATTACAGGAGACACCATGCCAGAAATCCATCTAAAACGAAACTAAAACTAAACTGCTTGTCTCTGTCACATGCCCTCTGCTGGTCAGGCATAAGTAATCAATCAGGCAAACATGCTGGTAAGGCATCATAATCAAACAGGCAAATACCATCACTATTTGCTGATATCATTACAGACCAGGCCATGACACTACACTTAAAAGAAATTATAGCTGAGCTGGAAAAACACGCCAGAATGGTAAATGCTCTCATCAGGGAGGATCGGAATGCATCCGATCAGGCTGCGCAGAATGAAGCTTGTGTACTGTATGGGGCGTGGTTACTGGGCGAGGGCCGCAGTAACCTGGAGGATTTGAAACAAGGTTTAGTCCCGTCCTGGATCAGCAACAAGCACCTCGCAGCCCTCCACCCTTTTGCGAATGCATTGAGTCCATGGCAGCTCAGACTAGCTTCAGAAGCCGACCCAGTCCCAGTGGACTGTGGACGGTCTAATCACACTATTATGGGTATAGTGGTAAGAATGCCGGTGATGGGAAAGACAGCTAAACCCGCCCCGGTATACAGGGTGGAGAACATTGGAGTCATTCAGGGAGGTGCGCACATTCGCTACACAGGGGTCCCACCTTATGTCATTCGATGGGAGCATGCAATGACGGGTACCGACCTCTCGGGGTGCCGGAGCCGGGGAGCACACATCATCCTGTGTCCCCAGCACTTGAATGCCCATTCAAAACCACAGTGCGGGTTCAGAACTGCTGGCGCGGAGCCTATAAATTGCACCATGGAGGCAATGGCACAAGGCTATGTGCCCCCACAGGTGGCATATATAAGAGGTGGGACATACTGTGTCACCCCTGCAGCGCCCCACTACCAACATGGACAGCACGGTTGGTGTCCGGTTTATGACAGCAGCTTCTGTTTCAAGCCCAGGGCAGAAGTCCAAGTGGCCCAAGAGCGAATTGTCCCCATTCCTGAACCTTCCACTGTTCACATCACTGTCAAAGAGAATTTCACCGATCTGAAGCGAATCGTTGCACATTTTGGATATATCATTCCCCCTTTCCCTGAACAGCTCACCAAGATATTAAAAGCCGTTGTTGTATCACAGAAACATTTCTATACACTGGAGCAGAAGACTTTAGAGATAGGGGCAGACATATTTGATATAGTGACCCCGCCGTGGTGGGACCTGTTCACCAGTATAGAAGTCCCTTCTTGGATTAGGATAGCCTCCCACATTCTTGTAGTTTGCCAGGTTATCATTGTAGTTTATTTACTGTTTGTACACTATAAAAAGGTCAAACATTCGCAAAAGTATGAGAACAGAGGGGAATGGAGGGAGCATTATGTGCGGGTAGAAGAAGAGACACCCATTTAGATTTTTGCTGCTCTGTATAAAGTTAAAGTTTTCCCTCCCTCCTCTGTAGGATTCACAAAATTGAACTTTATATTATAAAGGGTCGAATGGCAGAAGAGGCCATGATTTTAAAGGCTGTTTTAAAAGAAGCCTAGGAAAAAGGGGCATTCAAAATGGCCACCAGACCCCGTGACCAACTTATTGGGACACTTTAAAATGGTTCCTGCAGTCCTCAGACAGCTTTGTGGATTCAGCCCACAGTAAGTTCTGGAAGCCGTTTCTGAGAGAACAAAACCAGACACCCACATATACATATAGATTGGATGCAGATCCAGTCAAGATCGGCCTGTAGATAAAGGCCATCTAAATGTTTAACCAGACTAAAGGGAACAGTTTCATATTCATGAGAAGAGCATCAAGGACCCATTAAGGACATCACCAGGACATTAAAAACAATGAAGGTCATTCCAGACCAGAGATGGCTCATTACCGGCCATCCAAGAACAGTTTAAAATATAATAACTACCCCGTTGTGCTCCCAGCCCGCCAAAATTAAAACAAAAGACTAACCTGATTTGGCGCGAGATAGGGGCTTCTGATGAGAAGTATATCTGGGAACCCAGAGATAGAAAGAAAAAGGAGCGGGAGGAAGCCATAGACGGAGCGGTCATTGTGGTGCTACCATCGTATCGGTAGCATCATCGCTAGAAGAAGGAGAAGAAGACGGTTCGAGCCGGTGTTCCGCCCCGGGGTAAAACATCGGGAGATCATTGACCAACCCCGGGCCGTTGATGAAACGAAAGGCCATCGACCCGCTCCGGCTCGGGAGAAGAGACAATTAAAAAACTACAGAAAAGATGATGGGCGCCAGTCCAAGGCTCCTCTGACCAGGTTCGACCAAACGATCCCCGACCCCGCTGACATCCAGACTAGCCGGTGTCCAGCCGTCCCCGACCCCCACCTCAGGAGAGAGGTGTGGCGCAGTTCGCTGGGGCTCCACCAACCACGTGGAGACGGGACGCCTGAAAGGATCAAACGCAGACCTGTTTCAAAACCTTACACTTCCTAGTTGGATTGGTGAGCATGTTTCTGGCCCTTCATAATCAGATCTAGATAGGTTTAAGGGGGTGGACATTTAAGGGTATAATTAACATGAGTTGTTGTTCCTCGATGTTCCGTGTGTTTTCCCCATTTCATGATGATCTTTGTAGAGTATAATATGCCTGTATTTGCCTTAGTTAGTACTGTGTCGTTATGATTTGTTTGTGTTTTCCCCTCCCATGTACCCTCTTATTTGTTTGCATTTGATTTGATTTACATTATGCAATAAAATTCCATTTCCTTTCATCAAACTTGGTCTATAAGAGTTTTCTCTACATTGTAGTTCCTGCCCCAAAGTCCAGAGTACAGAATCTAAGGGGCGAGTGGGTCGAACCACTCACGGTTTTACTGTGCAAGAGAGAGAGGCCTCTAGAGAGAGAAACCTCTGCGATCTAAAACCCCTTACAATGTGTCAGTGAGTGTGGTGCAATGTGTTTGGGTGAAGTGTGTCAGTGAGTGTGGTGCAATGTGTTTGGGTGAAGTGTGTCAGTGAGTGTGGTGCAATGTGTTTGAGTGATGTGTCAGTGAGTGTGGTACAATGTGTTTGGGTGAAGTGTGTGAGTGAGTGTGGTGCAATGTGTTTGAGTGATGTGTCAGTGAGTGTGGTACAATGTGTTTGGGTGAAGTGTGTCAGTGAGTGTGGTGCAATGTGTTTGGGTGAAGTGTGTCAGTGAGTGTGGTGCAATGTGTTTGAGTGATGTGTCAGTGAGTGTGGTACAATGTGTTTGGGTGAAGTGTGTGAGTGAGTGTGGTGCAATGTGGTTTGGTGATGTGACTGCCATAGTTGAATAGCTGCCAATGTGTGCAAGGTGTGTGATGTGGGTGTGAGTCTTGCAGCAGTGGTAAGGTTGTGAGGGTGAAGTGAAGCTATGATTGTGAGGTCTGAGTGGTGATAGCTGGAGTTTGTTGGTTGGTGAGTAATGGGGGTGTGGTGCAATGAGCAGTGTGTGAGGATTGTGGTGTGGGATGTGAACGTCGCTGGCAAGGCCAGCATTTATTGTCCATCCCTAATTGTCCTTGAGAAAGTGGTGGTGAGCCGCCTTCTTGAACCGCTGCAGTCCGTGAGGTGAAGGTGCTCTCACAGTGCTGTTAGGGAGGGAGTTCCAGGATTTTGACCCAGCGACAAGGAAGGAACAGCGACTTACTTCCAAGTCAGGATGGTGTGTGACTTGAAGGGCAACTTGCAGGTGATGGTGTTCCCATGCGCCTGCTGTCCTTGTCCTTCTAGGTGGAAGAGATTGTGGGTTTGGGAGGTGCTGCCAAAGAAGCCTTGGTGAGTTGCTGCAGGGCATCTTATAGATGGTATGCACTGCGGGATGGTGGGATATGGCATGTGATGATGCATTCACTCAACTTGACCACTCATGTGAGGTCACTAAACTTTTTACAGCACTGGATCCAGGTCCTGGGGGCAACATAATAAGAAGTAGGAGCAGGAGTAGGCCATACGGCCCCTTGGGCCTGCTCCGCCATTCAATAGGATCATGGCTGATCTGAACCTAGACTCACGTCCACTTCCCTGCCCGCTCCCCGTAACCCCTAATTCCCTTATCAGCTTGGCAACTGTCTATCTCCGTTTTAAATGTATTTAATATCATAGCTTCCACAGCTCTCTGAGGTAGCAAATTCCATAGATTTACTATCCTCTGATTGAAGAAGTTTCTCCTCATCTGAGTTTTGAAAGGGCAGCCCCTTATTCTAAGACTATGCCCCCTAGTTCTAGTCTCACCCATCAGTGGAAACATCCTCACCACATCCACCCGATCAAGCCCCCTCACAATCTTATATGTTTCGATAAGATCGCCTCTCATTCTTCTGAATTCCAATGAGTAGAATCACAGAATCACAGAAACCCCACAGTGCAGATAGAGGCCATTTCGGCCCATCGAGCCTGCACCGACACATATCCCACCCGATCCCTGTAACCCCTACACCAACACATATCCCACCCTATCCCCATAACTCCACGTATTTAATCCCCCTAACACTAAGGGTCAATTAATCATAGCCAATCAACCTAACCCGCACATCTTTGGACTGTGGGAGGAAACCGGAGCACCCGGAGGAAACCCACGCAAACACGGGGAGAATGTGCAAACTCCACACAGACAGTCACCCGAGGCCAGATTCGAACCTGGGTCCCTGGCACTGTGAGGCATAGAGGCCCAACCTACTCAACCTTTCCTCATAAGTCAACCCCCGCATCTCCGGAATCAACTGAGTGAACCTTCTCTGAACTGCCTCGAGAGCAAGTATATCTTTTCTTAAATATGGAAAACAAAACTGGACGCAATATTCCAGGTGTGGCCTCACCAGTACCCTGTATAACTGAAGCAAGACTTCCCTGCTTTTATACTCCATCCCCCTTGCAATAAAAGCCAAGATCCCATTGGCCTTCCTGATCACCTGCTGTACCTGCATACTAAACTTGTGTGTTTCATGCACCAGGACCCCCAGATCCCTTTGTACTGTAGCACTTTGCAGTTTCTCTCCATTTAGATAATAACTTGCTCTTTGATTTTTTTCTGCCAAAGTGCATAACCTCACACTTTTCAACATTATATTCCATCTGCCAAATTTCTGCCCATTCACTTAGCCTGTCTATGTCCTTTTGCAAGTTTTTTTATGTCCTCCTCACTCACTGCTTTCCCTCCCATCTTTGTATCATCGGCAAACTTGGATATGTTACACTCGGGGCTAGATTTTCAGTTGCTTGCGCCAGCAGTTAGCGCCTTAAGAGAAGTGATTTCCGGGCGCTATGCGTGTAGCGCCCGGGCGCAGCGCAGTTTGCGCCCCGCCCCAAATTAAGTTGCCCGTTAGCGCCGGCGCAAAGTTTAGCGCCCGCCCGGATGCGCGCGCAGAAAATGACATCACATCCTCGTGCAACGCCCTTTGGCCGCCCCGATTGCAAACTTCAGTCGGACCGCCCCATTGTGCGGCGGGCGGCCGGAGCGTTTGGAAAAAGGAACGCAACACAACCAGCGCGGGCCCCGGGGGGCGCTAATTAAAGGGAACGTCCTCTCCAGTATAAAGGCCATCCTTTTTTCAGAAAACAGTCTTGTGCAACGCATTTCTGGAGACACAACAAGGAGGATAGCTAACTGGTTTCAAGCAGCAAGAGCCAGGTATTTTTGGACTCAGGCAACAGCGCTGCAAGTGGCCATTTGGAAATTAGAGGGCTGGATTTTCAGTATAGGCAGTTTTGGGGCGCTAACCTTAGCGCCCGCCCGAAGTTAGCGCCCGCCCCAAAGTAGCGCCCCGTTGCCGGAAATTCAGTGGCTTCGCCCTAAGAGGTTGGTGGAGCGCTAAAAGAGGCGTTCCACTACTATCTTTAGGCGCTAAGCCGGCGGTCCAGAGGGATAGCGCCCAGGCGGGGCGCAGCGCGGGTGCGGTCATTTTTGGACTGACAGCAGACCCCGTGGCGCCGACCAGCTCTTAAAGGGGGAAGGGACGAATTGGTCTGCTGCCACGCCCTGCACACTGCAGCCTTGCAAAGAGGCCTCAACACTGCTGCTCAGCCCCAGGGAGTCATGGCAACGCCAGAGAAGGCCCGTCAGCGTGCCCTGCGCTTCTCAGAGGGTGATCTGGACATAATGGTCACAGCTCTGGAGGTGAGGCGCAAGATCTTGTTCCCAGAGAGTGGGAGGAATCCAACCCACCACGACTACACCAAAGCCTGGAAGCAGATCGCCCAGAGGGTGACGTTCACCGGCGATGCCCGCAGGACCCACAAACAATGTCGTAAAAAATACAACGACCTGACCAGGATTGTCAGGGTGAGTACCCTTTCCAGTCTCCTCCTCATTCTTGCATGTACACCTGACATGATGGGCAAAGGGAGCTGAAAGTCCTATTGGCCAGCCCTCAGCCAGCAGCATTGGGACAGTCATGAGCATCAATTGGCCATTCGGCACTCTACATTCTAGCCAAGCTATTCCACCATGGGAGGCTGTGCACACTACATCAGGGCTTCACTCTGTCCAAGCTATTCCACCATGGGAGGCAGTGCACATTATGTCAGGGCTTCACTCTGGCCAAGCTATTCCACCATGGGAGGCAGTGCACACTACATCAGGGCTTCACTCTGGCCAAGCTATTCCACCGTGGGAGGCTGTGCACACTACATCAGGGCTTCACTCTGTCCAAGCTATTCCACCATGGGAGGCTGTGCACACTACATCAGGGCTTCACTCTGGCCAAGCTATTCCACCATGGGAGGCAGTGCACACTACATCAGGGCTTCACTCTGGCCAAGCTATTCCACCATGGGAGGCAGTGCACACTACATCAGGGCTACACTGCGCACTTACAGCCCGTCCTTTCTCTTGCAGGCTAAAGTAGCCTTTAATCACCAGGCCTGTGCCAGGGGTGGCCGCGCCAAGCTGCAGAAGCTCACTCGGCTGGAGGAGCGCGTGTGTGTGCTCATGGGAGCCCGTGTGCTCGTCCCCACAGCGTGCGGAGTAGCCGACCCCCCACTGCCCGGCAATGGTAAGGACCTCGCATTTTGGCCCTCTCGTGTCGCACTGGCCCATCCGAGCTACCTCCTTTGCCACTGTCCCACCAATGCGCTGAATGCCACCAGTCCTAACTCCCTCGCTGACGCCGTCTCCTCACTCTGAAGCTACTCTTATGCATTCCTGCTTTCAGCTGGTGATGACCAGGACCCTGAAGCTGCCAGTGACAGCACCTCCGAGCAGGAGGAGGAGGAGGAGCAAGCCGGACCATCGGGGGAACAGTCACGTCCCGCAGGAGAGGAGGAAATGCTTGACACCTCCTCACTGGACGAGTGCCTGGAGGAACTGTCGCAGGGCAATGCAGCTTCTGGGACCAGTGGCGTCCAGCCACCCAGGAGCCGTGCGCGTGGCCCGCGGCCTTCCCCCCAAAGGGGGCAAGGATCAGAGGGGAGTGCTGCTGATTTGCACACTCGCCGCCACCAACGTGGCAAGGGTCCCCTAGTTCGGCCCCCTCCTCCCCAGCGGGAGAGTCGCGACTCCAGTCCGGACACCTTCACCTCGGAGGAGGTGCGGAAGCTGGATAAGATGGCCGAGGATTCGGACCGGCGCCACACGGAGCTCATGAGCGTGGTGGGGCGCATGCCTGAGGCCATCGAGTCGCTGGCGACCAGTGTGCGCGAGTTCGGGGCAGCAACTGCCGCGAGTGGCCGCATGCTGACTGATGCCGTCAAGACCCTGGCGGATGTGATGCGGGCACACACCAGGACAACAGGGGCACTCACTGCTGCCACACGCGCTGCCTCAGGCAGGCATCGCCAGGGCAGCCGCCGCGCTGGACCATCCCAGCAAGCCGCCCCTCGGCTGATTGTTGCGGATCCTGCAGTGCGGGCCCGGCCGAGTGCCACCGCGCCACAGCACCAGCCAGCGCATCCCAGACGCCAGCTGGCCCACATTGCGCCATCCGTCGCCGCCATTCCCCCACTGGGGCGTCAAGGGCAAGCGGCTGCAGCTGATGGTGGCCAGGCTCAGGTGCGCCACTCAGCAGACGGCCCCTCGAGGCCCAAACACCATGTAGGCCGCCCCCCAGCGGCTTCTGGCGGAAGGGCATCTGAGCCTCAGGCACCTTCCCCCAGCCTCGCAGCAGCCACTGGGCAGAGCTTGCGAAGGAGCAGCAGGCAGGGCAGGGGAGGCAAAATGCTGGCCAAGGTCTCGCCCTCGCGGGCCACTCAGTAGAGGGTGTGGCCAGCTTTCCTTTAATATGGCGGTGGCCATCTTTATTTTGCCCATGGTTGTGCTTTTGGAGGGCTTTTTTTTTGCGTTAGGCCGACGTTGAGGCCCGGTTTCAATAAAGGTGGAGTGGCTCCTCCCCAGTTTGTGGGAGTGAGTCGTTTGTTGGGCTTTTTGTGGGGCCCGTTTATTGTTTTTGGGGATTCATGTGGGAAGGGCTTTTCATTTTTGTGTAATAAAAAATTATCTTTATTCATGCAGTCTCCATGGTTGTTCTTCTTAGTGTTTGTTGGCTTCGCCGGCTGAGGGCTTGCGGAGCGGCTGCATTCATCTTCCCTCATGGCCCCTGGCCATTCCCTGACAGGGGGCTTAGAAGTACCGTGTAATAAGGTGGCGTCGTGCGGCCCTTGGCCCTGGTCGCTCCCTCCTGGGAACGTACTCCTGCTCCTCCTCCTCCTCCTCCTCCTCCTCCTCATGCTCCTCCTGCTCCTCCTCCTGAGGTGCTGGTCCAACGTCAGGTGGCAGTGCCTGAGTCCTGCGGATAGCCAGGTTGTGTAGCATGCAGCAAACCACCACAAATTGGGAGACCCGGTCCGGCGAATACTGGAGAGCTCCTCCGGAGCGATCAAGGCAGCGGAACCGCTGCTTGAGGACCCCAATAGTTAGCTCGATGATGTTGCGGGTGGTTTGATGGCTCTCGTTGTAGGCCTCTTCAGCAGCGGTCCTGGGCGCGCGGAGCGGGGTCATGAGCCAGGTGCACAAAGGATAGCCTTTGTCCCCGAGTAGCCATCCTCTTGGGGGAGGCTGTGCCTGGAACATGTCATGCACAGTACTCTGCCGCAGGATAAAGGCATCGTGGCTGCTGCCTGGGAAGCTGGCATTGACTGCCATGATGCGCTGCTTGTGGTCACAGACCAGCTGCACATTCAGAGAATGGTAGCCCTTCCTGTTGCGATACTGCTCGCCATGCTCCAGAGGGGCCCGCAAAGCCACATGCGTACAGTCAATGGCGCCCTGCACCAAGGGGAATTCCCCGAGTCTGGAAAATCCCAATGCGCGCTGATGCTGGCTCTCCAGGGCCATGGGGAAGGAGATGAATTGGCTTCTCCTTCTGAACAGTGCTTCGGTCACCTGGCGGATGCAGCGATGCGCGCCGTACTGGGAGATGTTTGCTATGTCCCCAGCAGCGTATTGGAAGGAGCCGGTGGCATAGAAGTTCAATGCCACTGTCACCTTCACTTCCACCGACAGAGACGTCCTGCACCTGAGCTTTGGCCGCAGATCTCGGTGAAGCAGGTGGCAGATCTCTGCAATCACCCCCTTTCGGAATCGGAGCCTTTTAACACATCGCGCGGCACTCATGTTTAGGTAGGAGCGCTGCTGGCGGTATAGCCTGACTGGGTAAGGCCTACGTGGCCGACGCCTGTAGCCCCCTCTGCCTCTAGCCAGGGCTGCCCCTCTCACAATGCGTCTGCGAGCCCTACGGACATGGAGCTGCAGCTCCGCGTTGGCACCCCATGCAACCCCCATCAAATCCTGGCAAACACTCTGGGCTAGATTTTCAGTAGCTTGCGCCAGCAGTTAGCGCCTTAAGAGAAGTGATTTCCGGGCGCTATGCGTGTAGCGCCCGGGCGCAGCGCAGTTTGCGCTCCGCCCCAAATTAAGTTGCCCGTTAGCGCCGGCGCAAAGTTTAGCGCCCGCCCGGATGCGCGCGCAGAAAATGACGTCACATCCTCGTGCAACGCCCTTTGGCCGCCCCGATTGCAAACTTCAGTCGGACCGCCCCATTGTGCGGCGGGCGGCCGGAGCGTTTGGAAAAAGGAACGCAACACAACCAGCGCGGGCCCCGGGGGGCGCTAATTAAAGGGAACGTCCTCTCCAGTATAAAGGCCATCCTTTTTTCAGAAAACAGTCTTGTGCAACGCATTTCTGGAGACACAACAAGGAGGATAGCTAACTGGTTTCAAGCAGCAAGAGCCAGGTATTTTTGGACTCAGGCAACAGCGCTGCAAGTGGCCATTTGGAAATTAGAGGGCTGGATTTTCAGCATAGGCAGTTTTGGGGCGCTAACCTTAGCGCCCGCCCGAAGTTAGCGCCCGCCCCAAAGTAGCGCCCCGTTGCCGGAAATTCAGTGGCTTCGCCCTAAGAGGTTGGTGGAGCGCTAAAAGAGGCGTTCCACTACTATCTTTAGGCGCTAAGCCGGCGGTCCAGAGGGATAGCGCCCAGGCGGGGCGCAGCGCGGGTGCGGTCATTTTTGGACTGACAGCAGACCCCGTGGCGCCGACCAGCTCTTAAAGGGGGAAGGGACGAATTGGTCTGCTGCCACGCCCTGCACACTGCAGCCTTGCAAAGAGGCCTCAACACTGCTGCTCAGCCCCAGGGAGTCATGGCAACGCCAGAGAAGGCCCGTCAGCGTGCCCTGCGCTTCTCAGAGGGTGATCTGGACATAATGGTCACAGCTCTGGAGGTGAGGCGCAAGATCTTGTTCCCAGAGAGTGGGAGGAATCCAACCCACCACGACTACACCAAAGCCTGGAAGCAGATCGCCCAGAGGGTGACGTTCACCGGCGATGCCCGCAGGACCCACAAACAATGTCGTAAAAAATACAACGACCTGACCAGGATTGTCAGGGTGAGTACCCTTTCCAGTCTCCTCCTCATTCTTGCATGTACACCTGACATGATGGGCAAAGGGAGCTGAAAGTCCTATTGGCCAGCCCTCAGCCAGCAGCATTGGGACAGTCATGAGCATCAATTGGCCATTCGGCACTCTACATTCTAGCCAAGCTATTCCACCATGGGAGGCTGTGCACACTACATCAGGGCTTCACTCTGTCCAAGCTATTCCACCATGGGAGGCAGTGCACATTATGTCAGGGCTTCACTCTGGCCAAGCTATTCCACCATGGGAGGCAGTGCACACTACATCAGGGCTTCACTCTGGCCAAGCTATTCCACCGTGGGAGGCTGTGCACACTACATCAGGGCTTCACTCTGTCCAAGCTATTCCACCATGGGAGGCTGTGCACACTACATCAGGGCTTCACTCTGGCCAAGCTATTCCACCATGGGAGGCAGTGCACACTACATCAGGGCTTCACTCTGGCCAAGCTATTCCACCATGGGAGGCAGTGCACACTACATCAGGGCTACACTGCGCACTTACAGCCCGTCCTTTCTCTTGCAGGCTAAAGTAGCCTTTAATCACCAGGCCTGTGCCAGGGGTGGCCGCGCCAAGCTGCAGAAGCTCACTCGGCTGGAGGAGCGCGTGTGTGTGCTCATGGGAGCCCGTGTGCTCGTCCCCACAGCGTGCGGAGTAGCCGACCCCCCACTGCCCGGCAATGGTAAGGACCTCGCATTTTGGCCCTCTCGTGTCGCACTGGCCCATCTGAGCTACCTCCTTTGCCACTGTCCCACCAATGCGCTGAATGCCACCAGTCCTAACTCCCTCGCTGACGCCGTCTCCTCACTCTGAAGCTACTCTTATGCATTCCTGCTTTCAGCTGGTGATGACCAGGACCCTGAAGCTGCCAGTGACAGCACCTCCGAGCAGGAGGAGGAGGAGGAGCAAGCCGGACCATCGGGGGAACAGTCACGTCCCGCAGGAGAGGAGGAAATGCTTGACACCTCCTCACTGGACGAGTGCCTGGAGGAACTGTCGCAGGGCAATGCAGCTTCTGGGACCAGTGGCGTCCAGCCACCCAGGAGCCGTGCGCGTGGCCCGCGGCCTTCCCCCCAAAGGGGGCAAGGATCAGAGGGGAGTGCTGCTGATTTGCACACTCGCCGCCACCAACGTGGCAAGGGTCCCCTAGTTCGGCCCCCTCCTCCCCAGCGGGAGAGTCGCGACTCCAGTCCGGACACCTTCACCTCGGAGGAGGTGCGGAAGCTGGATAAGATGGCCGAGGATTCGGACCGGCGCCACACGGAGCTCATGAGCGTGGTGGGGCGCATGCCTGAGGCCATCGAGTCGCTGGCGACCAGTGTGCGCGAGTTCGGGGCAGCAACTGCCGCGAGTGGCCGCATGCTGACTGATGCCGTCAAGACCCTGGCGGATGTGATGCGGGCGCACACCAGGACAACAGGGGCACTCACTGCTGCCACACGCGCTGCCTCAGGCAGGCATCGCCAGGGCAGCCGCCGCGCTGGACCATCCCAGCAAGCCGCCCCTCGGCTGATTGTTGCGGATCCTGCAGTGCGGGCCCGGCCGAGTGCCACCGCGCCACAGCACCAGCCAGCGCATCCCAGACGCCAGCTGGCCCACATTGCGCCATCCGTCGCCGCCATTCCCCCACTGGGGCGTCAAGGGCAAGCGGCTGCAGCTGATGGTGGCCAGGCTCAGGTGCGCCACTCAGCAGACGGCCCCTCGAGGCCCAAACACCATGTAGGCCGCCCCCCAGCGGCTTCTGGCGGAAGGGCATCTGAGCCTCAGGCACCTTCCCCCAGCCTCGCAGCAGCCACTGGGCAGAGCTTGCGAAGGAGCAGCAGGCAGGGCAGGGGAGGCAAAATGCTGGCCAAGGTCTCGCCCTCGCGGGCCACTCAGTAGAGGGTGTGGCCAGCTTTCCTTTAATATGGCGGTGGCCATCTTTATTTTGCCCATGGTTGTGCTTTTGGAGGGCTTTTTTTTTGCGTTAGGCCGACGTTGAGGCCCGGTTTCAATAAAGGTGGAGTGGCTCCTCCCCAGTTTGTGGGAGTGAGTCGTTTGTTGGGCTTTTTGTGGGGCCCGTTTATTGTTTTTGGGGATTCATGTGGGAAGGGCTTTTCATTTTTGTGTAATAAAAAATTATCTTTATTCATGCAGTCTCCATGGTTGTTCTTCTTAGTGTTTGTTGGCTTCGCCGGCTGAGGGCTTGCGGAGCG
The DNA here is from genome assembly GCF_052327205.1 of Somniosus microcephalus. Taxonomy (NCBI): domain Eukaryota; kingdom Metazoa; phylum Chordata; class Chondrichthyes; order Squaliformes; family Somniosidae; genus Somniosus; species Somniosus microcephalus. Next base: position 185,704,390 of record NC_140993.1, on the reverse strand, counting down.
GCTGCATTCATCTTCCCTCATGGCCCCTGGCCATTCCCTGACAGGGGGCTTAGAAGTACCGTGTAATAAGGTGGCGTCGTGCGGCCCTTGGCCCTGGTCGCTCCCTCCTGGGAACGTACTCCTGCTCCTCCTCCTCCTCCTCCTCCTCCTCCTCATGCTCCTCCTGCTCCTCCTCCTGAGGTGCTGGTCCAACGTCAGGTGGCAGTGCCTGAGTCCTGCGGATAGCCAGGTTGTGTAGCATGCAGCAAACCACCACAAATTGGGAGACCCGGTCCGGCGAATACTGGAGAGCTCCTCCGGAGCGATCAAGGCAGCGGAACCGCTGCTTGAGGACCCCAATAGTTAGCTCGATGATGTTGCGGGTGGTTTGATGGCTCTCGTTGTAGGCCTCTTCAGCAGCGGTCCTGGGCGCGCGGAGCGGGGTCATGAGCCAGGTGCACAAAGGATAGCCTTTGTCCCCGAGTAGCCATCCTCTTGGGGGAGGCTGTGCCTGGAACATGTCATGCACAGTACTCTGCCGCAGGATAAAGGCATCGTGGCTGCTGCCTGGGAAGCTGGCATTGACTGCCATGATGCGCTGCTTGTGGTCACAGACCAGCTGCACATTCAGAGAATGGTAGCCCTTCCTGTTGCGATACTGCTCGCCATGCTCCAGAGGGGCCCGCAAAGCCACATGCGTACAGTCAATGGCGCCCTGCACCAAGGGGAATTCCCCGAGTCTGGAAAATCCCAATGCGCGCTGATGCTGGCTCTCCAGGGCCATGGGGAAGGAGATGAATTGGCTTCTCCTTCTGAACAGTGCTTCGGTCACCTGGCGGATGCAGCGATGCGCGCCGTACTGGGAGATGTTTGCTATGTCCCCAGCAGCGTATTGGAAGGAGCCGGTGGCATAGAAGTTCAATGCCACTGTCACCTTCACTTCCACCGACAGAGACGTCCTGCACCTGAGCTTTGGCCGCAGATCTCGGTGAAGCAGGTGGCAGATCTCTGCAATCACCCCCTTTCGGAATCGGAGCCTTTTAACACATCGCGCGGCACTCATGTTTAGGTAGGAGCGCTGCTGGCGGTATAGCCTGACTGGGTAAGGCCTACGTGGCCGACGCCTGTAGCCCCCTCTGCCTCTAGCCAGGGCTGCCCCTCTCACAATGCGTCTGCGAGCCCTACGGACATGGAGCTGCAGCTCCGCGTTGGCACCCCATGCAACCCCCATCAAATCCTGGCAAACACTCTGGGCTAGATTTTCAGTAGCTTGCGCCAGCAGTTAGCGCCTTAAGAGAAGTGATTTCCGGGCGCTATGCGTGTAGCGCCCGGGCGCAGCGCAGTTTGCGCTCCGCCCCAAATTAAGTTGCCCGTTAGCGCCGGCGCAAAGTTTAGCGCCCGCCCGGATGCGCGCGCAGAAAATGACGTCACATCCTCGTGCAACGCCCTTTGGCCGCCCCGATTGCAAACTTCAGTCGGACCGCCCCATTGTGCGGCGGGCGGCCGGAGCGTTTGGAAAAAGGAACGCAACACAACCAGCGCGGGCCCCGGGGGGCGCTAATTAAAGGGAACGTCCTCTCCAGTATAAAGGCCATCCTTTTTTCAGAAAACAGTCTTGTGCAACGCATTTCTGGAGACACAACAAGGAGGATAGCTAACTGGTTTCAAGCAGCAAGAGCCAGGTATTTTTGGACTCAGGCAACAGCGCTGCAAGTGGCCATTTGGAAATTAGAGTGTTTGCCAGGATTTGATGGGGGTTGCATGGGGTGCCAACGCAGAGCTGCAGCTCCATGTCCGTAGGGCTCGCAGACGCATTGTGAGAGGGGCAGCCCTGGCTAGAGGCAGAGGGGGCTAGAGGCGTCGGCCACGTAGGCCTTACCCAGTCAGGCTATACCGCCAGCAGCGCTCCTACCTAAACATGAGTGCCGCGCGATGTGTTAAAAGGCTCCGATTCCGAAAGGGGGTGATTGCAGAGATCTGCCACCTGCTTCGCCGAGATCTGCGGCCAAAGCTCAGGTGCAGGACGTCTCTGTCGGTGGAAGTGAAGGTGACAGTGGCATTGAACTTCTATGCCACCGGCTCCTTCCAATACGCTGCTGGGGACATAGCAAACATCTCCCAGTACGGCGCGCATCGCTGCATCCGCCAGGTGACCGAAGCACTGTTCAGAAGGAGAAGCCAATTCATCTCCTTCCCCATGGCCCTGGAGAGCCAGCATCAGCGCGCATTGGGATTTTCCAGACTCGGGGAATTCCCCTTGGTGCAGGGCGCCATTGACTGTACGCATGTGAATTTGCGGGCCCCTCTGGAGCATGGCGAGCAGTATCGCAACAGGAAGGGCTACCATTCTCTGAATGTGCAGCTGGTCTGTGACCACAAGCAGCGCATCATGGCAGTCAATGCCAGCTTCCCAGGCAGCAGCCACGATGCCTTTATCCTGCGGCAGAGTACTGTGCATGACATGTTCCAGGCACAGCCTCCCCCAAGAGGATGGCTACTCGGGGACAAAGGCTATCCTTTGTGCACCTGGCTCATGACCCCGCTCCGCGCGCCCAGGACCGCTGCTGAAGAGGCCTACAACGAGAGCCATCAAACCACCCGCAACATCATCGAGCTAACTATTGGGGTCCTCAAGCAGCGGTTCCGCTGCCTTGATCGCTCCGGAGGAGCTCTCCAGTATTCGCCGGACCGGGTCTCCCAATTTGTGGTGGTTTGCTGCATGCTACACAACCTGGCTATCCGCAGGACTCAGGCACTGCCACCTGACGTTGGACCAGCACCTCAGGAGGAGGAGCAGGAGGAGCATGAGGAGGAGGAGGAGGAGGAGGAGGAGGAGCAGGAGTACGTTCCCAGGAGGGAGCGACCAGGGCCAAGGGCCGCACGACGCCACCTTATTACACGGTACTTCTAAGCCCCCTGTCAGGGAATGGCCAGGGGCCATGAGGGAAGATGAATGCAGCCGCTCCGCAAGCCCTCAGCCGGCGAAGCCAACAAACACTAAGAAGAACAACCATGGAGACTGCATGAATAAAGATAATTTTTTATTACACAAAAATGAAAAGCCCTTCCCACATGAATCCCCAAAAACAATAAACGGGCCCCACAAAAAGCCCAACAAACGACTCACTCCCACAAACTGGGGAGGAGCCACTCCACCTTTATTGAAACCGGGCCTCAACGTCGGCCTAACGCAAAAAAAAAGCCCTCCAAAAGCACAACCATGGGCAAAATAAAGATGGCCACCGCCATATTAAAGGAAAGCTGGCCACACCCTCTACTGAGTGGCCCGCGAGGGCGAGACCTTGGCCAGCATTTTGCCTCCCCTGCCCTGCCTGCTGCTCCTTCGCAAGCTCTGCCCAGTGGCTGCTGCGAGGCTGGGGGAAGGCGCCTGAGGCTCAGATGCCCTTCCGCCAGATGCCGCTGGGGGGCGGCCTACACGGCGTTTGGGCCTCGAGGGGCCGTCTCCTGAGTGGCGCACCTGAGCCTGGCCACCATCAGCTGCAGCCGCTTGCCCTTGACGCCCCAGTGGGGGAATGGCGGCGACGGATGGCGCAATGTGGGCCAGCTGGCGTCTGGGATGCGCTGGCTGGTGCTGTGGCGCTGTGGCACTCGGCCGGGCCCGCACTGCAGGATCCGCAGCAATCAGCCGACGGCCGGCTTGCTGGGATGGTCCAGCGCGGCGCCTGCCCTGGCGATGCCTGCCTGAGACAGCGCGTGTGGCAGCAGTGAGTGGCCCTGTGGTCCTGGTGTGCGCGCGCATCACATCCGCCAGGGTCTTGACGGCATCAGTTAGCATGCGGCCAGTTGCGGCAGTTGCTGCCCCGAACTCGCGCACACTGGTCGCCAGCGACTCGATGGCCTCAGGCATGCGCCCAACCACGCTCATGAGCTCCGTGTGGCGCCGGTCCGAGTCGTCGGCCATCTGATCGAGCTTCCGCACCTCCTCCGAAGTGAAGGTGTCCGGACTGGAGTCGCGACTCTCCCGCTGGGGAGGAGGGGGCCGAACTAGGGGACCCTTGCCGCGTTGGTGACGGCGAGTGTGCCGAGCAGCAGCACTCCTCTCTGATCCTTCCCCCCTTTGGGGGGAAGGCCGCGGGCCACGCGCACGGCTGCTGGGTGGCTGGACGCCACTGGTCCCAGAAGCTGCATTGCCCTGCGACAGTTCCTCCAGGCACTCGTCCAGTGAGGAGGTGTCGAGCATTTCCTCCTCTCCTGCGGGACGTGACTGTTCCCCCGAAGGTCCGGCTTGCTCCTCCTCCTCCTCCTGGTTGGAGGTGCTGTCACTGGCAGCCTCAGGGTCCTGGTCGTCACCAGCTGAAAGCAGGAATGCACAAGAGTAGCTTCAGAGTGAGGAGACGGCGTCAGCGAGGGAGTTAGGACTGGTGGCATTCAGCGCATTGGTGGGACAGTGGCAAAGGAGGTAGCTCGGATGGGCCAGTGCGACGCGAGAGGGCCAAAAGGCGAGGTCCTTACCATTGCCGGGCAGTGGAGGGTCGGATACACCGCACGCTGTGGGGACAATCACACGGGCTCCCATGAGCACACACACGCGCTCCTCCAGCCGAGTGAGCTTCTGCAGCTTGGCGCGGCCACCCCTGGCACGGGCCTGGCGATTAAACGCTACTTTAGCCTGCAAGAGAAAGGACGGGCTGTAAGTGCGCAGTGAAGCCCTGATGTAGTGTGCACTGCCTCCCATGGTGGAATAGCTTGGACAGAGTGAAGCCCTGATGTACTGTCCACTGCCTCCCATGGTGGAATAGCTGGGCCAAAGTGTAGAGTGCCGAATGGCCATTTGATGCTCATGACTGTCCCAATGCTGCTGGCTGAGGGCTGGCCAAAAGGACTTTCAGGTCCCTTTGCCCATCATGTCAGGTGTACATGCAAGAATGAGGAGGAGACTGGAAAGGCTACTCACCCTCACAATCCTGGTCAGATCGTTGTATTTCTTACGGCATTGTGTGTGGGTCCTGGGGGCCTCGCCGGTGAACGTCACCCTCTGGGCGATCTGCTTCCAGGCTTTGGTGTAGTCGTGGTGGGTTGGATTCCTCCCACTCTCTGGAAACAAGATCTTGCGCCTCACCTCCAGAGCTGTGACCATTATGTCCAGATCACCCTCTGAGAAGCGCAGGGCACGCTGACGGGCCTTCTCTGGCGTTGCCATGACTCCCTGGGGCTGAGCAGTAGTGTTGAGGCCTCTTTGCAAGGCTGCAGTGTGCAGGGCGTGGCAGCAGACCAATTTGTCCCTTCCCCCTTTAAGAGCTGGTCTGCTGTCAGTGCAAAAATGACCGCACCCGTGCTGCGCCCCGCCTGGGCGCTATCCCTCTGGACCGCCGGCTTAGCGCCTAAAGAGAGTAGTGGAACGCCTCTTTTAGCGCTCCACCAACCTCTTAGGGCGAAGCCACTGAATTCCCGGCAACGGGGCGCTACTTTGGGGCGGGTGCTAACTTCGGGCGGGCGCTAAGGTTAGCGCCCCAAAACTGCCTATACTGAAAATCTAGCCCTCGGTCCCTTCCTCCAAATCGTTAATATAGATTGTAAAGAGTTGGGGTCCCAGCACTGACCCCTGCAGAACACCACTAGTCACTGATTGCCAACCCAAGAATGAACCATTTATTCCAACTCTCTGTTTTCTGTTAGATAGCCAATCTTCCACCCATGCCAGTATATTACCCCCAATCCTGTGATTTTTTATCTTGTGCAGTAATCTTTTGTGTGGCACCTTGTCAAATGCCTTTTGGAAGTCCAAATACACCACATCCACTGGTTCCCCTTTATCCACCCTGTTTGTTACGTCCTCAAAGAATTCGAGCAAATTTGTCAAACATGACTTCCCCTTCATAAAACCATGCTGACTCTGCCCGATTAAATTATGTTTATCCAAATGTCCTGTTACTGCTTCCTTAATAATGGACTCCAACATTTTACCAACCACAGATGTTTGGCTAACTGATCTATAGTTTCCAGCCTTTTGTCTACTTCCCTTTTTAAATAAGGGCATTACATTAGCAGTTTTCCAATCTGCTGGGACCTTTCCTGAATCCAGTGAGGTTTGGAAAATTACCACTAATGCATCCACAATCCCTACCGCTACTTCTCTCAAGACCCTAGGATGTAAGCCATCAGGTCCAGGGGATTTATTCACCTTTAGTCCCATTATCTTACCGAGTACCACCACCTTAGTGATTTTAATCGTGTTCCAGGAAGTAGTCACACCAATTAGATTAACTAATTCAGATGTAGTCCGTGGTCAGGGACAGGACGGTGTGACCATGAGTGTGGCAGGTATGGGGATCCAGGAGGTAGTGTTGGAGAAGCCGCAGCCTTTGCTCTTGTCCAACAGGTTTGAGGCTCTTACTCCCTGTGGTGATGGGAATGGGGACTGCTGGGAGGATGAGCAACCTGGCCACAGCACCATGAAATGAGGGGCCATTCGAGTGGGGGGAGTAAAAATAAATGTTGTCATGGTAGGGGATAGTATCATTAGAGGGATATATAGGGTTCTTTGCAGCCGAGAGCGAGAGTCCCGAAGGCTGTGTTGCCTGCCCGGTGCCAGGGTTAAGGACATCTCCTCTGGGCTGGAGAGAAACTTGGAGTGGGAGGGGGAGGATCCAGTTGTCATGGTCCATGTTGGTACCAATGACATAGATAGGACAAGGAAAGAGGTTCTGTTGAGGGAGTATGAGCAGCTAGGAGCCAAATTATAAAACAGAACCACTCGGGTAATAATCTCTGGATTACTACCTGAGCCACGAGCAAATTTGGCTAGGGTAAATAAAATCAGAGAGTTAAATGCGTGGCTCAAAGACTGGTGTGGGAGAAATGGGTTTTGCTTCTTGGGACACTGGCACCAGTACTGGGACAGGAGAGAACTGTTCCATTGGGATGGACTTCACTTGGCCAGTGCTGGGACTAGAGTCCTGGCGAATTGAATAACTAAGGCTGTAGAGAGGGCTTTAAATTAATTAGTGGGGGGGGAGGTTTCAAGAGAGCAAAAAATAAAAATGTCAGCAGAGAAGGAAATAGAGCAAGGTAGCAGTGGGGTATTAAAAACCAGAGCGTGTCAGGAAGGGACAGAATGTATAAAGATAAAGGTAAAGTAGTAAAGGGGGTAAAAGCAGGAATAAATTATCACAAAACATATTTAAAAGTTCTTTATCTGAATGCACGCAGCATTCGTAACAAAATAGACGAGTTGACGGTACAAATGACTACACATGGGTATGATCTGGTGGCCATTACAGAAACATGGCTGCAAGGTGACCATGACTGAGAACTAAACATCCAGGGGTATTTGACAATTAGGAAGGACAGACAGGAAGGAAAGGGAGGTGGGGTGGCTATGTTAATAAAGGATGGAATTGCTGCAATAGTGAGAAATGATATTGAGTCAAAGGATCAGGATAGTGAAACAGTTTGGGTGGAGATAAGGAATAATAAGGGGAAAAAGTCACTAGTGGGCGTACTCTATAGGCCTCCTAACAGTTGCAACTCTGTTGGTCGGAGTATAAATCAGGAAATAGTTGGGGCTTGTAATAAGGGAAGAGCTATAATCATGGTGGATTTTAACTTTCATATTGACTGGACAAAACAAATTGGACAGGGCAGCCTTGAGGAAGAGTTCATAGAGTGCATTAGGGATGGGTTCCTTGAGCAGTATGTTACTGAACCAACCAGGGGGCAGGCAATCTTAGATCTGGTCCTGTGTAATGAGACAGGATTAAAATAAAATATCCTAGTAAAGGATCCCCTTGGAATGAGTGACCATAACATGGTTGAATTCCAAATTCAGTTGGAGGGTGAGAGAGTTGGATCTCAAACCAGCGTACTAAGCTTAAATAAAGGAGACTATGAAGGTATGAGAGCAGAGTTGACTAAAGTGGACTGGGAAAATAGATTAAAGTATAAGACAGTACATGAGCAGTGGTATACATTCAAGGAGATATTTCACAACTTTCAAGAAAAATATATTCCACTGAGGAAAAAGGGGCATAAAAGAAAAGACAGCCATCCGTGGCTAAGTAAAGTAATAAAGGATAGTACCCGACTGAAAACAAGGGCATATAAAGTAGCCAAATCTAGTAGGAGGATAGAAGATTGGGAAGCAATTAAAAGCCAGCAAAGAATAACTAAAAGATTAATTAAGAAAGGGAAGCTAGATTATGAAAGTAAACTAGCAAAAAATATAAAAACAGATAGCAAGAGTTTCTACAGTTATATAAAAAGAAAAAGGGTGGCTAAAGTGAATGTTGGTCCCTTAGAGGACGAGACCGGGAAATTAGTGGTGGGGAACATGGAGATGGCAAAAACGCTGAACAAATATTTTGTATCAGTCTTTACAGTAGAGGACACTAATAATATCCCAACACTGGACAAACAGGGGGCTATAGGGGGGGAGGAGCTAAACACAATAATAATCACTAAGGAGGTGGTACTCATAAGAACATAAGAACATAAGAAATAGGAGCAGGAGTAGGCCAATCGGCCCCTCGAGCCTGCTCCACCATTCAATAAGATCATGGCTGATCTGATCCTAACCTCAAATCTTCTATCACTGTGCATCCACCCGAACCCATGTGATCTCCCGGGAGAGGTGAAAAACCAGATAAAGACCTAATGGCCAATTTGGGAGAAAAAAATCTGGGAAATTCCTCTCCGACCCATCTAGGCGATCGAAATTCTTCCAGGAGATCACTCTGTCCCTATATTTTCTACAGTACTTACCTTCTGTAAAGGCGATCTCCACCCCAGCCAGGAACAGGAATAAAACCATCTCCTGAAATCTAACACAGAATTAGAACACAGTAGGAGCAGTACCAGGCTACATGGCCCCTGGGCCCACTCCACTACCCACAGGGCCATGACCATTCCGAACCTAGACACATGTCCAATTTCCTGCCCGCTCCCCGTAACCCTGAAAGAGCAGCCCCTTATTTTAAGATTATGCCCCTAGTTCTAATTTCACCCATCATTGGGAACATCCTCACCGCATCCACCCGATCAAGCCCCTTCACAATCTTATATGTTTCAATAAGATCGCCTCTCATTCTTCTAAACTCCAATGAGTAGAGTCCCAATCTACTCAACCTCTCCTCATATGACCACCCCCTCATCCCCGGGATTAACCGAGTGAACCTTCTTTGTACTGACTCGAGAGCAAGTATGTCTTTTATTAAGTATGGACACCAAAACTGTATGCAGTATTCCAGGTGCGGTCTCACCAATACCTTGTACAACTGCAGCAATACCTCCCTGTTTTTATATTCCATCCCCCTAGCAATAAAAGCCAACATTCCATTGGCCTTCTTGATCACTTGCTGCACCTGCATACTAACTTTTTGAGTTTCGTGCACCAGGACCCCCAGATCCCTTTGTACTACAGTACTTTCCAGTTTCTTGCCATTAAGATAATAACTTGCTCTATGATTTTTCCTGCCAAAGTGCATAACCTCACACTTTCCAGTATTGTATTCCATCTGCCAAATCTCTGCCCACTTACTTAGCCTGTCTATGTCCCTTTGCAGGTTTTTTATGTCCTCCTCACTCACTACTTTCCGTCCCATCTTTGTATCATCTGCAAACTTTGATATGTTACACTCGGTCCCCTCCTCCAAATCATTAATATAGATTGTAAAGAGTTGGGGACCCAGCACTGACCCCTGCGGAACACCACTAGTTACTGGTTGCCAATCTGAGAACGAACAATTTATCCCAACTCTCTGCTTTCTGTTAGAGAGCCAATCCTCCACCCACGCCAGAATGTTACCCCCAATCCTGTGATTTTTTATCTTGAGCAATAATCTTTTGTGTGGCACCTTGTCAAATGCCTTTTGGAAGTCTAAATACACTATGTCCACTGGTTCCCCTTTATCCACCCTGTATGTTACTTCCTCAAAAAACTCCAGCAAATTTGTCAAACATGACTTCCCCTTCATGAAACCATGCTGAGTTTGTCCTATTAAATTATGTTTATCCAAATGTCCCGTTACTGTCTCCTTAATAATGGACTCTAACATTTTACCAACCACAGATGTTAGGCTAACAGGTCTATAGTTTCCAGCCTTCTGCCTACTACCCTTTTTGAATAAGGGTGTTACATTAGCAGTTTTCCAATCTGCTGGGACCTTTGCTGAGTCCAGTGAGTTTTGGAAAATTATTACCAATGCATCCACAATCCCTACTGCTACTTCCCTCAAGACCCTAGGATGCAAGCCATCAGGTCCAGGGGATTTATCCGCCTTGAGACCCATTATTTTACCAAGTACCACTTCCTTAGTGATTTTAATCGTACTCGGTAAGATAATGGGGCTAAAGGCGGATAAATCCCCTGGACCTGATGGCTTACATCCTAGGGTCTTGAGAGAAGTAGCGGTAGGGATTGTGGATGCATTAGTGGTAATTTTCCAAAACTCACTGGATTCAGGAACACTCGTCACAGTGACGGTTTGACCTATCTCCTCTCAGATCCTTCTAGTGTTCTGGCTGGAAGGCCTCCTGCCCCCTATGGGTAGAGGACCTCATGGCGTCTGTGAACTCCTAGGACCAAGATCTCTAGTGCCGCATCAGAAAATCTTATAGTTCTTTCCCTTGGCTGTTGGACCATAGCTTTGTGCAAAAAAGCACCTCCCCTGTCAGTAGTACAGAGAGCCTCAGTCAAATTTTATTGGCCAGTAAACTGTACCTGATGTTGGCCCCCCCTGTTGAATGCTAAGCCAACCAGCAGTGCTAATAGCACTAAGATCAGTGCTGAAGTCATGTAAATGAGCAGGCAGCATGCATTTTGAGTGCTACCTGCACCACTTTGAAAGGGCATAGGCAAAAACTGCTGGGCGATGCCCCCGCCCATTTTCCAGCCTAATCCATTTTCTAGTCCTCTGTGTCACCAAGGGGGTGGCCACAGAACCCTGCCACCTCTTGCAACCAGACCTCCAGCCTCAGACCAGGGCAACTACGGCTCTCCCAGTGGCAGTCAAGTTCACTGTGGCCCTCGATTTCTTCGCCAGCAGATCCTTCCAGTCTGCAACAGGAGACAGAGCTAACATCTCACAGTTTGCCATCCATTGCTTCGCTCAGGAGGTCACTGAGGCTCTGTACAGCAGGAGAATGGATTACATTGGCTTCCCAATCACCAAAGAGAAGCAGGATGAGCGTGCATGTGGCTTTGCCAGGATAGCTGGCTTCCTCATGGTGCAAGGTGCCATTGACTGCACCCACGTGGCTTTGCGGGCACTGCATAACAATCCTCAGATCTTCCATAACCGCAAAGGCTACCACTCACTTAATGTGCAGTTGATGTGCGGCCACAGACAGTGAATCCTTAATGTCAATGCCTGCTATCCTGGCAGCAGCCACGACGCCTTCGTCCTGCATCAGACCGGTGTGCTGTAAGATTCGAAATTTTCAGCAATAATCACGCAAAAAAACAGGATAAAATAAGACAGTTTATTGACCAAAGTAAGCTTGCACAGAAAAACCTTTGATAAAAGGGCATACAAAATGGCCGCCGGGCCTCGTGATCAGTTTTCTGGACCGTTTGATTTCTGTTACCGCAAGCCAGACAGGCTTGTGGATTGAAGACAGTAAGCCCGCGAAAGCCAGTATCGGGGAACCGAAACTCAGGGAAACAGCATACATATTCAATGGATTCTAAGTACAGGATGGGGCCCATCAAGATATGGGCGGACAATGCAAAAACACTTATACCCATTTAATGTACAAAGGAGAAACCGTTTAACAGCCATCAAGGAAAATCTCCAGACCGATCAATATGCGAACCGAGTCGCAGTGACAATGTAAAAGACATTAAAAGACATTATCGGCCAGGAAGGCCAGTTAAGTTATCACCGGCTCCCGTTACAAGACAAAGCGCCCCTGCAGAGATTTCTGCCCGCCAAAATTAATACAAAGACAGGACTATGATTTGGCGGGAGATAAGACTGTCCCAAAAGGGTATAACTATGGATTGAAAGTCCATCAAAAGGTACGGAGTTATCGAACGGAACGAACGGAAGAACGAAGGACGGACGGTGACGGTTACACAGATCCAGGATCAAGCGCGCCTCTTCTACCTCGGTAGCTTCGGAATCGATGAAGACGCTTCGTCTTTTTAAAGACGCTTCGGACGGACAATTTCGGTAATAAGACAACGTGGTCGGTGTTCAGCCAGACAAGGCTCGGTGACGACGGGAAGACGACGAGGGTGGCCCGGGTACTGTTGTCGGGAGATCATCGACGACCCAGGCCGAAGGAGAAGACACCCTCAGGAAAACCGACGATCCAGGCCGGAGAGAAAGGACATTCCGGGCCTGACACTTCCGTGTCTCAACATCCCATCGGGTTGTTGGTCTGCTCCATGAACCAAAATCGACGACAGACCTAGTGGATCTTCAACCTTGACGAGCGCTCATCGAGGCTGTGTCTACCCCGCCGCCCCGAGAGAGAGAGAATATCGACTGTGCCAGAAGTTTCCAAATCCACGTGACGACGGAAAGCTGTGCCAAAAGGCTGCGAACCCCTTTTTCGCGATTTTGAGAGTGGTGAGCATGATCCCAAGTTCCTCAGGTCGAAACTTAGTTTAGGTATAGGGGAGGGAGTTAAGGGTAATCGTAATGTGTTTTCCCTTTTACGATGTGCCGTGTGTTCCCCATTTCCATAGAGTCAAGTTCATAAATTTGTGCATGATCGTAGTTACTTTAATCTGTGCCTATGACATGTATTTTGTAATGCTTCAAACTGTTTAAAAATAAAAGCATCCATTTCGTGCTATTCAACCTGGTCTATTGAGTCCTTTCTCTGCACTACAGTTCTCTGCATCTAAGTCCAAGGTCTAGAACCATAGGGGGAGTGGGTCGAACCACTCAAGGGTAATTATTGCACAAAGCCTGGCAGGAGACCAGAACGAGCAAGAGAAACCCCCTACAGTGCCAGCACTCTTCCAGCCATCATGTCAGGCTCGAGGTTGGCTGCTCAGAGACAAGGGCTATCCACTCTCCACCTGGTTCATGATTCCGCTCCACAATCCCAACACTCGTGCCCAGCACTCATATAATGAGAGCCATGCTGCCACCAGGAACATCATCAGTCAGACCATCGGCTTATGGAAGCAATGGTTCCGCTGCCTTGACCACTCGGGAGGAGCCCTCCACTACTAGCCAGAGCAGGTGTCCCATTTTGTGGTGGTCTGCTGCATGCTCCACAACTTGGCCACCCGAGTGAGGTCGTTAAATTTCTTCCTGCACTGTGTGTGGATCTTGGGGACCATAGTGCTGCCAGGGATGTGCTGCGTTACCTCCCTCCACATGGTGTGGACGACTTGTGGTGAGGGCCTCACACTACTTTCTGGGTAGAGCACCGCCTTCTGTCTCTCCACAGCAAAAATCGATGCCTCGAATGGTTCATTGGAGAATCTGGTGGCTCTCTCCCTGGGGTGTGGATCTGCCATGATCACACCTGCGTCAGTCTTCCGGCTCCTTCTCCTTGTTCTGCTTCTGCTTGCTGAGGCAGCTGCACAGCCAGCAATGCTGAAAATGAGGTGCTGCAGCATCAATGAACCTTCCCTTTAAGTAGTGAAAAAAGCCTGTGGCAATGATGAGTTGCGATTAGACTGAACTGGATTTTGGTCCACCTTTTAAGTCTAACGCCAATCATTTTATTGAGCAGTGAGCACAAATTTTTCATGCAGTCTAAAGCATTTGTGCCTGGTGCTACTTCTCAAACTTTTCTATTGCCACCACCCATTCCTTGGCTATAACGAACTTCTCGCCCTCTGAATACCACGATTTACCATTCTCTCACCTTCTAAAAAATATTCTGCTTTTCCAATCTTCCTACCAAAGTGGAGAATTTCACATTTCCCCAGCTACAACTTTCTTTTGTGCTCATGTATATGTCTTGAGCTGCAATTTTACCGTACATGCCTTATATTTGGGTTTCTGTCATTCCAGACTTTTAGCCAGGAGTTGTTGAGGCTGACGTCACTTTTTTATTGACATATTGCCATGTTTGGCTCCTCAATTACATTTTTTGGGAATTGTTTTCACCTAAAAAAATCTACTCAAGTTTCTTCAGAGGTTAGCAGAATTTGCAGGCCTTTGAACCATTTTACACATAAAATTGCACCGTCCACAGTTGAATTTACGACCTTTTAATATTTGTACGAATAACTCCAGTGCGCATCCCACGTACACGTGGGCAGCATTCATACAACAAAATATAATCGAGCAGACCATTGGCGTGCTGAAGTAATGCTTCTGTTGTCTCAACCTCTCTAGAGGAGCCCTGTAGTACTCAGCAGAGCAGGTGTCGAGATTCGTGGTGGTCTGTTGCATGCTGCACAACCTCGCCATCATTAGGGCACAGCCCTTGCCACCAGCCATACGACGACCAACTGAGGAGCAGGAGGAGAAAGAGAAGGAAGAGGAGGAGGAGGAGGAGGTGGAGGAGGAGGAGGCAAACCAGACAGCCCCTTTCTGGCTGGGTTTTCCGTGACCGACTCATTCGGCTGCGATACCAGTAAATGCAACCCCAATTCCACTTTCACCAAAAGCCACACACCTTACCTTTCCTTTCTTACTGACCATCACAGCGTCCACTTGATCACAATATAAAAATAAAAGCCAAAGCAAAATAAATAGTCCAAACTATATTTATAAATTAAATCATGCCATAATGCATATAAACGTAAACTAATCAATTAAATGTAACTCTGTTTCTCTCTCCACAGATGCTGCCTGACCTGCTGAGTATTTCCTGCATTTTCTGTTTTTTATTTCAGATTTCCAACATTCGCAGTATTTTGCTTTTGCAAACTAATCACCCTTGTACACTCCCTTAGTTCCCGTCTTCCATTTTGCCTTTGCCTGCCCTAATGCTCCTATGCAGTGCTACCCCAGTGGCTGCAGCATGGCTGGTGGATGGCTGCTGACTTTCAATGGAGTAAACTGCAGATGACCTTTGAGGAAGACCTCAAGAAGCTCTAGGCCTAGAAGGCCTGGCTTTGGGCTGCACCATCTTGGCATGGGCAGAAGCGGTCTGGACTGGCTGGCTGACAGGCAACAGCAAGGGCACTGGCAGAGTGGCAGGGGTGGGAGGAGGAATATTGTCATCCTGAGAGAGGACAGCAGGTTTATGCTCCATGGAGCCACTACCACTCCCCCGGGTCGGCTCCTCAGCAATCCTAGTAATCTGTTGGAGGACTGACATTTGGACTGCTGTGACACCCTGCAAGCCTCTTTCAACACCAGTAACCGCAGCCACGATGGAAGCAGTCTGAGCTTGCGTGGCATCAAGCTGAGCTTGCATAACAGAGGTCTAAGCCTCCACTGCAGCATACAAGACATTGCATGCTGCAATGGAAGCTGAGACATCGGCCAGCAGACGCTGCATCCTGGTTGGGTCCACAAGTGATCTAATGGAGCTGGTCACCACTTCCATGCTGGAAAGGATGGGCTCCAAGCTCTGCGCAAAGTCCTGTGCCAAGTTGGTACCAGACGTCTCCATGTTTCATGACATTGCACGCAGGCTTTCTGGCAGGCCTGTCAATGCACCAAGCATTTCATTGTGCACACCATCAGCCTTCTTCCTTAGCCTGCCCCATCAAAGTGCTCACTTGGGTCCTCTGCAGTAGAACTTGTGTGTGACCTTGCTCTCCAGGGAACTGGCACCTGTGCTACTCTTGCTCCCTGCCCTGGCTGCAGGCCTTCGTGCCCAGAGTCTCACCACATGCATATCCCGTGTCTCAGCTAGCATCTAAATTATGCGGAGTCCTGTGCCAAGTTGGTGCCAGACTCCTTCTTGTTCCGTGACATTGCACGCAGGCTTTCTGGCAGGCTTGCCAATGCACCAAGAATTTCATTGTGCATACTCTTATTCTTTAGCCTGCCCCAGTATCTGAGCTGGTGGCTGCGAGTGTGAAACCGAGTGATGGTGCTGTGTCTTCATCATTACTGCCTTCTTCCTCTTCCACCTGTTGCTCTTCCACCACTGCCTAGCCAGGTTGCAGTTCTTGGGTATCTGAAAGGTGAAAGGCACAAGGGCAGGGTTACAATGGGGGGAAGGCAAAAAGTAAGAGATGCATGCTTACACCATCTGCAGCGTTTAAATAAAACAATATTGTGGGATGTAAGAAGGATGATTAGCCTTGACGATACCATTATCCTCAATGGGTTCAGCCCCACCGCTGGCCACAGCCTCAGAGATGGCCGCTCCAATGATGGCAAGCACCACCTCCTCCATTGGGGTAATGCAGGTGTGCCTCTCTGCCATTGGTTAGCTCCTGCTGCCTCCGGTTATGCTCCAACTTGTGCTGCAAAAGAGAGGGAAGTGTTTCAGTATGTGTGGTACAATATGTTTGGGTGATGTGGCTGTCATGATTGAATAGCTAGCAGTTTGTGCAGGCTGTGAGCTGTGGGTGTGAGGCTTGCAGCAGTGCTAAGTATGTGAAGGTGAGGTGAAGCTCTGAATGTGAGGTATGAGTCCTGTTTCATAGGGATTGTTGGTAGTTAAGTGATAGGAGTGTGGTGCATTGAGCAGTGTGTGAGGCTAGTGGTGCATTTGGTGGGATATGCCATTTGAAGATGAATTCACTGACCTTGACCACTCATGTGAGGTCATTGAACCTTTTGCGGTACTGTATCCAGGTCTTCAGGGCTTGACTTCTGGCATTGGCCGACACGGCTACTTGCTCCCACTGCCATCGCAGAATTTTTCTTTAGTGCCTCCCGACCCTATGGATAGAGAGCCTATCTCCTCCTGTCCACCTCCTCCACCAAGGCCTCCAGTGCAGCATTGGAGAACCTTGGAGCATGCTCGCTCCCCCGTTGCACCATTGGTCGCTGTTCTTGCTGTTCAGACTCTCTTCCCCAACCAGTTCCAGCACCTGCTCCAGCCAGAATGCACTTCCTCATTAAGAGGTGCAGGCAGGCTTTAAGTAGTTTTTTTTTATTCGTTCAATTAACAGGGCATTGCTGGCAAGGCCAGCATTTATTGCTCATCCCTAACTGCCCTTGAGAAGGTGGTGGTGAGCCGCCTTCGTGAACCGCTGCAGTCTGTGCGGTGAAGGTACACCCACAGTGCTGTTAGGGAGGAAGTTCCAGGATTTTGACCCAGCGACGAGGAAGGAACAGCGACATACTTCCAAGTCAGGATGGTGTGTGACTTGGAGGGTAACTTGGAGGTGTTCCCATGCGTGGGTTTGGGAGGTGCTGCCGAAGGAGCCTTGGCAAGTTGCTGCAGTGCATCTTGTAGATGGTACACACTGCAGCCACGGTACGCCGGTGGTGGGGGGAGTGAATGTTTAAGTTGGTGGATGTGGTGACAATCAAGTGGGCTGCTTTGTCCTGGATAGTGTGTACCTTCTTGAGTGTTGCTGGAGCAGCATTCATCCAGGCATGTAGAGCGTATTCCATCACACTCCACACTTGTGCCTTGTAGATGGTGGAAAGGCTTTGGGGAGTCAGGAGGTGAGACACTCTCTGCAGAATTCCCAGCCTCTGACCTGCTCTTGTTGCACAGTATTTATGTGGCTGGTCCAGTTCAGTTTCTGGTCAATGGTGACCCCCAGGAGGTTGATAGTGGGGGATTCGGCGATGGTAATGTCGTTGAATGTCAAGGGGAGGTGGTTAGACTCTCACTTGTTGGAGATCGTCATTGCCTGGCACTTCTGTGGCACGAATGTTACCTGCCACTTATCAGCCCAAGCCTGAACATCGTCAAGGTCTTGTTGCATGTGGGCATGGACTGCTTCATTATCTAAGGAATTGCGAATGGCACTGAACACTGTGCAGTCATCAGTGAACAATCCCATTTTTGAACTTATGATGGAGGGAAGGTCATTGATGAAGCAACTGAAGATGGTTGGGCCTTTGACACTGCCCTGAGGAACTCCTGCAGCACTGTCCTGGGGCTGTGATGTTTGACCACCAACCACCACAACCATATTCCTTTTTGCTAGGTATGACTCCAGCTATACTGGAACTGCTTGGCTGGAGGTGTGGCTAGTTCTGGAGCACAAGTCTTCAGCAGGACAGCCGGGATGTTGTCGGGGTCCATAGCCTTTGTTGTATCCAGTGCGCTCAACTGTTTCTTGATATCAAGTGATGTGAATCGATTGGCTGAAGACTGGCTTCTGTGATGGTGGGGACCTCAGGAGGAGGCCAATATGGATCATCCACTCAGCACTTCTGGCTGAAGGTGGTTGCAAATGCTTCAGCCTTGTCTTTTGCACTCATGTGCTGGGCTCCACCATCATTGAGGATGGGGATATTCATGGAGCCTCCTCCTCCTGTTAGTTGTTTAATGGTCCACCACCATTCACGACTGGATGTGGCATAACTGCAGAGCTTTGATCTGATCTGTTGATTGTGGGATTGCTTAGCCCTGTCTATAGCATGTTGCTTTTGCTTTTTAGCATGCATGTAGTCCTGTGTTGCAGCTTCCCCAGGTTGACACCTTATTTTTATGTATGCCTGGCACTGCTCCTGGCATGCTCTTCTACACTCCTTATTGAATCAGGGTTGGTCCCCTGGCTTGATGGTAATGGTAGAGTGAGGGATATGCCGGGCCATGAGGTTACATATTGTGGTGGAATACAATTCTGCTGCTGCTGATAGTCCACAGCGCCTCATGGGCTCCCAGTTTTGAACTGCTAGATCTGTTCTGAATCTATCCCATTTAGCATGGTGATAGTGCCACACAACACGATGGAGGGTGTCCTCAGTGTGAAGATGGGACTTTGTCTCCACAATGGCTGTGCGGTGGTCACTTGCAACCAATG
The DNA here is from genome assembly GCF_052327205.1 of Somniosus microcephalus. Lineage (NCBI taxonomy): Eukaryota > Metazoa > Chordata > Chondrichthyes > Squaliformes > Somniosidae > Somniosus > Somniosus microcephalus. The sequence continues at coordinate 185,685,642 of NC_140993.1, read as the reverse complement.
ATGTCATGGACAGATGCATCTGCGACAGGTAGATTGGTGAGGACGAGGTCAAGTAGGTTTTTCCCTCGTGTTGGTTCTCTCACTACCTCTCGCAGGCCCAGACTGGCAGCTATATCCTTCAGGACTCAGCCAGTTCAGACAGTAGTGGTGCTACCTTTAGCAAGTTGTGCGAGGCTGGCTTTAAGTGGTGCTAGCGTCACACAAACTTGGGTCCCCTGCTGAGGTGTTAAGCCACTTAGCAGTGCATTTAGAGTTGCGTCAACACTGTATTCATTTAAATTAGCAGACAGCATGAAGTTTGCGTGCTACCTGCATCAGAAGCAACAGGCATGGGTTAATCGCGCATCGCAATCCTCATGTCTGTTTTTTGGGGCTATCGAATTTAGCCCCCATTGTATCAGGTTAGCCCTGGTTTTAACTGAGGACATAGGTGAGGTTTCCATTGGCTGGGGGGGTGGTGTGTGTGGTGTGGTGGGAAGCGGCCATGATAGCTCCGACGTGAGGCCCGGGCAATTTTAAATCCAGCAGTTAAAATGGCGGTAGGCGCGAACATGTCGGGAATGCAGTGGGAAGCGCCAAACCACCATTTTACCCACCCAGCCGCCCCATTCCCACTGGGCGGGCAGGTTTATAATCGGCCATAGGAATTGTGTTTCAAAGTCTAGCAACCCCTTGATTTTGTAAGCGGATCTTTAGCTATGATGAAAACTGACTTTATTTCCTAATCAAAGAGGAATGCCAGGCTATAGGGAGGAATAGTCCATTAACCAGAATATAGTAAATGTCTACTGTTTCTCCCTTACTTTATGCTCTCTTTGCTGCCGGAGGTGAACAGTTATATCCAGAAACTCATCCAGAGATGATTTGCAGGAGGCTACCTCAATCAATAATCTATTGAAGAGCCTTATATTAAGGATAGTGTTTTAACAATGGTGCATTTCTGGGAGATTTTAAATACTGTCCTGTTAAAAATGCTCTAAAGTCATTTTGGAATATTAAATCAGGCATCATTGCCTTTAACAGCGTGAAAGTTAATTAGAGAAACAATCCATCACATAGTAAATAAAAGACACTTCATAACACCAAAGCCTTGTACAGTAATATTGAAAACACTGGTAATCAAGATACTCAAAAACTGGGCAAAAATCCAGGCCTTGTCAGTTCTTGACAGGAAATCCATAATTAAAATTACTTATTCTGAATGTATGAAACTCGTAGCACAAATGAACAGATTCATAAATCTGTTACTAAATGAGTTGGAACCTCTTTCAATGAATGCTAGTTTCTTCAACCACTGCTCATCTAAGCTGTAGACCATACTGATAATTGCAATTCAGATAGTTTCTGTCACTTGTTGAGTAATTATATCCAAAGGCAAGATAAACAAATGTTATCCTACTGAAGTAAGACTTGTAGATTCAGAACAAATAGATGATATTTGTCATATCTCATTGCTGGCAGTAAGATCTCCACAAGTGTGCTTACCAGAAAACTCACAAGAAATTAAAATGAGAAATGATCAATGATTATAAAGAAAGATATTTGTCCAGTCTGAATGTTCATCATTACACATTCTCTTTAAAGCACATTTCAAAAATAATTTAAAAATAATTTTATGATTTTGTGCTTTCTTGAAATTAAATTCTGATACCTTCCAGAAGCCTGTAGAAATCAGTAGCTATTAATGCGTGTGTAGGACACTACTTCAGTTCATTTAACTTGAGTAAAAATTCAAGGAGCATCATTTTGACTTAAGGCGATAGTGTAAAATGAGCGATATAGGATCAGTCACCCGTTATACATCTCACCCGATTTTAATTACTGTTAACTTCAATGGAATTGAAAATCGGTAGAGATGTACACCAGGTGGCTGATTCAATATTGCCCATTTTACAGTATTGCCCAAAGTTTTCTGGTAGACAAACATTTAAGCAACAATGCAGCTCCAAACCTCACTAGTTTCAACAGATTCAGACCAATTCCTCAATCATTCTCCCAATGACCCCTGCCTCAGGAAATGCACACCTATACAACATTCCAGGAAAGGACCACATCCATTGTCCAAGTTTTGCATGTTTGCTGTAAGATGAGAGGCACAACTTATTTACAGCAGGTCCAGGTGAGAAACACGCAGTTTGATTTGAGTAAAGATGGAGAAAGAATTACAAGATCCTAGTCTAGGAATCTCAAACTGCTAGAAATCAGTAGAGAATGTGAAAGTGCAAAAATGTGTTGTTCAGCCATTAGAGGGAGTTTAGTATCTTTGTGCAGTTGTGTAGGATAGAGAGTACCTGTAGGATTTAGTAAACATTGTTAAGATTTTGTAACCATTATTAAATAACTATAATATGTGAAATTGTATGTTAAAAACCTAAAAAGCCTGTATAAAATGGTGAATGGTTGAGAAGTAAAGCAGGATGGGAAATTATGCCAACCTGATTAAAGCTCTGTAAGAAAATGCTGTAGCAATTAAATGTTGTGTTAAGTAAACCCAGAGATAGTAGGAGGCATGGAAATCGGTAATGTTATGGAAAAGAGATAAGAGCTAGAGGAGAGAGATATGAGTTAGAGACAGCCTTCACATAAGAAGCTGCAGAATAGACAAACTGTTTAGAAAACACTTCAAGAATGTTCTGTAAAGTGAAACTCTTAGATAAGAGTAGCTTTTTATGCACAGAAAGAGGCCGAGTGGGATTCACAAGTTCATAAGATGACTGGCAAGGAGAGGAGGGACATTTACAAGGTGTCAGAGGGCTAGTTACTGCCATGTAGACAAAACAAAGGAAAAAAAGTTATAAATGAACAGCTATTGAACACTGAAGGCAGCGCAAAGCCAGAGGAAGAGATGCTTCAGTCAGCAGAACACAGCAAGAGATAAAGGCCTAGAAATTCAGTATAGCCACGTTTGGGGCGCTACAGCCGGGCGGCCGCTAAAGTTTGCGCCCGGCGCAACTTCGCGCCACCTTCGCCGATATTCAGTGGCATCGCCCCAAGAGGTTGCTGCTGCGCTAAAACAGGCGATGCACGACTATCATTAGGCGCTAAGCCGGCGGCCCGGGGCGAAACCCCCGAGGGCGGGCGCAGCGCAGGTGCGGCGAGTTGCTGATTGACGGCAGACACTCTGGCGCCGGTGAGCTCTTAAAGGGGGAGGGTGGATTTGTTTTTTTGAAAGGCCGAGACTGGTGTATTTGTGTTTTTTGTAAGGCCGAGACTGCTCGATTTGTGTTTTTGCGGGGGGCTTCTCTCTATTAGTTTGTTATGTGGGAAGGGCACAGAGGTATCAAAGTAATAAATGTTCTTAAATCGCACTGTCCATGCTTTCTTTTGGAAGCCCTGGTTACCCTGCTCAGCTGAGGGCTTGTGGAGCGGCTACATTCATCTTGTGCCATTGGCACAAGCCATTCCCTGAGAGGGACGGGCGGCCCTTGCACTTTCTGCCTCCCTCCTGTGCTTGTCCTCCTCCTCCTCCTCCTGCTCCTCCTCCTCTGGTGGTACTCCAATGTCTGGTGGCAGTGGCTGAGTCCTGCGGATAGCCAGGTTGTGCAGCATGCAGCACACGATCACGAAATGGGAGACTCGCTCAGGCGAGTACTGTAGGGCTCATCCGGAACGATCCAGGCAGCGGAACCGTTGCTTCAGGACGCCGATTGTTTGCTCAATGAGGTTCCTGGTTGCTTGGTGGCTGTCATTGTATCCCTCTTCAGCAGGGGTGCTGGGCGCACGGAGCGGGGTCATCAGCCAGGTGCACAAAGGATAGCCTTTGTCCCCGAGAAGCCATCCTCATGGGTGACACTGGGCCTGGAACATGTCTGCCACAGAAGTCTGGCGCAGGATGAAGGCATCGTGGCTGCGGCCTGGAAAGCGGGCATTGACAGCTAGGATGATCTGACTGTGGTCACACACCAACTGCACGTTGAGCGAATGGTAGCCCTTCCGGTTGCGGTAATCCTCGGCATGCTCTAGAGGTGCCCGCAAAGCCACATGCGTGCAGTCAATGGCGCCCTGCACCATGGGGAAGCCCGCTAATGCTGCAAAGCCCATTGCACGCTGTTGCTGCTTGACAAGGGCCATGGAGAAGGAGATGAACTGACGTCTCCTTCTGAAAAGGGCATTGGTCACCTGGCGGATGCAGCAATGTATGGCAAACTGGGAGATGTTGTAAATGTCCCCAGCAGCGGATTGGAAGGAGCCGGTGGCATAGAAGTTGAGAGACACCGTCACCTTCACTGCCACCGACAGAGACGTCCTGCTCCTCAGCTGTGGCTGCAGATCTCCGCGAAGCAGGTGGCAGATCTCAGTGACCACCGCCCTTCGGAATCGCAGCCTCCGAACACACTGCTCGTCAGACATGTTCAGATATGAGAACTGCTGGCGGTATACCCTGAGTTGGTAAGGCCTCCTTAGCCGACGCCTGTTGCCCCTTCTCCCTCTGGCCATGACTGCCACTCTCTCACGGCGTCTCTGAGCCCTTTGAATGCAATGGAGAAGGCCAACGTTTGCACCCATTGCATCCCCCATTATATGTTTCCAACCAATGCTACGGCTCTGAAGTTAAAGACAAGTGCAAAGCTGTGGCCTGAAGCCACAAGTACCTGTGCGAGTGTTGAGCCAAACCAGAAAGCTCTCTACCTTTGTCTTTCTGCAAAGATCCATCTCTCACAAAGAAGGAGGGCTGCCATTTCTACTGCAGGAGGAGTGCCCTTTAATTAGCGCCCCCCGCGCCCCGCAGCGACTGGGAACCGTTCCCCTCTACCAGTCGCTAGGGGCGCCAGGCGCGCAATAGGCCGGCGCCACTGAATTTCCGGTTTGGGGCGCACACAAAGGGCGTTGCACGATGAAATGACGTCAGGATCTGCGCGCGCAGCTGAGCGCGCGCAAAGGCTTTGCGCCACCGCTAAATCTTTACTGAAGTTGAGGAGAGGCGCAGATCGCGCAGCGCCCGGCCGCTAGCCGCATGGCGCCCCACATCTCCTCCTCCTAAGGCACTAGCGGCTGGCGCAAACAACTGAATTTCTAAGCCAAAGAGAACGCGTCACAGTCACTCGGAAGGAATGCCGGGGTTCAATGAACAGATTGTGACTATCTTCTTGTTAAGTATTACTTCTTTGTACTGGATGTTTAATACTTAATAAACCTGTTTTACTGATAGAAACATAGAAGATAGGAGCAGGAGTAGGCCATTCGCCCCCTCGAGCCTGCTCCGCCATTTAATGAGATCATGGCTGATCTTCCAAATTCAGTACCCGGTCCCTGCTTTCTCCCCATACCCCTTGATCCCTTTAGCTTTAAGAAATATATCTAACTCCTTCTTGAATATATTTAATGAATTGGCCTCTACTGCCTTCTGTGGTAGAGAATTCCACAGGTTCACCACTCTCTGGGTGAAGAAATTCCTCCTCATTTCTGTCCTAAATGGCCTACCCCTTATCCTTAGACTGTGACCCCTGGTTCTGGACTCTCCAGCCATTGGGAACATCCTTCCTGCATCTAGTCTGTCTAGTCCTGTTAGAATTTTATAAGTTTCAATGAGATCCCCTCTTATTCTTCTAAACTCTAATGAATATAAGCCTAATCGACCCAATCTCTCCTCATATGTCATTCCTGACATCCCAGGTATCAGCCTGGTGAATCTTCGCTGCACTCCCTCCGTGGCAAGAACATCCTTCCTCAGATAAGGTGACCAAAACTGCACACAATATTCAAGGTGTGTGTTGTGTATGTACCTTTAAGAGAATAACTGGTCTCAGACTGCAGTACCGGCAGTGACCACCCCTGTATAAAAGGCGCTAGAGAGCCACTGTTTGTTAGTTTTTCACGATTGACTTCCACCAGTAAAGACTTGTTTGTTTTCACTCCTGCTGGTCCGTGTCTCAATCATTCACGGACTTAACACTGGCGACGAGTAAGAAACGAATTTACCTGCAACTCGGCAGCACCTCAGACGACATTGTTGAAGGTTGGAGTCAGAAGAAAGAAAAAAAAAGAGTCCAAAGAAACTCGAGAAATGGGCGTCGACGGCCAATCATCGGTTTGAAAACTTGCAGGAGAGACTTTCCAGAGCCAGGCTGGGTTCCTCGGTCTGTGGTTTCCCAGCTAATCGGGCTAGTGGCAGGTAGTGCTCTGATCCTTCCTGGGCTGCGATGGGCTGAAGCTCGATCGGGTGGCTTTTCAACGGGGCCGGGCAGTGAGTCGGGAAGCAAAGAGAGAGAGGGTGGAGCACACAGGGCGCGGCTGGTGCTTCAAAGCCGGGCAGCGTTCGGACCTAAGAAGAGGGAGGGAAGTGTCCCAGAGGGTCCGCTCCATGATGGGAAAATAATAAAAGAAAAAGAATCAATATTTAACGCGCAAGAAACCATGGAAAGCAGCGTTAACAACAGCGGGGAAGAAGGCAAAGCGCGGGAGGCGCCATTTTGTTAAATCGGGGAAGAAGGCAAAGCGCGGGAGGCGCCATTTTAGATTTGCAAGATGCCGAAGACTGGCTGTATCACTGCTTTTGATAATACATTAGAGGACTGGACCACGTATATGGAAAGAGTCGAGGTATATTTCGAGGCAAACAAAATAGCGGAGGGGAAAAAGGCATCGATATTGCTAAACTTGATGGGCGATAGAACGTACGGCCTATTGCGGGACCTGATTACTCCAGCCAAACCGAAGACGAAGAGTTTTAACGAAATTGTTGCTGTCCTACAGGAACACTTAAACCCTGCACCGCTGTTGATAGCAGAAAGATTTAAATTCCACAGGAGAACTCAGCACAAAGATGAGAGCAATGCTGAGTATCTTACGGAACTACGCAAGCTATCAAAGCACTGCCAGTTCGGAGCAGGACTGGCAGATACCCTACGGGACAAATTTGTCTGTGGACTCCTGAGTGAAGGAACACAGAAGAAGTTACACTCAGAAAAAGAGCTGACGCTAGATAAGGCTTTCAGCGTGGCAGTATCATATGAAGCAGCAACCAGGGGAGCTGCAGAAATTCAACAAAAACCACAGGAATACGGCACCCACGAAATGACACGGGGATTTGCAAAATGTTATTGCTGCGGCAGAACTAACCATGACCAGAAGGACCGCTGGTCCAAAGACAAAATATGCAGACAATGTGGGAAGATTGGACACATTGCACGAGTTTGCAGGTCTGGGAAGAAGACCAGCGACAACAAAAAGGCTACTAAGGAACTGTACAAGAAAGTACAAAAGATGACGGACAGTAGTTCCGAAGACCAGATGACCGATAGTTAATCCGGAAACAGGAGACTAAGCTGTCTCAAACTTCACAATGTAATCGCAAAAGAGGATCACCGAACCATTTGGGTCACCCTCACGATAGCAGGGTCCCAAGTTAAAATGGAATTGGATACAGGATCAGCGCTAACCGTCATGAATCGACGAGACTACGAGCGGCTATTTTCACACATACACTTGAGAGAGACATCCATTGCCTTGATGACGTATACGGGGCAAAAAGTATACCCCAGAGGAAAAATAAGGGTGCCTGTCGAATACAATGGCAAGAAAATACAGAAATTGTATCTCTACATACTGCCAAATGGTGGACCACCGTTATTGGGATGGGAATGGATCAGGAAGATAAACTTAGATTGGCATTCCATTCACACAATGACGGTGGACGATAAAAAAGATGAAGACGTCACTCCTGGATGATTGTCAACAATCTTAGCTAACGCCAAAGAGGTATTTCAACAAGAACTGGGCACGTTTAAAGGCGTAACCACCTCGATAAAAATAGAAGAGAATGCAGTGCCCAAGTTTTTCAAAGCAAGACCGGTACCATATGCAATTCGCCCAGCCGTCGAGGCAGAGCTGGAGAATCTGGAGAAGGCGGGCGTGTTGTCTAAGGTCGACAGGAGCGAGTGGGCGACACCCATCGTTCCTGTCATGAAGAAAACGTTAAGCAATAAGTCCGGAGAGCCAAGGAAGATTCGCATCTGTGGGGATTTCAAGGTGACGGTGAACCCTGTCCCTCACACAGTACAATATCCTCTTCCAAGAATAGAAGACATCTTCGCCTCACTGTCTGGAGGGAAGCGTTTTACAAAAATTGACCTAGCACAAGCATATTTGCAGATGGAGGTTGAAGAGTCCTCTAGGAAGTATCTCACGATAAACTCTCACAAAGGTCTTTACCAGTATCATCGATTGGTAGTCGGAGTAGCATCGGCTCCGGCGATATGGCAAAGAGTGATGGAACAAGTCCTGCAAGGGATTCCGGGGACTCAGTGTTACTTGGACGACATCCTTGTAACAGATGAAGATGACAGTGAACACCTTAACAACCTAGAACAGGTGCTCACTAGACTACGGGAACATGGGCTGCGAGCCAACCGCCCCAAGTGCGAATATTTTAAGAAACAGGTATCGTATTGTGGCCACGTGATTGATGAAGAGGGGTTACATAAGTCCCCTGACAAAATTGAAGCGGTAGTTAAGGCCCCAACGCCTGAAAATGTGTCGCAACTGAGGTCATTCCTCGGGTTGGTGAATTACTATCATAAGTTTTTGCCAAATTTGTCCACAATTCTGCACCCACTGAACGCCCTGCTACGAACGGGGGTAGCATGGAAATGGAACGATGATTGTAAGCGTGCTTTTCAGAAGAGTAAGGACTTAATCACTTCAAGGGAAGTATTGGCTCACTACAACCCAGCACTGCCAATCAGGCTGGCGTGTGATGCGTCTCCCTATGGCATTGGGGCGGTACTGTCACATAAATTCCTTGATGGTTTAGAGAGGCCGATAGCTTTTGCGTCACGCTCGTTAACTTCTGCCGAGCGTACCTACACCCAGATTGACAGAGAGGCCCTCAGCCTAGTGTGGGGGGTGAAGAAGTTCAATCACTATCTGCACGGTCAAAAATTTACTCTACTAACCGATCATCAACCTCTTGTCTCCATTTTCAACCCTCAGAAGGGCGTACCGATAATGACGGCACAACGGCTGCAGAGATGGTCCCTTTTCCTAGGGGCACACCAATATGACATCGAGTACAAAGGAACTAAACAGCATGGAAATGCTGATGGATTGTCACGCCTACCGTTGCCAACGGTGGAAGAAGAAGACCTTGCGGTGGATCCAATGGAGTTATTCCACTCGACCATAGTCGAATGTCTCCCTGTGACGAATGCAAACATAGAAAAGGAAACACGGAATGACCCGACACTATCACGGGTCTATGATTTAACGGTGAAGGGATGGCCAGCACATGGCGAACCACTGCTGCCAGCATTCTCGCCGAGAAGAGAACAGCTGTCAGTGTGCAGAGGAACCTTGATGTGTGGATCCAGAGTAGTAATTCCACCTAAGTTGACGGATAGAGTACTCAATGAGCTTCATGAGGGTCATCTGGGTGGGGTAAAAATGAAGAACTTAGCCAGAGCGTTTGTGTGGTGGCCGGGAATCGATAGAGAAATCGAAGAGATGACCAAGAGCTGTGCAGGATGCCAGAAGGTCCAAAACGCCCCACCACAAGCTCCTCTGCATCCATGGGAGTGGCCCTCATCTCCATGGCAAAGGATGCACATTGATTTTGCTGGTCCCTTCATGGACTCGATGTTTTTAATTGCGGTGGATGCACATTCAAAGTGGCCAGAGGTAATAAAAATGTCCTCAACCACCACGGAAAAAATTATCACAGTTTTGCGAACCATATTCGCCAGGAATGGGGTGCCTGAACAGATTTGCTCTGACAATGGACCACAGTTTGTGTCTGAAGAGTTCCGGAGGTTCTTAAAGAACAATGGCGTTAAGCATTACACATCTGCCCCATATCATCCAGCCACTAATGGATTGGCCGAGAGGTTTGTCCAAACATTCAAGAAGGCTATCAAGGCAATGTGTAATGAAGATATACCCCTACAACACAAGGTGGACAACTTCTTGTTTGCCTACCGGAATGCGACACATGCGGTTACCAACCAAACTCCAGCCATGATGTTCTTCAATCGAAGACTACGATGCCACTTGGATTTGGTTAAGCCAAACGTCCGAAGAGATGTGGAGAACAGGCAGTTTCAGAATATGAATGAAAGGCCGACCAGGAGTTTTAAGATAGGTCAACCAGTTTTGGCCCGGGACTGCCGCACTGAGAAATGGCAGCCAGGAACGATTTGTACACGACAAGGGCCTCTCATGTATACCGTGGACGTTGGGGAGAGCTTTGTAAGATGCCATGCTGACCAGATTCTAGAGTCACTGGAAAACGTCAACTCCACACCACGATCTGATGCACCTGGTAATGAAATTGACGTTCCAATTGCAGCTACCGCAGAACCGGTAATATTGGAAGCAGATGAACCAAACAAAGACATTGATCCCGACGCAACATTGCCAGAAGAACCTGATACCCCAAAGAGGCGTTATCCAGACAGAATCAGGAAGCCTCCTCAAAGACTGAACTTATAACTGCTTAAACTTAACCAATGTGTCTAGCAACAGTAATTGTGATTGTAATTTGTTATCATTTAGTTGTTAAATGAATGTTATGTACTGCTTATCTAAAAGGGGAGGAATTGTTGTGTATGTACCTTTAAGAGAATAACTGGTCTCAGACTGCAGTACCAGCAGTGACCACCCCTGTATAAAAGGCGCTAGAGAGCCTCTGTTTGTTAGTTTTTCACTATTGACTTCCACCAGTAAAGACTTGTTTGTTTTCACTCCTGCTGGTCCGTGTCTCAATCATTCACGAACTTAACAGTGTGATCTCACCAAGGCCCTGTACAACTGCAGCAAGACATTCTTGCTCCTGTACTCAAATCCTCTCGCTTTGAAGGCCAACATACCATTTGCCTTATTAACTGCCTGCTGCACCTGCATGCTTACCTTCAGCGACTGGTGCACAAGGACACCCAGGTATACACAATATACCTGTACCCAGAGTGGTTGATATAGTCACGGACAAATTAATTCTGAGCTTTTAAAAGCTACAGTTGGACAGCAGTTTTCTATTCTATAATTCTGTAATTAATACTTGCGCAATGTGAGTAAGCAAATTTTGATCCTTGTGAAAGTTTGGTACTATTGGAAGTTCAGTCTAATTTTCAGTTTGACAAAAAGGATGACAATGAAGGGATTCCTCAAATAGTGTGAAATGTGGACCATCATGGATCATTTGCAATAGGTGTAAGAAAATTCAGCCTTTAAAGCAGAGGATTCCTATGCTTGTCCAGCAATCGGCCACACTTTGCAGCATCAGAGAGGATGTGGATTTTTGGATTGTACTCTCCAGAATGCAATCATTCAAGACGCAGTGCTAGGTAATTCAGCACACGGATAATTTACAAAGAGCAAAGTGAGATTGTAGAGTCAGCAGAGGGAGACAGGGCTCATTGGTGCAGGGAAAACTTGAGTCACCTGAACTGCTCAATAAATACTCAGGGGATGAACTTCCACAAGGTTTCTCATGTTTCTCTGCCGTAACTTGGTAGAAAACAACAACAATAACTTATATTTATATAGCGCCTTTAACATAGTAAAACATCCCAAGATGCTGCACAGGAGTATTTTAAGACAAAAAATTTTACACTGATCCACAGAAGGATAAATTAGGGCAGATGACTAAAAGCTTGGTCAAAGAGGTAGGCTTTAAGGAGCGTCTTAAAGGAGGAAAGAGAGGTAGCGAGGGGAAGAGGTTTAGGCAGGGAATTCCATAGCTTAGGGCCTAGGCAACAGAAGGCACGGCCACCAAAGGTTGAGCGATTATAATCAGGGATGCTCAAGAGGGCAGAATTAGATGAGCGCAGATATCTCGTGGGTTGTGGGGCTGAAGGAGATTACAGAGATTGGAAGGGGCGAGGCCATGGAGGGATTTGAAAACAAGGATGAGAATTTTGAAATCGAGGCGCTAGGCGCTGCTGGGAGCCAGTGTCGGTCAGCGAGCACAGGGGTGATGGGCGAACGGGACTTTGTGCAAGTTTGGACACGGACAGCTGAGTTTTGGATGACCTCAAGTTTATGTAGGGTCGAATGTGGGAGGCCAGCCAGGAGTGCGTTGGAATAGTCAATTCTAGAGGTAACAAAGGCATGGATGAGGGTTTCAGCAGCGGATGAGCTGAGGCAAGGGCGGAGACGGGCGATGTTACATAGGTGGAAGTAGGCGGTCTTTGTTATGCTGCAGATATGTGGTCGGAAGCTCATTTCAGGGTCAAATATGACACCAAGGATGTGGTTCAGCCTCAGACAGATGTTAGGGAGAGGGATGGAATCAATGGCTAGGAAACGGAGTTTGTGGCAGGGACTGAAAACAATGGCTTCGATCTTCCCAATATTTAATTGGAGAAAATTTTTGCTCATCCAAAACTGGATGTGGGACAAGCAGTCTGACAATTTAGACATCATGGAGGAATCGAGAGAAGAGGTAGTGAGGCAGAGCTGGGTGTCGTCAGCGTACATATGGAAACTGAAGCTGTGTTTTCGGATGATGTCACGAAGGGGCAACATGTAGATGAGAAATAGGAGGGGGCCAAGGATAGATCCTTGGGGGACACCAGAGGTAATGATGCGGGTGTGGAAAGAGAAGCTGTTGCAGGTGATTCTCTGGTAACGATTAGATCGATACGAATGGAACCAGATGAGTGCAGTCCCACCCAGCTGGATGATGGTGGAGAGGTGTTGGAAAAGGATGGAGTGGTCAACCATGTCAAAGGCTGCAGGCAAGTCCAGAAGGACGAGGAGGGATAGTTTACCTTTGTCACAGTCACAAAGGATATCATTTGTGACTTTGATGAGAGCCATTTCGGTACTGTGGCAAGGGCAGAAACCTTATTGGAGGGATTCAAACATGGATTTGCGGGAACGATGGGCACAGAATTGGGAGGCGACAACACAGTCAAGGACTTTGGAGAGGAAAGGGAGGTTGGAGATTGGGCGGTAGTTTGCAATGACGGAGGGATCAAGGGTTGGTTTTTTGAGGAGGGGGTGATGACAGCAGATTTCAGGGAGAGGGGGACAGTACCTGAGGAGAGAGAATCATTAACAATGTCAGCTAATATGGGAGCCAGAAAAGGAAGTTGGGAAGTCAGCAGTTTGGTGGGAATAGGGTCGAGGGAGAAGGAGTTGGGTCTCATAGACAAGTTGAGCACAGAGAGGTCATGAGGGGAAATCGGAGAGAAACTGAAGATGTGAGTTCAGAGCGAGGGCAGGGGGGAACCTTAGAGGAAGTTTGGCCCAGTGGGCTAGGGGAAGGAAGTGTAGTGGCAGAGGCAGCTGAACGGATGGTCTCAATCTTAGAGACAAAGAAGTCCATGAGTTCCTCACACTTGTTATTGGAGGTGAAGGTGGAGGAGACAGGGGAGGGCGGATTAAGAAGGCGGTTAGCAGTAGAGAATAGGAGCTGGGGTTTATCTTTTCATTCCAGAATGATTCTGGAATAGTGAGCAAATTTGGCAGATGAGAGCAGGGTCCAATAGTGCTTTATGTGGTCCAGCTAGGACTGGTGGTGAATGGCTAAACCAGTTGTCCGCCATATCTATTCGAGTCTGCATCCCTTGGACTTAAGGGAGTGAAGATGAGATATGTTCCGGGGAATGGCCAGGGTGAGAGAGGGTAATTTTTTAGTATGGACTGGGGCATCAAAGATAGTTGTGAGGGTATGGTTGAGCATAGAGTCATACAGTTGTAGGGTTGGATTTTCATTGAGGAGTTGGGTAGGAGGCGGGACTACAACTTTCAGTGTTGTAGTCCTGCCTCCATCGAGATCTAGCCAACCCACATGATTTTGACTTGATTGACCTTGTTGAGCCCAACTAGCGGGCTCAGTAGGCCAATTAAGAGCCACCCGGCAACAGGTGATGTCACAGATTGATATTTCATCTGTCAAGACCTTTTGACAGATGAAATATCAGCGCTTGACAGCTGTTTGAAGCTGTCAAACACTGACAATCTGTACTCCAAGTTAATTCCTTCCTGTCAGGATGATTTAGAGATCTCCTCAGAAGAGAACGCTGAATGCTGGAACTTTTGACAGATCGCGGCCATTCTGCTTTCTGTGCCGGTGAGATGAGGGACTCCCGAGACCTGAGGGAAGGAAGGCTGTAAAGGTATGTAAATGTAAGTAAAACTTATTTAAACAATTTAAACACACCAAACATACTTACCTCTGCACTCATGCACCCATCACTCATCTGAACACCGGACATCTCGACCCCTCCAAGCCCTTCATCCCGACGGCCGGCCTCACTAACTTGGCATGGTTTGGAGCCGTCGGGAATCTCAGATTTCAACAATGAAAATAGGGATTAGGCTAAAAACTGCCTGTTAACTACCTGTTAACAGGCAGTTAATTGGCACTAATCCCCTTCCCGCCTCGGGGAGGCGGATCCCAGTGTGGGTCGGGTAACCGCCTCCTTTGAAACTGGCATGGAGGCGGATTGGGAGCGGGATGGATTTGTGCCCCCCCGATTTCAGGATTTTAAACCCCCACATGCCTCCATCCCTCCATGGCCCAATGAAAATCCTGCCCAAAGAATTATACAGCACAGGAAGAGGCCCTTTGGCCCATCGTGTCTGCACCAGCCATCAAGCCCTGTCTATTCTAATCCCATTTTCCAGCACTTGGTCTGTAGCCTTGTATGCTATGGCATTTCAAGTGCTCATCTAAATGCTTCTTGAATGTTGTGAGGGTTCCTGCCACTACCACCCTTTCAGGCAGTGAGTTCCAGATTCCAACCACCCTCTGGGTGAAAAAGTTTTTCCTCAAAACCCCTCTAAACCTCCTGCCCCTTACCTTAAAACTGTGCCCCTGGTTATTGACCCCTCTACTAAGGGGAAATGTTCCTTTCTATCTACCCCATCTATGCCCCTCATAATTTTGTACACCTCAATCAAGGCCCCCTTAGCCTTCTCTGCTCTAAGGAAAACAACCCCAGCCTGTCCAGTCTCTCTTCATAGCTGAAGTGCTCCAGCCCAGGTAACATCCTGGTGAATCTCCTCTGCACCCTCTCCAATGCAGTCACATCCTTCCAAAATGTGGTGACCAGAACTGCACACAGTATTACAGCTGTGGCCTAACTAGTGTTTTATACAGCTCCACCATAACCTCCCTGCTCTTATATTCTATGCCTTGGCTAATGAAGGCAAGTAGCCCATATGCCTTTTTAACCACCATATCTACCTGTCCTGCTGCCTTCAGGGATCTATGTACATGCACACCAAGGTCCCTCTGATCCTCTGTCCTTGCTAGGATCCTACCATTCATTGTGTATTCCCTTGCCTTGTTTGTTCTCCCAAAATGCATCACCTCACACTTTTCAGGGTTAAATTCAATTTGCCACTGTTCTGCCCATCTAACCATCCCATCTATATAATCCTGTAGCCTGAGGCTTCCCTCCTCGCTACTTACCACACCACCAATTTTCGTGTCATCTGCGAACTTACTGATCATGCCTCCTACATTCATATCTAAATCATTAATGTACACTACAAACAGCAAAGGACCCAGCACCGATCCCTGTGGTACACCACTGGACACAGGCTTCCAGTCACAAATACAACCTTCGACCATCACTCTCTGCCTCCTGCCACTAAGCCAATTTTGGATCCAATGTGCCAAATTGCCCTGGATCCCATGGGCTCTTACCTTCTTGACCAGTCTCTCATGTGGGACTTTGTCCAAAACCTTACTGAAGTCCATGTAGACTACATCAACTGCACTACCCTCATCCACACACCTAGTCACCCCCTTGAAAAATTCAATCAAATTGGTCAGACATGATCTCCCCTGACAAAGCTATGCTGACTATCCTTGATTAATCCTTGCCTCTCCAAGTGGAGACTAATTCAGTCCCTCAGAATTTTTTTCAATAATTTCCCCTTCACTGATGTGAGGATCACTGGCCTGTAATTCCCTGGTTTATCCCTACTACGCTTCTTGAACAATGGTCCTACATTAGGTGTTCTCCAGTCCTCTGGCACCTCCCCTGTGGCCAGAGAGGTTCTGAAAATTTGTGTCAGAGCCCCTGCAATCTACTCCCTTGCCTCAAAGAGCAGCCTGGGATACATCCCATCAGGACCTGGGGATTTATCCACTTTTAAGCCTGCTAAAACCGCTAGTACCTCCTCCCTCTCAATACTAATTTGTTCAAGTATATCACAATCCCCCTGACGTAATAAAACTCACTACGCACTTGGTTTGAGCATAAAGCAAGGCTTTAATCAACTTGTTTCAGAACATGGAGGTCTAGTTGTACTTCACTAGCTCCTTGTCTTACAAAGTGTCCCTGGCAGGCTGGGGCCGATGCCCGAGTATTTATACTCCTTGGACGGCGCCACCAGCTAGCCATCCAGCATTATTTCACGAGTAGTTTCTTGATGAATGATGAGATTTATAACATTCTTCCTGCCTAAAAGATTTGGAAGTCCGACGACTTCCTCTTAGCGGATCAGGTGGACTATGAATAGCTGCAGTCTTTTAGATTTTTGTTTATGGCCAGAAAGCACGTCTCCCCGGATCGTGTCTTGGTCCCTGGGCCCCTTGATCCATACTGGTGGGTCGACAGGGCCCGTGTTGCTCTGATCGACCCAAGGGAGGCTGGGCAGCTCGTGACTCCGGGTGCAGGTCCCCACAGGCGCAGAACTGGCTTCATCCTGTTGGATAGCCAGGGATTGACCAGCATCCTGGCCTCGGGTGACCAATCCACGGGGAGTGCTCTGCTCCCCGAGTAGATTCGATGGGGCAGCTGGCAGATCTCTCGATGCCCAAGGTAGGTCATCATCTTCGGGGGAGCGCAGAGTGTCAGCATCATCCCCGTGCGTCCCTCTATCGGTTGGGTCCGTGGAACCGGCTGGACAGGGAGCCAGGTCCCGGAGTGAAACGGTGGACTCTCGGCCATCAGGGTACCACACATGCGCATACGTGGGGTTGACATCCGTGAGTTCTACCTCGTCGACGAGAGATTCGTGTTTCGATGATCGGATGAATCTTCGGAGCAGCACGGGGCCGGGAGCTGCCAACCATGATGGTAGAGATGTCCCATGGGTGGAGCGACGTTGGAAGCTGAAGAATCGCTCGTGAGGTATGACATTGGTAGATGCAGAAAGAAGGGACCTGATGGAATGCAACACGTCAGGGAGCATAGTTTCCCACTGCTGGTCTGGTAGGTTGCGTGACCTGAGCGCAAGATGAACAGCGTTCCAAATGATAGCGTTGTATCTCTCAACCTGTCCGTTACCGATGGGATGGTACAGTGTCATTTTACTTGTGGCGATTCCCCATTGGGAGAGATCATTTTTGAGTTTGCTTGACATGAAGGAGGGACCCCGATCAGAGTGGATGAAATTGGCCGTACCGCAAAGGGAAAAGACTTGATCGAGGCATTTGATCACTGTGGAAGTAAGCATATTGGGACAGGGGAAAGCAAAGGGAAAGCGTGAATATTCATCCACCATAGTCAGTAAGTAGGTGTTTCGCGTTGAGGAAGGCAACGAGCTTTAAAATCAATGCTGAGTCACTGCATAGGCTGCATAGCGTGTATGAGTGAGCCATCCGATGGACGGAAGAATTGCGGTTTTAGTTCCGCACAAATTCTACAGGAGGAGCACGTTCTTTTCACATCTTCCATAGAAAATGGGAGATTTTTAGATCGCACAAAGTGCAACATACGGGTAACGCCAGGATGGTATCAGTCCGTATGAAGATCCGCCAGAGTCGAAGTTGACATAGAAGAGCAGAATGCCCGCGTGAGGGTATCCGGGGCCACATTCTCTTGGCCAGGTCGATAATATATGGTGTACCCAAAGATGGCCAATTCCATCCTCCAGAGTTGTATTTTGTTATTCTTGATCTTATTGCATTTCCGGTTATCCAGCATAAATGCCACGGAGCGCTGATCGGTTATAAGTGTGAAATGGCGACAAGTGAGAAAATGACTCCATTTACGTAACGCTTCGATGATGGCCGTAGCCTCCTTCTCGAATGGAGCTCGCTACCCTGCCAAGTTCTGGACAGAAATGCAACGGGTCGACCACCTTGATTCAAGGTAGCAGAGGTCGCCACATCCGATGCATCGCACTCGACCACGAAAGGAAGATTTTCATCAATGGAATGAAGCATGGCTTTTTCCAGTTGTCGCTTGAGGAGGTTGAAAGCTGAAATAGCCGTTGCTTCTAATGGAAATTTTGCATGAAGCAGGGTCTGGATCTTGTCGGAGAAGTGGTGTATCCATTTTGCATAATAGGCGAACATGCCGAGTGCCCGACGAAGAGAGCTGAGATTCGTAGGTAGAGGGAGCTCCTGAAGCGGACGAAGTCGCTCCGGGTCCGGTTTGATGACCCCGTTGCCCACCCAATAGCTAAGGATGTT
The DNA here is from genome assembly GCF_052327205.1 of Somniosus microcephalus. Lineage (NCBI taxonomy): Eukaryota > Metazoa > Chordata > Chondrichthyes > Squaliformes > Somniosidae > Somniosus > Somniosus microcephalus. Next base: position 185,667,326 of record NC_140993.1, on the reverse strand, counting down.
GACTGATGGTACCGATTTCACAGATTTGGACTCATTTAAGATTAAGTTGCGACAACGGAGAACGTCAAAAATTTCTGGAGGTTGGTATCATGCTCCTTCTGGTCATGACCAACAATGGTGATATTATCCAGATATGGAAAAGTGTCCGTTAAGTTCTTCTGTTTGACTAGGCTATCCATTGCCCGTTGAAAGATGGCCACCTCATTGGTGACCCCAAATGGAAGGCGACAAAACTGTTAAAGCTGACCATTGGCCTCAAAGGCCATATACTTCTTGTCAGAGTCCTTTAACGGCACTTGATGATATGCGCTCTTTAAATCAAAAGTTGAAAATACCTTGTAGTTGGCAAGGTTATTGACCATGTAATCGATGCGTGGTAGTGGGTAGGCATCCAGGTCAATATACTGGTTAATAGTTTGCGAGTAATCGATGCAAAGACGTTTCTTGTGTCGCTTCAGAGGATCTTTAACAACGACGACTTGAGCCCGCCTGGAAGATGAACATGGCTCAATGATACCATCAGCTAGAAGGCGAGCGATTTCTGTCTCGATAAAGGATCGATCATCTTGGCTGAAACGTCATGATTTAGTGATTATGGGCTTACATCGGGGGGAAAGATTGGCAAACAAGGAGAGCTCATCGAGCGAAGCCGCCAAAAGCGCACAAAACGGTACTTTGGAAATAGTAAGCTCTGGCTTTGACCCTCCAAACTCGAAAGTGAGTCTTTTGTGTTGTTTCTGGAAATCCTGTCCCAGGAACACATCACTGCATAGGTTCTTGAGCACCCCGAGCCGGGTGGAGAAATAAGTGCGGCCATTGAGAATAAGGTCGACAAGATAAAAGCCGAAAGAATTGGTGGTCAGTGTCGTCAGAGCCATTGCAATTTCCCTGTCTGAGGGGTAAATATGCAGTTTGAACTTAGTGACAGCCCGCTCACTAATGAAGCTGTCAGAGCTGCATGATTTTATTAGTGCACTCAAAATGTGTCCATTTACCAAAACCTTTGTGGCTGCATGGGACAGACTTTGGGGAAAAACAGCTGTGATAGGAGGAGAGGCAGTTTTACCCTTGACAGCTGTAACCCTAGTAGTGGTTCTTGGGGGAGGAGCAGTTTTATAGATTGCAGCTGTAACCTTAGTAGTGGCTCTTGGGGGAGGAGCAGTTTTATAGATAGTAGCTGCAAAACTAACAGTAGCGCTCAACCAGTATACCTTAGAAAAATGGCCTTTCTTACTCACAGCGGCTCTTGACTGGCATATCTTAGAAAAGTTACCTTTCTTGCTGCAATGATTGCAGGTCGCATTACGAGCAGGACAACATTTCCTATAATGGAACGCACCTCCACAGAAGAAACACTTCCTTCCAGATTGCCAAGATGCCGCTAGGGCAGGGTCGTCATCAGTGAAGGTTTCTAGGGTAGGATTGTCATCAGCCGGGTTGGAGTCATCATCCGTGAGGGCATCTGCCCGAGGCCTATCGAAAGAGTCACTAAAAGTGATAGCAGCAGCCCATGCACGTGGTGAAAGATAGGTGTCTGCATTCCTCTTTGCTAATTCCAGAGAACATGCCTGGTCATAGGCAGCCTGTAACTTGAGGGTTTTATTCTCCAACAGACGCTGACGTATGAAGGGAGACGCAATCCCATTAATAAAGGAATCACAAATTACCTCCTCTTGGTACTGCTCAGCTGTAACAGCTTTAAGATTACAATCCTTGCTGAGCATGCAAATTTCTGAAGGAATTCGTCTAGTGATTCCCCGGGTTGTTGTCGAGTTGTGGCTAGTAGATGATGAGCAAAAATTTCATTTGGGGACTTGATATATAGCTGCTGTAGTATTTGGATAGCGGCATCATAGTCTACACAGTCTTCGATATAATCAAACACATGAGGGGATACATAATTAGCAAGCATTCGTAACTTGTTAGGAACATTCTCACCACACTCCTCAAGGAAGTTGCTAAAGGTACAATACCAGTGTTTCCATACCTTAGCAGCTGTAAGTGAATTAGGGTCCAGGTCGAGACGGGCGGGCCTGAGTAGTTTCTCCATGATGGATCGATTCCTTGTCTGAGTTCCCTTCTATGGTTTGAGTCGTAGCTGGCTGTTCCTGAATCACCCAAAGCGTGGAGTCGATATCAAGTTGATTAAATTGATGTAATAAAACTCACTACACACTTGGTTTGAGCATGAAACAAGGCTTTAATCAACTTGTTTCAGAACATGGAGGTCTAGTTGTACTTCACTGATTCCTTGTCTTACAAAATGTCCCCGGAAAGCTGGGGCCGACGCCCGAGTATTTATACTCCTTGGACAGTGCCACCAGCTGGCCATCCAACATTATTTCACGAGTAGTTTCTTGATGAATGATGAGATTTATAACACCCCCTGCCTGATTTCTATGCCTACATCACCCTTCTCCATAGTGAACACAGATGCAAAATATTCATTTAATACCTCACATACATCTTCCGGCTCTACACACAGATTGCCACTTTGGTCCCTAATGGGCCCTACTCTTTCCCTGGTTATCCTCTTGCCCTTAATATACTTATAAAACACCTTGGGATTTTCCTTTATTTTGCCCTCCAGTATTTTTTCATGCCTCCTCTTCACTCTCCTAATTTCTTTTTTAAGTACCCCCCTGCACTTTCTATACTCCTCTAGGGCTTTGTATCTGCCAAAAGCCTCCCTTTTTTTCCTAATTCATTCTTTATATCCCTCAAAATCCAGGGTTCTCTGGGCTTGTTGGTCCCACCCTTGACCTTTACGGGAACATGTTGGTGTTGTACTCTCTCTATTTCCTTTCTGAAAGACTCCCATTGCTCTGATGTGGATTTTCCTACAAGTAGCTGATCCCAGACCATTTTGGCCAGATCCTACCTTATCATATTAAAATCGGCCTTCCCCTAATTTAGAACCTTTATTTCTAGTCCATCTTTGTCCTTTTCCATGACTACCTTAAATCTCACCGTATTATTGTCACTGTCATCAAAATGCTCTCCTACTGACACATCTACCACTTGCCCAGTTACATTCCCTAGAATTAGGTCCAGTACCGCCCCATCTCTTGTAGGACTTTCTACATGCTGGCTCAAAAAGCTCTCCTGGATGCACTTTAAGAATCCCACACCCTCTCAGCCTTTCACAATCTGACTACCCCAGTTAATATTGGGGAAGTTGAAATCCCCTACTATTATTATCCTATTATTTCTACAATTCTCTGAGATTTGCCTACATAGCTGTTCCTCTATCACCTGACTGTAGCTGCAGAAATGTGATGGTGAATGGAGGGCCAGAGGCTGGACAGTTGGCATTTCATAAGTGCAGTTGTAGAGAGTTGGGAGAGAGTTTTTTCCAGTGGCAAACACAGAAGGAAGTAGGGTTGGTGGGGGTGGGTGGAAGGGGGATGTGGGTAGAGAGCAATACGAGGAAATGGTCAGTGATGGCCTTATCTGCAATTGACATGATGGGGGTAGCGAGGCCATGAGAAATGGCAAGGTCAAGGGTGTGGCCGTGAATATGGGTTGGGGAGTTTACATGGAGGGAGAGATTAATGGAGGATAGGAGGCTAGTGAACTCAGAGGAGAGAGAGCATGATGAATTGAGATGGAGGCTGAAATCACCGAGGATGAGTAGTCATTCGGTGCAGAGGCTGAGGGAGGAGAACAGTGAAGATATCTCAGTAATAAAGTTTTATGGTACTTGGGTGGGCGGTAGAGAACAAGAATTTTAAATGAGAGTTGAGAGTGGTGGAATAAGGTGAGATGCTCAAAGGAGGACAAACTACCAGAGGAATAGGGGGACAGACCAAGGTGTGATTTGGTGATGATAGCCACACCACCGCCACAATGGTCTGAGCGGGGCAAGTGGTGGAAGTTATAGCCAGGTGGGGAGGCTTAATTTAAGGGTAGGGTGTCATCACCCCTCAACCAAGTTTCCATTAGGAAGCAGTCATGTACGATAAGCTCATGGATGGCAAAGGCCTTGTTTGCAAGTGAACCGACATTCTGGAGGGAAATGCAGAGAGGGTCGGTGATGGCTGCCCCACTGCCAGCATCCACAGGGTCAGTGCTGGGGGGATGAGTTGGATGGGGAGGAGATTGGCAAGATTTGCCCCCAGTGGGCACCCTGGGCAGGAACGTCGGCAAGAGATTAGGATAGGATAGTTGGGGTTGCTGCTCGTAAGGCGGCAGTGATGAATGCCTCAATGGGCCCTTCGTAGGATGACAAGAGAGGCACAGAGGAAGCTGTAGGCTTATCTAAGAGGGAGTCAAGCCTGGGACGGCAGCAGGAGAGTAGGAAGGTCGAAAAATAATGAAGGATTGGGGTAGGGATTTGGGAGGGCAGAGTATCCGAGAGAGGAGAGATGAAAGGAGGCATCACAACAGGAGTTGCGGTCAGGGAGGGATAGAGAGAAAAGGAAAATAGGGGGGAAAAGTGGAATTGCTCGGGCAGCCAAAGTGCGCATGCAAATGGACATGGGAAAAGCTCAGGTTACATAGGCCTGAATAAATGTAATAATTCATGGAATACATATTTCCTGGTAGCAGGGAATAGGTTGGGGACAATAGTAGGGAGACCAGGGTCAAAGTCAGAGGTCCCATGGAAGGACAAGCCTACGTAAGAAGGATGGGGCCGGTTTGGAGCATCGACGAACCGCTGCCCAAAGCAGGCGAGTGAAGTCCAGAAGCTATTTGAAGGGTAGAGTTCGAGGATGGAGGTTGTTGCTGTAGGAATGAGAGTTGGTAGCGATGCAGAAAGATGATGTCTAAATTGACGCAAATTGGAGGTCACCTTAGATCAAAGCGGCGGAGAAAAAGTAAAACCATAAACCAGTGACCAGCAAAGCTGAAAACCGGTAGAACGAGTCACCGGACAGCAAGTGGTGCTGCTACCTAGAAGCCAGCAGAGCTGAAAAACCAGTCGAACCAGTTCAGCAGACACACAGCCAGACGTTTAAAGGTAAAAAGATTTTTATCTTTTCACAGATAGAGACACAGCAGTCTTACAGTGTAATCCAGTGCAGAAACGTAGTGTAATCCAATTTGGTTCAAAGCAGAAATGTAGTGCGATCCAATGTAGTTCAAAGCAGAAACGTAGTCTAGATGTTTGGAGAAGTCCAGGAGATCTGAAACCAATTTGACAAAAGAATTTCGCAGCTTAAGACTTGAAGTGACAGAAGCAAAGCAGCGCCACAGCCGCTGAGTCAAACCGTGTAGTCAACGAGGTCCTGTCTGCGAGAAATCCAGTGATAGAGGTCAAGTTTCAGCAGAGTTCCAGCAGTTGAAAGAGCTCAGTGGGAACAAAAGACACCAGGGGATTGGCAGTGGACTCTGCAGGGGTAGCGTTAAATTTGTTGTTTGAACTCGTAATTTGGGCTGAAATTCCTTCACTATCAGAGGCAGGGTATCTTAAGCAATTGAAGAGAGGAGATTGGGGGAAGAAAGGGCAAAGGGTGGCAATGGATGGCCACGGATACAGTTGAAGAGTACAGCAGCTCAGAAAGGGGCTGCCAGCCCACCAGCCATCTTGTCCTCTTGTGCCGTAAATACCTCGGAAAAATGTCATCAACACCATTTACGTCATATTTCCAGAATTTCTGCAACTCTTCCACTGAAGTTACAGCAAATGCGCTCCAAATAACAATGGGTTAAGTATGAGGCGTACAGTGACAGCAACTCTGAGGATAGTGGCCCTGAGCAACATTGCAACTCCATGGGGCAAGCAACGACCCAAGATTGTGGGGCTGGGGGGTGGGGAGAGGCAGGTAGACAACACAAATAGAGGAATGATAGTTGTGAAAGATTTTATAGTCAGGGGTATAGATAGATTAAGGAGAAGAAGATTAGGAAATTCAACATGTGGCTAGTGAAGGGGTTAAATTTTTTGAAGTTGTGACCAGGACTCTTGAATGGTTTGTTGCCAGCATCAAGAGCATCATGAGGACATTTAGGACTGAGATGAGGAGAAATTTCTTCACTCAGAGGGTGGTGAACCTGTGGAATTCTCTACCACAGAAGGCTGTGGAGGCCAAGTCACTGAATATATTTAAGAAGGAGATAGATAGATTTCTAGATGCAAAAGGCATCAAGGGGTATGGGGAGAGAGCGGGAATATGGTATTGAGATAGAGGGTCAGCCATGATCATATTCAATGGTGGAGCAGGCTCTAAGGGCCGAATGGCCTACTCCTGCTCCTATTTTTCTATGTTTCTATGAATGATTAGAAAAAAACTTCTGGAAAATGAGGGCAAGCAGCCAAATATCAATATCCTGGAACCAATAACGTAGAAAAAGATATGTTTGAGATCTTACAGAGGGAGCTTAGGGATTTAGGCACTAGATTGAAAAACAAGAACTCAAGGCAGATAGGGGGAGAAATTCAGTATAGTCCCGTTTGGGGCGCTAACTTAGCGCCCTGGAAAAATTAGCGCCCCTGTGCCACAAATTGGTCGGTTGCGCCCTCTTGGGGTGCTGCGAGTGAATATCGTGGCGCTATGTGCCGCAGCGCCACACGCTGCAGCACGTCGCGTTGCGGTATTGCAGGCCTTCATCCCCTTCTTAAAGGGAGGGGCCTTGTGCAGCGCGATCTGGGGCCCAGCTGGGCCCCCGGGGATCGGGAGTGCAGGCAAAAGAGCCCGGCACCCAAGAGAAGTGCCGGGCTCTTGGAGCGCAGCCGGCACTCCGCAGGGGGGGGGGTGGGTTTCCGGAGGCCGGGGGCGGGAGCGCAGGCAGGTGCTGGCAGGCGGCCAACAACAAAAATGGCCGCCCCGTACCTCGCCTTTAATTTGTGCCTCCTCGGCCGCAGGTACACCACCCTGACCCTGTCGGACATAGCGTCCGGCGGTAAATCAGGGGGCACGCCCGAAGATCGCGGCCGGGGCGTGAGCGGGGCACTGCGCACACTGATGACGTCATCGCCAGCGGCGCAACGCTAACAGTTAGTGCCACCACTAACCTCCCGCTGAATTTGGTGGGAAGCGTGGGCAGTGCCGCGCCCAGGCGCTAGTTGGTTTGCGCCCCACTTAGTGCCCTCTTAAGGTGCTAACGGGTGGCGCAACCAACTGAATTCTCCCCCCATAATCTTTAAATTGCTTCCTGTGCCACAGATATAGAGGATATAGTACAGTTAGTGATGAACCCCATGACCTGGCACTGTGTGAAACAGGATTTGCGCCTGCATAAGCAGCCACTCAGAAAAGGCTCTAAGGCCGCGAATTTAATAGCGCTCAGGGGGCGGGCTTGGAGTCAGGTCCGCTGTCAAAATAGCAAAGATTGACAGCGGGTAGGAAACCCATTGTCAACCCGCCTCCACGCGAATCTCCCAGGTGTCGTGTCTGTCAGCGGAGAACTGACCCGACACCAAGTGGTGGGGGAGACAATTCATATTGTTAAATGGCTTGTTAAGAGCCAATTTAAGAGTACTTTGAGGCTTACTTCTAATTTTACATTCTCCCCCACCGGTTACCCACTGCTTGGGGAACATGCCAGCTCAACCTGACGTGTTTTAAGACTGCTCTGATGTTTGTGAAAATCTGACAGCTGCTGAAGTGGTGTAAAGGATGCCATGCTGCAGATGGTGAGTTTCAGAGTGCAGAAAAAGTTGCTTACTGCATTTTTAATATATAAAGAGATTTCTTTAGCTTTCAAGTTTGTAGATCCAACTCTATGTCCATTGCAACCTCATTGGGAGAACCTCTCTCACCATTGACATTGCTTCTGTCATCTCACCTGCAGCTGCCATCTATTGCAGCAACATCGGAGCCATTGAAACAATCAGACCTTGGCCCTTCAAATCCTTCCATGATCTGCCCCAACACCAACATCACCAGGCACACCAACATCACCAACAACATCACCAACCTTCTCCGCCATCACCTGATGCTGCACTGGACACAGGGCATCAGCCCCTGACAACATTGCTACCCGGGAGGCCAGCGAAGGCATCACCATGGCCAGATTTTCTTCACTTGACGCTGTAAACCTTGGCTGCCACATGATGCGCCAAGTTGGCACCATCCCACACCAGCACCGTGAAGCAACCCTTTAATGTCCAAGCCATTCCATGCACGCACATCACTATAGCGGTGGGGGGGGGGGGGGAGGGAGTTATGACTGAACAATCACTGGAACCCAGTAAGACACTTCTCAAGGTATGCTCAGGTCTGTCCAATCAGGGGCAGTGTTGGAAAAATAGATTTCACTGTATGACAACACATTACCAGAAACTTCACATGGACATTGGCTAAACCTCAAGTGCCTACCCTTGTGTATTGTTAGTTGGTATGCTTGCAGTAGGATGAGGGTGAGTGTGAGTGGTGGCTAGTGAGATGGGGAAGTGATAAAGTAGATAGAGATGGTTGGGTGGAGGTGCAAGGTAAGTTTGTGTGAGTAAGGATGTGCAGTAGAAGGGTATGGAAGGCAGAGTGATGGTGATGTGTTGAGTGGCACAGCAGGGTGAGTTTCAGTGTGGCTTTGCAGTAACATTTTGTGATCCACTGAGATCATTGAAAGGTTTGCGCCACTGCAGCCAGGGGCCCCTGACGACATCCCTGCTTTTGTCCTCCTGTGCAATGTGCAAACAGGGTGCGTTGGTGGCCTGGGGAGATTTCTTCCACCCTTGGAAGGGAAGAGAACCTCCCTGCGTGCTGTGCCTCCCTCCATAAGCATATGGAAGGAGTCATTGGAGAGCGTTGGTGCAAGTGTTCACCTTTGTGCAGTGCTTGTCAGTGTTTGCAGCTCAATGCTGTCAAATACTGACAGCACAACTGTCAAACTCCATGTGGCTGTGGTCCCTTTAAGGAAACTGGCTGATGACGTGTCATCAAATGATATCATCAGGCCCGCTTCCTTTTAATTGGCCGTGAAGTCCGCAGGGCAGGCTTAACATGGCCAATCAAGGGACAATCACGTCTACAGAGAGGGTGCAGCTGGTAGCGGGACTGGAACCAGGAAACCAGCTGTCCCGCCACCATCCTGCCTCCTCCATTAAAGTCGCAGCCTTAGACTCCGGCTATTTGACTTGGAGAGATGTTGGATGTGGTTGAGCTTTCTGAAATGATGAACAGATTGGATATAATCCAATTGGATAAGTTGTTAGGATGGTGAGATTGTGCAGGGATTTGGGTTGGAAAGCCGGGACTGTTTATCTTTGTCACAAAGAGTTATTGCCCTCTGAAGCAGATTGCCTGAGCATTCAGTGCATGTGGATTAGCTGCAGTCCTTTTGAGGAGGGAGCTTATCAGCTTCCTGGGGAAGGACAGAACATTCTACTTGCAGATGGTGAGTTACTGAGTGGCTGGGATATTAGGGAGTTTGGGGTTGCTTTGGCTGCATTGAGGAATCTGGGGAAAGAAATTTCCCAGAACATTTTTTCTGGATCCAACTGCAATCTTTCTCAGGTGATTACATTGTTGGGCGAGGGTGGGCTGACTTTGTCCAGCTTGCATTATGTCTAGGTGGGGTTGACTGGCCCTGGTGATATTTTTCCCCATCTTTCTTCTTGAGCATTAATAAACAGAAAGAAAGACTTGCATTTATATCGTGCCTTTCATGACCACTGGATGTCCCAAAGTGCTTTACAGCCAATGAAGTAATTTTGAAGGGTAGTCACTGTTGCAATGCAAGAAACGCAGCTGCCAATTTGCACACAGCAAGCTCCCACAAACAGCAATGTGATAATAACCAGACAATCTGTTTTTGTTACGTTGATTGGGGGATAATTATTGGCCAGGCCACCAGGGATATCTCCCTGCTCTACACTGAAATAGTGCCATGGGATCTTTTTCATTCACCTGAGAGAGCAGACAGGGCCTCGATTTAACAGCTCATCCAAAAGACAGCACCTCCGACAGTGCAGTACTCCCTCAGCACTGCACTGGAGTGTCAACCTAGATTTTTGTGCTCAGAATCTCCTGGAGTGGGACTTGAACCCACAACCTTCTAGACTCAAAAGGCAAGAGTGCAACCCAATTTTTTTTTATATTATACTTTATTGAGCATTAAGAACATTTACAACATCGTGATCATTACATTGTATGATACAAATCAATTCCACTGCTCTGCACCGCCATTCCGCCACCACATTTTAACATCAAAACCTGAAGTTTAATTTGTCACCTGTAACATATATTAATCGATTGTACTTTAAAAATTGGTTGTAAAATACTGTCCTTAAATTACTTTCTGAATAAAACATCCACAGAGCCTTATAATGATCTTTTAGCTTATATTTAAAATACTCTTTTAGATTGATTCTCCTCCCCTTAAAAAGCAGATGTAAGAACTCACACAACACCAGGTTATAGTCCAACAGCTTTACCTAAAAAACAGAGCATTCCTTCTTTGCACAATCACAAATCTAGCCAAACTGAACATTAAATTAATTGCCGCTCCGCTAGACTCTGGCAGACTCTCCTGCAATCCCTATCTCAAAATTGAGTCCCACGGGATTCCCATTCTCGCTCTTCGGTCCCCACCCAGCAAAAAAGCTTCACACAACTGTCAAACATAGTACTTAAAGTCATTTAACTGCGGACATAACACCAGTAAATGGGACAGAGTCTCATCCCGTGTCCCACACATTGGGCAAGTTGCCGCCTCCACTCGTCCAATCTTGCACAAGACCGTCATGGTAAAAATTCGGTTATGAGCCAATTTGAAATCCAGTTCAATCCATTCTGGGCATTTAAAATTCGCCCACACTCCCTTCCAAGTCCTGTTGAAGTCCAGCTGTGGGTATATACTCTGCCAAGACTCCTGACCAGCATGTGTCTTGAATCTCCATTCTCTGAATACCTCATAGAAATCTCGAGTATTACAGTTGTCAAATTGGACCAACTCTCCCCCTTTCTCCAGTAAAAAGCTTGGAAAAGCAGGACGCATTTTACTTCCTTTGGAGATTTCCGCATTTATTTCTTCCATCCAATCCTGTGGCACTGCCCTCACAATCTTCTCATACATGATTCCTATTGCTTTTCCTTCTACCTCCTGATCCTCCTCCCACACCATTTCCCTCACGATGGCTTCCGGCAACCAACCTGGAATTACCTCGTATAATACATCTTTCACAGATATAATCCCAGTTTTTTAAAAGCTTGATTAAATAAAACCTCTCCTTCAATGTTGACCCACCTGTTCAAAAATAAGGGCTGTTCTAAAAATTCCTCAGCCCCCTTGGGCATAAACTGCACACTCTTTAAAAATTGGGCCCAAGTCTCTACAACCCCCTTATAAAACCTAGGGAGAAGTTTAATTGATTTCAAAAACATATTATTGTATTCCATATACAATATCCCCTGCCCTCCTATCCCACTTCGTTTTAAAAAATGCTCAAAACAACTCTTCCAAAAACTTGTATTTGACTTCTGAAGAAATCTCTTCACCCATTTGATTCTAAAGGATTTCTTCTTCAAATCAATATCTGGGAAATTGAGTCCTCCCTGATTTCTCCGTCCAATGATGGTATTGTATGCCACCAAGGCTGGTTTCCCTTCCCATAAGAACCTCACACAAGCCTCTTGGATGGGCTTTTCCACCCACTCAGGAATATCCTCCACCATCAATAAGTACCATAGCTTAGATAGCAGTAGAGCAGACACCACTGTCGCTCTTCCTTGCACTTTCAACCACCTTCTTTCCCATCTTCCCAAAATCTTGTTAATTTTCATAACCTTCGGTTCCCAATTTAATCGATCCACTTCATCCCTGTCTTTCTTGCACCCCATATGCACCCCCAGAACTTCCAAAACCTCCACCACCTTAAAGGGACATTCCCCCAAACATTCACCCCTACCCCTCCCTGCAACCAGGCATTGGGACTTACTATAATTCACTCTGGCTCCTGAAGCTCTACAATATTCCTGCACTACATCCATAACTTTCCTCACTGACTCCCCATTTCTCAATGTTAAGGTTGTGTCATCTGCATATTGGTTTATCACCGACACCAGCCCAGAACTGGGGACCACAATCCCAACTACACCTTGTTTCTTTCGCATCATGTAATCTAATGGTTCTGCTACCAATGTGTACAACAATGGGGACAGGGGACAACCCTGTCTCACTGATCTCTGTATCGGAAAATACTTGGATAAAAAACCATTACATTTAACGCAGCTAAATATGTTTGAATAAAAAATCCTTATCCACTGAATGAAATTTTCCTTGAAACCAAATGCTTCCAAAACCTTCAATAAAAACTCATGAGAGACCCTATCAAAGGCTTTCTCTTGATCTATCTTTAATACATAAGCCTCCCTCCCACTCTCTTCCATGAGCTCTATCGCATCTCGGATTGAGACCACAGAGCCTGCGATGTCCCGGCCTATGACCCCATAGGACTGAGAGGGCCAAACTATCTCCAGTAACACCTCCTTCAAATGATTTGCCATAACCCTCGCCAAGATCTTATAATCCACATTTAATAATGTGATGGGCCTCCAATTCTTCAGGTCCCGTCTATCCCTTTTATTTTTATATAAGCTAAGCTTATGATACCTCTCCTCATAGATGGGGCCAGGCTTCCCTCAATTTTAATTTCCTTAAAAACTTCTAAGAGCAATGGACTTAAAATCTCAAAAAATTCTTTATAAAATTCTGCACTTAGTCCATTGGACCCTGGGCTTCCCCCCCGCCCCCCCATTCCACTTATTGCTACTTTTATTTCTGCTAATCCTACTTCTTTGTCACACATACTTTTCTCATCCTCCTTTAAACCCTCTTCAATAAAAGCAGTAACCTTCTCCATCGCCAAATTGGAAATATCTTCTTTTGTATATAACTCTTGATAAAAGCTGCTAGCCGCCTCTAAAATCTCCCCACTTTCATGAATGATCTTCTCCCCAACCTTCAACTCTTCAATTAATGATAATCTCTGTCGAAGCTTCTCTTGCTCTAGAAAATATCTAGTTCATCTTTCGTCCTCCAATGCATCTCTAGCCTTTGCACGGAGAATGGCCCCCTTGCATTTTTCAGCTTGCAATAATTCCCACTCTTCCTTCAGCACCCGGAACTTAGTCTCAGCTCCCTTATCCCCTCCGTCAACTGCTTTACAGACATCCGTAAACCTTTTGTTTATATTCTCTTCTCAATGCCGGTTAGCTGCCATCCTCTTTTTACCATAACGTACCGAAAAAACTTTTACCTCATATTTGAAATTGTCCCACCAAACTCTTCTTTCTTTCAAGAACAAAGGTTCCTTCCGAGCATTCTTTATTATATTTATAATCCCTTCTTTATAAGCAATTTCTTTCAGGTATTGATTGTTTAAAATCCACACCCCTGAAACGATCTTAACTCTGCTGTTTCTAATTCTAAGAACCAAAGCTGAGTGATCACTAAAAAATACTTTTTTGACAATAAATCTCCATCACCTCCGAACTTAACCCTTCCCGCATTAACACAAAATCTATTCAGCTCTGTTTGAAAACATCACCCACCCAACCTGCTCTGGAGAACTCCCTTTTTATGGTGTTCCGGTCCCTCCATAAGTCACTCAAATTTAAATTTGCCATCATTTTTACAATCATTCCTCTGGAGTTATCATTCTTAAAGGTCATCTGGGCTGAAATGTCCATCCGAGATAAAAATACATTAAAATCCCCACTATACAAGGATTTTCCACCTCTGCCGCTTCAGTGAATAACCCCTGAAAAAACTCGCGAGGCTTGCAATGGTCGTTCGGTGCATAGATATTAAAGAGATCACAATTAAATCCCTCCATTTTTACCCTTAGCCATAAAAATCTCCCCTCAGTGTCCTTGTCCACCAAGGCAACGTTCTCTTTTATGGACGGACTCACCAAAACAGCCACCACTCTACGGTTATTGTTTGCACAACTTGCAAACACCTCGGGGATAGCAAAATACTGCAGATGCTGGAAATCCAAAATAACAACAGAGAATGCTGGAAAAACTCAGCAGGTCAGGCAACATCCGTGGAGAGAAATTTGAGTTGACGTTTCGGGTTGAAACCCTTCTTCAAAACTGGAAAGAAAATAAAAAGATCGAAGGCAAAGCTGCGATCGAACAAAAGAAGCAAAGGAGACAATAACAGGTCTCCTCTACATGCTCACGATGCGGTCTCCTCTACATTGGGGAGACCAAACGCAGATTGGGTGACCGTTTGCAGAACACCTCCGTTCAGTCCATAAGGGTGACCCCGAGCTTCCGGTCACATGTCATTTTAATTCACCGCTCCATTCCCACTCGAACCTCACCGTCTGCGGCCTCTTGTATTGTTCCACGGAAGCTCAACGTAAACTCGAGGAACAGCAAATCATCTTCCGATTAAGCACTTTGCAGCCTTCCGGACTCAATATCGAGTTCAATAATTTCAGATCATAACCTCGGCCTCTCTTACTTTTTTCCTTTTAATTTTTTCCATCCCTTTGTTTTGGGTCTTTCTTTCCCCCCCCCCACCCCACTCCTTTCCTTTTGTTTCTGTCTCTCACCTGGCAGCTGTCCTTATCCTGCCAGTACACTTCACACCTAATCTCAGCTGCCTTTTGTCTCCACGGGCCCATTACCATCTCATCTGCCTTCTAATACCTTTTATTGTCTCCTTTTCTTCTTTTGTTCGATCGCAGCTTTGCCTTCGATCTTTTTATTTTCTTTCCAGTTTTGAAGAAGGGTTTCAACCCGAAACGTCAACTCAAATTTCTCTCCACGGATGTTGCCTGACCTGCTGAGTTTATCCAGCATTCTCTGTTGTTATTTTGCAAACACCTCTCCCTTCCAAACCTTCTGAACTCTTTCTAGAATATCCTCATCCCAAAAGGTTTCTGGCAGACACAAAAAGTCCAAATCTTTAAAACCCTGCAACAACTGCTGCAATTTCTTCTCACCCCTCAGTCCGTTCACATTAATCGAGACCAATGTAATCATGGCTCCAAAGAAGGGAAGTATGCCCAATAATCTCCCCATCATTTAATCTCTGGCTCTTCCCTCCTCTCATGATCCTTCTCAACTTTTCGGGCAGCTGTTGCTTTTTCCTGCAGCCTCCGGCTCGTTTTCACCACCTGTTTGACCCCTCCCTGCTGTTTCAGCCTCTTCCTTGCATTAAGTTTGGGCCCAGGAGCTGCCCTTTCTCCCTCCTTCTGCCCCTCAGTAACCTTCCCTTTCCACATGATGCCTCCCCACCCCCGACTTCCATGTCTCTTTCACCCTCTAATTCCTCACACTCAAGCTCTTCTGCAACCCCCTGTGCCTGCTCCCCGTCAGATACATAATCCTGCTCCCTGTCAGATACTTCATCTCGCACAGAGAGTCTTCCTGCTATCGTAGTTTCTCCCACTGTGCCGCTCCCTTCGACCACATCTCCACCTCTGACCCTTGCACCTTGTTCCCTCACTCCATGGGACAATGGCGCACCTAAATTGTTCCTTTCTGATGTCTCATTCTCGCCGATCCCATCCTGCTGTCCCTTTAAGTCTCCTGCCCCTTGCACCCTCTCCCCGTCCTGCCCCCTCTTGCTCACCAAGATATCCGACTCCGCGCCTCTCCCTGGAGCACCCACATCCACCACACACCCCGCTCCTGCCTCCTCTCCCCCCGCAGACACCAGACTCCCCAGGGGGAGCCAAACTGCACTAAGGCTCGAGTCTGCACTCGACCCTCGCTGCCCGCTGCTGTCTTTGTTCCCCTCCACAGCACTCAGCGTGTTTTCTGCCATCTCCATCCCGTTCGCCGCTCCGCCATCCTCTGCCTCTTCCTGTGCTCCTTTCTCCTTCATTTTACTGGCTGTGTCCTCCGACTGCACTGCTCCTCCGGCCGTTCCACACTCATCTCTTGCTCCTTCTCCCATCTCCTCATCACTCATATCACTCCCTTCTGCCACACACTCACAGCGGGTGGGGCCTTTACGACACACCCCACAGCTCTCCATCTTGCAGCTCCGAGCAATGTGTCCCGACTCACCGCAATTGTAACAATACAGGTCTGGACAGTTTCTTACGAGATGGTCATGTCCAAGACAATAATAGCACACTTTTACTTGGTTATCATGCAGTACACAAAAGTACTGCACTCCTTCCAGTGTCTCGAACTGCATACTATATCGCAATGACCTCACCCCCTCTGGGAACTGCACCTTTACATACTGGGTTCCGTCTGCTACCCGTGTTCCCGGATAGTACCTCCTCTTTATTGCAGAACAGATTTTTATGTCCCACGACTCCAACTTCTTGCTTAGCACTTTGTCCTCAATGTAAACTGGCAAGTTTAAAAATGAAACCACCACCTCCTCTGAATATAGCAGAGTCACCTCCAAGAATTTCACACCAACTTTCAGACTGAGTAACAGTCTTTCCACCTCCTCATGACCACTGACCGTCACCTCGAATCCCACATTTGGCTTTGGTCGGCAGGCAAAGCAGCTTCCCTCACCACAGTCCTCATGAACCACCTGGATAATATCCCAAGCTCGAATCTTCTTATCCTCACACTGTACCACCACCGTGTTTTCTTTACCAAACCTCCTGCGGTCCCGGCCCAAATCTTTGGGCCTTTTTTTTTCCTTTCCCAACACAGTTTCTTCCCTTATTAAATTCCTCTTGGGAACATTGTCCTCTGAGGAGCCCGGCCTTCCGGACCCCTCAGCAGCCATCTAGCTGTTTTTGTGGGCCAAAAAGGCCCTAAAACCTGAAAACAAAACCACCACCAACTTTTTACAAAATTCCCTCCAACTCCCAGCTGCAATCAGGCAACCAGTAACACCTGGCTCACTCCTAGCCCCTCCCAACTAGAGAGTGCTACCCACTGAGCCACAGCTGACATAATGGCAAATGGAAAGTGCTTCATAAACCTGGGAGTGGATTGCAAGCTAGTAAATAGTGTAGAGGAAAGGAGATGTTCAGATTGTGAGCAGAGGTCATGCTCAAACATAGTAGTCAGTGAGTGGATAGTGAGAATGACGTGTTGTGATTCTGTGGGAGTGGCACATTAAGAAGGCAATAGCTAGGATGTCAGAGCTGTGAAACGCATATGAAAAGTTATGATTCAGGAGGCAGCAGATCAAAAGTTGTGGCTTGGGAGGATTTTGAGTGCATGGGTGAAAATTAAGGCTGAGGCTGAAGAAATGGAGGAGGTCTCACAAAGAAAACATTCTGAGCGATTTAACGCAAGTGGAGCTGAAATTCCTCATGGCTTCTATTGGTGTTTGCCATATCTCCGATGCAAGACGGATGGCACCCCCGGAAAGTGAAATAAACCCGACTGCACTAGCTCTCTTTGCCTTGTAAGGGCCGGAACCTCTGTTCAGCCTTCACAAAGCAATTGATGGCAAGGATGTGGGTCCAGGGTAGAGAGTTCCTGTTTCTTTGGTTTAATTGGGAGCGGCATATCAGTAGAGAAAGGTACGCCCAGTGAGGTGAGGTGTTGTGGCTTGTACATGAGCAGATGTGGGCTTCGCTCGTGTGGTCCAGGCCTGTGAAGCAGGCTAGGCCCCAAAGAACCCTTCAGATATTTATCTGAACATTTTCTAAATCAGTCCTCTTGCTCAGGTGCTCTAAGAGAATGTGGTCAGGGCTGGGTGGGGTTTTGAGGACACTACCATGGCGCTGGACACCAGAATGTTTGACCGCATGCATGAAGCATGTCGGCACCAGAGATGCACTTGTGCCTGTCTGCTCTATGCTAATTAGATACTGTCCCGCTGACCTCACAAAGTCCAGCAGGGTTGGTAGTCTGGATACGATACAATCACCAGGATTACATCCTGAGGAATTTTGGGCCTGGTACATGAATGACAATAAATAACATTTTGAATTGGTCATTTTCTAATGTGTTTGTAATTTTTGAATGGATTGTGGCGGAGCCACTAAGCGACTCCGACCAACTGTATATTATTCCCTTTAACAATATGTTAGCTACAGCCTGAGTTTGTATCTTTGTTTTTACTGTTTGCATGTACAGAGCGCGGTCCCTTTAAGAGCGCGGGCAAACATGATGACATCACATCATTCATCACGTGATCACCACCGGCGGGAAAAACGTGATGACGTCATGACGCCAACCACAGGACCGCCCTAGCAGTCCTCATGGAGCCTCCGAACTGACTAGACCTGTATTGGTAGTTCCCTTGCATTTGTTGTTAAACTTTGTTAACTTTTCATTAAACATCGTTTGTTGATCGCCTGAGTCGACTTCAGTCTCTCGATAGGAACTAGACATTCCTACAGGATCTTTTAGTTGTAAATTTGCAAAGTCTTGTTTTATCTGCTGATTTGGGTTTTAATTCTTATTGATACCACTGAGTTCTGATGTTTTGTTTGTTGTAAGTGAAGAAACTTATATATAAGCCAATGTTATCTAAGATATTTGCTGAGAATGAGGTTTTTTACAATAAATGGAGAAATAGGACAGAAGTGCAACACAGAAAGTGTGATAGACAGAAAATGCATGTAGTTATACTGGCCCAGAAAATCCAAGTGGTTTTGGCTGAGATAGGGGTGTAATTTTCTAAGTTGGATTTTGGGGTGAAACCTGTTTCTGTATACTAAAATTTCCAGTCCAGGTTGCTGGGGTCTCCACCTGCCTCTTCACCAACATGCACCTCTCAACGTTTATGTCACTGACACCTTACAAGTTGCAGGAGGGACTTCTGCAATGTCACCCTTTTCCCTTTGGCCCTGCACGTGACAGTTCATTAATAGCATTTTCAGGAGAGCTGGTGAGTGTATCCATTTTGTTTAGTTTAATTGCTCTTCTAGATATACATCAGAATAAGAACATAACATAAGAAATAGAAGCCGGAGTAGGCCATACGGCCCTTCGAGCCTGCTCCACCATTCAATAAGATCGTGGCTGATCCTCGAACTCAACTCCAAACCATCGTCAACACCTTCACCGAAGTGTATGAGAGCATAGGCCTTACACTAAACATCCGTAAGACAAAGGTCATAGAAACATAGAAACATAGAAGATAGGAGCAGGAGTAGGCCATTCGGCCCCTCGAGCCTGCTCCGCCATTCAATGCGATCATGGCTGATCATCCAAATTCAGTACCCTGTCCCTGCTTTCCCCCCATTCCCCTTGATCCCTTTAGCCTTAAGAAATATATCCAACTCCATCTTGAATATATTTAATGAATTGGCCTCTACTGCCTTCTGTGGTAGAGAATTCCACAGGTTCACCACTCTCTGGGTGAAGAAATTCCTCCTCAATTCAGTCCTAAATGCTTACCCCTTATCCTTAGACTGTGACCCCTGGCTCTGGACTCCCCGACCATCGGGAACATCCTTCCTGTATCTAGTCTGTCCAGTCCAGTCAGAATTTTATAAGTTACATTCTTCTAAACTCCAGCAAGTACAAGCCCAATCGACCCAATCTCTCCTCATACTTCATTCCTGCCATCCCAGGTATCAGCCTGGTGAATCTTCGCTGAACTCCTCCAATGGCAAGAACATCCTTCCTCAGATAAGGCGACCGAAACTGCACACAATACTCAAGATGCGGTCTCACCAAGGCATTGTACAACTGCAGCAAGACATCTTTGTTCCTGTACTCAAACCCTCTCGCTATGAAGGCCAACATACCATTTGCCTTCTTAACCGCCTGCTGCACCTGCATGCTTACCTTCAGTGACTGGTGCACAAGGACACCCAGGTCTCATTGCACTTCCCCTTCTCCCAATCTATTGCCATTCAGATTATAATCTGCCTTCCTGTTTTTGACACCAAAGTGGATAACCGCACATTTATCCATGTTATATTGCATCTGCCATGCTTCTGTCCAATCACCCAACCTGTCCAAATCATCCAGGAGTTTCTCAGCATCCTCCTCACAGCACACACACCCACCCAGCTTTGTGTCTAGATCATTAATATATATTGTGAATAGCTGGGGTCCAAGGACCAATCCCTGCGGTACCCACTAGTCACTGCCTGCCACTCGGAAAAAGACCTGTTTATTCCAACTCTTTGCTTTCTGTCTGCCAACCTGTTCCCTATCCAAGTCAATACCTTGCCCCCAATCCCATGTGCCTTAATTTTACACGCTAATCTCTTATGCGGGACCTTATCGAAAGCCTTTTGAAAGTCCAAATACACCACATCCACTGGTTCTCCCTTATCTATTTTACCAGTTACATCCTCAAAAAATTCCAGTAGATTAGTCAAGCTCGATTTACCTTTTGTAAATCCATGTTGACTTTGTCCAATCCTGTCACTGCTTTCCTTTGCTCTGCTATTACATCTTTTATAATGGACTCTAGCATTTTCCCCACTACCGATGTCAGGCTTACCGGTCTATAATTCCCCGTTTTCTCTCTACCACCTTTTTTGAATAGTGGTGTAACATTAGCTACCCTCCAAACCATGGGTACTGTTCCAGATTCCATCGAATGTTGGAAGATGATCAGCAATGCATCTACTATTTCTATGGCCACTTCCTTAAGTACCCTAGGATGTAGATTATCAGGCCCTGGTTATTTATCAGCCTTGAATCCCATCAATTTCCCTAACACCATTTCCCTACAAATACAGATTTCTTTCAGTTCCTCCCTTTCATCAGACCCTATATTCCCCGACATCTCTGGGAGGTTATTTCTGTCCTCCTTTGTGAAGACAGAAACAAAATATGTATTTAATTGGTCCTATATTTCTTTGTTCCCCATTATAAATTCCCCTGATTCTGACTGCAAGGGATCTACGCTAGGCATCACCAAATCTTTTTCTCTTCACATATTTATAAAAGATTTTACAGTCAGTTTTTGTGTTCTCATATTCTATTTTCCCCTTCTTAATTAATCCCTTTGTCCTCCTTCGTTGAATGCTAAACTGCTCCCAATCCTCAGGTTTGCTGCTTTTTCTGGCCAATTTATATGTCCTCCCCTTGGATTTTATGCTCTCACTAATGTGCCTTGTTAGCCACGGTTGAGTCACTTTTTTGTTTTACTTTTATGCCAAACTGGGATGAACAAATTCTGTAGTTCATCCATGCGATCTTTGAATGTTTGCCATTGCCTATCCACCGTCAACCCTTTGAGTGACATTCCCCAATCAATCCTACCCAACTCGCACCTCATACCATCATAGTTTCCTTTATTTAAATTCAGGATCCTAGTCTCTGATTCAACTACTTCACTCTCCATCTTAATGAAGAATTCTATCATATTATGATCGCTCCGACCCAAGGGGCCTCGTACAACAAGATTGCTAATTAATCCTTTCTCATTACATAATACCCAGTGTAAGATGGCCTGATCTCTAGTTGGTTCCACGACATATTGGTCCAGGAAACCATCCTGTAAACATTCCAGGAATTCCTCCTCCATAATATTGTTACTAATTTGGTTAGCCCAATCTATATGTAGATTAAAGTCACCCATGATGACTGCTGTGCCCTTATTGCACACTTCTCTAATTTCCCTTTTAATGCCATCCCCAGCCTCCGTATTACTGTTTGGAGGTCTATATACCACTCCCACTAACATTTTCTGCCCCTTGGTATTTCTCAGTTCTACCCATACAGATTCCACATCATCAGAGCTAATAACCTTCCTTACAATTGTGTTAATCCCCTCTTTAACCAGCAATGCTACCCCACCTCCCTTTCCTTTTTGCCTATCTTTCCTGAATATTGAATACCCCTGGATGTAGAGTTCCCAGCCTTGGCCACCTTGGAGCCATGTTTCCGTAATCCCAATCTAATCATATTTGTTTACTTCTATTTGCGCAGCGAATTCATCCACCTTATTACGAATGCTCCTCACATTAAGACACAAAGCCTTCAGGCTTGTTTTTTTAATGCTCTTAGACCTATTAGAAATATTACTATCTGTGGCCATGTTTGAGTTAAACCGTTGATTTCTCTGACTGCCACTTCTGTTTTTCTCGTTCCTATCGTTGTTTCCCTTTCCTCTGCCTCCCTGCTCAGGTTCTCAACCCCCTGCCATTTTAGTTTAAACCCTCCCCCAGAGCACTAGCAAACACTCCCCCTAGGGCATCGGTCCCAGCCATGCCCAGGTGCAAACCGTCTGGTTTGTACTTGTCCCACCTCCCCCAGAACCGGTTCCAATGTCCCAGGAATTTGAATCGCTCCCCCTTGCACCATTCCTCCAGCCACGTATTCATCTGAAATATCCTCCTATTTCTACTCTGACTAGCACATGGCACTGGTAGCAATCCTGAGATTACTACCTTTGAGGTCCTATTTTTTAATTTACCTCCTAACTCCCTATATTCAGCTTTTAGGAACACATCCCGTTTTTTACATATATCGTTGGTACCTATATGCACCAAGACAACTGGCTGTTCACCGTCCCCTTCCAAAATGTTCTGCAGCCGCGCTGAGACAGCCTTGACCCTTGCACCAGGGAGGCAAGACACCATCCTGGAGTCTTGTTTCCAGTCACAGAAACGCCTATCTATTCCCCTTACAATAGAATCCCCTATTACTATAGCTCTACCCCTCTTTTTCCTCCTGTCCTGTGCATCAGAGCCACCCCTGGTGCCAGGAAGTTGGCTGCTGCTGCCTTCCTCTGATAAGCCATCCCCCTCAACAGTATTCAAAGTGATATATCTGTTTGAGAGGGGGATGTCCACAGGGGACTCCTGCACTACCTGACTGCACCTACTACTCTGCCTGTTGGTCACCCATTCCCTTTCTGCCTGTGCAACCTTTGCCTGCGGTGTGACCAACTGCTTAAACGTGATATCCACGACATCCTCAGCATCACCAATGGTCCAGTATGTATCCAATCACAGCTCCAGCGCCGCAACGCGGTCTGCCAGTAGCTGCAGCTGGACACACTTCCTGCACACATGGTTGTCAGGAACACAGGAAGTGTCCTGGAGTTCCCACAAAGCGCAGGAGAAGCATACCATGGGGCCGAGCTATCCTGTCATGACTTACCGTTTAATTAATTCAAATTAAATTAAATCAAATCAATCCCACCAATTACACTACAGTTAAATGATATACTTAAGGGCCCTGGTTTACCAACAGTCCCCGCTATACAACAGAGAGCTTAGAAACTATAAACCACAGTGTTTAAGCTTAAAAAGAGAGAAATACTCACCAACCAATCACTTATATGCTTTCTGGTGACATCATACTTCGATTACTTTTTACTTCTCTCCCTCCCTCTGAGCTCGGAGATTGGAGATTGGTAAACCTACCTGAGCCTCGCTGCCTCTTATAGTCACCGCCAACGCCACCGCCGTTGCCTCGTTTCCCGCAGGTCCGCCACCGCTCTGAAGCCTACCTGAGCCTCGCTGCTGCTTTAATCACCGCCGAAGCCTCGTTTCCCGCAGGTCCGCCGCTGCCGCCGCTCTGAGGCCTACCTGAGCCTCGCCGCTGCCTCTTGTAATCACCGCCGCCGCCTCATTTCCTGCAGGTCCGCCACCGCCGCCACCGCTCTGAGGCCTACCTGAGCCTCACCGCTGCCTCTTGTAGTCACCACCGCCACCTCGTTTCCCACAGGTCCGCCACTGCCGCTGCTCTGAGGCCTACCTGAGCCTCACCGTTGCCCCTTGTAGTCACCACCGCCGCCTCGTTTCCCGCAGGTCCGCCGCCGCCGCCGGTCTTCTACCAACCTGCCCCTGCCACACAGAACTGCTCTCCGATTATCAAAATCCATGACGAGGCCTTGCACAACGTGGACCACTTTCCATACCCATGTCAACAAGGGCAGACATCGATGACGAAGTCCAACACCGCCTTCAGTGTGCCTGAGAAAGAGAGTGATTGAAGACCAGGACCTCAAACCCAGCACTTAGCTCATGGTCTACAGAGCAGTAGTGATACCCGCCCTCCTGTATGCTTCAGAGACATGGACAATGTACAAAAGGCACCTCAAAGCACTGGAGAGGTACCACCAACACTACCTCCGCAAGATCCTGCAAATCCATTGGCAGGATAGGCGCACCAACATCAGTGTTGTCGTTCAGGCCAACATCCCCAGCATCGAAGCTTTGACCTGATCGATCAGCTCCGATGTACGGGCCACATCGTCCACATGCCCGATACGAGACTCCCAAAACACGCACTCTACTTGGAACTCCGACGCGGCAAGAGAGCCCCAGGTGAGCAGAGGAAATGCTTCAAGGACACCCTCAAAGCCTCCTTGAAAAAGTGCAACATCCCCACCGACACCTGGGAATCCCTGGCCCAAGAACGCACAAAGTGGAGGGGAAGCATCTGGGAAGGTGCTGAACACCTCGAGTCTCTTCGCTGGGAGCAAGCGGGAGCCAAGCGCAAACAACGGAAGCAGCACACATCAACCCAAGCAACCCACCCACCCGTCCTTTCAACCACCATCTGCCCCACCTGTGACAGAGACTTTAGGTCCCTCATTGGACACATTAGTCACCTGAGAACTGATTTTTAGTGTGGAAGCAAGTCATCCTCAGTCCTGAGGGACTGCCTAAGAAGAGACTTTCCTGCATGATCCTCAAATCCCTTGATTCCACTAGAGGCCAAAAATCTATCGAGCTCAGCCTTGAATATACGCAAAGATTCAGCATCTACAGCCCTCCGGTTACAGAATTCCAAAGATTCACAACCCTCTGAGTGAATAAGTTTCTTCTCATCTCTGTCATAAATGGCCGATCCCTTATCCTGAGATTATGCCCCCGCGTTCAAGACTCTCCAGTCAGGGAAAACAACCTCTCAGCATCTACCCTGTCAATCCCCTTCAGAATCTTATGTTTCAATGAGATCATCTCTTATTCTTCTTAGCTCCAGAGAGTATAGGCCCAATCTACTCAATCTCTCCTCATAGGACAGCCCTCTTATCCCAGGATTCAATCTAGTGAACCTTTGTTGCACCGCCGCTAAGACAAGTATATATTTCCTTAGGTAAGGAGAGCAAAACTGTGCCCATTGCTCCAGGTGTGGTCTCACCAAAGCCCTGTACAATTGTTGTAAGACTTCTTTATTCTTGTCCTCCAACCCCTTGCAATAAAGACTAACATACAATTTGCCTTCCTAATTGCTTGGTGTACCTGCATGTTTACTTTCTGGCCTCGATTTTAACTGACCCGTGGAGTTGGGATTGGAGGCGTGCAGGGGGTTAAAGCCCCGAATTCGGGGGTCCTGACACCATCCTGCCCAAAACCCGCCTCAATGTAAGTTTCAAAGGAGGCAGGTACCCGCCCCGCACTGGGACACGCCTACCCGAGGCGGGAAGGGATTAGTGACAATTAACTGCCTGTTAACAGGTAGTTAACAGGCATTTTTTCTTGAACTGTGGGATTCCCGACGGCTCCAAACCACGCCAGGTTAGAGGAGTCGGGCCGTCAGGTTGAAGGGCTTGGAGGGGTCGAGATGTCGGTGTTCAGGTGAGTGATGGGTGCATGAGTGCAAAGGTAAGTGTGTTTGGTGTGTCTAAAGTGTGTAAAGAAGTTTTAATTACCTGCACTTACCGTTTTAGCCTTCTTTCCTCTAGGTTTCGGGAGTCCATCATCCAACCTGCACAGAAAGCAGAACAGCTGCAAACTGTCAAAAGTGACAGCCTGCAGCTTTCTGTGCTGGAGAGATTTCTAACTGTGTCTGTGTAGAAGGACTCAGGTTAGAAGTAAGACTCTCAGGCCTAGAAATTGGGTTTTGGCTTAGCCAGGGCTTTAGCGCCGGAAGTTAGTGCCGGCGCTAAGTCCCCCTGCGCGCGCCAAAAATTCAGTAGCGCCGCGCCCAAACGGCTGCCGGCGCTACTGAAGGGTCTTAGCGCCTGGAAAAGGGCGCTAACTGCCGTTTAGCGCCGCAATTCCGGCGCTGCGGCACCCGATGCGGTGCGGCAGGCTGGGGAAGTGCAGGCCTCCTCCTTCCGTTAAGGAGGAGCTGCCTGCACCCGGCCGCGGCCCGCGCAAATCTGTTTAAAAATGAGCCCGGCACCTCGGACAAGTGCCGGGCTTGCATCTGTTCCGGGGGGCGGGGGGGAGAAGTCCGGGGAGGGAGCTGCGGGCAGGCGGCCGGCGGGAAAGCGGCCGGCCGCCGCGGGGCCTTTAATGCGCCGGCGCAAACACATGTTGGACTCTGTTGCCAGAGTCTTAGTTGCGGCTGCCACGGGCGAGGCGGCTGCAACTGAATTTCGGCGCTGGGGCCCGTCGGCATGGCAACCGGGACGCTGCGCACACCGATGACGTCATCGGTGCCGGCGCAGCGCTACCGGTGCAACGCCGCTTTAGGGCCCCAGGGAATTTTTCAGCTGGCCATAACTCTGGCGCTAGTCCCTCTAGCGCCTCAAAAGCGGCGCTAAGGCTAGTGAATTTCTAGGCCTCAGTGTTTGACAGCTTCAAACAGCTGTGAAACACTGATATTTCATCTGTCAAAATGTCTTGACAGATGAAATTTCAGTCTGTGACGTCACCTATTGCCGGGTGGCCCTTAATTGGTCTGCTGAGCCTGCTGGGCGGGCTCAACAAGGTCAATCAAGTTAAAATCGCGTGGATTGGCTGCATCTCAATGGAAGCCGAAACCCTGAAAGTTGTAGTCCCGCCTCCTTCCCGACTTCTGAGTGAAAATCACCCCCTTTGTGTTTCCTGTACGGGGACACCCAAATCCCTCTGAACACGAACCTTTAATAGTTTCTCGTCATTTAAAAAAATATTCTATTTTTCTATTCTTCCTACCAAAGTGAATAACATCACAATTCCCCATATTATATTACATCTACCAAGTCACTTAATTCTTTCTTTCTTCATCTATTTTTAAAGTGTAGAATAGTAAAATACTGCGGACACTAGAAATCTGAAATAACAACTGGAAATTCTGGAAACACTCAGCAGGTCAGGCAGCATCCGTGGAGAGAGAAACAGAGTTAATGGGCCAGAAATTCGGGTCCCCACGGGTGAGTACACGCTGTGTACTCACGTGTAGGGCCAACGAAAGTGCCGATTTCATGCATGCACTGCGCATGCTCTGGAAACCCGAACTTCCGTTCCCTTGAAGAGGGCAGCGCGTAGACCTGTAACTTCCAATTTTTTTACAGGTTTCTCCGTGCATGTAAGTCCCGAGCAGCTGCGCGTGAAAAAAGCAGTTGCAAGGCCTGCTTTTAACAAGGTAAGAGGTTAATTAAGTAAAATTAAAACATTTTTTCCACAGCTTTATCATTTTAAAATACTTCAAAGTTACACAAGTTTATTTTTAGTCCCATTAAAAACTTTAATTAATTTTTTCAAAAATTTAAATTTTTGTTTAAAATAGTGAATTTATGTAATTTATAGTTATTTTAAAAATGTGATAAATAAAAATATAATTTGAAGTTTTACTTAGGTTTTGGGGCCGATCTCTATTCATAGATTTGACAGGTCTTCCTGTCAAATCTATGAATGTAGATTCCCTGCTCCGATTGGCTCCCCATGGCCCATATGATCCCAGGGGACGCTGCGAACTAACTTCGTCACTGGGATACGCAAGCACTGCACACCGGCAGCTGGAGGAGGCCCAGGATCGGAATCCAACGCGGTCCCACAGCACAACGGCAGGCGCGCTATGTAAGTGCAGGTCGGGGGCTTGCGTCTGTGGGAAGCCTCCGACCCAAATTTCTGGCCCAATGTTTCAGGTAAATGATCCTTCATCAGAGTTCTGATGAAGGGTCATCGACCTTAAACGTTAACTCTACTTTTCTCTCTCCACGGATGCTGTGTGACCTGTTGAGTGTTTCCAACATTTTCTGTTGTTATTTTTAAAGCGTGACTGGTAAAGTCTGTCAGGGGTTACTGACATTCTAGCTCTTATGTCAATTAAGTTATTTTCAACTACTGGGAAACTTGATAGTTTGCAAATAACTGTCTTTGTTATTGAATACATTTTCAAAGTGCGACAGAAATTTATTTGTCGCTTGAAGTGCAATGGCAGGGTGGCTGTACCGGTTTTATTATAGAATAGCTAAACAGATAGCTAGACAGACAGACTTACTGGGTGGTTGTTTATTATCTCAATACTTTTTTCTTTTGCCTACAATGGGAGTCATGGCAACAGCTATCATTGTTCTTTGACTGGCCCATCTAATTTAAACTGAAGTGCTGCTGTACATTGGATCTTGAAATGTAGTGTCATTAGATGTTATTTTACCATTATTCTACAGGGAAATAGCACATGCTGAATCTATTACATATATACCTATCAATTGTAAGTATATGAGAACTGAACATTCAAGGCCTTTCTGATATTTGCTTCTTTTACTTTGTGAATGAGAAAGACAATATTTAGAATTAAAATGAGGTTTACTTAGATAAGTGCAACATATGGTGTGGTATTGTGTCATATAGTTGAGTGTGCATCATGCCTGTGCTGGCTCGCTGAAAGATCTGCCAATTAATCCCACTCTCCTGCTCTTTCCCCATAGTTCTGCAAAAATGTCCCTTTTAAATATACATCCAATTCACTTTTGAAAGTTACTATTGAATCCCCCACCCTTTCAGGCAGTGTATTCCAGATCAAAGCAACTCGCTGTGTAAAAAGAAAATTCCCACCATCTCTCCCCTGGTGTTTTTGCCAATTATTTTATACCTGTGCTCATTGGTTACTGACCCTCTGCCAGTGGAAATAGTTTCTCCCTATTTACTCTATCAAAACCCTTCATAATTTTGAAAACCTCTAATAAATCTCCCCTTAACCTTCAAATTTCCCAGTAGTTGAAAATTACCATCGGTGCGGAAGCCTTGGTTTTTGCAGAGCTGAATTTTGGTAACTGTTAGTGGAAATTGAATGTACACTGTATATCTGGCAAACAGAACTTCTACTATATGAATTTCTCAGTTGTTTAGTTTGGAGATTGTTTAGAGATTGGTTTCTGGATATGTCAGACACCAAATGGACCACAAGTAAATACACAACCAAACAGACCAGGAAGGGTCTAGGTTAAATTCTTCATCTGTGCTCAGTTTGCTGATCTTACCCAGGGCTGGAGAGAGGAAAAATCAACCTAAGGTAGGTCTCCTGATTAGTATCCAGTCATCACAGCTGGAACCCGTGCATGTGTGGACATCGGATGAGAACAGGATTGCCCTCAGTTGCTACACCTCAGGGTCAAATAGCTTTCCAGCATTCATTGCCTAATCTCACACATGACTAATGACCACTTGGGCAAGGTATTAATTTTCATGTTGTCCAGTCTGTTAATAGTCAAGTAATTACATAGTATGAAATGAAAGCAATTATACACACAGTGTTTACTGCTGGTGCATAATTATGAAATAATTATGTGTGCACCTGCTGAGCTATTGCTCATGTTTTTATGGCATTTCATAATTCATTGACTAATAAACAGTGGAAAATTCACTTTGCTGCAATCTATTACTTGCAGTTTTGCTGATGTAAGGGGCTGTGTACAAATAAATGTTTAGCTATTTATGCTGTTGCTGTGGAAACAATCATATTAAGCATGATAACCTAAAGCTCTTACACGCAAGCTTCATTACATGGTTTGATTAAAATAGGAAGAGCATATTTTTCCTGAAATACCTGCTCCCAATATCTATATATTGGGTATTGCAGGTTTTTCTTCTCTTTGGGTACCTTATTCATTTAACAGTTAAAATATTATTACTAGACAACTGAAGATTCCTTTTCTTTTATAAAATTAAATTACCCAGCCCTGATATTATTATGCAGTGATCTTTTTTCCACCAGCTGCTTTCATTTAATGCCCTAGGTTTTTCTTGTACTCTTAGACCTGGTGCTGACCGAACAGACATTATCTCAACAATTACCCTGTGTTCTATTGTGCAATAAACAGTATTATTCAACAACAACTTGTATTTATATAGTGCCTTTAACATGGTAAAGCGTCCCACAGCACTTCATGGGGGAGTTATAAAACAAAATTTGACACCGAGCCACTTAAGGAAAAATTAGGACAGATGACCAAAAGCTTGGTCAAAGAGGTAAGTTTTAAGGAGTGTCTTAAAGTAGGAAAGAGAGGTAGAGAGACAGAGAGGTTTAGGCAGGGAATTCCAGAGCTTAGGGCCGAGGCAGCAGAAGGCACAGCCACCAATAGTTCAGTGATTAAAATCAGGGATGCTCAAGAGGCCAGAATTAGAGGAGCGCAGATTCCTCGGGGGGTTGTGGGGCTGGCGGAGATTACAGAGATAGGGAGGGGCGAGGCCACAGTTCTTCAGCCACAGTTGACTTACCCTTTAACACACAATAGAGATTATATAATCATAGCTCAATTGCGGAGCCTGCAACAGCACTACTAGTTAGCAAACACCTACTGATATTATTGTTAAGGGCAATTCTGAGTGCCATGTTGCCAATATTATTATTTTTATTAATTCTATGATGCAGTTGATTATAGTAATGTTGGCTGAGTATCTAAATGTTGATGAAAGTTTATTTTTATTCAGCATTCAGATTTCGTATTCCATTGGAAGAAAAGGTCACATTTGCAATGGCTATTTAAACAGCTGCTTCTCACCAAAGGTTTGGACTCCCAGAGAAAAAAAAGGACAGAAAAGGTAAAAGGCCATTCAACACCTGTCCAAATCAGAATGGGACTGTACTGGCCGCGCTAGACGTGCTCCTATCTAGCTATCCAGCAAGTTAAACACTCATTCAACAATAATTCTTCTGAAGCGGTTGCTGTTTTGAAGCTTTAATTGAACGAATTTGTGAAACTGTAAACAAAGACAAAGTATGTTTTGTACATAAACTGAGTACTATACATTCGATATTACATAAGATATAAACATATTTACAACAGTAGAATGGACTAATTGTATAACTAACTAACATTTGAACTAACTTCTGTAACTATTAAATATTAACCTTTTATAAACATAGTATTATCAAAATATTACTCTGACAACATTGCTATTATGCTAAGAACCAAAGATACTCACAGATATTGCACTTGGCCTAACATATGAAATCAGATTACGTTGGATTGTAAATGGAGCCTCTCATGGCAGATTCTCCATTACTCAATTCAGGTTCTTCCTGGCAAAACTGCTTCCTGGGGTCAACAGGAAGAAAGGTGGGAAGGTCAAATGACCTCACACAGGAAGAAAGATCAGATGACCTTTCCAACATACAAACTGTTAACACAATAACCGCCACCAGAAGGTACTATTGCATGTAAAAATGTACAGAATGTCACATAATGTCCATCGGTCCAGAACACTCCCCGTCTGGGGTCATTAACGACTCCACATAGTCCGAACTCTACTTGTCACTGGAGTCCTCTGGCGACAAAAGAAGATCTACCTCAGAGACAGTCCGTTGGTTGTCGATGATAGGATGCAGCTTCCGTAGACTGCTGTGAGGGGGTAGGTTGCGTTCTGCTACGCACATTTCCAACCTGGGTATGGTGAGGTTTGGCTGGGGCACCAACTTGCCTCTATCAAAGACGAAGCCAATTTTGCTTTGTCCTTCTTGAGTGGTGACCTTCAGATAAGCCACACTTGCAATGGCCTTAGCGGATGCATCTGCAAAGACACAAAGCTCTTTGAATTGGGCATTTAAGGGAGAGAAAGACGAATAGCAGCGAGGTATTCGGATCTCCTGTAAGTCTTGGAGTGAGTCTCTCCATCTGTCCCACTCTGCTTCCATCTCTTCAGGGAGAGGTGAATCCCACTCTTCAGCGCGTGTGGAGAGTTCCCTGAGGAGCAGCCTGCCTTGTATGGTGACAGGGGCTAAGAAGCCGAGAGGGTCGTATAGGCTGTTGACTGTAGAGAGCACTCCTCTACGTGTGAAGGGTTTCTTGGCATCTAGGACTTGGAACGTGAACGTGTCTGTTGCTATGTTCCACGACACCCCTAGGCTACGCTGTAGGGGGAGGTCATCAGTGAAGAGGCCTAGGTCCTTGACGTCCTTAGCACGATCTTCAGGGGGGAATGCCTTCATCACTGCTGGTCTGTTAGAGGCTATCTTATGCAGCCTGAGGTTGGATAGTGCAAGTAGTTCCTGGGCTCGTCCGAGGGTACTGATGGCCTCTGCTTCGGTCGAGAATGACTTCAGTGCGTCGTCGACGTAGAACTCTCGTTCGATGAACCCTCTCACATCACTGCCAAAGTCGTCGTCTTCTTCCTTGGCAGCCCTCCTTAGTCCGTATATGGCGACAGCAGGGGATGGGCTATTCCCAAAGACATGGACACGCATTCTGTAGTCCACAATGTCTCTATTAGGGTCATTGTCCCGATACCACAGGAAGCGGAGGAAGTCTCTGTGGTCTTCTCTCACCACGAAGCAATGAAACATGTGCTGGATATCGGCAGTGATGGTGACAGGCTCTTTCCTGAATCTCATGAGCACTCCCAAGAGGCTGTTGTTAAGATCGGGCCCTGTGAGGAGTACGCCGTTGAGAGAGACTCCCTGATATGGTGCACTGGAGTCAAACACCACGCGGATCTGTCTACTGCATGGGGGAAGGTAGCTTGGACGACCATTCTCCAAGATGGAAGTCTTGAGTGTGCTCACCTGAGATGGCTTGTTCTCTAGTGTGCGACGTCCTACAGGGTACACATTAATGAGGCATATCTTGGAGCATGCTCTTGCGCTCACTCCTACTCCACACACCTCGGTGCACCTGGATGTAATCTCCATACCAGCAGCTCCCTCTCTCTCCCCGCCGTGCTCTGATGCGGGAGGAGGCGTCTCTGCCTTCCAAGGAGCTGGGCCTGGGTGTAGTGCTGAAACGTGCCGATCACTTTCACATTCAGTGCATTTTGCATCCACCTTGCCGTTCTTGGCGAGATGGCTCGTGGACGAGCAGCACCTGAAACATATAGAGTTCTCTTTAAGATATTGTTTCCGATCTTCCAGGGGCATCTCCCTGAAGCCTCTGCACTTCTTTAAAGGATGGGGCTTGTTGTGGATAGGGCATTGTTTGCTCATATCCTCAGGTTTCTTCTGAATCTTTGTGTGCTCAGTTGAGGACACTTGCATTCTGTGGACAGATATTGGTGTCTTTCCATGTCTGTCGAACTTGTCTCTTCTGGCAAGTGCTGGGCGGGAGGAGAAGAAGTTGATGCTGGGGTCGTTCCTGGCTTTGGCTTCTTTACAGATGAATTTAACGAACACAGAGAATGGTGGAAACGCCACGTTGTGCTTTAGCTTGAACTTTGATCCAAACGTTATCCACTTCTCCTGCAGGTTAAATGGAAGCTTCTCAATGATGGGACTTACCCCTCTGGAAGTGTCTAATTACGATAGACCGGGTAGGTAGCCGTCCTGCTTTGCGGCTTCGAGTTCCGACAGCAGATCTCCAAGGTCGCGGAGCTTCTGGGGTTCCTTACTCGTCAACCTCGGAAAGTTCTCCAACCTGTCAAAGAGAGCCCTTTCAATGGCTTCGGGCGAGCCGTAGCTTTCTTCCAGCCTCACCCAAGCCTTCTTCAACCCCTCTGGCAGCTGTCCCACATTGGCCGCTTTTATCCTGCAGGCTTGTCCGGCGGACTCTGGGCCGAGCCATTTGATAAGGAGGCCGAGCTCTTCTCCTGCCGACAGGTCTAAGCCCGATATGGCATCGTGGAAGCAGGACTTCCAAGCCCGATAATTCTCCGGCCTGTCATCAAACTTGATTAACCCCGAAGTCACCAGCTGGGTACGTGCAAGGTATTTGGCGAGGTCGTAGGTGCTGGGACCTGTGCCAGGGTTGCCTTGGCTGGGGGCTCTGTTGGGGGTCTCAAGGAACCGAGAGGGGATTTGCCTCTGACCTTCTCTGTTCGGCGTCCTATTCCTTTGCACCGTGTCTTCCGTTCTGCTGGGGGAGACTTTGCGGCTTGAGGCACGCCGTCTGCTTTGACCTTGGTTGGCAACTTGTGGCATGTTATACGGAGTGCTTGCGTCTGTAGAGATGTGCGGGCCGCCATCCCTTTCTCCTGTAAACTGTATGTCGGCAGGGTCGCTCACGTAATCTATGGTGCGCTGTCGTGGACTCTGCCACGGAACGGGAATTAAAGGTTTGTAAGCTGCCTCGGGAACAGCTCCCTCCAAAATTGCCTCGAATACTTGTGTCTCGGCTAATGCAGCATCTATCTCTTTTTGTTGCTGCAGAGTGTCTAATGTGGCTTGGAGACGGGCCTGTTCAGCCTGGCATTCCACTTGGTGACGGGCCTGTTCAGCTTGTCGTTCAACCTGGTGACTGGCCAGGTCAGCTTGGTGTTGGGCCTGTTCGGCTTGGGATCGGGCCTGTTCGGCTTGTGATTCAGCTTGGAGACAGGCCTGTTCGGCTTGTGATTCAGCTTGGAGACGGGCCTGTCTTACTTTTATTTCTATTTCACTGTCCGCATGTGCAGCTCTGGCTTGAGCTGCTACTAGCTTAGCCCGTGCTTTGGCGATGGCTATGCTTACTCTAGAACCACCCGATGACCGTGAACCAACTTGCAATCTGTAGTAACCGGAGCTTATAGACCGATTGTCACATTCTACAGTTTCGTCTGCCTGTTTAAGGTCTTCTACTTGCTGCAAAGCATTTTCGTTATTATCTTCTGACATGTTGATGTGAGGTAGATGTGCTCTACGAGGTTAAGGCTTACTCTGGGTTCCTCCTGCTCCGCTCTTCACAGCTAGCCGTATTGCTATCTTTTCACTGTACTGGCCGCGCTAGACGTGCTCCTATCTAGCTATCCAGCAAGTTAAACACTCATTCAACAATAATTCTTCTGAAGCGGTTGCTGTTTTGAAGCTTTAATTGAACGAATTTGTGAAACTGTAAACAAAGAAAAAGTATGTTTTGTACATAAACTGAGTACTATACATTCGATATTACATAAGATATAAACATATTTACAACAGTAGAATGGACTAATTGTATAACTAACTAACATTTGAACTAACTTCTGTAACTATTAAATATTAACCTTTTATAAACATAGTATTATCAAAATATTACTCTGACAACATTGCTATTATGCTAAGAACCAAAGATACTCACAGATATTGCGCTTGGCCTAACATATGAAATCAGGTTACGTTGGATTGTAAATGGAACCTCTCATGGCAGATTCTCCATTACTCAAGTCAGGTTCTTCCTGGCAAAACTGCTTCCTGGGGTCAACAGGAAGAAAGGTGGGCAGGTCAAATGAACTCTCACAGGAAGAAAGGAACAAAGGTCAAATGACCTCACACAGGAAGAAAGATCAGATGACCTTTCCAACATACAAACTGTTAACACAATAACTGCCACCAGAGGGTGCTATTGCATGTAAAAATGTCCAGAATGTCACATAATGTCCATCGGTCCAGAACAGGGACTATGCAATTTTAATAGGTAAAAGGCCATTCTCTGCCTGACAAACTCCTGTCCCCTCCTTTCCTGCCTGACCTAAGATCCTGTCAAGTAATGATCTGTGTTAATACCAACCAAATGTAGAGAGCTGCATGAAAACCCCAATGTATGTACTTTCAAGTGAAATGCACGATGCAATGTAGCAAGCATTCTGTATTGTACCGTGACCTGGTGAAGTCTGAAAACTTTGTATAGCTAGTTGCATTAAATATGCACAATTACAGTGTTGAAACTGCTGTGTGATTTTTATAATGCACTAATTAATACATTTGCTTGAAATATTTATCTTAAATGGATGAACAGCTTGGTTAAAAGACTGAACAAAATATTTGAAGCAAATACACTAAAAATATACAGCAGAATTTCAACCACAAAATATATTTTCACACCTGTACTGATGAGTGGAGTGGGGGGTGGTCACTCATGTCGATAAGCCAAATTCACTTAACCCAACAGAATTGTGATCTCACCGAGTGGGCCTATGATTCTGCCATCAAAAAAAGGGGACTGGTTTTAGTAATGTACATTCGACTCTAGTGACACAAGCTAAAGAAATGCCAAATATAAAAATCCAGTAGGTAGGATTTCAAACCGCTCGCTGGTCCCATCACCACAGATTGGGAAATTGGGCAATGATGCCTTCGGCCTTATTCTTGCCCAATTCTAATTAGTTCTATTTTGCAGCTGACAGACTGAACAGGGTAAGCCTGTTCTTGTGCAAAGTGTGAGGGAGCCTCATTAGAGATCACAGAATTATTTAATTGATTGAAGGTGAAACTTTCCAGCTTTTCCAGCAGGAATTTTGCTATTTGCTTTGGAAGCTCATTTCAACTGGGTCTAACAGAAGCTCCATGTGAGACGCAGCTCTATACACAATGTTAAGCCAGCTGTCTTCTCGGTGCCTTAGAACATCTCCCAGGGCAACCATCCTTGAACCCACTTAATGCAGCAGTGCCTCCACATTTCTAGCCATCAAACACATAGGGGGGATTTTATTGGGGGGTCAGCAGGTGCCTTTAGTGGTGGGTCGGGTGTGGAAAAATGTTTTTGACAGCGGGTAAGGAACCCGGTGTCAACCCATCTCCACACGAGTCTCCCAGATGCTGGATCTGTCATTGCTGAACGGACCCAACACCAAGCAATGGGGGAGGCAATTTAGATTGATAAGAGTTTCTTAACAAGCACTTAAAAGCTATTTTAAGCTCACCTTTAGATTTTAAGAGTTTGCCCACGGCTTCCCCAGTGCTCGAGGATCACATCAGGTAAGGAAGTCAGGTGTTGTGTTAGCATGAGATGATTTCTTAACGTGACAGCTGCAAATGTTCTACAAAAGCTCCCATTTCACAGCTGTTCACTTTCCAAGGTCAGAAGCTGTTGCTTACTGCATTTGGAAGACAGACTGAGCTTTATGCAGCTTGCAAGTGTTTGGAGCAAACTCTCCATCCAGTGTCACCTCATTGGAACAACCTCTCTCCCCATTGACAGATCGCTTCTGTCATCTCAACTTCACTGGCCATCTATTCCATCGGCATCGGTGCCCTTGAAACTATCTCACCTTGGTCCTCAGAATCCCACCGCAACACCAGCAGCACCAGGCACACCAGCAGCACCAACAACCACACCAGCCTTTTCTGCAATCAACTGATGCTGCACAGGACACAGGACATCAGCACCCAACCACATTGTTGCCCGGGACGCCAGGGATGGCCTCAGCATAGCCAGATTTACTTCACTTGATGTTGTACACCCTGGCTGCCTCATGATGCACCACATTGGCACCACCCCACACCAACACCATAAAGCATCCCTACAATGCCCAAGCCATTCCTTTCACACTCATCGCCATTGTGGGGGGTACCGTTATGTCTCACCATTCACTGCAACTCACTAAGCCACTTCCAAAGGTGCACACAAATCTGTCCAAGAACACAAAGTGTTGAAAATAAAGATTTCAATGTTTGGCACCACATTAACAGAAACTTCACATGAACATTGGCTAAAACATACAAGTGCCTACCCTTGTGTGTTGTTACTTGGTATGATTGGACTAGGATGAGGGTGAGTGTGAGGGGTGGCTATTGAGATGGGGAAGTGATAATGTACATAGAGAGGGATGGGTGGAGGTGCAAGGTAAGTTGGTGTGAGTAAAGATGTGCAGGAGTAGAGTAGGGAAGGCAGAGTGATGGGGAAGTGATGGGTGGCACAGCAGGATGAGGTTGAGTGTGGCTTTGCAGTAACATTTCATGATCTACTGAGATCATTGAAAGGTTTGCGCCACTGCAGCCTGGTCCTACTGACCACATCCCTGCTTGTGTTCTCCTCTGCAATGTGCAACCAGGCTGCGTGGATCTCCTGAGGAGGTCTCTTCTGCCCATAAGCATGGAGAACCTGGGTGCAGCCGTGCACCTCTGTGCAGTGCTTGTCAGTGTTTGCAGCACCTCAATGCTGCAGAACACTGACAGCACAACTGTCAAAATCAATTTTCGCATGGTCCCTTTAAGGAAACTGGCTGATGACGTGTCATCAAGTGACATCATCAGACCCACTTCCTTCAATTGGCTGGCAAACACGCTGGGTGGGCTTAATAAGCCCAATCAGCGTAAAATCATTTCACAGAGCAGGCTGGAGCCAGCAATAGGGTTGCACCCTGCCACCGACCCCACTGAGGTAGGCGAAATCACGGCCATAGTTTGGAATATTGCATCACTGTTTTAGTTGTGCACTGACTTTGTTTCCTGTCGCCATGTTTGCTTTACCTTCCATTGGTTTTTGCTGGGCCTGTCCTTCTGCCTATACAGCTTTTAGGAAGGCTAACAGATATTTAACAACTATTTTCAACCTTGGGAAAGGCTGAAACCATTTTTGTTGCCTATGTGAACTGTTTCCTTTAAATCTTTGATGCAACTGTTGAAGGGCTGCCTGTGCATGTCTTTGTCAGCATTCCTTTTGTCAAGCTCTTGATTGCAGGTGCAAACTAGGCCAGAAGCAGCCTGTTCAGCAAAATAGGGAAATTGTTTCTTTGTACTCAAGACCTACATAACAAAATATAAATTTCTATTGATTGCTCATATTCAACTACATTGAAAGAGATTTGCCTGTGCCCAGAACATTCTTAGTGGTACGAAAAATTAGGAAGCAGCTGCTAATAGGGGTGTTAAATATACAGCTTTGTTTGCATGTCATTAAATACTGTTAACACTGCACATTACAGGACAAGATTATTTATCAATAGCACAAAGGTAATCAAATTCAGCCCCTTGAGTGTTCCATTATTCAGCTTTAAAATATCATCCCTCTCTAAGTCATTGCTACTAAATGTTACTTTTATTTATTACTGGGGATCTGCACAAATTGTACGTGTGTAAATGTTTTGGTTTATATTTTCTAACAGAAGAATGAAATTATTTACTTTTACTTGTAATTCAAGAAACACTCATTTTGACAATCCCAGGGATATATTTCCTTTCACCATTAAAATGCAGAGGACACTTATTAAGGTTGGAGATAAAATTAAGCCAAGATACAACATTTAATGCTGTCATCACAAATGATATGTTATTATAAGGCAGTTCTCTCCTTTGAAATATTTGCTGAAAATAGAATATACCAAGAAATCATTGTAATGTAGTCATACTGCTAATTTTATAAAATCTGGTTGTGGCTGGATTTTATTTCAATGAAGTAACATTAAAATGATCATGGACTTAGGTGTGTTCCAGTGTAAATTTTGATAACTTCATTGAAGTTTAAAGTTTCATGGTTTACAAACAATATCAAATGTTAAAAAATTACCACAAACTATATTTAAAGCAATAAACATTTAATAATATTATAAATGGATGCAAGGAAATCGATGCACATGTATATTTTTTTAATTTGTTTATGGGATCAGGGCGTTGCTGGCAAGGCCAGCATTTATTGCCCATCTCTAGTTGCCCTTGAGAAGGTGGTGGTGAGCTGCCTTCTTGAACCGCTGCAGCCCCTGTGGTGATGGTACTCCATTAGTGCTGTTCGGTAGGAAGTTCCAGGATTTTGACCCAGCGACGATGAAGGATCGGCGATATACTTCTAAGTCAGGATGGTGTGTGACTTGGAGGGGGACTTGGAGGTGGTGGTGTTCCCATGCGTCTGTTGTCCTTCTACTTGGAAGAGGTCGCGGGTTTGGGAGGTGATGCTGAAGAAGCTTTGGCGAGTTGCTGCAGTGCATCTTGTAGATGGTACACACTGCAGCCACGGTATGCCGGTGATGAAGGGAGTGAATGTTTAAGGTGGTGGATGGGGTGCCAATCAAGCGGGCTGCTTTGTCCTGGATGCTGTCGAGCTTCTTGAGTGTTGTTGGAGCTGCACTCATCCAGGCAAGTGGAGAATATTCCATCACACTCCTTACTTGTGCCTTGTGGATGGTGGAAAGGCTTTGGGGAGTCAGGAGATGAGACACTCGCTGCAGAATACCTAGCCTCTGACCTGCTCTTGTTGCCACAGCATTTATGTGGCTGGTCCAGTTAAGTTTCTGGTCAATGCAGAATCCCAGGATGTTGATTGTGGGTGATTCGGCGATGGTAATGCCATTGAATGTCAAGGGGAGGTGGTTAGATTCTCGCTTGTTGGAGATAGTCATTGCCTGGCACTTCTGTGGCGCGAATGTAACCTGCCAATTATCAACCATGCGGGCATGGACTGCTTCATTATCTGTGGAGTTGCGAATGGTGCTGAACACTGTGCAGTCAACAGCAAACATCCCCATTTCTGACATTATGTTGGAGGGAAGATCATTGGTGAAGCAGCTGATGTAGGGGGTGGTGTGCGCCCAGGCAGCTTCTGACTGTCTTTGAGCAGTTCGAACCGCTCCCACACCCCTGGGTTCTAGACACCGGACTTAGGTACAGGCGGCGAAACAGAAAATCGAGTAGACAAGTGGTTTGGAGCAAGAAATCCAAAATTTTATTAAAAGCAGAATGAAACACAATCTTATGAGAATTACTGGTATGAATACAGGCATAAAACAATTACACTTATATGGGAATGGGGAACACACGGCACATCGAGGGGAAACAAATACATTAAAAATCCCCTTAACCTTATCCCACCCCCTATACCTAACTAGAATAAGTTATGAGGGGCCAGGATTTCATGCTCACCAATCTGAAACCTGTTGCTTTAACTGGTGGGGTTTTGAGGTCCGCTCTTGCTGTCCTTTGGGGTATCCCATCGCCACCTGGTCTCAGGGCACGATGCTGAAGTTGTTTATGTGAAGCACCCTCCTTTTCCTCAGCTAACGTCGTCATCGAGTCGCGATGGGTCTTCTTCTTCCTCGGGCGGTCGTCAACGGTATTGCTGCGGTTGGGGGTCGGTTGGTGGTCTTTACTGTCTAAATGATCCAAGCTTCGAACGCCAGTTTATTCTTCAACCTGGGCTATGACTCTGGGGTTTTACTGTCCATGCATGTAAATGCCAAATTATTTCTTCAAATGCCAGCTTATAACTAGGCGTTTGTCCCCCAATGCATCTTCCTGCTGCCCTTCTGTGCTCTTATCGGTTTACCGTATTCTTCGTCTTGTTTCGTCTCATCTGCCCGTTTGTGGCCTGTGTGACCCGTGTGCTTTCGAATCGGGTTCCGTTCTCCTCCCGCGTTTGGCCCCGGTGTAATGGGTGTGCTTGGTGTTGAGGGGCGCAGGGAGCAAGAAAATAGCCCGCCATGAGGCCAGGGCACAAGAACGAGAGGCAGCAGCAAGAGACAAGAGCCAGAGATAAGAGCGATCACCACTGATTGGCCTACAATTATACCCGGTTCTTCATTCCTTATCTGGGCGCCAAATCAGGTCACTCCTTTGTCTAACTTTTGGCGGGTTCGTTTAAAATGATTACAGCCATTTACTTTAACGACTTCTGGAGTGGTTGTCTCCATGTTTAATGGCCTCGATGTCCTGGTTTTTTGTCCTTTATAAAACTTAATAATTGTCCCCATCCTGACTTGATGGCTACTGTGAGCTGTTACCGATTAAATACGCAGAAACCTAATGGCCTCGATTTAGGCCCATTCTAACTTGATCTGTTTCAAAGCGAATGAATGCATATTCTGTGTTTGCTTTAGCTCTCTGGCTCCACAGAGTCTCTTCACAGATTCCTGCATTTTAAGTTTCATTTCAGGGCCTGCCTGTTTGCTGGGCCTTGCTTTTAAAATCCTGTCAGTTTTGGTCACGAGGTAACAGAAGCCATTTTGGGTACCCTGTTTTTTTAATAACTTGTCCAAACAGGGTCCCTTTATCCATAACTTTGGGGAATGCGGGAATTTTGAGAACAGTACACTCTCCCGTGTTGATACTAAACTCACTTTAAGTATCATCCTGATAAGGTGAGCAAAATTTCCCACCCTCCATAGTCAATCTTCCCCTGTAATTACCTATCAATACACCCACGACACATGCATTTCCCATTCTGTAAAATGTAGCGTACATAAGTATATATAGAATAAATTACAGTCATTTACACACACATGCAAGCATGGATGGGGTCCCATACCCCTGCACCACTTGGTACACATACATCTTTATTAAAACAACACGTCGAAAATCTTTATTAAAAACAACAAAACACACAAATAAACCCAACAATCTTTAATCAGAAATACAAAAAAATTCAAACAGGTGTATCTCCCTCCACCTTAACATAATGTTCCTTCCAGGTACTCTGGTTTCGGAATTCTAGTATTTGACCTTTTCCCTTGCACTGAGTGCAGACTAGGTACAATACTATCCCCAGCTGGCAAACTATGAGGATGTGGGAAGCCAGTCTAATCCACGAAGGGACCTCTATATTATTGAAAATGTTCCACCAGGGTGGGATCACAATGTCCAATATCTTAGCCCCTATCTCTACCATTTTCTGCTCTATGTAGAAATGTTTCTGCGAGACTATAACTGCTTTGAGTATCTTGGTAAGATGTTCTGGGAGAGGGGGAATTTCATAGCCAAAATGCGCTACATACTTTTGCAGGTTGGTAAAATTCTCCTTTACAGTGAGGTGAACAGTGGAGGGTTCAGGAATGGGGACAATTCATTCCTGGGCCACTTGAACTTCTGCCTCGGGTTTAAAGCAGAAACTGCTGTCACTTACCGGACACCAGCTATGCTGTCCATGCTGGTAGTGGGGCGCTCCTATGGTGACACAATATGTCCCACCTCCTATATATGCTACCTATGGGGGAACATGGCCTTGTGCCATTGCCTCCATGGTACAATTTATAGGTTTGGCATCAACAGCTTTAAACCCACACTGTGGTTTTGAATAGGTGTTCAAGTGCCGGGGACACAGCATTATGTGTGCTCCCTGGTTCCAGCATCCCGAGAGGTCAGTACCTGTCATAGCGTGCTCCCACTTTATGATGTAAGGTGGGACCACTGTGAAACAAATGTGCACCCCCTTGAATGACTCCAATGTTCTCTACCCTGTATACCAGTGTGGGTCGGGCTGTCCTACCCATGACTGGCATTCTTACTACTATTCCCATGATGGTGTGGTTGGACCGCCCACATTCCAATGGGACCGGATAGGCTTTGGAAGCTAGCCAGAGTTGGCATGGGCTTAATGCATTCTCAAATGGGTGGAGGGCTGTGAGGTGTTTGTTGCTGATCCAGGAGGGGACTAAACCCTACTTTAAATCGTCCAGATTACTGCAGCCCTCGCCCAGCAACCATGACCCGTACAGCACGCACACCTCGTTCTGCGCAGCCTGGTCAGAAGCATTTCTGTCCTGTCTTATGAGGGCATTTACAGTCTTTGCGTGCTTCTCCAGCTCCGCTATAATTTCTTTAAAATGGACAGTCATGGCCTGGTCCTCATGTAACTCCGAGCCTACCACCTTGTTCTCATCCATTAATATCTTCCTTAACTGTGTTTTTAAACCGTTTAACTGAGTCTGCAACTCTATGTCAT
This sequence comes from Somniosus microcephalus, assembly GCF_052327205.1. NCBI lineage: Eukaryota > Metazoa > Chordata > Chondrichthyes > Squaliformes > Somniosidae > Somniosus > Somniosus microcephalus. The sequence goes on along the minus strand of NC_140993.1, from coordinate 185,624,225 downwards.
CCAAGCTGTTGTCATGTTGTGACTTCGACTTAATTAGTAGTATTTTAAGAATGTTTATATTATCAAAACTACCCATCACCTTATTTCAACTTAAACTAAACACCTAAACTTAACTGTATAAACTTACGTAAAACTATGTACATCCGCCGCCCGACTCCGGTCAGCCAGGCTAATCCCTGTTCGGGCTGCGGCACACCACCCCCTTAGGTGTGGCCGCACTGTCCTGTACTGTCGGTCCATTGCAGCCTGTGGCTGACGGCTGGGGACCTCCGTCCTTGTACTTCCCCCTAACTCAGGAGGCTGTCCCTTTAAAATGGGGAGCTGGTGACCATGGCATCCTTGGCTGGGGCGTCCGTGGGGACCTTCTGAGGACTCTGGTGGGTGGGGTTTTCTTGGCTGGTGGGCCTTTTACCCAGACTGCTGCCCCATCCGGTGCGGTCTGTGTGCTTACCACTGCTGCTGGCTGGGGGGCCTCGCCCTCAGATCCCAAATCTGGGTCCGGGGTGGGGTTTTCGCTCTCAGGTCCCTCCTCCTCTAAACCTGGGTAGGGGCGGGGTCTTCACCCTTGGGTCCCTCCTCATCTGGAGCTCAGAAGAGTGAGGGAGTGTCCCAATCGGTGGGCAGGATGGCCCCTCCCCTTAAGCAAGCCACAGTGCCTGCCTGTGCAGTCTGTGAACTTGCTCCCGCTGCAGGCTTAGGATTTCTATCCTCAGACCTTACCCCAACTGGCTGTTTTCTCTTTTTGGGTTTAAACAGTTTACACTGATTAATATGGAACTATTTGTTGTGCCGAGGCATCTTAACGGCGTATACCATGGGGCTGGCTTTGTCTACAATGCTGTAGTGCCCCATGTATAATGGTTCCAGACTCCCTACTCGGGCATAGTTCCTCACCATGACCTGATCTCCTACCTCCCACTCGTGGTGTTTTCGGGGTTCTAACAGCAATCGGTTACTCCGATGCTGCATTCCCATGTTCCCAGCCGCCTGCTTGTGGACCTGTTTAAGCTGCTCAAAGAGGTTTCGGGTGAACCTGTCCCGGTTTACCTCTCTGAGCTGACCTTCTGTTAGCACCGGGGCTAGTACATGGGTGGGGGTCCACATAACCCTGCCAGTCATCAGCTCGTACGGGGACTACCCCGTGCTTTTTGACTGGCTGGCCCGGATTCCCATCTGAACCAACGGTAGGACCTCGGCCCACTTACGGGGCGAGTCGACCATCTCCTTCCTCAACCTTTCCTTTAGAGTCCTAATCATTCTCTGCACAATCCTTGATGACTGTGTGTTGTGGGCCACGTGCCACTTCCCCTCGATGCCGAGCAGCATAAGGGTATTCTGCATTACCTGCCCGGTAAAGTGACTCCCTTGGTCGGACTCCACATACTGTGGTAGCCCCCACTGCGAGAACACCTCCTGGACCAGGATCCTGGCAGTACCCAGAGCTGTGGCTGTTCTGCAGGGGAAGGCTTCTACCCATGTTGTTAACACATCCACCAGGACTAGGCAGTACTTATAGCCTCCCCGGGCTGTGGGCAGGGGCCCGATGTAGTCGACCTGTATCGACTGCCATGGTGCCTCTACCCTCCTGATGTGTCCCATAGGTACCTTACTTTTGTGGGGGTCAGGGTTGTTAGCAGCGCACACCAGACAGCCGGCGCAGAACTCGCGGACATCTTCCCTGAGTCCTGGCCACCATCCCGCCTGTTCCACCCGTTGTCAGGTGGTCTCAGGCCCGGGATGCCCCGCTCCTGGACCCTCATGGGCCAGTTGAAGGAATTCCCTCCGGTGTTGCTGCGGCACAACCCATTGTTCCCCCCGGAACAGCATGCCCTCTTTCACGGAGAGGGTTGCTGTGCCGTAAGGACCCTCTAACCTTTCTCCCTCAGTCGCTGCACTGAGGACCGCCTTGAGGACGGGGTCTTGGGCTTGGACCGTCTTAAGGTCCGGGGCTAAAGTTACCCCTGTACTCCCTTGTGTCCCATCCCTACGTCTGACTGCTGCCATGGGTCTAGACCCATATGGGTCCCAGAAAGTGCCTGTACGGGCACCCTCCTTGGCGAGCACGTCAGCCTGCTGGTTGCTTTGACTGCGGGGTTCTGTGGAGGAATGGGCTTTCACCTTGTGGATGAAAACCTCCCCTAACTCCCCCTCTGCCGTTAGGATCTTTTCCAGCAGGGGTTTCACTGTGAGGGGTCTCCCGTCGGCGGAGGTGTATCCATGGCGGGACCAGATGGCCAGGTACTCCATGCACGAATTGCACGTAAACATGCTGTCCGAGCAAATCGTCTATGGGCAGGGAAGGTTTCGGGGTGTGTAACGACGTACACTACCACGGACAGTTCAGCCTGCTGGGCGCTCATTCTGCTGGGGAGCTTAATCGCCAGGGCAATGTTTGCCACTGGGTCATAAACTCCACACCCCGTGAGACGCTCACCAGCAGATACCGTGCTGGAGCCGTCCACATAGATCTCGCGGCCTGTGGGGTGTATCCCGGCCCGTAAACCTATGTCCACTTCCCTGACCCCTTCTAAGGAAAACCGGTGGGCTGTTCCAGGATATACCAGGCTGGCCACGAGCTTTGGCTCGCAGAGACCCTTCACCTTGAGGTCCATCTGTGAGAGGAGCAATGTCCAGCGAGCAATGCGGGCACTGCTCACCATTCCATCCTAGATCCTCCTATCTAGGAGCATCTGGGTGGGTGTGTGATGGGTGAGGAGGGTGATGGGAGAGGTGCCTGTAATGATCAGTGATCTTTTCACAGCCCAATGTGTGGCCAAAAGGTGCCTCTCACAGTTAGAGTAGCCCCTCTCCACATCCGTGAGTATCCTGGAGGAGTAGACCACCGGCCTCAGCTGGCTATGCCGCTCTTGCAGCAGCACAGCACTCAGGCTGTTCCCGCTGGCTGCTACCTCCAGGAAAAACTCTTTCCCCCCATCTATGGCCCCTAGAGCTGGTGCGGTCTGCAAGTCCCTTTTGAGCCTGACAAATGCTGCCTGGCAACCCTCATCTCAAACTCACTCCACTCCCCTGTGTAGGAGTCGGAGCAGAGGGGATGCTGTGGCTGAATAGCCTTCAATAAAGTCCCTGCAGTACCCGGTTAGTGTAAAGTCCGCGCCTCAATAATACACGGACTTCGGGAGAACAGTTTAACAGGTACTTTACTGAACAGGAGGGCAACGTCAGACTGAAATACAGAAGCCTGCTAGGGCCTTTTATACAGGGGTGGTCACCGCCGGGACTGCAGTCTAAAACCAGTTCTTCCCTTAAAGGTACATACACAACAATTCCTCCCCTTTTAGATAAACAGTACATAACATTAATTTAACAACTAAATAATAACTAATTACAACTTTCTGGATATTATATACATCAACTGAAATAATCATTTATAAGTTCAGTCTTTGAGGAGGCTTCCTGATCCTGACTGGATAGCGCCTTTCTCGAGTATCCTGTTCTTGCGGCGAAGCTGATTCTGGTTCATGGTCACTGGTTGGTTCGTCAGCTTCCAATACCACTGCTTCTGAGGTAGATGCAATCTGTACTTCAGGTTGATTACCAGGTGCACCTTCTCGTGGCACGGGTTTGGCTTGTTCCTGTGACTCTAGAATCTGGTCAGCATGGCGCCTCACAATGCTCTCTCCAACATCCACTGTGTACATTAGTGGTCCCTGCTGTGTGCATATCGTTCCTGGTTGCCATTTTTCTGTTCGGTAGTCGCGGGCCAAGACTGGTTGCCCTACCTTGAAGCTCCGGGTTGGCTTCTCATTTATGTCCTGGAATTGCTTATCCTCAACATCTCCTCTTACGTTTGGTTTGAGCAAATCCAGGTGACATCTTAGCCTTCGGTTGAAGAAGAGTATGGCTGGAGCTTGGTTGGTTACTGCATGTGTCGCATTCTGGTAAGCAAACAAGAAACTATCCACCTTGTGTTGTAGTGGTATGTCGTCATTATACATTGCCTTTATGGCCTTTTTAAAGGTCTGAACAAACCTCTCAGCCAATCCATTTGTGGCTGGATGATATGGGGCAGATGTGTAATGTTTCACCCCATTATTCTTCAGGAACCTCCGGAAATCCTCAGACACAAACTGTGGCCCATTGTCGGAGCAAATCTGTTCTGGCAACCCATTCCTGGCGAAGATGGTCCTTAGGCCTGCAATAGTTTCCTCCGTGGTGGTGGAGGACATTTTAATGACCTCTGGCCATTTCGAATGGGCGTCCACAGCGATTAGAAACATTGAGTCCATAAATGGACCAGCAAAATCAATGTGTACCCATTGCCATGGAGATGAGGGCCACTCCCATGGATGTAACGGGGCCTGTGGTGGAGCGTTATGGACCTTCTGGCATCCTGTGCATCTCTTGGTCATATCCTCGATTTCTTTATCGAATCCCGGCCACCACACAAACGCCCTGGCTAGGCTCTTCATTTTTACCCCTCCCAGATGACCCTCATGAAGCTCATTGAGCACTCTATCTCTCAACTTGGGTGGAATTACCACTCGGGATCCACACATCAAGGTTCCCCGGCACACTGACAGCTGTTCTCTCCTTGGCGAGAATGCTGGCAACAGTGAGTCGCCATATGCTGGCCATCCCTTCACTGTCAAATCGTAGTCCCGAGAGAGTGTCGGGTCATTTCGGGTTTCCTTCTCTATACTCAAGTTTGTAATAGGCAAACATTCGACTATGGTTGCATGGAATATGTCAACAGGGTCCACTGCAGGTGTTTCTTCTACCGTAGGCAACGGTAGGCGCGACAGCCCATCAGCGTTTCCATGCTGTTTCGTACCTTTGTACTCTATGTCGTACTGATGTGCCCCTAGAAAAAGTGACCATCTTTGTAGCCGTTGCGCCGTCATCACCGGAACGCCCTTCTTTGGGTTAAAAATGGAGACCAGGGGCTGATGATCAGTCAGTAGGGTGAATTTCTGCCCATGCAGATAGTGATTGAACTTCTTCACCCCCCACACCAGGCTGAGGGCCTCCCTGTCAATCTGGGCGTAGTTACCCTCGGCTGAGGTTAGCGAGCGCGACGCAAAGGCTATTGGCCTCTCTGCACCGTCACAGAATTTGTGTGACAGTACCGCTCCAATGCCGTAGGGTGATGCATCACATGCCAGCTGAATCGGTAGTGTTGGGTTGTAGTGGGCCAATACTTCTTTTGAAGTGATTAGGCATTTACATTCCTGAAAGGCATGCTTACACTCATCACTCCATTTCCATGTCACTCCAGTTTGCAGCAGGGCGTTCAGTGGGTGCAGAATTGTAGATAAATTCGGCAAGAACTTATGGTAGTAGTTCACCAACCCGAGGAATGACCTCAGTTGCAACACATTTTCTGGTGCTGGAGCCTTGACTACAGCCTCAATCTTGTCCGGCGACTTATGCAACCCTTCCTCATCAATCATGTGGCCACAATACGAGATTTGTTTCCTGAAGAACTCGCATTTGGGGCGGTTGGCTCGTAGCCCATATTCCTGTAATCTCGTGAGCACCTGCTCTAGGTTGGCGAGGTGTTCATTGTCATTTTCGCCCGTAACCAGGATGTCATCCAAATAACACTGGGTCCCCGGGATCCCTTGCAGGACTTGTTCCATTGCCCTCTGCCAAATAGCCAGGGCTGATGCTACCCCGAATACCAGTCGATTGTACTGGTAAAGGCCTTTGAGTGTTTATCGTGAGGTATTTTCTAGATGCTTCTTCCACCTCCATTTGTAGATACGCTTGAGCCAGGTTAATCTTTGTAAAACGTTTCCCTCCGGATAGTGAGGCGAAAATATCTTCTATCCGCGGAAGTGGATACTGTACTGTGTGCAGGACTAGGTTCACAGTCACCTTGAAGTTCCCACAGATGCGAACCTTCCTTGGCTCCCCAGGCGTGCTGCTCAATGCTTTCTTCATTACAGGAACGATGGGTGTGGCCCACTTGCTCCAGTCCACCTTGGACAGCACACCTGAATGCTCCAGACTCTCCAGTTCAGCTTCAACGGTTGGGCAGATCGCGTACGGCACCAGTCTGGCCTTGAAAAAATTTGGGTTTGCGTTATCCTCAATCTTTATGGTTGCCTTTACTCCTTTTAGAGTCCCAAGTCCTTGTTGGAACACCTCTTCCGCGTCAGATAGAATTTGTGACAGACGTCCAGGTGCGACGTCATCATCCTTTTTGTCAGTCACAGTTAGCGCCAGAATGGAATGCCAATCAAATTGTATTTTTCGGATCCATTCACGTCCCAATAATGGTGGTCCTCCATCTCATAGTATACACATATATAGTTTCTGTGTTTCCTTGCCGTTATATTTAACTGGCACCCTTTTTTTTCCTCTGGGGTAGACCTTTTGCCCCGTGTATGTCTTCAATACAACGGACGTGTCCTTTAAGGGTATGTGTGAGAATAGCCGCTCATAGTCTCGTCGATTCATGACAGTTAGGGCTGATCCTGTGTCCAATTCCATCTTTACTGGGGACCCTGCTATCATGAGGGTGACCCAAATGGTTCGGTGATCTTCCTTTGCGATCACGTTGTGTAACTTGAGACAACTTAATCTCCTGCTCCCAGAGTCCTTATCACACTCCTGATCTTCCGAACTACTGTCTGTCAGTTTCTTTACTTTCCTGTACTGTTCCTTAGTAGTTCTTGTCGTGTTGGTTTTCTTTCCCGACCTGCAGACTCTTGCTATATGTCCCATTTTTCCGCATTGCCTGCATACTTTGTCCTTAAACCAGCAGTCCTTCTGCTCATGGGTTGTTCTGCCGCAGCAATAGCACTTTTCTGCTCCATACGCCATTTCGTTAGCGCTGTATTCTTGTGGTTTCTGTTGTATTTCCGCAGCTCCCCATGCTGCTGCTTCGTAGGATACTGCCACGCTGAAAGCCTGTTCTAGCGTCAGGCCCTTTTTTGAAAGTAGTCGTTTCTGGGTTCCTTCACTCTGGAGCCCGCAGACAAACTTATCCCATAAGGTGTCTGCCAGTCCTGCTCCGAACTGGCAGTGCTTCAATAACTTGTGTAGTTCCGTAAGATAGTCAGCATTGCTCTCATCTTTGTGCTGGTTTCTTTTATGGAACTTGAATCTTTCCGCTATCAGCAGCGGTGTAGGGTTTAGGTGTTCCTGTAAGATATTAGCAATCTCCTCAACTTTTCTCCATTGGTTTAGCTGGGGTAATTAAATTCCGCAATAGGCCGTACGTACTCGCGCCCATCAAATTCAATAATACCGACGCCCTCTTTCCATTGGCCACCTCATTTGCCTTGCAGTACAGTTCAATTCTTTCCACATACGTGGTCCAGTCTTCTACTTCGTTGTCGAAAGCAGTGATACTGCCACTTTTCGGCATCTTGGGTGATTTAAAATGTCGCCTCCCGCACTTTTTTTTCTTCACCAATGGAATAAAATGGCGCCTTCCGCGCTTTTCCTTCTTCCCCTTGCTGCCGCGCTGCTCCTAGCGTTCTACGGGGTAATGGCAGCGACCCGCGGCTTCGGCGCGTCTCGCTTTCCTTCCCCCCCGTTTATTTTCTCTCCGCTGCCCGGTTCTTGAACACCGACCGCGCCCTGTGCGCTCCACCCTCTCTCTCTCTTGTTTTCTTTTCCCGGCGATGCTGCGCGGCCCGTTTTGTAGAGCCGCTCGATCAAGCTTGAGCCGGCTGCAGTCCAGAAGGGTCAGCACACTGCCTGCTACCAGCACGATTTGCTGGAACACCTTAACTGCGGAGCCAAGCACAGCTCGCCACAGTCTCTCCCGCAATTCTCCGAACACCGATGAATTCTTTGGGCGGTTGCCCGCAGCCGACGCCCGTTGCTCAGATCTTCGACCTCCAAGAAACCTCCTCTCAGGGCGAGATCCCCGTGAGATGATGCCACACTGCAGGTGAGTTCGAACTTACTCATCACCACTGTAAAGTCCGCACCTCTATAATACACAGACTTCGGGAGAACAGTTTAACAGGTACTTTACTGAACAGGAGGGCAACGTCAGACTGAAATACAGAAGCCTGCTAGGGCCTTTTATGCAGGGGTGGTCACCGCCGGTACTGCAGTCTAAAACCAGTTCTTCCCTTAAAGGTACATACACAACAGTTAGCCCTAGAAACAAACTCACATCCCTGACTGTGTTGGGGACTGGTGACTCTTGTACCACTTCTCTCCTAGCCTTATCTATGGCCCTTTCTCCAGCGCGTATGGTCAGGCCTACGAATTTCACCTCCTGCCGGCCGATCTGCGCTTTCTTGGGGTTTACTTTAAAACCCTTTTGCCCGAGCATATCCAGCAGTTCGGCCAGTAGTGGGCCATACTCCTCTCTCGAATCACTGAAGAGAAGCAGGTCATCCACATACTGTACCAACTGTCTGGGCTGGCTGAAATCCTTTAAACTGTTTGCCATGCACTGATGGAAAATGCTGGGGCTGTTGTGGAAGCCCTAAGGCAAACAGTTCCAGGTGTACTGTTGCCCTTTAAACATAAAGGCAAACTTGTACTGATCCTCCCTCCTTAAAGGAATGGACCAAAACCCATTGGAACTATCCAGCACTGTGAAAGTGGTCGCGGATGCTGGGATACTTCCTATCAGGTCGGCAACTGCTGCTATCGTGGGTGCACAGGCTGGGATGTTGCTGTTGAGCACCCGATAGCCCACCATGGCCCTCCAGGAATTGTCCGGCTTTCTAACCGGCCACAGTGGAGAGTTTACGTGGGTGGCTATCGGTCTCAGAACACCCTGCTTTACTAACGAGGACATGGTTGATTCCATGTCTGGCTCCGCTTCCCCTGGGAAGTTATACTCTTTCTGTAGTCAGGTCATGGGGTCCCCGTCTACGCTGACTTCAAACCCGTTGACCCTCCCACAGTCGTGTTTGTGTGTAGCAAATGTGGCTAGGTGGGCCTGCACAAATGCCTGGAACTCTTTTGGGGTGTGACTGACCATGAGCTCGAGGTTATAACCTGCTTTGGGCTTCATGGTGCATAGGGTCCCCTTCCCTTCTTTCCCTGGGATGACTACTACTTTGCCGTCCTTTCCTGTACTTGCCCCCCATAGGCAATGATTTCTTAATTCGACCAGGATCCCATGGCCTACAATAAAGTCGGCTCCCAGGACACCTCTTCCACCCTCCACTTCCCACTTCATTAGGACACAGGTCCACTTAGAGCGGATCGGTCCTAAACGAATGGCGAGCGGGATGGAAAATGAGCCGGCCTTTTCTTTGCCTGTGAATCCCGACAGACTGTATGGGACCCCGTTAGATAGAGGCAATGTGGTGGGGTTAGCTGAATGGACCATGGTGCATGATACCCCCGTGTCCAACAGATAGGTCCCCTTCACCTTTTCTACCTCCATCTCCACGAGGGGTCTTTTCCATTCATCATACTGAAGGTAACACAGGTAAACAGGCTGCACTGGCTCTAGTCAGGGCTGTGGGTTGGATGGGGCTGATGGGGTCAGAGCACCGGTAGCGGCTGCTACTCTCCCGTGGCCAGTCAATAAGGACCTCATGATTTCCAAAAATGACTCGACCGGTGCGGGAGGGATTCCTGCCTCTGCCTTTTGAGCTGGGGCCGCGGAATTATTTCCCTTGTTATCTTTCCAAGGGTTTTGCACTCCTTCCTCCAGTGTCCATCTTTCTCACACCCGTAACAATTCATCTTTGTTTTGGGGGGTTATTCCCTTCCTGATGCCACTCCTTCCTACCCTGTCCGGGTTTTACCTCATGCACCTTCCCCTTGGATGGGTGTGCATCGGTTCCCCTACCGTTCTAATAAGCTAGGGTCAACTGTTTGATCACCGTAAGTTCAGTGGTCTGGGGATTTTTGGGGTCGAACCAGACTTCCGCCTTGGCTCGGACCTGTGGCAACTGTTTGCCACCAGGCAATGGAGCCAGTGGGCCAGTGGATCCCCGTTCAGGAATGCCCATTTAGGTGCCCCCGGACAGGCGCTCCTATAAACTGGCCATAACCCGTCCGCGAAAGCCTGCGGGGCTTCCCCTGTGAGCTGGACGGTCTTCTCCACACGGGAGAAAGGACTTCCCTCATTCATCCCCATGGCCTCCAGAAGTTCATCTCTGAGCTCCTCATACCTGCACTGCCCCTTCTTACACTCGTCAGAGAGGGATTGGAGGAGCCTACTCGCCAGGGAGAATAGCAGCATTTTGGCCTGCTCAGCACCATCGCAGTCGTTGACGCTGGCTGCCTGCTCTACTTCCCTGAAGTGGATTGAGGGGTCACCTTTTTCGGAGAGCTTTGGGATATGGCTCACCATAGCCCTAAGCTGTTGGGTGCTATAGGGTAATACGAACTGGATTCGGAGGGGTCCCTCATCGTCGCCATTGACGGGTGGGCTGAACCTCCGATGCCGGGCTGGGCACATCGTTCCCGGCTCTGGCCACACTGGCGGGGGTTGCTCTACCTCCGCTCCCACCTCTGACTCCACCCCCACTTGCTGCCAGACCTCGCTGAAGCCTGGCGCTATGGGTAGTGGTCCTGAGACCTCCTGTTCCTCAACTGGGTCGTCCCTGGGTACTACAAGTGATGTTTGAACCGGTCTCCCCTCGTTCCCCATAAGATCCACCTGACCTGCCTTCGGGCTAATGAGGCACACCATGCCTTTTGCCTTTCTCAGGGCCAGGCTCAGATTTTCTATCTGTTCCTTGCAGGGGCCATGATCTGCATCTTCAAACCCCTGTTCGCTCGCTAACTTGTAAGCTGCCTTAACCTCTTTTACTTTCTCCTCCTCTTCTCTTACTTGTCTTGCTAGGCGGGCGTTCTTTTCCCGAACCTCAACTCATTACACTTGGCTTCGGTGACTTGTCACTGTTGGTATTCCAACTTGGCCTTATGTTCTCCCATTAATTGTAACCTCACCTGATTCAGGGCCTGCAATGCTACCAGTAACTTTGCCCCTGCTAGAGCCTTGTCCTGGATCTCCAGGGCTGACTCCTTTAACTCGGCTGCCTGTGCTGCAATGAGCCTGTCCAAAAGCTGGACCTGCTTTTTGAAACACATCAGCCTTCGCTAGGCATTTTGTGTGCTCCCTCCCTTCTGTCCACTTAGCTGCAGCATCTACCGGATGCCCAACCCTTAACAGAGTGGTGATCCACTTCTTTGTGATATTCACCTTACTAAACACATAATCAGAAATCCGTTCCTCCATCGTGGTTTGCTCATCTGAACCACTGTCTACTGTATCGCACCCCTGTTGCCGGAGTCCTGCCGCGGTCACCATTTCTGTAGGGGGTGGCGTTCGCCCAGTCAGCTTCACCTCTGACTGTCTTTGAGCGGTTAGAACCACTCCCACACCCCTGGGTTCTAGACATCGAGTAGACAAGTGGTTTGGAGCAAGAAAACCAAAATTTTATTAAAAGCAGAATGAAACACAATCTTATGAGAATTACTGGTATGAATACAGGCATAAAACAATTACACTTATATGGGAATGGGGAACACATGGCACATCAAGTGAAACAAATACATATTAAAAATCCCCTTATCCTTATCCCAACCCCTATATCTAACTAGATTAAGCTATGAGGGGCCAGGAATTCATGCTCACCAATCCGAAACTTTTGCTTTAATTGCTGGGGTTTTGAGGTCCGCTCTTGCTGTCCTTTGAGGTATCCCATCACCACGTGGTCTCAGGGTGCGGCGCTGAATTTGTTTATGCGAAGCACCCTCCTTTTCCTCAGCTAACGTCGTCGTCGAGTCGTGATGGGTCTTCTTCTTCCTCGAGCGGTCGTTGACGGTATTGCTGCAGTTGGGGGTCAATGGGCAGTCTTTACCATCTAAATGATCTTGCTATCCAAGCTTTGAATGCCAGTTTATTCTTAAACTGGGCGGTTATTGTTCATTGATTTTGCTACTGTAAGCATTTACAATAATTTACAGTTCTGAAGAGTAATTTTTTTTTTGGATTAAAGAATCCCTGGGCGGTGTGCTTTTAAATTTCCAGGGATTAAAATGGCTGTCAGACCGCATGGCCGAAGACAAAAGGACTTGGAAGCAGCTTGTGAGTGTGTCAGTGATAAAGGGGTGATCAAAGATGGCTGCCCGACCTCGTGTCAGGACACAGAGACAATCGACATGAAAAAGGAGGATCAAAGATGGCTGACTAAACTGCCAATCAAAGGCAGTTTGGGGAGTTCCCTCCCTGCAGAGACAATCGATGTTTGTTTACAGGAACTGCTACTTTGTGTACACAAGAGATTATCCACTTCAGACTGCGGTTTCGGTTGACCACAGAACAATGGCCTTCTGTTTACACTCCTCCCAAGCTGTTTACATAGTAATACAGCTCCATTCAAAACCCATCAGGATTAATGGAAATGGTTCAATAGCCCATCACACACAATGAAGACACATCTAAACTGCAGCTTTACATTCAAAGTTCAGCACAGAAGAGACATTTGAACTAAGAAAAGAAACAGTTTAAAATGAATGGGTTTGGATGAATCACTCATTACTGGACAATGGGGCAGTTGGATCCCTTTTGTTTTAGCCCAGAAACATCCGGAGCTGGGTGGGCCCCAAATAGGGGTATAAAAGATAGCTTCCCAGAAGCTCTCGCTCTCTCTGGCCTTGCCTCCGTGTGCCTCTACAGCGTGGGAGTCTGCCTGTGGAAGCGAAACACCAGCAGTTTACTTTTAAAACACTGGGGTGTTTTTCACTTCGGGGCAGTGAAGATCAAAGTTCACAGGGCACGGAGCTGGCATTGCAGTGGTGGGCATATATTTTTCTGGCCTTCCACAAGGCAACTTAGGATAGGCATAGGGGTGGGAATAAAGTGGGAATTTCATTAGAATTGTGATTTTAGTTGATTTCCCTCATTGTGTCCGTTTTTCCTCCCCTATTTAAGTAAGACAGTGTTGCACCTAGCAGAGAAGTGCGATGGTGAACACTGAATTCGGTATTTAAAACTGTATTAAAAGGGAGTAGCTGTTTTAAAGTACTGTATTTAAAACTGTATTAAAAGGGGTGTTGCACCAAGCAAAGGAGTGCTGTGGTGAACGCTGCTAGCTGTTTTAAAGTAACTGTATTAAAGTGCTGTGTTTTCTAAGTAAAGGCCACTAAGCTAAGGCGCTGTAGTGAGTAAAGGGCCTTTTAAGTAAAAAGTACTGGATTTAAAATAAAAGTAGTGTTGCACTGAGCAGGGAGCCCTCTAGTGGACACTGAGTGTACTGCGTGTATTAATCAAAGGAGAGTTGCACTGAGTAGGGAGCCCTCTACTGGACACTAAGTGTACTGTGTTAAAGCAAAAGCGTTGTACCAGGCATAAGAGCCATATCCATTATTTTAAGTTGTTTCTTTCTTTTGTCTTCAATAAATACTGCTCTGATTTGCACCCAAACTACGAGTCACGTTGTTTTCTGTCTACATCGCCATCGAATAAGTCCGGGGGTCAGAACTCAGGAATAGGGGAGCGCTTTGAAACCACAAGGGGGTCCCTGGAGCAGCTCAGAGGCTTCTGACTGGCCAGAGACAAATAACCCCAGCCCCGCTGTTAATTCCTTACACTACCCATTCTTTGAACGCCAGCTTATTCTTCAACTTGAGCTATGACTCTGGGGTTTTACATAGAAACATAGAAGATAGGAGCAGGAGTAGGCCATTCGGCCCCTCTAGCCTGCTCTGCCATTCAATGCGATCATGGCTGATCATCCAAGTTCAGTACCCGGTCCCTGCTTTCTCCCCATACCCCTTGATCCCTTTAGCCTTAGAAATATATCCAACTCCTTCTTGAATATATTTAATGAATTGGCCTCTACTGCCTTCTGTGGTAGAGAATGCCACAGGTTCACTACTCTGGTTGAAGAAATTCCTCCTCAATTCAGTCCTAAATGCTTACCCATTATCCTTAGACTGTGACCACTGGTTCTGGACTCCCCGACCATCGGGAACATCCTCCCTGCATCTAGTCTGTCCAGTCCTGTCAGAATTTTATAAGTTTCAATGAGATCCCCTCTCATTCTTCTGAACTCCAGCGAGTACAAGTCCAATCGACCCAATCTCTCCTCATACGTCATTCCTGCCATCCTAGGTATCAGCCTGGTGAATCTTCGCTGAACTCCTTCCATGGCAAGAATATCCTTCCTCAGATAAGGTGACCAAAACTGCACACAATACTCAAGATGTGGTCTCACCAAGGCCCTGTACAACTGCAGCAAGACATCCTTGTTGTTGTACTCAAACCCTCTCGCTATGAAGGCCAACATACCATTTGCCTTCTTAACCGCCTGCTGCACCAGCATGCTTACCTTGAGCGACTGGTGCACAAGGACACCCAGGTCTCATTGCACTTCCCCTTCTCCCAATCTATTGCCATTCAAATAATAATCTGCCTTCTTGTGTTTGACACCAAAGTGGATAACCTCACATTTATCCACATTATATTGCATCTGCCATGCTTCTGCCCAATCACCCAACCTGTCCAAATCATCCTGGATTTTTTCATCCTCCTCCTCACAGCACACACGCCGACCCAGCTTTGTGTCATCTGCAAACTTGGAGATGTTACATCTAGTTCTCTTGCCCAGATCATCATTAATATATATTGTGAATAGCTGGGGTTCAAGGACCGATCCCTGCGGTACCCCACTAATCACTGCCTGCCACTCGGAAAAAGAGCCGTTTATTCCAACTCTTTGCTTTCTATCTGCCAACCAGTTCTCTATCCAAGTCAATACCTTGCCCCCAATCCCATGTGCCTTAACTTCACACGCTAATCTCTTATGTGGGACCTTATCAAAAGCCTTCTGAAAGTCCAAATACACCACATCCACTGGTTCTCCCTTATCTATTTTACCAGTTACATCCTCAAAAAATTCCAGTAGATTAGTCAAGCACGATTTACCTTTTGTAAATCCATGTTGACTTTGTCCGATCCTGTCACTGTTTTCCAAGTGCTCTGCTATTACATTTTTTATAATGGACTCTAGCATTTTCCCCACAACCGATGTCAGGCTTACCGGTCTGTAATTCCCCGTTTCCTCTCTACCACCTTTTTTCAATAGTAGGGTAACATTAGCTACCCTCCAATCCATGGGTACTGTTCCAGATTCCATCGAATGTTGGAAGATAATCAGCAATGCATCTACTATTTCTAGGGCCACTTCCTTAAGTACCCTAGGATGTAGATCATCAGGCCCTGGGGATTTATCGGCCTTCAATGCCATCAATTTCCCTAACACCATTTCCCTACAAATACTGATTTCTTTCAGTTCCTCCATTTCATCAGACCCTATGTTCCCTGACATTTCCGGGAGCTTATTTGTGTCCTCCTTTGTGAAGACAGAACCAAAATATGTATTTAATTGGGCTGCCTTTTCTTTGTTCCCCATTAGAAATTCCGCTGATTCTGACTGCAAGGGACCTACGCTAGACTTCACCAATCTTTTTCTCTTCACATGTCTATAAAAGCTTTTACAGTCAGTTTTTATTTTCCCTGCAAGCTTACTCTCACATTCTATTTTCCCTTTCTTAATGAATCCCTTTGTCCTCCTTTGTTGAATCCTAAACTGTTCCCAATCCTCTGGATTACTGCTTTTTCTGGCCAATTTATATGTCCTCTCCTTGGATCTTATGCTATCCCTAATTTCCCTTGTTAGCCACGGTTGAGTCACCTTTTTGTTTTATTTTTATGCCAAACTGGGATGAACAAATTCTGTAGTTCATCCATGCGGTCTTTGAATGTTTACCATTGCCTATCCACCGTCAACCCTTTGAGTGACATTCCCCAATCAATGCCACCCAATTTGCACCTCAGACCATTGTAGTTTCCTTTATTTAAATTCAGGACCCTAGTCTCTGAGTCAACTAATCTTTTCTATTAATTATTCCTTTCTCATTACCTAATACCCAGTCTAAGATGGCCTGATCTCTGGTTGGTTCCTCGACATATTGGTCCAGGAAACCATCCCGTAAACACTCCAGGAATTCCTCCTCCACAGTATTGTTACTAATTTGGTTAGCCCAACTATATGTAGATTAAAGTCACTCATGATGACTGCTGTGCCCTTTTTGCACGCTTCTCTAATTTCCCTTTTAATGCCATCCCCAACCTCCGCATTACTGTTTGGAGTTCTATATACCACTCCCACTAATGTTTTCTGCCCCTTGGTGTTTCTCAGTTCTACCCATACAGATTCCACATCATCAGAGCTAATATCCTTCCTTACAATTGTGTTAATCCCTTCTTTAACCAGTAATGCTACCCCACCTCCCTTTCCTTTTAGCCTATCTTTCCTGAATATTTAATACCCCTGGATGTTGAGTTCCCAGCCTTGGCCACCCTGGAGCCATGTTTCCATAATCCCAATCAAATCATATTTGTTTACCTCTATTTGTGCAGCTAATTCATCCACCTTTTTACAAATGCTCCTCGCATTAAGACACAAAGCCTTCAGGCTTGTTTTTTTAACGCTCTTAGACCTATTAGAATTATTATTTACTGTGGCCATGTTTGATTTAAACCATTGTTTTCTCTGACTGCCACTTTTGTTTTTCTCCTTCCTATCTTTTGCTTTTATCCTTGTTTCCCTTTCCTCTGTCCCCCTGCTCAGGTTCCCAACCCCCTGCCATTTCAGTTTAAACCCTCCCCCAGCGTACTAGCAAACACTCCCGCTAGGACATTGGTCCCGGCCCTGCCCAGGTGCAAACCGTCTGGTTTCACTGTCCATGCATGTAAATGCAAACTTATTTCTTCAAACGCCAGCTTATAACTAGACGTTTGTCCCCCAACGCATCTTCCCGCTGCCCTTCTCTGCTCTTATCGGTTTACCGTATTCTTCGGCTCATCTCGCCTCGTCTGCCCGTTTGTGGCCTGTGTGTCCCGTGTGCTTTCGAATTGGGTTCTGTTCTCCTCCTGCGTTTGGCCCCGGTGTAATGGGCGTCCTTGGTGTTGAGCGGCGCGGGAGCGAGAAGATAGCCTGCACGAGGCCCGGGCACGAGAACGAGAGGCAGGAGCAAGAGTCAAGTGCCAGAGATAAGAGCAATCACCACTGATGAGCCTACAATTATACCCGGTTCTTCATTCCTTATCTGGGTGCCAAATCAGGTCACTCCTTTGTCTAACTTTTGGCGGGCTCGTTTAAATTGATTACAGCCATTTCCTTTAACGACACCTGGAATGGTTGTCTCCGTGTTTAATGACCTCGATGTCCTGGTTGTTTGTCATTTATGTAACTTAATTTTCCCCATCCTGACTTGATGGCTACTGTGAGCTGTTACCGATTAAATACGCAGAAACCTAATGGCTTCGACTTAGGCCCATTCTAACTTGATCTGTTTCAAGGCGAATGAATGCATATTTTGTGTTTGCTTTAGCTGTCTGGCTCCACAGAGTCTCTTTGCAGATTCCTGCATTTTAAGTTTCATTTCAGGGCCTGCCTGTTTGCAAGGCCCTGCCATTAAAATCCTGTTGGCTTTGGTCACGAGGTTACAGAAGCCATTTTGGGTACCCTGTTTTTTTTAAAAACTTGTCCAAACAGGGTCCCTTTATCCATAACTTTGGGGAATGCGGGAATTTTGAGAACCTTGCACTGAAGATGGTTGGGCCTATGACACTGCCCTGAGGAACTCCTGCAGCGGTGTCCAGGGGCTGTGATGATTGACCTTCAACCACCACAACCATCTTCCTTTGTGCTAAGTATGACTCCAACCAGAGGAGCATTTTTCCCCTGATTCCCATTGACTTCAGTTTTACTTGGGCTCCTTGATGCCACACTCGGTCAAATGTTGCCTTGATGTCAAGGGCAGTCACTCTCACCTCACCTCTGGGATTCAGCTTCTTTGTCCATGTTTGGACCAAGGCTGTAATGAGGTCGGGAGCCGAGTGGTGATGGTGAAACCCAAACTGGGCATCGGTGAGCAGGTTATTGGTGTGTAGGTGCCACTTGATAGCACTGTCGATGACACCTTCCATAACTTTGCTGATGATTGCGCATAGACTGATAGGGCGGTAATTGGCCGGGTTGGATTTGTCCTGCTTTTTGTGGACAGGACATACCTGGGCAGCTTTCCACATTGTCGGATAGATGCCAGTGTTGTAGCTGTACTGGAACAGCTTGGCTAGAGGTGCGGCTAGTTCTGGGGCACAAGTCTTCAGCACGATAGCCGGGATGTTGTCGGGGTGTACTTAGAACTTAGGAAGAAGAAAAAACAAAAATAACACAAAGGTGAGCTATGCACTAGTTTATTGGCTGCCTTGCATGACCTGTGGGTACCATAGAGTCATAGAATCATAGGGGGAGAAATTCGATATCGCCCCGTTTGGGGCGCAATTATTGGCCGGGCACAAAGTTTAGCCTTCGAATGCAAACTTGGCTTCTATCGCTCTTGGAGATGATTGGAGTGCTAAATCATGTGATACACACCTCTCTTAAGGTGCTAATGCCGAGGAGCAAGTCACTACCTCAGAGTGCTAGTGAAACTCAGGTGATGTCAGTCAGCAATGGAACACAGACACACTGGTGCCAGCCAGTTCTTAATGGGGAGGGTCGATCGTTCTCTCCATCCACGCCCTGCTCATTGCAGCCTTGAATCTCGGCCTGGAGAGACCTGTACATAAATTCTGCTGGAAAAGACAATGGAGAGGTCCAGGGAAAGAGCTCAGTGAAGCCCCCCAATCTCTCCGAAATCGATGCAAGGAAGGTCAAATCAAAATGAACCTGCAAAGTCCTGCTCAGTACCCAAAACTCCTTCACACAGCTTTGAATCTCTCCAGAAGTCACTCTCTCACTCGCTCTCTCTCTCAGAACGCATGGTGCAAAAATATCACCGATTAAAAAAAAAAGGCAGGAAGCAGTCGCCTTTAAGTAGCACCCTGCCAGCCCCTTACCGACTGCAAAACGCTCCCTTCAACCTGTCGTTGCTACCGGCAAATGGTAAGGCAGGGGGCGCCACTCAATAACCACTCCGGGGCGCTACACACTCAACTGACGTCACGATCTGCGGACGCAGGAGATCGTGACAGTAGTGTTTAGCGCCGCCACGAAATGTCGGGTCAATTTCGGAAGTGGCGCAATCACCACTGCGCCCGGGCACTAGTTGCTTTGCACAGGAGGTGCAAAACAAATGAATTTTCCCCCATAGAGTCATAACGGCATAAAAGGAGGCCATTTGGCCCATCGTGTATGTGCTGGCTCTCTGAACAGCAATTGAGACAGTCCCATTACCCTGCTCTATACCCATAGCCCTGCAAGTTTATTTCCCTCAAGTGCCTATCAAGTCTCCCCTTGAAAACATTGAGTGTTTCCGCTTCCACCACTTCGGTCGGCAGCGAGTTCCAAATCCTCACCACTCACTGCGTAAAAAAGTTTTGCCTCACGTCCCCCCTGTATCTCTTGCCCAAAACCTTAAACCTGTGTCCCCTACTCCTTGTACCATCAACTAGTGGGAACAGCCTGTAGGGGTTCGCAAAAACCCCTCAGCCCCGAAGATCGGGAAATATGAATCCACATTGTGGACGAAGACTTTGCGTGTTTTAAATTGCCTCTGGGTTGGAAAATGTTTTAAAACATACCCAGAATCGCAGAAAGGCTGTGTTGAGCTGGGCGGCGCGTGGACAACACCGGAATCGAGGAACTTTGTGGAAAAATTTGCACACTTTAAGACAGTACATTTTATTAAAATTTGTACCCTTGAGTTTGGTAAATTGCAAAGGGGTTTAAAAATGGCCGTCAGAAAAGCATGGCCAAGGACAAAGAGGCTTGCAAGCAGCTCGTGGATGTCTGTGAAAAGGGGGAGGATCGAAGCAGTGGCAGTCAGGTTCTGTCAATCAAAAAGGGAGTTTCCCTTCCCTTCAAAGGTAACCTACAAGCTGTTTTTTTACAGAAACTGCTGCAGGATGTTGACACAAAGAATTATCGACTTAGGCTGCGGTTTCAGTGACCGCAGGACAAAGGGCTTCTGTTTACCTAGTAATCCAACTCCATTCAAAGCCCAGCACACAATGAGAACACACCGAAACTACGGAAGAGACTTTTTAAACTAAGAAAAGGAACAGTTTAAGAATTAATGGGTTTGAATCACCCATTACTAGACAATAGGGCAGTTGGATCCCTTTTATTAGCCCAGAAAACTCCGGATGTGGGTGGGAACATTTCGGCCCCAGAATGAAGACACATTCAAACCACTCCAAGCTTTATTCGAAACCCATCCCAGACAATAGGCGATGGTTTGGATCCTTTTGTTTTAGCCCAGATGAACTTGGATTTGGGTGGGAACATCTCGGCCCCAAAGTTGGGGTATATAGGAGATAGCTTCTCAGAGCATCTCTCTCTCTCTCTCTCTCGCCTGCCTCTGTGTGCCTTCTACAGCGTGGATGTCTGTCTGAAGAAGTAAGAACACCAGCAGTTTACTTTTAAAACACTGGGGTGTTTTCTTTACTTCTGGACAGTGAAGATCTCATAGGGCACAGAGCTAGCATTGCAAGTGGTGAGCATATATTTTTCTGGCCTTCCACAAGGCAACCTAGAGAGAAGTAAAGGGTTTGTAATTTAAGGGAAATGTTGCTAAGTTTGTAATGTTAACATTGTAGCCATTTATCCCTCATTTTTGCCATCTGCCTTCCCCTGTTCAGCAACTTTAACTGTTGTACTTTAATCATGTGGTGTAGTTTCTTTAGTTCAATAAAATTCGACTTTCTCACATCCAGACCATTTCTCCATTTTAATATGTCATTAATTAGAAGTTCCTCCAGTCAGAACTGGAAGAGTGGGTTTAGTGATTCGAAACTGCTGATTGGTATTGGTCTCAGTCTGTGAAACAAAAGACTGCCTGACCAGGTAAATTACCGTAAACCAGATAAAGGAAGGTAAATTACCGTAAACCAGGTAATAGATGCCCCTGCAAATTGGCGACTGCGGCAGGACAGGAGGCAGTTTTTGAAATGATAAGTGGTCTGGATCTGGGGAAAGCATCAGCTATTGCTTTTCTTGCTTTCAGTCTGTGGGTAGCCATGCAGAAGTTAGTGGCAGCGTGTAAGCTGACCTATTATGGTATAGGTGGCTGGGTTAAGAAGGGTGAGATGAGGGTGCGGGAGGAGGTTACAGAGGCCAAGAATCGGGAGTCCGAGTTTGAAAAATGCCAGGCGGAGGTAGAACGCCTCATAAGAGAGGTGAATGAGGCCAGAGATAGTGGGATGAGGGTGCGGGAAGAAAATGCATGCCTCACACTAGAGGTCACAAAATGCCAGGCAGAGATAGAGTGCCTTGTGCAGGAAGTCACAGAGGCTAGGTACAGTGAGATGAAGCTGCAGGAGGAAAACGCACACCTCACCCAAGAAGCTAGCGAGGGCAAAAGCCATGCGAGGCACAAGATAGAGTTCCTAAAGTGCCAGTTTACAGAAGCAAGGAGGAACGAGATGAGACTGCGGGAAGAGAATGCCCACTTCACCTCAGAAGTAACAGAGCAGGATGGGAAGGTTAGGGAGGTAAAGGCAGCTTATAAGCTGGCCTGTGACCAAAGGTTTGAGGAAGCAGATCATGGCCCTCTAGGGCAGAGATAGAAAGGCTTAACATGGCTTTAAAAGGAGCAAAGGGGATGATTTGTCTGATCAGCCTGAAGGCAGGTCAGCCGGATTTCACTGGCAACCTAAGCAAATCAGCCGCACAGGCATCACCCAGGGAAAGGTTGGCTAGGGAATTAGAGATCCCAAGGCAGCAGCCCACAGCTCCGAGTTTTGAGGAGCTCTGGCAGCAAGAAGGGGTGGAAATTGGGGTGGTAGGAGAATGCCAGCAGGTCCCGCTAGGCAGGCGGGGACCAGGACCAGTGTACTCCCTCCGACAATGGAGGTACGGTCCGCCCATTAACGATAATGACCCAGGGGCTGTTCAGCATACCTATCTGGTAGCCTATGATACCCCACAGCTCAGAGGCCTGGTGAAACATATTCCCCTGCTCTCCAAAAAGGGAGACCCCTCAGTGCACTTCCAAGGGATAGAACAAGCAGCCTGTGTTAACGGCTGTGATGAGGAAGAGAAAGCCAAAATGTTGCTTTTCTCTGTGGATAGTAAGCTCTATCAGACCCTTTCAGATGAGGCTGAGAGGGCAGAAGGGTTTTGAGGACCTAAAGGAGGAAATACTGGAAGCCATTGGTGCGAACGACGGCAATCCGTTCGATCGCATTGGGAAAACACTGCAGAAGGAAGGGGAGACCCCACAGGCATTTGCAGACAGGCTGTGGCCAGTCTACAACAGCACGTGTACAGGGGGACAAAATAGGCCACAACTGAACCAGCGGCAGCGGACCCAATGGCTTTGTTGCCTGGTGTCCAATTGCCTGCCCCAGATAAAAGCAAAGGCTGATACCTGGTTTGACCACCGAGACCCCCTAGCAACTGAAGAGACTGTAATCCGGCAGCTCACGGTAGCATATAGGGATGGCAGGAATAGTTGGACCCCCCAGCAAAAGGGTAAGGTCCACAAGGTTAAACCTGGGGCTCAATACAAGAAAGAGTGGCGCCAGGAGGGGAGCCATCCCTCCCAGAACAAGATCACTAGTTACAGGTGCGGGGAGGATGGCCACTGGTGCAGGGATTGTAAAAAGCCTGGGTGAGACGATAAAGCCAGGACCCCAGCATCCCCAACTCAGAAGGCAGAGACAGAAACTCCTCCCGATACAGTCAAGCCCGTCATGGAGTCGATAAAATCTTTCCTCAGGGCCAATCAGGGAAAGGTAGCAGCCATCAGTGGTGCTGCAGCCCCCTCGCCCACCTCTGCCTCCCCACCATGACTGGCCGATATGCTGGCCAAGGAGGGTGCACGTGCAGGCATTTTCTGGGACCCATATGGTTCCGGGCCAGTGGCAGCAATTACAGGCAGGGATGGGATACAGGGAAAATCAGGAAAATTGTACAAATCTGACCATACAAGTTCAAGTTCTGTAGGGATTGTTGGTTGGGTGGTCGGTTTGGCCCGGGCCTGACCCAGTGGACGTTTTCGAGGTGTCCCCACACTCCCACTCAGTTCTGACACTGGGATCCTACCAGGCAGCTGATGCGCAGAATAACAAGCTTGAGACAGACAAGCAGGTGAAAGGTTAAAATAATAACGGTTTTATTGAGAGAAAAATAAAACAAAACAAGCAAGCAGAGAAATTAATTGGTTCAACGATACTAAACCAAGGCTACAGCTCTATACACTTTAAAAAGAGAAAAAAAAGGAATACTACATATTCAAAACAGAGGGCACGCGAGTGCGGGAAGGAGTACGACACATCGAGGGGTATCACACATTAACACTCCCCTTAGCCTTATCCCCACCTCCTACACTATCCCGAACCTAGGTCGAACTAAAGGGGGGTCAGACTCTCATGCTCACCCAACGCATTGGAACAAAGGCCTTTAGGTTGTCCTGGGACTGCAGCTTTAGTTGGTCTGGCCTGGTAAAGTTCAATGTGCACTGGCCACACACTCTCCCGTCAGTCAGGTAGTGGATCTTCCTCCTTGGCTGGGCGAAAAGGCTTCCCTCCTGGGTCGGGCTGCGCCGTTCAGCGAGGCCCGCTCTGGGCTCCGGTCCGTACCGGGATGGTGCACTCCGTCCCGTGTCTTCCTGGTTCCACTCTGAATCCCTGCCTGAGGTGGTGGGCACGGGGGGGGGGGGGGGGAACAGTCAGGTTTAAGTCGGGAGGCAGTACGGACCGGGAGCTTCGCCTGCTTACCAAAGAATGGGCCTGCTGCGCATAGCCTTCCCCGTCTTGGAGACTGCTTCTCCCAGTAGAGTCCTCGAAGTTTCCCTTTTGCAGCGAAGTCCCAGGATGAAATCGAAGTGAAGTGTAGAAGCTGTCTCTCCCGAAGTGTGTTCCAAGTCGAAGTGTCTCGAACTGCTCTTTCTGTCTGCTCACTAAAAACAGTTATAATCTCTCGATCTGCCTTGCCTCCCCCAGATCGAGAGGTGTCCCAGGTTACTTCGTTAACTGTAAGTGGCTGCAAAACGGCCGATTTCCCACTAACGGCCATATCACCGGCCCTCATTGTTTTTGGTTTCAGTCACACAATGGTGTCTCTGGTGCCTAGTCGTCTAAAACGGTTTCTGATATGATTGGATCTGTTAGGATAGGCCCGATGATGGTTTTAACTAGCTTAACCCTGATTGCAGTGCAACCAGGTTCATTGTTCTTACCGGCCTACTGGCGACTTGCTATTACATATTCAATTCCATGTCTGGCCTGGAATCCACATAGGGACTGTGGAATTCCAGGCCCTGTCTCCAGTCTTGTTGCTGAGGAGAAAAATGACTCGCTTCCAGCAGCTTTCTGGTCACGTGTCCAAGAACTCCATTTTGTACATTTAAAAAGTGGCCAACTTTGTTTGATTCGGAAAGCAGGCGAGGTGGGGGAATTTTGCAAACTCCCTACAATTCACATGCTGTAAAGACAGACACTGTGGCTTGTTCCAAGGGAAAAGTTGTCCGGCCCACCAATTGGGACACTTCCCCGCCCCAGTGGGACCTAAGTTTTGGCCAAATTTTAAATTTGAACCAGTTATCTAGTTCAGAAACAGAGAAACAGCAGCCTGAGAGTAGAAATCTGCAGGCTGCTGCGAGTTCATTCACAGAAAAGACTGCCCGCGCATGTGCAGTTGCTGGTCTGGAGACAAGAATCCCCCAGTCTTTTGAACAGGAGGTTCACGCAGGCGCAGTCGCGTGCCAGAGGGGAGAGGTTTCCCAACACCAGGTTACATAGAAACATAGAGCAAAGAAGATAGGAGCAGGAGTAGGCCATTCGGCCCTTCGAGCCTGCTCCGCCATTCAATGAGATCATGGCTGATCATCCAAATTCATTACCCTGTCCCTGCCTTCTCCCCATATCCCTTGATCCCTGTAGCCTTAAGAAATATATCCAACTCTTTAAAAAATATATTTAATGAACTGGCCTCCACCGCCCTCTGTGGTAGAGAATTACACAGGTTCACCACTCTCTGGGTGAAGAAATTCCTCCTCATTTCAGTCCTAAATGGCTTACCCTTTATCCTTAGACTATGACCCCTGGTTCTGGACTCCCCAGCCATCATAAACAACCTTCCTGCATCTAGTCTGTCCAGGCCTGACAGAATTTTATAGGTTTCAATGAGATCCCCTCTCAAGCTTCTAAACTCCAGAGAGTATAAGCCCAGTCGACACAATCTCTCCTCATACGTCATTCCTGCCATCCCAGGTATCAGCCTGGTGAATCTTCGCTGCACTCCTTCCATGGCAAGAACGTCCCCAGCCCATGCCCCAGCCCTTTGAAGAGATTGTTCGCGCAGGCGCAGTTGCCTGTGGGACAATGGCGGCTCTTCTTCAGTTTTCCCGCACAGGCGCAGTCGCGCGCCTGAGGGGAGAGGTTTCCCAACACTGGGTTTGCACAGGCGCAGTCGCGGACTTGGAACCCCCAGTGGCTCCTTTTCTCTATGAGGCTGCACGCACAGGCAGAGTCGGCCATTTAAAGGTCCCTGCTTCCCAGTCTATACACGCAGGCGCAGTAGCCTGCATGGAAGACCCAGCGGTTCTTCCTACCCTTTTCAGTGAAATCGAACGCGCAGGCAAGGTTGCTTGTGCTAATATAACAGTTCCCCAACCCTTTGAAGAGATTGTTCGTGCAGGTGCAGTTGCCTGCGGGACCACAGCGGCTCCTCTTCAGTTTCCCTGCGCAGGCACAGTCGCCTGTTTGAAGAAAGAGGCTTCACAGCCTCTGCCGTGGGACTCCGGGGAGGAGGTTTGTGCAGGTGCAGTCGCCTGTTCACAGCCTCTGCCGTGGGACTCCGGGGAGGAGGTCAGCGCAGGCGCAGTCACCTGTTTGAAAAGAGTCTTCACAGCCTCTGCCGAGGGACTCAGGGGAGGAGGTTTGCGCAGGCGCAGTCACCTGTTTAAAGGGACAAGCTTCCCAGCCCGCTTCTAGAGTGATTCCCCCTATGGTGTGGGACTCTGGGGAGGAAGGGATAGCAATTCCTCTTGCAGAGGAGCCGGTACCAGGTTTTGAACCTGGAGAGGAAGATTTTCAGCTATCAGCAGCGGGTGGTGAGGGGATACCTGCCCCCAGTACAGGAATGGGTAGGGAAAAGGAGACAAACCCAGAGTACCAGCAGGCTGCCAGGTATATTATACAGTGCAGGCTGTTTGCATCAGGGGGAGAAGGTTCCCAGCCAGCTAGGGCTGTGACCCAGGCTCAGTGTCCATCAGCCAAAGTTTCACCCACAGAGACACCCCTCAGAAGGTCTCTCCAGGTGCCCCAACCCAAGAAAGCATGGTCACCCACTTTACAGTGGAGTAGGGCGGCCTCCCGAACCAGGGAGAAGCCAAAGGGCAGAGGTCCCCAATCAGCAGCCATAAGCTGCGAGGGACCAGAAGCTGGAATCAGTCCAGCTCCGCTGCAGGCAGCAGTAATCTGCGACAGTGACACCAGAGATTAGCCTGGCCGCCCGGAGACGGGCGGCATTTGTATTATAGCTTTGTGTTAAGTAACCAATGTCTGTAGCTTGCTTTTAAGGTGTTTAAATTGTAAGTTTTGATATAACTAGTAGTTTTGAGTTCAAGTTTAAAGTTTAAATTTATAAGTGTGCCAAATGTTTGTATTTTCGTCCGAGGTTGAGGGACCCGACCATGTCTCCACCTAAGGCAGCAGGTCAGTGAGAGACCTGGCTGCATGTCCTTTTAAGTTCTTTTGCAGGAGAGTGGACAAAGGAGCAGCAATGTTTGCCTAGCCCGAGCTGGGCATCGAATGAAGATATGGAAACAGAATGTTGGGGATCACCTCGCCACTGGACAAATCTAGGAGGAGACCCCGCAGCAACCTTTGGGAGAAACTGGACAGGGTCCGGAGGATCCTGCCTACTCATCCTATGTGGAAGAGATGGCCCCAGCTGGGTGGGACACGGCCCCAACCCAGCACTATCCTGACCAAATTTCACTTGCGAGAGACCTCGCTATTGAGGAGTCATGGTGGGGAAGCGCGGGTGCCTTGTTTGATAGGGACGCGTTCCCCGGGAGTGGGTGGTGATGGCCCGGGAAAGATTGTAAAGGGGAGGGGGAGACCCAAGAGTTGCATGGGTGCATTTGGGGAAGGGAGGAACTCACCCGGGGGGGCCCACGGGCAAAGTTAGAGTGTAAGTGTGGCTGGGGAGGATGATTGGGTGGCCGGATCTGGGATCCAGGTTTGAGTGTGGGGCGAGTGAGAGCCGCCACACAGGCACCCATCATTTTCTGCAGCCAGTTGAGGGAAGACGGGAGGGGAAAGGACTGGGAGTCGCGATCCCATACTCCCCGGTCTCAGTCTGTGAAACGTGAGGGGTACCCCGCCTCCACAAAGGGACAAGGGAACGGCTCGAGGCTGGCGGATCAGACTGTTCTGTAAGACCCTTTCTGTATGTTTTAAAAGTTTAAGACCATTAAAGGGGGGGTGGTGGAAGGAACATTTACTGCCTGGGTGGGAGGAGCAATACCCACTCAAATTTCGCGACCCATCATTGGCACGTGATGGTCCGGGTTTATTTCAGCATTTTGTTTCAAATGTTTAATGGAGATTTTTGTATTTTGTTTTACAGTTCCAAGTGGTGCAAAGGCTTAGGATCCCTCCATGCTTGGAATCATTTTGATTACATTGTATAACCAAGCTTGCAACATTTTGTCATATGTTATAATGTAACAAGTGGTGCAGGGGTATGAGACCACTTGTTGTAACATTTTGTAATTGATGTATCTGTACATGCCTACCGTACCACGGTCTTTCTCGGATTTAAGGGGAATAGATGGGTTGGGGGATCAGTGATAGGTAGCTATAGGTAAATACAGGGGATGTTGTTTGTCAGGGGTCAGAAAATTTTGCTCACATTCTTCAAGTGGATACTACAAGCAAGTTGGAAGTATCCAAAGGGTGGAATGTAGGGGTTCGCAAAAATCCCCCCAGCCCCGAAGATCAGGAAATGTTAATCCACATCGTGGAAGAAGACTTTGCGTGTTTTAAATTGCCTTTGGGTTGGACAATGTTTTAAAACATACCCAGAATCGCAGAAAGGCTGCGTCGAACTGGGCGGCGCATGGACAACACCGGAATCGAGGAACTTTGTGGAAAAATTTGCACACTTTAAGATAGTACATTTTATTAAAATTTGTACCCTTGAGTTTGGTAAATTGCAAAGGGGTTTAAAAATGGCCGTCAGAAAAGCATGGACAAGGACAAAGAGGCTTGCGAGCAGCTCGTGGATGTCTGTGAAAAGGGGGAGGATCGAAGCAGTGGCAGTCAGATTCTGTCAATCAAAAAGGGAGTTTCCCTTCAGAGGTAACCTACAAGCTGTTTGTTTACAGAAACTGCTGCAGGATGTTGACACAAAGAATTATCGACTTAGGCTGCGGTTTCAGTGACCGCAGGACAAACGGCTTCTGTTTACCTAGTAATCCAACTCCATTCAAAGCCCAGCACACAATGAGAACACACCGAAACTACGGAAGAGACTTTTAAAACTAAAAAAAGGAACAGTTTAAGAATTAATGGGTTTGAATCACCCATTACTAGACAATAGGGCAGTTGGATCCCTTTTGTTAGCTCAGAAAACTCCGGATATGGGCGGGAACATTTCGGCCCCAGAATGAAGACACATTCAAACCACTCCAAGCTTTATTCGAAACCCATCCCAAACAATAGGGGATGGTTTGGATCCTTTTGTTTCAGCCCAGATGAACTTGGATTTGGGCGGGAACATCTCAGCCCCAAAGTTGGGGTATATAAGAGATAGCTTCTCAGAGCATCTCTCTCTCTCTCACCTGCCTCTGTGTGCCTTCTACAGCGTGGAAGTCTGTCTGAAGAAGTAAGAACACCAGCAGTTTACTATTGAAACACTGGGGTGTTTTCTTTACTTCGGGACAGTGAAGATCTCATAGGGCACAGAGCTAGCATTGCAAGTGGTGAGCATATATTTTTCTGGCCTTCCACAAGGCAACCTAGTGAGAAGTGAAGGGGTGGTAATTTAAGGGAAATGTTGCTAAGATTGTACGGTTAACATTGTAGCCATTAATCCCTTGTTTTTGCCATCTGCCTTCCCCTGTTAAGCAATTGTAACTGTTGTACTTTAATCGTGTGGTGTAGTTACCGTGTGGGGTTGTTTCTTTAGTTCAATAAAATTTGACTTTCTCACATCCAGACCATTTGTCCGTTTTAATATATCATTAATTATAAGTTCCTCCAGTCAGAACTGGAAGGGTGGGTTTCGCGAATCGAAACCGCTGATTGGTATTGGTCTCAGTCTGTGAAACAAAAGGCTGCCTGACCAGGTAAATTACCGTACACCAGGTAAAGGATGCCCCCCTACAAATCCCCGTCTAGCCTATCCAAACCCGTCAATACCTTGTACACCTCTATCAAATCACCCCTCAACCTTCTTTACTATAATGAAAATAAATCCAGCTTGTCCAAACTGTCCTTTTAGCTAAGATCCCCCATCCCCAGAGCCATTCTGGTAAATCTCGTCTGCACCCTGTCAAGCACCTTCACATCCTTCCTAAAGTGTGGTGACCAGAACTGGATGCAATACTCCAGTTGTGGCCCAACCAGCACTTTATAAAGATTCAGCATAACTTCTCTACTTTCGTACTCAATGGGGGAAAAATTTGGTTCGTTTGCGCCTCCCATTAGCGCCTTAAGAGGGCACTAATGGGGCATAAAGCAACTAGTGCCCTAGTGCGGCGATGTTTGCGCTGCTCACAAAATTAACTAGACATTTTGCGGCGGTGGTAAACACTACCGCCACGATCTCCTGCGCTGGCAGATCATGATGTCAGTCAAGTGTTCAATGCCCTGGTAGCGCCCCGGACCGGATATTGAGTGGCGTCCCCTGCCTTAACGCCTGCCCGCTAGAAATGACAGATTGAGGGGAGCATTTTGCAGTCAGGAAGGGACTGGGGGAGCACTATTTAAAGGCGACCGCTTCCTGACTTTTTTTGTTGGTGACATTTTTGCACCACGCATTCTGAGAGAGAGAGAGAGAGAGAGAGAGGCCTAGAAATTGAGTTGACGCCGCGCCAGGGCTTTAGCGCCGGAAATTTAGCGCCGGCGCTAATTCCCTTGCGCGCGCCAAAAATTCAGTAGCGCAGCGCCCAGACGGCTGCCGGCGCTACTGGCGGGCGTGAGTGCCTCCCAATGGGTGCTGAGTGCCACATTGCAGCGCTAATCCGGCGCTGCGGCACCCGATGCGGTGCGGCAGGCTGGGGAAGTGCAGGCCTCCTCCTCCCGTTAAGGAGGCGCTGCCTTCACCCGATCGCTGGCCGTTTGATTTTTTCAAAAATGAGCCCGGCACCTCGGACAAGTGCCGGGCTTGCAGGCCAGACGCATCTGTTCCGCGGGGGGGGGGGGGTGGAGGAGTCCGGGGAGGGAGGTGCGGGCAGGCGGCCGGCGGGAAAGCGGCCGGCCGCCGCGCGACCTTAATGCGCCGGCGCTAACTTGTGTAAGACTCGGTTGCCAGAGTCTTAGTTGCGGCTGCCACGGGTGAGGCGGCCGCAACTGAATTTCGGCGTTCGGGCGCGTTGCCACAGCAACCGGGACGCTGCGCACACCGATGACGTCATCGGTGCCAGCGCAGCGCAACCGGCTAACGCCGATGGCATCGCCGAAGTGAATTTCAGAAACGGCTATCATTGCGGCGCTAGGCCCTCTAGCGCCGCAAAATGGGCGCTAACCCTACTGAATTTTCAGCCCAGAGACTTCTGGAGAGATTCAATGCTGTGTGAAGGAGTTTTGGTTACTGAGCAGCACTTTGCAGGTTCATTTATATTTTCCCTTCCTTGTATAGATTTAGAAGAGACTGTGGGGGCTGCACTCTGAGCTCTTTCCCTGGGCCTCACCATTGTTCTTTCCAGCAGATTTGATGTACAAGTCTCTCCAGGCCGAGATTCAAGGCTGCAATTAGCAGGATGTGGATGGAGAGCAAGTTCAACCCTTCCCTTTAAGAACTGGCTGGCGTCATTGTGTCTGTGTCCCATTGCTGACTGACATCACATGAGCTTCGCCAGAGCTCTGAGGTAGCACCTCACTCCTTGGCCTTTGCGCCTTAAGACAGGTCTGTAGCACCTGATTTAGCGATCCAATCACCTCCAGGGGCGATAAAAACCAAGTTTGCAGTCGACGGCGATAATTATCGCCAGGTGCTAATCTTTGTGCCCGGCCGATAATTGCGCCCCAAATGGGGCGATACTGAATTTCTCCCCCAATACCCTTATTTATGAAACCCAAGATCCCATATGCTTTGTTAACCACTCTCTCAATATGTCCCGCCACCTTCAGGGATCTATGCATATTAACTCCCAGGTCCCTCTGGCCCTGCACACTCTTTAAATCTATGCCATTAAGTGTATATTGCCTCTCCCTTCTGCCAAAATGCATCACCTCATATTTCTCCGTATCAAATTCCATCTGCCACTTGTCTGCCCATTCTGCTAGCCTTTCTATGTCCTGTTGCAGTCGACTGGTATCATCATCGCTGTTTGCCATGCCCACAAGTTTGGTGTCATCTGCAAATTTAGAAATTCTCCATGTAGCACTTCTGTTTTGATTTTCCCATTTTGCCTTGATTTTGTTGTTTTAGTTATTTGCTCTGGTCCTCTAGGAACATAGAACACAGAAACATAGAAAAATAGGAGCAGGAGCAGGAGTAGGCCATTCAGCCCCTCGAGCCTGCTCCACCGTTTAATATGATCATGGCTGATCCTCTATCTCAATCCCATGTGCTCTCTCCCCATACCCCTTGATGCCTTTTGTGTCTAGAAATCTATCTATCTCCTTATTAAATATACTGAGTGACTTGGCCTCCACAGCCTTCTGTGGTAGAAAATTCCACAGGTTCATCACCCTCTGAGTGAACAAATTTCTCATCATCTCAGTCCTAAATGTTCTACTCCATATCCTGAGACTGTGACCCTTCGTTCTAGACACCCCAGCCAGCAGAAACATCCTCGCTGCATCCAGTCTGTCTAGCCCTGTCAGAATTGTATACGTTTCAATGAGACTCCCTCTCATTCTTCGAAACTCTAGTGAATACAGGCCTAGTCGACCCAATCTCTCCTTATACGACAGTCCTGCCATCCCAGGAATCAGCCTGGTGAAACTTCGCTGAACTCCCTCTATGGCAAGTATATCCTTTCTTAGGTAAGGAGACCAAAACTGCACACAGTACTCCAGGTGTGGTCTCACCAAGGCCCTGTATAAATATAGTAAGACATCCTTGCTCCTGTACTCAAATCCTCTTGCACTGAAGCTCAACATACCATTTGCCTTCCTAACTGCTTGCTGCACCTGCATGTTTGCTTTCAGTGACTGCTGCACAAGGACACCCAGGTCCCTTTGTATATCAACATTTCCCAATCTACCACCATTTAAATAATACTCTGCCTTTCTGTTTTTCCTACCAAAGTGGATAACGTCACATTTATCCATGTTATACAGCATTTGCCATGTATTTGCCCACTCACTCAACTTGTCTAAATCGCCTTGAAGCCTCTTTGCATCCTTCTCACAACTCACAAGTTTCATGTTGTCAGCAAACTTGGAAATATTACATTTGGTTCCCTCATCCAAATCATTGATACATATTGTGAATAGCTGGGGCCCAAGCACTGATCCCTGCGGTACCCCATTAGTCACCGCCTGCCACCCCAAAAAAGACCCATTTTTTCCTGCTCTCTGTTTCCTGTCTGTTAACCAATTTTCAATCCATGCCAGTATATTACCCCCAATCCCATGTGCTTTAATTTTGCACACTAACCTCTTATGTGGGTCTTTATCAAAGGCCTTCAGAAAATCCAAATGCACCACATCCACTGGTTCCCCCTTATCTATTCTACCAGTTACATCCTCAAAAATCTCCAGTAGGTTTGTCAAACACGATTTCATAAATCCATGTTGACTTTATCTAATCCCGTTGATATTTTCTAAGTGTCCTGTTATCACATCCTTTATAATGGACTCTAGCATTTTCCCTACTACTGATGTTAGGCTAACCGGTCTGTAGTTCCCTGTTTTCTCTCTCCCTCCTTTTTTAAATAGTGGGGTTACATTTGCCACCCTCCAATCTGCAGGAACTATTCCATAATCTATAGAATTTTGGAAGATGACAACCAATGCATCCATTATTTCCATGGCTACCTCTTTTAGTACACTGGGATGCAGATTATCAGGCCCTGGGGATTTATCGGCTTCCAATCCCATTAATTTCTCCAGCACTATTTTTTTACTAATAATAATTTCCTTTAATTCTTCCTTCTCACTAGATCCTTGGTTCCCTAGTATTTCTGGGAAGTTATTTGTGTCCTCTTCCATGAAGGCAGAACTAAAGTATTTGTTTAATTGCTCACCATTTCCTTGTTCCCCATTATAAATTCTCCCTTTTCTGACTGTAAGGGATCTATATTTGTCTTCACTAATCTTTTTTCTTTTTACCTACTTGTAGAAGCTTTTACAGTCTGCTTTTATGTTCCTTGCAAGTTTGCTCTCATACTCTATTCTTCCCCTTTTAGTCAATCTCTTGGTCATTTTTTGCTGAACTCTAAACTGCTCCCAATCTTCTGGCTTGCTACTCTTACTGGCAACTTTATATAACTCCTCTTTGGATCTAATACTATCCTTAATTTATTTTCTTAGCCATGGTTGGGCCGCTTTTCCTTTTGTGTTTTTGAGCCAGAAGGGAATGTATAACTATTGCAATTCATGCATTCATTCCTTAAATGTTAGCCATTGCCTATCCACCATCATGCCTTTTAATGAAGCTCCCCAATCTATCATAGCCAACTCATTACTTATACCTTCATAGTTTCCTTTATTTAGATTTAGGATCCTAGTTTCAGATTGGACTTCTTCACTTTCCATCTTAATGAAGAATTCTATCATGTTATGGTCAATCTTCCCTAAAGGAGCCCGCACAACAAGGTTATTAATTAGCCCCTTCTCATTGCACAATACCCAATCTAGGAGAGCCTGTTCCCTAATTGGCTCCTCAACGTACTGGTCTAAAAAACCATCTCGTACACACTCCAGGAATTCATCCTCCACAGTATTATTGTTAATTTGGTTTGGCCAGTCTATATGTGGATTAAAGTCACCGATGATTACTGTAGTACCCTTATTACATGCATCTCTATTTTCCTGTTTGATGCCATTGCCGACATTACCACCACTGTTTGGAGGCCTATAGACAATTCCCACCAATGTTTTCTGCCCCTTGGTGCTTCTTAGCTCCACCGAGACTGATTCTACATCTTGATTTTCTGAGCCAATATTCTTCTCACTATTGCTCTTATTTCCTCCTTTATTAACAATGCCACCTCATCATTGATTGAGTTATTGGGTCTGAAATTCCTGGGGAGATGGAGAATTGGTGCAATGCCCAGCAGAGGGCCAGAATTTAGTTTCAACAGAATTATGCCCCCTGTAACCAACGCTGCAAATTCTCATTGAGGACAGTGGGCAAATCTTCCACTCACTCCTCCTACATAAAGTGGGTATCTGGAGGAGTTCCCCAAATATTCCACTTGTTTTGCCCTTGTAAGGACTCAAATGAAACTTTCAGAAGCTGAGAGCTGCCGTAAGTTTTGTGGAGGCTCTTGGAAAGGCCCCAGAACTTGCCACGGTGAATTGATTCTTGAGGGAATCAATTACCTATAATATAAATGCATTATGGCTTCAAAGCTGAAGAAAAATGTATTTGTTTTTATTTGGACTTGCTGGAGCAGCTGTGGGCTGCTCCCTGGTGTGTCAATGAATCAGGGTGTGCACCTCTGATATGCCCTTAAAGGTGAGGGCTGTCTAACCTGTTAATGACCAAATCCCCACAATTTGGGGTATGAGGTCTGTATCCTTTGCTGTGGGCAGAGGGGAGTTTTGCTCTGCCACATTTCTGCCAGTAGAGCTTGACGTGCCCAGGAAATTTAAGCCGCTTTGTATCACAATGATAGGTAAAATATGCCGGTGAGCATTACAGCTACAATATATACCAGATTATGTCTCACACAAGCTGGCAGTGCAGGAGGATCACAACTGCCTGCACCCACCCCTGAGTCGGGTGCAAAGGCCAACAAGTGGCAACCGGTCCTTAATGAAAGAGTAGTATATGCAAAGGCTTAGATTGTCCAGGGAAGTGGTAACTGACATGTAGCACTTCAGTGATAGCTGCAGAGACAGTCTTTAATCAGCACTCCTTTGTTGTAACTATTAAACAGATGGCTGATGCCTGTTTGGCCATGTTCATTACTGCAGCAACATCTTCACGAAGCAGCACCTACAATCCCAATATTAATACTAGTTTTTTAATTGCTTGCTTGATATTCCTATGTTCATTGCCAGTTCTTCTTGTGATAGTTCAATAAATTCACTGTATACATATTATTATATTGTTTGCAGGCTTCAGCAATACAAAAACAGACAATTGATTGCTCAGGACATCAAAACAACAACAACAACTTGCATTTATATAGTGCCGTTAACATAGTAAATCGACCCCAAGTGCTTCACAGGTGTATAATCAAACAATAAAAATTGACATCGAGCCAAAGAAGGAGATATTAGGACAGGTGACCAAAAGCTTGATCAAAGAGTTAGGTTTGAAGGAGCAAATTAAAGGAGGAAAAATAGGTACAGAGGCAGAGAGGTGTATGGAGGGAATTACAGGGTTTAGGGTCTTGGCAGCTGTAGGCATGGCTGCCAATGGTGGAACGATAAAAATCAGGGATGTGCAAGAGACCAGAATTGGAGAAGTGCAGAGATCTCAGAGGGTTGTAGGGCTGGAGGAGGTTACAGAGATCAGAAGGGGCAAGGCCATGGAGGGACTTGAAATCAAGGATGAGAATTTTAAAATTGAGGTGTTGCCGGTCCTGGATCCAATAGTTCATGCTGGGTTAAATTTGACTTTTGGGCGATCAACAGGCAGCTGCAATTTTGCAGCACAAGTCTCATTTACATTGGGCCAATGAGCAGCGGGGTGCTAAGCATCTATCCAGATGCAGATTGTCAGATTAAGGTTGGCCAATATCAGCCACCATCAAGGTAAATGCAGGGTGGGGTTCACAATCATGTTTGGGGGATGGGGGTGGGCGGTGGGCGAAGCCCGGGCTGATTGGGACAGCCCAAACTATATTAATGGGGGCCAGAGGAGCACTCCTACTCTTTCACACCCCTCAAGAAAATATCAAACTTATCTTGGCTGGGCCTCTTCAAGTTTTTCGCCCGTGGAAATTATTGGAATATGCACAGCATATGCTCCAAATATTTCAAACCTGAAATGGCCATCTGGGTCCCAGGACCCCAATTTACATATTAAGCAGCTAGGCCCAGTGGTCAGCTCCTTTCAAAATAGCGTCAGCTGCATCCTCGAGGTTAACAGGACGTTAAGGCTCGGGACCCCACTGAAGGCCATTATCATCCCGTTAACACCAGGCAAATCAAGGTAAAATCGACCCCCACAACAGGAAGTGCAAACTTTATTTACAAAGAAGATTAATCTATCAAGAAACAGATAAAACTAATGGATCACAGAAAAAAAGTAAATATAAAGAGGTCCATTGGTCTTGGGTCATACTTTGTCGACCTCT
The DNA here is from genome assembly GCF_052327205.1 of Somniosus microcephalus. Classification (NCBI taxonomy): domain Eukaryota; kingdom Metazoa; phylum Chordata; class Chondrichthyes; order Squaliformes; family Somniosidae; genus Somniosus; species Somniosus microcephalus. The sequence goes on along the minus strand of NC_140993.1, from coordinate 185,587,703 downwards.
GTAATATTTTATAATTACCTGTGTTTAATTTGTCACGAGTGTGACCAATTGCATCACTGATAGAAATCTGTTTACAAACCTTTAGCTGCGTGATAGGTCCCCCAATTTTGTGTTATTAGTACCATGCCCAGCTTACAGTTGGTTTTGATATACAGGAAATAGAAATTCCAGTCTGCTTAAGGCAAAGAATTAACATAATGTGGGTAGGCAGGAGGGAGAAATTTGAGCCAAGAACTGATTCCATTAGGACCTCATTGAGGAATTCTGATGGAGGGACTGCAAATATTTCTTCTGCCACACGCCCTCTCCCAACCCTCTACTTTCAATGTACCGTTATTTTTAGAGATGGGCCTCATCAACCTGCTGGCCAGCTGCCTGCCAGATACATGCATCTTGAGGCAGCGCACCAGCTTTGGCCTACAGAGATCGGGAGGCCCAGAGGCTGGCAGTCACATAAGTCAAGGTGGAGGGGATGGGGGGATTTTGTGGATGCTAAAGGAGGTAGACCTGAGGCAGCAGCCATCCAAGCTATCTTTGTAGAGCCTGGAGGAGCACTGCTGCTCCTCTGGGCCCCACAAAACTAAGGAGGAGAAATTCAGTTGGTTAGCACCTCCCGCTCGTGCCTGGCGGGGCTGCAAATGTGGTGCTGATACAATAGCAGCAGGGCGAGGTGAATCCAGCACCGCACGCCATATCCGGCCCCCCCATTGCGCCGCCGCTAACAGTTACCACCAGGGACTTCAACGCCAGGCAGATCGTGATGTCAGTGAGCATGCAACGCTCAGTGGGTGCCCGATCTGCCAAATTAGTTCCCCCCCCCGCCCTTGCACCACACCCTGACAGCGACAGGGAAAGGAGGTGTCAAGCAGGCGGATGCCGGCTCCAGGGATGTTACTTAAAGGGATCATGAATTATGAGTTGCAGCTGTCAGGTTAGTGCTGTTTCACTGCTTCCTTGTCAGTTTGAGAATGAATTAAGCTGTTGCACAGTCATTTTAAAGGTTCTTTAGTTTCAGGAGTGTTGTGGCTCCTAAAATGAGTTACACTTATTCTGACAAAATATCAAAGTGCTACACTTGTTAACATTAATGGGGGCTGTACTGGCAGTTAACCTCGCCCTCCAGGATCTACTGCGGAGGGAGCGAAGGCAGTGAGAATGATTGTAACATTTGGCCAGAGGGAGGAAGAGGGCCATCAAGGTTCTCAACAGGAGGCCTTACCCTCTGAGGGTATTCCGACAGCAATTCTCCTACTTTCAATGAAGCGAGGAGCAGTGTATTAGACGCTCTACATCACCAATGTGCTGGTCACAGAACTCTGCCACCTCCTCCAAACAGACCTCCAGCCTCACACCAGGCTGACTTAAACCCCAGATCCCTTTTGCTCACCACATGCCCATGATGCCATCCCTCTGTCATGCCATATCACAGCATCCTCCTGGGCGCAAAGTTGAAATGAGACCACAAAATATTGCAACCTCCATGAAAAATTTATGCATAAACATATTACACATATCACAATCATTCCAACAACTAATGACCCTTGCACCTGCCATAGTTGAATAGCTGTCATTGTGTGCAAGGCATGAGATGTGGTTGTAAGCGTTGGTAGGTAGAGATTGTTGGTGCATGAGCGCTGGGGGTGTAGTGCTTTAGGCAGTGTGTGAAGTTTGTGGTACAGATGGTGGTATGTAGCATTTGTTGAAGCCTTCACTCACCCTGACCACCCGACTGAGGTGGATCTGCCATGAGCACACCTGCTTCAGTCCTCTGCCTCCTTCTCCTTGTCCTGCTTCTTGCTGAGGCAGCTGCACAGCCAGCATTGCTGAGAATGAGGTGCTGCAGCAGCAATGAACCTCCCCTTTAAGTACTGGGAAAAGCCTGTGGCGATGCTGACTTGAGATTAGACTGCACCCGATATTGATCAGCGCTTTGAGTTGAATGCCACTGAGCTGAGCCATTAGCATTTGATTTTGTGCTCCAATCCTTTCTTTCAGCAATGAGACTGATTTTTGCACGCAGTCTGAATCATTAGTGGCTGGCGTTAAATTTCAAACTTTTCTACAGTTAGCGCCCATTCCTGAGCTATAATGAATTTCTCCCCCTAAGTTTGAAACTTACTTGACAGCTGTGTGTCTGTGGGAGGCGACCCGCTCAGCAGCCAGTTAGAATGTCACAGCTGTTTCCTCTAATTGATTGAACCCCAATTTGCATATTTCTGTGAGCTTCCTGCCTGAGTAAGGTGCGTGGCTCAGCCAACCAAGGAAACAACAATGTTAAAATAGTGGCAGGGCGGGAAATGAACGGTAAGTGTACTGCTTGGATTTTAACTCCCATTCCTCATGGTTTTCATCAAATGGAGGGAGTTAAAATTATCCCTATATTTTACAATGAAAAATACATAATTAATCCAATAATATATATGGATGATGATCCGTAGGAAGACGTATTGACCTTGATAAACTGATAAAAATCTTTCTTTGCTTCATTTTGTACTACCAATCACTATATAAACTTCAGCAATAGCATTAATTTTTAAATACACACTTTACCCACTCAGCCATAATGTTCAAAAGCATCCATCACGTATTCTTGAAAACAAGTGCTGAGTGCTTCCTTTGTATAATTCCGTTACTCTTTTGTACTATATATGTTCCATTATTGCAATGTTCATATGGCTCCATTATCTTTAATGAAAATATCTATTGCTTAACTTTCATGCATTAACTGTTCTCCGTATATTCTGGAAATCAGAAACTTCATTTTGTAAATTATTTCCTGTATGATACTTTCTGTATAGTACTCTCACTGTTAAATAGGCAAAATAATGCTGTCATTGTTATGTAATTTTGCATAATTCCTGGTTAGATGATAATAGGACGTTAGACTACTCAATGACTGGGATAATGCACCTCAAGTGAACTTCCCAGAAAATCTTTCCAACCATTTTTCAGAGAAAGCTTGAAATCTTAGGAAAAAAACCTCCTTAATCCAAAAATAATTTAATTTTATCTATCAATTTAACAACAAGCCCATGTTAACAATAAATTATTAAAAACTTAATAAGGTGAAGGTACTGTTTAATTGCTGTGATACTGTGCTTGGTGTAGTCACTTCTAATGACAGACTATATTAACTTTGATCCCAGCTATTTTTCAAAGTCAGTACCTTCAATAAACAATGGGGGTTGTAGTGTATGTACCCGTCTACCTTTAAGGGAACTATTGAATGTAACCGTTCACCTTTAAGAGAACTACTTTAGGTGTGGCACTATTTGTTTGGCTTCTGTATACTGTAATACCGATAGTGACCACACCAGTATATAAGTGTTGTGGCAGGATTGCTGGGGCAGATTCGCCCTGACCTCTGAATAGTAAAGACCTGTTTGTTTGTTACTTCTGAGGTCTGTGTATTTATTAACTGCACAACCCACAGACTTTACAGTGGCGACGAGTCCGATCGTACCCTGCGGCAAGATTACCAAAAGCAACGAAGAGCGTCGAAGAGAGACAACCGCCCTCGTCGTGCTACCAAAAGAAAAGACGAGGCTGCAACAACAGAAGGCAGGAAGACTAACAACAAAAGCTGTATCAGCAACAGGCACTGACTACCCTTCTGCCACGGTGCGGAGTGAGCCGACCAGCAAGAAACAAGGCGGCCGAAGAGACTGTGAGTAGGGGAAGGTGTAGATGTATCCGGAGGATAAGGGCAGAGCACTCGACCTCGGTCGAGGGGGAGCTGTGCCGGCCAAAAGTCGGGTCCAACGGCATCGGGTGACAGCCGGACCACGATTGGCGGGAAAAATCCGGGCAGCGACCGCAGCCACGAAGCGCTGAGCCTGCGAGTAGGCGCAGGAAGAGAAACCCAGCCGCAGCCAGGGAGGGAAACACCGGTCTGCGAGAGGGCTGGGGAGGCGAACGGGAACCGTGCGGGTGAGAGCCGGGTGCGGAGAGAGAGACTGCGAGGAGCCAGTCCAGCGGCTGAGCTGTTCTCCACCAACGGGGTACTCAGAGCCGGCAAAACCGAACGTGCGGGAGTGGGTGAGAGACACAGCCGAAAACGGGGTGAGAGACTGCGTGAGAGCCAGTCCAGCGGCTGAGCTGTTCTCCACCAACGGGGTACCCAGGGCCGGTAACACCGAACGTGCGGGTGAGAGAGCGACAGAGCCGAGAACGGGGAGAGAGACTGCGCGAGAGCCAGTCCAGCGGCTGAACTGTTCTCCACCTACGGGGTACCCAGAGCCGGTAGAACCGAACGTGCGGGAGAGGGAGAGACAGAGCCGAACACGGGGAGAGAGAGACTGCGCGAGAGCCAGTCCAGCGGCTGAACTGTCCTCCGTTAACGGGGTGTACCCAGCGCCGGTAGAGCCGTGCGGGCGGGAGGAAAAGACAGAGCCGAGTAAGGGGAGCTGTGCGAGAGCCAGCCCAGCGGCTGAACCTGTCCGCTGTGGGGAAAGCGTACCCCTTACACCAGGGAGAAACGCGGGAAGCCGCCATTAGGCGGAGAAGACGACAGAGGCGGGAAACCGCCATTGAAGTGGGCGGGGAGAGAAAGGAAGAGCGGGAAACCGCCATTTTCGCAGGAAAACCGCCATTTTAGAAAAAAAAAGATAATAAATAATACTTAAAGAAATACGGTGCTGCTTCAAAGAAAGAAAGATGCCTAAGCGAGGGAATATTAATGATTTTAATTCTGAAATAGAAGACTGGGCCACGTACGTGGAACGCATAGAGATCTATTGCAAAGCCAACAAAATAGAGGAAGACGACAAGGCGATAACATTGCTAAACTCGATGGGGGCAAAAACATACGGGCTCTTGAAGCATCTAATAGCACCAGCTAAACCAGCGGATCAGACCTTCGAAGAAATTGTGGCTGTGCTGAAGGACCACTTGAACCCCACACCGTTGATGCTGGCTGAACGATTCAAATTCTACGCAAGAACGCAGAGGAAAGACGAAAGCAATGCGGAATACTTGGTCGAGCTGCGTAGGCTGGCGAAATACTGCCAGTTCAGAGGGAATCTGACAGAGGCACTGCGGGACAAGTTCGTATGCGGATTGTCCAAAGAAGGAACGCAGAAGCGACTACTGGAAGAAAACGACCTCACACTGGACAGGGCTGTCCCCATAGCTGCATCACACGAAGCCGCAGCGAAAGGGACGGCGGAAATGCAGCTAAAGGCAGCGGCACTCGGGGTGGACCAAATTACTGCGAGCACAACAAAATGCTACCGTTGTGGGAAGACAACGCACGACCAGAATCAATGCTGGTTTAAGAACCAAGAGTGTAGGAAATGTGGCAAACTGGGTCACATCGCGAAGGTATGCCGGTCCGGGAAAAAGACCAACAATCAACGGAAGCCACCACAAGAAAAGTACAACAAGGTACATCAGGTGGCTGAGAAGAGTGCAGACGAACAGAATTCAGACTCAGACCCAAACAACCAGGAGCTGGGTAGTCTGAGAATCCACAATGTGGGGAAAGAGACGGATCTACAAACGATCTGGGTCGTACTAAAAATAGCTGGAGTCCAAGTAAGAATGGAGCTGGACACTGGATCAGCTCTATCAGTCATGAACCGAAGGGACTACCACCGGCTATTCTCTCACATACCTTTAAGAAATACCAAGTTCGTATTACAGACATACACGGGGCAGAACGTATACCCCATGGGGAAAATAAGAGTCAAGGTGAGAGATAGAGGTAAAGAACACCCAAGAATGAATTTGTACGTAGTACCTGAAGGAGGACCACCATTTCTAGGACGGGAGTGGATTAAGAAAATAGATATGGAATGGCACTACCTAAAAGCCATAATGAGGGAGGACTCGGTGCAAGCTATCAGCTCAGATTCTGAAATGGATGACGATAAGACCAATGCAAATATGGAAGACAAGGCTAAAAGGGACTTGCCGACGATGGGGAAGGAAACGCAGACATGCAGAAGGACTTATGTTACCAAGAAGAATAAAGCTGCAGAGCAGAACTCCAGGTTGACAGAGAATTCTGAGCCTGTTCAAGCAAAGGATTCATCCACGACGGAAGAACACCGAGTTCGGACTCAAACTTATGTCAAAGTACGACAACAATTAGAACAGTTGAGTGACCGTCTCATACAAGAGATGAAAAATATGGAAAAGTTCTGGGACACCGAATGGGAGAACCTGGAAAGACAACAGAGACAGCTAGCTCAAGCAGAGAGCGACCATAGAGCCATCGTGGCCAAATACCAATCACATTCCCCTGATGCTGTTCAGAAACTAGAATATTTACAGAACGAACCAAAGGAAGAGGAATCTTCAGGAAGCCAGGATTTTATCCCAGTTCATCTCTATGACTCGTTGCAAGCAGAGTGTAACAAGTTGAAAGAACAGTATGAACTGGTCCAGACTACCATTCTGGAAGGGGTTAACTCAGCAACCTCCGAAAAGCTAGTTTCAGTAGAAGCATATGAACAACTAAAGGTTGAACATGAGCAGGAAGTCCAAAGGCTGCAGGAAATTCTGGATGGGCTCAAGGCCAAGACAGACTCATCGGTAGAGGTTCCATTCATCGATGAGAAAGTAGAGGTGAAAGACATGGCAGAACATGAAAGACAAGATGTCCAAGAACTCATAATAATATTGAAGGAAACCCAAGACAAATATGAGGCGGCAATGACCGAGGTTCAACGACTTGAAGAACAGATTCAACTGGGAATCCTTTCAGTAAAAAAAAAAGAAACTGTGAGAAACACCGAGACTGTAAGAATGGGCCCTGAACATGAGTGAGAGAGCATCAAGGCGCAACTTCTCCGAGCACTGGAAGCCAAAGTACAAGAGGGAGCGAAGGTGAAAGCGTTGGAGAACAAGGTGGATGAAATGGAGAAGACTCTGATCCACCGTGTTCCCAGGGAAGAGTTAACGGTCAGCCAACTTCTTCATATGCTGAAGGACAGGACTCTGCAAGGGGAACAATTTGAACACGAGCTTCAATCTTCAGGGGGAAGGAGTTCGGAGCTCCCAAAAGTCACGGAGATAGCTGAGGTGGCAACACAGATTTCACAAGGATGCCAAAAGTACGTTGAATCACGTCAAGGTGAACAGAAGAATGTGGAACCCGTTACTTCAGTAGAAGGATCAAATAGCCTGATAACGCAATTCCCGATGGAAGGGAAGGTATTGAACTCATAAATGAGGTCCGTCGTAAAGGAATGGCAGATAACCCAGGAAGAGCGGGATGAATATGAATGCATGCAGAAGGCTTTTCAAGAAAGATGTCTAGGGAAGGAACCACCGTCAGCTAACGTCCAGATGGGTGATGAGGAAGAAGGAGGCTCTCTCGCTGGCCTAACTCAGGACGAACCCGAATATTACCATGACCTGTTGAGTGACACTGAATATTACGAGGATGTGGTCTGCCCAGTTTGTGATGAAAACTCCCAAAGTGCTGAAATCCGGATGAAGCACTTAAGGTCTAAGGAACATAGAGAGTTGGTGGCGCAACAGCTGGCAGCCGAGAAAGGAGCTCTGAGAGTTTCAAAAAGACAGAAAAGAAAAAGAAGAAGCAGAAGATAATAACTGTCTAAAATATTAGCACTTCTACCATCTCAGGCGGGACACTACGAAAGGAGCTAAATTAGTTGGAAAACTGGAAAAGGTCAAGACAGCCAGTTGGTTGTAAAAGTCCGCACTGCTGGTTCAACAGGACGAAAGTTCAAGCTGTTACGTCAAGAAAAAGGCTATGGAGGAGTCACGCTAGCCAGGTGAACCGGCTGCACCAAAGAGATGTTGTTCGGAATGAGTCAAGATCAGAGACTGCATCTATGAACTGTTTCCGCAGAGACTGAACCTGTGAACTGTTTCCACCGAGATTATATCTGTAAATTGTTTTATATGACATTGACTCCACCAAGGTTATATCTGTAATTTGTTTTATGGGAAGTTGAAGATATGTATGTTTAACGGGGACTCTGTAAGTAATAAGCTAAAAAGGGAGGATTGTAGTGTATGTACCCGTCTACCTTTAAGGGAACTATTGAATGTAACCGTTCACCTTTAAGAGAACTACTTTAGGTGTGGCACTATTTGTTTGGCTTCTGTATACTGTAATACCGATAGTGACCACACCAATATATAAGTGTTGTGGCAGGATTGCTGGGGCAGATTCGCCCTGACCTCTGAATAGTAAAGACCTGTTTGTTTGTTACTTCTGAAGTCTGTGTATTTATTAACTGCACAACCCACAGACTTTACAGGGGTTAAATTGACTAACCCCAAAAACAATTAACCCATGCCCATTCATTGCGATGCAGGCAGCACATTAAATTTGTGCTGTCTGCTGTTTTACATGATAGCTGCGTGCAGCCAGCACTACTCACCTGCTTATTGGCTGCACCAGAAGGGGGCCTGATATCGCGAGTGTCTAACACTGCTTAAAAGCAGCATGCAGCTCTTAAATTGCATCTGCAAGAAGTGATGCGAGTTTTTCAAAACATGAATCTGTGCTGCGATGCTTTGAGGAATTGCTCAACTTGCAAGAGAGCGATCACCAAGCTATTCTGCCAATGCACTGGAGGTCTTGGTGCAAGACGTGGAGAGAAGCAGAGACATCCTGTATCCTCAGGGGGGAGGGGGCTGGGGGAGGGGCGGGACGGGGGGTGTAGCAGGGTGGATGGGAGTGCGGCAGGAGGCCCTCCATATATATGCTCAGGAGGCAGTATGAAGAAGTAACGGCAGAGGTCAATGCCAGGAGTGTTGCTCCAAGAACATGGGTGCAGTGCAGGAAGAAGTTTAATGATTTGATACGAGTTATCAAGGTTAGTGGCTTCATCTTCAAATGGCATATCCTACCACCTGCACCACTAACTGCATCCAGTGCTCAATTCTCTGCACCCCCATCTCCCACCTACCAACAATCTCTATCAATCAGTACTCAACCTTTCAATTCATATACTTTATCTTACCCTCACACACTTTGCACAGTTGAAATCCTTGCACTCACAATTCACAGCTCACACACATTGGCAGCTATTCAGCAATGTGGGTGTTGCTGGCAAGGCCAGTATTTATTGCCTATCCTTAATTCCCCTTAAGAAGGTGGTGGTGAGCCGTCTTCTAGAACCGCTGCAATCCGTGTGGTAAAGGTACTCCCATAGTGCTGTTAGGTAGGGAGTTCCCAATTTTGACCCAGCGACTTTGAAGAAACTACACTATAGTTCCAAGTCAGGATGGTGTGTGACTTCGAGGGGAACTTGCAGGTGGTGGTGTACCCATGCACCTGCTGCCCTTGTCCTTCTAGGTGGTAGAGGTCGCGGGTTTGGGAGGTGCTGCCGACGAAGCCTTGATGAGTTGCTGCAGTGCATCTTTTAGATGGTACACACTGCAGCCATGGTGTGCCAGTGGTGGAAGGAGTGAATGTTTAAGGTGGTGGATGGGGTACCAATCTAGCCGGCTGCTTTGTCCTGGATGGTGTCGAGCTTCTTGAGTGTTGTTGGAGCTGTGCTCATCCAGACAATTGGAGAGTGTAAGGTTCGAAAATTTCTGCACAACCCCGAACAGAAGGAATGCATTATTTTTTAAATGATTTTGGAACATTACAGAAGAAATCTGTTAAAATGATAAATGTATGGTTGAGCCTAACAGAAGATTTCAAAGAGTTAAATTACACATTTTTCCTAAGTGTAAGAAGGAAGAAATTTTGGACTGTTTTAAGGAATATTGGGCCAATGGGATTTAAAATAAAAATCCCAGGAAGATTTGGCTGGTTTAAAAGGACATGTTCAGGCTTGCAAAGGCTGGGACACAGGGGAGGTGGGGTGGGCTGAGTTTTGGATATTGGACTGTCTAGAAATGTCCTGGGCCACCCCAGTTTTACATAAGGACAATGAAACCTGTTTCCCGCCAAGAATTCGCAGAGCCAGCTACCTGAATAAACAGGACATGCCCCCAGCAACAAAAAGGAAGGAACATTAGCCCTATAGGATACAACAAACAAACCACAGTCCAAAACCAATTAAATAGATTGACAAATGTTTTGCATTTTTAAACTGGTTTCAAGGCAACCCTGAAACCAGTTAAAGGCCGATTAAGTTTAGATGAGCCATCCCCATAACTCATTAAGTTTGGATGGGCCATCCCCGAAGTTCGTTAAAGTTTTAAAACACATTAAAAATAACGAGCCCGCTAAATTTAACAAAGAAACCTGAGATTTGGCGGTCAGATAAGCCAGGCCCCAAATTAGTATAATTGAGGCCTGCCTTTTCAGTTCAACAGTCAGTCAGCTCGTCGGAAGGTCAGCTCAGAAGACAGGAGTTCAAGTTCAGCCAACCAGCTCAAGAGAGAGATCATCATCGGAGACTTGAAGGAAGAAAGAAGAAACAGAGATCGCGGCAACCAAAGGCCGACAGAAACCAACAACCACCAATATTACCACCAACCAGGTAATATTGGGCCACCGTGGCCAACAAGAAACCAACCGCTGAAAAACTCGCGAACCAAGGATTTGTTTCCACTCTATAGGCTAGTCTGACTTACCCCTGGGTAAGATTTGGACACAAAAGACCCTAAAACTAGCCCTAACCAAAGAAAATCGGGTACTCACCTGATATATCCAACAGCGCGACTAACCGCATCTGCAGACCAACCCAAACTGAAGACCCAATGCAGGTACAGTCTTCTACCATGTCCAAGGTACGGCAGGCCCCAACTGCCACAACTAAAGAGAACCCCGAAATCGCGAACCTCTACAATCTGTCAAGAAAGTCATTTTGGTGAGCTGGATCTCTGGATTCCAGCCTAGCTAGTATAGTGGGGTTGGGAGGGTAAGGGATTTTGTGTATTGTGTATTGTAATTCTCCCTCACTTATTCTGAGTGTTCCCCACCCTTTTAGAATATAAATTTTATTGTATTGTATGTTTTTCTGTCTCAAAGTAAAAATCTGAATTCTTTTGACTAACCCAGGTGTCTGTTGCAAGTTTATTACAAACCCCAAATAAGTCCAAAGTCTAGAACAAAAGGGAGTGGGAGCGATTCAAACCACTCAAAGGAGTCAGATGTGAAGCTGACAAACAACCCACACACCACCCCTTACAAGAGTATTCCATCACACTCCTTACTTGTGCCCTGTAGATGGTGGAAAGGCTTTGGGGAGTCAGGAGGTGAGACACTTACCACAGAATACCTAGCCTCTGACCTGCTCTTGTAGCCACAGTATTTATGTGGTTGGTCCAGTTAAGTTTCTGGTCAATTGTGATCCCCCAGCATGTTGATGGCAAGGGATTTGATGATGGTAAAGCCATTGAATGTCAAAAGAAGATGGTTAGACTTTCTCTTGTTGGAGATGGTCATTGCCTGGCACTTGTGTGTGATGCGATTTAGCATTCAATTTCACACTGTAGCCAGAATTTTTAAAATTCCTATACTGAATTGTTCATCGATTGCAATCATACTCAACTATAGTCCCCTCAGTTGGACAGGCAGGAGGTGATTTTTAATGTCCTTCCTCTACAAAGCTCAATTATTTTTACTGGGGTTGCTATCATAGCTTTGAAATTTCAGAAAGCCTTGTACATTGGGAATGACCCTGAAAGTTAAATGAAAAAAAAACTTGCTGGGTTTTGAATTGGTTCTTTTTAAATGTATTCTTGAAAACTCAGATTTAGCAAGATTAGTTTTTCCTTTCAAAACAAATGGGTCACGCATGCACAGGAACAAAATGTCCTGCTCCATCTATGGGAAGGGAGAATTTTCCTGACATTTCCTCTGTGCAATCTTCATTATAAACAAATTTGTTATTTTGTTTTCCATAGCGCAGAGAGGAACTCTTACCCCATGCGACACCAAAATTCTACCTCCAGCCAACGTGCTCCCCATAAAGACAGGCTAAATAATGTTCTGCGTGTGTGTAAAATCATTAACTGTGTCTGACATGTTTTCTGCCATGATGTTAGACGGAGGCTGTGAATTGTGGCTGTTGGACACGGTTTAAAAAATGGAAGCAGTTTGTAAGAAACCAAGAGCTTTTAAAAGCATGTCCTGATAGAGCTGAAAAATCTAATCAAATCCAAGGCAGGCTTAACAAAATTATTTGGCATCAATATAACCTACGAGTCAAGATGAGAGGGTACTATAAGCAAATGTTCTTCATCACAGCATGTTAGTCCAATATATTAATTACTGAAATCTGGCTCTGTTGACCACTTCTCACTTGTTCTGTTCATACTTGCCAATAAATAAAAATATTTACTTGCATGCGCTCGGCATAAGATAGAATTTTTATTTACTCAATTCTTGAATTACAATTCAGACTTCTCCCCAATTCTTTTGACTTATGCTCAATGCTAAAATATTAACTTTCATAGGCAAGTCTATGAACCTACACCAACAATATGCTTGAATTATGTGAGATAAAATACCACAGGAGAACACTTAAATCACTGACGTATGCTCCAGAAATAGTACAGCCACCTGCCCCTCGTGTCCTCCAGATTTCTGCAAATCAGCGGAAAATACCACCCTGATATCAGAGAAGTAAAATTATACAGAATCAAGGACAAATCAGCAGATTAGGTACCAATACAACACTTAACTTTCACTGATTTTCTGTGTCTAATGGAACAAATGGTTATCAGATTGTTAGATACTTTCCAGAATCCTTTAAACTGTTTTTTTTTGGAAATGGGTGTTGTTCCATCTTTGGGAAATGAAAATGGGCCCAGATCAAAATCTCCTCCACTAAGTCAGGTATAAAACATAAAGCAATGTTTGTATTTCTGGCTTGTCTCTCCTTACAACTAACATATAACTATCATCAAATTTGCCATGGCTATGGTCATCTGAATTTTGTCTGTGTCCACTTGCATGCACTTTTTGGCTAACCCCCAAATCCCTAACCCAACCCTCAAATATTTCTCTACGTTCCTACGTTCTTACCATCACCCCAAACTTGACTCCCTCTTGGATAAGTCAACAACTTTCCTCTGTGCCTCTCTCAGTATTCTTCAAATGGAACATGAAAGCACTCATTGCTGCCTCCTTCAGAACCACAAAGCCAACTGCCCCATCCTCCTCTTCTTAAAACATACTAATGTGGCATAGTGGTTAGCACTGTTGCCTCACAGCGCCAGAGACCCGGGTTCGAATCTGGCCTCGGGTGACTGTCTGTGTGGAGTTTGCACATTCTCCCCGTGTTTGTGTGGGTTTCCTCCAGGTGCTCCGGTTTCCTCCCACAGTCCAAAGATGCGCGGGTTAGGTTGATTGGCTATGATAAATTGACCCTTAGTGTTAGGGGGATTAAATACACGGGGATAGGGTGGGATATGTGTTGGTGTAGGGGTTACTGGGATCGGGTGGGATATGTGTCGGTGCAGGCTCGATGGGTCGAAATGGCCTCTATCTGCACTGTGGGGTTTCTGTGTTTCTGTGTAATTTGATCAAGATTTTAGACACCCCTCCTAATATCTTCTTCTTTAGTTCGGTATCAATTTTACACTCCTGTGCAGCGCCTCAGTACATTTTCCTACATTAGAAACACTATATAAATGCAAGTTGTTGCTGTTATTGATGATCCTGCTCGCTGCCCGCTACAAAATTGGTTCTCTAGCCACCGATTTCATCCCCCTCCCTGGCCTCTCTCAGGCTGAACCACACTGTTCGCAACCTCAAAGTCTTATTTGACCCTGAGATGGTCTTCCTACCCCTTATCCTCTCCATCAGAAAGACCGCCTAATTGCACCTCCATAATATCTCCCATTTCTGCCCTGCCTCAGCCCATCTGCTGCTGAGACCCTCATCTATGCTTTTGTTACCTCCAAACTCAAATTTCAATACTCTCCTGGCCAGCTTCCCATCTTCCACCTTCCATAAATTTGAACTCATCCAAAGCTCCGCTGCCCATGTCCTAACTCTCATCAAGTCCCGTTCACTCATGATTCCTGTTCTCGCTGACCTATAGTGAGGTGCTGCAAACACTGACAAAAACTGCACAAAGATGCACGGCTGTACTCACGCTCTCCCATGACTCCCTCCATATGCTTATGGAGGAAATCACAGCACGCAGGGAGGTTCTCTTCCCTTCCCATGGGCGGAAGAGACCTTCCCAGGAGACCAATGCAGTCTGGTTGCACTTTGCACAGGAAGGCACAAGCAGGGATGTCGTCAGGAGGACCAGGCTGCAGTGTCGCAAACTTTCAATGATCTCAGTAGATCACAAAACTTTACTGCAAAGCCACACTCAACCTCTTCCTGCTGTGCCACCCATCACATCCCCATCGCTCTGCCTTCCCTACCCTAATCCTGCACATCCTTACTCACACCAACTTACCTTGCGCCTCCACCCATCCCTCTCTATCTACATTATCACTTCCCCATCTTACTAGCCACCTCTCACACTCACCCTCATCCTAGTGCAATCATACTAACTAACAGCACACAAGGGTAGGCACTTGGGTGTTTTATGCAATATTCATGTTAATGCGCTGTCAAACATTGAAACCTTTATTTTCAACACTTTGTGTTCTTGGACAGATTTGTGTGCACCTTGGAAGTGGCTTAGTGAGTTGCAGTGACTGGTGAGACATAACGGTACCCCCCACAATGGTGATGAGTGTGAAAGGAATGGCTTGGGCGTTGCCGGGATGCTTTACGGTGCTGGTGAGGCATGGTGCCAACCTGGCGCATCATGTGGCAGTCAGGGTGTACAGCGTCAAGTGAAATGCATCTGGCCATGGTGAGGCCATCCCTGGCATCCCGGGCAACAATGTGGTCAGGTGCTGATGCCCTCTGTCCCGTGCAGCACCAGCTGATTGCGGAGAAAGTTGGTGTTGTTGTTGATGCTGGTGATGCTGGTGTTGGGGCTGATCATGGTGGGAGTCTGAGGACCAAGATGAGATTTTTTCAAGGGCATCGATGCTGATGGAATAGATGGCAGTGAGGTTGAGATGACAGAAGCAATCTGTGAATGGTGAGAGGTTGTTCCAACAAGGTGACACTGGATAGAGAGTTTGCTCCAAACACTTGCAACCTGCATAAAGCTCAATCCATATTCCAAATGCAGTAAACAACAGCTTTTGAGCTTGAAAAGTGAAGACTGATGAAATGGAAGCTTTTATAGACCAATTGTAGCTGTCAAATGAAGAAATCATCACATGCTGACACAACACCCGACCTCCTGACCTAACGTGATCCCCGAGCAGCGGTGAAGCCATGGGGGAACATGTAAAATTGAAAGGTAGGCATAAAATGCTACTTAATTAGCTCTTAACAATGTATCTAATGATGTCAATTGCCTCCCCCCGCCACTTGGTGTCTGGCCTGTTCTGCGAGGGGAGGCAGGTTGCTGGTGGGTTCCCTACTCCTGCCCAAAAAAAACATTTTCCCAGCCGACCCGCCTCCAAACGCCCTCACTGACCCCCCTAAAAATTCTGGCCATGGTGTCTGTAAGGGACTTTACCAAGGTATATAGCATGCGTCAGTAGCATCAGTAGCACTCATGACATTTTCAATGTGCCATTTGGCCCAGTCATCTCGCGAAACTGATTTTGAATTTTGAGGCTTAGTTATTTAAAGCAGGGATATATATTATTATGAGTATATATGCACACAATGGATAACTATGGATTTTGAAGGTGAGGTGATAGATAAATAAATACAGATCAACATTACAACCTTTTAGTAATGCTTTAATATATTAGCCATGATAACTTAATTACAAAATAGATATTTCTCACTATAAGCCCAAATTCTAATTGAGTTAACCGGACAATATAAAGTGAAATAAGTAAGAAAAAGAAACTTTATAAGTCAGTAGGTCGAAATTGAGGGAGACCAATGAGAAGAATACAGGGACCACCTAAAAATATTTTTTAGATTAATTAGATGGGCAAAGGGGGAACTAGAAACAGCTGCAGAATCCCAATGCAACAGTAAGCAGTTTTATAATAACAAGGTTGTTATCACAGCAGAATTCAGATCCCTTAAGCATGTAAATGAGGTTGAAATTAAAAACAAAACTGAAAGTAGTTAAAGTGCTAAATGGTAAATTCACTGAGCCCCAGTCCTGACCAGGGAGCTGCAGTTGAAATGTGTCTGCACTCCCACTGAGAACAGATCTCCACTCGGAACATGGGATTAGCAAATTTGCTCTTAAATGATTATTGATGGATAGAAATGAAGGTGTGGTGTATGTAACCTGTTCCACCTTAAGAGAACTACCTTAAGAGATGTATTACTTTCTCTTGGCTGCTGTATACTGTAATACCGGTGGTGACCACACCGGTACATAAGTGTTGTGTAGGGATTTGCTGGGCAGTTCAGCCCTGACCTCTGAATAGTAAAGACCTGTTAAAAGTTATCCTTGTTGTCTGTGTCCAGTGATTGATCATACGCATAACTGGGACACACAGACTCAACAGTGGCGACGAGTCCAATCTTACCCTGCGGCAGTTTTACATCCAAGGCAGCTTCGTCCTCAGAACGGGCGTCGAGAAGAGGCATCCGCCCTCATCATCCTGCTGAGCACC
Organism: Somniosus microcephalus; assembly: GCF_052327205.1. NCBI lineage: Eukaryota > Metazoa > Chordata > Chondrichthyes > Squaliformes > Somniosidae > Somniosus > Somniosus microcephalus. The sequence goes on along the minus strand of NC_140993.1, from coordinate 185,571,203 downwards.
ATCGCACGGGAGGCATCGAGAACCCGGGTTAAAAAGAAAAAAAAATTCTGACCACGAAGCCCTCCATCAGCGACAGGCAGTGATCATCCCTTCTACCATGGTGGTGGGTAAGCTGATCAGCGACACGAGCAGAAAGTCGGCCGCATTGGCTGTGGAGTAGGGGAGGGAAAACGGAGGAATAAGGGCGGAGAACTCGACCACGGCCGGTAAAAAGGGCCGGGCTGCAATCGAGGCCGAGAGGCGCAGCGACTGGGGCAGCTTAAGGCACGAGAGCCGTGGAGAACTCAAACGCAGCCAGTGTAAAGGACCGGGCTGCAAGCGGGGCTGCGAGGCAAAGCAGCATCGGGGAATTGAGAACCGCTGGGGAGGCGAGAACGGCAGCAGCAATCGCCATTGCAGCCAGCGGGGGAAGAAGGCAAACGCGGGAATCCGCCATTGTAGTTGCCGGTCAGGAAAGAAGACCAGCAACAAAAAGTCACCGCAGGAAAAGTACAGAAAGGTACACAAGGTGACAGAGAACAGTTCGAACGAACAGAAGTCAGATTCAGACTCCAGCAGTAATGAACTGGGTAGTCTAAGAGTACACAATGTTGGTAAGGAAGCAGACCTCCAAACAATTTGGGTCACACTTCAGATAGCAGGAGTCCAAGTGAAGATGGAATTGGACACTGGATCGGCATTGACGGTCATGAATAAGCAAGATTACAAAAGGTTATTCCCACATATTCCCCTACGGGATACGGAGATTGTATTGAAAACATACACGGGGCAAAGAGTATACCCCATCGGGAAGATAGAGGTAAAGGTGGTCCACAAGGGCAAAGAAAGCCGAGGAATGGACTTATATGTGCTACCTGAGGGAGGTCCACCACTACTGGGACGGGAGTGGATTAGGAAAATAAATATGGACTGGCATTCCTTAAAAGCACTAACGGTAGATTCCGGTAAAAAAGATGTCAAACCTAAACGATTGTCCAGAATATTGGACGATGCTAAAGAGGTGTTCCAACAGGGACTGGGAACACTGAGAGGAATTACGGCAAATATCAAGGTTGAAGAACATGCAAACCCGAAATTTTTCAAAGCCAGACCAGTACCTTATGCGATACGACCTGCTGTAGAAGCTGAGCTGGAAGGGCTAGAAAGTTCAGGAGTACTGTCTAAGGTAGACTGGAGTGAGTGGGCCACACCCATTGTTCCCGTCATGAAGCGTTCATCGAGCAACAAGCCGGGGGAACCGGGGAAGGTTCGCATCTGTGGAGATTTCAAAATCACTGTTAATCCGGTGCTTCACACGGTGCAGTATCCGCTTCCGCGGATTGAGGATATCTTCGCTTCGTTGTCTGGCGGGAAGCACTTCACCAAGATAGACCTGGCGCAGGCGTACTTACAGATGGAAGTTGAGGAAGAGTCACGCCAGTATCTCACGATCAACATGCATAGAGGCTTGTCCCAGTATAATAGACTGGTTTGTGGAGTGGCATCGGCTCCAGCAATTTGGCAGAGGGCCATGGAGCAGGTATTACAGGGAATTCCAGGCACACAATGTTACCTGGACGATATTCTGATTACAGGAGATGATGACGAGGAACACCTTACAAATTTGGAACTGGTGCTCACCAGATTGAAAGAATATGGACTTCGAGTTAATCGCCAGAAATGTGAGTTCTTTCAGAAGCGGATCTCGTACTGTGGTCATGTCATTGACCAGGAGGGGCTTCATAAGTCTCCTGACAAGATCGAAGCTGTTGTGAAGGCTCCCGCTCCGGATAATGTATCCCAGTTGAGGTCGTTCCTAGGGTTGATTAACTATTACCATAAGTTTCTGCCAAATTTATCCACGGTGCTGCACCCGCTGAATGCTCTTTTGCAGAAGGGAGTACCATGGAAGTGGAGCGAGGACTGTAAGAGGGCCTTTCACAAAAGCAAGGCATTGATCACCTCAGAGGAAGTGTTGGCTCACTTCAACCCAACGCTGCCTATTCGTTTGGCTTGTGATGCTTCTCCATATAGTATTGGGGCAGTACTCTCACACAATTTGCCAAATGGCCTGGAGAGGCCAGTCACGTTCGCATCCAGATCATTGACCGCCGCTGAGCGCAACTATGCTCAGATAGATAGGGAGGCTCTCAGCCTTGTGTGGGGAGTAAAGAAGTTTAATCATTACCTGCAGGGCCAAAAGTTTATGCTTCTGACAGACCACCAGCCGTTGGTATCCATTTTTAACCCTAAGAATGGTGTTTCGGTGATGACAGCACAGAGACTCCAGAGATGGTCCCTTTTCCTAGGGGCACATCAATATCAGATTGAATTCAAAGGTACAAAGCAGCATGGTAATGCTGATGGGCTGTCGCGCCTGCCACTACCTACAGAGGAGGAGGCACCGACGGTTGACCCTGTTGAGTTATTTCACTCGACCATCATCGAATGTTTACCAGTCACCAATGCAAGTATTGAAAGAGAAACCAGGAACGACCCGACACTGTCCCGTGTCTACAAAGTGACAGTGAAGGGATGGCCAGCACATGGTGATCCACTGTTACCGGCATTCTCAGCAAGACGAGAACAGCTGTCCGTCTGTCAAGGAACATTGATGTATGGAACAAAGGTGATTATTCCTCCTAAGTTAAGAGAGAGAGTTCTAAAGGAACTGCATGAAGGTCATCTGGGGGGAGTCAAGATGAAAAGCCTTGCTAGGGCTTATGTGTGGTGGCCGGGTATCGACCAACGGATAGAGGATCTGACGAAAAGCTGCTCAGGGTGCTAAAAAGTGCAAAATGCACCTCCGATTGCACCGCTGCATCCATGGGAATGGCCTTCAACCCCATGGCAACGTGTACATATTGACTTTGCTGATCCATTCATGGACTCCATGTTTTTAATTGCGGTGGACGCACATTCTAAATGGCCAGAAGTGATTAAGATGACTACCACTACCTCGGAAAAGACGATTGCGGTGCTAAGAACGATATTTGCAAGAAATGGATTGCCAGAACAAATATGTTCAGACAACGGACCGCAGTTCGTGTCAGAAGAATTCCAGAAATTCATGAAGAAGAATGGGGTGAAACATTATACCTCTGCCCCATATCATCCGGCTACAAACGGGTTGGCCGAGAGATTTGTACAAACGTTCAAAAAAGCAGTAAAGGCCATGAGCGAAGATCAGATTCCACTACAACACAAGGTGGACAAATTCCTACTGGCATATCGAAACGCCACTCATGCAGTGACAAACCAAAGTCCTGCCATGATGTTCTATAACAGGAGGTTGCGGTCCAGGTTGGACTTGTTAAAACCAAATGTGCGGAGGGAAGTTGAAAACAAACAGTTCCTGCATATAAATAACAAGACCACTCGGAGTTTCGAAATAGGACAACCAGTGTTAGCCCGGGACTATAAAAACGAGAAATGGCAATCTGGAACAATTCAGGCCAGACAAGGACCCCTGATGTACACGGTAGATATTGGTGAAAATGTAATACGGCGTCATGCCGACCAACTGGTAGAATCGAGAACAAGGGTCGAACCCATGGTTACGGCAGAGACAACCGTGGAAGAAGTTAGTGAACCTGAAGCATCTACCTCAGAAGTGAATGTGCCTGATGATGATGTTCAATCCATAAGAGGCCAACTAGATGAGTCACCCCAGCAACGAGAATCAGAGACCCCTGAAAGGCGTTATCCAACTCGAATCAGGAGGCCTCCTCAGAGACTGAATCTTTGAACTGTTTTGCATGAAATTGTATATATATATATGTTATTATGTTATGTTAAATGGGGATATAACTGTTAAGCTAAAAAGGGAGGATTGTGGTGTATGTAACCTGTTCCACCTTAAGAGAACTACCTTAAGAGATGTATTACTTTCTCTTGGCTGATGGATACTGTAATACCGGTGGTGACCACACCGGTATATAAGTGTTGTGTAGGGATTTGCTGGGCAGTTCAGCCCTGACCTCCGAATAGTAAAGACCTGTTAAAAGTTATCCTTGTTGTCTGTGTCCAGTGATTGATCATACGCATAACTGGGACACACAGACTCAACAGAAGGGAAGAGAAACCCAATGTACAGGTGCAAGTCTGCAGGCAGGTAACTGAGCATCCCATCATCTGTACATACGAGCACGCTCCCACCAATTGATGGCTCCTGAAGTGGAGGTGGTGCTGTATGAGGTGATTGAATAGCTAATGGTGCTGTCGGGGGGTGGGGGGGGAATGACCAGCAGAACAATTACCACAAAGGCTAAGTGACTGCAGAAAAAAAAAGAAAAATAGTGCAGAAATGAGCTTAACACCATGGAAATAATTTTCTTACTATCCCCCTTCTGTGAATTTACACACAAAAATGATTTCCCAGCAATCTCGATCACTTATTAGTCATGGGTGTAAACATGATTGAGTATCCTGCATCCTTCAGTTAAACATCGGGAAGACTGAAGTCATCGTCTTCTCTCCCCACCACAAAATCTATACCCTTGCCAACAATTCTCTCCCCCTCTCCGGCCACTGTCTCAGGTTGATGCCGACTATTCGCAACTTTGGTAAACTATTTGGCCCAGAGCTGAGCTTCTGACCTTATATCTTCTCCATCAAAAGATTGCCTACTTCCACCTCCTTAACACTGCCCATTTGCTGCCAAATTTGTAACCATGCCTTTCTCGACTGTAGACTCAACTATTCCAATGCTTTATTGTCAGCCTCCCATCGCTCAACCGCCATAAAAATCAACTCGTACAAATCTCTAGTGCCTGTATCCTAATCCATACCAAGTCCTACTCACCCATCAATCCTGTGCTTGATTACCTATGGCTCCTGGTCTCCCAAAACCTCTAATTTACATTATCATCTTCAAATTCATGGGTTTGTCCCTCCCTATCTCTGTTATCTCTTCCAGGCCTTCAACCCTCCAACAACTCTGCATTCCTCCCATTCTGGCCTTTTGTGTATCCCCACTCCTTTCATCCCACCATCAGCCATCTAGGCCTTAAGCCATGGAATTCCCTCCTGTTGTATCTATGCTTTAATGCGTTCAATCAAGCATGTAGATACGTTGAATTAAATCAGAGTCAGGCAGGCAGGCTTATAACTGCGATGTTCACTTTATTGCGTAAAATGGCCGACTGCCGTTTTCCCGGGTAATTCCCATAATGCAATGCATATTACATTACCGTATTGACTGGTGTCAAACTCGCAATCAATACACGACACCTCCCTAAACCTCTCCATCTCTCTCCTCCTTTAAAACATTCCTTAAAACCTATGTTATTGGGCAAGCATTTAGTTATTGCTCTTAATAGTTTGGTGACAATATTTGTCTGATTATGCTTTCGTGAAGTACCTTGAGATGTTTTTCAATGTTAAAAGTGCTATATAAATGCATGTGTTGTTGTTGCATGTGTTGTTGCAGTAATCGTACAGCAAGAAACTGCACTGTTTTGAACAAAAGCAGTCTGTTTCTGATTTTCCTGCTCCTAGAAATATGCAAGTAGTGCAAAGTGGGTGCAAATCCAGCATTATGGATGTCCATTCAATTTTCCTTTTGGCTTCACCCAATTTATGTCTGTAAAATGGATGAAACCAATTCTAAAATCGAGGCTTCTGTGTTTATTTGTTGGAGTGATTTGGAAATTAATGGGTTAAAGGCAGTCATTGTTCAGTAGCTGGTATCACTGCAGCAGTCAATTCTTGAACATCAACAACTTGCATTCACATAGCACCTTTAACATAGAAAAATGTTCTAATGCACTTCAGAAAGTTGTAAAGAAAGAAATGAATATCAAGCAAATGAAGGAATTATTATGAGTGACCAATGACTTGGTCAAAGAGGTGAGTTTTAAGCAGGCTCAAAGGAGAAAAGAGAGGTGGGGAGGTGTTGGGGTTTAGGGAGGAAGTTCCAGAGCATGGGTCCTACGTGGCTCAAGGCACAGCTAACAATAGTGGTCAGAAGGGAAGGGAGAGATACATGAGTGGCCATAATTAGAGGAATGGAGAGTTCAGGGGATGGAGTTGTAATGCTGAAGAACATTACAGACTTACGAAGGTGCAGCAGGGAATGAGACAATAAGGGATGAATGCTTGAATTTGTCAGTTTATTTAAAATGTATAAGAGCACTGAAAGAAATACCAAAATCCTGGAGCACTGAACTGATCAGACATCAGTTCCAGTGTACATGCTCCCATGGCTACAATTAGTCACTTCAGATAACAGCCCTCTGCAGTATTACACCTGTCCAACTGGAATATGTGGCTTCCCACGAGTGTTATTTCAATTTTGTGTACATGCCAATTAATAAAACAATTCCTCCTCAGCTACAGTTTCAGCTCAGAACACTGACACCATAGGGACTTCGACAAATCTCCAGATTAACCCATTCTTACTCTGTGCCTTGATCTAAATTGGACCCACAACATAAAGGTTTGGTGCTTGGAACAACTTGGTCCTTGGAGGGAAAGTTTAAAAAAAAAGAAGTTCCTCTGTGCTCAGAAGCTGCATTGAGTGTCACACGGAGAAGTGATTCTAAATAAGAATGACCTCGATTGGATTAAAACGTGAATTTGTAGAAATATTAGAGTACTGGTCCAATTCAGAATTTTTTTTCAATGCTTTGTGTAAAGATTGCAGTTAACTTTTAAAATTTGGATTCTTGCCTACAGTTAATTCTATTCAAGTTCCTAATATGGAGGAAAAATGACATCCCGCTGGGTGCACAGATTTCTGATTGCTTTTGAGAGAAAAAAAATCCGCTCGCCATTCTTTGTCATATCATTCAGCATAATGACACAAAAATTCTGTTGTTGGTTTCATGCTTCTGTTAATGGAAAATAAGAAGATATGCAACCAGGTGAAGCCATCTCTAATTATTCTTAATGAGCACAATCTGCGCACACTGGTTCCCTTGATTTTTTATAGAGAGACATTTGGATTCTTTGCATTTGGATAATTTCCTAGGAATTTCATTAGCATAAACCAGAATGTAAAAACTAGCGCAAAACAAACGGAAATTGGGACAAACAATCGGGGCCTAAGGAAAGAGCAGAACATACACCATTGCCCTTCTTTAATTCGTTCTTTATTTTAATTATCAAAATTAAAGTTTTCACAAACCATCCTTTATGTACATTAAACACAGTACTTTTAAGAAAATGCAATTTGGAGTTTTTTTCTCTCTTTAATGTAACAGTTTCTGATGCCATAAAAAAGCATTCAAAGCTTTAGAATATATATTGCAAGTCTCAATAGAATTGTTTTCAATTGCAAAATCGCTTGGAAATCACACCAAATATATTGGCCTGGATTTTGCAGTCAGCGGCGTACCTATGGAGTAAGCCACCAGCATCCAACTAGAATGCGCAGTTACCTGATGAGGACCCTCCTTTGCGAGCCGGCTGTCAGACGCTTCGTAGTAGAGGGCAGCGTAATGGTCCACGAATCCCAGGGGAACCATACCTGGGATCACGTGGGCTGGTGCTCTAATCAGGAAACAGAAGCAACACGTATTTGGAGAATTGAACTTTGAAGCTTTAGGCTGGATTTTACCAGCCCTGAGGAGGCGGGTTTGGAGGCGGGACTGGTGGGAAAATTTGATAAAATGACAGCGGGTTCCAATCCCGCTGTAAACCCGCCCCTGCGCAACTTTGCCAGAGGCGGGCTTGCAGAGTCCGTTTTGGTCGTACCTCCAGGCAGTGGGCTAGGCCCTTAAGGCATTTAACTACCACTTAAGTACCTCTAAAATCCCATTTTGAGAGGCCTTTCAAATTTTGCCACATTTTCAGCATGCTGCATGTCTCTCCTGAAACATGCCAGCTAATCCTGTCGGGTTGACAAGTGGCTGGCTTCCTAACAGCTGCAGCTCCACCATAAATACGGAGCTCTCAACAAGGATCAGTTGCAGGTGGCAGAACTTTATTTTTTCAGGCCTTGGAGAACTTTTTGCAGGTCCACTGATCTTGGAAGTAGTGAAGCTGAGATCCATCTCCACTGTGACCTCCTGGAAAACCCCTCTCCCCACATTGACTGAGCGCTTATTCAACAGAGATATCTTCCAGCAGCATGGGAACTGTCGAGGGACAGGTCCTGGCTCACATCAAAGCCAGTGTTCCCACCTCTCTTGACCAACACCAGTTTGCCTATCGTGCAAACAGAACAATGGAGGATGCAATCACAACTGCTCTACACTCGGCACTGAATCACTTAGATGGTAAGGAGACCTACATCAGAATGCTGTTCATAGACTACAGCTCAGCATTCAACACTATCGTCCCCAACAAGCTGGCCACCAAACTCCAAACTCTTGGCCTAAACACTTCCCTCTGCAACTGGACCATGGACTTCCTAACAAACAGACCCCAGTCTGTCAAATTAGGTAACCACACCTCCCCCCCTGACCCTGAACACGGGGGCCCCACAAGGATGTGTGCTGAGCCCCCTCCTCTACCCTCTCTTCACCCACGACTGTGTGGCTGTTCATGGTTCCAACACCATCATCAAGTTTGCGGATGATAACACGGTAGTAGGCCAGATCACCAACAACGATGAGTCAGCCTACAGGGAGGAGGTCCAGCATCTCGTGAAGTGGTGCGCCGACAACAACCTAGCCCTTAACATCAAGAAAACCAAAGAAATCATTGTGGACTTCAGGAAGTCTAAAGGCGGAAGTCACACCCCCATCCACATCAATGGGGCTGTGGTGGAAAGGGTGGACAGCTTTAAGTTCCTCGGAGTCCACATCACGGAAGACCTCTCCTGGTCCCTCAATACCTCCTCTCTGGTGAAGAAGGCCCAGCAGCGCCTATATTTCCTAAGGAGGCTGAAGGGATGTAACCTGTCACCCCTGATCCTCTCTAACTTTTACCGCTGCACAATAGAGAGCATCCTGACAAACTGTATCACAGTATGGTATGGCAGCTGTAGCTACTATGACCGGAAAGCCCTGCAGCGGGTAGTCAAAACTGCCCAACGCATTACCGGCACCCGGCTACCGACCATAGAGCACATATACCAGAAACGCTGTTTACGGAGGTCACGGTCCATCATCAAAGTCCCTACCCACCCCAGCCACAGTCTGTTCGCCCTCCTGCCATCTGGGAGACGCCACTGATGCATTTGCACCCGTACGACCAGATTTAGGAACAGCTTCTTTCCCAGGGCTGTCATCCTACTGAACTCCACAAATAAACTCTAAAGCCTGCACATCTGCCAATGCACTTTATTATGGTTATGTTTATGTTAATGTATTACAAGCCAAATGTATGTTGAATGTTTAAATGTCTTAATCTAAATGTACACTCTCGGGAGCCGCAAGCCTACATTTTGTTGTACTGCACTTGTGCACTAACAATGACAATAAAAGTTGATTTGATTTGATTTGATTTGATTTGATTATTTCCTTTCATCCTGGTCCTCAGATTCAGAGGACAAGCAGCCGTGGCAGCCACAGAACCAGGCACAACAGCAGCACCAACAGCAGGAGCAACAACAGGAGCGCCAACCTGCTGCTCACCCACCTGAAGGTGCACAGGGCAGAAGGCGCCAGTGCGGGGACGCACGTCGCCGCAGGAGATACACCCTAAAACAGGGTTTACAGGATGAGGATAAGCTTCCTCAGCATGACTGAGCAGCAGTGCCAAAGGAAGCTGAGATTTTCGCGAGAGGTAGTGGGTGACATCTGCGCAATGCTGCACCAACATCTGGAGCCCAGAGGAGTGGGTGGATACCCCTTACCAATGGCTGTCAAAGTCACCACAGCACTCAACATTTTTGCTTCAGGCTCCTTCCAGGGATCATCAGCAGACATCAGCGGCATCTCCCAGTCGGCCGCACACACTTGCATCACGCGGGTTACTGATGCCCTCATTGCAAAGGCACACAATTACATCCACTTCTCCATGGATCAAGCAAGTATAACCATGCACGCGGTTGGCTTTGCAAATATGGCAGGCTTGCCAAGGCGCCGTAGACTGCACACATGTGGCCCTTAAGGTACCCCATCACAACCCACCTCTTTTTGTAAACCGTAAGGGCTTCCACTCCCTCAATGTGCAGCTGGTATGTAACCACAGGAAGGACATTTTGCATGTTTGCGCCAAGTACCCTGGCAGTTGTCATGACTCGTTCATCCTGCGGCAGCCTAATGTGCCTCTGCTGTTCAGTCCACCAAACCAACTTTGCTGATGGCTACTTGGAGACAAGGGCTATCCCCTGAAGACGTGGCTAATGACAACATTCAGGAGACCATCCAATGAAGCTGAGAGGAGTGCTACAACTCCAGCCACAATTCGACCAGGTCCATCATTGAGCAAACCATCAGCTTGCTGAAGATGCGATTTGAGGTGCCTTGACAGATCAGGTGGAGACTGCAGCACTCAGCAGCCAAGGTCTCCAGAATCGTCGTGGTCTGCTGTGCACTGCACAACAGCGTACAGCATCGTGGCTTGCAGCAGGCTGAGGAACAAGTGGCTCAGCGCACAGCCTCCTCAGATGAAGAGGAGGAGGAGGAGAATGAGAACGAAAACCTTGCAAATGCGCATCAACCAGCTGCAGCAGCACGCGAACACATTGCTGCCCGGGATGCTCTCTCTTGGCCAGATTTGCTTAAGTTGCCCATTCAAACACATGTGCCTGGCACCTTATTACCACACCATAGACAATGGACAAGAACCTGTGGCTTCCTATCACTCTGACCTCTGTTGTGTATGTAATATGTGTGCTACTTTGAACCTATGGACAGGACTGCACTACTTGTTGGGCGTAGTGATACGCAGTACCACTCCTGGCCATAGGGGTATAAATAGTACTGTGGGTACTGATCCCCCTCAGTTCCCGCCTGTGGGCATGAAGTAAAGACCTATGTGCAGTCCCTACCTCCAACCAGTAAAGGCCTGTTTGAGTTATACGTTTAAGTCTTTGTGTTAATTGTTCAATACAATACACATACTTAACACTGGCGACGAGTCAGGCTCTTACCCTGCGGCAGTTATTCCAGGCGGCTTCGTCCAAAGACAGGACGTTGAAGAGAGGTTTCAATCCTCAACACCCCACTCAAAACTGAAGGGCAGCAGAAATCCTGACAGCTTCCAGCGACTGGAAAAGACAGGCATTAGGACCCTGAAGCCTCCATCAGCTTGTGAACCGGAGTAAAGACAGGACTGGGGAAGAGAGAGAGGTAGGGCGATAGCGATCGGCAGATAAGGGCCGGGCCGCTTTGAAGTGAGGGGCGCAGCCGGGCCAGCGATCGGGACCAAAGATAAGAGCCGCACTCGGACTGAAAGGCGCGGCGGCTGCAGAAGCTCAAGGTGCGAGAGTCGCGGTGCACAGCGCGGGCTATCGATCGCGGCGAAGATAAGGGCCGCACTCGAGGGCTGAAGGGAGACGGCGTCGGGGGACGGGTGAAGACCGCCAAGCGCGGGAAAACCGCCATTTTGTGGGCGGAGGACGACGGCAAGAGCGGGAAGCCGCCATCTTTGATAACAAGTAAAGAAAATAAAATCTGAGAAATTGCAAATCTACAATGCCTAAACACGGGAATATTAGCACCTTTGATAGTGACCTCGAAGATTGGGCCATATATGTTGAAAGAGTAAAAAATTATTGTAAGGCCAATAAAATTCGTGACCAAGATAAAGCTCTAACATTATTAAATTTAATGGGTGCGAAGACGTACGGGCAATTGAAACACCTGTTATCACCAGATGAACCGGCGGATAAGACGTTCGATGAGATTGTTACTGTCCTGAAAGATCATCTAAACCCCACGCCGCTGATGCTAGCGGAACGATTTAAATTTTACGACAGAAGGCAGCTACAGCATGAAAGCAATGCTGAATATTTGCTGGAATTGCGTAAATTAGCGAAATATTGCCAGTTTGGAACGGGATTGACAGATGCACTACGAGACAAATTTGTGTGTGGTTTATTTAAACAGGATACACAAAAGCGACTGCTCGAGGAGAATGAGCTGACGCTTGAGAAGGCGGTCACTATGGCAGCAGCACACGAAGCCGCAGCGAGAGGCACGGCAGTAATGCAGCTACGGTCACCGGAGCTCAGTGCACACAAATTGGGTGTGAGTTCTGGCAAATGTTATCGTTGTGGAAAGACAACGCATGATCAGAACCAGTGTTGGTTTAAAAACCAAGAATGTAGAACTTGTGGTAGGCTTGGACATATAGCTAGAGTATGCAGGTCAGGGAAGAAGACCAGCAACAAGAAGTCACCGCAAGGAAAATACGCAAAGGTACACAAGGTGACCGAACAGGAGTCCGATTCAGACGCTAGCAGTAATGAACTGGCTAGCTTAAGCTGTAATGAACTGGCTAGCTTAAGAGTACTCAACACTGGTAAGGGTGCAGACCTCCAGACAATTTGGGTCACTCTTCAGATAGAAGGAGTCCAAGTAAAACTGGAATTGGACACTGGATCGGCATTGACGGTCATAAATAAGAAAGATTACGGAAAGTTATTCCAACATATTCCCCTACAGGATACGGGGATTATATTGAAAACATACACGGGGCAAAGAGTGTACCCCATCGGGAAAATAGAGGTTGCAGTGGCCCACAAGGGCGAAGACAGTCAAATAATGGACTTATATGTGATATCTGAAGGAGGTCCTCCACTACTAGGACGGGAGTGGATTAGGAAAATGAATATGGACTGGCATTTCCTACAAACAATAACGAGTGAGAACTCGGTGAAGATAGTCGGCCCAGACTCTGGAACGGATGATGGTAAGCCCAACTCAGGTGCAAAAGACAAAGTTTCAGCACAGAATTCCACTGAGCAACAACAACATAGTTTAACTGTGGATTCTGAGTCTGGCAAGTCTACTGATGTGCCCATTTCTGAGGGACACCGGGCTCGAACTCAACTCCATTTCAAACTACAACAGCAATTAGAACAAATGCTTCGCCGTTTTGAGCAAGAGTTGAATGCAACGAAAGAGTTCTTTGATATAGAGTTGGAGAATCTGGAAAGACAACAGAAGCAGCTGATGGAGAAAATGGAGCAGGAGCACACAAAACGTCTGATGTCAGAGGAGTTAACGGTCAGCCAACTCCTGCATATGCTGAAGGACAGGACTCTGAAATGGGAAAAACTTGAACATGAACTTCAATATTCAAACGAAAGGGGTTCGGAGCTCTCAAAGGTTATTGGAAGAGCTGAGGTGGCAACACAGACTGAGATGACTGCAACAGAGCAGCCCTTGGATGCCAAAAGTACGCTGACTCACGTCAACGTAGAACAACAGACCGCTGAAACAGCTGCTCCGGTAGAGGGATTGCATAGTCCGATCAATCAATCTCCAAAGGAAGTTGAAGTATTAAAATCACAAATGAGGTCACTAGTAAACGACTTGCTGAAAGCCCAGAAAAAGCTGGATGCAGAGGTACACATGAAGAAGTCTCTTCAGGAAAGATGTCTGGATTTGGAACAAGAGCTGGCTAACGTCCAGCTAGGTATGGAGGAAATAGACGACCCTCTCACTGGTCTAGCGCAGGACGACACCGAATATTACGATGTCCTGTCCTGCCCAGCTTGTAACTTCGACTCCCAAAGTGCAGAAATCATGGAGGAGCACCAAAAGTCTACGGAACATCGGGAGAAGCTGGCTCTACGACGGAAACAGGAGGAAGAGAAGGAGGAACTGCGCATGCAGCTGGCAGCTGTGGCAGCTGACAATGGAGCCCAGAGAGTCTCCAAGAAGCAGAAAAGGAAAAGTAAAAACAGAAGATGACCCATCTGAACCATTATCACCTCTACCAGATCACACACGTGGTCCCTCCGAACGGAGCCAATTCAGTTCGGAAGTTCAAACTGTTAAATCCATGGAAGGACTATTGAATGAGTCACTCTAGCAACGTGAACCGACTACACCACAGAGATTGAATCTGTGAACTGTTTTCCGCAGAGACTGAATCTGTGATCTGTTTTTGACATGAAGTTATCTATGTATTTATGTTATTCTGTTATGTAAACCTGAAGTTATATATGTATATATGTTATTACGTTATGTTAAATGGGGAGATGACTGTAAAGCTAGGAAGGGAGGAATGTTGTGTATGTAATATGTGTGCTACTTTGAACCTATGGACAGGACTGCACTACTTGTTGGGCGTAGTGATACGCAGTACCACTCCTGGCCATAGGGGTATAAATAGTACTGTGGGTACTGATCCCCCTCAGTTCCCGCCTGTGGGCATGAAGTAAAGACCTATGTGCAGTCCCTACCTCCAACCAGTAAAGGCCTGTTTGAGTTATACGTTTAAGTCTTTGTGTTAATTGTTCAATACAATACACATACTTAACAACCTCCATCATGACAAATAAAATTTGCCCTGAGCCCTCAATGTGGAGCTTCCAGTTCTGAAATGACAGGGTCCAGAACTTCAACAGTTTGCTATCACTTCATTTTAATACATTGCCTAAAGGATGGCATTGAACAATTAAAGACAACAGAACACCCAAGTGACTACCCTTGTGACTACTTGTGCTTTATCTTCCTCTTACGCATGCTCCTACGTGGTGCTTCCCCTGTGGCTTCAGCAGGTGTGGAGGCCCCTTGCTCACTCATGCTGCTCCTGCTTCGACACCTTTGGTGGGCGTCCGCTGGGGTTGTGAGCCTGTGAGGGCTCGCCAACAGTCTGCTCCTCCTGCAGCTGTGCAGGGGCTGAGACATCCATCTCAGTTGGGTGAGGATTCTGGTGGGGCTCTGACCGAGAGCTCCGCAGTGGCATGGGGGTGTGAGCGCTTGGAGAGGAGCCCCCACTTCCTTGTTCTCTGCCACCAACATCCCTCTCATGGGTCAGCCCCACTTCAGATCTAGCAAGTGGCTTGACAGTACCTTACTGCAGATCAGGGGGGCCATGAGGACCTGTTTCTGCACTTGCAGTCCTACTCCAGAGGACTTCGATGAAAGTCTGGTTTCTCTGACCAATAGCTGTCCATCGCTCCTCCAGAGATGTCAGTCTATTCTGAACATTCACCGTGTTTTCCACACTCTGGCGACTTAGCTCCTCCATGGCCATAGCCATTCTCTCCTCTACCGTAGCCATCCTTTCCACGGAGGTAGCCATCCTTTCCATGGAGGTTGCCATCCTTTCCGCAATGATGTGTTCATTCGCCAATGCCTCCACAAAGGCTCTGCTCATGTTAGCGTTGGACTCCTCCATCCGCTCCACACTCACAGTGACCCTGCAGACAAAACCTGCCAGAGACTCCTGCATCTGTTCCTGGAGTTCCAGCACCGCTCTCTTTCTGATGGACCCGGAGGCACAGGGTCCACATGCAGCTGAGCAGAGCTGGAAGCACCCTGTGGCCTCTGATGAGGATTCTCCACTGCTGTCCCTGTCTCCGCCATCTGCTGATGCTCACTTTTGATCTGTGATACACCAGGTGACAACAGTACTCTATGTCTCGAAGGTGTACGTATCTGCGCTGGTGCCGCTGACATTGCGCCCTCAGAGGTTGCAGGTTACTCTGAGGACTCTTCCAGCTCAGCCTATTCCTCCTGGACAGTGGGGAGGGGGAGCTGTCGATGGTCCTGTGGAGGAGTAAAGGCATGAGTTAGACATGTGATATAAATGTAGCATGCACATGGAATAGTGCAGATGATCATAAGTCAATCTGTTTGAGCATCAGAAGCCATATCAGTCACTCATGCAATGTCAATGAGAGAGATGCAAAACTATTCTGTCCCCAACTTGCCCATCTGTCCGTCCGCCACTTCCACATCCTCCTTGGTGCCAGCGATCTCTAGGGCCGCCTCCTCTGCACTGGTAAGATGGGCTATTGAGGCTGGCCCTCCTCTGGTCTTCGCCCTTTCCCTCTTATTGTGGGCTCTCTTTTCCTGCAATGAGAGACACAAATGGAGTTTGAGTGAGAATGATGGAGTGAGCGTAGAGAATCCATAGCATAGATGCTTAGAATGACACAAAGATGGAGAGAAGTCCCAATGCTAAGGGCCCTCCCTGTGTGTTGTTAGTTGTTGTCATAGCATAACAGTGATAGGGAGTGTGAGGGCAGCAGTCGAATAGTTAAGTGATTGTGCACATAGAGGGAGAGGGAATGGTTAAGGGTGCAAGGGATGTAAGGGTAAAGTGGGATGTGTAGGAGTAGGTTGATAATGCAGTGTGATGGTGCTGAGAGGAGATGGGGAGCAGAATGAGGGTAAAGGTGATGGTATACTCACTTTGCTTGTTCGGACAAGGTCATTGAACCTCTTTCGGCACTGCAGCCTGGTTCTGCTGCACATCGATCTGGCATTCACCTCCTGGGTAACTTGCAGCCACACAGCTTTGGTCTGCTGGAGGAGGTTGTTTCCTCCCAGAAGAAGGAAAGTGCATCTCCTTTTGTGCTCTGGCTCCCTCCACCAGAGCATGGAGTGAGTCATCATTAAACCAAGGTGAGGCCTTTGGCCTTGAAGTCGACATTCCACTAGCTTCAAAAACTTTTTTCAACAGGAACCAACACAAGCGTTTCGGCACAAAATGAACCAAGGCTGCTTGGAGCCCTTAAATGCAGCTGGAGAAATGGTGTCATCAGAGGCGAGTTTCAGGCCCAAAAAACGAATTGGGCCAGGGGTTCGCACAAGCTGGGAATCAATTGCCCAATTAGGGCAAAATCACAATTTTTTCTCGTCTGACAGCGGAGGCGGGATCGGGACCCGCCGACCAACTGACCCGTACCCAACCCACCACCAATGGCAAAATCCAGCCCTTTATATCTGGAGAATTGATCTTTGAAACTTTCTCAGTTAAAGAATGAAAGGAAATAAAAACAGGAAAAGAATAAATAAATCCAAGGAAAAGAGGAGGCAGATTCCAGTAGTTTAATGGTACTCAGGAGAATCAGGGTGAAACTTGGTTAAATTAACAACTGCTACATTCCCATTTCTTTTAAAGAAACACAAATTTAACAGCCTCCGCTATGAGTTATTAGATGATTCCGTGTGTATGTGTCCATCTGCACTAATATCCCACATTTTCTCCAGGTGCTGTCCCAAATGAGACACACAGGTTCTACAACTTTATACATTCCTGGATGTCATCTAATTGAACAAAAATCATTTTTTTTTATTCCAATACAGTAATAAAGCATCAGATGAAGATTTTTATATTGATGGGTATCCCCTTACGCTGTTGAAACAGGCCCTGCGCCTGTTTCCACCAGCTGTAAAATTTGTGTACGTATTTGATTGGCAATTGGTGAGTAATTAGCCAAACTCTGCCCCAGCAATTAGGATTTCAATGTCAATGAAGTGTCGGTGAGGACGATCTGTCAAGTCGGAACCTGACATATCGCAAGTTCGGGATTTAGCACGTGCACGTGCGTAAACGCATGCAGAAATCCCAAACTTGCGGTCCATTTCAAAGGCAGTATGATGGTACTCTCAGAGTACACCGTTATACCCACCGCAAATTCTGTCCCATTGATTTTGGGTCCTATTGAGCCGAAAATTCAGGATGTCACTTTATGCCTGTTCAAAACTGATGTAAATGCAGGAAACTCAGATTCTCTGGTCTTTTGCAAAACTATGTTAATGAGCTAAGTGGAGTTTTAACACGCACAACTCAGGACGGTGCAAATGATCAAGGAAATTTACGTGTAGCTAGGTCTGGCGTAAAACCAGCATAAGTCACCTTCCTCAAAAATAAACTGGCACAACAAAAATTACCAGAAATTTCCAGGCCATTACATCTGTAGGAATTAAACAAGCTGGGTTGGGGTTTTGTCTCTGGCCAGTCAGAAGCCTCTGAGCTGCTCCAGGGACCCCCATGTGGATTTGAAGCGCTCCCCTATTCCTGATTCTGACTGCCGGACTTATTCGGTAGTGATGTAGACAGAAAAACATGACTCCTGGTTCGGGTGCAAAACAGACCAGTATTTATCAAACAAAAGAAAGAAACAACTTAAAAATAATCGATACAACGCACCTATGCCTGGTACAGCACTTTTGCTTAACATAGTTCACTTATCGTTTACTGCAGCACTCTTTTGCTTAGTGGCTTTACTTAAATACAGCACCTTTAACTAGTGCAACACACCTTTAATACAGTACACTTTGCTCACTACAGCACCTCTGCTTAGTGGCTTTTACTTAAATACAGCACTTTAATACAGCTGCTTAGTGGCCACTGAAGCACCTTTCTGCTTAGCGCAAGACTGTTACTCAAATACAGCACTTTACTTCTTACAAATCACTTAATGTTCACTACAGCACGTCCCTGCTTAGTGCAACACTTTTATTTAAATACAGCATTTTTAATACAGAACTCAGTGTTCACTAAAGCACTTCTCTGCTAGTGCAACACTGTTACTTAAATACAGCACTTTACTTCTTACAAATCACTTAATGTTCACTACAGCACTTCCCTGCTTAGTGCAACAGTTTTATTTAAATACAGCATTTTTAATACAGAACTCAGTGTTCACTAAAGCACTTCTCTGCTAGTGCAACACTGTTACTTAAATAGGGGAGGAGAGAATGGACACAATGAGGGAAAATCAACTTAAATTACAGTTCTAACAAAATTCCCCTTAATTGCCACCCCTTAATATCTATTCTAAGTTGCCTTGTAATGGGCCAGAAAAGGTATGCTCACCAATGGAAATGCCTGCTCCATGCCCCCTGTGGTCTATGATCTTTACTGCCCCGAAGTAAAGAATACCCCAGTATTTAAAAGTAAACTGCTGGTATTCCACTCCTTTAGGCAGGCTTCTGAGCTGTTCTTCTGTAGGCAGAGCATGGAGGCGAGGCGGCAGAAAGTGAGAGAGAGAGAGATGGCTTCTTGAGAAGCTATCTTATACCCCAATTGGGGCCGAAACCTTCCCGCCCAGATCCAGGTGCATCTGGGCTGAACAAAAGGGATCCAAACTGTCCCCATTGTCTGTGATGGGTTTGGATGAATTACCCATTTATCGTGATGGGTTTATGAATGTATTCCCATTCATCGTACTGAGTTTGAATGGAGCTGTCTTAGTTTGAAAAAAAGCATGTCTTTCTATAATTGCTGAGTAAACAGCTTTGGAAGTTAGTGTAAACAAAAGTCATTGTCCTGTGGTCAAACTGAAACCGCAGTCTCAAGTGGTTAATCCTTTGTGTAAACATGGCAGCAGTTTCTGTCGATTGTCTCTGCAGGGAGGGGAACTCCCTGAACTACCTTTGATTGGCAGTTTAGTCAGCCATCTTTGATCTTCCCTTTACATATGTCCACAGTCTGTGTCCTGACACAAGGTCGGGCAGCCATCTTTGATGACCCCTTTTTCACAGACACACGCAAGTTGCCATTTCAATGTCTTTCGTCTTCTGCCACGAGGTCTGACGGCCATTTTGATCCCTGGATTTTAAAGGTATACTACCCAGGTATTCTTTAATCAAAATTCAATCTTCGGAACTGATGCGCTATCAATTACTCATAAAAGACGGAGAGTTAGGAGAGTAACTAAAAGGCTTTTATTAGCAAAGAACAGAGCATGCCTCTCGTGGTTGACTGGGTTCCAAGAAGGCAGGGGGCTGCAGAGCAATCACCTTTATACCTGGGCCTGTGGGTGGAGCCGGGGCGGAGCCAGCAGAGACATGCTGAGGCATGCATAGGTACAACAGTGTGCAACAACAACAACAACGGTGAACAACAATAACAGTGGTTTACCACATTCACCCCTTGTTTAAAATTGAGTCCGGCGGGGTGAAGTGTACTAAAGGTTCGTGTAAGTAAGTCTATCAGGTGGCCTTGTATGCCATCCTGATCGTCGTGGTGGTGGCGGTGATGGTGCAGCATCCAACGTTGAATCTGGCGTCTCATTGAGTGGTTGGGTGGTCAATGACGGGTCCTGGGGCTGCGGCATGCCGTCTAGCGGGGTTGGGTTGTGGGTAGTGGTGGATGGCAATGGTAGTGTTTCAGGGGCACCCGAAGGTGCGAGGTCTCGTATGGAGACTGTGTCCTCCCGCCCGTCCGGGTACGCTACGTAAGCGTACTGGGGGTAGGCGTGGGTAGTGGTGGGTGGCGAGGGAGGTGTTTCGGGAGCACCCGAAGGTGCGAGGTCTCGTATGGAGACTGTGTCCTCCCGCCCGTCCGGCTACAACACGTAAGCATACTGAGGGTTGGCATGGAGGAGGCTCACCCTCTCGACCAGGGGGTCCGTCTTATGGGACCTCACGTGCTTCCGCAGTAGGACGGGTCCTGGAGAAGTCAGCCATGTCGGTAACGAGGTCCCCGATGTGGACTTCCTGGGGAAGGAGAACATTCTCTCGTGAGGGGTAGCATTGGTGGCTGTACAGAGCAGTGACCGAATGGAATGGAGCGCCGCAGGGAGGACTTCCTGCCAGCAAGAGGTCGGAAGGCCCTTAGATGTCAAGTTTAAAAGGACTGCCTTCCAGACCATCGCATTCTCCCTTTCCACCTGGCCATTCCCCCGGGGGTTGTAGCAGGTGGTCCTGCTTGTAGCAATGCCTCTCGCGAGCAGGTACTGCCGAAGTTCGTCGCTCATAAAGGATGAGCCCCTGTCGCTATGAATATAGCTAGGGAAACCGAACACGGCGAAGAGGTCATTCAGACATTTAATGACCGTGGTACTGGTCATGTCTGAGCAAGGGATGGCAAACGGGAAACGGGAGTACTCGTCAATTATGTTGAGGAAGTACACATTGCGGTCGGAGGAGGGGAGGGGCCCTTTTAAATCGATGCTCAGCCGTTCAAAGGGGCGCGTGGCTTTGATCAGGCTTGCTTTGTCTGGCCTATAAAAATGCGGTTTGCACTCGGCACAGATTTGGCAGTTCCTGGTCATGGTCCTGACCTCCTCGATGGAGTAGGGCAAGTTATGGGATTTGATGAAGTGAAAAAACCTGGTGACCCCTGGGTGGCAGAGGTCATTGTGGAGGGTCTTCAGTCTATCAACCTGCGCGTTGGCGCATGTACCACGTGATAGGGCATCTGGGGGCTCATTGAGTTTCCCGGGTCGGTACAAGATATCGTAATTGTAGGTGGAGAGTTCGATTCTCCACCTCAAGATCTTGTCGTTCTTGATTTTGCCCCTCTGCTTATTATTAAACATAAAAGCTACTGAACGCTGGTCAGTGAGCAGGGTAAATCGTTTTCCGGCCAGGTAATGCCTCCAATGTCGCACAGCTTCCACAATGGCCTGGGCCTCCTTTTCGACAGAGGAGTGTCGAATCTCGGGGCCCTGGAGGGTCCTTGAGAAAAAGGCCACGGGTCTCCCCGCCTGGTTAAGGGTTGCAGCTAGGGCAAAGTCGGACGCGTCGCTTTCCACTTGGAAAGTGATGGACTCATCCACTGCGTGCATCGTGGCCCTTGCAATATCTCTTTTTATGAGAGTGAAGGCTGCACAGGCCTCTGCTGCCAGGGGGAAGGAGGGGGACTTGATGAGGGGTCTGGCTTTGTCCGCATAGTTGAGCACCCACTGAGCATAGTACGAGAAAAACCCTAGGCATCTCTTCAGTGCTTTTTGGCAGTGGGGGAGGGGGAGCTCCATAAGGGGGCGCATCCTGTCGGGGTCGGGGCCAATGACTCCGTTCTCCACTACACAGCCAAGGATGGCAAGGCGCATGGTACGAAACATACACTTGTCCTTGTTGTATGTTAGGTTCAGCCGCTGGGCCGTACGGAGGAATTTCTCTAGATTAACATCATGGTCCTGCTGGTCGTGGCCGCAGATGGTGACGTTGTCTAGATAGGGGAAAGTGGCCTGGAGCGCGTTCTGGTCAACCATCCGGTCCATCTCCCGTTGGAAGACTGAAACCCCATTGGTGACGCCGAAGGGAACTCTGAGGAAGTGGTAGAGACGACCGTCAGCTTCAAAAGCCGTGTACTGGCGGTCCTCAGCCCTGATGGGGAGCTGGTGGTATGCCGACTTCAGATCAATCGTCGAGAACACCCGGTATTGTGCTATCTGATTGACCATGTCAGATATGCAGGGGAGTGGGTATGCATCTAGCTGGGTGTAGCGATTGATCGTCTGGCTGTAGTCAATAACTAGGCGCTGTTTTTCGCCAGTCTTCACTACCACCACTTGTGCTCGCCATGGGCTGGTGCTACTTTCAATAATCCCTTCCTTCAGGAGTCTCGCTACCTCAGATTTAATGAAGCTCCTATCCCCGGCACTGTAACGCCTGCTTTTGGTAGCGATGGGCTTACAGTCGCGGGTGAGGTTAACGAACAAGGAGGGGGGGGGACTTTAAGGGTGGAGAGGCTGCAAATGGTGCGCGGCGGGCGATTTAAAAGCTGCTGGCTGCAGACTGTGAGTGGGGGGAGGGGTCCGTCGTACGCTAATGTGACACTCTTAAGGTGGCACTGAAAATCCAACCCCAGTAGAACGGCAGCGCAGAGATGTGGCATGACCAGAAGTTTAAAATTTTTGTATTCTGTGCCCCGTACTGAAAGGGTCACTACACAGTAGCCAACGACATCCGCTGACTGGGCTTTGGAAGCCAAAGAGATCCGATGGCGCGTCAGCAGGACCGGGAGAGGGTAATTGCGCACCGTGTCGGGGTGGATAAAGCTCTCCGTGCTCCCGCTGTCAAAAAGGCAGGTAGTTGCGCGGCCGCTTACCGTAATGTCCATCATGGACCTGGACAGTTGATGAGGGAGAGATTGGTCTAGCGTCACGGAGGCCAGCGTATGGTCGAGCGAGTCGATGTAGTCGTCAGATGAGGCAGTGGTTGAGTCCGGGTCCCCCGTGGTTGAAGTTGGAGACGTCCAAGATGGCGGACAAAATGGCGGCGCCCATGAGCCCGATCCCCACGCGGCTGGGGGAGCCCAAGATGGTGGACAAGATGGCTGCCCCCACGGTTCGCACGCGGCGCTGCTGGCGTTAGCGGTTTTACCTTTGCAGGCGCTGACATAGTGTCCTTTCTTCCCGCAGCCGGAGCAGGTAGCGTTTCTCACCGGGCAGCGTGCTCTGGGGTGTTTTGCCTGGCCACAAAAATAGCATTTCTGTGCCTTGGACATCGCAGCAGCAGTTGAAGGTGGCGGTCCCATGACCCAAGGTTGTGGCGTCCACATTGCGGAGCGGTTAGGGGAGAAGGCGTCCATATTCCTGTGGGCCGCATCGAGCGAGAGCGCGAGGGACACTGCCTTTCTCAGGTCCATTTCTCCCTTTTCCAACAGTCTCTGCCGGGAGTAGTCGGACCTTAGACCCGCAACGAAAGCATCTCAGATCAGTCCCTCCGTGTGTGCTGTGGCTGATAATTCTTTGCAATCGCAGCCTCGGCCGAGTATCCGTAGTGCCCGTAGGAAGGCCTCCACCGATTCCCCGGGCTGCTGTCTGCGGGATCTTAAGAGGTGCCTGGCATAGACCGTATTTACCGGGCGTGCGTATTGCCCTTTTAGCAGATCGATAGCCGCCGCGTAGGTCGTCGCGTCCTGGAATATTGTATAAACTTGGTGGCTCACCTTTGAGGCCAGGATTTCCAGCTTGTTTTCATCCAGGGTCACAGTTGAGGCTTGCAGGTAGGCCTCGAAGCAACGCAGCCAATGCGCGAATTTGGTAGCCGAACCCGATTCTTGGGGGTGTAGGTCCAGGCATGTTGGTCTGAGGGCTCGCAGCAGCTCCTGCTGCTCAGCGTTTGGTGCAGCAGCCTGCTGCTCAGCGTTTGTTGTTGACATTTTGTTTTTGCTAATAAAATTGATGCGCTATCAATTACTCATAAAAGACGGAGAGTTAGGAGAGTAACTAAAAGGCTTTTATTAGCAAAGAACAGAGCATGCCTCTCGTTGTTGACTGGGTTCCAAGAAGGCAGGGGGCTGCAGAGCAATCACCTTTATACCTGGGCCTGTGGGTGGAGCCGGGGCGGAGCCAGCAGAGACATGCTGAGTCATGCATAGGTACAACAGTGTGCAACAACAACAACAACGGTGAACAACAATAACAGTGGTTTACCACAGGAACTGTAGGAAATTTCAAAATTATTGTGAAATCCTTACAATCCCCCATCGGATACTAAAACTTGCTTGTAGTATCCTGTCCAAAAGTGAGCAATAATTTCAGACCCCCCACAAACAACCTTCCCTTAATACTTATCTAAATCTATCTACGATCCCCCGACACCTCCATCTGCCCTGCCCAGAGAGAATCGCAGTACGGTAGTCATCTATCGACAGAAAACAAGATTAATTAAATAATCAATACACGGAGGGGGTCCAATGCCCCTGTACCACTTATACTCACAATAAGTCAAGCATGGAGGGGGACCAACGCCCCTGCACCAATTGTAACATAATTTTAAAAATAATACAACATCTTTAATGGGATTGTCACCCAGCCAACATATCTGCTAAAAATACACATGGAAGACAACAAGCTTCCCTTTTTTTTATTACAATGCAATTGCCTGGCACTTTATTAAATGTCACTATTCTTGGGCAGCACGGTGGCATAGTGGTTAGCACTGTTGCCTCACAGCGCCAGGGACCCAGGTTCGAATCCAGCCTCGGGTGACTGTCTGTGTGGAGTTTGCACATTCTCCCCGTGTTTGCGTGGGTTTCCTCCGGGTGCTCCGGTTTCCTCCCACAGTCCAAAGATGTGCGGGTTAGGTTGATTTGGCTATGAAAAAAAATTGACCCTTAGTGTTAGGGGGATTAAATACGTGGGGTTACGGGGATCGGGTGGGATATGTGTCGGTGCAGGCTCGATGGGCCGAAATGGCCTCTATCTGCACTGTGGGGTTTCTGTGATTTCTGTGATTTCAGCCATAAATGTATTTTAAATTTTCACAATGCAAACATAATTATTCATAGGCATATGCAATTTGTTCCCTTAACTGCAAACAAGCAGTAAAATAATTAACAAGTTTTGTAAATTCTTAGTCTTAAATTGAATTTCCAGTCTTAATCTTAAATTGAATTTCCAGTAACAGTTTAAATGTTGTGGGCATCCACCTCCTGCAGACCCCTTCCTTTGCGGGCTCGGAGTGCTCCTTCCCTGAGCACTCATCAACACGTTGGTCCTCTGTGCCTTCCGGAACTCTGAAAAAGACTAAAAAAAACATCTCGCCAGGTCCCCTGGCTCGGGGGGTGTAATCAGGTCCCGTGACCTTGATTCACAATATAATTCCAGAATGGCACGATACTTAAAACTTATACACTAATAATATCACTACCGAATTGCAATATAAAAATTAAGATTAAGACGTTCTACCTTAATCCTTATACACACTACTTGAACAAAGCTATATACAAGCGCTGCCCATCTCCGGGCGGCCAGCCTAATCCCTGGTTGGGCTGCCACAGGCTGCACCCTGCGGCATGGCTGGACTGATTCCAGCTTCAGGGCCCTCCCAGCTTATGGCTGCTGGTTGGGGACCTCTGCCTTTTGGCCTCTCTGTGACTTGGGAGACTGCCCTACTCCACTGGAAAGTGGGTGACCATACTCTCTTGGGCTGGGGTACCCGAAGAGATCTCCTAGGGAGTATCGCCGGTGGGGCTACCCCGGCGACCAGACCCTTGGCTCGGGTCACACTCCCTGCTGGCTGGGGACCTCATCCTTCGGGTCCCTCCCTTCCCAAACCTGGGCTGGGGACAGGCAATCCCGTGCCACCGGCTGCCGGTGGCTGAGAGCCTTCCCCTTCAGGTCTGAAACCTGGTTCAGGCTCCTCCCCGGAGTCCCACAAGAGAGGGGGAATCGCTCGGGCCAAGTGCTGGGGGACTTCTCTCATACACGCGACTGCGCCTGCGTGTGCAGTCTGTGTGTGCATACTCACTGCAGGCTGGGGATTTCTAATCTCAGGTAGAATCCCAGCTGCCTGTTTCCCTGCCCCCTGCTTAAACAAACCGCATTGTTTGATATAACTGGCTGCCTGCCAGTAATCCTGTTCAGAATCCATTTCTCTTACCAGGGCGGCCTTAAAGGTGGAGGCTGCTTGTACTTGCTTTTGGTCCGGGGCCAAAACTATCCCCTGTGTGCCTCCCTTGTCCTGGATTACTGCTACTGGACCTGCTTTACAGGGGTCCCAGAACTCTCCTTCCCTGTTCCCCTGCTTGAATAACTTACTCTGGTCATGAATAGCTCGTCCCCTAATACAAGCCACAGTGCCTGCCTGTGCAGCCTGTGTGCTTTTACCTGCTGTAGGCTGAGGATTTTTGACCTCGGGTTCACTCCCAGCTGCCTGTTTCCCTGTGGGTCCCATTAAGCTAGATGGGACCTCATTAGACCGGGGTGAATTGGTCAGGTCTTCCGAGTGGACCACAGTGCTGGAGGCTCCAGTGTCCACCGAATATCTCCCCTGCACCATCTTCACCCCCATCTCAACATAGGGCCTGCTGCCCTCAGCATTTTTGTGGGGTCACAGGTCAACAGGCTGCGCTGGCTCTAGTCATTGCTGGGAGAGAGGTGGGGCAGACAGGGTCAAAGCACCGGTGGTGGCTGCTACTCTCCCCTGGCCAGTCAGAAGAGACCGTAGGGACTGTAAAAATGACTCAATTGCAGCGGGAGGGAAGACTGGCCCTGCCTTTTGGGCTGGGGCTGTGGGATTCTTTTCCTTGTCCTTCCAAGGATTTTTACAGTCTTTTCTCCAGTGACCGTCTTTCCCGCACCCATAGCAATTTAACCTAGCCTGAGAGGGTCGGTTCCCCTCCTGGTGCCCCTCTCTCTTTCTCTGGCTCCCAGGTTTAACCTCATGGACTTTTCCCTTGGGTTGGGGCATCTCGATACCCCTCATGTTCCTGAACGCTACTGTGAGCTGGCAGATCACCGCTTCTTCAGTGGTCTGGGGGTTTCGGGGGTGAAACCAAGCCATGACCTGGGCTTGGATCTGGGGTAGGCTGTTTGTCATGAGACACCGGAGCCAGTGAGTCAATTGGACTGGGTCCAGTGCTGCTCACCGTGGCATTCCCGGGCATGAGCTCCGGTACACTGGCCACAGCCTTTCTGCGAACGCCTGCGGGGACTCCCCTGGGAGCTGCACTGTTCTTTCCACCCGAGCGAACGGGCTACCATCGTTGAGTCCCATGGCCTCCAATATCTCATTCTTGAGACCCTCATAATCCTTCTGCCCCCTTTTGCACTTGCCAGATAGAGACTGGAGGAGATCACCTGCCAGGGAAAACAGCAGTATTTTTGCTTGCTCTGCCTCATCGCAGTCATTTACACAAGCTGCTTGCTCTATCTCCCTGAAGTGCAGAGAGGGGTCTCCCTTTTTAGTGAGCTTGGGGATGTGACTAACCATGTCCCTGAGCTGGTGGGTGCCATACGGCAGCAGAAACTGATTCTGGATGGCCCCTGGGTCATCTTCATCAATGGGCGGACCGTACCTCCGTTGTCGGAGGCGGTACACTGGTCCTGATCCTGGCCTATCTAGCGAGGCCTGCTGTGCTTCCTCTACCACCTCATCCTCCACCCCCCTTTGCTGCCGGAGCTCCTGAAAGCTCGGAGCCATGGGTGGCAGTCGTGGGACCTCTGAGTCCCTGACCGACCTTTCCCTGGGTGTTGCCTGTGGGACGGTTTTACTTGGGCTGCCAGTAAAATCTGTCTGACCTGCCTTCGGGCTGATCAGACATATCATCCCCTTTGCTATTTTTAAAGCCATATTCAAGCTTTCTATCTCTGCTCTACAGGGGCCATGATCTGCTTCCTCAAACCTTTGCTTGCAGGCCAGGTTATATGCTGCCTTTACCTCCCTAACATTTTCCTCCTGCTCTTTTATTTCTTGTATGAGGCGAGCGTTCTGCTCCCGCACCCTCATCTCATTGTTCTTGGCCTCTGCAACTAGGCACTTCAGGTACTCTGACTCGTGCCTCGTGTGGCTTTTGCCCTCACTAAACTGAAACAATAGGCGCTCTACCTTGGCCTGGTATACTTCAACCTCCCTTTCCCTATCCCAACTCTCTGCTCTGGCTTGCCTAAACCTGCAGGTAACATCCCCAAGCCTGCGGGAACCTAACCACAAACAAACCAGTGGGATAAAAAGAAACCCAATAACTGCTGCTCTCTCCAGACTCAAACCATCGTCTGCTACATCGCACACCATTGCCGACGTCCCTGCCACGGTTGCCATTTTGTAGGAATTAAACAAGCGGGGTTGGGGTTATTGTCTCTGGCCAGTCAGAAGCCTCTGAGCTGCTCCAGGGACCCCTGTGTGGTTTCGAAGCGCTCCCCTATTCCTGTTTCTGACCGCCGGACTTATTCGGTAGCGATGTAGACAGAAAAACGTGACTCCTGGTTCGGGTGCAAAACAGACCAGTATTTATTGAAACAAAAGAAAGAAACAACTTAAAAATAATCGATACAACACACCTATGCCTGGTACAGCACTTTTGCTTAACACAGTTCACTTATTGTTTACTGCAGCACTCTTTTGCTTAGTGGCTTTACTTAAATACAGCACCTTTAACTAGTGCAACACACCTTTAATACAGTGCACTTTGCTCACTACAGCACCTCTGCTTAGTGGCTTTTACTTAAATACAGCACTTTAATACAGCTGCTTAGTGTCCACTGAAGCACCTTTCTGCTTAGCGCAACACTGTTACTCAAATACAGCACTTTACTTCTTACAAATCACTTAATGTTCACTGCAGCACTTCCCTGCTTAGTGCAACAGTTTTATTTAAATACATCATTTTTAATACAGAACTCAGTGTTCACTAAAGCACTTCTCTGCTAGTGCAACAGTGTTACTTAAATACAGCACTTTACTTCTTACAAATCACTTAATGTTCACTACAGCACTTCCCTGCTTAGTGCAACACTTTTATTTAAATACAGCACTTTTAATACAGAACTCAGTGTTCACTAAAGCACTTCTCTGCTAGTGCAACACTGTTACTTAAATAGGGGAGGAGAGAATGGACACAACGAGGGAAAATTGACTAAAATTACAGTTCTAACAAAATTCCCCTTAATCCCCACCCCTTAATACCTATTCTAAGTTGCCTTGTAATGGGCCACAAAAGGTATGCTCACCAATGGAAACGCCTGCTCCGTGCCCCCTGCAGTCTATGATCTTCACTGCCCCGAAGTAAAGAATACCCCAGTATTTAAAAGTAAACTGCTGGTAATCCACTCTTGTAGGCAGGCTTCTGAGCTGTTCTTCTGTAGGCAGAGCACGGAGGCGAGGTGGCAGAGAGAGAGAGAGAGAGAGAGGTGGCTTCTTGAGAAGTTATCTTATACCCCATTTGGGGCCGAAACCTTCCTGCCCAGATCCAGGTGCATCTGGGCTGAACAAAGGGGATCCAAACTGTCCCCATTGTCTGTGATGGGTTTGGATGAATTACCCATTTATCATGATGGGTTTGTGAATGTATTCCCATTCATCGTACTGAGTTTGAATGGAGCTGTCTTGGTTTGAAATAAAGCATGTCTTTCTATAATTGCTGAGTAAACAGCTTTGGAAGTTAGTGCAAACAAAAGTCATTTTCCTGTGGTCAAACTGAAACTGCAGTCTCAAGTGGTTAATACTTTGTGTAAACATAGTAGCAGTTTCTGTCGCTTGTCTCTGCAGGGAGGGGAACTCCCTGAACTGCCTTTGATTGGCAGTTTAGACAGCCATCTTTGATCTTCCCTTTACATATGTCCACAGTTTGTGTCCTGACACAAAGTCGGGCAGCCATCTTTGATTACCCCTTTTTCACAGACACACGCAAGCTGCCTTTTCAATGTCTTTTGTCTTCTGCCACGAGGTCTGACAGCCATTTTGATCCCTGGATTTTAAAGGTATACTACCCAGGTATTCTTTAATCAAAATTCAATCTTTGGAACTGTAGGAAATTTCAAAATTATTGTGAAATCCTTACACATCCACTTCTTAATGGCTTAAATGACAACATTTGTGATTTTAGGATAGGATGATTAATATGAACCGGTAGAAATTCAGCCATGACCTAAATCCTCCCCAAACTGATTTTTCCACTAAGTCAAAATCTATCTGAGCAATTACCAACAAGTAACTGTCCTCTCTCTGGTATTTAGAATGGCAATTTCCATTTCTGCAGAAAGACAATGGGGTAATTTTGACTGGGCAATAGTGTAAAATGGCCAGTATCAAATCAGCTGTCCGTTATACGTCTGTCCTGATTTTTATCTCCATTGAAGTCAATAGAAATGAAAACAGAAAGATATGTATAATGGGTGACTGATTTGATATCAGTTATTTTACACTGTTGCCCAAAGACAAAATGACCCATAAAGTGATAAAATCATCAGAGGCCATTCTAATAGCTGACAGAGTCCAGTCTATTAGAAGAGGATAAAGAAAAAGCAGCAGAAAATTATTGTTGCAGAATCTCAGCCTGCCAGGAAATTAAAGCAGCAAATGTTATTTTTTGATCATTTAAGAATAGACAAATTAGAACTCTGATCAGGGTAATAAAAATGTTAAATTTAATTCTTGCAATGCAGATCACAAGCCACTTCATAACATGGCTCTACATTTAATGTTGATTTATGAGCAGATCTGACTATGGCCAGACAGCAAATAAATGCTTCCGTACAGCAAATAAATGTAGAACTGGCATGGGTAAAATAAAGAAATGTTGAATTGGCTACAGAATAAACTAAGGATGACATGAAGATAAAACCCGTGCCTTAACTTGGCATTTTAAGTGCGGTTATCAAAACTTGTATAATGTACATGGGGGAATTACATGAAAAGGCAGTCTATGGTAGCATTTCATGATAAAGAAAGTGCGCAAGCTTTGACTCAAAAGACAATGCTATCAGGAGAACTAGTAACTGGATTTAGATAAACGTATAAAAGATGCTAAAGTCATTTGTCAACTTGAGGCAACTATAAGGAAATCAGTATAGTGTCTGATCCTTAAGCAAAAGTAGCAGATGGGACAATTCACAGCTGTGAAGAACATGCAGCTGCTGGAACAGATACAAGTCAGTGGCCCTATTTTTTTTCATTTTCCATGATCTACATACTTAAATTATTAATTAGAGTTCATTACTGGCACATTTATTTGATCCTAACGCTAGTACATGTAATTGTATCAGTCCTGTAGTGCTTGCTATCATAAGTGCAGTTCTTTATCAGTGGGGGCAAAATTCCCATCGTGGGAGGCGCTAATAGAGTGCAAATGGCTTTTCATCGCACCCCCACCCCGAGAAGACTGCGCCTCCCGTGAAATGCATCCTAAGAAATAGGTGAGGCTCTGGTTAAATATTTTTAGGAGCTGTATAGCACAGTGGCTATACCTGAGGGCTGAATAATAGCAGATACTTGTTGGTTTCTTGAGGGAGCAATACTCAATGGAAACCCTTTGACCTCAATGCTCACTGTCAACTGTTTACCTTATTATGTACTGCCTTTTCTCATGGGAACCTGTTGGAGGCTGTTTTCTTTAGCCTGGATTTGCAATTTGTATATATCTGTGATTTTCATAATTGCTGAAAGAACATGCAATTATATAGAGCCTTTCACAACCTCAAGACACTTCAAAGCATTTTACAGCCAATAAAGTATCTTAAAGTGTAGTTGCAGTTGTAATGTAGTATTTAGGCATTAATGGAGGATTTCATTGTTTCTAACATGGACTAGTCAGACTGTATCACGTGCACAAATTTTAAAAAACACAATACGTGATTCGGTATGTCCTGGGAATCAGCACTGAGCTAATTCTGCGCATCTGTGCCCGATAGTATTTTGCATCAATAGGCAAGCATACTAACACACTAAATATCTGCTTATTGCACTTGGCTGGTGGCAAGAGGAGGTTATTGTTCTGACAGCAGATTGCAAGACCCATAAAGTGAGCCTCTGCTGCTATTGGTTGCATGGAGGTAAAATTGTTTATACTTGTGCGTGCTATCTTGTGACACTGGTGACTTCAGTTGAAGGCATTCTAGTGAAGTTAAAGTACCTTAATTAGATGACAAGTGCATGGTATGGTTGATATAATTTATTTGGATGTTTAAATGGGCATTTGATTAAAAAAATTCCACAAGTGAAGGTTTTAAAGAATTTGAAGACGTGTTGAATTAATGGCCAGTTAGCTGGATGGTTTGAACACTGACTTGACAGTGGAAAACAGAAGGCAATGGTAAACTGAAAACAATGTGGTGACTGTTCACTGAAAGATTCCCATCTATGTGAAATTATTATTGGTAAGGTTATCTAATAGCAAGATGCATCTTGACGGCACTTAATACCAACACAAGCTTTTGTTTAAACCTTGTATAATTCACTGATAGTGACATATTTAGAACAGTGAGTGTAATTCTGACTAATCTACCTTCAAAAGGACATTAATGTTTGGAGATGGGTAAAGAATTTTGTTGCAGTAAGTGATTTATTATCATTCAGATCTACTCAGAAACTTGCATTTTCACTGCCTCTGTGGCTTTTTATGCCAAACTATAGTACTCAAATTATGCTGCACACAGTACATGTAAAAAATCCCAAACTTTGTCCTGTTATGTGACATTGTGGCAAATCACGAGCCCCGCAGATGGTTCAGAACAGTGAAAAAGATGATTCCAGGATTTAGGATTCTATAATATGATCAGAACTTTACAGGTTTAAAGTTTCTTTTTAATGGAAAAAAATGGAGGGGTATGATCCAGGACTTTAACTGACGCCAAGCCTGGACAATATATATGTAAGCATGCTATTTAACTTGCACTGTGATCACAAAGTCCACGTAATCAACAATATCAGGCTGAGATTGGGATTTTTTTCCCCTTAAAGATTTAGGCCTAGAAATTCACTATGGCCCCGCCAGCTGGCTAACGGCCAAAAGTTAGCGCTGGGCGCGGAGCCATGTGCGACCGTCAAATATTCACTTTTTGCGCCCCAAGTCGGAACCGGGCGCTATTCCAGGGTGTGCCCGCCCCCGCTTGGGGCGCTGAAACTGAATATCAGCGCTCTAAGTGCCGCTGCGCCACCCAATGCGGTGCGGCAGGCTGCGGTACTGCAGGCCTCCTCCTTCTCTTAAGGTGGAGGTGCCTGCAACGGGGAGATCGCCGCTGGATTGTGCCGGCAAATGAGCCCGGCACCACGGAGAAGTGCCGGGCTCGCGGAAAGCAGCCGGCAATGCCGCGGGGGGGGGTGGAGGAGGCCGGGGAAGGAGGTGCGGGCAGGCGGCCGCCGAAAAAGCGGCCGGCCGCACCTCCACCTTTATGCGCCCCACTAAGGCTGCAGTAAGGCCTTGGTCTCCGGATGTTAGTAGCGGCCGCCACGGAGGAGGCGGCGGCAACTGAATATGGGCGTCGGGCCGGCATCGGGGCGGAAATGGGGCACTGCGCACACCGATGACATCATCGGTGCCGGCGCAGCGCTACCGGCTACTGCCGCCATTACCGCCGATCTCAATATCAGCGCAACCTGCTATACTGGCGCAGAAGCCCTCTTTAGGCGGAAACTGGGCGCAAAGCTTGCAGCGCCTTACTGAATTTCTAGGCCTTAATATTTCAAATATATTCCCAGCAAATGCAGTTCAATTAATTGATTTGAAAAAAAGAGCTGCACAGATCTCTGTTTCATTGAAAATGATCAAGATATAGACATAGATGATTAAATTATATGCACTTCTTATGTGCATTGAAATTTTGCATGACACTACACAACACTGATCAATGTAGGATGTATCTTTTTAATTCCATGGTTTTTAGCTTCAGGAACAGTTGCCTAACTTTATTGGCCCAGAAAATCGGGTCTCCATGGGTCAGTACACACGGGGTACTCACCTGTAGGCCCAATGGAAGTGCCGGTTTCCTGCATGCACTGCGCATGCGCGGGAAACTGGCACTTCCGTTCCCCTGAAAGAAGGGGTTCAGCGTTCGAACGCGTGTGCAGGAGAGGCTGCGCGTGCGCATCAAACTTATGTTTTTTTTGCAGGTTTTCCCGGGAGGGTAAGTCTTCAGAGGTTAGACATATAAAAAGCAGGCGCTAGGCCTGCTTTTTACAAGGTAAGTGGTGAATTAATTAAAATTAAAACATTTTTTCCACTGGTTTATTATTTTTAAATACTTTAAAGAAAGGTAAGTTTATTTTTAGCCCCGTTAGAAAATGTAATTAATTTTTTCAAAAATTTAAATTATTCTTTAAAATAGTTATTTCATGTAATTTATAGTTATTTTAAAAATGTAATATTTTCTTTAAAATTTATTTGAAGTTTTAGTTATGTTTTGGGGCTTATAGTTTTTATAGGTTTAACAGCTCTTCCTGTCAAATTTATGAATGAAGCATTCCCTGCTACCATTGGCTCTCCATGGCCCACGTGATCCCAGGGGACGCTTCGAACTAACTGCACCCCTGGGATACGCAAGCTCTGCATGCCGGCAGTTGAAGGAGGCCCAGGATCGGTATACCACGCGAGCCCACAGCAAAACGGCCAGCGTGCAAGGTAAGTGCAGGTCGGAGGCTTGCACCCGCGGGAAGCCTCCGACTCGAATTTCTGGGCCAATGATTCAACCTGTTTGAAGCTAAACAGAAGATTATTTATATAGCCAGGCTAAACTGCTATTAGCCAGAGGAAGTATCTTCCTCTACATCTTTGAAATACTGCTAATATGTTCCAAAAAAAATAGTGGAATCATCTGAATAAACTGAACAGAATTTCTTCACTTCATTCATTGTTTCCCTACTGACATTATTTTCAGAAGAAGCAGCAAGGAGATTAACCTTAACCATAAACCATGCCATGGACACTGCAAATGGGAATGGTAGCATAGTGGTTATGTTGTGGGACTAATAATCCAAAGGCCTCAACTAATACTCAACAAGCATAAGTTCAAATTTCACCATGGCAGCTGGGGAATTTAAATTTAGTTAATTGAATAAATCATGACCGTCTATCTACTGGATTATTATAAAAACCTATCTGGTCACTAATGTCTTTTAGTGAAGGAAATCTGCCGTCCTTACCCGGTCCAGCCTGTATGTGACTCCAGACCCACAGCAATGTGGTTGACTCTTAACTGCCCTCTGAAATGGCTTAGCAAGTCATTTGGTTGTCAAGAAGGTAGCTCACTACCACCTTCTCAATGCTAATTAGGGATGGGCAATAAATGCAGGCTTTGCCAGCAATGCCCACATCCTGCAAATTAATACAAAAAAGAGACTATGCAGGACTTAATAAGCATCAGAATATAAAACAGTTTGCAAGATTAAGACTCCTATTTATTATTCTAAAACCTCTTCAGTAGCACAATTTACATGTCACAACTCTGTCTTTTAACCTTCTGTACAACAGAGAAGAAAGTATTTGTATTTATGAAGCATGGTATCACATACTCACTTTGCCCCAAAATGTTTCACAACCAATGAAATACTTTTGAACTCCACATGACTGTTGTTAGATCAATAAATTCAGCAGTCAATTTGCACATAGCAAATCTGCATAAAGTATAGGAGATGATTGGTCAGTTCACGGTATTGAGTAGTATTGGTTAAGGGAGAAATGTTTGTCAGGACATCATGAGAAGTCCCTGGTTTTCTTCAGAGTGCCACGTGATGTTTTACATCCACCTGAACCATCACAACAGGCAAACATCTCAACCAAAAGACAGCAGGGGTTAAATTGGATAATTCCCAATTAACCAACGCCTATTCACTGTGGTAATACAGGCAGCATGTTAAATTTATGTTGCCTGCTGTATGCAATGATTGCTGCATACAGCCAGCGCCACTTGTGCTGTTCATTAGCTACTAGCATCAGCAAGGGGCTGAATGGCTAGTGCTACTTAAAGGCAGCCTGCACCTCTTAAAGGGGAGATGTATTGTGGCTGCAAGAAGTGCTGGGAGTCCTTTGAAAACTGAATCTGCGCTGTGATACTTAGAGGAATGGTTGAACATGCAAGAGAGTGTGCACCAAGGCTTTCTGTCAATGCATTGGAGGTCTAATCAAGATGTGGAGAGAAGGAGTGACATCCTGTATCTGTGGAGGGGGGGGGGTGGCGGGGCGGGCAGGAGGCCCTTGATCCATATGCTTAGAAGGAAGAAGTAATGGTTGAAGTCAATACTAGGAGTGTAGCGCAAAGAACATGAATGCAAAGCAGGAAGAAGTTTAATGATCTGACACGAGTTATCAAGGTGCATGATCTTCAAATAGCACATCCTACCAACTGCACCACCAGCCTCATCTCCTGCTCAATTCACTACACCCCCATCACCCAGCTACCAACAATCTCTATCAATCAGTATTCAACCCTTCAATTCTTATGCTTTACCTCACTCTCACACACTTAGCACTGTTGCAAGCCTCACACCCACATCTCACACACTGGTAGCTATTAATTCATGACAGCCACATCAGCTATACATATTGCAGAACATTCATTGACACCACTGGCTGCTGCATGTTGTAGACAAGGCCTAGATTAACCACTAGCTGCAGTTTGATGTTGAATTTCTTTAGGAGTTCTGTCACCTCCTCAAGGTCCTATACGCCCTGTTTCTTGAAGGAGAGAGTGGCGTACAACAAGAGGAAGCAGGAAAGAACTGGAGCAAGACAACCCAACAGCATATTTTAACCCCCATGAAGGAGACAGTGCTGGCCTTCATGGGAAGGGGCATTGCTGTGAACGTGGCCACAGGTGGGGCTGGAATGATCGATGATGAGGGCATCTGCACATCTAATCCTCCTTCTCTCATCCCACTTCTACCTCATCCCTCAATCTCTTCTGACTCACAAGCTGAAGATGATGTAAGCATGCACTTATTACTTTCTCCTCTCCCCGCACCACAACCCAACACTTGTCCCTTTTTTCATTTCAGATACCCAGGAACTGGAACCTTCCCAGTAAGAGGAGGAAGAGGAAGAAAACATGCGCAGAGATTGGAGTCCATCCTTTCCAACATGGAACGGGCGGTCACCTCCATCAGTACATTTGTGGAACCCACCAATAGGCAGCATCTGATGTCCAATATTACCACTTCCATTGCAGCTCAAGCAGCTTCCATCAAAGGTCAGAGTGCTGCAGTGGAAGCACAGACTACTGCCATTGTGAACATGGATACCACTGGGAGTGTACTATAGGCCCCCAAACAATCAGGGGGAGATAGAGGAACAGATATGTATGTAACTCTCAGAGAAGTGTAGAAATAATAGGGTAATAATAGTAGGGTATTTCCACTTCCCCAGTATTAACTAAAATAGTTAGAGTGTGAAAGGCTTAGAGGGTGCGGAATTCTTAAAGTCCATCCAGGAGAGCTTTTTGAGCCACCATGTAGAAAGTCCTACAAGAGAGGGGGCGGTACTGGACCTAATTCTAGGGAATGTAGCTGGGCAAGTGGTAGAAGTGTTAGTTGGAGAGCATTTTGGTGACAGTGACCATAATTCGGTGAGATTTAAGGT
The DNA here is from genome assembly GCF_052327205.1 of Somniosus microcephalus. Lineage (NCBI taxonomy): Eukaryota > Metazoa > Chordata > Chondrichthyes > Squaliformes > Somniosidae > Somniosus > Somniosus microcephalus. The sequence continues at coordinate 185,533,952 of NC_140993.1, read as the reverse complement.
AGTCATGGTAAAGGACAAAGATGGACTGGAAATAAAGGTTCTAAATTGGGGGAAGGCCTATATTAATATGATAAGGCAGGATCTGGCCAAAGTGCACTGGGATCAGCTACTTGTAGGAAAATCCACATCAGAGCAGTGGGAGTCTTTCAGAAAGGAAGTAGAGTACAACGGCAACATGTTCCCATAAAGGTCAAGGGTGGGACCAACAAGACCAGGGAACCCTGGGTGTCAAGGGATATACGTGAATGGATTAGGAAACAAAGGGAGGCTTTTGGCAGATACAAAGGACTAAAAACAGTGGAAGCCCTATAGGAGTATAGAAAGTGCAGGGGGGTACGTAAAAAAGAAATTAGGAGAGCGAAGAGGGAGCATGAAATAACACTGGTGGGCAAAATAAAGGAAAATCCCAAGGTGTTTTATAAGTATATTAAGGGCAAGAGGATAACCAGGGAAAGAGTAGAGCCCATTAGGTACCAAAGTGGCAATCTGTGTGTAGAGCCAGAAGATGTAGGTGGGGTCTTAAATGAATATTTTGCATCTGTGTTCACTATGGAGAAGGAGGATGTAGGCATAAAAATCAGGCAGGGGGATTGTGATATACTTGAACAAATTAATATTGAGAAGGAGGAGGTACTAGCAGTTTTAGTGGGCTTAAAAGTGGATAAATCTCAAGGCCCAGGTGAGATGTATCCCAGGCTGCTGTGTGAGGTAAGGGAGGAAATTGCAGGGGATCTGACACAAATTTTCAGAACCTCTCTCGCCACAGGGGACGTGCCAGAGGACTGGAGAACAGCTAATGTAGTAACGTTATTCAAGGAGGGTAATAGGGATAAACCAGGGAATTACAGGCCAGTGAACCTAACATCAGTGGCAGGGAAATTATTGGAAAAAATTCTGAGGGACAGAATTAGTCTCCATTTGGAGAGGCAAGGATTAATCAAGAATAGTCAGCATGGCTTTGTCAGGGGGAGATCATGTCTGACCAATTTGATTGAATTTTTCCAGGGGGTGACTAGGTGTGTGGATGAGGGTAGTGCAGTTGATGTGGTCTACATGGACTTCAGTAAGGCTTTTGACAAAGACCCGCATGGGAGACTGTTGAAGAAGGTAAGAGCCCATGGGATCCAGGGCAACTTGGCACATTGGATCCAAAATTGGCTTAGTGGCAGGAGGCAGAGGGTGATGGTCGAAGGTTGTTTTTGTGAATGGTAGCCTGTGTCCAGTGGTGTACCGCAGGGATCCGTGCTGGGTCCTTTGCTGTTTGCAGTGTACATTCATGATTTAGATATGAATGTAGGAGGTATGATCAGTAAGTTCGCAGATGACACGAAAATTGGTGGGATGGTAAATAGCGAGGAGGGAAGCCTCAGGCTACAGGACGATATAGATGGGTTGGTCAGATGGGCAGAACAGTGGCAAATGTAATTTAACCCTGAAAAGTGTGAGGTGATGCATTTTGGGAGGACTAACAAGGCAAGGGAATACACAATGAATGGTAGAACCCTAGGAAGGTCAGAGGATCAGAGGGACCTTGGTGTGCATGTACATAGATCCCTGAAGGCAGCAGGACAGGTAGATAGGGTGGTTAAAAAGGCATATGGGATACTTGCCTTCATTAGCTGAGGCATAGAATATAAGAGCAGGGAGGTTATGATGGGGCTGTACAAAACGCTAGTTAGGCCACAGCTGGAATTCTGTGTGCAGTTCTGGTCGCCACACTATAGGAAGGATGTGATTGCATTGGAGAGGGTGCAGAGGAGATTCACCAGGCTGTTACCTGGGCTGGAGCGCTTCAGCTATGAAGAGAGACTGGACAGGCTGAGGTTGTTTTCCTTACAGCAGAGAAGGCTGAGGGGGGACCAGATTGAGCTGTACAAAATTATGAGGGGCCTAGATAGGATAGATAGAAAGGAACATTTCCCCCTTATTAGAGGGGTCAATAACCAGGGGCATAGTTTCAAGGTAAGGGGCAGGAGGTTTAGAGGGGATTTGAGGAAAAACCTTTTCACACAGAGGGTGGTTGGAATCTGGAACTCACTGTCTGAAAGGGTGGTAGAGGCAGTAACCCTCACAACATTCCAGAAGCATTTAGATGAGCACTTGAAACACCATAGCATACAAGGCTATGGACCAAGTGCTGGAAAATGGGATTAGAATAGAGAGGGCTTGATAGCCACCCTGGACACGATGGGCTGAAGGATCTCTTTCTATGCTGTATAACTCTGACTCTATGAAAGGGGTTTCCACGGCATTGTAAGATTAGGATCACAGGCTCACACAGATTACCCAACAGGGCTTTAGAAGTTGTAAGGCTTTTATTAAAGAGCTACAGTTTTAAAGCATAATCACTAAGGAAGTGGTACTTGGTAAATTAATGGGACTCAAGGCGGATAAATCCCCTGGACCTGATGGCTTGCATCCTATGGTCTTGAGGGAAGTGGCGGTAGGGATTGTGGATGCATTGGTAATAATTTTCCAAAACTCCCTGGACTCAGCAAAGGTCCTGGCAGATTGAAAAACTGCTAATGTAACACCCTTATTTAAAAAGGGTAGTAGGCAGAAGGCTGGAAACTATAGACCTGTTAGCCTAACATCTGTGGTTGGTAAAATGTTAGAGTCCATTATTAAGGAGACAGTAACGGGACATTTGGATAAACATAATTTAATAGGACAAACTCAGCATGGTTTCATGAAGGGGAAGTCATGTTTGACAAATTTGCTTGAGTTTTTTGAGGAAGTAACATACAGGGTGGATAAAGGGGAACCAGTGGACGTAGTGAATTTAGACTTCCAAAAGGCACTTGACAAGGTGGCACACAAAAGATTATTGCTCAAGATAAAAAATCATGGGATTGGGGGTAATATTTTGGCGTGGGTGGAGGATTGGCTCTCTAACAGAAAGCAGAGAGTTGGGATAAATGGTTCGTTCTCAGATTGGCAACCAGTAACTAGTGGTGTTCCGCAGGGGTCAGTGCTGGGTCCCCAACACTTTACAATCTATATTAACGATTTGGAGGAGGGGACCGAGTGTAACATATCAAAGTTTGCAGATGATACAAAGATGGGATGGAAAGTAGTGAGTGAGGAGGACATAAAAAACCTGCAAAGGGACATAGACAGGCTAAGTAAGTGGGCAGAGATTTGGCAGATGGAATGCAATACTGGAAAGTGTGAGGTTATGCACTTTGGCAGGAAAAATCATAGAGCAAGTTATTATCTTAATGGCAAGAAACTGGAAAGTACTGTAGTACAAAGGGATCTGGGGGTCCTGGTGCACAAAACTCAAAAAGTTAGTATGCAGGTGCAGCAAGTGATCAAGAAGGCCAATGGAATGTTGGCTTTTATTGCTAGGGGGATGGAATATAAAAACAGGGAGGTATTCCTGCAGTTGTACAAGGTATTGGTGAGACCGCACCTGGAATACTGCATACAGTTTTGGTGTCCATACTTAAGAAAAGACCTACTTGCTCTCGAGTCAGTACAAAGAAGGTTCACTCGGTTAATCCCGGGGATGAGGGGGTGGTCATATGAGGAGAGGTTGAGTAGATTGGGACTCTACTCATTGGAGTTCAGAAGAATGAGAGGCGATCTTATTGAAACATATAAGATTGTGAAGAGGCTTGATCGGGTGGATGCGGTGAGGATGTTCACAATGATGGGTGAAACTAGAACTAGGGGGCATAATCTTAGAATAAGGGGCTGCTCTTTCAAAACTGAGATGAGGAGAAACTTCTTCACTCAGAGGGTGGTAGGTTTGTGGAATTTGCTGCCCCAGAAAGCTGTGGAAGCTACATCATTAAATACATTTAAAACAGAAATAGATAGTTTCCTAGAAGTAAAGGGAATTAAGGGTTACGGGGAGCGGGCAGGAAATTGGACATGAGTCTAGGTTTGGAATGGTCATGGCCCTGTGGGTAGTGGAGTAAGCCCAGGGGCCGTGTAGCCTGGTTCTGCTCCTACTGTGTTCTAATTCTGTGTTAGATTTCAGGAGATGGTTTTATTCCTGTTCCTGGCTGGGGTGGAGATCGCCTTTACAGAAGGTAAGTACTGTAGAAAGTATAGGGACAGAGTGATCTCCTGGAAGAATTTCGATCGCCTAGATGGGTCGGAGAGGAATTTCCCAGATTTTTTTCTCCCAAATTGCCCATTGGGTCTTTTATCTGGTTTTTCGCCTCCCCCGGGAGATCACATGGGTTCGGGTGGGATGGAGAGTGATAGAAGATTTGAGGTTAGGATCAGATCAGCCATGATCTTATTGAATGGTGGAGCAGGCTCGAGGGGCCGATTGGCCTACTCCTGCTCATATTTCTTATGTTCTTATGATATTACATATGGTTTAAGCCGAGTATAATAGACATACAACCCGTGACAGTAGGAGTGATCTACGACTCCCGAATCGGAATGCCACGACCGGATGGACGGGGAGGCAGTACGGTGGTCTCGGATTAGATGGATTCCTGAAGTCTGCTGCAGTGGTCACTTCCACTGGGTCATCTCTCAAGCTGTTGGAGGTATGAGGCCATCAGCCACCTCAAAGGCTAAACTTAACCAATGTGTTAGGCCGTAGCCACCTTGGGGAAGCCTTCGCCCCTGTCTGCCTGATTTCCTCTCTCGGTCGTCTATATTTATAGTTATTTCAGTGGGCTGGTAATCACCCGGTGTCAATCATTTGATCCCCATCCTATTTGTGAAGCGGGAAGGCATTCCTCACCATCCCTTTCTGCATGGCTGATGAAGCCTCCCTCTTATCTTTCTGAGGAATGTTTTGTTATGTTTCTTTAAGGACATTTTATGACTTTTCAGCTCCATTTTTGTCTATTATCCCACCACCCTGTGATGTTTTGCATTTTACGATTCCCTTATCACTTCTATTTGTCTTTTGATGCTTGCTATTCGACCTTGCTGGCATTTCTGCTATCTGTTCCCGGTTGCAGGTTGTCAGTCTCTGTTCTAAGAATTAAAACCCATCTTTGAATCAAACAGCTATTTCTTACAATTCCCTTCTTTGAGAAGGAAATATCCTTATTGACTCCTCACAATTGGCTCGTGACTAATCTAGCTAGCTCTTATTGCTCTCTCAACTTGGGTGTTAGTTAGTAGGGAGTCTTGAAACTGAAGATTATCCCCATCCTTACAGTCCATTCCTTTGAGGAGAAGGAGCAACCTCTGACCCCTTACTCAAATTCAATTCACTGTTCCGGTGTTCCAATTCTGCCCCGCCTGGGAAATCCTCTGTTTCTTCTATCTTTCCTGATCCTACCCCGCTTGGGGTCTCCTCTACGTTGCTTCGGATCATCTCTTTCAGTGTGCTAAATTAACTTGTTAGTGCTGGTTAGTCATAGGCATGAGTACCCAATGGTCTTACTACATGGGTTACATATATCAAATACACTATCATTACAAGCTGAAGTACTACCAGAGCGTGTGAAATAATACGAACCTAAGGGTGTGCTGATATATTAAGCCCAATATCCCACCAGTGTGAGTTGTCCTCTATGCTGTCAATTTCAATATCCATTCTCGAGTTGTCTTGCTCCAAAGCATAAAAATGCTTTAGGGAGGAATTCAGTCACATCATGAGCTCACTGAAACCCTCAAACAACAGGGGAATGTCGTATCCGAGTATCTGAATTGTGCTACACAATTGTGTAGCTCATACTTAAAAACATGTTGGTTGATGGGACAGGTCCTGTTAGACCCGTAAAGCATGGTAATTGTAGTAGTAGTGACACAGGAGGCACCACCAAAACCACCTCATACTGGATTTGTACTGGTTTTTCCCACGCTCTGTTACCTACAAAACACAATTATTACAGTCACAGTTAAATTCAGTCTTACAATCATTTCAAGCGACATTGCAGTTTAACATCTAATCAACAACTCATGGACTTAAAAGATTCTCCAGATCTCTCTTTTACTCTTCTCCATCTTGTGGATAATTCTTACTAAACATGATTTCTGCTTAGCCCTCGATTGTACCAATCCAGATTCCATGTAACTCTCCACTTCAACTTCAATTTCAATCCCTCTAACAGGTACCAGTGTGTTTAACTCTATTCTGATTGTTTCATTAATTAGATAGTTTCTCAATGGAGTATGTGTCAATGCTTTAAAAGTTGGCTCGCTCTCCTGAGCCACATTAACCATTTCATGTCTTGCTGTTGTCAAGTAACTGAACATGTCTGAGACCCGTTCTTCAGTGCAGATTCACCATGCATTTCCGGATGGTAATTACCTCATACGTAACGAATCACATTTGCACACTCATACCGGTATCTCAATATCGTGCCACATGTGCCATCCAATACAAGCCTTCCTCGGGTTTTCAGGTGATCTTATCAAAAGATTGTAGTCATCTGGAGATCTTTGCTCATCTTCCTCTGCATGGTCCCGATGTCTTGGGTAGTGGCCAGACTATCAAATACAGTTTTCTTAAAAAGTTCATTAAAGGCAGGGACACAAATGTCTCCAAAAGAAAGCTATCAATTTACTATTCTTAACTACACTTTCTTGACTTTCACTAGAAAATTTTGAAAATTCCCATTCAGCAGTGTAATTCTCCTGTTTCAATCTTACACCCTCAATCACTTTCCTTTCAATACCATTCATATCTCATTTATGAGTCCTGGAAAAACTTTACTGTCCAGTACAATATTTAAGATAGAAAACATAGATCAAACGTTCTCACTTGATCTAAGTTATTAACACTTTTTTTATTGATCATTATTTTAGAGGATCTTTTATTTTCCCAAAAGTAACCAAATATATAGTGCCTGAGTCCATTTTGTCATTTCAAAATTATCCCAAAATCCAAACAGCAGTATTATTGAACTGACAATGTTCAATTTCATTTCTATCAATTTATCCTCCATTTCCAATTTCAGAAACAAGTAATTCTCAGGCTAGGTAGCTTGCACAGTGTTTTAACATTAGAGACAGAAGTGCTGCAATTAGTTTACAAGGTAACTTCCATATAACAAAAGAAAGAAGAGAATCCATTGTGACTCTGCTTAGAGCCCAAGGGATTAATTTATCAAATCATAATTCCTTCTGTCACTGTGGGGAAATATTAACTTAAAATTAAGAAACTTAAATTTAATAATGTCCAATATCTTTAAATTTCATACTAAAGTTGTTGCTTGGTGAACTTAAACAGCTGTCAGTGGGAAGGGTTAACTCCTTTGCAGGTTTTTAAGAAGGTGGAGCAAAACATTATCAGGCGCACACCATTACGTTATTTCATGTAAATTTTAAAAAACTTTCCCGATCGAAAAAGACAGTTGTGTTTTCACACTTTAACTAAACATGAACAGAACAGATAAAACAAAACAAAATAGCACATTCTTGCAGAAAACAGTAAGTTACGCCATATTTCTTACTGTCCTTTCTTCAGATGTCTTTCCAAAATACTGTAAAAACATTGAATATAACTGGAGAAAAATTAGTTTTTCACATTTAAACAAATCAAATCAAACTGCTTTAGAAGATTTCACCATAGCAACTGCGACTCCAAGGTTAAATCTTAGACTGAAACTTAATCTTTTGTTAAACAAACTTTTTGTTGTTCTTCTTAGTTTTTACACACCAGCTTAACTTAAATTAGTTCAAAGGTTTTTTTCCCAATTCTGGGGGCACAATCATATTCGCACATTCTTAAAACTTCCAAAATCCAAGACAAGACAAAAGTTTTAAACACTTTTAACACAGAGAAGTGGGTGGAGCTAAAGCAAACATAACAGAATCTTTCTTTTAAAGACAAACTTTCAGACAAAAGAAATACTGTAACTTCTTAAACAATCAGTCAGGAAAACTTTCACACTTTAGCACACACTTTCACACAAACTGAAATTCCAGCATTTTTTTAAGGTTCCTTTCACTCAGCAATCTTGTGTTTTATTTGTCTTGGCACAGATGTTAATAACTTCCATGTCGGTAAAACTTTAAATTTATCTTTTTTTCCCCTTTTTAAATCGGCGTCTCAGCAGCTTTTCCTGGCTTTCCAAATCCCTGTTTCTTCCCTTCCTTTGCTGAGTTTTCAGATTGGTTAGCCTGCAAATTAGATATTTTTCCTTCTCTATCTCCCCCTCTCTCTACTGCACTTTATGCTTTACCTCCTTCAGGCTATCTATCAACTGTTCCCGGTAATATGCCAACACCATTGTATATCTGGTTTTACCTTTCAACAAGCTCTTTACCGTTCCCTTCTTTCAGAGAGAAAAAAAACACTATACACAGTCTAACCAACTATCACGTGCATTCGACCGGACCGCTCCCTTCTTTCACAGAGAAAAAACACTATACACAGTCTAAGCAATGATCACGCGTGTTTGACCAGTCCCTCCGGTCATCCCAACCGGAACCTTACAACTCCTAACTCCGTGATTCCACTTCTGACACCAATGTAAGATTAGGATCACAGGCTCACACAGATTACCCAACAGGGCTTTAGAAGTTGTAAGGCTTTTATTAAAGAGCTACAGTTTTAAAGCATATTCAGATATTACATATGGTTTAAGCCGAGTATAATAGACATACAACCCATGACAGTAGGAGTGATCTACGACTCCCGAATCGGAATGCCATGACCGGATGGACGGGGAGGTAGTAGGGTGGTCTCAGATTAGATGGATTCCTGCAGTCTGCTGCAGTGGTCACTTCCGTTGGGTCATCTCTCAAGCTGTTGGAGGTATGAGGTCATCAGCCACCTCAGAGGCTAAATTTAACCAAGGTGTTAGGCCGTAGCCACATTGGGGAAGCCTTCGCACCTGACTGCCTGATTTCCTCTATTCGGTCATCTATATTTATAGTTATTTCAGTGGGCTGGTAATCACCCGGTGTCAATCATTTGATCCCCATCCTATTGTCCAATTGTGAAGCGGGAAGGCATCCCTCGCCGTCCCTTTCTGCATGGCTGATGAAGCCTCCCTCTTATCTTTCTGAGGAATGTTTTGTTATGTTTCTTTAAGGACATTTTATGACTTTTCAGCTCCATTTTTGTCTATTATCCCACCACCCTGTGATGTTTTGCATTTTACGATTCCCTTATCACTTCCATTTGTCTTTTGATGCTTGATATTCGACCTTGTTGGAATTTATGCTATCTGTTCCCAGTTGCATGTTGTCAGTCTCTGTTCTAAGAATTAAAACCCATCTTTGAATCTAACAGCTATTTCTTATAGCATCACAGCAGTCCATCAATCTGTTCTCCAGCAGATCAGTAGGACTGTTGAGGTGGCTCCATGGAACACGAACATGCTGTCCTCTCTCAGGATGACGGCATTCCTGCTCCCACCCCTGCCAGTCTGACAGTTCCCTTGATGTTGCCTGTCAGCCAGCCAGCCCAGACTGTTGCCGCCCATGCTGAGATGGTGCAGTCTGAAGCCCAGCCTTCTAGGCCCAGAGCTGCTCGAAGTCACCCTACAAGGCCATTTGCAGTCTTCTCAATTGAAGGTCAGCGGCCTTCTACCACCTATGCTGCAGCCACTGTTGACATTGTAGCTTCCATTTCCTATTCCCCCATTTCCTGTTGCACTCCTCCTCCTCCACTTCCTCTTCCTCCTCTGCCTTGCGCTCCCATTCCTCAGCTTCTTGCCTGATAGGTGGTGACAATATCTCTTCCCTCATAATGGCCAGTGTGATAAATCCAGAAAGTGGAACAAGGAACTCAAAGAGGCTAGATGTTAGAATTAACACGAGTACTTTATTAAGAACTGGGAAACACATTTACAGACAGCCTGCATCAGCATCCTGGCATTCCACCTTGTGCTGACCTATACAGGAAGCAAACCTCTGACCTTAACAGGAAGCAAACCTCTGACCTTAGTAGCAGCATTGGCTACAGCACCACCTGGTGGATAACCTTAATCATAACATCCCAGATTACTATAGCCAGGTTGTGCAGCATGCAGCATACTACTACAATTCTTGCTACCCACTCAGCTGAGTACTGCAGGGATTCTCCAGATCAGTCCAAGAAGAGGAAGCGTTGCTTGAGGATGCCGATAGTGTGCTCTATAAGTGTCAGCATGGCTCTTCTTGTAGGTTCTGGACCGAGTCAGGAGCCATGTCATAAGTGGAAAGCCCTTTTCGCCCAGTAGCCAGCCTTTATCTTGCCATGGTGGGTCAAATAAAGGTGGCACGGAGGACTGAATGAAGGAATTGTGACTATTACCAGGATAACGGGCATTGCCTATGATCGCACACCAGCTGCACATTGAGGGAGTGGAATGCATTTCGGTTTATGAAAATGGCCGAATTAACATGAGCACATGCAAGGCAATGTGCATGCAATCAATGGCACTCTGCATCATGGGAAGCCTGCAATCCATGAAAAACCTTGTGCTCACTCTGCTTGCTTGTCTCTGGTAATAGGGAATGAGATGAAACTGTTTCTCTGTGTATAGAGAGCCTGAGTGATGCAATGACCTCCCTTATGCAGCAGTGTACTGCAAATTGTGAGATGTTGCTTATATCTCCAGCAGAAGCCTGGAAAAAGCCAGACTCATAAAAGCTAAGAACCATGGTCACCTGACAGCCACAGGCAATGCTGTCTTTGCCCTGCTTTGAGGTTGCAGATGTGGCTGTAGCAGTTGGCAGATTTCATTCATTAATTCTTTTGTGAAGCGCAGATGTCCCATGCATTGGTCCTTGCTGAAGTTGAGGTAAGAGAATTGCTCCCTGAAGACCCTCAGCTAATATGTTCTCCTACTGAGAGCCCTTCTCCCCCTCCTCTAGCAGCTTTCCCTGCTCTGCATGGCCTTTCTTCAGTCTCCCAGTCATGTTCAATTCCCTGAGGAAGCCCTACCAGGACAGCCATCTAGAAGCAACTTGTTTCAGAACAAGATTTTAAATGACAAAAAAAACTGATTGAACAACAGCCAGACCACTCACTGTAGACTATTCAAACTTTAGCCAAGTATAGGAAAGCTTCAAAAACACATGCAATTGCACGATCAGCCAGAATAAATAATCCATCAATTGTAAGTAGTTAATGATCCCTTTAAATAACGCTGGTGGAGGCTCCTTCATTCTGTTTAACATCATGTTCAGCTGTTCGAAGTTAAGAGAGGGCATTGGCTGGTGGCTGGAGTGTGGTGCTTGAAAATGGCAGCACTACTGTCAAATCAGCATTGCACAGTGATCTGTATCATCAGCTCGCTGCTCTGTACTTTTTTTATGCGTTTATGGGATGTGGACGTCACTGACAAGGCCAGCATTTATTGCCCATCCCTAATTGCCCTTGAGAAGGTGGTGGTGAGCCGCCTTCTTGAACTGCTGCAGTCCGTGTGGTGAAGGTACTCCCACAGTGCTGTTAGGTAGGGAGTTCCAGGATTTTGACCCAGCGACGATGAAGGATCGGCGATATACTTCTAAGTCAGGATGGTGTGTGACTTGCAGGGGAACTTAGAGGTGGTGGTATTCCCATGCGCCTGCTGTTGCTTTCCTTCTAGGTGGAAGAGATCATGGGTTTGGGATGTGCTGCCGAAGAAGCCTTGGTGAGTTGCTGCAGTGCATCTAGTAGATGGTACACACTGCAGCCATGGTACGCCGGTGGTGGAGGGACTGAATGTTTAAGGTGGTGGATGGGGTGCCAATCAAATGAGTTGCTTTGTCCTGGATGGTGTTGAGCTTCTTGAGTGTTGTTGGAGCTGCACTCATCCAGGCAAGTGGAGAGTATTACATCACATTCCTTATTTGTGCCTTGTAGATGGTGGAAAGGCTTTGGGGAGTCAGGGGGTGAGACACTCGCTGCAGAATTCCTAACCTCTGCTCTGCTCTTGTTGCCACAGTATTTATGTGGCTGGTCCAGTTAAGTTTCTGGTCAATGATGACCACCAGGATGTTGATTGTTGGGGATCCGTGATGGCAATGCCGTTGAATGTCAAGGGGAGGTGGTTAGACTCTAGCTTGTTGGAGATAGTCATTGTCTGGCACTTCTGTGGCGCAAATGTTACCTGCCACTTATCAGCCCAAGGCTGAATGTCATTCACGTCTTGTTGCATGCGGGCATGGACTGCTTCATTATCTGAGGAGCTGTGAATGGCACTGATCACTTGTAGTCATCAGCGAACATACCTATTTCTGACCTTTTGTTGGAGGGAAGGTCATTGATGAAGCAGCTGAAGATGTTTGGGCCTAGGACACTGCCCTGAGGAACTCCTGCAGTGATGTCCTGGGGCTGTGATGATTGATGTTCAACCACCACAACCATCTCCCTTTGTGCTAGGTATGACTCCAGCCAATGGAACATTTTCCCCCTGATTTCCATTGACTTCAGTTGTATTAGATGCCACACTCTGTCAAATGCTGCCTTGATGTCAGGGCAGTCACTCTCACCTCACCTCTGGAATTCAGCTTTTTTGTCCATGTTTGGACCAAGGCTGTAATGAGGTCGGGAGCCGAGTGGCCTTAGAGGAACCCAAACTGGGCATCATTGTATGCTGCCGGTGGCTCTTCGGCAGATCATAAACCGCTTTTCCAAGTTGGCATCCTGCACACTTCCCATCGGAATTGTGCGCTCGCATCTCATATCCCATTTTCAATCCTTATGTGGCCGCATAATGCCTAAAATACGTGCGCTACATGGCCCAATTTAGCCCCCAGCAGCTCTAGTAATGTAATGCTCCCTCAGTACAGCACTGAAGCCTTAAGATTGAACCAACTACCCTCTGTCTAAGAGATGAGAGTGCTACAACTGAACCAAGCTAACACTTTATAATTGAACATATACAGATTTTTCAGCATTTTGATTTATTCCTCTTTGGGTCCAGTCAACAAATTTTCACAAGTGCTTTGCAAGAATTTTGTATAATAGTTCTGAGATGTTATTTGCTAATGTTTTCATAAACAGAACACAGTTTCCAACAAAGGTGATTTAATGATCTTGGCTCTGCCATCAAGAGATGCCACCAAATGGAAACTAGGCATATGCCAACAGATAGAGAAATAATATAAATGGAAATAACGCCCCATTCCTCCTCCATGACATTGTGCCCATTTCCTACTGGCGAGTTTTAGAATGTCATCTCTTGGCTTTGGGTTGCTTCCTTGTCTCAAGCTGAGGATGTTATCTGGTGATATGTACCTGAAGAGGTTTAGAAAAGTAAATCAAAATGGGACGAACAGTCTAATGCTGAAATAACTCTAGATCAGCAATTATGCTGTAAAAGAATGTTAAATAGGGTAATAACATGCAAATTGCATTTCAAATGGGTTTCCAAGCCATCTGGCATGGTTGTTTTAATGAAATCCGTAGATTTGCTGTTGCTGTGCTCTGTAATAGGAATTTGAACTTTTACAATCTGGAGGTCAGTTTTATTATTTATTTAATATTGTTTTACAGTATTGCGGCTTTTAACTGGTCAGGGTAATTTTGCAACACAGGCCCACTGGCATGTTGCAAATATAATGCTATAACAAGAAACAAGATGCAATAGCGCAGTGCAGAAGATTATTAAATCAACACATAATAAAATAATATCATTATAAATAGGGAAAGTAATTGTCATAAAAGGCGAAAATGCTGGAACACATAGGGGAAAAAATTCAGTATCGCCCCATTTGGGGTGCCATTATCGACCGTGCGCAAAGTTTACCGCCTGGCGCTAATTATTGCCTCTGACGGCAAACTTGGCTTTTATCGCTCCTTGATATGATTGGAGCGCTAAATCAGGCGCTTCACACCTATCTTAAGGCACAAAGGCCGAGGAGCGAGGCGCTACCTCAGAGCACTGGCGAAGCAAGGAAGTGCAAATCAAAATAAACCTACAAAGTGCTGCTCAGTACTCAAAACTCCTTCACACAGCGTTGAGTCTCTCCAGAAGTCTCTGGCCTAGAAATTCAGTTGGCTGCGCCAGCCGTTAACGCCTTAGGAGGAGCAGATCTCGAGCGCTAGGCGCTTAGTGCCCGGGTGCAGCGCGATCTGCGCCTCGCCCCAACTTCAGTAGACATTTAGCGCCGGCGCAAAGTCTTTGCGCGCGCTCAGCTGCGCGCGCAGATCATGACATCATTTTGTCGTGCAACGCCCTTTGTGTGCCCGGAACCGGAACTTCACTCGCGCCGCCCCATTGTGCGCCTGGCGGCCCGAACGACTGTGAAGTGGAACGGTACACAGCCGAGGCGGGCCGCGGGGAGCGCAAATTAAAGGGCGCTCCTGCAGTAGAAAAGGCAGCCGTTTTGCAACACTTTGTGAGAGACAAAGATGGTGGATGGTGGATGGTGATGATGGATGATGATGATGAGGAGGAAGAGGAAGAGGAAGAGGAAGAGGAGGACGAGGAGGAGGAGGAGGACGAGGACGACGAGGACGAGGACGACGAGGACGAGGAGGAGGACGAGGACGACTACTACTACTACTACTACTACTACTACTACTGATGGAGAGGAGCCCTCCCCAACAACACAAATACAGCAGTCTCGGCCTTTCAAAAAAACAAATCCACCCTCCCCCTTTAAGAGCTCACTGGACCTGCACCCACCTTCCGGTGTTAGCGCCCGGGCCGCCGGATTAGCGCCTAAAGAGAGCCGTGCATCGCCAGTTTTAGCGCTCGAGCAAACTCTTAGGGCGAAGCTAATGAATATCGGCGAAGTGGCCTCGAATTTGCGCCGGGCGCAAACTTTAGCGGCCGCCCGACTTTACCGCCCCAAAAGTGGCTATAATGAATTTCTAGGCCTCTCTCTCTCTCTCAGAATGCGTGGTGCAAAAATATCACTGACAAAAAAAGGCAGGAAGCGGTCACCTTTAAATAGCGCTCCCCCAGTCCCTTTCTGACTGCAAAATGCTCCCCTCAACCTGCCGTTGCTAGCGGCAGGTGGTAAGGCAGGGGGCGCCACTCAATATCCAGTCCAGGGCGCTAACGGGGCATTGCGCACTCGACTGATGTCACGATCTGCCGGCGCAGGAGATCGTGGCGGTAGTGTGTAGTGCCGCCGCAAAATGTCTAGTTAATTTTGTGAGTGGCGCAAACATCGCCGCGCCCGGGCGCTAGTTGCTTTGCGCCCCATTAGCACCCTCTTAAGGTGCTAACGGAAGGCACAAACAACTGAATTTTCCCCCCATAGTCATATATCACTATCTGAAAAAGAAAAAAAAATAACATTTTGTTGGAAACCTTTTTCAGATGCTAATTTGGCTCGGTGAATTTTCCAGCTTGTTCAAATATTCAGCATTTGCATTGCTTCCTTGTATCCTCACAGCTAAGTTTATTAAACTATCAATCACTAGGACTGGAGATAGGAATTCCGCAGCTTTTTCCTGATCTCCCGCTGTAACTTCGGCAGAGGATCAGCAGAAACCCTGCAGAAACGCATACAGAGCCATTTGGACTGTTTCTGTGGAGTTTCCATTGATCTTCTGCCTAAGTTATGGTGTGAGAACATCGTGGAATGCCCACGCAGATACCTTTAGAGCTAGCTACCAGAAAATGTCCTAGTGAGTCCACCATAACATTTGTCATGATGGACACCAACAAATAGGTTCATCATTGAAACCATGTTAAAAAAAGTGTGATGAATAAACACATCTTTTTGGTGGCCGTGGATTTAGATTTTCACTTGAATTCATGAATGATATCTAGGACTGCATACTCATCGAACCGATCTCCTCGCGGCCCAGTGTATGTCTGGTTTTGGGAAATAATTCTGGGATGACAAAATCTCTCTCTTTATTCTGCAATTGTGTTTAGAGTTTTTTTTATGAGAATCTAGATTTTCATAGCATATAGACAAGAAAAATGAAATGTAAATTTCACCATAGATCATTGAAATATTGCTATATGTTAACTCTCCACTGCACGTCACCCCACGTCCTTCAAATTCCTCTGTAAAGAGATGAATGTGAGTTGGTTGACAGCAATTCCCCTCATTGCTGTTTTGTCCATTTGAGGAAAGAAGAGCCACGTTGTCAGAAAGGGAATCAATAACACTGCAGCGTATTACTTAAACTGTTTAGAGGTCAATAAAAAGATTTTGAAATTCTTGTAATTGAAAGTGGCAATTGGCAGATCAGCAAAGTTAAGTAAATGGTCTTTCTTCATAATTTGCTATCTTTTTCCCATTTGAAGGTTTAATATCAATATTTGTTACATGTTATATTGCACGTTCTAACAGAAGACATGTCTAGTACCTGTAGACTTGGCTGAATGTTAACATTAAAAGTAGATATTGACATATAACATGTCCTCCTGCAGCTAGATGTCAAATAATGCTAAATGCTGGCACCATATCAATGAGCCTAGTTGCAGTGCAGGCTACACATATATTTCGCTCCTAAATGGAGAATGGAAAAATCATTTGTTCACTAAAAAGTCATTTTTTTCTGGATTAATAATATTGCATTTTTTGTTACTCTTAAATTGAGCCATAATAAATCAACTTTAAAATGAAATATTGTTTGCATAGAGAAATTGGGGCCCTAGTGTTCTTTATGCCAATTTATCAAGGGAGAAACAATGCAATTACTGTTGCCATGAATTTAATTCGGTGTCCTCTGTTGTCTACAAAACCTGCACTAAATGACACTAAGGTGGAGAAAGAAAACTATTTTCCCATCCTCAACACATACAAACTGCAAAATAGTCAAGAACAGGTTGAAGAGTTAAAATGATTTGTTTAATAACTCCGTTCGGGTCAGATGATATCAGTTCCACAGAAGCGGGAACATCTGGCAAGGCGGACAGAGAGGTATGCGATTGCTAGCAGACAGATGGTAGAGGAGTGAAAAGTGGTTATACCTCAAAAATTGAATGAATACTTTATTCACTACTTTCATTAAATCAAATTGGCAACAAATACAGATAAAATCCCTTGACAATTAAAATGACATTACTCCAGGAGTGATATGAAAAGAGATATCACACTGTACGCATAGCTTTTTGACATCTGCCAGAAAAATTAAATCCACCAATTTAAAAGCTGTTAAGCTTATATTTGAAGGGAACAACACATAGTTAGTCTGGACCTTACTGGTATTTTGCCTTCCAACAGCATATTTGTTGGTGGTTAAAAGTCTCTTCACAAAATGTTTTTTTCCACTGATATACAAAAACAGTTATAAAAAAGCTTGCGGATTAAATGATTTTGTCAATACAGTTGTCCAAATTTCCCATTAGTAATGACAGTTGATAAAAAATGAGAGCAGTATCGGGGAGATGTTCTGTAAACACGAGCAAGTGTACAGAATAGTAAACATTAAGCTGGACACAAGGGTCTTTCATCCCAATTAAAATGTATCTGAGAATGAACAGAAATAGCAATGTCGCTACTCCAAAGCTGTTTTGAGAAGGGGGTGGGGAAAGGAGGGGGAAGGGGTGGGAAGGGGGGAGAGGAGGGGGGAGAGGAGGGGGGAAAGGGGCGGGGAAGGGGCAGGGGGAAGGGGGGTCTGAAGGGGGGGTGAAGGAGTGGGGAAGGGGGAGGGGGAAGGGGGAGGGGGGAAGGGGGGGAAGGGGGAGGGGGGAATGGGGAGGGGGGAACGGGGAGGGGGAAAGGGGAAGGGGGAAGGGGAAGGGGGAGCAGGGAGGGGGGAAGGGGAGCGGGGAGGGGGAAGGGGAGGAGGGGGGGAAGGGGAGAAGGGGGAAGGGGGGAAGAGGGGGGAAGGGGGTGGGGGAAGGGGGGAAGGGGGTGTGGGGGAAGGGGGGAGGGGGAAAGGAGGGAGCAGGGGGGAAGGAGGGGGAGGGGGAAGGGGTGGGGGGAGGGGGGCAGGGGGGGAGGGGGGCAGGGGGGAAGGAGGGGGGAGGGAGAAAGGAGGGGGGAAGGGGGGTGTGGGGGGCAGGGGGGAAGGAGGGGGGAGGGAGAAAGGAGGGGGGAAGGGGGGTGTGGGGGGAAGGAGGGAGAGGAGGGGGGAGGGGGGAAGGGGGGTGTGGGGGGAAGGAGGGGTGGAGGGTGGGGAGGGGGGAAAGGGGTGGGGAGAGGGGGGAAGGGGGAAGGGGGAGGGGGGATGAGGGGGAAGGAGGGGAGGAGGTGGAAGGAGGGGAGGAGGGGGAGAGAGGGGGAAGGGGGTGGGGGGAATGGGGGAGGGGGGATGGGGGGAATGGGGGAGGGGGGATGGGGGGAATGGGGGGAGGGGGGAGGGGGGAAGGGGGGATGGTAAGGGGGTGGGGTTGGAGGGGAAGGGGGAAGGTGTGGAGGGGGAAGGGGGGTGGGGGAATGGGTGGGGGAGGGGGGAGGGGGAAGGGGTGGGGGATTAATGGGGGGGAGGGGGTGAGAGTGGAATGGGGGGAGGGGTGGAATGGTGGGAGGAGGAGGGGGGAATGGGGGTGAATGGGGGCGAGGGGAAGGGGGAGGGGGAGGGTGGAAGGGGGGAAGGGGGGAGTGGGGGAAGGGAGGAGGGAGGAGGGGGGAGGGGGGAGGGGAGGGAGTGGGGAGGGGAAATGGGGGCAGGAGGGGGGAGTGCGGGGGAGGGGGAGAAGGAGGGAGGGGGAGGAGGGAGGGGGGAGGTGGGTGGAGGGGGGTAGGTGGGGGAAGGGGGTAGGTGGGGGAAGGGGGAGGGGGGATGAGTGGGGAGGGGGAATGGGGGGAAGGAGGGGGTGCAGTAGGAGTTGGGGGGAATGAGGGGGAATAAGGGGGAGGGGTGGGATAGAGGGGTGGGGGGAGGTGGGAGGGGGGAAGTGCGGGAATGCAGGCGGAGGGGGGGAATGGGGGGGAAGGAGGGGGGGAGGTAGGAGGGGGAATGAGGGGTGGGAAAGAGGGGGGAGGGGGAGGGGGAAGGAGGGGGGAGGGGGAGGGGGGAGGAAGGACGGTGGGGAGGGGGGGAAGGGGGGAGGGGGGAAGAGGGGAAGGGGCTGCGGGGGTGGGGGGAAGGGGGAAGGGAAGGGGAAGGGGGGAAGAATGTGGGAAGGCGGGGAAGGGCCAGAGGGAGTGGGGGAATGGGGGGAAGGAGGGGGGAAGGAGGGGGGAAGGGGGTGGGGGGAGGAAGGGGAAGGAGGAGGGGGAGGGGAAGGGAAGAGGGAGGAGGGGAGGAGGGGGGGAAGGACGGCCTTCCTACTACTCATGGCCCACAAGGAAATTAAAAAAAAAATTAAAACATACTTTGCTGGGCCTCTTCTGACTTTAACTGCTGTTCTCAGCAGTTTTTACTTGGCAGGGAGGCCATCACTGTTTCCCCATTCAGGCTTCTGGTTAAATTAGCAGATTTTTAATGTTTGGGCTCCAATTACATCAATGGAGTCCGATCTGCATATTTAAAGAGTACCCCGTTGGCTTGGGGTGGGTCTCCTTTCTGCCTGCAATTTAAAACCGCAGTCGGCCAGATTGGGGCTGAAAAAGAATAGACAAGTCCCTCGCTCTATTTTAAGTACACCCCTCCTGGTTTCTTCATGGTGTGGAGGAGTTAAAATTGACCACCCAGTTTTCTATGTCCATTAAAATCCAGGCAGCCATCACCGAATTATGCAAGGCAAGGGTCTCCCTTTCATTGGGACAGACTCCTTGTGCATGCAAAATGTGTGCAGGGAATCAGATCTGGAAGCTGACTGGCTACAAGTCAGAATATTAATCCAGCCAGCAGCTCTGACAGGGCTGCTACTTGACCTTAAAGGAAGGTTTCCTGCAATTGTTCTGCAAAAGGCGACAACAGATTTGGTAGCATCATGTGTGTGATAAGAGTAGCACCAAAGACTCTCAATTTCAGTAACAAGTTATTGGGTGGTGGCCCTGTTTGGTCCAGAAGCTTTCCCACCTGTAAATCTCAGGTGCAAGCTGCATTGATGGAGATCACTGAGCAGGTGAATGCAATCTCCCAGGACCACTGGATTTGGAGCAGGCACATAATAAGTTCAGCAGCATCAGAAGTGCCAGTGTAACAGTATAAATATGTGCTCTTCATTGAAACAAGGCATGGGCCCATTATGGATGTTCATCTGCTGCACCCTCAGAGAAATAAGCTGTAAAGTATGCATGGAGTATTTACACAGACATTTCTTCATGCAATAGAAGCTGCATGGCAGTAGCTGGGCGGGGGCAAAATTATCGTGTATATAGCATCCCACAAGTCACCTGCAAAAGAGCATTAGTAAGAAAAACATCGTGCAATCTGATCCACACAGCCTTGGTCTGCTGGGCAGGCTTCTTCCTCCCTGAAGAAGGGAAGAGCACCTCTTGATGAACTCTTGCTCCCTCAACTAAAGCCTGCAAGGCAACGTCATCAAACCTGGGAGCAGACCTAGATCTCTCGCTGGTCATTCTGCCTCCAGGTCCCTGTAGCATGAAAGGCCAAAAGGTTGGCAGTCTGCAGAAGAAGCAAGGCTTGTTGCAGACCTTAAATGCAACAGCAATGATGATGTCATCGGAGGTGACTTTCAGACTGGAAAAACTCATTTGCCATGGGTTCCCACACGTTGGAACTCAATTGGCCAATTAAGTTAAAATCGCATCAATCTCCTACATCAATTTAGATTCGGGTGGATAACATGAAATGCGGATTACACGACCCCAGCCCGCCCCTGAATTGAAATCCAGCCCTCCGTGTTTTCTGTGGAGCCTCGTGAAATTGAGACTCTAGTTTCCATAATACAGGATGAAACTAGTGAACACTTAAATTGGGCTAATTAGAAGAAGTTAGCAAGTATTTATAAGGAGCATGTTATGCTTGACCAATTGATTTTTTGAGAAAATAACAGAGTGTATAAATAAAAGGAATGTGGTTGATGTAGTATTTATGGATTTTCACAGGGCACTTGATAAGGTGCCAGATAAGGAACTTGCTATAGAGACTGGGGGACATAGCCACACAGAGGAATGATTGGGGGATTAAAGAATATGGGAAAATTGATGTTTTTCAGTTTGGGAAGATGTGGTTAGTGGTGTGCCTGACAGATCTGTGCTGGGATCTCTTATGTTTTCCATTTATATAAACAATTTGGACATAGATAGTTTGCTGACAATACCAAATTAGGGAACACAGTAAACTGTGAGGAAGAATGTAGAAGATTGCAGGAGTGTTCAATGGTGTTAGATCCGTGATTCTTTAAATAGGATTTTCCCCCAAGAACTACACGGATGCTGTAACTTAACAATCAACAGGTGTTTACTAGAGTAGAGTAGTCTCAAGACTGGGGGTACAGAGGCATGCTCAAGGCTTATATACAGGTGTGGTCACTGCCGGTACTACAGTATACAGGAGCTGTAAAAGTAGTTCTCTCTTAAAGGTGCATACACTACAATTCCTCCCCTTTTAGATTAGAAGTACTCATAATATTCAAATAACAATTAACACTTTAATGTGTACATTAAACAACAATAGTCCATTTATAGATTCAGTCTTTGGGGTGGCTTCCTGATCCTTTCGGGATAGCGCCTTTCCTGAGGATCTTGTTCTTGGTGCGGAAGCGATTCTGGCCCCTTTTTGTCGGTTAGTTCATCGGTTTCCACTGCTACTGGTTCTGAGGTAGAGGCTACCGGTATGTCGGGTTCATCCCCAGGTACGCGAGACATGGGGTTGACTCGTTCCTGTGACGCTAAGATCTGATCAACGTGGCGTCTCACAATGTTCTCCCTGACATCCACTGTGTACATTAATGGCCCCTGCCTTGTGCATATCGTTCCGGTTTGCCACTTCTCTGTTCGGTAGTCACGGGCCAAGACTGGTTGTCCTACGTTGAAGCTCCTTCTCGGCTTCTCATTGATGTGCTGGAATTGTTTATCCTCAACATTTCTTCGCACATTTGGTCTGAGCAAATCCAGACGAGATCTCAACCTTCGGTTAAAGAACATCATGGCCGGGGTCTGGTTGGTAACTGCATGTGTCGCATTTCGGTAGGCTAATAAGAAATTGTCCACCTTATGCTGTAGTGGAATTTCATCATTGCACATGGCCTTTATCGCCTTTTTAAAGGTTTGTACGAACCTCTCAACCAATCCATTTGTGGCTGCATGTGTAATGCCTTACCCCATTCCTTCTCATAAATTTCCGAAACTCTTCGGACACAAACTGTGGTCCATTATCAGAGCAAATCTGCTCTGGCAAGCCGTTTCTGGCAAATATGGTCCGTAGGACTGCAATCGTTTTCTCTGTAGTGGTTGAGGACATTTTTATCACCTCAGGCCATTTTTAATGAGCATCCACTGCTATTAAGAACATTGAGTCCATGAATGGACCAGCAAAATCAATATGTACCCGTTGCCATGGAGAGGAGGGCCACTCCCATGGGTGTAGAGGGGCATGTGGTGTTGCATTTTGGACCTTCTGGCATCCTGAGCAGCTCTTGGTTATGTCCTCGATTTGTTGATCCATTCCCGGCCACCACACATAAGCCCTAGCAAGGCTTTTCATTTTTACTCCACCCCAGGTGACCTTCATGAAGCTCATTTAGCACTCTCTCCCTTAACTTGGGTGGAATCACCACTCTGGATCCACACATCACTGTCCCCTGGCATACTGACAGCTGTTCTCTTCTGGATGAGAATGCTGGCAACAGTGAGTCGCCATGTGTTGGCCATCCCCTCACCGTCAAATCATATACCCGAGACAGTGTCGGATCATTGCGGGTCTCCTTCTCTATATCCGCGTTCGTTACTGGTAATCGTACAATTATTGATGAATAAAATATCTCAATAGGGTCCACTGCTGGTGCTTCTTCCACAGTAGGCAGTGGCAGGCGTGATAGCCCATCAGCGTTTCTATGCTGTTTCGTGCCTTTATATTCTATTTCATATTGATTCACCCCTAGAAACAGGGACCATCTTTGTAACCGTTGTGCAGTCATTACTGGAACGTCCTTCTTAGGATTAAAGATGGAGACAAGTGGTTGGTGGTCAGTCAGCAAGGTGAACTTCTGCCCATGCAGATAGTGGTTCAATTTTTTTTACTCCCCATACTAGGCTGAGGGCCTCCCTGTCAATCTGGGCGTAGTTGCGCTCGGCTGAGGTTAGTGACTAAGACGCAAAGGCTACTGGCCTCTCCAACCCGTCTGGGAATTTGTGTGACAGCACCGCTCCAATACCATAGGGTGATGCATCACATGCCAAACGAATTGGTAGTGCTGGGTTGAAATGGGCCAGCACCTCTTTTGATGTGATCAATTCTTTGAACTTCTGGAAAGCTCGTTTACGTTCGTCATTCCACTTCCATAGTACCCCTGTTTGCAGTAGGGTGTTCAGTGGGTGTAATACCGTAGACAAATTTGGTAACAACTTATGGTAGTAGTTTACCAGCCCGAGGAACGACCTCAGTTGTGACACATTATCCGGTGCTGGAGCCTTGATTACTGCCTCAATCTTTTCAGGGGACTTATGTAAC
Source organism: Somniosus microcephalus (assembly GCF_052327205.1). NCBI lineage: Eukaryota > Metazoa > Chordata > Chondrichthyes > Squaliformes > Somniosidae > Somniosus > Somniosus microcephalus. The sequence continues at coordinate 185,510,722 of NC_140993.1, read as the reverse complement.
CCCTCTTCATCGATGATGTGGCCACAATATGAGATCTGCTTCTGGAAAAACTCGCACTTGTGGCGATTAGCTCGTAGCCCATATTCCTTTAATCTGGTGAGCACCTTCTCCAGGTTGGCGAGGTGATCACTGTCATTTTCGCCCGTGACCAGGATGTCGTCCAAATAACACTGGGTCCCTGGAATCCCTTGCAGGACTTGATCCATCGCCCTTTGCCAAATAGCCAGAGCCGATGCTACTCCGAACACCAGCCGGTTGTATTGGTAGAGACCTTTATGAGTATTGATCGTGAGGTATTGTTTCAAGGCTTCTTCTACCTCCATTTGCAAGTACGCCTGGGCTAGATCAATTTTGGTGAAGCGTTTACCTCCAGATAGCGAGGCGAAAATATCCTCAATTCGTGGAAGCGGATATTGTACCGTGTGAAGGATTGGGTTCACTGTCACCTTAAAATCCCCACAGATGCGGACCTTCTTTGGTTCCCCAGGCGTATTACTCAACGACCTCTTCATTACAGGAACGATGCGTATAGCCCACTCGCTCCAGTCTACTTTGGACAGTACTCCTGAATGTTCCAACCCTTCCAGCTCTGCTTCGCCGGCTGGTCTGATCGCATAAGGCGCTGGTCTGGCCTTAAGAAACTTTGGGCTTGCATTTTCATCTATTTTAATCATTGCTGTTATGCCTTTTAGTGTTCCGAGTCCCTCCTGGAACACTTCTTTTGCATCAGTTAGTGTTTTTGACAGTCGTCCAGGTGTGATGTCGTTATCCTTTTGGGCCTCAACCTTCAGTGCCTGTATGGAATGCCAATCTAATTGTACCTTCCGGACCCATTCACGTCCTAGCAGTGGTGGTCCTCCATCTGGCAATACATATAAGTCCATTTTAGGTATTTCCTGGCCTTTATATATCACTTTCACCCTTATTTTTCCTTTGGAGTAGTCTTTTTGCCCCGTGTACATCTTCAAGACAATCTCTGTATCTTTCAAGGGTATATGTGAAAATAGCCGCTTGTAGTCCCTTTGGTTTATGACTGTTAGGGCTGATCCTGTGTCCAATTCCATTTTCACTTGGACTCCGTCTATCTTGAGTGTAACCCAGATAGTCTGGTGATCCTCCATTTTGGTTACCTTATGTAGTTTCAGACAACCCAGCTCCTTGCTTCCGGAGTCTGTATCGCTTTTCTGTTCATCTGAACTACTGTCCATCACCTTATGTACCTTTTTGTACTTCTCCTGTGGAGATTTCTTGCTGTTGGTTTTCTTCCCAGACCTGCAGACTCTTGCTATGTGTCCTGCTTTTCCACACTATCTGCACAGTTGGTCCTTGAACCAACAATCCTTCTGGTCGTGTGTTGTTCTGCCCCAGCGATAACACTTCCCTGTTCCATAGGACATTTCATTGGTGCCATATTTTTGCGGTCTCCGTTGTATCTCAGCAGTGTCCCTTGCGGCTGCTTCGTGTGATACTGCCACACTGAATGCCTTGTCCAGCGTATGATCCTTTTCTGATAGAAGCCGTTTCTGTGTGCCTTCACTTTGAAGCCCACACACAAACTTGTCCCTTAACGTATCTGCTAGTCCCACTCCAAACTGGCAGTGTTTCAATAGCTTGCGCAGTTCCGTTAAGTACTCAGCATTGCTTTCATCTTTGTGTTGGTTCCTTTTATGGAACTTAAATTGTTCTGCTATCAGCAGCGGTGTGGGATTTAAGTGGTCCTGTAGGATTTCCACTATGCTTTCGAAATTCTTATTCACGGGCTTCTCTGGGGTTATTAGGTTTCGCAGTAACCCATAAGTTTTTGCACCCATGGAATTTAACAAAACCAGTGCTTTCCTAGCATCTGGCACTTCATTCGCCCTGCAGTACACCTCAATACGTTCCACGTATGTTGCTCAATCTTCGACTTCATTGTCGAACGTAGAGTTACTGACACTATTCGGCATCCCTGGGTGTGATTTAACTGTCAAAGATGGCGTCTCCCGTGCTCTCCCTTCTTCTCCGCTGGCACAAAATGGCGTCTCCCGTGATTTCCTTTCTTCCCGCGCTCGCCCTTCTTCTCCGCTGCGGCTTCTAGAAATGGCGTCTCCCGTGCTCTTCCTTCTTCTCCGCGGCTCAATGGCGACTCCCGTGCTCTCCCTTCTTCTCCCCGCGGACACTGTTCAGCCCTTGAGCCCTGGCTGTGCTCTGCACGTTTTTTTTTTCTGTGCGCCTTTCCCGTTTCCGCCGCTCGGTCCTGAATCCGGCTGCTGCTTTACCCTCTCTCTCTCTGTTTGGTTTTTCCTCGATGCCGCTCGGTTTTCAACCCCCGGCTGCGACCTGTGCGCTTCAACCTCTATCTTACCCCGTCGACGCTGCTCGGATTATTCTCTGCCGTCGGTCGGCTCCAGCCGCCGCTGTCTGGGAAGTGTCTGCGCTGTACCTTTCGTCAGTCTGTTGCTGATCGTCGTGGCTGATGTTCACTTTCTGCCGGACGACTGGGCGGTTGCTCGTGGTCGACGCCCGTGCTTCTGGCCTCGACTTTCTTCCACCGCCCTCCCGGAGTGAATCCTCGAAGGGAAATCCAGAGTTGCAGGTAGATTCAAATCGACACTCGTCGCCACTGTTAGATCCGTGATTCTGAGGGTATGATTTTTTTCAATAACTACATGGATGCTGTAACTTAACAATCAACAGGTGTTTACTGGAGTAGGGTAGTCTCAAGACTGGGGGTACAGAGGCATGCTCAAGGCTTATATACAGATGTGGTCACTGCCAGTACTACAGTATACAGGAGCTGTAAAAGTAGTTCTCTCTTAAAGGTACATACACTACACATTTGGTCTGAGCAAATCCAGACGAGATCTCAACCTTCGGTTTAAGAACATCATGGCCGGGGTCTGGTTGGTAACTGCATGTGTCGCATTTCTGTAGGCTAACAGGAAATTGTCCACCTTATGCTGTAGTGGAATTTCATCATCGCACATGGCCTTTATCGCCTTTTTAAAGGTTTGCACGAACCTCTCAGCCAATCCATTTGTGGCTGGATGATACGGGGCGGATGTGTGATGCCTTACCCCATTCCTTCTCATAAATTTCCGAAACTCTTTGGACACAAACTGTGGTCCATTATCAGAGCAACTCTGCTCTGGCAAGACGTTCCTGGCAAATATGGTCTGTAGGACTGCAATCATTTTCTCTGTAGTGGTTGAGGACATTTTTATCACCTCAGGCCATTTTGAGTGCGCATCCACTGCTATTAAGAACATTGAGTCCATGAATGGACCAGCAAAATCAATATGCACCCATTGCCATGGAGAGGAGGGCCACTCCCATGGCTTTGAGAGGGGCATGTGGTGGTGCATTTTGGGCCATCTGGCATCCTGAGCAGCTCTTGGATAGGTCCTCGATTTGTTGATCAATCCCAGGCCAACACACATAAGCCCTAGCAAGGCTTTTCATTTTTACCCCTCCCAGATGACCTTCATGAAGCTCATTGAGCACTCTCTCCCTTAACTTGGGTGGAATTACCACTCGGGATCCACACATCACTGTCCCCTGGCATACTGACAGCTGTTCTCTTCTGGATGAGAATGCTGGCAACAGTGAGTCGCCATGTGTTGGCCATCCCCTCACCGTCAAATCATATACCCGAGACAGTGTCGGATCATTGCGGGTCTCCTTCTCTATATCCGCGTTATTTACTGGCAATCGTTCAATTATTGACGAATAAAATATCTCGATAGGGTCCACTGCTGGTGCTTCCTCCACAGTAGGCAGTGGCAGGCGTGATAACCCATCAGCGTTTCCATGCTGTTTCGTGCCTTTATATTCTATTTCATATTGGTTCGCCCCTAGAGAAAGGGACCATCTTTGTAACCGTTGTGCAGTCATCACCGGAACACCCTTCTTTGGATTAAAGATGGTGACAAGTGGTTGGTGGTCAGTCAGCAAGGTGAACTTCTGCCCATGCAGATAGTGGTTGAATTTTTTTACTCCCCATTCTAGGCTGAGGGCCTCCCTGTCGATCTGGGCATCGTTGCGCTCGGCTGAGGTTAGTGACCGAGACGCAAAGGCTACTGGCCTCTCCAACCCGTCTGGGAATTTGTGCGACAGCACCGCTCCAATACCATAGGATGATGCATCACATGCCAACCGAATTGGTAGCGCTGGGTTGAAATGGGCCAACACCTCTTTTGATGTGATCAATTCTTTGCACTTCTGGAAAGCTCATTTACATTTGTCATTCCACTTCCATGGTACCCCTGTTTGTAGTAGGGTATTCAGTGGGTGTACTACTGTAGACAAATTTGGTAAGAACTTATGGTAGTAGTTTACCAGCCCGAGGAACGACCTCAGTTGTGAAACATTGTCCGGTGCTGCAGCCTTGACTACTGCCTCAATCTTTTCAGGAGACTTATTTAACCCTTCTTCATCAATAATGTGGCCACAATACGAGATCTGCTTCTGGAAAAACTCGCACTTGTGGCGATTAGCTCGTAGCCCATATTCCTTTAATCTAGTGAGCACCTTCTCCAGGTTGGCGAGGTGATCACTGTCATTTTCGCCCGTGACCAAGATGTCGTCCAAATAACACTGGGTCCCTGGAATCCCTTGCAGGATTTGATCCATTGCCCTTTGCCAAATAGCCGGAGCCGATGCTACCCTGAACACTAGTCGGTTGTATTGATAGAGACCTTTATGAGTGTTAATCGTGAGGTATTGTTTCGAGGCTTCTTCTACCTCCATTTGCAAGTACGCCTGGGCCAGATCAATTTTGGTGAAGCGTTTACCTCCAGATAGCGAGGCGAAAATATCCTCAATCCGTGGAGGCGGATATTGTACCGTGTGAAGGACTGGGTTCACTGTCACCTTAAAATCCCCACAGATGCGGAACTTCTTTGGTTCCCCAGGCGTATTACTCAACGACCTCTTCATTACAGGGACGATGGGTATAGCCCACTCGCTCCAGTCTACTTTGGCCAGTACTCCTTAACGTTCCAACCCTTCCAGCTCTGCTTCAATGGCTGGTCGGATCGCATAAGGCACCAGCCTGTCCTTAAAAAACTTTGGACTTGCATTTTCCTCTATTTTAATCATTGCTGTTATGCCTTTTAGTGTTCCGAGTCCCTCCTGGAACATTTCTTGTGCGTCAGTTAGCATTTTTGACAGTTGTCGAGGTGTGGCGTCATCATCCTTTTTGGCCTCAACCTTCAGTGCCTGTATGGAATGCCAATCTAATTGTATCTTCCGGATCCATTCACGTCCTAGTAGTGGTGGTCCTCCATCTGGCAATACATATAGGTCCATTTTAGGTATTTCCTGGCCTTTGTATATCACTTTCACCCTTATTTTTCCTTTGGGGTAGACTTTTTGCCCCGTGTACGTCTTGAGTGTGACCCAGATAGTCTGGTGATCCTCCATTTTGGTTACCTTATGTAGTTTCAGACAACCCAGCTCCTTGCTTCCGGAGTCTGTATCATTTCCCTGTTGGTCTGAACTACTGTCCATCACCTTATGTACCTTTTTGTACTTCTCCTGTGGAGATTTCTTGCTGTTGGTTTTCTTCCCTGACCTGCAGACTCTTGCTATGTGTCCTGTTTTTCCACACTATCTGCACACTTGGTCCTTGAACCAACAATCCTTCTGGTCGTGTGTTGTTCTGCCGCAGCGATAAAACTTCCCTGCTCCATATGACATTTCATTGGTGCCATATTCTTGCAGTCTCCGTTGTATCTCTGCAGCGCCCCATGCGGCTGCTTCGTGTGATACTGCCATGCTGAAAGCCTTGTCCAGCGTAAGATCCTTTTCTGATAAAAGCTGTTTCTGGGTTCCTTCACTTTGAAGCCCACACACAAACGTGTCCCTTAACGTATCTGATAGTCCCGCTCCAAACTGGCAGTGTTTCGATAACTTGCGCAGTTCCGTTAAGTACTCAGCCTTACTTTCGTCTTTATGCTGGTTCCTTTTGTGGAACGTAAATCTTTCTGCTATCAGCAGCAGTGTGGGGCTTAAGTGGTCCTGTAGGATTTCTACTATGCTTTCGAAATTCTTCTCCATGGGCTTCTCTGGGGTTATCAGGTTTCGCAGTAAGCCATAAGTTTTTGTACCCATGGAATTTAACAAAACCAGTGCTTTCCTAGCATCTGGCACTTCATTCGCCCTGCAGTACACCTCAATGCATTCCACATATGTCGCCCAATCTTCGACTTCATTGTCGAATGCCGTGATACTGCCATTCTTCGCCATCCCTGGGTGTAATTTAACTGTCTAAATGGCATCTCCCGCGCTCTCCCTTCTTCTCCGCTGGAACAAAATGGTGTCTCCCGTGCTTTCCTTCCTTCCCGCGCTTGCCCTTCTTCTCCGCTGCGGCTTCAAAAAAAATGGCGTCTCCCGCGCTCTCCCTTCTTCTCCGCGGCTCAATGGCATCTCCCGCACTCTCCCTTCTTCTCCCCGCGGACACGGTTCAGCCCTTGAGCCCTGGCTGTGCTCTGCGCATTCTCCTGTGCGCCTTTTCCGTTGCCGTCGCTCGGTCCTGAACCCGGCTGCTGCTTTACCCTCTCTCTCTCTCTGCTTGTTTTTCCTCGATGCCGCTCGGTTCTTTAACCCCCGGCCGCGCCCTGTGCGCTTCACCCTTTCTTACCCCGTCGACGCTGCTCGGCTTTTCTACGCCGTCGGTCGGCTCCCGCCGCTGCTGTCCGGGAAGGGTGTGCGCTGCACCTGTTGCCAGTCTGTTGGTGGATCGTCGTGGCTCTCAACAGCCACTCCTGCGATGTTCACTTGCTGCCGGATGACTGTGTGGTTGCTCGTGATCGACGCCCGTGCTTCTGGCCTCAACTTTCTTCCACCGTCCTCCGGGAGCGTCTCCTTGACGTGAAATGCAGAGTTGCAGGCAGATTCGAATCAACCTCGTCACCACTGTTAGATCTGTGATTTTTTAAATAGGATGTTTCCCCAAGAACTACACGGAGGCTGTAATTTAACAATCAACAGGTGTTTACTAGAGTAGAGTAGTCTCAAGACTGAAGTACAGAAGCCTGCTCCGGCTTTATATACAGGTGTGGTCACTGCCGGTACTACAGTATACAGGAGCTGTAAAACAGTTCTCTCTTAAAGGTACATACACAACAAATGGTAAGGGGACCAATGTGGTAAAACAGTAGCTACCTCTCCTACTGCTGTTTGTGATTCCTACTGAAGCATATGTTATATTTGTATAGCACCCTTACCATAGTAAAACATCCCAAGGTGCTGCACAGGAGTATTGTAAAACAAAAAATTTGACACCGAGCCACATAAGGATAAATTAGGGCAAGTGATCAAATGCTTGGTCAAAGAGGTACATTTTAAGGAGCGTCTTAAAGGAGGAAAGAGAGTTAGCGAGGCAGAGAGGTTTAGGCAGGGATTTCCAGAGCTTAGGGCCTAGGCAACAGAAGGCATGGCCACCAAAGATTGAGCAATTATAATCAGGGATGCTCAAGAGGGCAGAATTAGAGGAGTGCAGATATCTCAGGGGGTTGTGGGGCTGAAGGAGATTACAGAGATAGGAAGGGACGAGGCCATGGAGGGATTTGAAAACAAGGATAAGAATTTTGAAATCGAGCTGCTGCTTAACCAGGAGCCAATGTAGGTCAGCGAGCACAGGGTAGATGGCCGAACAGGACTTGGTGTGAGTTAAGACATGGGCAGCTGAGTTTTGGATGACCTCAAGTTTATGTAGGGTGGAATGTGGGAGGCCAGCCAGGAGTGCGTTGGAATAGTCAAGTCTAGAGGTAACAAAGGCATGGATGAGGGTTTCAACAGCGGATGAGCTGAGGCAAGGGCGGAGACGGGCAATGTTACGGAGGTGGAAGTAGGCGGTCTTTGTTATGCTGCGGATATGTGGTTGGAAGCTCATTTCAGGGCAAATATTTACGGCAGTGGTGATCTTCACAGCCAGTAGTAATGCAGAAGAGAAGATTGAGGGACAGTCAACCATCTGAGCCTCAGTACCTATACGCTCTGATCCTCTGATAGGCCCAGATACCCAAGCCTATTGCAGAGATTTGTTGCTTCGGGTAGTTCATTCTCAGAGTACTGCACATCCTGTGTCCACTATACCCTCAAGCTGCCCTTGAGTTCCTGCTGTACTATTTAATAACCAACGGTGGCTGCACCCCTGCTGTGGAGAAAACTCTGCTATACTATTCAATTCTATCAGTCCTCTGTTAAAACATTAACATTTTTCCTCTCCTTTGCAAAACTAACTGGTGGGTTTGACTGTAACCATTGAAAATCATTCTTTGTGTGTTCCCACTGAGCAGCACTGCAAGAGTTTCTCTTGCTTGCCATTTAAATGGCTTTATTAGCTCTTAATAAGCACTAAATATTGTAATGATATCAGCAAATAGTGATGTTATTTGCCTGTTTGATTATGATGCCTTACCAGCATGTTTGCATGTATTGATTACTTATGCCTGACCAGCAGAGGTCATGTGAGAGACAAGCAGTTGAGTTTAGTTTCAGTTTCGTTCTAGATGGATCACTAGCATGGTATCTCCTGTAAATGCTGTTAAAAAGAGTTGAACATACTTTAGATTAAAAGACATTCTCTTTCATAAATGTCTCGTCATTGAACCCACAAAGAAATCAATACATGGTGTCAGAAGTGATTGAAAGAGATGAAGAGAAAAAATCTGAAGTTAAATCAGCTCTCCGCAAATTAGCAAGCCAAAAGAGAACATCGTTGCTTACCATTGGAGAATAGCTAACGAAGTGAAAAAATGGAAGGTTTACACCCACCGGCGACGCTTCAGTTGACAGGTAATGTGGCTGAAAATTGGGGGAGATTCAAACAACATGTGCAATTGTATTTAGCGGCAATCGGAGCTCACGAGAAAAGTAATAAAAAGAAATCGTCAGTGTTCTTACATGTCATGGGTGATGAAGCGCTGGAGGTGTATAATAACTTCACATTCGCTGCTGATGGAGACAAAATGAAACTAGATAAAATAATGGAACAGTTTGAGGCCTACTGCATACCTAAATGTAACGTGATGTTTGAGAGGCACAGATTTTTCACATGTGTACAGAAAACGGGAGAGACTATTGATCAGTATGTGACTGAGCAGAGAAACAGAAGCAAAGCGTGTGAATTTGGGGGACTGACAGACTCGCTGATAAAAGAGACTGGTGTGTGGTATTCTGAATAATGGTCTAAGGGAATGACTGCTAAGAGAGCAAGATCTAGACCTGGGAAAAGCCATAGCACTGTGTAGGGCTACAGAGACTGTGAAGTTGCAGGCAAAGGAGCTGTTCAGTGACAATAGCTGCAACATGGATGGAGTGAGAAAGAACGGATACAAACCGTTTAACAAAAAGAGCGCCAATGTGAAAAAAGAGGCGTGGCCAGCGAACGAAAATGAAAGGGACAATCGAAAGTCATGTAGTCGATGCGGTACACAGCATACACCAAGAAAGTGTCCAGCATATGGTAAAACATGCAATAGTTGCAACAAAAACAACCATTATGCCCGTTGCTGCAAGAACCAAGCGCAACAAAGCAAGGTCCATACAGTAGATGAAAGCGAGATAGAGGAGTTCAATGTAGATGTTGTGTCTGAAAACAAAGAAGAAAAAAGAGACTGGATGTTGACACTAAAAGTGAATGACATACACATTCCATTTAAAATGGATACTGGAGCACAAGTTAATGTGATATCAGAGACTGATTTTAAGAAAATTAGACCCAGACCAAAGATACATGGAATAAAAGTGAAAGTGACAGGATACTCTGGTACTGATATACCAGTGAAAGGAAGATGCATTGTCAAAGTGACACACAAGGACAGAGAGCACACGCTAGCATTAATCGTGGTGCCAAAGGATGTGCAAGCCATACTAGGTTTAAAAGCCTGTGAGAGACTGAACCTGGTAAAGAGAGTCCTCGTTGTGGAAAGCGAAGGAGAGACAGTCTATGATGAACTGAATGTTGCGTACACACCGGGTAAGCTGATGTATACAGCAGACACGTTGTCCAGAGCTGTTGACTCAGGAGAGCCCGCAAACACAGTGAAAAGACTGATGTACAAGGCAAAAGACAGTGGAACTGACTTCTACCAGAGCATGCTTATATACCGCACAATGCCGCTCGAGTGTGGTATGTCACCAGCCCAACTCCTTATGGGACGTATGCTAAGGTCAAACCTACCCATCCTGGAGAACCTCCTGAAAACAAAAGAGGGAGAGAAAGTGAGGAAGTTCAAAGAACAACAGAAGGAAAAGCAAAAGTACTACTATGACAGAGGAACACAAAACCTACCTGAACTCCACACTGGTGACCAAGTAAGGTTCAAAGACAAAACAAACATATGGACTCAGAAGGGAACTGTCCTGAGTGAAGTTCAACCAAGATCATACACCATTCAGACAGATGAGGGTGCTGTTCTGAGAAGAAATCATCGAGATCTTCTCATGGGACCAGCCACAGCAAGTCATAAGACTGATACTGTTGAACAACCTGATCACACAGCAGGTCAAGAGACTGATACTGTTGAACAACCTGATCACACAGCTGAGAACACATCATCTGAGGCAACAACTCAGATTCAAGGACAATCAATCAGAAAATCCTCAAGACGCGTGAAGCCTCCTGAGAGACTCATTGAGCAAATTTAAGGACTATTGTTATAGAAGGAAGTAATGTTATCTTATTCTTTCTTCAAGTTCTAGTGTATTTACATATTTCATGTGAACACACAAAGCAAGGTTAAAAAACCTTGATCATGATAATGATAATGTAAGTTCATTAATTGTTACAGTTAAAATGCAGAGTAATACAAAGAAAACATGTTGTTATTTAAAAGTAAAATACTTTTGTTTTAAGAAAGGGAGATGTAATGATATCAGCAAATAGTGATGTTATTTGCCTGTTTGATTATGATGCCTTACCAGCATGTTTGCATGTATTGATTGCTTATGCCTGACCCGCAGAGGTCATGTGAGAGACAAGCAGTTGAGTTTAGTTTCAGTTTCGTTCTAGATGGATCACTAGCATGGTGTCTCCTGTAAGGCTGTTAAAAGAGTTGAACAAGCTTTAGATTAAAATACATTCTCTTTCATAAATGTCTCGTCATTGAACCCACAAAGAAATCAATACGAGTATGTTTTTGTATTTTGGTATAATCAGATGAATTTTCTGACACCACTTTCAGTCATTAATGCATGCCTCTTTAATTACAGCTGCTTTTTAATTAATCAGTACACACAGAGCAAAATATAACAAAAAATAACCCTAACTTCAAATTTTTTATCCTTTCCTAAAAAAGTTTATGGCAAGCATCTTTTGTGAAAGTTGAAAATCTTCCATTTTATGGGCAGGTTAATACACTCAAAAGCTCAGTAGCCTATTTTTAGATTGTCAGCAATAAAATTATTATGTTATCCACCTAACCATTATTACTGCACATACTGACACAATCCTGCTGCACCTGTGATAACAAGTATCCAACACTTGGGATACAGCCAGCAAGCCACTTAAATGGTGGCAGCAGCATATAGGTCACCAATCCAGCTGCTCACAGCGCAAATTCATAACTTAGGGAGCTCGGCACAGACATAAATCACATTTTCCAATGAAGCCCCGCAGGCGCTTATCTTCGTCTGTTAGTGGCCATGTGACAGTGCCAGACTGAACATCACACACACACAGACGGGCACAACAGAGACATAGAGAGTAAAATTCAACTTCGGGGTTATACACCCCATCCGATTTTCATTTCCATTGATGTCACTCAAAAGGACAATTGGACGGGGTGTATACCAGGTGTCCTATCCACTGCCATCCATGTTGCCCCTCCACCCCGTTCTGCCAAAGTTGAATGTCACCCCCATAGATATACCGATAGAGTTACAGACACAGACAAACATGGATATTATTTAAAAGCGATTCATTAATGTCTCTCTGTATTAATGGCTTCATAAATAGAGGCATATGGCTGGATTTTGCCAATGGGAGTGGGCTGGGTGCATGTCAGGTGGTCGGCGGTTCCCGACCCCGCATCAGATGTGATTCGTGACAATTGGCTGATTCTCCCCTAATTGGGTACTTGATTTCCAGCGTGTGGAAACCCCTGGTCCAATTAGTTTTTTCATACTGAAACTCTCCTACGATGACATCATCAATGCTGCTGGATTTAAGGCCTGCAAGCTGCCTTGCTTCTTTTTCAGCCTTTCAACTTTGTGACCATTGTTCTGAGGGATTCCTTCTGCAAGTATGTCCAGCACTAGGCCAAAGTGTGCACCCAGATTCGATGAGGCCTCCCTCCAAGCGCTGGTGGAGGGAGCAAGAACAAATGAGGCGGTGCTCTTTCTTTCCATGGGGGGAAAAAGCCTTCACAACAGACTAAAGCTGTGTGGCTGCAAGTGGCACAGGAGGTCAATGCTATTCCTATGTGCAGCAGAACCTGGCTGCAGTGCAGAAAGAGGTTTCATGACCTTCTCCGCACAGGAAAAGTGAGTATTACATTCCCATCACCCTCAATCTGATCCCCATCACCTCTCATCACCAGCACTCTGCTTTGTCACCCTCCTCCTCTACATCCCACTTCACCCAACATCCCTGCACCCTTACCCATTCCCTCTCTCTCTATGTTCGCATTCACTTAACTATTCGACTATGCAGCCCCCACACACCCTATCACTGTGATACAATGACAACAACTTACAACACACAGGGAGAGCCCTTGGTCTTGGCACCTCACTCCATCTTTGTCTCCTTCTAAGCATCTACGCTATGGATTCTCTACACTCACTCCTTCATTCTCACTCAAACTCCACTTGTGTCACTCATTGCAGGAAAAGAGAGCCCACAATAAGAGGGAAAGGGTGAAGACAGGAGGAGGGCTACCCTCAATAGCCCAGCTCACCAATGCAGAAGAGGCAGTCCTGGAGATCGTGGGAGTGGAGGAGGATGCGCAAGTGGGGAACGGACAGATTGGAGCGTCATAGCAAGCTGGTGACAGAATAGTTTTTCATCTCTCTCACTGACATTGCATGAGTGACTGATAATGAATCTGATGCTCTAACAGATTGACTTATGATCATCTGCACAATTCAATGTGCATGCAACCTTTATCTCACATCTCTAACACTTTCCTTTACTCCCCCACAGGACCATCGAGAGGCCCCGTCCCCACTGTCCAGGAGGAGCAGCTTGAGCCTGAAGACTCCTCAGAGAAAGCTGCAACCTCTGAGGGGGCAGCGTCAGCAGAATTCAGTGCACCCAACACCAGCGCGGACACTTGCACCTCGGTGGGACCTTCGCGAGATAGAGTCGTGTTGTCACCTGGTGTATCACAGATCACAAGTGAGCATCAGCAGATGGTGGAGACAGGGACAGCAGTGGCGCATCCTCGGCGGAGGGCGCAGAACTCTGCCAGCTTAGCTCAGCAGCATGTCCACCCTGTGCCTCCAGGTCCATCCAGAAGGAGAGTAGTCCTGGAACTCCAGGAACAGGTGCAGGAGTCTCTGGCAGGTTTTTTCTCCAGGGTCGCTGCGAGTGTGGAGTGAATAAAGGAGTCTATCGTGAACATGAGCAGAGCCTTTGTGGAGGCATTGGCGCATGAACGCATCACCACGGAAAGGATGGCAACCTCCGTGGCAAGGATGGGTTGAGGAAGCGCTCAGTCAAGGTGGGGAGAGGGGTTTCCCAGGAGGTCACACTGGAGATGGGTGTCAGGCTCCAAACTTCCACAACAATGAGTAGGCCTGCTAAAAGTTCCCCCAGACCTGAGACAACAAAGTTCTGCCACCTGCAAACGATCATTGGTGAAAACTCCTTTTTAATGGTGGAGCTGCAGCTGTTAGTAAGCAGTCCACTTATGAGGCCGCCAGGATTAACTGGCGTGTTCCAGAGGAGACGTGCAACACGGGGAAAATGTGGTAAATTCAGAAAGGCCTATCAAAATGGGATTATAGAGGCAATTCACTGGTTCTTAAGGGCATTAAAGGCCTATCCCGCCTCTTGGAGTGCTTCCTCAACCCATCCTTGCCACGGAGGTTGCCATCCCTCTTGGAGACAGGATGGAAACAGGGTCTGAAACCGCATATGTGGGAAAATTGCTCAGGCAGGATGGAGGCGGGATCGGATCCGCCCACCATTTTTTGTGTTTTTAACACACGCCTCCAAACCCGCCTCCTCGAGCCTGGCAAAATGGAGCCCATAGAGTACAAAAGCGAAGGAATTATGATCAACCTTTATAAAACACTGGTTTGGCCTCAACTGGACTATTGTGTCCAATTCTGGGCACTGCACTTTAGGAAGGCTGTGAAGACCTTAGAGAGGGTGCAGAAAAGATTTACAAGAATGGTTCCAGGGATGAGCGACTTCAGTTACGTGGATAAACTGGAGAAGCTGGGGTTGTTCTCATTAGAGCAGAGAAGGTCGAGAGGAGATTTGATAGAGGTGTTCAAAATCATGAGCGGTCTAAACAGATTAGATAGAGAAACTGTTCCCATTGGTGGAAGTGTCGAGAACCAGAGGACACAGATTTAAGATGATTGGTTGTTTTGCCAAAGGCGAGGAAAAACTTTTTTACACAATGAGTGGTTAGGATCTGGAATGCACTGGCTGAGAGGGTGGTGGAGGCACAATGAACTGCGGCTTTCAAAAGGGAATTAGATAAGTACCTGAAGAAAAAAATTTGCAGGGCTACGGGGAAAGGACGGGGGAGTGGGACTAACTGAAGTGCTCTTGCAGAGAGCCGGCATGGGCTCGATGGGCCGAATGGCCTCCTTCTGTGCTGTAACCCTTCTATGATTCTATGATTCTAATTTTGGGCCCAGTTAGTAATAGTGCAAAGATGATTTGCTGATGTTAGTGCTGGCATCAGTTTTTTGAAAATTCAACTTGTATTTTTAAGACTTTAATCATTTCTACGTTAATTTCACTGGTCACAAATTGTGACTGAAGTCTTCAATCTCTTTTCGGTATCCTTAACCATTATTGTAGCACAATTGTTTTTTAACAAGTAATCTTGCTAATAATGTTCAATATTCAACACATTAAGAAAGTCCAGACAAATATACTAAGTGTCATCGTTTCTATATACTCAGGTGAAGTTCAAGGAGGTAGTTCTTTAGTAAAAGAATCATCTTTATACTAAATCTTGTTTCTGCACCTGTAACAATATTTGCTTGAATTGTACATTTCATCATAATTAATACCAGAAACACGCATTATTTTCTAATTTTTTTCTTGTACTATGAAATGCTGACTTTCCACAGTATTAGCGTAAAGCTTACTTTAACTTTGCTGGTGCTTTCCTATCTCATACAGCATATTCTTATTACATGTTACCAGCTTTGCTTCCATGCTGGAACTTATTCCAATGATATCCTATGTTGTACCATTATAGAAAAAATACATTATCAGTGTAAGGAGAATATGAAGGTAAGAGGTCATTGTCTGCTAGCATGCTGCCCGTACTTTACCCACTTCAGCAGTGTCCTTAAGATAGAGGATGAAAAGCTATTAGGTACGCTATGAAACTGGGCTTCTCCGGACACTGGCGGGGGAGGAGAGGCTCGTCCATCGGGTGGGAGGCCAGCACCAGTTTCATGGTTTGGCCACATTTGATCCCATATCTGAGCTGCTCGTCGATCGGGGAGGGTGTGGAATTTTGTGGTTCTTTTGAGTAACTAAGCCAGGATAGGTAAGTAGCAGGGGTGAAAGGAGCATTAATAATCATTTAAGTAATTTAAAACTCTTTTTTAAAGTTTTTGGAGTGACTGGCAGCAATCCCTTTAAGAACGTGGCTGCTATATGTCCAGCGCCACCAGGCAGAGTGTATGTAGAATGCATTGGCCCATTGATACTACAACATTGCATTGGGATCCTAATGGCATCACACGACCCTGATTTGCATTGGATAATGGAGCTCCCACTTGTTTCCAGCACGAGGCTGTGTTATCAATTTCAAGGCCCCCAAAATGGCTTGTCCCGGACATCAGCAGGAAGAGACCATGACTTTCAGCAAGGCACCACCCATACCAAGCCGAAAACAGGGATGAAAATCACCTCCCGTGGTTGAGAGCAGGTGCAGATGCTCTTCATGGAGAAAACTCATTACCAAAACATAACATGGATCAAAGTGTTTTGGTGGATAGAGAAATGATTTTGAATGGTCTGTGTCTGCTACACTTCAAGATCACTTCAATCTACGGCACACCGTTAAGTGAAAGCCCTTTTTGTTCATAGAATGGAGGGGGTTTTCATAGTGAGCTCTGAGTGGTACATGAGTTCTGTCAATTGTTTCTGTAACCTTTGGGAATCCAGTCACAAATTACAACGTATCCAGCACACTGTGAACACTGTACGCTCTCAGTATTCCATCCTTACCAAGCTCCACTGGTTTCCCATAGACCAAAAGATTCATTAGACAAACTTTGTCCTCATGTTCAAATGTTTAAAAAGACAGCTTACTGAAAAATCATAGACAGCTGGCAAATGATTAGTTTGTCCTGAAAATGATGACTTGTGTAGAGGATACACAGCAGGAACTTTGAGTGAGACTCACTTGATAGCTCATGAGTGTTAATGTCTTGAGTGAGTTATAAAATCTTTATCATAAGAGAATAAATAGGTATTTCGGTGTTCCTGCTTTTGCACCATGTGCATGTGATTTTTAATAAAGTAACTGTAGTTGAACAAAATATTCCCGATATTTCTGTGACCCATTGGTGAAACATTGGGGGGAGTTTTAACCCCCGATAACGGGTGGGTTGG
This sequence comes from Somniosus microcephalus, assembly GCF_052327205.1. Taxonomy (NCBI): domain Eukaryota; kingdom Metazoa; phylum Chordata; class Chondrichthyes; order Squaliformes; family Somniosidae; genus Somniosus; species Somniosus microcephalus. Next base: position 185,493,978 of record NC_140993.1, on the reverse strand, counting down.
GGGTCAGATGGAAATTAAATATAGTGTCAAATTGAAGGGCGACCATAAGCCGGTTCCAGCGCGGCCGCTTCCGGGTTTAACTGAGGTATGTTTGGTTGTGTGTGAGTAACCTGCTCGTGGGAGTCGGTGCGATCATTAAGTCAGGCGGGGTAGCAATTAGCACAGCTGTTAACATCATTAGCCATTGTAATGAGGTAATTTTCAATTGAATTAAACAAGGATTTTAATTTAATGCCTCCAGCGTGGGGTTCCCATGGCTCGGGAAACTCGTCAGTGAGAAGGAGACAAGTTTGAGGTGCATTTCATGTGGGTTCAGAATACCCAATCTCAGTAAAGGCTCAGTGCTTGCAGTTGCTTTGTCAGCTCCCTCTGGCAAACGTTTTGCAGAGAGTACTTGTCAGCATAGAGGTTTTTGAGCAGCTTGTAGCCTTTCAAGCAGGAGGTGAGAGGGAGGAGGAGGAGGAGGAGGAGGGGGGTGGTGATGATGGGAGCACCATGGATGTTTTGACAGTAAATCACACATGGAAGACCATCACAATCCATGGCAGCGACATTGTGCTGTGGTGAGAGGTGCAGGGGAGAGAGGTACAGAACAGCAAAGTGGAGAACAAAAGTGAGGTGAGCAGCAGAGTGGCTGAGGTTGCAGGAGGCACTACCCATGTAAAAGGGGCTCAGCATCCTAGACCTCTCGGAAGAGCAGTGCTTCCATAGGTTCAGATTGACACAGCAGGTGGTCGCTGACATCTGAAGCCTCCTTGAAGAAGAGCTGCTCCTTGCTGGACCTGGTGGCCACACATTTCACGTTGCCATCAAAGACACCACCGTCCTCAATTTATTTGCCTTTGGCTCCTTCCAGTGAGCAACTAGAGTCATGTCCAGAGTCTTTCAGTTGGCTGGCCATAAATGCATAAAAGGTCACGGATGGATTGTTTGCCAAGTCGTTGAATTGTGTCAACTTCCCCTATGACGACAATAGCTAACGTGACCAGGCAATCGCATTCGCCTCTCTGGCTGGCTTACCACAGGTACAGGGTGTCATTGATTGTACACATGTGGCAATCCAAGGACCATCACAGCAACCAGGAGTTTTAATCAATCGCAAGGGATATTATTCCATTAATGTGCAGCTGGTGTGCAACCACAAGAAGAGGTTCATGCAGGTCTGCGCCACATTCCCTGGGAGCTGCCATAATGCATTTGTACTGTGGCAGTCCAACATTCCAGAACTTTTCCTTCCAGGAAACAGATTTAAGGGCTGGCTCGTAGGAGACAAGGGATACCTCCTTCAAACTTGGTTCATAACACCAGTGAAGAACCCCACCAAGTAGGCGCAGGAGCACCACAACGAGAACCACATGACTACCAGGTGTGTCATTGAGAAAGCATTTGGCATGTCGAAGATGTGCTTCAGGGGCCTGGATAGGTGAAGAGGTGCCCTTCAGTACTCGCTAGTGATGGTGTCCAGAATCATACTAGGGTGCTGTGTCCTGCACAACATTGTGCAGCAGAGAGGATTGCAGGTGGAGGAGGACCAAGGTGCTCATTGGACATCGTCTGATGAAAAGAACATTGAAGCAGAGGAGGAGGAACATGAAGATGGGGCACCAATCGCCAGACCAGCATTGTACATTGCTGCCCAGGATGCCAGGGATACCCTCATAAATCGGAAGTTCAGTTCGTTATTCCAACTGTAACAAATGAAAGCCACCATCACAAACCCCCACATCCCAACCTCCCTTTGCACAAAACAGTCCTTCAACCACGCATACACCTATTGCACATCCACCCAATGGGTCCCGTCATGTATTGAGATTCATTATGAAACAAGTGAAAGGGAGAGTTGGCACTTGAGATGCAATAATGGACAAGAGGTAGAAGTGCTGGCAATCAATAAATTTTATGTTGCGTTATAAAAAAAGGAAACTTAACAACATAACATTTTGTCAAACACCCATGTACATACCCCTGGTGAATTGCAATTGCTTTAACTTATGCTTTCTACTGCTTCTACGTGATGCATTCAGTGTGGCATCAGCAGAGGTAGAGGTAGGCTGCTCATATCACAGCCCTCACTGATCAGATGCTTTTGGCCTACAACTTCTGGGTTGTGTAGGGGGTGACATGTGCCCAGTCAGCTCTGCCCCTGACTGTCTCTGAGTGGTTCGAATTGCTCCCACACCTCTGGGTTCTAGACACCGGACTTAGGTACAGGCGGTGATACAGAAATAGAGCAGACAACTGGTTTGGTGCAAGAAAACTGTATTTTTATTAAAAGCACAATAAAATCACAGAATGGTTGTTCTTCTGGTGGTGGTCTGGTCGTCAAAGATTTTGTTGCGGTTGGGGTTCGGTTGGCGGCCTATGGTGTTGGCTTGAGTCTGTTACCGCGGTGCTCATGGTCGTCAGCTACTCCTTCTACCCATGCATCGAATGTCCGCTTACCGGGGTGTGTGCCTGCTCATCCCCAACACTTCTTTACGCTGCCCTTCTCTGCTTATCGGCCTTGCCATTTGTCTCATCTCGCCTGCCCGCTTGCAGCCCCATGTGTCCTGTGTGTGTTGATTTGGGTCCCGTTCTCCTCCCGCGTTTGGCCCCCGGTGTTGTAATGGGCGTCCTCAGTGTCGAGCAGAGCGGGAAGAGAAGAGAGGAAGAGAGAGCGGAGCAAGAGACCTTGGCTACCAGTGGGCCTACAATTATATCGGTTCTTCACCCCTTATCTGCGCGCCAAATCAGGTCAGTTCTTTGTTTAATTTTGGTGGGCTCGTCTAAAGTGATTACAGTCATTCACTTTAACTGTTTTTGGTGTGGTTGTCTCCTTGTTTAATGGCTTCAATATCCTGGCTGTTTGTCATTTATGAAGTTTAATCGGGTTTCCCTGGCTTGGTAGCTACTTTGAACTGTTACCGATTATGCATGCAAAAAGTTAATGGCCTCAAGATTACGTCTATCCTGAGTTAAACTGTTTCAAGATGAAGGATGCATATTCTGTGTTTATCTAGTGTCTGACTTTTAGAAATAACAAAGTCCTTCACACAGATCCATGCATGTTAGGTTTTGTTTCAAGATTTGATTGGGCCTGCCTTTGCAGGGCCTTGCTTTTTAAAATCCTGCAGGCTTCTGTCACGAGGTTTCAGAAGCCATTATCTTTTGGGTACCCTTTTTAATAACTTGTCCATAGAGGGCCCCTTTATCCATAACTTTTGGGGAATGTGGGAATTTTGAGAATCCTACAGTTGTTGGAACCCCTGAGAGACCTGCCATAGACTGCTTCACCTGCATCTGTGCAGGGTCAGACTCAGCCATCGGGAAACAAGGAAGCATGTCGGGTACTGGCTGAGTAGGGGCGGGGGAGGGGGGAACGTGCGAGAAGTGGGAGCACTTGGAGTGGAGTTCCCACTTCCATGTCCTCTTTCACTATCATCCCTCTCCTAGGCTAGCATCCCATTGCTCGTAACACTCTGCTGCAGACCAGCTTGGTGGAGATCAGTGACACATTGTAAGGCCACGAATAAGGTATCTGTCACCCTGTTTAAGGCGACAGACATGTTATCATTCAAATTGTGCACAGCCATGATCATGGCCTGCAGGGACTCATTTGAGAGTTGTGCTTGAAAGTGGACTCTCTCTCCATGGCAGACATTCACAGGAATACCTGCGCCACCAATCCACTACTATAGGATTTGGACTCCTCCATCCTCCCTGCTATTGTAGAGTGTGTGCGTGGCACGTCTGTCAGTTCCTGGCTAAGATGCTGATGGGCCTCTAGCATTCTTCTTCTCAATGATAGACTCCAGGTTTCAGCATCTGTGTCCAGCTGAGCATCGCTTGGAGAGAATTGCGCCCTCCCGATGCGGACTCTCCACAGTTGTCCCTGCCACCAGTGTATGCTCATGCTCGCTTGTGAATTGTGAATCAGCAGGTCATCATCGTCGTACGTGTCTTCATACTGTTCCCTTTAGGCAAGTATATGAAGTGGTGAAGGATTTCTGGCCGCGATTAACGCTCCTTCCGAGACCGTAACCATCTTCGTACCAGCCATTAGGGTGGTTAGTCCTATGGCGGGAGGCTTTTACGGGCTCCCACAACCCATACGAGGGGGGGGGCTACCCACACCCACGGACGCAAGTATCCCACTGGATGTCAACCCAGAATTTAGAGCCGGAGCTCCGACTCCACTTGCCGGGACTGTCTGGAGCGGGGTTCGAAACCCTATGCCTTCTGGCCCAGCGGCGGGGATGCTACCGCTACGCCAAAGGCCCACACCGTAATCAGCAGGTGAAAACTCAACAAACTCTCTAACTGGACCCACTGAAGTGTAAGTATTTGCACTGGTACATGGCTGCACGTCCTGTAATGTTTTACCCTCAGAAGGAATGAGGTCCCATGAGGAATCATCCTCATGCATCTGCAACAACTGTTGCCATATGCATGAAGGCCCTAGAAGACAAAAGAGTTATGGCAAAGTAACAATCTTGACAATCACCATACTCAGTCTTATCATAGTTCAGTCATTGATTAAATAAAATCAGCATTTGTGTCAGAGATACTTTTAATTCTGTCACCAGCCATCTGCGTGTTCCCAGGCTCTCCATCCCCGATTGAGAGGGATGCAGATGTGTTACTTATCTCCATGGCATCCTCCTCTGCACCTGCAAGCTGCACAATTTGTGGTGGCCCAACTCCAGTCCTCTCCCTTGTGTTTTGCGCTCTCTTCTACAAGGGGCAGAAAAACAGTCCTGTGAGTGAGTGAAGGTCAGGTATTCACCCAATGGATGCAGTACATTTGGTGAGGGTGACCATCAGTCAGTTGCATCACATTGCATAAGGATTGGGGTGAGTGACAGTGGTGGATGCATGGATGGGGAGGTGAGGAAGTGCATAGAAATGAAGGATGGGTGCTGCTGAAACATAAGTTGGTGTGAGGAGTGATGTGATGGAGTACGCTTGGTAAAAAAGTGTGAAAGATGGGGACCCATTTACACCACAGGATGTAGGTGAATCAGCAAATTTACTAACTTTTCCTGACCTAGTTAGGTTATTAAACCACTTCGGGGCAAAATGCTACTGCTGCTCACCTCCTCAGCTACCTCCAACTACGCCTTCTTCCTGACAGCCACAGGTTTCTTCCTCCCATTTATTTTGAAAAAAGCAGCTCCCTCCTGCTCCTGACTGCACCCAGCAGTAATTCAAGGGAAATATCATTGTATCTGGGTGTGTAGGGTTCTCAAAATTCCCACATTCCCCAAAAGTTATGGATAAAGGGACCCTGTATGGACCAGTTACTAAAAAGGGTACCCAAAATGGCTTCTGAAACATCGTGACCAAGGCCTGCCGGATTTTAAAAGCAAGGCCCTGCAGAAGGCAGGCCCATTCAAATCCTGAAACGAAACCTAACATGCATGGATTTGTCCTTTTCTAAAACCAGATAGCTAGGTAAACACAGAATATGCATTCTTCATCTTGGAACAGATCGACTCAGGATGGACGTAATCTTGAGGCCATTAACCTTTTGCATAAATAATCGGTAACAGCTCAAGGTAGTTACCAAGCCAGGAAGAGACGATTAAATTTCATAACAAACAGCCAGGATATTCAAGCCATTAAACAAGGAGACAACCGCCCCAAAAACAGTTAAAATGGATGACTCTAATCACTTTAGATGAGCCCGCCAAAATTAAACAATGAACTGACCTGATTTGGCGCACAGATAAGGGGTGAAAAACTGGGTATAATTGTAGGCCCACTGGTAGCCATGGTCTCTTGCCTCTTGCCTCTTCGCTGGCTCTCTTCTCCCTCCCCGCGCTGCTCGACACCGAGGACGCCCATTACAACACCGGGGGCCAAATGCGGGAGGAGAACAGAACCCGAATCAAACACGCACAGGACACACGGGGCCGCAAACGGGCAGGTGAGACGAGACGAATGGCAAAAACCGATAAGTAGAGAAGGGCAGCGAAAAGAAGCGTTGGGGACGAGTGGGCACGCACCCCGGTCCAGTTATAAGATGGCGTTTGAAGCATGGGTAGGAAAATCAAGCTCACAATATAAACCGCCAACCGAACCCCAACCGCAACAAAACCATCGGTGACCAAACCGCCACCAGAAGAACAACCATTTCTGCAAGGTAAAATACCCAACAAAGACTTTACTCCCTATTCTCTAATGGAGGAAAAGGAGGGTACCTTACACAGACGACTCCACCGCCGCGCCCTGGGACCACGTGATGACAGCAGGCTCCTAGGACAACAAGAGCGAACCCCAAAACCACAATTGGCTTAATCGACAGGTTTCTAACTGTAAAAGGAACCCCATTGGTGAGCATGAATCCCTGGCCCCTCATAGCTTAATCTAGTTAGGTATTGGGGGTGGGACAAGGGTAGGGGGATTTTAGTGTGTTTGTTTCCCTCGATATGCCGTGTGTTCCCCATTCCCAAATAAGTGTAATTTTATATGCCTGTAATTATTCTCGTAATTCTCAGCATTATGATTTTATTGTGCCTTCAATTACGGTTTTCTGTATCGCCGCCTGTACCTAAGTCCAGTGTCTAGAACCCAGGGGTGTGGGAGCGATTGAAACCACTCAGACAGTCAGGGGCAGAGCTGACTGGGCACACGCCACCCCCTGCAGGTGTTCTTTATGAATCCATCCTAAACACCTCCTGGATCCTCCAAATTCCATTTTTGCATTGACCCTTTAAATAGGGACTTCAGATCACATCATGGCGGGTGCGCATCATACCCACGGTGCAGCTGGGAGACGTGAAACCTGGAAGAAAAAAATTATTGATTCAATCACGTTGAAATTGGAAAATTGGACCCGTTGACTTCCGGATTTCGAACACGCAATGTCCTCCTCCTGCTCAGAACCCACATTTGCATTAAAATCAGGGCCATTATATATGACTAAGTTGGTCCTAAATATTATAACTAGCAGTCAAAACAGTAGATTTGTTTTACCTCATTCTGAATAGTTAATTTCTATTGACGTCAATGTAACTAAAAATTGGGAGAGGTAAATTGGACTGCCAATTTACTATCGCCCATTTTACATTATCGCATCATGTCAAAATAACACCTTAGGAGTGCAAATTAAGTGTAGATTTAAAGGATGGGAGGATAACTTAATCAAATGGAAGGAGTGAGGGAGACAGATGGGAAGGGGAGGGGAAGACAGAGGAAAGGAGGGGAGGGAAGGGGAGAAGAGGAGAGGGAGGACAAGAGAGAGGAGGGGAAGGAGAGTGTGGGAAGGATGGATTGAGAGAGAAGGAGGAAGGGGAACTGGGATGGGGATCAGGTAGGAGGAAGAGACAGGAGGGGGGAAGAGGAGAGGTGCAGGAGGAAGAGGAAGGAGTTGTGGATAATGAGGGTTATGAGGGAAAGAGGAGACAGGGACAATGGCAGGGAGGGAAGAGGGAGAGGTATAATGTTGAGGAGCTTAGAGAGAGAGAGTGGGAAATGGAAGAGGAGCTAGTTCAAGTAATTGATTTGAGCGGGCAAAAGGCCTAAAATGGTGTGAGTGGATGGTAAAAAGGAGATAAATGTTCACAGCAGGGCAGGGACGAGGGGTTTAACTGCTAATAGCGCTCCAGTGGAAAGGCTGTTAAATGGTATCATTGAGGGGGCCAATGTAAACATGGATGTAAAGAACCACAGCTGGTAGGTTGGCAAGAAGCAACATCATAGGGATATAGGAAAGGAGTAGGCCATTCAAAGTTCAGACTCATTCTGCCATTCTTTTAGATCATGGCTAATCTGCACCTCAGCTCTATTTTATCCAATATCACCTCCCACATTGGGTGTTAGAGGGGTATTTGTGGACTTGAATCGGCCTTAACTGAAACACACAGATACACTATCTCTCAAGGAGATTATCTTTATTTAACCATTAATACACGGATTAAATAAGAAACACAACTAGATCTGTCCCGGAGTCTTCACGTGCCCAGTTGGCCAAACCGACTGTTGTGTATGTACCTTTAAGAGAATAACTGGTCTCAGACTGCAGTATCGGCAGTCACCACCCCTGTATAAAAGGCGCTAGTGAGCCTCCGTTGTTTTCAGTTTCACTATTGACTTCCATCAGTAAAGACTTGTTTTGTTCAACTCCTGCTGTCCATGTCTCAATCATTCACGGACGTAATACTGGCGACGAGCAGATACGAACCTACCTACAGTCTGCACCACCTCCTGGGATCCATTCCTACAGCGAAGTGAGCAGAGGTCGAGGCCAGAAAGAAAAGAAAGTAAGAGGCAGTAGAAACGGGCATCGACCGTGGGCATCTGCCCCTGTGTTTGCGGAGTTGAAGATTGCTGGAGAAGCTGTCGGAAGCGGGGCCTGGTTCCTGTCGACGGTGCTTCAGCTAATCGGGCTGGTGGCAGGTAGTGCACTGATCCTTCCTGGGCTGCGGCGGTCGCGAACTCGAGCGGGTGATTTGCAACGGGGCCGAGCAGCGTTGTCGGGAAGAAGAGAGAGAGAGAGGGTGGAGCACACAGGGCGCGGCCGGTGCTATGAAGCCGGGCTGCGTATAGACCCGCGAAGAGGGAGCCAAGAGTCCCACAGGGTTGTTCCACGACAGGAAAATAATAAAAAAAGAAATATTAAATGCGCAAGAAAGCGCGAGGAGCTGCAGGTTGCAACGGGAACCGCGGAAAGCAGCGCTAACAACAGCGGGGAAGAAGGCAAAGCACGGGAGGCGCCATCTTAATCAGCAGGGAAGAAGGCAAAGCGCGGGAGGCGCCATTTTGTTAATCGGTGAAGAAGGCAAAGCGCGGGAGGCGCCATTTTAGATTTGCAAGATGCCGAAGACTGGCTGTATCACTGCTTTTGATAATACAATAGAGGACTGGACCACGTATGTGGAAAGAGTCGAGGTATATTTCGAGGCAAATGAAATAGCGGAGGAGAAAAAGGCATCGATATTGCTAATCTTAATGGGCGCTAGAACGTACGGCCTATTGCGGGACCTGATTACTCCAGCCAAATCGAAGGTGAAGAGTTTTAATGAAATTGTTGCTGTCCTACAGGAGCTCCTAAACCCTGCGCCGCTGTTGATAGCAGAAAGATTTAAATTCCACAGGAGAACTCAGCATAAAGATGAGAGCAATGCTGAGTACCTTACGGAACTATGCAAGCTATCAAAGCACTGCCAGTTTGGAGCAGGACTGGCAGACACCCTACGGGACAAATTTGTCTGTGGACTCCTGAGTGAAGGAACACAGAAGAATTTACTCTCAGAGAAAGAGCTGACGCTAGATAAGGCTTTCAGCGTGGCAGTATCGGATGAAGCAGCAGCCAGGGGAGCTGCAGAAATTCAACAAAAACCACAGGAATACGGCACCCACGAAATGACACGGGGATTTGCAAAATGTTATCGCTGCGGCAGAACTAACCATGACCAGAAGGACTGCTGGTCCAAAGACAAAATATGCAGGCAATGCGGGAAGATGGGACACATTGCACGAGTTTGCAGGTCTGGGAAGAAGACCAGTGACAACAAAAAGGCTACTAAGGAACCGTACAAGAAAGTACAAAAGATGACGGACAGTAGTTCCGAAGACCAGATGAGCGATAGTGAATCCGGGAACAGGAGACTAAGCTGTCTCAAACTTCACAATGTAATCGCAAAAGAGGATCACCGAACCATTTGGGTCACCCTCACGATAGCAGGGTCCCAAGTTAAAATGGAATTGGATACAGGATCAACGCTAACCGTCATGAATCGACGAGACTACGAGCGGCTATTTTCACACATACCCTTGAGAGAGACATCCATCGTTTTGACGACGTATATGGGGCAAAAAGTATACCCCAGAGGAAAAATAAGGGTGCCTGTCGAATACAATGGCAAGAAAATACAGAAATTGTATCTCTACATACTGCCAAATGGAGGACCACCGTTATTGGGATGGGAATGGATCAGGAAGATAAACTTAGATTGGCACTCCATTCATGCAATGACGGTGGACGGTAAAAAAGATGAAGACGTCACTCCTGGACGATTGTCAACAATCTTAGCTAATGCCAAAGAGGTATTTCAACAAGAACTGGGCACGCTTAAAGGCGTAACCACCTCGATAAAAATAGAGGAGAATGCAGTTCCCAAGTTTTCAAAGCGAGACCGGTACCATATGCAATTCGCCCAGCCATCGAGGCAGAGCTGGAGAATCTGGAGAAGGCAGGCGTGTTGTCTAAGGTCGACTGGAGCGAGTGGGCGACACCCATCATTCCTGTCATGAAGAAAACGTTAAGCAATAAGTCCGGGGAGCCAAGGAAGATTCGCATCTGTGGGGATTTCAAGGTGACAGTGAACCCAATCCTTCACACAGTACAATATCCTCTTCCAAGGATAGAAGACTTCTTTGCCTCACTGTCTGGAGGGAAGCGTTTTACAAAAATTGACCTAGCACAAGCATATTTGCAGATGGAGGTTGAAGAGTGCTCTAGGAAGTATCTCACGCTAAACACTCACAAAGGTCTTTACCAGTATCATCGATTGGTATTCAGAGTAGCATCGGCTCCGGCGATATGGCAAAGAGCGATGGAACAAGTCCTGCAAGGGATTCCGGGGACTCAGTGTTACTTGGATGACATCCTTGTGACAGGTGAAGATGACAGTGAACATCTTAACAACCTAGAACAGGTGCTCACTAGACTACGAGAACATGGGCTGCGAGCGAACCGCCCCAAGTGCGAATTTTTTTAAGGAACAGATTTCGTATTGTGGCCACGTGATTGATGAAGAGGGGTTACATAAGTCCCCTGACAAAATTGAAGTGGTTGTTAAGGCCCCAGCGCCTGAAAATGTGTCGCAACTGAGGTCATTCCTCGGATTGGTGAATTACTAGCATAAGTTTTTGCCGTATTTGTCGACAATTCTGCACCCACTGAACGCCCTGCTACGAATGGGGGTAGCATGGAAATGGAGCGATGATTGTAAGCGGGCCTTTCAGAAGAGTAAGGACTTAATCACTTCAAGGGAAGTATTGGCTCACTACAACCCAGCACTGCCGATCAGAGTGGCGTGTGATGCGTCTCCCTACGGCATTGGGGCGGTACTGTCACATAAATTCCTTGATGGTTTAGAGAGGCCGATAGCTTTTGCGTCACGCTCGTTAACTTCTGCCGAGCGTAACTACGCCCAGATTGACAGAGAGGCCCTCAGCCTAGTGTGGGGGGTGAAGAAGTTCAATCACTACCTGCACGGTCAAAAATTTACTCTACCAACCGATCATCAACCTCTTGTCTCCATTTTCAACCCTCAGAAGGGCGTACCGATAATGACAGCACAACGGATGCAGAGATGGTCCCTTTTCCTAGGGGCACACCAATATGACATCGAGTACAAAGGAACTAAACAGCATGGAAATGCTGATGGATTGTCACGCCAACCGTTGCCGACGGTGGAAGAAGAAGACGTTGCAGTGGATCCAATGGAGTTATTCCACTCGACCATAGTCGAATGTCTCCCTGTGACGAATGCAAACATAGAAAAGGAAACATGGAATGACCCGACACTATCACAGGTCTATGATTTAACGGTGAAGGGATGGCCAGCACATAGCGAACTACTGCTGCCAGCATTCTCGCCGAGAAGAGAACAGCTGTCAGTGTGCAGAGGAACCTTGATGTGTGGATCCAGAGTAGTAATTCCACCTAAGTTGACAGATAGAGTGCTCAATGAGCTTCATAAGGGTCATCTGGGTGGGGTAAAAATGAAGAACTTAGCCAGAGCGTTTGTGTCGTGGCCGGGAATTGATAGAGAAATTGAAGAGATGACCAAGAGCTGTGCAGGATGCCAGAAGGTCCAAAACGCCCCACCACAAGCTCCTCTGCATCCATGGGAGTGGCCCTCATCTCCATGGCAAAGGGTGCACATTGATTTTGCTGGTCCCTTCATGGACTCGATGTTTTTAACTGCGGTGGATGCACATTCAAAGTGGCCAGAGGTAATAAAAATGTCCTCAACCACCACGGAAAAAACTATCACAGTTTTACGAACCATATTCACCAGGAATGGGCTGCCTGAACATATTTGCTCTGACAATGGACCACAGTTTGTGTCTGAAGAGTTCCGGAGGTTCTTAAAGAACAATGGTTTTAAGCATTACACATCTGCCCCATATCATCCAGCCACTAATGGATTGGCCGAGAGGTTAGTGCAAACATTCAAGAAGGCTATCAAGGCAATGTGTAATGAAGATATACCCCTACAACACAAAGTGGACAACTTCTTGTTTGCCTACCGGAATGCGACACATGCGGTTACCAACCAAACTCCAGCCATGATGTTCTTCAATCGAAGACTACGATGCCGCTTGGATTTGGTTAAGCCAAACGTCCAAAGAGATGTGGAGAACAGACAGTTTCAGAATATGAATGAAAGGCCGACCAGGAGTTTTAAGATAGGTCAACCAGTTTTGGCCCGGGACTACCGCACTGAGAAATGGCAGCCAGGAACGATTTGTACACGACAAGGACCTCTCATGCATTCCGTGGACGTTGGGGAGAGCATTGTAAGACACCATGCTGACCAGATTCTAGAGTCACTGGAAAACGTCAACTCCACACCACGATCTGATACACCTGGTAATGAAATCGACGTTCCAAGTGCAGCTACCGCAGAACCGGTAATATTGGAAGCAGATGAACCAAACAACGACATTGATCCTGCCTCAACATTGCCAGAAGAACCTGATACCCCAAAGAGGCGTTATCCAGACAGAATCAGGAAGCCTCCTCAAAGACTGAACTTATAATTGCTTAAACTTAACCAATGTATCTAGCAACCGTAATTGTGATTGTAATTAGTTATCATTTAGTTGTTAAATGAATGTTATGTACTGTTTATCTAAAAGGGGAGGAATTGTTGTGTATGTACCTTTAAGAGAATAACTGGTCTCAGACTGCAGTACCGGCAGTGACCACCCCTGTATAAAAGGCGCTAGTGAGTCTCTGTTGTTTTCAGTTTCACTATTGACTTCCATCAGTAAAGACTTGTTTTGTTCAACTCCTGCTGTCCGTGTCTCAATCATTCACGGACGTAATACCGACGATCACTCAAACTCTGTTGAATCTTTAGATGTCTTCTTTCGTTAGACTAGGATCCATCTGTCCTAGCCAACTGCAGTGCAGAAGCTAGATATTGTTAAATTCTTATATTCTTTTGTTGTCTACACTTCCTTCATGATTCTCACATGCACATCTTAATTATTGGTTCCTTTAGGCATGCCTATGCCCCTTGTTGTTTATGGTTGGTTCGAAGTTTAGTGGGGTTACTTCACCATGCATGTCACTTGTTGCTGCCTAGTGGTATCTTATCTCAAGACTGAACCATTCCATTCTGCTGATCCCATAGCAACCCAAGATTTGTCCATGGTTACCAGCTGCCTTTGTCTGACAAATAACGTCTGTTAATGTTCCTCTATATTCCAGTTTCTCAGCTTGCAGTTAATATGGTTTATCCATCATTAAAGTTATTTTTGTTGTTAAGGATGCTTAAACAAATTTTCCCTTTACCATTTACCCATCTTTGCTCAGTATTACTTGATAGTCTTACCAAACAAAAACCTATCAATCTCAGTCTAGAAAATTTCAATTGACCCAGCATCAACAGCCTTTTGGGGAGAGAGTTCCAGATTTCCACTACCATTTGTGTGAAAATGTGCTTCCTGATTCCACTATTAAATGGCCCACTCTAATTAATGGCCCAGAAATTCGGGTCGGGGGCTTCCTGCGGGTGCAAGCCCCCGACCTGCACTTACCTACCGCGCCGGCCGTTGAGCTGTGAGCCCCCGTGGAATTGCGATCCTGGGCCTCCTCCAACTGCCGGCGCGCAGTGCTTGCATAGCCCAGGGACGCAGTTAGTTCGAAGCATCCCCTGGGATCACGTGGGCCATGGAGAGCCAATCGGAGCAGGGAATGCTTCATTTTTAAGTTAAACCTATAAATACTTTAAGCCCCAAAATATCACTAAATCTTCAAATACATTTTTTAAAAATCACATTTTTAAAATAAACTATATATTACATGAAATAACTATTTTAAACAATAATTAACATTTTTGAAAAATTAATTACATTTTCTAACGGGGCTAAAAATAAACTTACCTTTCTTTAAAGTATTTAAAAATAATAAACCTGTGGAAAACATGTTTTAATTTTAATTAATTCACCACTTACCTTGTAAAAAGCAGGCCTTGCGACTGCTTTTTACATGTCTACCTTCTGGAGACTTACCTTCCCGGGAAAACCTGCAAAAAAAACGTAAGTTCGATGCGCACGCGCTGCCTCTCTTGCGCACGCGTTCGACTTCTGAACCCCTTCTTTCAGGGGAACGGAAGTGCCGGTTTCCCACGCATGCGCAGTGCATGCACGAAACCGGCACTTCCATTGGGCTTACGGGTGAGTACCCCATGCGTACTCACCCATGGAGACCTGAATTTCTGGGCCATTAATAAGTATATGCCCCTTTGTTCTGAATTCCCCTACCAGAGGAAATAATTTCTCTATATCCACCCTGTCATATCCCTTAATAATTTTAAAGATATTGATTAGAACAGAGAGAAGCAGGAGGTGCGCGCACGCAGCCCTTGCTACCACGGGTTCTGCGACCACCTCAGGAGGAAGAGAAGGAGGAGGAAGAGGAGGAGGAGGAGGAGGAGGAAGAGGAGGAGGAGGAAGGTAACAGATCCCCGTTCCGGACAGACTGTCCATGAGCGCCTCATCAGAATCTGTTTTGCTGAATGAAACCACAGATCCCCATTGCTCACCACTTCCCCACCTTACCATCCCTCTGTCATGGAATATCACAACGTACCCTTGGGCACAAAGCTGAAATGAGAGCCACCACAAAACATAATCCAAACATAATTTATAAATGAATCAGCTGGTGTGTGACCACAAGAAGGAAATTTTGCATGTTTGTGCCATGTAACCTGGCAGTTGCCATGACTCCTTCATACTGCACCAGTCTAGTGTGCCTCCGCTATTCAGTCCACCAGATCAACTTAACGGATGGCTACTTGGAGACAAGGGCTATCCCCTGAGGACATGGCTGATGATGCCATTGAGGAGCCCATCCAATGAAGCTGAGGAGAGCTACAACTCCAGCCACATGTCCACCAGAGCCATAATCGAGCAAACCATCGGTTTGCTGAAGATGCACTTCAGATGCCTGGATAGATTAGGTGGAGCCGTGCAGTACTCAGCAGCCAGGGTCTCCAGAAACATTGTGGTTTGCTGTGCACTTCACAACATGGCACAGCATCATGGCTTGCAGGTTCCTGAGGACCAAGTGACTCCTCACATATCCTCCTCAGATGAGGAGGAGGAGGAGGAGGGTGAAAATGAACATCCTGCAGAGGCCCATCAACCAGCGGCAGCATTATGCGAGAACATTGCTGCCCGGGATGCAAGGAACGCACTCATCCTGGCCAGATTTGCTTAGCCAAGTCAATCAAACACTTTTGCCTCACAGCTTCTTACAAGAGCATTGACAATGGCCAAGAACCAGAGGATTCCTAGCACTCCAATCACCATACTGACAGTTGCAAGTATTCCTAAGCCATCAATCTGGAAGTCCCAATAGCGAAATGACAGACGCCACAACTGCAACATTTGCCATCAGAATTTTTATGTACAATTATGACGTGATGGCATTTTTACACCTAACACAAAATTCCACCCAAGTAACTACCCTTGTGACTACTTGTGCTTTATCTTCCTCTTACGCGTGCTCCTACATAGTGCTTCCCCTATGACTTCAGCAGTTGTGGAGGCCCCTTGCTCACTTTCCTGCTGCTCCTGTCTTGACACCTTTGGCGGGCGTCCTCTGGGGTTGCGAGCCTGTGAGGGCTCATCAACAGTCTGCTGCTCCTGTGGCTGTGCAGGGGTTGAGACGTCTATCTCACTTGGGTGTGGACTCCGGTGGGGCTCTGACCGAGGGCTCTGCAGTGGCATGGAAGTGTGAGCGCTTGGAGAGGAGCCCCCATTTCCTTGAGGTCTGCCACCAACCTCCCTTTCATGGGTCAGGACCCCTCAGCGCCTGCAAGTGGCTGCAGAGCACCTTGCTGCACATCAGGGGGGCAATGGTGACCCATATCTGCAATGGCAGTCCTACTCAGAAGGACTTCCATGAAGGTTTGGTTTCTCTGTTCAATAGATGCCCATCGCTCCTCAAGATATGTTATTCTATTCTGAACAATGATCATGTTTTCCATACCCTGGTAACTAAGCTCCTCCATGGGCATAGCCATCCTCTCCTCTACTGTAGTGATCCTCTCCTGTACATTAGCCAGCCTTATCATGGAGGTAGCAATGGTTTCCACGGAAGTAGCCATCCTTTCCGTGGTGATGCGTTCATGCGCCAATGACTCCACAAAGGCTCTGCTCATGTTCGCTATGGACTCCTCCATTCGCTCCACACTCACAGTGACCCTAGAGACAAAACCTGCCAGAGACTCCTGCATCTGTGCCTGGAGTTCCATCACCTCTGATCTTATGGATGGACCCAGTGGCAGAGGGTCGACATGCTGCTGAGCCGAGCTTGCAGAGTCCTGCGCCCTCCGACTAGGACTCTCCACTGCTGTCCCTGTCTCCATAATCTGCTGATGCTCACTTGTGAGCTGTGATACACCAGGTGACAACACTACTCTATGTCCCGAAGGTCCCACCAAGGTGTGAGTGTCTGCGCTGGTGCTGGGTGTGCTGAATTCTGGTGACGCTGCACCCTCAGAGGTTGCAGCTTCCACTGAGGAGTCTGGATGCTCAGCCTCTTCTGCCTGG
Source organism: Somniosus microcephalus (assembly GCF_052327205.1). Taxonomy (NCBI): domain Eukaryota; kingdom Metazoa; phylum Chordata; class Chondrichthyes; order Squaliformes; family Somniosidae; genus Somniosus; species Somniosus microcephalus. The sequence continues at coordinate 185,477,196 of NC_140993.1, read as the reverse complement.
CTAGGGTGGACAGGTACTTGTGATGGTCCTGTGGGGGAGTAAAGGAAAGAGTCAGAGATGTGATGCAAAAGCTACATGCACATAGCTTTTTGCAGATGCTCATAAGTCCATCTGTTACAGCTTCACAATCATTATCAGTGACTCATGCAATGTCAAAGAGAGAGATGGGAAACTTTTCTGTCACCAGCTTGCTGTGTTGCACCCATCTGTCTGTCCCTCATGCGCGAATCATCCTCAATGCTCATGATTTCCAGGACGACCTCCTCCCAGGGGGTCAGGTGGGCTAATGAGGCTGTCCCTCCTCCTGTCCTGGCTCGCTCTCTCTTGTTGTGAGCTCTCTTTTCCTGCAATGAGGGAGACAAGTGGAGGTTGAGTGAGAATGAAGGAGTGAGTGTAGAGATGGCATAGCAAAGATAATTAGTAGGAGACAAAGATGGAGTGAGCTTGTAAGACCAAGGGCCCTCCCTGTGTGTTGTCAGTTGTGTTCAAAGCATCAGAGTGTTAGGGAGTGTGAGGGCTGCATGGTGGAATAGTTATGTGAATGTGAGCATAGAGAGAGAGGGAATGGGTAAGGGTGCATGGATGTCAGTGTGAAGTGGGATGTGGAGGAAGAGATTGCTAAAGCTGAGTGCTGGTGAGGAAAGGCAATGGGGATTAGATTGAGGGTGATGGGAAATTCATACTCGCTTTTCCAGTGCGCTGAAGGTCATGAAATCTTTTCCTGCACTGTATCCAGGTTCTACGGGTGACTCCCAAGGAGTTGACCTCCTCAGCCACCTGCATCCACACTGCCTTGGTCTGAGTGGGAGGCCTCTTCCTCCCTGATGAAGGGAACAGCACTTCCCTGTTGGCCCTAGCCCCATTGACTAATGCCTGCAGTGCCGCCTCATCAAAGCGAGGAGCTGATCTTGCCCTCCCGCTTGTCATCTTTCCTGCAGGTCCCTCTGACACCAAATGGAGAAAACTTGGAAGCCTGCAGAAGAAGCAAGGCTTGCTGTGGACCTTAAATGCAGCAGCAATGATGCCGTCATCGGAGGAGACTTTCAGTCATGAAAAATCCATTTGCAAAGGCTTCCCACACATTGGAAATCAATTGGCCAATTGAGTTAAAATTGCATCAATCTCCCGCATCCATTTAGATTCGTGTGAGAAACACAAAATTCGGATAACACAAAAACAGCCCGCACCTGAGTTAAAATCCTGCCCAATGTGATTGCTTGGTGTCATCTACTGATATTATATTTTCAAAGTCTTCTGTAGGTATCTTTTACAACATGTAAATTAAAACACTTCAACTAGGGTTTTCTATGCATTTCTTAGCTACTTCAGTTGGTTGTATATATAATCGTGTTTCCTATTTCATTTGATGTTACGTTTACAAAGGCACATAGTTTTTTTAATGTTCCGTGTTTCTGTTCAAAGTATCAGTTTTTAACACTTTAAACTGGGTATAGCTATTGTGTTGGTTTCAAACTGCAGACATTGTGGAAGCTGCAACCCTTTGCTTCAATAGGGCCATTGTCTTAGTATTTACCATCAATTCCCATTTCAAAAGCTTGTGTGGTGTTTACAACTTTTGTGTTAACACTTCATCTTATCTCAGAAGCCTGTATTCACAGCTTGTGTCATTGAGGCTTTTTAGATTTTGAAACCCAGTTTATCATGTATTAATAAAGTCAGAATTCTGTTCATAGGATGGTGTATTTTTCTGAAATATGGCTTTTCCTTTACAATCCAAACCCATCATAACCTTGTACAACTCTATCAAATCTGCCTTCAACCTCTTTTGCTCCAAGGAGAACAACCCCAGCTTCACCAAACTAATCTTGTAGCTAAAATCCCTCATCACAGAATCACAGAAATCACAGAAGCCCCACAGTGCAGATAGAGGCCATTCGGCCCATCGAGCCTGCACCGACACATATCCCACCCGATCCCCGTAACCCCTACACCAACACATATCCCACTCTATCCCCGTAACCCCACGTATTTAATCCCCCTAACACTAAGGGTCAATTTATCATAGCCAATCAACCTAACCCGCACATCTTTGGACTGTGGGAGGAAACCGGAGCACCCGGAGAAAACCCACGCAAACACGGGGAGAATGTGCAAACTCCACACAGACAGCTCTGTGGTTCCTGGGAACCATTCTGGTAAATCTCCTCTGCACCCTCTCAAGGACATTCACATCCTTCCGAAAGTGTGGTGAACAGAACTGGATGCAAAACTCTAGTTGTGACCTAACCAGAGCTTTATAAAGATTCAGCATAACTTCACTGCTTTTGTATGCAATACCTCTATTTATGAAATCAAGATCCCATATGCTTTGTTAACCACTCTCAATATGTCCTGCCACCTTCAAAGATCTATGCACATGAACCCCCAGCTCCCTCTGTCCCTGCACATTTTTTAAAACTGTGCCATTAAGTGTATATTGGCCCCCCCGTTCCTTCTGCCAAAATGCATCGCCTCACACTTCTCTGTATTAAATTCCATCTGCCACTAGTCTGCCCATTCTGCTAACCTATCTATGTCCTGTTGCAGTCAATTGATATCCTCCTCACTGTTTGCCACACCTCCAAGTTTGGTATCATTGGCAAATTTTGAAATTTTACTCTGTATTCCAAAAACTAAGTCACATATATATCAAAAGAAAAGCAGTGGTCCTAGCACTGACCCTTGGGGAACACCACTGTCTACCATCCTCCAGTCTGAAAAACAACCATTTACCATGAATTGCTGTTTTCTGCCATTAATTCAAGCTGCTACTGACCCACCTATTCCATGAGCCTCAGTTTTGTTAACCATCCTTTTATGTGGTATTTTGTCAAACGCTTTCTTAAAATCCATATAGACAACATCCACAGCATTCCCTTCATTTACCTTTTCTGTTACTTCATCAAAAAATTCAATTAGTTCAGTCAAACATGATCTGCCTTTTACAAATCCGTGCTGGCTCTCCTTAATTAACTTAAACCTCTTCAAGTGCCTGTTAATTTTTTTCCCTGATTATTGTTTCTAAAACTTTACCCACCACTGATGTTAAACTGACCAGCCTGTAATTACTCGGATTGTCCTTACACCCTTTCTTGAACAAGGGTGTCACATTTGCCACTTTCCAATCCTCTGGCACCTTCCCCGTATCTAGGGAAGATTGGAAGATTATGGCAAGCCCTTCCGTTATCCCCACCCCCACTTCCTTTAGCAACCTGGGATGCAAGCCATCCAGACCAGGTGACTTATCCACTCTAAGCATATCCAGCCTTTCCAGTACATCCTTCCTATCTATTTTCACCCCATCCATTACCTCTTCCATCTCCGCTTCTACCGATATTTTATTGGCATCCTCTTCCTCAGTAAATACCGATACAAAGTATTCATTAAGTATTCTAGCCTTGTTCTACGCCTCTAAGCATATATCAGCTTATTTGTCCCTAATAGACCCCACACCTCCTCTTACTACTCGCTTACTATTTACATGCCGGTAGAAGATTTTTGGGTTCCCTTTTATGTTAACTGCAATTCTAGTCTCATATTCTCTCTTTGCCAGTTTTATTTTCCTCTTCACTTCCCCTCTCAACTTATTGTATTTGGCCTGGCTCTCACTTAAAGAATTCACCTGACATGTATCATAGACCCTTTTTTTTGCTTCATCATATTCTCTATCTCCCTCGTCATCCAAAGAGCCCTGGTTTTGGTTCCCCTACCTTTCTCTCTTGTTGGAATGTACCTAGCCTGTACCTGAAACATCTCCTCCTTAAAGATCACCTATTGTTCCATGACAGTTTTTCCTGTCAATATTTGGTTCCATTTTACCCTGGCTAGATCTCCTCTCATCCCATTGAAGTTAGCCCTATTCTTATTTAGAAGTCTTCATCTGAGTCCTGTGCAGCAGAACTCGTGTGCTGGCACCTGCGTTACCCTTTCCCCCTGGCCTGGTTGCAGCCCACTCATGCCCGGTGACTCACCATGTGCAGATCCCGTTGCTATACTAACCTCTAAATTTTTCGCTGTGCCATTTTCTGAGCTGGTGCCTGGGTATGTCAGATCGAGTGACCGGGTCTCTTCTTCTCCATCACTCTGCTCCTCTATTAGGCCGGGGAGAGGCTGGGCTGCTGGCCGTTCTTGGGTATCCAAAAGGAGAAAGGCACAAGGGTTGTGGTGAGGGAAGGAGGGAAAGTAAGATGTGCATGCTTATACCATCAGCAGCTTATAAGTGAGAAGAGTTTGTGCCATGAGGGGGAAGTGGGATGTGGGTAGAAGGATTAGGTATGAGATACCGTCATCAGCAATGCTTTCAACCTCGTCGCTCGCCACAGCCTCAGTTGTAGGGGTTCGCAAAATCCCCTCAGCCCCCGAAGATCGGGAAATATTAATCCACATCATGGACGAAGACTTTCCGTGATTTAAATTGTCTCTGGGTTGGACAATGTTTTAAAACATACCCAGAACCGCAAGAAGGCTGCGTTAAGCTAGGCAGCACTTGGACAACACCGGAATCAAAGAACTTTGTAAAAAAAATCACACACCTTAAGACAGTAAATTTTTATTTTAAAAAAAAGGTACTCTTGAGTTTGGTAAATTGCCCAGGGATAAAATGGCCGTCAGACTGCGTGGCCAAGGACAAAGGGCCTGGAAGCAGTTTTCTGTGTCTGTGAAGCAATGGCAGTCAAATTCTGTCAATCAAAAGGGGAGTTTCCCCTCCCTGCAGAGACAGTCGATGTTTGTTTACAGAAACTGCTACTTTGTGTACACAAGGGATTAAACCACTTTTACTGCGGTTTCAGTGACCACAAGATAATGGGTTTCTGTTTACATAGTAATACAACTCCATTCAAAACCCATCAGGATGAACAGAAATGGTTCAATAGCCCATCACACACAATGAACTCAGCACAGAAGAGACATTTGGACTGAGGAAGGGAACAGTTTAAATTGAATGGGTTTGAATCACCCATTACTGGACAATGGGGACAGTTGGATCCCTTTTGTTTTAGCCCAGTAACTTCCGGATCTGGGTGGGAACATTTTGGCCCCAAAATTGGGGTATAAGAGATAGCTTCTCAGGGGCATCGCTCTCTCTCTGGCTTGCCTCCATGTGCCCTCTACAGCGTGGAGTCTGTCTGAAGAAGTAAGACACCAGCAGTTTACTTTAAAAACACTGGGGTGTTTCTTTACTTCAGGGCAGTGAAGATCTCGCAGGGCACGGAGCTGGTATTGCAGTGGTGAGCATATATTTTTCTGGCCTTCCTCAAGGCAACTTAGGATAGGCTTAGGGGTGGGAGTAAAGTGGGGATTTCATTAGAGTTGTATTTTAGTCGATTTCCCTCGTTGTGTCTGGTTTTTTCCTCCCCTGTTTTCAGCAGGTTTACCGTGATTACTTTGATCATGTGGTGTAGTTTCTTAGTTTTAATAAAGTTTGACTTTCTTGCATCCAGACCATTTGTCCGTTTTAATATATCATTAATTATAAGTTCCTCCAGTCAGAACTGGAAGGAGGGGTTTAGCGATTCAAAACCGCTGATTGGAATTGGTCACAGTGCAGTGGAAAAAGGCTGCCTGACCAGGTAAATTACCGTAAACCAGGTAAAGGATGCCCCCCTACACAGTGACGGGCCATCCAATTATCTCCAGCACCAACTCCTCCAGCAGAGTAAGGCTTTGAAGATATGTTTCCTCGCCACCTATCTGCTGCTGCTCACGGTGGTTGTGAGCTACCTTGGCCTGCAAGAGAAAGGGAAGTGTGTCAGTGAGTGTGGTGCAATGTGTTTGGGTGATGTTGAATAGTTGGCAGTGTGTGCAATCTGTGAGATGTGGGTGTGAGGCTTGCAGCAGTGGTAAGTGTGCAACGGTGAGGTGGAACTATGATTGTGAGGTGTAAGTCATGATTGCTGGAGATTGTTTGTAGGTAAGTGATGTGGGTATGATGCATTGAACAGTGTGTGAGGCTAGTGGTGCAGTTGACGGGATAAGGCATTTCACTCACCTTAACCACTCGTGTAAGGTCATTAAACTTCTTGTGGCACTGGATGCAGGTCCTGGGGGCAGCACATGTGCTGCTGATGGCTTATGCCATCTCCTCCCATCGTCTTCTGTCATTCTGCCTGGAAGGCCTGCCCCCTTGCAGGTAGAGGACCTATTTTCATCTGTGTATCCCCAGGTTCAAGGCCTTCAGTGCATCAGCTGCATCGGAGAAGCGCCTTCCCCTTTTTCTTCCCTGTGGCGACATGGCTGCATTCAGAGTAACAATGATGTGCTTCAGCAACAAAGCCCTTCTTCCCCTTTAAGAAGTGCAGAGAGCCTAGGCAAAACTTTATTGTCCGGTAGACTGTACCCGATAACCAGCAGTGCATTTAACGCTGAGCTCAGCACTCCAATCATTGTAATGGGCAGGCTGCACAAATTTTCTGTGGTACCTGCACCACTTTGAATGGGCATGGGCACACCGCGCATTGCGCTCCCCACGCCCAATGCAATTTCACACCTTATCTTTTTTGTTTATGCCAAAGATTTATACATGGTAGTTTGGTTGTTTATTTTAATGGCCACCAGTTAAACTGGTGAGTGGATATGATTTTCCTGTAGGCAGTTTTGTGAAATATAAAGCCATAGGGGTAATTTTGACAATGGGTGATAGTGTAAAATGGATGATATCAATTCAGCCTGTTTTTCCACCTGGGAGGGCAGATAGGGCCTCAGTTTAACATCTCATCCAAAAGAGGACACCTACCAGTGCCGCAGTCCCTCAGTACAGCACAGAAATGTCAGCCGGGATTCCGTGTTCAAGTTTCTGGAATTGGATTTGAACCAAAATCCTTCTGACTCAGCGGTCAGAGGTTTACTATTGAGCCAGGCTTGGCACAATAGCCAACAATAGGTTTGGTGATGCAGTTCTGGAACATACAATATTTCTTTATAATCGTTCCATGAAAATGTTGAAAATCCTGATTTACTCAGAAATGAATCAATCACTTGCTCAGGATGTGAGTGGTTTATATGATCCTTATATTACGGAAGCAAGTATGTGATTACTTGCATATACCAATCCTCCATAGAGGCAGTTCTTCTCGTCAGTCAGAAAACCCCACTCAGTTGGAGATGCCTGAATCACCCTAAAGGCTCCTTCCAGTGGCTCTACCATCACCACCACTGCTGAGCCCTCATCTATTCGCTTCAGTGTGTTTCAGGGTGTTTCAGTTACACACTATGTAGTGCTCCGACTCAGTACAACACTCATCCGTGGTCATAAGGAGGGTGCCATTCTTGCGAGGTGCTACGTATCTCCGGGTACCTATGCTCTACTGAAGGACCTTTTTATATAAGAACCGCAATATATGGGGCTGGATTTTGTCAATGGAGGTGACTTGGAGGCGGGACTGCTGCTTGTCGTGTCAATGTCCCGCCTCCATCCTCGCCTGACCATTCAGAGGGATTTTCCCCTGATTGAGCTTGTTAAGCCTGTCCTGCAGGCTCAGCAGGCCAATTAGGGAAGAAGTCACTGACAGATCACGTCAACGTCAGACGTGCTATCTGTCAAGACTTCTTGAAAGAAGAAATGACAGCATTTGACAGCTCTGTGAAGCTGTCAAACACTGACATTCTCTTGAGTTTGATTCATTTTTGTGGTGAGGACTGAAAAAACATTGTAAAAAATAAATTTCAGATGTCTGATGGATCGGAGGGTCCATCAGCTATTACCTGAAATTGACAAGGTGATTGTCTGCTTTCCCGATCCAGCACGGCTAAAGGCTACAGAAGTAAAAAAAGGTAAGTGAACACTTTTTTAAACTTATCACTCACCTTGCATACTTACCACTCCACACTTGCGCACATCACTCACCTCTACACCTTACTTCCAGGTGCCTCCGACCGTTGCAGACCTCCTCCACGTCTCCTCCAGCCCGGTGGGGTTCTCCGAAGTTGGGAAGCCTTCACCTGTGAAGGTAAAATGGCACTAATCCCTTTTTCTGCCTGTTAACTACCTGTTAACAGGCAGTTAAATGGATTAAAAGCCTTACCCGCCTCCAGGAGACGGGACCCGAAGCTGCACATCTTCCAGCCTCCTGGCAAAAGGGCACGGAGGCGGGATGGGGGCGAGTTTGCCACCCACCCCCAATTTCTCCAATTTTACGTGTTGTCCCGCCTCCATGCCTGCCTCCTCAGAGCTTGGAAAATCGAGCCCATGGGGTCCCACTGAGCTGATTTTGTTTCAATATATGACATTTGTTTGCAGAACACTATGGCCATGAAATTCGGCACCTTAGCGCCAGTAGTTAAGGCTGGTTTTGAAAAAAAATGGTGTCTGTTACGTCCGTGAATAATTGAGACACGGATAGCAGGAGTGAACAAAATAAGTCTTTACTGGTGGAAGTCCATAGTGAAACTAAAAACACAGAGGCTCACTAGCGCCTTTTATACAGGGGTGGTCACTGCCGGTACTGCAGTCTGAGACCAGTTATTCTCTTAAAGGTACATACACAACAATTCCTCCCCTTTTAGATAAACAGTACATAACATTCATTTAACAACTAAATGATAACTAATTACAATCACAATTACTGTTGCTAGATACATTGGTTAAGTTTAAGCAATTATAAGTTCAGTCTTTGAGGAGGCTTCCTGATTCTTTCTGGATAACGCTTCTTTGGGGTATCAGGTTCTTCTGGCAATGTTGAGTCGGGATCAATGTCGTTGTTTGGTTCATCTGCTTCCAATATTACCGGTTCTGCGGTAGCTGCAATTGGAACGTCGATTTCATTACCAGGTGTATCAGATCGTGGTGTGGAGTTGACGTTTTCCAGTAACTCTAGAATCTGGTCAGCATGGCGTCTTACAATGCTCTCCCCAACGTCCACGGTATACATGAGAGGTCCTTGTCGTGTACAAATCGTTCCTGGCTGCCATTTCTCAGTGCGGTAGTCCCGGGCCAAAACTGGTTGACCTATCTTAAAACACCTGGTCGGCCTTTCATTCATATTCTGAAACTGCCTGTTCTCCACATCTCTTCGGACGTTTGGCTTAACCAAATCCAAGTGGCATCGTAGTCTTCGATTGAACAACATCATGGCTGGAGTTTGGTTAGTAACCGCATGTGTCGCATTCCGGTAGGCAAACAAGAAGTTGGCCACCTTGTGTTGTAGGGGTATATCTTCATTACACATTGCCTTGATAGCCTTCTTGAATGTTTGGACAAACCTCTCGGCCAATCCATTAGTGGCTGGATGATATGGGGCAGATGTGTAATGCTTAACACCATTGTTCTTTAAGAACCTCCGGAACTCTTCAGACACAAACTGTGGTCCATTGTCAGAGCAAATCTGTTCAGGCAGCCCATTCCTGGCGAATATGGTTCGTAAAACTGTGATAGTTTTTTCCGTGGTGGTTGAGGACATTTTTATTACCTCTGGCCACTTTGAATGTGCATCCACCGCAATTAAAAACATCGAGTCCATGAAGGGACCAGCAAAATCAATGTGCACCCTTTGCCATGGAGATGAGGGCCACTCCCATGGATGCAGAGGAGCTTGTGGTGGGGTGTTTTGGACCTTCTGGCATCCTGCACAGCTCTTGGTCATCTCTTCAATTTCTCTATTGATTCCCGGCCACCACACAAACGCTCTGGCTAAGCTCTTCATTTTTACCCCACCCAAATGACCCTCATGAAGCTCATTGAGCACTCTATCTGTCAACTTAGGTGGAATTACTACTCTGGATCCACACATCAATGTTCCTCTGCACACTGACAGCTGTTCTCTTCTCGGCGAGAATGCTGGCAGCAGTGGTTCGCCATGTGCTGGCCATCCCTTCACCGTTAAATCATAGACCCGTGATAGTGTCGGGTCATTCCGTGTTTCCTTTTCTATGTTTGCATTCATCACAGGGAGACATTCGACTATGGTCGAGTGGAATAACTCCATTGGATCCACTGCAAGGTCTTCTTCTTCCACCATCGGCAACGGTAGACGTGACAATCCATCAGCATTTCCATGCTGTTTAGTTCCTTTGTACTCGATGTCATATTGGTGTGCCCCTAGGAAAAGGGACTATCTCTGCATCCGTTGTGCTGTCATTATCGGTACGCCCTTCTGAGGGTTGAAAATGGAGACAAGAGATTGATGATCGGTTAGTAGAGTAAATTTTTGACCGTGCAGGTAGTGATTGAACTTCTTCACCCCCCACACTAGGCTGAGGGCCTCTCTGTCAATCTGGGCGTAGTTACGCTCGGCAGAAGTTAACGAGCGTGACGCAAAAGCTATCGGCCTCTCTAAACCATCAAGGAATTTATGTGACAGTACCGCCCCAATGCCGTAGGGAGACGCATCACACGCCAGCCTGATTGGCAGTGCTGGGTTGTAGTGAGCCAATACTTCCCTTGAAGTGATTAAGTCCTTACTCTTCTGAAAAGCACGCTTACAATCATTGCTCCATTTCCATGCTACCCCCTTCGTAGCAGGGCGTTCAGTGGGTGCAGAATTGTCGACAAATTCGGCAAAAACTTATGATAGTAATTCACCAATCCGAGGAATGACCTCAGTTGCGACACATTTTCAGGCGCTGGGGCCTTAACAACCGCTTCAATTTTGTCAGGGGACTTATGTAACCCCTCTTCATCAATCACGTGGCCACAATACGATATCTGTTACTTAAAAAATTCGCACTTGGGGCGGTTGGCTCGCAGCCCATGTTCCTGTAGTCTAGTGAGCACCTGTTCTAGGTTGTTAAGGTGTTCACTGTCATCTTCACCTGTTACAAGGATGTCGTCCAAGTAACACTGAGTCCCCGGAATCCCTTGCAGGACTTGTTCCATCAGTCTTTGCCATATCGCCGGAGCCGATGCTACTCCGAATACCAATCGATGATACTGGTAAAGACCTTTGTGAGTGTTTATCGTGAGATACTTCCTAGAGGACTCCTCAACCTCCATCTGCAAATATGCTTGTGCTAGGTCAATTTTTGTAAAACGCTTCCCTCCAGACAGTGAGGCGAAGATGTCTTCTATCCTTGGAAGAGGATATTGTACTGTGTGAAGGACTGGGTTCACCGTCACCTTGAAATCCCCACAGATGCGAATCTTCCTTGGCTCCCCGGACTTATTGCTTAACGTTTTCTTCATGACAGGAACGATGGGTGTCGCCCACTCGCTCCAGTCGACCTTAGACAACACGCCCGCCTTCTCCAGATTCTCCAGCTCTGCCTCGACGGCTGGGCGAATTGCATATGGTACCGGTCTTGCTTTGAAAAACTTGGGAACTGCATTCTCTTCTATTTTTATCGAGGTGGTTACGCCTTTAAGCGTGCCCAGTTCTCTTTGGTGTTAGGTAAGATTGTTGACAATCGTCCAGGAGTGACGTCTTCATCTTTTTTACCGTCCACCGTCATTGCATGAATGGAGTGCCAATCTAAGTTTATCTTCCTGATCCATTCCCATCCCAATAACGGTGGTCCACCATTTGGCAGTATGTGGAGATACAATTTCTGTATTTTCTTGCCGTTGTATTCGACAGGCACCCTTATTTTTCCTCTGGGGTATACATTTTGCCCCGTATACGTCGTGAAGACGATGGATGTCTCGCTCAAGTGTATGTGTGAAAATAGCCGCTCGTAGTCTCGTCGATTCATGACGGTTAGCGCTGATCCTGTATTCAATTCCATTTTAACTTGAGACCCTGCTATCGTGAGGGTGACCCAAATGGTTCGGTGATCCTCTTTTGTGATTACATTGTGAAGTTTGAGACAGCTTAGTCTCCTGTTCCCGGATTCACTATCGCTCATGTGGTCTTCGGAACTACTGTCCGTCATCTTTTGTACTTTCTTGTACGGTTCCTTAGTAGCCTTTTTGTTGTCGCTGGTCTTCTTCCCAGACCTGCAAACTCGTGCAATGTGTCCCATCTTCCCGCATTGCCTGCATATTTTGTCTTTGGACCAGCAGTCCTTCTGGTCATGGTTAGTTCTGCTGCAGCGATAACATTTTGCAAATCCCCGTGTCATTTCGTGGGTGCCATATTCCTGTGGTTTTTTTGAATTTCTGCAGCTCCCCTGGCTGCTGCTTCATACGATACTGCCATGCTGAAAGCCTTATCTAGCATCAGCTCTTTCTCTGAGAGTAACTTCTTCTGTGTTCCTTCACTCAGGAGTCCACAGACAAATTTGTCCCATAGGGTATCTGCCAGTCCTGCTCCAAACTGGCAGTGCTTTGATAGCTTGCGTAGTTCCGTAAGATACTCAGCATTGCTCTCATCTTTGTGCTGAGTTCTCCTGTGGAATTTAAATCTTTCTGCTATCAACAGCGGTGCAGGGTTTAAGTGTTCCTGTAGGACAGCAACAATTTCGTTAAAACTCTTCGCCTTCGGTTTGGCTGGAGTAATCAGGTCCCGCAATAGGCCGTACGTTCTAGCGACCATTAAGTTTAGCAATATCGATGCCTTTTTCCCCTCCGCTATTTCGTTTGCCTCGAAATATACCTCGACTCTTTCCACATACGTGGTCCAGTCCTCTATTGTATTATCAAAAGCAGTGATACAGCCAGTCTTCGGCATCTTGCAAATCTAAAATGGCACCTCCCGTGCTTTGCCTTCTTCCCCGATTTAACAAAGTGGCGCCTCCCGCGCTTTGCCTTCTTCCCCGCTGTTGTTAGCGCTGCTTTCCACGGCTTCTTGCGCGTTTAATATTGTTTTTTTTTCTTTTATTATTTTCCTGTCGTGGAGCGGACCCTATGGGACACTTCCCTCCCTCTTCTTAGGTCCGAACGCTGCCCGGCTTCGAAGCACCGGCCGCGCCCTGTGTGCTCCACCCTCTCTCTCTCTCTTTGCTTCCCGACTCGCTGCCCGGCCCCGTTGAAAAGCCACCCGATCGAGCTCTAGCCCGCCGCAGCCCAGGAAGGATCAGTGCACTACCTGCCACCAGCCCGATTAGCTGGCAAACCACAGACCGAGGAACCCAGCCTGGCTCTGGACAGTCTCTCCTGCAAGTTTTCAATCCGACGATTTGGAGGGCGGTTGCCCACGGTCGACGCCCGTTTCTCGAGTTTCTTTGGATTTTATTATTTTTTTTTCTTTCTTCTGGCTTCGACCTTCAATAACGTCGTCTGAGGTGCTGCCGAGTTGCAGGTAAGTTCGTTTCTTACTCATCGCCAGTGTTACGTCCGTGAATAATTGAAACACAGACAGCAGGAGTGAACAAAATAAGTCTTTACTGGTGGAAGTCCATAGTGAAACTAAAAACACAGAGGCTCACTAGCACCTTTTATACAGGGGTGGTCACTGCCGGTACTGCAGTCTGAGACCAGTTATTCTCTTAAAGGTACATACACAACAGTGTCGACTTTGCTTCTGCCCACGTCCGGCATGGCTCGCACTGTTCGCCATCTTGGTGAGGGTGATAGTGTGGGCGGGATGTGCGTGCGGCGGCAATGTGCAGAGTAGGCAGATTGTGACATCAGTCAGCGTGTAACGCTGATTTGACGCACAACCTGCCATCTTGGATATTGCCGCACCATTCAACACCCTCTCCTAAACACGCACAGCTGAACATGCATTCTACTGCATGAGGGACCCCCCCACCACTGCTATTTAAAAGGAAACATGCAACTTGCAGGTAAGTTGATTATTTCTTTTTTGCTAGCTCTTGCAGAGATTGTATGAATACTGGCTTGCTGGAAGACAATTATAAAGTTATTAAAGTGTGCAGGGAGTGCTGCTGGATGTTGGAAAGGTGTTGGTTGCTACTGGAAGTTCTCTGACTACACCACTTGATCCCAGTCATGGGGGCTGTACTTGCAGTTCACCTCACACTGCAGCATGACAGGGAGATGGAGCAGAGGCAGCAAAGAAAAGGACAAGGTGCTCATAGAAGGAGGAGGAGGAGGGGCAGGAGGGCTCTCAGCAGGTATCCTTACCCACCTAGAATCTCAGGGACCATGTCTCGTACCTGCACTTAAGCCAGGAGCAGTGTATTTAGAGGATCCACTTCACGAAGGAGGTTACATAAGAACATAAGAATTAAGAGCAGGAGTAGGCCATATGACCCTTTGAGCCTGCTCCGCCATTCAATATTATGGCTGATCTTTGATCTCAACTCCTCTGTCCTGCTTGATTCCCATATCCCTTGATTCCCCAAGAGTCCAAAAATCTATCTATCACAACCTTGAATATACTGAATGGCTCAGCATCTGCAGCCCGTTGGGGTAGAGAATTCCAAAGATTCACAACCCTCTGAGTGAAGAAATTCCTCCTCATCTCAGTCTTGAATTGCCGACCCCTTATCCTGAGGCTATGCCCCCTGAGACTATGTCACAGAACGCTGCCACCTCTTGGAACCAGACCTGCAGCACTAGAGCTGGGTGATGATGGCGCTGCCAGTGGCCTTTAAGGTGACTGTGGCCCTGAATTTTTTTGCCAGTGGATCCTTCCAACTGGAACAGGCGACATAGTAAACATCTCGCAGTTCGGCATCTATCACTGCATCTGGGAGGTCACAGAGGCTCTGTACTCTGGCAGAGGGGACTTCAGGGGCATGCATGTGGCTTTGCCAGCATATCGGGCTTCCCCATGGTGCACGGGGGCATCGACTGCACACATGTGGCTATGTGGGTGCTGCATACCAATCCTGAGATGTACCGCAACTACAAAGACTACCACTCACCTAATGTGCAGTTGCTGTGCAACCACACCCAGCACATCATAAGAACATAAGAACATAAGAAATAGGAGCAGGAGTAGGCCAATCGGCCCCTCGAGCCTGCTCCGCCATTCAATAAGATCATGGCTGATCTGATCCTAACCGCCAATCTACTATCACAGAACCATCTCCTGAATCTAACAGACTTAGACACATGAAATAGGAGCAGGATCAGGCTACACGGCCCCTGGGCCCGCTCCGCTACCCACAGGGCCATGACCGATCCGAACCTAGACTCATGTCCAAATTCCTGCCCGCTCCCCGTAACCCTTAATTTCCTTTACTTCCAGGAAACTGTCTATTTCTGTTTTAAATTTATGTAATGATGTAGCTTCTACAGCTTTTTGGGGCAGCATATTCCATGGACCTACCACCCTCTGAGTGAAGTAGTTCCTCCTCATCTCAGTTTTGAAAGAGCATCCCCTTATTCTAAGACTATGCCCCCTAGTTCTAGTTTCAACCATCATCGGGAACATCCTCCCCGCATCCACCCGATCCAACCCCTTCACAATCTTATCATGATGGTGAATGCCTGATCTCCTGGCAGCAGTCATGATGCCTTCATCCTGCGCCAGTCTGGTGTGCCAGCAATCTTCCAGCCACCCTGTTGAACCCAAGGGTGGCTGCTCGGAGACAAGGGCTATCCGCTCTACACCTGACTGATGACTGCCCTCCACAACCCCACCACTTCTGCCCAGCACTCACATAATGAGAGTCAAGCTGCCACAAGGAACATCATCGAGCAGACCATCGGGGTGCAAAAGCAACTGCTAGTCTGCTGTGAGACCCTACAAGCCCCTTTCCACACTGGTAATTGCAATCATGATGGCAGCAGTCTGAGTTTGCGTGGCAGCAAGCTGAGCCTGCATGACAGAAGTCTGAGCTTGTGCTGCAATGGAAGCTGAGACATTGCCCATCAGACCCTGCATCATGTTTGGGTACACAAGTGCTGTAATTGAGTTGACCATCACTTCTAGCCTGGAAAACATGGGCTCCAAGCTTTGTGCAAAGCCCTGTGCAAGTTTGGTACCGGGCTCCTCCGTGCTCCTCGACAGTGACAACAGGCTCTCTGGGAGGCCAGCCAATGCAGAAAGCATTTCTGTGTGCATGTCCATCGCCCTTCTTCTGAAGCCACCCCAGCAAAATCTTCATCTGACTCCACTGCAGCAGCACTCATGTGCGACCTTGACCTTGACCTTTGGGGAGCTAGCACCTGTGTTACCCTTTCCCCCTGCCCTGGCTGCAGGCCATTTGTGCCCAGTGACTCACCATGTGCAGGTCCCACCTCTATACTACCCTCTAAAGTATGCACCATGCCATTTTCTGAGCTGTGCCTGCGAGTGTCAGATTCAGTAAAGGCATCTCTTCTTCTCTGTCACTCTTCTCTTGTTCTTCCTACACTGGCTTGGTTGGTTGGAGTCCTTGGGTATCTGCAAGTAGAAAAGCACAAAGGAAGGGTTGTGGTGAGGGGAGGAAGGATAGCTAGATATGCATGTTTACACCATTAGCAGCTTGTAAGTGAGAAGAGATTGTAGGATGAGGGAGAAGTGGGATATGAGAAGGAAGATTAGGTATGAGCGTACTATCTTCATCAATGCCACGGCCATAGTGACGGCCCCTCCAGTGATTTCCAGTACTATCTCCTCCAGCTGGGTCATGTTCTGCAGCCCGGCCTGCCCCCCCCACCCCCGCCTGTTAGCTGCTGCTTGCGTCGGTTATGCATCACCTTTGCCTGCAAGAGAAAGGGAAGTGTATCAGTGAGTGTGGTGCAATGTGTTTGGGTGATGTACCTGCCATGGTAGAATAGCTGGCAGTGTGTGCAAGGTGTGAGATGTGGGTGTGAGGCTTGCAACAATGCTAAGTGTGTGAGGATGAGGTGAAGTTATGATTGTGAGATGTGAGTCATGATTGATAGAAATTATTGGTAGGTGAGTGATGGGGTGTGGTGCATTGAGCAGTGTGTGAGGCTAGTGGTGCAGTTGGTAGGACATGGCATTTGAAGATGCATTCACTGACCTTGACCACTCATGTGAGGTCATTAAACTTCTTTCTACTTTGGATCCAGGTCCTGGGGGAAATACCACTTCAGCAATCTGTTCTCACTGCCTTCTTACAGTCAGTCTGGAGGGCCTCCTGCCCCCCTGCGGGTAGAGGACCTATTTCCTCCTTTCGAACCCCTGCACTGAGGCCTCCAGTGCTGCGTTGGAGAACCAAGGTGTCCTTTCTCTGCCCTGTTGAGCCATAGGTACCTTCCACTTTCCTTTGCTACACTAACAATGAGGTTCTTCTTTTAGAAAGCACCTCCCCTTTAAGAAGTGCAGACTGTGTTTCACACTGTAGGCTACTTTTAAATAGAGATCACACTTCCCACAACATTGGGCCCCCAGCTGAGTGCTGAGCCAACCAGCAGCATGTTCAGCGTGGGCTCAGCGCTTCAATCATGTTAATTAGCAAGCAGCACAAATTTTGCATGCTGCCTGCATTACTTTCAACGGGTGCCGGCAGATCGTGCATCGTGATCCCCGGGCCTGTTTTCAGGCCTTATTGAATTTAGCCCCCATCGGTAGTTTAGGTATGTCGCCAGCTTGGCATTGAAACTGTTTGTAGATTCATTCAAAATCTTTCTCTGCTGCATATAACTTTTTGTGGAACAATGCATTACATTCGATTTCGATCATACAAAAGGTCATTAGAAAGAACAATAGATTATAGTCAGTTTTCAAAAGATGTTGCTTTGTTCAGTCAGAAGGTTGTTGCTATGGCAACGTATTACAGGCACATTTTTTATATAAGCTTCATTGTAATTTTTTGTGGCAAGTCAGAGTTACTCACGCTGCACAATGGGACGGTAGTGAGATGAAAATCCCCCCTCACATCATGCATCAAGTCTATTTCATAAAAATTATGGGCACTGTATATCCTTTATTAACCTGCACAAGCTAGATTAAATCAAAATCATTCACAAGAAAACCTTTAAACCTTGTCTATTTCAGCAAGGATTAGCTAAAACTCAGTGAATGTGCCATGGTAACAGCTGTCACAATTTAGTACAGGGGTACTTTAGTTTGAGTAAAAAATACAAATGTATCCACCATCTTTTCATTTCTCTTCTGGCCTTTATTTTGACAAACTCCATTCTAACCTTTCTTGAGCTTTATGGTGCATTGAAATTTGCAATATACTGTAATACAAAACTGACAGCATTTTTCTGCTTTGCATTGAAAGTGTTTGTTGGCAGCAGATGATGAATTACCGTTTTCGAGGCACCACCTTTGCAGTTTGTATAATTATTACTAAAGTCCCCCGAGTGTCTCGATTGACTTGGAAATGAATATATAGGGTATTTCAGCAGTTTCATTAGATTCTTGCAACTGATGTTCTCAAAACATGATGAGTGTTACAAAAATAAATGCTTTAAAGTTTTTTTCAATCCTGTTTATTTAGAATCTGAAAATCATTTCATCCACATTGATCTGAGTGCTTGATTAAAAATATGTAAGTCTGCTAGACTATTCGAGCATTTTTCTTTTTAAATTAATACTGAATACTCAGCTGAATAATAAGACAGAATATGATATCAGCAATCCATCAAAACTATTTTGCCCCCTCGAGCCTGCTCCATCATTCAATAAGATTATGGCTGATCTTTGACCTCAACTCCACTTTCCCACCCAATCCCCATATCCCTTGATTCCCCTAGAGTCCAAAAATCTAGCTATCTCAGCCTTGAATATACTCAGCGATTCAGCATCCACATCCCTTTGGGGTAGAGAATTCCAAAGATTCACAACCCTCTGAGTGAAGAAATTCATCTTTAATTGCTGACTTCTTATCTTGAGACTATGTCCTCTAGTTCTCGACTCTCCAGGGGAAACAATCTCTCAACATCTATCCTGTCAATTCCCCTCAGAACCTTATGGGCTGGATTTTATCACTGGGGACGTGATGGAGGCAGGACTCCCACTTTTAGGGTTGTAGTCCCGCCTCCATCGATTTGTGGCCAACCCACGCGATTTTCCTTTGCTTGACCTTGTTGAGCCCGCCCAGCGGGCTCAGCATGCCAATTAAGGGACACCTGGTTACAGGTGACGTCAGGGCTTGACATTTCATCTGTCAAGAGCTTTTGACAGATGAAATATCAACGTTTGAGAGCTCTGTGAAGCTGTCAAACACTGACAATCTGACTTCTAACTTGAGTCCTTCTCCACAGACTCAGTTAGAAATCTCTCCAGAACAGAAAGCAGAGGCTGCAACTTTTGACAGCTCGCGGCCATTCTGCTTTCTGTGCTGGTGAGATGAGGGACTTCCGAGACCTGAAGGAAGGAAGACTGCATTAGTAAGTAAAGGTAAGTACACTTTACACACACCAAACGCACTTACCTCTGCACTCATGCACCCATCACTCACCTGAACACTGGACATCTCGAACCCTCCAAGCCCTTCAGCCCGACGGTCCGCCTCGCTAACTTGGTGTGGTTCGGAGCCATCAGGGAGCCCACACTTCAGGGATAAAAATAGGGATTAGGACAAAAATTGCCTGTTAACTACCTGTGCCCCCCGATTCTGCAATTTTAACACCCCATTCCCACCTCCAAGGCCCTGGGAAATTCGAGCCCTATATGTTGCAATGAGATCACCACTCATTCTTGTAAACTCCAGTGAGTATAGGCCCAATCTACTCAATCTCTCCTCATAGGACAACCCTCTCATCACAGGAATCAATCTAGTGAACCTTCATTGCATTGCTTCTAAGGCAAGTATATCCTTCCTCAGATAAGGAGACCAAAACTATGCATAGCACTTCAGGTGTGGTCTCACCAAAGCCCTGTATAATTGTAGCAAGACTTCCTTACTCTCCAACCCCCTTGCAATAAAGGTCAACATGCCATTTGCCTTCCTAGTTGCTTGCTGCTGCTACATGCTAACTTTCTGAGTTTCCTGTACAAGGACACCTAAATCTCTCCGAACACCAACATTTAATACAAAAAGAAAATACTGCAGATGCTGGAAATCTGAAAAAGAAACAGAAAATGCTGGAAATACTCAGCAGGTCAGGCAGCAACTGTGAAGAGAGAAACAGAGTTAACGTTTTAGGTCGATGACCTTTTGTCAGAACTGGGAAAAAGCAGGAAATGGAACAGATTTTTAAGCAAGTGTAGTGGCTGGGAAATGGGGGAGGTGATAAAAGAATAAAAGGGAAGGCCTGTGATAGGCTGGAAGGCAGGAGAGATTAAGAGACATTGAGAGACATTAAGAGATATTCAAGGCAAAAGGGGATGGTAATGGGACAGGTTAAGAAACAAAGGATGGCTCTAGATGTAAGATTTGCAAAATTTCTGCATTTCCCCGAAGGCTGTTATTAATAAATGGGACCCTGTGTGGACATTTTAAATCAAAAGGGGTAACCAAGATGGCGTCCGTGTCTCGTGGCAGAAAGCCGGTGGGATTTTAAAATGGACTCTGCAACGCAGACAGCTTGTGGATCGAAACCCAAGCTGCAGTTTTCTGTGAAGAGAGACTTTGTATTTTGAAACCAAACAGGACTCTGAATTATGTATTAGACCAAATTGGGGAGAACTCTAAATTCAGTTTAGGCCTATAGTTAAGGCCATCAAGCAGTCTACATATATAATCGCAAACAGATTAAGAGAACCATCGAGGGTGGACAGGCCCATCAAGGAACATTCATGACAATACAACTCAATTATCAGGCCGGTAGATGCGATTACCGGCCATCTAAAAGCAGTTAGTATGGATTGCTACCATTATTTAAAATAGCCCGCTGTGGCAAAACCACTATGTGACTTACATAATTGTCTGTAACCAATGTTATTACCTCTAGCATTAATTGTCTGTAACCAATGTTATTACATTTCAAGTTGGCTCTGGGTAAACAGAGCTAGATCGACAACATCGCGATCTGACGCGATGACGTCATCACGTGGGTCACGTGACATCCCCTTCAGCGGGAAACGTGATGACGTGATGACGTCAGAGGTAGAGGGCGGGACCAGCCAGTCCCTGTGTGGATTGAACGAGGAAAGACCTGTTTTGAGCTTCTCCTGTAGTTTCTTGTTCTGTAAAGTTCTTAGACAATAAATTCAGTTTGTTAACTTCCAGTAAGTTATAGATTCTTTGTTAGGAGTGCAGAGACTCCTACATTGGTGACCCCGATTCCTCGCGATCGTTTTTCGCGGTGAACGCCGAACACAGGCCAGTGATGGAGGCCAACGCAGTGGCCTTGAAGCTCCACCAATTCTGGGAACAACAGGCAGCCTCTTGGTTTGTGCAAGCCGAGGTGCAATTTGAGCTGTGCAACATCGTTCAGGATCAGACCAGATATCTCCACGTGGTCTCCGCCCTCAAGAGCTCGATGGCGTCGAAAATCATCAGCCTGCTGGAGAGTCCTCCGACTGCGGACAAGTATGTCAAGACACGATTGCTGCAGGTATTTGGTCTCACCAAAGCGGAGCGCGCTCGCCGTTTACTGACTCTACCAGGGTTAGGAGACTCCAAACCCTCGGAAATGATAAGTCATATGCTGACTCTCCTGGGGTCCGAGCCCCAGTGCTTTCTGTTTCGCGAACTGTTCCTTACTCAACTTCCTGAGCAAGTACAGGCGTCCCTCGCCCGAGCAGAAACCGCAGACTGCGTCGCGCTCGCCGAAGAGGTAGATAAGATTTACGCGGTCCGGCAACAATACTGCGCCCTCGCGCAACGCCCCGCCACGAAGAGCCCGGCCCCGGCTCCGACAAAGGTGCCTCCGACGACTGGTTTCTGCTACTACCATGCTCATTTCGGCCCAAAGGCCCACTGCTGCCGCTCTCCATGCACTTTCGTTCCCAGACCATCGAATAGACCGCCGCGAGTCATGCACGCCGGTCCCGGTACTTCCCCCGTTGCCGCAATGGCGATCGGTGCTTCCGGGAATCTCACCTACATAACCGACTCCATCTCCGGCCGTCGTTTTCTATGCGACACGGGGGCGCAATGCAGCATACTGCCTGCCTCGGTCATAGACCTTGGCCTAGAAATTGAGTTGACGCCGCGCCAGGGCTTTAGCGCCGGAAATTTAGCGCCGGCGCTAATTCCCTTGCACGCGCCAAAAATTCAGTAGCGCCGCGCCCAGACGGCTGCCGGCACTACTGGCGGGCGTGAGTACCTCCCAATGGGCGCTGAGTGCCGCATTGCGGCGCTAATCCGGCGCTGCAGCACCCGATGCGGTGCGGCAGGCTGGGGAAGTGCAGGCCTCCTCCTCCCGTTAAGGAGGCGCTGCCTTCACCCGATCGCTGGCCGTTTGATTTTTACAAAAATGAGCCCGGCACCTCGGACAAGTGCCGGGCTTGCAGGCCAGACGCATCTGTTCCGCGGGGGGGGGGGTGGAGGAGTCCGGGGAGGGAGGTGCGGGCAGGCGGCCGGCGGGAAAGCGGCCGGCCGCCGCGCGACCTTAATGCGCCGGCGCTAACTTGTGTAAGACTCGGTTGCCAGAGTCTTAGTTGTGGCTGCCACGGGCGAGGCGGCCGCAACTGAATTTTGGCGTTCGGGCGCATTGCCACGGCAACCGGGACGCTGCGCACACTGATGACGTCATCGGTGCCGGCGCAGCGCAACCGGCTAACGCCGATGGCAGCGCCGAAGTGAATTTCAGAAACGGCTAAATGGGCGCTAACCCTACTGAATTTTCAGCCCCTTCACTCCGGCAGCCGTGGTCCCCCTATGCAAGCGGCCAACGGGGGTTCGATCCGCACTTGCCGGAAGCGCCTCGTCCGAGTATGTTTCAGTGGACAGTTTTTCAGCTAGAATTTCATCACCGCTCAAATCTCACAGGCCCTGTTGGGTGCTGACTTTTTAGGCGCCAATGGCCTGTTGGTGGACGTGAAAAATCGATGCCTCGTTTGCGCCGCCATGCTCGACGATATTTCGGGGACGCGCAGCATGGCTGCTTCACACACGATTTCATGTGCGCGGCCACAGCCCGACGATTTCGCCCGGCTCCTCGAGGATTTCCCCGAGCTGACGAAGCCCAACTTTTCGGCTCCGACCGTCAAGCATAGGGTGGAGCACCATATTTCGACTACCGGCTCACCCGTTTACGCCAGGGCGCGACGTTTAGAGCCCAGTAAGTTAGCGGCAGCAAAGGCGGAGTTCGCCATGGTGGAAAAAATGGGGATCATCCGTCGGTCCAGTAGCCCTTGGTCCTTCCCGCTCCACATCGTCCCCAAGCCCGGCGGGGGATGGCGGCCCTGTGGGGATTATCACCGCCTCAACGACATAACAACACCCGACCGCTACCCCATTCCCCATATACAGGACTTCTCAGCACATTTGGCAGGGACGTCCATCTTCTCCAAAATCGACCTCGTCCGTGGTTACCATCAGGTGCCGGTGCACCCTCAGGATGTCGAAAAGACAACGGTAATTACCCCCTTTGGACTCTTTGAATTCCTGCGAATGCCCTTTGGGCTTAAGAACGCGGCACAGGCGTTTCAGCGCCTCATGGATTCAGTCCTGCGGGACCTTGATTTTCCCTTTGTTTATTTGGACGATATTCTGGTTGCCAGCACCTCCAAGGAGGAACACCTCGAGCACCTTCGGGTCCTTTTCAGACGGCTTTAGCAGTACGGCCTCATCGTTAACTCGGACAAATGCCGCTTCGGCCTATCGCAACTGGATTTCCTGGGCCACCGCATAAACCCACGGGGGCAACGCTACTTCAGGTCAAGGTGGAGGCAATTGCGGCGTTCCCGAAACCAAAATCCGTGAAAGCTTTACAGGAGTTCCTGGGGATGGTTAACTTCTATCATCGTTTCATCCCCAGGGCTGCACAGCTCATGCGTCCTCTACATGAGGCCCTCAGAGGCTCGACGGGAAGGGACCCTGTGGAATGGTCACAGGACATGGATCGTGCTTTCGAGGAGACGAAAGCCGCACTCGCCAATGCGACCATGTTAGCACATCCCCTGCCGGGAGCCACCATCGCTCTCACGATGGACATGTCAAACTACGCGGTGGGGGCCGTCCAGGAGCAGTGGGTCGACGGCGCGTGGCAACCCCTGGCCTTTTTTAACCGCCAGCTACAATGGCATGAACGCCGGTACAGTACTTTTGACCGAGAGCTGTTGGCTTTGTTTTTGGCCATCCGCCATTTCCGTTTCCTCCTCGAAGGACGACGCTTCATCGCGTTTATCGACCACAAGCCATTGCTGTTCGCAATGGCCAAGTCTGCGGAACCATGGTCGGCTCGGCAGCAACGGCAGCTGATGTACATATCGGAGTTCACCACCGACATCCGACATGTGGCCGGTAAGGACAACGTCGTCGCCGATTGCCTATCCCGCGCCGCCGTCCAGGCCGTCCAATTGGGCATTGACTATGCACAGATGGCGGTTGACCAAGCGGACGACCTGGAGACCCAAGGTTTTCGTTCAGTTCCAAACAGCCTCCAGCCGAAGGATGTGCCTTTCCATTCCGCAGGTACCACTCTGCTCTGCGACGTTTTGCTGGGTGCACCCCGTCCGATCGTCTCGTCTAAATGGCGTCGTACGATTTTCGATGCCTTACACGGCCTATCGCACCCTGGGGTGCGGGCATCACAAAAACTGCTGGTCTCCAAATTCGTATGGAGGGGAATAGGCAAGGACGTCAGGGACTGGGCGAACACTTGTGTTGTTTGCCAACGGTCCAAGGTGCAGCGCCATGTCAGAGCCCCGCTCGCCACCTTCGAGGTCCCGGAACGGCGATTTGACCATATTCACATCGACTTAGTGGGACCACTCCCACCTTCCCGGGGCTTTACGTACCTTTTGACGATGGTGGATCGCACCACGAGGTGGCTGGAGGCAGTTCCCCTGACGTCCACCACATCTGCGGACATGGCTCGAGCTTTCGTTTTGTCCTGGGTAGCCCGTTTTGGTGTCCCTGCGGACATTTCGTCGGATCGGGGGCCGCAATTTTCAGCCGAACTGTGGAACGAGGTGATTTCCGTGTTGGGCGTTAAACTCCACCGCACTACGGCCTATCACCCACAGGCGAACGGCTTGTGCGAGCGGTTCCACCGCTCCTTGAAGGCGTATCTCAGGGCCAGCCTGCTGGATGCATCCTGGGTCGACAAACTACCGTGGGTGATGTTAGGACTCTGCACGGCGCCGAAGGAAGATCTCCAGGCGGCGGCGGCGGAGATGGTTTATGGGCAACCGCTTCGAGTCCCAGGTGAATTCCTGCCGTTACCTACGCGACCATGGTCCGCGGCCACACAAAAAGAGACCCTCCGGGATGCGGCCCGCTGTTTCCGTCCAGTTCCGACCTCACGGCACGGTTTGCTTTCGTCCAACGTCCCGGGGGAGTTGTCGAAAGCCAAGTTCGTGTTTGTGCGCCAGGACGGCCATCGTACCCCACTCGCACCGCCGTATGCTGGACCCTTCAAGGTTTTGCAGGCAGGGGACAAAAGTTTCGTGATTGACGTCGGGGGCAAACCGGATCACATCTCTGTCGATCGCCTCAAGCCTGCGCACCTGGACCTCGAACGACCGATCGAGCTGGTGCAGCCTCCGCGCCGCGGCCGGTCGCTAAGAACATTGCACGTCATTCCACATCGGATTCGTCTGGCAGAATGACTCATACAGATCTTGAGACCTTTATATGACAAAAGACAGGGGCGGAGCCAATACACACAATAGGGGAAAAGGGGGCGGTACACACAATACAATGCAGGTAAAACACAGGGGCTGATGAAGACATATATTTCATCACATTCACCCCTTCTACAGATTTAGTCTGTCCGGGGGTGTGATAGTCCTTCCTGAACGTCGCAACAGTACCTCGGGTTCCGACCGGGAGTCCGTGGTGCCCTCCTGGGCATACCCATGTGCTGGGGGTGTTGCAGGTACTTCTGGGGGTGGTGAGGATACCTCTGGGGATGGTGGAGGTTCTTCTAGGGGTGGTGAGGATGGGTCGTCATCGCTTCCTGCCGAGGCGAGGTCTTTTATGGACACGGTGTCCTCACGCCCGTCGGCATGCTTGACGTACGCGTACTGTGGGTTTGCGTGGAGTAGGTGTACTGCCTCCACGAGGGGATCCGTTTTGTGGCCCCTCACATGCTTCCGTAATAGGACTGTCCCTGGGGTGGAGAGCCACGAAGGTAGCGACACTCCCGAGGTTGATTTGCGGGGAAAAACAAACATCTTCTCGTGAGGAGTGGCGTTAGTAGCAGAACACAGTAGCGACCTTATCGAGTGGAGTACATCTGGGAGGACCTCTTGCCAGCGGGAGGTAGGGAGGCCTTTAGACCTTAGTGCTAAGGTGACCGCCTTCCACACCGTCGCGTTCTCCCACTCCACTTGCCCATTACCCCGGGGGTTATAACTAGTGGTCCGACTCATGGCTATCCCCTTCAACAGCAGGTATTGGCGCAGTTCGTCGCTCATGAACGACGCCCCCCTGTCAGTGTGGGTGTAGTTCGGCATGCCGAACGTGCAAAACAGGCTGCCGAGGCACTTGATGACCGTGGCACTGGTCATGTCTGGGCAGGGGTAGGCGAATGGGAAGCGGGAGTACTCGTCCACAATGTTGAGAAAGTACACATTGCGGTCGGTGGAGGGGAGTGGTCCCTTGAAATCTAAGCTCAGGCGCTCGAATGGCCGTGTAGCTTTGATCAGGTGGGCTCGGTCGGGCCTGTAAAAACGGGGCTTGCATTCCGCACAGGTGCGGCAGTCCCTGGTGATAGACTGGACCTCCTCGATGGAATAGGGCAGGTTACGGGATTTTATAAAGTGAAATAGCCGGGTGACCCCCGGGTGGCAGAGGCCATTGTGGAGGCCCTGTAGCCTGTCCCCCTGGATGCTGGCACACATCCCTCGTGATAGGGCGTCGGGGGATTCGTTGAAGGCCCCCGGCCTATATATTATGTTGTACTCAAACGTGGAGAGTTCGATCCGCCACCTGAGAATTTTGCCGTTCTTGATCTTCCCCCTCTGTTTGTTGTTAAACATGAAGGCCTAGAAATTCAGTGCCCTTAGCACCGATTTTGCGGCGCTAGAGGGCCTAGCGCTGCAATTGGCGCCGGTTCCTAAATTGCCTGGGGCCCTTCCGCGGCGCTAGACCGGTAGCGCTGCGCCGGCACCGATGACGTCATCGGTGTGCGCAGCGTCCCGGTTGCCGTGGTAACCCGGCCCCAAGCCGAAATTCAGTTGCGGCCGCCTCGCCAGTGGCAGCCGCAACTAAGACTCCGGCAAACGAGTGCTGCCGGAGTCTGCGTCGGCGCTTTAAGGAGGCGCGGCGGCCGGCCGCTTTCCCGCCGGCCGCCTGCCCGCAGCTCCCTCCCCGGACTTCTCCCCCCCCCCCCCGCGGAACAGATGCAAGCCCGGCACTTGTCCGAGGTGCTGGGCTCATTTTTGAGGACATTTGCGCGGGCCGCGGCCGGGTGCAGGCAGCTCCTCCTTAACGGAAGGAGGAGGCCTGCACTTCCCGAGCCTGCCGCAATGCAGCGGGCGCAGCAGCGCCGGAATAGCGCCGCAATGCGGCGCGTTGCGCCAGTTTTCAGGCGCTAAAACCCTTCAGTAGCGCCGGCAGCCGTTTGGGCGCGGTGCTACTGAATTTTTGGCGTGCGCAAAGGGACTTAGCGCCGGCGCTAACTTCCGGCGCTAAATCCCTGGCGCAGCGCAAACTCAATTTCTAGGCCGAAGGCTACCGACCGCTGGTCAGTAAGCAGGGTGAAGCGTTTGCCGGCTAGGTAGTGCCTCCAGTGCCGCACTGCCTCCACTATGGCCTGGGCCTCCTTCTCTACCGAGGAGTGCCTGATCTCGGGCCCTTGGAGGGTTCTTGAGAAAAAGGCTACGGGCCGCCCATCCTGGTTGAGGGTGGCTGCTAAAGCGAAGTCGGACGCATCGCTTTCGACCTGGAAAGGGATGTTTTCGTCCACTGCCCGCAGCGCGGCCTTCTCAATGTCGTGTTTAATGCTGTTGAAGGTGGCGTGGGCCTCGGCCGTGAGCGGGAACGACGTTGATTTCAGGAGGGGACGGGCCTTGTCGGAATAATTGGGGACCCATTGGGCGTAATAGGAGAAAAACCCCAGGCACCTTTTCAGGGCCTTGGGAGTGTTTGGTAGGGGTAGCTCCCGTAGGGGCCGCAATCGGTCGGGGTCCGGACCGATTTCCCCGTTTTCCACCACGCAGCCCAGGATACAGAGGCGCGTGGTGCTAAAGACACACTTATCCTCGTTGTAGGTGAGATTGAGGCTGAGGGCGGTTTTCAGAAATCTCGCGAGGTTCGAGTCGTGGTCTTGCTGGTCATGGCCGCAGATGGTGACGTTGTCTAGGTATGGATAGGTGGCTGTTAACTGGTTCTCATCGACCATGCAGTCCATCTCCCGCTGGAAGACCGAGACCTCATTCGTTACCCCAAAGGGGACTCTGAGGAAGTGGTAGAGGCTTCCGTTTGCCTCGAAGGCTGTGTATGGACGGTCCTCCAGTCTAATGGGGAGCTGGTGGTATGCCGATTTTAGGTCGATGGTGGAAAACACCCGGTATTGCGCAATTTGGTTAACCATATCCGCTATGCGGGGCAGAGGGTAGGCATCTAGCTGGGTGTATAGATTAACCGTCTGGCTATAATCTATCACCATCCGCTTCTTTTCGCTACCCTTAACTACTACTACCTGGCCACGCCACGGGCTGGTACTGCATTCGATGATACCCTCCCGCTTGAGTCTTTCTACTTCAGACGCAATGAACCGTCTGTCCTCCCAGCTGTACCGCCTACTCTTGGTCGCTATGGGTCGACAGTTGGGTGCGAGGTTGGTGAACAGAGAGGGCGGCTTGACCTTCAGGGTAGCCAGACCGCACACTGTGAGGGGCGGCTGGGACCCACCGTAGGTAAGCGTGATACTTTGGTGGTGGCACTGGAAGTCCAGACCCAAGATCACGCTCACACAGAGATCTGGCATTATCAACAGTTTAAAATCTCTGTAATCAGTGCCTTTTACCGACAACATAACCGCGCAGAAACCTGTAATTTTTGAGGTATGAGTCTTATCAGCCATGGCGATTTTGCCCTGTGTAGGGACTATCGTTAGTGAAAGTCGTTTTACCAGGCTAGGATGAATAAAGCTTTCGGTGCTCCCGCAGTCAATCAAACATTTAACCTTGTTCCCGTTTACCTCTATGTCCATCATCGATCTAGACAGCGGATGCGGCCTGGATTGATCCACTGTGATTGAGGCCACCAGTGGGTCCTGGGGGTCCGTGTAGTCGGGGCAAGATGGTGGACTCCATGAGGGTGGACAAGATGGCATCCAAGATGGCCGCCCCCACGGCGCGCACGCGGCGGTGGCGGAGTTGGAGGCAGGGTTCCCTCTGCAGACTTTACTGAAATGTCCTTTCTTCCCGCATTTAAAACAGGTGGTGCCCTTCGCTGGGCACAAATGCCTGGAGTGTTTGTCCTGGCCGCAGAAGTAGCATTTCGGGCCCCGATGCATCGCGGCAGTAGTGGGGCTCCTGGGTGGAGGCTGGGGCTCCGACGGTGCTGGGCTGGCCTGAGACCTGGGAGGTGAAGATGGCTTCCAAGATGGCGGCCCCCACAGTGCGCACGAGGCGGAGTGGGCTGCGTGGCCTGAGGAACAGGATTCAGAGTTCCTCTGGGCCATATCCAGCGATCGCGCTATGCCCATAGCCTGTTTTAAGTCCAGTCCCTCCTTTTCAAACAGTTTCTGCCGAATGTAATTTGAACTGAGGCCCGCAATAAAGGAGTCTCGGATCAGCTCCTCCGTGTACACGGTGGCAGACACGGCCTTACAGTTGCAGTCTCTGCCCAGTACTTTTAGGCTTAGCATGAAGTCCTCTAGTGACTCACCATGCCGCTGCGTACGAGTAGTCAGAAGATGCCTGGCGTACACCTCGTTTATTGGCCGCACGTAGTGGGCCTTCAGAATGGTGCAGGCATCCTCGTAGCTGGTGGCATCTCGGATGAGAGGGGAGACCCGATGACTCACCCGGTTTCGCAGGATTCCCAGTTTCACGTCTCCGGTGGCGGTCGCAGCTGCTATGGCGGTGGCTGAGGTTTCGATGAAAAATTAGAAGCATTGGAACCAGTGTCTGAACTGTATGGCTGCGTCTGTCGCATGGGGGTCCAGATCCAAGCGCTCTGGTTTCAGGAGTCGATCCATCTTGGTGTTTTAGCGATTAAAATTGATGTGCCATCAATAACTCAAGGACAAGAAGTTAAAGGATTCAACTGAAGGCTTTTAATCGCTAAGAACATTGCACGTCATTCCACATCGGATTCGTCTGGCAGAATGACTCATACAGCTCTTGAGACCTTTATATGACAAAAGACAGGGGCGGAGCCAATACACACAATAGGGGAAAAGGGGGCGGTACACACAATACAATGCAGGTAAAACACAGGGGCTGATGAAGACATATATTTCATCACAGAACTAACCTGAATTGCCGCGCAGATAAGGGTTTTCGAAAGGAGTATAATTGAAGGCCTCCGAGTAGCAATTGGGGGCTCTCTTCTCTTCTCTTCTCTCTCCGCTCTTCGGCTCCTCGCCCTCGTGGCTGCCACTCTTTCCCTGTCCCTCGCTTACCCCCTGGCCTTTGCCCGTGCCTTTCGCCACTCCATCTGAGAAATAGCCCCGGCACTGCATCGGGCGGACACGGACAATTCAGGCCAGGCGGGACGTGACGAGGGGAGGAGAGAAGACAAACTGAGGAAGACCACCTGAGGGAGACCGACTGAGGGGAGGCTTCGAATTATCAGGCCTTCAGCCTCAGTCGAATATCTGCGCACCAACTCAAACTGTCGGCTGGTGATGAAGAATCACCCCTGCAAGGTAAAGTACCCAAACAGAGAATTTAACTTTGGGGTACTCGAACCTGGACAACGCCCTTGCAGCACTCGGAGACCATGTGATGATGGCAGGCTCCAGAGAGCACCATGGGCGAACCCCGAACCCCGCCGCTGTTTTGAGTCCAACAAACCCTTTTGATTGGTGAGCATGATGTCCTGACCCCTCATAGCTTAATCTAGTTAGGTATAGGGGGTGGGATAAGGATAAGGGAATTGTTAAGATAGTTGTTTTCCCTCGATGTGCCGTGTGTTCCCCATCCCCTGTATATAAGTATATACTTATTCTTTGTATTTTGCCTGTAGAAGTGTACACTAGTAATTTTCCATAAGATTGTATCAATTTTTCCTCTTCAATAAAGTCTTGGTTTTTGTTTACATCCAACCACCTGTCTACTCGAGTCTTCTCTGTATCGCTGCCTTGTACTTAAGTCCGGTGTCTAGAACCCAGGGGCGTGGGAGCGATTCGAACCGCTCACAAAACAGTCAGAGGCATGACTGACTGGGCGCACGCGCAACCACCACAGGCCACCCCCTACATAGATGAAGTGTAAATTACGCTGGCAGAATGGAAGACAGCTGCCCTGTGGGAGAGAAGAACAGAACAAAAGTGTGGATAAAAAAAATATATATGTTATGATCTGAAATTGTTGCATACTATGTTGAGTCCAGAAGGCTGTAAAGTGCCTAAACGGAAGATGAGGTGCTATTCCTCGAGCTTACGCTGAGCTTCTGTGGAACAATGCAAGAGGCTGAGGAAGGTGAGGTCTGAGTGGGAGTGGAGCAGTGAATTAAAGTGACAGGCGACCGGAAGCTCGGGGTCCCCCTTACGGTCTGAATGGAGGTGTTCCGCAAAGCGGTCACCCAATCTGCGTTTGGTCTCCCCAATGTAGAGGAGACCACATCGTGAGCAGCGAATACAGTATACTAAATTGCAAGAAGTACAAGTAAATCGCTGTTTCACCTGGAAGGGGTGTTTGGGGCCCTGGACAGTGGGAAGGGGGGAGGTATAAGGGCAGGTGTTGCATCTCCTGCGCTTGCACGGGAAGGTGCCGGGCAAAGGGGAATCGGTGTTGGGGGCGATAGAGGGGTGGACTAAGGTGTCATGGAGGGAGCGGTCCCTATGGAATGCTGAAAGGGGAGGTGAGGGGAAGATGCGTTTGGTGGTGGGATCACGTTGGAGGATGATACCTTGAAAGTGGAAGCTGGTGGGGTGAAAGGTGAGGACAAGGGGAACCCTATCATCGTTCCAGGAGGGAGTGGCGGGGTAAGGGCAGAAGTGCGGGAGATAGAATAGACACAGTTAAGGGCTGTGTCAACCACTTTAGAGGGGAATCCTCGGTTGAGGAAAAAGGAAGACTTGTCAGGAGCACTGGCATCGTCAGAGCAGATGCGGCAGAGACGGAGAAGCTGGGATAATGGAATAGAGTCCTTACAGGAGGCGGGGTGGGAGGAAGTGTTGTCCAGGTAGCTGTGGGAGTCAGTGGGCTTGTAGTGAATGTTGGTCAATAACATATCCCCAGAGATGGAGACGGAGAAGTCGAGGAAAGGAAGGGAAGAGTCGGAGATGGACCATGTGAAGGTGAGGGAAGGGTGGAAATTGGAAGCAAAGTGAATGAAATTATCGAGTTCAGGGCGAGAGCAGGAAATGGTACCGATACAGTCATCAATGTACCGGAAAAAGAGGTGAGGGAGGGGACCTGAGTAGGACTGGAACAAAGAGTGTTCTGCATATCCCACGAAAAGGCAAGCATAGCTAGGACCCATTCAGGTTCCCATAGCGACATCTTTGATTTGGAGGAAGTGAATGGAGTCAAAGGAGAAGTTGTTCAATGTGAGAACAAGTCCAGCCAGGTGGAGGAGGATGGTGGTGGATGGGGACTGGTTGGGCCTCTGTTCAAGGAAGAAGTGCCCTCAGGCCATCCCGGTGGGGGATGGAGGTGTAGAGGGATTGTATATCCATAGTGTAAAGAAGGCAGTTGGGGCCAGGAAACTGGAAATTGTTAAAGTGGCGGAGGGCGTTGGAAGAGTCGCGGATGTAGTTGAGCAGAGACTGGACAAGGGGAGAAAAAATAGAGTTGAGATAAGTTCCATGGGGCAAGAACAGGCTGAAACGATGGGTCTACCAGGGCAGTCCTGTTTGTGGATCTTGGGAAGGAGGTAGAAGCGGGCTGCACGGGGTTGGGGAACTATGAGGTTGGCGGCCATGGGGGGAAGATCTCCAGAGCAGATAAGGTCAGTGACAGTCTTGAAAACAGTGGCTTGATGTTTAGTAGTGGGGGCATGGTCCAGGCGGAGGTATGAGGAGGTGTCGGAGAGTTGGCATTCGCTAGGTAGAGGTCGGTTTGCCAAACAACAACAGCACCACCCTTGTCAGCAGGTTTAATGACAATGTTGGGGTTGGATCTGAGAGAATGGAGTGCTGCAAGTTCAGAGGGAGGTAGGTTGGAGTGAATGAGGGGAGCAGAGAAATGGAGATGGCAGATGTCATACCATCAGTTTGCAATGAAAAGATCTAGAGAGGGTAAGAGGCCAGAGGGATGGGTCCAGGTAGAACGAGAATTCTGAAAGCGGGAGAAAGGGTCAGCCGTGCGGGGGAAAAATTCCTGGCCAAAGAAGTGGGCAAGGAGGTGAAGGCAGCAGAAAAAGAGCTCAGCATTGTGCCGAGCTCAAAATTCATTGAAGTGGGGGCATAAGGGGATGAAGCTCAGGCCTTTGCTAAGGACTGATCATTCGGGGTCAGAGAGGGGAAGGTCAGAGGGGATAGTGAAAATGCGGCAGGGGGTGAGATTGGGAGAAGGGGTGGGGTCAGAGGAAAGTGAAGGGGAAGAAGGTTCTGGAGGGGGTGTTGGTGTCCAAGAATTGTTGAAGCTTGTGATCCTTGACACCTGAAAGAAAGAAAAAAAGTTTTTTGTTAAAGCGCCGGATCAGGCGAAGGATGAAATGGAACTGTGGACCAGGACATTTAATAGTTTCTCACAATTTGAAAAATATTATGTTTTTCTATTCTTCCTACTAAAGTGAATAACCTCACATTTCCCCACATTACACTCCATCTGCCACCTTATTGCTAACTCAGTTAACCTATCTAAATCCCTTTGCAGACTCTTTGTGTTCTCTTCACAGCTTACTTTCCCACCTAGCTTTGTATTGTCAGCAAACGTGTATACATTACACTTGGTCCCCTCATCTAAGTCATTAATATAGATTGTAAATAGCTGAGACCAAAGCACTGATTCTTGTGGCAATCCAGTAGTTATAGCTTGCCAATTACCTGTTTACCCTTACTCTCTGTTTTCTGTCCATTAACCAATCCTCTATCCATACTAATATATTACCCCCAATCCCATGAGTCCGCATCTTATCGAATGCCTTTTGGAAATCCAAATATACTACATCCACTGGTTCCCCTTTATCTACCCTGCTAGTTGCATCCTGAAAAACTTCTAATGCATTTGTTAAACACGATTTCCCTTTCTTAAAACCATGTTGAGAAGAACTTCAAAAATGTTGGCTTACTTTTCTGTTTTTCAATTAGTTCATAAACTGAGTACATTTATTAAATTATTTTTAGAAAAACTGGCCTAGAAATTCAGTGCCCTTAGCACCGATTTTGCGGCGCTAGAGGGCCTAGCGCTGCAATTGGCGCCGGTTCCTAAATTGCCTGGGGCCCTTCCGCGGCGGTAGACCGGTAGCGCTGCGCCGGCACCGATGACGTCATCGGTGTGCGCAGCGTCCCGGTTGCCGTGGTAACCCGGCCCCAAGCCGAAATTCAGTTGCGGCCGCCTCGCCAGTGGCAGCCGCAACTAAGACTCCGGCAAACGAGTGTTGCCGGAGTCTGCGCCGGCGCTTTAAGGAGGCGCGGCGGCCGGCCGCTTTCCCGCCGGCCGCCTGCCCGCAGCTCCCTCCCCGGACTTCTCCCCCCCCCCCCCGGAACAGATGCAAGCCCGGCACTTGTCCGAGGTGCCGGGCTCATTTTTGAAGAGATTTGCGCGGGCCGCGGCCGGGTGCAGGCAGCTCCTCCTTAACGGAAGGAGGAGGCCTGCCGCACCGCAGCGGGCGCCGCAGCGCCAGAATAGCGCCGCAATGCGGCGCGTTGCGCCAGTTTTCAGGCACTAAAACCCTTCAGTAGCGCCGGCAGCCGTTTGGGCGCGGCGCTACTGAATTTTTGGCGCGCGCAAAGGGACTTAGCGCTGGCGCAGCGCAAACTCAATTTCTAGGCCACTGTCTTTTTGTTTCTGTATCCTATTTCATCTGTAAATAAATTTGACTAAGTAGTTATAGTCTGCTTGCATTGTGCTCTGGCCATGTGAATGTAATGGGCTTCCCACATCAGCTCCTGAGCAGAGGTTAATTAACTGTTCAACCTTGAAAAATTGAATCATGCACTGTGGCGAATAAAGGCATGTGTTTTAGTTTATAAGGATCCCATATGAGCTAACCTGCTTTCCTTTACATGATTGGTTTGGTTTAGTTAGCTTAGGCAGAAGGTCATAAGATCATAAGATATGTATATGAGATCATTAAACATAGAAACATAGAAACATAGAAGATAGGAGCAGGAGTGGGCCATTCGGCCCCTCGAGCCTGCTCCGCCATTCAATGAGATCATGGTTGATCAGCCAAATTCAGTACCCTGTCCCTGCTTTCTCCCCATACCCCTTGATCCCTTTAGCCTTAAGAAATATATCCAACTCCTTCTTGAATATATTTAATGAATTGACCTCTCCTGCCTTCTGTGGTAGAGAATTCCATAGGTTCACCACTCTCTGGGTGAAGAAATTCCTCCTAATTTCTGTCCTAAATGGCTTACCCCTTATCCTTAGACTGTGACCCCTGGTTCTGGACTCCCCGACCATTGGGAACATCCTTCCTGCATCTAGTCTGTCCAGTCCTGTCAGAATTTTTTAAGTTTCAATGAGATCCCCTCTCATTCTTCTAAACTCCAGCAAGTGATAAGCCCAATCGACCCAATCTCTCCTCATACGTCATTCCTGCCATCCCAGGTATCAGCCTAGTGAATCTTCGCTGAACTCCTTCCATGGCAAGATGTGGTCTCACCAAGGCCCTGTACAACTGTAGCAAGACATCCTTGTTCCTGTACTCAAACCCTCTCGCTACGAAGGCCAACATACCATTTGCCTTCTTAATCGCCTGCTGCACCACCATCTGAGATAATCTACCCAGTTTAATATATATATTATATATATATATAGAGAGAGAGAGTGAGAGATAGAGAGAGAGACCCCATCATGACCTCTAACTGTATATTAAATGGAACTAACTTTTGTCTCAACTACCATAGCTGGAAGATTATTTCAAGCATTGATCACTCTCTGAACATATTCTTCCTGATATCTGTCCATATTCTTTTATCAACTTTAATCTGTACCCTTCTTAGAATCCTAGAATCATAGAAATTTATGGCACAGAAGGAGGCCATTTGGCCCGTCGTGTTTGCGCCGGTCGAAAAAGGACTATCCAGCCTAATCCCACTTTCCAGCTCTTGGTCCATAGCCTTGCTGGTTATGGCATTTCAAGTGCACATCCAATTACTTTTAAATGTGGTGAAATCTTCTGCCTCTACCACCCTTTCAGGCAGTGCATTGCAGACCCTCACCGCCCTCTGGGTAAAAATATTTCTCCTCAACTCCCCTCTAATCCTTCTACCAATTACTTTAAATCTATGCCCCCCCCCCCCCGGTTATTGACCTCTCTGCTAAGGGAAATAGGTGCTTCCTATCCACTCTATCTAGGATCCTCATAATTTTAGACACCTCAATTAGGTCTCCCATCAGCCTCCTCAGTTTCAAAGAGAACAACCCCAGCCTATCCAATCATTCCTCATAGCTAAAATTCTCCAGTTCTGGCAACATCCTCGTAAATCTCCTCTGTACCCTCTCTAATGCAATCACATCTTTTCCGTAATGCGGTGACCAGAACTGTACGCAGTTCTTTTAGTGTTAGCTTACTGTGAAGTATCCAGAAAGTGATTAGAATGTGGAACTTGGAGTAGTTGAGGCAATAGCTTAGATGCATTTAAGGGGAAACTAGTACATGAAAATAATAGAAGGTTATGCTGATAGGGTTAGATGAAGTAGGGTGGGAGGAGACTCATGTAGAGCATAACACCAGTATAGACCAGTTGGGCTGAACAGTCTATTTCTGTGCTGTAATTTCTATGTAATTTTATGTAAGTAGAGTGTTTAGTCATTTAATTGTGAGGGAATAAGCCATATTTCAGAAAACTACACCATAATATGAACAGAATACTGATATTATTAATACATGATATACTGGGTTTACAAATCTAAAGCCTCAGAGACACAGGCTGCAAACAGAATACAGACTCCTGAGATAAAGATCAGTTGATAACAAAGTTGTAAACAAGCTTTGAAATGGAAATTAGTTAAATATACTAAAACAATGGCCTAGAAATTCAGTATAGCCACGCTTGGGGCGCTACAGCCAGGCATTCGCTAAATTTAGTGCCCGGTGCAACTTAGCGCCACCTTCGCCGATATTCAGTTGCATCGCCCCAAGAGGTTGCTGCTGCGCTAAAGCAGGCGGTGCACGACTATCATAAGGCGCTAAGCCGGCGAGCCGGGGCGCTAACACCGAGGGCGAGCGCAGCGCAGGTGCGGCGAGTTTCTGAATGAAGGCAGACACGCTGGCACCGGTCAGCTCTTAAAGGGGGAGGGTCGACTTGTTTGGCTGCCATGCCCTGCACACTGCAGCCCTGAAGCAAGGCCTGACCATTGCTGGTTCATCAGTTCTACGCCCTGGACCATGGGGAAGCCCGCTATTCTTCCAAATCCCATTGCACGCTCTTGCTGCTTATCCAGGGTCATGGGGAAGGAGATGTACTGATGTCTCCTTCTGAAAAGGGCATTGGTCATCTGGCGGATGCAGCAATGTACCGCGAACTGGGAGATGTTGGCAATATCCCCAGTAGCGGATTGGAAGGAGCCGGTGGCATAGAAGTTGAGAGCCACCGTCACCTTCACTGCCACCGACAGAGACGTCCTGCTCCTCAGCTGTGGCTGCAGATCTCTGCAAAGCAGGTGGCAGATCTCAGTGACCACCTCCCTTCTGAATCGCAGCCTCCGAACACACTGCTCCTCAGACATGTTCAGATATGAGAACTGCTGGCGGTATACCCTGGGTGGGTAAGGCCTCCTGTGCTGATGCCTGTTGGCCCTTCTCCGTCTGGCCATGACTGGCACTCTCTCACGGCGTCTCTGAGCCCTTTGAATGCAATGCAGAAAGCCAACGTTTCCACCCATTGCAGCCCCCATTATATGTGGCGACTCAAGGCTATGGCACTG
This sequence comes from Somniosus microcephalus, assembly GCF_052327205.1. Lineage (NCBI taxonomy): Eukaryota > Metazoa > Chordata > Chondrichthyes > Squaliformes > Somniosidae > Somniosus > Somniosus microcephalus. Next base: position 185,439,346 of record NC_140993.1, on the reverse strand, counting down.
AAAGTTAAATTCAAGTGCAAAGCTCTGGCCTGAAGCCACAAGTACCTGTGCGAGCGTTGAGTCAAACCAGAAAGCTCTCTCCCTTTGTCTCTCTCCAAATATCCCTCTCTCACAAAGAAGGATTGGAGCAACAAGGATGCCATTTATACTGCAGGAGGAGCCCCCTTTAATTAGCGCCCCCCACGCCCCGCAGCGACTGGGAACCGTTCCCCTTTACAAGTCGCTGGGGGTGCGAGACGCACAATAGGCCAGCGCCACTGAATTTCTGGTTTTGGGTGCACAAAGGGCGTTGCACCATGAAATGACGTCAGGGTCTGTGTGCGCATCTGAGTGCGTGCAAAGGTTTTGCGCCGCCGCTAAATCATAACTGAATTTTGCGAGAGGCGCAGATCACGCCGCGCCCAGTCGCTAGCCGCTTAGCGCCCCAGTTCTTGCCCTCTTAAGGCACTAGCAGCTGGTGCAACCAACTAAATTTCTGGGCCAATGACTCTATTGAAGCAAACCATTGGTGCTTCCGAAAGGACTACGGTTTGCAACCAACACATTGAGAATGCCCAGTTTAAAGTGTTAAGAACTAACACGTTAAACAGAAACATAAACATTAAAAGAGGCATGTGCCTTTGAAAGAATGACATCAAGTAAAAGAAACACCTGCTGGTCAAATGGTTTTTATGTTAAACTTGGAAGACAGGAAACACGATTAAATGTGCAACCAATTGAGATAGCTAGAAATGCATGAAACACTCTGGTCAAAGTGTCTTTAATATAGACATAGTAAATATGATACCAACAAGGACAATTTGAAGGTATGACTTCAGTAGATGACACCAAGCAATTACATTGTGTTTGTATTGAACTTGGAGCAGCACGGAGTCACAATGTCTGCTAAAAACCAGTAAAGCCAATATTAAGAATTGAATGAAGAATCTTCGATAAGAAACAGACTTTTCAACAGAAAGGCAGAACTCACTGAACGGGCAAAGCGTTTCTCAACTCTGCAGAGGCATCTCTGTAAGTTTTTAAGTATGAGTCTCGGGAGTGTCAACGTAATTGATTTTGGTGGATTTTCTGGATTTAGAAATAAGTAAGAAATAAGAAATGTAATGAAGTAAAGATTTGAGAATAAGAATCTCTGAGAAATATGAAATGTAAGCTAATTGTATTTTGAATTGTTAATGTTGTGACTGATTCAACAGCTGTTAACTGAATGTCGGCTCTTAAATAAAACTATATATTTTTAGAATTGTCTCAAAGAGTAATTCTGTATAAACTCACAAACCCAAATTCTGTACACTCTTTTGTAAGGAGTTGCAGAATTCTGGGAGAGTATTCCGGACCCTCATAATATCTGCATGGTTACAGTCCAGTTCAACTTATTAAAAGTACAATCTGGAGGATGGTAACATCTTCAGTCATTCCTTTCCTTTAGGGAGAGATAGCCTGAACCTTTAGACCCATTTAAGCATCTTATGGAATTCAGCTATCTCTAACTTAAGTTGAGGGTGAACATCTGGGGAATACGCCTGATCTGGGATAGCCCAAAAGGGCTAGGACTGTAATTATCCCTTCATAATATCTTGTATACTTCTTTAAGCTCCCTCCCTAGTCACCTCCTTTTAAGGTTAAAGAGCTCCAGTTTATCCAGGCTTTCCTTGTAGCTCAAATCTTTGATGCCAGCGATCAGCTTCCATGGCTTGGATGTGTCCCTTATGTCTTAGTCACCAAAAGTGAACACAGTATTCAATGTTTGCACTGCACAGTTTTAGCATGACAATTTTTAAGTTATACTCAAATGATATAGCAGTATAATTCAGCATCACATTTGCTTTGTTTTTTGGCTTTGTTTATTAACTCTTTCAGTTCTATGATACATGCACCTTTTAAACATTCTTCACATCACAGAAATCACAGAAACCCCACAGTGCAGATAGAGGCCATTTCGGCCCATCAAGCCTGCACCGACACATATCCCACCCGATCCCCGTAACCCCTACACCAACACATATCCCACCCTATCCCCGTAACCCCAAGTATTTAATCCCCCTAACACTAAGGGTCAATTTATCATAGCCAATCATCCTAACCCGCACATCTTTGGACTGTGGGAGGAAACCGGAGCACCCGGAGGAAACCCACGCAAACACGGGGAGAATGTGCAAACTCCACACAGACAGTCACCCGAGGCCGGATTCGAGTTTGTGTTTATAACTGCAATTCAAAGTCCTGTTATCAATGATCACTGGGCTCATTGGTTTTTGATTGTTAAATTTATTGATATAGATCAGGAGGCACATGTGTTTCAGTCAATACTGTCAAAGCATAAACGAGTCTAATTACATCTCAATGTGCTCATGATTATGGATGAGCATTTAAAACAGCCAGGAAAGCATTATATCTGAATTAGATAGAAGTTTAATGGTGTGTCAGCAGAAGAGAATGGCATAATTTTCTGCTTTGCAGAAGTAATTTTTTCCTGATTTATTGAGCAATGGTTATACAGAAAGATGAAAACTATAGCAAGGAACAATGCTTTATCTCATATAAACCATGATGACAGTATAGTAATAATAATCTTTTTAAAAACATATGAGAGTAAAGCTGCACTTTCATTGAGCAGTTTGATTTGACCAGTGCTCTGATAGGAGAATTGGGCATGTAGGAATATCGGGAACATCGCATATCATGGGCCAGAAATTAGGATTGGGTGCTTGCCGCACGTGCAAGCCCCCGATGTGCAGTCACCCGGCGCGCCGACATCTGAAGCCTGGGCCTGCTTGGAATTCCTGTCACTGGCCCGGTTCAGATGTCGGCACGATGTGCTTGCCTGATCCAGTGGCGTAGTTAGTGCGATGTGCCAGCTGGGATTAGGTGAGCACTGTGCAGCCAACCAGGGGAGGGGAAACTTCATTCATGAGTTTGACAGTAAGAACAGTCAAACTCATGAAAAGTACGGGCGCCCAAAAGACAAGTTTAACTTTAAATAAAATTTTAAAAAACACCCCAATAATTAAATAAACTATAAATAACTTTAAAAAACTATTTTAAACAATTAATAAAATTTTTGAAAAAAATAATTTTTTAATAAATTGGGTCTAAAACTAAACTTACCTTACTGTAAAGTCCTTAAAAACAATGAAGCTGTGGAAAAAATGTAATAATTTTAAATAATAGACCACTTACCTTCAAGAATCCAGTCCTTATGCCTCCTTTTTATATGTGTAAAAAGTTCAGGCCCTTGCACACGGGCAAACCTGTCAAAAAGAAGGAAGTTCAACGCGTGCGCGCAGAGTCCTGCGCGCACGCGTTGGACCTCTGAAACCCTTGGAGGAAATGCCGGTTTCCCGCGCATGCACTGTGCATGCTGAAATCCGGCACTTCCAACGGGCCCACGCGTGAGTACCCCATCCGTACTCATGCGCTGGGACCGGAATTACTGGCCCCATATGTGGTGACCTCTGTGCCCAATTCGCCAATCTGTGCCCATTCTGAGTGGCAGGGGTGGCAGGGGTGCATCGTCACAAAACTTACCCTTTAATGCTGCTAAAAGCTGAAGGAATTAAATGGCCAAATAAGAATTGAAGGAATATGCAAATCAAAAGATGCATATACCAATTAGGAAGATCATAAAGATATAATAGACCAAAAATTGAGGAAAATAAAAAATGACAAAGCTAGATTAGATTCAAAGGTCAGAAGTTATGGAACACAGAAAGTGATGTGGGGGTGGAAGTTTAGCTCAGACAGCTAGTTTGATTTATGAACATTTCTTATGGCAAGACCTTTTAAGGTTTTTTATCTTCCGAAGTTGCTGCTTCTATTTGTCCTATGCTGCAGTATGGCCATGCATGGTGAGCATGCATGGTGAGCATTTAATGGGTTGATTCTGTCATGGCAAGACTGAACATGATAAAAATCTAGGAATGCTCAGATGGGTCTGCACAAAGTAAGTTACAGGTTGTAAAGGTACACTTTATGGCATGCATACTTGGAATAGGTACTTGATATGGAAAGTTGTACAGCAGCTTTACCTTAGCAGCTTTCTGCAGGTCGTTTATCTTCGTCAATACTGTTACAGTTTTGGTGCTTTTATACTAGATAGGTCCTTTGGTTCAGCACCAGTACCCATCAGTGGACCTTGCATTCCTATGAGCCAGTAGTTTGTTAAATGTAATCAGACTCAAGAATTTTTCCACTGTACCCTGGCTTACTGGAATATATCACTGCTGCCATGTGATCTCATCAAATTAGTGGGTAGAAGAATATATAGTGAAAAATATTGTGTCTCAGGCTATAAGTCAACAGAAAAATGTATTTAACATCAAACAGCTAAATGAACAGTATTTAGTACAAAATGTATATTTACAGCAATTAAAAACTTTATTATCCTTTAAATGTTGAATCAAGGTGCTTCCCTGCACCAAACTCTCAACATAAACTTGATCCTTGAAACACGGCCTTTTACTTCTTACATGGCAAGAATATTACCACGGAAACTCGGTGTAGTTCAGTATCTCTGTTGGCTGCAGACTAGGAGAAAGTCAACCACAGATATACCATTAAAAATCCTTTGAAGATATGCTGAAATAAAGGACACTAAATGTGTCTTTCTCTGAATTACATTAGATAGACAGATTGTCAGTTATGTAGGATGTTTGAATTCACTGGAGAGGATTGATTCATTGATTTGTGTCGAAGACTTTAAATGACCTGTTAGATGAGTCACCATCAGACTACATTTGCAGCAATCAAACCACATACACCAAGGCCTTCCTGAAATATACTTGTCTATGCCTTGTCCCGAGATGTGAAGAATAATATATAACGTGTATTTTGTACAATTTGCAAAAACAGCTACCAGTAACTGACCTTAACATTGGGTATATCATAACTAGCACAAAAGAATCCAAGAAAGAATCCAAGAAAGACAGGCAATCTATATTCAGGTCCGCTGAGTTTTGCAACAGCATTGACTCTACCTGCAGTCTGCTTCCGCACTGGATTAACAGTCTTTTTTGAGCAGGATATTCCTCTGTTCCATGCAGGACAGACCTCCTTTCCCACACTTCATGAAAACGGAGACTGATAGATTTTTGTTAGGCAAGGGTATTAAGGGATAGGGAACCAAGGTGGGTAAATGGAGTTAAGATACAGATCAGCCATGATCTAATTCAATGGCGGAACAGGCTCGAGGGGCTGAATGGCCTACCCATGTTCCTATGTTCCTAACAAGGACTCCTTGCACCTGGTTGATTCTTACTCTGGCTGCTTCCATTTTACAGGAATAGGATTGCGCTAATCCATGATCAGCTCTCCCTTGTGCAAATGCAGGAGTTTAAATGCCTATTGGATCCATTTAAGTGCTGATCGTCAGACTAATTGATCCTGCTGCACCATTGTACAACCCACTGTGTGTGTTGGACGATCACACAGCTTACACATGCATCTGAAAACATGCAGCCCTGTTGGGACTAGGGACAGGGTCACTGGCAAGGCTTGGAAGCTACGCAGAGCCAGGCCTGGTTAGTACCGGGAGGGGTGACCATCAGGGAAGACCAGGTGCAGAAGGTCACGGAAGGAGCCCCGAGGAGGGGCGGTTGGTGAGAAGGTCACGGAAGGAGCCCCGGGAGGGGCGGCTGGTGAGCAGGCCTGGGCGTTGGGCTGAAGATTGTCGGACAGGAGGAATGGTGGAAATGGAATGGCGGCGCGCACAGATGCAGCGGCTTTGCTTCTCCCAGGACGGTGCTATTTACGTTTAATGTTAATGTTATTTGTACTGGACTCATGGGAGCTTGCAAGATCACATTTCGTTGTTCATGTACTTGTGCATTGTACAATGACAATAAAGTTGAATTATTATTATTAAAAACAAGCATCTGAAAACATGCAGCCCAGGGTTTAATGGGCAGGTGAAAAGTCTCTGGAAAAATGTTTAGTAACCCAGTGATAATAACACACTAGCTGCAATTTCTGGGCTGATGTGTCTTGATATCAGAATCATTAACAAGTTGCTTCTGTAACAAAATTGAATGCTTGCTTTAAGTTAAGATGCACAAAACAAGAAGAGTTAATTCAGTTCAGATGTTTTCTCAACTGTAGGCAGTATATAGACTGCTGAATGATTTGAGAATGATAGGTGAGCAGGCCAAATAAATAATGAAGAGGAGTGCATTTATGCATCATAGATTATGAGAAGACATTTGACAGATTGAAGCATGCAAGATTAATAGATGCCCTGCAAAAGAGTTGGAGTTGATGAAAAAAGGCTTGTTGGAGATCTATTGGGAATGACAAACAGCAGTGAGCATTGCTAATTTAACAAAATGGGCATGGATCAAAAGAGCAGGGAATCGAGGAAGTGTTATATTATCTATGTTTTCAACATATTGTATGAATTCATTGCGGCAAACGGTGTGGATGTCTTAGAAGTTGGTTCACGATCATTGCAAAATTAATAAATTACCTAAGATTGCCAATAATACAGTACTGGTTGCAATGCACAAAAGAATGATTACAAGAGATTATTGAGAAAGTAAATCATATAACAATGGAATATAGATTGAAAATAAATGTTAAGAAATCTGTGGTAATCGCAAAGAAAGAGGACTTCCTTGATAGTGATATTAGAGTGAATATTATGGAAATAGAGCATTAGATTAAATTTCTCACTTGAGTAAAGAAAAAAAGAGAACTTGCATTTATATATCGCCATATGATGTCCTCTTTATTTGTATAATGTGATGAGGCCACATTTTGCAGAGCGCTCAGATGAGGACTTTGATGGGGTGGCCTTCAGAAGAAGGGTGATGGGCATGCACATAGAACTGCTTATTGAAATGGCATCAGTTTCAAGGAGCATGGAGGAGTCTGGCTCCAACATTGCACGGGGCTTTGCGTGGAGCTTGGAACCCATGATTTCCAGGATGGAAGTGATGGGTAACTCCATTAGAGCATTTGTGGACTCAAACATGCTGTTGGGTGTGATGGGCGATGTCGCAGCTTCCATTGCAGCACAAGCGGAAGCGACCCAACATCTGAGTGCTGCAGAGAAAGCTCAGACTGCCCTCATGCAGGCTCAGCTTGCTGCAACACAAGATTAGACTGCTGCCATCGTAGCTGAGTTTAGGAAAGGGGCTTGCAGGGCCTCTCAGCAGTCCAGCAATCTGTCCTCCAACAGATGGCTAGGAATGCTGAGGTGCTGCCCCGGGGAAGCGGCAGTGACTCCGTGAAGCAAAAATCTGCTGTTCTCTCTCAGGATGACAGCATTCATACTACCACCACAGCTACTCTACCAGTGCCCTTGCAGTTGCCTGTCAACCAGCCAGCCCAGACTGCTGCAGCCCATGCCGAGATGGTGCAGTCCACAGCCGGGCCTTCTAGGCCCAGAGCTGCTCGAGGTCGTCCTGCAAGGCCATCTGCAGTCTCCTCCACTGAAAGTAAGCAGCCTTCCACCAGCCATGCTGCAGCCACTGGGGGAGCACTGCGTATAGAATCATAGAATCATTACAGCACAGCAGGGGGCCATTCAGCAGGTCAAGCCCATGCCGACTCTCTGCAAGGAGCACTGGAATAAGCAAAGATACACGAAAGACAGACACTGTAAGGGGTTCTTAGAGATCGCAGAGGTTTCTCTCTCTAGAGGCCTCTCTCTCTTGCACAGTAAAACCATGAGTGGTTCGACCCAGTCCCCCTTAGATTCAATACACTGGACTTTGAGGCAGGAACTACAATGCAGAGAAAACTCTATAGACCAGGTTTAATGAAAACAAATTGAAACTTTATTGCATAAAGGAACAAATCAAACTGCAAGCCAATAAGGTACATGGGAGGGAAAAACAAATCATAATACAGTACTGGCTAAGATATATACAGGCATATTATACTTTACAAAAGTCATCACGAAATGGGGAAACACACGGAACATCGAGGGACAACAACTCATTGTTAAAGTTACCCCTTAAGTGCCCACCCCCTAAGCCTGTCTAGATCATATTGTGAGGGGCCAGAAACATGCTCACCAATCCAGTTGGAAAGTATAGAGTTTTGAAAAAGGTCTGCGTTTTGATCCTTTCAGGCGTCCTGTCTCCACGTTGTCAGTGCTGCGGGCTGCGACTCTCTCTCTTCTTCCTCGAGGTGAAGGTCACGGACAGGCTGGATGCTGGCGGGCCTGGATGGCGGCGTGGATGGAGACCACCTATTTGATCATGGTCAAATAGGTTTCTTCGCAGAGCCCAGCTGGTTTACCATTTTCAGATAGGTTTCTTCTGAAGGGCTGCTGTCCTTCGTCTTGTCAACAGCCTGGGGTATGTCGATGATCTCCCGATGGTTACCCCGGGGCAGGACGCAGACTCGAATCACCTTTTTGGCTGGTCTCCGGATCGACGTTCCTCCACGGCTCTCGAAAGAGCAAGCTAGCTCAAAAGCTACCAGCTACAGGCTCCAGGCTGAAAAGGCTGCAAAAGCTCAAAGCTACTGATGGCTACCCCGGGACTACAGTTATACTTTTCCGTGGAGGCCTTTATCTCCTGCCATATCAAGGTTAGTCTTTGTTTAACTTTTGGCAGGCTTGTAGCACAGCGGGGTAGTTATTATGTTTTAAACTACTTTGGGATGGCCGGTAACGGCCATCTCTGGTCTGGAATGACCCTGTATTGTTTTTAATGTCCTTCTGATGTCTTAAACGGTTCTTGATGTTCCCCCTATGAATATGAAACTGTTTTCCTTTGTCTGGGCAAACATTTAGATGGCCTTTATCTACAGGCCGATCTGACTGGATCTGCATCCAATCCATATGTATGTGGTTCTGTCTGGTTTCGTTTTCCCTGAAACTGCCTTCCAGAACCTACTGTGGGCTGAATCCACAAAAAGCTGTCTGGGGACTGCAGGAACCATTTTAGTGTGTCCCAAAAGCTGGTCACGGGGTCTGGCGGCCATTATGTGTGCCCCTTTTTCTGGGCTTCTTTTAAAACAGTCTTTAAAATTAAGGCCTCTTCTGCCAATAGACCCTTATAGGACAATATTCAATTTTGCGAATCTTACAACACTAAGGAAATGCACAAGGGTGCATAGTTGACTTTTTAATGTAATATTCAAAATAATCATTTATAAATTATGTTAAGAATGTTTGTTTTGTGATGTGTCCAAAGCTGTGATGTTCCGTGACAAAGGGATGGTAAGGTGGGAAACTGTTGAGCAAAGGGGATCTGGGGATTTGTTCATTGGAACAGGAGTCTGATGATGTGCTCATGGACAGCCTGCCCATAAGATCATTTTCTGCCTGCCTCCTCCCTTCCTCTTCCTCCTCCTTCTCCTCCTCTTCTTCCCCTTCCTCTTCTTTTTCCTCTTCCTCCTGAGGTGGTGGCAGAACCCATGGTGGCAAGGGCCACACCTTCATGATGACCAAGTTGTGGAGGATGCAGCAGACCACCACAAAATGGGCCACCCACTCCGGTGAGCACTAGAGAGCTCCTCCTGAGCCGTCAAGGCAGCAGAACCATTGCTTGAGCACCCCAATGATCTGCTCGATGACATTACTCGTGACAGCATGGCTGTCATTATGAGTGCTGGGTGCTGGCCACGAGTGGTGTGGTTGCGGAGGGGAGTCATCAGCCAGGTGCAGAGCAGATAGCCGTTGTCTCCAAGCAGCTAACCTTCGGTTTGACATGGTGGCTGCAAGATTGCTGGCACACTGGACTGGTGCAGGATGAAGGCATCATGACTGCTGCCAGGATACCAGGCATTCACTGTCCTGATGTGCTGGGCATGGTTGCACAGCAACTGCACATTAGGTGAGTGGTAGCCTTTGCAGTTGCGGTACATCTCAGGATTAATATGCAGCACCCACAAAATCACGTGTGTATAGTCGATGGCGCCCTGCACCATGGGGAAGCCCGATATCCTAGCAAAGTCACGTGCATGCTCCTCCTGCTTCTCTCTGTTCAGAGAGAAGCTAATGAAGTACCTTCTCCTAGAGTACAGAGCCTCTGTGACCTCCCGGATACAGCGATTGACAGTGAACTGGGAGATGTTAGCTATGTCACCTAGTCCAGTCTGGAAGGATCTGGTGGTGAAAAGATTGATGGCCATGGGACTTTGAGGGTCACTGGCAGCGCCGTTGTCACCCTGCTGTGAAGGTGCATGTCTGGTTCCAGGAGGAGGCAGAGTTCTGTGACCGACTCCTTGGTGAAACAGCGCCTCCAAATACACTGCTCCTGGCTTAAGTGCAGGTAAGGGAAGTGCTCCCTGAAGACCCTAGGTGGGAAAGGCCTTCTGCTAAGAGCTCTCCTGCCCCTCCTCCTCCCTTTGTGAGCAGCTTGTCTTTACTGCCTCTGTTCCATCTCCCTCATCATGCTCCAGTGCGAGGGGGACTGCAAGTACAGACCCCATGACTGGGAGCAAGTGGTCTGATCAGAACCCTTTAAATCAGAAGCAAGTCCTTCTCCACTTGCAGCACCACTCCCTGTAACCTCACCAACTTTAAATAAGTGTAGAAAGCTCCAAGCAGTAGCGCAAACTTGCACAGAGCCAGTAGAAATCAAAAAGCAAGTCACCTGCAAGTTGTTGATGATCCCTGGTGAGGCCTCCCTCATGCAGCATGTTCTGCTGTGCATGATTTGGAGAAGGTGTGCAGTCGAGCGGTGATGTCAAAAATAGCAGTTCGTGCGTCAAATCAGTGTTGCACGCTGATTGACACCACGATCTGACTGATTGGCATTCTTCTGGTGAACGCAGGCAACGGCCTCGTTACTGACATGCCCAAAATGGCAGCTGCCACGCCCGCTCCAGAAATGGCCGAAAGCTAGGCGGCCGCCATTTGTTTGCCGAAACCGGCCTTAACAGCCGGCGATAAGGTGCCGAATTTCCTGGCCATGTTGTCTAATGCATTTATTATCATAATCTTTTAGTTTATTATTAGAACAATTTACAGAAGCATTCTTAATGTGGTGAAAAATTGTTTAGATTTAACTTAGCAGATAAGCTTTTGTTGACGACCTGGTGCTTGTTTAAATATTAAGTACAATTTAATGTAGGAAGCAACAATCTAATTTGTTCAGCAACAGCAAGTTAAATGTCAATATTGCACTCAATTATATTGTTTTAATATCTTATAAAATTACACTGAAATTGGGGCTCTGAATGACTTTTCTAGATGTAGAAAAAAGCCATGAATTCCATTTTGAAAACTTGTCTTTATTTTTAGAATTTGTTTTGACAAATTTATCTTGAAGGGATCTCCACAATCATGAATCATTGCAAAAATGGAACACAATGGAAAAAAGCATTAGTCACACACCTGCCATGAAGGAGAGTATAAGTTAATTTGACTGTCACTTTCTCTGTAGAATTTGGCACATGCTTCCAATTTTATAATGCAGAATGTTTGGAAAAGGGAAGCATTTCATAATCAAAAAATAATAGTTATATGAGCAGCTGAGTGAAGTAAGAAAGAAAAGTCTGATTAAAATGATCTTTCCTATGACTACTGTAGGATGAACATTTGATAGGATTTCTGTGTCAAGCTCAAACATATAACAAGATTAGGATAATTTAGGCTGAGTATATTTGCAGAAATTTAGTTTTGTAATTGTTTACAGATTTTGAAAACTGAATAAGTCTCCCAGTCCTCAAAGGAGATTTCTAATAATGCATCAGAGACAAAACACTGAACATTTCTCCTGACCCCACAAAAGTCTTCTCACCTGTTGTGTCCGTGTATAATAAGACACAGACTGCTGGAGAACGATACAACAGGTGTTTACTCAACATGGCTCACACTGGAACTGATCTGTACAGATTACTACTCAGTGCTATATATAGGTGTGGTCACTGCCGGTACTGCAGTATACATGAGCTGTAAAAGATAGTTCCCCCCTCAAAGGTACATACATTACAATTCCTCCCCTTTTAGATTAACAGTACCATAACACTCATTTAACAATTAAATATCAAACTAATTATAATTAACACTTTTAACATGCAACATTAGCTGAAAATAGTCTATTTATATATTCAGTCTTTGGGGAGGCTTCCTGATCCTTTCTGGATAGCGCCTTTCCCGAGTGTCTTGCTCTTGGTGCGGAGGTGATTCTGGCCCCCTGTCGTCGGTTGGTTCATCAGCTTCCGATGCTACTGTTTCTGGGGTAGATGCGACCTGTATGTCGGGTTCATCACCAGGTACGTATGGGCGAGGCATGGGGTTGACTTGTTCCTGTGACTCTAGGATCTGGTCAGCATGGTGTCTCATGATGCTCTCCCCAATGTCCACTGTGTACATTAGTGGGCCCTGCCGTGTGCATATCGTTCCTGGCTGCCATTTTTCTGTTCGGTAGCCGCGGGCCAAGACTGGTTGCCCTTCATTGAAGCTCCTTGTTGGCTTCTCATGGATGTGCTGGAATTGCTTACTCTCAACATCTCTTCGTACGTTTGGTCTGAGCAAATCCAGGCGAGATCTTAACCTTCAGTTAAAGAACATCATGGCTGGGGCCTGGTTGGTGACTGCATGTGTCGCATTCCGGTAGGCGAACAGGAAATTGTCCACCTTGTGCTGCAGCGGAATGTTGTCATTGTACATAGCCTTTATTGCCTTCTTAAAGGTTTGTACGAACCTCTCAGCCAAACCATTTGTGGCTGGATGATACGGGGCGGATGTGTAATGCCTTACCCCATTCTTTTTCAAGAACCTCCGGAACTCTTCGGACACAAACTGTGGTCCGTTGTCGGAGCAAATCTGTTCTGGCAAGCCATTCCTGGCAAAAATGGTCCGTAGGACTGCAATAGTTTTCTCTGTGGTGGTGGAGGACATTTTGATGACCTCAGGCCATTTCGAGTGTGCATCCACGGCTATTAAAAACATTGAGTCCATGAATGGACCAGCAAAATCAATATGCACCCATTGCCATGGAGATGAGGGCCACTCCCATGGGTGTAGAGGGGCCTGTGGTGGTGCATTTTGGACTTTCTGGCATCCTGAGCAGCTCTTGGTCAGGTCCTCGATTTGTTTATCGATTCCCGGCCACCACACATAAGCCCTGGCTAGGCTTTTCATTTTTACCCCTCCCAGATGACCCTCATGAAGCTCATTGAGCACTCTATCCCTTAACTTGGGTGGAATTACCACTCGGGATCCACACATCAATGTCCCCCGGCACGCTGACAGCTGTTCTCTCCTTGTCGAGAATGCTGGCAACAGTGAGTCGCCATGTGCTGGCCATCCCTTCACCGTCAAATCATATACCCGAGACAGTGTCGGGTCATTTCAGGTTTCCTTTTCGATACAAGCGTTAGTTACCGGTAGGTATTCAACTATAGTCGAATGGAATATTTCGACAGGATCCACTGCTGGTGCTTCCTCTGCAGTAGGCAGTGGCAGGCGTGATAGCCCATCAGCATTTCCATGCTGTTTCGTGCCCTTATATTCAATCTCATAGTGGCGCGCCCCTAGAAAAAGGGACCATCTGTGTAGTCGTTGTGCAGTCATCACCGGAACGCCCTTCTTTGGATTAAAAATGGAGACAAGAGGCTGGTGATCAGTCAGCAAGGTGAATTTCTGCCCATGCAGATAGTGATTGAACTTTTTCACTCCCCACACTAGGCTGAGGGCCTCCCTGTCAATCTGGGCGTAGTTACACTCAGCTGAGGTTAGTGATCGTGACGCAAAGGCTATTGGCCTCTCTGAGCCGTCTGAGAATTTGTGCGACAGCACCGCTCCAATGCCGTAGGGTGACGCATCACATGCCAACCGAATTGGTAATGCTGGGTTGTAATGGGCCAATACCTCTTTCGATGTGATCAGTGTTTTGCTCTTCTGGAAAGCTCATCCACATTCGTCACTCCACTTCCATGGCACCCGAGTTTGCAGTAGGGTGTTCAGTGGGTGTAGTATTGTTGACAAATTTGGCAAGAACTTATGGTAGTAGTTTACCAGCCCGAGGAACGACCTCAGTTGTGACACATTTTCCAGTGCTGGAGCCTTGACTACTGCCTCAATCTTCTCTGGGGACTTATGTAACCCCTCTTTATCGATAACGTGGCCACAATACGAGATCTGTGTTCTAAAAAACTCGCATTTGGGGCGGTTAGCTCGGAGCCCATATTCCTGCAATCTAGTGAGCACCTGCTCCAGGTTGGCAAGGTGATCACTGTCATTTTCGCCCGTGACCAGGATGTCGTCCAAATAACACTGGGTCCCTGGGATCCCTTGCAGGACTTGTTCCATTGCCCTCTGCCAAATAGCCAGAGCTGATGCTACCCCGAATACCAGCCGGTTGTATTGGTAGAGTCCTTTATGGGTGTTGATTGTGAGGTATTTTTTTGATGCTTCTTCTACCTCCATTTGCAGATAAGCCTGGGCCAGATCAATCTTAGTGAAGCGTTTCCCTCCAGATAGCGAGGCGAAAATATCTTCAATCCGCGGAAGTGGATATTGTATAGTGTGAAGGATCGTGTTCACTGTTACCTTAAAGTCCCCACAGATGCGAACCTTCCTTGGTTCCCCAGGCGTGCTGCTCAACGACTTTTTTCATCACAGGGACGATGGGTGTAGCCGACTCGCTCCAGTCTACCTTGGACAGTACACCTGAACATTCCAGACTCTCCAGCTCTGCTTCGACGGCTGGGCGGATCGCATAAGGTACCGGTCTGGCCTTAAAAAATTTTGGGCTTGCGTTTTCTTCAATTTTAATCATCGCTGTCATGCCTTTTAGTGTTCCGAGTCCTTGTTGGAACACTTCTTTCGCATCAGTTAGGATCTTTGACAGTCGCCCAGGTGTGACGTCATCAGCCTTTTTGTCATCCACAGTCAGTGCCTGTATGGAATGCCAATCCAGTTGTATTTTCCGGATCCATTCACGTCCCAGTAGTGGTGGTCCTCCATCTTGCCATACATACAGGTCTGGTTTTGGTGTTTCCTTACTGTTATATATAACGGCCACCCTTATTTTTCCTTTGGGGTAGACTTTTTGTCCCGTGTACGTCTTCAAAATAATTTTTGTGTCTCTCAAGGGTATGTGTGAGAATAGCCGCTCATAGTCCCGTCGGTTTATGACTGTTAGGGCTGGTCCTGTGTCCAATTCCATCTTTACCTGGACTCCTGCTATCTTGAGAGTGACCCAAATGGTTCGGTGATCCTCCGTTGTGATCATATTATGTAGTTTCAGACAACTCAGTTCCCTGCTTTCGGAGTCGTTATCACTCTTTTGTTCGTCTGAACTATTCTCCGTCATCTTATGTACCTTCTTGTACTTTCCTTTGGTAGGTTTCTTATTGCTGGTTTTCTTTCCCGACCTGCAGACTCGTGCTATGTGTCCTACTTTTCCACACTGCCTGCACACTTTGTCTTTGAACCAGCAATCATTCTGATCGTGTGTTGTTCTGCCGCAGTGATAGCACTTCTCTGTTCCATATGACATTTTGTTTGTGCCATATTCTTGCGGTCTCTGTTGTATCTCTGCAGCGCCCCGCGCTGCTGCTACATATGATACTGCAATGCTGAAAGCCTTTTCCAGCGTAAGGTCCTTTTCAGATAAAAGCCGTTTCTGGGTTCCTTCACTTTGAAGCCCACAC
Source organism: Somniosus microcephalus (assembly GCF_052327205.1). Classification (NCBI taxonomy): domain Eukaryota; kingdom Metazoa; phylum Chordata; class Chondrichthyes; order Squaliformes; family Somniosidae; genus Somniosus; species Somniosus microcephalus. The sequence continues at coordinate 185,423,788 of NC_140993.1, read as the reverse complement.
ACAAACTTGCCCCTTAAGGTATCTGCCAGTCCCGCTCCAAACTGGCAGTGTTTCGCTAGTTTGCGCAGTTCTGTTAAATAATTAGCATTGCTTTCATCCTTATGCTGGTTCCGTTTGTGAAACTTGAATCTTTCTGCTATCAGCAGCGGTGTGGGGTTTAAATGTTCCTGTAGTATCGTTACTATGTCTTCAAAACTCTTTTCCATTGGCTTCGTTGGGGTTACTATATTTCGCAATAAACCACACGTCTTTGCACCCATTAAATTTAACAATACCGATGCTTTCTTGTCATCTGACACCTCATTTGCCTTGCAGTATACCTCTATTCGTTCGACATAAGTAGTCCAATCTTCGACTTCATTGTCAAATGCGGTGATACTGCCACTCTTCGGCATTTTGGGTGTGGTTTAAAATGGCGTCTCCCAATGGCTTAAAATGGCATCTCCCACGCTTTCCTTCCTCCCCCGCTGCTGCCAACGCCACTCCCGGCCATTCTTGTGGCAATGGCGGCGCCCTGTAGGTTTTGCGTGCTTCTCCTGCGCTGCTGCCAATGCCGCTCTCGGCGGTCCTTGTGGCAATGGCGGCGCCTCGCGGGTTTCTGTGTGTCTCTCTCTCCCTCTCTTCGACGCTGCTTGACCCCTGAACATCGGCTGTGCCCTGTGCGCTCTGCCCTCTCTCTCTCTCTCCCCCGTCGATGCTGCTCGGCCCTTTGCTGTGCCGCTCGGTCGGGCTCTAGCCCGCCGCTGTCCGGGAAGGGTCTGTGCACTACCTGTTGCCATCCCGTTTCGCTGGACCACCTCGACTGGAAAGCCAAGCCTGGCTCTCGACAGCCTCCCCCGCAATTCTCGAGGCTCTGCTGGATGACTGGGCGGTTGCCCGTGGTCGACGCCCGAGTCTCTGGCCTTGACCTCCAATCCACTGATCTCCAGGAACGAATCCCCGGGAGGTGATGCAGCGTTGCAGGTAGGTTCGAACTTGCCTTGTCGCCAATGTTGTGTCCGTGTATAATAAGACACAGACTGCTGGAGAACGGTACAACAGGTGTTTACTCAACGTGGCTCACACTGGAACTGATCTGTACAGATTACTACTCAGTGCTATATACAGGTGTGGTCACTGCCGGTACTGCAGTATACATGAGCTGTAAAAGATAGTCCCCCCCTACATTACATCACCCACTGTAGGGAATCCAGTAGCCCTCCCCATCCTGGATTTCCTCTTCCCACTTTAAGACCTTATTTATAGCTCTGGAGGAGCCACCAGATTTCACGGCCCACCCCAATTGTCAAGCTGTCTGTCAGTGCTCAATGAACGCTGAAAGCTTGCCGAAAGTATTGGCCCAGTAATTCCGGGCACAACGCGTGAGTACGGACGGGGTACTCACGCGTGTGCCCGGAGGAATTGCCGGTTTTCAGCATGCACAGCGCATGCGCTGAAAACCGGCATTTCCTGTCCTCTGACCCAAGGGGTTAAGAGGCAGAACGCGCTCGACTGCACAGGCAGTGCGTGCGCAGTGAAATTCCTTTTTTTTTTCAGAGTTGCGCGTGTGTACAGGCCTCCGGTCTTTATGCATTGAAAAACCACACGTAAGTATTTAGTTTTTCAGGTAAGTGGGCTTTTAGTACAATTGAGAATTTTTTTTTCCACAGGTTTGTTATTTTTAAAGAATTTACAGTAAGGTAAGTTTAGTTTTAGCCCCGATTAAAAAAAAATTTTTTTTTTCAAATTTTAAAATTATTGTTTAAAATAGTTTTTCAGGGTTCTTTATTGTTCATTTAAGTAGTGCAATTTTTTTTAAATTTTCTTTCAGGTTTAAGTAGTATTTTGGGGCCAGGAGTTTTCATGAGTTTGACAGCTCTTTCTGTCAAACTCATGAATGAGTTTCCCCTCCCCTGATCCCAGCCGGCACATCGCACTAACTACGCCGCTGGATCAGGTAAGCACATCGCGCCGACAGCTGAACCAGGCCAGTGACAATAAATGCAAGCAGGCCCGGGCTTCAGATGTCGGTGCGCAGGGTGAGTGCACATCGGGGGCTTGCACGCGCGGCAAGCTCCCGATCCTAATTTCAGGGCCATTATGATGAAGCCCGACTATGAAAATGGACTGGGCCTCTCGCTAGTGCCATCAGGTGGATGGTGTGATCACTCTGCCCGCTGCCCGCTACCCATCCAATTAGCATCTGAACTGAAAATTGCTCCATCTGCCTCTCAGTAAAAAGTTTGGGAACCAGGGAGAGGAGACGTTTATGCAGCTATGGAACTGCCATTTGAAATGTTCTGCCCGTTGAAGGTGCAGCAATTGCACATGAATGCTCTGATATCTTTCAGTATTGAACCTAAGGAACAAACTGAATTTTAAAAAAAAGCTAGAATAGAACTTTGGATAAATAATTACTGACAGGTTTTCTCTCCACCCGTAGAGGCCCTGCTCCAGCGTAGCCGGAGGATCTGTCAAGAGCTTCCTTAACAGATCGCAAATGCCGGTTTCCAGTGCATGCGCAGTGCATGCCTAAAACCGGCATTTCCATTGGCCCTACGGGTGAGTACACAGCACATACACACCCATAGGGACTGGAGTTTCTGCCTCATTATTTGGGGCAAATCAATGATGGCCCCTTTTGAAATTGGTATTATTTCTGAAATCAAGGTTGCCTCCATGTGAGATATAGATTAATCCACAAATAAAATAGTCAGTTATATTGTCAGTATATATGACATTCGTTCCATATTTTCAATGCTGTCCAGGATCCAATTAGATTTTGTAGCGCAAATGCTTTCATTTTATAGTATATGTCAAAACCTGGCACCCATTTGTCATTTTCTACCATTTTCTTGATTTCTTTACTTTCTTTGCAAGGAACTCAAAGTAGGTACATTAGAAAATAAAAATGTCCTGTCCACTGCATTATCAATTCCAATCTTTCACAATAAGATCAGTGCACAGGAGGAACCTTGTATCAAATATACAGCCAGGAATCCTATCATGTTCCAATGTTTGTTCATTATTTGCAAGTATTGAAAGCTGAGATAAACATATCAGCCATTGACTGCACTGCTTCTGTTTTGCCGCTATTCTCACTGCGACGTATTCTTATTAGTAATGCAAGAAAATATGGAGGAAATTATCGACGGTGAGATTGGTGCGCCATCACAGATCTCAACATCACAAGGAAATCTGGGCTATTAAGTTTTCTTTCATTCATTCGTCTGTGTCTTGCAAATGATGCCCTTGTATCTACTTTAAGTATTTGATTGAGGTTTTTTACTGTGTTATTTATCATATCTTCACATTTAGACTGTGAAATTCATTTGGTTTACTATGTTGTTCTTTTATGAGATGACTTTTTAAAATGGCTTTTTGCTGTTTTCTGCCAATTTCTTACACATCAGTGTATAAACAATTGTGTTTTTATAAACCATTGGTCACATGTTTTCTGCCTCCACTTTATATATTTCTCTCCAATTTAATCCTTTACCTTCCACAGCATTACTTTTGTTACGGCAAAAGTCATTTTCAAGCTGAGGTGACATATTATCTTCTGGAATTTGAGCATTGGTATTCTTTTTTGTACTAATGGTCTTGTTCTCTGGTTCATGCCATTTAAACAAATATGGGGCATTAACCACAACCTAAATCTAAAACATTACTGTCTTTTTCTCTGCTTTTATATTTAAACTTCCTCCTCTAGATTTGGAAGATTCTGTCTGACCAGCACATACAAATGATCACTACTAACCTATAGGAATTGCTGTAAAGATTTATAACTCTTATCTTTGCTGGTTGCTAGGATACATAGATCTGCTGCATGTTGGGTGATTTTGGATAGTTGATACTGGTGGATTCCATCACAAGGATGGTTTGTATTCTTGATGCTTGTAACCTAAAGTGAATGCAAAAAAGTTACATATCTTCTAATCAAGTTAGGGTCATCAGCACCATTTACATGAGCACGCTGTATGTCATACATTCTAAGGTGCAGAGCATAAATGTATTGAGATATTCAGGGACTCCTTAATCAATAATGTAGCCTCAATATTACATATTCAGATGATTAGCAAGTAATTGGTAATCTGAGAATTATCGTCATGAGCATGAGGTTGCTAAAATGTCAAAAATTGGCTTTAGATATTTTAATTCAGTTGAAATAATCTGAAACATATTTGCATATTTTTTCATGTATATGTAAAATCTACCCGTGATGATATTACTTAGAATCATAGAATTTTAGAGCACAGAAGGGGGGTCATTCAAACCTATTACTCTGCCGCTCCTGAGTGAACAGTTCCTTAATCCCATTGTCTTGTTCTTTTCCCATACCTTTTGAAGTTTATACTTCCCTTTTAAAAGTGATAAGAATTTTGCTTCCACCACTCTTTGTACTAGGTCATTCCATGTTCTAACAACCCTCTGTGCGAGAAATTGCCCCCAACCTCTCCCTTTGTTCTTTTGGTGATGTTTAAATATATATATACTAGCTGGGGAGCCCCGCATTGCGAGGGCAATTTTGGGGCGCTTGGTCTCCCTGCCCCTGTGTGTCCCCCCTCTCCCTGTCATGTCCTCTCCCTGTCCTATCCCTCCCTCCCCTCCCCTGTCTCCCTCCCTCCCCTCCCCTGTCTCCCTCCCCTGTCTCCCTCTCCCACCCCTCCCCCACTCCCCTCTGTCCCTCTCTCTGGCCCCTCCCCCTGCCTAGCGCCTGAGGTCCAGTGCCGTTCCGATAGCAGGAATGCTGAGCGGCGGCAGGCGCGGGGAGCGGGCTCTCGCGGGCGGCGCATGCGCGGTCAGTGCAGGCGGCGCATGCGCGGTCAGTGCGGGTGGCGCGAGCCCCCCGCGATTTCCTGAGGCTCTCCCCCCCGCGATTTCCAGAGGCTCTCCCCCCCCGCGATTTCCCGAGGCTCTCCCCCCCCGCGATTTCCAGAGGCTCTCCCCCCCCCCGCGATTTCCCGAGGCTCTCCCCCCCCCCTATTAAATTGTTATTTAATTCCCTAACACATCATTAAAATATTTACCTTAGTTCCCTAACACACAGAAAGTGTAGGGGAAAAAATTGTGAAAAATCAAGATGGCGGCCACTCACCTCGGTTCAGAAGGATAAGGCCCGCCCACACACGCACCGATTGGTCGACCGGTCAGGTCACCGAAGCGTAGGATTGGTCAATCATCGAGTCACTCGACACTCAACTGTAGGAAGGAACCCGCCGTCCGATTGGTGGACCTCGACGTCACACGGTCGCTAATGAGATGCTAATGAGCGGAACGCTGAACGTTTTTGGGATACCACGGGCGGGATTTTTGTCCTGCCGAAACGTAAATATGCCTATGACCGGTCCGGAATCGCAAGCTTTCTTTTGAGGTGGCACGCGCGTCGGTATGCTCTGTAACTTTCAAACGTATAGAGAACGGACAGACATCGGGACAGACAGAAGAGCCGCTTTATATATATAGATGATGATTTAAATTTAAACTAGGGCTGTAGATAGGGCTTTAAACAAAAAGGGGGAGGGGTCCGGTGAGGGGAAATTTAGAAATCTAAACAGAAAAGTCAAGACAATGGAGCAGTGTAGCGATTTGGGTAAAAATAAGCAGAGTATGACAGGAAGGGACAGAGAGTTTAACGGTAATAGTGCATCAGTGAATAAGGTGAAAACAGGGGATAATGGTAATACATTAAAATTAAAGGTTCTTTATTTGAATGCATGAAGCATTCATAACAAGGTAGATGAATTAGTGGCACAAATACTGATACATCTCTTATCTAATAGCCATTACAGAGACGTGGTTGCAAGATGACCAAGGTTGAGAACTAAATATTCCAGGGTACTAGATGTTTCAAAAAGATAGGCAGAATGGAAAAGGAGGGGGTAGCCCTGATTATAAAGGATCAGATAAGGACAGTAGTGAGAAAGGATCTCGGCTCAGAAGATCAGGAAGTAGAATCAGTATGGGTGGAGATAAGAAATAACAAGGGACAGAAATCACTGGTGGGAATATTTTATAGGCACCCAAACAGTAGCTATACTGTTGGACAGAGTATTAATCAACAAATAATAGAAGCTTGTTACAATGATAATACAATAATCATGGGGGACGTTAATCTTCATATACACTGGGCAAATCAAATTGGCAAGGATAGTCTGGAGGATGAGTTCATGGAATGCAATCAAGACAGTTTCCTAGAATAATACATCAGTGAAACAACCAGGGAATAGGATATTGTAAATATTTTATTATGTAATGAGATAGGGTTAATTAGTAATCTCATAGTAAAGGATCCTCTGGGGAAGGTGATCATAATATGATAGAATTTCACATTGAGTTTGAGAGTGAAATACTTAAATCTGAAATGTGAGTCTTAAACTTAACAAGCCAATTGCATAGGTATGTGGGGCAAGTTGGCTAAGGTAGATTGGGAAAAGGTATGATGGTAGATAAGCAGTGGCAGACATTTAAAGAAATATTCAAAAATTCTCAACAAATATACATTCCATTGAGAAATAAAAACTCCATGGGAAAGTGGCTAACTAAAGAAGTTAAGGATAGTATTACATTAAAAGAAGAGGGCCTAGAAATTCGGTTGTGGGTCCACCAGGGCTTTAATGCCCGAAATTTTGCGCCGGCGTTAATGCCGCTGCGCCCGACGAAAATTCAGTTGCCCCGGGCCCAGACGGCGGCGGGCGCTAATGGAGGGTTTTTGCGCCTCACTATGGGCGTTCAGTGCAGTTTTGAGGCGCTAATCCCCCGCTGCGGCACCCGAGGCGGTGCGGCAGGCTGGGGTACTGCAGGCCTCCTCCTTCTGTTAAGGAGGAGCTGCCTGCAGCCGACCGCTGGCCGGTCGATTCGCCCGACAAATGAGCCCGGCACCTCGGGGAAGAGCCGGGCTCGCGGGCCACACACATCAGTGCCGCGGGGGGGTGGTGGAGGAGCCCGGGGAGGGAGGTGCGGGCAGGCGGCCGCCGGGAAAGCGGCCGGCCGCCGGGAAAGCGGCCGGCCGCCGCTCCACCTTTATGCACCGGCGCAAAGGTGTGTTACATCCCTTTCAACAATCGTTGGTTGCAGCTGCCACGGGCGAGGCGGCCGCAACTGAATTTGGGCTTGGGGCCGGGTTACCACGGCAACCGCGACGCTGCGCACACTGATGACGTCATCGGTGCCGGCGCAGCGCTACCGGCTAACGCCGATGATAGGGCCCAACGTAATTTCGTTACCAGCTATAATTCCAGCGCAAGACCCTCTAACGCCTCTAATTGGGCGCTAACCCCACCGAATTTCTAGGCCGAGGCGTCTAATGTTGTGAAGAATAATAGTAAGCATGAGGATTGGGAGAGCTTTATAAACCAGCAAAGGATGACCAAAAAATTGATAAAAAGGAAGAAAATAGAATATGAGAGTAAACTAGCAAGAAATATAAAAACAAATTGTTAGAGCTTATACAAGCATGTATAAAGGAAGAGAACAGCAAAAGTAAGCATTGGTCCCTTAGAGGCTGAGACAGGTGAAATTATAATGGGAATAAGGAAATGGCAGAGACTTTAAACCCATATTTTGCATCTGATTTGACAGTAGAAGACACAAAAAGCATACCAAAAATAGTGGGGAACCCAAGGGGCTAATAAGAGTGAGGAACTTAAAGTAATTAATATCAGTAGAGAAAAAGTACTTGATAAACTAATGCGACAAAAGCTGACAAATCCTCTGGACCTGATGGCCTACACCCTAGGGTTCTAAAAGAGGTGACTGCAGAGATAGTGGGTGCATAGGTTGTGATCTTCCAAAATTCCCTAGATACTAGAATGGTCCCAGCAGATTGGAAGGTAGCAAATTTAAGCCCACTATTTAAGAAAACAGGGAGAGAGAAAACAGGGAACTACAGGCCAATTAGCCTGACATCACTTGTCGGGAAAAAGCTGCATTATCAAGGAAGTGGTAACAGGGCACGTAGAAAATCTTAATATGATTAGGCAGAGTCAACATGGTTTTATGAAAGGGAAAATGGTGTTTAACAAATTTATTAGTTTTTTGGGGATGTAACTAGCAGGGTAAATAAAGGGAAACCAGTGGATGCAGTACATTTGGATTTCCAAAAGGCATTCGATAAGATGCCGCATAAAAGTTTGCTATGCAAAATAAGGGCTTGTGGGGTTGGTGTAATATATTAACATTGATAGAAGGCTGGTTAACAGACAGAAAACAGAGAATAGGGATAAATGGGTCATTTTCCGGTTGGCAGGCTGGGATTAGTGGGGTATCGCAAGGATCAGTGCTTGGGCCTCAGCTATTTACAATTTATATTAATGACTTAGACGCAGGGACCGAGTGTAATGTATCCAAGTTTGCTGACGATACAAAGCTAGATGGGACAGTAAGCTGTGAGGAGGACACAAAGAGCCTGCAAAATGATACAGACAGGTTAAATGAGTGGGCAATAAGGTGGCAGATTGAATGTAATGTTGGGAAATGTGAGCTTATTCAATTTGGTAGGAAGAATAGAAAAACAGAATATTTTTTAAATGGTAAGAAACTATTAAATATTGGTGTTTGGAAAGATTTACATATCCTAGTGCAAGAAACACAGAGGGCTGGATTTTCTCAAAGGAGACGAGTTGGAGGCGGGACTGCTGCTTGTTGGGTCCATGTCCCGCCTCCATCATCTTCTGGCCAACCAGCGGGATTTTCCCCTGATTGACCTTGTTAAGCCTGCCCCATGGGCTCAGCAGGCCAATGAGGGAGAAGTTACTGGCAGAGCAAGTCAACGTCCGACGGGCTATCTGTCAAGACTCCTTGAAAGAAGAAATGTCAGTGTTTAACAGCTCTGTGAAGATGTCAAACACTGACATTCTCTGTAGTTTGCTGAGTCCTTGTGTTCAGGACTCATCAAACCTTTCAACTTTGTAGATTTCAGATGATTGTTGTTTCGGAGGATCCAACAGTCAGTCTGTGAAATCGACAAGGAAGATGTCGGGATTCCCGATCCAGAGTGGATGAAGGCTGTAGGCAGAAACCAAGGTAAGTGAACATTTTTTAAACTTAACACTCACCTTACGTACTTACTACTCCACACTTGCACCCATCACTCACCTCTACATCGCACTTTCAGGTCCCTCCAACCCCCGCAGACCCCCTACTCGACTCCTCCAACCCGGCAGGGTTCTCCGAGGTTGGGAAGCCTTCACCTAAAAAGGCAAAATGGGACTAATACTTTGTTCTGCCTGTTAAAAAATTAACCCTGTCTCATTGCACAATACAAGATCTAAAATAGCCTGTTCCCTGGTAGGTTCCACGACCTGTTGTTCTAGGAAACTGTCTCGAATGCATTCCATGAACTGGCCCTCCAGACTACCTTTGCCAATTTGATTTGCATTACCTTTGTATTAGATGAAGATTAAAGCCCCCCACGATTATTGCATTACCTTTGTTACAAACTCCTATTATTTGTTGATTAATAATCTGTCCAATGGTATAGCTGGTATACTGTTAGGGGGCCTATAAACTACTTCCACCAGTGTTTCCTGCCCCTTGTTATTTCTTATCTCCACTCATACTGATTCTACTTCCTGATCTTCCAAGCCAAGATCCTTTCTTTGGGCTGAGAAGCCTACTCCTGTTCCTATGGGTTCACATAGCCCATAGCAGGTGCAATGGGAAGCAGTATATTAACTCCGCTGTTTAGTTAATTGGAAACAATTAAAAGATAAGGTCTACTTGTTAATTTAGATATGTTAGATGGACATTTAATAAAACTTGCCTTAAGATTTGAATATTGAAAAGGGAAATTTTATTGAAGGTTTTATGATCAGGTGGGTGTGCAGAGCGATTCATAAAAGTTTAATTTGGTTGTTGTGACACTACTGTCCATTTTATCAAACACATTCTGAAAAATCCATATGTATAAAGTCCACTGCATTATGCAGCCTGATTTCCTAAAAAAAACTCAATTAACTTAGTCGAGCACAATCTGCCCTTTATAAATCCCTACTAAGAATCCCTTTTTAGTTCATGCCCTGTTTACTAATTTCATCTCACATTATGGATTCTTGAAGTTTACCCACAATGGAGATCAAATTAATTGGCCTAGAATTTTTTGGTTTATTCTTTGCCCCTCTCTTGAACAGGGCTTTCAAAAGGGGATTGGATAAATACTTCAAGGAGAAAAGATTGCAGGGATATGGGAAAAGAGTAAGGGTGTGGGACTAATTGCTCTTCGAAAGAGCCAGTGCAGACTCGATGGACCGAATAGCCTCCTTCTGTGCTGTACGATTCTATGATCTATGATCTATAACTACCTGTTGACAGGCAATTAAAAGGATTTAATTCCTTTCCCGTGTCGAGGAGACGGAACCAGAAGCAGCACATCTTCCCGCCTCCTGGCAAAAGGGCACGGAGGTGGGATGGAGACGGGTTTGCCATCTGCCTCCACTTTCTCCCCTGCTTCCTCTCCACCCGCATCTTAACACAGGGCCTGCTCCCCTCGCCGTTTCCAAAGGGAGGTCGACAGGCTGCGCTGGTTCTCGTCAGAGCTGTGGGTTGGATGGGGCTGATGGGGTCAGTGCACCGGTAGCGGCTGCTACTCTCCCCCGGCCAGTCAATAAGGACCTCATGGTGTCCAAAAGTGACTCGACCTCTGCGGAAAGGATTCCAGCCCCCACCTTTTGGGCTGGGGCTGTGGAATTCTTTCCCTTGTTAACTTTCCAAGGGTTTTTGCACTCCTTCCGCCAGTGACCATCCTTCCCACAACTGTAACAATTCGTCTTTGTGTTGGGGGGGTTATTCCCTTCCTGGTGCCACTCTTTCCTACCCGGTCCGGGTTTTACCTCATACACCTTCCCCTTAGGTGGGTGTGCATCAGCTCCCCTACCGTTTTTATAGGCTACAGTTAGCTGCCTAATCACCGTAAGCTCGGTGGTCTGGGGATTTTTGGGGTCGAACCAGACTTCTGCCTTGGCCCCGGACCTGTGGCAAGCTGTTCGCCACCAGGCAGTCCCGCCTCCATATCCGTCTCCTCGGAGCTGAGAAAATCCCGCCCAGAAAGTCAGCATGCAGGTAAAGCAAGCAATTAGGAAGGCAAATGGCATGTTGGCCTTTGTTGCAAGAGTACAAGAGTAAAGAAGTCTTACTACAATTGTACAGGGCCTTGGTGAGACCACACCTGGAGTACTGCGCACAGTTTTGGTCGCAGGCAGCCAGCATCAACGATTGCGATGGCGCTGAGCAGGCCAAGATGCTGCTATTCTCCCTGGAGTGCAGTCTCCTCCAATCCCTCTCTGACGAGTGTAAAAGGGGGCAGAGCGGGTACGAGGAGCTTAGAGATGCAGTTCTGGAGGCCATGGGGATGAATGAGGGAAGTCCTTTCTCCCGCATGGAGAAGACGGTCCAGCTCCCAGGGGAAACCCTGCAGGCTTTCACGGACCGGCTGTGGCCGGTGTACCAGAGGGCCTGTCCGGGGACGCCAAACCGGGGGTTCCTGAATGGGGATCTCCTGGCCCATTGCTTCTGTTGCCTGGTGGCGAACAGCTTGCCACAGGTCCGGGGCCAAGGCAGAAGTCTGGTTCGACCCCAAAAATCCCCAGACCACCGAGCTTACGGTGATTAGGCAGCTAACTGTAGCCTATAAAAACGGTAGTGGAGCTGATGCACACCCACCTAAGGGGAAGGTGTATGAGGTAAAACCCGGACCGGGTAGGAAAGAGTGGCACCAGGAAGGGAATAACCCCCCCAACACAAAGACGAATTGTTACAGTTGTGGGAAGGATGGTCACTGGCGGAAGGAGTGCAAAAACCCTTGGAAAGTTAACAAGGGAAAGAATTCCACAGCCCCAGCCCAAAAGGTGGGGGCTGGAATCCTTTCCGCAGAGGTTGAGTCACTTTTGGACACCATGAGGTCCTTATTGACTGGCCGGGGGAGAGTAGCAGCCGCTACCGGTGCACTGACCCCATCAGCCCCATCCAACCCACAGCTCTGACGAGAACCAGCGCAGCCTGTCGACCTCCCTTTGGAAACGGCGAGGGGAGCAGGCCCTGTGTTAAGATGCAGGTGGAGAGGAAGCAGGGGAGATATTCGGTGGACACTGGGGCTTCCAGCATGTTGGTCCATTCGGAAGACCCGACCAATCCACCCGGGTCTTACGAGGTCCCATTTAGCCCAATGGGAGCCGCAGGGAACGAGCAGGCTGGGGAAATGGCCAAACTTTTGGCCACAGTTTTAGGATCCCTCCCTATCACGTGGGAGGGTAACCAAAGGACCAACGAGGTAGCCGAGCAGAGGGCCAGGGAAGGAGAGTTCTGGGATCCCTGTAGAGCATGCCCGGTAGCCGCAATCCGGGACAAGGGAGGCAAACAGGGGGTAGCTTTGGCCCCGGACCTAAAGCAGGTCCAGGCCCAAGATCCTGTCCATGAGGTCATCCCGGTAAGGGAAGAGAACAGGGAGTCCCTAGAAGGCCCGTTCAGGGCAGCGGACGAGGTTTTAAAACAGGCTGCTGGTTATATTAATCAGTGCAAACTGTTTAAACCTGAAAGGGGAAAACAGCCAGTTGGGGTAAGGTCTGAGGATAAAGATCCTCAGCCTGCAGCAGGAGCGAGTTCACAGACTGCACAGACAGGCGCTGTGGCTTGCTTAAAGAGAGGGGCTATCCCGCCTATCGATTGGGACACTCTCCCGCTCTTCCGGGATCCAGACGAGGGTGAGGGACCTGAGGGCAAAAACCCCACCCCTAACCCAGGTGTAGAGGGGGAGAGACCTGAGGTTGAAAACCCCGCCCCGGACCCAGCCATGGGACCTGGGGGCGGAGACTCTCAGCTTGCAGCAACAGGCTGCGAAGAGTTACCTGCCCCTAGCCCAGGTTCGGGAGAGGTCAAGCCTGAGGGAGCAGGGTTCGGGTTAAAGGCCCATCGGCCAAGAAAGCCCCACCCGCCAAGGCCCCTAGAAGGTCCCCACAGCTGCCCCAGCCAAGAAAGCCATGGTCACCAGCTCTCCAGTTACCAAGGGCCACTCCTCGAGTCAGGGGGAGGTCCAAGGACAGAGGTCCTCAGCCAGCAGCCACGGGCTGCGAGGGACCAACAGTGCAGGACGGTGCGGCCGCACCGGAGGTAGTGGTGTGCCGCAGTCCAACCAGGAATTAGCCTGGCCACCCGGAGATGGGTGGCGGATGTATATAGTTTAGGTAATTTAAGTTTTGGTTATTGTTAAGTTTAAGTATTTAGCTTAAGTTTGGGTGCTTTAGCTTAAGTTAAGTAAGGTGATGGGTAATTTTAATTAAGTGGTAATCTGCTAAGAGTGTATATATTCGAGTCAAGGCCGCAAGGCTCGACTATGCTTCACCAAGCCAGAGAATCTCTTGGCGACCTGGCTGCATGTTTTTGTATCTCTTTGCAGAGAGGATTTCAGGATGAAGGGGAGCGTAATCCTATTCACCCTGATAGGGATGAGCGTCGGAAAGCGAGGCGGCGTGGAGGGCTCTCACATTTACTGGTGCTCGGGAGAAAAGGCTCCAGTGGTGACTGCCGGGAGCAGCAAACAAGTCACGGAGGGACCTGCCATCTACGCCCACGAAGGAAGATGGCCCGGGTAGTTGGGCTCCAACTCCACCAGCCAGACTGGATTCACTTGCGGGGAGGCCTCCCTCCCCTGCCCCAGAGTACAGGTTGTGGCCTCATGGATCGGGGTCACCGAGGGGAAACGCGTGTGCCTGACTTGCACAGGACAGATTCCCCTGGGAAGATGGTGGTGGCTCAGGAAGCTGAGCATGGACATGGGGGATCGCACCGCCGACTGGGAACGAATGGGAAACGACACCCACCGAACGATCACCGGGACCCAAGAAGGGACAAGTGTATGTTGGGACAAGTGGTGGGAATCGTAACAGGGGATCTATGTCTGTATGTGGGGGTCGAAAAGGGCCTGCCCTACGGGCGTATCTATCATCTTCTCTGCAGCCTGGTAGGATAAGGGGAAAGGGGTAGAATGGGATTCTCACCTACACACATGCATAGTCCCGCGGTACCCAACCCCAGTTAAAGCCACTGAGCTAGTGGCACATGCCCAAAAGCCCTTGCCCACGATGCAGGCAGCAAGGACACGCCGGGAGGGGTACCCCACCACCACCAAGGGACCAGGGAATGGGCTGGTATTGGTGCCTATGGATCAGGTACTGTACCAGGGGGTGCACTACGCGGTAGCCTCTGTGATTTTAAATCTCACCAAGGTACATTTACCGGAGTGGTGTCCCAAAGAAACAAAGCAGCTATACCAGGCCCTATTAAAGATCATGTTCAAGAAGTTTTATGAGTTCGATTTCGCCCTGACAAAACCGAACTGTACACCACACACCGAGAGTTTTTGGGTAATGCAGGGAGACAAAGAAGGGGTGTAAGGAATGATGTTTTTACTGCGTTTAATACTGGGTCCTCTGTCATCAACAGTCTGGATGACATGGAGCTACAGACCCAGATAAACGGTTTAAAAACACAGTTAAGCAAAATATTAATGGATGAGAACAAGGTAGTGGGCTCGGAGTTGCATGAGAACCAGGCCATGATGGTCATTTAAAAGAGATCATAGCGGAGTTGGAGAAGCACGCAAAGACGGTAAATGCCCTCATAAGGGAGGACAGAAATGCTTCTGACCAAGCTGCGCAGAACGAGGTGTGCGTGCTGTATGGGGCATGGTTGCTGGGTGAGGGCCGCAGTAATCTGGAGGATTTAAAGCAGGGTTTAGTTCCCTCCTGGATCAGCAACAAACACCTCGCAACCCTCCATCCGTTTGAGAACGCATTAAGCCCGTGCCAACTCCGGCTAGCTTCCGAAGCCTACCCAGTCCCAGTGGACTGTGGGTGGTCCAACCACATGATCATGGGAGTGGTAGTTAGGATGCCGGTGATGGTTGGACAGCCCGACCCACACCGGTATACAGGGTTGAGAACATTGGAGTCATTCAAGGGGGTGCACACATTTGTGTCACAGTGGTCCCGCCTTACATCATAAAGTGGGAGCACGCTATGACAGGTATTGACCTCTCAGGGTGCCGGAGCCGGGGAGCACACATAATCCTGTGACCCCAGCACTTGAATGCCTATTCAAAACCGCAGTTTGGGTTCAGAGCTGCTGGCGCAAAACCTATAAATTGTACCATGGAGGCAATGGCACAAGGCCATGTTTCCCCGCAGGTAGCATATATAGGAGGTGGGACATATTGTGTCACCACCGGCACGTCCCACTACCAGCATGGACAGCATAGCTGGTGTCCAGTTATTGACAGCAGTTTCTGTTTTAAACCAGAGGCAGAAGTTCAAGTGGCCCAGGAGCGAATTTTCCCCATTCCTGAACCCTCCACTATTCACCTCACTGTGAAGGAGAATTTTACGAATTTGCAGAAGTACGTAGCGCATTTCAGCTATGAAATTCCCCCTCTCCCAGAACACCTTACCAAAATACTCAAAGCCGTTATAGTTTCGCAGAAACACTTTTACACTCCAGAGCAGAAAACAGTAGAGATAGGGGCTAAGATATTGGATATTGTGATTCCACCCTGGTGGGACATTTTCAATAACATAGAGGTCCCTTCGTGGATCAGACTGGCTTCCCACATTCTCGTGGTTTGCCAGTTAGGGATAGTGTTGTATCTAGTTTGCATTCAGTTCAAGGGAAAAGGTCAGATATTAGAATTCCGAAACCGGAGGATCTGGAAGGAACATTATGTGAAGGTGGAGGGAGTTATGCATGTTTGAGTTTTTTTCCTTGTATTTTTTATTAAAGATTGTTGTTCTTTTGTGTTTGTTGCTTTTAATAAAGATTTTCGTGACACTTTGTTTAATAAAGATATATGTGCACCAAGTGGTTCAGGGGCATTGGAACCCTCCATGCTTGGATGTGTGTAAGAAACTGTAATTTATCCTATGTATGCTTATGTACACTACATTTTCGCGGAATGAGAAGTGCATGTGTCGTGGGTGTATTAGATAGGCAATTATAGGGGAAGGTTGACCATGGAGGGTCAGAAAATTTTGCTCACCTTGTAAGGATGATACTTCAAGCAAGTTTTAGTATCACAGGGGGCAGTGTAAGATTCGCAAAATTCCCACATTCCCCCAAGGTTATTAATAAAAGGGACTCTGCATGGACATTTAAAAAGAAAGGGTACCCAAAAGATGACGTTCGCACCTCGTGACCAAAAGCCTGCAAGATTTTAAAAGCTTGGACTCTGTAGCAGCACAAGCAGCTTTGGGAAATTGAAACTTAAAATGCAGTTTCTGTGAAAAGGGACTTTGGCCTAGAAATTCAGTGGGCCTTGCGCCCACTTAGCGCCTAAAGAGGTCTTTTGCGCCGGCGGGGTGGTAGCGCGGAAATTGAGTACAGCGGTATTGGCGGCGGTAGCCGTTAGCGCTGCGCCGGGACCGATGACGTCATCGGTGTGCGCGGTGGCCCGTAACGCCCCGAAACCGCGCCGATCCCCATATTTATTTGCGCCCGCCTCCTCCGAAGCGGACGCAAACAGCGAACAGAAAACGGGGCCGTCCTGCTGCCATAGTGGGGCGCTTTAAAGCTGAAGGTGCGGCCGGCCGCTTTTTCGGCGGCCGCCTGCCCGCACCTCCTTCCCCGGCCTCCTCCACCCCCCCCGCGGCATTGCCGGCTGGTTTCCGTGGAGCCCGGCACTTCTCCGTTGTGCCGGGCTCTTTTGCCGGCACTCGCGATCGGGGCTCCGGCCGTTGCAGGCACCTCCCCCTTAAGAGAAGGAGGAGGCCTGCAGTACCGCAACATGCCGCACCACATCGGGTGGCGCTGCGGCAACTAGCGCGCCGATATTCAGTTGCAGCGCCCCAAACGGAGGCAGGCACACCCTGGTATAGCGCCCGCTTCCGAATTGGGGTGCAGAAGACGAATATACGGCGTGCGCTAATGCCTCCCCGCCCAGCGCTAACTTTTGGGCGCGAGCGAGCTGCCCGCGCCTAAGTGAATTTCTAGGCCATTGTGTTTTGGAAGCCAGACAGCAAACATTGAATATGCATTACGCCAGATCATAGACAGATCCAAACCAGTTAGGCCTATACTTGAGGCCATTAGGTTGTCCGCATAAATAATCGGAAACAGCTTATGGGAGCCACCAAGGCTGGACAGGCCGATTAAAATGCATTAAAGACAATACAGCCTGGACATCAGGCCATTAGGTGCCATAAACAGCCATCTAAATCCAGTTAACTTCGATTGCAGTAATCATTTAAAACAGCCTGCCAAAATTGAAACAATGAACTAACCTGATTTGGCGCACAGATAAGGGGCCATCGAAAGGAGTATAACTGTAGGCCCCCAGTAGCTATCGCTCGCTCACTCTTGCTCTTGGCTCTTGACTCTTGCTCTGCCTTGGGCCGCCGTCGCTCATATTCATGCCCTGGCCTCGTGGCAGGTTCTCTCCTCGCTCCCCGTAGCAAATTTTCAGCAGTCAAGGACATCCATACCAACTGCAGGGGAGGGGAACGAGACCCGAGTCCATAGTAATCCAGGACACCCAGGCCGAAAAAGGGGGCGAGACGAAACTGAGCAGGCAGCCCAGGACTTGGATAGTAGCCGAACGAGACGAGACGAATAGAGACGAAGAAGAAGGTAACAATTTGATAAGAGCAGAGCAGGGCAGCGAAAAATGTATCAATAAAGGCCAAGCGCCTAGTTATAAGCTGACGCGTGGGGAGGCAAAAATCTTGTTGAACACTGCGAATAAACGCAGGTGTCTACGCCACAACGAATATACTGGCTTTGACGCTTGGGTAGGAAAATCTAAGCAGTAAAGACTGCCAACTGCCCTATAGGCACAACATTACCGCCGACGACCGCCCGAGGGAGAAGAAGAGGAGAACCCATCATGACGAGACGATGACAATAGCTGAGGAGAAGAAAGGTGTGTCACAGCGGCAGCTCCAGCACTGCATCCTGAGACCATGTGGTGACGGGGTACCTAAAAGGACAGAAGACCAAACCTCAAAACCCGCATCCGTTAAAACAGCTGGCTTTGCTTTGGATTGGTGAGCATGAATTCTGGCCCCTCATAGCTTAATCTAGTTAGGTATTGGGGGTGGGATAAGGATAAGGGGATTGTTAATGTAATTTGTTTTCCCTCGATGTGCCGTGAGTTCCCCATTCCCTGTATAAGTATAATTTTCGTATTTGCCTGTATTTTATACTAGTGACTTCTCATAAGACTTTTAATTTCTGTTTTAATAAAATCTTGGTTTTCTTACACCAAACCACTTGTCTACTTGAGTTTTCTGTATCGCCGCCTGTACCTAAGTCCGGTGTCTAGAACCCAGGGGTGTGGGAGCAATTCAAACCGCTCACAAACAGTCAGGGATATAACTGACTGGGCGCACGCGCCAACCCGCCACCCCCTACACCTATGAGAAGAGATTGAGCAGGTTGGGCCTATACTCTCTGAAATTTAGAAAAATGAGAGGTGATCTCATTGAAACATATAAGATACTGAGGGGGATTGACAGAGTAGATGCTGAGAGGTTGTTTTCCCTGGCTGGAGGGTCTAGAACTAGGGGGCATAGTCTCAGAATAAGGGGTCGGCCATTGAAGACTGAGATGAGGAGATATTTCTTCACTCAGAGGGTTATGAATCTTTGGAATTCTCTACCCCAAAGTGCTATGGATGCTCAGTCATTGAATATATTCAAGGCTGAGATCAATAGATTTTTGGAATTTTGGGGAATCAAGGGATATGAGGATCAGGCGGGAAAGTGGAGTTGCAGTCAAAGATCAGCCATGATCTTATTGAATGGCAGAGTAGGCTCGAGTGGCCTTATGGCTTATTCCTGCTCCTAATTCTTTTGTTCTTATGTTCTTATATGCCCTCTAGTTCCTGAACCACCGAACAATGGAAATAGTTTACCCGATGAAAACCCTTCATGATTTTGAACACTTATATCAGATCATGCCTTGTTTACAGCTAAAGCGAGTTTGCTCATATTGTACCTTTCTTTTTTTATCTTGCATCTGTTGCTGAATCATTATTACCATCATCATTCTAATATTTAGAAAATACAACCCATAATAGTCAATGGGTAGCATTCAGTGTTTTCGTGTCTCCCAGAATGACATCAGTTAAGGAGATATGAATCAATGATGATAGTAAAATACATTAGTTAATTGACAAATGTAAAGAGCTTGCAACTTATTACTAAGCTATGATGGTTTTTCATGCTAGTACAATACAATACAATACAAATCGCTTTATTGGCATGATAAGGTACATCTTATGTTGCCAAAGCATCAAAATACATTTATGGTTGAACACATAAACGCGGTTCCATTCATACAGTGTATAAACAGGTATATCCCTGAGTTTATAAATATATTTTCGCCTTGTTTATATATACTCTTGTCTTAGTTTACTGGTCGTCCCTCTGTTCATGGCAAGCTGTAACATAGTGTGCCGCCAGTGTTACACAGCTTCTCTCCTCCCCCAGTAGGAATGGGAGTTTTTGGTTGTCAGTCAGATTTCTGAATTCAGGGCATATTTGTGAGAATTTTTGATAGAAATTCTCTCTGAATAGTAAAAAAAATAGCAAGAACTCACCTTAACTGGCGAGACAGTTTGTTTATTCCATGGATGTGCAGTTCTTGATGGATCCTAAATACACATTTAAATACATTGCGCAACTTAATTTATGAGTGCTGATCATAAAGTGATATTTTGGGGGCTGGCGTGTCATTTTTGATTTTCATATATGGCAGATATCAATCATGTGACAGAGATAACAATAAAATTAGCAACTGCATTCACAGAATGAAATCAAAAATTTGTCTCTGAAGCAAAATAAAATATTAAACATTCTCAGAGAAATAGGTATAATGATAATATATATGTTTGTGACAAGATACAACTAAACTTATAAATATTACAGATTGCCAAAATAAATATCACTGATACATTTGAGTCAGATGTTGTCGTAATATTCAACAATTTCTCATTTTCTCCTTCTTAAACTCCTCATTGCTTTTTCATATTATGCATTACCTTATGAATAATGTTGCTTTCCCAAGTACGAATTGCAACCAGAAAGAAATTTTGAAGACATATTGTTCAGGGTAATGTTTCCAGTCCACAATGTAATATTTTTTGATTGATTTTATTTCTTTTGCTGAATTTACTGAGAATTACTCTATAAGTCAAGAGTTCAACTTGAAATAATCTACATAGCCTGATGCTCTACCGCTAGGAAATCCTTCTTTTAATCTGAACAACTTTAGCCCTAGAAATGATAACCTTTAGCTTCAGCTGTTAAGGCCAGTTTTGAATAAAAAATGGCAGCCACCTTGCTTCTGTCCACTTCCTGTGCGGAATGTGGCGGCCGACATATTGGGCAGGTCGGCAGCGCTGCTGTTGCCTGCGCTCGGCGCAAATATTTTAATGACCGGGAGCACGACGTCAATTGGCATGTAACGCCGAATTGATGCATGCTCAGCGATTTTCAAAGTCATAGAGCCATAACAGCACAGAAGGAGGCCATTCAGCCCATCGAGTCCATGCCAGCTCTCTGCAGAGCAATCGAGTCAGTCCCATTCCCCCGCTCTATCCCTGTAAACCTGCAAGTTTGTTTCCTTCAAGTGCCTATCCAGTCTCCCCTTGAAAACATTGAGTTTGTCCGCTTCCACCACTTCCGTCGGCAGCGAGTTCCAGGTCCTCATCATTCGCTGTGTAAAAAGTTTTTCCTCACATCCCCCCTGCATCTCTTGCCCAAAACCTTAAATCTGTGTCCCCTTGTCCTTGTACCATCAACTAGTGGGAACAGCCTTTCCCCGTCTAGCCTATCCAAACCCATCATAATCTTGTACACCTCTATCAAATCACCCCTCAACCTCCTTTGCTCTAATGGAAACAAATCCAGCTTCTCCAACCTGTCCTTGTAACTAAGATCCCCCATCCCCGGAACCATTCTGGTAAATCTCCTCTGCACCCTTTCAAGTGCCTTCACATCCTTCCTAAAGTGTGGTCACCAGAACTGGACGCAATACACCAGTTGTGGCCTAACCAGCGCTTTATAAAGTTTCAGCATAACTTCTCTACTTTTGTACTCAATACCTCTATTAATGAAGCCCAAGATCCCATATGCTTTGTTAACCTCAATATGTCCTACCACCCTCAGGGACCTATGCACATTAACTCCCAAGTCCCTCTGCCCCTGCACACTCTTTAAAACTGTGCCATTAAGTGTATATTGCCTCTCCCTGTTCCTTCTGCCAAAATGCAGCACCTAACACTTCTCTGTATTAAATTCCATCTGCCACTTGTCTGCCCATTCTGCTAGCCTTTCTATGTCCTGTTGTAGTCGATTGGTATCATCCTCACTGTATGCCACATCCCCAAGTTTGGTGTCATTGGTAAATTTAGAAATTCTACTCTGTATTCCAACATTCAGGTCCTTTATATATATATATCAAAAAAAGCAGTGGCCCCAGCACTGACCCTTGGGGAACACCACTGTCTACCATCCTTCAGTCTGAAAAATAGCCATTTACCACAACTCGCTGTTTTCTGTCCTTAAGCCAATTCCTTATCCAAGCTGCCACTGACCCACCTATTCCATGAGCCTCAATTTTGTTAGCCAGCCTTCTATGTGGCACTTTGTCAAATGTTTCTGAAAATCCATGTAAAAAACATCCATTGCATTCCCTTCATCAATCCTTTCTGTTTACATATTGAAGGTTTGAGAAGCACATAGAGAATCTAAAACCTTAAAATTGAAAAATGAATAATGGAGCCATACAGACCAGATTTGGTACCCGGTGTGCTGAGTTAACTGATCTCAGCCACAATGATAGTTGAATGCCCTACATTTAACCTTAGCTTCCTGGGTTAGGAAGTGGAAAATCAACCGTGGTTCACATTCCTGATCATTATCCAGTGAGCCCGAAGGATGTATAGTCTTTCTATGCTCGCTGACAAGGCTTACTCCTGAATAATGGCCACTTGGGTGAAGTACATGCTTCAGTCTGCCCAGCACCTGTGGAACCATAAGCCAGGAAGAAGTGAACACCTTTAGGAGGGGAGGAGAGAAAATTGGTGGAGAAAATTGTCCTTTCAAAAAGTTTGCACTTGTCAATGCAATTGGTATGGCCACCTTAATTTTCCATCTCATAATAGTGGTGAAGGATAAATGCCTTGCCCTTATTTCTTGGTTGGTAACATTTGTTGCCTTCTAATTTGAAGAGGATTCCTAAAACATCAATAATGTAATCTATATTTAACACCATAAAGCATGAAAATTACATTACTGGAGCAAATCTTTAGTGTGTTAAATTTCTCTTTTGGGGTTAATAAAAATTATTTATATTAATTTTATTGTTTATTGTTATAAATTTAGATATTCTTTTTTATTATCATTCTGCAGTACTGCAGAATTACTTTAGCAAATCAATAACCTTTACATGGTTATTTTATATCATGTATCTCCAGAGCAAAATAAGGGCTAGAAATTTGGTATTTTAGTGCCTCCCGTTAGCGCCTGGCGAGGGCACTAACGGGGCGCTAAGGGGTTAGCGGCCAGGTGCGGTGTATGCAGCGATGCCCGCGAACTTCAGTGCCGGTTTAGTGCTGGCGTTAACTCCTAGCGCCTGGGCCCCTAGTGCCTCGCAAATCGTGACGTCATAAAGAGTGCAGCGCCCCGTTATCACCCCAGATTGGAAATTGACTCTTGCCCCTGCTTTATCGCCTCACGCCGACAATGCCAGCAAGAGGAGGCATTGTGAACTTGGCTGGCCACTTTGGGAGCGGTAATTAAAGGGAATGCATTTCAGCTCATGCAACCTTTATTATATGCGCCAGTCTGGTGCCTGTGCAAAATTTTTAATGTTTCATTGATGCAAGATGTCCAAGCCCTCCGCTTTGTGGGAGTGTTTGGGGCTGTAATGGCAGTCGCCCAAGTCACCTTGCAAAACAGAACTGACGACAACTAGCTTGTGCCGCATCATTGACCCTTCCCTTTAAGCGAGGGAAGTAGCCTCTGTGATGAAAGAGTGCCGGTTACAACGCGCTCAAAATTGTTTAGCTCTCTGCCACTACCGCCGCAATCTCAGATTTTAGTGCTCTAAGAGAAGTTAGCGCTTAATTTAGTGCTCCGCATCCCTCTTGGAGCGCTAAAACTCAATTTTGCGGGAGGCTGACACTAATTTTCCAACTTTCAAAGTTTCAGTGCCACAAACATGGCCTTACTGAGTTTCTCCCCCAAGGGCCAGAAATTCGGTGCCTTAGTTCCTCCCGTTAGTGTCTCCGGGGGCTGATAACAGGGAGCTAAGGACTTAACGCCCGGGCGCGGCAATGTTACTGCCGCCCGTGAAATTCACCTGGTCGTTTGTGGTGGCAGTAACCCCTAACACCATGATCTCCTGCGCCCAAAGATCATGACATCATCTGGCTTTGCATCTCACTGATGTTATGTTCATA
Organism: Somniosus microcephalus; assembly: GCF_052327205.1. Taxonomy (NCBI): domain Eukaryota; kingdom Metazoa; phylum Chordata; class Chondrichthyes; order Squaliformes; family Somniosidae; genus Somniosus; species Somniosus microcephalus. The sequence continues at coordinate 185,400,363 of NC_140993.1, read as the reverse complement.
AATAAATAGACGTTGTAGGAGTCTACTTACTCCTAGCAAAAAATACTGAACTCAGAGAGGTTCAACAGAAAAGGTTTAATTGTTGAGGCTGCATGCTGAACACAAAATGGAGTCAGAGACTACACAAAGTACGACTGCCTTTCATCACTGCACAGCTTCGACTGCTCCTCCCCCGCTCTGGGCTTAACTATGTTGCAGATCAAGTTTCTTAAAGGTGTGATCCTTCTTAAAGGCATGACGCCTGAATTATAGTCTACGGACCGGAAAGCAGATTTTGTCCTTTCTGTGATTGGTATGCCACACAGCTCCCCCCAGAATCCGCTAGTAGGGAGTGTACAAACCGGCATGGCGGCTTGATGACACGGCCGGAACGGCTCTTGGCAGTTGGTGTCGGGAGCGGGGCGGTCGGACGCGTCGGGCTCTTAGGCGGTCTGCCCCGCGGTGGGGGTTGGCCCACTTGAACGGGTTCATCGGGCTCTAGGTGCGCCAGCTTGAGCCGGTCGACCGACACCTTGTCAGTTCTGCCGCCCACTTTGAGGAGGAAGAACTTGTTCCCGGTCTGGAGTATCTTGTAGGGTCCATCGTATGGGGGCCATAGAGGTCCTCGGTGGGCATCATGGCGCACGAAAACAAATTTGGCCATGTGCAGGCTAGGCGGTACGTGGGTTGCTGGTTCGCCGTGCCAGCCGGTGGGTACCGGAGCGAACTGTTGTGCTCGGTTGGCGAAAGCGCGGTGTTGCTGGTCAGCCGACCAGGGGGTTGTGGCGGTGGGCAGGAACTCTCCGGGTACGTGCAGCGGCTGGCTGTACACGAGTTCCGCCGCCAAGGCTTGCAGGTCTTCCTTGACCGCGGAGCGTAGGCCGAGTAGCACCCACGGGAGGCGGTCGATCCAAGCCTAGTCCTCGAGGCTAGCACGGAGGGACGCCTTCATGGACCTGCGGAATCACTCGCACAGTCCATTGGCTTGGGGGTGGTAAGCCATGGTGCGGTGAATGGCCACCCCGAGGTTTCGGGTGATGGCGGCCCACAGATTAGAGGTGAACTGCGGGCCTCTATCCGACGTCATGTCGGAGGGGACGCCGAACCGAGCGACCCAGGTACCGATGAATGCCCTCGCGATGTCGGCGGTGGTGGTGGACATCAGTGGAATGGCCTCGGGCCAGCGGGTGGTACGGTCCACGATTGTCAGCAGGTGCATGTGACCTTGTGATGGCGGTAGGGGGCCGACGAGGTCGATGTGGACGTGGTCGAACCTTGTTTCTGGCACGGTGAACTCCTCGAGTGGGGCTTTGACGTGCTGGTGGATTTTGGCATGCTGGCAAGCTATGCAGGATCTGGACCAGACGCGCACATCTTTGCGCAGGCCGCGCCAGACAAATCGGTTGGCCACCAGTCTAATAGACGCGCGGGTGCCGGGGTGTGAGAGGCCGTGGACGATGTCGAACACCCGTTTTCGCCAGGACACCGGGACTACGGGGTGGGGTTGTGCCAAGGAGGTGTTGCATTTGACTGTGATGGCAGATGGGCCGCAGGCGACGTCGGTCAGTCGCAGCCCTGGGAGGGTTGTGGGCGCGGAGAGCAGATCGGGGTCAGTGCGCTGCTCCGCTGCCAGTTGAGCATAGTCCACTGCCAGGTGGGCGCCGTGGACGGCGGGGCGGGATAGGCAGTCGGCCACCACGTTGTCTCGACCGGAGATGTGCCGGATGTCCGTGGTGAATTTGGACACCGCGGCGAGCTGGCGTTGTTGCCTGCTGACCACGGGTCCACAGATTTCGCCATCGCGAATGTCAGGTGTTTGTGGTCAACAAACACGATGAAGGGGCGGCCCTCCAGAAGAAATCTAAAATGGCGGACTGCCAGGTACAGTGCGAGGAGCTCGCGGTCAAAGGTGCTGTATTTGGCCTCCGGGGGGCGCAGTTGGCGGCTGAAAAAGGCCAGCGGTTGCCAGGCCCCGTCGACCCACTGTTTGTACATGGCACCGACCGCTTGGTCAGAGGCGTCCGTGGTGAGGGCCACCCTGGCGTTGGGCTGTGGGTGAGCGAGCATGGTGGCGTCGGCGAGTGCCTTTTTGGTCGAGTCGAAAGCGGTCAACATGTCCGCCGACCACTTGATCACCATTCTGTCTTTCTTACCCCGGAGGGCTTCGTATAGGGGCCGCATGAGGGAGGCTCCTCCGGGAATGAAGCGGTTGTAAAAGTTGATCATCCCCAAGAACTCCTGGTAGGCCGGGGGAACTGCTGGACGGCTTGCACCTTGGCGGGCAGGAGAATGGCTCCGCCCTGCGTGATGTGGTGGCCGAGGAGTTCGATCCTGCTGAGGCCGAATTAGCACTTGGCTGGGCTGATGATGAGCCCGTGCTCACTGAGTCGCTGGAACAGGGTGCGGAGGTGCTCGATGTGTTCCTGCTTGGAGGAACTAGCTACCAGGATGTCATCCAGGTAGACAAAGAGGAACTTCAGGTCCCAGAGGACCGAGGCCATGAGCCGCTGGAAGGCCTGGGCCGCGTTTTTGAGGCCGAAGGGCATTCGGAGGAACTTGAATAGCCCAAAAGGGGTGATAATGGCCGTCTTGGGAACGTCCGTGGGGTGGACTGGCACCTGATGGTAACCGCGCACCAGGTCAACTTTGGAGAAGACTGAGCGGCCGGCCAGTCTAGCTGAGAAGTCTTGAATGTGTGGTATGGGGTACCGATCCGGCGTGGTGGCGTCGTTTAGGCGCCGGTAGTCCCCGCAGGGGCGCCATCCCCCGTCGGGTTTGGTGACGATGTGGAGTGGGGAGGCCCAGGGGCTGTTGGAGCGGTGGATGATGCCGAGCTGTTCCATTGTGGTGAACTCAGCCCGCGCGATCTGCAGCTTGGCTGGGTCCAGCCTGCGGGCGTGGGCATACACCGGTGGACCTGTGGTGGGGATGAAGTGTTCTACCCCGTGCTTAGCAACCTTCGCGGAGAAGGTCGGGTTGGTGAGGGCTGGGAACTCAGCCAGGAGTGCTGAGTAGTCGTCCGTTGAGCGGGCGCGGCACTGCCACGCCATTTTGGCGGGTTGGGGGGGCCATGGCGCCCGGGATAGGTGACATGGTGTTCATGTCCACGAGGCGGTGCCGAGGCATGACGACCAACAGGCCGTGGGCGCACAGGAAATCCACACCCAGGAGCGGGGAGAGCACCTTGGCGGTGATAAACTCCCAGTGGTAGCGGCGACCTGCGAGGTCGATGGTGAGAGTGTGGGTGCCGTACATCCGGATGTCGGTGCCGTTGGCGGCAGCCAGCGCAGGGCCGCGGCCGCCTCACTGGATCTCGAGGGTGGACGCGGGGATGATGCTGCGCTGCGCGCCCATGTCACATAGGAAACGGCGTCCGGAGGGGCTGTCCATAACGTACAGCAGCGCGCCTGCTTGCCCCACGGCCATCGTGTAGGCCGGTGTGGAGGTGGTTGGAAACGTGCAGGGATGGCTGCAGCGGCGTGACCGTGCGCCGAACCGGGTATGGAAGTAGCAGTAGCCCTGGGTCGGAGGGCTTGGGGGACGTGGGGACCTGGGGGGCCTCGTGGCCGAGCTGTGTGGCCACGCGATAGAGGGTGGAGCGCGCGCCGACGCTGCGGAGGCCAGGTCAGGGGTGACGGCGTGGTTGGAGCTGGCGGACAGGAGCTTATCGGCTTCGTCAGCCAGGGCCTCGAGGTCCGTGAGGCTGGACGCCATGATCGCCGGGCGGATGCTGGGAGGTATTTGGCGGATAAAGAGCGTGCGGAAGAGGGAGCCGGGCGGTTGTTCATCGGTCAGAGCAAGCATGTGTGAGAGCAAGTCTGATGGCGTGGAGTCACCGAGGTCCGGGAGGTCGAGAAGGTGGCAGTTGCACAAGAATTGGGAGGCTGTGAATTTTTTAATGAGCACGGCCTTGAGATGTGCGTACTTGCCTTCCTCCGGAGGGTCTTGTAGTGTTGTCCAGACTTTTGTGATTGTGGAGCTGCCCAGGGAGGCGAGGAGGTAGTCGTACATCATTGCGTCGGCGGTGATGCCACGGAGTCAGAATTGCGATTCGGCTTGAAGGAACCAGGCGGTGGCCAGGTTCTCCCAGAACTCCGGCAGCTTCACAGGAACTGCGTTTGTGTCAGCCATGGTTACGCTTAGGAGTCGTCATGAGTGTCGGGGTCACCAAGGTAGGAGTCTACGTACTCCTAGCAAAAAATACTGAACTCGGAGAGGTTCAACAGAAAAGGTTTAATTGTTGAGGCTGCATGCTGAACACAAAATGGAGTCAGCGACTACACAAAGTACGACTGCCTTTCATCAGTGCACAGCTTCGACTGCTCCTCCCCCGCTCTGGGCTTAAATATGTTGCAGATCGAGTTTCTTAAAGGTGTGATCCTTCTTAAAGGCATGACGCCTGATTTGACGTCTACGGACCGGAAAGCGGATTGTGTCCTTTCTGTGATCGGTACGCCACAACGTTTTCATTAAGAACAGCTAGCTTGAGCTAGCCATTTATTCAGCCATGTGGACTAGTGTACAGGCATCCATCTTGACTACTGCCTTGTGGGTAGCCCACTACTGAACATACAGCTCCACCTAGTGTATCATTCTAGAATGACATTTTACTGATCATTACACAACCCTTCCTTTGAGGTTAAACAAAATCAATATCAATCAATCATAATGACATAAACATCTTCACAACAGTCAACACATTTTCAAAGCTTTACTTTATGAACTCTAAGCTTTTCATTCTTTTATTATAGTTTTCTTTGCACTCAAAGATTAAGTCTATCAGGCTTTTTTACTTCACGTGTGGATCTTCTCAGCACAGGTAAGTCTGATGTGTTTTCATGAGAGCCTGTATGTGTGTTTGTGTTAGATTGTTCTGGTGGTGAGTGACAAGATTCAGTTGCGGCATTTTCATCGATTTGTTCTTGGATAGTTTCTTGTGTTTTCAGGAGGGAACAGCGGTTCCTCCTGAGAATCTGTCCTTCCTCAGTTCTAACAGTGTATGACCTTGGTCCTACTTCCTCAAGAACTGAAGCTTTCCTGTTCCATGCATCTGGATCCTCAATCCTGACAACATCATCCCTTGTCAATGGTTTCAGAGTTTTGGATGACTTGTCATTGTATGATTTCTGTTTCAGCTTTAACAGTTGAAGTCTCTGTCTCAGTTCCTTACTCTGCTTTTCTTTTGCACAGCAGGGTAGCATGGTGCGCAACTTGTGACCCATTAGGAGTTCAGCAGGTGAAGAACCACAGTCTAAAGGGGAGGCTCGGTAGCTCAGCAGGGCGAGATAAGAATCAGACTTGCTTTCTGTTGCTTTCTTCAGTAGCTGTTTGAGAACTTGAACACCTTTCTCTGCCTTACCATTCGACTGAGCATACAGAGGACTGGATGTGATGTGTTGAAAGTCATAATGTGCTGCAAACTGTTGCCACTCCTTACAGTTGAAGCACGGACCATTGTCGCTAAAGGCAATCCTGGGAATTCCATGTCTGGCGAAGATGGATTTAACATGCATTATGACACTGCTTGCTGATGTGCTTGAGAGCAGCGCCATCTCAGGATATTTAGAACAGTAGTCAATCACTATTAGATAGTCTTTACCATTAAAATGAAAAAGGTCCATACCAACCTTTTGCCATGGTGCTGTTGGTAAGCCAGCTACTATCATTGGTTCCTTTGCTTGTTTGTTTTGGTGTTTCTGACATGTCTCACATATGCCTATCATGTTCTCAATGCCCTTATTTATGCCAGGCCAATAAACAGTGTCTCTTGCTCTACTTTTGCATTTTTCAATTCTGAGGTGTCCCTCATGAATCCTTTTGAGCATGTCTTGACGTAGAGCCTGTGGAATGACTATTCTGTTCTGTTTTTGTAATAGTCCACTTGCGACACTTAACTCTGACCTGATGTGATAGTACTTTGGACAGGAACCTTTTGGCCAACCATGATGAATGTTCTCTATTACTGTTTGTAACACTGTATCTTTTACTGTTTCTTCTGCTGTTTGCTTTGATTTTGTGTCTGACACGGGCAGAACAGCAGTGACCATACTCACATGAACATCCACGTCTTCCTCAGTAGAGCTCACATGACTCATTGTGGGTGCTCAGGATAGTGCATCTGCTAACACTATGTGCTGACCTGGTGTGTAGATCAGTTCAAAGTCATATCTTTGCAGCTTCATCATGAGTCGTTGAATCCTTGGAGACATCTCATTCAGATTTTTTTTTATGATAGCAACCAGTGGGCAGTGGTCTGTCTCAACTGTGAAGGTGGGAAGTCCATATATGTAGCCATGGAACTTTTCTAGTCCAACTACCAAGCCTAGACAGTCCTTTTCAATCTGGGCGTATCGACACTCAGAATCAGTCATAGACCTGGAGGCATAGGCAACAGGCTTCCAATCTTTACCCTCTGCTTGTAGCAAGACCACGCCTAGGCCATCTTTTGATGCATCCGTTGACACTTTGATTCTCTTTGTTGGGTCAAAGAAGGTGAGTACAGGTGTGGTTGTCAGCACTGTTTTGAGGTTCATCCACTCTTGTTCATGTCTTTCTGTCCATGCGAACTCATTTGTTTTATGTAGCAGGTCTCGCAGACAGGCTGTCTTGGCTGACAAGTTAGGAATGAACTTTCCAATTAAGTTTATCATCCCCATGATGCGTAGCACTCCTTTTTTATCAGTGGGCTGGGGCATGTTGAGTATGGCATTTACTTTTTCCATATCTGCTCTATTCCTTTACCAGATAGATTATCTCCTAGGAAAGTGACTTCCTGGATGCCAAACTGACACTTGGCTTTGTTGAGCTCCAGTCCATTCCAGCGTATGCTCTGTAGCACTTTAGTCAGTCTCTCATTGTGTTCTTTCAGTGTGGAGCCCCAGATGATGATGTCATCAACATAGACCCGAACTTCTTCCAGACCTTCAATTATGTGTTCCATCACTCTATGAAAGATTTCAGATGCCGATATTATCCCGAAAGGCATTCTGAGGAAACAATACCTGCCAAATGGTGTGTTGCAGGTACAGTATTTGGTTCTCTCTTCATCCAGTTTTAGTTGCCAAAATCCTTGTGAGGCATCGAGCTTTGTGAAGTATCTGGCACCTAACATTTCACTTGTGATTTCTTCTCGCTTGGGAATCTGGTAGTGTTCACGTTTTATGTTTGCATTTAAGTCCTTTGGATCCATGCATACTCTTAGATCATTGTTCTTTTCCTTTACACAGACCATGGAGTTCACCCAGTCTGTTGGCTCTTCGACTTTCCTGATGACTCCTAGTGTGGTCATTCTGTCCAGTTCTTTCTTGAGCCGGTCACGCAGGGGTGCTGGAACTCTCCGTGGAGCATGTACCACTAGCTGAGCATCCTCATTTAGCTGGATCTTGTAAGTGAATGGTAGAACTCCAAATCCTTTGAACACATCCTGGAAATTACTCACTACAGAATCCACCGAGTCATCTGGTCTGCTTATGGCACAGTTTATATGGTAGACTCTCTTGACCAGTTCTAAGTCCTCACAAGCTTTGTCACCTAATAGTGAATCAAGTCCTTCAGCCACAACAGAAAACATGAGATGATGCACTTTGTCTTTGACTGTCACTTTGAGTGTGCATACACCTAAGCTATCTATTTTCTGTCCATTATAGTTCTTCAGTAGTACTGACTTTTTCTGTATTTTGGGCTTTTCTTTCATATTTTTAATGTCACTCATACTGATTAAGTTTGCTTTTGCCCCAGTGTCTAGTTTCAATGTAACTAATGCTCCATTTACCTGCAGTGGCATTATCCATTTGTCCTCTTTTACTGCATTAACTTTATGTTATGGGGCAGCATGGTGGCATAGTGGTTAGCACTGTTGCCTCACAGCGCCAGGGACCCGCGTTCAAATCCGGCCTCGGGTGACTCTCTGTGTGGAGTTTGCACATTCTCCCCGTGTTTGCGTGGGTTTTCTCCGGGTGCTCCGGTTTCCTCCCACAGTCCAAAGATGTGTGGGTTAGGTTGATTGGCCATGATAAAAATTGGCCCTTAGTGTTAGGGGGGATTAAATATGTGGGGTTACGGGGGTAGGGCTTGGGTGGGATGGCTGTCGGTGTAGGGACCGGGTGCTAGGGTTTGGATGATCAGCCATGATCTCGTTGAATGGCGGAGCAGGCTCGAAGGGCTGAATGGCCTACTCCTGCTCCTATCTTCTATGTTTCTATGTTCAGCATTGTCCATTCCTGAGGGCTGCACATTTTCTGTATTATTTTTGATATTGTCACATGACACCATTCCTACAAAAAATGTCTCACTTAAATCAGTGTCCTCAATCACATTGACTTGTTGCCCTTTCTTTGTTTTTACTTTTGAAAAGCATTGTTTGGCAAAGTGATTCTTTCCATTACATTGTGTGCACATTTTCCCAAACGCTGGGCATTGTCTTGGCTGGTGCTGGTAACCTCAGCGTTTACAATTAAATATTCCATCCTCTGATTGCTTTGCATTTCTGTTCTGCCCACATTTCTTCCCTTAGTAGGACACAGCACCAACAGCAGCACAGTCACTCACTACAGTTGCATTATTATTAATTTCACTGAAAGTCTTTGTGTGCTGTTGAGCTAGCTCACTGGCATGGCATATTTTCACAGCATCCTCCAATGTTAGTTCGGTTTCTCTCAACAAACGTTCCCTGACCTTTTTATCATGAATACCAAACACAATCTGGTCACGAATCATGGATGATTTCAGTTCAGAGAAATTAAATGTCTGTGCTTTCAGTTTCAGATCGGTCACAAAGCTATCAAAAGACTTATTTTGCTGCTGTGTCCGTGAATGGAACACGTACCTCTCATAAGTCTCGTTCTTTTTGGGAGAACAATGTGTATCAAACTTCTTTAGCACATCGTCCATTTTTTCTCTGTCCTCCTCTTGATCAAATACAAATGTATTAAATACCTCTACCACCTGCGGGCCTGCAACCGTGAGCAGTAACGCTATTTTCCTTGCATCTGGCATCGTACCGAACCCGATGGCAGCAATGCAGAGTTCAAATTGTTGTTTGAAAGTCCGCCAATTGCAGTCGACATTCCCTGTGAGTTTCAAACCCTCCGGTGGCTTCAAATTCTCCATGTCGCGTTTCACAATATTCAGCAGGTTTGACCAATCCTGGTACCATGTGATGTTCGTAAATAAATAGATGTTTTCATTATGAACAGCTAGCTTGAGCTCGTCATTTATTCAGCCATGTGGACTAGTGTACAGGCATCCATCTTGACTACTGCCTTGTGGGTAGCCCACTATTAAACATACAGCTCCACCTAGTGTACCATTCTAGAATGACATGTTACTGATCATTACACCTGGTAGCCCAAAATTCATTTCCGTCCCCTGCAGCATCGCCGGGCGATGACACCGACAGCTGCAGGAGGCGTTGGTTGACACGTCCCTTGACCAGGTCCATTCTATCTCCCGCACTTCTGCCCTCACCCCTGCCCCTCCCTCCCGGAACCATGATAGGGTTCCCCTTGTCCTCACCTTTCACCCCACCAGCCTCCACATTGAATGGATCATCCTCCGCCATTTCTGCCACCTCCAACGTGATCCCACCACCGAACGCATCTTCCCCTCCCCTCCCCTTTCAACATTCCATAGGGACTGCTCCCTCCGAGACACCCTAGTCCACTCCTCTATCACCCCCAGCACCCTTTCCCCTTCGCCTGGCACCTTCCCGTGCAAGCGCAGGAGGTGCAACACCTGCCCATATACCTCCCCCCTTCCCACTGTACAGGGCCCCAAACACCCCTTCCAGGTAAAACAGCGATTAACTTGTACTTCTTGCAATCTAGTATACTGTATTCGCTGCTCGCAATGTGGTCTCCTCTACATTGGGGAGACCAAACGCAGATTGGGTGACTGCTTTGCGGAACACCTCCGTTCAGTCCGTAAGGTTGACCCCGAGCTTCTGGTCACCTGTCATTTCAATTCACCATTCCATTCCCACTCAGAACTCACCGTCTGTGGCCTCTTGCATTGTTCCACGGAAGCTCAGCGTAAACTCGAGAAACAGCACTTCATCTTCCGATTAGGCACTTTACAGCCTTCCGGACTCAATATCGAGTTCAACAACTTCAGACCATAACCTCGGCCCCTATTATATTTTTATATTTTTTATCCACACTTTTGGTTTGTGCCTTTTCCTTTTTTTTCTCCCTCTCCCACATGGCAGCTGTCTTTCACTCTGCCGGCGTATTTCACACTTCATCTAGAGCCATTGTTTGTTTCTTTACCTGTCCTATTACTATCTCGTCTCACCTTGAATATCTCTTAATGTCTCTTCTTTCAGCCCCTCCCCCATTTCCCAGCCCCCGAACTGCCTTTTAATCTGTTTCATTTCCTGCTTTTTTTTCTCAGTTCGACCTGCAACTTTTACTCTGTTTCTCTCTCCATGGATGTTGCCTGGCCTGCTGAGTTTTTCCAGTGTTTTCTGTTGTTATTTCGGATTTCCAGCATCCGCAATATTTTGCTATTGTACATCCTGTAGATGGTTGGCCAGTGCATCTCATATACCGACCATAACCTGGGTCTCAATAAAGGCCTGGTACGTGGGAATTCTGAGGATCAAAACTGGTCACAACCTTATGCCAATTACCATATTTGGGTGGTCAAAGGGTTGATCTCCAAAAAACCAAAGTAGCCCAGTAGACACTGTGGGATAGAATTACCACTTTGGATGCAATCCGTGATCCAGGCACAAATTGTGCTCAAAATGGCGCTATTTTTCAGAAGTTTTTTTTGGTAATGTTCCCTCTCAAAATCATTTGCATATCACCAAACATAAAGGCCGGGAAATTGGAGCTATTAGCGCCGGCCATTATGGATGGTTTGGAAGAAAAAGTAGCGGCCACCTCAATTCCACCAGCTTCTGGCGCAGATCGTGGTGGCTGCCATTTTGGGCAGGTCGGCAGTGTTGCCGTTGCCTGCGCTCACTTCCCATATTTAAATGATCCAGTTCATGACATCAGTCAGCATGCAATGCCTGAATTGACACACGATCTGTGATTTTCAACATCGCCACTCTTAATAACACCCTCACCAAACCACGCACGGAAGAACATGCGATCAGCAGTACAATGGAGCCGCTGCCAGCGCTTCTTAAAGGGAGCCACACAACTTTCAGGTAAGTTTAGGTTTTTGTTTTTGGACTGGTATCTTTCCATTCTATTGGAGCAGTGGCTTGGTGCAATATATTTAAAAAGTTGTTAAAATATGCAGGGAATGCTGCTGGATGCTTGCAAGACTTTGACTCTGAAAGGAAGGCCGCTGAGAACACCACTTGCTCCCAGTCCTGGGGGCTCTAGTTGCAGTCCCCCTTGGGCTGCAGCATCACATGGAGATGGAGCAGAGGCAGCAAAGGGGACCAGCTGCTCGCAGAGGGAGGAGGAAACAGATGAGAAGGAAGCAGAAGAGGAAAATGCAGCAGAGAAAAAAGCAGAAGAGGAAGAAGCAGAGGAGGAGGAAGCAGAAGGAAGGATGCAACCCAGACAGCCCCTTTCTGGCCGGATATCCGGGATCAAATCTTCCGCCAGTGAACACAACCTCAATTCCCCTTTCAACATTTGTCCACTCCTTAACTTCTCCCTGTTACTGACCATCACAGCGTCCTCTTGGCCACAATGTTGAAATAGAAACTACCACAAAGCAAACATTCCAATTCAACTTTATACATCTATCCATCCAACATGACATCAAGAAATCAACTAATCACCCTTCTGCATTCCCTTTGTGACTGTCTTGCATGTGGCTTTGCCTATCCAAGTGATGTTACGCAGTGTTACCTCAGTGCCTGCAGCATGGCTGGTGGAAGGCTGCTGATTTTCAGTGGGGGACACTGGAGATGGCCTTGGAGGATGACCTCAAGGAGCTGGTGGCTGGGAGTGTGAAATTGAGTGATGATGTTTCTTCTTCATTACTCTCCTCTCCCTCTTCTTGGTCAACCATTGGCTGAGTAGGCTGCATTTCTTGGGTGTCTGAAATGAGGAAGGCAGAAGGATGGAATTGTGGTGAGGGGAGGGGGGTAAAGCAAGAGTTGCATGCTTACACGTTGTGCAGCTTGTAAATCAGAAGAGATTGTGGAATGAGCAGGAAGTGGGATCTTCTCTTCTTAGGCAGTCCTTCTGAACCAAGGATGACTTGCTTCCACACTAAAAATGAATTCTCAGGTGACTGATGAATCCAATGCGGGACCTACAATCTCTGTCACAGGTGGGGCAGACGGTGGTTGAAGGGGTGGGTGGGTGGAGTGCTTGGGTTGACTTGCGCTCCTTCCGCTGTTTGTGCTTGGCTTCCGCTTGCTCCCGGTGAAGAGACTCGAGGTGTTCGCCATCTTCCCGGATGCTTCTCCTCCAATTTGTGCGGTCTCGGGCCTGGGATTCCCAGGTGTCGGTGGGGATGTTGCACTTTTTCAAGGAGGCTTTGAGGGTGTCCTTGAAGCATTTCCTCTGCCCACATAGGGCTCTCTTGCCGCGTTGGAGCTCTGAGTAGAGCACTTGTTTTGGAAGCCTTATATTGGGCATGCGGACAATGTGGCCCATCCATCGGAGCTGATCGAGCGTGATCAAAGCTTCAATGCTGGGGATGTTGGCCTGAGCGAAAACACAGACATTGGTGCGCCTATCCAGCCAATGGATTTGTGGAAGCAACGTTGGTGGTACCTCTCCAGTGCTTTGAGGTGCCTGCTGTACATGGTCCATGTCTCTGAAGCATACAGGAGGGCGGGTATCACTACTGCTCTGTAGACCATGAGCTTGGTGCTGGGTTTGAGGTCCTGATCTTCAAACACTCTCTTCCTCAGGTGACTGAAGGCTGCACTGGCACACTGAAGGCAGTGTTGGACTTTGTCATCGATGTCTGCCCTTGTTGACAGTAGGCTCCCGAGCTATGGAAAGTGGTCCACGTTGTCCAAGGCCTCGTCATGGATTTTGATAATCGGGGAGCAGTACTATGTGGCGGGGACGGATGTTTAGTGTAAGGCCCATGCTCTCGTATGCTTCGGTGAAGGTGTTTACGATGGTTTGGAGTTCAACCTCAAAGTGTGTGCAGACGCAAGTGTCGTCTGCATATTGTAATTCGATGACAGAGGATGGGATGACCTTGGATCTGGACTGGAGGTGACGGAGGTTGAACAGTTTCCCGTTTGTCCTGTAGATTAGCTCCACTCCAGCGGGGAGCTAACTGAGGGTGACATGGAGCATTGCAGCCAGGAAGATCGAGAAGAGCTTTGGTGCGATGACACAGCCTTACTTGACCCTGGTCTGTATGTGGATTGGGTCTCTGGTGGCTCTGTTGGTCAGGATTATGGCTTGCATGTCATCGTGAAGCAGGCGGAGGATGGTGGCAAACTTTTGTGGACAGCTGAATTTGAGGAGGACACTCCATAATCCCTAGTACGATAGCAAAATACTGCAGATGTTGGAAATCCGAAATAACAACAGAAAATGCTGGAAAAACTCAGCAAGTCAGGCAACATCCGTGGAGAGAAATTTGAGTTGACGTTTCGGGTTTGACCCTTCTTCAAACCCGAAACGTCAACTCAAATTTCTCTCCACGGATGTTGCCTGACTTGCTGAGTTTTTCCAGCATTTTCTGTTGTTACTCCATAATCCCTCACGGTTGAAGTTGTTGAAGGCCTTTTTGAGGTCAAAGAAGGCCATATACAGCGGTTGGTGCTGTTGCCTGCATTTCTCTTGTAGTTGACGCACGGTGAAGATCATGTCCATTGTAACCCTTAGTGGGAGGAATCCGCATTGCGACTCTGGGAGGAGCTTTTCAGCCACTGGGAGAAGGTGATAGAGGAGGATTCTTGCAATGACTTTCCCTGTGGCAGACAGCAGGGAGACTACTCTGTAACGACCGCAATCGGACTTGTCACCTTTCGGTGTCTCTGAGATCCCCTGGCATGCTCTCTTCCTTCCAAATAAGAGAAATTAGTTCATGTTTTTGCACCAATAGTGCTTCTCCGCCATGCTTTAGTGCCTCGGCAGGGATTCCATCTGCTCCTGAGGCCTTGTTGTTCTTCAGTAGTCGGATGACCTTTTCAACGTCATGCCGGGCTAGGTTTGTGCTGAGGTGGTGGTGGGTGGCATGCTGCGGGATGGAGTTGAGGACACTCGCGTCAAAGACAGAATCTCAGTTAAGGAGATCTTCGACGTGCTCCTTCCAGCGGGCACTGACTGCCTCTCTGTCCTTGATGAGTACCTCTCCATTCTTGGCCCGCAGTGGAGTCGGACCTTGGGTGCTTGGGCCGTAGGTGGTCTTGACTGCGCTAAAGAATCCAAACATGTCGTTGTTGTTGGCTAGCTGTTGGATCTCCTGTGCTTTCTCCACCCACCATCTGTTATTGAGGTCATGAGTTTGGTCAGCAGAGAGGGGGTAGGGAAAGCCAATTCCAACGGTACCCTCCTCCTGACGAAATGCTTAGAACATGGCCTTGTCATAACCAACACCTTGTTCCATCAGAGAGACAAGTACAAGGCTTCATGGCTCCAAGCATTGGCATCTGCTGGACTACGTCATCGTCCGAGCGAGGGTCCGCAAGGACGTCTGCATCACCCGCGCCATGACAGGAGCTGACGACTGCTGGACAGACCACTGCCTAATCCCCAATTCCCCTTTCAACATTTGTCCACTCCTTACTTTCCCTCTGTTACTGATCATCACAGCGTTCTCTTGGCTACAATGCTGAAATAGAAGCCACCGCAAAGCAAACATTCCAATCCAACTCTATACACCTATCCATCCAATATGACATCAAGAAATCAACTAATCGACCTTGTGCATTCCCTTTGTGACTGTCTTACATGTGCCTTTGCCTATCCAAGTGATGTTATGCAGTGCTACCCCAGTGTCTGCAACATGGCTGGTGGAAGGCTGCTGACTTTCAGTAGGGGACACTGGAGATGGCCTTGGAGGATGACCTCAAGGAGCTGGTGGTTGGGATTGTGAAATCGATTGATGATGTTTCTTCTTCTTTGCTCTCCTCTCCCTCTTCTTAGTCAACCATTGGCTGGGTAGGCTGCATTTCTTGGGTATCTGAAATGAGGAAGGCACAAGGGTGGAGTTGTGATGAGTGGAGGGAGTAAAGCAAGAGGTGCATGCTTACACCATGTGCAGCTTGTAAATCAGAAGAGATTGTGGAATGAGCGGGAAGTGGGATATGAGAAGGAGGGTAACGTATGAGGATACCGGTATCTTGTATTCTTTCAGCCCCGCCGCTGGCCAAGGGCTCAGCCATGTCCCTGCCAAAATTGGCCAGCACCATCTCCTCTAAGGGAGTAATCCAGAGATTATTACCTTTGAGGTCTTGCTTTTTAACTTCCTCCCTAGCTCCTGAAACTCAGACTGCAGGACCTCAACTCTTTTCCTTCATTTGTCATCGGTTCCCACATGGACCATGACTTCTGGCTGTTCCCCTTCCCCCCTCAAAATGTTCTGCAGGCTCTCAGTGATATCCTTTACCCTGACACCAGGGAGGCAACACACCATATGGGACTCACGTTGGCATTTGCAGAAAAGCCTGTCTATCCCCCTGACTATCGACTCACCTATGACAACTGCATTTCTACACTTTGTGCTCTAGACTGCACTCCCGCAAGGTGTCGTCACCCTCACTGGTATTCAGCACTACAAACCAGTTTGAGAGTGCCACACTCCTGGAGAATTTCTGCATTGCCTGCCTCTTCCTACCCTGTCAACCGGCCACCCACTTACTATCCTCCTGAACTCACTGTAGCTGCGGGGTGACCACCTCCTGGAACGCGGGCTTCAGGAAATTCTCAGACTCCCGTCTGCCCTGCAGTGACTCCAACCACTCCTCAAGCTCAGAAACCATGAGCTCGAGCTCAAGCAACTGGAGGCATTTCCTGCACATGTGGTTATCCAGGACACATGAAGCACCCTAGACTTCCCACATGACACAAGAATTGAAGGCAACAGGTCTCAGCCGTCCCATCATTTTGCTTAAAAAATTCCGTTAGATCTAATTAATTACTCTGATTTTTATATATATTTACTGTTGCTTCTTGTTTTAAAGCACTTAGCACCTCCTCCTCCTCTGCACCAAATTCCCAGTCTCACCAAATTCCTGTTGCCACTCTGTTTACAGGCTGCTCCGTTTAGCAGATACTCCCAGCTCTGTGCATACAGCTCTGTGTGTAGCATATATCCCTCTAATATATACCTAAATAGGTATCTATTTAGTGTAATGATATCAGCAAATAGAGATGGTATTTGCCTGTTTGATTATGATGCCTTAACAGCATGTTTGCATGTATTGATTGCTTGTGCCTGACCAGCAGAGGGCATGTGACCGAGACAAGCAAGGCAGTTCAGTTTAGTTTCAGTTTCGTTCTAGATGCATCACTAGCATGGTGTCTCCTGAAATGCTGTATAAAGAGTTGAACAGACTTTAGATTAAAACTCATTCTCTTTCATAAATGTCTCGTCATTGAACCCACAAAGAAATCAATACATGGTGTCAGAAGTGGGATTGAAAGAGATGAAGAGAAAAAATCTGAAGTTAAATCAGCTCTCCGCAGATTAGCAAGCCAAAAGAGAACATCGTTACTTACCATTAGAGAATAGCTAACGAAGTGAAAAATGGAAGGTTTACTCCCACCGGCGAAGCTTCAGTTGACAGGTAATGTGGCTGAAAATTGGAGAAGGTTCAAACAACGTGTGGGTTTGTACTTATCAGCAATCGGAGCTGACGAGAAAAGTAATAAAAGGAAATCGTCACTGTTCTTACATGTCGTGGGTGATGAAGCGCTGGAGGTGTATAATAACTTCACATTCGCTGCTGATGGAGACAAAATGAAGCTAGATAAAATAATGGAACAGTTTGAGGCCTATTGCATACCTAAACGTAACGTGATGTTTGAGAGGCACAGATTTTTCACATGTGTTCAGAAAACGGGTGAGACTATTGATCAGTATGTGACTGAACTGAGAAACAGAAGCAAATCGTGTGAATTTGGGGGACTGACAGACTCGCTGATAAAAGACAGACTGGTGTGTGGTATTCCGGATAATGGTCTAAGGGAAAGACTGCTAAGAGAGCAAGATCTAGACCTGGGAAAAGCCATAGCACTGTGTAGGGCTACAGAGACTGTGAAGTTGCAGGCAAAGGAACTGTTCAGTGACAGTAGCTGCAACGTGGATGCAGTGAGTAAGAACGGACATAAACCGTTTAACAAAAAGAGCGCCAATGTGAAAAAAGAGGCGTGGCCAGCGAACGAAAATGAAAGGGACAATCGAAAGTCATGTAGTCGATGCGGTACACAGCATCCACCAAAAAAGTGTCCAGCATATGGTAAAACATGCAATAGTTGCAACAAAAACAACCATTATGCCCATTGCTGTAAGAACCAAGCGCAACAAAGCAAGGTCCATACAGTAGATGAAAGTGAGATAGAGGAGTTCTATGTAGATGTTGTGTCTGAAAACAAAAAAGAAGAAAGAGACTGGATGTTGACACTAAAAGTGAATGACATACACATTCCATTTAAATTGGATACTGGAGCACAAGTTAATGTGATATCAGAGACTGATTTTAAGAAAATTAGACCCAGACCAAAGATACATGGAATCAAAGTGAAAGTGACAGGATCCTCAGGTACTGATATACCAGTGAAAGGAAGATGCATTGTCAAAGTAACACACAAGGACAGAGAGCACACGCTAGCATTAATCGTGGTGCCAAAGGATGTGCAAGCCATACTAGGTTTAAAAGGCTGTGAGGGACTGAACCTGGTAAAGAGAGTCCTCGTTGTGGAAAGCGAAGGAGAGACAGTCTATGATGAACTGAATGTTGCGTACACACCGGTTAAGCTGATGTATACAGCAGACACGTTGTCCAGAGCTGTTGGCCCAGGAGAGCCCGCAAACACAGTGAAAAGACTGATGTACAAGGCAAAAGACAGTGGAACTGACTTCTACCAGAGCATGCTTGTATACTGCACAACGCCGCTCGAGTGTGGTAAGTCACCAGCCCAACTCCTGATGGGATGTCGGCTAAGGTCAAGCCTACCCATCCCGGAGAACCTCCTGAAAACAAAAGAGGGGGAGAAAGTGAGGAAGTTCAAAGAACAACAGAAAGAAAAGCAAAAGTACTACTATGACAGAGGAACACAAAACCTACCTGAACTCCACACTGGTGACCAAGTAAGGTTCAAAGACAAAACAAACATATGGACTCAGAAGGGAACCGCCCTGAGTGAAGTTCAACCAAGATCATACACCATTCAGACAGATGAGGGTGCTGTTCTGCGAAGAAATCGTCGAGATCTTCTCATGGGACCAGCCACAGCAAGTCAAAAGACAGATACTGTTGAACAACCTGATCACACAGCAGGTCAAGAGACTGATACTGTTGAACAACCTGATCACACAGCTGAGAACACATCATCTGAGGCAACAACTCAGATTCAAGGACAATCAATCAGAAAATCCTCAAGACACGTGAAGCCTCCTGAGAGACTCATTGAGCAAATTTAAGGACTATTGTTACAGAAGGAAGTAATGTTATCTTATTCTTTCTTCAAGTTCTAGTGTATTTACATATTTCATGTGAACACACAAAGCAAGGTTAAAAAACCTTGATCATGATAATGATAATGTAAGTTCATTAAGTGTTACAGTTAAAATGCAGATTAATACAAAGAAGACATGTTGTTAGTTAAAAGTAAAATACTTTTGTTTTAAGAAAAGGAGATGTAATGATATCAGCAAATAGAGATGGTATTTGCCTGTTCGATTATGATGCCTTAACAGCATGTTTGCATGTATTGATTGCTTGTGCCTGACCAGCAGAGGGCATGTGACCGAGACAAGCAAGGCAGTTCAGTTTAGTTTCAGTTTCTTTCTAGATGCATCACTAGCATGGTGTCTCCTGAAATGCTGTATAAAGAGTTGAGCAGACTTTAGATTAAAACTCATTGGCCTAGAAATTCAGTTTGGGCCCGCCAGCTGGCTTGCGCCCAAAAGTTAGCGCTGCGCGCGGAGCCAGTTGCGCCCGTGAGATATTCAGTTTTTGCGCCCCAAGTCAGAACCGGGCGCTGTTCCAGGGTGTGCCCGCCCCCGCTTGGGGCGCTGAAACTGAATTTCAGTGCTCTAGGTGCCGCTGCGCCACCTGATGCGGTGTGGCAGGCTGCAGTACTGCAGGCCTCCTCCTTCTCTTAAGGTGGAGGTGCCTGCAACGGGGAGATCGCCGCTGGATTGTGCCGGCAAATGAGCGCGGCACCACGGAGAAGTGCCAGGCTCGCGGAAAGCAGCCGGCAATGCCGCAGGGGGGGTGGTGGAGGAGGCCGGGGAAGGAGGTGCGGGCAGGCGGCCGCCGAAAAAGCGGCCGGCCGCACCTCCACCTTTATGCGCCCCACTAAGGCTGCAGTAAGGCCCTGGTCTCCGGATGTTAGTAGCGGCCGCCACGGAGGAGGCGGCGGCAACTGAATATGGGGGTCGAGCCGACATCGGGGCGGAAACGGGGCACTGCGCACACCGATGACGTCATCGGTGCCGGCGCAGCGCTACCGGCTACCGCCGCCATTATCGGCGAGCTCAATATCAGCGCAACCTCCTCTACTGGCGCAGAGGCCCTCTTTGCGCCTTAACTGGGCGCAAAGCCCACTGAATTTCTAGGCCATTCTCTTTCATAAATGTCTCGTCATTGAACCCACAAAGAAATCAATACATTTAGCGCTGTGGGATCTTTTATACCCACCTGAGAGGGCAGAGAGAGCCTTGATTTAACATCTTATCTGAAAGATGGCACCTCCAACAAACCAGCATGCTCTCATTACTGTGTCAGCCTGGATAATATGCTGAAGGCTCTGGAATAGAACTTAAACCCTCAACCTTCTGACTCTGAGGCGAGAGTGCTACCAATTGAGCCACAGCTGACACCTTATGCAATTAAGCAGATAAATAGCAAATGAAATTTAATACTGAAAATGTATAACATGCAATAAAGGCATAGAATGAGCAGAATAGAATTAACACAGGGTGACTTAGAATGAGACCGGGAAGTGACAGTAATACTTTCAATGTCTAGACAACAAGTTATAAAAGCAAACAGGATGGTGTGATATATTGCCAGGATAGTAGAATACATTTCCACAGAGTTTATATGCTGTGGCTTGCAATGCACTGGTAAAACCACATTTGGAGTATAATTCTGGGCATCATGCTGCAGAAAACAATCACAAGCATTAGAAGAGATACAGAGAAAACAACAAATATGATCCCAAGTGTAAAAGGAATGAGCTGTGGGCAATTTAGAGAAATTTAGGATCTGCAGTTTAAAGGAAGACAGTTCATAAATTATGAAATAAAATATAAAACATTTATTGACATTGTTCAAGTTAACCCTGAATACTACTACAAAATGAGTGAAAAGTTTAGAACAGATACTTCAAAGAACTTCTGAATCAAAGAGCGATAAATGTTTTAAATAATGTGCCAAGGAGGGCATTAGAGACAAATACATTAGAGGAAATCAGATGGAGTTGGATGATATGAAAGGAAGAGTCAAGGCATGCAGAGAATTAATATTGATGGACTGAATGCTCCTTACTCATTCTTGACTGAACTTATGCTCTTATATGTAATATACACTATTACCCATCTTGCCACTCCTTCACTAGCTTTGTCACATCAGCAAGTTCTTCCAGCCAATTTCAACATTTTTTTTTTTGCTTTTCATATTCCCACAGCAATGAGATTATGGCCCACATTTTCTTTTATTTAGAAATAATTATCAAAGTTCACCCACTTTTGTTTCTGTCACCTGAGGGGACCCTGGATTTCCTCCTGTTGGATTTATGCCTCACAAATAATTGTGCCCAGCAGAAACTGCCCAATTAGCAATGTGCTGCTTATTTTCACATTTCTCAAGCAATAAATAAGCTGCTTAATCATTTGAAGTACCAAATAGGTTGTAAATAGAGTTGTGCAGTGAGAAAATCAGAATACACTGCTCACAACATTCAGAAACCTTATCACCTCGCTGTCCTTTTTGGTTGGATATATGAAGTGATCAAGGTGAACCTTTTGGGACCAGGCTGTCTGAGGAAATAAATGACCGTTCAGAAATCCAAAGGACATGGGAAGATTTTAGAAAGAAGCATCGTAACTTGAAGATAGCAACCAATGTGATGTTGAAATGGAACTGCACATGCTGCAGCCTTTACTATGCACATACTTTAATCTGATAACTAATGATAAGCATTACTATTGGAAGCCATACTTAATGTTGTATTTAATTACATAGAAATTACAACACAGAAACTGGCTGTTTGATCAATGTCTATGTTACTGTTTATTCTCTACACAAACAATAGTCCTAATCCTATATTCCTGCCCTGCTACTATATCGGTTCATTCCTTTTTCCTTCAACCACCTATAGAACCTGTTTTTAACTGTTGGCGTGATCTCAGCTTCAATCCTTAACTCCAGTACTGCATTCCATAACCTTACAAATCCTGTGTATAATAGTTTCTCCTGCTCTCTGTCCTAAATCTCTAACATTTATTCTTATATCAATGTCCCCTCACTCTACATTCCTCAATCACTGGAAACCATCTGCCTGATAAATTCCGCAGACCTGCCCATACTCTGCTGTCGTCACTTTGCCGGCAGTACGGCGAAAACCTGTTTACATGTGTAAGCGGAGTTTCCGTTGCACTTGTGGCAAAGTAACGCCAACAGAGTGGGAGCAGCTCCAAGGAAATTTCTGGCCTCTGTTTCCACCTTTTTTGTCCCATCCCATTATAATTTCAAACACTCAATCACCTCATAATTTCCATTATTCTGCTGAAAAATTCCCAGTTTTTCAAATCTTCCTCATACCAGGCAGCATCCTAGTGAATCTGTACAGTATCTTTTCTGTTGCCTCAACATCCTTCTTATACTGTGGAGCCCAAAACTGCACATAGTACTCCAACTGTGGTCTTAATAAGGTTAAATATGAATCCAACATTACACTTCGACTATTATATTCCATTGCTCTTGCCATAAAGTCTAGTATTCCATTAGCTTTTATGATCTTATCCACTTGAGGTGCTGCGCTTAATGGCCCAGAAAGTCGGGTCGGGGGGCTTCCCATGGGTGCAAGCCCTCGACCTGCACTTATCTAGCGTGCCGGCCGTTGAGCTGTGGGCCCGCGTGGAATTCTGATCCTGGGCCTGCTCCAACTGCCAGCGTGCAGTGCTTGCATATCCCAGGGGTGCAGTTAGTTTGATGCGTTCCCTGGGATCACGTGGGCCATGGGGAGCCAATCGGAGCATAAGTTTGACAGGAAGTGCTGTCAAACTTATAAATACTAAAAGCCCCAAAACATCACTAAATCTTCAAATAAATTTTTAAAAACATCACATTTTTTAAATAAACGGTAAATTACAAGAAATAACTATTTTAAACAATAATTTAAATTTTTGAAAAAAATAATTTTATTTTCTAACGGGGCTAAAAATAAACTTACCTTGCTGTAAAGTATTTAAAAATAATAAACCTGCAAAAAAAATGTAACTTCGATGCGCACGCGCAGCCTATCTTGCGCACGCGTTCAACCTCTTAACCCCTGCTTTTGGGGTGTAAGGGGTTTCGTCCTCGAGAGGTTTCCCTGAGGTTTCTCTCTCGAGAGGCCTCTCTCTCTTGCACAGTAAACCTTGAGTGGTTCGACCCACTCGCCCCTTAGAGTCTATACTCTGGTCTTTGGGGCAGGAACTACAATGTAGAGAAAACTCTTGTAGACCAAGTTTGATGAAACAAAATGAAATTTTATTGCATAAGGAAAAATATTAAATCAAATGCAAGCAGATAAGGGAGTACATGGGAGGGAAAAACACACAAACAAATCATAACGACACAGTACTAACTAAAGCAAATACAGGCATCTTATACTCTACAAAGATCATTATGAAATAAGGAAACACACGGAACATCGAGGGACAACAACTCATGTTAATTGTACCCTTACATCCACCCCCTTATTAAACCTATCTAAATCTGATTGTGAAGGGCCAGAAACATACTAACCAATCCCACTCGGAAGTGCAAGGTTTTGAAATCGAGTCTGTGTTTGGTCCTGTCAGGCGTCTCGTCTCCACGTGGATCGTGGAGCTCCTGCGATGCGCCACACCTCACTCCTGAGGTGGGGGTCGGGGCGGCTGGTCACTGGCGGGCCTGGATGTCGGCGGGGTCGAGGATCGTCGGCTTGACCCTGGTTAGAGGAGCCTTGGGCTGGCTCCCATTGCTTCGTCAGGTTCCTTTCCTCTCTTCTCCCGAGCCGTGGTGGCTGGAAGGTTTCTTCGTTTGGGGTTTTATTTTTTTGTCTCTTCTCCCAAGCTGGGTCGATGGCCTCTCGTTCCGGTGATGGCCCGGGGATGGTCGATGATCTGCCAATGTGCTTCCCCGGGGCGGAACGCCTGCGATTGACTGCTCCTTCTTCTGGGTGTCCGGATTCAAGCTGCGTGTTTCCATCTCTCCAACACGGCATGTCTGATTGTCCCGCGAGCTTGCTGCTGTTCGTACCTCTCCAAGCTTGCCCCAACTGCTGAAATGTTTCTCCAGATATACCTTTCTTCCAAAGGCTTCACTTCCCACCCAAAATCAGGTTAGTCTTTGTTTTAATTTTGGCGGGCTGCGAGCACAGTGGGGTAGTTATTATATTTAAAATGTCTTAAACGGCTGGTAACAGGCCCACCTCTGGTTTGGAATCACCTCCATTGTTTTGAATGTCCTGCTGATCTCGTTATCTAGTCCTGGGTGCTGTTCTCATGAATATGAAATTGTCCCCTTTTGTCTGGGGCAACATTTTGATGGCCTCTGTCTCCAGGCCGATCTTGACTAGATCTGCATCTAATCCATATGCATACGTGTGGGTCTGGTTTCGTTTTCTCAGAAACGGCTTCCAGAACTTGCTGTGGGTTGAATCCACAAAATTGTCTGAGGTTGCGCAGGAACCATTTTAAAGTGTACCAATAAGCTGGTCACATGGTATGGCGGCCATTTTGTATGCCCCTTTTTCTGGGCTTCTTTTAAAACAGTCTTTATAATCATGGCCTCTTCTGCCATTTGACCCATATTAATACAAAGTCCAATTTTGCGAATCCTACACTCCCCCCTGATGATACTGTAACTTGCTTGAAGTATCATAATTCTGGGTGAGCAAAATTTTCTGACTTTTCACAATCTAACTGTTAGATCCGTGATACTTTAAATAGGATGTTTCCCCAAGAACTACACGGAGGCTGTAACTTAACAATCAACAGGTGTTTACTAGAGTAGTCTCAAGACTGAAGTACAGAAGCCTGCTCCGGCTTTATATACAGGTGTGGCCACTGCTGGTACTACAGTATACAGGAGCTGTAAAAGTAGTTCTCTCTTAAAGGTACATACACAACAATTCCTCCCCTTTTAGATTAACAGTACCATAACATTCATTTAACAATTAACATTTTTAACATGCAACATTAACTGAAAATAGTCCATTTATAAATTCAGTCTTTGGGGCGGCTTCCTGATCCTTTCTGGATAGCGCCTTCCCTGAGGTTCTTATTCTTGGTGCGGAGGCGATTCTGGCCCCCTTTCGTCGGTTAGTTCATCAGTTTCCACTGCTACTGTTTCTGAGGTAGATGCTACCGGTATGTTGGGTTCATCCCCAGGTACGCGAGACATGGGGTTGACTCGTTCCTGTGACGCTAAGATCTGGTCGACGTGGCGTCTCACAATGCTCTCCCCAACATCCACTGTGTACATTAATGGCCCCTGCCGTGTGCATATCATTCCGGGTTGCCATTTCTCTTTTCGGTAGTCACGGGCCAAGACTGGTTGTCCTACATTGAAGCTCCATGTCGGCTTCTCATTGATGTGCTGGAATTGTTTATCCTCAACATTTCTTCGCACATTTGGTCTGAGCAAATCCAGACGAGATCTCAACCTTCGGTTAAAGAACATCATGGCCGGGGTCTGGTTGGTAACTGCATGTGTCGCATTTCTGTAGGCTAACAGGAAATTGTCCACCTAATGCTGCAGCGGAATTTCATCATCGCACATGGCCTTTATCGCCTTTTTAAAGGGTTGTACGAACCTTTCAGCCAATCCATTTGTGGCTGGATAATACGGGGCAGTTGTGTAATGCCTTACCCCATTCCTTCTCATAAATTTCCAAAACCCTTCGGACACAAACTGTGGTCCATTATCAGAGCAAATCTGCTCTGGCAAGACGTTCCTGGCAAATATGGTCCGTAGGACTGCAATCGTTTTCTCTGCAGTGGTTGAGGACATTTTTATCACCTCAGGCCATTTCGAGTGCGCATCCACTGCTATTAAGAACATTGAGTCCATGAATGGACCAGCAAAATCAATATGCACCCGTTGCCATGGAGAGGAGGGCCACTCCCCTGGGTGTAGAGGGGCATGTGGTGGTGCATTTTGGACCTTCTGGCATCCTGAGCAGCTCTTGGTTAGGTCCTCGATTTGTTGATCAATCCCCGGCCACCACACATAAGCCCTAGCAAGGCTTTTCATTTTTACCCCTCCCAGATGCCCTTCGTGAAGCTCATTGAGCACTCTCTCCCTTAACTTGGTTGGAATTACCACTCGGGATCCACACATCACTGTCCCCTGGCATACTGACAGCTGTTCTCTTCTGGATGAGAATGCTGGCAACAGTGAGTCGCCATGTGTTGGCCATCCCCTCACCGTCAAATCATATACCCGAGACAGTGTCGGATCATTGCGTGTCTCCTTCTTTATATTCGCGTTAGTTACTGGCAATCATTCAAATATTGACGAATAAAATATCTCGATAGGGTCCACTGCTGGTGCTTCCTCCATGTAGGCAGTGGCAAGCATGATAGCCCATCAGCGTTTCCATGCTGTTTCGTGCCTTTATGTTCTATTTCACATTGGTTCGCCCCTAGAAAAAGGGACCATCTTTGTAACCGTTGTGCAGTCATCACCGGAATGCCCTTCTTTGGATTAAAGATGGAGATAAGTGGTTGGTGGTCAGTCAGCAAGGTGAACTTCTGCCCATGCAGATAGTGGTTAAATTTTTTTACTCCCCATACTAGGCTGAGGGCCTCCCTGTCGATCTGGGCGTAGTTGCGCTCGGCTGAGGTTAGTTGCCGAGACACAAAGGCTACTGGCCTCTCCAACCCGTCTGGGAATTTGTGCGACAGCACCGCTCCAATACCATAGGGCGATGCATCACATGCCAACTGAATTGGTAGTGCTGGGTTGAAATGAGCCAACACCTCTTTTGATGTGATCAATTCTTTGCAATTATGGAAAGCTCATTTACATTCGTCATTCCACTTCCATGGTACCCCCGTTTGCAGTAGGGTATTTAGTGGGTGTACTACTGTAGACAAATTTGGTAAGAACTTATGGTAGTAGTTTACCAGCCCGAGGAACGACCTCAGTTGTGACACATTTTCCGGTGCTGGAGCCTTGACTGCTGCCTCAATCTTTTCAGGAGACTTATGTAACCCTTCTTCATCAATAATGTGTCCACAATACGAGATCTGCTTCTGGAAAAACTCGCACTTGTGGCGATTAGCTCGTAGCCCATATTCCTTTAATCTAGTGAGCACCTTCTCCAGGTTGGCGAGGTGATCACTGTCATTTTCGCCCGTGACCAGGATGTCGTTCAAATAACACTGGGTCCCTGGAATCCCTTGCAGGACTTAATCCATTGCCCTTTGACAAATAGCCAGAGCCGATGCTACCCCGAACACCAGTCGGTTGTATTGATAGAGACCTTTATGAGTTTTGATCATGAGGTATTGTTTCGAGGCTTCTTCTACCTCCATTTGCAAGTAGGCCTGGGCCAGATCAATTTTGGTGAAGCGTTTACCTCCAGATAGCGAGGCGAAAATATCCTCAATCCATGGAAGCGGATATTGTACCGTGTGAAGGACTGGGTTCACTGTTACCTTAAAATCCCCACAGATGCGGACCTTCTTTGGTTCCCCAGGCGTATTACTCAACGACCTCTTCATTACAGGGACGATGGGTGTAGCCCACTCGCTCCAGTCTACTTTGAACAATACTCCTGAATGTTCCAACTCTTCCAGCTCTGCTTCAATGGCTGGTCGGATCCCATAAGGCAGCGGTCTGGCCTTAAAAAACTTTGGACTTGCATTTTCCTCTATTTTAATCATTGCTGTTATGCCTTTTAGTGTTCCGAGTCCCTCCTGGAACACTTCTTGTGCGTCAGTTAGCATTTTTGACAGTTGTCCAGGTGTGGCGTCATCATCCTTTTAGGCCTCAACCTTCAGTGCCTGTATGGAATGCCAATCTAATTGTATCTTCCGGATCCATTCACGTCCTAGCAGTGGTGGTCCTCCATCTGGCAATACATATAGGTCCATTTTAGATATTTCCTGGCCATTGTATATCACTTTCACCCTTATTTTTCCTTTGGGGTAGACTTTTTGCCCCGTGTACGTCTTCAAGACAATCTCTGTAGCTTTCAAGGGTATATGTGGAAATAGCCGCTTGTAGTCCCTTTGGTTTATGACTGTTAGGGCTGATCCAGTGTCCAATTCCATTTTCACTTGGACTCCGTCTATCTTGAGTGTGACCCAGATAGTCTGGTGATCCTCCATTTTGGTTACCTTATGTAGTTTCAGGCACGGTGGCATAGTGGTTAGCACTGTTGCCTCACAGCACCAGGGACCCGGGTTCGAATCCGGCCTCGGGTGACTGTCTGTGTGGAGTTTGCACATTCTCCCCGTGTTTGCGTGGGTTTTATCCGGGTGCTCCGGTTTCCTCCCACAATCCAAAGATGTGCAGGTTAGGTTGATTGGCTATGATAAATTGACCCTTAGTGTTAGGGGGATTAAATACGTGGGGTTACAGGGATAGGGTGGGATATGTGTTGCTGCAGGGGTTACGGGGATCGGGTGGGATATGTGTCGGTGCAGGCTCGATGGGCCGAAATGGCCTCTATCTGCACTGTGAGGTTTCTGTGATTCTGTGATTTCTGTGAACCCAGCTCCTTGCTTCCGGAGTCTGTGTCATTTCCCTGTTGGTCTGAACTACTGTCCATCACCTTATGTACCTTTTTGTACTTCTCCTGTGGAGATTTCTTGCTGTTGGTTTTCTTCCCTGACCTGCAGACTCTTGCTATGTGTCCAGTTTTTCCACACTGTCTGCACACTTGGTCCTTGAACCAACAATCCTTCTGGTCGTGTGTTGTTCTGCCGCAGCGATAACACTTCCCTGCTCCATATGACATTTCATTTGTGCCATATTCTTGCGGTCTCCGTTGTATCTCTGCAGCGCCCCGTGCGGCTGCTTCGTGTGATATTGCCGTGCTGAAAGCCTTGTCCAGCGTAAGATCCTTTTCTGATAAAAGCCGTTTCTGGGTTCCTTCACTTTGAAGCCCACTCACAAATGTGTCCCTTAACATATCTGATAGTCCCGCTCCAAACTGGCAGTGTTTCGATAACTTGCACAGTTCCATTAAGTACTCAGCATTACTTTCATCTTTATGCTGGTTCCTTTTGTGGAACTTAAATCTTTCTGCCATCAGCAGTGCTGTGGGGCTTAAGTGGTCCTGTAGGATTTCTACTATGCTTTCGAAATTCTTCTCCACGGGCTTCTCTGGGGTTATCAGGTTTCGCAGTAAGCCATAAGTTTTGCACCCATGGAATTTAACAAAACCAGTGCTTTCCTAGCATCTGGCACTTCATTCGCCCTGCAGTACACCTCAATGCATTCCATATATGTCGCCCAATCTTCGACTTCATTTTCGAACGCCGTGATACTGCCATTCTTCGCCATCCCTGGGTGTAATTTAACTTTCTAAATGGCATCTCCCGCGCTCTCCCTTCTTCTCCGCTGGAACAAAATTGCATCTCCCGTGCTTTCCTTCCTTCGCACGCTCGCCCTTCTTCTCCGCTGCGGCTTGAAAAAAAAGGCATCTCCCGTGCTCTCCCTTCTTCTCCGCGGCTCAATGGTGTCTCCCGCGCGCTCCCTTCTTCTCCCCGCGGACGCGGTTCAGCCCTTGAGCCCTGGCTGTGCTCTGCACGTTCTCCTGTGCGCCTTTCCTGCTGCCGTCGCTCGGTCCTGAACCCGGCTGCTGCTTTACCCTCTCTCTCTCTCTGCTTGTTTTTCCTCGACGCCGCTCTGTTCTTTAACGGCCGGCCGCGCCGTGTGTGCTTCACCCTCTCTCTTACCCCGTCGACGCTGCTCGGCTTTTCTACGCCATCGGTCGGCTCCCGCCGCCGCTGTCCAGGAAGGGTGTGCGCTGCACCTGTTGCCAGAATGTTGCTGGGTCGTGGTGGCTCTCAACAGCCACTCCTGCGATGTTCACTTACTGCCGGATGACTGGGTGCTTGCTCATGGTCGATGCCCGTGCTTCTGGCCTCGACTTTCTTCCACCGTCCTCCTGGAGCGACTCCTTGACGGGAAATGCAGAGTTGCAGGCAGATTCGAATCTACCTCGTCGCCACTGTTAGATCGTGATTCTTTAAATAGGATGTTTCCCCAAGAACTACACGGAGGCTGTAACTTAACAATCAACAGGTGTTTACTAGAGTAGAGTAGTCTCAAGACTGAAGTACAGATGCCTGCTCCGGCTTTATATACAGGTGTGGTCACTGCCGGTACTACAGTATACAGGAGCTGTAAAACAGTTCTCTCTTAAAGGTACATACACAACACTAACCATCCCCAGAATTTACCTATCTATGACCCCACGACACATGCATTTCCCATTTCAGAAAAAACTAGTGTACATTAAGCATCTATAAATGGCAATACCTTGGAGTTAAAAATCTAACAACTTACTTCCAGGTGTGGAGGGGGTCCTTATACCCCTACATCACCTAGTGTATACACGTTACTTTCTAATAATAACATCACATCTAATAAAATTTCAACAATAAAATAAAGTACACACACAAAAAATTCAACATACACATGAATACATATCAAAAAAATAATACAGAGGAGGGAGGGAAACTTTAACTTTATACAAGCAGCAAAATCTAAATGGGTGACTCGCCTTCTACCCGCACATAATGCTCCCTCCATTCCCCTCTATTCTCATACCTTTGCGAATGTTTGACCATCTTACAGTGTACAAACAGTAAAAAAACTACAATGGCAACCTGGCACACTACAAGAATGTGGGAGGCTATCCTAATCCAGGAAGGGACTTCTATATTAGTGAACAGGTCCCACCACGGTGGGGTCACTATGTCCAATATGTCTGCCCCTATCTCTAAAGTCTTCTGCTCCAGTGTGTAGAAGTGTTTCTGTGAAACAACAACGGCTTTTAATATCTTGGTGAGGTGTTCAGGGAGAGGGTGAATGATATATCCAAAATGTGCAACGAATCGCTGGAAATCGGTGAAATTCTCTTTAACAGTGATGTGAACAGTGGAAGGTTCAGGAATGGGGACAATTCGCTCTTGGGTCACTTGAACTTCTGCCCTGGGCTTGAAACAGAAGCTGCTGTCACTGACCGGACACCAACCGTGCCATCCATGCTGGTAGTGGGGTGCTGCAGTGGTGACACAGTATGTCCCACCTCCTATATATGCCACCTGTGGGGGCACATGGCCTTGTGCCATTGCCTCCATGGTGCAATTTAAAGGCTTTGTGCCAGCAGTTCTGAACCCGCACTTTGGTTTAAAATGGGCATTCAAGTGCTGGGGACACAGGATGATGTGTGCTCCCCGCCTCCGGCACCCCGAAAGGTCGGTACCCGTCATTGCATGCTCCCATCGAATGATGTAAGGTGGGACCCCCGTGTAGCGAATGTGCGCACCCCCCATGAATGACTCCAATGTTCTCCACCCTGTATACCGGGGCGGGTTTGGCTGTCTTTCCCATCACCGGCATTCTTACCACTATTCCCATAATGGTGTGATTAGACCGTCCACAGTCCACTGGGACTGGGTAGGCCTCTGAAGCTAGTCTGAGCTGGCACGGACTCAATGTATTCTCAAAAGGGTGGAGGGCTGTGAGGTGCTTGTTGCTGATCCAGGAGGGGACTAAGCCTTGCTTTAAATCCTCCAGATTACTGCGGCCCTCACCCAGTAACCACGCCCCGTATAGCACACAAGCTTCGATCTGCGCAGCCTGATCGGACACATTCCGATCCTCCCTAATGAGAGCATTTACCGTTCTGGTGTGTTTCTCCAGCTCAGCTATTATCTCTTTTAAGTGTAGTGTCATGGCCTGGTCCTCATGTAACTCAGAACCCACTACCTTATTCTCATCAGTCAGTATCTTTCTTAGCTGTGTTTTTAAACCATTAATCTGGGTTTGCAGCTCCACGTCATCCAGTGTGTTGATGACGGAAGTTCCTGTATTAAAATCTGTGAAAATATCATTTACTGCACCCCTTCTTTGTCTCCCTATTCTGTCCAAGACCTCGTGTGGTGTGGTGTACAATTCGACTCTGTCAACATCGGCAAAGTCGAATTAGTAAAACTGTTTAAACATGTTTGTTAACAGGACCTGGTATAATTGCTCCGTTTCCTTAGGGCACCACGCTGGCAATCTTACCTCGGTGAGGTTTAAAATCACCGAAGCCACCGCGTAGTGCACCCCTTGGTACAGTACCTGATCTGTGGGTACCAATACCAATCTGTTCCCGGGTCCCTTTGTCGTGGTGGGGCACCCTTCCTTGAGGGCTTTAGCTACT
This sequence comes from Somniosus microcephalus, assembly GCF_052327205.1. Taxonomy (NCBI): domain Eukaryota; kingdom Metazoa; phylum Chordata; class Chondrichthyes; order Squaliformes; family Somniosidae; genus Somniosus; species Somniosus microcephalus. Next base: position 185,368,687 of record NC_140993.1, on the reverse strand, counting down.
GGAACTGTGGGCAGGGGCTTGTGGGGTCGGGTGATGAGCTCAGTGGCATTTACTGGGATCTGTGAGTATGGGACTCCACACGCCCGTGAGCTGACGTCCCACGTCATTCCTTGCCCAGCATCCTGCCACTGTCTTTGGAAAATGATGGAGATGCCTGTGGGGCAAGCGCGTTCTGAACCCCACATATAGATGTAGATCCCCTCATCTGGTTCCCACCATTTGTCCCAACAGACACTCAACCCCCAGTGTGTTCCCGTTATTTTCCGATGGGTGTTATTACCCAATCTCTCCCACTCCACAGTGGAGTTCTTCATGGTGCTGCTCAACTTGCGCAGCCACCACCAGCGGTCCAAAGGTACATGTCCATGGCAAACAAGGCAAATCTTCTTGCCCACAGTGACGCTGATCCTGGGCGCAATGATCCGCACCCTGGGGCACATCAGAGACGTTTCTCTGTATGCAAACCCCATCTGGCTGGAGTATTCAGAAGAGATCGACCCCAGCCAGCCTGGCCATCTCCCTTAATGGAAGTAGGCAGCAGTCTCTTCAGCGTCCCGTGAGCCGGTTCCATCAGTCGCGATGGGGCCTCTATTTCCAGAGCACCCGTAAACGGTGGAGTCCTTGGTGCGGCCCCGATAGGCCCAGCTCCATCCGATCAGCACGAACGCGATGAGGATCCCTCTCATCTTTCTCCTGGTTCCTGCAATAAATCAACAATACAGCCAGGCTCCCGAGAGATTCTGGCTTAGGTGACGGCATGATCGGGTCTTTCGACCTCGGTCCAAAACAACACACATACTGGGCAGATTGAAAACTACTTAAACTCTAATCCCCTTAATAATATTTACACACCTTAAACTTAAATCTAAACTTATGTACAGCGCCGCCCGTCCCCGGGCGGCTTGCCTAATCCCTGATCCGACTGCAGCTTGCCGCTCCCTGTGGCGGGGCTGCAGTGACCTGTGGTTCTGGTTCCCCACAGCCTTTTGCTGCTAAACGGGGACTGTGTTTTTTCATGGACTTCTGAAGTCGGCGTCTACTGGGGGTGGGGGACTCGGGCCAAGGTTTTACAGGCTGAGGTGTTCGAGCCGACCTGCGAAAAGGTACTTTGGGCATGGCTCCCTTAGCGAGTGGACCTTCGGGTGGGACCTTAGCTCTCACAGCCCGTGGCTCTTCCACGACTGTAGGCTTCAGCTCCCTCCCCTCAGGCTCCACCCCTTCGGGATTCGGGCAGGCTCCCTTGGCGAGTGGACCTTCGGGTGGGACATCAGCTCTCACAGCCCGTGGCTCTTCCACGACTGTGGGCTTCGGCTCCCTCCCCTCAGGCTCCGCCCCTTCGGGAATTGGGCCTGTGGCAGACGGCTCCTCCTCACCTGTCCCTACAGGTGGAGAATCTCTACCCCCAATTTCTACCTCCCCCATGCTCGAGTCGAGGGTGGGATCTCTGTCCTCCGACTCCACCTCTTCCAGAATCGTATTGAGGGCGGGACCTTGTTGTTTGGACCCCTCCTCGTCCGAATCCCAGGCCATCGGAGAAAGCTCCCCCTGTTGAGTCTGTGTTTTCAATTGCAGTTATACTGAATAACAGGACACAGACTACAGAAGTAAGTAAACAGGTCTTTAGTGATTGAGGGTCAGGGCTGAACTGGGATACACTTTGCTCCGCAGGGTTTATATACCGGTGTGGTCACCACCGGTACTACAATGTACAGGAGCCATCAAAAGGTAGTCCATCACCTTAAGGTATTCTCTTAAGGTGGTACAGATTACATACACTACAATTCCTCCCCTTTTAGCTTAACAGTGTACACCCCAAATTAAACATTACATGGATAACATATATACAATTTACACACAAAACTGTTCAAAGATTCAGTCTCTGAGGAGACCTCCTGATCCGGGCCGGATAACGCCTTTCAGGGGTCTCTGGTTCTCGTTGCTGGGGTGACTCATCCACTTGATCTCCTATGGATTGAACATCATCAGGTACGTTCGAGTCTGAGGTAGATGCTACAGGCTCAATAAGTTCTTCAACTGGTGTCTCTGCCGTAGACATGGGGTCGACCCTTGTTCTCGATTCCACAAGTTGGTCAGCATGACGTCGTATTACGTTCTCTCCAACATCTACCGTGTACATCAAGGGTCCTGGGCGTGCACGAATTGTTCCAGGTTGCCATTTATCATCCCTACAGTCCCTGGCCAACACTGGTTGTCCTATTTCGAAACTACGAGTGGCCTTGTTATTTACATGCTGGAATTGCTTGTTTTCGACTTCCCTTCGCACATTGGGTTTTAACAAATCCAACCGGGACCGCAACCTTCTGTTATAGAACATTATGGCAGGGCTTTGATTTGTCACTGAATGCGTGGCGTTTTGATACGCCATCGGGAAATTGTCCACCTTGTGTTGTAGTGGAATATGGTCTTCACTCATGGCCTTTATCGCCTTTTTGAACATTTGTACAAATCTCTCGGCCAACCCATTTGTAGCCGGATGATATGGGGCAGATGTATAGTGTTTCACCCCATTCTTTTTCATGAATTTCTGGAATTCTTCTGACACGAACTGTGGTCCGTTGTCTGAACATATTTGCTCCGGCAACCCATTCCTTGCAAATATGGTTCTTAGAACTGCGATCGTCTTCTCAGAGGTAGTGGTCGACATCTTAATCACTTCTGGCCATTTAGAATGTGCGTCTACTGCTATCAAAAACATGGAATCCATGAATGGACCTGCAAAGTCGATATGCACACGTTGCCATGGGGCTGAAGGCCATTCCCACAGATGCAGCGGTGCAATTGGAGGTGCATTTTGAACTTTTTGGCACCCTGAGCAGCTTTTAGTCAGATCCTCTATTTGTTTGTTGATACCTGGCCACCACACATAAGCCCTAGCAAGGCTTTTCATCTTGACTCCCCCCAGATGACCTTCGTGCAATTCTTTCAGAACTCTCTCTCTTAATTTCGGAGGAATAATCACCCTTGTTCCATACATCAATGTTCCTTGACATACGGACAGCTGTTCTCGTCTGGCTGAGAATGCTGGTAACAGTGGTTCGCCATGTGCTGGCCATCCCTTCACTCTCAAGTCGTAGACCCGAGACAGTGTTGGGTCATTTCGAGTCTCTCCCTCAATACCCGCATTGGTGACTGGTAAGCATTCGATGATGGTCGAGTGAAATATCTCGACAGGGTCAACTGCCGGTGCCTCTTCTGCTGTAGGTAGTGGCAGGCGCGACAGCCCATCAGCATTACCATGTTGCTTTGTACCTTTGAATTCAATATCATTTTGATGCGCCCCTAGGAAAAGGGACCATCTCTGAAGCCTCTGCGCCGTCATTACCGGAACACCCTTCTTAGGGTTGAAAATGGAAACCAATGGCTGGTGATCTGTCAGCAGCGTAAACTTTTGGCCTTGCAGGTAATGGTTAAATTTCTTAACTCCCCACACGAGGCTGAGAGCCTCCCTATCTATCTGAGCATAGTTGCGCTCAGCGGAGGTCAATGATCTGGATGCGAAAGCGACTGGCCTTTCCGAGCCATCTGGAAACTTATGTGAGTGCACTGCCCTGATACCATATGGAGAACCATCACAAGCTAAGCGAATAGGCAGCATTGGGTTAAAGTGAGCCAACACTTCCTTAGAGGTGATCAGTGCTTTGCTCTTTTGAAAAGCCCGCTTACAATCATCGCTCCACTTCCATGGTATTCCCATTTGCAAAAGAGTGTTTAGCGGGTGTAACACCGTGGATAAATTTGGACGAAACTTATGCTAATAGTTAACCAACCCAAGGAACGACATCAACTGGGATACATTTTCCGGTGCAGGAGCTTTTACAACAGCTTCGATCTTGTCAGGTGACTTATGGAGCCCCTCCCGGTCAATGACGTGGTCGCAGTACGAGATTCGCTTTTGAAAGAACTCGCATTTCTGGCGATTAACTCTGAGCCCATATTCTTTCAATCTGATGAGCAACTGCTCCAAATTTGCGAGGTGATCGTTATCGTTATCTCCTGTAATCAGGATGTCATCCAGGTAGCATTGTGTGCCTGGAATTCCCTGCAATACCTGCTCCATGGCCCTTTGCCAAATCGCTGGAGCCGATGCCACTCCAAAAACCAGTCTATTATACCGATATAAGCCCTTATGCGTGTTGATCGTGAGATACTGACGTGACGCTTCATCAACTTCCATCTGTAGGTACGCCTGCACCAGGTCTATCTTAGTGAAGTGTTTCCCGCCAGACAGCGAAGCGAAGATATCTTCAATCCGCAGAAGCGGATATTGCACCGTGTGAAGAACCGGATTAACAGTGATCTTGAAATCGCCACAGATGCGAACCTTCCCAGGTTCCCCCGGCTTGTTGCTCAACGAACGCTTCATGACAGGAACAATGGGTGTAGCCCATTCGCTCCAGTCCACCTTGGACACTAACCCTGAACGTTCTAGCCCTTCCAACTCTGCTTCCACAGCAGGTCGTATCGCATAAGGCACCGGTCCGGCTTTGAAAAATTTTGGGTTTGCATGTTCTTCAACCTTGATGATTGCCGTAATTCCCTTCAGTGTTCCAAGTCCCTGCTGGAACACCTCTTTAGCATCGTCTAAGATTTTGGACAGTCATTTAGGTTTGACGTCGTCATCCTTACAGGCATCTACAATCAGTGCTTGTATAGATTGCCAGTCCACATTTATTCTCCGGGTCCATTCCCGTCCCAGTAGTGGCGGACCTCCATCAGGTAACACATACAAGTCAATTTTCTGACTTTCTTTACCATTGTAGACCACGTTTACTTTTATCTTTCCTTTGGGGTATCCTATTTGCCCCGTGTATGTTTTCAATACAATCTCCGTATCCCTCAGGGGAATGTGCGAGAATAACCTTTTGTAATCTTGCTTATTCATAACCGTTAATGCCGACCCAGTGTCCAATTCCATCTTCACTTGGACTCCTGCTATCTGAAGCGTGACCCAGATAGTTTGGTGGTCTGCTGTGTTACCCACATTATGTATTTTCAGACAACCCAGTTGCTTACTGCTGGAGTCTGAATCCATCTTCTGTTCATCCGAACTGTTCTCTGTCACCTTGTTTACTTTTTTGTACTTCTCCTGCGGTGACTTTTTGCTACTGGTCTTCTTTCCTGACCGGCATACTCTCGCTATGTGACCAAGTTTGCCACATTGCCTGCATTCTTTATCTTTGAACCAGCACTGGTTCTGGTCATGCGTTGTCCTTCCACAACGATAGCACTTTACTGTGCCCAATGCCATTTCATTGGTGCTGAATTCCAATGGCCTTTGCTGTATCTCTGCAGCGCCTCGTGCTGCTGCCTCGTGGGATGCTGCACTGCTGAAAGCTTTGTCCAGCGTAAGGTCCTTTTCCTCTAGCAGTCGCTTCTGGGTTCCTTCCCTCAGGAGCCCACACACAAACTTATCTCTCAGTGCGTCTGCTAGTCCTGTTCCGAACTGGCAGTACTTTGATAACTTGCGCAGTTCTGTTAGGAATTCAGCGTTGCTTTCTTCTTTAAGTTGAAATCTTTTGTAGAATTTAAATCGTTCCGCTATCAGCAGCGGCGTGGGGTTTAAATGCTCCTGCAGGATAGTAACAATATCCGCGAAACTCTTCCCTACCGGTTTGTCTGGTGTTACAAGGTTCCTTAATAACCCATACGTCCTCGCACCCATTGAGTTTAATAGGGTTAATGCTTTCTTATCATCCGGTACCTCATTCGTTGTACAGTAAACTTCGATGTGTTCTACATAAGTGGCCCAATCTTCCACATCGTTATCAAAAGCAGTGATGTTACCCGTTTTTGGCATCCTTGCTGAGTTTCTCCTTCCCCTTTGGATATTATTATTATTATTTTTTATTTTTTTATTTTTTTTCAAAAATGGCGGCTTTTCCCGCGCTTGTCTTCTTCGCCCACTGACTCAAAATGGCGATTCCCGCACTGTTGCCGTCCACGCCTCCCAGCGGTCCTTTATTTTCCCCTGCGTTGCTGCTCTTGTTCCCCCGCCGCTCCCGCAGTACTTGTGGCCATAAACGCTTTTCTGGCTGCTGCGCGTCTCTGCCCGATTGCAGTCCGGCCCCTGACACCGGCTGCGGTCGTGTTCTCCGCCCTTTTCATCTTTTTCCCTCCCCTTCTCCCACTGACAACTCAGCCGACTTTCCCCCCCGTGCCGCTCAATCGGGCTTACCCGCTGCTGTCGTAGAAGGGATGCTCACTGATGCTTGCCTTTGTGGTCAGCAAACCAACCCGGGTTTCTGATGGCCTCCCGTGCGATGCAGGATGTTGAGGGCAGATGCCCTTTTTCGACGTCCGTGTCTGAGGACGAAGCTTCCTTTGATGCCAAACTGCCGCAAGGTAAGATCAGACTCGTCGCCACTGTTGAGTTTGTGTTTTCAATTGCAGTTATACTGAATAACAGGACACAGACTACAGAAGTAAGTAAACAGGTCTTTAGTGATTGAGGGTCAGGGCTGAACTAAGATAAACTTTGCTCCGCAGGGTTTATATACCGGTGTGGTCATGACCGGTACTACAATGCACAGGAGCCATCAAAAAGTAGTCCATCACCTTAAAGTATCCTCTTAAGGTGGTACAGGTTACATACACTACACCCCCCAGGTGGGCGGGACCTCTTCTCCTTCCAAGCAGGCTACAACGCCAGCTTGTGTGGTCTGTGACTCATCGCGCGCCTCAGGCTGAGGGTCTTTATCCTCAGACCTGGCTTCGGTTGCTGATGTTTTTGCACCCGGTTTAAACAGTTTGCACTGGTTGATGTGAAACCATTTAGTGCGCCGGGGCAACTTCACTGCGTATACCATGGGGCTGGTTTTGCCTACAATTTTGTAGGGTCCCCGGTATAGTGGTTCTGAACTCCCCACTCGGGCAGAGTCTCCTACCATGACCTTATCTCCTACTTCCCACTCTTGGGCTCCGGTGGCGGGGATCGATAGATTTTGCATCGATTCCCGCCTGGCCTTATCTATGGCTCTCTCACCGGCGCGGATGGTCAGACCCAGGAATTTCACTTCCTGCTGGCCGATCCGTGCCTTCTTTGGGTTTACTTTGAAACCCTTTCTTCCTAACAGCTCCAATAACTCAGCCAATAGCAGGCCATGCTCCTCTCTCGAGTCTGTGAACAGGAGCAGGTCGTCCACATATTGCACCAGCTGATTGGGCTGGCTGAACTCTTTTAAACTCCCTGCCATGCATTGATGGAATATGCTGGGGCTGTTGTGGAAACCCTGTGGCAAGCAGTTCCAGGTGTACTGTTGCACTTTAAACGTAAAGGCAAACTTGTACTGATCCTCCCTCCGTAAAGGGATGGACCAAAACCTATTAGAAATATCCAGTACCGTGAACGTGGTCGCGGAGGCTGGAATACTTCCTATCAGGTCGGCAACTGCTGCTACTGTTGGCGCGCAGGCTGAGATGTTGCTATTGAGGACTCTGCAGTCCACCGTGGCTCTCCAGGAATTGTCCGGTTTCCTCACCGGCCATAACGGAGAGTTCACATGGGTGGCTATCGGTCTCAACACGCCCTGCTGCACCAGTGAAGATATTGCGGTCTCCATGTCGGGCTCCGCTTCCCAGGGGAAGTTATACTGTTTTTGGGGTCGGGCCATGGGGTCCCCGTCTATGCTGACCTCAAACCCGGTGACCCTCCTGCAATCGTGCTTGTGAGTGGCAAACGTCGCCAGGTGGTCGCACACGAATGCCTGCAAATCTTGTGGGACGCCCGCAACCATGAGCTCGAGGTCGTAGCCCTCTTTTGGCTTCACGGTACACAGGGTCCCTCTTTCTACTTCCCCTGGGATGACGACTACCTGGCCTGGCTCACCCTTACCCGCTCCCCAAAGACAATTGTTTCTTAGGTCCACGAGGATCCCGTGTTCGACCAAGAAATCGGACCCGAGGATCCCTTTCCCATTCTCCACCTCCCACTTCATCAGTATACACCTCCACTTGGTGTGGAATGGTCCTAAATGAATGGAGAGAGGAATGGAATGTGCACCAGCCTGTTCCTTGCCTGTGAAGCCCGACAGAATATATGGAACCCCGGTGGACAGAGGCGAGGTGGCGGGGTTATCTGTGTGGATCACGGTGCAAGATGCCCCCATATCCAACAAATAGGTTCCCTTCACCTCCCCCACCTCCATCTCCACGAGGGGTCATCTCCATACATCATATCGCAGTGCACACAGGTAGACGGGCTGCGCCGATTCTAGTCATTTGGGCACAGCGATTGGAGTTTCGGGAGCGACAAGGCCGGTGGTAACAGCTATTTTCCCCTGCGAGGTCATCAGAGACCGCATTGCCTGTATGATTGACTCAATCACAGCGGGATTCATAACTGCGCCAGCTTCTTGCGCTGGGGCAGGGGCTATGGCTTGGGTTTGGGCTGGTGCTGGGGCAGCGGTCTGGGCTTGGGCTTGGGCTGCGGGAAATCTCCCTTTATTATCCTTCCACGGATTTCTGCAGTCCTTGCGCCAATGTCCATCCTTCCCACACCTGTAGCAATTGAGCTTGGCTTGGACAGGGTGATTCCCCTCCTAATGCCACTCCTGCGTGCTTGGGGCTGCGGGTTTTGCCTCATGCACCTTTCCCTTCTGGGGTGGTGTTTCCTGACCTCTACAATTCTTATACGCTACATTTAACTGACGGAGTACCGTCTCTTCCGTGACACCGGGACCTTGGGGATCAAACCATGATCTGGCTAGGGCCCGTATCTCTGGCAAGCTGTTGGTGACCAAGCAACTGAGACAATGAACCCACTGTTCGTTGCTCATTAGAGCCCGTTCAGGCATACCCAGACAGCTGCGTCAATATACTGGCCACAGCCTTTCTGCGAAAACCTGTGGGGGTTCTCCAGATAGCTGCACGGTCCCTTCTATGCGGTCGAACGGACTACCGTCGTCCACTCCCATTACCTCTAAGACTTGCTCCCTGAGATCCGTATACCCTTTCCGTCCCCTCTTGCCATCCTCTGAGAGGCACTGAAGGATCGTGGGATCCAGGCAGAAAAGCAACAGTTTGACCTGTTCCTGTTCATCGCAGTCGTTAATGGCTGCTGTTTCCTCTATCTCCCTGAAGTGAATCGAGGGATCTCCCTTTACTGTGAGTCGTGTGAGGTGGCTCACCGTGGACCTTAATTGCGGGCCAGCGTAGGGCACCATGAGCTGGTTCTGGTGGGGTCCGACACTGCCATCGGCAGCGTTGGGACCGAACCTCTGGTGCCGAGCGGGACACAACAGTGCCAGCCCCGGCTTTGCTACCAGTGGTTCTTCCACACACTCCACCTTGGCTACCTCATCTTTCACTACCCCGTGTTTTTCCGACCAAGTCTCACTATAGCTCGGCGGTGCTGAGGGCTCTGTGGCTGGTAGCACAATTACCTCAGCTGGAATCGGCTATTTTGATTCGTTCAAAAAGTCCATGTGGCTGGCTTTCGTGCTGATGAGACACACCATGCCTCTTGCCTTAACCAGGGCTGTTCTTAGGTCCTCTATGGTCTTTTGGCAGGGTCCGTGGTCTGTGCTCCCAAACCCGTGCTCGAGGGCTAGCTTGTAAGCTGCCTTAACCTCCACTACTCTCTCCTCCTGCGCTCTTAGCTGTTGTGCGAGGTGGGTGCTTTTCTCCCGTGTCCTCATTTCATTGATCTTTGCCTCAGTAACCTGGCACTCCAGGTACTCTATCCTAGCCTGATGCTGGCTAGCTACCACTTGGCATTCCTGATTCAGCGTGTGAAGCGCTGTGATGAGTTTTCCCCACCCATGGCCTTTTCCTCTATCTCTGCTGCCTGGGTTGTGATCTTGGCTGCCTGTGATGCAACGACCCGGTCCAAGATCTGGACCTGTTTCTTGTAACACATCAGCCACACTGCCTTTTCCACTGACTTCTTATGCTCTTTGCTCTCTGTCCACCTGATGGCTGCGTCCACTGGACGCCCATCCAGCAAGAGATCGGAAATCCACTGTTTAGTGAGATTTACCTTGCCAAAGACATAATCCACTATCCTCTCATCCATTGCATTTCGACCATTCAAACTTGGATCTACTACATTGCAATCCTGCTGCCAGAGTCCTGCCGCGGTCGCCATTTTTTGTAAGGTTTTGCGTCCTCGAGAGGCTTCCCTCTGGTTTCTCGCTCTAGAGGCCTCTCTCTCTTGCACAGTAAACCTTGAGTGGTTTGACCCACTCACCCCTTAGATTCTATACTCTGGACTTAGGCGCAGGAACTATAATGTAGAGAAAACTCTTGTAGACCAAGTTTGATTAAACAAAATGAAATTTTATGCTATAAGGAAAAATATTAAATCAAATGCAAGCAGATAAGGGAGTACATGGGAGGGAAAAACACACAAACAAATCATAATGACACAGTACTAACTAAAGCAAATACAGGCATCTTATACTCTACAAAGTTCATTATGAAATAAGGAAACACACGGAACATCGAGGGACAACAACTCATGTTAATTGTACCCTTAAATCCACCCCCTTATTAAACCTATCTAAATCTGATTGTGATGGGCCAGAAACATGCTCACCAATCCCACTAGGAAGTGCAAGGTTTTGAAATCGAGTCTGTGTTTGGTCCTTTCAGGCGTCTCGTCTCCACGTGGATCGTGGAGCTCCTGCGATGCGCCAGACCTCTCTCCTGAGGTGGGGGTCGGGGGCAGCTGGACACTGGCGGGCCTGGATGTCGGCGGGGTCGAGGATCGTCGGCTCGACCCTGGTTAGAGGAGCCTTGGGCTGGCTCCCATCGCTTCGTCAGGTTCCTTTCCTCTCTTCTCCCGAGCCATGGTGGCTGGAAGGTTTCTTCGCTTGGGGTTTTATTTTTTTGTCTCTTCTCCCAAGTTGGGTCGATGGCCTCACATTCCGGCGATGGCCCAGGGATGGTCAATGATCTGCCGATGTGCTTCCCCGGGGCGGAACGCCTGCGATTGACTGCTCCTTCTTCTGGGTGTCCGGATTCAAGCTGCGTGTTTCCATCTCTCCAACCCGGCGTGTCTGATTGTCCCGAGAGCTTGCTGCTTTTTGTACCTCTCCAAGCTTGCCCCAACTGCCGAAAAGTTTCTCCAGATATACCTTTCTACCAGAGGCTTCACTTCCCGCCCAAAATCAGGTTAGTCTTTGTTTTAATTTTGGCGGGCTGCGACCACAGTGGGGTAGTTATTATATTTAAAATGTCTTAAACGGCTGGTAACAGGCCCATCTCTGGTTTGGAATTACCTCCATTGTTTTGAATGTCCTGCTGATCTCGTTATCTAGTCCTGGGTGCTGTTCTCATGAATATGAAATTGTCCCCTTTTGTCTGGGGCAACATTTTGATGGCCTCTGTCTCCAGGCCGATCTTGACTGGATCTGCATTTAATCCATATGCATACATGTGGGTCTGGTTTCGTTTTCTCAGAAACGGCTTCCAGAACTTGCTGTGGGTTGAATCCACAAAATTGTCTGAGGTTGCGCAGGATCCATTTTAAAGTGTACCAATAAGCTGGTCACATGGTATGGTGGCCATTTTGTATGCCACTTTTTCTGGGCTTCTTTTAAAACAGTCTTTAAAATCATGGCCTCTTCTGCCATTTGACCCATATTAATACAAAGTCCAATTTTGCAAATCATACAGGGGAACAGAAGTGCCGGTTTCCCACGCATGCGCAGTGCATGCAGGAAACCGGCACTTCCATTGGGCGTATGGGTGAGTACCCCATGTGTACTCACCCATGGAGACCCGAAGTTCTGGGCCAATATCTTGCAAGCCTAAACAGTAAGTCACTCTACTCTTCCTCATTCCAAGTATAATTATTACTTTTTTTTAAATCAAACTGTACCATATACTGACATTGAATTCTATATGTCACATTTTTACCCATTCCACCATCTTATCAATATCCCCTTGCAGCTTCCTTTCTTCATCAGATTTACTATGCCTCCTATTTAATATTGTTTCCAAAATTGGATATCGCTATCTCTAGCCCTATTTCCAAATTATTGATATACACATAAACAGAAGTAGTCCCAGAAGAGAACAGTGTGAAAAAACACTACCCACCTTCAATAACTTTGAGGAATTACCCTTAACTCCTACTCTCTTTTTTTTCCCTTCTACACTGCCGTCACTTTGCCGGCAGTGCAGCGAAATCCCATTTACACACGTAAGCGGAGTTTACATCACACTTGTTTTAATCCAGTTTGCTACACTCCTTCTAATTCCATAATCCTTAACCTTCCTGTGTGGTGCTTTGTCAAAGGTTTTCTGAAAGTCCGTTACATAGGGGGAAAAATTCTGTTGTTTGCGCCTCCTGTTAGTGCCTTAAGAGGGCGCTAATGGGGTGCAAAGCAACTAGCATCTGGGCGCAGCGATGTTTGCGCAGCTCGCAAAATTAACTAGACATTTTGCGGCGGTGTTAAACACTACCGCCACGATCTCCTGCGGCGGCAGATCGTGACGTCAGTTGAGTACGCAATGCCCCGGGAGCGCCCTGGACCAGATATTGAGTGGCACCTGAGGAAATCTACATGATATAAGGGGTTAATTTCAAGTGCTTGCTGGGTAAAAGTTTTCAGACTTGACACTGGGCAAGTGTCGATGTATAACTAGAGCTATTGCACGTACTCGGATTACAGCCAAGAACAGATGTCTGCCCACCTAATGAGAATGTAGAAGTGAAATAATGAGCTCCTTTGATTTACCCAGTGACCTGACAACTTGCGACCGTAAGCAAACCTAGCCTCCCAATACATGATTAAGATTAAAGAGGACCTCCGGTTACACGATTCATGCCCTGTTATAGATTAACGGTTGACTTATGTGTCCAGGATCCTTCTGTCAATATGTCATTAATACCTGATGATTAATCTAAAATGTATCCTGATAGAGGAACAAAGGAATGTCAATTAAACTTGTTTGTTACACTGTATAAATATGGAACGCTTACACTGTATCATTGGAATAGTAGCCTCACCCCTTGAGTAGAGGTGCTGATTCCCCTTGCAAGAAGAGAAATAAAAGGCCTGTCCGTCTGACGAATCCAAGTGTGTATTGAGTCATTACCCAGAGCTAAGAAGTAAGGCACTTCTACACACCCCCTGCCTTACTGCCTGCTGCTAGCAACGACAGGTTGAGGGGAGCGTTTTGCAGTCAGAAAGGGACTGGGGGAGTGCGATTTAAAGGTGACCACTTCCTGCCTTTTTTTGCTGGTGACATTTTTGCATCACGCATTCTGAGAGAGAGTGAGACTTCTGGAGAGATTCAATGCTGTGTGAAGGAATTTTGGGTACTGAGCAGCACTATGCAGGTTCATTTTGATTTGCCCTTCCTTGCTTCGCCAGCGCTCTGAGGTAGCGCCTCGCTCCTCGGCCTTTGCGCCTTAAGACAGGTGTGAAGCGCCTGATTTAGCACTCCAATCACCTCCAGGGGCGATAAAAGCCAAGTTTGCCATCAGAGGCGATAATTAGCACCAGGCGCTAAACTTTGCGCACGGCCAATAATGGTGCCCCAAAAGGGATGATACTGAATTTTTCCCCATAGAGCCATAGAGTTATATAGCACAGAAAGAGGCCCTTTGGCCCATCGTGTCCACGTCGGCCATCAAGCCCTGTCTATTGTAATCCCATTTTCCAGCACTTGATCCATAGCCTTGTATGCTATGGCATTTCAAGTGCCCATCTAAATACTTCTTGAATGTTGTGAGGGTTCCTGCCTCTACCACCCTTTCAGGCAGTGAGTTCCAGATTCCAACCACCCTCTGGGTGAAAAAAGTTTTCCCTCAAATCCCCTCTAAACCTCCTGCCCCTTACCTTGAAACTGTGCCCTTTGGTTATTGACCCCTCTACTAAGGGGAAAAGGTCATTTCTATCTACCCTATCTATGCCCCTCATAATTTTGTACACCTCAATCAGGTCCCCCCTCCACCTTCTCTGCTCTAAGGAAAACAACCCCAGCCTGTCCAGTCTCTCTTCATAGCTGAAGCGCTCCAGCCCAGGTACCATCCTGGTGAATCTCCTCTGCACCCTCTCCAATGCAATCACATCCCTCCTATAGTGTGGCGACCAGAACTGCACACTGTATTCTAGCTGTGGCCTAACTAGCATTTTGTACAGCTATATCATGACCACCCTGCTCTTATATTCTTTACCTCGGCTAATGAAGGCAAGTATCCCATATGCCTTTTTAACCACCTTATCTACCTGTCCTGCTGCTTTCAGGGATCTGACATGAAAATTGGTGGAGTGGTAAATAGTGAGGAGGGAAGCCTCAGGCTACAGGGCGATATAGACGGGTTGGTTAGATGGGCAGAACAGTGGCAAATGGAATTTAATCCTGAAAAGTGTGATGTGATGCATTTTGGGAAGACTAACAAGGCAAGGGAATACACAATGAATGGTAGGACCCTAGGAAGTCACATCCACTGCATTCTTCCCATCCACCATTTCTGTCACCTCCTCAAAGAACTCTATTCGGTTTGTCAGGCATGCTATTCCTTTCTGAAATCCGTGTTGGTTGCTTCTAATTATTTTAATTCATCTAGATATTTAGTAATTTCATTTTAAATTCAAAATTCCAAAATGTTCCCTCACACAGATGTTAAACTGACTGGTCTGTAATTAACTAGGTTAGCTCTGTCTCCCTTTCTGAATATAGGTATTACATTGGCACCCGTTCATTGTGATGCAGGCAGCATGTTAAATTTGTGCTTCCTGCTGTTTTAAACCCACACTGTTCATTGGTTGCATGCATCAGCAGAGGGCTCAATGTCGCTAGTGGCTAGCACTAGTTAAAGGCAGCCTGCAGCTCTTAAAGGGGAGGTGCATTGTGGCTGCAAAAAGTGGTAAGAGCTTTTTGAAAAGTGAATCTGGGCTGGGATACTTTGAGGAATCGCTGAACATGCGAGAGATTGAGCACCAAGGATTTCTGGCAGTGCACTGGAGGTCTTGCTGCAAGAGGTAGAAAGAAGGAGAGAAGTCCAGTATCTGCAGGGGGGCAGGAGGCCCTCCAGACATATGCTCAGGAGGCAGTGGGAAGAAGTAACGGTGAAGCTCAATGCCAGGAGCGTTGCTCCAAGAACATGGATGTGTGCAGGAAGAAGTTGAACGATCTGACATGAGCTTTCAAGGTGAGTGAGTTCATCTTCAAATATCATATCCTACCAACTGCACCACTAGCCTCATCCACTGCTCAATTCCCTACACACCCATCACACAATCTCTAACAATTGGTACTCAACCCTTGAATTCATATGCTTTACTTCACCTTCGCACACTGAGCACTGTTGCAAGCCTCGCACCCACAACTCATAGTTCGCACAGAGACTGGCAGCTATTCAACCAACAAAGCCATATCATCAATACATGTTGCAGGGCACTCACTGACACACGTTCCTCTTTTTTGCAGGAGAAGGTGACACATAACAGGAGCTAGCCAGAAAGAACTGGAGGAGGACGAGCGCGCCTGCATGTTATAACCCCCATGGAGAAGACAGTGCTGGCCATCATGGGAAGGGGCATCGCTGAGGCACTGGTGGGGCTGGAGGGATCGATGATGAGGGTATCTGCATACATAATCCTCCTTCTCTCAATGCACAATTTCTTCTGACTTAGAAGCTGCAGAGGGTGTAAGCACGCAATTCTTACATTCTCCTTTCCCCTCTATACAACCCAACCTTGGTCCCTTTTTCATTTCAGATACCCAAGAACTGGAGCCTTCCAAGTCAGAGGAGGAAGAGGAACAAGACAGTGAAGATGAAAAGATACCATCAATTGATCTAACATGCACTGCCACAGGCTCAGACACTGACACTGCATGTATTTTAGAGGCTAGGAGAGAGGAGGGATCTGCATGTGGTGAGACACCAGGCACAAATGCGCAGGAGCCAGGGCGGGGGAAAGGAAAGCGCAATTGCCAGCTTGCAGGATTGCGAGGTCGCATACTAGTCCTGTTGAAGAGGCCTCAGATGATGACTTTGATGGGCCAGGCTACAGTAGAAGGCTGATAGATAAACCAATTACATAACCAAATGCTTGGTGTACTGGAAAGCCTGCGCACAATGTCAAGGAGCATGGAGGAGTCCAGTACCAATGTTCTGGACATTATGGACATTTTACATGCAGATAGCACCCTCTGGTGGTGGTTATGTGTTAGCAGTGTTTGTGTGCAGCAGAGGTCATTTGACCTTTCTACTTTTCTTCCTGTGTGAGAGGTCATTTGACCTTTCTACCTTTCTTCCTGTGTGACACAGGAAGTAGAATCCCAGGAAGTAGAATTCCAGGAAGAACCTGACATGAGGGATTCGCAATCCAATGTAATTTGATCTCATATGTTAGGCCAGGCGCAATATCTGTGAGTATCTTTGTCTATTAGCATGATAGCAACTTTGTCAGTGTAGTATTTTGATAACACTATGTTTATAAAAGGTTAATATTTGATAGTTACAGAAGTTAGTCCAAATGTTAGTTAGTTATATAATTAGTCTATTCTACTGTTGTAAATATGTTTATATCTTATGTAATATCGAATGTATAGTACTCAGTTTATGTACAAAACATACTTTGTCTTTGTTTACAGTTTCACAAATTTGTTCAAGTATGGCTTCAAAACAGCGAAACGGCTTCACGAGGAATTATTTGAATGAGTGTTTAACTTGCTGGATAACTAGATAGGAGCACGTCTAGCGAGGCCAGTACAACCAACTTGACACAGGGCTTTGCACAGAGCTTGGAGGCCATCCTTTCCAACATGGAATGGATGGTCACCTCCCTCAGCACACCTGAGAAACCCACCATGATGCAATGTCCGATGGCTGGTGTCACAGCTTCCATTGTAGCACAATAGCTTCCATCAAGGGGTCAGAGTGCTGTAGTGGAACCTCAGGCTGATGCCATGCAAACTCAGACTGCTGCCATCGTGGCTCTGGGTACCACTGTTCAAAGGGGCTTCCAGGGCATCACAGCAGTCCATCAATCTCTTCTCCAACAGATCAGTTGCATTGGTGAGGCGCCACCCCGGGAGAGTGGTAGTGGATCTATGAAACATGAACATGCTGTCCTCTCTCGGGATGATAGCATTCCTGCTCCCACACCTGTCACTCTGCCAGTGCCTTTGCTGTTACCTGGCAGCCAGCCAACCCAGACTGTAGCCGCCGTGGCCAAGATAGTGCAATTGAAAGCTGGGCCCTCTAGACCCAGAGCTCTTGAGGTTATCCTCCAAGGCCATCTGCTGTCTCCTCAATTGAAGGTCAGCACTTTCCACCACCCATGCTGCAGCCACTGGGGAAGCATTACATAGGAGCAGTAGGAGAGGCAAAGGCACACGGAAGACAGGCACTAAAGGAATGCACAAGAGTGATTCGTTTAATTTTGTATGCATTTTGTAATGATTGAATTTATAAAATTGGATTAGAATGTACATTTTCTGGTAGTTTTTATTTTTGTATTGTCAGAAAGAGGACGATGTGATGGTCAGTGATAGAGGCATGGTAAGGAGTGTGGGACTGTTGGTGAATGGGGAGGTTTAGTTGAGGTTACCGGTATCACTTATAAATAATGTGATCATGTAAAGATCAGGCAGAAAGAGGCTGCCTATGTTGTAGCCTTCCTTTCTCCTCATCTTCCTCCACTTCCTCTTGTACTTCCTCCGCCTTCATTTCCCCCTCCTCCTCTTCATCCTTGTGTTCCTGCTCCTGAGCTTCTCACCTGATAGTTGGTAGCAAGGGCTGTTCTCTCATAATGGCCAGGTTGTGCAGCATGCAGCATCTTACCACAAATCTTGATACCCGCTCAGTCCAGATTGGTCCAGGCAGTGGAACCGTAGCTTGAGGATGTCGATGGTGTGCTCTATAATGTTCCTTGTGGCATCATGGCTCTCATTGTAGGCTTACTGTGCATGGGTTCCTGACAGAAGTCATGAGCATGTCGTGAGTGGATAACCTTGTCGCCCAGTATAAATTTTGTATGCATTTTGTAATGATTGAATTTATAAAATTGGATTAGAATGTACATTTTCTGGTGGTTTTTATTTTTGTACCCCATATTAAATTCTGACAAGGCTAGACAGACTGGATGCAGGGAGGATGTTTCCCCTGGCTGGGGGGTCCAGAATGAGGGGTCACAGTCTCAGGATATGGGGCAGGATATTTAGGACTGAGATGAGGAGAAATTTCTTCACTCAGAGGGTGGTGAACCTGTGGAATTCTCTACCACAGAAGGCTGTGGAGGCCAAGTCACTGAATATATTTAAGAAAGAGATAGATAGGTTTCTAGACACAAAAGGCATTAAGGGCTATGGGGAGAGTGCGGGAATATGGTATTGAGATACAGGATCAGCCATGATCATCTTGAATGGCGGAGCAGGCTCGAAGGGCCGAATGGCCTACTCTTGCTCCTATTTTTCTATGTTTCTAAGTAGCTAGCATTTGACTTGCCGCGGTGGGTCAAATACAGGTGGCACAGAGGATTTTTTTTTTTATTCATTGATGGGATGTGGGCGTCGCTGGCTAGGCCTACATTTAGTGCCCATCCCTAATTGCCCTTGAGAAGATGGTGGTGAGCCACCTTCTTGAACCGCTGCAGTCCATATGGTGTAGGTACACCCATGTTAGGAAGGGAGTTCCAGGATTTTTGCGACAGAATGAAGGACTCATGACTGCTACCAGGATATCGGGCATTCACTTGCATGATACGCTGCCTGAGGATGCACACCAGCTGCACCTTGAGTGAGTGAAAACCCTTTTGGCTCAAAAAAATGGCCAAGTTCACATGAGGTGCCAGCAAGGCAATATGTGTGCAGTTAATGACATCCTGCACCATGCGGAAGCCTGCAATCCATGGAAACTCTCATGTTGCTATGCCTGCTTGTCTCTGGCACGAGGCAATCAGATTAAACTGTCTTCTGTGTATAGAGAGCCTCAGTGACCTCCCTTATACAATAGTGCACTGCGAGACTGTGAGATGTTGCTTATATCTCCAGCAGCAGCCTGGAAGCAGCCAGATGCATAAAATGTAAGAGCCACGGTCACCTTGATAGGCACAGACAATGCTGTCGTTGCCCTGCTTTGAGGTTGCAGTTGTGGCTGCAGCAGTTGGCAGATTTCAGTCACAACCTCTTTAATGAAACAAAGACGTTTCATGCACTGGTCCTCACTGAAGTTGAGGTAAGAGAATTGCTCCCTAAAGTCCCTTGGTGGATATGGCCTCCTGCTGAGTGCCCCTCTCCCCCTCTTCTTTCTTTCTCTTCTAGCAACTTGTCCTGCTCTGTGTGGCATCTCTTCATTCTCCCAGTCATGATCAATTCCCAGAGAAATCCCTACCAGGCCACCCATGTCTAGAAGCAAATTGTTATAACACAAGCTTTTAAATGAACAGATAATTACTTCAGCACCAGCCAGATTACTGCCTGTTGTGTGTTCAAACTTTAGCCAAGCATTGGAAAGTTCCAAAAACACATACAATTGCACCAGCAGCCAGAAGAAATAATCCAGCAACTAACGTGTAAGTAGTTCATGATCCTTTAAATAGCACTGGTTGAGCGTCCTTCATTCCGTTTAACATCATGGTGAGCAGCGCGAGGTTAAGACAGGACATTGGCTGAAGTGTGTAGTTCGAAAATGGTAGCACTGGCGTCAAATCAGCGTTGGACACTGATTGATGTCATAATCTATCTGCTCTGCATGCTGCCGGCAGTCATTAGGTGCACTCGCGCAAACCACTTTACCAAGATGGCGTCCTGCACACTTCCTGTTAGACCCCATCTGTTAGACGCATCTCAGACCACATTTTTGATCCTTATGTGGCTGAGTAGTGTCTAACAAAGGCGCACTACGCAGCCCAATTTAGCCCCAACGCACTCTCAATAGAACTCTGAAATATAGGGGGGAATTTTATCTTAAAACTATGGGTGATTTTGGAGCTTCGGGGTAGTTAAATTTTTACAAATGGGATCCCCAACCTGAACCCGCCTCCAACCTGCCAATTCCAGTTTTAACGGAGGTGGGACAGGGGGCGTGACGGGGGCGGGCGACCAGCCCACTCCCAGGAAGTGGGACGTCAATTTATATATTATAATAATGAAGCTAGAAGCCTTTTTTTTAACCACCATTTTGTTTTTAACTGCATGTGGAATGTGGACGAGTTTTACACAATTCATAAAACCCGGCAATTACAGCAAAGTGGAGACTGCTTGATCCAGGAAATAAGTGCCTTTATACTTACCTCCTGGATCCAGGGTCCCTGCCTAACCTACCCCCCCCCCACGATCGGAGACCCCCTCACGAGGCCTCCGATCACCTTCCCGGACCACCCCCCCAATGATCATCCTGAGGCCGGCCACGATCCTCTGGTGTCCGACCCCGAAGTATTCTTCCCCTACCCCACAGCAGCATCAGGCCAGCCACGATCCTCCGGTGGCCGGCCCCAATGTGATGTTTTCTTCCCTCCCTGCCCCCGATGGTCCTCAGGCCAGCCACAATCCTCCGGTGGTCGGTCGTGATCTTCTTTCCTCCCCCACCCCTGTCCTCCGGAGGTCGGCACCGGCCCTCACCCAATCCCTCCCTCCCTCCTCTGTGCGGCCTAGTGCCGCAGGCCTACTCGCCACAGCCAGCCAGCCTTTCCATCTGGCTGGCTGCGGGCGGGAAACCAAGGCTTCAGATGCAAATCAGGCCTTGCCGTTAAAGTCGTTCTCCCGTGTTTCCTGCCCGCATCGGAGCCCCGCCCCCAACCTGCCTTCCCCAAGCAAATCCTGCCCATAATTTCTAGCGCCTCCACTATTTTGTCCCCCATTTTCCTCAGGACCCTCTGATGTATTCCGTCAGGTTGTGGTACTTTGTCCTCCTTCAACTTAACTAGACTCTGATACTTTTATTTATTGTAATATTTTTCATTTTATTTCAATCAATTCAAAATTTACTTCTTCCTCAATAACCTTCTCTTTTGTAAACTCAGAAATGAAGAACTTATTAAGTATCCCCAGAAACTTCTGCTTCCCTTCTACTAACTCACTATTCTCTCCCCTCAGTGTCCCACCTCACAGTTGACAATTCTCTTTCTACTGAAATATTTGCAAAATACTGTTCTTAATATTTTTTGAGATTTTCTCCTCATACTCTCTCCTTACTTTCCTTATCCCTTTCTTCACCTCTTTCCTCCTTTTCTCTCTTGTGTTTGTCATTTCTATCACACCTATAGGCCTCGTATACCATCTTCTTCAATTTTAGTTTGTTTCTAACGTCATTATTTCTGCTTTGCATTCTGAAACCAGAAGTAATCTCATCCTTTTTAATGGGATATATTTATTCTGCAACCTTGCAGTCTCCTTTTAAAAAATGAACACAGGTCTAAATGTGTGAAGGTGCCAAAATGGAAAGGAAACTTGGACAGGGTGAATAATGGGCAGCCAATCCGCAACTGTTGATTTTCTGCTTGTAACCAAAGTGAAACATACATTTATTTGCAGACTTTTTGTCAGTGAATGTGACTGATTGAATTTTTTATGGAGTGCTATTCTTTCCTGTTGATGAACGGCATGGGTCCACTTGACCGTGCATTGTAAACTTAGAATGCCGTACTTTTCATAGAACTGTGACTGTCTCTCCAGCTACCTCTATATCCTGATGCTGAATGTAATTGAGTAGCAGGCTTGTTTAGAAAGTGCCTCTGTGATTTGGGTAATGCAGTGCTCAGTTGCAAACGGACTGATCCTTGCAAAGGTCACCAGCCAGTGCTTGAACAGACTCTGTGACATAAAATTTGAGTGCCAATTTCATTTTTACTGCCCCTGGCAATGAGGTGCTGCCTTACTACAGATCTAGTTCCAGGAAATGACAGAGTTCTGAAATGGTGTCCATAATGAGGTGAACATTCCTCACATTGTACTCCTCAGTTTTGTTGAAGTAACCGCGTCACCTGGGCTAGAAACAAACTCTCATGAGCCTGCTGATACAACCTCAGATCTACCAAACCCTCCCTTTCTTTTCCTCCTCCTCCTCCTCACTCTCCTCTCTCTTGCTCCTTCGACTCCTCCAATATGTTTAGCATAGTGAGGCTTGCTGTTGCTCCCTACTGTTGTATACACTCTAAAAGTTGAGTAGCCTGGTTTGACATCTTTTGCTCTGCTTCTTGTTGGATTTCTGCCAGCTTCCTTCTCTGCTTGACTGGCAGCTTTTATTGGGGTATCATTAATACAAAGTGAGATTAAAGTCAAGCCTGAGTGATATTGCGCAAATCCAGTTAATTACCGCTTAACAATCCTTTAAAAAGCCAAAAAACACATTAATGCTGGGTCAATGCTTTAACATGCTACACCCCTGTTTACTCCCAGGAGCAATTTTATGAGCAGGGGAAAATTAGCAACTCTTTTATTAGTGCCAACATGCGATGGGTAAAAACCAGTCTGATCGTTGTTTGTAGTGACATTGTAAATACGTTTCTAAAGACTTTTTGTTCAGGATTTCTAGCAAAATCATATATTATTTTAGAAGTAGCAAATAGAAGAAATCTTCACTAAGGTATTTGTGGTGTCACTACACAAAGTGACCAGAGACATTCTTATCTCCATGATTATTACAACACTAACGTATATTTAGCACACACATCTGCTCCAATGCACAGAAATTCAGTATAGCCCCATTTGGGGAGCTAAACTTTAAAAGTTGAAGAATTAGCACCAGGTGCTAATCATTGTTGACTCCCATGAAATTCATTGTTAGTGCTCCAAGAGGGAAGTGGAGCGCTAACTCAAGCGCTACACTCCTAACTTAGGGCGCTAACCTCTGAGAGTGGGGCGCTACCGGCAGAGTGATAAGGAAGGTCATGCACAGTACAAATGGCACTCTTTAATCATGTAGGCTGCTTCCATCTCTTAAAGGGAAGGGCCATTCACGCTGTATAACCTCATAGTCATCAATGGTGTTTCTCAACGTGACCTGGGTGATTGCCATTGCAGCATTTGGAGATGTTTGAGGAAAAGGTGTAAAAAATTTTGCACAGGCAGCAGACTGGTGCAAGTAATAAACATTGCGATCACTGAAAGCACCTTTTTCGCGATGTTCAAGCGACACGTAAGTATTCCCTTTAGTTACTGCTCCTGCAGCGCACTTCCAAGTGCACAATGCCTCCTCTTACTGGCGCTGTCAGCATGAGGTGCGAGGCGGCAGGGGGCGAAAGGCAATTTTGCATCGGGGCCATTAACGGGGAGTTGCACACACATTGACATCACCATACGAGAGGCGCTAGAGGCCTAGGCGCTAACAGTTAGCGCCAATGCTAATTTGCCACTGAAAGTCACATGCGGCGTTGGATTTGCTGCAGCTTGGCTCTAACCCCATAGCGCCCCATTAGCACCCCCACCAGGGGCTAACGGGAGGCGCTAACCTACCGAATTTTGCAGCCCTAGTTTCTTTATTTAGCTTTTTTGCTTTGTCCAACTACTTTTCAAATGACACCTGTTAGACTTCTGTGAAATATTCAAGTTATTGAATTAGTTTGACTTCCTTCGATGTTAATAAATTTCCCTTCTTTCAACCGGTACAGATGATTGTTCCTTGCCGTCATAGAATCATAGAATTATACAGCACAAAAGGAGGTCATTCGGCCCATTGTGCCTGTGTCATAGACAATTTCCTTTTAAGAACATAAGAAATAGGAGCAGGAATAGGCCACTTGGCCCCTCGTGTCTGCTCTGTCATTCAATAAGATCATGGCTGATCTTGGGCTCAAAGCCACTTCCCAGCCCACTCCCCATAACCCTTCACTCCCTTATCTTGCAAAAATGTGTCTATCTCCACTTTAAATATATTTAATGACCCAACCTCCATAGCTCTCTGGGGCAGAGAATTCCACAAATTTACGACCCTCTGAGAGAAGAAGTTCCTCCTCATCTCAGTTCTAAAAGGGCGACACTTTATTCTGAAACTGTGCCCCCGAGTTCTAGATAAACATCCTCTCTGCATCTACCTTGTCGAGCCCCCTCAGTATCTTATATGTTTCGATAAGATCACCTCTCATTCTTCTAAATTCCAATGAGTATAGGCCCAGCCTGCTCAACCTTTCCTCATAAGTTAAACCCCTCATCTCTGGAATTAACCTAGTGAATCATCTCTGAACTGCCTCCAATGCAAATATATCCTTCCTTAAATAAGGAGACCAAAACTGTATGCAGTACTCAAGGTGTGGTCTCACCAATACCTTGTACAGTTGTAACAGGACTTCCCTGCTTTTATACTCTAACCCCCTTGAAATAAAGGCCAACATTCCATTTGCCTTT
This sequence comes from Somniosus microcephalus, assembly GCF_052327205.1. Classification (NCBI taxonomy): domain Eukaryota; kingdom Metazoa; phylum Chordata; class Chondrichthyes; order Squaliformes; family Somniosidae; genus Somniosus; species Somniosus microcephalus. The sequence continues at coordinate 185,344,423 of NC_140993.1, read as the reverse complement.
GATTACTTGCTGTACCTGCATGCTAACTTTGTGTTTCATGCACAAGGACCCCCAGATCCCTCTGAACTGTAGCATTTTGTAATCTCTCTCCATTTAAATAATAGTTTGCTTTTTTATTTTTCCTGCCAAAGTGGATAACCTCGCACTTTCCCACATTATACTCCGTCTACCAAATGTTTGCCCACTCACCTAGCCTGTGTATATCCCTTTGCAGATTCTTTGAGTCCTCTGCACAACTTGCTTTCACACCCATTTTTGTATCATCCACAAACTTGACTACAGTACTCAATCCCTTCATCCAAGTCATTAATGTAGATTGTAAATAGTTGGGCCCCAGCACCGATCCTTGTGGCACCCCACTAGTTACCGTTTGCCAAACAGAAAAAGACCCATTTATCCCGACTCTCTGCTTTCTATTAGTTAGCCAATTCTCTGTCCATGCTAATATATTACCCCCAACTCCGTGAGCTCTTGGTCCAGAAATTCGGGTCGGAGGCTTCCCGTGGGTGCAAGCTCCCAACCTGCACTTACATAGCATGCCTGCCGTCGTGTTGTGGGCCCACGTGGGATTCCGATCCTGGGCCTCCTCCAGCTGCCGGCGCGCAGTGCTCACATATCCCAGGGGCGCAGTTAGTTCGAAGCGTCCCCTGGGATCACGTGGGCCATGGAGAGCCAATCGTAGCAGGGAATCTCCATTGATAAATTTGACAGGAAGACCTGTCAAATCTATGAATAGAGATCGGCCCCAAAACCTAACTAAAACTTCAAATAAATTTTAAAAAACATCACATTTTAAAAATAACTATAAAACACATAAAATAACTATTTTAAACAATAATTTTAATTTTTGAAAAAATGAATTACAGTTTTTAACGGGGCTAAAAATAAACTTACCTTTCTTTAAAGTATTAAAAAATAATAAACCTGTGGAAAAAATGTTTTAATTTTACTTAATTCACCAATTACTTTGTTGTTAAAAGCAAGCCTTGCACCTGCTTTTTAAATGCGCAGCTGCTAGTGACTTACACTCCCGGAGAAACCTGTAAAAAAAACGCAAGTTCCAGGCGTACGCGCTGCCTCGCCGGTGCACGCACTTGACCTGTGAACGCCTTCCTTCAAGGGAACGGACGTTCCGGTTTCCAGCGCATGCGCAGTGCATGCACGAAACTTGCACTTTCGTTGGCCTTATGCATGAGTACACAGCGCGTACTCACCCATGGGGACCTGAATTTCTGGCCCCTTATCTTATGCAGTAACCTTTTATGTGGCACCATATCAAATGCCTTCTGGAAATCCAAATACACCACATCCACTGGCTCACCCTTGTCCACCCTGCTTGTTACATCCTCAAAGAACTCCAGCAAATTTGGTAAACATGATTTCCCTTTCCTAAAACCATGCTGATTCTGTTTGACTGCAGTATGTTTTTCTAAATGCCCTGCTATTGCTTCCTTAATGAAGGACTCCAGCATTTTCCCAACGACAGATATTAGGCTAACTGATCTATAGTTTCCTGCTTTCTGTCTCCCTCCTTTCTTAAATAGGAGTGTTACATTAGCGGTTTTCCAATCTGCTGGGACCTCTCCATAGTCCAAGGAATTTTGGTATATTGCAACCAATGCATTCACTATTTCTGCAGCCACTTCTTTTAAGACCCTGGGATGCAGGCCATCTGGCCCATTATTTTACTGAGTACTATTTCCTTAGTGATAGTGATTGTCTTTAGTTCCCCACTCCCTGTGGCCCTTTGATTATCCATTATTAGGATGTTGTTAGTGTCTTCTACATTGAAGACAGATGCAAAATATTTGTTCAGAGTCTCTGCCATTTCCTCGTTCCCCATTATTAATTCCCTAGTCTCATCCTCTAAGGGACCAATGTTTACTTTAGCTACCCTCTTCCTTTTTATATACCTGTAGAAGCTCTTACTATCTGTTTTAATGTATCTTGCCAGCTTACTCTCATAATTCATCTTCTCTCTCTTTATTTTTTTTTAGTCATCCGTTGCTGGTTTTTAAAAATTTCCCAATCCTCTGGCCTCCCACCAATTTTGGCAACATTGTATGCCTTCGTTTTGAATTTGATACCATCCTTTACTCCCTTCTCTTAAAATCGTTCTCTTTCACTGGAATATATTTTTGTTGAGAGTTATGAAATATCTCCTTAAATGTCTGCCACTGCATTTTAACTTCTTTACCCTTTAATTTGTTTTTCCAGTCCACTTTAGCCAGTTCTGCCTTCATGCCATTATAATTGCCTTTGTTTAAGTTCAGGACACTGGTTTGGGATACAACTTTCTCACCCTCCAACTGAATTTGAAATTCAACCATGCTTTATGTATAGAGTTTCAGTGTCACCTTCCATGGCTGCTCTTGCTGTCTGTACAGTTTTATCAATCCATCAAAATTCTTTTATCTTTGTTGCTATTGTAATTTATTTCTTTATCTTTAATGAATTCCCTTGTTCTTTCCTTCCAGCAACGTTCTTTCCAAGTTTGATTTGAGTCCTTTTGTTTCACTGATATGTCATCATGCTCCATCATTAAACCATCCACTCTTATTGATTTGCTGTAATACATTTCTCACGGCTTCAGTGTTCAATCAGCAAATGTTTATTAAAGTTTTTTTTTACGTGACCATAGCCTGTTGGAACTGTAAATCTATTTCACTGCGGCTTATTCCGTAGCACCAAACTTTTTATTTAACAAAATCTTACTTACGTCTATTTTCTGTTGACACAGCTCTCCTAAATTGTATTTGTGTCCAAGTCAATGCTGCCAGTAATTGGGCACCAGTTTCAGTTGTTCTGTATACTCTTATCTTGCAGTGGTGGGATAGGGTAACATGTGTGCCAAAGCATAGCTGAAATGAAAAAAAATCAAATCCATAAGACAGCAAGAAACGAGATAAAAGAAGCACAGTTGACATGGAAAAGTGGCTTATGCACTTCTAGCGAGTTGCAGTTCTATTGCTCTACACAAATTCCATGTAATGTCGCCAAAATAGTGCTAGCACCCGTCAGAACATTCCTGATGCAAATGAGCTGTAAATGTGGCAACTATTCATAATTTCTTGTTCACTCGTGCATGTATTGCCTGCCACTCTAGACTTGAGCTTCGTTACTTCTTTCTGTCTGGTGGCTCTTAATTTTGCTTTGTTCCCCAATCCTTACCTCCCACCTTCCTCTCCTCTCCCAAGGACCCCATTCATACTCCCCCTCTCTCCTCCCTGATTCACTGCAGAAAGCACCTGTTAATCGTATACCCCTTCAATTGCTACTCCCCCACTGAACTTCTCCGCTTCCACCATTGCAGGCTTTCATCTCTACTGGACATGCTGACATCCTCTGCCTGCTCTAATCTGGGTATGCATACCTGTGCCCACCATGGCACATGCTGATAGCTCTCTCTAAACAACTATTAGATGCTGATTTATTTCCTCTCTTGGTGTTTACCTATTTTTTGCACTCCTGTATGCACATTTTTTGCATACAGAACAACATTTCCAATATCCACTCTATCTGCACCCCTTTTCAATACAAACAGGGAGCTTCCCAATGACCCTCCTCATCCTCCAGCAAGTATCCATATTACTTATCTATATTACCTTGCAAAATGTTCACCCTCTCACAAACAGCACCCTCCCACCCATAATTTAATCCTGGATGAACACACAAACATTTAAGGTCTGATAAAAACCTAGTCCAGTGATGGTGACTATTTTCCACTCACTGAGATGCTTGTCCAGCTACACCATCTTTCATATTGTTCCCCCACATAAGCCTCTGTAGCAGGAGGTAACATGATGTGAAACTTATCTTCTGGGGGGTGAATTTTCTCAGAAATTCTCCCGCTCCTCTACCATAACTTTGATGGTGTTTTGGCAAATATCTTGTTTACATCCAATTCTGGCCACTTGTGCATCCCTGATTTTAATTGCTCCTCCACTGGCGGCCATACTTTCAGCTGCCTTGGCCCTAAGCTCTGGAATTCCCCGCCTAAATCTCTCTACCTCTCTCTCCTCCTTTAAGACACACAAACCTACCTCTTTGACCAAGCTTTTGGTCATCTGTCCTGATATCTCCTTCTGTTGCTCGGTGTAAAAATATTTTTATTGATATCGCTCCTGTTAAGCGCCTTGGGACTCTTTGCTCCGTTAAATGTGCTATATACAGGAAACTTTGTGCTATCTGGCACCGATGGGACTGAGCTGTTGCCGTTCCCTCAAAACTGCCGGACAAACCAGCGTTAATGTTGAAGCATACGGAGCGCTCCGTATCTGGCAACAAACACTGTTTCTTAGCAACAGCTTCTAAACAGTCGCCCGTACCTTGGAAGCGTCTCTGTCGCTTAGCAACAGCTTCAGAGAGACTTTGCAGATCCTGACTGTTGAAAAAAAAGCCACAAGAAGAAAAAAAACCTAACAAAACCGCTCCTGATTTTTGCCGGTGGCTCGAGCTCGCCAGACATTTAGCCTCTGGATAACACAAAGTTTCCTGTAAATGTAAGTTGTTGTTGTTGTGGAATGTGTTAAATATTAATTTGCTTTGGACACTGGAGCTGCAGTAACTATTATGCCATCAAATGTATATGAGAAAATGTTTTTGAAAATTTCCCCAGAAAGAAACAATACTTCACTGAAAAGTTACTCTGGACACCTCTTGCCAGTCCACGGGGGAAATAAATGTCCAAGTAAAATACGAAAATCAGATTAAATAATTGTCTATAATTATAGTTAAGGGCAAAGGCCGAGGTTGGTTTCATAGCCTGAAGTTAAACTGGGTCAGTATTAAGAAGATTATGAGTTCAAGACCCTTGCAAGTATTCATAGAAGAGTACAAGTTCTTATTCAGTCTGAAACTTGGTACAGCATCGGATATCCAGGTACACCTTAATGTAAAGGGGGAGACGAAGCCAAAACTTTTCAAGCCCAGAGCAGTACCCCATGCTCTAAAGGAAAGAGCATCAGTGGAATTAGATCACAAGGAGTGTGAAGGTATAATTGAGAAACTTGACAATGGGGACAAAGGTTCAGAAATGAAGCAAAAGCTAATATGAAATAAAAACAGAATATGCTGGAAACACTCAGCAGGCCGGGCAGCATCTGTGGAGAGAGAAACATTTCAGGTTGATGACTGAAAGGTCATTGACCTGAAATGAGGGGAATTTTACTCACCCAAAACAGGTGGGTTTGGGTCGGGTGGGATGTACAAATTTTTAAAATCTCAAACCCTAACCCAACCCAACCCACCTCGAACCCCCCCCCACTTCCGGTTTTAACAGAGGCGGGATGGGGAAGGGCAAACAACCCGCTTCCAGGAGGCAGGTTGCTCATTGAAATATTTTAATGAGGCTGCGTCCCTTACATTTTAGCTCCATTTAAAACTTAACATTGGCCGGCCGGGTTTCCTGGGCCTTGGAAAGCCCAGTAACTAAAGGGAGGCAAGGACTGCTGCGTGGAAGAGGTAAGTGCCTTTACAGCACTGCTTGTGGGCCAGGAGGAGCAGGTGTGCTTAGCCCAGCCCCCCAAGCTAAACTGCTTCCCTCCCTGCGATCGGACCCCCCACTCCCTTAGGACCCCCCCACCATTTCCAACAAATCTACAGGACTAAGACTGCCCTGGTGAATATCACCAGTGCCAGTGGCTCAATGTCTGGCATCATCCTCTTCTACCTCTTTGCTAAGTTTGATACTGTTGATTACTCCAGTCTTCTCCACCACCTTACCTCTGTGGTCCATCTCCTTGACACCATTCTCTAATGGTTCCACTTTGACCACTCGTGGCTCAGTTGGTAGTACTCACACCTTTGGGTCAGAAAGTTGTGGGTTTGAGTTTCAGCTCATAATCTAAGCTAAAATCCCAGTGCAGTACTGAGGAAAAGTTGTATTGTTGGAGGTGCTGTGCTTCAGATAAGATATTAATCCAGGGTCCTATTTGCTTGTTTTGATGTTTCAGCTGAAATCTAGTGATCCCAAATCACAATTCAAGGAAAGGCAGCGAGTTCTCCTGATGTTAAGTATATAATTGAAAGGAGAAATTTGCTGGGCTATGGGCAAAGAGCAGAAGAGTGGGACTAATTGAACAGCTCTTTCAAAGAGTCGGCACAAACACGATGAGCCAAAATCCTCCTTATGGGCCGTATGGTTCTATGAGTCTATGCCCTGACTAAATTCCTTCCTTATGCAATATCAAGAAAAAAATAATGAAATATTCATCTCACTGTTGTTTGTAGTATCTGGCTACAAGAAAGTTGGCTCCAGAATTTGCCTACATAACAGAAATTGCACTTCAAGGTAATTAATTTTATATGAAATACTTTGAGACATATCCCAGAAACATATTAAAATGTTACACATAATGTAAGTCCTTCATTTTTCTTTACCTGTCCCAACCCATTCGCTATAGGGCTGATTAACCTCCCGCCCCAATCCCCAAGCTAAACAAGTGCAGCGCACCCAAAGTGCACTTTGCTGTCCAGGCCTCACTGTGCCCAATTCTGGTACACCAGACCATTAGAATTACTCCATCACAGGCCCACCTCCTGGAAGGGACAGAGAGCAGCAACCGAAAAGCTCAAGGTCTGAAGATCATTTGGGGAGAGGATCGTTGGCCTTTCTGCTGCACTCCTCCTCTTTAACTTGTCCTCGGTACCCCTCAGACCCTCTAATCTGAAGAGACCCAGGCACAAGCCCCTCCACCAGCCTCTTGGCGTGTCTCTGCGTATGGATGTATCTTTTGGAAATAGAGGCTAAATAGCCTCTTCACCCTTGCAACACTGAGCCTAATTCAATTCATTTAGATAAACTCCAGAAATAATAGGCCAACATAGAGAAGCAGATCTCTGCCCTCTTTTTCTCTGCCTAGTGCCTGGTGACTGAGTGTTCCCTAGATGCTACAAACAGGAATATCAGCCCTTACATCTCCTCAAAAGGTTTTTCTTCAAGTGTCTGTACAATTATTCCTGACATGCCTGCTATCCGGCAATAACAGCTTCTGCTAGTACCAGGCCAGGTTCCATGCATACACTGCAGATACTCAACTTTAGCTGTCTGCCACTGCCACCACACTAATTACAAGTCCACTGCTGTACTATCTGACTGCTTTTTAAAGTTCAATATTAACAATTGAAATTATTCTGTTTATCTTTCAACAGCGCCTACATACCTCTGGCTCCGGCTGCATCAACCTCTATGGCTGCCCTACTTTGGCCCTTTCACATTTATCCACACCTTCATCACCTCAAAGATTGGGTTCTTAATTAGCTTTCCTGCATCCATCTGTCACAAACTTGAGCTAATCCAGAACCCTGTATCTCGAGTCCTCTCCCACATAAATTTGGACACATCTATCACATTCAATTCTCAGCAAACTTCAGTGGCTTCCTGTTGCCCAGTGAGCTCATGTCAGGATCTACATTTTCACTTTTAAATCACTCCCTGGCCTCACGTCATTTTGTCTGCCAGCCACATCTCACACCATGCACCTTCCATTCTTCTGGCTCTGAATTACTGTTTGTTCCTTGTCACTTCACCATCAGAAGTTAATCTTTCAGCTATTGTATTCCTGCTGTCTGGAATTCCTGTCCAAAACCCCGTTGCCTGGCTACCTCACTCCCACTGTGCATTCTATCTCCTCCCTATAATCTATTTCTTCAATCATAGGGAAAAAATTCTGACCACGGTGGCATAGTGGTTAGCACTGTTGCCTCACAGCGCCAGGGACCCGGGTTCGAATCCGGCCTCGGGTGACTGTCTGTGTGGAGTTTGCACATTCTCCCCGTGTTTGCGTGGGTTTTCTCCGGGTGCTCCGGTTTCCTCCCACAGTCCAAAGATGTGCAGGTTAGGTTGATTGGCTATGATAAATTGACCCTTAGTGTTAGGGGGATTAAAATATGTGGGGTTATAGGGTGGGATATGTGTTGGTGTAGGGGTTACGGGGATCGGGTGGGATATGTGCTGGTGCAGGCTCGATGGGCCGAAATGGCCTCTATCTGCACTGTGGGGTTCCTGTGATTCTGTGATTTCTGTGATTTATACTTGTGGGGGAGAGCCTCAGCATGGAGAAGGGGGTAGTATAGTGGTAGTTTACTGGACTAATGATGTTGAAGAATGCTAAAGAGAAAAAAGATTGCGGCATCGGCAGTGGGTGGAGGCGGAGCAGCGCGGCAGAGTGACTACAAGAGGCCCCAGAGGCTCAGGTAGGCCTCAGTGCGGCATCGGCGGGAGGCGGAGCAGCGTGGCAGAGCGACTACAAGAGGCCCCAGAGGCTCAGGTAGGCCTCAGTGCGGCATCGGCAGCGGGTGGAGGCGGAGCAGCGCGGCAGAGCGACTACAAGAGGCCCCAGAGGCTCAGGTAGGCCTCAGTGCGGCATCGGCAGCGGGTGGAGGCGGAGCCGCGCGGCAGAGCGACTACAAGAGGCCCCAGAGGCTCAGGTAGGCCTCAGTGCGGCATCGGCAGCGGGTGGAGGCGGAGCAGCGCAGCAGAGCGACTACAAGAGGCCCCAGAGGCTCAGGTAGGCCTCAGTGCGGCATCGGCAGCGGGTGGAGGCGGAGCAGCGTGGCAGAGCGACTACAAGAGGCCCCAGAGGCTCAGGTAGGCCTCAGTGCGGCATCGGCAGCGGCGGGAGGCGGAGCAGCACGGCAGAGTGACTACAAGAGGCCCCAGAGGCTCAGGTAGGCCTCAGTGCGGCATCGGCAGCAGGTGGAGGCGAAGCAGCGCGGCAGAGCGACTACAAGAGGCCCCAAAGGCTCAGGTAGGCCTCAGTGCGGCATCGGCAGCGGGTGGAGGAGGAGCAGCGTGGCAGAGCGACTACAAGAGGCCCCAGAGGCTCAGGTAGGCGTACCAATCTCCAATCTCAGGCAAGGAGAGGGGTAAAAAGTATTCAAGGTGTGACGTCACCACAAAACAGGTAGGTGATTGGTTGGAGTATTTCTCTCGTTTTAAAACTTTATGTCTGTGGTTTATAGTTTTTAAGGTTGCTGTGGTGTACCAAGGCCTTTCTGGTGCCGAGTGACTGTTGGTAAACCATTTAACTGGTGTAACTAGAGGGATTGATTTAATTTAAATCCAATTAATTAAAGGGGATACCAGCATCTAAAATCGGGCAGAGGGTGTCCATAACTAACACTAAAAAATGTAATTAATTACATAGAATGGAGCAGGTGATGTGTTACTGTTGTGAGATGTGGGAGCCGGTGAACCCCATTGAGGCTCACGGTGATTACGTCTGTGACAAGTGCCTGCTGCTACAGGAACTCCAGCTCCGTGTTGATGAGCTGGAGTCTGAACTTCAGACACTGCGACACATCAGGGAGGGGGAGAAGTACCTGGGCTCTGTGTATCAGGAGGTGGTCACACCTATGAAGTTAAATAATTCAGATGTAGCCCATGGTCAGGGACAGGACGGTGTGACTACGAGTGAGGCAGGTACGGGGATCCAGGAGGTAGAGCTGGAGGAGCCGCAGCCCTTGCTCTTCACCAACAGGTTCGAGGTTCTTACTCCCCGTGGGGACAGGAGCAGGGACTGCAGGGAGGATGAGCAACCTGGCCACAGCACCGTGGAACATTCAAGAGGGGGGAGTAAATAGAAATGTTGTAGTGGTAGGGGACAGTATTATTAGGGGGATAGATAGAGTTCTCTGCAGCTGAGAGCAAGAGTCCCGAAGGCTGTGTTGCCTACCCGGTGCCAGGGTTAAGGACATCTCCTCTGGGCTGGAAAGAAACTTGCAGTGGGAGGGGGTGGATCCAGTTGTCGTGGTCTATGTTGGTACAAACGACATAGATAGGACGAGGAAGCCGGTTCTGTTAAAGGAGTATGAGCAGTTAGGGGTCAAATTAAAAAACAGAACCTCAAGGGTATTAATCTCTGGATTATTACCTGAGCCACGCGCGAAATTGGCTAGGACAAATAAAATAAGAGAGTTAAATGCATGGCTCAAAGACTGGTGTGGGAGAAATGGGTTTTGCTTCCTGGGACACTGGCACCAGTACTGGGGCAGGAGGGAGCTGTTCCGTTGGGACGGGCTTCACTTGGCCAGTGCTGGGACGGGCTTCACTTGGCCAGTGCTGGGACTAGAGTCCTGGCAGAACATATAACTAGGGCTGTAGAGAGGGCTTTAAACTAACTAGTGGGGGGGAGGTTCCTAGAGAGCAAATAATAAAAATGACAACAGAGAAGGTCATAGACTTAGGTAGCAGTGGGGAAATTAAAAACCAGAGCATGTCAGGAAGGGGCAGAAGGTATGGAGTAAAAGGTAAAGTAATAAAAAGGGCAAAAGCAGGAACTAAGTGTCACAAAACATATTTGAAAGTTCTCTATCTGAATGCACGTAGCATTCGTAACAAAATAGACGAGTTAATGGCACAAATAACTACATATGGTATGATCTTGTGGCCATTACAGAAACATGGCTGCAGGGTGACAATGCCTGGGAATTAAACATACCAGGTTATTTAACGATCAGGAAGGACAGGCAGGAAGGAAGGGGAGGTGGGGTGGCTATGTTAATAAAGGAAGGAATCACTGTAATACAGAGAAATGATATTGGGTCAAAAGATCAGGATAATGAAACAGTTTGGGTGGAGGTAAGGAATAATAAGGGGAAAAAAACACTAGTGGGCGTAGTCTATAGGCCTCCAAACAGTTGCAACTCTGTTGGACAGAGTATCAATCAGGAAATAGTTGAGGCTTGTAATAAGGGAGCATCTATAATTATGGGGGATTTTAACTATCATATTAATTGGACAAATCAAATTGGGCAGGGCTGCCTTGAGGATGAGTTCATTGAGTGTATTAGGGATGGGTTTCTTGAGCAGTATGTAACTGAACCGACCAGGGGGCAAGCAACCTTAGATCTGGTCCTGTGTAACGAGACAGGATTAATTAAAAATGCCCTAGTAAAGGATCCCCTTGGAATGAGTGACCATAACATGGTTGAATTCCATAGTCAGTTAGAGGGTGAGAAGGTTGGATCTCAAACAAGCATGCTAAGCTTGAATAAAGGAGACTATGAAGGCATGAGAGCGGAATTGAGTAGAGTGGATTGGGAAAATAGATTAAAGGGTAAGACGATACATGATCAGTGGTGTACATTTAAGGAGTTATTTTACAACTTCCAAAAAAATATATTCCACTGAGAAGAAAAGGGTGTAAAAGAAAAGGCAGCCATCCATGGCTAAGTAAAGAAATTAAGGATAGTATTCAACTAAAAACAAGGGCATATAAGGTAGCCAAATCTAGTGGGAGGATAGAGGATTGGGAAAACTTTAAAATACAGCAAAAAATAACAAAAAGATTGATTAAGAAAGGGAAGATAGATTATGAAAGTAAATTAGCAACAAATATAAAAACAGATAGTAAGAGTTTTATAGTTATATAAAAAGAAAAAGGGTGGCTAAAGTAAATGTTGGTCGCTTAGAGGATGAGACCGGGAAATTAATGGTGGGAAATATGGAGATGGCAAAAACACTGAATGAATATTTTGTATCAGTCTTTACAGTAGAAGACACTAAGAATATCCCAACACTGGACAAACAGGGGGCTACAGGGGGGGAGGAGCTAAACACGATCAAAATCACTAAGGAAGTGGTACTCGGTAAAATAATGGGACTCAAGGCGGATAAATCACCTGGACCGGAGGGCTTACATCCTAGGGTCTTGAGGGAAGTGGCGGTAGGGATTGTGGATGCATTGGTAATAATTTTCCAAAACTCCCTGGACTCAGCAAAGGTCCCGGCAGACTGGAAAACTGCAAATGTAACGCCCTTATTTAAAAAGGGCAGTAGACAGAAGGCTGGAAACTATAGACCGGTTAGCCTAACATCTGTGGTTGGTAAAATATTGGAGTCCATTATTAAGGAGACAGTAACAGGACATTTGGATAATCATAATTTAATAGGACAAAGTCAGCATGGTTTTATGAAGGGGAAGTCATGTTTGACAAATTTGCTGGAGTACTTTGAGGAAGTAACATATAGGGTGGATAAAGGGGATCCAGTGGACGTAGTGTATTTAGACTTCCAAAAGGCATTTGACAAGTTGCCACACAAAAGATTATTGCTTAAGATAAAAAATCACGGGATTGGGGGTAATATTCTGGCATGGATAGAGGATTGGCTATCTAACAGAAGGCAGAGAGTTGGGATAAATGGTTCATTCTCGGGCTGGCAATCAGTAACTAGTGGTGTTCCACAGGGGTCAGTGCTGGGTCCCAAACTCTTTACAATCTATATTAACGATTTGGAGGAGGGGACCGAGTGTAACATATCAAAGTTTGCAGATGATACTAAAATGGGAGGGAAAGTAGTGAGTGAGGAGGACATAAAAAACCTGCAAGGGGACATAGACAGGCTAAGTAAGTGGGTAGAGATTTGGCAGATGGAATACAATACTGGAAAGTGTGAGGTTATGCACTTTGGCAGGAAAAATCGTAGAGCAAGTTATTATCTTAATGGCAAGAAACTTGAAAGTACTGAAGTACAAAGGGATCTGGGGGTCCTGGTGTACGAAACTCAAAAGGTTAGTATGCAGGTGCAGCAAGTGATTAAGAAGGCCAATGGAATGTTGGCTTTCATTGCTAGGGGGATAGAATATAAAAATAGGGAGGTATTGCTTCAGTTGTACAAGGTATTGGTGAGACCGCACCTGGAATACTGCATAAAGTTTTGGTGTCCATACTTAAGAAAAGACATACATGCTCTCGAGTCAGTACAAAGAAGGTTCACTCGGTTAATCCCGGGGATGAGGGGATGGACATATGAGGAGAGGTTGAGTAGATTGGGACTCTACTCATTGAAGTTCAGATGAATGAGAGGCGATCTTATTGAAACATATAAGGTTGTGAAGAGGCTTGATCGGGTGGATGCGGTGAGGATATTCCCGATGATGGGTGAAACTAGAACTAGGGGGCATAGTCTTAGAATAAGGGGCTGCTCTTTCAAAACTGAGATGAGGAGGAACTACTTCACTCAGAGGGTGGTAGGTCCATGGAATATGCTGCCCCAAAAAGCTGTAGAAGCTACATCATTACATATATTTAAAACAGAAATAGACAGTTTCCTAGAAGTAAAAGGGAATAAAGGGTTATGGGGAGCGGGCAGGAATTTGGACATGAGTCTATGTTTGGATCGGTCATGGCCCTGTGGGTAGCGGAGCGGGCCCAGGGGCCATGTAGCCTGATCCTGCTCCTATTTCGTGTGTCTAATTCTGTTAGATTCAGCAGATGGTTCTGTGATAGTAGATTGGCGGTTAGGATCAGATCAGCCATGATCTTATTGAATGGCAGAGCAGGCTCGAGGGGCCGATTGGCCTACTCCTGCTCCTATTTCTTATGTTCTTATGTTCTTATGTAAAAGACAAGGACGCAGTGCAGGAAAGTGATTGGGGTAAGGATAACCAGATTGTGTCAGGAAGGGACAGAGCGTACAAACAAAAAAGTGCACTAAAAATAGGGTCCGGGTAAGAAAAAATGGTAAGACAATTAGGGCCATAGTACAAAAAAATGTTAAGATGTCTAAAAATGTTAAAAAGACAAATCTAAAGGCACTGTACCTGAATGAACGAAGTATTCATAATAAGGTAGACGAACTAACAGCGCAAATAGATGAAAATGGATATGATATCATTGCAATTACGGAGACATGGCTGCAGGGTGACCAAGGCTGGGAGCTGAATATCCAAGGATATTCAATATTTAGGAAGGGCAGGTAAAAAGGAAAAGGAGGTGGGGTGGCGTTGTTAGTAAAGGATGAAATCAGAGCAATAGTTAGAAAGGATATTGGCTCAGAAAATCAAGATGTAGAATCAGTCTGGGTGGAGCTAAGAAACACCAAGGGACAGAAAACATTGGTGGGAGCTTTCTATAGGACTCCAAACAGTAGTGGTAATGTAGGGGGCGGCATCAAACAGGAAATTAGTGATGCATGTAACAAGGGTACTACAGTAATCATGGGTGACTTTAATCTACATATAGACTGGCCAAACCAAATTAGCAATAATACTGTGGAGAATGAATTCCTGGAGTGTGTACGAGATGGTTTTTTAGATCTGTACGTTGAAGAGACAACTAGGGAACAGGCTATCCTAGATTGGGTATTATACAATGAGAAGGGGTTAATTAATAATCTTGTTGTGCGAGGTCCTTTATGGAAGAGTGACCATAACATGATAGAAATCTTCATTAAGATGGAAAGTGAAGTAGTCCAATCTGAAACTAGGGTCCTAAATCTAAACAAAGGAAACTATGAAGGTATGAGGAGGGAGTTGGCTATGATAGATTGGGGAGCTTCATTAAAAGGCATGACGGTGGATAGGCAATGGCTAACATTTAAGGAACGAATGCATGAATTGCAACAGTTATACATTCCTTTCTGGCGCAAAAACACAAAAGCAAAAGCAGCCCAACCATGGCTAACAAAAGAAATTAAGGATAGTCTTCGATCCAAAGAGGAGTCATATAAAGTTGCCAGAAAAAGTAGCAAGCCTGAGGATTGGGAACAGTTACGAATTCAGCAAAAAATGACCAAGAGATTGATTAAGAGGGGAAAAATTGAGTATGAGAGTAAACTTGCAAGGAACATAAAAGCAGACTGTAAAGGCTTCTACAAGTATGTAAAGAGAAAAAAGATTAGAGAAGACAAATGTAGGTCCCTTACAGTCAGAAACGGGAGAATTTATAATGGGGAAAAAGGAGATGGCTGAGCAATTAAACAACTACTTTGGTTCTGTCTTCACAGTAGAGGACACAAATAACTTCCCAGAAATGCTAAGGAACGAAGCGTCTGGTGAGAAGGAGGAATTAAAGGAAATTAGTATTAGTAAAAAAATAGTGCTAGAGAAATTAATGGGACTGAAAGCTGATAAATCCCCACGGCCTGATAATCTGTATCCCAGAGTACTAAAAGAGGTAGTCATGGAAATAGTGGATGCATTGGTTGCCATCTTCCAAAATTCTATAGATTATGGAATAGTTCCTGCAGATTGGAAGGTGGCAAATGTAACCCCACTATTTAAAAGAGGAGGGAGAGAGAAAACAGGGAACTACAGACCGGTTAGTCTAACATCAGTAGTAGGGAAAATGCTAGACTCTATTTTAAAGGATGTGATAATAGGACACTTAGAAAATATTAACAGGATTAGACAAAAACAATATGGATTTATGAAAGGGAAATCATGTTTGAGGATGTAACTGGTAGAATAGATAAAGGAGAACCAGTGGATGTGGTGTATTTGGATTTTCAGAAGGCCTTTGATAAAGTCCCACATAAGAATTAGTGGGCAAAATTAAAGCACATGGGATTGGGGGTAATATACTGGCATGGATTGAAAATTGGTTAACAGACAGGAAACAAAGAATAGAAATAAATGTGTCTTTTTCGGGGTGGCAGGTGGGGACTAGTGGGTACCGCAAGGATCAGTGCTTGGGCCTTAGCTATTCACAATATATATCAATGATTTGGATGAGGGAACCAAATGTAATATTTCCAAGTTTGCTAACAACACAAAACTAAGTGGGATTGTGCATTGTGAGGAGGTTGCAAAGAGGCTTCAAGGCAATTTAGACAAGTTGGGTGAGTGGGCAAATACATGGCAGATGCAGTATAACGTGAATAAATGTGAAGTTATCCACTTCGGTAGGAAAAACAGAAAGGCAGAGTATTATTTAAATGGAGATAGATTGGGAAATGTTGATGTGCAAAGGGACCTGGGTGTCCTTGTACAGCAGTCACTGAAAGCAAACATACAGGTGCAGCAAGCAGTTAGGTTGGCAAATGATATGTTGGCCTTCATTGCAAGTGTAAAATGGGTCCTGCAGTCCCCAGACAGCCTTTGTGGATTCAACCCACAGTAAGTTCTGGAAGCTGTTTCTGAGAGAACGAAACCAGACACCTACACATACATATAGATTGGATGCAGATCCAGTCAGATCGGCCTGTAGATAAAGGCCATCTAGATGTTTACCCAGACAAAGGGGAGCAGTTTCATATTCATGAGGAAAGCATCAAGGACACGTTTCAGACATCAAGAAGACATTAAAACATTACCAGGTCATTCCAGACCAGAGACGGCCATCACCGGCCATCCCGAAAGCAGTTTAAATATAATAACTACCCCGCTGTGCTATAAGCCCACCAAAAGTTAAACAAAGACTAACCTTGATTTGATGGGAGATAGAGGCTTCTTCTGAGAAGTATAATTGGAGACACCCTGGGGTAGCGAGATGTGTGGTAACCATCGTAGCGAGATTAGCCATCGTGGCGATCGAGGAAGAAGAAGAGGGTTCAAGTCGACATCCCGCCCCGGGGTAATCATCGGGAGATCGTCGACAAACCCCGGGCCGCTTGATGAGACGAAACTACAGAAGAAACCTTTATGAAAGCCGGCTAAAGGCTTTCAACCGTGGTCAAGCAGATGGTCTCTGTCCCGTCGACATCCAGACCTGCTGAGATCCAGCCTGTCCGTGACCTTCACCTCGAGGAAGAGACGGCATGTCGCAGCTCACAGCCCGCAGCGCTGACCACGAGGAGACAGGACACCTGGAAGGATCAAAACGCAGACCTGTTTCAAAACCTTGCAACTTCTAGTACGATAGCAAAACACTGCAGATGCTGGAAATCCAAAATAACAACAGAGAATGCTGGAAAAACTCAGCAGGTCAGGCAACATCCATGAAGAGAAATTTGAGTTGACGTTTCGGGTTGAAACCCTTCAAGAAGGGTTTCAACCTGAAACGTCAACTCAAATTTCTCTCCACGGATGTTGCCTGACCTGCTGAGTTTTTCCAGCATTCTCTGTTGTTATCTTGCAATTCCTAGTTGGATTGGTGAGCATGTTTCTGGCCCTTCATAATCGGATCTAGATAGGCTAAAGGGGGTGGTCATTTTGGGTATAATTAACATGAGTTGTTGTCCCTCGATATTCCATGTGTTTCCCCATTTCGTGATGACTGTTGTAAGGTATAATATGCCTGTATCTATATTAGCTAGTACTGTATTGTTCTGATTTGTTTTTCCCTCCCATGTACCCCCTCATTTGCTTGCATTTGATTTGTTTTTCCTTATGCAATAAAATTTCATTTTGTTTCATTAAACTTGGTCTATGAGAGTATTCTCTGCATTGTAGTTCCTGCACCTAAGTCCAGTGTCTAGAATCTATGGGGCGAGTGGGTCAAACCACTCAAGGTTTCACTGTTCAAAAGAGAGAGAGAGAGGCCTCTGGTGAGAGAAACCTCTGTGATCGCAGAGAGAAAACCCCCTACACAAGAGGATTTGAGTGCAGGAACAAGGATGTCTTACTACAGTTATACAGGGCCTTGGTGAGACCACACCTGGAGTATTGTTTGCAGTTTTGTCCCCTTACCTAAGAAAGGTTATATTTGCCATAGAGGGAGTGCAGTGAAGGTTCACCAGACTGATTCCTGGGATGACAGGACTGTCGTATGAGGAGAGATTGGGTCTACTAGGCCTGTATTCAATAGAGTGCAGAAGAATGAGAGGGGATCTCATTGAAATGTATACAATTCTGACAGGGCTAGACAGACTGGATGCAGGGAGGATGTTTCCCCTGGCTGGGGAGTCTAGAACGAGGGGTCACAGTCTCAGGTTACGGGGTAGGACATTTGGGATTGAGATGAGGAAAAATGTCTTCACTCAGAGGGTGTGAACCTGTGGAATTCTCTACCACAGAAGGCTGTGGAGGCCAAGTGACTGAATATATTTAAGGAGGAGATAGATAGATTTCTAGACACAATAGGCATCAAGGGGTATGGGGAGAGAGCGGGAATATGGTATTGAGATAGAGGATCAGCCTTGATCATATTGAATGGCGGAGCAAGCTCAAAGGGTCAAATGGCTTATTCTTGCTCCTTTTTTTTTCTATGACTCGGAGATGTGAGTTCAAATCCCACCACGGCAACTGGGGAATTTAAATTTAGTTAATTAAATAAATCTGGAATAAAAAGCTAGTATCATTAATGGCGATCATGAAATTACCGGATTGTCGTAAATACCAATCTGGTTCACTAATATCCTTTAGGGAACTAAGAGTGGCTCGGCAGCACCACAACCGACCGAGCTGTCCGAGTCCTTTATATATGGCTCCAGACCCACAGCAACGTGGTTGACTCTTAACTGCCCTCTGAAATGCCTTAGCAAGCCACTCAGTTGTAACAAACCGTTACGAATAACAATAATAAGAATAAAACTGGACGGAACACCCAGCATCAACCTCGGCACCAGCTTCGAACACAACAGAGGCACACCCAGCCCAGCCGACCCTGCAAAGTCCTCCTCTGGGGACATCTGGGGACTTGTGCCAAAATGAGGAGAGCTGTCCCACAGACTAGTCAAGAAGCAGACTGACAGTCATACTCAAAGTATCATATGTTTCAGCCAACGTCCCAGACTCCTCCAGCACCATCCCTGGGTATGTCCTGTCCCACGGGCACCAGAGGAGGGGGCTCATTGGCATACAATCGGGAGGGAGTAGCCCTGGCAGTTCTCTACATTGACTCCAGACCCCATGATGTCTCATGGCTTCAGGTCAATCATGGGCATGGAAACCTGCTGATTACTAATTCCCTGCCCTCCCTCAGCTGATGAATCTACTCCTCCAATTTGAACACCATTTGGAAGAAGCACTGAGGGTAGCAAGGGCACAGTATGTACTCTGGGGGACTTCAATATCCATCACTAAGAGTGGCTCGGCAGCACCACAACTGACCGAGCTGTCCGAGTCCTGAAGGACATTGGGGGAAAAATTCAGTATGTTTGCGCCTCCTGTTAACACCTTAAGAGGGTGCTAATGGGGCGCAAAGCAACTAGCACCCGGGCATGGCGATATCTGCGCCTCTCGCGAAATTGACCGGACATTTTGCGGTGGCACTAAACAATACCGCCCCGATCTCTTGCGCACGCAGATCTTGACGTCCTTGTGGTGCCCGGGAACAGAAATTGAGTGGCACCCCCATCCTTTCCGCCTGGCGCAACCAATGACAGGTAGACTGGAACACTTCCCAGTTGCTGTGGGGCTGGGGGGGGGCGCTATTTAAAGGGGGCCTCTTCCTGGTTTTTTCTGTGGTAGACATTTTTGCACCACTCGTTCTGAGAGAGAGAGAGAGAGAGAGAGAGATTCTGAGAGCGAGAAAGAGTGACTCCTACATTGAGTCAACACTGTGTGAAGTAGTTTTGGCTACTGAGCATAACTTTGCAGGTACTTTGGTTTTTAACCTTCATAGCTTTATTGCCAAGGGACTATAGGGGCTGCACTGATTGGGGGTGTCGTCCTGCGCTACAGAATCAGAGGCCACAGAGACGCAGTGAGAGTGTGGCAATTATGGCCAGGTGGAGGAGGGCCAGCAGGCCTCTGTACAGGAGACCTTACCCTCCCAGGTTATTCAGGGAACAATTCTCCTACATTAATATGTCTGAGGAGCAGTGTTTTCAAAGGCTGCACTTCAGCAAGGAGGTGGTCACTGAGCTCTGCCACCTGCTGCAGCCAGATCTGCAGCCTCAACTGAGGACCAGGACGTCTCTGTCGGTGGCAGTGAAGATCACAGTGGGTCTGAACTTTTATGCCACCGGCTCATTTCAATCAGCTACTGGGGACATCGCTAATATTTCCCAGTTCGTGGTCCATTGCTGCATCCCTCAGGTCACAAATGCCCTCTATAAAAGGAGACGAGAGTACATCTCTTTCCCCATGTCCCCGGCCAAGCAGCATGAAGGCGCAATGGGCCTTGCGAGGATAGTGGGCTTCCCCATGGTGCAGGGCGCCATTGACAGCACGCATGCGGTTTTGTGTGCTCTGCATGATAATGCAGAGGATTTTCACCACCGAAAGGGGTTCCATTCCTTAAATGTGCACTTGGTCTGTGACCACAGACAGCTGATACTCACTGTCAATGCCCACTATCCTGGCGGCATCCACGATGCATTCATCCTGCACCAGACTACTGTGGCAGAACTTTTCCAGGCACCGTATCACCCAGGTGGTTGGCTTCTTGGCGACAAGGGATATCCACTGTGCACCTGGCTGATGGCACCACTCCATACGCCCAACACCCCTGCTGAGCTGCAGTACAACGAGAGCTATCTCGCTACCAGGAACATCATTGAGCACACAATCGGCGTGCTAAAGCAACGGTTCCGCTGTTTTGGCCACTCATAGAAACATAGAAGATAGGAGCAGGAGTAGGCCATTCGGCCCTTCGAGCCTGCTCCGCCATTCAATGAGATCATGGCTGATCATCCAAATTCAGTACCCTGTCCCTGCCTTCTCCCCATATCCCTTGATCCCTTTAGCCTCAAGAAATATATCCAAATCTTTCTTGAATATATTTAATGAACTGGCCTCCAGCGCCCTCTGTGGCAGAGAATTCCACAGGTTCACCACTCTCTGGGTGAAGAAATTCCTCCTCATTTCAGTCCTAAATGGCTTACCCCTTATCCTTAGACTATGACCCCTGGTTCTGGACTCCCCGGCCATCAGAAACATCCTTTCTGCATCTAGTCTGTCCAGACCTGACAGAATTTTATAGGTTTCGATGAGATCCCCTCTCAATCTTCTAAACTCCAGTGAGTATAAGCCCAATTGACACAATCTCTCCTCGTACGTCATTCCTGCCATCCCAGGTATCAGCCTGGTGAATCTTCGCTGCACTCCCTCCATGGCAAGAACGTCCTTCCTCAGGTAAGGTGACCAAAACTGCACACAATACTCAAGGTGCAGTCTCAACAAGGCCCTGTACAACTGCAGCAAGACATCCTTGTTCTTGTACTCGAACCCTCTTGCTACGAAGGCCAACATACCATTTGCATTCTTAACCGCCTGCTGCACCTGCATGCTTACCTTCAGCGACTGGTGCACAAGAACACCCAGGTCTCTTTGCGCTTCCCCTTCTCCCAATCTATTGCCATTCAAATAATAATCTGCCTTCCTGTTTTTGCCACCAAAGTGGATAACCTCACATTTATCCACATTATAGTGCATTTGCCATGTTTCTGCCCAATCACCCAACATGTCCAAATCGTACTGGAGTTTCAAGACATCCTCCTCACAGCATACCCTCCCACCCAGCTTTGTGTCGTCTGCAAATTTGGAGATATTACATCCAATTCCCTCGTCCAGATCATTCATATATATTGTGAACAGCTGGGGTCCTAGGACCGATCCTTGCGGTACCCCACTAGTCACTGCCTGCCACTCGGAAAACGACCCGTTTATTCCAACTCTTTGCTTT
The DNA here is from genome assembly GCF_052327205.1 of Somniosus microcephalus. Taxonomy (NCBI): domain Eukaryota; kingdom Metazoa; phylum Chordata; class Chondrichthyes; order Squaliformes; family Somniosidae; genus Somniosus; species Somniosus microcephalus. The sequence continues at coordinate 185,323,189 of NC_140993.1, read as the reverse complement.
CTGTCCGCCAACCAGTTCTCTATCCAAGTCAATACCTTGCCCCCAATCCCATGTGCCTTAATTTTGCACGCTAACCTCTTATGCGGGACCTTATCGAAAGCCTTCTGAAAGTCCAAAAACACCACATCCACTGGTTCTCCCTTATCTATTTTACCAGTTACATCCTCAAAAAATTCCAGTAGATTAGTCAAGCATGATATACTTTTTGTAAATCCATGTTGACTTTGTCCGATCCTGTCACTGCTTTCCAAGTGCTCTGCTATTACATCTTTTATAATGGACTCTAGCATTTTCCCCACTACCGATGTCAGGCTTACCAGTCTATAATTCCCCGCTTTTTCTCTGCCACCTTTTTTGAATAGTGGGGTAACATTAGCTACCCTCCAATCCATGGGTACTGTTCCAGAGTCTATTGAGTTCTGGAAGATGACCAGCAATGCATCTACTATTTCTAGGGCCACTTCCTTAAGTACCCTGGGATGTAGATTATCAGGCCCTGGGGATTTATCAGCCTTCAGTCTCATCAATTTTCCTAACACCATTTCTCTACTCATGAGGAGCCCTGCAGTACTCGCCTGAGCGAGTCTCCATCTTCGTAGTTGTGTGCTGCATGCTGCATAACCTGGCAATCCTCTGGACCCAGCCAATGCCTCCAGGCCTTGGAGCACCACCAGAGGAGGAGAAGGAAGAGGAGGAGGAAGAGGAGGAGGATGATCATCAGCAGCACCAAGGCGGGAGGGAGGCCCACAATGTAGAAATTGGAAGGGCCTTCTGTCAACGTCTGATAGCAAGCCGATTCTAGGCCCCTGCTGAGGAAATGGCTTCTGCCATTGAGAACAAAATGAATGAAACCAACCCGCAACCCCTAAGCCGGCCAAGGCAGCAATGATTCCAAAGACCAAACATGTACATTTTGAATACAAAAACTTATTTATTTTACAAACTCTGTGTGTCATTTCCTCATGACAGACTAATAGAAAGAAACACAAAAAAAATAGGCATTAACATAACTGGTTCTCACAACCTGGAGATAATGCCTTAAACACTAAACAAGTTTGACCACAAACCTCAGCCTTTAATAAAAAAAGACCAAAATTTTGTCACACCTCCTACTTTTTGCCCTTCGAGTGTGATATCCTTCCCTTGCGCTCTTTCCCCATTCCCACCTTATTGCTCCTCCATAATGAGACCCCAGTGGCAGCAGCAAGGCCGGTGGAAGGCTGCTGATTGTCAGAACCTGAGACTGCAGATGCCCTTGAAGGACGGCCTCGACCAGCTCTGGGCCAGGAGGACCCGGCTGCAGACTGCACCAACTCTGCATGGGCAGCAGCAGTCTGTCCTACAGGCGGTGGCAAGTGCAGTGGAGAAGTGACAGTGGTGGCAGCAGGAATGCTGTCATCTTGAGAGAGGACAGCAACTCCCTGCTCGACCGACACACTGGCATTCCCACGGGGCAGCACTTCAGCATCCGGAGCAATCTGCTGGAGCACAGATTGCTGGCATGCTGCAGCGCAGTGAGAGCCCCGGGGAAATGTATCCGAATCAGCGAGGATGGCAGCAGTCAGTACTCGCGTGGCCTCAATCTGTGGCTGCGTGAGAGCAGTCAGAGATGGGGTCATGGCAGCCAGTGACTGAATTGCAGCACTAAACATTTGCGTGGCATCTGCCTGTGCTACAGCGAAGTGCTCCACACTCCTTGCCAGTGATTCAACGCATTCGGGCACCCTTCCCACTGCACCCATGAGCTCAGTATGCATGTCCACCACCTGGGTGTTCATTTCAGCGAAGAGCCGCTCCTCCTCTGCGTCCAGTGCAGTAGGACTCGCTGGCATACTCTCCCTCCGGGGAGAAGGCTCCCGAGATTCACTACCCCCATCGCGTTGCTGCAGCCCACTGGGTCCTGGAGCTTCACCCTCATCAGACCCTTCCCCCCTGCTCCCCTCTAAGGAAGGCGTGTTCCCAGTGTGGGCATGGGCTTCCTCGTGAGAGGGTGGCGCTGATGCTCCGGCTTCATCTTCCTCCTTGCCTGCAGCTTCACTACCACTGGCAGCTTCAGGGCCTGTCTCCTCAGCTGGTGAATCACCATCTGAAAGCAGGGAGGTACAAGAGAGGCTCTAGCGTGAGGACAAGTTGGAAGTAAGGGAGGCATGAGTGCAGCGATTTAGTAAGTTGGATTGCAAGTGTTAAAGGCTGGTGTTGTGAGGGACAAGTGGAAGGAGAGAGGACAAAAAAGGTGATGACCTTACCATTGCTGTCCAGAATGGGGTCGGCGTCTCCAGTGGTGACGGGACCGATCACCCGGCTTGCCACAATCCTCTGGACACGCACCTCAAGATCGCTGAAGGGTTGCAGCTGAGGCCACCTTCCACGCGTCCGATGCTGCTGTCTCCTATTATGAGATAGCTTGGCCTGCAAGAAAAAGGACAGCGTCTGAGTAAATATACAGCCATGGTCTTGCCTGATCTGCCTCCCATAGGTGAATAGCCCTTACTGTATGCAGCCATGGTCTTGCCTGATGTGCCTCCCATAGGTGAATAGCCATTACTGTATGCAGCCATGGTCTTGTCTGATGTGCCTCCCATAGGTGAATATCCATTATTGTATGCAACGTGTGGAATGTGCGTGTGTGTTTCATGAGAGGGCCATAGGTGTTGGATGAGTGTTGGGCATTGGGGTTTTTAGACCCTCTGGCCATAGAGTGAGGTTGAGATGGAGGGATGGAGAGATATTGAAAAAAGGCCACTCACCCTGACGACCCGAGTGAGGTCGTTGAACATTTTTCTACATTGTATATGGGTCCTGGGCACCATACTCCTGGAGGAGACGCTCTGAGCCACCTCCCTCCACACTCTTTTGTACTCGCGCGGCAAAGGTCTCATTCCACTCTCTTGTAGGATTTGCAAAATTGAACTTTATATTATAAAGGGTTGAATGACAGAAGAGGCCATGATATTAAAGACTGTTTTAATAGAAGCCTAAGAAATAAGGGCATTCAAAGTGGCAGCCAGACCCCGTGACCAACTTATTGGGACACTTTAAAATGGTTCCTGCAGTCCTCAGACAGCTTTGTGGATTCAGCCCACAGTAAGTTCTGGAAGCCGTTTGAGAGAACGAAACCAGACACCCACATATACATATAGATTGGACGCAGATCCAGTCAAGATCGGCCTGTAGATAAAGGCCATCTAAATGTTTACCAAGACAAAAGGGAACAGTTCATCTTGATGAGAAGAGCATCAAGGACCCGTTAAGGACATCACCAGGACATTAAAAACAATGAAGGTCATTCCAGACCAGAGATGGCCCATTACCGGCCATCGAAGAACAGTTTAAAATATAATAACTACCCCGCTGTGCTCCCAGCCCGCCAAAATTAAAACAAAAGACTAACCTGATTTGGCACGAGATAAGGGCTTCTGATGAGAAGTATATCTGGGAACGCAGGGGTAGAAAGAAAAGCAGTCATCATGGTGCTACCATCGTATCGGTGGCGTCATCGCTAGAAGAAGGAAAAGAAGACGGTTCGAGCTGGCGTCCCGCCCCGGGGTAAAACATCGGAAGATCATCGACCAACCCCGGGCCGTTGACGAAACAGGAGGCCATCGACCCACTCCGGCTCAGGAGAAGAGACAGTAAAAAACTACAGAAAAAACGATGGGGGCCAGCCTGAGGCTCCTCTGACCGGGGTCGAGCAGACAATCCCCGACCCCGCCGACATCCAGACCAGCCGGTGTCCAGTCTTTCCTGACCCCCACCTCAGGAGAGAGGTGTGGCGCAGCTCGCTGGGGCTCCACTAACCACGTGGAGACAGGACGCCTGAAAGGATCAAACGCAGACCTGTTTCAAAACCTTACACTTCCTAGTTGGATTGGTGAGCATGTTTCTGGCCCTTCATAATCAGATCTAGATACGTTTACGGGGGTGGACATTTAAGGGTATAATTAACATGCGTTCTTGTCCCTCGATGTTCCGTGTGTTTTCCCCATTTCATGATGGTCTTTGTAGAGTATAATATGCCTGTATTTGCCTTAGTTAGTATTGTGTTGTTATGATTTGTTTGTGTTTTTCCCTCCCATGTACCCTCTTATTTGCTTGCATTTGATTTGTTTTACATTATGCAATAAAATTCCATTTTGTTTTATCAAATTTGGTCTATAAGAGTTTTCTCTACATTGTAGTTCCTGCCCCAAAGTCCAGAGTACAGAATCTAAGGGGCGAGTGGGTCGAACCACTCAAGGTTTTACTGTGCAAGAGAGAGAGGCCTCTAGAGAGAGAAACCTCTGTGATCTAAAACCCCTTACTGAAAATGGCGACCGCGGCAAGACTCTGGCAGCAGGATTGCAATGTACTAGATCCAAGTTTGAATGGACGAAATGGTATGGATGACAGGATAGCGGATTATATCTTTGGCAAGGTAAATCTCACTAAGCAGTGGATTTCCAATCTCTTACTGGATGGGCGTCCGGTGGACGCAGCCACCAGGTGGACAGAGAGCAAAGAGCATAAGAAGTCAGTGGAGAAGGCAGTGTGGCTGATGTGTTACAAGAAGCAGGTTCAGATCTTGGACCGAATCGTTGCAGCACAGGCAGCCAGGATCACAACCCAGGCAGCAGAGATAGAGGAAAAGGCCATGGGTGGGGAAAAACTCATCACAGCGCTTCACGCGCTGAATCAGGAATGCCAAGTGTAGCTAGTCAACATCAGGCTAGAATAGAGTACCTGGAGTGTCGGGTTACTGAGGCAAAGATCAATGAAATGAGGATACGGGAGAAAAATGCCCGCCTCGCACAACAGCTAAGAGTGCAGGAGGAGAGAGAGTAGTGGAGGTTATGGCAGCTTACAAGCTAGCCCTCTAGCGCGGGTTCAAGAGCACAGACCATGGCTCCTGCCAAAAGACCATAGTGGACCTGAGAACGGCCCTGGTTAAGGCAAGAGGCATGGTGTGTCTCGTCAGCCCTAAAGCCAGTCACATGGACTTTTTAAAGGAATCGAAAAAGTCGATTCCAGCCGAAGTAGTTGTGGCACCAGCCACCGAGCCCTAAGCACCGCCGAGCTACAGTGAGGCTTGGCCGGAAAAACAGGGGGTGGTAAAAGAGGAGGTAGCCGAGGTGGAATGTGAGGAAGAACAGCCACTGGTAGCAAAGCCGGGACCGGCACCATAGGGAGGCAAAGAAGGGGTGCAGTAAATGATATTTTCACAGCTTTTAATACAGGAACTTCCGTCATCAACACACTGGATGATGTGGAGCTGCAAACCCAAATCAATGGTTTGGAAACACAGTTAAGAAAGACACTGACTGACGAGAACAAGGTAGTGGGTTCTGAGTTACATGAGGACCAGGCCATGACACTACACTTAAAATAATTTATTGCTGAGCAGGAGAAACACGCAAAAACAGTAAATGCTCTTATCAGGGAGGATCGGAATGCGTCCGATCAGGCTGCGCAGAACGAAGCTTGTGTGCTATACGGGGCAGAAGACTTTAGAGATGGGGCAGACATATTGGACATAGCGACCCCACCATGGTGGGACCTGTTCACTAATATAGAAGTCCCTTCTTGGATTAGGATAGCCTCTCACATTCTTGTAGTGTGCCAGGTTATCATTGTAGTTTATTTACTGTTTGTACACTGTAAAAAGGTCAAACATTTGCAAAAGTACGAGAATAGAGGGGAATGGAGGGAGCATTATGTGCGGGTAGAAGAAGAGACACCCATTTAGTTCTGCTGCTATTGTTTGAAGTTAAAGTTTTCCCTCCCTCCTCTGTATTTGGTATGTATTCATGTGCATTTAATTTTTGTGTGTGTACTTTATTTTATTATTGAAGTTTATTAGATGTGTTGTTATTATTAAAAGGTAGTGTGTATGCACCAGGTGAAGTAAGGGTATTGGGCCCCCCTCCACACCTGGAAGCGAGTATGTCAAATTTCAAATCTGAAGTATTGCCATCTATAGATGCTTAATGTACACTAGGTTTTCCTGAAATGGGAAATGCATGTGTCGTGGGGTCATGGGTAGGTAAATACTGGGGATGGTTTGATTGTGGAAGGTCAGAAAATTTTGCTCACCCAGAATTATGATACTTCAAGCAAGTTACAGTATCATCAGGGGGGAGTGTAGGATTCGCAAAATTGAACTTTATATTATAAAGGGTCGAATGGCAGAAGAGGCCATGATTTTAAAGACTGTTTTAAAAGAAGCCTAGGAAAAAGGGGCATTCAAAATTGCCACCAGACCCCGTGACCAACTTATTGGGACACTTTAAAATGGTTCCTGCAGTCCTCAGACAGCTTTGTGGATTCAGCCCACAGTAAGTTCTGGAAGCCGTTTCTGAGAGAACAAAACCAGACACCCACATATACATATAGATTGGATGCAGATCCAGTCAAGATTGGCCTGTAGATAAAGGCCATCTAAATGTTTACCCAGACAAAAGGGAACAGTTTCATATTTATGAGAAGAGCATCAAGGACCCGTTAAGGACATCACCAGGACATTAAAAACAATGAAGGTCATTCCAGACCAGAGATGGCCTGTTACCGGCCATCGAAGAACAGTTTAAAATATAATAACTACCCCGTTGTGCTCCCAGCCCGCCAAAATTAAAACAAAAGACTAACCTGATTTGGCGCGAGATAAGGGCTTCTGATGAGAAGTATATCTGGGAACCCAGGGGTAGAAAGAAAAGCAGTCATCGTGGTGCTACCATCATATTGGTGGCGTCATCGCTAGAAGAAGGAGAAGAAGACGGTTCGAGCCGGCATCCCGCCCCGGGGTAAAACATCGGGAGATCATCGACCAACCCCAGGCCATTGACGAAACGGGAGGCCATCGACCCACTCCAGCTCGGGAGAAGAGACAATAAAAAACTACAGAAGAAACGATGGGGGCCAGCCCGAGGCTCCTCTGACCGGGGTCGAGCAGACAATCTCCGACCCCGCCGACATCCAGACCAGCCGGTGTCCAGTCGTCCGCGGCCCCCACCTCAGGAGAGAGGTGTGGCGCAGCTCGCTGGGGCACCACGAACCACGTGGAGACAGGACGCCTGAAAGGATCAAACGCAGACCTGTTTCAAAACCTTACACTTCCTAGTTGGATTGGTGAGCATGTTTCTGGCCCTTCATAATCAGATCTAGATAGGTTTAAGGGGGTGGACATTTAAGGGTATAATTAACATGAGTTTTTGTCCCTCGATGTTCCGTGTGTTTTCCCCATTTCATAATGATCTTTGTAGAGTATAATATGCCTGTATTTGCCTTAGTTAGTATTGTGTCATTATAATTTGTTTGTGTTTTTCCCTCCCAGGTACCCTCTTATTTGCTTGCATTTGATTTGTTTTACATTATGCAATAAAATTCCATTTCGTTTTATCAAACTTGGTCTATAAGAGTTTTCTCTACATTGTAGTTCCTGCCCCAAAGTCCAGAGTACAGAATCTAAGGGGCGAGTGGGTCGAACCACTCATGGTTTTACTGTGCAAGAGAGAGAAACCTCGGCGATCTAAAACCCCTTAAACTCTGGGTATAGTATTGATCTTCTGCGCTCGACCACACCAACCAGTGCCTCCAAGACCTGCTCGCTGAAGTGCTGTGCTCGCTCCCTGGCCCTCTCCATAGTCCTTGGCTGCAAGATTTAGCCACAGGTCTCTCCAGGCCGAGATTCAATGCTCCAATGAGCAGGGTGTGGCTGGAGAGCAAGATCGACCCTCCCCTTTAAAACTGGCCAGCACCAGTGTGTCTGTGTTCCATCGCTAACTGACAGCACCTGCGCTGCGCCCGTGCTCTGAGATAGCGCCTCGCTCCTCCGCCTTTGTGTCTTAAGACAGATGTCTAGCACCTGATTTAGCACTCCAATCAACTCCAGGGGTGATAAAAGCCAAGTTTGCAGTCGGAGGCGATAATTAGCGCCAGGCGCTAAACATTACGCACGGCCGATAATCGTGCCCCAAATGGAGCGATACTGAATTTTTCCCCCATAGAGTCATAACGGCACAGAAGGTGGCCATTCATTCCATCGAGTCCGTGCCAGCTCTCTGTAGAGCAATCCAGTCAGTCCCATTCCCCGCTCTATCCCCGTAGCCTTGCAAGTTTATTTCCCTCAAGTGCCTATCCATCGGCAGCGAATTCCAGGTCATCACCACTCACTGCATAAAAAGGTTTTTCCTCACATCCGCCCTGTATCTCTTGCCCAAAACCTTAAATCTGTGTCACCTAGTCCTTGTACCATCAACTAATGTGCACAGCCTTTCCCCATCTAGAGTATCCAAACCCATCATAATCTTGTACACCTCTATCAAATCACCCCTCAACCTCCTTTGCTCTAATGAAAACAAATCCAGCTTCTCCAACCTGTCCTTGTAGCTAAGATCCCCCATCCCCGGAACCATTCTGGTAAATCTCCTCTGCACCCTCTCAAGTGCCTTCACATCCTTCCTAAAGAGTGGTGACTAGAACTGGATGCAATACTCCAGTTTTGGCCTAACCAGCGCTTTATAAAGGTTCAGCATAACTTTTCTACTTTTGTACTCAATACCTCTATTTATGAAGCCCAAGATCCCACGTGCTTTGCTAACCACTCTATCATTATGTCCTGTCACCTTCAGGGACCTATGTACATTAATCCTAGATCCCTCTGTCCCTGCATACTCTTTAAAACTGTGTAATTAAGTGTATATTGCCTCTCCCTGTTCCTTCTGCCAAAATGCATCACCTCACACTTCTATGTATTAAATTCCATCTGCCACTTGTCTGCCCATTCTGCTAGCCTTTCTATGTCCTGTTGCAGTCGATTGGTATCATACTCACCATTTGCCACACCCCCAAGTTTGTCATCAGCAAATTTAGAAATTCTAATCTGTATTCCAATATCCAGGTCATTTATATATAACAGAAAAAGCAGTGGCCCCAGGACTGACCCTTAGGGAACACCACTGTCTACCATCCTCCAGTCTGAAAAACAGCCATTTACCACAACTCGCTGTTTTCTGTCCTTAAGCCAATTCCTCATCCAAGCTGCCACTATTCCATGATCCTCGTGGTACTTTTTCAAATGCCTTCTAAAAATCCATGTAGACAACACCCATTGCATTCCCTTCATCAATTCTCTGTTATCTCATCAAAAAATTCAATTAGATTAGTCAAACACGATCTGCCTTTCACAAATCCATGTCAGCTCTCCTTAATTAGCTTAAATCTCTCCAAGTGCCCATTAATTTTTTCCTTGATTATTTTTTCTAAAACTTTACCCACCACTGATGTTAAACTGACTGCCCTGTAGTTACTAAAATTGTCCTTACACCTTTTCTTGAACAATGGTGTCACATTTGCCACTTTCCAATCCTCAGGCACCTCCCTCGTATCTAGGGAAGTTTGCAAAATTATGGCAAGCCCTTCCGCTATCTCCTCCCCCTATTCCCTTATCAACCTGGGATGCAAGCCATCTGGACCAGGTGACTTGTTCACTCTAAGCATACACAACCTTTCTATTACATCCTGTCTATGTAAGATTCGCAATTTTCAGCAAAAATCACGCAAGAAAACTGGATAAAATTAAGACTGTTTATTGACCAAAGTAAGCTTGCACAGAAAAACCTTTGATAAAAGGGCATACAAAATGGCCGCCAGGCCCCGTGATCAGTTTATGAACCATTTTATTTCTGTTACTGCAAGCCAGACAGGCTTGTGGATTGAAGACAGTGAGCCCACGAAAGCCAATCTCTGGGAACCGAAACTCAGAGCAACAGCATACATATTCAATGGATTATAAGTACAGGATGGGGCCCATCAAGATATGGGCGGACAATGTAAAAACACTTATACCCATTTATCGTACAAAGGAAAAACCGTTTAGCAGCCATCAAGGAAAATGTCCGGACCGATCAATATGCGAACCGAGCCACGGTGACAATGCAAAAGACATTGAAAGACATTATCGGCCAGGAAGGCCAGTTTAAGTTATCACCGGCTCCGTTACAAGACAAAGCGCCCCTGCAGAGATTTCTGCCCGCCAAAATTAATACAAAGACAGGACTATGATTTGGCGGGAGATAAGACTGTCCCAAAAGAGTATAACTATGGATTGAAAGTCCATCTAAAAAACTTCGGACTCCGGGTTACTTGAACAACTTCTTCTTCACTGCCACGGCTTTCTTGTTGGGCGACTTCAGGCTTCCATTTTCTTCAAGAACTTTCTTCTACGAGGAACGAACGAAGGGCGGACGGTGCCCGGATCGGCGCCTCTTCCACTTCGGCAGATCGATGAAAACGTTTTCGTCTTTTTAAAGACGGACGGTTTCGGTAAAAGGACAACGTGGTCGGTGTTCAGCCAAACAAGGCTCGGCCACGACGAGAAGACGACGAGGGTGGCCCGGGTACTGGGGTCGGGAGATCATCGACGACCCAGGCCGACGGAGAAGAAACCCTCTGGAGAACCGGCGATCGATGCCACAAGATTCTCCCAAGTGCATAGCCTGCATCTGGGTCTGCTCCATGAACCCAAATTGACTTGGTGGATCTCAACCTTAACGAGCGCTCATCGAGGCTGGGTCTACCCCACCGCCTCGAGGGAGGAGAGAATATCGACTGCGCCAGAAGTTTCCAAATCCACGTGACGACGGAAAGCGGTGCCAAAAAGGCTGCGAACCCCCCTTTCTCGCGATTTCGAGAGTGGTGAGCATGATCCCAAGTTCCCCAGGTCGAAACTTAGTTTAGGTATAGGGGAGGGAGTTAAGGGAAATCGTAATGTGTTTCCCCTTTTTCGATGTGCCGTGTGTTCCCCATTTCCATAGAGTCAAGTTCATAAATTTGTGCATGATTGTAGTAACTTTAATCTGTGCCTATGATATGTATTTTGTAATGCTTCAAACTGTTTAAAAATAAAAGCATCCATTTCGTGCTATTCAACCTGGTCTATTGAGTTCTTTCTCTGCACTACTGTTCTCTGCACCTAAGTCCAAGGTCTAGAACCGTAGGGGGGAGTGGGTCGAACCACTCAAGGGTAATTATTGCACGAAGCCTGGCAGGAGACCAGAAAGAGCAAGAGAAACCCCCTACATCTATCAATTCTCACCCCTTCCATTGTTTATACCTTTTCCACTTCTACCGCTATTTTGTCAGCATCCACCTCCTTACTAAACAGCAATACAAAGTACTCATTGAATATTCGAGCCATGCCCTACGCCTCTAAGCATATATCATCTTCTTTTTCTCTAACAGGCCCCACCCAGCCTCTTACTACCCGCTTACATGCCGGTAGAAGATTTTTGGGTTCCCTTTTATGTTAACAGCCATTCTACTCTCATTCTCTCTTTGCCAAACTTATTTTCATCCTCACATCCCCTCTCAACTTGATGGCCCAGAAATTCGGGTAGGGGGCTTTCCGCAGGTGCGCAGGTAAACGATAAATTACATGAAATAACTATTTTAAACAATAATTTAAATTTTTGAAAAAAATAATTACATTTTCTAATGGGGCTAAAAATAAACTCACCTTTCTTTAAAGTATTTAAAAATAATAAACCTGTGGAAAAAATGTTTTAATTTTAATTAATTCACCACTTACCTTGTAAAAAGCAGGCCTTGCGACTGCTTTTTACATGTCTAACTTCTGGAGACTTACCCTCCCGGGAAAACCTGCAGTAAAAACGTAAGTTCGATGCACACGTGCTGCCTCTCCTGCACACGCGTTCGACTTCTGAACCCCTTCTTTCAGGGGAACGGAAGTGACAGTTTCCCGCGCATGCACAGTGCATGCACAAAACCGGCACTTCCATTGGGCTTGCGTGTGAGTACCCCATGCGCACTCACCCGTGGAGACCCAAATTTCTGGGCCATTGTATTTGCTCTGGTTCTCCCTTGAAGAATTCACCTGACATGCATCATACACCCTCTTTTTTTGTTTCATCATCTTCTCTATCTCCCTTGTCATCCAAGAAGCCCTTGTTTTGTATACATAAGAACATAAGAAATAGGAGCAGGAGTAGGCCAATCGGCCCCTCAAGCCTGCTCCACCATTCAATAAGATCATGGCTGATCTAATCCTAACCTCAAATCTTCTATCACTCTCCATCCCACCCGAACCCATGTGATCTCCCGGGAGAGGCGAAAAACCAGATAAAAAACCCAATGGCCAATTTGGGAGAAAAAATCTGGGAAATTCCTCTCCGCCCCATCTAGGTGATCGAAACTCTTCCAGGAGATCGCTCTGTCCCTATATTTTCTACAGTACTTAACTTCTGCAAAGGCGATCTCCAGCCCAGCCAGGAAAAGGAGTAAAACCATCTCCTGAAATCTAACACAGAATTAGAACACAAGAAGTAGGAGCAGAACCAGGCTACATACGGCCCCTGGGCCCGCTCCATTACCCACAGGGCCATGACCATTCCGAACCTAGACTCATGTCCAATTTCCTGCCCGCTCCCCATAACCCTTAATTCCCTTTACTTCTAGGAAACTATCTATTTCTGTTTTAAATGTATTTAAATGTATTCTGTTTTTGTATTTTGTATCAGTCTTTACAGTAGAAGACACTAAGAATATCCCAACACTGGACAAACAGGGGGCTATAGGGGGGGAAAAGCTAAACACGATCAAAATCACGAAGGAAGTGGTACTCGGTAAAATAATGGGACTCAAGGCGGATAAATCACCTGGACCGGAGGGCATACATCCTAGGGTCTTGAGGGAAGTGGCGGTAGGGATTGTGGATGCATTGGTAATAATTTTCCAAAACTCCCTGGACTCAGCAAAGGTCCCGGCAGACTGGAAAACTGCTAATGTAACGCCCTTATTTAAAAAGGGCAGTAGACAGAAGGCTGGAAACTATAGACCGGTTAGCCTAACATCAGTGGTTGGTAAAATATTGGAGTCCATTATTAAGGAGACAGTAACAGGACATTTGGATAATCATAATTTAATAGGACAAAGTCAGCATGGTTTTATGAAGGGGAAGTCATGTTTGACAAATTTGCTGGAGTCCTTTGAGGAAGTATCATATAGGGTGGATAAAGGGGAACCAGTGGACGTAGTGTATTTAGACTTCCAAAAGGCATTTGAAAAGGTGCCACACAAAAGATTATTGCTTAAGACAAAAAATCACGGGATTGGGGGTAATATTCTGGCATGGATAGCGGATTGGCTATCTAACAGAAGGCAGAGAGTTGGGATAAATGGTTCATTCTCAGACTGGCAATCAGTAACTAGTGGTGTTCCGCAGGGGTCAGTGCTGGGTCCCCAACTCTTTACAATCTATATTAACGATTTGGAGGAGGGGACCGAGTGTAACATATCAAAGCTTGCAGATGATACTAAATGGGAGGGAAAGTAGTGAGTGAGGAGGACATAAAAAACCTGCAAGGGGACATAGACAGGCTAAGTAAGTGGGCAGAGATTTGGCAGATGGAATACAATACTGGAAAGTGTGAGGTTATGCACTTTGACAGGAAAAATCGTAGAGCAAGTTATTATCTTAATGGCAAGAAACTGGAAAGTACTGAAGTACAAGGGGATCTGGGGGTCCTGGTGCACAAAACGCAAAAGGTTAGTATGCAGGTGCAGCAAGTGATTAAGAAGGCCAATGGAATGTTGGCTTTCATTGCTAGGGGAATAGAATATAAAAATAGGGAGGTATTGCTTCAGTTGTACAAGGTATTGGTGAGACTGCACCTGGAATATTGCATACAGTTTTGGTGTCCATACTTAAGAAAAGACATACTTGCTCTCGAGTCAGTACAAAGAAGGTTCACTTGGTTACTCCCGGGGATGAGGGGATGGACATACGAGGAGAGGTTGAGTAGATTGGGACTCTACTCATTGGAGTTCAGAAGAATGAGAGGCGATCTTATTGAAACATATAAGATTGTGAAGGGGTTGGATCGGGTGGATGCGGGGAGGATGTTCCCGATGATGGGTGAAACTAGAACTAGGGGGCATAGTCTTAGAATAAGGGGCTGCTCGTTCAAAACTGAGATGAGGAGGAACTACTTCACTCAGAGGGTGGTAGGTCCATGGAATATGCTGCCCCAAAAAGCTGTAGAAGCTACATCATTACATAAATTTAAAACAGAAATAAACAGTTTCCTAGAAGTAAAGGGAATAAAGGGTTATGGGGAGCGGGCAGGAATTTGGACATGAGTCTAGGTTCAGATCGGTCATGGCCATGTGGGTAGCGGAGCGGGCCCAGGGGCCATGTAGCCTGATTCTGCTCCTATTTTGTGTGTCTAATTCTGTTAGATTCAGGAGAAGGCTCTGTGATAGTAGATTGGCGGTTAGGATCAGATCAGCCATGATCATATTGAATGGTGGAGCAGGCTCGAGGGGCCGATTGGCCTACTCCTGCTCCTATTTCTTATATTCTTATGTTCTTATGTTCTTAATGATGTAGCTTCCACAGCTTTCTGGGGCAGCAAATTCCACAAACCTACCACCCTCTGAGTGAAGAAGTTTCTCCTCATCTCAGTTTTGAAAGAGCAGCCCCTTATTTTAAGATTATGCCCCCTAGTTCTAGTTTCACCCATCATTGGGAACATCCTCACCGCATCCACCCGATCAAGCCTCTTCACAATCTTATATGTTTCAATAAGATCGCCTCTCATTCTTCTGAACTCCAATGAGTAGAGTCCCAATCTACTCAACCTCTCCTCATATGACCACCCCCTCATCCCCGGGATTAACCGAGTGAACCTTCTTTGTACTGACTCGAGAGCAAGTATGTCTTTTCTTAAGTATGGACACCAAAACTGTATACAGTATTCCAGGTGCGGTCTCACCAATACCTTGTATAACTGCAGCAATACCTCCCTGTTTTTATATTCTATCCCCCTAGCAATAAAAGCCAACATTCCATTGGCCTTCTTGATCACTTGCTGCACCTGCATACTAACTTTTTGAATTTCGTGCACCAGGACCCCCAGATCCCTTTGTACTACAGTACTTTCCAGATTCTTGCCATTAAGATAATAACTTGCTCTATGATTTTTCCTGCCAAAGTGCATAACCTCACACTTTCCAGTATTGTATTCCATCTGCCAAATCTCTGCCCACTTACTTAGCCTGTCTATGTCACTTTGCAGGTTTTTTATGTCCTCCTCACTCACTACTTTCCCTCCCATTTTAGTATCATCTGCAAACTTTGATATTTTACACTCGGTCCCCTCCTCCAAATCATTAATATAGATTGTAAAGAGCTGGGGACCCAGCACTGACCCCTGTGGAACACCACTAGTTACTGATTGCCAGTCTGAGAATGAACTATTTATCCCAACTCTCTGCTTTCTGTTAGAGAGCCAATTCTCCACCCACGCCAGAATATTGCCCCCAATCCCGTGATTTTTTATCTTGAGCAATAATCTTTTGTGTGGCACCTTGTCAAATGCCTTTTGGAAGTCTAAATACACTACGTCCACTGGTTCTCCTTTATCCACACTGTATGTTACTTCCTCAAATAACTCAAGAAAATTTGTCAAACATGTCTTCCCCTTCATGAAACCATGCTGAGTTTGTCCTATTAAATTATGTTTATCCAAATGTCCCATTACTGTCTCCTTAATAATGGACTCTAACATTTTACCAAGTACCACTTCCTTAGTGATTTTAATCGTATTAACTCCTCTCCCCCTAGAGCCCCCTGTTTGTCCAGTGTTGGGATATTCTTAGTGTCCTCAACTGTAAAGACTGATATAAAATATTTGTTCAGCGTTTTTGCCATCTCCATGTTTCCCACCATTAATTTCCCATTCTCATCCTCGGTCTCAAATTCTTTAACATGGAGCTTGAGTTCCTCTAGCAGCAAACACTTATCGCAAATGTAATCATCATGAGCCTCAATGGGGTCCACCAGCTCCCACATTTCGCAACAGTGACACATCACCTGTTCACCCATATCTGTGTAATTAATTAAATTTCTTATTATTAGTTATGAAGACCCTCTGCCCTGATATAGATGATAATATTACACCACTATTTAATAGGACTTACCAACTTAAAGGTATAGAAGAGAAGGAAGAGAACCTACCAACCAGTTGATCACCAACCTCCCTCGTGGAAGCTGTCTGGGGGACCTATCCGGTTGAATTGTCTCACTGCTCCATGTCCGCAGTGTTGGATTAGCCTGAGGGAGGGAAGCAAAACAGAGCAGAGCAACAAGCACCCCCTCACCCCCTCACCTCCCACTTGCCCGAACTCTGCCACTTACCAAGCTCTACTTACACTCAATGCGACCGCACTCAGCCTGCAGCTCTAAGCCCACCCCTTTTAATACCCGGATTCTAGTTCCGGTTTCAACTCCCCAACAGCTTAATTTACTCTAAAAAATTAAACTTACTTCAAATAATTCACTTTTTTACTCACTTGAATTCAGGAAATGCACTTAAAACACTTTCTCTGCCACTTAGCAAAGTCTGCTTAAACTCAATGCGGCTTCCGTTACCCTTCCCTCTTGTTGGAATGTACCTAGCCTGTACTTGGAACATCTCCTTAAAGATCACCCATTGTTCCGTTTCAGTTTTTCCCGTCAGTCTTTGGTTCCATTTTATCCTGGCTAGATCCTTTCGCATCCCACTGAAGTTAGCCCTATTCCACTTTAGAAGTTCCGCTCTAGATTGTTCCTTGCTCCACTCCATTGCTAATCTAAATCTTATGATACAATGATCACTCATGCCCAAGTATTTTCCCACAGACACTTGGTCAACCTGGCCCACCTCGTTCCCCATTACTGCTGCCAGACTGGGCCTGTGGCAGGTGGTGAGACAAGCAACATGAGGGAAAAACCTACTTGACCTCATCCTCACCAATCTACCTGTCGCAGATGCATCTGTCCATGGCAGTATTGGTAGCAGTGACCACCGTACAGTCCTTGTGGATATGAAGTCCTGTCTTCACACCGAGGACACCCTCCATCATGTTGTGTGGAACTACCACCATGCTAAATGGGATAGATTCAGAACAGATCTAGCAGCTCAAAACTGGGCTTCCATGAGGTGCTGTGGACCATCAGCAGCAACGGAATTGTATTCCACCACAATCTGTAACCTCATGGCCCAGCATATCCCTCTACCATTACCATCAAGCCAGGGGGCCAAGCCTGGTTCAATGAGGAGTATAGAAGAGCATGCCAGGAGCAGCACCAGGCGAACCTAAAAATGAGGTGCCTACCTGAGGAAGCTGCAACAGAGGACTACATGTATGCTAAACAGCAGAAGCAGCATGCTATGGACAGAGCTAAGCAATTCCACTAAAAAAGGATTAGATCAAAGCTCTGCAGTCCTGCCATATCCAGTTGTGAATGGTGGTGGACAATTAAACAACTAACAGGAAGCGGAGTCTCCATGAACATTCCCATCCTCAATGATGGAGGAGCCCAGCACGTGAGTGCAAAAGATGAGGCTGAAGCGTTTGCAACCATTTTCAGTCAGGCGTGCAGAATGGATGATCCATCTCAGCCACCTCCTGAGGTCCCCACCACCACAGAAGCCAGTCTTCAGCCAATTCAATTCAAGCCACGAGATATCAAGAAACGGTTGAGCGCACTGGATACAGCAATGGCTATGGGCCCTGACAACATCCTGGCTATCATGCTGAGGACTTATGCTATCAAGCGCCACTTACTCACCAATAACCTGCTAATCGATGCTCAGTTTGGGTTCCACCAGGAACACTGGTGGAGTTCCAGAACTCATTACAACCTTGGTCCAAACATGAACAAAAGAGCAGAATTCCAGAGGTGAGGGTGAGTGCCCTTGACATCAAGGCAGCATTTGACCGAGTGTGGCATCAAGGAGCCCCAGTAAAATTGAAGTCAATGGGAATCAGGGGGAAACTCTCCACTGACTGGAGTCATACCTAGCACAAAGGAAGATGGTTGTGGTTGTTGGAGGCCAATCATCACAGTCCCTGGACATCGTTGCAGGAGTTCATCAGGGCAGCCCCTAGGCCCAACCATCTTCAGCTGCTTCATCAATTACCTTCCCTCAATCATAAGTTCAGATGTGGGATGTTCGCTGATAACTGCACAGTGTTCAGTTCCATTCACAACTCCTCAATGAAGATAATGAAGCAGTCCATGCCTGCATGCAGCAAGACCTGGACGACATTCAAGCTTGGGCTGATAAGCGACAAGTAACATTCGCGCCACACAAGTGCCAAGCAATGACTATCTCCACCACCGCCCCTTGACATTCAACAGATTACCATCGCTACATTCTCCACCATCAACATCCTGGGGGTCACCATTGACCAGAAACTTAACTGGATCGCCAACGCAAATACTATGGCTACAAGAGCAGGTCAGAGACTGGGTATTCTTTGGCGAGTGTCTCACCTCCGGACTCCCCAATGCCTTTCCACCATCTACAAGGCATAAGTCAGGAGTGTGATGGAATACTCGACCACCTAGAAGGACAAGGGCAGCAGGTGCATGGGAACACCATCACCTGCAAGTTCCCCTCCAAGTCACACACCATCCTGACTTGGAAATATATCATCGTTCCTTCATCGTCACTGGGTCAAAATCCTGGAACACCCTCCGTAACAGCACTGTGGGATTACCTTCACCACTGTACTGCAGCGGTTCAAGAAGGTGGCTCACCACCATTTTCTCAAGGGCAATTAGGGATGGGCAATAAATGCTGGCCTTGCCAGAGATGCCCACATCCCAGGAACGAATGAAAAAATGCACATATCAGAAATTTGGTCCAGTGGTCTGCACACATTTCCAACCATTATGTTAAATGGTCAGGAAAGCATGTCAGTGCACATCTGAATAGTCAATATCACTGCCAGAATTGTGAACATGATCCCTTTTACATAGACATAGAAACATAGAAGATAGGAGCAGGAGTAGGCCATTCAGCCTCTGGAGCCTGCTCCGCCATTCAATGAGATCTTGGCTGATCATCAAAATTCAGCACCCGGTCCCTGCTTTCTCCCAATACCCCTTGATTCCTTTAGCCTTAAGAAATATATCCAACTCCTTCTTGAATATATTTAATGTAATGGCCTCTACTGCCTTCTGTGGTAGAGAATTCCACAGGTTCACCACTCTCTGGGTGAAGAAATTCCTCCTCATTTCTGTCCTAAATGGCCTAACCCTTATCCTTAGACTGTGACCCCTGGTTCTGGACTCCCCGACCATTGGGAACATCCTTCCTGCATCTAGTCTGCCCAGTCCTGTCAGAATTTTATAAGTTTCAATGCGATCCCCTCTCATTCTTCTAAACTCCAGCGAGTACAAGCCCAATCGACCCAATCTCTCCTCATATGTCATTCCTGCTATCCCAGGTATCAGCCTGGTGAATCTTCGCTGAACTCCTTCCATGGCAAGAACATCCTTCCTCAGATAAGGCGACCAAAACTGCACACAATACTCAAGATGTGGTCTCACCAATGCCCTGTATAACTGCAGCAAGACATTCTTGTTACTGTACTCAAACCCTTTCGCTACGAAGGCCAACATACCATTTGCCTTCTTAACCGTCTGCTGCACCTGCATGCTTACCTTCAGCGACTGGTGCACAAGGACACCCAAGTCTCGTTGCACTTCCCCTTCTCCCAATCTATTGCCATTCAGATAATAATCTGCCTTCCTGTTTTTGCCACCAAAGTGGATAACCTCACATTTACCCATGTTATATTGCATCTGCCATGCTTTTGCCCAATCACCCAACCTGTCCAAATCATCCTGGAGTTTCTCGGCATCCTCCTCACAGCACACACGCCCACCCAGCTTTGTGTCATCTGCAAATTTGGAGATATTACATCTAGTTCCCTTGTCTAGATCATTAATATATATTGCGAATAGCTGGGGTCCAAAGACCGATCCCTGCGGTACCCCACTAGTCACTGACTGCCACTCGGCAAAAGACCCGTTTATTCCAACTCTTTGCTTCCTGTCTGCCAACCAGTTCTCTATCCAAGTCAATACCTTGCCCCCAATCCCATGTGCCTTAACTTTACACGCTAATCTCTTATGCGGGACCTCATCAAAAGCCTTCTGAAAGTCCAAATACACCACATCCACTGGTTCTCCCTTATCTATTTTACCAGTTACATCATCAAAAAATTCCAGTAGATTAGTCCAGCACGATTTACCTTTTGTAAATCCATGTTGACTTTCTCCGATCCTGTCATGTTTTCCAAGTGCTCTGCTATTACATTTTTATAATGGACTCTAGCATTTTCACCACTACCGATGTCAGGCTTACTGGTCTGTAATTCCCCATTTTCTCTCTACCACCTTTTTTGAATAGTGGGGTATCATTAGCTACCCTCCAATCCATGGGTACTGTTCCAGATTCCATCGAATGTTGGAAGATGATCAGCAATGCATCTACTATTTCTAGGGTCACTTCCTGAAGTACCCTAGGATGTAGATTTTCCGGCCCTAGGGATTTATCGGCCTTCAGTCCCATCAATTTCCCTAACACCATTTCCCTACAAGTACTGCTTTCTTTCAGTTCCTCCCTTTCATCAGACTCTATGTTCCCCGACATCTCTGGGAGGTTATTTGTGTCCTCCTTTGTGAAGACAGAACCAAAATATGTATTTAATTGGTCTGCCATTTCTTTGTTCCCCATTATAAATTACTCTGATTCTGACTGCAAGGGACCTATGCTTGACTTCACCAATCTTTTTCTCTTCACATATCTATAAAAGCTTTTACAGTCAGTTTTTATGTTCCTCGCAAGCTTACTCTCATATTCTATTTTCCCTTTCTTAATGAATCCCTTTGTCCTCCTTTGTTGAATCCTAAACTACCCTTGTTAGCCACGGTTGAGTCACCTTTTTTGTTTTATTTTTATGCCAAACTGGGATGAACAAATTCTGTAGTTCATCCATGCGGTCTTTGAATGTTTGCCATTGCCTATCCACCGTCAACCCTTTGAGTGACATTCCCCAATCAATCCTACCCAACTTGCGCCTCAGACCATCATAGTTTCCTTTGTTTAAATTTAGGACCTTAGTCTCTGAGTCGACTACTTCATTCTCCATCTTAATGAAGAATTCGATCATATTATGATTGCTCCGACCCAAGGGGCCTCGTACAACAAGATTGCTAATTAATCCTTTCTCGTTACATAATACCCAGTCTAAGATGCCTTTAGTGTCTTTGCCCAATAAATTCCTTAATTTTGCCCAATGTCCACCTTCCCCTGGTACAATGACAAAAGCACTCTGATTCAATGCTTTTATGTGAAGACGGTTATATAAATGTATGTTGTTGTTGTTGATCTTGTTTACTTGTGCTGTATGGTCAAGCCGATTCACAGTATTAGCAGCAGGCATTTTCCATGCGATGTTGGGGTTTCATTTATGAGAAGCTTAAGCTGTCTAATTAGTAGTCTGTTTGTGTATCCAACTGAGAGCAGCATTCTGCATTTCATTAACAACAGCAAATTCCTGACCGCTCACTTATGTGTGTTATCTTTTTTTAATGTGAAGTAATTACTTTCAACCTTTACCGTGAGGTGGTCAGTCATTAATACAACTGCATATTTTAGAATGTTATTAGATAGCTGTATTGTGCAATTTGCAATAAAGTGCCTTTAATTTTAAATTCATTATTCTCAGTGGGAGCCCAGCATTTAATGATTAACTTCACGTACACAGTTACAAATTTGATTATTACCGTTAATTAGTTTCCATTCAATGAAAAGGTTTCTCAATGATGTATGGGCCACTACTTCCTGATCATGTTTGTGTCACGGAGGCCCAGAGCTTGTCCTCCGACATGACTGGATCTCTTACCTTTTCCCAGATTCAGGGAGAGCACTGGAGGTAGTTGATAGGACAAAAGCAATTCATTAAGACAAACAGAACAAGAAAGCATTAGAGCAGCCCCACTCTTTATACTGAAATCACATGGGTTCAGAGTTTTACATGTAGTACCATTTTCATGACAAGGATCAAATAAATCTGTCATCGTTTCTGGGTCCAAATCCTGGGACTCCCTCCCTAATAGCACTGTGGGAGTACCTTCACCACATGGACTGCAGCAGTTCAAGAAGGTGACCCACCACCAGCTTTTCAAGGGCAACTAGAGATGGGCAATAAATGCTGGCCTTGCCAGTGACGCCCACATCCCAAGAATTATTTTTTAAAATCTGTATTTACTATTTTGTGGTCTCTTTAGACCAGGCACTATACGCTTTACAGTATCATATGTTTACATAGTGACCTCTACTAGTATACGTTTTTTCCATACTACATAATGACCCAAAAATTTGGGTCGGAGGCTTCCCGCCTCCGACCTGCACTTACCTAGCATGCCAGCCGTTGAGCTATGGGCCCGTGTGGGATTCCGATCCTGGGCCTCCTCCAACTGCCGGCGTGCAGTGCTTGCATACCCCAGGGGTGCAGTTAGTTTGACGCACCCCCTGGGATCACGTGGGCTATGGAGAGCCAATGGTAGCAGGGAAATGCCAATTCATAAAATTGAAAGGAAGAGCTGTCAAAACGATAAATACTATTAGCCCCAAAACATCACTAAAATTTCAAATAATTTTTTTTTTTAAATCACATTTTAAAAATAACTATAAATTACATAAAATAACTATTTTAAACAGTAATTTAGATTTTGGAAAAAATTAATTACATTTTCTAACAGGGCTAAAAATAAACTTACCTTTGTTTAAAGTATTTAAAAATAATAAACCTGTGGAAAAAATGTTTAAATTTTAATTAATTCACCACTTACCTTGTTAAAAGCAGGCCTTGTGCCTGCTTTTGGCATGTGTAACTCCTGGAGACTTACCCTCCTGGAGAAACCTGAAAAAAAAACGTAAGTTCCATGCGCACGCGCTGCCTCGCTGGCGTATGTGTTCGACCTTTGAACCATTTCCTTTAAGGGAACGGAAGTTCTGGTTTCCTGCGCATGCGCAGTGCATGCACGAAACCGGCACTTCCATTGGGCCTACGGGTGAGTACCCCGTGCATACTCACCCATGGAGACCCGAATTTCTGGGCCAATTACATTTCACAACAGTATCCCTTCATTTACAGTCTGTGTAGTTAGAAAGAAAGAAACAGATAGAAGACTAAATTTAATGATATATTACTTCCAATGTGCTCAAAGGGAGAACTGGATGAAGAATTAGGGTATGGAGTTGTACCATGCAATTCCTGAGAAGGTGGTTGTGTTAGCATGAATGGAAAACTGGCAGCCAATCATAATGTAATAATGATCCTTTAATGTTTCTTGAGCAGCTAATGAAGCACTTAACTGAAGTAAATGTAAGAAAGTTCCTTATGACAGCTGCAAAGTGTTTAATATTTGTGAAAATTGGTTCAATGAAGATTGAGAAGTGCCTAATATTCAGATCACATTCTGATGATATATAAAAAGTTGTATCGAACCATCCAGTGATCCCAAATGTATTGACATATGAGCAAATATTTTGAGCAAAGTTCAAGACATGCTGCAGTCTACAGAAAGTTATTATTTGCATGGTCTAAAATTTGGTTTACATGTTAGCTGTGACTCAATTGGTAGCACTCTCGTCTTTGAGTCAGAAGGTTGTGGGTTCAAAGTCCCACTGCAGAGTCTTGAGCACAAAAATCTAGGCTGACATTCCAGTGCAGCACTGAGGGAGTGCTGCACTGTTGGAGGTGCTGTGTTTTGGATGAGGCGTTAAACTGAGGCATTGTCCTCTCTCTCAGGTGGACATAAAAGATCCCATGGCATTATTTCAAAGAAGAGCAGGGGAGTTATTCCTGGTTTCCTGGCCAATATTTATCCTTCAATCAATATTACTAAAAAAAAATTATCTGGTTATTGTCACATTGCTGTTTGTGGGAGCTTGCTATGTACAAATTGGCTGCCGTGTTGCCTACATTATAACAGTGACTCCACTTCAAAAAGTACTTAATTGGCTGTAAAGCGCTTTGGATATCCTGAGGTCGTGAAAGGCACATTATAAATGCAAGTTTTTGTTTCGGTTAGTGTCGGAATGGGGATAGAAATAGAAGTTCTAAGCTCCCAGCTCATTTGAGACTAGAAGGAAATATCGTGTAACACGGAGACAACATTTTGAAGTATTAGGAACATCAACAGGTTCAGGAGACTAAATAGAAAAGGTGCAGGTCAATACTTTACTGTATATGATAAAGAACCATTGGAGGTATGAAATGTATTTACATATGGTGAGTGACAGGAATAATGGAATCTAAAGGCATTAATGGACAAGTCTGAGGATTATTTCACACCTCAGAAGAATGTTATGCATAAAAGGTAATTGGTTCATACCAGAGATGTCGGGGAACATAGGATCTGGTGAAAGGGAGGAACTGAAAGAAATCAGTATTTGTAGGGAAATGGTGTTAGGGAAATTGATGGGACTGAAGGCTGATAAATCCCCAGGGCCTAATAATCTACATCCTAGAGTGCTTAAGGAAGTGGCCCTAGAAATAGCAGATGCATTGCTGATCATCTTCCAACATTCGATGGAATCTGGAACAGTACCCATGGATTGGAGGGTAGCTAATGTTACCCCACTATTCAAAAAAGGTGGTGGAGAGAAAATGGGGAATTATAGACCGGTAAGCCTGACATCGGTAGTGGGGAAAATGCTAGAGTCCATTATAAAAGATGTAATAGCAGAGCACTTGGAAAACAGTGACAGGGTCGGACAAAGTCAACATGGATTTACAAAAGTTAAATCGTGCTTGACTAATCTACTGGAATATTTTGAGGATGTAACTGGTAAAATAGATAAGGGAAAACCAGTGGATGTGATATATTTGGACTTTCAAAAGGCTTTCGATAAGGTCCCGCATAAGAGATTAGCGTGTAAAGTTAAGGCACATGGGATTGGGGGCAAGGTATTGACTTGGATAGAGAACCGGTTGGCAGACAGAAAGCAAAGTGTTGGAATAAATGGGTCTTTTTCCAAGTGGCAGGCAGTGACTAGTGGGGTACCGCAGGGATCGGTCCTTGGACCCCAGCTATTCACAATATATATTGTAATGATATCAGCAAATAGAGATAGTATTTGCCTGTTCGATTATGATGCCTTAATTGCATGTATTGATTGCTTGTGCCTGACCAGCAGAGGGCATGTGACCGAGAGAAGCAAGGCAGTTAGTTTAGTTTCGGTTTCGTTCTAGAGGCATCACTAGCATAATGGTGTCTCCTGAATGCTGTATAAAGAGTTGAACAGACTTTAGATTAAAACTCATTCTCTTTCATAAATGTCTCATCATTGAACCCACAAAGAAATCAAAACAGGATGTCAGAAGTGGCTGAAAGAGAAAAAATCTGAAGTTAGCAACTTGATGGGACAGTGAAAGCAGTTGTGGCAAGTAAGCGAAATCAGCTCTCCACATATTAGCAAGCCAGAAGAGAACATCTTTGCTTACCATTAGAGAATAGCTAATGAAGTGAAAAAATGGAAGGTTTACTCCCACCGGCGACGCTTCAATTGACAGGTAATGTGGCTGAAATTTGGAGAAGGTTCAAACAACGTTTAGAGTTGTATTTAGCGGCAATCGGAGCTGACGAGAAAAGTGATAAACAAAAATCGTCAGTGTTCTTACATGTCGTGGGTGATGCAGTGCTGGAGGTATATAATAATTTCATATTTGCTGCTAATGGAGACAAAATGAAGCTAGATAAAATAATGGAACAGTTTGAGGCCTACTGCATACCTAAACGTAACGTGACGTTTGAGAGGCACAGATTTTTCATGTGTACAGAAAACGGGTGAGACTATTGATCAGTATGTGACTGAACTGAGAAACCGAAGCAAATCGTGTGAATTTGGGGGACTGACAGACTCGCTGATAAAAGACAGACTGGTGTGTGGCATTCCAGATAATGGCCTAAGGGAAAGACTGCTAAGAGAGCAAGATCTAGACCTGGGAAAAGCCATAGCACTGTGTAGGGTTACAGAGACTGTGAAGTTGCAGGCAAAGGAGCTGTTCAGTGACAGTAGCTGCAAATTGGATGCAGTGAGAAAGAACGGATACAAACCGTTTAACAAAGAGAGCGCCAATGTGAAAAAAGAGACGTGGCCAGCAAACGAAAATGAAAGAGACAATCAGAAGTCATGTAGTCGATGCGGTACACAGCATCCACCAAGAAAGTGTCTAACATATGGTAAAACATGCAATAGATGCAACAAAAACAACCATTATGCCCGTTGCTGTAAGAACCAAGTGCAACAAAGCAAGGTCCATGCAGTAGATGAAAGCGACATAGAGGAGTTCAATGTAGATGTTGTGTCTGAAAACAAAAAAGAAGAAAGAGACTGGATGTTGACACTAAAAGTGAATGACATACATATTCCATTTAAATTGGATACTGGAGCACAAGTTAATGTGATATCAGAGACTGATTTTAAGAAAATTAGACCCAGACCAAAGTTACATGGAATACAAGTGAAAGTGACCGGATACTCAGGTACTGATATACCAGTGAAAGGAAAATGCATTGTCAAAGTAACACACAAGGACAGAGAGCACACGCTAGCATTAATCGTGGTGCCAAAGGATGTGCAAGCCATACTAGGTTTAAAAGCCTGTGAGAGACTGAACCTGGTAAAGCGAGTCCTCGTTGTGGAAAGCGAAGGAGAGACAGTCTCTGATGAACTGAATGTTGCGTACACACCGGGTAAGCTGATGTATACAGCAGACACGTTGTCCAGAGCTGTTGACCCAGGAGAGCCCGCAAACACAGTGAAAAGACTGATGTACAAGGCAAAAGACAGTGGAACTGACTTCTACCAGAGCATGCTTGTATACCGCACAACGCCGCTCGAGTGTGGTATGTCACCAGCCCAACTCCTGATGGGACGTCGGCTAAGGTCAAACCTACCCATCCCGGAGAACCTCCTGAAAACAAAAGAGGGGCAGAAAGTGAGGAAGTTCAAAGAACAACAGAAAGAAAAGCAAAAGTACTACTATGACAGAGGAACACAAAACCTACCTGAACTCCACACTGGTGACCAAGTAAGGTTCAAAGACAAAACAAACACATGGACTCAGAAGTGAACTGTCCTGAGTGAAGTTCAACCAAGATCATACACCATTCAGACAGATGAGGGTGCTGTTCTGAGAAGAAATCATCGAGATCTTCTCATGGGACCAGCCACAGCAAGTCAAGAGACTGATACTGTTGAACAACCTGATCACACAGCTGAGAACACATCATCTGAGGCAACAACTCAGATTCAAGGACAATCAATCAGAAAATCCTCAAGACACGTGAAGCCTCCTGAGAGACTCATTGAGCAAATTTAAGGGCTTTTGTTATAGAAGGAAGTAATGTTATCTTATTCTTTCTTCTAGTTCTAGTGTATTGACATATTTCATGTGAACACACCAAGCAAGGTTAAAAAACCTTGATCATGATAATGATAATGTAAGTTCATTAAGTGTTACAGTTAAAATGCAGATTAATACAAAGAAAACATGTTGTTAGTTAAAAGTAAAATACTTTTGTTTTAAGAAAAGGAGATGTAATGATATCAGCAAATAGAGATAGTATTTGCCTGTTCGATTATGATGCCTTAATTGCATGTATGTATTGCTTGTGCCTGACCAGCAGAGGGCATGTGACCGAGAGAAGCAAGGCAGTTAGTTTAGTTTCGGTTTCGTTCTAGAGGCATCACTAGCATAATGGTGTCTCCTGAATGCTGTATAAAGAGTTGAACAGACTTTAGATTAAAACTCACTCATTCTCTTTCATAAATGTCTCGTCATTGAACCCACAAAGAAATCAATACATATATTAATGATCTAGACAAGGGAACTAGATGTAATATCTCCAAATTTGCAGACGACACAAAGCTGGGTGGGCGTGTGTGCTGTGAGGAGGATGCCGAGAAACTCCAGGATGATTTGGACAGGTTGGATGATTGGGCAAAAGTATGGCAGATGCAATTTAACATGGATAAATGTGAGGTTATCCACTTTGGTGGCAAAAACAGGAAGGCAGATTATTATCTGAATGGCAATAGATTGGGAGAAGGGGAAGTGCAACGAGACCTGGGTGTCCTTGTGCACCAGTCGCTGAAGGTAAGCATGCAGGTGCAGCAGGCGGTTAAGAAGGCAAATGGTATGTTGGCCTTCATAGCGAAAGGGTTTGAATACAGTAACAAGGATGTCTTGCTGCAGTTATACAGGGCATTGGTGAGCCCACATCTTGAGTATTGTGTGCAGTTTTGGTCACCTTATCTGAGGAAGGATGTTCTTGCCATGGAAGGAGTTCAGCGAAGATTCACCAGGCTGATACCTGGGATAGCAGGAATGACGTATGAGGAGAGATTGGGTTGATTGGGCTTGTACTCGCTGGAGTTTAGAAGAATGAGAGGGGATCGCATTGAAACTTATAAAATTCGGACAGGACTGGACAGACTAGATGCAGGAAGGATTTTCCCGATGGTCAGGGAGTCCAGAATCAGGGGTCACAGTCTAAGGATAAGGGTTAGGCCATTTAGGACAGAAATGAGGAGGAATTTCTTCACCCAGAGATTGGTGAACCTGTGGAATTCTCTACCACAGAAGGCAGTAGAGGCCAATTCATTAAATATATTCAAGAAGGAGTTGGATATATTTCTTAAGGCTAAAGGGATCAAGGGATATGGGGAGAAAGCAGGGACAGGGTACTGAATTTGGATGATCAGCCATGATCGCAATGAATGGCGGAACAGGCTCGAGGGGCCGAATGGCCTACTCCTGCTCCTATCTTCTATGTTTCTATGTTTCTATGCATCAACTCAAGAAGAAATTATTTGTCGATATATAGTAGAGTTACAGAAAAGTAGTTACAGATCTCTTGTAGACAGCCTCATGAAAGAAAGAATTATAATAAATATGATAGTAATCTGGTTCGGACTTGATCATCGAAGAGAAGAGTCTACGGCATAGAAATTTGTTATGCGTTGGGCCTGTTTTTAGGGCATAAAATGGGCGTAAAGCATACTAATTTAGCATTGGGTTGGCTTGTGCCCAATCTGTGCCGGCGTTGGTCCCACTGCCAAATTAGTTGGGCCCATTTTTATGCGTCTCAGGCGAACACCTAACATAGGGCATTGGGCCCCTAATTTATCCCTTCGAAAACATAGTCACTGATGTGTGAAGCAAGGATCAGGCCTTCCCTGCTCAGGAAAGGACAAAGGCCTCCATGGCCGCCACCAAAGGTAAGTGTTTAATTCTATTTATCTAAGAAACAACTTCCAGTGGAGCCAAGTAAAGTAGGAGTCTTCCTGAACCCTTTCAGGACTTACTTGAAGGCTACTGCCGACAGGTAGGTGGCCTGAAATTGATGTATTTCTTTGGCTGCGCTGCTCCAATCATTCAGATGAGGCCCGAGAACAAATTTCTATTGATCCTCGGGCCTCTTGCTTCAGCCACACACAACCCAGACTAATTTCTACCACCTGAATCTACAGAGAGAGCAGCAGAAGCCAGCAACATGCAGCTGTACCACTTGTACAATACTAACAGTGCTGTAAGTGATGTGAGTGAACAGGTATGTCAACAAAAACTTGCATTTATATAGTGCCTTTAATGTAGTAAAACGTCCCAAGGCGTTGCACGGTTGCGTTATCTATAAAATTTGACACCGAGCCAAATAAGGAGATATTAGGGCAGATGACCAAAAACTTGGTCAAAGAGGTAAGTTTTAAGAGGTGTCTTAAAGGAGGAAAGAGAGGCAGAAAGGTTTAGAGAGGGGATTTCAGAGCTTAGGGCCTCAGCAGCTGAAGGCATGGCCAATGGTGGAATGATTAAAATCGGGGATGCACAAGAGGCCAGAATTAGAAGAGCACAGCTATCTCGAAGGGTTCTGGGGCTGGAGGAGGTTACAGAGATAGGGAGGGGCAAGGCCATGGAGGGATTTGAAAACAAGGATGAGAATTTTAAAATTGAGGCTTTGCTTAAGCGGGAGCTAATGTAGGTCCGTGAGCACAGGGGTGTTGGGTGAACGGGTCTTGGGGTGCGTTAGGTTATGGGCAGCTGAGTTTTGGATGATCTTAAGTTTATGCAGGGTGGAAAATGGGAAGCCAGCAAGAGTGTGTTGAAACAATCAAGTCTAAAGGAAACAAAAGCATGGATGAGCATTTCAGCAGCAGATAAGCTGAGGCAGGGGCGGAGGCAGTCGATGTTATGGAGGTAGAAATGGGCAATCTTGGTGATGGCGCAGATATATGGTCAGAAGCTGATCTTGGGGTCAAATACACCACCAAGGATGCACAGTCTGGTTCAGCCTCAGACAGTTCCAGGGAGATTGATGGAGTCGGTGGCTAGGGAATAGAGTTTGTGGCAGGGACCGAAGACAATTGCTTTGATCTTCCCAATACAGGAAACTCTTTTTTATCCGGCACCAATGGGACCGGCGTGGTGCCTGTTTATCAAAAAGTCCGGATTACAGATGTATAGTAAAAGGTACGAGAGCTCCGTACACAGCAACAAATCCAGGCTTCCCTGTTGCTTAGCAACAGGTGCAGGAACTCCGGCCACAAAATCCAAGCGTCCCTGTTGCTTAGCAACAGGTGCAGGAACCCGGCCACAAGATCCAAGCATCCCTGTTGCTTAGCAACAGGTGCAGGAACCCGGCCACAGATCCAGGAACGACCACTAATATGAAGTAAAACTTACCTGAACCTACTCCTAAATTTTACCAGTTAACAGAGATTTCCGGTTATTTAGGTGCCGGTAAATCGAGAGTTTCCTGTATTTAGTTGGAGGAAATTTCTGCTCATCCAATACTGGATAGAATCATAGAATCATAGAAACATACAGCAGGGAAGCATACACCATCCTGTCTATGTCATCCTGAAGTCTATAACTATCCTCATTATGATCTACTACTTTGCCAAGTTTCATGTCATCTGCAAACTTCATAATGCTGCTCCCTGCACCCGAGTCTAGGTTGTTGATAAAAATTGCAAAGTGTAATGGACCCAAAACTGATCCTTGGGGCACACCACTGCAAAGCACCTTCCAGTCTGAAAAACATCCATCCACCACCACCCTTTGCTTCCTGTCAGAGCCAATTTTGTATCCACACTATCACTTTCCCTTTAATTCTATCTTCTTAATAAGCCTCCTGTGTGGCACTTTGTTGAATGCCTTCCGAAAATCCATATACTGTATACATGTACTACATTACCTTGATCAACCTTCTCTGTTACCTCATCAACGAATTCAATAAAGGTCGTCAGTCATGATTTCCCTTTAACAAATACATGCTTGCTTTCCTTGATTACGTCAGACAAGCAGGGCGCAAAATTCAGATCCCTATTGTAGTGTATGTAACCTGTACCACCTTAAGAGGATACCTGAAGGTGATGGACTA
Source organism: Somniosus microcephalus (assembly GCF_052327205.1). NCBI lineage: Eukaryota > Metazoa > Chordata > Chondrichthyes > Squaliformes > Somniosidae > Somniosus > Somniosus microcephalus. The sequence continues at coordinate 185,291,901 of NC_140993.1, read as the reverse complement.
CTTTTTGATGGCTCCTGTACATTGTAGTACCGGTGGTGACCACACCGGTATATAAACCCTGCGGAGCAAAGTGTATCTCAGTTCAGCCCTGACCCTCAATCACTAAAGGCCTGTTTACTTACTTCTGTAGTCTGTGTCCTATTATTCAGTGTAACTGCAATTGAAAACACAGACTCAACAGTGGCGACGAGTCTGACCTTACCTAGCGGCAGTTTTGCATCAAAGGAAGCTTTGTCCTCAGAAACGGGCGTTGAAAAAGGGCATCCGCCCTCAACATCCTGCTGAGCACTGCATCGCACGGGAGGCCATCGGGAACCCGGGTTGGTTTCTGGCCACAAAGTCAAACATCAATGATCATCCCTTCGACGACAGCGGCGGGTAAGCCCGATCGAGCGGCACAGGGGGGGAAGTCGGCCGAGATGTCAGTGGGAGAAGGGGAGGGAAAGTGACAAAAAAAGGGCGGAGAACACGACCGCAGCCGGTGTCAGGGGCCGGGCAGCAATCGGGACAGAGACGCACAGCAGCCAGGAAGCGTTTATGGCCACAAGGACCGCGGGAGCGGCGGGGAACAAGAGCAGCAGCGCAGGGAAAAATAAAGGACCGCTGGGAGGCGTGAACGGCAACAGTGCGGGAATCACCATTTTGAGTTGGCGGGGGAAGAAGACAAGTGCGGGAAAAGCCGCCAAGCGCGGGAAAAGCCGCCATCTTAAATAGAAAAAAAAAGAAAAAAATAATATCCGAAGGGAAAGGTGAAACTCAGCAAGGATGCCAAAAACGGGAAACATCACCGCTTTTGATAACGATGTGGAAGATTGGGCCACTTATGTGGAACGCATCGAAGTTTACTGTACAACGAATGAGATACCAGATGATAAGAAAGCACTAACCCTATTAAACTCGATGGGTGCGAAGACGTACGGGTTATTAAGGAACCTTGTAACACCAGACAAACCGGTAGGGAAGAGTTTCGCGGATATTGTTACTATCCTGCAAGAGCATTTAAACCCCACGCCGCTGCTGATAGCGGAACGATTTAAATTCTACAAAAGAATTCAACTTAAAGAAGAAAGCAACGCGGAATTCCTAACAGAACTGCGCAAGTTATCAAAGTACTGCCAGTTCGGAACAGGACTAGCAGACGCACTGAGAGATAAGTTTGTGTGTGGGCTCCTAAGGGAAGGAACCCAGAAGTGATTGCTAGAGGAAAAGGACCTTACACTGGACAAAGCTTTCAGCATTGCAGCATCCCACGAGGCAGCAGCACGGGGCGCTGCAGAGATACAGCAAAGGCCATTGGAATTCAGCACCAATGAAATGGCATTGGGCACAGTAAAGTGCTATCGTTGTGGAAGGACAACGCATGACCAGAAACAGTGCTGGTTCAAAGATAAACAATGCAGGCAATGTGGCAAACTTGGTCACATAGCGAGAGTATGCCGGTCAGGAAAGAAGACCAGCAGCAAAAAGTCACTGCAGGAGAAGTACAAAAAAGTACACAAGGTGACAGAGAACAGTTCGGATGAACAGAAGACGGATTCAGACTCCAGCAGTAAGCAACTGGGTTGTCTGAAAATACATAATGTGGGTAACACTGCAGACCACCAAACTATCTGGGTCATGCTTCGGATAGCAGGAGTCCAAGTGAAGATGGAATTGGACACTGGGTCGGCATTAACAGTCATGAATAAGCAAGATTACAAAAGGTTATTCTCGCACATTCCCCTGAGGGATACGGAGATTGTATTGAAAACATACACGGGGCAAATAGTGTACCCCAAAGGAAAGATTAAAGTAAACGTGGTCTACAATGGTAAAGAAAGTCAGAAAATGGACTTGTATGTGTTACCTGATGGAGGTCCGCCACTACTGGGACAGGAATGGATCCGGAGAATTAATGTGGACTGGCGTTCCATACAAGCACAGACTGTAGATGCCTGTAAGGAGGACGACGTCAAAGCTAAACGACTGTCCAAAATCTTAGACGATGCTAAGGAAGTGTTTCAACAGGGACTTGGAACACTGAAAGGAATTACGGCAACCATCAAGGTTGAAGAACATGCAAACACAAAATTTTTCAAAGTCAGACCGGTGCCTTATGCGATACGACCTGCTGTGGAAGCAGAGCTGGAAGGGCTAGAATGTTCAGGGGTACTGTCCAAGGTGGACTGGAGCGAATGGGCTACACCCATTGTTCATGTCATGAAGCGTTCATTGAGCAACAAGCCGGGGGAACCTGGGAATTTTCGCATCTGTGGCGATTTCAAGATCACTGTTAATCCGGTTCTTCACACGGTGCAATATCCGCTTCCGCGGATTGAAGATATCTTCGCTTCGCTGTCTGGCAGGCAACACTTCACTAAGATAGACCTGGCGCAGGCGTACCTACAGATGGAAGTTGATGAAGCGTCACATCAGTATCTCACGATCAACACGCATAAGGGCTTATATCGGTATAATAGACTGTTTCTTGGAGTGGCATCGGCTCCAGCGATTTGGCAAAGGGCCATGGAGCAGGTATTGCAGGGAATTCCAGGCACACAATGCTACCTGGATGACATCCTGATTACAATAAGGATCACCTCGCGAATTTGGAGCAGGTGCTCATCAGATTGAAAGAATATGGGCTCAGAGTTAACCGCCAGAAATGCGAGTTCTTTCAAAGCGAATCTCGTACTGCGGCCACGTCATTGACCGGGAGGGGCTCCATAAGTCACCTGACAAGATCGAAGCTGTTGTAAAAGCTCCTGCACCAGAAAATGCATCCCAGTTGAGGTCGTTCCTCGGGTTGGTTAACTATTACCACAAGTTTCTTCCAAATTTATCCACGGTGTTACACCCGCTAAACACTCTTTTGCAAATGGGAATACCATGGAAGTGGAGCGATGATTGTAAGCGGGCTTTTCAAAAGAGCAAGGCACTGATCACCTCTAAGGAAGTGTTGGCTCACTTTAACCTAACGCTGCCTATTCGCTTAGCTTGTGATGCTTCTCCATATGGTATCGGGGCAGTGCTCTCACATAAGTTTCCAGATGGCTCGGAAAGGCCAGTCGCTTTCGCATCCAGATCATTGACCTCCGCTGAGCGCAACTATGCTCAGATAGATAGGGAGGCTCTCAGCCTCGTGTGGGGAGTCAAGAAATTTAACCATTACCTGCAGGGCCAAAAGTTTACACTGCTGACAGATCACCAGCCGTTGGTTTCCATTTTCAACCCTAAGAAGAGTGTTCCGGTTATGATGGCGCAGAGGCTTCAGAGATGGTCCCTTTTCCTAGGGGCACATCAATATGATATTGAATTCAAAGGTACAAAGCAACATGGTAATGCTGATGGGCTGTCGTGCCTGCCACTACCTACAGCGGAAGAGGCACCGGCAGTTGACCCTGTCGAGATATTTCACTCGACCATCATCGAATGCTTACCAGTCACCAATGCGGGTATTGAGAGAGTGACCCGAAATGACCCGACACTGTCTCGGGTCTATGACTTGACAGTGAAGGGATGGCCAGCACATGGCGAACCACTGTTACCAGCATTCTCAGCCAGATGAGAACAACTGTCCATATGTCAAGGAACATTGATGTATGGAACAAGGGTGATTATTCCTCCTAAATTAAGAGAGAGTTCTGAAAGAATTGCACGAAGGTCATCTGGGGGAGTCAAGATGAAAAGCCTTGCTAGGGCTTATGTGTGGTGGCCAGGTATCGACAAACAAATAGAGGATCTGACTAAAAGCTGCTCAGGGTGCCAAAAAGTTCAAAATGCACCTCCAATTGCACCGCTGCATCCATGGGAATGGCCTTCAGCCCCATGGCAACATGTGCATATCGACTTTGCAGGTCCATTCATGGATTCCATGTTTTTGATAGCAGTAGACGCACATTCTAAATGGCCAGAAGTGATTAAGATGTCGACCACTACCTCTGAGAAGACGATCGCAGTTCTAAGAACCATATTTGCAAGGAATGGGTTGCTGGAGCAAATATGTTCAGACAACGGACCACAGATCGTGTCAGAAGAATTCCAGAAATTCATGAAAAAGAATGGGGTGAAACACTATACATCTGCCCCATATCATCCGGCTACAAATGGGTTGGCCGAGAGATTTGTACAAACGTTCAAAAAGGCGATAAAGGCCATGAGTGAAGACCATATTCCACTACAACACAAGGTGGACAATTTCCTGATGGTGTATCAAAACGCCACACATGCAGTGACAAATCAAAGCCCTGCCATAATGTTCTATAACAGAAGGTTGCGGTCCCGGTTGGATTTGTTAAAACCCAATGTGCGACGGGAAGTCGAAAACAAGCAATTCCAGCATGTAAATAACAAGGTCACTCGTAGTTTTGCAGTAGGACAACCAGTGTTGGCCAGGGACTATAGGGATGATAAATGGCAACCTGGAACAATTCGTGCATGACAAGGACCCTTGATGTACACGGTAGACGTTGGAGAGAACGTAATACGACGTCATGCTGACCAACTTGTGGAATCGAGAACAAGGGTAGACCCCATGTCTACGGCAGAGACGCCATTTGAAGAACTTATTGAGCCTGTAGCATCTACCTCAGACTCGAACGTATATGATGATGTTCAATCCATAGGAGATCAAGTGGATGATTCACCCCAGCAACAAGAACCAGAGACCCCTGGAAGGCATTATCCGGACCGGATCAGGAGGCCTCCTCAGAGACTGAATCTTTGAACAGTTTTGTGTGTAAATTGTATATATGTTATCCATGTAATGTTTAATTTGGGGTGTGCACTGTTAAGCTAAAAGGGGAGGAATTGTAGTGTATGTAACCTGTACCACCTTAAGAGGATACCTTAAGGTGATGGACTACTTTTTGATGGCTCCTGTACATTGTAGTACCAGTGGTGACCACACCGGTATATAAACCCTGCGGAGCAAAGTGTATCTCAGTTCAGCCCTGACCCTCAATCACTAAAAACCTGTTTACTTACTTATGTAGTCTGTGTCCTGTTATTCAGTATAACTGCAATTGAAAACACAGACTCAACACCTATCACCCATTTTTTGGGTGCTTTGAATGCCCTGAGAGGTACAAGATAGCGTTCACAGCGTGTATGCACACTTCTGGTGTGCGTTGTGGCAGACGCCATATTAGTGAGGGTGTTAGCGCGTGCAGTGAGCTTTCGCCAGAAGTATACAGAGTAGGCAGTTCATGACATCAATCAGCATGCAACGCTGATTTGATGCCAGCGCTGCCACTTTGGAGCTCAATGCTCCAGCTAATGCCCTCTCATAAGCTTGCACAGCTTAACATGCGTTCATCAGCAGTAGGACCCCCCCCGGCACTATTTAATGGGATCATTACCTACGTACAGATTAGTTGCTGATTGATTTCTACTAGCCGTTGCTACGATTCTACAAGTGTTTGGTGCTTTCTATAGTTGTTTAAAGTTGCTAAAGTCTGCAGGGAGAGATGTGACAGGTGCTGAAGGACTTTTTCCCTGACATCAAGGCTTCTGCACAAACCACTTGCTAACAGACATGGGTGCAATGGTAGGAATTCCTCTTGGAATACAGCATGATTTGGAGAATGAACCGAGGCCTTGCAGAGCAGGATAAGCTGCTGTAAGAGGGAGGAGGAGGAGGGGGAGAAGGGCTCTCATCAGGAGGCCATATCCATGTAGGGTGTTCAGGGAGCAAGTCTCCTACCTGAACCTCAGCGTGGAAGAATTTGTGAGATGTCTACGCTTCTGTAAGGAAGTCATCACTGAAATCTGACACCTGCTGCAGCCACAACTGCAACCTCAGAGCAGGACGAGGACCTCATTGCCAGTGACTGTGAAGGTGACCGAGGCCATGAACTTTTATGCATCGGGCTCCTTCTAGGCCTGGGCTGGAGATATTTGCAACATCTCACAGTTTGCCATCCATTGTTATGTAAGGGAGGTCATTGAGGCTCTGTATTCAAATACAGTTGACTACATTTCATTCCCTCTTGCCAGATACTACCAGGCGGAGTGAGCACGCAGCTTCGCTAGGATTTCAGGCTTCACCATGGTGCAGGGTGCCATTGACTCCATGCACATCACTTTGCGGGCACTGCATGTCAACTCTGACATGTACCAGAACCAAAAGGGATTCCACTCCAGCAATGCCCAGCTGGTGTGTGAACACGCTCAATGAATCATGCAGGCCAATGCCCAGTATCCTGGCAGCAGTTATGATAGAAATATAGAAACATAAAAGATAGGAGCAGGAGTAGGCCATTCGGCCCCTTGAGCCTACTCCACCATTCAATATGATCATGGATGATCCTCTATCTCAATACTATATTCCCGCTCTTTCCCCATGCCCCTTGATGCCTTTTGTGGCATGCTGAAACAACACTTCCGCTGCCTGGACCGCACTAGGGGAGCCCTGCAGTACTCGGAAGAGGGGGTGTCAACATTCATGGTTTCTGCTGCATGCTGGTCGCTATCATAAGGGCACAGCCCTAGCCACCAGCTACATGGCAACCAGCCGAGGAGCAGGAATGAGGAGGAGGAAGAGGAGGAGGAGGAAGAGGAGAAAGGGGAGGATAAGGAAGGGAGGAGTCAAACTAGACTGGCCCCTTCTGGCCAGGCTGTCCATGAAGAACTCATCCAAGCTTCCCTCTGTGCCTCTCTTGGCATCCTACGAAGGGCCCATCGAGGTAGTCGTCACTGCCGCCTTACGAGCAGCAACCCCAACTGTCCCATCCTACTCTCTCGCCAATGGTCCCATCCTGCGCACCCACTGGGGGCAAATATTGGCACTCTCCTCCCCATCCAACTCATCCCCCCCCAGCGCTGACCCTGTGGATGCTGGCTGTGGGGCAGCCATCACCGACCCTCTCTGCATCTCCCTCCAGAATGTCCGTTCACTTGCAAACAAGGCCCTCGCCATCCATGAGCATATCGTGGATGATTGCATCGACATCATGGCCCTGACGGAAACTTCATTGAGGGGTGATGACACCTTACCCTTAAATGAAGCCTCCACACCTGGCTATACCTTCCACCACTTGCCCCGCTCAGACTGCCGTGGTGGCGGTGTGGCTCTCATCACCAAATCGCACCTTGGTCTGTCCCCCTATTCCTCTGGCAGTTTCTCCTCCTTTGAGCATCTCACCTTATTCCACCACTCTCAACTCTCATTTAAAATTCTATTTCTCTACCACCCACCCAAGTACCATAAAAGTTTTATTGCTGAGATATCTTCACTTCTCTCCTCCCTCAGCCTCTGCACCGAACGACTTCTCATCCTTGGTGACTTCAACCTCTGTCTCAATCCATTATTAAGGAGACAGTAACGGGACATTTGGATAAACATAATTTAATAGGGCAAACTCAGCATGGTTTCATGAAGGGGAAGTCATGTTTAACAAATTTGCTTGAGTTCTTTGAGGAAGTAACATACAGGGTGGATAAAGGGGAACCAGTGGACGTAGTGTATTTAGACTTCCAAAAGGCATTTGACAAGGTGCCACACAAAAGATTATTGCTCAAGATAAAAAATCATGGGATTGGGGGTAATATTCTGGCGTGGGTGGAGGATTGGCTCTCTAACAGAAAGCAGAGAGTTGGGATAAATGGTTCGTTCTCAGATTGGCAACCAGTAACTAGTGGTGTTCCGCAGGGGTCAGTGCTGGGTCCCCAACTCTTTACAATCTATATTAACGATTTGGAGGAGGGGACCGAGTGTAACATATCAAAGTTTGCAGATGATACAAAGATGGGACGGAAAGTAGTGAGTGAGGAGGACATAAAAAACCTGCAAAGGGACATAGACAGGCTAAGTAAGTGGGCAGAGATTTGGCAGATGGAATACAATACTGGAAAGTGTGAGGTTATGCACTTTGGCAGGAAAAATCATAGAGCAAGTTATTATCTTAATGGCAAGAAACTGGAAAGTACTGTAGTACAAAGGGATCTGGGGGTCCTGGTGCACGAAACTCAAAAAGTTAGTATGCAGGTGCAGCAAGTGATTAAGAAGGCCAATGGAATGTTGGCATTTATTGCTAGGGGGTTGGAATATAAAAACAGGGAGGTATTGCTGCAGTTGTACAAGGTATTGGTGAGGCCGCACCTGGAATACTGCATACAGTTTTGGTGTCCATACTTAAGAAAAGACATACTTGCTCTCGAGTCAGTACAAAGAAGGTTCACTCGGTTAATCCCGGGGATGAGGGGGTGGTCATATGAGGAGAGGTTGAGTAGATTGGGACTCTACTCATTGGAGTTCAGAAGAATGAGAGGCGATCTTATTGAAACATATAAGATTGTGAAGGGGCTTGATCGGGTGGATGCGGTGAGGATGTTCCCAATGATGGGTGAAACTAGAACTAGGGGGCATAATCTTAAAATAAGGGGCTGCTCATTCAAAACTGAGATGAGGAGAAACTTCTTCACTCAGAGGGTGGTAGGTTTGTGGAATTTGCTGCCCCAGAAAGCTGTGGAAGCTACATCATTAAATAAATTTAAAACAGAAATAGATAGTTTCCTAGAAGTAAAGGGAATTAAGGGTTACGGGGAGCGGGCAGGAAATTGGACATGAGTCTGGGTTCGGAATGGTCATGGCCCTGTGGGTAGTGGAGTGGGCCCAGGGGCCGTGTAGCCTTGTTCTGCTCCTACTGTGTTCTAATTCTGTTAGATTTCAGGAGATGGTTTTATTCCTGTTCCTGGCTGGGGTGGAGATCGCCTTTACAGAAGGTAAGTACTGTAGAAAATATAGGGACAGAGTGATCTCCTGGAAGAATTTCGATCGCCTAGATGGGTCGGAGAGGAATTTCCCAGATTTTTTTCTCCCAAATTGGCCATTGGGTCTTTATCTGGTTTTTCGCCTCTCCCGGGAGATCACATGGGTTCGGGTGGATGCAGAGTGATAGAAGATTTGAGGTTAGGATCAGATCAGCCATGATCTTATTGAATGGTGGAGCAGGCTCGAGGGGCCGATTGGCCTACTCCTGCTCCTATTTCTTATGTTCTTATGTTCTTATTATCCTCTATCTCCTCTGAGTTCACTAGCCTCCTAACCTCCCTTAAGCTCTCCCTCCATGTAAACTCCCTAACCCATATTCACAGTCACCCCCTCGACCTTGACATCTCTCGTGGCCTCTACTCCCATCGTGTCAATCGTAGATAACACCATCACAGACCATTTCCTCGTATCGCACGCCACCCACATCCCCCTTCCACCCTCCCCCCAACCCTACTTCCTTCTGTGTCCGCCCCTAGGAAAAATCTCTCTCCCAACTGTCTTAAAATTGCACTTATGAAATCCCAACTGTCCAGCCTTTGGCCCTCCATTCACCATGACATTTCTGCAGTTACCAATCTGCTCAACCACACCCTCACCACCATGGTTGATGCCCTAGCCCCATCTAAAACAATTACTCTCTCTCACCCTGGCCGTTCCCCCTGGTACGACCCTCATCTTCACTCCCTTAGGTCCAAGTGACGCAGGCTTGAACAGATATGGCGACAACTGGTTTAGCCATTCACCGCCAGATCTGGCTGGACCACATAAAGCACTATCGGGCCCTGCTCTCGTCTGCCAAAATTGCTCACTATTCCAGAATCTTTCTGGAATACAAAGATAAACCCTGCTCCTATTCTCTACTGCTAACCGTCTTCTTAGACCCCTCTCCCCTGTCTCCTACACTCTCACCTCTGATAACAAGTGTGAGGAGCTCATGGACTTCTTTGTCTCCAAGGTTGAGACCCTCCGTTCAGCTGCATCTGCCAATTCCCTTCCTTCCCCTAGCTCACCAGGCCAAACTTCCTCTAAGGCTCCCCCCTGCCCTAGCTCTGAACTCACATCTTTCACCAGTTTCTCTCTGATCTCCCCTCATGACTTCTCTGCACTCATCATGTCCATGAGACCCACCTCCAGCTCCCTCAACGCTATTTCCACTGAACTGGCGACCACCCAACTTCCTTTTCTGGCTCCCATGTTAGCTGACATTGTTAACGGTCCTCTCACCTCGGGTACTGTCCCGCTCTCCTTCAAATCTGCCGTCATCACCCCACTCCTCAGAAAAACAACCCTTGACCCCTCCATCCTTGCAAACTACTGCCCCATCTTCAACCTCCCTTTGCTCTTGCACAAATGACATCCTTTGTGACTGTGACAAAGGTAAACTTGGCGACATTATCTGAAAATACAGCATCAGTTTCCACATGTACGCTGACGACACCCAGGTCTACCTCACTACCAATTCTCTCGACCACTCCACAGTCTCTAAATTGTCAGGCTGCGTGTCTGACATACAGTTCTGCATGAGCAGAAATTTTCTCCAATTAAATATTGGGAAGACTGTAGCCATTGTTTTCGGTCCCCACCACAAACTCCATTCCCTAGCCACTGACTCCATTCCTCTCCCTAACATCTGTCTGAGGCTGAACCACACGGTTCGCAACCTTGGTGTCATATTTGACCCTGAAATGAGCTTCTGACCACATATCCGCAGCATAACATAGACCACCTATTTCCACCTCCGTAACATCGCTCGTCTCCGCATTTGCCTTGGCTCATCCGCTGCTGAAACCCTCATCCACACCTTTGTTACATCGAGACTTGACTGTTCCAATGCACTGCTGGCTGGCCTTCAACATTCTACCCTATGTAAACTTGTGGTCATACAAAACTCGGCTGCCCGTGTCCTAACTTGCACCAAGTCCCGTTCGCCCATCCCCCCTGTAGACGCTGACCTACATTGGCTCACGGTTAAATAGCGCTTCAATTTCAAAATTCTCGTCCTTGTTTTCAAATCCCTCCATGGCCTCGCCCCTCCGTATCTCTAATGTCCTTCAGCCCCACAACCCCCTGATATACCTGCACTCCTCTAATTCTGCAATCTTGAGCATCACTGATTATAATTGCTCAACCATTGATGGCCGTGCCTTCTGTTGCCTAGGCCCTAAGCTCTGGAATCCCCTGCCTAAACTTTTCCACCTCGCTACCTCTCTTTCCTCCTTTAATACACTCCTTAAAACCTAGCTCTTTGACCAAGCTTTTGAAAACCTGCCCTAATTACTCCTTATGTGGCTCGGTGTCAAACTTTTTGGCTTATAATACTCCTGTGCAGCGCCTTGGGACATTTTACTATGTTAATGATGCTATATAAATGCAAGTTTTTGTTATTGAAGTGTGATACCAGTAAACACAACCCCAATTCCCCATCACCAACAGTCTCACACCTTGGGCTTCATTTTGCCGGTGCTCAGAGGGCGGGTCTGGAGGCGGGTCCGCTGTCAAAGATTGACAGCGGGTAGGAATCCCGCTGTCAACCCGCCTCCACACGAGTCTCCCAGGTGTCGGGTCTGTCAGCGGAGAACTGATTGACACCAAGCAGCGGGGAGACAATTGAACTCATTAAATGGCTTGTTAACAGCCAATTTAATGGTTTTTAAGGCTTCCTTCTGTCTTGTTTTGCACACTTTGTACAAAAATAATAAATTGCAGGACAACGGAGTATTACAGTTTAAACTCTTTTATGAAGCATCAGGTCTGTGAACTTACTCATACAGCACAGTGGGGACAAGATGGAGTTAGGACCCCTAGCCTGGGTCTTCAAAACAATAGCAGTCCTTACAGATGCCTGCAGGCCAATGACAACTCAGCATGGGATCACATGTGAATATAATAGCTATTCCTTACAGATGCCTGCGGGCCAATGATAATTCAATATGCAAATTTTAAATACTTTTTCTTTTAAAAGAAAAATGTTATGCATTACTTTTAAACCTTTCTTCTACCTAATGTTCTCGGTAGCATAAACATATAATAAACTCAGCATTTAACTAGCGCTGATAACATCTCAATGTTTCAACAACGATGTATAGTTTTTTTTTTAGGGCAGCGATCCACCTACACGCTTTGACAGTTCACAAGTCAAGGATAACTCTAGGCTTGACCTCTTGTCCTGACCTTGTGTGGTATGCAACGGAGCATGTTCCTGAATCGGTCAACAAATCAGGTTCAGGTTTAGATTCACGTAAGTATGATGTGTTTTGTGTATTGCTCTATTCATCACACTCTGTTGAACTGATCCTCTCGTCGGAATGACGGTGTTGTTCCTTGGTGTTCAGGAGGTACCTGCGATTGCGGCGGTACACCTGTCCTTCTGGGGTGCGGACGTGATATAATCGCTCAGTGTCAGCTGGCTGGATGATGACTGCTGGCTTCCAGTAGTCATGCTCCTGGATTCTGAAGGATTCTCCATTGTGCAGCGGCGGCAGTAGTCTAGCTGACCTGTCATAGTATCTCTTTTGGTGTTGCTGTCTCTGTACACGTTTTGCATGCACTTGCTTGCAGCTGACGACCTCTGGCTACAGCTGCTGGTTGGTGCTTGGAAGGATTGAGCGAAGTTTGCGGCTCATCAACAGCTGTGCTGGTGACTTGAAGTTGTCAACCGGAATGTTGCGGTACTCAAGAAGACTGATGTAGGGGTCTCTTTTGTTCGCTTTGGCTTTGTCCATGAGTGTTTTTGCAATCTGGACAGTTTTTTCAGCAATGCCATTACTTTGAGGGTAATGTGGGCTTGATGTGACGTATGAAATCCCATGCCTTGGCAAATGAGTCAAACTCTTTTGATTTGTACTAGGGGCCATTGTCTGAGACTAAAGTCTCTACCATGCCATGACTGGCAAATGCTGCCTTTAGCTTGTGGATCACAGCTGCAGATGTGGTTCTGTGAAGCTTGTCCAGTTCAAAAAATCTGCTCTAGTAATCAACAGTCACTATGTAGTCCTCGTTGTTCCATATGAACAGATCCGTTGCCGCGACCTGCCAGGGCCTGTCTGGGATACGGTGAGGTATCATGGGCTCTTTGACATTTGATGGGCGGCGTTCTAGACAACTGGAACATTTTCTGACAATGTCCTCAATGTGTTTGCTCATTCTGGGCCAAAACATAATGTCACGTCCTCTTTGTTTGCATTTTTCCATGCCCTCATGTCCAGCATAAATTTTTGTCAACATCTCTTCTCTGAGACTGGTAGGAATGATGATTTTCTCCCCTTTGAAGATGATTCTGTTGATTTGTGACAGTTTGTCTCTGTTGTTCCAGAATTCAGGTATGCTCTGAGGGCATTTCCTCCTTTCCTCAGGCCATCCTTCATGTATGACTTTGCTCAGCAGTGTGAGTTATGCATCTTTCTCTGTTCCTGCTCAGACCTCCTTCAGTTTTGAGTCACTCACAGGTAAGCTGTTGTATACCATGTGCACCTGCACATCCATGCCTTCACTGAGGCTGCTGTCCTGGTAGCTAAGAGACTTCCTGGAGAGTTTGTCTGCGACAGGAATGTCTTTGCCTGGACGGTGAATGATTGTGAAGTCATAGAGTCAGAGTTATACAGCACAGAAAGAGGCCCTTCAGCCCATCACATCTGCTCCGGCCATCAAGCCCTGTCTAATCTAATCCCATTTTCCAGCATTTGGTCCGTAGCCTTGTATGCTATGGCATTTCAAGTGCTCATCCGAATGCTTCTTGAATGTTGAGGGTTCCTTCCTCTACCACCCTTTCAGGCAGTGAGTTCCAGATTCCAACCACCCTCTGGGTGAAAAAGTTTTTCCTCAAATCCCCTCTAAACCTCCTGCCCCTTACCTTGAATCTATGCCCCCTTGTTATTGACCCCTCTACTAAGGGGAAAAGTTCCTTTCTATCGACCCTATCTATGCCCCTCATAATTTTGTACACCTCAATCAGGTCCCCCCTCAGCCTTCTCTGCTCCAAGGAAAACAACCCCAGCCTGTCCAGTCTTTCTTCATAGCCGAAGCGCTCCAGCCCAGGTAACATCCTGGTGCATCTCCTCTGCAGCCTCTCCAAAGCAATCACATCCTTCCTATAGTGTGGCAACCAGAACTGCACACAGTACTCCAGCTGTGGCCTTACCAGCGTTTTCTACAGCTCCATCATAACCTCCCTGCTCTTATATTCTATGCCTTGACAAATGAAGGCAAGTATCCCATATGCCTTTTCAACCACCTTATCCACCTGTTCTGCTGCCTTCAGGGATCTATGTACATGCACAACAAGGTCTCTCTGATCCCTTGTCTTTCCTAGGGTCTTACCATTCATTGTGTATTCCTTTGCATTGTTAGTCCGTCCAAAATGCATCACCTCACACTTTTCAGGGTTAAATTCCATTTGCCACTGTTCCGCCCATCTGACCAACCCATCTATTTTGTCCTGTAGCCTGAGGCTTCCCTCCTCGCTATTTACCACCCCTCCAATTTTCATGTCATATGATCATACATAGAAACATAGAAACTAGGAGCAGGAGTAGGCCATTCGGCCCTTTGAGCCTGCTCCACCATTCAACGAGATCATGGCTGATCATCCAAAACCTAGCACCCGGTCCCTACACCGACAGCCATCCCACCCAAGCCCTATCCCCGTAACCCCACTTATTTAATCCCCCCTAACACTAAGGGCCAACTTTTTATCATGGCCAATCAATCTAACCCGCACATCTTTGGACTGTGGGGGGAAACCAGAGCACCCGGAGAAAACCCATGCAAACATGGGGAAAATGTGCAAACTCCACACAGACAGTCACCCGAGGCCGGATTTGAACCCGGGTCCCTGGCGCTGTGAGGCAACAGTGCTAACCACTATGCCACCGTGCTACCTTATACATTCACATCCAAATCATTAATGTAGACCACAAACAGTAAGGGACCCAGCACCGATCCCTGCGGTACCTCACTGGACACAGGCTTCCAGTCACAAAAACAGCCTTCCACCATCACCCTCTGCCTTCTGCCACTAAGCCAGTTTTGGATCCAATGTGCCAAGGCACCCTGGATCCCATGGGCTCTTAACTTCCTGACCAGTCTCCTATGCGGGGCTTTATCAAAAGCCTTATTGAAATCCATGTAAACCACATCCACTGCACTACCCTCATCCACACACCTACTCACCCCCTTGAAAAATTCAATCAAATTGGTCAGACATGATCTTCCCTTGACAAAGCCATGCTGGCTATTCCTAATTAATCCTTGCCTCTCCAAGTGGAGACTAATTTTGTCCCTCAGAATTTTTTCCAATAATTTCCCTACCACTAATGTTAGGCTCACTGGCCTGTAATTCCCTGGTTTATCCCTACTACCCTTCTTGAATAATGGTACTATGTTAGCTGTTCTCCAGTCCTCTGGCACATCCCCTGTGGCCAGAGAGGTTCTGAAAATTTGTGTCCGAGCCCCTTCAATCTCCTCCTTTGCCTCACATAGTAGCCTGGGATACATCTCGTCCAGGCCTGGGGATTTATCCACTTTTAAGCCTGCTAAAACCGCTAGTACCTCCTCCCTCTCAATGCTAATATGTTCAAGTATATCACAGTCCCCCTGCCCGATTTCTATGTCCACATCGTCCTTCTCCATAGTGAACACAGATGCAAAAAATTCATTTAAAACCCCACCTACATCTTCTGGCTCTACACACAGCTTGCCACTTTGGTCCCTAATGGGCCCTACTCTTTCCCTAGTTATCCTCTTGTCCTTAATATACTTATAAAACACCTTAGGATTTTCCTTTATATTGCTCGCCAGTGTTATTTCATGGCCCCTCCTCGCTCTCCTAATTTCTTTTTTAATATCCCCCTGCACTTTTTATACTCCTCTAGGGCTTCCTCTGTCTTTAGCCCTTTGTATCTGCCAAAAGCCCCCCTTTTTTGCCTAATCCATTCTCGTATATCCCTTGACATCCAAGGTTCCCTGGGCTTGTTGGTCCCACCTTTGACCTTTACGGGAACATGTTGCCATTGTACACTCTCAATTTCCTTTCTGAAAGACTCCCATTGCTCCGATGTGGATTTTCCTACAAGTAGCTGATCCCAGTCCACATTGGCCAGATCCTGCCTTATCATATTAAAATTGGCCTTCCCCCAATTTAGAACCTTTATTTCTGGTCCATCCTTGTCCTTTTCCATGACTACCTTCAATTTCACCGAATTATGGTCACTGTCACCAAAGTGCTCACCTACTAACACATCTACCACTTGCCCGGCCACATTCCCTAGAATTAGGTCCAGTACCGCCCCCTCTCTTGTAGGACTTTCTACATGCTGGCTCAAAAAGCTCTCCTGGATGCACTTTAAGAATTTTGCACCCTCTAAGCATTTCACACTGACTATCCCAGTTAATTTTGGGGAAGTTGAAATCCCCCACTATTATTACCCTATTTGCACACCTCTGAGATTTGCCTACATATCTGTTCCTCTATCTCCCCCTGACTGTGTGGGGGCCGATAGTACACTCCCAGCAAAGTGCTTGCCCCCTTTTTGTTTTTAAGTTCAACCCATATGGCCTCATTAGAGGAACCTGTTAATATATCATCCCTCCTTACAGCAGTAATTGACACCTTAATTAATATTGCGACACCCGCTCAACTTTTACCCCGCCCCCCCTCTGTCTCGCCTGAAGATTCTATACCCCGGAATATTGAGCTGCCAGTCTTGCCCCTCGCTCAACCATGTCTCCGTGATAGCAACAATATCATACTCCCATGTGTTCATCAACAACTTCAGTTCATCCACCTTATTCGCAAGACTCCTTGCATTAAAATAAATGCCATTCAGCCTTGCCCTACTCCCTTGTGCCGCTACATATTTGCTCTGCCTTCCAGTCTGACTTGTTTTTTCCTCTATATTTGGCTGTACATCACCCCCTATTATAGCTCCACTCTGTATCCCATCTCCCTGCCAAGTTAGTTTAAACCCCCCCGAACAGTGCTAGCAAACCTCCCCGCAAGGATATTTGTCCCGTTTTGGTTCAGGTGCAACCCGTCCAACTTGTACAAGTCCCACCTTCCCCAGAAGCAGACCCAGTGATCCAGGAAACTGTAGCCTTCCCTCCTGCACCAACTCTTTAGCCACGCATTCATCTGTTCTATCCTCCTATTCCTATACTCACTAGCACGTGGCACCGGGAGTAATCCAGAGATTACAACCTTTGAGGTCCTGCTCTTTAATCTGCTACCTAGCTCGCTAAATTCTTGCTGCAGGGCCTCATCCCTCTTCCTACCCATGTCGTTGGTCCCAATGTGAATGACGACCTCTGACTGTTCACCCTCCCCCCTCAGAATGCCCTGCAGCCGTTCAGTGACATCCTTGACCCTGGCACCAGGGAGGCAACAAACCATCCTGGAGTCACGTGTACGGCCACAGAAACGCCTATCTGTTTCCCTTACGATAGAATCCCCTACCACTATTGCTCTCCCACTCTTTTTCCTCCCTTCCTGAGCAGCAGAAGCACCCCTGGTGCCAGGAAGTTGGCTGCTGCTGCCTTCCTCTGGTAAGTCATCCCCCTCAACAGTATCCAAATCGGTATACCTGTTTGAGAGGGGGATGGCCACAGGGGTCCCCTGCACTACCTGCCTGCCTCTACTGCTCTGCCTGATGGTCACCCATTTCTCTTCTGCCTGTGCAGCCTTTACCTGCGGTGTGACCAACTCACTAAACGTGTTATCCATGACCCTCTCAGCATCGTGAATGCTCCAAAACTCATCCATCCGCAGCTCCAGCGCCACAATGCGGTCTACTAGTAACTGCAGCTGGATACATTTCTGGCACACATGGTCGTCAGGGACACAGGCAGCATCCCTGAATTCCCACATAGAGCAAGAGGAGCATAACACGGGGCTGGGCTGTCCTGACATGACTTACCCTTTAATTAATTTAAATTAAATCAATACCACCTATTAAATGAAATACTCAAGGGTGCTTGCCTGCCAGCAGTCCCCGCTACACCACAGAGACCCTAGAAACTATAAACCACAGAATTTAAGTTTTGAAAAGAAGGAGAAAGAGTAAATACTTACCAACCAATCGCTTACCCGCTTTCTGGTGATGTCACACTTGGATTACTTTTTACCTCTCTCCTTCCCTCTGAGTTCCGAGATTGGAGATTGGTAGGCCTTACCTGGTCTCTTGGAGCCTTTTATACTTACTCCACCGCTCCGAGATTCCCGCCGACTCTCGCGCTCCAGACTGAGGCCTTATCTGGTCTCTTGGAGCCTTTTATACTTACTCCACCGCTCCGAGATTCCTGCCGACTCTCACGCTCTGGACTGAGGCCTTACCTGGTCTCTTGGAGCCTTTTATACTTACTCCACCGCTCCAGCTGAAGGATCATTCTCTGTAGCCTTGGCGGGGCTGCGGCAAGTGGTTTCCTCATGATTGACTCGAGGGGCTTGTGGTCGGATTCCACAATGACTTGTCGGCCATAGATGTACTGGTGGAAATGCTTACTTCCGAACAGAATTGCATATGGCTATTTCTCGATTTGAGCAAAGTTGATTTCACTGTCTGAGAGAGATCTGGAAGCGTAGCCGATGGGCTTTCCTTCTTGCAGTAATACTGTGCCTAGTCCATACTTTGACGCGTCCACTTGTTGTCTGAGCTCTTTGTTTTGGTCGAAGTAGGCAAGAACTGGTCCTGGTTCTCTGGTGATTAGGTCTTTCATTTGCTGAAATGCTGTGTCATGTTTTTTGTCCCACAGGAACTCATTGGATTGTTTGAGCAACTGACACATGGGTGCGTTGATTTCGGAGAGGCTTGTGGCAAACTTGGCTAAGTAGTTAACCATGCCTAGTACTGTCTCTAGCTCTGCGCAGTTCTTCGGCGGCTCCATCTTCTTGATGGAAAAGATTTTCTCTGGATCCGGCTTAATGCCATCAGTTGAGAGGCGATGCCCGAAATAACTGATCTCGGTGGATCCGATTATGCTTTTCTCGGGGTTGAGCCAGATACCTTTCTCCCATGATCTTTGTAGCATCACACGGAGGTTCCTGTCATGTTCCTCTCTATTCCTGCCATAGATGAGGATGTCATCTACAATCATTGAGGCCTTCATAGGTTTTGTCGATCTTCCGCTGGAATTCATCCTGAGCTGAGATAAGACCAAATGGTAAACGCAGAAATAGGTAGCGTCCAAATGGTGTGTTGAACGTTGTTAGCTTAGATGACTCTTCTGTGAGCTTGATAGTCCAGTATCCTGATCGTGCATCCATTACACTGAAGTAACGAGCTCCCACTAGCTTGTGTGTGAGGTCATCTAGCATTGGTAGAGGGTAGTGAGGGCATTTGATAGCCTTGTTCAAATGTCTGGGGTCGAGACAGATTCTGAGCTTGTCTGTAAGTGGTTTCTCAGCCATTACTAATGCATTGACCCACTCTGTCGGTTCTGTTTCCTGGATGATGATTTCTGTATTCTCCATGCTCTGCAGCTCCTCCTTCAGGTGACTACGTAGAGCAAGGGGTATCCTTCTCGGTGGGCAAACCACAGGGGTTGCTGCTTGGTCAAGGTGAATAGTGCATTCACCTGGGAATAGTCCGATTCCTTTGAAAACATCAGCAAACTCCTCCATGACTGTCTTCTTCTCAACTGGTGCTGTCAATGATAGCACTAGCTTGATGAGGTCCATGTCTAAACATGCCTTTAGACCTAGCACTGGAGGTGCTCGTGTGTCAACAATGTAAACGTCCAACATCATGTCGCTTTCTTTGTACTTGCATTTCATCATGCATTTGCCTTTTACAATGAGCTGCTCACCCCCATAGCTGGTCAGTCTGCAAGAGGTGGGCTGTAGCTCACACTCATCCTTCAAGCTGTGATACTCACTCAGAGGAATTACATTAACCTGAGCTCCAGTGTCTAGTTTAAACTTAAGCTCTTTGCCCTGTTTTCCTATCTCAATATTGGCAAAGGCTTGCTCAGTCTCTGAAATCTGTTATTTCTGTGACACAGAATCAATAAACAGTTCCTCTGCATTTGGCTCTCTATCTGGCATTTGGCTGTCACTCACTGTAAAGTGGTTCCGTGTACCACATTTAGCACATTGCCTTCCTTTGGCAGGGCAATGCTCCTTTTCTCCATGTATCTTGTTTCCACAATATCCACAGTTTTTGAAGCTTTTTATGTCTGTGTCGCTCATTTTTAGAACTCTGAAACATGGTCTCTGGGCGGTGTTCTTTGGTGTGTGTCTATTAACTGCGTGCACTGTCTGCTCACGTGAGCTGTTCGTGGCACCGGTTATGGTTTTCAACTGTGCTTGGGCTATCTCATGCGATCTAGCTATGTCCATAGCTTTGTCCAGCATTAGCCCGGACCCAACATTCAAAAGTTTCTCTCTCACTTTAGCTGAATGTATTCCAAACACGATGCAGTCTCTGGCCATCATCTTTATCTGCATATTCACAGTCTTTTACCAGCAGTTTTAACTCAGTCACGAACTGTTCAAATGACTCACTAGCTCCTTGTACTTTCTCCTGAAACTTGTACCTAGCAAATATCGTATTTGTCTTGGGCATCGCATATTATTCAAAATGGTCAAAATAACTTTTCAGTACCTTTGCTTCACCCGCGGTGAGAGACCATGTGTTAAAAATGTCTCTCCCTTTTTCTCCGATCCACAGGAGTAGATAGCTGCATCTTTCTTCCTCCCCTTTGCTTTTCAGCGGACCTGAAAGCATCAACTCCACGTGTTGCTTGAACTTGCGCCATTCTACAGGTAAGTTCAAAGATCCGCAATTGATTTGAGGAAAGGGAGCTCCAACGATGTCCATTTTCAATCCCTGTTCTGACACCATGTCTTGTTTTGCACACATTGTACAAAAATAATAAATTGCAGGACAACAGAGTATTACAGTTTAAACTCTTTTATGAAGCATCAGGTCTGTGAACTTACTCATACAGCACAGTGGGTACAAGATGGAGTTAGGACCCCTAGCCTGGGTCTTCAAAACAATAGCAGTCCTTACAGATGCCTGCAGGCCAATGACAACTCAGCATGTGATCACATGTGAATATAATAGCTATTCCTTACAGATGCCTGTGGGCCAATGATAATTCAATATGCAAATGTTACACCTTCCAATTATAGAGGCTCCCCCATGGTTTACCTGATGCTTTGATTTATCTTTTAAGTTGACAGTTGCAGAAGTTGTGTAATGGATGCCATGTTGCAGATGGTCAGTTTCAGAGCGCAGAAACTGTTGGTTACTGCATTTGTAAGACATAAGGTTTCTTTAGCTTGCAAATGTTTAGAGCCAAATGTTTGTCTAGTGCCATCTCATTGAAACAACCTCTCACACCATTGACAGATCGCTTCTGTCATTGCACCTGCAGCTGCCATCTATTGCAGCAACATCGGTGCCAATGAAACAATCAGACCTTGGTCCTCTGAATCCTTCCACAATCAGCCACAACACCAACATTACCAGGCACACCAGCAGCACCAATAACAACACCAACCATCTCCGCCATCACCTGATGCTGCACTGGACACAGAGCATCAGCCCCTGACAATGTTGCTGTCCAGGAGGCCAGCAATGGCATCACCATGGCCAGATTAACTTCACTTGATGCTGTAAACCCTGGCTGCCACATGATGTGCCAGGTTAACACCACCCCACACCAGCACCATAAAGCATCCCTTTAATGTCCAACCTATTCCATGCACACTCATCACTATAGAAGGGGGCGGGGGGAAGTTATGTCTCAACATTCACAAACTCAGTAAGAACAATTCTCAAGGTGCGCACAGATCTGTCCAATAAGGGGCAGTGTTGAAAATGCAGATTTCACTGTATGACACCAAGTTACCAGAAACTTCACATGGACATTGGCTAAACCTCTCAAGTGCCTACCCTTGTGTGTTGTTTGTTCGAATGCTTGCAGTAGGATGAGGGTGAGTGTGAGGGGTGGCTAGTGAGATGTGGAAATGATAATGTAGATAGAGAGGGATGGGTGGAGGTCCAAGGTAAGTTGGTGTGAGTAAGGATGTACAGGAGAAGGGCATGGAAGGCAGAGTGATGGGGATGTGTTGAGTGGCACAGCAGGGTGAGTTTAAGTGTGACTTTGCAGTAAAGTTTACTGATCCACTGAGATCATTGAAAAGTTGGTGTCACTGCAGCCAGGGACTTCTGATGATATCCCTGCTTTTGCCCTCTGTGCAATGTGCAACCAGGCTGTGTTGGTGTCCTGTGGAGGTCTCCTCCACCTTTGGAAGGGAAGAGAACCTCCCTGTGTGCTTTGACTCCTTCCATAATGTGTTTGCAGCACCTCAATGCTGTCAAACACCGACAGAACAACTGTCACACTCAATGTGGCCATGGTCCCTTTAAGGAAACTGGCTGATGAAGCGTCATCAAATTACATCATCAGACTCACTTCCTGTCATTTGGCCGGGAAGCCCACAGGGCAGGCTTAACAAGGCCAATCAAGGGAAAATCCCTTTCACATAGCGGCTGCAGCCAGGAGCTGGACCAGAACCCGGCAACCAGCTATCCCGCCACCATCCTGACACCACTGAGAAAACAAGCCCCTTACCTTCCCTCTGTCACAGTATCCGCTTGGCCACAATACAAAAATAAAAGCCAACACAAACTAAAGATTCCAAAACAAATTTATAAATAAGATCATGCCACATTGCACACAAACGTAAACTAATCACCCTTGTGCATTCCCTTAGTGCCTGTCTTCCATGTACTTTTGGTTGTCCTAGAGCTCCTACTCAGTGCTACACCAGTGGCTGGAGCATGGCTGGTGGAAGGCTGCTGACTTTCAGTGAAGGAGACTTCAGATGGCCTTGCAGGATGACATTGAGCAGCTCTGGGCCTAGAAGGCCCGGCTGCGGACTGTACCATCTTGGCATGGGCAGCAGCAGTCTGGGCTGGCTGGCTGACAGGCAGCAGCAAGTGCACTGGCGGAGTGGCAGTGGTGGGTGGACGAATGCCATCATCGAGAGAGGGGGTAGCAGGTTCGTGCTCCACGGAGCCACTTCCACTCCCCCAGGGCGGCTCCTCAGCAATCCTTGTAATCTGTTGGAGGACACCCTGTAAGCCCTTTGGACACTGGAATCCAAAGACATGGTGGCAGCTTTCTGCACTTCCACGTATGGTTGCTTCTGCTTGTGCTACAATGGAAGCGGAGATATCGGCCATCAGATGCTGCATCTTGGTTGGGTCCACAAGTGTGCCAATCGAGTTGGGCACCACTTCCAGGCTGGAAATGATGGGCTCCAAGCTCTGCAGAAAGTCCTGTGCCAAATTGGTGCCCGACTCCTCCATGTTCCTTGACATTGCAAGCAGGCTGTCTGGCAGGCTCCCATTGCACCAAGCATTTCATTGTGCATACCCATGTAAGGTTCGAAATTTCTGCACAACCCCAGAACAGAAGGAAAGTCATTTTTAAAAAAAAAGGACTTTGGGACATCACAGAAGGAATCTGGAAAAGGGGTAAAGGTGTGGTTGGGCCAAACAGATGATTTCAAAGAGTTAATTTAAGGAAGCGATTTTTGGACTGTTTTAAAGAGTTATTGGGCAAAAGGGATTTAAAACAGAATCCCAGGAAGTTTCGCTGTTTTAAAAGACATGTTCAGACTTGCAAAAGGCTGGAACAATGGGGAGGCGGGGTGGGCCCCCGAAGTTTGGATATTGGACTGTCTGAGGAATGTCCAGGGCTGCCCCAGTTTTACATGAGGAAAATGAAGCCTGTTTTCCCACCCAGAATTTGCAGAGCCAGGTATCGAGTAAAAAAGGCATGTTCCCAGCCATACAAAAGAAAGAACATCAGCCCTACAATTACCACAAACAAACCACAGTCCAAAGTCAATTTAAAAGGATTGACAAACATTTAGAATTTTAAATTGTTTTCAAGGCAATCCCAAAACAAGTTATAAAGCTGATTAAGTTTGGGTGAGCCATTCCCTAAACTCATTAATTTAAAAGACATTAAAATTAACGAGCCCACCAAATTTAACAAAGACACCCGAGATTTGGTGGTCAGATAAGCCAGGCCCCAAATTAGTATAATTGAGGCCTGCCTTTTCAGTTCAGTAGAGTACAGACGAGAACAGTACAGACGAGCGCAGTGTGAGACAGTTCAAACGGACAACCAGTCCGAGTTCAAGTTCAGCCAACCAGCTCAAGAGAAAGACCATCATTGGAGACTCAAAGGAAGAAAAGAAGAAACAGTCATCGCGGCAACCAAAGGCCTACAGAAACCAACAACAGCCAATATTACGTCCAACCAGGTAATATTGGGCCACCGCGACCAACAAGAAACCAACCGCCGAAAAACTCATGAACCAAAGACTTGTTTCCACCCTACAGGCTAGTCTGACTTACCCCATGTAAGATTTGGACATAAAAGACCCTAAAACTAGCCCTAACCAAAGGAAATTGGGGACTTACCCGATAGATCCAACAGAGCGACTAACCGCATCAGCGGACCAAACCCATCTGAAGACCCAACGCAGGTGCAGTCTTCTACCACGTCCAAGGTACGGCAGGCCCCAACCGCCACAACTAAAGAGAACCCCGAAATCGCGAACCTCTACAGTCTGTCAAGAAAGTCGTTTTGGTGAGCATTTCCTGATCCTCTGGATTCCAGCCTGGTTAGTGTAGTGGGATTGGGAGGGTAAGTGTTTTTGTGTATTGCAATTCTCCCTCGCTTATTACATGTGTTCCCCACCCTTTAAAAGTGTAAGTTTTATTGTATTGTATAGTTTCCTGCCTCAAAATAAAGAACTGAATTCTTTTGACTAACCCAGGTGTCTGTTGCAAGTTTATTACGACCCCCAAATAAGTCAAAGTCTAGAACAAAAGGGAGTGGGAGCGATTCGAACCCCTCAAAGGAGTCAGAGGTGAAGCTGACAAATAACACCCACACCACCACCCCTTACAGCATGGCGACCACGGCAGGACTTTGGCAAAAGGGAAATAATGCAATAGACCCTGTGTTTGATGAAAGGACAAAGATGGAAGAGAGGATTTCCTCTTATGTTTTTGAGAAGGTGAATGTCACCAAGAAGTGGGTAACCAGTCTGGTACGTGCTGGGCATCCCATAGAAACTGCAGCCAAATGGACTGAGAGCCAGGATCATAAAAAGTCGGTAGGGAAGGCCATCTGGTTGGTCTGTGCCCTACGACAGATCCAGCTTTTAGACCAGCAGGTGAAAGCTTTGACAGCAGAGCTGCGGGAGGCGGCCAAACTGTCCAAATCAAGAGCTTTAGCAGGGGAGGAACTATTGCAGGGATTAGAAGTGCAGAATCAAGAGAAATTGTAGTTAGTGGTGAAACACAGAAACAGACATGAGTATTTTCGGTGTCAAGTCACCGAAGCAAAGGGAACCATGTTGGTACTGAAAGAAGAGAACACTCGCCTAACCAGACAGTTAAGGGAACAGAAGGAGCAGTATAGGAATATAAAGGCAGCTTATCAAGTAGCATGCAGTAGGAAGTTTGAAGCAGGAGATCATGGCCCCTGTCAAAAGCAGATAGAGAGTTTAAAACTTGGTCTGTCCAGGGCAAAAGGCATGGTATGCTCGGGTGCGGCCCGGGTAGACTTGGAAGTAGAAGTTGAAACTGTGCAGACGTCACCTGTGGCACCGGGGAGCAACTCGGTTGGGCAGCAGGAGGGAGAAGCAATCTGTAGGGAAGGCAGGGAGGAGTGCATACCACTGCGACCTGTGGCGCCGGGTTTTGACTCGGTTTGGCAGCAGGGAGAAGTGGGCAAGCAATTGCAGGAAAGGTTGTAGCCGGGGCCGATGTGCCCGACCCGAAAGCAAAAGTTTGGCCCAGCGGGGGGGAGGTAGGGGCCTGGGGCACCTTGAAAGCCAGTTTGTGGTTCCCCATGGGACTCAACAGCTTAGGGCTATGGTAAGCCACTTGAGTAAGGTCACACACAAGGGAGATCCCTCAGTTCACTTTTTGGAAGTGAAACAAGCAGCAGGCATTAGTGAGTGCGATGACTCAGAAATGGCCAAGATGCTCCTGTTCACCTTGGATGGCAAGCTGTACCAGTCACTCTCTGCTGAGTGCAAGAAGGGACAGGGAGGGTACGCTACCCTCCGGGATCAAGTTCTGGAGGTGATGGGGGTGAATGATGGTAGTCCATTCTCCCGGGTGGAGAAGACTACTCAGTAATAAGGGAACATCTATAATTATGGGGGATTTTAACTATCATATTAATTGGACAAATCAAATTGGGCAGGGCTGCCTTGAGGATGAGTTCATTGAGTGTATTAGGGATGGGTTTCTTGAGCTGTATGTAACTGAACCGACCAGGGGGCAAGCAACCTTAGATCTGGTCCTGTGTAACGAGACAGGATTAATTAAAAATGTCCTAGTAAAGGATCCCCTTGGAATGAGTGACCATAACATGGTTGAATTCCATATTCAATTAGAGGGTGAGAAGGTTGGATCTCAAACAAGCGTGCTAAGCTTGAATAAAGGAGACTATGAAGGTATGAGAGCGGAATTGAGTAGAGTGGATTGGGAAAATAGATTAAAGGGTAAGATGATACATGATCAGTGGTGTACATTTAAGGAGTTATTTTACAACTTCCAAAAAATGTATATTCCACTGAGAAGAAAAGGGTGTAAAAGAAAAGGCAGCCATCCATGGCTAAGTAAAGAAATTAAGGATAGTATTCGACTAAAAACAGGGGCATATAAGGTAGCCAAATCTAGTGGGAGGATAGAGGATTGGGAAAACTTTAAAAGACAGCAAAAAATAACAAAAAGATTGATTAAGGAAGGGAAGATAGATTATGAAAGTAAATTAGCAAAAAATATAAAAACAGATAGTAAGAGTTTTTATAGTTATATAAAAAGAAAAAGGGTGGCTAAAGTAAATGTTGGTCCCTTAGAGGATGAGACCGGGAAATTAATGGTGGGAAATATGGAGATGGCAAAAACACTGAATGAATATTTTATATCAGTCTTTACAGTAGAAGACACTAAGAATATCCCAACACCTGACAAACAGGGGGCTAAAGGTGGGGGGGGGGGAGGAGCTAAACACGATCAAAATCACTAAGGAAGTGGTACTCGGTAAAATAATGGGACTCAAGGCGGATAAATCACCTGGACCTGATGGCTTACATCCTAGGGTCTTGAGGGAAGTGGCAGTAGGGATTGTGGATGCATTGGTAATAATTTTCCAAAACTCCCTGGACTCGGCAAAGGTCCCGGCAGACTGGAAAACTGCTAATGTAACACCCTTATTTAAAAAGGGCAGTAGACAGAAGGCTGGAAACTATAGACCGGTTAGCCTAACATCTGTGGTAGGTAAAATTTTGGAGTCCATTATTAAGGAGACAGTAACAGGACATTTGGATAATCATAATTTAATAGGACAAAGTCAGCATGGTTTTATGAAGGGGAAGTCATGTTTGAGAAATTTGCTGGAGTTCTTTGAGGAAGTATCATATAGGGTGGATAAAGGGGAACCAGAGGACGTAGTGTATTTAGACTTCCAAAAGGCATTTGACAAGGTGCCACACAAAAGATTATTGCTTAAGATAAAAAATCACGGGATTGGGGGTAATATT
This sequence comes from Somniosus microcephalus, assembly GCF_052327205.1. Taxonomy (NCBI): domain Eukaryota; kingdom Metazoa; phylum Chordata; class Chondrichthyes; order Squaliformes; family Somniosidae; genus Somniosus; species Somniosus microcephalus. The sequence goes on along the minus strand of NC_140993.1, from coordinate 185,264,566 downwards.
CTGGCATGGATAGAGGATTGGCTATCTAACAGAAGGCAGAGAGTTGGAATAAATGGTTCATTCTCAGACTGGCAATCAGTAACTAGTGGTGTTCCGCAGGGGTCAGTGCTGGGTCCCCAACTCTTTACAATCTATATTAACGATTTGGAGGAGGGGACCGAGTGTAACATATCAAGGTTTGCAGATGATACTAAGATGGGAGGGAAAGTAGTGAGTGAGTAGGACATAAAAAACCTGCAAGGGGACATAGACAGGCTAAGTGAGTGGGCAGAGATTTGGCAGATGGAATACAATACTGGAAAGTGTGAGGTTATGCACTTTGGCAGGAAAAATCGTAGAGCAAGTTATTATCTTAATGGCAAGAAACTGGAAAGTACTGAAGTACAAAGGGATCTGGGGGTCCTGATGCACGAAACTCAAAAGGTTAGTATGCAGGTGCAGCAAGTGATTAAAAAGGCCAATGGAATGTTGGCTTTCATTGCTAGGGGGATAGAATATAAAAATAGGGAGGTATTGCTTCAGTTGTACAAGGTATTGGTGAAACCGCACCTGGAATACTGCGCACAGTTTTTGTGTCCATACTTAAGAAAGGACATACTTGCTCTCGAGTCAGTACAAAGAAGGTTCACTCGGTTAATCCCGGGAATGAGGGGATGGACATATGAGGAGAGGTTGAGTAGATTGGGACTCTACTCATTGGAGTTCAGATGAATGAGAGGCGATCTTATTGAAACATATAAGATTGTGAAGGGGTTGGATCGGGTGGATGCGGGGAGAATGTTCCCGATGATGGGTGAAACTAGAACTAGGGGGCATAGTCTTAGAATAAGGGGCTCCTCTTTCAAAACTGAGATGAGGAGGAACTACTTCACTCAGAGGGTGGTAGGTCCATGGAATATGCTGCCCCAAATAGCTGTAGAAGCTACATCATTACATAAATTTAAAACAGAAATAGACAGTTTCCTAGAAGTAAAGGGAATTAAGGGTTACAGGGAGTGGGCAGGAATTTGGACATGAGTCTAGGTTCGGAATGGTCATGGCCCTGTGAGTAGCGGAGCAGGCCCAGGGGCCGTGTAGCCTGATCCTGCTCCTATTTCGAGTGTCTAATTCTGTTAGATTCAGGAGATGGTTCTGTGATAGTGGATTGGCGGTTAGGATCAGATCAGCCATGATCTTATTGAATGGCGGAGCAGGCTCGAGGGGCCGATTGGCCTACTCCTGCTCCTATTTCTTATGTTCTTATGTACAGGAGTGCCTGTAATGGGGATGTTGACTGGGCTAAATTGAACCAGGATGAACTGGCTCACTGGCTTCGAAGCCTGCTGGCAAACAGCTTGCCATGGATCAGAGCCAAGCCCGAGCTGTGGTTTGACCCAAGAGGCCCCCAAGTCACCAAGGAGACAGTGGTCAGACAACTGACCCTGGCTTACCGTAACGGTAGGGGGGTGTCAGGGCGAGGCTGGTTCTGGACCCAAGTGCAGAGACGAGGCTTGAGGCAGGTATAAAGTTCAAACAAAGTACTTTACTTAATAAACACAAAGATACAATTACACTTTAGAAGCTCTGACAAGCAACCACTTGGCACAAAGGCTTGTCAAGACTGAGCACAGAGAAGGGGGAAAACAGAACTAATATACTACAAATCACAGGTGAAACTCATAAGCCCAATAACAGTCAATTAGGGATTTAACACAGGGGTAACCACTCATGAAGGTGCCACCTAGGGGTTACTAGGAGAACTAACCGGCACCCTGACACAAGCTCAGTCTGTTCCTTGCAGTCAGAGGAGCAGGTTGTGTGGCTGAGCTGCTCCTGCTGCTACTGTGGGGAGAGAGTGTGTGGTTGCCTTGGCCTGGGAGTGACCCCAGGCCACCACCACTACAACCTTCCCACACCAACCCATCGACAGAGGTGCCTGGAGAGGAAGGAGTGGAGGACAGAGGAGGAGGCCTTTTCCAGCACTGCCTCCCAATTCGGCCTCCAGCCCAGGAGAGGGAGAGAGGGAGAGAGGATACAAACAGCTCCACTTGGAAGGAGGGGAGGAGCTGCAACTCCAACATCTGCAGGTGGGTGTCCCTGTGTATTCCCCCTAAAGACTTTTGCATTCTAGGCGGGGGGAGGAAAAGAAGACGGTTCGAAAGCCTGGCCTGGGTTGGCTGGAGCCTGCCCAGGTGAAGCTGCTTCCCTCATCAAAAAGACCTGGTGTGGGCTGAACCTGGGCTGTCTCCAGTCTGCCCAGGCGAAGACATCTTCTCCCCCTGCCCGAAGACCACCAGAAAAGACTTTGCTTTGACTATCGGGGGAGTACACCCTGCCGACACCCACCCACCGCCTATCATCGTCGAGTGGGGACCCTGCCTTTGCGGCCCCCCCCTCCTTCCCACCCCCCTCTCTCTCTCTCTTTGTCCTCTCTCTGCCTCTCCGATAGGCACCTCCCTTATTAATTTCCCAATTGAGCAGAGGGAAGAAAGGGCCCCCTCCCAATTCATACCATCAAGGGGAGAGGTGGCCCAGTACATTTACGCTCCCTCTGCTCAGGAAAGACCTTGTTACACCGAGGCCATTTTTAACACCTTCGGGCCTGTGACTTTTGGGGTGTGTGTAGCTCTTTTTTTTTAAATCCACCCCACGATGGCATCTACATCTGCAGCGGCGACGGGGCCGGCGAGAACTTATGCGGCAGTGACGGCCAAAGCTGCGGCCGCTCCCGCTTCCGCTGCTGCCCCGTCGCCGTTCCGATTGCTGACTGAAAAACTTGGGGTGAAGAGCTACACCCACCCCAACATGACTATTGAGGCGTGCGTAAAGGCTATGGCCGGGGTTGTCGGCCCTCCGGCCATAGTCGCCGCCTCAAAAATGTATGGGAAGGCTGTCTTTTTCCTGGAGTCCGAGCGGGCGGTGGCCCTGGCCATCGCTCAGGGGCTCACCGTGGGCGGGACTTTCCTGCCGGTGGACCCGCTGGAGGCCACCGCGCAGAGGGTGGTTTTGTCAAACGTCCCGCCCTTTATCACCTGTGAGCTCCTCCTCCCCCACCTACGCCAACTCGGGGAGGTGAGGTCGGGGATTTCCCCGATCCCGCTCGGACTCCGGGAGAGCAGCCTTCGCCATGTCTTCTCCTTCCGGCGCCAGGCCTTTATCCAGCTGGCGCGGGAGGGGGAGACGGACGGGGCTTTCACGGTCCTCCACGGGGGGACCTCGTACCGCGTCTTCTGGACGACGGACGGCGTGCGGTGCCACGCCTGTAGGGAGGTGGGGCACGTGCGCAAAAACTGCCCCGCCTCCAAGGCCGCCAAGTCATCTGCCGTGGCCAAGGCTGGCGCCGCCGCCGCTCCTCTCTCCGGGTCTAGCCGCGCCCCCGCTCGATCCAACGCTACCGGGGCGCGGTCGTCGTCGGAGGTCGATGCCATCCTGGCCTCCGGCGGGGGGGAGGAGGGAGGTCCCGTCCGAAAGAAGGCGCGGGACAAGACGCGAAACCGTGGGGTGGGTCCCCCCGCGGAGGGCGTCCCCCACAACATGGAGCCCCTGACGCCGGAGAGCGTCGCCGCGCTGATCGCGGAGTGTGGAGGGGGGGGGGCCCTCGTGGCCGAGCCTGTGGCCGCGACCGCCGAGGCGGTAATGCCAGAACCCGCGGCCGGGCTCGGGCCCGGGGGACCCAAAGAACTCGCTCCTCCAGAAGGAGCAGGGGAGGCCCCTGAAGAAATGGAGGCCTCCCTTTACCCCTCCGCGCTTAATAGAAGGCGCGACCCCCTGGATGAGGAGGAGGACCGGGAGGAGGTAGGTCCCTCCGGTCAGTGGGAGTCGTCGCCCGCCGCGGGCGCTGCGCCCCACCCCACCGCTAACACCATTACGGGCGAACGGCAGGGGTCGCCTGTCCCTGAGGAGGCTGAGGCAGAAGCGTCTGCCCAGCTCGTGCCTCCCGGGGATGGGGACGAGACCCTGCCCGTGGGGGGGGTCGCGGAACAACCCGCGGCGGGTATTCATCCAGTACTGGTGGCATTGCCCCTCGACGGGTCGGGCGGCCAGGGGACCGGGTCGGGCGGGTCGTCTGAGGACGAGCCCGCCCAGAGCGACCCGGATTTTTCCCAGGTGCTGCTCGACCTCGTCGAGGTGTGTCAAAAATTCACCCCGTCTGCTGGGTCAGAGGCCGGTGGCGTCGCAGAGGAGGGCCCTCGGTCTGTGTCTCCGGCGCCGGGCGACTTGGAGGAAGCCCGGTTTTTGTATTCTCCGATCTCTCCGGCCTCTCCGGTCGTTCCGGCGCCTGGGGCGGAGGGGGGCTCCGAACCGCCGCCGCCTGCTGGCCCGGCCCCCCTAGAGGAGCCCGGGGGGAATCCTCCGCTACCGATCCTGGGGGTGGGATCCGGGCGGAGGCGGGGCCGGCTGTCGCGGCCGGGCCGCCCGATGCGCATTGCGTGGTGGACGGTTCGGCCGCCGGTGGCGACCCCCCGGAGGAGGACGGGGACTCGGTGGTGGGGGCGGAGGTGGACTTAGAGTCCGTCGCCGACGAGGCGATGGATGACCTCGCGCCCCTCGCCGGGACCCGCCTCGTTCTCATTCCCATCTGGGAGCTCCGGGAATTTGTGGCCACGAGCCAGGGTCGCCGCAGGACCCAGCAGGCCCTCGACAGATGGTCGGGGCTGGCGCTGCTCGTCGGGTCGGCCCGCGTCGCCTACAAGACCATGGGTGCGGACGCGGGCGTGAGCCCGTCCGAGCTGTGTCGGTTCCGGGCATTCCTCACCGGGCTGCTAAGGGAGTGGCGGTCGGCTAGCGGCCGCCCTCCCTTCCCCCGTTAGGTTTAAGTAGGGGTTGGTTGTGCTTCTGAAATGAAGATAACCATAGCCAGCCTCAACGTCAACGGCAGCAGGGAGGCTAGCCGCAGATTTAATAACTTTTCGGTCCTTCGGGACGGGAAGTATGCGGTGTGCTTCCTGCAAGAAACCCACACCGTTCCGGGAGACGAGGCCACGTGGCTCCTGGAGTGGCAAGGAGGGGTCAACATGAGTCACCTCTCCAATGTTTCCAGTGGGGTGGCTATCTTGTTGGCCCCGCATTTTCAGCCGGAGATCTTGGGGGTCAAGGAGCTCGTGCCGGGCCGCTTGCTCCAGGTCACTGTTCGCCTGGGGGGCGTGCCGTTCCATCTAGTGAATGTGTACGCCCCCGAGGCCGGTGCGCAGCAAGCGCGCTTCTTTGAAGAAGTGTCCACTCTTTTGGGCTCCATCGACGCGGGCGAGTGCGTCGTCCTCGGGGGGGATTTTAATTGTACCCTCGAGGCAAGGGACCGCACGGGTACCCAGCCGAGCCCAGCGTCGGTGGGGAAGTTGAGGGACCTGGTCGGGTCCCTCGACTTGGTGGACGTCTGGCGTAATCTCCATCCCGACTCCAGCGCCTTCACTTTTGTGAGGTCTGGGGGAGGAGCGTCCAGGATCGACCGCCTCTACATTTCCCGGGCGTACGTCTCCTGCGTTCCGACGGCTTCCGTGCGGCCGGTGCCGTGCACGGACCACCACCTGGTGTGGGCGGAGCTCGTGCCGCCGCGCGCCGGGGGGCGGTCCGCGTACTGGCACTTTAACAACCTGCTGCTGGAGGACGCGCGGTTCCGGGATTCGTTCGGTCGGTTCTGGGCCGGCTGGAGAAGGAAGCAGGGGGGCTTCCCCTCCTTGAGGCTATGGTGGGATGTGGGCAAGGCTCACATCCGTCTCTTCTGTCAGGAGTACGCGAAGGGGTCGACCAAGAGGCGGGAGGCCAGGGTCGGGCAGTTGGAGAAGGAGGTGCTCGACCTGGAGTCCCGTCTCGGTCAAGTCGCCGAGGACCCGGCCCTGCGGCTGGCGTACGAAGAGAAGAGGGGCGCGCTGAAGGACCTGCAGCTCGTCGGGTCCCGAGGCGCGTACGTGAGGTCGCGGATCCAGTTCCTGCGGGACCTGGACCGCGGCTCCCCCTTCTTCTACTCGCTGGAAAAAAGACGGGGGGTCCGTAAGCAGCTTTTGGAGCTGCTGGCCGACGACGGATCTCCGGTCTCGGATCCGGAGGGAATCCGCGCGGAGACCCGCGCCTATTACGGGGCTCTGTTCTCTCCGGATCCGTCCAGCGAGGATGCGCGCGGAGTTTTGTGGGAGGACCTGCCGAAGGTCGGCCTGGAGGGCGCCGAAAAATTGGACGCTCCTCTGAGTTTGGAGGAGCTGTCCGGCGCCCTCCGCCAGCTCTCTAGGGGGAAGTCCCCGGGGCTGGACGGGCTGACCGTGGAGTTCCACAGGGCGTTCTGGGGCGTCCTGGGGGGCGACTACGTGCGGGTCCTGGGGGAATGTTTGGCGACCGGGGAGATGCCCCTCTCGTGGCGCAGGGCGGTGATCGTCCTGCTGCCTAAGAGGGGTGATCTCCGCCTCCTTAAGAACTGGCGCCCGGTCTCCCTCCTCAGCACGGATTATAAAATCTTTGCCAGGGCCATGTCTGTTCGCCTTGGCACCGTGCTGGCCCGCATGATCCATCCCGACCAGTCCTACACGGTCCCGGGCCGGACCATTCACGATAATATCCATCTGGTCCGGGACCTGGTCCACCATTCCCAGAGGGCTGGTCTGTCGGTCGCCTTCCTTTCCCTGGATCAGGAGAAGGCGTTCGACAGGGTGGATCACGAGTATCTTTTCGGGACTCTGCGCGCTTTCGGGTTCGGGACGCATTTCGTCGCCCGGATCCGACTTCTGTACGCTGCCGCGGAGTGTCTGATTAAAGTTAACGGGTCCTTGACGGCGCCCCTTCGCTTCGGGAGGGGGGTGCGTCAGGGATGCCCCATGTCCGGCCAGTTATACGCCATTTGCGTGGAGCCTTTCCTGCGCCTCTTGCGGAAGAGGTTGGCGGGATTGGCTCTGCAAGGGCCGGGCGTGGAGGTGGTCCTCTCGGCTTACGCCGATGACGTGCTCCTCGTGGTCACGGATCCCGTTGACTTGCGGAGGATGCGGGAATGCCAGCAGATTTACTCGGACGCATCCTCCGCCAGGATCAACTGGGGGAAATGTTCCGGACTCCTGGTGGGTCAGTGGCAGGTGGACTCTCTGCCGGAGGAGTTCAGGCCCTTCGCCTGGAGTACTACGCACCTCCTCTACTTGGGAGTCTACCTCAGCCCGGCCGAGGACGCCTGGCCGGCGAACTGGCACGAGCTGGAGGCCAAAGTCACCGCTCGCTTAGGACGCTGGACAGGATTGCTCCGAGTGTTGTCCTACAGGGGTCGGGCGTTGGTCATAAACCAACTGGTGGCCGCCATGTTGTGGTACCGGTTGGTTACTCTGACCCCCCCCCCTGCGTTTGTCGCCAGGATACAGAAGAAGCTCGTCGACTTCTTCTGGAACAACAGGATGCACTGGGTCGCTGCCGCGGTTCTGAGTCTCCCGCTTAGGGAGGGCGGTCAGGCGTTGGTGTGCCTCCGCACCCAGATTGCGACTTTCCGTCTTCGGACGCTGCAGAGATACCTGTACGTCGAGAATCCTCCAAGATGGTGTGCGCTGGCGACGTATTTTTTCCGCCAGCTGCACGGCCTCAATTACGACACGCAGCTCCTCTTTTTGGAGGGGAGCGGCAGGCGTGAGAGCCTGCGGGAGCTGCCTGTCTTTTACCAGGAACTACTATGGGTTTGGAATCACGTCGCCTCCAGGCGGAGCTCTCCCCCGTCAGGAGCGGCGGCTGTCCTCCGGGAGCCGCTGTTCAGGAATCCGCACCTCCACGTCCGCGAGTTCGGGTGGCTGGCGGAACGCAGGGCTGTGCCTGCCGGGGTGACTAGAGTCGGGGACCTACTCGATGGCGGAGGAGCGGGCTGGATGGCGCCAGAGGAGCTGGCGAGGCGCATGTCGTGGGACGACGTCCGGCTCGCGGTCAATGCCATCGGGGCGGTGAAAGCGATGCTGCCCCCCGGCGCCACGAGGTGCGTCGAGGCGGCTCGGGCACGTGGGGAGATCCCGTCCGAGCTTACTCCCGTTCGGATGGAATTCCTTATCGGCGCCTTTCCCCGAGACTCCCCTCGGAGATCGGCGCCTCACAACTTGAGCCGTCTCGAGGAAATACCCTCCGTGCTTTTTCATTCTGCGCGGAGGGGTTTCCTGTACGGGCTGCTCTTGCACACCTTCCACTTTGCCATCTTCGCCTGCCGTCCGGACACGCCGTGGCGTGCCGTTTTACCTCCGGACGGAGGCGGAGGTCCCCAATGGGGGGCTCTCTATGCGGGAGTCCTCCCTTGTTCTATCGGGGATTTGGCCTGGAGGGTGTTGCACAGAGCAGTCCCGTGCAATAGATTTTTAAGTAGGTTTACGGACTCCCAGACCGCCTGTTTGTTTTGCGGTCTGGAGGAGTCCGTCTTTCACGTTTACACGGGGTGTGAGAGGTTGCAGCCCCTCTTCCATTTTTTGAGGGGGCTGCTCCTCAAATTTTGGTTGCACTTCAGTCCCACGCTCCTGATCTACGGTCACCCCGTGCGGAGGGGAGCGGGCGGGTCGGAGGACCTCCTCGTGGGCCTGCTCCTGGGCCTGGCCAAGAAAGCCATCAATTGGTCCTGGCAGCGGGCGAGCGAGGGGGTCGTCCGACCGGATTGCCTCCCCCTCTTCCGTGGCCATGTTCGCGCCCGGGTGGCCCTAGAGATGGAGCACGCGGTGTCCGCCGGCATGCTCGAGCTCTTTCGTGACCGGTGGGCGCCGCGGGGACTGGAGTGCATTGTTAATCGGGACAACCAAATTTTAATTTGATTGGTGGAGGGTTATTTAAAAGGGTAATTGGGTTGTTGTCACCTTATTTGTGAAATTGTTTCTTTTTTATTTGGGTCCAATGAAAAGAGAGGGGTAACCACTCATGAATGAAAAGAGAGGGGTAACCACTCATGAAGGTGCCACCTAGGGGTTACTAGGAGAACTAACCGGCACCCTGACACAAGCTCAGTCTGTTCCTTGCAGTCAGAGGAGCAGGTTGTGTGGCTGAGCTGCTCCTGCTGCTACTGTGGGGAGAGAGTGTGTGGTTGCCTTGGCCTGGGAGTGACCCCAGGCCACCACCACTACAACCTTCCCACACCAACCCATCGACAGAGGTGCCTGGAGAGGAAGGAGTGGAGGACAGAGGAGGAGGCCTTTTCCAGCACTGCCTCCCAATTCGGCCTCCAGCCCAGGAGAGGGAGAGAGGGAGAGAGGATACAAACAGCTCCACTTGGAAGGAGGGGAGGAGCTGCAACTCCAACATCTGCAGGTGGGTGTCCCTGTGTATTCCCCCTAAAGACTTTTGCATTCTAGGCGGGGGGAGGAAAAGAAGACGGTTCGAAAGCCTGGCCTGGGTTGGCTGGAGCCTGCCCAGGTGAAGCTGCTTCCCTCATCAAAAAGACCTGGTGTGGGCTGAACCTGGGCTGTCTCCAGTCTGCCCAGGCGAAGACATCTTCTCCCCCTGCCCGAAGACCACCAGAAAAGACTTTGCTTTGACCATCGGGGGAGTACACCCTGCCGACACCCACCCACCGCCTATCATCGTCGAGTGGGGACCCTGCCTTTGCGGCCCCCCCCTCCTTCCCACCCCCCTCTCTCTCTCTCTTTGTCCTCTCTCTGCCTCTCCGATAGGCACCTCCCTTATTAATTTCCCAATTGAGCAGAGGGAAGAAAGGGCCCCCTCCCAATTCATACCATCAAGGGGAGAGGTGGCCCAGTACATTTACGCTCCCTCTGCTCAGGAAAGACCTTGGCACACCGAGGCCATTTTTAACACCTTCGGGCCTGTGACTTTTGGGGTGTGTGTAGCTCTTTTTTAAAATCCACCCCACGATGGCATCTACATCTGCGGCGGCGACGGGGCCGGCGAGAACTTATGCGGCGGTGGTGGCCAAAGCTGCGGCCGCTCCCGCTTCCGCTGCTGCCCCGTCGCCGTTCCGATTGCTGACGGAAAAACTTGGGGTGAAGAGCTACACCCACCCCAACATGACTATTGAGGCGTGCGTAAAGGCTATGGCCGGGGTTGTCGGCCCTCCGGCCATAGTCGCCGCCTCAAAAATGTATGGGAAGGCTGTCTTTTTCCTGGAGTCCGAGCGGGCGGTGGCCCTGGCCATCGCTCAGGGGCTCACCGTGGGCGGGACTTTCCTGCCGGTGGACCCGCTGGAGGCCACCGCGCAGAGGGTGGTCCTGTCCAACGTCCCGCCCTATATCGCCGGTGAGCTCCTCCTCCCCCGCCTACGTCAACTTGGGGAGGTGTGGTCGGGGATTTACCCGATCCCGCTCGGACTCCGGGAAGGCAGCCTTCGCCATGTCTTCTCCTTCCGGCGCCAGGCTTTTGTTCAGCTGGCGCGGGAGGGGGAGACGGACGGGGCTTTCACGGTCCTCCACGGGGGGACCCCGCATCGCGTCTTCTGGACGACGGACGGCGTGTGGTGCCACGCCTGTAGGGAGGTGGGGCACGTGCGCAAAAACTGCCCCGCCTCCAAGGCCGCCAAGTCATCTGGCGTGGCCAAGGCTGGCGCCGCCGCCGCTCCTCCCTCCGGGTCTAGCCGCGCCCCCTCCCGAACAAAAGCTAACGGGGCGCGGTCGTCGTCGGAGGCCATCGTCGTCCAGGCCTCCGGCGGGGGGGAGGAGGGAGGTCCGGTCGGAAGGAAGGCGCTGGGAAAGAATAAACACCGTAGGGTGGGTCCCCCCGTGGAGGGCGAACCCTTCGCTATGGACCCCCTGACGCCCGAGAGCATCGCGGCGTTGTTCGTGGAGTGCGGAGCTGGGGGGGACCCCGTGCCTGAGCCCGTGGCCGCGACCGCCGAGGCGGGACCACCAGAACCTGCGGCCGGGCTTGTGTCCGGGGGACCCAAAGAATTCGCTCCTCTGGAGGGAGCAGGGGGTGCCCCTGAAGACATGGAGGCCTCCCTCTACCCCTCCGCGCTCAAGCGAAGGCGCGACTCCCGGGACGAGGGGGGGGACCGGGAGGTGGAAGGTCCCTCCGGTCAGGGGGAGTCGTCGCCGGCCGCGGGCGCTGCGCCCCACCCCACCGCTAACACCATTACGGGCGAACGGCAGGGGTCGCCTGTCCCTGAGGAGGCTGAGGCAGAAGCGTCTGCCCAGCTCGTGCCTCCCGGGGATGGGGACGAGACCCTGCCCGTGGGGGGGGTCGCGGAACAACCCGCGGCGGGTTTTCATCCAGTACTGGTGGCATTGCCCCTCGACGGGTCGGGCGGCCAGGGGACCGGGTCGGGCAGGTCGTCTGAGGACGAGCCCGCCCAGAGCGACCCGGATTTTTCCCAGGTGCTGCTCGACCTCGTCGAGGTCTGTCAAAAATTCACCCGTCTGCTGGGTCAGAGGCCGGTGGCGTCGCAGAGGAGGGCCCTCGGTCTGTGTCTCCGGCGCCGGGCGACTTGGAGGAGGCCCGGTTTTTGTATTCTCCGGTCTCTCCGGCCTCTCCGGTCGTTCCGGCGCCTGGGGCGGAGGGGGTCTCCGAACCGCCGCCGCCTGCTGGCCCGGCCCCACTAGAGGAGCCCGGGGGGGAATCCTCCGCTACCGATCCTGGGGGTGGGATCCGGGCGGAGGCGGGGCCGGCTGTCGCGGCCGGGCCGCCCGATGCGCATTGCGTGGTGGACGGTTCGGCCGCCGGTGGCGACCCCCCGGAGGAGGACGGGGACTCGGTGGTGGGGGCGGAGGAGGATATAGAGTCCGTCGCCGACGAGGCGATGGATGACCTCGCGCCCCTCGCCGGGACCCCCCTCGTTCTTATTCCCATCAGGGAGCTCCGGGAATTTGTGGCCACGAGCCAGGGTCGCCGCAGGACCCAGCAGGCCCTCGACAGATGGTCGGGGCTGGCGCTGCTCGTCGGGTCGGCCCGCGTCGCCTATAAGACCATGGGTGCGGACGCGGGCGTGAGCCCGTCCGAGCTGTGTCGGTTCCGGGCATTCCTCACCGGGCTGCTAAGGGAGTGGCGGTCGGCTAGCGGCCGCCCTCCTTTCCCCCGTTAGGTTTAAGTAGGGGTTGGTTGTGCTTCTGAAATGAAGATAACCATAGCCAGCCTCAACGTCAACGGCAGCAGGGAGGCTAGCTGCAGATTTAATAACTTTTCGGTCCTTCGGGACGGGAAGTATGCGGTGTGCTTCCTGCAAGAAACCCACACCGTTCCGGGAGACGAGGCCACGTGGCTCCTGGAGTGGCAAGGAGGGGTCAACATGAGTCACCTCTCCAGTGTTTCCAGTGGGGTGGCTATCTTGTTGGCCCCGCATTTTCAGCCGGAGATCTTGGGGGTCAAGGAGCTCGTGCCGGGCCGCTTGCTCCAGGTCACTGTTCGCCTGGGGGGCGTGCCGTTCCATCTAGTGAACGTGTACGCCCCCGGGGCCGGTGCGCAGCAAGCGCGCTTCTTTGAAGAAGTGTCCACTCTTTTGGGCTCCATCGACGCGGGCGAGTGCGTCGTCCTCGGGGGAGATTTTAATTGTACCCTCGAGGCGAGGGACCGTACGGGTACCCAGCGGAGCCCGGCGTCGGTGGGGAAGTTGAGGGACCTGGTCGGGTCCCTCGACTTGGTGGACGTCTTGCGTAATCTCCATCCCGACTCCAGCGCCTTCACTTTTGTGAGGTCTGGGGGAGGAGCGTCCAGGATCGACCGCCTCTACATTTCCCGGGCGTGCGTCTCCTGCGTTCCGACGGCTTCCGTGCGGCCGGTGCCGTGCACGGACCACCACCTGGTGTGGGCGGAGCTCGTGTCGCCACGCGCCGGGGGGCGGTCCGCGTACTGGCACTTTAACAACCTGCTGCTGGAGGACGCGCGGTTCCGGGATTCGTTCGGTCGGTTCTGTGCCGGCTGGAGAAGGAAGCAGGGGGGCTTCCCCTCCTTGAGGCTATGGTGGGATGTGGGCAAGGCTCACATCCGTCTCTTCTGTCAGGAGTACGCGAAGGGGTCGACCAAGAGGCGGGAGGCCCGGGTCGGGCAGTTGGAGAAGGAGGTGCTCGACCTGGAGTCCCGTCTCGGTCAAGTCGCCGAGGACCCGGCCCTGCGGCTGGCGTACGAAGAGAAGAAGGGCGCGCTGAAGGACCTGCAGCTCGTCGGGTCCCGAGGCGCGTACGTGAGGTCGCGGATCCAGTTCCTGCGGGACTTGGACCGCGGCTCCCCCTTCTTCTACTCGCTGGAAAAAAGACGGGGGGTCCGTAAGCAGCTTTTGGAGCTGCTGGCCGACGACGGATCTCCGGTCTCGGATCCGGAGGGAATCCGCGCGGAGACCCGCGCCTATTACGGGGCTCTGTTCTCTCCGGATCCGTCCAGCGAGGACGCGCGCGGAGTTTTGTGGGAGGACCTGCCGAAGGTCGGCCTGGAGGGCGCCGAAAAATTGGACGCTCCTCTGAGTTTGGAGGAGCTGTCCGGCGCCCTCCGCCAGCTCTCTAGGGGGAAGTCCCCGGGGCTGGACGGGCTGACCGTGGAGTTCCACAGGGCGTTCTGGGGCGTCCTGGGGGGCGACTACGTGCGGGTCCTGGGGGAATTTTTGGCGACCGGGGAGATGCCCCTCTCGTGGCGCAGGGCGGTGATCGTCCTGCTGCCTAAGAGGGGTGACCTCCGCCTCCTTAAGAACTGGCGCCCGGTCTCCCTCCTCAGCATGGATTACAAAATCTTTGCCAGGGCCATGTCTGTTCGCCTTGGCACCGTGCTGGCCCGCATGATCCATCCCGACCAGTCCTACACGGTCCCGGGCCGGACCATTCACGATAATATCCATCTGGTCCGGGACCTGGTCCACCATTCCCAGAGGGCTGGTCTGTCGGTCGCCTTCCTTTCCCTGGATCAGGAGAAGGCGTTCGACAGGGTGGATCACGAGTATCTTTTCGGGACTCTGCGCGCTTTCGGGTTCGGGACGCATTTTGTCGCCCGGATCCGACTTCTGTACGCTGCCGCGGAGTGTCTGATTAAAGTTAACGGGTCCTTGACGGCGCCCCTTCGCTTCGGGAGGGGGGTGCGTCAGGGATGCCCCATGTCCGGCCAGTTATATGCCATTTGCGTGGAGCCTTTCCTGCGCCTCTTGCGGAAGAGGTTGACGGGATTGGCTCTGCAAGGGCCGGGCGTGGAGGTGGTCCTCTCGGCTTAAGCCGATGACGTGCTCCTCGTGGTCACGGATCCCGTTGACTTGCGGAGGATACGGGAATGCCAGCAGATTTACTCGGACGCATCCTCCGCCAGGATCAACTGGGGGAAATGTTCTGGACTCCTGGTGGGTCAGTGGCAGGTGGACTCCCTGCCGGAGGAGTTCAGGCCCTTCGCCTGGAGTACTACGCACCTCCTCTACTTGGGAGTCTACCTCAGCCCGGCCGAGGACGCCTGGCCGGCGAACTGGCACGAGCTGGAGGCCAAAGTCACCGCTCGCTTAGGACGCTGGACAGGATTGCTCCGAGTGTTGTCCTACAGGGGTCGGGCGTTGGTCATAAACCAACTGGTGGCCGCCATGTTGTGGTACCGGTTGGTTACTCTGACCCGCCCCCCTGCGTTTGTCGCCAGGATACAGAAGAAGCTCGTCGACTTCTTCTGGAACAACAGGATGCACTGGGTCGCTGCCGCGGTTCTGAGTCTCCCGCTTAGGGAGGGCGTTCAGACGTTGGTGTGCCTCCGCACCCAGGTTGCGACTTTCCGTCTTCGGACGCTGCAGAGATACCTGTACGTCGAGATTCCTCCAAGATGGTGTGCGCTGGCGACGTATTTTTTCCGCCAGCTGCACGGCCTCAATTACGACACGCAGCTCCTGTTTTTTGGAGGGGAGCGGCAGGCGTGAGAGCCTGCGGGAGCTGCCTGTCTTTTACCAGGAACTACTATGGGTTTGGAATCACGTCGCCTCCAGGCGGAGCTCTCCCCCGTCAGGAGCGGCGGCTGTCCTCCGGGAGCCGCTGTTCAGGAATCCGCACCTCCACGTCCGCGAGTTCGGGTGGCTGGCGGAACGCAGGGCTGTGCCTGGTAGGGTGACTAGAGTCGGGGACCTACTCGATGGCGGAGGAGCGGGCTGGATGGCGCCAGAGGAGCTGGCGCGGCGCATGTTGTGGGACGACGTCCGGCTCGCGGTCAATGCCATCGGGGCGGTGAAAGCGATGCTGCCCCCCGGCGCCACGAGGTGCGTCGAGGTGGCTCGGGCACGTGGGGAGATCCCGTCCGAGCTTACTCCCGTTCGGATGGAATTCCTTATCGGCGCCTTGCCCCGAGACTCCCCTCGGGGATCGGCGCCTCACAACTTGAGCCGTCTCGAGGAAATACCCTCCGTGCTTTTTCATTCTGCGCGGAGGGGTTTCCTGTACGGGCTGCTCTTGCACACCTTCCACTTTGCCATCTTCGCCTGCCGTCCGGACACGCCGTGGCGTGCCGTTTTACCTCCGGACGGAGGCGGAGGTCCCCAATGGGGGGCTCTCTATGCGGGAGTCCTCCCTTGTTCTATCGGGGATTTGGCCTGGAGGGTGTTGCACAGAGCAGTTCTGTGCAATAGATTTTTAAGTAGGTTTACAGACTCCCAGACCGCCTGTTTGTTTTGCGGTCTGGAGGAGTCCGTCTTTCACGTTTACACGGGGTGTGAGAGGTTGCAGCCCCTCTTCCATTTTCTGAGGGGGCTGCTCCTCAAATTTTGGTTGCACTTCAGTCCCACGCTCCTGATCTACGGTCACCCCGTGCGGAGGGGAGCGGGCGGGTCGGAGGACCTCCTCGTGGGCCTGCTCCTGGGCCTGGCCAAGAAAGCCATTAATTGGTCCTGGCAGCGGGCGAGCGAGGGGGTCGTCCGACCGGATTGCCTCCCCCTCTTCCGTGGCCATGTTCGCGCCCGGGTGGCCCTAGAGATGGAGCACGCAGTGTCCGCCGGCACGCTCGAGCTCTTTCGTGACCGGTGGGCGCCGCGGGGACTGGAGTGCATTGTTAATCGGGACAACCAAATTTTAATTTGATTGGTGGAGGGCCATTTAAAAGGGTAATTGGGTTTTTGTCACCTTATTTGTGAAATTGTTTCTTTTTTTTGGGTCGAATTAAAAGAGAGGGGTAACCACTCATGAAGGTGCCACCTAGGGGTTACTAGGAGAACTAACCGGCACCCTCACACAAGCTCAGTCTGTTCCTTGCAGTCAGAGGAGCAGGTTGTGCTGCTGAGCTGCTCCTGCTGCTACTATGGGGAGAGAGTGTGTGGTTGCCTTGGCCTGGGAGTAGAGTAGAGTGGAAGGAAGGAGTGACCCCAGGCCACCACCACTACAACCTTCCCACACCAACCCATCTACATCATCGACAGAGGTGCCTGGAGAGGAAGGAGTGGAGGACAGAGGAGGAGGCCAGCATTCGAATGGGAGAGGCCTTTTCCAGCACTGCCTCCCAATTCGGCCTCCAGCCCAGGAGAGGGAGAGAGGGAGAGAGGATACAAACAGCTCCACTTGGAAGGAGGGGAGGAGCTGCAACTCCAACATCTGCAGGTGGGTGTCTCTGTGTATTCCCCCTAAAGACTTTTTGCATTCTAGGCGGGGGGAGGAAAAGAAGACGGGCCGAAAGCCTGGCCTGGGTTGGCTGGAGCCTGCCCAGGTGAAGCTGCTTCCCTCATCGAAAAGACCTGGTGTGGGCTGAACCTGGGCTGTCTCCAGTCTGCCCAGGCGAAGACATCTTCTCCCCCTGCCCGAAGACCACCTGAAAAGACTTTGCTTTACCATCGGGGGAGTACACCCTGCCGACACCCACCCACCGCCTATCATCGTCGAGTGGGGACCCTGCCTTTGCGGCCCCCCCTCCTTCCCACCCCCCTCTCTCTCTCTCTTTGTCCTCTCTCTGCCTCTCCGATAGGCACCTCCCTTCATATTTAATTTTCCAATTGAGCAGAGGGAAGAAAGGGCCCCCTCCCAATTCATACCATCAAGGGGAGAGGTGGCCCAGTACATTTACGCTCCCTCTGCTAAGGGAAGACCTTACTATACCGAGGCCATTTTTAACACCTTCGGGCCTGTGACTTTTGGAGTGTGTGTAGCTCTTTTTTTAAGATCCACCCTACTATGGCATCTACATCTGCGGCGGCGACGGGGCCGGCGAGAACTTATGCGGCAGTGGCGGCCAAAGCTGCGGCCGCTCCCGCTTCCGCTGCTGCCCCGTCGCCGTTCCGCCTGCTGACTGAAAAACTTGGGGTGAAGAGCTACACCCACCCCAACATGACAATCGAGGCGTGCGTTAAGGCTATGGCCGGGGTTGTCGGCCCTCCGGCCATAGTCGCCGCCTCGAAAATGTACGGGAAGGCTGTCTTTTTCCTGGAGTCCGAGCGGGCGGTGGCCCTGGCCATCGCCCAGGGGCTCACCGTGGGCGGCACCTTTCTGCCGGTGGACCCGCTGGAGGCCACCGCGCAGAGTGTGGTCTTGTCTAACATCCCGCCCTATATCGCTGGTGAGCTCCTCCTCCCCCACCTACGTCAACTTGGGGAGGTGAGGTCGGGGATTTCCCCGATCCCGCTCGGGCTCCGGGAAAGCAGCCTTCGCCATGTCTTCTCCTTCCGGCGCCAAGCTTTCGTCCAGCTGGCGCGGGAGGGGGAGACGGACGGGGCTTTCACGGTCCTCCACGGGGGGACCCCGTACCGCGTCTTCTGGACGACGGACGGCGTGCGGTGCCACGCCTGTAGGGAGGTGGGGCACGTGTGCAAAAACTGCCCCGCCTCCAAGGCCGCCAAGTCATCTGGCGTGGCCAAGGCTGGCGCCGCCGCCGCTCCTCCTTCCGGGTCTAGCCGCGCCCCCGCTCGATCCAACGCTACCGGGGCGCGGTCGTCGTCGGAGGTCGATGCCATCCTGGCCTCCGGCGGGGGGGAGGAGGGAGGTCCGGTCCGAAAGAAGGCGCGGGACAAGACGCGAAACCGTGGGGTGGGTCCCCCCGCGGAGGGAGCCCCCCACGATATGGAGCCCCTGACGCCGGAGAGCGTCGCCGCGCTAATCGCGGAGTGCGGAAGGGGGGGGCCCTCGTGGCCGAGCCTGTGGCCGCGACCGCCGAGGCGGTAATGCCAGAAACTGCGGCCGGGCTCGGGCCCGGGGGACCCAAAGAACTCGCTCCTCCAGAAGGAGCAGGGGAGGCCCCTGAAGAAATGGAGGCCTCCCTTTACCCCTCCGCGCTTAAAAGAAGGCGCGACCCCCTGGATGAGGAGGAGGACCGGGAGGAGGAAGGTCCCTCCGGTCAGGGGGAGTCGTCGCCCGCCGCGGGCGCTGCGCCCCACCCCACCGCTAACACCATTACGGGCGAACGGCAGGGGTCGCCTGTCCCTGAGGAGGCTGAGGCAGAAGCGTCTGCCCAGCTCGTGCCTCCCGGGGATGGGGACGAGACCCTGCCCGTGGGGGGGGTCGCGGAACAACCCGCGGCGGTTGTAGATCCACTGCTGGTGGCATTGCCCCTCGACCGTTCGGGCGGCCAGGGGACCGGGTCGGGCGAGCCGTCTGAGGACGAGCTCGCCCAGAACGACACGGATTTTTCCCAGGTGCTGCTCGACCTCGTCGAGGTATGTAAAAATTTCACCCCGTCTGCTGGGTCAGAGGCCGGTGGCGTCGCAGAGGAGGGCCCTCGGTCTGTGTCTCCGGCGCCGGGCGACTTGGAGGAGGCCCGGTTTTCGTATTCTCCGGTCTCTCCGGCCTCTCCGGTCGTTCCGGCGCCTGGGGCGGAGGGGGTCTCCGAACCGCCGCCGTCATCTGGCCCGGCCCCCCTGGAGGAGCCCAGGGAGAAATCCTCCGCTACCGATCCTGGGGGTGGAATCCGGGCGGAGGCGGGGCCGGCCGTCACGGCCGAGCCGCCCGACGCGCACTGCGTGGCGGACGGTTTGGCCGACGGTGGTGACCCCCCGGAGGAGGACGGGGACTCGGTGGTAGGGGCGGAGGAGGATCTAGATGCCGTCGCCGAGGAGGCGATGGATGACCTCGCGCCCCTCGCCGGGAACCCCCTCGATCTCATTCCCGTCAGGGACTTCCGGGACTTTGTGGCCATGTGCCAGGGTCGCCGTACCACCCGGCGGGCCCTTGACAGATGGTCGGAGCTGGCGCTGCTCATCGGGTCGGCCCGCGTCGCCTACAGGACTATGGGCGAGGACGCGGGCGCGGACCCGCTCGAGCTGCATCGGTTCCGGCTGTTTCTCACTGGGCTGCTGAGGAAGTGGCGGTCGACTAGCGGCCGCCCTTCCTTACCCCGTTAGTCATAAGTAGGGGTTGGTTGTGCTTCTGAAATGAAGATAACCATAGCCAGCCTCAACGTCAACGGCAGCAGGGAAGCTAGCCGCAGGTTTAATAACTTTTCGGTCCTTCGGGACGGGAAGTATGCGGTGTGCTTCCTGCAAGAAACCCACACCGTTCCGGGAGACGAGGCCACGTGGCTCCTGGAGTGGCAAGGAGGGGTCAACATGAGTCACCTCTCCAGTGTTTCCAGTGGGGTGGCTATCTTGTTGGCCCCGCATTTTCAGCCGGAGATCTTGGGGGTCAAGGAGCTCGTGCCGGGCCGCTTGCTCCAGGTCACTGTTCGCCTGGGGGGCATGCCGTTCCATCTTGTGAACGTGTACGCCCCCGGGGCCGGTGCGCAGCAAGCGCACTCCTTTGAAGAAGTGTCCACTCTTTTGGGCTCCATCGACGCGGGCGAGTGCGTCGTCCTCGGGGGGGATTTTAATTGTACCCTCGAGGCGAGGGACCGCACGGGTACCCAGCCAAGCCCGGCGTCGGTGGGGAAGTTGAGGGACCTGGTCGGGTCCCTCGACTTGGTGGACGTCTGGCGTAATCTCCATCCCGACTCCAGCGCCTTCACTTTTGTGAGGTCTGGGGGAGGAGCGTCCAGGATCGACCGCCTCTACATTTCCCGGGCATACGTCTCCTGCGTTCCGACGGCTTCCGTGCGGCCGGTGCCATGCACGGACCACCACCTGGTGTGGGCGGAGCTCGTGCCGCCGCGCGCCGGGGGGCGGTCCGCGTACTGGCACTTTAACAACCTGCTGCTGGAGGACGCGCGATTCCGGGATTCGTTCGGTCGGTTCTGTGCCGGCTGGAGAAGGAAGCAGGGGGGCTTCCCCTCCTTGAGGCTATGGTGGGATGTGGGCAAGGCTCACATCCGTCTCTTCTGTCAGGAGTACGCGAAGGGGTCGACCAAGAGGCGGGAGGCCCGGGTCGGGCAGTTGGAGAAGGAGGTGCTCGACCTGGAGTCCCGTCTCGGTCAAGTCGCCGAGGACCCGGCCCTGCGGCTGGCGTACGAAGAGAAGAAGGGCGCGCTGAAGGACCTGCAGCTCGTCGGGTCCCGAGGCGCGTACGTGAGGTCGCGGATCCAGTTCCTGCGGGACCTGGACCGCGGCTTCCCCTTCTTCTACTCGCTGGAAAAAAGACGGGGGGTCCGTAAGCAGCTTTTGGAGCTGCTGGCCGACGACGGATCTCCGGTCTCGGATCCGGAGGGAATCCGCGCGGAGACCCGCGCCTATTACGGGGCTCTGTTCTCTCCGGATCCGTCCAGCGAGGACGCGCGCGGAGTTTTGTGGGAGGACCTGCCGAAGGTCGGCCTGGAGGGCGCCGAAAAATTGGACGCTCCTCTGAGTTTGGAGGAGCTGTCCGGCGCCCTCCGCCAGCTCTCTAGGGGGAAGTCCCCGGGGCTGGACGGGCTGACCGTGGAGTTCCACAGGGCGTCCTGGGGGGCGACTACGTGCGGGTCCTGGGGGAATGTTTGGCGACCGGGGAGATGCCCCTCTCGTGGCGCAGGGCGGTGATCGTCCTGCTGCCTAAGAGGGGTGATCTCCGCCTCCTTAAGAACTGGCGCCCGGTCTCCCTCCTCAGCACGGATTACAAAATCCTTGCCAGGGCCATGTCTGTTCGCCTTGGCACCGTGCTGGCCCGCATGATCCATCCCGACCAGTCCTACACGGTCCCGGGCCGGACCATTCACGATAATATCCATCTGTTCCGGGACCTGGTCCACCATTCCCAGAGGGCTGGTCTGTCGGTCGCCTTCCTTTCCCTGGATCAGGAGAAGGCGTTCGACAGGGTGGATCACGAGTATCTTTTCGGGACTCTGCGCGCTTTCGGGTTCGGGACGCATTTTGTCGCCCGGATCCGACTTCTGTACGCTGCCGCGGAGTGTCTGATTAAAGTTAACGGGTCCTTGACGGCGCCCCTTCGCTTCGGGAGGGGGGTGCGTCAGGGATGCCCCATGTCCGGCCAGTTATACGCCATTTGCGTGGAGCCTTTCCTGCGCCTCTTGCGGAAGAGGTTGGCGGGATTGGCTCTGCAAGGGCCGGGCGTGGAGGTGGTCCTCTCGGCTTACGCCGATGACGTGCTCCTCATGGTCACGGATCCCGTTGACTTGCGGAGGATGCGGGAATGCCAGCAGATTTACTCGGACGCATCCTCCGCCAGGATCAACTGGGGGAAATGTTCTGGACTCCTGGTGGGTCAGTGGCAGGTGGACTCTCTGCCGGAGGAGTTCAGGCCCTTCGCCTGGAGTACGACGCACCTCCTCTACTTGGGAGTCTACCTCAGCCCGGCCGAGGACGCCTGGCCGGCGAACTGGCACGAGCTGGAGGCCAAAGTCACCGCTCGCTTAGGACGCTGGACAGGATTGCTCGAGTGTTGTCCTACAGGGGTCGGGCGTTGGTCATAAACCAACTGGTGGCCGCCATGTTGTGGTACCGGTTGGTTACTCTGACCCCCCCCCCTGCGTTTGTCGCCAGGATACAGAAGAAGCTCGTCGACTTCTTCTGGAACAACAGGATGCACTGGGTCGCTGCCGCGGTTCTGAGTCTCCCGCTTAGGGAGGGCGGTCAGGCGTTGGTGTGCCTCCGCACCCAGGCTGCGACTTTCCGTCTTCGGACGCTGCAGAGATACCTGTACGTCGAGAATCCTCCAAGATGGTGTGCGCTGGCGACGTATTTTTTCCGCCAGCTGCACGGCCTCAATTACGACACGCAGCTCCTGTTTTTGGAGGGGAGCGGCAGGCGTGAGAGCCTGCGGGAGCTGCCTGTCTTTTACCAGGAACTACTATGGGTTTGGAATCACGTCGCCTCCAGGCGGAGCTCTCCCCCGTCAGGAGCGGCGGCTGTCCTCCGGGAGCCGCTGTTCAGGAATCCGCACCTCCACGTCCGCGAGTTCGGGTGGCTGGCGGAACGCAGGGCTGTGCCTGGTAGGGTGACTAGAGTCGGGGACCTACTCGATGGCGGAGGAGCGGGCTGGATGGCGCCAGAGGAGCTGGCGCGGCGCATGTCGTGGGACGACGTCCGGCTCGCGGTCGATGCCATCGGGGCGGTGAAAGCGATGCTGCCCCCCGGCGCCACGAGGTGCGTCGAGGCGGCTCGGGCACGTGGGGAGATCCCGTCCGAGCTTACTCCCGTTCGGATGGAATTCCTTATCGGCGCCTTGCCCCGAAACTCCCCTCGGGGATCGGTGCCTCACAACTTGAGCCGTCTCGAGGAAATACCCTCCGTGCTTTTTCATTCTGCGCGGAGGGGTTTGCTGTACGGGCTGCTCTTGCACACCTTCCACTTTGCCATCTTCGCCTGCCGTCCGGACACGCCGTGGTGTGCCGTTTTACCTCCGGACGGAGACGGAGGTCCCCAATGGGGGGCTCTCTATGCGGGAGTCCTCCCTTGTTCTATCGGGGATTTGGCCTGGAGGGTGTTGCACAGAGCAGTTCTGTGCAATAGATTTTTTAATAGGTTTACGGACTCCCAGACCGCCTGTTTGTTTTGCGGTCTGGAGGAGTCCGTATTTCACGTTTACATGGGGTGTGAGAGGTTGCAGCCCCTCTTCCACTTTTTGAGGGGGCTGCTCCTCAAATTTTGGTTGCACTTCAGTCCCACGCTCCTGATCTACGGTCACCCCGTGCGGAGGGGAGCGGGCGGGTCGGAGGACCTCCTCGTGGGCCTGCTCCTGGGCCTGGCCAAGAAAGCCATTAATTGGTCCTGGCAGCGGGCGAGCGAGGGGGTCGTCCGACCGGATTGCCTCCCCCTCTTCCGTGGCCATGTTCGCGCCCGGGTGGCCCTAGAGATGGAGCACGCGGTGTCCGCCGGCACGCTCGAGCTTTTTCGTGACCGGTGGGCGCCGCGGGGACTGGAGTGCATAATTAATCTGGACAACCAAATTTTAATTTGATTGGTGGAGGGCTATTTAAAAGGGTTATTGGTTTTTTTTGTTAGTTAATTTGTGAACTTGTTTTTTTGGTCGAATGAAAAGAGAGGGGTAACCACTCATGAAGGTGCCACCTAGGGGTTACTAGGAGAACTAACCGGCACCCTCACAGGGGGATAGACGAACCACAGACAAAAGGGAAAGTGCATGAGTTTAAACCCAGCCAGGGTAAGAAGGAATGTCACCAGGAAGGGGGTAACCCTTCCGATGTGAGGCGTAACTGCTTCGGGTGCAGGAAGAGTAGGCATTGGAGGAGGAACTGTAAAAATCCTTGGAAGGACAGTGCAGGAAAGAATGCCCCAGCTCCCGCCCCAAAGGCAGAAACACAGGCCTCTACCCTCACAGTAGATTCAATAGTAGCTGCACTTCAGGTTTTGTTGGCTGGCCCAGGGAAGGTAGCCACAGCCACGGGTGCTTTAACTCCATCTGCCCCCCCAGTTATCACAGACTTATGACTAGAGCCAGTGCAGCCTGTCTATCTGTGTCCACTTGAGTACGATGTATGGAAAAGACCGCTTGTTAAGATGGAAATGGAAAAGGTAAAAGGGACCTATCTGCTGGACACGGGAGCTTCAATCACCATAGTCTACTCAGATAACCCCGCTGCCTCAC
Source organism: Somniosus microcephalus (assembly GCF_052327205.1). Classification (NCBI taxonomy): domain Eukaryota; kingdom Metazoa; phylum Chordata; class Chondrichthyes; order Squaliformes; family Somniosidae; genus Somniosus; species Somniosus microcephalus. The sequence continues at coordinate 185,240,897 of NC_140993.1, read as the reverse complement.
CTCTGTCTAAAGGGGTCCCATACAGCTTAGTGGGGTTCACAGGTAATGAGCAGGTTGGCTCGGTCTCTGTCCCGCTGTCCATTCATTTAGGAGCACTCCATACCAAGTGGACTTGTGTTCTAATGAAGTGGGAGCAGGAAGGGAAGGGGATCCTGGGGGCTGATTTTATCATTGGCCACCGGATCCTAGTGGATCTTAGGAACCACTGTCTGTGGGGAGCAGGCACCGGCAAAGAGGGTGAAGTGGCAGTTATCCCAGGGAAGCAGGGCAAGGGGACCCTGTGTACCGTAAAACCCAAGGAGGGTTACGACCTCGAGCATATGGTCAGTAACACTCCAGTGGAGTACCATGCATTTGTGCGAGCACACCTCGGCGCATTTGCCACTCACAAGCATGATTGTGGGAGGGTGAATGGGGTAGAAGTGAGTGTAGATGAGGACCCCATGACCCGACCACAAAAGCAGTATAATTTCCCAAAAGAGGCAGAGAAGGACATGGAGACGGCCATGACCTCTCTGGTCAAACAGGGGGTATTGAGACCAATAACCACCCATGTAAACTCTCCGTTGTGGCCGGTTAGGAAACCAGACAACTCCTGGGGAGCCACGGTGGACTATCGGGTGCTCAATAGCAACATCCCCGCCTGTGCACCCACGGTAGCAGCCGTTGCCGACCTCATAGGAAGTATTCCAGCCTCCGCAACCACCTTCAGGGTGCTGGATATTTCCAACTGGTTTTGGTCCATCCCTCTAAGGAGAGAGGACCAGTACAAGTTAACCTTTACATTTAAGGGCCAACAATACACCTGGAACTGCCTACCACAGGGGTTCCAAAACAGCCCCAGCATCTTCCATCAGTGCATGGCAGATTGCTTAAAAGGCTTCAGCCGACCCCGACAGTTAGTTCAGTATGTGGATGACCTACTCCTATTCACTGATGAAGGAGAGGAACATGGTCCACTAGTGGCTGAACTGCTGGAGTTGCTGAAGCAGGAGGGTTTCAAGTAAACCCCAAGAAGGTACAGATCAGTCAAAAGGAAGTCAAGTTCCTAGGGCTGGCTGTAAGAGCAGGAGAAAGGGCCATAGATAAAGCCAGAAGGGAAGCAATACAGGAGTTACCAGCCCCCAGTACAGTGACAGGAGCGAGATCCTTTCTAGGGCTAACAGGGTACTGCAGGGATTTTATTGAGGATTACGCCGCTACAGCAGCCCCTCTGCTCTGACTCCTACACAAGGGAGTGGAGTGGGTTTGGAATGAGGGTTGCGAGGCAGCATTTTGTAAGCCTCAAGAAAAATCTGCAGACCGCACCAGCTCTAAAAATCAAAATCAAATCAGCTTTTATTGTCATTGTTAGTGCACAAGTGCAGTACAACGAAATGTAGGCTTGCGGCTCCCGAGAGTATACATTTAGATTAAGACATTTAAACATTCAACATACATTTGGCTTGTAATACATTAACATAAACATAACCATAATAAAGTGCATTGGCAGATGTGCAGGCTTTAGAGTTTATTTGTGGAGTTCAGTTGGATGACAGCCTTGGGAAAGAAGCTGTTCCTAAATCTGGTCGTACGGGTGCGAATGCATCTGTAGCGTCTCCCAGATGGCAGGAGGGCGAACAGACTGTGGCTGGGGTGGGTAGGGTCTTTGATGATGGACCGTGACCTCCGTAAACAGCGTTTCTGGTATATGTGCTCTATGATCGGTAGCCAGGTGCCGGTAATGCGTTGGGCAGTTTTGACTACCCGCTGCAGGGCTTTCCGGTCATAGTAGCTACAGCTGCCATACCATACTGTGATACAGTTTGTCAGGATGCTCTCTATTGTGCAGCAGTAAAAGTTAGAGAGGATCAGGGGTGACAGGTTACATCCCTTCAGCCTCCTTAGGAAATATAGGCGCTGCTGGGCCTTCTTCACCAGGGAGGAGGTATTGAGGGACCAGGAGAGGTCTTCCGTGATGTGGACTCCGAGGAACTTAAAGCTGTCCACCCTTTCCACCACAGCCCCATTGATGTGGATGGGGGTGTGACTTCCGCCTTTAGACTTCCTGAAGTCCACAATGATTTCTTTGGTTTTCTTGATGTTAAGGGCCAGGTTGTTATCGGCGCATCACTTCACGATAGATGGGGAGAAAGAGTTTTTCTTGGAGGTAGCAGCCAGCAGGGACAGTTTGAGTGCAGTGCTGCTCCAGGGGCGGCACAGTCAGCTGAGACCAGTGGTCTACCCCTCCAGAATACTCACAGAGGTAAAAGGGGCTATTCCATCTGTGAGAGGCATATCCTCGCCACTCACTGGGCTGTGAAAAGATCATTCATCTTCACAGGCACCTTGCCCATCACCCGCCTCTGTTATGTATTGTGTGTTCTCCTCCCGCCTGTGGTGGCGCTGTCACAGGAGATAAATGGTTGGGTATTCTCTCGGTTAAGTTTAGCTCTCTTTGTTCGGAACTTGCCAGAACTTCCTTTCCTTACAATAAAGCACTTCATGTTTGAATCTCTGAGTTCTGAGTCCTAAATTGTGTCTAGGTAGAAAGGTACCGACACAACAAGTGGCGACGAGGAGCAGATGAATCTGCGTACGTTATGGGTGCAGTGAGTAAACAGAAAATTTAATTTGAAACGTGAGATGGCTACTATATTAGGAAACATCGGTGATTTTGAAGAAAATGTGGAGCAATGGAGCGCATATACGGAACGTTTTGACTATTTTGTATTGGCGAATGCAGTGGCAAATGAAAAGGTCATGCCTACCTTTTTGAATGTAATCGGGCCGAAGACTTTCAATTTACTTCGCAGCCTCGTGCAGCCAGATAAGCCAGGAACTAAAACATATAAGCAACTAGTGGAAATTCTTGGAGCACATTTTTCACCAAAACCTCTGGTTATTGCTGAGAGATTTAGATTTCACAAACGGAATCAAGAGGAGGGGGAATCAGTGACGATGTTTATTGTTGCTTTAAAAAGGTTGTCGGAACACTGCCAGTTCAAGGAGTTGCTGAATGACACCATTAGAGACAGACTTGTGTGTGGTCTGCAAAATGCAGCCACACTGAAGCGTCTTCTTACTGAGGACAACCTTACTCTTGAAAAGGCCATTGAAGTTAGTGTCTCCATGGAGATAGCGGAAAAGGAGGCTCACCAGTTGAGTTCAACAGGGAGAGTTCACAAGGTGTCGTCTGAGCCTAAAGGTGCGCGGAATGGCACATGTTACCGTTGTGGGAAAACGGGCCATCACACTAATGACTGCTGGTGTACGGAGCTGGAATGCTGAAATTGTGGCAAAAAGGGTCACATTGAACGTGCCTGTAGAGGTTAAAAAAGAACAGACAGAGCTGGGAAGTGTGATGAAATAACTCTGTGTTCTGATATTTGTATTGTTGTTGTTGTTGTTGTACTTGTACTTGTAATGTCTGGAATGTTCCACCGGGGGCGAACCACTAATGCTCCTCCCTGGCCCCGCCCCTCTTCTGGTATGTTCTACCAAGGGCTCGGTTGATGATGAACTCTGTTAACTCTGCCATGATTCTTACTTAATAAAAGCCTTCAGTCTTAAGCTTTAACTTCGCGGATTCGGGCAGTTATTTGGCACATCAATTTTATTAAGTAACAACTTTTGGAAGATGGATTGATTTTTGAAACCAGAGCGTCTGGATATCGATCCACATTCGGCAGACGCGTCGAAGAAATTTACGCATTGGCTGCGATGTTTTGAACACTTCATCGCATCATTCGATTCGACGGTTAACAAGTTGGGTCTTCTAACCAACTTGGTAAGTCATCAAACTTACTCTATAATTGAAGATATTACTACATATGAAGAGGCCCTCGCAGCTCTTAAAGCCCAGTACCTTAAGTCGGTTAACGAAGTATACGCCAGGTATCTCCTGTCTACTCGCAGGCAATTACCCGAGGAATCTCTGGACGATTTCCTGCAGGACCTTAAGGCTTTGGCTAAGGGTTGCAACTACAAGGCTGTCTCTGCCATAGTGTATCAGGAAGAAGCCATCCGCGATTCTTTCATATCTGGCCTCCGATCTAATTATATTAGACAGAGACTCCTCGAGAACGACTCGTTAGTTTTAAAAACGGTCGTCGCTGCTGCTCGATCGTTAGATGTAGCCCAGAAGAATTCAGAAGTGTATGCATCAGCCCATGCATCTCTCTCAGCCTCGTGTGTTCCGAGTATGGAGGCATCCATAACACCAATGGAGCCCCCACTTAATCCTATTGTTGCGGCTGTGCCCCATGGGTCTAAGTGTTATTTTAGTGGCCAATCTAAACACCCCAGGCAAAGTTGCCCAGCCAGAGAGGCTACCTGTTTTAAATGTAAGAAACGGGGACATTTTAGTAAAGTGTGTAAGGGTAATCCTGTACCTGAGGTCTTCTCTGCTGCCACCTATCGTTTTACTCTAGCCTCGGCTATGGTTGACCAGACCATACCGTGTTCCTTGTCAAAATCTATGATGGACATCAAGATTAATGGTCGTCCTACTGGGTGTTTGATAGACTGTGGCAGTACTGAAAGTTTTATACACCCCAACCTTGTTAACTCCTGTTCATTGAAGGTGCATCCTACTCGAAGTGAAATTGTGATGGCGTCCAAATCCCTTACTTCGGAGGTAACTGGATATTGTAAAGTCACATTGACCATTAAGGATACGGAGTATAAGGACTTTAAACTCCTCATATTACATCAGTTGTGTGTGAACTTAATATTAGGCTTGGACTTTCAGTGTCAGCATGAGAGCGTTACCCTTAAGTATGGTGGATCTCAGCCTCCACTCACAGTCTGTGGCCTTTCTACTTTAAACGTAAGTCCGCCTTCTTTGTTTGCGAACCTTGCTCCTAATTGTAGACCTATAGTGACTAAGAGTCGACGGTATAGTTCAGAAGATAAAACATTTATAAAAGAGGAAGTGGAAAGGCTTCAACGGGAGGGAATCATCGAACACAGTGGTAGCCCATGGCGTGCCCAGGTGGTGGTGGTTAAAACTAATGAGAAGAAAAGACTTGTGGTCGATTATAGCCAGACTATAAACTTGTATACCCAATTAGACACCTATCCTTTGCCTCGTATTTCTGAGATGGTGAACCAGATAGCTCAGTACCGCGTGTTCTCCACCATTGATTTAAAGTCTGCCTACCATCAACTCCCCATCAAAATAGAAGACCAACCTTATACGGCCTTCGAAGCTAATGGGCGCCTGTTCCAATTCCTTCGGGTGCCCTTTGGAGTGACGAATGGGGTATCCGTCTTCCAACGGGAGATGGATCATATGGTGGATGAATACGCGTTGGAAGCAACATTCCCGTACCTGGACAATGTTACCATCTGTGGGCGTGACCAACGGGAGCATGATCAAAATCTCGCGAAGTTCCTAGAGACTGCAAAGAGGTTAAACCTGACCTACAACGAAAACAAGTGTGCCTTCAATACTACACGTTTGTGTATTCTTGGTTGCGTTGTGGAGAATGGGGTAATCGGACCAGACCATGAAAGATTACGCCCACTTAAGGAATTACCTTTACCTCACACTGTAAAAGCTTTAAGAAGGTGTCTGGGATTCTTCTCGTACTATGCCCAGTGGGTGGCTAGCTACTCAGATAAAGTCCGACCTCTTATTAAGTCGACGTCTTTTCCGCTATCGGCGGAAGCTCAGGAGGCTTTCTTTAATATCAAACGGGACATTGAGAAGGCAGTGGTATGTGCCGTGGATGAGAAGATCCCTTTTCAAGTGGAAAGTGATGCATCTGATTTTGCGTTGGCAGCAACTCTTAACCAAGCTGGTAGACCAGTAGCTTTCTTCTCTCGTACATTGCAAGGACCAGAAGTTCGACATTCTTCAGTGGAAAAGGAGGCACAGGCGATTATTGAAGCAGTCAGGTATTGGAGACATTATCTCGCTGGCCAACGTTTTACGCTCATTACTGACCAGTGATCCGTGGCCTTTATGTTCAACACTAAGCAGAGAGGCAAGATCAAAAATGATAAGATTTTAAGATGGCGAATAGAACTGTCAACATATGACTATGATATTCAGTACAGGCCTGGAGTATTTAATGAGCCATCGGATGCTTTGTCATGAGGAGTATGTGCTAGTCTAGGTACAGATAAGCTTCAAAGTCTCCACGACACACTCTGCCACCCTGGGGTTACCAGAATGAACCACTTCATTAAGTCCCACAATCTACCCTACTCTATTGAGGAGGTCCGGACAATGACCAGAACCTGTCATGTTTGTGCTGAATGCAAACCCCGCTTCTATAAGCCGTCCGAGCCAGCTCATCTTATTAAAGCAACTCGACCATTTGAGCGTTTGAGTCTCGATTTTAAAGGCCCCCTTCCATCGAGCGACCGTAATGTCTATTTTCTTAATATTATAGACGAGTACTCTCGGTTCCCTTTTGTTATCCCCTGTCCGGATGTGACTAGTGCTGTTGTAATTAAATGCCTCTGCCAACTGTTTTCCTTGTTCGGCATGCCTAACTATATACATAGTGATAGGGGTTCTTCCTTTATGAGCGAAGAATTATGACAGTTTTTGCTATCGAAGGGGATTGCAACGAGTAGAACTACCAGCTATAACCCTTGTGGTAATGGGCAGGTCGAGAAAGAAAATGCAACAGTGTGGAAGGCTATCGTACTGTCTCTGAAGTCACGAGGCCTGCCGAACTCTCGCTGGCAGGATGTCCTGCCAGACGTGCTGCATTCCATAAGCTCTCTTTTGTGTACAGCGACGAATGCCACCCCTCATGAAAGGATGTTTAGTTTTCCAAGAAAAGCTACTAATGGAGTATCGTTACCCACATGGTTGACGACCACGGGCCCTGTGTTGTTGCGCAGACATGTGAGAGGCCACAAGACTGATCCACTGGTGGAGGAAGTACAACTCCTCCATGCTAATCCCCAGTATGCGTATATTCAATATTTGGATGGGCGAGAGGATACGGTCTCTATTAAAGATCTTGCACCTGCTGGAGCTCGAAAAGAGTTTCACTCTGAGAGTAGAGTTTTCAATCGTGGTATTGGACCTTCAGAGACACAAACCCTCAGTGTGGAAAATACTGATGATTCTGGGAGTTCGAATGAACCGGAGCTAGTACTCCGGGAGGAGCCTCAGCAAGAGTTACGTCGTTCCCAGAGGATTATCAGACCTCCTGACAGACTGAATCTATAGCAGGGGGTGAATGTGATGAAATAACTCTGTGTTCTGATATTTGTATTGTTGTTGTTGTTGTTGTACTTGTACTTGTAATGTCTGGAATGTTCCACTGGGGGGAACCACTAATGCTCCTCCCTGGCCCCACCCCTCTTCTGGTATGTTCTACCAAGGGCTCGGTTGATGACGAACTCTGTTAACTCTGCCATGATTCTTACTTAATAAAAGCCTTCAGTCTTAAGCTTTAACTTCACGGATTCGGGCAGTTATTTGGCACATCAGGAAGCATGGAAGCAAAATGTCTGTATTTGGACAAGAGAGGAAAAAGAGTGTTCATTCAGTGCAGTATGATGGAACAAGCAAAACAGAGGGGAGCGACACCTCTGAGGAGGAAGAGGTGCATATACTGACGGTTGCAGGTGGTTCAAATGGCTACTGGGTGTCACCACTGGTGGAGGGACAATCAGTGCGGATGGAGGTGGACACAGGTGCGGCTGTGTCCCTTGTTTCAGACACTGTCTACAACAAAATGCGAAAGCATCTTACCCTTCAGCCAACAAACATTGTGCTAAAGACGTATACCGGCGAACCTGTGGCCATGAGAGGCATCATTGAGGTGACAGTTAAATTGAACGGACAGACTGCAAAACTGCCACTATATGTGGTAAAGGGAAATTACCCATCGCTACTGGGATGTGCGTGGCTAGAGAAAATCACGCTGGACTGGCCTGCAGTCCGCATGATGTCAAAAGGGGAGTCAGGTCTGACTGCAGTGTTAAACAAACATGCAGAACTCTTCAATGGGGAACTTGGGAGCATGAAAAAGATCAGCGTGAGACTGGACATTAAGTCTGTGTGGTAAACCACTTTTATCGTTCACTATCGTTACACTATAGTTATCACTGTTATATCGTTACTCTATGGTTATCACTGTTCACACTGTTGTATCACTATACGAGGTCGCCTCTTGTCACGCTGTTATACCTGGGCTGACCACTGCTGACTCCGCCCACGGCTCCACCTACCTGCCCAGGTATAAAGGTGGTCGACTGGCTGGTATTCCTCCTTGTTGGATCCGATCACCCACGAGGGTGGGCTCTGTTATTTAGCCAATAAAAACCTATAGTTACTTTCTTAACTCGTCGCTTTTCATTGGATAAATTGATAGGTATATCAATTTTATTGGCTAAATAACAGAGCCCACCCTCGTGGGTGATCGGATCCAACAAGGGTGATCGGGACCGCCACCCCCGGTACTGGCTGCGACATCGGACCCCCGCGATCGGGCCACCGGCTGCTTCTTCTGCGGCCAGGCGAAACACCCGAGGGCGCGCTGCCCAGCCAGAAACGCGACCTGCTCGAGCTGCCTGAAGAAAGGCCACTTTGCAAAGGCCTGCAGAGGGAGATCAACAGAGGCCAGCAGTGCCTCATGCGAGCTGTGGGGGCGGCCATCTTCCATCAAGGCCACAGAGGCCAGCATCCCCACATGTGAGTCATGGGGCGGCCATCTTTGATACAGGCAACCGACACCAGCAGTGCCTCATGTGAGTTGTGGGGGCAGCCATCTTCTCCGCCATTTTGTCCAACCTCGTGGGCGCCGCCATTTTACCCACCACGCTCGACCGCCACTGTGCCTCCAGACCCGACCACCGCCTCACCCGCAGACGACAGCAACTCGCTCAGCTATACACTAGCCTCCGTCACACTGGACCAAGCCCGCCCGCACCACCTGTCCAAGTCCATGATGGACATCAAAGTAAACGGCCACGCCACGACCTGCCTGTTCGACAGCGGCAGCACGGAGAGTTTCATCCACCCAGACACGGTGAGCCACTACTCCCTCACTGTCTGGCCAACGCGCAACCGGATCTCGATGGCATCGAGGTCCCACGCCACAGACATCAGCGGCTATTGTGTTGTGACCCTGTCGGTTAAGGGCACGGAGTATAAAAATTTTAAACTCCTCGTCCTGCCCCAGCTATGCGCTGCCGTCCTACTAGGTCTAGACTTCCAATCCCACCTCCAAAGCGTCACGCTAGCATACGGCGGACCCCTCCCCCCACTCACAGTCGACAACCAACAGATTTTAAACCGCCCACCGCGTAACACCTGCGGCCTATCCACCCTCAAGGTCCCGCCACCTTCCCTGTTCACTAACCTCACCCCCGACTGCAAACCCGTCGCTACCAAGAGCAGGCGGTGCAGCGCCGGGGACAGAGCTTTCATTAGCTCCGAGGTGCAGCGTCTCCTGAAGGAGGGCATCATCGAGGGGAACACCAGCCCCTGGCGTGCCCAGGTCGTGGTCGTTAAGACCGGCAATAAAAACCGCCTGGTCATCGACTACAGCCAGACCATAAACAGGTACACCCAGCTGGACGCATACCCCCTTCCCCGCATATCTGATGTGGTCAATCAGATCGCACAATACCGAGTATTCTCGACCATCGACCTTAAGTCGGCCTACCACCAACTCCCTATCCACCCTGAGGACCGCCAGTATACCGCCTTCGAGGCGAATGGCCGCCTCTACCACTTCCTTAGGGTTCCCTTCGGCGTCACCAACGGGGTTTCGGTCTTCCAAAGGGAGATGGACCGGATGGTTGACCAGAACGGGCTGCACGCCACGTTCCCCTACCTAGATAACGTCACCATCTGCGGCCGCGACCGGCAGGACCATGATGTTAATCTGGAGAGATTCCTCCGTACGGCCCAACGGCTGAACCTCACCTACAATAAGGAGAAATGTGTGTTTAACACCTCGCGCCTTGCCACCCTCGGCTGTGTAGTAGAGAATGGAGTCATCGGCCCCGACCCCGAAAGAATGCGCCCCCTCATGGAGCTACCCCTCCCCCACTGTCCAAAGGCACTAAAGAGAACCCTGGGGCTCTTCGCCTACTATGCCCAATGGGTGCCCAATTATGCGGACAAAGCCAGACCCCTCATGAAGTCCACATCCTTCCCCCTTACGGAGGAAGCGTGCACAGCCTTCTCCCTCATTAAGGGAGACATTGCCAAGGCCACAATGCACGCAGTGGATGAGTCCATCCCCTTCCAAGTGGAGAGCGATGCATCCAACTTCGCCCTAGCCGCTACCCTTAACCAGGAGGGGAGACCGGTGGCCTTCTTCTCAAGGACCCTACAGGGCCCTGAGATCCGACACTCGTCGGTCGAGAAGGAGGCTCAGGCGATTGTGGAGGCGGTACGACGCTGGAGGCATTACCTGGCAGGCAAACGATTTACCCTCCTCACCGACCAGCGTTCGGTCGCTTTTATGTTTAATAACAAGCTGAGGGGCAAAATCAAGAATGACAAGATCTTGAGGTGGAGAATCGAGTTCTCCACCTATGATTATGATATCTTGTACCGGCCAGGTAAGCTGAACGAACCCCCTGATGCTCTTTCACGAATTACATGCGCCAGCGCGCAAATTGATAGACTTCAGACCCTCCACAACGACCTCTGCCACCCCGGAGTCACCAGACTTTACCACTTCATTAAGGCCCGCAACCTGCCCTACTCCATCGAGGAGGTCAGGACCATGACCAGGAACTGCCAGACCTGTGCCGAGTGCAAACCGCACTTCTTTAGGCCGGACAGAGCAAGCCTGATCAAGGCCACCCGCCCCTTCGAGCGCCTGAGCATCGACTTTAAGGGGCCCCTCCCGTCCTCTGACCGCAATGTGTACTTCCTCAACATTGTTGATGAGTACTCCCGTTTCCCCTTTGCCTTCCCCTGCCCAGACATGACCAGTACCACGGTCATTAAATGCCTGAACGACCTCTTCACCTTGTTCGGGTTCCCAAACTATATACATAGTGACCGGGGCTCCTCCTTCATGAGCGAGGAACTCCATCAGTTCCTACTAGCGAGAGGTATCGCTGCAAGCAGGACCACCAGCTACAACCCCCGAGGGAACGGGCAGGTGGAAAGAGAGAACGCGACGGTATGGAAGTCCGTCCTCTTAGCCTTAAAGTCTAAGGGCCTCCCAACTTCCCGCTGGCAGGAAGTCCTCCCGGCAGTGCTGCATTCCATCCGGTCACTACTGTGCACTGCCATTAACGCCACCCCCCATGAACGAATGTTTGTTTTCCCCAGGAAGTTGACTACAGGAACCACGCTACCAACCTGGCTGACCTCTCCGGGGCCCGTCCTGCTGCGAAAGCACGTGAGGGCCCATAAAACGGACTCCCTGGTCGAGAGGGTGAACCTCCTGCACGCCAACCCCCAGTACGCCTATGTGGCATACCCAGACGGGCAGGAGGACACAGTCTCCTTACGAGACCTCGCACCCTCGGGCACTCCTGAGACACCACCGTTACCCCCCCCAATGCCACCCGAGGTAGACGGCATGCCGGAACCCCACGAGCCTTCGCCGACCACGCAGACACCAGCATTAACACCGGATAATGCAACACCGCCGCTGCGACGATCAGAAAGGCTTACGAGGCCTCCGGACAGACTGACATACCAGAACTGGTAGTACACTTCACCCCGCCGGACTCAAATCTAAACAAGGGGTGAATGTGGTAAACCACTTTTATCGTTCACTATCGTTACACTATAGTTATCACTGTTATATCGTTACTCTATGGTTATCACTGTTCACACTGTTGTATCACTATACGAGGTTGCCTCTTGTCACGCTGTTATACCTGGGCTGACCACTGCTGACTCCGCCCATGGTGCCACCTACCTGCCCAGGTATAAAGGTGGTCGACTGGCTGGTATTCCTCCTTGTTGGATCCGATCACCCACGAGGGTGGGCTCTGTTATTTAGCCAATAAAAACCTATAGTTACTTTCTTAACTCGTCGCTTTTCATTGGATAAATTGATAGGTATATCAGTCTGACAGCAAGCTGAAGTTTCACAAAGCCCGACCTGTACCCTATGCAATTAGGCCAAAAGTTGAGGCTAACTTGGAGGCCTTAGTCGAGAATGGAGTCTTGGAGCCTGTGAGCGTGAGCAAATGGGCCACACCCATTGTTCCTGTCCTGAAAAAGGATGGATCTGTTCGAATCTGCGGGGATTTTAAAGTGACTATTAACCCGGTGCTGTCTGTGGAACAGTACCCTCTTCCCCTCATTGATAATCTTTTTACGGGCCTGGCCGGAGGGCAAAAGTTCAGCAAAATAGACTTACGCCAGGCTTATCTACAAATGCATGTTGATGACAAATCAAAGGAGCTGCTGACAATTGTGACACACAAGGGGCTATACAGGTACTGCCGCCTTCCGTTTGGAATTACGTCGGCCCCTGCTCTATTCCAAAGGGCAATGGATCAGATTTTGAGTGGACTGCCAGGAGTCCAGTGCTTCCTGGACGACATCCTTGTCACTGGGACAAATGAGGAGGATCATCTTCTGAACTTGGATGCGACACTACAATGACTGAAAGAGTACGGATTCAGAGTTCGTAAAGACAAATGTGAATTCTTTCAGTCTTCAGTTGAGTACCTGGGGCATGTGATTGACACTACTGGCCTGCTTAAGGCGCCGCCAAAGGTCAAGGCGATCATGGAGGCCCCAGCACCCCAGAATGTGAACCAGTTACGTTCATTTCTGGGGCTACTTAACTACTATGGGAAGTTTATTCCAGACTTAGCAACATTGCTGAAGCCGTTACATCAGTTGCTATGTCAAGGCAAAACATGGAAATTGACTGAACTGTGCAACGAAGCTTTCGCCCAAGCAAAGAAAGCATTGCTGAATTCGGAGGTCCTGACACACTTCGACCCAAAGCTACCCGTGCAGCTTGCATGTGATGCATCACCATATGGTGTGGGAGCAGTCATATCCCACATCATGCCTTCGGGTGAAGAGAAACCTATCGCCTTCGCATCACGCACCTTGAACAAGGCCGAGAGTAACTATGCGCAGATCGAGCACGAGGCCTTGGGAATCGTTTTAGGAATTCGAAAATTTCATCAGTACCTGTTTGGGAGAAGGTTCACACTCCTGACAGACCACCGTCCATTGACTTCAATCTTCGGGCCCCACACCGGAATTCCATCTCTCGCTGCAAGCAGGATGCAAAGGTGGGCTTTACTGTGGTCAGGACACACATACGACATCAAATATCGCAAATCAGACTTGCACGGCAACGCAGATGGTCTCTCGAGGCTACGCTTGCCTGTTACTCCCCCAGAGCCTCATCGGATAGACATCTTCTACTTTAGACAAGTGGAGGGAGCACCTGTCACTGCAGTTCAGGTGCGAAGGTACACCCGCAACGATCCAGTCCTGTCTGAGGTAATGGACGATGTCATTCGAGGGAGAGCGATAGGAGATTCCCCTAGTTTGAAACCTTACGTTTCAAATAGAAATGAGCTCTCCGTCCAGGCAGGTTGTCTTCTTTGGGGACGCCGTGTCATCATTCCGCCACCTCTGAGGGAACCTATACTGCAACAACTTCATACAGGCCACAATGGGATGGTTCGGATGAAGGAAATGGCAAGAAGCTACTTCTGGTGGCCAGGTCTCGATGGGAATATTGAGGAGAAAGCCAAAACATGTTCCCCATGTCAAAGGGTCCGGAATGTTCCACAGCTGGCAACCCTACACCCCTGGGATTGGCCTGCAGAAGTGTGGCAGCGAGTACATGTGGACTTCGCCGGTCCTTTCGAAGGGAAGATGTTTATGGTGGTTGCGGACGCTCGTAGCAAGTGGCCGGAGGTCGCTGTGATGAGGTCTACCACGGCAGAGAAAACAATTGAGAAACTTGGTGAGATGTTCAGCCGTTATGGCTCACCGGAACAACTCGTAAGTGACAATGGTCCACAATTTGTATCACAGGAGTTTGCAACCTTCCTGCATGTGAATGGTGTCCAACACATCAGGTCTGCGCCCTATCATCCCTCTGCTAATGGCCAGGCAGAAAGATTCGTGCAAACTTTGAAGCACGCCTTGAAGGCATCGCAAGGTCAGGGCTCAATCCACCAACATCTGAACAGCTTCCTGTTGTCCTACAGGAACAAGCCGCATGCCACAACCAAAAATTCCCCCGCTTCGCTCATGATGAAGAGGCAGTTGCGGACAAGTTTTGAATTACTCAAATCTCCAAGGGCAGAGCAGGTTGTCCATCGTCAACAACAAGCTCAAGTTGAAAAGAGAGAGAAAAGAGCCAAGGAGAGACGGTTTCATCCGGGAGAGCACGTCCTAGCTCGAAACTACAACACTGGACCGAAATGGGTTCCTGCTACGGTGATCGCGCAGACGGGCCCTGTGTCTTACACGGTTGAGACTGCTGAGGACGTCGTCTGGAGAAGACACACAGATCAACTGTTGCTAGGAGCAGAGACAGCCACAGAGGCTCCAACGGCTGGTTGGCCTGAACTGTTTCCGAATGATACCGCAAACCAGCATCCTTTGCCACAGTGCTCTTCTACAACACAGGAAGTCAAAGAGACTGTTCCACCTGTGCAAACCCCTGACTTTCAACTGACACAGGCACCTTCTCCATCCAGGCCTGTGGAAGCCAGCGATGACCGCCGGTATCCTGTCAGAGAGCGGCGGCCTCCAAGACGCTTGAATCAGTAGGCTTAGTGACTTACCCACAAGACTGGGGCAGAATAAACCCCCGGGTAAAGTCAGGGTTTGAGGCAGTCTACCTCTACCCTAGGTTAGTTGAGTGTATTGAAAGTAACTTACCTATTGAGGAATAATGTGGACCTTCCATTTAAGAGGGGAGGAAATGTTATGTATTGTGTGTTCTCCTCCCACCTGTGGTGGCGCTGTCACAGGAGATAAATGGTTGGGTATTCTCTCGGTTAAGTTTAGCTCTCTTTGTTCGGAACTTGCCAGAACTTCCTTTCCTTCCAATAAAGCACTTCATGTTTGAATCTCTGAGTTCTGAGTCCTAAATTGTGTCTAGGTAGAAAGGTACCGACACAACAGCCTCACCCATCACATGCCCACCCAGATGCTCCTAGATGGGAGAATTAAAGATGGGACAGTGAGCAGTGCCCGCATTGCTCGCTGGACCCTGCTTCTCTCTCAGATGGACTAAGGGTAAAGGGTATCTGCGAGCCCAAGCTCGCAGCCAACATGATCTATCCAGGGACGGCCCACAGGTGTTCTATTGAAGGGGTATGGGAAGTAGACATAGGTTTTCGGGCCGGGATACACCCCACAGGCCGCAAAATCTATGTGGATGGTTCCAGCACAGTATCTGCTGGGAAACTACTCACAGGGTGTGGAGTTTATGACCCAGGGGCAGACATTGCCCTGGCAATTAGACTTCCCAGCACCATGAGCGCCCAGCAGGCTGAACTGTCCGTGGTAGTGTACGTGGTTACACACCCAGAGAAATTCCCTACCACATACACGATTTGCTCGGACAGCATGTTCACGTGCAATTCGTGTACGGAATACCTGGCCATCTGGTCCCATCGGGGATACACCTCCGCCGACGGGAGACTTCTGGCCATCAATCCTCTGCTGGAGAAAATCATGACAGTAGTAGGGAAAGAAGGGAAGGTCTTTATGCACAAGGTTCAGGCCCATTCTAAGACAGAGCCCTTGAGAGAGGGAAATCAAAGGCAGATGAACTAGCCAAGCAGGGAGCTAGGGAAGGAGAGTTTTGGGACCCCTGTCAGACAGGGCCGGTAGCCGCAATCCAGGACAAGGGAGGCACACAAGGGGTAGTCTTGGTCCCGGACCTAAAGCAGGCCCAGGTACGGGATCCCATCCTCAGAGCTGTCCTGGAGACGCTCGCAAAAGGGGAAAAGGTAGAGAGCGCATACGGTACAGCAGCCATCACCGTCAAGGAAGGCATGCTGTTCAGGGGGGAGCAATGGGTAGTGGCGCAGCAGCAGAGAAGGGAATTCCTCCAACTGGCCCATGAGGGTCCAAGAGCGGGGAATCCGAGGTCTGAGGCCACCTGGCAAAGGGTGGAACAGGCAGGATGGTGGCCAGGAATGAGGGAGCAGGTCCGCGAGTTCTGTGCCCACTGTCTAGTGTGTGCTGCCAATAACCCTGACCCCCAGAAAAGGAAGGTATCTTTGGGACACACCAGGAGGGTAGAGGGACCATGGAAGTTGATCGAGATCGATTACATCGGGCCCCTACCCACCGCCCAAGGAGGCTACAAATATTGCCTAGTCCTGGTGGATGTGTTCTCAAAGTTGGTAGAAGCTTTTCCCTGCCGAACAGCTACCGCATTGGGTACAGCCAAGATCCTGGTCAGGGAAGTGTTCTCACGATGGGGACTCCCACAGTATGTGGAGTCTGACCAAGGGAGTCACTTCACCGGACAGGTCATGTAGGAGACCCTCATGGTACTCGGCATTAAAGGAAAATGGCACGTCACCTACAACCCGCAGTCATCGGGTCCTGTAGAGCATTTAAACCATACCATCAAGGAAAAGCTGAGAAAGGAAATGGGAGACTCGCCCAAGAAGTGGGTGGAGGTCTTACCGTTAGTCTTGATGGGGATCCGAGCCAGTCAGTCAAAGAGCATGGGGTATTCCCCACACGAGCTGATGACTGGCAGGGTTATGCGGACCCCCACCCATGCTAGCACCGGTGCTGGCAGAAGGTCAGCTCAGAGAGGTGAACCGGGACAGTTTTGTCAGGAATCTGTTTGAAAACCTGTAGGGGGTTTGGCGTGTGGCCAGTCAATTATGCCCCTGACTGCCTGTGAGCAGTTCGAATCGCTCCCACACCCCTGGGTTCTAGACACCGGACTTAGGTGCAGGTGGCAATACAGAAAATTGAATAGACAAGTGGTTTAGTGTAAGAAAACCAAGATTTTATTAAAACAGGATAAAAACACAGTCTGATGAGAAGCTACTGGTAAAAATTACAGGCATAAACAATAATTACACTTATACAGGGAATGGGGAACACACGGCACAACGATGGAATAACCACCACATTAACAATTCACAATTCACAATTCAAATCGCTTTATTGGCATGATAAGTTAAATCTTATGTTGCCAAAGCATCAAAATACATTTATGGTTGAGCACATAAACGCAGTTCTATTCATACAGTGTATAAACAGGTATATCCCTGACTGTATAAATATACATTCGCATTGTTTATATATATTCTTTTCTTAGTTTACTGGTTGTCCCTCTGTTCATGGCAAGCTGTAACATAGTGTGCCGCCAGTGTTACACAGCTTCTCTCCTCTCCCAGTAGGAATGGGAGTTTTTGGTTGTCATTCAGATTTCTGAATTCAGGGCATATTTGTGAGAATTTTTGGTAGAAATTCTCCCTGATGTCCTGATATTTTCCATAGGCTGTGAGGAAGTGCATCTCTGTCTCCACTACTCCCTGACTGCAGTGAGAGCATATCCTGTCTTCTCTTGGCAGCCTGGTCTGCCTGTGTCTGCCTTTTTCGATCGCTAGGCTATGTTCGCTAAGTCTGTACCTTGTCAAGGTTCTTCTCAGTTTGTTATCCTTTACCATGGTCAGGTAATCAGCTATGTTGTATTGTCTGTTTAGGGCCAAGTAGCAATTGAGTTTGCTTTGGGTTTTTGTTGTTTCTGCCCAATATGTCAGATATTTTTCCTTTTGCTTAGCGACGATTGTGTTGGGTCGAATTCTTTGTGTTACCCTGTCACTGTCCTGGGGCTGGTTATTGTTAGTATTGTTAGTAGTTACTTCACTGAGTCCCAGGACTAGTTGACTGAGGGTATTCTTCTTTATGGTCAGCTCTTGGCATTTCAGGGCGTCGTAGTGATAGCATTGGGGGTTGCTCATTTGTAGGTGATTCCAAAATTTGGTGGCTCTTTTTTGGATAGTGATTATTAATGGATATTGGCCTAGTTCCGCCCTGCATGCATTGTTTACTGTTTTCCTTTGAGTCCGGAGGATACTTTTACACAATTCTGCATGTAGGGTCTCAATTGGGTGTTTGTCCCATTTTGCGAATTCTTGTTGAGTTAGCGGTCCCCATACCTCACTGCCATAGAGTGCAATTGGTTCAATTACTGATTTGAAAATTTTGAGCCAAATGCTAATTGGGATTTCTATTTGGATTGATTTTTTGATGGCATAGAAAGCCCTTCTTGCTTTCTCTTTCAGTTCATTCACAGCCAGTTTGAAGTTTCCCGTAGAACTGATTTTTAAGCCCAAGTATGTGTAGTTAGTGGTTTGTTCAATTTTGGTTGTTCCTACTGTGAAATTTATTTTGGGTCCCTGATGTTTGGATCTTTGCTGGAACACAAGGACTTTGGTTTTTTGGGGATTTATTGTCAGGGCCCAAGTCTGGCAGTATGACTCCAGCAGGTCCAGGTTCTGCTGTAGACCCTCTTTAGTTGGTGACAGCAGAACCAGGTCGTCTGCATAGAGGAGGAATTTAACCTTGGATTCATATAGGGTGAGGCCGGGTGCTGTAGATTGTTCAAGTAGTTTTGCCAATCCATTTATGTAAATATTAAAGAGTGTCGGTGAGATTGGCGAGCCCTGCGTCACCCCCCGCCCCTGTGGGAACAATTCCCCTATCCTTATCCCACCCCCTATACCTAACTCGATTAAGCTATGACGGGCCAGGAATTCGTGCTCACCAATCCAAAGCCTGTTGCTTTAACAATTGCGAGTTTTGAGATTTGGTCTCCTGTCCTTTGGGGTATTCCATCGCCACGTGGTCTCAGGGTGTGGTGCTGGAGCTGTTGCTGCGACACACCTTTCCTCTCCTCAGCTACTGTCGTCATCTCGTCGCGATGGGTTCTCTTCTTCTTTTCCCTCGGGCGGTCGTCGGCAGTGACGGGGCGGTTGGCGGTCTTCACTGCTAGTTTGATTTTACTACCCAAGCTTCAAACGCCAGCATATTCGTCTAAATTCTTCCCCAAACGCCAGCTTAAACTTAGGCATTTGGCTTTTATCAATGCGTCTTTTGCTGCCCTTCTCTGCTCTTGTTGGGTCTTTACCCTCTTCTTCGTCTCGTTTCGTTTCGTGGCCCATGTGTCCTGTATGACTTTGGACTCTGGTCTCGTTCCCCTCCCGTGCTTGGTATGGATGTCCTTGGTTGCAACTTAATGCGGGGAGCAAGAAGAGAACCCGCCATGAGGCCAGGGCACGAGTATGGGTGGCAGCAGCCCAAGGCCAGACAAGAGGTCAGAGTCAAGAGAGCGATTGCTACTGATAGGCCTACAATTATACTCCTTCCGATGGCCCTTATCTGCGCGTCAAACCAGGTCAGTCCATTGTTTAACTTTTGGCGGGCTGTTTTAAATGATTATACCAATCTAAACTAACTTACTTTAGATGGCCGTTTATCGCACCTGATGGCCTGATGTCCGAGCTATATTGTCATTAATGCATTTTAATTGGCTTCCTTAAGCTGTTTCTGATTATTTACGCGGACAAACTAATGGCCTTATGCTTAGGTTTGATCGGTTTGGAGCTGATGCAATGCATATTCAGTGTTTGCCTAGCTGTCTGGCTTTTTAAACACAAAGGCCTAGAAATTCAGTTGGGCGCGCCAGCCGTTAGCGCCTTAGGAGGAGTAGATCTCGAGCGCTAGGCGCTTAGCGCCCGGGCGCAGCACGATCTGCGCCTCGCCCCAACTTCAGTAGACAGGGGCGAGACCGCTGTGCTGCTGCAGCGCGCCGGGTGCCCTGGCGATGCCTGGCTGACACAGCGAGTGTGGTAGCAGTGAGTGCCCGTGTTGACCTGTTCAGTGACTGCATCAGGGCACCCAGTGACTGCACTGATCACCTGGCCACTCGCTGCCTGAGCTGCCCCGAATTTCGCCCGACTGGTGGCCTGTGAGGCCCCGAACTCGGTCACACTCCGAGACAGGGACTCGATGGCCTCAGGCAACCGTGCCACTACTCCCATGAGCTCCGTGTGCCGGCGCTCCGAGTCCGCGGACAAGTCCTCGAGGCGGCGCATCTCCTCGGCGTTGGCCGTCTCCGGACTGGAGGCCGGACTCTCCCTCTGGGGAGAAGGCCGCCGTGCTGGCCGACCCTTCCTGCGTTGCTGGACGCCGCTGGGCCCAGCAATTGGACTCCCCTCCGACCCTTCCCCCCTCTGGGGAGAAGGCCACTGAGCTTCCACCCCCCTCCCGCGTTTCTGCAGGCCGCTGGTCCCAGGAGCTACCCTCCCCTCCGACACTTCCCCCACGCTCCCCTCCAGGGAAGACGTGTCCCCTACATTGGCATGGGTTGCCGCGGCTGAGGGTTCCCCTGATGGGCCGCCTTCCTCTTGCTCCTCCTCCTCCTCCTCTTCTGAGGGGCTGTCACTGGCAACTTCAGGGATCTCCTCCTCACCATCTGAAAGCAGGAAGGCACAAGAGTAGCTTTAGAGTGAGGAGAGGGCGTCAGCGAGGGATGCATGAGTGGTGGCATTCAGCGCATTGGTCGGACAGTGGCAAAGGATGTAGATCTGATGCGCAAGTGGGACGAGAGAGGTCCAAAAGGTGATGTCCTTACCATTGGTGCCCAGAACAGGGTCGGCATCTCCAGATGCAACGGGGCCAATCACCCGGGCACCCATGATGCACTCCACGCGATGTTGCAGCTCGGTGAGCTGCTGGATCTGGGGTCCGCCTCCCCCAGTCGCATTCCGGCTCCTCTTATTATTGGCCAGCTTGGCCTGCAAGAGAAAGGACGGCCTCTAAGTACAGTGTGTAGCCCTGATCTTATGTGCACTGCCTCCCATGGTCGAATAGCCTGGCCAGTGTGTAGCCCTGATCTTGTGTGCACTGCCTCCCATGGTGGAATAGCCTGGCCAGTGTGTTAAGTGCACAATGTGCAATTGATGTTCATGCCTGTCCCATAGCTGCTGCATGAGGGCTGGCCATTAGGGCTTTCAGGTCCCTTTGCCCATAACGTGAGGTGCACATGCAAGGATGAGGAGGACACTGGAAAGGGTACTCACCCTGACAATCCTGGCGAGGTCATTCAGCTTTTTGCGGCATTGGACACCGCTCCTGGGGACCTCGCTGTTGGATGACACCTTGGTGGCGACATGCCTCCAGGCTCTCCGGTAGACGCGGGCCAGGGGCTTCCTGCCATTGTCCGGAAACAAAATATAGCATCTCTTCTCCACAGCACCAACCAGCACCCTCAGATCAAGCTCTGAGAAGCGCTGCGCTCGTTCACGGGCCTTCTCCATGGTTTCAGGCGCTATTTGGGTCCAGCAGCAGTGTTCAGGCCTAGCTGCAGGGCTCCACTATCCAGGGCGTGGCAGCAGACCAAGTCGACCCTTCCCCCTTAAGAGCTGGCCGGCGCCAGGGTGTCTGCTGTCAATCAAGAAATGGCCGCACCTGCGCTGCGCCCGGCCTCGGCGCTCTCGCTCAGCACCTCCGGCTTAGCGCCTAAAGAGAGGCGTGCATCGCCAGTTTTAGCGCTCGAGCAAACTCTTAGGGTGAAGCTAATGAATATCGGAGAAGTGACCTCGAATTTGCGCCGGGCGCAAACTTTAGTGGCCGCCCGACTTTACCGCCCCAAAAGTGGCTATAATGAATTTCTAGGCCAAAGTCCTTTTCACAGAAATGCATTTTAAGTTTTGATTTCCCAAAACTGCCTGTTCTGTGCTGCAGAGTCCAAGCTTGTAAAATCTTACAGGCTTTTGGTCACGAGGTGCGGCGCCATCTTTTTGGGTAACCTTTTTAAATTGTCCATGCAGGGTCCCTTTTATTAATAACCTTGGGGGAATGTGGGAATTTTGCGAATCCTACACACCTCAAACACCTCAAACAGATTCACTGGCAGGCTGCTAGTAACATGGGAAAGCAAAATCGGAGTAACCGATTGCTGCTGGAACCTAACAGGCACCACGAGTGGGAGATAGAGGATCAGGTCATGGTAAGAAACTTCGCCCGGTTGGGAAGTTTCGAACCATTGTATATGGGTCCATACAGCATTGTGGACAAGGCAAGTCCCATGGTGTATGCCATCTCAATGCCCCGCCGCACAAAGTGGTTCCACATTAATCAGTGCAAGCTGTTTAAGGCGGAGAGTGGAGAATGGTCAGCAAGGGTTAACCACATTAAGGCTAGAGAGCAGCCACCTGCAGCCGTGGCTGATTCACAGACCGCAAAGGTGGGGGCAGTGAGTTGTGTGACTGGAGAGGCCCTCCCACCAATTAAGTGGGATTCAGGTTCACTCCCAGTAGTCAGAGCCTTAAGAAGGTGTCCTCGCACAACACAGCCTAGACTACCGTGGTCACCCGAGTATTATTTTAAATGGTCCAGCCCCAGGAGAAACCTTAACAAAAGGGGAAAACCCAAGGTCAGGGACAAGTCTAGGGATATGGATCCCCAGCCTACAGCCTCCAAAGGTGAGGGACTCACAGGAGAGGTAGTGTTGGGCAAAGAGAGAGAGAAGGGTCCCCAGCCTGCGGCATCAGGCTGCAGGGAACCCACAGGACAGGGTAGGGACTCGGCAGCCACAAAGAAGTGGGTAGTGTGTTGCAGCTCAGGATGACACACTCCCCTGGTTAACTGGGAGTCAGTGTAACCCCCAGTTGTTTTAAGAAGGACTCCCCTAATGTCCGGTGGCACAGGTTACCTTACACCCAGGCGTACAAGCTGCCCAGATTCCACACAAGGTACAGGCCAATCAGGAATTAGCCTGGCCGTCCAGAGATGGGCGGTGGATGTATATAGTTTTCTGAAGTATTCTAAGTGTTTTTTTACAGTTTGGAAGTTTGGGATTTTAGAGGTTTAATTTTAGTGGTGATAAGTTTATGTTTTGATTTTTGATAACTGTGTCAAGCCAGAGAACCTTCTCGGGACATGGCTATTTCGTTTGTGTGTCCCTACAGAGAGGAAGTCGGGATGAGGAAGGTTCTGCTCCTGCTCGCCCTGGTAGGGGTGAGCATCAGTGATCGAGGAGACGTGGAGAACGCTCATATCTATGGGTATTCAGGAGAGAGAGCACCGATCGTTACCGCAGGGGGTGGCAAACAGGGTGTGGAGGAGCTCACCATTTACTTCCAGGAGGGAAGGTGGCCAGGGTGGCTGTGGTCCAATTCGACCCAGTACTCCAGCCAGACCGGGTTCATGTACGGGGAGGCCTCCCTCCCATGCCCCAGGGTACAGGTCGTTGCTACAAGGGTCAGTGTCACCGTAGGGAAATGTGTATGTTTGACATGCAAGGGACAGATTCCTTTGGATAGGTGGTGGTGGCTCAGAAAGCTGAGCAAGGATATAGGAGACCCCGCAGTCGATTGGGAACGATTGGGGAACAATACCCATCGGACGATTACAGGGATCCGAGGGGGATTGAGTGTGTGCTGGGACAAGTGGTCGGAACAGGATCAGGGGATTTATGTCTTTATGTGGGGGTCAGAGAAGGTCTGCCCCACAGGCGTATCCATCATTTTACACCGGCAATGGCAAGATGCCAGGGAGGGGGTGGAGTGGAATTCCAGCCTGCATGCATGTGTGGTCCCACACTCCCCGATCCCAGTGAATGCCACTGAACTTGTGACCCGCCCCCGAAAGCCCCTGCCCATGACCACAACTTCACGGACCATAGTTCAGTGGTGTTCTACCACCACCAAGGGACCAGGGAATGGTTTAGTCCTAGTACCAACTGATAAGCTGCTGTACCAGGGGTTTGTGTTTTTTATCTGGTTTTTCACCTCTCCTGGGAGATCACATGGGTTCGGGTGGATGGTGAGTGATAGAAGATTTGAGGTTAGGATCAGATCAGCCATGATCTTATTGAATGATGGAGCAGGCTCGAGGGGCCGATTGGCCTACTCCTGCTCCTATTTCTTATGTTCTTCTTATGTTCTTATGTACACTATGCAGTGGCCTCAGTGATCCTGAACCTGACCGAGGTGCACTTGCCTGAGTGGTGCCCTAAAGAGACAAAACAGTTGTACCAAGCCCTGTTGAAGGAAATGTTTAGAAAGTTCTATGAGTTCAACTTTGCCAATGTGGACAAAGCGAAGCTGTACAGTTTACATCCTGAACATAATATGGGTGCAAGGAGACAAAGAAGGGGGAAATGGAATGATGTTTTTACAGCTTACAGTACAGGGTCCTCAGTGATAAACAGCCTAGATGATATACAGTTACAGACTCAGATAAATGGTTTAAACACCCAATTAAGAAAACTCCTAACAGAGGAGAACACAGTTTTGGGCTCAGAGTTGCATGAGGACCAGGCTATGATGGTCCATTTAAAGGAGATAATAGCTGAGCTGGAAAGACACGGCAAAACAGTAAATGCACTTATACGGGAGGACAGGAATGCTTTGGATCAAGCTGCACAGAATGAGGTGTGCATGCCATATGGGGCATGGCTGCTGGGCGAGGGCCGCAGTAACCTGGAGGATTTAAAACAAGGTTTAGTCCCCAGCACTTGAATGCCTATTCGAGGCCACAGTGTGGGTTTAAAGCTGCTGGTGCATGACCTATGAACTGTACCATGGAGGTAATGGCAAAAGACCATGGCCTAGAAATTCGGTGGGCTGCGCCACCAGTTAGCGCCTAGAGAGGGCACTCAGTGGCTTTAGCGCCACTGGCCATGCCTCCCGCGAAATTTAGCGGGGCGCCAATGGCGGCGTTAGCCTGTAGCGCTGCGCCACCACCGATAATTTCATCGGTGTGTGCAGCACCCCGCTACCGTCCCGAACGTGATATTGGGTCGCGCCCCCCCGTAGCGCCGGTCGCAAATCCTGACCGGTTCAGGGGGCCTATCAGTGAAGGTAGTGGCGCAAATTGAAGGGGAGGTGCAGGGCGGCCATTTTTTTCAGTGGCCGCCTGCCAGCACCTCCTCGCGCCGCCCTACTAACCCCCCCCCCCCCACCGGGCAGTGCTGGCTGTGTCCCGAGAGCCCGGCACTTCTCCTTGGTGCCGGGCTCTTTTGCCAGCACTCGCGATCGGCGATCGCGCTGGTGCAGGCCCCTCCCCTTTAAGAAGGGGAGGATGGCCTGCAGTACCGCAGCATGCCGTGCCGCAGCGTGTGGTGCTGCAGCACGCTGTGCTGCGATATTCAGTTTGAGCGCCCCAAGAGGGACACGGGGCACCTCGAGCAGCGCGCCGCCTCCCTCTTGGGGCGCTCAAACTGAATATCGTGCTGATGCTCCCGGCTCCTTCCAGGGCGGGACTTCCGGCGCCTAGGTGAGCTTGGCGCCCCAAACGCAGCGACACCAAATTTTTAGCCCCATGTTTCTCCCCAGGTAGCATTCATAGGGGGTGGGACATATTGTGTCACCGCAAGTGCGCCCCAACACCGGAATGGACAGTACATCTGGTGTCCGGTGAGTGACAGCAGTTTCTGTTTTAAACCCGAGGCGGAAGTTCAAGTGGCCCAGGAACGGATTGTACCCATCCCTGAACCCTCGACTGTTCACCTCACTGTTCCGATCACCAACCTGCAAACGTACTGAGCTTGGAAAAAAGGAGACTATGAAGGTATGAGAGTGGAATTGATTAGCGTGGACTGGGAAAATAGATTAAAGGGTAAGACGGTACATGATCAGTGGTGTACATTCAAGGAGTTATTTTACAACTTTCAAAAAATATATATTCCACTGAGGAAAAAAGGGTGTAAAAGAAAAGACAGCCATCCGTTGCTGAGTAAAGTAATAAAGGATAGTATCCGACTAAAAACAAGGGCATATAAGGTAGCCAAATCTAGTGGGAGGATAGAAGATTGGGAAGTCTTTAAAAGACAGCAAAAAATAACTAAAAGATTGATTAAGAAAGGGAAGATAGATTATAAAAGTAAATTAGCAAAAAATATAAAAACAGATAGCAAGAGTTTCTATCGTTATATAAAAAGAAAAAGGGTGGCTAAAGTAAATGTTGGTCCTTTAGAGGATGAGACAAGGACATTAATGGTGGGAAAAATGGAGATGGCAAAAACGCTGAAGAAATATTTTGTATCAGTCTTTACAGTAGAGGACACTAAGAATATCCCAACACTGGACAAACAGGGGCTCTAGGGGGGGAGGAGCTAAATACGATTAAAATCACTAAGGAAGTGGTACTCGGTAAAATAATGGGACTTAAGGCAGATAAATCCCCTGGACCTGATGGCTTACAACCTAGGGTCGTGAGGGAAGTGGTGGTAGGGATTGTGGATGCATTGGTAATAATTTTCCAAAACTCCCTGGACTCAGCAAAGGTCCCGGCAGATTGGAAAACTGCTAATGTAACACCCTTATTTAAAAAGGGTAGTAGACAGAAGGTTGGAAACTATAGGCCAGTTAGCCTAACATCTGTGGTTGGTAAAATTTTAGAGTCCATTATTAAGGAGACAGTAACGGGACATTTGGATAAACATAATTTAATAGGGCAAAGTCAGCATGGTTTTACGAAGGGGAAGTCATGTTTGACAAATTTGCTTGAGTTCTTTGAGGATGTAACATACAGGGTGGATAAAGGGGAACCAGTGGACGTAGTGTATTTAGACTTCCAAAAGGCATTTGACAAGGTGCCACATAAAAGATTATTGGTCAAGATAAAAAATCACGGGATTGGGGTAATATTCTGGCATGGGTGGAGGTTTGGCTATCTAACAGAAAGCAGAGAGTTGGGATAAATGGTTCATTCTCAGACTGGCAATCAGTAACTAGTGGTGTTTCGCAGGGGTCAGTGCTGGGACCCCAACTCTTTACAATCTATATTAGTGATTTGGAGGAAGGGACTGAGTGTAACATATCAAAGTTTGCAGATGATACAAAGATGGGAGGGAAAGTAGAGAGTGATGTAAGGGGTTTTCGATCGCAGAGGTTTCTCTCTCTAGAGGCCTCTCTCTCTTGCACAGTAAAAACCTTGAGTGGTTCGACCCACTCGCCCCTTAGGTTCTATACACTGGACTTTGAGGCAGGAACTACAATGCAGAGAATACTCTATAGATCAGGTTTAATGAAAGCGAAATGAAATTTTATTGCATAAAGGAGCAAATTGAATGTAAGCCAATAAGGTACATGGGAGGGAAAAACAAATCATAATACAGGACTAACCAACGTATATACAGGCATGATATATTTTACAAAAATCATCTCAAAATGGAGAAACACACGGAACATCGAGGGACAACAACTCATAATTAATTATACCCAAAATGCCCACCCCCTAAGCCTAGCTAGATCAGATTATGAGGGGCCAGAAACATGCTCACCAATCCAATGAGAAAGTATAAGATTTTGAAAGGTCTGCGTTTTGATCCTCTCCGGCGTCCTGTCTCCACGTGGTCAACGCTGCGGGCTGCGACACTCTCTCTTCTTCCTCAAGGTGAAGGTCACGGACAGGCTGGATGCTGGCAGGCCTGGACTTCGGCGGGGATGGAGACCACCTATTTGACCATGGTCAGATAGGTTTCTTCGCAGAGCCCAGCTGGTTTACCATTTTCAGATAGGTTTCTTCTGAAGGGCTGCTGTCCTTTGTCTTGTCAACGGCCCGGGGTTTGTCGATGATCTCCCGATGGTTACCCCGGGGCGGGACGCAGACTTGAATCACCTTCTTGGCTGGTCTCCGGATCGACGTTCCTCCACGGCTCTCGAAAAAGCAAGCTAGCTCAAAAAGCTACTGATCAAGCTCCCGATGGCTACCCCGGGACTCCAGTTATAATTCTCAAAGAAGCCCTTATCTCCCGCCAAATCAAGGTTAGTCTTTTTTTAACTTTTGGCGGGCTTGTAGCACAGCGGGGTAGTCTTTGTTTTTAAAGTATCTTCGGATGGCCGGTAACGGCCATCTCTGGTCTGGGACGACCCTGTATTGTCTTTAATGTCCTTCTGATGTCTTAATCGGTGCTTGATGTTCCCCCTATGAATATGAAACTGTTTCCCTTTGTCTGGGTAAACATTTTGATTGCCTTTATCTACAGGCCGATCTGATCGGATCTGCATCCAATCTATATGTATGGGGCTCTGTCTGGTTTCATTTTCCCTGAAACTGCCTTCCAGAATCTACAGTGGGCTGAATCCACAAAAAGCTGTCTGGGGACTGCAGCAACCATATTAAAGTGTCCCAAAAGCTGGTCACGGGGTCTGGTGGCCATTTTGTGTGTCCCTTTTTCTGGGCTTCTTTTAAAACAGTCTTTAAAAGTTAAGGCCTTTTCTGCCAATAGACCCTTATAGGACAATGTTCAATTTTGTGAATTCTACAGTGAGGAGGACATAAAAAACCTGCAAAGGGACATAGACAGGCTAAGTAAGTGGGCAGAGATTTGGCAGATGGAATACAATACTGGAAAGTGTGAGGTTATGCACTTTGGCAGGAAAAATCATAGAGCAAGTTATTATCTTAATGGCAAGAAACTGGAAAGTACTGCAGCACAAAGGGATCTGGGGGTCCTGGTGCACGAGAAACAATAAGTTAGTATGCAGGTGCAGCAGGTGATCAAGAAGGCCAATGGAATGTTGGCATTTATTGCTAGGGGGATGGAATATAAAAACAGGGAGGTATTGCTGCAGTTGTACAAGTTATTGGTGAGACCGCACCTGGAATACTGCGTACAGTTTTGGTGTCCATACTTAAGAAAAGACATACTTGCTCTGAGGCAGTACAAAGAAGGTTCACTCGGTTAATCCCGGGGATGAGGGGGTTGACATATGAGGAGAGGTTGAGTAGATTGGGACTCTACTCATTGGAATTCAGAAGAATGAGAGGCGATCTTATTGAAACATATAAGATTGTGAAGGGGCTTGATCGGGTGGATGCGGGGAGGATGTTCCCAATGATGTGTGAAACTAGAACTAGGGGGCATAATCTTAGAATAAGGGGCTGTTCTTTCAAAACTGAGATGAGGAGAAACTTCTTCACTCAGAGGGTGGTAGGTCTGTGGAATTTGCTGCCCCAGAGATGTGGAAGCTACATCATTACATAAATTTAAAACAGAAATAGACAGTTTCCTAGAAGTAAAGGGAATTAGGGGTTATGGGGAACGGGTAGGAAATCGGACATGAGGCTAGGTTTGGATCGGTCATGGCCCTGTGGGTGGCGGAGCAGGCCCAGGGGCTGTGTAGCCTGGTCCTGCTCCTACTTCTTGTGTTCTAATTCTGTGTTAGATTTCAGGAGATGTTTCTATTCACAGGGATTAGTGGAAACCTCGGGAACAGGCTGCCAGCTAGGAGTCCTTGAAGAGTAAATTGGTCCTGTTCCTGGCTGGGGTGGAGATCACCTCTTACAGAAGGTAAGTACTGCAGGAAATACAGGGACAGAGTGATCTCCTGGACGAGTTTCGATCGCCTAGATGGGTCAGAGAGGAATTTCCCAGATTTTTTCTCCCAAATTGGCCATTGGGTTTTTTATCTGGTTTTTCGTCTCCTCCTGGGAGATCACATGGGTTCGGGTGGGATGGAGAGTGAAAGTAGATTTGAGATTAGGATCAGATCAGCCATGATCTTATTGAATGGCGGAGCAGGCTCGAGGGGCCGATTGGCGTACTCCTGCTCCTATTTCTTATGTTCTTATGTTCTTAAAGTTACGTCACACATTTTGGCTATGAGATTCCCCCTCTACCAGAACATCTTACCGCCCTATTAAAAGCAGTGGTCATCTCACAGAAACATTTCTATACGTTGGAGCAGAAGACAGTAGAGATAGGGGCCAAGATATTGGATATTGTGGTTCCACCCTGGTGGGACATTTTTGAAAATATAGAAGTTCCCTCTTGGATTAGACTGGCTTCCCACATTCTAGTGGTTTGCCAGCTGGGAATAGTTTTCTATTTGTTGTGTGCAAAGTGCAAAGGAAGGGACCAAATGCTCCGCTCTCAGCATGAGGGAGCATGGGACAAAAACAAAAATAAAGGCTATGCCCAGGTATAAAAACAACCGTGAATGTGATTAAAAATAAAGTTGAACAAGTGTGTGTGTCAATTTATTTTTCCTGTGTGTATTTTCCAAGTGGTGCAGAGGTGTTCGACCCCCTCCGTGCTTGGATGTGAATGTAATAAAAGTTTTTTTTTACTTTGTGTATTTTGATAAACACTACACTTAAAGGGAATGGGAGAGTGTTTTGTTTGGGTATTATTAGTTTAGGTAATATAGGGGAAGGTTGGCTCCCAAGGATCAGAAATTTTGCTCACACCTGCATGATACTATAGTGTTATAAAGTATCACAGCGGGGTGTGTAAGGTTAGAAAATTTCTGCACAACCCCAGAACAGAAGGAAAGTCATTTTGTTAAAATGATTTTGGGAATTTCACAGAAGGAGTCTGGAAAAGGTGTAAAGGTGTGGTTGGGCCAAACAGAAGGATTTCAAAGAGTTGATTAAGGAAGAGACTTTTGGACTGTTTTAAAGAGTTATTGGGCAAAAGGGATTTAAAATAAAAATCCCAGAAAGATTTGGCTGGTTTAAAAGACATGTTCAGGCTTGCAAAAGGCTGGAAAAACGGGGAGGCGGGGTGGGCCCACGAAGTTTGGATTTTGGACTGTCTGAGGAATGTCCCGGGCCACCCCAGTTTTACATGAAGACAATGAAGCCTGTTTTCCCGCCCAGAAGTCGCAGAGCCAGGATTCAAGTAAACAGGACATGTCCCCAACCATACAAAAGAAAGAACATCAGCCCTACAGTTACTATAAACAAACCACAGTCTAAAGTCAATTAAAAGGATTTGACAAACGTTTAGCATTTTAAATTGGTTTCAAGGCAACCCCGAAACCAGTTAAAAGCCGATTAAATTTGGCTGAGCCATCCCCTAAACTCGTTAAGTTTGGATGGGCCATCCCCGAAGCTCGTTCAAGTTTTAAAGGACATTAAAAATAACGAGCCCACCAATTTTAACAAAGACACCCGAGATTTGGCGGTCAGATAAGCCAGGCCCCAAATTAGTATAATTGAGGCCTGCCTTTTCAGTTCAAGAGCACAGTCAAGAACAGTACAGTACAGACGAGAACAGTACAGGCGAGCGCAGTGTGAGACAGTGAGACCGTTCAAACGGACAGCTAGTCCGAGTTCAAGTTCAGCCAACCAGCTCAAGAGAAAGACCATCATCGGAGACTTGAAGGAAGAAAAGAAGAAACAAAGATCGTGGCAACCAAAGGCCTACAGAAACCAACAACAGCCAATATTACCACCAACCATGTAAAATTGGGCCACCGCAACCAACAACAAACCCACCGCCGAAAAACTCACGAACCAAAGACTTGTTTCCACTTTACAGGTTAGTCTGACTTACCCCTGGGTAAGATTTGGACACAGAAGACCCTAAAACTAGCCCTAACCAAAGGAAATTGTGTACTTACCCGATAGATCCAACAGAGCGACTAACCGCATCAGCGGACCAAACCCAACTGAAGACCCAACGCAGGTGCCGTCTTCTACCACGTCCGAGGTACGGCAGGCCCCAACTGCCACAACTAAAGAGAACCCCGAAATCGTGAACCTTTACAGTCTGTCAAGAAAGTCATTTTGGTGAGCATTTCCTGGTCCTCTGAATTCTAGCCTAGCTAGTGTAGTGGGGTTGGGAGGGTAAGGGATTTTGTACATTGTAATTCTCCCTCGCTTATTCCGTGTATTCCCCACCCTTTTTAAAGTGTAAGTTTTATTGTATTGTATATTTTCCTGTCTCAGAATAAAGATCTGAATTCTTTTGACTAACCCAGGTGTCGCAAGTTTATTACCACCCTCGAATAAGTCCAAAGTCTGGAACAAAAGGGAGTGGGAGTGATTCGAACCGCTCAAAGGAGTCAGAGGAGAAGCTGACAAATAACACCCACACCACGACCCCCTACACCCATCAGCATTCTTCTGTAGGCCACCCCATCAAGGTCCTCATCTGAGTCCTCTGCAGCAGAACTCATGTGTGACCTCGCCCTCCGGGGAGCTGGCACCTGTGCTATTCTTGCCCCCTGCCGTGGCTGTAGGCCACTTCTGCCTGGTGTCTCACTACATGAAGATCCTGTCTCTATGCTACCCTCTAAATTACATGCAGTATCAGTGTCTGAAGTGGTGTCTGCAAATATGAAATCAAGTGATGGTATTTCTTCATCATCACTATCTTGTTGCTCTTCCACCTGCTGGTCTTCCACCACTGCCTGGCCAGGTTGCATTTCTTGGCTATCTGAAAGGAGAAAGGCACAAGGGTAGGGTTGTGGTGAGGGGAGGGTGCAAATGCAAGTGGTGCATGCTTACACCATCTTCAACTTGTAAATCAGAAGAGATTAAGGGATGAGGGGGAAGTGGGATGTGATAAGGAAGATTAGGTATGAGGAAACCGTCATCTTCTATGGTTTTGGCCATGCTGCTGGCCACGGACTCAGTAATGGCTGTTCCAAAAAGCAGCGAACACCGTCTACTCCATGGGGGAAAGAACATATAGCTGCGACTGTCCCCTGCCAGTTAGATCCTGCTGCCTCTGGTTGTGTGCCTTCTTTTCCTGCAAAAGAGAGAGAGAATTGTGTTATTGATTGTCATGCAATCTGTTTGGGTGATGTGGCTGTCATGGCTGAATAGCTGGCAGTATTTGCAAGCTGTGAGATGTGGGTGTGAAACTTGCAGCATTGCTAAGTGTGTGAGGGTGAGGTGAAGCTATGAAGGTTAGATATCAGTCCTGGGTGATAGAAATTGTTGGTAGATGAGTGATAGGGGTGTGGTGCATTAAGCAGTTGCTGAGGCTAGTGGTGCAGTTGGTGGTATATGGCATTTGAAGATGCATTCACTGACCTTGGCCAATTGTGTGAGATCATTGAATTTTTGTGACACTGCATCCAGGTCCTCAGGGCCTGACTCCAGGCATTGACCGCCAGGGCTATCTGTTCCCACTACCTTCTGAGTGTTTGTCTGGAGGACCTCCTGGCTCCCTGTTAATGCAACACATCTTCCCTCTTTTCCACCTCCTCCACTAAGGCCTCCAGTGCAACATCAGAAAAATTTGGAGCCCACTCCCTGCCGTGTTATGCCATTATTGTAAGCTTCCCAGGTCAGAATCAGTTGTACAATGACTTCCACCACCTGCTCCAGCCAAAATGCAGCTCCCCTTTAAGCAGTGCAAGTTGGCTTTAGTAGTGTAGGCTAGCTTTAATTGGTGCTAATCTGTCACGATTTTGGTCTTATGTGTGCAGCCAATGAACAGGGCAGTTAGCGTTGGCCGCATATTGCATTTGACCGAGTGTGCCATCATTGGGCCCAGAAATGCCAAGGAAACTAATATTGAATCAGGCACAGGGACTTAATAAAATTAATGTAAGCAAAATAACAGTAATGAAGAAAATAATGGCACTAAAGAGTGACAAATCCCCAGGGTCAGATGGTTTCCATCCCAGGGTTTTAAAGGAAGTAGGTGAGCACATTGCAGATGCCCTAACTATAATCTCCCCAAGTTCTCTTGATTCAGGAACCGTTCCTTTAGATTGGAAAATTGCACATCACTCCGCTATTTAAGAATGGCGAGAGAGGGAAACCAGGGAATTATAGATCAGTTAGCCTAACATCTGTTATCGGGAAATTACTAGTCTATAATTAAGGATAGGGTGACTGAACACCTCGAAAATTTTCAGTTGATCAGAGAGAGCCAGCATGGATTTGTGAAAGGTAGATCATGCCTGACAAAGCTGATTGAATTTTTTGAAGAGGTGACTAAAGTAGTGGACAGGGGAATGTCTATGGATGTTATTTATATGGATTTCCAGAAGGCATTTGATAAAGTCCCTCATAAGAGACTGTTAACTAAGGTTGAAACCCATGGAATTGAAGGCAAATTATTGACCTGGTTAGGAAATTGGCTGAGCGGCAGGAGAGAGAGAGTAGGAATAATGGGCAGGTACTCTAATTGGCAGGATGTGACTAGTGGTGTCCCGCAGGGATCTGTATTGGGGCCTCAGCTATTCACACTGTTTATTAATGACTTAGAAAATGGCACAGAAAGTCATATATCCAAATTTGCCGATGACACAAAGATAGGTAGCATTGTAGGCAGTGTAGATGAAAGCATAAAATTACAAAGGGATATTGATAGATTAAGTGAATGGGCAAAACCGTGGCAAATGTAGGCCAATGTGAGGTCCTCCACTTTGGACCTAAAAAGGATAGGACAGGGTACTTTCTGAATGGTGAAAAGCTAGAAACAGTGGAGGTGGTGTATTTGGACTTTCAGAAGGCTTTCGATAAGGTCCCGCATAAGAGATTTGCATGTAAAGTTAAGGAACATGGGATTGGGGGCAAGGTATTGACTTGGATAGAGAACTGGTTGGCAGACAGAAAGCAAAGAGTTGGAAAAAACGGGTCTTTTTCCGAGTGGCAGGCAGTGACTAGTGGGGTACCGCAGGGATCAGTCCTTGGACCCCAGCAATTCACAATATATATTAATGATCTAGACAAGGGAACTAGATGTAATATTTCCAAATTTGCAGATGAAGCAAAGCTGGGTAGGCGTGTGTGCTGTGAGGAGGCTGCAGAGAAACTCCAGGATGATTTGGACAGGTTGGGTGATTGGGCAGAACCATGGCAGATGCAATATACCGTGGATAAATGTGAGGTTATCCACCTTGGTGGCAAAAACAGGAAGCCAGATTATTATCTGAATGGCAATGGATTGGTAGAAGGGGAAGTGCAACGAGACCTGGGTGTCCTTGTGCACCAGTCGCTAAAGGTAAGCATGCAGCTCCAGCAGCAGGCGGTTAAGAAGGCAAATGGTATGTTGGCCTTCGTAGCGAGACGTTTGAGTACAGGAACAAGGATGTCTTGCTGCAGTTGGACAGGGCCTTGGTGAGACCACATCTTGAGTAGTGTGTGCAGTTTTGGTCGCCTTACCTGAGGAAGGATGTTCTTGCCATGGAAGGAGTTCAGCGAAGATTCACCAGGCTGATACCTGGGATGGCAGGAATGATGTATGAGGAGAGATTGGGTCGATTGGGCTTGTACTCGCTGGAATTTAGAAGAATGAGAGGGGATCTCATTGAAACTTACAAAGTTCTGACAGGACCGAACAGACTAGATGCAGGAAGGATGTTCCCGATGGTCGGGGAATCCAGAACCAGGGGTCACTGTCTAAGGATAAGGGGTAGACCATTTAGGACAGAAATGAGGAGGAATTTCTTCACCCAGAGAGTGGTGAACCTGTGGAATTCTCTACCACAGAAGGCAGTAGAGGCCAATTCATTAAATATATTCAAGAAGAAGTTGGATATATTTCTTAAGGCTAAAGGGATCAAGGGGTGTGGGGAGAAAGCAGGGACCGGGTACTGAATTTGGATGATCAGCCATGATCACATTGAATGGCGGAGCAGGCTCGAGGGGCCGAATGGCCTACTCCTGCTCCTATCTTCTATGTTTCTATGTTTCTAGGTCCAAAGAGACTTGGGGGTCCAGGTACATAGATCATTAAGATGTCATGAACAGGTGCAGAAAATAATCAGAATGGCCAATGGAATGCTAGTCTTTATATCTATAGGATTAGAATACAAGGGGTCAGAAGTTATGCTGCAGCTATACAAAGCCCTGGTTAGACCACACCTGGAATACTGTGAGCAATTTTGGGCACCACACCTTGAGCAGGACATATTGGCCTTGGAGGGAGTGCAGTATAGATTTACCAGTCTGATACCCTGACTCCAAGTGTTAAATTTTGAGATGAGTTTACACAAATTAGGGTTGTATTCCCTAGAATTTAGAAGGTGAAGCGTGATTTGATCAACGTTTTCAAGATATTAAGGGGAACAGATAGGGTAGAAATCTATTTCCGCTGGTTGGGGAGTCTAGGACTAGGGAGCATATCTAAAAATTAGAGCCAGACCTTTCAGGAGTGAAATTAGGAAACACTTCTACACACAAAGGGTGGTAGAAGTTTGGAACTCTCTTCCCAAAATGGCAATCGATGCTAGATCAATTGTTAATTTTAAATCTGAAATTGATAGATTTTTGTTAACCAAAGGTATTAAGGTATATGGGCCAAAGGCGGGTGTATGGAGTTAGGTCGCAGATTAGACAAGGCTGAAGCATTTGCAACTATCTTCAGCCAGAAGTGCCGAGTGGATGATCCAGCTCGGCCTCCTCCTGAGGTCCCCAGCATCACAGAATGCCAGTCTTCAGCCCATTCAATTCACTCCACGTGATGTCAAGAAACGGCTGAAGACACTGGATACTGCAAAGGCTATGGGCCCTGACAACATTCCGGCAATAGTACTGAAGACTTGTACTCCAGAACTAGCTGCGCCGCTAGCCAAGCTGTTCCAGTACAGCTACAACACTGGCATCTACCCGGCAATGTGGAAATTTGCCCAAGTATGTCCTGTCTACAAAAAGCAGGACAAATCCGACCCGGCCAATAACCGTCCCATCAGTCTACTCTCAATCATCAGCAAAGAGATGGAAGGTGTCATCGACAGTGCTATCAAGCGGCACTTACTCAGCAATAACCTGCTAATTGACGCCCAGTTTGGGTTCCGACAGGGCCACTCAGCTCCTGACCTCATTACAGCCTTGGTCCAAACATGGACAAAAGAGCTGAACTCAAGAGGTGAGGTGAGAATGACTGCCCTTGACATCAAGGCAGCATTTGATCGAGTGTGGCATCAAGGAGCCCTAGCAAAACTGAAGTCAATGGGAATCAAGTGGAAAACTCTCCATTGGTTGGAATCATACCTAGCACAAAAGAAGTTGGCTGTGGCTGTTGGAGGTCATTCATCTCAATCACATGACATCACTGCAGGAGTTCCTCAGGGCAGTGTCCTAGGCCCAACCATCTTCAGTTGTTTCATCAATGACCTTCCCTCCATCATAAGGTCAGAAGTGGGGATGTTCGCTGATGATTGCACACTGTTCAGCACCATTCGAGACTCGTCAGATACTGACGCAGTCCATGTCCATATGCAGCAAGACCTGGACAACATTCAAACTTGGGCTGACAAGTCGCAAGTAACATTTGCACCACACAAGTGCCAGGCAATGACCATCTCCAACAAGCGAGACTCTAACCATCTCCCCTTGACATTCAATGGCATTACCATCGCTGAATCCCCCACTATCTACATCCTGGGGGTTACCATTGATCAGAAACTGAACTGGGCCAGCCATATAAATACTGTGGCTACAAGAGCAGGCCAGAGGCTGGGAATTCTGCGGCGAGTGTCTCACCTCCTGACTCCCCAAAGCCTTTCCACCATCTACAAGGCACAAGTCAGGAGTGTGATGGAATACTCTCCACTTGCTTGGATGAGTGCAGCTCCAACAACACTCAAGAAGCTCGACACCATTCAGGATAAAGCAGCCCGCTTGATTGGCACTCCCTCCACCACCGGCGCACTGTGGCTGCAGTGTGTACCATCTACAAGATGCACTGCAGCAACTCGCCAAAGCTCCTTCAACAGCACCTTCCAAACCCGCGACCTCTACCACTTAGAACGACAAGTGTAAGAAGTCACACAACACCAGGTTATAGTCCAACAGCTTTATTTGAAATCACAAATCACAAGCTTTCGGAGTGCTGCTCCTTCGTCAGCTCCTTCACCTGACGAAGGAGCAGCGCTCCGAAAGCTTGTGATTTCAAATAAAGCTGTTGGACTATAACCTGGTGTTGTGTGACTTCTTACATTTGTCCACTCCAGTCCAACTCCGGCATCTCCACACCATAGAAGGACAAGGGCAGCAGACACATGGGAACATCACCACCTACAAGTTCCCCTCCAAGCCACACACTACCCTGACTTGGACCTGTATCGCCATTCCTTCACTGTCGCTGGGCCAAAATCCTGGAACTCCCTTCCTAACAGCACTGTGGGTGTACCTACACCATATGGACTGCAGCGGTTCAAGAAGGCGGCTCACCACCATCTTCTCAAGGGCAATTAGGGATGGGCATTAAATGCAGGCCTAGCCAGCGACGCCCACATCCCATCAATGAATAATAAAAATTAAAAAAAATCTCCTTGAATGGCAGAACAGGCTTGAGGGGCTAAATGGTCCCTAATGTTCCTATGTTCCTATATTCGTTGGAGGAGGATGGTGTGGTCAACTGTGTCAAAGGCTGCAGACAGGTTGAGAAGGATGAGGAGGGATAGTTTACCATGGTCACTGTAACGTCCGTGTGTAATTGAGACATGGACTGCAGAAGTTGGTTATGACAGGTGTTTACTGAATAGAGACAAAACTGGAACTACTATACAAAGTTACTTCACAGGCTTATATACAGGGGTGGTCATGACTGGTACTGCAGTATACAGGGGCTGCAGAATATAGTTCCTTCTTCAAGGTACATACACTACAATTCCTCCCCTTTTAGCTGAACAGTACATAACATTCGATTAATAATTAAATAGCATATTTACAATTACAGTTGCTATATACATTAGCTGAAGTTAATCGATTATAAATTCAGTCTTTGAGGAGGCTTCCTGATTCTGTCCGGATAACGCCTCTTTGGGGTATCAGGTTCTTCTGGCAAAGTTGATTCGGGATCAACGTCGTTGTTTGGTTCGTCTGCTTCCAATATCACCGATTCTGAGGTAGATGCAATTGGTACTTCGGTTTCATCACCAGGTGTGTAGGATCGTGGTGTAGATTTGACGTTTTCCAGTGACTCTAGAATCTGGTCAGCATGGCGTCTTACAATGCTCTCTCCAACGTCCACGGTACACATTAGAGGTCCTTGCCGTGTGCAGATCGTTCCTGGCTGCCATTTCTCTGTGCGGTAGTCCCGGGCCAAAACTGGTTGACCTATCTTAAAACTCCTGGTTGGCCTTTCATTCATATTCTGAAACTGCCTGTTCTCCACATCTCTTCTGATGTTTGGCTTAACCAAATCCAAGCGGCATCTTAGTCTTCGATTGAAGAACATCATGGCTGGAGTTTGGTTGGTAACCGCATGTGTCGCATTCCGGTAGGCAAACAAGAAGTTATCCACCTTGTGTTGTAGGGTTATGTCTTCATTACACATTGCCTTGATAGCCTTCTTGAATGTTCGAACGAACCTCTCAGCCAATCCATTGGTGGCTGGATGATATGGGGCGGATGTGTAATGCTTAACACCATTGTTCTTTAAGAACCTCCGGAACTCTTCAGACACAAACTGTGGTCCATTGTCGGAGCAAATCTGTTCAGGCAGCCCATTTCTGGTGAATATGGTTTGTAAGACTGTGATAGTTTTTTCTGTGGTTGTTGAGGACATTTTTATTACCTCTGGCCACTTTGAATGTGCATCCACCGCAGTTAAAAACATCGAGTCCATAAATGGACCAGCAAAATCAATGTGTACCCTTTGCCATGGAGATGAGGGCCACTCCCATGGATGTAGAGGGGCTTGTGGTGGGGCGTTTTGGACCTTCTGGCATCCTGTATAGCTCTTGGTCATCTCTTCGATTTCTCTATCGATTCCCGGCCACCACACAAACGCTCTGGCTAAGTTCTTCATTTTTACCCCTCCCAGATGACCCTCATGAAGCTCATTGAGCACTCTATCCTTCAATTTGGGTGGAATTACTACTCTGGATCCACACATCAAGGTTCCTCGGCACACTGACAGCTGTTCTCTTCTCGGCGAGAATGCTGGCAACAGTGGTTCGCCATGTGCTGGCCATCCATTCACCGTTAAATCATAGACCCTGGAGAGTGTCGGGTCATTTCGTGTTTCTGTCTTTTCCGCTGCTGCTAGCGCTGTTGCTAGCGCTGTTGCTGGCGTTTATATGCCGTGATGGTGACGCCCTATGGTCTTCGCGCACTTCCCCCCCCGCGCTGCTGCCAACGCCGCTCTCCGCGGTCCCTGTGGCAAACTGCAACTCCTCGCGGCTTTCTGCGCTTCTAATTTCTTTTATTTTAATTCCTGTTCCCGTCGTCAGAGCAGACCCTATGGGACACTTTCCTCCCTCTTCTCGGGTCTGTACGCTGCCCGGCTTCGTAGCACCGGCCGCGCCCTGTGTGCTCCACCCTCTCTCTCTCTCTCCTCTTCCCGACAACGCTGCTCAGCCCCGTTGAAAAGCCACCTGATCAAGCTCTAGCCCGCCGCAGCCCAGGAAGGATCAGTGTACTACCTGCCACCAGCCCGATTAGCTGGAACACCATAGACTGGATAACCAAGCCCAGCTCTCGACAGCCTCTCCTGCAAATCTTCGAATTCGATGAATCAGAGGGCGGTTGCCCACGGTGGACGCCCGTTTCTTCTGTTTGTTTTTTTTTTCTTTTTTGGATTTCTTCCTTCTGGCCTCGACCTCTAACAACTTCGCTTCAGGGATGGATCCCCGTGAGGTGGTGCAGAACTGTAGGTAAGTTCGGATCTGTTCGTCACCAGTGTAACGTCCGTGTGTAATTGAGACACGGACTGCAGAAGTTGGTTATAACAGGTGTTTACTGAATGGAGACAAAACTGGAACTACCATACAAAGTTACTACACAGGCTTATATACAGGGGTGGCCACTACTGGTACTGCAGTATACAGGGGCTGCAGAATATAGTTCCTTCTTCAAGGTACATACACTACAGTCACAGTCATATAGGATGTCATTTGTCACTTTGATAAGGGCCGTTTCGGCACTGTGGCATGGGCAGCAACCTGATTGGAGGGATTCAAACATGGAGTTCTGGGAAAGATGGGCACAGATTTGGGAGGCAACAGCACGTGCCACTTCATAAACTAAAACACAAAATAAGATCTAGCTTGTCAAGAACAAATCACATAAGGAGAAAAATGCCCAGTGAATGGCCAAATGTTTATGCAATTTCAAAATCAAAACTATTTTGTTAATGTTGGCTTACGTTTTTTTTGCAGGTTTTCCCGGGAAGGTAAGTCTCCAGAAGTCGCAAGGCCTGCTTTTTACAAGGTGAGTGGTGAATTAATTAAAATTAAAACATTTTTTCAAAGGTTTGTTATTTTTAAATACTTTAAAGAAAGGCAAGTTTATTTTAGAAAATGTAATTAATTTTTTCAAAAATTTAAATTATTGTTTAAAATAGTTATTTCATGTCATTTATAGTTTATTTTAAAAATGTGATTCTTTTTTTATTGGACTAGCAAAGAATTTGAAAAAACTTCATGAAAAAGCAGTCTGAAATTAAGATTGATTTTTTTTGATGGCTACGATTTGTGCAGGGGATGTTGTTGAATGGACAGTCAACCTTATAATAAAGGGCAGAATTGTTTGTTTAAACTAGACATGGGAACACAATGGCCCAGAAATTCGGGTCTCCACGGGTGAGCACACACGGGGTACTCACCCGTAAGCCCAATGGAAGTGCTGTTTTCCTGCAGGCACTGTGCATGCGC
The DNA here is from genome assembly GCF_052327205.1 of Somniosus microcephalus. Lineage (NCBI taxonomy): Eukaryota > Metazoa > Chordata > Chondrichthyes > Squaliformes > Somniosidae > Somniosus > Somniosus microcephalus. The sequence continues at coordinate 185,199,683 of NC_140993.1, read as the reverse complement.
GGGAAACCGGCATTTCCATTCCCCTGAAAGAAGGGGTTCAGAAGTCAAACGCGTGCGCAGGAGAGGCTGCGTGTGCGCATCGAACTTACGTTTTTTTTGCAGGTTTTCCCGGGAAGGTAAGTCTCCAGAAGTCGCAAGGCCTGCTTTTTACAAGGTGAGTGGTGAATTAATTAAAATTAAAACATTTTTTCAAAGGTTTGTTATTTTTAAATACTTTAAAGAAAGGCAAGTTTATTTTAGAAAATGTAATTAATTTTTTCAAAAATTTAAATTATTGTTTAAAATAGTTATTTCATGTCATTTATAGTTTATTTTAAAAATGTGATTCTTTTTTTATTTATTTGAAGATTTAGTGATGCTTTGGGGCTTATAGTATTTATAAGTTTGACAGGTCTTCCTGTCAAACTTATGAATGAAGCATTCCCTGCTACCATTGGCTCTCCATGGCCCACGTGATCCCAGGGGACGCATCAAACTAACTGCGCCCCTGGGATCCGCAAGCACTGCCCGCCGGCAGTTGGAGGAGGCCCAGGATCGCAATTCAATGGGGGCCCACAGCTCAACGGCCGGCGTGGTAGTTAAGTGCAGGTCGGGGGCTTGTACCCGCGGGAAGCCCCTGACCCGAATTTCTGGGCCAATATAATGTCATATCACAATCTGTTTACAAGAAGCTAAGTATAAAACTAAACAAGACAGATTCAAAGTTGGGTGATGTACTCTCCCAAAACATTGAGACAGTTGGAAAATGTAACATGGTCTGTGCTTATAAAGACAAATGCCAAAGTCGAGAAATTACCAACAAGTACAGCTAATCCTTGGACTTTGACCATGTCAACAACTAGAATTGATCTAAAGAATCGATACAGCCACTAACAATAAATGCCTAAAAGTGTCAGAGAAATATGCTGATGAATTTAAGGAATTGGGATGCAGAAGAGCATGTGATTAAAGTCAGACCCTCAACCAGTCATTTATCTAACAAAGAAAGTGCTAGCCACACTTCATGTTAACATCTGTGATGAGCTAGCTTGAATGGAGAAACTTAGCATAAAAAAGAAAGCCAAAGAGCCAAGCCAGTGGATGAACGTGCTCAAGCCAAGCTGTGAATGAGTTAAAATATTGCTTCAACCCTAAGGATTTAAATAACATCATAGAAAGAATTTTATCCAATACAAACCTATAAAGAAAGTAATATCACGATTATCTAAAACTAAATCTTTTGCACAGTTGATGCAAATTGTGGCTACTGGAAATTACAATTTGATGAAGTCTTGTAAAAGTATGTGCCTCTTTTTCTTTTTTACTTTTGCCAGCTGTATCTACCAGATTGCCCTTTGGGATAACCTCTGCTCCAGAAACTTTCCAATGCATTATGTCATAGATGCTAGATGATACTAAAGGAGCAAACATCATTATAGATGATATTGTGATTTGGGGAGAGAATGAACAGAAACATGACCTAAGACTGGAAAATGTCCTGAATCAGTAAGAGAACAACACAATGTGAAGTTGAATATGTACAAGGTACAAGATGTCAGTTAATTAGGACATACACTTATCACAGTAGGACTTCTAAAGCCAATAGAAAAAAGGTGGAAGTAAACATGGAGCCATAGAAGTTTACAGCACAGAAGGAAGCCATTCAGCCCATTGTGTCTATGCAAGAGTAATCCAAGTATCCAGGTAAACTTCAGTCAGCACAGTGCAGCAATACACTTTTGTACTGGCCTGTTACGTAAATGTGACTAGTCAATGTCTGACATGCAACATATGCAGAAAAAGTTTCTGCAAAGAGCAAAGTGAATGAAAATAATCAATTCTCTGCTCATAAAAGTGTTCTAAGATCATCTATCTATCTTTATCTATCTCTATCTATCTATCTAATCTAAAATATATATAAATGGATGGTGGTGTCTGTCTGTCTGTGTGTATGTCCAGGCTTAACTCAAAAGTTATAGAGCATACCTACACATATGTTATATCAAAAGAAAGCTTATGATTAGGGGAGTGTCATAGGTATATTTACTTTTTGGAAAACCTACAAAAAATGGTAAAAATCCGCTCATTAGCGTTAAGTGACGTATCCGCTCATTAGCGTTGAGTGACGTGATGGTTGACCAATCCTACGGGGGAAGCGCGCTGCATCATGGGGGGCATTTCATGGCGTGTGTGGGCGGGGCCTAATCCTACAGCCTGCCGTTAGTGCGGGAGTGGGAAAAACCGGGGCGTGAGCTCATCAGGGGTCAGCCCACTGTCGTCGGGGGCCTGGAGCGGGAGCTCATCAGGTGTCAGCCCGACCGAAAGCGAGCAGGTGAGTGGCGGCGGTGGTCCAGAGCAGGAGCTGCCACGCACGGGGCTCCAGATCACCAAGGCCGGGCTCTGAGTCCAACCCCTTCCCCACGGTCTGAACCGCGCGGCCCGAGAGCCCGGGGGAGATGGAAGCCCCGGGGGGCTGGGGGGTGTGAGAGAGACTCGGCGCCATTCCCTCCTTCCTCCCTGCCCCTGGCCAATCACCCCCCACACACCCGGGGGGGGCTGCACTCAGCTCACACTCGGTGTGAAAGAGGAGGAGGTGGCCGGGGATCCTCGGCCTACCGCCTCAACATCAATCCCTGAGCTCAGAGCTTTAGCAAAGCGCAGAGAGAGAGAGAGACTCACCTCAGATGGTGTCCGGCGGGGCTGCGGAGAGTCTCCGTCTCCTCACACAACACACACACAGCCCAAGCAATGAGAACCGCCAGCTTTACCTACATCTCCTCTCTCTGGATCCATTTTTTAACATTTAAACCCACAATCTCGCCTTCTTCCTTCTTTCCTTCCTTCGACCGCCGCGATTCAAACTTCCTGCCGAACTCACAAAATGGCGGCCGCCCTTCTTCACCCGCCGGGCTCTGAGCCCAGCCCCTTCCCCGGGGTGTCTTCCTCTCTTCTCTATCTCCTTCCCTCACTCTCTCCTTCCCTCTCTCTCTCTCTCTCTCCTTCTCTCTCTCTCTCTCTCTCTCTCCTTCCCTCTCTCTCCCTGTCTCTCTCACCTTCCCTCTCTCTATCTCTCTCCTTCACTCTCTCTCTCCTTCCCTCTCTCTCTCTATCCTTCCCTCTCTCTCTCTCTCTCTCCTTCCCTCTCTCTCTCTGTCTCTCTCTCCTTCCCTCTCTCTCTCTCTCTCCTTTCCTCTCTCTCACTCTCTCTCTCCTTCCCTCTCTCTCTCTCCTTCTCTCTCTGTCTCTCTCTCCTTCCCTCTCTCACTGTCTCTCTCTCCTTCTCTCTCTGTCTCTCTCTCCTTCCCTCTCTCTCTCTCTCCTTCCCTCTCTCTCTCCTTCCCTCTCTCTCCTTTGCCCTCTCTCTCTCTCTCCTTCCCCCTCTCTCTCTCTCCTTCCCCCTCTCTCTCTCCATCCCCCTCTCTCTCTCTCCTTCCCCCTCCCTCTCTCTCTCTCTTTCCCCCTCTCTCTCTCTATCCTTCCCCCTCTCTCTCTCCTTCCCCCTCTCTCTCTCTCTCCATCCCCCTCTCTCTCTCTCCTTCCCCCTCTCTCTCTCGCTCTCTCTCCTTCCCCCTCCCTCTCTCTCTCTCTTTCCCCCCTCTCTCTCTCTCTCCTTCCCCCTCTCTCTCTCTCTCTCTGCTTCCCCCCACTCCCTCTCTCTCTCCTTCCCCCTCTCTCTCTCTCTCTCTCCTTCCCCCTCAATCTCTCTCTCTCTCCTTCCCCTTCACTCTCTCTCTCTCTCCTTCCCCCTCACTCTCTCTCTCCTTCCCCCTCTCTCTCTCTTCTTCCCCCCTCTCTCTCTCTCTCCTTCCCCCTCTCTCTCTCTCTCTCTCCTTCTGCTCTCTCTCTCTCTCTCCTTCCCCCCCTCTCTCTCTCTCCTTCCCCCTCTCTCTCTCCTTCCCCCTCTCTCCCCTTCCCCCCTTTCTCCTTCCCCCTCTCTCTCTCCTTCCCCCTCTCTCTCTCTCTTTCCCTCTCGCTCTGTCTCTCTCTCCTTCCTTCCCTCTCTCTCTCTTTCTCCTTCCTTCTCGCTCTCTCCTTCCTTCCCTCTCTCTCTCCTTCCCTCTCTCACCTTCCCCCTCTCTCTCTCTCTCCTTCCCCCCTCTCTCTCTCCTTCCCCCTCTCTCTCTCTCTCCTTCCCCCTCTCTCTCTCCTTCCCCCTCTCTCTCTCTCCTTCCCCCTCTCTCTCTCTCTCTCCTTCCCCCCTCTCTCTTTCTCTCTCTCCTTCCCCCCCTCTCTCTCTCTCTCTCCTTCCCCCCTCTCTCTCTCTCTCTGCTTCCCCCTCTCTCTCACTCTCTCTCTCCTTCCCCCTCTCTCTCTCTCTCCTTCCCCCTCTCTCTCTCTCTCCTTCCCCCCCTCTCTCTCTCTCTCCCTCTCTCCTTCCCCCTCTCTCTCTCTCCTTCCCCCTCTCTCTCTCCTTCCCTCTCTCTCTGTCTCTCTCTCCTTCCCCCTCTCTCTCTCTCTCTCTCTCTCTCTCCTTCCCTCTCTCTCTCTCCTTCTTCCCTCTCTCTCTCCTTCCCTCTCTCATCTTCCCCTCTCTCTATCTCTCTCCTTCCCCCTCTATCTCTCTCTCCTTCCCCCCTCTCTCTCTCTCTCTCTTTCCCCCCTCTCTCTCTCTCCTTCCCCCCTCTCTCTCTCTCTCTCCTTCCCCCCTCTCTCTCTCTCCTTCCCTCTCTCTCTCCTTCCCCTCTCTCTCCTTCCCCCCCTCTCTCTCTCCTTCCCCTCTCTCTCTCTCTCTCTCTCCTTCCCCCCTCTCTCTCTCTCCTTCCCCCTCTCTCTCTCTCCTTCCCCTTCTCTCCCTCTCTCTCCTTCTCTCTCTCCTCCCCCCCTCTCTCTCTCTCCTTCCTCCTCTCTCTCTCTGTCTCCTTCCCCCTCTCTCTCTCTCTCTCACCTTCCCCCTCTCTCTCTCCTTCCCTCTCTCTCTGTCTCTCTCTCCTTCCCTCTCTCTCTCTCTCTCTCTCCTTCCCTCTCTCTCTCCTTCTTCCCTCTCTCTCTCCTTCCCTCTCTCTCTCCTTCCCTCTCTCATCTTCCCCTCTCTCTATCTCTCTCCTTCCCCCTCTCTCTCTCTCTCCTTCCCCCTCTCTCTCTCCTTCCCCCCTCTCTCTCTCTCTCTCTCCTTCCCCCTCTCTCTCTCTCCTTCTCCTCTCTCTCTCTCTCTCCTGCCCCCCTCTCTCTCTCTCCTTCCCCGCTCTCTCTCTCTCTCGCTCCTTCCCCCTCTCTCTCTCTCTCTCCTTCCCCCCCTCTCTCTCTCCTTCCCCTTCTCTCCCTCTCTCTCCTTCTCTCTCTCCTTCCCCCGTCTCTCTCAGTTCAGTTCAGTTCAGTTCAGTTCAAATGCTTTATTGGCATGAAAGTTTACAGAGAACCATATTGCCAAAGCTTACATAGCAAAAAGGTACAGTTTTCCAACATTCTGTAGGTGTCAATCGATTTGACATTTGTTGGGTATATACAATATTACTTTTAAACAATATTAATTTTAAACAGTCTTTCTACTTCATTTGGTATGTTCAATATTAATTTTAAACAGTCTTACTTTTAAACAGTCCTCAGGTTGTGACATGTTGTTACATATTTAGCCCCAAGGTATGGTCTGTCTCCTGTCTCTCTCGCTCTGTCTCTCTCTCTGTCTCACTCTGTCTCTCTCTCTATCTCGCTGTCTCTCTCTCTCGCTGTCTCCCTCTCTCTCGCTGTCTCCCTCTCTCTCGCTGTCTCCCTCTCTCTCGCTGTCTCCCTCTCTCTCTCTCTCGCTGTCTCCCTCTCTCTCTCTGTCTCCCTCTCTCTCGCTGTCTCCCTCTCTCTCTCTCTCGCTCTCTCGCTGTCTCGCTGTCTCCCTCTCTCTCTCTCCCTCTCTCTCGCTGTCTCCCTCTCTCTCGCTGTCTCCCTCTCTCTCGCTGTCTCCCTCTCTCTCGCTGTCTCCCTCTCTCTCTCTGTCGCTCTCCCTATATCTCTGTCTCTCTCTCTCTCGCTGTCTCCCTCTCTCTCGCTGTCTCCCTCTCTCTCTCTCTCTCTCTCTCACTGTCTCCCTCTCTCTCTCTGTCGCTCTCCCTATATCTCTGTCTCTCTCTCTCTCGCTGTCTCCCTCTCTCTCACTGTCTCCCTCTCTCTCTCTCCTTCCCCCTCTCTCTCTCTCTCTCCTTCCCACTCTCTCTCTCTCCTTCCCCCTCTCTCTCTCTCTCTCTCTCCTTCCCCCTCTCTCTCTCTCCTTCCCCCCTCTCTCTCTCCTTCCCCCTCTCTCTCTCTCCTTGCCCCTCTCTCTCTCTCCTTCCCCCTCTCTCTCCTTCTCTCTCTCTCTCTCTCTCTCCTTCCCTCTCTCTCTCTCTCCTTCCCTCTCTCTCTCTCTCCTTCCCTCTCTCTCTCTCTCCTTCCCCCTCTCTCTCTCTGTCTCCTTCCCCCTCTCTCTCTCGCCTTCCCCCTCTCTCTCTCCCCTTCCCCCTTTCTCTCTCTCTCCTTCCCCCTCTCTCTCTCCTTCCCCTCTCTCTCTCCTTCCCCCTCTCTCTCTCTTTCCTTCCCCCCCTCTCTCTCTCTCTCCTTCCCCCCTCTCTCTCTCTCTCCTTCCCCCCTCTCTCTCTCTGCTTCCCCCCCTCTCTCTCTCTCTCTCCTTCCCCCTCTCTCTCTCTCTCCTTCCCCCCCTCTCTCTCTCTCTCCTTCCGCTCTCTCTCTCTCTCTCTCTCCTTCCCCCCCTCTCTCTCTCCTTCCCCCTCTCTCTCCTTCCCCCCTCTCTCTCTCCTTCCCCCTCTCTCTCTCCTTCCCTCTCTCTCTGTCTCTCTCTCCTTCCCTCTCTCTCTCTCTCTCTCTCTCCTTCCCTCTCTCTCTCTCCTTCTTCCCTCTCTCTCTCCTTCCCTCTCTCATCTTCCCCTCTCTCTATCTCTCTCCTTCCCCCTCTCTCTCGCTCTCCTTCCCCCCTCTCTCTCTCTCTCTCTCCTTCCCCCCTCTCTCTCTCTCCTTCCCCCCTCTCTCTCTCTCCTTCCCCCTCTCTCTCTCTCTCTCTCCTTCCCCCCTCTCTCTCTCTCCTTCCCTCTCTCTCTCCTTCCCCTCTCTCTCTCTCTCTCCTTCCCCCCCCTCTCTCTCCTTCCCCTCTCTCTCTCTCTCTCTCTCTCCTTCCCCCTCTCTCTCTCTCTCCTTCCCCCTCTCTCTCTCTCCTTCCCCTTCTCTCCCTCTCTCTCCTTCTCTCTCTCCTTCCCCCCCTCTCTCTCTCTCTCCTTCCTCCTCTCTCTCTCTGTCTCCCTCCCCCTCTCTCTCTCTCTCTCACCTTCCCCCCTCTCTCTCTCCTTCCCTCTCTCTCTCTCTCTCTCTCTCCTTCCCTCTCTCTCTCCTTCTTCCCTCTCTCTCCTTCCCTCTCTCTCTCCTTCCCTCTCTCATCTTCCCCTCTCTCTATCTCTCTCCTTCCCCCTCTCTCTCTCTCTCCTTCCCCCCCTCTCTCTCTCTCCTTCCCCCTCTCTCTCTCTCTCTCCTTCCCCCTCTCTCTCTCTCTCCTTCCCCCCTCTCTCTCTCCTTCCCCCCTCTCTCTCTCTCTCTCCTTCCCCCTCTCTCTCTCTCCTTCTCCTCTCTCTCTCTCTCTCCTTCCCCCCTCTCTCTCTCTCCTTCCCCTCTCTCTCTCTCTCTCTCCTTCCCCCCCTCTCTCTCTCCTTCCCCTTCTCTCCCTCTCTCTCCTTCTCTCTCTCCTTCCCCCCGTCTCTCTCTCTCTCTCCTTCCCCCTCTCTCTCTCTCTCTCCTTCCCACTCTCTCTCTCTCCTTCCCCCTCTCTCTCTCTCCTTCCCCCTCTCTCTCTCTCTCTCCTTCCCCCTCTCTCTCTCTCCTTCCCCCCCTCTCTCTCCTTCCCCCTCTCTCTCTCTCCTTCCCCCTCTCTCTCTCTCCTTCCCCCTCTCTCCTTCTCTCTCTCTCTCTCTCTCTCTCCTTCCCTCTCTCTCTCTGTCTCCTTCCCCCTCTCTCTCTCGCCTTCCCCCTCTCTCTCTCTCCTTCCCCCTCTCTCTCTCCTTCCCCTCTCTCTCTCTTTCCTTCCCCCCTCTCTCTCTCTCTCCTTACCCCTTTCTCTCTCTCCTTCCCCCTCTCTCTCCTTCCCCTCTCTCTCTCTCCTTCCCCCTCTCTCTCTCTCTCTCTCCTTCCCCCTCTCTCTCTCTCTCTCCTTCCCCCCTCTCTCTCTCCTTCCCCCCTCTCTCTCTCCTTCCCCCCTCTCTCTCTCTCTCTCCTTCCCCCTCTCTCTCTCTCCTTCTCCTCTCTCTCTCTCTCTCCTTCCCCTCTCTCTCTCTCTCTCCTTCCCCTCTCTCTCTCTCTCTCTCTCGCTCCTTCCCCCTCTCTCTCTCTCTCTCCTTCCCCCTCTCTCTCTCTCCTTCCCCCTCTCTCTCTCTCCTTCCCCCTCTCTCCTTCTCTCTCTCTCTCTCTCTCTCTCTCCTTCCCTCTCTCTCTCTGTCTCCTTCCCCCTCTCTCTCTCGCCTTCCCCCCTCTCTCTCTCCTTCCCCCTCTCTCTCTCCTTCCCCCTCTCTCTCTCTTTCCTTCCCCCCTCTCTCTCTCTCTCCTTACCCCTTTCTCTCTCTCCTTCCCCCTCTCTCTCCTTCCCCCTCTCTCTCTCTCCTTCCCCCTCTCTCTCTCTCTCTCCCTCCTTCCCCCTCTCTCTCTCTCTCTCTCTCTCTCCTTCCCCCTCTCTCTCTCTCTCTCTCGCTCCTTCCCCCTCTCTCTCTCTCTCTCCTTCCCCCTCTCTCTCTCTCCTCCCCCCCTCTCTCTCTCTTTTTCTCTCTCTCCTTCCCTCATCTCTCTCTTTCCTTCCCCCTCTCTCTCTCCTTCCCCCTCTCTCTCCCCTTCCCCCTCTCTCTCTCTCTCCTTCCCCCTCTCCCTCTCTCTCTCCTTCCCCCTCTCTCTCTCTCTCTCCTCCCCTCTCTCTCTCCTTCCCTCTCTCTCTCTCCTTCCCTCTCCCTCTCTCTCCTTCCCTCTCCATTAATAAAAAACGAAGTTAAAGAACCACCTCCTCGGTGCTTCGGAAGAGTTCTTCAATCCCAACAGTTTCATAAACAGTTTTATAAACATGGCAGAGCTTTCTTCATTTCCCTCAGCAACGCTGTGTACTCCAGCTAGTGTATTATAAAAGCAGGAGAAATTCAGTTGAGAACAGAAGGGATCTCATCAAAGCATCTGAAAGCTTGCCGCCAGTATGTGAAGAACTAATTGATGAAACTAAAGAACTAATGACCCAATTACCTAATTACCAGTGAGAAACAGCATCAGCAGGGAGAACTAGTGGGATATCATCTTGCATAGCATAGAGTTTCTGATATTGGTGCAGTTTAGACTGGAATGGTTATTTCCAGGTTTTAAACAGACACAAATGGAAGTGTGTGTCGGCACTTAATTTTACAAATACCTTGCCAAGCTCTCTCAGAACCTTGCAGCTATTTCATGGTATCTAATTCACACTCATACTTCAGGAAGGCGCATATTCAAGCTGCAGGACACAACTGTAAGTCTTAGTACACTCACATTTTTCAAGGGTTTCACATTAAATAGTTGTAACACAACCTAGCTGCATGGTACATAGTTATTCACTGAATCCAGGATGAGCTGTGGGTGGTAAAATATCTGTCACTTTGGCCGTAATTTCGCTGACTGAGGTGGGATTGCGGTGGCTGGGTTCGGTGTCACAGTTCCAGCCCACTGCCTGCTGCAGCCTGCACTCTCCAAGTGATTTTACATTAATAGAGCTTGTTAAGCCTGCCCTGCGAGGTTCCCAGCCAATTGAAAGGAAGCAGGTCTGATGACGTCATTTGATGACGTGTCATCAGTTGGTTTCCTTAAAGGAGCCAGGTCCAAATTGATTTTGACAGTTGTGCTGTCAGTGTTCTATAGCATTGAAGTGCTGCAAACACTGACAAGCACTGCACAGAGGAGCACGGCTGCACCCAGGCTCTCCCATGACTCCCTCCATATGCTTCCCATGGGTGGAAGAGACCTCCCCAGGAGATCAACGCAACCTGGTTGCAAATTGCACAGGAGGGCACAAGCAGGGATGTCATTAGGAGGACCAGGCTGCAGTGGCGCAAGTCTTTCAATGATCTCAGAAGATCATGAAATGTTACTGTCAAGCCACACTCAACCTCATCCTGCTGTGCCACTCATCACATCCTCATCACTCTGCCTTCGCTACCCTACTCCTGCACATCCTTACTCACACCAACTTACCTTGCACCTCCACCCATCCTTCTCTATCTACATTATCACTGTAAGGGGCTCTCCTCTTGGGATCGCAGAGGTTTCTCTCTCTAGAGGCCTCTCTCTCCCTCTTGCACAGTAAAACCTTGAGTGGGTCGACCCACTCACCCCTTAGGTTCTAGACACTGGACTTAGATGCAGGAACTACAATGCAGAGAATACTCTTATAGACCAAGTTTAATGAAATGAAATGAAATTTTATTGCATAAGGAAAAACAAATCAAATGCAAACAAATAAGAGGGTACATGGGAGGGAAAAACAAATCAAAATACAGTACTAACTAAAATAGATACAGGCATATTATACTTTACAAATGTCATCATGAAATGGGGAAACACACGGAACATCGAGGGACAACAACTCATGTTAATTATACCCAAAATGCCCACCCCCTTAAACCTATCTAGATCCGATTATGAAGGGCCAGAAACATGCTCACCAATCCAGTTGGAAAATTATAGAGTTTTGAAACACGTCTGCGTTTTGATCCCCTCAGGCGTCCCGTTTCCGTGTGGTCAGTGGAGCCACGGCGAGCTGCGCCACACTTCTCTCTCTCTCTCTCTCTCTCTCTCGAGGTGAAGGTCACGGGCAGGCTGGACGCTGGCAGGCCTGGACATCAGCGGGGACGGAGACCATCTGTTTGACCACGGTTGGAGAGGTCTCTAGCTGGTTACCATTTTCATATGGGTTTCTTCTGTAGGGCTGTTGCCCTTTTGTCTCATCAGCGGCCCGGGGTTTGTCAACGATCTCCTGATGGTTACACCGGGGCGGGACGCAGACTCGAATCACCTTCTTGATGGCTGCCTCGTCCTTCTTCTTCTTCAATCCTTCCGAGCTGGTGATCTGTGAAGGAGGATGATGAGCCTCCTGCTAGCTTCCTGACTGCGCTCGATGGCTACCCTGGGACTCCAGTTATACTTCTCAAAGAAACCTTTATCTCCCGCCAAATCAAGGTTAGTCTTTGTTTAACTTTTGGCGGGTTTGTATCACAACGGGGTAGTTATTATATTTAAACTGCTTTCGGGATGGCCGGTGATGGCCATCTCTGGTCTGGAATGACCCTGCATTGGTTTGAATGTCCTCTTGATGTCTTTAGTGGGTCTTTGATGCTCCCCTTATGAATATAAAACTGTTTCCCTTTGTCTGGGTAAACATTTAGATGGCCTTTATCTACAGGCCGATCTGACTGGATCTGCATCCAATCCATATGCATGTGGCTGTGTCTGGTTTCGTTTTCTCAGAAATGGCTTCCAGAACTTACTGTGGGTTGAATACACAAAGGCTGTCTGGGGACTGCAGAAACCATTTTAAAGTGTCCAAAATCTAGTCACAGGGTCTGGTGGCCATTTTATATGCCCCTTTTTCCTGGGCTTCTTTTTAAAACAGTCTTTAAAACAAGGCCTCTTCTGCCAATAGACCCTTATAATACAATGGGCCAGAAATTCGTGAACGGGGCTTGCCGCGCGTGCAAGCCCCGTATATGCACTTACCCTGCGCTCCTGCCGATCAGCTCCAGGGACGCCTGGAATTGGTGTTTCAAACAGAAGAATCCCGGGCAGCGTATGACGTCACGCCGCCCAGGAGTGCAGCCAGCGCGAAGCCTGGAGCGTGCAGTGCAAGTGAGACACGCCCCTTAAGGTCTCATTGTAGCAGGACACGCCCCCAATGTTTCTGTCAAGCTGCTAAGCATTTTTACATGCAAAGCAGCAGTTTAAATAGGTTTTTGGAAGTTTTTTGAAGATTTTGGTAACTTTTATAAACTTTTAAAAATGTTTACATTATTTTGAAGAATCTGAAGTAGTTTTAAACAGATTAAAGCAATTTAAAGACTTTTAAAAGCCCTAAAAGAATTTTTTTAATTCCATTTATTTATTTAGCAATGTCGTCGTCATACGTGTCTTCACACTGTTCCCTTTGGGGAACTGTATGAAGTGGTGGAAGGATTTATGGCCATGATTAACGCTCATTCCGTGACCGTAACCATCTTTGAACCAGCCATTAGGGCGGTTAGTCCTATGGCGGGAGGGTTTTACGGGCTCCCACAAGCTATACAAGGAGGGGGGGCCACCCACACCCACGGACGCAAATATCCCACTGGATGTCAACCCAGAATTTAGAGCCCGAGCTCCGACTCCACTTGCCGGGACTGTCTGGAGCGGGGTTCGAAACCCTACCCTGATCTGGCCCAGCGGTGGGGATCCTACCGCTATGCCAAAGGCCCAATCCGATTAGCAACGTGAAATGGCTGGAATGAGCACACTTCACAGCATTAAAAGAACTCACAATTGAACTGATGATGACCTCAGCAATCTCCTCAAGGAGGTGGAGGCGCAGCGCCTGCTCATCATTGGTAATGAGAAGTCAAAGGCGCCGCAAAAAGGGCAGATGATAGCTTGGTCTTTCAAGTGGCAGCATAGGGCTCCAGTCACGGGGAGGGAAAAGGCGCAGGAAACGTATGGGTGTCACCTTTTGTGCGGAGTGGGCCTTTTGCGTAGCGGTAAGCATCCCCGCCGCTGGGCCAGAAGGAGTAGGGTTTCGAACCCCACTCCAGACAGTCCCGGCAAGTGGAGTCGGAGCTCCAACTATAAATTCTGGGTGGACATCCAGCGGGATACTTGCATCCGTGGGTGTGGGTGGCGCCCCCCCCTCAGATGGGTTGTGGGAGACCGTAAAACCCTCACGCCATAGGACTAACCACCCTAATGGCTGGTTCAAAGATGGTTACGGTCACGGAATGAGCGTTAATCACGGCCATAAATCCTTCCACCACTTCATACAGTTCCCGAAAGGGAACAGTGTGAGGATACGTACGACGATGACCTCTTGCGCAATGCACCTCCTTGGACCCTCAGTCGCAGATGCGAGGGGGCAAATCGTGCAATTGTTAAATTTTTCATTTTATTGACATGTGAAATGTTGGACCAGTAATTCCCTTCCAAATGCGCGAGTACGGTCGGGGTACTTACGCGTCTGGCCGGAGGAAATGCCGCTTTTCAGCATGCACAGTGCATGTGGGGAAAACCGGCATTTCCTGTCCTCTGAACGAAGGGGTGCAGAGGCAGAACGCGTGCGACTGCACAGGCAGTGCGTGCGCAGTAAAATTCGCCGCTTTCATTCATGCTTTCAGTGAGATCAAGTCATTACAACTTACACATGAAAAAAGCATGGGTACAGTTGCTCCAGAGGCTGCGGAGGAAGATATTTTTTTATCGTGGAGCTTCTGAAAGTATGTATGTCTGTATATATTCCTTTGCATGTTATGTATATATTCCTTTACTTATGTGTATGAATGTATTATTTAATTATGACTTTCAGAGAAAGTAACTTATTGGAAAATCATAATTAAAAACATACATTCATACACATTAGTAAAGGAATATAAAACATACATACATATACGTAAAGGAATATATGTGAACATACATACATAACTCATTCTCACATTCCATTCACACAGCCACAATTGCTCCTTCTACCTACCGTTCTGAAAACCCGTTTAAAAAAAAAAATTTAAACTTTAAAACTTACTTAAAATTTCTTAAAATAACTTCCCTCCCTTTCCCAAACAAAAATATTGCATTTCAGAAGCTCCACGATAAAATACATCTTCCTCCGTAGCCTTGGAACAACTTTACACCTGCTTTTTTCAAGTGTAACTTGTAAGGACTTACCCTCACTGAATCCATGAATGAAATCTACAAAGTTCACTGCGCAAGCGCTGCCTGTGCAGTCGCACGTGCTGTGCCTAGACCTCGGGTCTGGAAATGCCGGCGTTCCCCGCATGCGCTGTGCATGCTGAACGCCGGCATTTCCAACGGCCAGATGCGTGAGTACCCCGACCGTACTCACGCCTTTGGCCACGAATTTCTGGCCCAATGTTCAATTTTGCAGATCTTACATCACTTCCACATCTCACTAGCCACCCCTCACTCTCAGCCTCATCCTACTGCAAGTATACCAACTTACAACGCACAAGGGTAGGCACTTGGGTGGTTTAGCCAATGTTCATGTGAAGTTTCTGGTAATGTGCTGTCAAACATTGAAACCTTTATTTTCAGCACTTTGCATTTTTGGACAGATGTGTGCGCAGCTTTGGAAGTAGCTTTGTCAGTTGTAGTGAATGATGAGACATAAGGGTACCCCCCACGACGGTGATGAGTGTGAAATGAATGACTTGGGCATTGTAGGGATGCTTTAATGTGTTGGTGTGGGGTGGTGCCAACCTGGCACATCATGTGGCATCCAGGGTGTACAGCGTCAAGTGAAGTAAATCTGGCCATGGTGAGGCCATTCCTGGCATCCCAGGTAGCAATGTGGCCAGGTGCTGATGCCCTGTGCAGCATCAGTTGATTGCGCAGAAGATTGCTGTTGTTGTTGCTGCAGCTGGTATGCCCAGTGGTGCTGATATTGGGGTTGATCTTGCTAGGATTCTGAGGACCAAGGTGAGATATTTTCAAGGGCAACGATGCTGATGGAATAGATGGCAGGCGAAGTTGAGATGACAGAAGCAATCTGTGAATGATGAGAGATGTTGTTCCAATGAGGTGGCATTGGATAGAGAGTTGGCTCCAAACACTTGCAAGCAGCAAAAATCTCTATATGTCTTCCAAATGCAGTAACCAACAGTTTCTGAGCTTTTAAAGTGAACAGCTGCAACATGGGATATTTTATACAACTTTAGCAGCTGTTAGGTCATGAGATAATTCAATGTTGAATCCACTCACGAGATGCTAAGCTGACGTGTTCCCCGAGCAGCAGGTAAACCATGGGGGAGCACGTAAAATTGAAATGTAAGCTTCAAATAACAGTTAATTGGATGTTAACATCCCATTTAATGATATGAATCACCTCCCCCACCGCTTGGTGTTGGGTCTGTTCAGCACCGACAGACCCAACACCTGGGAGACTTGCATGGAGGTGGGTTGATAGCGGGTTCCCTAACTGCCTTCAATCTTTGCTATTTTGACAACTGACCTGCCTCCAAACCTGCCCTCTGAGCCCAATGTATGTACCCCTTCAACTTACAGATTTCAAGAATACTTCACTGCTTCCAACACAAAATGGCACATCAAACTAGACCCAAAGTGTAGAAAGGTTCAGGAATCAAAAACCATTTTCTCCTTTAGAGGAGGCCATCCTGGACATCTGGGACATAATAGCATAAATGGGCTAGTGGGAGTTAGAAGCAGCAGGCCTCTGCCCTGATCAGGTGAAAACCATCCTGCTCTTATGTCTTGTCCCCCTTCTCACTATAGAGAGATACATCTACATAGAGAGGGGAAAAGGGGAGGTGGAGTAGCTGTACTTATCAGGGATAACATAACGGCAGTAGAAAAAAGTGACACAGCTATCAGCAAGACAAAAATAGAATCCATATAAATAGAGATAAAGGATAATAAAGGATCAATCACACTAATAGGTATAGTCTACAGACCACCTAATAGTGGAAGGGAGGTGGAGGAAGAAATATGCAGAAAAATTAGGGAAATTAGCTAAAAACATAGAATAATAATCATGGGGGATTTCAACTACCCCAGTATTAATTGGGCAGAAGAGGTAGGTAAAGGAGATAAGGGAATGGAGTTCCTACAATGTGTACATGACTCCTTTCTAACTCAATATGTAAAAAACACTAACAAGGAAGGATTTGCTAATGGATCTAGTAATGGGGAATGAACCAGAGCAGATAAGAGAAGTAAAAGTAGGGGAACATCTAGACAATAGTGACCATACTATAATATGCTTTAAGATGATAATTGAGAAGGACATAAGTATGACAAAACCAGGGTAATAGATTGGAGAAAAGCTGATTTTGAGGGGCTGAGAATAGAACTTGGGAAAATAAAATGGGCAACAATATTGGCAAACAATGATGTAAACAGCAATTGGGAAACATTTAAAACGTTGTTCAACAGAGTGCAGGAACAATATATTCTGCTAAAATGAAAGAACAAACTAAACACTAATGAGACTCCATGGATGAATAAAGCCATAAGGGAACAATTGAGGGTAAGGAAAGAGGCATACATCAAGTACATAGATAGCAGGAGAGTGCATGATAAGGGAGA
The DNA here is from genome assembly GCF_052327205.1 of Somniosus microcephalus. NCBI lineage: Eukaryota > Metazoa > Chordata > Chondrichthyes > Squaliformes > Somniosidae > Somniosus > Somniosus microcephalus. Next base: position 185,183,444 of record NC_140993.1, on the reverse strand, counting down.
ATAAAAAGTGATTAGGTAAGATGTCGAAAAAACAATTAGGAAGGCACAGAGGGACTATGAAATTAAATTATCAAGGAACATAAAACAAAATAGTAAAATATTTTACAGGCACGTCAATAAAAAAGGAAGGTTGGGATGGGAATAGGGCCGTTCAGGGATAGACAGGATAATACCACAGGTAACGATAGAGAGATGGCAGAAATATTAAATAATTATTTTGTTTCAGTATTTACCAGGGAGATAGAACAGATGGACATGACATTGGATGATGAGATTAGTAATGAGATAAGTGCATTTAAAATAAAAAGAAGGGTTGCTAATCAAACTCAAAGAGGATAAAACCCCTGGTCCAAATGAATTGCATCCATGCATTTTAAAAGAATCTAGGGAAGAGATAGTAGAGGCATTACTATACATATCTAATAATTTGTTAGAAAAAGTTGTAGTGCCAGAGGACTGGCGGATAGTTAACGTAATACCTATATTTAAGAAGAGGGATGGAACATGTCCAGGGAATTATAGACCAGTCAGCTTAACATCAGTGGTAGGAAAAATAATGAAATCTCTACTAAAGGTGAAAGTAGAAGAAAATCTAGAAACCAAAAATATAATAATGAATAGTCAACATGGATTTCAAAAGGGAAAGCCTTGCTTTACCAACCTTACTGAATTTTTTGAAGAGGTAACAGAGAGAGTAGACAATGGTAATGCAGTAGATGTAATTTATCTAGATTTTCAAAAGGCCTTCGATAAGGTACCCCATAATAGACTGATGAACAAGGTCAGAGAATGCGGAGTCAGGGGACAAGTAGCAGAATGCTGGCTTCAAGACAGAAAGCAGAGAATAAGGGTAAAGGGCAGCTATTCACAGTTGCAGAAGGTGGGTAGTGGTGTTCCACAATGATCAGTGCTGGGACTACTGTTGTTTACAATTTATATTAACGATTTAGAATTTGGAATGAAAAACACAATTTCTAAATTTGTGGATGACACCAAATTGGGGGAGATAGTCAAAACTGAGGAGGACTGCAACAAATTACAGGAGGACATTAATAAACTTGCAGAATGGGCATATAATTGACAAATGAAGTTCAACACAGATAAATGTGAGGTATTACATTTTGGTAGGAAGAATAGGGAGGACACTTATTACTTGGAGGGTGCGAGTCTAGGTGGGGTATTGGAACAAAGGGATCACGGAGTACAAATACACAAATCACTAAAAGTTGCAACACAGGTTAGCAAAGCCAAAGAAAAAGCAAACCCAAGCACTAGGGTTTATTTTTACAGGGATAGAATTGAAAAGTAGGAAAGTTATGGTAAACCTGTATCGAACCTTGGTTAGACCATACTTAGAGTACTGGGTACAGTTCTGGTCACCATATTATAAAAAGGATATAGAGGCACTGGAGAGGGTGCAGAGAAGATTTACAAGGATGAAACCAGAAATGCGAGGGTATACATATCAGGAAAAGATGAACAGGGTGAGTCTCTTTTCTCTTGAAAAAAGAAGGCTGAGGGGAGTCTTAATAGAGGTCTTTAAAATTATGAAAGCTTTTGATAGAGTGGATAGAGAGAGAATGATTCCACTTGTGGGGAAGAGCATACCTAGAGGCCATCAATATAAAATAGTCACCATGAAATCCAATAGGGAATTCAGAAGAAACTTATTTACCCAAAGAGTGGTGAGAATATGGAGCTTGCTACCACAGGGAGTAGTTTAAGCGAATAGTATAGATGCATTTAAGGGGAGGCTAGACAAGCATATGAGGGAGAAGGGAATAGAGGGTTATGCTGATAGATTTAGATGAGGAAAGATGGGAGGAGGCTCAAGTGGAGCATACACACCGGCATGGACTGGTTGGACCGAATGGCCTGTTTCTGTGCCATATATCCTATGTAATCCTATGTAATCACTCACTCCTACACTAGCATTTACAGAACCACACAAACATCACACACGGAACCTTGCAATACAGACATTGTCTGAAGGTATCTCTGGAGACAGTGATCTAACATTTGTTCATTTTGTGTCATTGTAGGTTTGGAAGAGTAGCCAACCAGCACTGCCAATGGGCCAGAACATGACAGAACCCTGCATCTCTCTCACCAATGTCTGCAAGCAGCAACACAACTACACACACCGCCAGGAGTGACTTAGCCTGAAGAAGTAACACCAGGTGAGGCAGAATGCACAGGTGAGAAGGAGGAACAGGATAACCACACGGCTGCAATCAATGACCAACAATACTCCCTTGATTGTTGGGAAATGCAGCAGTGTAGAGAAATTGGGCAGCTACAGTGCACCTTTTTTTGTTCTTCAATGGGAAAGTTGAAAGTCCTGGCAATTCTGTCCAATGCATCAGTTAGCTAATTGACACACGTGTGATCAGCACATTAGCTTATGCTAGTCTAAAATGAGTTATAATGATAAAGGCTGAGGGTAATGATGAAGTTGCATGCCAGTGGCATTGCTGTCACTACATTGCAAATTTGCTGCAGGTTGTCCTTGCAGCAGATGGTTAAAATTTGCAACAGGCACCCTGCTGACTTGTGGCAAGCAGAGGCAGTTGTCTCTTTCATTGGCAGTTAGGTATGCCAAAGCCTGCAGATATGGTTGGCAGCATTAAATAGCGGGTGATGGCAGTATGTCTCTGGGCATGCTGATCTCACTGACATGCCTGCTTTCATCTTTTTCCACTTCAGTCATGTTTTTGGGATGCTGTGAAATCAGTCCCCATCATTAATTTTTCTTTGAGTTGACGACTTCCGTCGGGCTCTGTAGCTTTCACGTAGAGGCCTTGTTGTGGCTCCCTGATCCTCCATGAAAGTTGGCATTGGAAGAGTTTATTTTTCATGAGCCCTCTTGTTTTTTCATCTGTTCCGTTGTGCTGAAGTCTGGTAAATGCCTCTATAATAGTGACATAACAGACAGTAGTGGCCTATCTTTTTCAGGATTCCTTAAAAAAACCTGGGGGTGAAATTCCTTGGGGCTTGCCCCTCTACAAAGCTATCACTTGGGTGGAAGGTTGCCTGAACCCCCTTTTATGTGCAAAAGCAGGGTTTTTGGCAAAGTCACTGCAGTGGAGTGAGAGAAGCCCCGAGGAAATTCCAGCACTACTGTTAATGTGGTAATTTTGACTTTGGATGATAGTGTAAAACGGACGACATCAATTCAGCTACCCATTATACAGAACAGAACTAAGAAGTTATACTTATCAGGAAAGATTGAACAGATGGGGGACTTTTCTCTAGAAAAGAGAAGGCTGAGGGGGGACATGGTAGAAGTCTTTAAGATTATGAAAGGGTTTGATAGGGTAGGCATAGAGAAGATGTATCCACTTGTGGGGGAGAGCAAAACTAAGGGTCATAGATATAAGATAGTCACTAATAAATCCAATAGGGAATTCAGGAGAAACTTCTTTACACAGAGAATGGTTAGAATGTGGAACTCGCTACCATAAGGAGCAATTGAGGTGAATAGCATAGATGTAATTTTTTTTTTATTCGTTTATGGGAGGTGGGCATCGCTGGCAAGGCCAGCATTTATTGCCCATCCCTAAGTGCCCTCGAGCAGGTGGCGGTGAGCCACCTTCTTGAACCACTGCAATCCGTGTGGTGAAGGTACTCCTACAGTGCTGTTAGGGAGGGAGTTTCAAGATTTTGACTCAGCGACGATGAAGGATCGGCGATATATTTCTATGTCAGGATGATGTGTGCCTTGCAGGGGAATTTGGAGGTAGTGGTGTTCCCATGCACCTGCTGCCCTTGTCCTTCTAGGTGGAAGAGGTCGCGGGTTTGGAAGGTGCTGCCGAAGAAGCCTTGGCGAGTTGCCAGGGTGCATCTTGTAGATGGTACACACTGCAGCCATGGTATGCCGGTGGTGGAGGGAGTGAATGTTTAAGGTGGTGGATGGGGTGCCAATCAAGCGGGCTGCTTTGTCATGGATGGTGTCAAGCTTCTTGAGTGTTGTTGGAGCTGCACTCATCCAGGCAAGTGGAGAGTATTCCATCACACTCCTTACTTGTGCCTTGTAGATGGTGGAAAGGCTCTGGGGAGTCAGGAGTTGAGACACTCGCCACAGAATACCTAGCTTCTGACCTGCTCTTGTTGTAACAATTTATTTGGCTGGCCCAGTTAGGTTTCTGGTCAATGGTGACCCCCAGGATGTTGCTGGTGGGGGATTCGGCGATGGTAATATCGTTGAATGTAAAGGGGAGGTGGGTAGACTCTCACTTGTTGGAGATAGCCATTGCCTGGCGCTTCTGTGGCGTGAATGTTACCTGCCACTTATCAGCCCAAGCCTGAATGTCGTCCAGGTCTTGTTGCATGCGGGCATGGACTGTTTCATTATCTGAGGAGTTGTAAATGGCACTAAACACTGTGCAGTCATCAGCGAACATCCCAATTTCTGACCTGATGTTGGAGGGAAGGTCATTGATGAAGCAGCTGAAGATGGTTGGGCCTCGGATACTGCCCTGAGGAACTCCTGCTGCGATATCCTGGGGCTCTGATGATTGACCTTCAAGCACCACAACCATCTTCCTTTTTGCTAAGTATGACTCCAGCCAGTGGAGATTTTTCCCCCCGATTCCCATTGATTTCAGTTTTACTCGGGCTCCTTGGTGCCACACTCGGTCAAGGGTAGTCAGTCTCACCTCACCTCTGGAATTCAGCGCTGTTGTCCAGGTTTGGATTAAGGCTGTAATGAGGTCGGGAGCCGAGTGGTCTTGGCGGAACCCAAACTGGGCATCCGTGAGCAGGTAATTGGTAAGTAAGTGCCGCTTGATAGCACAGTCGATGCCATCTTCCATCACATTGCTGATGATTGAGAGTAGACTGATGGGTGGTAATTGGCTAGAGTGGATTTGTCCTGCTTTTTGTGGACAGGACATACCTGGGCAGTTTTGCACATTTTAGGATAGATGCCAGTATTGTAGCTGTACTGGAACAGCTTGGCTAGAGGTGCACTAGTTCTGGAGCACAAGTCTTCAGCACGATAGCCGGGGTGTTGTCGGGGCTCATAGCCTTTGCTGTATCCAGTGCATCCAGCCGTTTCTTGATATCACGTGGAGTGAATCAAATTGGCTGAAGACTGGCTACTGTGATGGTGGGGACCTCAGGAGTAGGCCGATATGGATCATCCACTTGGCACTTCTGGCTGATGATGGTTGCAAATGCTTCAGCCTTGTCTTTTGCACTCATGTGCTGAGCTCCACCATCATTGAGGATGGGGATATTCATGGAGACTCCTCCTCCCATTAGTTGTTTAATGGTCCACCACCATTCACGACTGGATGTGGCAGGACTGCAGAGCTTTGATCTGATCCGTTGATTGTGGGATCGCTTAGCCCTGTCTATAGCGTGCTGCTTCCACTTTTTAGCATGCATGTAGTCCTGTGTTGCAGCCTCCCCAGGTTGGCACCTCATTTTTAGGTACACCTGGTGCTGCTTCTGGTATGCTCTTCTGCACCCCTTATTGAACCAGGGTTGGTCACCTGGCTTGATGGTAATGGTAGAGTGAGGGATATGCCGGGCCATAAGGTTACAGATTGTGGTTGAATACAATTCTGCTGCTGCTGATGGCCCACAGCGCATCATGGATGCCCAGTTTTGAGCTGCTAGATCGGTTCTGAATCTAGCCCATTTAGCATAATGGAGGGCGTCCTCAGTGTGAAGACAGGACTTCGTCTCCACAATACTGTGCGGTGGTCACTGCTACCAATACTATCATGGACAGATGCATCTGCAACAGGTAGATTGGTGAGAATGAGGTCAAGTAGTTTTTTCCCTCGTGTTGGTTCTTTCACCACCTGTCACAGTCCCAGACTGACAGTTACGTCCATCAGGACTCGGCCAGCTCGGTCAGTAGTGGTGCTACCGAGCCACTCTTGGTGATGGACATTGATGTCCCCCACCCAGAGAACATTCTGTGCCCTTGCTACTCTCAGTGCTTTTTCCAAGTGGTGTTCAACATGGTGGAGTACTGATTCATCAGCTGCAGGTGGGCGGTAGGTGGTAATCAACAGGTTTCCTTGTCCATGCTTGGTCTGAAGCCATGAGACTTCATGGGGTCCAGAGTCAATGTTAAGGACTCCCAGGGCCACTCCATCCCGACTGTATATCACTGTGCCACCAGCCCTGGTGGGTCTGTTCTGCCGGAGAGACAGGACATACCCAGGGATGGTGATGGAGGAGTTTGGGACATTGGGTGAAAGGTATGATTTTGTGAGTATGACTATGCCAGGCTGTTGCTTGACTAGTCTGTGGGACAGCTCTCCCAATTTTGGCACAATTCCCCAGATGTTGGTGAGGAGGACTTTGCAGGGTTGATTGGGCTGGGTCTGCTTTTGCCGTGTCCGTAGCTGGTGCCGAGGTTGATGCCGGGTGGTCCGTCCGGTTTAATTTTTATTATTGTTTTTTGTAGCAGTTTGTTACAACTAAGTGGCTTGCTAAGCCATTTCAGAGGGCAGTTAAGAGTTAACAACTTTGCTGTGGGTCTGGAGTCAGATATAGGCCAGACCAGGTAATGACGGCAGATTTCCTTCCCTGAAGGACATTAGTGAACCAGATGGGTTTTTACGACAATCTGATAGTTTCATGGTCACCATTACTGATACGAGTAATTATTCCAGATTTATTTAATTACTGAATTTAAATTTAAGGGGCCAAATTGCATACAGCAAGCTCCCACAAACAGCAGTGTGATAATGGACCAGATAATCTATTTTTGTGATGTTGATTAAGGAATAAATATTGACCAGGACACTAAGGATAACTCCCCTGTTCTTCTTTGAAATAGTGCCACGGGATCTTTTACATCCACCTGAGAGACCAGACAGGGCCTTGGTTTAATGTCTCATCTGAAAGATGGCACCTCTGACAATGAAGCATTCCCTCAGTACTGCACTGGAGTGTCAGCCTAGATTTCTTGTGCTCCAGTTTCAGGAGAGGGACTATGAACCCACAACCTCTGACTCAGAGACAAGAGTGCTAACAACTGAGCCACAGCTGACACAGTGAATGAATGTGTGAATAACAAATGTGTTGTGTATGTACCTTTAAGAGAATAACTGGTCTCAGACTGCAGTACCGGCAGTGACCACCCCTGTATAAAAGGCGCTGGAGAGCCTCTGTTGGTTAGTTTCGTTTATGCCTTTCACCAGTAAAGACTTGTTTGTTTCTCTCCTGCTAGTCCGTGTCTCAAACATTCACGGACTTAACACTGGCGACGAGTTAGAAACAAACTTACCTGCAACTCAGCAGCAGCTCCGACAACGTGTTGAAGGTCGGAACCAGAAAAAAAAAAAAAATAGGCCATTGAAACTCGAGAAACGGGCGTCGACCGACAATCATCGATTTCAAAACTTGCAGGAGAGACTGTCCAGAGCCAGGCTGGGTTCCTCGGTCCGTGGTTTCCCAGCTAATCGGGCTGGTGGCAGGTAGTGCTCTGATCCTTCCTGGGCTGCAACGGGGCCGGGCAGCGAGTCGGGAAGCAAGGAGAGAGAGAGAGGGTGCAGCATACAGGGCGCGGCCGGTGTTTCGAAGCTGGGCAGCGTTCGGACCTCAGAAGAGGGAGGGAAGTGTTCCAGAGGGTCCGCTCCACGACGGGAAAATAATAAAAGAAAAAGAATACGGGCAAGAAACCGTGGAAAGCAGCGCTAACAACAGCGGGGAAGAAGGAAAAGCGCGGGAGGCGCCATTTTTTTAAATCGGAGAAGAAGACAAAGCGCGGGAGGCGCCATTTTAGATTTGCAAGATGCCGAAGACTGGCTGTATCACTGCTTTTGATAATACATTAAAGGACTGGACCACGTATGTGGAAAGAGTCGAGGTATATTTCGAGGCAAATGAAATAGCGGAGGGGAAAAAGGCATCAATATTGCTAAACATAATGGGCGCTAGAACGTACGGCCTATTGCGGGACCTGATTACTCCAGCCAAACCGAAGGCGAAGAGTTTTAACAAAATTGTTGCTGTTCTACAGGAGCACTTAAACCCTGCACCGCTGTTGATAGCAGAAAGATTTAAATTCCACAGGAGAACTCAGCACAAAGATGAGAGCAATGCTGAGTATCTTACGGAACTACGCAAGCTATCAAAGCACTGCCAGTTCGGAGCAGGACTGGCAGATACCCTACGGGACAAATTTGTCTGTGGACTCCTGAGTGAAGGAACACAGAAGAAGTTACTCGCAGAAAAAGAGCTGACGCTAGATAAGGCTTTCAGCGTGGCAGTATCGTATGAAGCAGCAGCCAGGGGAGCTGCAGAAATTCAACAAAAACCATAGGAATACGGCACCCATGAAATGACACGGGGATTTGCAAAATGTTATCGCTGCGGCAGAACTAACCATGACCAGAAGGACTGCTGGTCCAAAGACAAAATATGCAGACAATGCGGGAAGATTGGACACATTGCACGAGTTTGTAGGTCTGGGAAGAAGACCAGCGACAACAAAAAGGCTACTAAGGAACCGTACAAGAAAGTACAAAAGATGACGGACAGTAGTTCCGAAGACCAGATGAGCGATAGTGAATCCAAGAACAGGAGATTAAGCTGTCTCAAACTTCACAATGTAATCGCAAAAGAGGATCACCGAACCATTTGGGTCACCCTCACGATAGCAGGGTCCCAAGTTAAAATGGAATTGGATACAGGATCAGTGCTAACCGTCATGAATCGACGAGACTATGAGCAGCTATTTTCACACATACCCTTGAGAGAGACATCCATCGTCTTGATGATGTATATGGGGCAAAAAGTATACCCCAGAGGAAAAATAAGGGTGCCTGTCGAATACAATGGCAAGAAAATACGGAAATTGTATCTCTACATACTGCCAAATGGTGGACCACCGTTATTGGGAAGGGAATGGATCAGGAAGATAAACTTAGATTGGCATTCCATTCATGCAATGACGGTGGACCTGGAGTCAAAACCTGCCAGACTCCTGCACCTGTTCCTGGAGTTCCAGCACCACTGTTCTTCTGGATGGACCCAGAGGCAGAGGGTCGACATGCAGCTGAGCCGAGCTGGGATAGTCCTGCGCCCACTGACTAGGACTATCCACTGCTGTCCCTGTCTCCACAATCTGCTGATGCTCACTTGTGAGCTGTGATACACCAGGTGACAACATTTCTCTCTCGCAATGTTCCCTCCGAGGTGTGATTGTCTGTGCTGGTGCTGGGTTGGCTGAATTCTGCTGACGCTGCACCCTCAGAGGTTGCAGCTTCCTCTGAGGAGTCTGGAGGCTCAGGCTGTTCCTCCTGGATAGTGGGGATGGGTGCTTGCGATGGTCCTGTAAAGGAAAGAGTCAGAGATGTGAGGCCAAGGTTACATGCACATTGCATATTGCAGATGATCATAAGTCCATCTGTTAGAGCTTCAGAATCATTATCAGCGACTCATGCAATGTCAATGAGAGACATGAAAAACTATTCTGTCACCAGGTTTCTCTGATGCACCCGTCTGTCCGTCCCCCACTTGCGCATCATCCTCGAGTCCCATGATCTCCAGGACCGCCTCCTCCCAAGGGGTGAGGTGGGCTACTGAGGGTGGCCCTCCTCCTGTCCACACTCTTTCCCTCTTATTGTGAGCTCTCTTTTCCTGCAATGAGGGAGACAAGTGGTGTTTGAGTGAGAATGAAGGAGTGAGTGTAGAGAATCCATGGCATAGATGCTTAGAAGGAGACAAAGATGGAGTGAGGTGGCAAGACCAAGGGCCCTCCCTGTGTGTTGTAAGTTGTTTTCATAGCATCACAGTGATAGGGAGTGTGAGGGCTGGATAGTCGAATAGTTAGATGAATGTGACCATAGAGAGAGAGGGAATGGGTAAGGGTGCAGGGATGTCAGTGTCAAGTGGGATGTGGAGGAAGAGGTTGCTAAAGCTGAGTGTTGGTGAGGAGAGGCAATGGGGATCAGATTGAGGGTGATGGGAAAGCCATACTCACTGTCATAAATCGCAACTTCTACAAGAAGTAACTCAGGAAGTACGACTGAACGGCCAGCTGAGGGCGCCGTCCGAGGAGTATAAATACTCGGGCGTGGGCCCAACTTGGCCAGAGACAATCTGAAAACAGGAAGCTAGTGACTACTAACTAGACCTCCATGTTTTGTTACAAGTCGATTAAAGCCTTGCTTTATGTACAACCAAGTGCATAGTGAGTCTTTATTACGTCAATTTAATCGACTTGCTATCATCTCCATGCCTTGGGTGATTCGGAACAACCAGCTGCAACTCGAACCACAGAAAGGGACTTGGGCAAGAAATTGATCCATCATGGAAAAACTCCTTAGACCCGCTCGTCTCGACCTGGATGCGAATGCACCTGCCGCAGCGAAGGTATGGAAGCATTGGTTTCATACCTTTAGCAACTTTCTTGAAGAATGTGGGGCGGATATCCCTAATAAGTTACGAATGCTTATTAACTACGTATCCCCTTATGTGTATGATTATATTGAGGAATGTATAAACTACGATGCTGCTATCGAAATTTTACAGCAGCTATATGTCAAGTCCCCGAATGAAATCTTTGCTTGACACCTGCTGGCCACAACTCGGCAGCAGCCTGGGGAATTACTCAATGAATTCCTCCAGAAACTTCGCAGGCTCAGCAAAGATTGTAACCTTAAAGCAGTTACAGCTGAACAGTATCAAGAGGAACTAATCCGTGATTCCTTTATCAATGGGATTGCGTCCCCTTTTATATGTCAGTGCCTGCTGGAAAATAAAACCCTCAAATTTACAGGCCGCTTATGACCAGGCGTGTTCCCTGGACTTGGCCAAGAAGAATGCAGACACTTATCTCCCACCACGTGCATGGGCGGCGGCTATCACCTTTAATAAGTCTTTCGATAGGTCTCGGGTGGATGCCCCCGCTGATGATGACTCTACTCTAACGGACGACGACCCTACCCTAGAGGCCTTTGCTGATGACAACCCCACCCTAGCAGCATCCTGGCAATCAGGAAGAAAGTGTTTCTTTTGTGGAGGTACGTTCCGTTACAGAAAATTTTGCCCGGCTCGTAATGCGACCTGCAATCATTGCAGCAAGATAGGACACTTTTGCAAGGTATGCCAGTCATGGGCCTCTGCTAACAAGAAAGGCCGTTCCTCTAAAGTATACCGGTCAAGAGCTCCTGTTAGCTTCACAGTTGCTATCTATGGAGCTGCTCCTCCCCCAAGAACCACTGCTAAGGCTACAGCTGCCGAAGGAAAAATTACCCCTCCTCCCATCACAGCTGTTTTTCCCCAAAGTTTGTCCCATGCAGCCACGAAGGTTTCAGTAAATGGGCACACTCTAAGCGCGCTAATCGAATCCTGCAGCTCTGACAGCTTCATTAGTAAGCAGGCTGTCAGCAGGTTAAAACTGCGCATTTATCCCTCGGACAGGGAGATTGCAATGGCTCTGACGACTCTGACCACCAATTCTTCTGGCTTCTGTCTTATCAACTTCATCCTCAATGGTCACATGTATCCCTCCACCCGGCTCGGAGTACCCGAAAACTTATGTAGCGATGTGCTTCTGGGACAGGACTTCCAGAAGCAGCACAAAAGACTCACTTTTGAGTTTGGAGGATCGAAGCCGGAGCTTACCATTTCTAATGTGCCGTTTTGTGTGCTCTCGGCGGCCTTACTCGGTGAGCCCGCCCTGTTTCCCAATCTCTCCCCCCGCTGTAAACCCATAGCCACCAAATCGCGGCGCATTAGCCAAGACGACCGAGCATTTATCGAGGCAGAAATCTCTCGCCTTTTAGCTGACGTTATTATCGCGCCGTGTTCATCTCCCTGGTGGGCTCAAGTCGACATTGTGAAAACCCTTTAAAACAACATAAGAAACGTCTGTGCATTGATTATTCGCAGACTATTAATCAATATACTGATCTGGATGCCTACTCGCTACCACGCATAGATGACATGGTCAACAACCGTGCCAAATACAAGGTATTTTCAACCTTCGATTTAAAGAGCGCATACCATCAGGTACTGCTGAAAGACTCTGACAAAAAGTATACGGCCTTTGAGGCCAATGTTCAGCTTTATCAGTTTCGTCGCCTTCCATTTGGGGTCACCAATGGGGTGGCCGTCTTCCAACGGGCAATGGATGGCCTAGTCCGGCAAGAGAACTTAACGGATACCTTTCTGTGACGGGGTTGGGGAGCCACGGGGCCGTGTTCACACGGGGCCGTGCTCTCCGGGTAATGTAGGTTCTGGACCCAAGCGCAGAAATGAGGCGAGAGGCAAATATACAGTACTTTGTTTGAACTTTACTACATTCACACATAACTAGATTAACACAAGGAACACAGCAATATACATAAGAACTAGAGACAAGTTACAAAACAACACTTAGCTTGAGACAAGCTACCACAAGGGCAACCGGCTTGCCGAGACGGGACTCGAGACAAGCTACCACAGGGGTAAGCCACACATAACTAGATTCACACAAGGAACACAGCAATATACATAAGAACTAGAGACAAGTTACAAGACGGCTAGTCAAGATAGGAACTCAGGACAGCTTCCATGAGGAAAAGCCACTTGTCCATACTGAGTTTGAGACAAGCTACCTCAAGAGCAACCGGCTTGCCGAGACAGGACTCGAGACAAGCTACCACAGGGGTAATCAGCTTATCAATACAAAGCTCAGGACAAGCTCCAACATGGCAACACGCTAGTCCAGCCCAGCACCTTATCAAGACTAACAACAAGAACACAGACTTAGATACATCTTAAATACAAAGCTCGAGAATACATCTTAAATACAAAGCTCGGGAATACATCTTAAATACAAAGCTCGAGAGACACCATGGCAACCAACTAGTTAAAGCCAGGAGCCACAGAGCAAGGGCTAGTCCCTCCGGTTACCCGGCTAGGACTGAGCCAGGAGTGAAACAACCATAGAACTTATATACCAAGAAAACCAGGTGAAACCCATGAACAGCTAACAGGCCGTTAAGAATTAACACAGGAGACTAGAAACAATTAACACAGGAGACTAGGAACAATTAACAAAGACTACAAACAAGTGAAGGTGCCATCTAGAGGTTACAGAGGGAACCAACTGGCACCCTCACAGGACCCCCTCCCCAAGGAACGGCTCCTGACGTTCCCTCTGGACGATTAGGATAGCAATAGCGAAAATCCCTGAGGAGGCACAGGGCTCAAGAAACACGGGGCGCTAAGACGCGGGGCGCTAAGACACAAGGGCGCTAAGACACAAGGGCGCTAAGACACAAGGGCAGACACAAGGACGCTAAGACACAAGGGCGCTAAGACACAAGGGCGCTAAGACACAAGGGCGCTAAGACACAAGGGCGCTAAGACACAAGGGCGCTAAGACACAGGGCACTAAGACACAAGGGCGCTAAGACACAAGGGCGCTAAGACACAAGGGCGCTAAGACACAAGGGCGCTAAGACACAGGGCGCTAAGACACTGGGCGCTAAGACACTGGGCTCGAATACACAGGGCTCGAATACACAGGGCTCGAATACACAGGGCTCGAATACACAGGGCGAAGCTTCTTAGCTCTTCAAGCAATGATATTCCCCATTCCAACTTTTCACGAACAGCAGATGTTCAGAAATCCCAAGACAGAATCATCCTCTTCATCCACTAGCGGCCGGGAAATATCGTGGCAATCATATGACCAAAATCTTTGTAAGCAACGAAGTCATCATTCTCCAGAGTTAGCACGCTCAATGGATTATATTCCGAAGGGATGCAAGAAAGGCGAAGACTCGAGAATTTAACTTGTCCAGGAGAGCTTGAGAGTTTAATTGTCCAGGAGAACTCAAGAATGTCTTATCCAGTAGAGCTCAAAAAATATCTTGTCCAGGAGAGCTTGAGAGTTTAACACAGTAATGGTCCAGTAGCCTTGAAAGTTCACATGAATTTAACATAGGAGACCTGAAAGTTCTCGAAAATTCTAACACAGTAGAGACCCAGGAAGCTTGAGAATTTACTTGGGATTTAACACAGAAGGCCCAGGAAGCTTGAGAATTTACTTGGGGGTCTAACAGTAGAGGCCCAAGAGACTTGAAAATTTACTTGGGGTTTAACACAGTAAAGGCCCAGGGAGCTTGAGAGTTTTACCTGGGGGTCTAACAGTAGAGGCCCAAGAAACTTGAGAGGTTGACTTGAAAATATAACACCACGAAGGCCCAGGGGACTTGAGAGTTCACCCGGGGGTCCAACACAATAGAGGCCCAGGAGACTTGAGAGTTCACCTGGGGGTCTAAATACAGTAAAGGCCCAGGAGACTTGAGAATTCACACGAAAATTTAACACAAGAGACTTGAAAATTCACTTGAACATTTAACACTGGAGGCTTGAAAATTCACCCGAAAATTTAACACAGGAGACTTGAAAATTCACTTGAACATTTAACACAGGAGACTTGAAAGTTCACTTGAACATTTAACACAAAAGATTAGAAAATTCACCAGAAAATTTAACACAGGAGACTTGAAAGTACACTTGAAAACTTAACACAGTGGAGGTCTTTTCCCTAGGAGACTCAAGAATACAACACTAAACCACAGCGGGGAGCACAAGACAAAATTCCTCCATCGCTGCTGGGTCCATAATGGCTCAGTCCTACTGTGACGGGGTTGGGGAGCCACGGGGCCGTGTTCACACGGGGCCGTGCTCTCCGGGTAATGTAGGTTCTGGACCCAAGCGCAGAAACGAGGCGAGAGGCAAATATACAGTACTTTGTTTGAATTTTACTAGATTCACACATAACTAGATTAACACAAGGAACACAGCAATATACATAACAAGAGACAAGTTACAAAACAACACTAAGCTTGAGACAAGCTACCACAAGGGCAACCGACTTGCCGAGACGGGACTCGAGACAAGCTACCACAGGGGTAAGCCACACATAACTAGATTCACACAAGGAACACAGCAATATACATAAGAACTAGAGACAAGTTACAAGACGGCTAGTCAAGATAGGAACTCAGGACAGCTTCCATGAGGAAAAGCCACTTGTCCATACTGAGCTTGAGACAAGCTACCTCAAGGGCAGCCGGCTTGCCGAGACAGGACTCGAGACAAGCTACCACAGGGGTAATCAGCTTATCAATACAAAGCTCAGGACAAGCTCCAACATGGCAACACGCTAGTCCAGCCCAGCACCTTATCAAGACTAACAACAAGAACACAGACTTAGATACATCTTAAATACAAAGCTCGAGAATACATCTTAAATACAAAGCTCGGGAATACATCTTAAATACAAAGCTCGAGAGACACCATGGCAACCGACTAGTTAAAGCCAGGAGCCACAGAGCAAGGGCTAGTCCCTCCGGTTACCCGGCTAGGACTGAGCCAGGAGTGAAACAACCATAGAACTTATATACCAAGAAAACCAGGTGAAACCCATGAACAGCTAACAGGCCGTTAAGAATTAACACAGGAGACTAGAAAGAATTAACACAGGAGACTAGGAACAATTAACAAAGACTACAAACAAGTGAAGGTGCCATCTAGAGGTTACAGAGGGAACCGACTGGCACCCTCACACCTTTCCGTATTTAGACAATATCACTATTGCCGGCCATGATCAAAAGGAGCATGATGCCAATCTTCAGAGTTTTTTTGACGTTCTCCGTCGTCGCCACTTAACGTTAAACGAATCCAAATCGGTGAAATCGGTACCATCAGTGAACATTCTCGGCTACTGGTTGGGCAATGGTGTTATTAAACCAGACTCAGAGCGACTTCGGCCACTTCAGGAACTCACTCCCCCTACAAATCTCGGCTCTCTTCGTTGGGCACTTGGCATGTTTGCTTATTACGCAAAGTGGATACCTCACTTCTCTGCTAAAATACAGCCCCTGCTTCATGCAAAGTCTTTTCCATTGGAAGCAACGGCTATTTCTGCCTTCGACCTCCTCAAACGACAGCTGGAGAAAACCATGCTTTGCTTCATTGACGAAAACCCTTCTTTTGTGGTCGAATGCGATGCATCGGAGGTGGCGATCTCGGCTACCTTGAATCAAGGTAGTCGACCCGTGGCATTCCTATCCAGAACCTTGCAGGGTAGCGAGCTCCATTACCGCCCCCCCCCGTCGAGAAGGAGGCTACAGCCATCATCAAGGCTGTACACCAATGGAGTCATTTTCTTGCTCAGTGTCATTTCACGCTCATAACTGACCAGCGCTCCATGGCCTTCATGTTGGATAACTGGAAGCGCACGAAAATCAAAAATAATAAAATTCAACCCTGGAGGATGGAGCTGGCTGCCATTGGATACACTATCTGTTACCGACCCGGCAAACAGAATGTGGCCCCAGATACCTTCACACGGGCATTTTGCTCTTCAATGTCAACATCGACTCTGGCAGATCTGCATATGGGCTTATGCCATCCTGGCTTTACCTGTATGTTGCAGTTTGTGCGCTCCAATAATCTACCATTCTCAATGGAGGACGTAAAGTAAACATGCTCCTCCTGTAGGATTTGTGCAGAATTGAAACCACAATTCTTCCGCCCATCAGATGACTTACTCATACATGCAATGCAGCCTATGCAGAGGCTCAGCATAGACTTTAAAGGGCCATTGCCTTCGTCGACGCGGAACACCTACCTACTTATGAAGGTAGACGAGTATTCACGTTCTCCCTTTGCCTTCCCCTGTTCTAATATGCTTACCTCTACGGTAATTAAATGCCTCGATCAGGTCTTCTCCCTTTGCGGGACGGCCAATTTTATCCACACGGATCAGGGTCCCTCCTTTATGTCGAGTGAACTTAAAAGTTCTCTTGCCCAATGGGGAATCGCCTCGAGTAAGACGACACCATATCACCCAATCGGCAATGGACAGGTTGAACGATACAATGCCATCATCTTGAATGCTGTTCGTCTGGCACTGAGGTCACGCAACCTACCAGACCAGCAGTGGGAAACTGTGCTCCCCAATGTGTTAACTCTATCAGGTCTCTTCTCTTCACCTCCACTAATGTCACACCTCATGAGCGATTCTTCAAGTTCTGGCGTCGCTCTACACACGGGACATCTCTACCGTCATGGTTGGTGGCTCCAGGCCCTGTGCTACTCCGGAGGTTCGTCCGGTCTGCCAAGAACGACCCTCTCATTGACGAGGTGGAGTTAACGGAGGAAAACCCCACATATTTGCACGTGCGGTACCCCGATGGCCGGGAGTCCACCGTCTCGCTCAGAGAGCTGGCTCCCTGCCCAACCGGTCACACGGGCCCGAATGATGAAGGATCCCACGACGATGTTGTCAACACTCCGCACCCCTATGAAGATGACGCCCTACCTGGGACATCGAGGGATCTGCCGGCAGTGCTACCGGATCAACTCAGGGAGCCGAACGCTCCCCGTAGGATGGCCACCCGAAATCAGGATGCCGGACAACCTCCGGCTACGACCCAGGATGAGGCCAGCTCTGCGCCTGTGGGGACCCACACCCAGAGTCATGATATTCCCAGGCCTCCACAGGACGATCAAGACGATGCAGACTCTACCGACTTACTGGTATGGACCAAGCGACCCAGGGACCAGGACACGATCCGGGGAGATGTGCTTTCTGGCCACAAGCAGAAAGCTAAACGACTACGGCTATTTTTGGTCCGCCTAGTCCGTTAAAGGAAGACTGGACTTCCAAACTTTTTAGGGAGGAAGAATATCATAAAATCGCAAATTCTACAAGAAGTAACTCAGGAAGTACTACTGAATGGCCAGCTGAGGGCAACGTCCGAGGAGTATAAATACTGGGGCATGGGCCCAACTTGGCCAGAGACAGTCTGGAAACAGGAAGCTAGTGACTACTAACTAGACCTCCATGTTTTGTTACAAGTCGATTAAAGCCTTGCTTTATGTACAACCAAGTGCGTAGTGAGTCTTTATTATGTCACTCACTTTTCCAGTGCACAGAAGATCATGAACCTTCTTCCTGCACTGAAGCCAGGTTCTGCGGATCAGCGTCAAAGAGTTGACCTCCTGGGCCACCTGTAACCATACAGCCTTCGTCTGCTGGGGAGGCTTCTTCCTCCCTGAAGAAGGGAAGAGCACCTCCTTATTAATTCTTGCTCCCTCCACCAAAGCTTGCAGGGCGACTTCATCAAATCTGGGAGCAGACTTAGGTCTCCCGCTGCTCATATTGCCTCTCACAGCAAAGGCCAAAAGGTTGGCAGTCTGCAGAAGAAGCAAGGCTTGTTGCAGACCTCAAATGCAGCAGCAATGATGACGTCATCAGAGGCAAGTTTCAGACTGAAAAAAACTAATTGGGCCATGGGTTCCCATACGCTGGAACTCAATTGCCCAATTAGGTAAAAATCACATCACTCTCCCACATCAATTTGGAATCGGATGGATAACACGAAAAGCGGATGAGACAACCCCAGCCCGCCCCATGACAAAATCGAGCCCTTAAGATTTACTCTCTCGATTTGCTGGGACCCGATTATAGTGTAGTTGTCAGCATTACTAGCAAGATCCAAAGAAAAATCAGCAGCATAGGCTGCTCTTTACTGTAAGGGCTTTTTGATTTGTAATGTTGATCAAGAAAGGCAAATGGGATCTCAATTTAAATGTGACATCTGAATGACAGGTGGCGATTTCCACCCACCCACCCAGTGAGAATGGGGCAGCAGTGGAGTTGAAATCGACTCTGAAAAATCGATGACATTTGATGCCCTGCCACCTTAACTGGCCCTTGTTTTAAAAATTGACTCAGGCGGGAGACTTTTTAATACTTGCAAATCAGGGTCTGATGTTGCCATTAGGACCATAATGACATTTTAACCACCCACACACAGGGCGACCACCATGGACCGTCCCGCTCAGTGAGATCTGATCTGCAGGAAGTAACGGCCGTGTAAGATAAGTGTTAAATTTTCCTTTGTGTGGCCAGCAGGAGCAGGAGTGCTCCTCCGGGCCCACAGAAAAGTCTGGGCCTCTGTTGCCCAAGGCTGTCCACTTTCACCCTCTCTGCCCCCTCCGATCCACCTGGGAGGCCCGGCCAAACCCCACCTCCCAGAACTTGCCGGAGTGCTGATGGGTGGCCTCCAGCCTGCCCGATCTTCCAATGCTGACAGCTAGACAGCTGTCTCTTTCTGCATATTTTGGGCCTGGACCTCAAATTTATGACGTCGGGGGGGCATGGGAGCATGGTTTGATACTCGCCCGCCCCCTTATCTGCCTGAAACCCCACTGTCTGTTACAGTACCTCCCACAGTCTCTACAAATGGTCACTGGCTCTTATTCTGTGGTAATAGTACTACAAGTATCACATGATGTCACCAAAATAGGGCTTAAATCCACTGTTATGTAACCTGAAAAAAAAATGGCGATGAGCTCAACTACCTTATATGAAATGTTTTATTTCGCACTGAAGAATGATAGACTGCGATGTGCTTTATCAACAGGTCATCTTCCAAAAGACTTTAAATGACACTTGACACTTGTTTTTTCTAATTATTTGGCTGATCAACAATTTAATGTCAACCTCACTGAAGTGCAAATGGCAGATAAATAAGTGGCTGCTATTCATAAGAACGGAAGAACATAAGAAATAGGAGCAGGAGTAGGCCATTTGGCCCCTCGAGCCTGCTCCGCCATTTAATGAGATCATGGCTGATCTGATCTTGGGCTCAGCTCCATTTCCCTGCCCGCTCCCCATAACCCATTACTCCCTTATTGTTAAAAAATCTGTCTCTCTCCACCTTAAATATATTCAATGACCCAGCCTCCACAGCTCTCTGGGGCAGAGAATTCCAACTTTTTACAACCCTCTGCGAGAAGAAATTCCTCCTCATCACAGTTTTAAATGGGTGACCCCTTATTCTGAAACTATGCCTCCATGTTCTAGATTCCCCCATTCAAAAATGTATACGATGCAGGTCATGTTCCCAGTATGACAGACCCAGGGCTGTGAGTTGAGATGTGCCTCAGGGCAATGGAGAAGTAATTCAGTCTTGAAGTGACACTTCCATTTCTCACTGTTTCATCACTTGAACATGTCAGCCAAAACAAGGCGTTAGATGCATTATCAAGTAGATTGAAATAATAAAATATCATGACTATCAATTTAATTATTTTATTATGGAAAATATTAATTGATTATACCTTTCCCATCAAAAGGACTTCAGCATTAATGATTAGAATTGTAAATCGCAAGAGCTGCATAAATAATCAATGTAACAGTGAAATGCTAAATCTATTCCACTTGCTGCAAAGACTCATTAGGGATGAAGTTGTAAGTGAGTTAAAATAAAGTTTTCTATCCGAGTGAATACATTTGGCATTCAGCTGTTTCCTGTTTCATTGTATATTCTGTTAGACCACACACAAACACTGAATAAAATACCATCCTGTAAAGTCTGTGGGTTGTTTCGTTAATTAATACACAGACTACCAGAGTAACTTAAAACAGGACTTTACTATTCGAAGGTCAGGGCGAATCTGCCCAATAAATCCTGACACAACACTTATATACTGGTGTGGTCACCGTTGGTATTACAGTATACAGAAGCCAAACAAAGTAGTGCCACACCTAAAATAGTTCTCTTAAAGGTGAACGGTTACATACAATAGTTCTCTTAAAGGTAGACGAGTACATACACTACAATCCTCCCTTTTTAGCTTACAACATACTTATTCCCCATTAAACATAACATATAATCAACTTCATGTAAAACAATTCACAGATATAGGGCTAGATTTTCAGTTGATAGCGCCAGCAGTTAGCGCCTTAAGAGAAGTGATTTTCGGGGGCTATGCGTGTAGCGCCCGTGCGCAGCGCAGTTTGCGCCCCGCCCCAAATTAAGTTGCCCGTTAGCGCCGGCGCAAAGTTTAGCGCCCGCCCGGATGCGCACGCAGAAAATGATGTCACATCCTCGTGCAACGCCGTTTGGCCGCCCCGAATCGAAACTTCAGTCGGACCGCCCCATTGTGCAGCTGGCATCCAGAGCGTTTGTAAAATGGAACGCAACACACCCTGGGGAGTGCAAATTAAAGGGCACTCCTCCTGCACTATAAAAGGCAGTCTGCATGTGTTGTGTGGAAGGCTCCAGTGTGTTGTTGTGAACGGTGTATTTCTGTGTCCGGCCACCACCACCACCACCACCTCCTCCTCCTCCTCCTCCTCCTCCTCCTCCTCCTCCTCCTCTTCTTTCCGCCCCCCCCAGACGCTGCCTGTGCAGAACACACATGCACCTTTCCCCTTTAAGAGCTCACTGGCACCAGAGTGTCCGCTGTGCACTGCACCCGAGCTCGGGCGCTGCTCTCTGCACCGCCGGCTTAGCGCCTGAAGATAGTAGTGGAACGCCTCTTTTAGCGCTCCACCAACCTCTTAGGGCGAAGCCACTGAATTTCCGGCAACGGGGCGCTACTTTGGGGCAGGCGCTAACTTCAGGCGGGCGCTAAGGTTAGTGCCCCAAAACTGTCTATACTGAAAATCTAGCCCTAAGTCTCTGCGGGAAACAGTTCACAGATTCAGTCTCTGCGGGAACAGTTCACAGATTCAGTCTCTGGTCTTGACTCGGTCCGAACAACATCTCTGTGGTGTAGCCGGTTCACATTTCTAGCGTGACTCATCCAATAGTCTTTCCCTTGGCTTAACAGCTTGAACTTCCGTCCTGCTGAACCAGCAGTGCTGACTTTTACAAACAGCTGGACTGCCTTGGTAATTTTTCCTACTTTCCAACTGATTTGGCCCCCTTCGTAGGGCCCACGTGCATGATCTGATAGAAGTGATAATGATTTAGATGGTTATCGTCTTCTGCTTCGTCTTTTTCTTTTCTGCTTCTTGGAGACTCTCGGGGCTCCCTTATCCGCTGCCAGCTGTAGCGCCACCATCTCCCTATGTTCCTTAGACTTTAAGTGCTTCATCCTGATTTCTGCACTTTGGGAGTTTTCATCACAAGCTGGGCAGACCAAGTCATCGTAATATTCCGTGTCACTCAACAGGTCATGGTAATATTCGGTGTCGTCCTGAGCTAGTCCAGCGAGAGGGCCTGCTACTTCTTCCTTACCCAACTGGACGTTAGCCGACTGTTGTTCCCTCCCTAGACATCTTTCCTGAAGAGACTTCTTCATGCGTTCATATTCATCCCGCTCTTCCTGGGTTTCCTGCCAATCCTTCACTAATGACCTCATTTGTGATTCCAATACTTCCCCTTCCATCGGGGATTGATTGATCGGGCTATTCAATGCTTCTACTGGAGCAGCTGTTTCAACATTCTGTAGTTCACATTGACGTGATTCAGCGTACTTTCGGCAGCCCCGTAAAATCTGTGTTGCAACCTCAACTATTCCCCAAACTTTTGAGAGCTCCGAACCCCTTCCCTTTGAAGATTGAAGCTCGTGTTCAAATGGTTCCCATTGCAGAGTCTTGTCTCTCAGCATATGAAGGAGTTGGCTGACCGTTAACTCTTCCACAGGGACCCTGTGGATCAGAGTCTTCTCCATTTCATCCACCTTTTCCTCCAATGCTTTCACCTTTTTTTCCTCTTGTACTTTGGCTTTAAGCGCTCGGAGAAGTTGCGCCTTGATGCTCTCTAGCTCATGTTCAGGGGCCATTCTTACAGTCTCTGTGTTTCTTACAGTTGCCTTTTCTTTCACTGAAAGAATTCCCAGTTGAATCTGTTCTTCAAGTTGTTGAACCTCGGTCATTGCCGCCTCATATTTGTCTTGGGTTTCCTTCAATATTTTTATGAGTTCTTGGACATCTTGACTTTCATGTTCTGCCATGTCTTTCACCTCTAATTTCTCATCTATGGATGGAACTTCGACCGATGAGTCTGTCTTGGCCTTGAGCTCATCAAGAATTTCCTGCAGCCTTTGGACTTCTTGCTCATGTTCAACCTTTAGTTGCTCATATGCTTCCACTGAAACTAGCTTTTCGGAGGTTGCCGAGTTAACCCCCTCCAGGATTGTAGCCTGGGCCTGTTCATACTGTGCCTTCAACTTCTCAAACTCTGCTTGTAAGGAGTCGTAGAGAAGAACTGGAATAAAATCCTGGCTTCCTGAAGATTCCTCTTCATTTGCTTCTTTCTGCAAATATTCTAACTCCTGAACATCATAAGGGAGATGTGATTGGTGATTGGTCACGATGGCTCTATGGTCGCTCTCTGCTTGAGCTAGCTGCTTCTGTTGTCTTTCCAGATTCTCCCATTCGGTGTCATAGAACTTTTTCATTGTTTTCATCTCTTGTACGAGACGGTAACTCAATTGTTCTAATTGTTGTCGTAATTTGAAATAAAGTTGAGTCCGGGCTCGGTGTTCTTCCGTCATGGATATGTTCATAAACTGAACAGACTCAGAATTCTCTGTCAAACTATGTTGTCGTTGTTCGGTGGAGATCTGTTCTGAAACTTTGTTCTTCTCTGGAGCATAAGCCTTTCTGCATGCCTTTGTTTTTCCAACCTTAGTCGGCAAGTCCATTTTAGCCTTGTCTTTCACATTTGGGTTGGTCTTATCGTCATCCGATTCAGAATCTGAGCTGATTGTCTGCACCGAGTCCTCACTCGTTATGGCTTTTAGATAGTGCCATTCCATGTCTATTTTCTTGATCCACTCCCATCCTAGAAGTGGTGGTCCTCCCTCAGGTAGTACGTATAAGTTCATTCTTGGGTGTTCTTTACCCCTATCTCTCACCTTGACTCTTATCTTTCCCATGGGATATACTTTATGCCCCGTGTATGTCTGCAATATGAACTTGGTATCTCTTAAGGGTATATGTGAGAATAGCTGGTGGTAATCCCTTCGATTTATGACTGATAGAGCTGATCCAGTGTCCAACTCCATTTTCACTTGGACTCCAGCTATTTTTAGCATGACCCAGATAGTTTGTAGGTCAGCTTCTTTACTCACATTGTGAATTCTCAGACTGCCCAGCTCCTGGCCGTTTGAGTCTGAGTCCGAATTCTGTTCGTCTGAACTCTTCTCAGCCACCTTGTGTACCTTGTTGTACTTTTCCTGTGATGGCTTCCTTTGGTTGTTGGTCCTTTAGTTGTTGGTCTTCTTCCCTGACCGGCATACCTTAGCTATGTGACCCAGTTTGCCACATTTCCTACATTCCTGGTTCTTAAACCAGCATTGGTTCTGGTCGTGTGTTGTCTTCCCACAACGATAACATTTTGTTGTTGTCGAGGTAATTTGATCCACACTGAGTGCCGCTGTCTTTAGCTGCATTTCCGCAGTTCCCTTCGCTGCGGCTTCGTGCGATGCTGCAATAAGGACAGCCCTGTCAAGTGTAAGGTCGTTCTCTTCGAGTAGTCGCTTTTGCGTTCCTTCCTTTGCCAATCCGCACACGAACTTGTCTCGCAATGCCTCTGTCAGATTCCCTCCAAACTGGCAGTATTTCGCTAGTCTACGCAGTTCGACCAAGTATTCTGCATTGCTTTCGTCTTTCCGTTGCGTTCTCGCATAGAATTTGAATCGTTCCGCCAACATCAACGGTGTGGGGTTCAAGTGATCCTTCAGAACAGCCACAATATCATCGAAAGTCTGATCCGCCGGTTTAGCTGGTGATAGTAGATGCTTCAAGAGCCCGTATGTCTTCGCGCCCATCGAGTTTAGCAAGGTTATAGCTTTGTCATCTTCTTCTATTTTATTGGCCTCACAATAGATATCAATGCGTTCCACATACGTGGCACAGTCTTCTACCTCAGAATTAAAATCGTTGATGTTACCACGCTTAGGCATCTTCCTCTCTTCCTGATAAACACCACGACTTATTTCTTAAAAATTTTTTTTTTTTTTTTGCCAAGATGGCGGTTCCCGCAAAAATGGCGGTTTCCCGCGCTTATCTTCTCTCCCCGCCCACTTCAATGGCGGTTTCCCGCTTCTGTCTTCTTCCCTGCCTAATGGCGGCTTCCCGCGTTTCTTTCCTGGCGGGAGGGGTACACTTTCCCCACGGGCGACGGCCGCTGGCTTTCAGGTTCACAGCTTGCGCGTCGGCTTCAGTGCTTTCCCTTTTCTCGGCAGGGCAACCGGCGCTGGGTACACCCCGTTGACGGTGAACAGTTTCAGCCGCTGGGCTGGCTCTCGCTCAGTTCCCCTTGCTCGGCTCTGTCTCTCTCCCGCTCGCTCGGCTCTACCGGCGCTGGGTACACCCCGTTGACGGAGAACAGTTTCAGTCGCTGGACTGGCTCTCGCTCAGTCTCCCTTGCTCGGGCTCTGTCTCTCTCGCGCTCGCTCGGCTGTACCGGCGCTGGGTACACCCCGTTGACGGAGAACAGTTTCAGCCGCTGGACTGGCTCTCGCTCAGTCTCCCTTGGTCGGCTCTGCCTCTCCCGCTCGCTCGGCTCCCAATCGCGCCTCCCAGCCCTCTCGCAGTCCGGTGCTTCCCTCCCCGGCTGCGGCTGAGTTTATCTCTTCCCGCGCCTACGCTCCCGGTCGCAGCGCTTCGTGGCTTCGGTCGCTGCCCGGCCTTTTTCGCCGGTCGCGGTCTAGCTGTCTCACGACGCCGTTGCGTCCCCCAGCCTGTCTGTACCGTGGCTTCCTTGCTCCACGCTGCCCCAGTCTCAGCGCCTCTGGACCCGACTTCTGTCCGGCTCCTTTCCCCCTCGACCGTGGTCGAGTGCACCGCCCTTATCCTCCGGTTATTCTTTTTACTTTCCATTACTCACAGTCACCGTGGCGGCCTTGCTTCTCGTGCTGATCGGCTCACTCCTCACCATGGCAGAAGGGACAGTCAGTGCCTGTTGCTGATGGAAGTCTTTGTCTCCAAATTCTTCCTCCTTTCTAGTTCTGCAGCCTCGAGTTTTCTCCCAGCAGAACGACGAGGGCGGTTGCCTCTTCTCGACGCTCGTTAACTGCTTCGGAAGTATTGTTGCCGTAGGGTACGATCGGACTCGTCGCCACTGTAAAGTCTGTGGGTTGTTTAGTTAATTAATACACAGACTACCAGAGTAACTTAAAACAGGACTTTACTATTCGAAGGTCAGGGCGAATCTGCCCAATAAATCCTGACACAACACTTATAAACTGGTGTGGTCACCGTCGGTATTACAGTATACAGAAGCCAAACAAAGTAGTGCCACACCTAAAATAGTTCTCTTAAAGGTGAACGGTTACATACAATAGTTCTCTTAAAGGTAGACGAGTACATACACTACACATCCAAGTACTTTTTATGCTTCTGTTTGGTTTTAAAATCTTCATCCTGTAAAACTTTTCAATTTAACAGTCCAGAAATTATGCTGATTTTTATTTTAAATTTGTTTATGGGATGTGGGCGTCGCTGGCAAGGCCAGCACTTATTGCCCATCCCTAATTGCCCTGGAGAAGGTGCTGGTGAGCTGCCTTCTTGAACCGCTGCAGTCTTTGTGGTGAAGGTACTCCCACAGTGCTGTTTGGTAGGGAGTTCCAGGATATCGACCCAGCGATGATGAAGGATCGGCAATATACTTCTAAATCAGGATGGTGTGTGACTTGGCGGGGAAATGGAGGTGGTGGCGTTCCCATGTGCCTGCTGCCCTTGTCCTTCTAGGTGGAAGAGGTCGCGGGTTTGGGAGGAGCAGCCGAAGAAGCCTTGGCGGGTTGCTAGGTGCATCTTGTAGATGGTGCACACTGCAGCCACGGTACGCTGGTGGTGGAGGGAGTGAATGTTTAAGGTGGTGGATGGGGTGCCAATCAAGCGGGCTACTTTGTCTTGGATGGTGTCGAGCTTCTTGAGAGTTGTTGGAGCTGCACTTATCCAGGCAAGTGGAGAGTATTCTATCACACTCCTTACTTGTGCCTTGTAGATGGTGGAAAGGCTTTGGGGAGTCAGGAGGTGAGACACTCGCCGCAGAACACCTGACCTTTGACCTGCTCTTGTTGCCACACTATTTATGTGGCTGGTCCAGCTAAGTTTCTGGTCAATGGTGATGTTGGTGGTGGGGAATTCAGCGATGGTAATGCCGGTGAATGTCAAGGGGTTGTGCTTAGACTCTCACTTGTTGGAGATAGTCATTGCCTGGCACTTCTGTGGCCCGAATGTTACCTGCCACTTATCAGCCCGAGCCTGAATTTTGTCCAGATCTTGTAGCATGTCTGCAAGGACTGCTTCATTATCTGAGGAGTTGTGAAGGCCCTGAACACTGTGCAGTTATCAGCGAACATCCCCATTTCTGACCTTATGTTGGAGGGAAGGTCATTGATGAAGCAGCTGAAGATGGTTGGGCCTAGGACACTGCCCTGAGGAACTCCTGCAGCGATGTCCTGGGGCTGTGATGATTGACCTTCAACCACCACAACCATCTTCCTTTGTGCTAGGTATGACTCCAGCCAGTGGAGCATTTTCCTCCCGATTACCATTGATTTCAGTTTTACTAGGGCTCCTTGATGCCACACTCGGTCGAATGCTGTCTTGATGTCAAGGGCAGTCACTCCCACCTCACCTCTGGAATTCAGCTCCTTTGTCCATGTTTGGACCAAAAATAAACTATTACAATTGAATTTATCTTGTATTGAATGTGAACTATCTATGTGTTATAAGCACAGATGGAACAGCAACCATAAAACAATGCACAAACATATTGTATTACTTTGGAACTAATAGAATTGCCACTACAATTGTTTAAATTTATATGTGTAAAGCTAGATTTAGAATATTTATTTTGAGCTGATATGCAATTGTATTTGACTTATCTGTTACAATATCATAATACCCATCTAAATTGATAATATAAAGAACTTTGGGCTAGATTTTCAGTTGCTAGCGCCAGCAGTTAGCGCCTTAAGAGAAGTGATTTTCGGGCGCTATGCGTGTAGCGCCCGTGCGCAGCGCAGTTTGCGCCCCGCCCCAAATTAAGTTGCCCGTTAGCGCCGGCGCAAAGTTTAGCGCCCGCCCGGATGCGCGCGCAGAAAATGACGTCACATCCTCGTGCAACGCCTTTCGTGCGCCCCGATTCCAAACTTCAGTCGGACCGCCCCATTGTGCGGCTGGCGGCCGGAGCGTTTGGAAAAAGGAACGCAACACAACCAGCGCGGGCCCCGGGGGGCGCAAATTAAAGGGGACGTGCTCTCCAGTATAAAGGCCAGCCTTTTTCAGAAAACACTCTTGTGCAACGCATTTCTGGAGACACAACAAGGAGGATAGCTAACTGGTTTCAAGCAGCAAGAGCTCAGGTATTTTTGGACTCAGGCCAGAGCGCTGCAAGTGGCCTTTTGGAAATTTGAGTGTTTGCCAGGATTTGATGGGGGTTGCATGGGGTGCCAACGCGGAGCTGCAGCTCCATGTCCGTAGGGCTCGCAGACGCATTGTGAGAGGGGCAGCCTGGCTAGAGGCAGAGGGGGCTACAGGCGTCGGCCACGTAGGCCTTACCCAGTCAGGCTATACCGCCAGCAGCGCTCCTACCTAAACATGAGTGCAGCGCGATGTGTTAAAAGGCTCCGATTCCGAAAGGAGGTGATTGCAGAGATCTGCCACCTGCTTCGCCGAGATCTGCGGCCAAAGCTCAGGTGCAGGACGTCTCTGTCGGTGGAAGTGAAGGTGACGGTGGCATTGAACTTCTATGTCACCGGCTCCTTCCAATACGCTGCTGGAGACATAGCAAACATCTCCCAGTACGGCGCGCATCGCTGCATCCGCCAGGTGACCGAAGCACTGTTCAGAAGGAGAAGCCAATTCATCTCCTTCCCCATGGCCCTGGAGAGCCAGCATCAGCGCGCATTGGGATTTTCCAGACTCGGGGAATTCCCCTTGGTGCAGGGCGCCATTGACTGTACGCATGTGGCTTTGCGGGCCCCTCTGGAGCATGGCGAGCAGTATCGCAACAGGAAGGGCTACCATTCTCTGAATGTGCAGCTGGTGTGTGACCACAAGCAGCGCATCATGGCAGTCAATGCCAGCTTCCCAGGCAGCAGCCACGATGCCTTTATCCTGTGGCAGAGTACTGTGCATGACATGTTCCAGGCACAGCCTCCCCCAAGAGGATGGCTACTTGGGGACAAAGGCTATCCTTTGTGCACCTGGCTCATGACCCCGCTCCGCGCGCCCAGGACCGCTGCTGAAGAGGCCTACAACGAGAGCCATCAAACCACCCGCAACATCATCGAGCTAACTATTGGGGTCCTCAAGCAGCGGTTCCGCTGCCTTGATCGCTCCGGAGGAGCTCTCCAGTATTCGCCGGACCGGGTCTCCCAATTTGTGGTGGTTTGCTGCATGCTACACAACCTGGCTATCCGCAGGACTCAGGCACTGCCACCTGACGTTGGACCAGCACCTCAGGAGGAGGAGCAGGAGGAGCATGAGGAGGAGGAGGAGGAGGAGCAGGAGTACGTTCCCAGGAGGGAGCGACCAGGGCCAAGGGCCGCACGACGCCACCTTATTACACGGTACTTCTAAGCCCCCTGTCAGGGAATGGCCAGGGGCCATGAGGGAAGATGAATGCAGCCGCTCCGCAAGCCCTCAGCCGGCGAAGCCAACAAACACTAAGAAGAACAACCATGGAGACTGCATGAATAAAGATAATTTTTTATTACATAAAAATGAAAAGCCCTTCCCACATGAATCCCCAAAAACAATAAACGGGCCCCACAAAAAGCCCAACAAACGACTCACTCCCACAAACTGGGGAGGAGTCACTCCACCTTTCTTCAAACCGGGCCTCAACGTCGGCCTAACGCAAAAAATAAGCCCTCCAACAACACAACCATGGGCAAAATAAAGATGGCCACTGCCATATAAAAGGAAAGCTGGCCACACCCTCTACTGAGTGGCCCGCAAGGGCGAGACCTTGCCCAGCCTTTTGCCTCCCCTGCCCGGCCTGCTGCTCCTTCGCAAGCTCTGCCCAGTGGATGCTGCGAGGCTGGGGGAAGGCGCCTGAGGCTCAGATGCCCTTCCGCCAGATGCCGCTGGGGGGCGGCCTACACAGCGTTTGGGCCTCGAGGGGCCATCTGCTGAGTGGCGCACCTGAGCCTGGCCACCATCAGCTGCAGCCGCTTGCCCTTGACGCCCCAGTGGGGGAATGGCGGCGACGGATGGCGCAATGTGGGCCAGCTGGTGTCTGGGATGCGCTGGCTGGTGCTGTGGCGCGGTGGCACTCGGCCGGGCCCGCACTGCAGGATCCGCAACAATCAGCCGAGGGGCGGCTTGCTGGGATGGTCCAGCGCGGCGGCTGCCCTGGCGATGCCTGCCTGAGACAGCGCGTGTGGCAGCAGTGAGTGCCCCTGTTGTCCTGGTGTGCGCGCGCATCACATCCGCCAGGGTCTTGACGGCATCAGTCAGCATGCGGCCACTCGCGGCAGTTGCTGCCCCGAACTCGCGCACACTGGTCGCCAGCCACTCGATGGCCTCAGGCATGCGCCCCACCATGCTCATGAGCTCCGTGTGGCGCCGGTCCGAATCCTCAGCCATCTTATCCAGCTTCCGCACCTCCTCCGAGGTGAAGGTGTCCGGACTGGAGTCGCGACTCTCCCGCTGGGGAGGAGGGGGCCGAACTAGGGGACCCTTGCCACGTTGGTGGCGGTGAGTGTGCCGATCAGCAGCACTCCCCTCTGATCCTTCCCCCCTTTGGGGGGAAGGCTGCAGGCCACGCGCACGGCTCCTGGGTGGCTGGACGCCACTGGTCCCAGAAGCTGCATTGCCCTGCGACAGTTCCTCCAGGCACTCGTCCAGTGAGGAGGTGTCAAGCATTTCCTCCTCTCCTGCGGGACGTGGCTGTTCCCCCGATGGTCCGGCTTGCTCCTCCTCCTCCTCCTGCTCGGAGGTGCTGTCACTGGCAGCTTCAGGGTCCTGGTCGTCACCAGCTGAAAGCAGGAATGCACAAGAGTAGCTTCAGAGTGAGGAGACGGCGTCAGCGAGGGAGTTAGGACTGGTGGCATTCAGCGCATTGGTGGGACAGTGGCAAAGGAGGTAGCTCAGATGGGCCAGTGCGACGCGAGAGGGCCAAAAGGCGATGTCCTTACCATTGCCGGGCAGTGGAGGGTCGGATACTCCGCACGCTGTGGGGACGATCACATGGGCTCCCATGAGCA
Organism: Somniosus microcephalus; assembly: GCF_052327205.1. Lineage (NCBI taxonomy): Eukaryota > Metazoa > Chordata > Chondrichthyes > Squaliformes > Somniosidae > Somniosus > Somniosus microcephalus. The sequence goes on along the minus strand of NC_140993.1, from coordinate 185,152,493 downwards.
CACACACGCGCTCCTCCAGCCGAGTGAGCTTCTGCAGCTTGGCGCGGCCACCCCTGGCACGGGCCTGGCGATTAAAGGCTACTTTAGCCTGCAAGAGAAAGGACGGGCTGTAAGTGCGCAGTGTAGCCCTGATGTAGTGTGCACTGCCTCCCATGGTGGAATAGCTTGGCCAGAGTGAAGCCCTGATGTAGTGTGCACTGCCTCCCATGGTGGAATAGCTTGGCCAGAGTGTAGAGTGCTGAATGGCCAATTGATGCTCATGACTGTCCCAATGCTACTGGCTGAGGGCTGGCCAATAGGACTTTCAGCTCCCTTTGCCCATCATGTCAGGTGTACATGCAAGAATGAGGAGGAGACTGGAAAGGGTACTCACCCTGACAATCCTGGTCAGGTCGTTGTATTTTTTACGACATTGTTTGTGGGTCCTGGGGGCATCGCCGGTGAACGTCACCCTCTGGGCGATCTGCTTCCAGGCTTTGGTGTAGTCGTGGTGGGTTGGATTCCTCCCACTCTCTGGGAACAAGATCTTGCGCCTCACCTCCAGAGCTGTGACCATTATGTCCAGATCACCCTCTGAGAAGCGCAGGGCACGCTGACGGGCCTTCTCTGGCGTTGCCATGACTCCCTGGGGCTGAGCAGCAGTGTTGAGGCCTCTTTGCAAGGCTGCAGTATGCAGGGCGTGGCAGCAGACCAATTCGTCCCTTCCCCCTTTAAGAGCTGGTCGGCGCCACGGGGTCTGCTGTCAGTCCAAAAATGACCGCACCCGCGCTGCGCCCCACCTGGGCGCTATCCCTCTGGACCGCCGGCTTAGCGCCTAAAGATAGTAGTGGAACGCCTCTTTTTGCGCTCCACCAACCTCTTAGGGCGAAGCCACTGAATTCCCGGCAACGGGGCGCTACTTTGGGGCGGGCGCTAACTTCGGGCGGGCGCTAAGGTTAGCGCCCCAAAACTGCCTATACTGAAAATCTAGCCCTGTGAATCTAAAGAAAAGAGGTCCCTGGAGTTTATTTTATCTGGTAGAATGGGTCTCTATTTGTAACAGCAGAGAAATTCAGAACTAAATCACTGGCACAGGCGCTGATTAGTATATTTTTCCCTTTAAATAGCTTGGAAATCCTTCAGAAAAGAAAACTAGTAGCCTTATGTCTTCCATTTGTAATTTTAAAATCAATTTTCAAGCAGAAGATGTCAACTTTAAAATGCCAGTTGAATAGTTTTTTTTTGCTGTAACAAAGCACTCTATTGCCCCCTGCAGCTTATTGGGATAACCTCTCTCCAAAATGTGAAATCAGAATGTGTCACTTCATGGGCCGCCATTCATTCTACTTACATAGCTCTTTAGTTCAGTTGTGTACAAGTTAATAGAAAGTAAAGTCGGACAGGTGATCTGATCCTGTTAGGTTTCTGCTAGGCGTGTCAGGTTAAAATAACCCCCAGGTTTCAGAGGTAAAAGGATGATGCACTTACCCATTGCGTTAATAGAACAATACACCCATGAAAGACCTCAAAATTAGTTCTAATAAGATTGGGCCATAACTTGCTGTAGTAGGCCATCTAATGGTATCTGCCATTATTTAGACTTACCCCTCCACGTATAGGTTTTTACATTTGTGTGGCAAGTTGCTGAAAGCGCAAGCTGATAATGACACAGCGAGGGAAACTGGACATCTGGGACCTGAGTGAACAGGACAAGCAACTGTGTACCTCCTTAACCAATCAGATTGAAGGCTTATGAAACTAACAGCGCAAGGACTGAGATGAAGGGTGAATTAGAGTGGGTAAATTCAACATCAAATCAGGTAGAACAAGAGAAGTAAAGAGAGGGAAAGAAAGTTTGGATTAAGAGAGAGAGAAAAAAGAGACAGGAAATAAAAGGTAAACAACAACAACAGCAACTAGTATTTATATAGCACTTTTAATGTAGTATCACATCCCAAGGCGCTTCACAGGTGTATTGTAAGACAAAAATTTGACATCTAGTCATATAAGGAGAAATTAGGTCAGATGACCAAAGAGGTAGGTTTTAAGGAGCGTCTTAAAGAAGGAAAGAGAGGTTGAGAGGCGGAGAGGTTTAGGGAGGGAATTCCAGAGCTTAGGGCCTAGGCAACAGAAGGCATGGCCATCAATGGTTGAGTGATTAAAATCAGAGTTGCTCAAGAGGCCAGAATTAGAGGAGCACAGATACCTCTGAGGGTTGTGGGGCTGGGGAGATTACAGAGATAGGAAAGGACGAGGCCATGGAGAAATTTGAAAACAAGGAAGAGCATTTTAAAATTGAAGCATTGCTTAACTGGGAGCCAAAGTAGTTCAGCAAGCAGGGGGTGATGGGTGAATGGAACTTGGTGTGAGTTAGAAGAAGGGGCAAGTCTGGAGGTAACAAAGGCATGGATGAAGGTTTTAGCAGCGGATGAGCTGAGGCGGGGCGGAGTCAGGTGATGTTATGGAGGTGGAAATAGGTGGTCTTATTTATGGCACAGATATGTGGTTGGAAGCTCAATTCAGGGTCAAATATGACAGCAAAGTCACGAACAGTCTAGTTCAGCCTCAGACAGATGCTAGGGAGAGGGATTGAGTCAGTGGCTAGGGAACAGGGTTTGTGGCAGGGACCAAAGTCAATGGCTTCGGTCTTGCCAATATTTAGTTGGAGGAAATTTCTGCTCATCCAGTACTGGATGTTAGACAAGCCGTCTGACAATTTAGAAACAGCGGAGGGGTTGAGAGAAGTGGTAGTGAGGTAGAGCTGCGTTTTGTCCGCGTACATGAAAAAGCTGACTGTGTTTTCAGATGATGTCGCCAAGGGACAACATGTAGATGAGAAATAGGAGGGGGCCAAGGATAGATCCTTGGGGGACATGAGAGGTAACGATGCGGGAGCAGGAAGAGAAGACATTGCAGGTGATTCTCTGGCTACGATTATATAGATAAGAATGAAACCAGGCGAGTGCAGTCGACCCCAGCGGGACGACAGTGGAGAGGTGTTGGAGGAGGATGGAGTGGTCAACCATGCCAAAGACAGCAGATAGGTCAAGAAGGAAAAGGAGAGATAGTTTACCTTCGTCACAGTCACACTGGCTGTTATTTGTGACTTTAATGAGAGTCGTTTCGGTGCAGTGGCAGGGGCGGAAACCTGATTGGAGGGATTCAAACATGGCATTCCGGAATAGATGGGCACGGATTTGGGAGGTGACAACACGTTCAATGATTTTGGAGAGGAAACGGAGTTTGGAGATGGGGCGGTATGTTTGCAAGGATGGAGGGGTCAAGGCTTGTTTTTTTTGAGGAGAGAGGTGATGGCGGCAGATTTGAGGGAGACGGGGACAGTAATGCGCCATCAATAACTCCAGAAGACTAAGAGTTAAACTTATAACAAGTAGGCTTTTATTAACAAAAGAATACAAGCATGCCTCTGCTGGTAGAGCGATCCTTAAAGCCAGGGGGACTGGAGGTCAATCACCTTTATACCTGGGCTTAGGGGTGGAGCCAGGGGCGGAGCCAGCTGAGGCATGCCCAGACATGTTCTGTACAGGCAGATTAGTGGTTTACCACATTCACCCCTTGTTTAAAATGAGTCCGGCGGGGTGAAGTGTCTCAGAAGTTCGTATAGGCAAGTCTCTCCGGGGGTCTTGTCTGCCGTAGTGATCATCGTGGTGCCAGCTGCGGCGGTTCTTTTCCCGCTGCCGTTTCACGCGTGGGCCGGAGCACCGGCGTGTCGTCTTCGTGGGTGCGGGGTCGGTGGGTGTATAAGGGAGGGTCACAGGGCCCTGGCGTGCCGTCTACTTGGGTTAGATGTGGATTCCCTTCTAGGGGTGTGTCGTGGGTAATGGTAATGGGTAATGGTAATGGGTAGTGGGTAATGGTGTTTTCGGTGGCACCTGAGGGTGCGAGGTCTCGTATGGAGACCGTGTCCTCCCGCCCGTATGCATATTGTGGGTTGGCGTGGAGGAGGTGGACCCTTTCGACCAGGGGGTCTGTTTTATGGCTCCTCACGTGCTTCCTGAGCAAGACGGGCCCTGGAGACGTCAGCCATGGCGGTAGCGATGTCCCCGAGGTGGATTTCCTAGGGAAGACGAACATTTTCTCGTGAGGGGTGGCGTTCGTGGCGGTACAGAGTAGTGACCGTATGGAGTGAAGTGCATCGGGGAGGATTTCTTGCCAGCGGGTGGTTGGGAGGCCTCTGGACTTTAAGGCTAGCATGGCGGTTTTCCACACTGTCGCGTTCTCCCTTTCTACTTGTCCGTTACCCCGGGGGTTGTAGCTGGTGGTCCTGCTCGTGGCTATCCCTTTTTCGAGCAGGTACTGGCGCAGCTCGTCGCTCATGAACGACGAGCCCCTGTCACTATGGATGTAGCTGGGAAAACCGAATATGGCGAAGAGGTCATTGAGACATTTGATGACTGTGGCACTGGTCATGTCCGGGCAGGGGATAGCGAACGGGAAACGGGAGTACTTGTCAATGATGTTGAGGAAGTAAGTGTTGCGGTCAGAGGAGGGGAGGGGCCCTTTAAAATCTACGCTTAGGCGCTCAAAGGGGCGGGTGGCTTTTATCAGGTGCGCCCTGTCTGGCCTATAAAAGTGCGGTTTGCATTCGGCACAGACTTGGCAGTTCCTGGTCATGGTCCTGACCTCCTCGATGGAGTAAGGCAGGTTGCGGGCCTTAATGAAGTGGAAAAACCTGGTGACCCCTGGGTGGCAGAGATCGTTGTGGAGGGCCCGTAGCCTATCGACCTGTGCGTTGGCACATGTTCCACGGGATAGGGCGTCCGGGGGCTCATTAAGTTTCCCGGGCCGGTATAAGATATCATAATTGTAGGTGGATAATTCGATCCTCCACCGCAATATCTTGTCATTTTTGATTTTGCCCCTCTGCTTGTTATTGAACATAAATGCTACTGATCGTTGGTCAGTGAGCAGGGTGAAGCGCTTACCGGCCAGGTAATGCCTCCAATGCCGTACATCCTCCACTATAGCCTGGGCCTCCTTTTCGACTGAGGAGTGTCTAATTTCGGGGCCCTGGAGGGTTCGTGAAATGAAGGCCACGGGTCTCCCCGCCTGGTTAAGGGTTGCGGCCAGGGCGAAGTCAGACGCATCGCTCTCCACTTGGAAAGGGATGGACTCGTCCACGGTGTGCATTGTAGCCTTTGCAATGTCCTCTTTTATGTGGGTGAAGGCTGCACGGGCCTCTGCCGCCAGGGGGAAGGAGGTTGACTTGATAAGGGGTCGGGCTTTGTCCGCGTAATTGGGCACCCATTGGGCGTAATAAGAGAAAAACCCCAGACATCTCTTCAGGGCTTTGAGGCAGTGAGGCAGGGGTAGTTCCAGAAGGGGGCGCATTCGGTCGGGGTCGGGGCCGATGACTCCGTTTCCCACTACACAGCCAAGGATAGCGAGGCGGGTGGTGCGAATCATACACTTTTTTTTGTTGTATGTCAAATTTAAGTGCTGGGCTGTTCGGAGGAATTTTTCTAGATTGGCGTCATGGCCCTACTGGTCATGGCCGCAGATGGTGACATTGTCCAGGTAGGGAAAAGTGGCCTGCAGCGCGTTCTGGTCAACCATCCGGTCCATCTCCCTTTGGAAGACTGAGACCCCGTTGGTGACGCCGAAGGGGACTCTGAGGAAGCGGTAGAGGCGGCCGTTTGCCTCGAAGGCAGTATACTGGCGGTCTTCAGGCCTGATAGGGAGTTGGTGGTATGCCGACTTCAGGTCAATGGTAGAGAATACCCGGTACTGTGCAATCTGATTGACCATATCAGATATGCGGGGAAGGGGGTATGCGTCTAATTGGGTATACCTATTGATTGTTTGACTGTAGTCAATGACCAGGCGTTGTTTCTCACCGGTCTTCATGACCACTACTTGGGCTCGCCATGGGCTGGTGCTGCCCTCGATAATCCCCTCCCGCAGGAGTCTCTCTACTTCTATTTTAATGAAGCTTCTATCCCCGGCACTGTACCGCCTGCTTTTTGTTGCGATGGGCTTGCAGTCGTGGGCAAGATTAGCAAACAACTGGGGGGGGCTGACTTTCAGGGTGGATAGGCTGCATATTGTGCGCGGCGGTTGTTTTAAATTTTGCCTGCTGCAGACCGTAAGTGGGGGCAGGGGCCCGCCGTACGCCATCGTGACACTCTCTAGGTGGCACTGGAAATCCAGTCCCAGTAGCACAGCAGCGCAGAGCTGTGGCAGGACAAGGAGTTTAAAGTATTTGTACTCTGTGCCCATTACTGTCAGGGTCGCTACACAGTAGCCGCCGACGTCCGCCGTATGAGACTTGGAGGCCATAGAGACCCGGTGGCGCGTGGGCATGACTGATAGGGAGTAGCGTCGCACCGTGTCGGGGTGGATAAAGCTCTCCGTGCTCCCGCAGTCAAATAGGCAGTTTGTTGCGTGACCGTTTACCTTGATGTCCATCGTGGACCTGGCCAGTTGGTGAGGCCTGGATTGGTCCAGGATGATGGAGGCCATCGTTGAGGTTGGTGGGTCGCTGTTGTACTCGCGCGAGGCAGTGGGGGAGTCAGGGGCCTGGTCCCAAAGTGACGTCCAAGATGATGGCCCGCACCGCTCACATGCGGCTGGTGATGTCCAAGATGGCGGCCCGCACGGCTCACACGCGGCTGGTGGTGTCCAAGATGGCAACCTGCATGGCTCACACGCGGCGCTGCTGGAGTTGGTCGGTTTCGCCCTGCACACTTTGGCATAGTGCCCCTTCTTTCCACATTTGGAGCAGATCGCGTCCTTCGCCGGGCAGTGTTGTCTGGGGTGCTTGGCCTGGCCACAGAAATAGCACTTTGAGCCTCTGGACATCGCAGCTGTAGTTGGGCTGCAGGTGGGCCGTGGCGGTGGTGGCGTGGCACAGGCCTGTGGCCTTACCGTGTCCCAAGATGGCGGCCCCCGCGACATCCATGGGGCGGGGAGGGCCGTATGGTCGGGGGGTAGGCATCCATGTTTCGGAGGGCCACGTCCAGCGAGTTAGCAAGGGCCACAGCCTTCTGCAGGTTGAGCCCACTTTGCTCTAGCAGTCTCTGTCGAGTGTAGCTGGACCTGATGCCGGCGACGTAGGCGTCTCTGATTAGGTCATCAGTATTTTCCGCGGCCGTCACCGATTTGCACTTGCATTCCCGGCCGAGGACTCTCAGTGCCCGTAGGTATTCGTCACCCGATTCCCCGGGTCGCTGTTTGCGGGTAGCCAGGAGGTGTCTAGCGTAGACCTCGTTGACTGGCTTAGTATATTGTTCTTTTAGTATCGTGATAGCGGCCGTGTAGGATACAGCGTCTCGGATAATCGAATATACTTGGTGGCTCACCCGTGAGTTCAGTACTAGCAGTTTGTCGGCTTCGGTCCTGACGGTAGTGCTGGAGGCCTGCAGGAATGCTTCGAAGCAGCTCAGCCAGTGCTCGAAGTTATTTGATGCATCCGCCGTTTGAGGGTCCAGTTCCAGGCGTTCCGGTTTCAGGATTTGCTCCATTTCAAAACCTTTTGTTAATAAAATTGATGCGCCATCAATAACTCCAGAAGACTAAGAGTTAAACTTATAACAAGTAGGCTTTTATTAACAAAAGAATATGAGCATGCCTCTGCTGGTAGACCGATCCTTAAAGCCAGGGGGACTGGAGGTCAATCACCTTTATACCTGGGCTTAGGGGTGGAGCCAGGGGTGGAGCCAGCTGAGGCATGCCCAGACATGTTCTGTACAGGCAGATTAGTGGTTTACCACAGACAGTACCTGAGGAGAGAGAATCGTTAACAATATCAGCTGACATGTGAGCCAGAAAAGAAAGTTGGGTGGTCAGCAGTTTAGTGGGAATAGGGTGGAGGGAGCAGGAAGTGTATCTCATGGACAAGGTGAGCATGGAGAGAACATGAGGGGAGATCGGTGAGAAACAGGAGAAAGGTGCGAGTTCCAGACTAGGACAGGGGGGAACCTTAGAGGAAGTTTGGCCCGGTAGGCTATGTGAAGGGAGGGAAGTAGCAGAGACAGCTGCTAGGACGGCCTGAATCTTAGAGACAAAGAAGTCCGTGAGCTCCTTGCACTTGTTGTTGGAGGTAAGTGTGGAGAAGTCAGGGGAGAGGGTCTTAAGAAGACTGTTTGCAGTAGAGAAAAGAAGCTGGGGGTTATCTTTGCATTCTATATTGATCTTGGAATATTGAGCAGCTTTGCCAGATCTGGCGGTGAATGGCTAAACCAGTTGTCTGCCATATCCATTCAAGTCTGCATCCCTTGGACTTAAGGGAGTGGAGATGAGGCTCCTACCAGGGAGAATGGCCTGGAGAGAGAGAGATAATGGTTTTAATGGGGACTAGGGCATCAAAGGTGGTAGTGAGGCTGTGGTTCAGCAGATCGGTATCTGTAGAAATGTCATAGTGAATGGAGGGCCAGAGGCTAGAGAGCTAAGATTTTGAAAGTGCTTTTGTAAGTGAATTGGGAAAGAGTTTTTTCCATTTATTTAAAATTTTACATTTTTAAAATCTCTAACAACAATTAAAACCTGAATCCATAAGATGCCACTCTTTGTAAGAGTTAACTTTCAAAGTCAGAGAGGTTGATTGGCAGTAATTAACAATAATCATGTTGGATACATAGGGCTTGAATTTCCAAGCCCCGTGGAGGCAAGTTTGGAGGCGGGAGCAGTGGGAAAATTGCAGAATCGGGGAGCAGGAACCCATCCTGCCCCCAACCCGCCTCCGTGCCAATGTCCCAGTAGGCGGGTATCTGACCTGTGCCGGGAGCCGCCTCCCCGAGGCGGGAAGGGGATTAGTGCCAAATAACTGCCTGTTAACAGGTAGCGAGAGGGTTCGAGTACAGGAACAAGGATGTCTTGCTGCAGTTGTACAGGGCCTTGGTGAGACCACATCTTGAGTATTATGTGCAGTTTTGGTTGCCATATCGGAGGAAGGATGTTCTTGCCATGGAGGGAGTGCAGCGAAGATTCACCAGGCTGATACCTGGGATGGCAGGAATGATGTATGAGGAGAGATTGGGTCGACTGGGCTTATACTCGCTGGAGTTTAGAAGAATGAGAGGGGATCTCATTGAAACATATAAAATTCTAACAGGACTAGACAGACTAGATGCAGGCAGGGTGTTCCCGATGGCTGGGGAGTCCAGAACCAGGGGTCACAGTCCAAGGATAAGGGGTAAGCCATTTAGGACATAGATGAGGAGGTATTTCTTCACCCAGAGAGTGGTGAACCTGTGGAATTCTCTACCACAGAAGGCAGTAAAGGCCAATTCATTAAATATATTCAAGAAGGAGTTAGATATATTTCTTAAGGCTAAAGGGATCAAGGGATATGGAGAGAAGGCAGAGACAGGGTACTGAATTTGGATGATCAGCCATGATCTCATTGAATGGCGGAGCAGACTCGAGGGGCCGAAATGCCTACTCCTGCTCCATCTTCTATGTTTCTATGTTAACAGGCAGTTTTTTGGCTATTCCCTATTTTTAGCCCTGAAGTGTGGGCTTCCCGACGGCTCCGAACCACACCAAGTTAGCAAGGCGGGCTGTCGGTCTGAAGGGGTTGGAGGAGTCAAGATATCCGTTGTGCAGGTGAGTGATGGGCGCATGTGTGCAGAGGTAAGTGTGTGAGGTAAGTGTAAAGCATTTTAATAAGTTTTACTTTCCTTTACTTTCTCCTGCAGGCTTTTTCCTTCAGTTCTCGAGAGTCCCTCAGTTCATCGTCACAGAAAGCAGAATGGCCACTGAACTGTCAAAAGCTGCAGCCTCTGCTTTCTGGTCTGGAGAGATCTCTAACTGAGTCTGAGTAGAAGGACTCAAGTTAGAAGACAGATTGTCCGTGATTGACAGCTTCACAGAGCTGTCAAACGCTGTTTTTTCATCTGTCAAAAGCTCTTGACAGATGAAATTTCAATCACTGACGTCACCAGTAACCAGGTGTCCCTTAATTGGCCTGCTGAGCCCGCTGGGCGGGCTTAACAAGGTCAATCAAGGCAAAATAGCGTGGGTTGGCCACAAGTCGATGGAGGCGGGACTACAACCCAAAAAGTAGGAGTCCCGCCTCCATCACGTCCCCAGAGACTGGAATGGATTAAACTTAACTTTCTGTGGCGAGTTTAGTTCGTATCTACCATGCAAATATAGCAACTACATGTCATTAAATGCATTTCAAGGATGAGGCAGATGGTGAGATGCCATTTTTGCAAAGCTAGTGGTAGAGCGGGAGAACTCGGACAACAACTTTTGGATACTTGCATTTAACCACACATTTGCACCTTGCCATAATTTGCTGTACCACTTGCGCATAAATAACAGCATTAGCCTCACTGTTATTTTGACAGCAAAATCTGGGCCATTATTCTGACCAAAGTAAAGGCCGTGATTTTCTCGATCGATGCGGGTTGGGAGTGGGTCAGGTGGCTTCCGGGTTCCAATCCCACCCCCAACTACATCCGGCACACAGACGTGATTTGACATCAATTGGCCTTGTTAAGCCTGCCCTGTGGGCTTGCCGGCCAATTAAGATGAAGCTGGTCAGATGACATCATTTGATGACGTGTCATCTGCTGGTTTTCTTAAAGGGACCGCGCACAATTTTTTTTTGACTGCTGATTTTTCAGTGTTTGACAGCATTGAGGTGCTGCAAACATTGACAATTACTTACAAAGGTGAGTTCTTGCACCCAGGCTCTCCAGTGACTCCCTCCTTAGGCTAGAACAGATGGCAGCTGCAGGTGAGTTTACAGAAGCGATCGGTCACTGGTGAGAGAGGTTCTCCCAATGAGGTGGGACTAGACATACAATTCAAAACTTGTTACCTACAGAAAAGTCTAAATGCATTAAAAATGAATTTCCCAACATTTTCTTACCTCTGAAACTCACCAGTGCACCATTGGATCCTTCACACCACTTCTGCAGTGGTCATCAATGCAGAAACATTACAGCAGACTCACAGCACACCACACTTACCTGTCGTGGTGTCCGGTCATTGGGAAGTCTGAAGTAGAAATGTCAAAATTGAATAAGAGCCTGTTAACTGCCTGTTAACAACCTTTAACAGGCAGTTATGTAGAAATAATCCTCTTCCCGCTGCTAGGTGTCGGGTCCATGCGCAAATCGGGGACCCGACACTTGGGAAGATTGGTTGGAGGTGGGTTGACAGCAGGTTTCCTGCCCGGTCAATCTTTGCAATTTTGCCGGATGTCCCGCTTCCAAACCCTCCCCCTGAGCGCCGGCAAAATTCCAGCCAAAATGTCTGATATAATACCAAACCCTGTCAGCTTGACTTGGTCGATAGCATCCTTACCTCTGGGTCAGAGATGTATCAGGACAAGAACACACAATCTAGGCTGACACTTCACTGTGATACTTGTGGAGTATTGTGTTGTTGGAGATGCCATCCTTCAAATGAGACATTAAACCAAGTCACTGTTGTTCAGGTCTATGTTAAACACCCCATGGCAGTATTTGAGATGAGTAATGTGTTCTCCCAGTACCTTGGCCAACTTTCCTTTCTTAACCAATATCACAAAAATAGGAAGAATGTTCATTCATCTAAATGCTATTGTGGGCTGTTGCTGATGTATCATAATTGCCACCTTTGCCGACAAAACAATAATCACTGCACTCCAAAAGGAATTTATTGTGGGACATTTTGAGACCAGGATAAGGTATAATAAAATGCAAATATTATTATAAAACATAATAATCGAATTGGTTACATGAATATCTGACATAGCAAATTGAAATTTTAGTTTGACAGGAACTGAAGTATATTACATTACAGGAAATAAAAGAATACATTTTGTGAGACTCTGCTCCCAGCACAGAACCTTACCTGATGGGAGTACAGATTGGAGAACTAGGCACAGAGTTCAGGCCATCCGATTCGTGGCCCTCCCAATTTTCCAGTGAATAAAATCGAAATGAATCACCAGAAAATCTGAAGCGCTATGAATTGAGTGCACTGAACTCTGAGTCTTGTTCTCCAATCCACGCTGAGAGCACAGCCTCACAACATTTACCCCAGATTCTCAGCATGATGAAAGTTAATGCTGACCGAAGTTTAAATGTAAGACTGTTGATCTATTCTGTTGATTTCATGTAATTTGTTGATGTGATAGCATAACAGCCAATGTGGCCAATTTTGCTAGCAGCAGAAGTTTCTGAACAAATGTAACTACCGTGGTTAAAAAAAATGGAGGCGTAATAAAAATCAATGACAGCAGAATTGCCACCACTTCATCTTATCTCTGCTGTATTAATGACTAGCAGTGCTTCTGCCATCTGTCTGTGATGGCCTTAGTACTCCTGATAATCCATCTGCTTAGAATGCAAAAGGAACTTTGACAAAACAAAGTTTGATAAAGCTATATGGACAGAGGAACCATCATGTCATATAAGATCTGAAACAATAATGAGAGTTAACTATTGTGTTATAGAATATTATGAACATAGGCAATGTAGTATAGGAAAGTATACTACACTGAGAAAAACATTATATTAGATATGTTGTTGTGAAATCCTGTGCTTTGACATTTTAGCTGTGTGCATGCCTTTAAATGTTACTCATTTGTGGTAGCTTTCCAGAAGCACCACTTGGTAGCGCAGCACCTTGCCTCTCTAAGTTTCCCTTGTTATACCCAGGACTACCAGTGAATGTTTATTTCTCATTATCTAATCATTCTAATCCTTATAAATAGTATCACACACAGTGCAAATCTCACACAGCCTTCCACACTCTAGGATTAGGTGGTTCCTTTCATGCCAATATGTCATTAAAATCTGCTATGTAATGAGGTCCACCTTTGCATCTCAAAATCAAAGTTTCATTCTTATTTAATGTTTATTTATTTTCTCATAAACCTGCCATCTCCTGAAGGCATTGAGCTCTTGCTGGGGTATAGTTCCATAACAATGGGTGCTCTGTGATACTTCATCTAACTGACCATTATTCACGTGAGAGCCCAGACACTGTGGGGGAGAGATTCGGTATCGCCCCGTTTGGGGCGCTAAATTTTGAAAGCTGGAAAAATTAGCGCCAGGCGCTAATCATTCTCAGCTTTCAGTAAATTCAGTGTTAGCGCTCCAGGAAATGGAGCACTAAACCAAGCAGGGGGTGCAGTAGAGGTGCAGTGATGCACAATGACCACTGCAGCATTGCCGGGATCTGAGGGCTCCTTCACTCCCTTAAAGGGGAGGGCCATTGCTGCAAGCTCTGCATTTGAATGATCTCACTCATCACCGACAGCAGCCGGGATCCTCGCCGATCAGCCCCAAGCACTCTAACAGTGCAGGGCTGATCAATCGGGCCATTTAAAAATGTTCAAAATGTACCCTAGAGGAAGGAAACACATTTCTCCTGAAGACCAGCAGCCTTTCCTTTAATTAGCGCTCCCAAAGAGCGCAGCCTCCCGAACAACGCCTCCTGCAGCTGTCAGTGTTATCGCCCGGCGATGCTGCAGGGGGCAGAACTGAAGTTCGGGTCTGGGGCACTAATGGGGCGCTGCGCAGCCGGATGACGTCTAGATCTCTGGGCGCCGCAAACCACTAGGTGAATTTTGCAGGCAACGGTAACATCACCGCACCCAGGCGGTAAGTCGTTAACGCCCCATTATTGTTGTGTCTGTGTATAATAAGACACAGGCTGCAGGAGAACGGTACAACAGCTGTTTACTCAACATGGCTCACACTGGAACTGATCTGTACAGATTACTACTCAGTGCTATATACAGGTGTGGTCACTGCCGGTACTGCAGTATACATGAGCTGTAAAAGATAGTTCCCCCCTTAAAGGTATATACATTACAATTCCTCCCCTTTTAGATTAACAGTACCATAACACTCATTTAACAATTAAATATCAAACTAATTACAATTAACACTTTTAACATGCAACATTAGCTGAAAATAGTCTATTTATATATTCAGTCTTTGGGGAGGCTTCCTGATCCTTTCTGGATAGCGCCTTTCCTCAATGTCTTGCTCTTGGTGCGGAGGCGATTCTGGCCCCCTGTCGTCGGTTGGTTCATCAGCTTCCGATGCTACTGTTTCTGGGGTAGATGCGACCTGTACGTCGGGTTCATCACCAGGTACGTATGGGCGAGGCATGGCGTTGACTTGTTCCTGTGACTCTAGGATCTGGTCAGCATGGCGTCTCACGATGCTCTCCCCAACGTCCACTGTGTACATTAGTGGGCCCTGCCATGTGCATATCGTTCCTGGCTGCCATTTTTCTGTTCAGTAGTCACGGGCCAAGACTGGTTGCCCTACATTGAAGCTCCTTGTTGGCTTCTTATGGATGTGCTGGAATTGCTTACTCTCAACACCTCTTCGTACGTTTGGTCTGAGCAAATCCAGGTGAGATCTTAACCTTCGGTTAAAGAACATCATGGCTGGGGCCTGGTTGGTGACTGCATGTGTCGCATTCCGGTAGGCGAACAGGAAATTGTCCACATTGTGCTGCAGCGGAATGTTGCCATTGTACATAGCCTTTATTGACTTCTTAAAGGTTTGTACGAACCTCTCAGCCAATCCATTTGTGGCTGGATGATACGGGGCGGATGTGTAATGCCTTACCCCATTCTTTTTCAAGAACCTTCGGAACTCTTCGGACACAAACTGTGGCCCGTTGTTGGAGCAAATCTGTTCTGGCAAGCCATTCCTGGCAAAAAATGGTCTGCAGGACAGCTATAGATTTCTCCGTGGTGGTGGAGGACATTTTGATGACCTCAGGCCATTTCGAGTGCGCATCCACGGCTATTAAAAACATTGAGTCCATGAATAGACCAGCAAAATCAATATGCACCCATTGCCATGGAGATGAGGGCCACTCCCATGGGTGTAGAGGGGCCTGTGGTGGTGCATTTTGGACTTTCTGGCATCCTGAGCAGCTCTTGGTCAGGTCCTCGATTTGTTGATCAATTCCCGGCCACCACACATAAGCCCTGGCTAGGCTTTTCATTTTTACCCCTCCCAGATGACCCTCATGAAGCTCATTGAGCACTTTATCCCTTAACTTGGGTGGAATTACCACTCGGGATCCACACATCAAGGTCCCCCGGCACACTGACAGCTGTTCTCTCCTTGTCGAGAATGCTGGCAACAGTGAGTCGCCATGTGCTGGCCATCCCTTCACCATCAAATCATATACCCGAGACAGTGTCGGGTCATTTCGGGTTTCCTTTTCGATACAAGCATTAGTTACCGGTAGGTATTCAACTGTAGTCGAATGGAATGTTTCAACAGGATCCACTGCTGGTGCTTCCTCTGCAGTAGGCAGTGGCAGGCGTGATAGCCCATCAGCATTTCCATGCTGTTTCGTGCCCTTATATTCAATCTCATAGTGGTGCGCCCCTAGATAAAGTGACCATCTTTGTAGTCGTTGCGCAGTCATCACCAGAACGCCCTTCTTCGGATTAAAAATGGAGACAAGAGGCTGGTGATCAGTCAGCAAGGTGAATTTCTGCCCGTGCAGATAGTGATTGAACTTTTTCACTCCCCACACTAGGCTGAGGGCCTCCCTGTGAATCTGGGCATTGTTATGCTCGGCTGAGGTTAGTGATCATGACGCAAAGCCTATTGGCCTCTCTGAGCCGTCCGAGAATTTGTGCGACAGCACCGCTCCAATGCCATAGGGTGATGCATCACATGCCAACCGAATTGGTAATGCTGGGTTGTAATGGGCCAATACCTCTTTCGATGTGATTAGTATTTTGCTCTTATGGAAAGCTCGTCTACATTTGTCACTCCACTTCCATGGCACCCCTGTTTGCAGTAGGGTGTTCAGTGGGTGTAGTATTGTAGACAAATTTGGCAAGAACTTATGGTAGTAGTTTACCAGCCCGAGGAACGACCTCAGCCGTGACACATTTTCCGGTGCTGGAGCCCTGGCTACTGCCTCAATCTTCTCTGGGGACTTATGTAACCCCTCTTTATCGATAACGTGGCCACAATACGAGATCTGTGTTCTAAAAAACTCGCATTTGGGGCAGTTAGCTCGGAGTCCATATTCCTGCAATCTAGTGAGCACCTGCTCCAGGCTGGAAGGTGATCACTGTCATTTTCGCCCGTGACCAGGATGTCGTCCAAATAACACTGGGTACCTGAGATCCCTTGCAGGACTTGTTCCATTGCCCTCTGCCAAATAGCCGGAGCTGATGCCACCCCGAATACCAGCCGGTTGTATTGGTATGACCTTTATGGGTGTTGATTGTGAGGTATTTTTTTGATGCTTCTTCTACATCCATTTGCAGATACGCCTGGGCCAGATCAATCTTAGTGATGCGTTTCCCTCCAGATAGCGAAGCGAAAATATCTTCAATCCGCGGAAGTGGATATTGTACAGTGTGAAGGACCGACTTCACTGTGACCTTAAAGTCCCCACAGATGCGAACCTTCCTTGGTTCCCCAGGCGTGCTGCTCAACGACTTTTTCATCACAGGGATGATGGGTGTAGCCCACTCACTCCAGTCTACCTTGGACAGTACACCTGAACATTCCAGACTCTCCAGCTCTGCTTCGACGGCTGGGCGGATTTTTGGCTTGCGTTTTCTTCAATTTTAATCATCGCTGTCATGCCTTTTAGTGTTCCGAGTCCTTGCTGGAACACTTCTTTCGCATCAGTTAGGATCTTTGACAGTCGCCCAGGTGTGACGACGTCATCCTTTTTGTCAGCCACCGTCAGTGCCTGTATGGAATGCCAATCCAGTTGTATTTTCCGGATCCATTCACGTCCCAGTAATGGTGGTCCTCCATCTTGCAATACATACAGGTCTAGTTTTGGTGTTTCCTTACCGTTATATATAATGGTCACCCTTATTTTTCCTTTGGGGTAGACTTTTTGCCCCGTGTACGTCTTCAAAATAATTTTTGTGTCTCTCAAGGGTATGTGTGAGAATAGCCGCTCGTAGTCCCGTTGGTTTATGACTGTTAGGGCTGATCCTGTGTCCAATTCCATCTTTACCTGGACTCCTGCTATCTTGACCCAAATGGTTCGGTGATCCTCCGTTGTGATCACATTATGTAGTTTCAGACAACTCAGTTCCCGGCTTTCGGAGTTGTTATCACTCTTTTGTTCGTCTGAACTATTCTCCGTCATCTTATGTACCTTCTTGAACTTTCCTTTGGTAGGTTTCTTATTGCTGGTTTTCTTTCCCGACCTGCAGACTCGTGCTATGTGTCCTACTTTTCCACACTGTCTGCACACTTTGTCTTTGAATCAGCAACCATTCTGGTGCGCCGATAACAACCTGGCCCTTAACATCAAGAAAACCAAAGAAATCATTGTGGACTTCAAGAAGTCTAAAGGCGTAAGTCACACCCCCATCCACATCAATGGGGCTGTGGTGGAAAGGGTGGACAGCATTAAGTTCCTCAGAGTCCACATCACGGAAGACCTCTCCTGGTCCCTCAATACCTCCTCTCTGGTGAAGAAGGCCCAGCAGCGCCTATATTTCCTAAGGAGGCTGAAGGGGTGTAACCTGTCACCCCTGATCCTCTCTAACTTTTACCGCTGCACAATAGAGAGCATCCTGACAAACTGTATCACAGTATGGTATGGCAGCTGTAGCTACTATGACCAGAAAGCCCTGCAGCGGGTAGTCAAAACTGCCCAATGCATTACTGGCACCCGGCTACCGACCATAGAGCACATATACCAGAAACGCTGTTTACGGAGGTCACGGACCATCATCAAAGACCCTACCCACCCCAGCCACAGTCTGTTCACCCTCCTGCCATCTGGGAGACGCTACAGATGCATTCGCACCCGTGCGACCAGATTTAGGAACAGCTTCTTTCCCAGGGCTGTCATCTTACTGAACTCCACAAATAAACTCTAAAGCCTGCACATCTGCCAATGCACTTTATTATGTCTATGTTAATGTATTACAAGCCAAATGAATGTTGAATGTTTAAATGTCTTAATCTAAATGTACACTCTCGGAAGCTGCAAGCCTACATTTCATTGTACTGCACTTGTGCACTAACAATGACAATAAAGTTGATTATTATTATTATTATTATTATGCTGGTTCCGTTTGTGAAACTTGAATCTTTCTGCTATCAGCAACGGTGTGGGGTTTAAAAGTTCCTATAGTATCGTTACTATGTCTTCAAAACTCTTTTCCATTGGCTTCGTTGGGGTTACTAGGTTTTGCAATAACCCATACGTCTTTGCACCCATTAAATTTTTCAATACCTACGCTTTCTTGTCATCTGACACCTCATTTACCTTGCAGTATACCTCTATTCGTTCGACATATGTAGTCCAATCTTCGACTTCATTGTCAGATGCGGTGATACTGCCACTCTTCTGCATTTTGGGTGTGGTTTAAAATGGCGTCTCCCAATGGCTTAAAATGGCATCTCCCGCGCTTTCCTCCCTCCCCCGCTGCTGCCAACGCCGCTCCTGGCTGTTCTCGTGGTAATGGCGGCACCCTGTAGGTTTTGCGCGCTTCTCCTGTGCTGCTGCCAACGCCGCTCTCGGCGGTCCTCGTGGCAATGGCAGCGCATCGCGGGTTTCTGCGCGTCTCTCTCTCTCCTCTCTTCGACGCTGCTCGGCCCCTGAACGCCGGCTGCGCCCTGTGCGCTCTGCCCTCTCTTTCTCTCCCCCGTCGCCGCTGCTCGGCCCATTGCTGTGCCGCTCGGTCAGGCTCTAGCCCGCCGCTGTCCGGGAAGGGTCTGCACACTACCTGTTGCCAGCCCGTTTCGCTGGACCACCTCGACTGGAAAGCCAAGCCTGGCTCTCGACAGCCTCCCCCGCAATTCTCAAGTCTCTGCTGGATGACTGGGCAGTTGCCGGTGGTCAACGCCCGAGTCTCTGGCCTTGACCTCCAATCCACTGATCTCCAGGAATGAATCCCCGGGAGGTGATGCAGAGTTGCAGGTAGGTTCGAACTTGCCTTGTCGCCAATGTTGTGTCTGTGTATAATAAGACACAGACTGCAGGAGAACGGTACAACAGGTGTTTACTCAACGTGGCTCACACTGGAACTGATCTGTACAGATTACTACTCAGTGCTATATACAGGTGTGGTCACTGCTGGTACTGCAGTATACATGAGCTGTAAGAGATAGTTCCCCCCTTAAAGGTATATACATTACAATTATCACCCCCTGAAGGCGCTAACCAACTGAATTTCTCCCCGAGTGTCCGCAGACTGCCTGACCACAATATGGATCACAACAATCCTAGGGGCATTTTCTGCTACTGGACATTAAAGTTGGCAGGAAACTGGAGATTAGCTGAAAATACCAGTTTTTTGTTACTGTTGTGTTATTCATTATTAACTGTCCAAAATAAAAGGAGAGTGAAACTGTAATCTATATTCTTTTCTTCCCATCGCTTGTTAAGAAATTGCTTAAGAACATTTAGTGGACGCTGTATCAGGTTTCTCACTTGGGTAAATGAAGACTACCAGGTGGAAATTAGCTTATCTGCTCAGCTGGGATTAATACAATGATGCAGCAACCAAACTGAGGGTGGTTACCTGTTCAATGTGGATTTGGATGCAGTTCTAACATTGTTGCCCTTGGTGAAAGAGGGTTTCAACGAACTGTAGGCTCCACCGAAGATGAAGCACTGACTTCATCAACTATCATACTGGCTTTTAAGCAGTTCATGGGACTGTGCCAATCAGCACTTTAATCAGCTGAGCCGAATTGTAAAAGACATGAGCAGTAAGCTTTTGAAAAGCCATAATGTGCTGCACATTCTCTTTCATAGGAAATTGAAAATCTCAAGCTTTGGACATTTAAATGATGTAAATATAATTTCAATGCAATCTACACAAGCAGACAATGCACACATTTTTTTTTTACTTGAATGTTAAATTTATTTTGTTTATTGGGCACATAACATCAAATACTTTGGTTCTGATGCCTGTATATCTTTAAATCTGAAATTCAAACTCCCAAAATGGCTGTGTCATTGAGTCGGGATTTACAAATTTGCTGCTCTGCATAATTTCTTACGGTTTGCTTCTCTCTGGAGCTGGTTTCATGTCTTTGGCTGATACTTGACTAGTTGAGTGGCAGTGAACCCACTTGAGAGACACAGGATCAGCATTATTGGAGTCAAGTCCTGATTGACCAGCTTTCAGCTGGTGAAGCCAACAAAATCTTATAGAACAAGTCTACCCAGGGGAAAATTGTTAGTGGTATTTTCTTCATTGATATTAAAATAAACAAAAAGAATTGTAGGTGTAATATCTGGGTATTCTGAAAGAGGGGGAAAAAAACTACAATTCTTGTCCTCACCCGATGTCCACACACATGCATTTCCTGCAGGATGTGACAAAAACAGCAATTTCTGTCTTTATCTAATTTCTTTAAAATAGCTAAGATTATAATGGAGACTGTAGTGTATGTATCCGTCTACCTTTAAGAAAACCATTGTATGTAACCGTTTACCTTTAAGAGAACTATTTTAGGTGTGGCACTACTTTGTTAACTTCTGTATACTGTGATACCGATGGTGACCACACCGGTATATAAGTGCTGTGTCAGGATTTATTTGGCAGATTCGCCCTGACCTTCGAAATGTAAAGTCCTGTTTTAAGTTACTCTGGTAGTCTGTGTATTAATTAACTAAACAACCCACAGACTTTACAGTGGCGACGAGTCCGATCGTACCCTACGGCAACAATGCTTCCGAAGCAGTTAACGAGCATCGAGAAGAGGCAACCGCCCTTGTCATTCTGCTGGGAGAAAACTCGAGTCTGCACAGCTGGAAAGGAGGAAGAATTCAGAGACAAAGACTTCCATCAGCAACAGGCACTGACTGTCCCTTCTGCCACGGTGAGGAGTGAGCCGATCAGCACGAGAAGCAAGCCGGCCACGGTGACTGTGAGTAAGGGAAAAGTAAAAAGAATAACCGGAGGATAAGGGCGGTGCACTCGACCACGGTCGAGGGGGAAAGGAGCCGGACAGAAGTCGGGCCCAGAGGCGCTGAGGCTGGGGCAGCGTGGAGCAAGGAAGCCGCGGTACAGACAGGCTGGGGACGCAACGGCGTCGTGAGACAGCTAGACCGCGACCGGCGAAAAAGGCCGGGCAGCGACCGAAGCCACGAAGCGCTGCGACCGGGAGCGTAGGCGCGGGAAGATATAAAAACTCAGCCGCAGCCGGGGAGGGAAGCATCGGACTGCGAGAGGGCTGGGAGGCGCGATTGGGAGCCGAGCGAGCGGGAGAGGCAGAGCCGACCAAGGGAGACTGAGCGAGAGCCAGTCCAGCGGCTGAAACTGTTCGCCGTCAACGGGGTGTACCCAGCGCCGGTAGAGCCGAGCGAGCGGGAGAGAGACAGAGCCCGAGCAAGGGGAACTGAGCGAGAGCCAGCCCAGTGGCTGAAACTGTTCGCCGTCAACGGGGTGTACCCAGCGCCGGTTGCCCTGCCGAGAAAAGGGAAAGCACTGAAGCCGACGCGCAGGCTGTGAACCTGAAAGCCAGCGGCCGTCGCCCGTGGGGAAAGTGTACCCCTCCCGCTAGGGAAGAAACGCGGGAAGCCATTAGGCGGGGAAGAAGACAGAAGTGGGAAACCGCCATTGAAGTGGGTGGGGAGAGAAGATAAGCGCGGGAAACTGCCATTTTCGCGGGAACCGCCATCTTGGAAAAAAAAAGAAAAGAAAATTTAAAGAAATAATTCGTGGTGTTATCAGGAAGAGAGGAAGATGCCTAAGCGTGGTAACATCAACGATTTTAATTCCGAGGTAGATGACTGGGCCACGTATGTGGAACGCATTGAGATCTATTGTGAGGCCAATAAAATAGAAGAAGATGACAAAGCTATAACCTTGCTAAACTCGATGGGCGCGAAGACATACGGGCTCTTGAAGCATCTACTAGCACCAGCTAAACCGGCAGATCAGACTTTCGATGATATTGTGACTGTTCTGAAGGATCACTTGAACCCCACACCGTTGATGTTGGCGGAACGATTCAAATTCTATGCGAGAACGCAAAGGAAAGACGAAAGCAACGCAGAATACTTGGCCGAACTGCATAGACTAGCGAAACACTGCCAGTTTGGAAGGAATCTGACAGAGGCATTGCGAGACAAGTTCGTGTGCGGGTTGTCAAAGGAAGGAACGCAAAAGCGACTACTCGAAGAGAACGACCTTACACTTGACAGGGCTGTCCTTATTGCAGCATCGCATGAAGCCGCAGCGAAGGGAACTGCGGAAATGCAGCTAAAGGCAGCGGCACTCAGTGTGGATCAAATTACCTCGAGTACAACAAAATGCTATCGTTGTGGGAAGACAACACACGACCAGAACCAATGCTGGTTTAAGAACCAGGAATGTAGGAAATGTGGCAAACTGGGTCACATAGCTAAGGTATGCCGGTCAGGGAAGAAGACCAACAACCAAAGGAAGCCATCACAGGAAAAGTACAACAAGGTACACAAGGTGGCTGAGAAGAGTTCAGACGAACAGAATTCGGACTCAGACCCAAACGGCCAGGAGCTGGGCAGTCTGAAAATTCACAATGTGAGTAAGGAAGCTGACCTACAAACTATCTGGGTCATGCTAAAAATAGCTGGAGTCCAAGTGAAAATGGAGTTGGACACTGGATCAGCTCTATCAGTCATAAATCGAAGGGATTACCACCGGCTACTCTCACATGTACCCTTAAGAGATACCAAGTTCGTATTGCAGACATACACGGGGCATAAAGTATACCCCATGGGGAAGATAAGAGTCAAGGTGAGAGATGGGGGTAAAGAACACCCAAGAATGAACTTATACGTATTACCTGAGGGAGGACCACCACTTCTGGGATGGGAGTGGATCAAGAAAATAGACATGGAATGGCACTATCTAAAAGCCATAACGAGTGAGGACTCGGTGCAGACAATCAGCTCAGATTCTGAAACGGATGACGATAAGACCAACCCAAATATGAAAGACAAGGCTAAAATGGACTTGCCGACTAAGGTTGGAAGAACGAAGGCATGCATAAAGGCTTATGCTCCAGAGAAGAACAAAGTTTCAGAACAGAACTCCACCGAACAACGACAACATAGTTTGACAGAGAATTCTGAGTCTGTTCAGTTTACGGACATATCCATGACTGACGAAGACCGAGCTCGGACTCAACTTTATTTCAAATTACGACAGCAAGTAGAACAAGTGAGTTACCGTCTCGAACAAGAGATGAAAACAATGAAAAAGTTCTGTGAAACCGAATGGGAGAATCTGGAAAGACAACAGAAGCAGCTAGCTCAAGCAGAGAGCGACCATAGAGCCATTGTGACCAATTACCGATCACATCTCCCTTATGCTGTTCAGGAGTTAGAATATTTGCAGGAAGGAGCAAATGAAGAGGAATCTTCAGTGAGCCAGGATTTTATTCCCGTTCTTCTCTACGACTCTTACAAGCAGAGTTTGAGAAGTTGAAGGAACAGTATGAGCAGGCCCAGGCTACAATCCTGGAGGGGATTAACTCGGCAACCTCCGAAAAGCTAGTTTCAGTAGAAGCATATGAGCAACTAAAGGTTGAACATGGGCAAGAAGTCCAAAGGCTGCAGGAAATTCTTGATGAGCTCAAGGCCAAGACAGACTCATTGGTAGAAGTTCCATCCATAGATGAGAAATTAGAGGTGAAAGACATGGCAGAACATGAAAGACAAGATGTCCAAGAACTCATAAAAATATTGAAGGAAACCCAAGACAAATATGAGGCGGCAATGACCGAGGTTCAACAACTTGAAGAACAGATTCAACTGGGAATCCTTTCAGTGGAAGAAAAGGAAACTGTAAGAAACACAGAGACTGTAAGAATGGCCCCTGAACATGAGCTAGAGAGCATCAAGGCGCAACTTCTCCGAGCGCTGAAAGCCAAAGTACAAGAGGAAAAGAAGGTGAAAGCATTGGAGGAAAAGGTGGATGAAATGGGGAAGACACTGATCCACAGTGTTCCCGTGGAAGAGTTAACGGTCAGCCAACTCCTTCATATGCTGAGGGACAAGACTCTGCAATGGGAACAATCTGAACACGAGCTTCAATCTTCAAAGGGAAGGAGTTCGGAGCTCTCAAAAGTTATGGAAATAGCTGAGGTCGCAACACAGATTTTACTGGGATGCCAAAAGTACGCTGAATCACGTCTATGTGAACAACAGAATGTTGAAACAGCTGCTCCAGTAGAAGGATTGAATAGCCCGATCAATCAATCCCCGATGGAAGGGGAAGTATTGAAATCACAAATGAGGTCATTAGTGAAGGATTTGCAGGAAACCCAGGAAGAGCGGGATGAATATGAACGCATGAGGAAGTCTCTTCAGGAAAGATGTCTAGGGAGGGAACAACAGTCGGCTAACGTCCAGTTGGGTAAGGAAGAAGTAGCAGGCCCTCTCGCTAGACTAGTTCAGGACGACACCGAATATTACCATGACCTGTTGAGTGACACGGAATATTACGAGGACTTGGTCTCTCCAGCTTGTGATGAAAACTCCCAAAGTGCAGAAATCAGGATGAAGCACTTAAAGTCTAAGGAACATAGGGAGATGGTGGCGCTACAGCTGGCAGCTGATAAGGGAGCCCCGAGAGTCTCCAAGAAGCAGAAAAGAAAAAGACGAAGCAGAAGGTGATAACCATCTAAATCATTATCACTTCTACCAGATCATGTACGTGGGCCCTACGAAGGGAGCCAAATCAGTTGGCAAGTAGGGAAAATTACCAAGGCAGTCCAGCTGTTTGTAAAAGTCAGCACTGCTGGTTCAGCAGGACGGAAGTTCAAGCTGTTTAGTCAAGGGAAAGACTATTGGATGAGTCACACTAGCAATGTGAACCGGCTACACCACAGAGATGTTGTTCGGACCGAGTCAAGACCAGAGACTGAATCTGTGAACTGTTCCCGCAGAGACTGAATCTGTAAACTGTTTCCCGCATAGATTATACCTGTGAATTGTTTTACATGAAGTTGAATATATGTTATGTTTAATGGGGGACTAAGTATGTTGTAAGCTAAAAAGGGAGGATTGTAGTGTATGTATCCGTCTACCTTTAAGAAAACCATTGTATGTAACCGTTCACCTTTAAGAGAACTATTTTAGGTGTGGCACTACTTTGTTGGCTTCTGTATACTGTGATACCGACGGTGACCACACCGGTATATAAGTGCTGTGTCAGGATTTATTTGGCAGATTCGCCCTGACCTTCGAATAGTAAAGTCCTGTTTTAAGTTACTCTGGTAGTCTGTGTATTAATTAACTAAACAACCCACAGACTTTACAGAGACTACTAGCTCTTTGCTAGATACAAAATAGGAAGTAGACACCAACCTGGAGTTTCTGCTCCAGGCCATCCAATGTACTAATGATAATCAGTTGGCCAGAAAGTTTTATTCCATTAGAACATCACCCATTTTAGTGCCTGCCCCAATTTCCATCATCATTCCCGAAGGCCAGGATAAATGCTCTTCCATTTTTGGGAGATCACATACTGGAACAAAGTCCTGGAACTCTCTTCCTAACAGCACTATGGGAGTACCTTCACCACACGGACTGCAGCGGTTCAAGAAGGCGGCTCACCACCACCTTCTCAAAGGCAATTAAGGATGGGTAATAAATGCTGGCCTTGCCAGCGATGCCCCCATCCCATGAATGCAAAAGAAAGAACCAGGAATGACATGGTATCATCATAGATCATATTTGTTTTCATTTCTGTCTCATTGGTACCACTTCATATCTTTGCCAGGATAAAAGGGGTGCTCATGGGTACTTTCCACCTCCAGTTCCTTGATAAACAAAGCCGTCGCTGAGTAATGTTGCATGCTGCAACCTGATGTACAGCTCATCTCCACCACAGGCACCACACTATCAGTAACTGTAAACATCACAACTGCCCCAAATCTTTATACTACGTAATCGTTCCAAGCTGCCAATGGTGACATCACTAACATTAGTCAATCAGCTGTGCACAGGTGCATTAACGATGCTACAGCAAACAATTTAATTTATTTCCCCTTAGACAGCTGACAGCAGCATGACTGGGCACTGTAATTTTATAGAATTGCAGATTTCCTGAAAGTCCAAGAAGTTATAGAAAGGCCAATGTCACCGTATGTGTTCCCTTGATCAATGCCATCATTGATATCAACAGGAAAGGATTCAATTCTCTCAATGCACAGCCAGTTTGCAACTAGGACCACAGGAAGTGAAGTGAAAGCTGGTATATTGAGGTTCATGTGGCCAACAGATTCACAATTGAGCATATGGAAGGTGCGCTTTTGGTGCTTGGATCTATCTGGGGGTATCTTACAGTACAGTCCAGCTAGGGTCTAGCGTCAGTATGTGCTGTTGGAGCTCTATACTTTAAGCTAGTGCTTCTCCTAGGTGTTACTAAGTGTCAAGACAGGAGTGTGTAAAACGTGTTCCACTTGGGGCCTCTTGGGCCTGCACAGTGAAGTTCTGGAATGGACCTGCTGCAGGCTGCACCTCTTGTGGCTGCTTCTGTCATATGTGTAGGAATAGTAGGTGGTTGGGGGGAGGACACATATGCACTGCTATGCTGATGGGCAGCACCATTCTCTGTGTGCCTTCCTGTCATCCCAGTAGTTCTGGGAAATACCTCACCATGACCACAGATCGGCAGAAATGTAGACCTAAAGGCACCAATGAGATCAGTGAAGCCCACACTCATGGCTGTCTAACCACTGCTAAGCATGTTGAAGCTGGAAAAGGCAGCCCTCTCCAAGCTGGCACTCCAGGCCTCCATAGCAGCAGCCAAACCATCCATAGAAGAGGTGAAGACTGCCTTTGGGCCAGTCACAAGTATCTCCCCTGCAGATGTCCTTGGGGCTGCCACATGTTCCATTTAGTGCTACAGTGTGGTTTAAGCATCCTCCAATGTACTATATAGATGGCACTTGTGGATTCCTCCAATCAAGACACCATCTGTGTAGGGGTTTTTGGTTTGGGGTGGTCAGTCAGCCGTGTGTCTGAGCTGTTCCAGCCCCATGCGGTTCGAATCGCTTCCCCTTTGGTTCTGACCACCGGACTTATTTCAGTAGCGATGTAGACAAGACGAGACCAGTGGTTGGGTGCAAAGAAAACCAACATTTATTGAAATAAAGAATAAATTGCTATACAGTGAAAATAATAATGAATACAGCACACCTTTACTTAACGGGGAGGAGAAAAGACGGACACATCGAGGGAAAATTGACTAAAATAACAATTTAACAAAAATCCCCTATAGTTCCCACCTCTTATACCTATCTAGGTTGCCTTGTAATGGGCCAGAAAGTTTATGCTCACCAGTAAATGCCTGCTCCGTGCCCCTGCGGTCTGCCTTGGATTTTTCACCGCCCGAAGTAGAGATACCCCAGTAATTCAAAAGTAACTGCTGGTATTCCACTTCTTTGGGCGGGCTGTGACATTCCTCTTGAAGGCAGGGCACCGGAGGTGAGGAGGTAGAGAGAGAGAAAATGGCTTCCTGAGGGGCTATCTTTATACCCCATTGGGAGCCCTTATCTTCGCGCCCAAATCTGGACATATCTGGGTCACACAAAAGGGAAAAATCTGTCCCCATTGACTGTAATGGGTTTGAATGCATTTCCCATTCGTTTGACTGGTTTGTGAACAGAGCTGTCCCAATTTAAAAATGTCCCACTGGTTTCTTGAGTGCTTGATAAACAAACATTAAGTGTTAGTGTAAACAATCCTTTGTCCTGTGGTTACATTTCAACCGCAACTAGATTGACAGCAACCACTTAAGTCCTTGAGTCAACACTGCTAAGAGTTTGTGTAAACAAACAATCCTTTGTTCCTTGTTGAAACTTCCTAACTGCAGTTGATTGACAGTTTCAAGTACTTCAGTATAACAGAAGCTGGTATTTTTTTCAATCCTTTGTCATCCAGTGCTGGGAGATAATCAGACAGGCTGTCTTTCTCTTTTGCCATGAGGCTTGCTGCAGCCATCTTTGATGTAAAGTACATTCCAACCAGGTTTTCTTTAATGAAATAATCTTCGGGGGCTGCCGAAATTTTGTGAACCTTACAGTCCGCCCTTGGATACTAAAACTTGCTTGCAGTATCCTCTTTAAGGTGAGCAAAGATTTCTGACCCCCACAAACAACCTTCCCTTATAATTATAACTTATACTTTAATACTTAAAACTACCGATTGCAATATAAAATTAAAATTAACACACTCTAACTTACTTGTACACATTATTAAACTTAAACAAAGCTATATACAAGCGCCGCCCGTCTCTGGGCAGCTAGCCTAATCTCTGTTAGGACTGTTGCAGGCTACTGCCTGCAGCGAAGCTGGACTGGTCCCAACTTCCAAGTCCCTCGCAGCTTATGGTTGCTGGTTGGGGACCTCTATCTTTTGGCTTCTTCCTGACTCGGGAGACCGCCCTTTTCCACTGGAAAGCTGGTGACCATACTTTCCTGGGCTGGGG
Source organism: Somniosus microcephalus (assembly GCF_052327205.1). NCBI lineage: Eukaryota > Metazoa > Chordata > Chondrichthyes > Squaliformes > Somniosidae > Somniosus > Somniosus microcephalus. The sequence continues at coordinate 185,124,136 of NC_140993.1, read as the reverse complement.
TACCCGAAGTGACCTCCTAGGGAGTGTTGCTGTTGGGGCTACCCTGGCGAGCGGACCCTTAGCTTGGGTCACAGTCCTTGCTGGCTGGGGACCTTCTCCCTCGGGTCCCTCCCTTCCCAAACTTGGGCTGGGGATGGGCAATCCCTCGCCACCAGCTGCCGGTGGCTGAGAGTCTTCCCCTTCAGGTTTAAAACCTTGTTCAGGCTCCTCCCCGGAGTCCCATAAGAGAGGGGGAGTGTCCTGAACAGTGGGCGGAATGGCTCCTCCACTAACACAAGCCACAGCACCTGCCTGTGCAGCCTGTGAGCTTGTACCCGCTGCGGGCTGAGGATTTCTAACCTCAGACCTTGTCCCGACTGGCTGCTCCTTCTTTTTGGGTTTAAACAACTTACTTTTTTTAATATAACTAGCAGCCAGCCAGTAATCCTGTTCTAAATTCTTTCTCCTTACCAGGGCAGCCTTAAAGGCGAGATCTTGGGCTTGGACCTGCTTTTGGTCCGGGGCCAAATCTATCCCCTGTGTGCCTCCCTGGTCCCGGATTGCTGCTACCGGGCCTGCTCTACAGGGGTCCCAGAACTCTCCTTCCCTGTCCCCCTGCTTGGCCACCTGGTCGGTCTTGTGGTTACCCTCCCACGTGGTATGGAGGGATCCTAAACCTATGGCCAAAGTTTTTGACCTTTCCCCAGCCTGCTCGTTCCCTGTGGATCCCATTAAGCTAAATGGGACCTTGTTAGACCGGGGTGAATTGGTCAGGTCTTCCGAATGGACCACTGTGCTGGAAGCTCCAGTGTCCACCAAATATTTCCCCTGCACCGTCTTCACCCCCATCTTAAGATAGGGCCTGCTCCCCTCAGCATTTTCACGGGGACACAGGTCGACAGGCTGCGCTGGCTCTAGTCATTGCTGGGAGTGGGATGGGGCAGATGGGGTCTAAGCACCGGTGGTGGCTGCTACTCTACCCTGGCCAGTCAGAAGAGACCGCATTGCCTCCAAAAGTGACTCGACTGAGGCGGGGGGATTTCCTGTCTCTACCTTTTGGACTGGGGCTGTGGGATTCTTTCCCTTGTTATCTTTCCAGGGATTCTGATAGTCTTTTCTCCAGTGATCATCCTTCCCACACCTGTAACAGTTTACCTTAGTCTGGGAGGGACGGTTCTCCTCCTGGTGCCATTCTTTCTTATTCTGGCCTCCAGGTTTAACCTCATGGACTTTTCCCTTGGGTTGGTGCATCTCGGTTCCCCTCATGTTTCTAAATGCTACTGTGAGCTGGCAGATCACCGCTTCTTCGGTGGTCTGGGGGTTTCAGGGATCAAACCAAGCCATGGCCTGGGCTTGGATCTGGGGTAGGCTGTTTGTCATAAGACAACGGAGCCAGTGGGTCAATTGAACTTGGTTCAGTACTGCCCGCCTTGGCACTCCCGGGCATGTGCTCCAGTAGACTGGCCACAGCCTCTCTGCGAACTCCTGCGGGGACTCCCCTGGGAGCTGTACTGTTCTTTCTACCCGGGCGAAGGGACTACCATCATTGAGTCCCATGGCCTCCAATATCTCGTTCCTCAATTCCTCATATTCTTTCTGCCCCCTTTTACATTCGCCAGATAGGGCCTGGAGGAGATCACCTCCCAGGAAAAACAGCAGCATTTTAGCTTGCGCTGCATCATTGCAGTCATTAACACAAGCTGCTTGTTCTATCTCCCTGAAGTGCAGAGAGGGGTCTCCCTTTTTAGTGAGCTTGGGGATGTGGCTAACCATGGCCCTGAGCTGTTGGGTGCCATATGGCACCACAAACTGATTCTGGATGGCCCCTGGGTCATCATCATCAACGGGCGGACCGTACCTCCGTTGTCGGAGGGAGTACACTCGTCCTGGTCCCGGCCTATCTAGCGGGGCCTGCTGTGCTTCCTCTACCACCTCATCCTCCACCCCCCCTTGCTGCCAGAGCTCCAGAAAGCTCAGAGCTATGGGTGGTGGTCGTGGGACCTCTGATTTCCTAACCGACTTTGTTCTGGGTGTTGCCTGTGGGATGGTTCTATTTGGGTTGCCAGTAAAGTCCGACTGGCCTATCTTCAGGCTGATAAGACATATCATCCCCTTTGCCCTCCTTAAAGCCATATTCAAGCTTTCTATCTCTTCCCTACAGGGGCCATGATCTGCTTCCTCGAACCCTTGGTCGCAGGCCAGCTTATACACTGCCTTTACCTCCATTACCTTTTCCTCCTGCTCTCTTACTTCTTGTATGAGGCGGGTGTTCTCCTCCCGCAGCCTCATCTCATTACTCTTGGCCTCTGTAACTAGGCACTTCACGTACTCTAACTTGTGCCTCATGTGGCTTTTGCCCTCACTAAACTGGTCCACCAGGTGCTCTATCTTGGCCTGGTATTCTTCAATCTCCATTTCCTTATCCCAACTCCCTGTTTTAACTTCCCTAAGCTTGCGGGTACCTACCCACAAACAGATCAGTGGTGTGATAAAAAGAAAACCAATAACTGCTGCTCTCTTCTGACCAAGACCACCATCTGCTACATTGCATACTGTTGCTGACGGTCCTGCTGCGGTTGTCATTTTGTAGCGGTTTTTGGTTTGCGGTGGTCAGTCAGCCATGTGTCTGAGCTGTTCCAGCCCCGTGCAGTTCAAATCGCTTCCCCTTTGGTTCTGACCACCGGACTTATTTCAGTAGCGATGTAGACAAGACGAGACCAGTGGTTGGGTGCAAAGAAAACCAATGTTTATTGAAATAAAGAATAAATTGCTATACAGTGAAAATAATAATGAATACTGCACCCCTTTACTTAACGGGGAGGAGAAAAGACGGACACATCGAGGGAAAATTGACTAAAATAACAATTTAACAAAGTTCCCCTTTAGTTCCCACCCCTTATACCTATCTAGGTTGCCTTGTAATGGGCCAGAAAGTTTATGCTCACCAGTAAATGCCTGCTCCGTGCCCCTGCGGTCTGCCTTGGATTTTTCACCGCCCGAAGTAGAGATACACCAGTAATTCAAAATAACTGCTGGTATTCCACTTCTTTGGGCGGGCTGTGACATTCCTCTTGAAGGCAGGGCACTGGAGGCGAGGCGGTAGAGAGAGAGAGAATGGCTTCCTGAGGGGCTATCTTTATACCCCATTGGGAGCCCTTATCTTCGCGCCCAAATCTGGACGTATCTGGGTTACACAAAAGGGACCAATCTGTCGCCATTGTCTGTAAGGGTTTGAATGCATTTCCCATTCATTTGACTGGTTTGTGAATAGAGCTGACCCAGTTTAAAAATGTCCTGCTGGTTGCTTGAGTGCTTGATAAACAAACCTTAAGTGTTAGTGTAAACAATCCTTTGTCCTGTGGTTACATTTCAACTGCAACTAGATTGAAAGCAATCACTTAAGCTCTTGAGTCAACACTGCTAAGAGTTTGTGTAAACAAACAATCCTTTGTTCCTTGTTGAAACTTCCTAACCGCAGTTGATTGACAGTTTCAAGTACTTCAGTATATCAGAAGCTGGTATTTTTTTCAATCCTTTGTCATCCAGTGCTGGGAGATATTCATACAGGCTGCCTTTCTCTTTTGCCACGAGGCTTGCTGCAGCCATCTTTGATGTAAATTACATTCCAACCAGGTTTTCTTTAATGAAATAATCTTCGGGGGCTGCCGAAATTTTGTGAACCTTACATCTGCAGCACAATTTGATTCCACTCCCAATATCTGAACCAATGCTTGCTGTTCCGCTAGTATCATCCGTTTAAACACAGGATCCTCAGGGTTTCCAAGAGGTGATACCTCCTGATACTCTGGCCAGCAATATATTTCTCTCTATGTGCCATCACCAGGTGTTCCTGCTCACTTGTGCTCTGTGTGTTACCCAGTGCATTCCCCTCTGGCTTAATGTTTAACACCCCTAGGCTGGATGTCTCTGATTAGTTGCTCAGGAGGGATAGAGTGATTCACAGTGCATGCTACAAAGTGCTGACATAGCCAAAGGCTAAAAGTTATATGTCTTCTTGTTGCAGAACATTTAGAGGAAGTAAAGAGAAAGAGAGTTTAAAATGGTTTCCTGAGGAGTGGAGCTTGCATGTCATTTTCAATAAAAGGTTGACATGAGGGTTTCCTGATATGGTTCCCTGACAGCCAGTGGTAAAGAAGGAATAGCAGCAGAATGGCAAATCCTCAGCTTACCTGCTACTTCCCCATCCCTGACATCCTCCATGGCCTGCATCCCCAGAATTTGGTATGCTTCTTCTTCATAAGTGATTATATGTCTGGGGTTCGGGGACCCTCTCCATCTGCAGCTCTTTTTCGACTGTAATGGAGTGTCTTCCACTTGAAAAAGGATGCAAGAATTAAAAATTGCATTTTTTTAATGAAATGCAGAGAAACCAAAGTGTCAGCATGAAGCCCATCATGGGTGTGATGACAGATGAATGCAACAAAGAATTATATTCCATGTAAGGCATTTGGGGTGAAGGCTGTGAGTGGAGGGTAACTTCCAGTTGAAGGTCAGGTGTGTACAAGGCACTGCACCATCTTTGAGAATATACAATTCAAGCATTTAACACAGTTTAAGAGGGGAGTCAGTGAAAGTGTACAACAAGCTCAGTACAGTGCATTCTAGAATTACATAGAATTTTACAGCAGAAAAACAGGCCATTCAGCCCAACAACAACTTGCATTTATATAGCTCTTTAACATAGTAAATCGTCCCAAGGTACTTTACAGGAGTGTTGCTGGACAAAATTGATATCGCGCCACATAAGGAGATATTGGACAGATGACCAAAAGCTTGGTCGAAGTGCTTGGTTTTAAGGAGCATCTTAAAGGACAAGACAGAGGTAGAAAGGTAGAGAGGCTTAGGGAGGGAATTTCAGAGCTTAGCAGCTGAAGGCACAGACGCCAATGGTGGAGCGATTAATATCGGGGATGCACAAGAGGCTAAAATTGGAGAAGCATAGAGATCTCAGAGGGTTGTAGGGCTTGAGGAGATTACAGAGATAGTGAAGGGTGAGGCCATGGAGGGATTTGAAAACAAGGATGAGAATTTTAAAATACAGGCATTGCCAGACTAGGAGGTAATGTAAGTCAGTGAGCACAGGGGTGATGGGTGAATGGGACTAGGCGGAGTTAGGATATGGGCAGCAGAGTTTTGGATGAGCTCAGGTTTATGTAGGGTGGAAGATGAGAGGCCGGCCAGGAGAGCATTGGAATCGAGCATCATTGAGAGCATCAAGTCTAGAGATAACAAAGGCATTGATGATGGTTTCAACAGCAGATAAGCTGAGGCAAGGGCAGAATTACGGAGGTGGAAATAGGTGGTCTTGGTGATGTACCAACTCAATTCAGGGTTCAAATAAGATTCCAAGTCTGCAAATGTTCTGGTTCAGTCTCAAACAGTTGCCAGAGTGAGGGATGGAGTCGATGGCTGAGGAACAGGGTTTGTGGCAGGGACTGAAGACAAGTATGTAAGTATTTATGTTCCACACGAGTTTCCTCCCACTTTACTTCATCTCACCCTATCAACATATTCTTCTATTCCTTTCTCCCTCATGTACTTATCTAGTTTCTCCTTAAATACAGCTATGCTATTCGCCTCAACTATTCCATATGGTAGTGAGTTCCACATTCTCTGAAGATACAGCTGACTCCTCTTACCTGGTAGGGTTGTTAAGCATTTTCCAGCACTGTGCATGGGGTGTTAGATTTGGCATTGAGTGTCCTGGCCATGTTTTCCCACTAGATTTTAGCATTGGGGGCTTTTCATCCCTCTGTCCCAAAGAACAACCTCCTTCTCTGCCTGATCTCCTGTAGCAGTACTTCCACAGCAGAATTCACAGCGCAAAGGAATTTCTGCCCTTGAATAGACCTCACAAACAATGTTCAAGTTAGTAATTTCTTTACTGAAGCAAAAACTACTGAGATATTGCCTAGCCCTTTATATTGCATACTATTTTTCGCCCACTATCAGGCAAGCTCCCAATCAGATGCATTTCTAACACATGGAGCTTGCTCCAATTATTCAAATGAGGCTGACCCCAGAAATTATGGTGGGATTACATTCATTACATTACACAAGTCTGAATCCCGTTCTGCCCAACATCCAGTCAGGATCATGCCCAATCTGGAAATTTTAGGCAAATTAGTCTGCAAGAGAGAGATAGCTGATAAAAGGGTTGCCTTTGATACCTGGTAAACAGGTTTAAATGGTACTAATATATATATAGCTCGACAGGCAGAGGTGTAACTACAGTACTATGATGCTCCACTTGCTGGATTGAGAGTTTTCCAAGATTGCTAAGCACTTGGAATTCTGTATTCTGAAGGGCTGTTTGGGATTGGTATCAGTGTCACATTATAAGACATTACTGTTGCTTTGATGCCCAATGCAATCAAAGCTAAATAGGTGATACAATCTTTCAGGAATGTGCTTTGTCTTCAAAAGTAAATATAATTACAATCTAGAGATTTTCACATGGTTTTCAGTGTTTGATTTGCCGTGCTTCTATACATGAAAAGATGATAAAGGTTTATGCAAATACTGTCAGTTTAAAGAACTGCCCTTTTAAACAGGCAAACCAGTTTGTGTGTAGTAGTATAAATTAAATTATTGCACTATATTGCACTTGACCCTGAAATTCTGCGAGAGTTCACCTTGACTCCCACCATAACTCTTATTTATGCTGTTTCCTTGAGGGTTCTGCTGGTCTCCCACAATAGAATTTCAGGGTCATTGTGTCTATCTTTCTGCTTCTGTGTATTATTTTCATGTGTGAATAAGGCTGGACAAGATTTTCCTCGCTGATGCAATATCTGGTGGAAGTGTTGTGGGGAGGGGGGGATGGGTGGGGGGGGTATCCGCCACCCAATGTATTCAGGCCTAGAAGTTGGATATGGCCCAAAAGTGTGTGGTGTCATAGCCAGCGCTATTTGCCTGCGCCTATTCAAAGTGGTGCAGGCAGCTCGCAATTTTTTTTTCAGATTCCCAGCATCTGCAGTATGAAACTTTAGTTTAGGCTCTCTGTAGTACTTAAAGGGGAGGTGCTTTGTTGCAGAAGCACTTCATTGTCATTGTACAGCAAGCATTGGCATAATGACCAAGGGAGCAAGCAAGAAGGTTCTCAGATGCTGCACTGGAGGCCTTGGTCATGGCCGTGCAGTGAAGGTGGGTTGTCCTGTACCCACAGGGTGGCAGGAGGCCATCCAGGACCATTTGCAAAAGGCTGTGGGAGAAGATAGCTGACTCCATCATGGCCACCAGTGTTGTCCCAAGGACCTGAATCCAGTGCTGAAAAAGTTTAATGACCTCACACGGCAGGTCAAGGTGAGTGAAGGCTTCAGCAAATGCCATATCCCACCATCTGCACCACTAGCCCCACATACTGCTCAATGCAGTACAACCCCAGCACTCACCTACCAACAATCTCTACCTATCACCACTCATACCTCACATTCATAGCTTCACCCCACCCTCACAACCTTACCACAGCTGCAACACTCACACCCACATCTCACAACTTGCACACACTGATAGCTATTCAACTATGGCAGGCACATCACCCAAACACATTGCACCACACTCATCTCACACTCTTGCACACAAAGGTGGCTCATAACAGGAGGGAGCAACGGCAGATGGGAGGTGGCCAAGCCACAATACAGAACCTCACCGTCCTTGAGGAATCAGTGCTTTACATTATTGGAGGGGCAGTGACGGAGTCTGTGGCCAACAGAGAAGATGAAGCCGTTGCTGATAATTCTTCTTCTCACATCCCACTTCCTCCTCATCCCACAATCTCTTCTCACTTAAAAGCTGCTGATGTAATGCGTGGATATATAGCATTCCCCTCCCACTCCCCTCACCATAAGCTGATCCTTGTGCCTTTCTGCTTTCAGATAACCAAGAACTGCCAGCAGGCCAGCCTGTCCCTGAACTTGAAGAGGAGACTGATGGAGGAGAAGAAGAAGATGTATCGGCACTGCATCTGATACTCGCAGACACCAGCTCAGAAACTGGCACTGCGTGGAGTTTAGAGAGTAGTATAGAGGAAGGATCTGCACAGGGTGAGGCACCAGGCACGAATGGGCTGCAGCCAGGCCAGGGGTGTAAGATTTGCAAAATTCCCACATTCCCCCAAGGTTATTAATAAAAGGGACCCTGCATGGACATTTTAAAAAGGGTACCCAAAAAGATGGCATCCGCACCTCGTGACCAAAAGCCTGCAAGATTTTAAAAAGCTTGGACTCTGTGGCAGCACAAGCAGCTTTGGGAAATCAAAACTTAAAATGCAGTTTCTGTGAAAAGGACTTTGTGTTTTGAAAACCAGACAGCTACACTGAATATGCACTATGCCAGATCGTAGACAGATATCAATCAGTTAGGCCTATACATGAGGCCATTAGTTTGTCCGAATAAATAATCAGAAACAGCTTATGGGAGCCATCAAGGCTGGACAGGCCGATTAGAATGCATTAATGACAACACAGCCCGGACATCAGGCCATTAGGTGCAATAAACGGCCATCTAAATCCAGATAACTTAGATTGCTATAATCATTTAAAACAGCCCGCCAAAATTGAAACAATGAACTAACCTGATTTGGCGTGCAGATAAGGCCCATTCGAAAGGAGTATAACTGTAGGCCCCCAGTAGCAATCACGCTCTCTGCTCTCTGCTCTCTGCTCTCTGCTCTCTGCTCTCTTGGCTCTTGACTCTTGCTCTGCCTTGGGCTGCCGTCGCCCGTACTCGTGCCCTGGCCTCGTGGCGGGTTCTCTCCTCGCTCCCCGCAGTAAATTTTCAACAGTCAAGGACATCCATACCAAGCGCAGGGGAGGGGAACGAGACCCGAGTCCAAAGTCACCCAGGACACCCGAGCCACGAGAGAGGGCAGAGGAAACGAGGTGAACGAGACAAGACGGGTAGAGATGAAGAAGAAGGTAACAACTCGATAAGAGCAGAGCAGGGCAGCGAAAAACGTATCGATAAAGGCCAAGCGCCTAGTTATAAGCTGGCGCTTGGGGAGGCAAGAATCTTGTTGAACGCTGCGAATAAACGCAGGTATCCACGCCACAAAGAATATACTGGCGTTTGACGCTTGGGTAGGAAAATCTAAGCAGTAAAGACTGCCAACCGCCCTATAGGCACAACGTTACCGCCGACGACCAATCGAGGGAGAAGAAGAAGAGAACCCATCGCGACGAGATGACGACGGTAGCTGAGGAGAAGAAAGGTGTGTCGCAGCAGCAGCTCCAGCACCGCGCCCCTGAGACAACGTGGTGACGGGGTACCTAAAAGGACAAAAGACCAAACTTCAAAACCCGCATCCGTTAAAACAGCTGGCTTTGCTTTGGATTGGTGAGCATGAATTCTGGCCCCTCATAGCTTAATCTAGTTAGGTATAGGGGGTGGGATAAGGATAAGGGGATTGTTAATGTAGTTTGTTTTCCCTCGATGTGCCGTGTGTTCCCTATTCCCTGTATAAGTATAATTTTTGTATTTGCCTGTATTATTTACTAGTGACTTCTCATAAGACTGTTTTAATTTCTGTTTTAATAAAACCTTGGTTTTTCTTACACCAAACCACTTGTCTACTCGAGTTTTTCTGTATCGCCGCCTGTACCTAAGTCCGGTGTCTAGAACCCAGGGGTGTGGGAGCGATTCGAACCACTCACAGACAGTCAGGGGCATAACTGACTGGGCGCACGCGCCACCCGCCACCCCCTACAGGGGGAAGGAGTAGCTCACGGTCCAGCTCCCCGGAGGGCGAGATCGCCGCACAGGACTCAGATGATGACCTCGATGGGGTAGCCTTCAGAAGAAGGGTGATGGGCATGCACACAGAAATGTTGGTGCAGCGGCAGGCCTGCCAGAGAGTCTCTTGTCAGTGTCAAGGAGCATGGAAGAATTCAGCTCTAACATTGGACGGGGCTTTGCGCAGAGCTTGGAGTCCATGATTTCCAGGATGGAAATGATGGACAACTCCAGGAGAGACCTTGTGGACCCAACCATGATGCTGCGTGTGATGGTGATGTCACGGCTTCCATTGCAGCACAGGCGGAAGCAACCCAATGGAAGCACAGACTGCTCTCCTGCAGGCTCAGCTTGCTGCCACACAATCTCAGACTGCTGCCATCGTGGCTGGGTTTACAAGTGTGGAAAGAGGCTTGCAGGGTGTTGCAGCAGCCCAGCAATCTTCCTTCAACAGATTGCTAAGGATGCTGAGGCGCTGCCCTGGGGGAGTGGCAGTGAGTCTGTGGAGCAAGAACCTGCTGTCCTCTCTCAGGATGACAGCATTCCTACCTCCACCACTGCCACTCTGTCATTGCCCTTGCTACTGCCTATCAGCCAGCCAGTTCAGACTGCTGCCACCCATGCCGAGGTGATGCAATCTACAGCCAGGCGTTCTAGGTCCACAGCTGGTTGAGGCCATCTGTTGTCTCCCCCACTGAAAGTCAGCAGCCTTCCAATAGCCATGCTGGGTGAGCACTGCATAGCAGCATGAGAGTAGGTAAAGGCACACGAACGACAGGCACTAAGGGAATGCACATGGGTGATGAGTTGATATTGTAATTTTGATTGGATTTGGATAAATTTATGATTTTTGTTTGGAATGCGTGTCTTGTGGTGGCTCTCAATTCAGCTTTGTGCCCAGAAGGACGCTGTGATGTTCCATGACAGAGGGATGGTATGATGGGGAAGTGGTGAGCAACAGGGATCTGGGGTTTCATTCAGTGGAATTGGTATCTAAGGAGATGTTCACGGACAGCTGTACAGAATGGGGCTTTGCTGCCTGCCTCCCCCCTCTCTCCTCTTCATCTTCCTCTTCCTCCTCCTCCTCCTGGGATGGTACCGCAATCTCTGGTGGCAAGGGCTGCACTCGCATGATGGCCAAGTAGTGGAGCGTGCAGCAGACCACTACAAAATGGGACACCAGCTGGAGGGCTCCTCCCGTGCAGTCAAGGCAAATGGTTCGATCACTGATGTTCGTGGTGGCAGCATGGCTGTCATTATATGAGTGCTGGGCAGGAGTGATGGGGTTGTGGAGGGGAGGCATCAGCCAGGTGCAGAGCGGATAGCGCTTGCCTCCAAGCAGCCACCCTCGGATTTGGCATCTTGGCTGGAAGATTGCTGCTATATCGGACTGGCACAGGATGAAGGCATCATGACTGCTACCAAGATAGTGAGCATTTACATTGAGGAATCGCTGGGCGTGGTCACACAACAACTGCACATTAAGTGTTAGCCATTGCAGTTACGGAGCATCTCAGGATTGGTATACGGTGCCTGCAAAGCCACGTGTCTGCAGTCGATGGCGCCCTGCACCATGGGGAAGCCTGCTATTCTGGCAAAGCCAGATGTGTGCTCGTCTTACTTCTCTCTGTTCAGATAGAAGACAGTGAAGTCCCTTCTCCTGGAGTACAGCGCCTCTGTGACCTCCCGGATGCAGTGATGGATGGAGAACTGGGAGATGTTAGCTATGTCTCCTGCTGCAGACTGGAAGGATCAGCTGGTGAAGAAATTGAGGGCCACTGGGGGAGCAGTGGTCTCCCTGGTCTGAGGCTGGAGGTCTGGTTGCAGGAGGTAGCAGAGTTCTGTGACCACCACCTTGGTGAAGCGGGGCCTCCTAATACACTGCTCCTAGCTTAAGTTGCGGTAAGCAAAGTGCTCTTGGAAGACCCTAGGTGGTTAAGGCTTCCTGTCGGGAGTCCTCCTGCTCCTCCTTCCTCTGTGAGCATTTCCCCTTCTTCTTCGCTGCTTTGCTCCACTCCCGATCCTGAAGATACTCGCGCGCAAGGGGGACTGCAAGTAGAGCCTCCATGACTGTGAGCAAGTAGTGTGAGCGGAAGCCTTTAAATGAAAATGAAGGCATTCTCCACTTGCACCAACACTCCTTGTCACCTCAGCAAATGTAAACAAGTTTAGAAAGCTGCAAGAGTTGCAGAAACTTAGGCAGCGCCAGTCAAAATGAGAAACCATGTCAGCTGCAAGTTGATGATGATAATCCCTTTACTTAGCACTGCTGGGGGCTCCTTCCTGCTGCTGAATGCTTGGTCAGCTGGTCGTGATTAAGAGAGCGCGGCAACTGGAGTGGCAACATCGAAAATGGCAGATTCATTTCCGTTTCTGCAGCAAGCGCAGGCAACGGCAGTGCTGCCGACCTACCTGCCCAAAATGGCAGCCACCGCAGGACCTGCCAGAAGGAGTCAGCTGCCATTTTTCATCCAAACAGGTATTAACAGCCAATGCTAAACCCCTGAATTTCTAGGCCTCAGTGTTAATCACAGCAGATTTTCTGCAGTCAGGTATATATTTTGAAGGGGTCCTGCTGATATATTGGCCTAGAAATTCAGTATAGCCACGTTTGGGGTGCTACAGCCGGGCGTTCGCTAAATTTTGCGCCCGGTGCAACTTCACGCCACCTTCACCGATATTCAGTTGCATCACCTCAAGAGGTTGCTGCTGCGCTAAAGCAGGCGATGCACGACTATCATAAGGCGCTAAGCCGGCGAGCCGGGGCACTACCACCGAGGGTGGGCGCAGCGCAGGTGTGGCGAGCTGCTGATTGAAGGCAGTCACTCTGGCGCCGGTCAGCTCTTAAAGGGGGAGGGTGGAATTGTTTGGCTGCCACGCCCTGCACACTGCAGCCCTGAAGCAAGGCCTGACCACTGCTGCTTGAACTGTTCAACGCCCAGGACAATGGAGAAGGCCAGGCAGAGAGCGTAGTGCTTCAGCGAGGGTGACCTGAGTGTACTGGTTGGCGCAGTGGAGCGCAGGCGCCTTGTCCTCTTCCCTGAAGGTGGCAGGAGGCCGCTGCCCAACGACTATCGAAAAGCCTGGAGGGAGGTGGCAAACAGGATGACCTCCAACAGCGTGGTTGGCAGGACTCCAATTCAATGCAGAAAAAAGTTCAACGACCTCACTCGGGTTGTCAGGGTGAGTACCCTTTCCATTATCCTCCTCATCCCTGCATGTGCACCTCACTTTATGGCCAAAGGGACCTGAAAGCCCTAATGCCCAGCCCTCATCCAGCAGCTATGGGACTGTCATGAAAATCACTTGCACATTCAGGACTTCACACACTGTCAGGGCTATTCCACCATGGGAGGCAGTGCAGGCAAGATGATGGCTTCACACTGTCATGGCTATTCCACCATGGGAGGCAGTGCAGGCAAGATGATGGCTTCACACTGTCATGGCTATTCCACCATGGGAGGCAGTGCAGGCAAGATGATGGCTTCACACTGTCAGGGCTATTCCACCATGGGAGGCAGTGCAGGCAAGATGATGGCTTCACACTGTCAGGGCTATTCTACCATGGGAGGCAGTGCAGGCAAGATGATGGCTTCACACTGTCAGGGCTATTCCACCATGGGAGGCAGTGCAGGCAAGATGATGGCTTCACACTGTCAGGGCTATTCCACCATGGGAGGCAGTGCAGGCAAGATGATGGCTTCACACTGTACTTAGAGGCCATCCTTTCTCTTGCAGGGCAAGCTGGCGCACAACCGAAGGCAGCAGCGACAGACCGGGGGAGGCCGTCTTGACCTCAAACAGCTCAGCGACCTGGAGCAGCATGTGGAGCGCATTATGTCAGGCCGGCTGATTGGCCCCATCACCAGTGGAGATGCCGACCCTGTTCTGGGCGCCAATGGTAAGGGCATCACCTTTTTGACCCCTCTCTTTCCACTTGCGCCTCACACCAGCATTCTTTGCCACTATCGAACCAATGCAGTGCATAGCAGCACTCATGCCTCCCTCGCTGCCGCCCTGTCCTCACTCTGAAGCAACTCTTGTGCCTCCCTGCTTTCAGATGGTGAATCGCCAGGTGAGGAGGCGGGCCCTCAAACTGGCACTGTGAGTGAATCGGAGGGCGAGGAAGGAGAAGCCAGACCATCAGTGCCACCCTCAGCCGAAGCAGCCCATGGCCATGATGGGGACACGTCTTCCCTTGAGGGGAGCAGGGGGGAAGGGTCGGAGGAGAGTGAAGCTCCAGGGCCCAGTGGGCTGCAGCAACGGGAGAGGGGTGGGGAAGCTCGGCGGCCTTCTCCCCAGAGGGTGAGTGCGGCCCCCAGTCCTGCTATGGTGAGCGCAGAGGAGGTGTGGCTCCTTGCAGAAATGGGCGCCCAGGCTGAACGCAGGCACACTGAGCTCATGGCTGCAGTGGCAAGGATGCCTGACTCCATAGAGTCACTGGCAAGAAGTGTACAGGAATTCGGGGCAGCACAGGCCAGGTGTCTGCAAGAATTAAGTGTAGCACAGGCCAGGAGCCTGCAGGACTTCGCGGCAGCACAGGCTAGCAGTCTGCAGGACTTCGCTGCATCACAGGCGGCTTCCAGCCAAGTGCTCAGTCGTGCCGTGCATTCACTGGCTGGTGTCATGCAGACACTGACCAGGGCCACATGGGCACGAACTGCTGCCACCCTCGCTGGTTCAGCCAGGCATTGCCGGGGCACTCGCCGCGCCACAGCAGCCCAGCAGTCTGTGCTTCAGCAGATTGCTGCGCATGCTGCAGTGCTGGCCCGTGCGAGTGCCAGTGTATCAGCCGACCAGGGAGTGCCTGTGCTCTGTCAGGTTGGCAGCATTCCTGCAGCCAACACTGTCACTCCTCCACTGCAGCTGCCACCACCCATAGGACAGACTGCTGCCGCCCAAGCAGAGTTGGGGCATGTTTGCCCATAATGACATCGAGGAATATGCATCCACAGTGCTATTCTACATTAACAGCTGCGTCGAGGTCGTCACGACCCATAAAAATATCAGGACATACCCCAACCAGAAACCCTGGTTGATCGGAGAGGTCCGCTCGCTGTTGAAAGCACGCGACGCAGCATTTAAATCTGGCGACGCGACGGCTTACAGTGCAGCTAGGACCAACCTAAAAAAGGGTATCAGGACTGCCAAATGGAAACAGACACTGCGGATAGAGGATCATTTCCACAACAACTCGGACCCCCGGCGCATGTGGCAAGGCATCCAGTCCATCACTGACTACAAGGGCAAAAACACCAGCCCCCCGGTTAGCGATGCCTCCCTTCCAGAGGAGCTTAACAACTTCTACGCTCGCTTCGACAGGGACAACAGGGAGCCGGCTACCAAAGCCTTGCCACCCCTGGAAGACCAGGTGCTCACTCTGTCGACCTCCGACGTAAGGGGTGTTCTACGCGGAGTGAACACACGAAAGGCTGCTGGACCGGATAGCATCCCTGGGCGGGTACTCAAGGAATGTGCTGATCAGCTGGCTGATGTCTTCACCGCCATCTTCAATCTGTCATTGGCCCAGGCAGTAGTCCCTACATGCTTCAAGACCGCTACCATTATTCCTGTGCCAAAACAAACGGCTGTGACGTGCCTGAACGACTATCGACCTGTCGCACTCACACCCATCATAATGAAGTGTTTCGAGAGGCTGATCCTGGCTCACATCAAAGCCAGTGTTCCCGCCTCTCTTGACCAACACCAGTTTGCCTATCGTGCAAACAGATCAACGGAGGATGCAATCACAACTGCTCTACACTCGGCACTGAATCACTTCGATGGTAAAGAGACCTACATCAGAATGCTGTTTATAGACTACAGCTCAGCATTCAACACTATCGTCCCCAACAAGCTGGCCACCAAACTCCAAACTCTTGGCCTGAACACTTCCCTCTGCAACTGGACCCTGGACTTCCTAACAAACAGACCCCAGTCTGTCAAATTAGGTAACCACACCTCCCCCCGCCCTGACCCTGAACACGGGGGCCCCACAAGGATGTGTGCTGAGCCCCCTCCTCTACTCCCTCTTCACCCACGACTGTGTGGCTGTTCATGGTTCCAACACCATCATCAAGTTTGCGGATGATACCACGGTAGTAGGCCAGATCACCAACAACGATGAGTCAGCCTACAGGGAGGAGGTCCAGCATCTCGTGAAGTGGTGCGCCGATAACAACCTGGCCCTTAACATCAAGAAAACCAAAGAAATCATTGTGGACTTCAGGAAGTCTAAAGGCGGAAGTCACACCCCCATCCACATCAATGGGGCTGTGGTGGAAAGGGTGGATAGCATTAAGTTGCTCGGAGTCCACATCACGGAAGACCTCTCCTGGTCCCTCAATACCTCCTCTCTGGTGAAGAAGGCCCAGCAGCGCCTATATTTCCTAAGGAGGCTGAAGGGATGTAACCTGTCACCCCTGATCCTCTCTAACTTTTACCGCTGCACAATAGAGAGCATCCTGACAAACTGTATCACAGTATGGTATGGCAGCTGTAGCTACTATGACCAGAAAGCCCTGCAGCGGGTAATCAAAACTGCCCAACGCATTACCGGCACCCGACTACCGACCATAGAGCACAAATACCAGAAACGCTGTTTACGGAGGTCACGGTCCATCATCAAAGACCCTACCCACCCCAGCCACAGTCTGTTCGCCCTCCTGCCATCTGGGAGACGCTACAGATGCATTCGCACCCGTACGACCAGATTTAGGAACAGCTTCTTTCCCAGGGCTGTCATCCTACTGAACTCCACAAATGAACTCTAAAGCCTGCACATCTGCCAATGCACTTTATTATGGTTATGTTTATGTTAATGTATTACAAGCCAAATGTATGTTGAATGTTTAAATGTCTTAATCTAAATGTACACTCTCGGGAGCCTCAAGCCTACATTTCGTACTGCACTTGTGCACTAACAATGACAATAAAGTTGATTTGATTTGATTTGATTTTGAGCAGCCGGCCCCTCCAGGCCAAGAGCTGGTCCAGGCCGACCCCCAAGGGCATCTGCCGTCTCACCATCTGACCCTCAGCCTTCCCCCAACCTTGCTGCAGCCACTGGGGTCCCATTGAGGAGGAGCTGCAGAGCGGGAAGGGGCCACTCGCAGAAGCGAGACGGATCACCCTCGCAGGGGAAAAAGTAGAAGGTGTGGCCAAATGATTTTTTTATATATGAGGCCGAGACTGTTGTGTTCTTTTATATATGAAGGCCGAGACTGTTGTGTTCTTTTATATATGAAGGCCGAGACTGCTGTGTTTTTTATATATGAAGGCCGAGACTGTTGTGTTCTTTTATATATGAAGGCCGAGACTGTTGTGTTCTTTTATGTATGAAGGCCGATACTGTTGTGTTCTTTTATATATGAAGGCTGAGACTGTTGTGTTTGTTTTTTATAAAGGCCGAGGATAATGGTCATTTTTGTTTAACTGCTTTTTGCATTTTCTGAAGGTTGTGAGAGCCAGTTATGTCTCTGACTGTTTTTTGGGGGTTTCTCTGAATTAGTTTGTCATGCGGGATGGGCACAGAGTTTGCACAGTAAAAAAATGTCTTTAATCGCACTGTCCATGTTTGCTTTTGGAAGTATTTGTTGCCTTGACCGGCTGAGGGCTTGCAAAGCGGCGACATTCATCTTCTTTCATTGGCACAAGCCATTCCCCGAGAGGGGGCCTAGAACCAATTTGCAATAAGCTGCCGACGGACGGCCCTTGCACTTTGTGCCTCCCTCCTGTGCTGGTGCTCCTCCTCCTCCTCCTCCTCCTGTGGTCCTCCAATGTCTGCTGGCAGTGGCTGAGTCCTGCGGATAGCCAGGTTGTGCAGCATGCAGCACACGACAACGAAATGGGAGACTCGCTCAGGCGAGTACTGTAGGGCTCCCCCGGAATGATCCAGACAGCAGAACCATTGCTTGAGCACGCCGATTATGTGCTCAATGATGTTCCTGGTTGCTTGATGGCTGTCATTGTATCGCTCTTCAGCAGTGGTGCTGGGCTCACGGAGCGGGGTCATAAGCCAGGTGCATAAAGGATAGCCTTTGTCCCCAAGAAGTCATCCTCGTGGGTGAGGCTGGGCTTCTAAAATGTCTGCCACTGAAGTCTGGCACAAGATGAAGGCATTGTGGCTGCTGCCTGTAAAGTGGGCATTGACAGCTAGTATGAGCTGCCTGTGGTCACACACCAACTGCAAGTTGAGCGAATGATAGCCCTTCCGGTTGCGGTCATCCTCGGCATTCTCTAGAGGTGCCCGCAAAGCCACATGCGTGCAGTGAATGGCACCCTGCGCCATGGGGAAGCCCGCTAATGCTGCAAATCCCATTTCACGCTCTTGCTGCTTGTCCAGGATCATGGGGAAGGAGATGAACTGACGTCTCCTTCTGAAAAGGGCATTGGTCACCTGGCGGATGCAGCAATGTACCGCGGACTGGGAGATGTTGGAAATGCCCCCAGTAGCGGATTGGAAGGAGCCGGTGACATAGAAGTTGAGAGCCACCGTCACCTTCACTGCCACCGACAGAGACGTCCTGCTCCTCAGCTGTGGCTGCAGATCTCTGCGAAGCAGGTGGCAGATCTCAGTGACCACCTCCCTTCTGAATCGCAGCCTCCGAACACACTGCTCCTCAGACATGTTCAGATATGAGAACTGCTGGCGGTATACCCTGGGTGGGTAAGGCCTCCTGTGCCGACGCCTGTTGGCCCTTCTCCATCTGGCCATGACTGGCACTCTCTCACGGTGTCTCTGAGCCCTTTGAATGCAATGCAGTAAGCCAACGTTTCCACCCATTGCAGCCCCCATTATATGTTTCAAATCAAGGCTATGGCACTGAAAGCTGAATCCAAGTGAAAAGCTCTGGCCTGAAGCCACAAGTACCTGTGCGAGCGTTGAGTCAAACCAGAAGGCTCTCTCCCTTTGTCTATCTCCAAATATCCGTCTCTCACAAAGAAGGAGTGGAGCAAAATGGCTGCCACTTATACTGCAGGAGTCCACTTTAATTAGCGCCCCCCACGCCCCGCAGCGACTGGGAACTATTCCCCTCTACCAGTCGCTGGGGGCGCCAGGCGCACGTAAGGGTGGCGCCACTGAAGTTCCGGTTCGGGGCGCACAAAGGGCGTTGCACCATGAAATGACATCAGAATCTGCGCGCGCAGCTGAGCGGGTGCTGCGGTTTTGCGCCGCCGCTAAATCTTAAGTGAAGTTCGCGAGAGGCGCTAACAACTGAATTTCTAGGCCTATGACTTGCGCTTCTGAGTTCATCATTGGGGGAGATTGAGGAAACAGATGTGGCTATTGGATCTGGACAGCTGCAGCTTAAAAGGCCAGGCAGCCTCCAAAAATAGATCCATATTGTTGCCCCGGACAAAGATTCTATAATTAAATAATGTGGAAATCATGATTAATCATCTCTGTATCGATCTCAGTACCTGCTCTAGCCATTTAAATTCTTTAATGCAATTTGCATCACTTCGCAAACTTGATGACTGTTGTATGCAGGTGTTCCTTGTGTCCTCACATTACTGAGGCACTCATTATGGATAATGCAATGTACAACATCACACCATCATTACCACCTGAATTAAATACATCCCTCATATCTGGGTGGGTGCTGTTGGCATCTGGCAGGAGTGATTCTTGAGCGTCGGGACAACTGTAGAAATGGTTGGGGTTCTGGTATAATGGGTCCCTGCTCAATTTTCTGCCCCTAGCAGCTGGATGCCTGCCCAAAATTTGGAAGAAGATTCTTCCAATAGTCTTAACCTATAAATATTGATGGGATTCTTCTTCTCTTTTCTTGCAAAAGGCATTTGGAAGAGAAAAACACAGACTATTAATGTAATTAGTGCCTTTTATTTAAAATTGATTTCAGATGTTTATTGTTGATTATTTCTCCCCAGAGTCAGTGCAGCTGTATCCAAAAATATCAGGAAACAGAATACTAAATAAGCCTGACTCCACATTGAACAAAGTGGTAGATTGAAATTTGAGGTTCTAATATGCTGAATCACCAATCTGCCAACAGTAACACATAGGCCGGAATCTTTACCTTCGGGTCGGGTGCGTGCGGGCGACCATCGCAAACTTTTCAACAGCGCATTCTACACTGCATGTTTAACTCAATAGCATCAATTGAAAGCCCACAATAACAGGGAGAGGCAGAGAACCGGAGGTGGCCCTTCAATGTTCACCAATTTGACTCCAGCAGGGGAAGAGGCACTCGAAATCTCTGGAGTTTCAGAGCTGCTGGTGGTAGGAGATGGAGAGAGGGGGCCCTCCTATCAACCTGGTGACAGAATTAAATCTCAGACAGCCACATGGCATACAACAGTCACTCATGGTGACTTATGTCAGCAGCCAGTAAAATGCCATCATGTGCTTAATGGTAACATTACCCATTCTTATCATAAGACTTCCAATTCATCTCTTTACTCTCCCACAGGTCCATTACATGCCCCTTCCCCCCCCTCTCCCCCAATCATTGTCCAGCCGGAGGAGGAAGCTGACTCCTCAGTGGAAGCTCCAGTCTCTGAGGGTGCGCCGTCAGCACACCCATATGCACCCAGCAGCAGCACAGATACGCACACCTCGGTGGGTCCTGTGAGAGATAGATTAGTGTTGTCATCTGTTGCCTCACACATCAGAAGTGTGCAAGAGCAGGTGGTGGAGACAGGGACAGCAGTGGAAAGTCCTCGCCAGAGGGCGCAGGATGCTCCAAGCTCTGCTGAGCTGGATGCAGATGCTGAACCTCAGGGGCCATTGAGAAAGAGGGTATCTTGGAGGAGCAGCAACAAATGCACAAGGCTCTGGCAGCTTTTGCAGCCGCGATGTGTACAACTGTACAGAGAATGGAGGAGTTCACCTCCAACATGAACACCACCATCTCACAGGAAATGGCGATGGTATGCTGTTCCATGGAAAGGAGGAAAGGATGGCCACCTGCATGGAGCAGCTAATGTGCCAGTCCAACGAGAACCTGCTTGCTGTGAACAATAGATTGCAGACGCTCATTGACCTCATCTCGAGGAGGGATATAAACATAGACTTGGACATTCATCGCCACACTGCTGTGAAGCAAGATGCTCTCCAGCTCCTTGCTAGCAGGGAAGTGCGGGTGGCCCATGAGAGGGATGATGGTGCGAAGGGACATGGAAGTGGAGGCTTTTTTCAAAGTGCTCCAACTTCTCCCCCATTGCCTCCCCCTCAGTCAGAGCCCCTCATGCTGCATCGGATCCTTTTGGCCGAGTCTGCCCTGCACAGTTGCAGGAGAAGCAGTCTTTGGCAGGGCCCTCACAGCTCCAAAACCCAGAGGACGTCCGCCAAAAGTGTCTAAGCTGCCACAGTAGGGCAGTGAGCAGCCTGCCTCTGCTGAAGCCACAGGGGTTGCACCTCGTAGAAGCACACGTAAATTAAAAGAGACACAATCCTAGATGCACAAGGGTATGCGCATGGGTGCATGAAAAAATGTTAATGTTAAGTTTCAGTTATATTTATGATGCAGATAAATTTATTTCTTTGCACAACATTACTGTCTTGTCCATTTTTGCCTGCTATCTGGGAAGTGCATTTATCATTTGGAGTGAAAGGTGAGACATTACTTAACCTCGAGCAATGGGGGTTTGGGTGACAGGAATGGCTTGGTCATTGTAGAACTTCTTTGTGGTGTTGTTGGGGTGGTGGGTGCAGGTAGTACAGCATCTGGGAGCCATATGGGTGCACTGGTGCAAGTTAAGTAAATCCGGCCATTATGAGGCCATCCCGGGCCTCCCGGGCAGCAATATGTGCCACTGCTGGTGCCATCTCCACCTTAGGTTCCTCTTCCTCCTCCTCATCCTCCTGCTCCTCTTCATGTTCCGCCTGTTCCTCCTCCTCCTCTGAAGAGGCTGTGTGCCCTGCGCCCTGCTCCTCCTACAGCTCCAATTCTTGCTGCTGCGCTATGTTTACAGCACGCAGCATACGACAATGATTCTGGAGGCCCTGGCTGGTGCATACTGAAGGGTGCTGCCAGATCAGTCAAGGCATCTGAAGCACATCTTCATCATGCCAATTGCTTGCTCTATGACACAACTGTTGGACATGTGGCTGTCATTAATAAGCACCTCGGTAATATGCACCTTGGCCACATTGCTTGGCCTCCTCAAGGGTGGCATCAGCTACGTCTTCAGTGGATAGCCCTTGTCTCCAAGCAACCAGCTGATAATTCTGTTTGGAGGTGTGAAGAGCTGAGGGAGGGTGGGCTGGTGCAGGATGAAAGAGTCATGTCAGCTGCCGGCAAATCTAGTGCACACATGCATGGTGATCTTTTTATAGTTGCAGATGAGCTGCACATTGAGGGAGTGGAAGCCCTTGCAGATGTGGCTGGGTGATCTGGGGGTGCCTTGATTGCTACATGTGTGCAGTCGATGACACCCTACTGTAAGGTTCGCAAGAATTTTGGAAAATTTCTACAGCCCCCAAAGATTTTTTTTTTTTTGATTAAAGAAAACCTGGGTGGAATATACCTTAAAAACCCAGGATATCAAAATGGCTGTCAGGCCTCGTGGCAGAAGACAAAGACAGCCTGCCTGAATATCTCCCATCGCTGGCTGACAAAATGATTTGAAAACATCAGCCTGTGTGAATATGTTGAAGTACTTGAAACTGTCAATCAACTGCAGTTTAGGAAGTTTCACTCACAGGACAAAGGGTTGTTTGTTTATAGGCCCTCTACAATGTTGACTCAAGGGCTTAAGTACTTAAAGCTGTCAATCAGTTGCGGTTGGGCGGTGACCGCAGGACAATGGATTGTTTACAAAAGCACTTGAGTGCTGTTGACTGAACACTTAAGGGTTCAGTGGGACATTTCAAACTGGTCGCAAACCAGTTAAAATGAATGGATAACACATTCAAACCCATTAGAGTCAATGGGGACAGTTTGGTCCCTGTTGTATAGCCCAGATACATCCAGATTTGGGCGCGAAGACAACAGTTCCCAATGGGGTATAAAGATAGCCCCTCAGGAAGCCATTCTCTCTCTGCCGCCTTGCTTCTGATGCCTTGCCCACAAGAGGAACAGTTCACCAGCCCGCCCAAAGAAGTGGAATACCAGTAGTTACTTTTGAATTACTGCGGTATCTCTACTTCGGGGCAGTGAAGTATCTAAGACAGACTGCAGGGGCATGGAGCAGGCATTTACTGGTGAGCATAAAACTTTCTGGCCCATTACAAGGCAACCTAGATAGGTATAAAGGGTGGTAATTAATGGGGAATTTTGTTAAATAGTAATTTCAGTCAATTTTCGCTCGATATGTCCGTTTCTCCTCCCATTAAGCAAAAGTGTGCTGTATTAAGTAAAAGTACGCTGTATTAAGTAAAGGTGTGCTGTATTGAGCAAAGGTGTGCTGTATTAAGTAAAAGTATGCTGTATTAAGTAAAGGTGTGCTGTATTGAGCAAAGGTGTGCTGTATTGAGTATAGGTGTGCTGTATTCACTATTATTTTCACTGTACAGCAATTTATTCTTTATTTTCAATAAATACTGATCTTCTTTGCACCCAACCACGAGTCTCGTTTTGTCTACATCGCTACTGAAATAAGTCCGGCGGTCAGAACCAGAAAGGGGAGCGATTTGAAACCGCACGGGGCTCTGGAGCAGCTCAGATACTTCTGACTGGCCAGAGACAATAACCCCATTATACCAAAAACACCCCCCCCCTTTTTCTACACTGCACCTGTGAGAAGCCAGCCAGAGCCGCAAAGCAAAGCGCCCGCTCAGTCACACTGGCTTCATCAGTGGCAAAGTTTACATAATTGGCTGACTTGTGAAACATGGCATCAGTCACCTGGGTGATGTATCTGTGGGTGGCCAACTGAGAGATCCTGCAAATGTCTGCTGCAGATCCCTGGAACGATCCTTAGGCGAAGTTGATGGTGGTGGTGACTTTGGACATGCCTAACAAATGGCTGTCACCAGGTCCTCTGGGCAGCAGGTCTTGTTCCAGCAAGTTACAAATGTCTGCGATGACCTGGCGCGATAGCCTGAGCCTCCTGAGGCACTGCTGTTCAGTCATGTCCAGGAAGCTCATCCTCTGCCTGTATATCCTGTGTTGCGGGTACCACCTCTGGTGAGGTGCACCCCTGTGCTCATCCCCTCCTGTGGAGCATCAGGTCATTGAGGAGAAGGCTGCTCCTGCTGGTGTTGTTACTGCTGCTGCCGGTGTTGTTGCTGCTGATGTGGCTGGTGTTGTTGGTGCTGGGGTTCATCTTGGTCTGATTCTGAGGTCCAAGATGGGACAGTATAAGCGGCACCCATGCTGATCTAATAGATGGCAGGTAATGTAGAGTACAGATGCACAATCCTTCAATGTACTGCTAGTGACTAGCAATGTGGTGAGAGTGGCTTCCAAGGTTGCAGAAATGACCTGCAAACTCAAGACAGCTAAATCACTGCACAAAATGGTGCCAGCAAGGGCCTTTCCCTTAGGTAAGGAAGCAGGTGTAATGTGTGAGTATTTGTGTGTTTTTTCCAGCTGTCATGTAATGGACTCGCACAATGGCCACTGAGCTTCCGCCTCCCCTTCACAGGCAAGGTTCCCGAGGTGTGTGAATCCCATGCATAACAAATTAAAGCCAAAACCTGAGGTTAAAAAGGCAGTTAAGGGTCTCTCAATGAGCAGTTAACTACCTCAATGAGGTCACCTGACTCTTCCGAGCGGGTCCGTGGTGCGCCTCAAAACACGTTCGAGTTAAATGCGGAAGTCGGCGGGATGACAGCGGGTTCCCGACGTGCTGTCAATTTCCACGCTTTTAACTGCCGACTCGCCCCCATCCCGTATGCTCAGCAATGGGAAAATTCCAGCCATTGAGTGCTAAATCGTACAGAGAAAGCTTAATTTAGTCCATATTATCACAATATTACTGTTCAGCCTATAGCAAAGTTAAGAAAAAATACAAGTATGTCAACGATCTTTGATTGCTAGGAATGACAACAGTACAGGATTTGGATTGTGAAGAAAATAAGAGGTAGCCCAAGTAGTTAAATTTAAAATAAGTTCAGAACTAGAATTGAAGAAAAAATATTCAAATACTAAAATAAATCAGCATTTTCAATAATATTCAAGACATTTCAGCAGTTTTTTTCTGGTAAATAATCAAACTGGTTTAGTTTATTAATTTTTCAGATTTAAATAGCTTTCAATCTTTTCTCATTTGCTGCACAACTGTAGCTAATTACTGACAGTACTAATGTTCAGGAGAGGGTCTCGGGGTAAGAGACTGAACCAAACCAATGAACTTAGAGAGTTAGTTTGTTGTTAATAAACAGTATAAGGGTTTCTGTTTTCGCTTTTCACTATTGTTACTGTGGAATCATGTCTATCAGTATCTAAAGTGTTGTGGGATTTCTTTTGATAATTTTCATCCAGGGCACTAGATTGGGTATCCATAGGGAAATGTGACTCTGTTCCATGGCTTTTGGTCTTCCAATATATTTAAACAATCCTTTGAAGGATCCAGAAATCTTGCACTGTGATTCTTTAAACTGCAAAATCAGGTTCCACACCTAGCTTCCTCTTCAATTGCTCCAGACAAATTTCACTGCAGTTTAGACTGCCTTTAATAAACTGCAATTGGACTCATTGCACCATGTCAAAGTATGTATTCTTGGCAACAGACTGAAAATCTCTTAGTCTGTTGTAAGTGATGCAATTTCAACAGTGAAAACTTGGAAGTAAGAATAGATTGATCTAATATTATCAGTAATTGATACCCAGGAGTAAAAAAGCACCAGCGGTTCTTTCAGTCAGAAAGTGCTGGGACATATTTCACTTAGTGCAGCATTACATGGTGAGCCAAAACATACTGGGGCTGAAATTCCTCAGGGTTCTGTCATTCTCTTGCTGTAACTCCAGGGGGAGAGAGGTGGAATTCCGTGGAAAATTCTGGACTCAGTTGTGCTGGCAGTCTGCCATTTCTGGGAGTATCCTTGCCTTGTCAATGGTGGAAGCTCAGCCTTCCCCTTTACAGGAAAGAGCCAGGGACGGGGATTCCTTGTGCAAAGAGCAGACGGGGGGGGGGGGGGGGTGGTTGTGGTGGAATGGGGGTGGTGATGGGGAGTGATATCGAGTGATATCCTGCTCCAGTGCTCATTTGGGAGGCAGTGGGCTCGATTTTGTCAATGGGGAGCTTTTGGAGGTGGGACTCCCACTTTTTGGGTTGTAGTCCTGCCTCCATCGACTTGTGGCCAACCCACGCGATTTTCTCTTGATTGACCTTATTAAGCCCGCCCAACGGGCTCAGCAGGCCAATTAAGGGACACCTGGTTACTGGTGATGTCAGCGATTAACATTTCATCTGTCAAGAGCTTTTAACAGATGAAAAATCAGCAATTGACAGCTCTGTGAAGCTGTCAAACATGGACAATCTGTCTTCTAACTTGAGTCCTTCTACTCAGGCTCAGGTAGAGAGCTCTCCAGACCAGAAAGCAGAGGCTGCAGCTTTTGACAGTTCAGAGGCCATTCTGCTTTCTGTGCCGGTGAGCTGAGGGACTCCCGAGAACTGAAGGAAGGAAACCTGCAGGAGAAAGTAAAGGTAAGTAAAACTTATTAAAACACTTTACACTTACCTCACATACTTACTGACGTAAGAAAACTACTAGGCACTTGGTCTGAGTATTAAACAAGGCTTTAATCAACTGTTTTTCAACATGGTGATCTAGCTGTGTCCTTCACTAGTTCCTGTTAAAGAATGTCCTGCACAAGCTGGTCCCATGCCCGAGTATTTATACTCTCCCTGGACAGCGCCACCAGCAGGCCGTGCATTATTACTTCATAAGTAATTTCCACATGAATGACAGATTCATGTCACTTACCTCTGCACACATGCACCCATCACTCACCTGCACAATGGACATCTCGACCCCTCCAACCCCTGCAGACTGCTAACTTGGCGTGGTTCAGAGCCGTCGGACAGCCCACACTTCAGGGCCAAAAAAAGAATTAGGCCAAAAACTGCCTGTTAACTACCTGTTATCAGGCAGTTAATTGGCACTAATCCCCTTCCCACCTCGGGGAGGCGGCTCCCAGCACAGGTCGGGTACCCACCTCCTGGAACATTGACACGGAGGCGGGTTGGGGGCGGGATAGGTTCCTGCCCCCCGATTCTGCAATTTTCTCACCACTCCCGGCTCCAAACCTGCCTCCTCGGGGCTTGGAAAATCGAGCCCACAGTGTATCTGTGGGCATCAGTATGTACAATCAGTTGAGGTGTACTGAGCTTCAGATGGGAACCCAGGACCTATCAGTTCCTGACCAAGAATCCAAAAGGGGAGTAACTTCCTTTTTCAAAAATACGTTGACTTCCTCTGGGCATTCCCTCGGTGCAAAAGGAAAGAAAATCTTCACTTTTGCATCTGCCATGTGTGATTCAATGTCTGTCATTTTCTTCTTCCTCACTGGTTAAGGCGCTATACAGGGAATGTTAACCTCCGAGTGGGAAGCCATTGGGATGCGTGGTCCATCGGCCTGGATCAGTAGTGGCAGGCCTGGTCCATTTTAACAGCCGGGCCTCAGTTACATCCCGCTGGCCTGCTGCCCACTCAAAATGGGCAACCTAACGCAGCTCACAGATTTTTGGCCTTCAAATAGCAGGTGGCCCAGACCACCAGGCTGGCAGTCAGATAAGTCGCGGGAGTTCAGCAGGGTTTCATGGGTGGGGAGGGTGGAAGAGCCCGGGTGACTGTGGCCCAAAATTTCTTTGTGGAGCTCAGAGGAGCACTCCTAATCTTCCTGGCCATACAAAGAGAACCTGACCTTACAGGCAGCGTTCCCTTTAAGCTGCGCAGCCCGGCAGTGCTCTGCAGCTCCCTCGCAGCCAGTGAGACGTCTTTTAAAAAGGAAAAACCATGCATGCGTGTTATTTTGAATGGGTCATGCACCCAAAAAAAAATTAAAGGGAATATTGCTTGGAGGGTATCCACTTTTTGCCTGCCAAATTTACTTTACTGCCTGCTCAGTAGGCCATTAAAATTATATCTGGGTCCAATCTAAGTGATGGAACCCCTATTTGCATAAATGTATGAGGCTCCCAATTCAGTAAGGTGGATGCCTCAGCCATCTGCAAACAACATTAAAATGGCTGCAGGTCAGGCTTCGAGCAGTAAATTAACTCCCATTCCACCTGGTTTTCACTTGGTGGAGGGAATTCAAATTCCCCCTTATGTTTTTATTCCATCTAATTAGTTATTCTTCTCTACTAGTGTGACAAGGGAAATTATGCATTTGAAAATTTGCTTGCTTGTTTATTTTGTAATTATGTTCTACTTCATTTTTAGAATTAAGTTACACCAAAAAGTTAATGACTGAAATAAATAATTGCAATCAAAGCATAAACACAAGTGATGTTCCAAAACTCTTACTTCATATTTTCTGCAATTATACTAGCTAGTCTTGTGTTATATGTTTTGTGATGTACAGTCATATCATAATAATCACTATCCTATATTCAAATAAAAATTTGGATTTATTCAGGGTTAGGTTTAAGATTGGGGTTTATTAAGAATTGTTGTGGGAAATAAAAGGTGTCTGGCACAAAAGAGGAAATCAAATTTTTTACAGGTGGCTCTATATTGAAATGAGGCCTGCATTCATTTCAGGCAGTCACCAGGGCCACAGAAAAAATGGTGCCGACCAATTTAACAGTGGCCTGAATGCCCATACAGATCAGGCATGGGCCTCTGCCATACATATCTGGTTATCGTTGAACCTGGGCTATATTAACCAGGAACAGTCTGCTTATGGAAATGGTTGTCCAGTTGTAAACAGGGGAGAATGCCCAAGCAGAAACACAGGGATCATTGGAAGGCATTCATAGGTGGAACTCTAGCTGATTCTGCCCTGCCTGATGATATATTATTGTCCTTAGTGCCCCAAAATTGATGGGGTGCCTTGGAGGCACCAGTGGCGGTGGTGGGCCATAAAGCAGAGAGCGGAGGAACAGGGCGGACCTAATCAGAGGCGGTATCAGCGGCGGCGGGACCTTCCACAATTTCCAAGAAAAACAAGGTGTGATGTCACAGAACAGCAGGTAGGTGATTGGTTGGTGTGTATAAAGGTTTTTTTTCTCTCTAACCTAGGACAGTGTTTTAAACTAAGAGCAGGAAAATATAACATACTGCATTAAATTTATAGCTTAACTAGTTAAACTAATTAATACAACTAAAAATAATCATTGTTTAAAGACTTTAACTAATTAAATAAATAAAATCAGGCTAGACTAAGATATGGCAGGGCAGGTTGTGTGTCTGGACTGCAGTATGTGGGAGTTTGTGGACAGCAAGACTGTCCCGAGCGAACAAGTCTGCAGGATATGTCTCCATCTTGAATCTCTCCAGCTCAGAGTGCGAGTTGGAGACACACCGACACATAAGGGAGGGGGAGGAATTTCTGGGCAGTTTTATCCAGAATACAATCACACTCCAGAGGAAAGCACAGGTTCAGGAAGGGGAGGGTGAGACTGTTAGGGAGATGGGTAGCGGGGATTTAGGAGAGGTTGAGAAGGAGGTCCTGCAGGCACTGGTCCTGTCCAACAGGTACGATGTACTCACTACCTGTGAGAATAAGGAGAAAGACTACAGGGAGGACAGCCACAATGTAGACCAAGGCACTGTGGCTCGGAAGGCTGTCCAAGGTGGGGAAGAGCAGAATAGAAATGTGGTAGTGATAGGGGACTCTATAATTAGGGGGATAGATAGCGTCCTCTACAGCCAAGAACGAGAATCCCGAAGGGTGTGTTGCCTACCCGATGCCAGGGTAAATGATATCTCACGACGGCTGAAGAGGAACTTGGAAAGGGAGGGTGGAAATCCAGTTGTCATGGTCCATGTTGGATCAAACGACATAGGCAGGAACAGGGAGGAGGTCCTGCTGAAAGAGTATCAGGAGTTAGGATCTAAATTAAAAAGCAGGACCTCGAGGTAAATTGGCATAGAAGGAAACAGATCAGGAGAATTAACATGTGGCTAAAGGGCTGGTGTGGGAAAGAGGGGTTCCTTTTCATCGGATACTGGCACCAATTCTGGGACAGGAAGGAGCTGTACTGATGGGATGGGCTCCAGTTGAACCAGGATGGGACCCGTGTCCTAGTGGAAAGGGTAAATAGGGAAGTGGCAAAGGCTTTAAACTAGTAAGATGTGGGGAAGGATCTACAAGAAACGTAACCAGCCTAAATATAAACAAAACAGGAAAAGAGAACATAGGAAAGAATATAGTAAGGGAGGACATTCATGGCAAGGGAATAAATAGAGCTATAGAACAAAAGTCTAAAAAGATGGTTAAACATAAAGTGAGAGGAAATCCTATTAAAAATGAATTAAACTGTCTGTACAGCAATGCGCACAGTGTCCATAATAAAACAGGAGAGCTGGAGGCAATCATACATTGCGAGGAACCAGTCATATTAGGGATTACTGAGACATGGCTACAGAAAAATCAAGACTGGAAATTAAACATTGCAGGGTATAACATATTTAGAAAAGATAGGGAGGGAAAAAGGGGAGGTGGAGTAGCTGTACTTATTAGTGATAACATAATGGCAGTAGAAAAAAGTGACGCAGATATCAGCAAGACAAAAATAGAATCCATATGGATAGAGATAAAAGATAATAAAGGATCAATCAGACAAATAGGCGTAGTCTACAGACCACCAAATAGTGAAAGGGAGGTGGAGGAAGAAATATGCAGACAAATTAGGGAAATGAGTAAAAAACATAGAATAATAATCATGGGGGATTTCAACTACCCTGATTATAATTGGAAAGAAGAGATAGGTAAAGGGGATAAGGGAATGCAGTTCCTACAATGTGTACAGGACTCCTTTCTAACCCAATATGTAAAAAGCCCAACAACGGAGGATTTGCTATTGGATCTAGTAATGGGGAATGAACCAGAGCAGATAAGAGAAGTAAAGGTAGGGGAATACATAGGCAATAGTAACCTAATATAATACGCTTTAAGATGATAATTGAGAAGGACATAAGTATGACGAAAACCAGGTTAATAGATTGGAGAAAAGCTGATTTTGAGGAGCTGAGAATAGAACTTAGGAAAAAAATGGGCAACAATATTGGCAAACAACGATGTAGAATAGCAATGGGAAACATTTAAAATGGTGTTCAACAAAGTGCAGGAAAAATATATTCTGCTAAAAGGGAAGAACAAATTAAACAATAATGAGACTCCATGGATGAATAAAGCCATAAGGGAAAAACTGAGGGTAAGAAAAGAGGCATACATTAAGTACATAGAACAATACAAGGCAAAAAGGTAGAATTGTTTAAAATTATGAAAGGATAGGACAGGATAGATAAAAGCAGACTGTTTTCAATAGTTGAGGGGGTTTAGAACAAGTGGCCATAGATAGAAGATTAAATGTAGGAGATTTAGAACAGAGAGGAAAAGAAACTTCTTTAAACAGACAGTTTGAGAATGTGATATGAATTTCCAGGGTTCATGGTTGAGGCAGAAACTATGTTAACATTCAAGGTTAGATTAGCTAGGTGGATGGAGGAGAAGGGAATAAGGAATAGAAACAGTGCGATCACAGGACATTAATACTGGTTGGGCTGAATGGCCTGTTTCCATTCATGTAACTTCTTCAGCAGCCATCCACCAGCCATGCTGCAGCCACTGGGGTAGCACTGTGTGACATCAGTAGGATAGGCAAAGGCAGACGCAAGACATAGAAACATAGAAACATAGATATAGGAGCAGGAGTAGGCCATTCAGCCCCTAGAGCCTGTTCCGCCATTTAATGAGATCATGGCTGATCATCCAAATTCAGTACCCTGTCCCTGCTTTCTCCCCATATCCCTTGATCCCCTTAGCCTTAAGAAATATATCTAACTCCTTCTTGAATATATTTAATAAGTTGGCCTCAAATGCCTTCTGTGGTAGAGAATTCCACAGGTTCACCACTCTCTGGGTGAAGAAATTCCTCCTCATCTCAGTTCTAAATGGCTTACCCCTTATCCTTAGACTGTGAGCCCTGGTTCTGGACTCCCCGGCCATCGGGAACATCCTTCCTGCATCTAGTCTGTCTAGTCCTGTTAGGATTTTATAAGTTTCAATGAGATCCCCTCTCATTCTTCTAAACTCGAGCGAATATAAGCCTAATCGACCCAATCTCTCCTCATACGTGATTTTTGCCATCCCAGGTATCAGTCTGGTGAATCTTCACGGCACTCCCAATATGGTAAGAACATCCTTCCCCAGATAAGGTGAATAAACTGCACACAATACTAAAGGTGCAGTCTCACCAAGGCCCTGTACTCCTGTACTCGAATCCTCTCGTTATGAAGGACAACATAATATTTGCCTTCTTAACCACTTGCTGCACCTGCATGCTTACCTTCAGCGACTGGTGCACAAGGACACCCAGGTCTTGTTGCACTTCCCTTTCTCCCAATCTATTGCCATTCAGATAATAATCTGTTTTCCTGTTTTTGCCACCAAAGTGGATAAACACGCATTTATCCACATTATACTGCATCTGCCATGCATCTGCCCAATCACCCAACCTGTCCAAATCATACTGGAGTTTCTCTGCATCCTCCTCACAGCACACAGACCCACCAAGCTTTGTGTTGTCTGCAAACTTGGAGATATTACATCTAGTTCCCTCGTCTAGATCATTAATATATATTGTGAATAGCTGGGGTCCTAGCACCGATCCCTGCAGTACCCCACTAGTCACTGCCTGCCACTCGAAAAAAGACTTGTTTATTCCAACTCTTTGCTTCCTGTCTGCCAACCAGTTCTCTATCCAAGTCAGTACCTTACCCCCAATCCCATGTGCTTTAACTTTGCACGCTAATCTCTTATGCGGGACCTTATCGAAAGCCTCCTGAAAGTCCAAATACACCACATCCACTGGTTCTCCCTTTTCTATTCTATCAGTTACATCCTCAAAAAATTCCAGTAGATTAGTCAAGCATGATTTACCTTTGTAAATCCATTTTGACTTTGTCTGATCCTGTCACTGCTTTCCAAGTGCTCTGCTATTACATCTTTTATAATGGACTCTAGCATTTTCCCCACTACCGATGTTAGGCTTAACGGCCTATAATTCCCGGTTTTCTCTAAGCACATAATAAATAGGAGCAGGAGTAGGCCAATCGGCCCCTCGAGCCTGCTCCATCATTCAATAAGATCATGGCTGATCTGATCCTAACCTCAAATCTTCTATCACTCTCCATCCCACCCGAACCCATGTGATCTCCTGGGAGAGGCGAAAAACCAGGTAAAAAACCCAATGGCCAATTTGGGAGAAAAAATCTGGGAATTTCCTCTCCGATCCATCTAGGCGATCGAAACTCGTCCAGGAGACCACTCTGTCCCTATATTTTCTACAGTACTTACCTTCTGTAAAGGCGATCTCCACCCCAGCCAGGAACAGGATTAAAACCATCTCCTGAAATCTAACACAGAATTAGAACACAATAAGTAGGAGCAGAACCAGGCTACACGGTCCCTGGGCCCACTCCACTACCCACAGGGCCATGACCATTCCGAACCTAGACTCATGTGCAATATCCTGCCCGCTCCCCGTAACCCTTAATTCCCTTTACTTCTAAGAAACTATCTATTTCTGTTTTAAATTTATTTAATGATGTAGCTTCCACAGATTTCTGGGGCAGCAAATTCCACAAACCTATCACCCTCTGAGTGAAGAAGTTTCTCCTCATCTCAGTTTTGAAAGAGCAGCCCCTTATTCTAAGATTATGCCCTCTAGTTCCAATTTAAACCCATCATTGGGAACATCCTCACCGCATCCACCCGATCAAGCCCCTTCACAATCTTATATGTTTCAATAAGATCGCCTCTCATTCTTCTGAACTCCAATGAGTAGAGTCCCAATCTACTCAACCTCTCCTCATATGACCACCCCCTCATCCCCGGGATTAACCGAGTGAACCTTCTTTGTACTGACTCGAGAGCAAGTTTGTTTTTTCTTAAGTATGGACACCAAAACTGTATGCAGTGTTCCAGGTGCGGTCTCACCAATACCTTGTACAACTGCAGCAATACCTCCCTGTTTTTATATTCTATCCCCCTAGCAATAAAAGCCAACATTCCATTGGCCTTCTTGATCACTTGCTGCACCTGCATACTAACTTTTTGAGTTTCATGCACCAGGACCCCCAGATCCCTTTGCACTACAGTACTTTCCAGTTTCTTGCCATTAAGATAATAACTTGCTCTATGATTTTTCCTGCCAAAGTGCATAACCTCACACTTTCTAGTATTGTATTCCATCTGCCAAATCTCTGCCCACTTACTTAGCCTGTCTATGTCCCTTTGCAGGTTTTTTATGTCCTCCTCACTCACTACTTTCCCTCCCATCTTTGTATCATCTGCAAACTTTGATATGTTACACTCGGTCCCCTCCTCCAAATCGTTAATATGGATTGTAAAGAGTTGGGGACCCAGCACTGACCCCTGTGGAACACCACTAGTTACTGATTGCCAGTCTGAGAATGAACTATTTATCCCAACTCTCTGCTTTCTGTTAGAGAGCCAATCCTCCACCCACGTCAGAATATTACCCCCAATCCCGTGATTTTTTATCTTAAGCAATAATCTTTTGTGTGGCACCTTGTCAAATGCCTTTTGGAAGTCTAAATACACTACGTCCACTGGTTCCCATTTATCCACCCTGTATGTTACTTCCTCAAAGAACTCCAGCAAATTTGTCAAACATGACTTCCCCTTCATGAAACCATGCTGAGTATGCCCTATTAAATTATGTTTATCCAGATGTCCCATTACTGTCTCCGTAATAATGGACTCTAACATTTTACCTACCACAGATGTTAGGCTAACAGGTCTATAGTTTCCAGCCTTCTGCCTACTACCCTTTTTAAATAAGGGTGTTACGTTAGCAGTTTTCCAATCTGCTGGGACCTTTGCTGAGTCCAGGGAGTTTTGGAAAATTATTACCAATGCATCCACAATCCCTACCGCCACTTCCCTCAAGACCCTAGGATGTAAGCCATCAGGTCCAGGCGATTTATCCGCCTTGAGTCCCATTATTTTACCAAGTACCACTTCCTAAGTGATTTTAATCGTATTTAGCTCCTCCCCCCCTAGAGCCCCCTGTTTGTCCAGTGTTGGGATATTATTAGTGTCCTCTACCGTAAAGACTGATACAAAATATTTGTTCAGCATTTTTGCCATCTCCATGTTTCCCACCATTAATTTCCCGGTCTCATCCTCTAAGGGACCAACATTTACTTTAGCCACCCTTTTTCTTCTTATATAACTATAGAAACTTTTGCTATCTTTTTTTTATATTTTTTGCTAATTTACTTTCATAATCTATCTTCCCTTTCTTAATCAATCTTTTAATTATTTTTGCTGTCTTTTAAAGACTTCCCAATCTTCTATCCTCCCACTAGATTTGGCTACCTTATATGCCCTTGTTTTTAGTCGGATACTATCCTTAATTACTTTACTTAGCCACGGATGGCTATCTTTTCTTTTACACCCTTTTTTCCTCAGTGGAATATATTCTTTTTGGAAGTTGTAAAATAACTCCTTAAATGTACACCACTGATCATGTACCATCTTACCCTTTAATCTATTTTCCCAGTCCACTCTAATCAATTCCGCTCTCATACCTTCATAGTCTCCTTTATTCAAGCTCAGCACGCTAACACCTTTTTTAAATAGTGGGGTTATGTTAGCTACCCTCCAATCAATGGGAACTATTGTCTATACTATTTCTAGGGCCTCTTCCATAAGTACCCTAGGATGTAGATTATCAGGCCCTGGGGATTTATTGACCTTCAATCCCATCAATTTCCCCAACACCATTTCCCTACAAATACTGATTTCATTCAATTCCTCCCTCTCATTAGACCATATGTTCTGCAACATCACTGGAAGGTTATTTGTGTCCTCCTTTGTAAAGACAGAACCAAAGTATGTATTTATTTGGTCTGCCATTTCTTGTTCCCCATTATAAATTCCCCTGATTCTGACTGCAAGGGACCTACGCTTGACTTCACCAATCTTTTTCTCTTTACATACGTTTGGAAGATTTTACAGTCAGTTTTTATGTTCCTTACAAGCTTACTCTCATATTCTATTTTCCCCCTCTTAACTAATCCCTTTTTCCTCCTTTGCTGAATCCTAAACTGCTCCCAATCCTCAGGTTTGCTGCTTTTTCTGGCCAATTTATATGTCCTCTCCTTGGATCTTATGCTATCCCTAATTTCCCTTGTTAGCCATGGTTGAGTCACGTTTTTGTTTTATTTTTATGCCAAACAAGGATGAACAAATTCTGTATTTCATCCATGCGATCTTTAAATGTTTGCATTGCCTATCCACCATCAACCCTTTAAGTAACATTTCCCAATCCATCCTAGCCAACACTCGCCTCATACCATCATAGTTTCCTTTATTTAAATTCAGGACCCTAGTCTCTGAGTCAACTACTTCACTCTCCATCTTAATGAAGAATTCTATCCTTTATGATCTCTCCTCCCCAAGGGGCCTCGCACAACAACATTGTTAATTAATCCTTTCTCATTACATAATACCAAGTCTAAGATGGCTTGATCTCTAGTTGGTTCCTCGAAATATTGGTCCAGGAATCCATCCCGTATACATTCTAGGAATTCTTCCTCCACAGTATTGTTACTAATTTGGTTATCCCAATCTATATGCAGATTAAAGTCACCCATGATAACTGCTGTGCCATTATTGCATGCATCTCTAATTTCCCGTTTAATGCCATCCCCAACCTCAGCATTACTGTTTGGGGGTCTGTATACAACTCCCACTAACGTTTTCTGTCTCTTGGTATTTCTCAGCTCTACCCATACAGATTCCACATCATCAGAGCTAATATCCTTCTTTACTATTGTGTTAATCTCCTCTTTAACCAGCAATGCTACCCCACCTCCTTTTCCTTTTTGTCTGTCCTTCCTGAATATTGAATATCCCTGTATGTTGAGTTCCCAGCCTTGGTCACCCTGAAGCCATGTCTCCATAATTCCAATTGCATCATATCTGTTTACATCATTTGCACAGCAAATTCATCCACCTTATTACGCATGCTCCTCGCATTAAAACACAAAGCCTTCAGGCTTGTTTTTTAACACACTTAGTCCTTTTAGAATTATTATTTACTGTATCCCTGTTTGATTTACGCCCTTGATTTATCTGCCTTCCACTTTTGCTTTTCTCCTTCCTGTCTTTTGTTTCTATCCTAGCTTCCCTTTCCTCTGTCTCCCTGCACAGGTTCCCAACCCCCTGCCATTTTACTTTAAACCCTCCCCAACAGCACTAGCAAACACTCCCCCTAGGACATTGTTCCCGGTCCCACCCAGGTGCAAACCCTCCAGTTTGTACTGGTCCCACCTCCCCCAGAACCAGTTCCAATGTCCCAGGAATTTGAATCCCTCCTCCTTGCACCATTCCTCTAGCCACGTATTCATCTGAAATATCCTTCTATTTCTACTCTGACTAGCACGTGGCACTGGTAACAATCCTGAGATTACTAACTTTGAGGTCCTACTTTTTAATTTGCCTTCTAACTCCCTATATTCAGCTTTTAGGACCTCATCCCATTTTTTTACCTATATTGTTGGTACCTATATGCACCACGACAAATGGTTGTTCACCCTCCCCCTCCAGAATGCCCTGCAGCTGCCCTGAGACATCCTTGACCCTTGCACCAGGGAGGCAACATACCATCCTGGAGTCTCATTTGTGGCCGCAGAAATACCTATCTATTACCCTTACAATAGAATCCCATATCACTATAGCTCTCCCACTTTTTTTCCTCCCATCCTGTGCAGCAGAACTACCCATGGTGCCAGGAAGTTGGCTGCTGCTGCCTTCCCCCGATAAGCCATCTCCCTCAACAATATCCAAAATGGTATATCTGTTTGAGAGGTGGATGACCACAGGGGACTCCTGCACTACCTGCCTGTGCCTACTACTCTGCCTGGCATTCACTCATTCCCTTCCTGCCTGTGCAGCCTTTTCCTGCGGTGTGACCAACTCCCTGAACGTATTATCCACGATATCCTCAGCATTGTGAATTCTCCAGTATGTATCCATTTGCAGCTACAGTGCCACAATGCAGTCTGTCAGTAGCTGCTGCTGGATACACTGCCCATGCACATGGTCCTCAGGGACACAGGAAGTGTCCCTGATATCCCACGTAGCGCAGGAGGAGCATGCCATGGGGCCAAGCTGTCCTGCCATGACTTACCCTTTAATTAATTTAAATTAACTTAAATCAAATCAATACCACCAGTTACACTACAATTAAATGATATACTCATGGGTCCTTGGTTATTGCACACCCTGATACACAACAGAGACCTTAGAAACTATAACCACAAAAATTTAAGACCTTCTAAATTTTATAAACTATTAATCTTAACTTTCAAACTATAGAGTAGTATAAATACTCACCTGGCAATACTCACCCTATCAGCTGCTTCCTTTTGCCCGCGTCACTTTTTGAATCGTGACATGGCTCCGGAATGCCGCTGCCGCTCTGTGAGCTGGTAAGCCTCTGTAAAAAAGCCCGTGAAAGTGAGTTTACGTACTCTCTGTACCATCGCTCTCTGCTCCTCCTGACACTGGCCTCTGTAAAAAAGCCCGCGAAAGTGAGTTTAAGTACTCACTGTACCGTCGCTCTCTGCTCCTCCTGACACTGGCCTCTGTAAAAAAGCCTGCAAAAGTGAGTTTAAGTACTCACTGTACCTTCGCTCTCTGCTCCTCCCGACACTGGCCTTTGTAAAAAAGCCCGCGAAAGTGAGTTTAAGTACTTACTGCACCTCCACTCTCTGCTCCTCCCAACACTGGCCTCTGTAAAAAAGCCTGTGAAACTGAGTTTAAATACTCACTGTACCGCCGCTCTCTGCTCCTTCTGACACTGGACTCTAAGGGGATGCATAAGGGTGATGAGTTGATTTCTTGATGCCATATTGGATGGATAGATGTATAATGTTGGATTGGAAAGTTTGCTTTGTGGTGGCTGTTACTTCAACATTGTGGCTAAGAGGATGCTGTGATGGTCAGTAACAGATTGAAGGTAAGGTGTGGGTCAAATGTTGAAAGGGGAATTGGGGTTGTGGTCACTGGTACCGCAGGCAGATGATTCCATCCCGGATATGCTGGCCAGAAAAGGGCTGTCTAGGTTACTACCTTGCTTCTCCTTTCTCCTGTTCTATTTCTTCCTCTTCTGCTTCCTCCTCTACTGCATCTTCCTCATCTGCATCTTCCTCATCTGCGTCTTCCTCTTCCCTCTGTGAGCGGATGCTATAAATCTGAAATAAAAGCAGAAAATGCTAGAAATACTCAGCAGGTCAGGCAGCATCTCAGCCTTTAACATGAACTGGGTTTCTCTCTCCACGGTTGATGTCTGACCTGCTGAGTATTTCCAGCATTTGCTGTCTTCTCATAGGCCTTCGTTTACCATCTAAAGCCATGCAAGCATCCAGCAGCACTCCCAGTACACTTTAACAACTTTAAACATCTATTGCACCAAGCCACTACTTCAATAAATTATAAAACAACCAGGCCAAAAGCTTAAATGTCACCTTACCTGAAAGATATGTTTTTCAGAGCAAGCATAGGACCCAATGCTAAACCCAATGCAAAGGTCCAAATTTGCAGTGCGATGCGTCAAGTCGTCGTTGCACGATGACTAACATTGCGCTGTCCAGATTTGGATGTCTAGGGCCAATGCTGCTAACAGGAAGCACTATAACCCTCAGCAAAATGGCAGCCGCCAAATCTCGCACCAAAGGCAAGCGCAAGTGAGGCAGCCTCCATTTAGTTTTACGAACCAGCCAGTAACGGGTAGTGGTAAGTACCCGAATATGCAGCCTTATGATTCTTTCATCCTTAGTACATAACAGAACATAATGTAACATGATCTGTGTACCTTTACAGGTCTGATGCAGGCTCTACTGGACAAATCCATCTTGGGCAATCCATAGGAACACAGGAACAGGAGTAGGCTATTCAGCCCCTCGAGCCAGTTCTGCCATTTGATGAGATCATGGCTGATCTGTGACCTAACTCCATGCACCTGCCTTTGGGCCTTACATCCCTTAATATCTTTGATTAACAAAAAGCTATCAATCTCCGATTTAAAATGAACAAATTATCCAGAATCAATTGCCATTTGCGGAAGAGAGTTCCAAACTTCTACCACCCTTTCTGTGTCGAACTATTTTGCTAATTTCACACCTGAAAGGTCTGGCTCTAATTTTTAGACTATGCCCCCTAGTCCTAGAATCCCCAACCAGCGGAAATAATTTCTCTCTATCTATCCTATCTGCTCCCCTTAATATCCTGAAAACTTCGATCAGATCACCCCTTAACCATTTAAATTCTAGGGAATACAATCCTAATTTGTGTAATTTCTCCTTGTAACTTAAACCTTGAAGTCCGGGTATCATTCTGGTAAACCTACGCTGCACTTCCTCCAAAGCCAATGGCCGAGAAATTCATTGTAGCCACTTTTGGGGCGGTAAAGTGGGGCGGCTGCTAAAGTTTGCGCCCGCTGCCAAATCGAGGCCACTTCTCCGATATTCATTAGCTTCGCCCTAAGAGTTCGCTCGAGCGTTAAAACTGGTGTTGGACGCCTCTGTTTGGACGCTAAGCCGGAGGTGCTGATCAATAGCGCCGAGGCCGGGCGCAGCGCAGGTGCGGCCATCTCATGATTGACAGCAGACACCCTGGCGCCGGCCAGCTCTTAAGGGGGAAGGGTCGACTGTGTCTGCTGCCACGCCCTGGATAGTGGAGCCCTGCAGCTAGGCCTGAACACTGCTGCTGGACCCAAATAGCACCTGAAGCCATGGAGAAGGCTCATGAACGTGCGCAGCGCTTCTCAGAGCGTGATCTGAGTGTGCTGGTTGGTGCTGTGGAGAAGAGGCGCCATGTTTTGTACCCGCACAATGGCAAGAGGGCGCCATTCCGCGTCTACAGGAGAGCCTGGAGGCATGTCGCCAGCAAGCTGTCAGCCAACAGCGAGGTCCCCAGGAGCGGTGTCCAATGCCGCAAAAAGTTTAATGACCTCACGTGGATTGTCAGGGTGAGTACCCTTACCAGTGACCTCCTCATCCTTGCATGTGCACCTCACATTATGGGCAAAGGGACCTGAAAGCCCTAATGGCCAGCCCTCATCCAGCAGCGATGGGACAGGCATGAACATCAATTGCACAATCTGCACTTAACACACTGGCCAGGCTATTCCATCATGGGAGGCAGTGCACACAAGATCAGGGCGACACACTGTACT
The DNA here is from genome assembly GCF_052327205.1 of Somniosus microcephalus. Classification (NCBI taxonomy): domain Eukaryota; kingdom Metazoa; phylum Chordata; class Chondrichthyes; order Squaliformes; family Somniosidae; genus Somniosus; species Somniosus microcephalus. The sequence goes on along the minus strand of NC_140993.1, from coordinate 185,083,105 downwards.
TAGAGGCCATCCTTTCTCTTGCAGGCCAAGCTGGCAAATAATCGGAAGAGCCAGACTGCGACTGGGGGAGGCCGACCCCAGATCCAGCCGCTCACCGAGCTTCAACATCGCGTGGAGCGCATCATGGGTGCCCGGGTGATTGTCCGTCTTGCATGTGGAGATGCCGACCCTGTTCTGGCCACCAATGGTAAGGACATCCACGTTTGAACCTTTCTCGTCCCACTTGTGCATCAGATCTACATCCTTTGCCACTGTCCGACCAATGCGCTGAATGCCACCACTCATGCATCCCTTGCTGACGCACTCTCCTCAGTCTAAAGCTACTCTTGTGCCTTCCTGCTTTCAGATGGTGAGGAGGAGGTCCCTGAACTTGCCAGTGACAGCCCCTCAGAAGAGCAGCAGGAGGAGGAGCAAGAGGAAGGCGGCCCATCAGGGGAACCCTCAGCCGCGGCCACCCAGGCCAATGTAGGGGACACGTCTTCCCTGGAGGGGAGCGTGGCGGAAGTTTCGAAGGGGAGGGGAGCTCATGGGACCTGCGGCCTGCAGAATCGCGGGATGGGGGTGGAAGCTCGGCGGCCTTCTCCCCAGAGGGGGGATGCGTCGGAGGGGAGTCCAATTGCTGGGCCCAGTGGTGAACAGCAACGCAGGAAGGGTTGGCCAGCTCGGCGGCCTTCTCCCCAGAGGGAGAGTCTGGCCCCCAGTCCGGAGATGGTCTTCGCCGAGGAGATGGAACGCCTCGAGGACTTGTCCGCGGACTCGGAGCGCCGGCACACGGAGCTCAAGGTGGCAGTGGCACGGTTGCCTGAGGCCATCGAGTCCCTCTCTCGGAGTGTGACCGAGTTCGGGCCCTCAGAGGCCATCAGTCAGGTGGAATTCCAAGCAGATCACGCAGCGAGTCGGGCGGAATTCGGGGCAGATCAGGCAGCGAGTCGGGCGGAATTCGGGGCAGCTCTGGCAGCGACTGGCCAGGTGATCAGTGGTGCCGTCCAGTCACTGGCTGCTCTGATGCGGTCAGTGAACAGGTCAACACGGGCACTCACTGCTGCCACACTCGCTGTGTCAGCCAGGCATCGCCAGGGCACCCGGCGCGCTGCAGCAGCACAGCGGTCTGTCCCTCGGCAGATTGGTGCGCATGCTGCAGTGCTGGCCCGGGTGAGTGCCAGTGTCTCAGGTGACCAGCGAGCTCCTGCCATCCGCCAGCTTGCCCGCATTCCTCCAGCCGCCACTGCCACTCCCCCAGTGGAGCTGGCAGGAGCTACTGCAGCGACTGATGCTGGCCAGCCACAGCTGCAGCATTCAACAGCCGACCGCTCGACGGCCAGACCTCGACTAGGCCGACCCCCAAGGGCATCTGCCGTCACGACATGTGCCCCTCAGGCGCCTGCCCCCAGCCTTGCAGCAGCCAATGGCCTTACTTTGAGGAGGAGCAGCAGGGCAGGCAGGGGCCACACAAAGATGGCCAAGGCATTGCCCTAGCGGGCCAAATAGTCGAATGTGTGGCCAGTTGTGTTTATTTTTTGAGGCTGAGATTTGGATGTTTGTTTTTTGAAGGCCAATGATGTGATGTTTGTTTTTTACGAAGGCCGAGAATGATGGCCATTTTATTTGCACTATTTTGTTAATCCTCTCCAGGTTGTGGGAGCGAGTAATTTGTTTGAGTGTTTTTGGGGGGTTTCGTCTGTTTTTGGTTTTCATGTGGGAAGGGAGCTGAGTTTGAACAATAAAGCATTTTATTTATTAACATTGTCCATGTTTGATCTTTGAAGTGTTTGTTGCCTTAACCGGCTGAGGGCTTGCGGAGCGGCTGCAATCATGTTCTTTCATTGGCACAAGCCATTCCCTGACAGGGGGCCTAGAAGTGACGTTCAATAAGCCGCCGACGGGTGGCCCTTGGACCTTGTGCCTCCCTCCTGGGCTGGTACTCCTCGTCCTCCTCCTCCTCATGCTCCTCCTGCTCCTCCTCCTGAGGTGGTGGTCCAACGTGAGGTGGCAGTGCCTGAGTCCTGCGGATAGCCAGGTTGTGCAGCATGCAGCAAACGACGACGAATTGGGAGACTCGATCCTGCGAATACTGGAGGGCTCCCCCGGAGCGATTGAGACAGCGGAACCATTGCTTGAGGATGCCGATTGTTTGTTCTATGATGTTCCTAGTCGCTTGATGGCTCTCATTGTATGCCTCTTCAGCAGGGGTCGTGGGCGCGCGGAGCGGGGTCATGAGCCAGGTACACAAAGGATAGCCTTTGTCCCCGATAAGCCATCCTCTTGGGGGAGGCTGTGCCTGGAACATGTCAGCCACAGTTGTCTGTCGCAGGATAAAGGCATCGTGGCTGCTGCTTGGAAAGCGGGCATTGACAGCTAGGATGCGCTGCCTGTGGTCACACACCAGCTGTACATTGAGGGAATGGTAGCCCTTCCGGTTGCGGTAATCCTCGGCATGCTCAAGAGGTGCCCGCAAAGCCACATGCGTGCAGTCAATGGCACCCTGCACCATGGGGAAGCCCGCTATTCTTGCAAATCCCACTGCACGCTGCTGCTGCTTGTCCAGGGTCATGGGGAAGGAGATGAATTGATGTCTCCTTGTGAAAAGTGCTTCTGTCACCTGGCGGATGCAGCAATGCACGGCGAACTGGGAGATGTTAGCGATGTCCCCAGCAGCGGATTGGAAGGAGCCAGTGGCATAGAAGTTGAGAGCCACCGTCACCTTCACTGCCACTGACAGAAACGTCCTGCGCATCAGCTGTGGCTGCAGATCTCTGTGAAGCAGCTGGCAGATGTCTGCAACCACCTCCCTTCTGAATCGCAGCCTCCTAACACACATCGCGGCAGACATGGTCAGATAGGAGGACTGCTGGCGGTATACCCTGGGTGGGTAAGGCCTCAGTTGGCGACGCCTGTTGCCCCCTCTGCGTCTGGCCAGGGCTGCCACTCTCTCACGGCGTCTGTAAGCCCTTCTGGCATAAGGCTGAAAGTCAGCGTTGGCACCCAATGCAGCCCCCATTATATGCTGGCAAACACTGAGCTCTCAATGAAGGCAAAGATAATTGCTAAGCTCTGGCCTGAGCCAAAAATACCTGTCCTAGTGTTGGTCCAAACCAGTAAGCTCTCCTCCTTGGTCTCTGTCCAAAAAACCATGACACAAGAGTGAATGCAGCAAAATGGCTGGCCTTTATAGTGCAGGATAAGTGCCCTTTAATTAGCACTCCCCGCGGCCCGGCATGGCTGTGTACCGTTCCACTTCACAGTCGTTAGGGCCGCCCGGCGCACAATGGGCCGGCGCGAGTGAAGTTCCGGTTTGGGGCGCACAAAGGGCGTTGCACTGTTAAATGACGTCATGATCTGCGCGCGCAGCAGGGCGCGCGCTAAGACTTTGCGCCGGTGCTAAATGTGTCCTGAAGTTGGGGAGAGGCGCAGATCGTGCTGCGCCCAGGTGATAAGCGCCTAGCGCTCGAGATCTACTCCTCCTAAGGTGCTAACGGCTGGCGCGCCCAACTGAATTTCTAGGCCAATATATCCTTCCCAAGGTGTGGTGCCCAGAACTGCTCACAGTATTCCAGGTGTGGTCTAACCAGGGCTTTGTATAGCTGCAGCATAAGTTCTGCCCCCCTTGTACTCTAGTCCTCCAAATATAAAGGTTAGCATTCCATTAGCCTTTTTGATTACTTTCTGTACCTGTTCATGACATTTTAATAATCTATGTATCTGAACCCCCAAGTCTCTTTGGACATCCACTGTTTTTAGCTTTTTACCATTTAGAAAGTACCCTGTTCTATTCTTTTTAGGTCCAAAGTGGATGACCTCACATTAGCTTACATTGAAATCCATTTGCCACAGTTTTGCTCATTCACTTAATCTATCAATATCCCTTTGTAATTTTATGCTTTCATCTACACTGCCTACAATGCTGCCTATCATTGTGTCCTCGGCAAATTTGGATATATGACTTTCTATGCCATCATCTAAGTCATTAATAAATATTGTGAATAGTTGAGGTCCCAAAAAAGATTCCTGCAGGACACCACTAGTCTCATCCTGACAATTAGAGTACCTGCCCATTATCCCTACTCTCTGTCTCCTGCCGCTCAGCAAATTTCCTAACCAGGTCAACAATTTGCCCTCAACTCCATGGGCTTCGACCTTAGATAACAGTCTCTTATGTGAGACTTTATCAAATGTCTTCTGGAAGTCCAGATAAATATCATCCATAGACATTCCCCTGTCCACTACTTTAGTCACCTCTTCAAAAAATTCAATCAAATTTTTAAGGCATGACCTACCTTTCACAAATCCATGCTGGCTCTCTCTGATCAACTGAAAATGTTCACGGTGCTCTGTCACCCTATTCTTAATTATAGACTCTAGTAATTTCCCGACAACAGATTTAGGCTAACCGGTCTATAATTCCTCGGTTTCCCTCTCTCAACATTCTTAAAAAGCGGAATGACATGTGCAATTTTCCAATCTAATGGGACAATTCCTGAATCTGGAAAACTTTGGAAGATTATAGTTAGGGCATCTGCAATGTGCTCACCTACTTCCTTTAAAACCCTGGGATGGAAAACATCTGGCCCTGGGGATTTGTCACTCTTTAGTGCTATTATTTTCTTTACTACTTTTATTTCATCTACTTAATTTTATTGAGTCCCTGTCCCCGATTCAATATTAGTTTCCTTGGGATTTCCGGCATGCTATTCTCTTCTACTGTAAATACTGACGCAAAGTAATTATTCAACATGTCCACCATTTCCCCATTGTCATTGACAATATCACCAATTTCAGTTTTTAAGGGGCCAACATTGCTCCTGATTACCCTCTATCTCCTAAAGTAACTCTAAAAGTTGTTCATACTGATTTTGATATCCCTTGCAAGTTTCTTTTCATACTTCCTTTTTGTAGTTCTTACTGTCTGTTTTGTGACCCTTTGCTGTTCTTTGTATCTTTTCCATTCGTCAGGGTCTGTGCTATTTTTTGCATTTTTGTCTGCCCTTTCCTACAGTTTTATGCTGTCCCTCACCTCCTTAGTTGTCGATTGCTTCTATTTTGGCAAGGAGAGCTCTTGCCCCTCAGGGATGTAAACTGGTTCTGTATCACATTAAATCCTTTTTTATATCACATACTGGAACATATATTTGTGCCATTGTTTTACTGTAAATTTAGTTAAATACTCTTACCATCCTCTTTGTCAAGTCTTTGATTGATCTTGCTGGTTAGTTAAAGTACTGGGGACACTAGGGGCAGGATATTCATTGCGCCGTGGAGGCGGGATTGGAGGCATGTGGGGGGTTAAAATCCTGAAATCGGGGGGGCACGAACCCATCCCGCCCCCAACCCGCCTCCATGCCAGTTTCAAAGGAGGCAGATACCTGACCTGTGCTGGGACCCACCACCCCGAGGCGGGAAGGGGATTAGTGCCAATTAACTGCCTGTTAACAGGTAGTTAACAGGCAGTTTTTAGCCAAATCCCTATTTTCATTGTTGAAATGTGGGATTCCTGACGGCTCCAAACTACACCAAGTTAGCGAGGTGGGCCGTCGGGATGAAGGGCTTGGAGGGGTTGAGATGTCCGGTGTTCAGGTGAGTGATGGGTGCATGAGTGCAGAGGTAAGTGTGTTTGGTGTGTGTAAAGTGTTTAAAGAAGTTGTACTTACATTTACTATGTTTCTGTTTCTATCAAGAAGGAGTTGGATATATTTCTTAAGGCTAAAGGGATCAAGGGATATGGAGAGAAGGCAGGAACAGGGTACTGAATTTGTATGATCAGCCATGATCATATTGAATGGCGGAGAAGGCTCGAGGGGCCGAATGGCCTACTCCTGCTCCTATCTTCTATGTTTCTATGTTACTTACCTTTACAGCCTTCCTTCCTTCAGGTCTCGGGAGTCCCCCCATCTCACCGGCACAGAAAGCAGAATGGCCACGATCTGTCAAAAGTTCCAGCATTCAGTTTTCTGTTCTGGGCAGATCTCTGAATCATCCTGAGAGGAGGGAATTGTTACATCCGTGTAATAATAAGAAAAGGACTGCAGAGAACGGTACAACAGGTGTTTACTCAACGTGGTTCAAACTGCAACTGAAACAGCAGATTACTACTCAGCATTATATACAGGTGTGGTCACTGCCGGTACTGCAGTATACATGAGCTGCAGAAAGTAGATCCCCCCCTTAAAGGTACATACATTACAATTCCTCCCCTTTTAGATTAACAGTACCATAACACTCATTTAACAATTAAATATCAAACTAATTACAATTAACACTTTTAACATGCAACATTAGCTGAAAATAGTCTATTTATAAATTCAGTCTTTGGGGAGGCTTCCTGATCCTTTCTGGATAGCGCCTTTCCCGAGTGTCTTGCTCTTGGTGTGGAGGCGATTCTGGCCCCCTGTCGTCGGTTGGTTCATCAGCTTCCGATGCTACTGTTTCTGGGGTAGATGCTACCTGTACGTCGGGTTCATCACCAGATGCGTATGGGCGAGGCATGGGGTTGACTTGTTCCTGTGACTCTAGGATCTGGTCAGCATGGCGTCTCACGATGCTCTCCCCAACGTCCACTGTGTACATTAGTGGGCACTGCCGTGTGCATATCGTTCCTGGCTGCCATTTTTCTGTTCGGTAGTCGCGGGCCAAGACTGGTTGCCCTACATTGAAGCTCCTTGTTGGCTTCTCATGGATGTGCTGGAATTGCTTACTCTCAACAACTTTTCGTACGTTTGGTCTGAGCAAATCCAGGCGAGATCTTAACCTTCGGTTAAAGAACATCATGGCTGGGGCCAGGTTGGTGACTGCATGTGTCGCATTCCGGTAGGTGAACAGGAAATTGCCCACCTTGTGCTGCAGCGGAATGTTGTCATTGTACATAGCCTTTATTGACTTCTTAAAGGTTTGTACGAACCTCTCAGCCAATCCATTTGTGGCTGGACGATATGGGGCGGATGTGTAATGCCTTACCCCATTCTTTTTCAAGAACCTCCGGAACTCTTCGGACACAAACTGTGGTCCGTTGTCGGAGAAAATCTGTTCTGGTAAGCCATTCCTGGCAAAAATGGTCCGTAGGACTGCAATAGTTTTCTCCGTGGTGGTGGAGGACATTTTGATGACCTCAGGCCATTTCGCGGTTATTAAAAACATTGAGTCCATGAATGGACCAGCAGAATCAATATGCACCCGTTGCCATGGAGATGAGGGCCACTCCCATGGGTGTAGAGGGACCTGTGGTGGTGCATTTTGGACTTTCTGGCATCCTGAGCAGCTCTTGGTCAGGTCCTCGATTTGTTTATCGATTCCCGGCTACCACACATAAGCCCTGGCTAGGCTTTTCATTTTTACCCCTCCCAGATGACCCTCATGAAGCTCATTGAGCACTCTCTCCCTTAACTTGGGTGGAATTACCACTCGGGATCCACACATCAAGGTCCCCCGGCACAGTGACAGCTGTTCTCTCCTTGTCGAGAATGCTGGCAACAGTGAGTCGCCATATGCTGGCCATCCCTTCACCGTCAAATCATATACCTGAGACAGTGTCGGGTCATTTCGGGTTTCCTTTTCGATACAAGCGTTAGTTACCGGTAGGTATTCAACTATAGTCGAATGGAATATTTCGACAGGATCCACTGCTGGTGATTCCTCTGCAGTCGGCAGTGGCAGGCGTGATAGCCCATCAGCATTTCCATGCTGTTTTGTGCCCTTATATTCAATCTCATAGTGGTGCGCCCCTAGAAAAAGTGACATCTTTGTAGTCGTTGCACAGTCATCACCGGAATGCCCTTCTTCGGATTAAAAATGGAGACAAGAGGCTGGTGATCAGTCAGCAAGGTGAATTTCTGCCCGTGCAGATAGTGACTGAACTGTTTCACTCCCCACTCTAGGCTGAGTGCCTCCCTGTCAATCTGGGCATAGTTATGCTCGGCTGAGGTTAGTGATCATGACGCAAAGGCTATTTGGCCTCTCTGAGTCGTCCAAGAATTTGTGCGACTGTAGGATTCGCAAAATTGGATTTCATATTAATAAGGGTCAATAGGCAGAAGAGGCCATGATTTTAAAGACTGTTTTAAAAGAAGCCCAGAAAAAGGGGCATACAAAATGGCTGCCGTATCATGTGACCAGCTTATTGGGACACTTTAAAATGGTTCCTGCGCAACCTCAGACAGCTATGTGGATTGAACCCATAGTAAGTTCTGGAAGCCGTTTCTGAGAGAACGAAACCAGACCCACAGGCATGCATATGGATTTGATGCAGATCCACTCAAGATCGGCCTGGAGACAGAGGCCATCTAAATGTTGACCCAGACAAAAGAGGACAATCTCATGTTCATGAGAACAACACCAAGGGCTCGGTAAAGGATCAGCATGACATTAAAAACAATGAGAGCCATTTCAAACCAGAGATGGGCCTATTACCAGCCGCTTAAAATGATTTTAAATATAATAACTGCCCCGCTGTGCTCAAAGCCCGCCAAAGTTAAAACAAAGACTAACCTGATTTTGGGTGGGAAGTGAGGCCTCGGGAAGAAAGGTATATCTGCCGAGACCTTTCGGCAGTTGAGACGGCAGTGGGACACGACTCGACAGACGCAGCTTGAGGAGGAAGACACAGCTTGGGAGAAGACGCTGGAGGAAGCTTGAATCGGCAAGCTCAGACGGTCACCAGGAGAGTCGAGTTAAAGACAGTTTGCAGTCGGACAGTCGTTGCAGCCCCAGCAGCCGGTCCAGCTTTTGAGCTGGGCAAAGAGGAGCTGGCTTCAGCGGACTCCTCTCCACCGTCGGAGAAGAAAGAAGGATAATTATGACTGTATAAAAAGTCATTCGGAACCAGCGTACCACCCCGCGGAAAACCATCGGGAGATCATCGACCATCCCCGGGCCGCAGCTGAAAGTAGAAGGGGCCATACCAGCCCAAGGCTCCCCTGACCAGGGTCGAGCCGACGATCCTCGACCCCGCCGGCATCCAGGCCCGCCGGTGCCCAGCCGGCCCCGACCCCCACCTCAGGAGAGAGGTGTGGCGCAGCTCGCAGGGGCTCTATGATCCACGTGGAGACAAAACGCCTGAAAGGACCAAACACAGATTCGTTTTCAAAACCTTGCACTTCCTAGTGGGATTGGTGAGCATGTTTCTGGCCCTTCACAATCAGATCTAGATAGGTTTAATAAGGGGGTGGATTTAAGTGTACAATTAACATGAGTTGTTGTCCCTCGATGTTCCGTGTGTTTCCTTATTTCATGATGATCTTTGTAGAGTATAAGATGCATGTATTTTGCCTTAGTTAGTATAATGTCGTTATGATTTGTTTGTGTTTGTTTTTCCCTCCCATGTACTGTACTCTTATCTGTGTTGCATTTGATTTGATATTTTTCCATTTGCAATAAAATTTCATTTTGATTCATCAAACTTGGTCGACAAGAGTCTTCTCTACATTGTAGTTCCTGCGCCTAAACCCAGAGTATGGAATCTAAGGGGCGAGTGGGTCGAACCACTCAAGGTTTTACTGTGCAAGAGAGAGAGGCCTCTAGAGAGAGAAACCTCAGGGAAAGCTCTCAAGGAAAACCCCTTACAGAAAAAGGCGACCACGGCAGGACTCTGGCAGCAGGATTGCAATGTAGTAGATCCAAGTTTGAATGGTCGAAATGCAATGGATGAGAGGATAGCGGATTATGTCTTTGGCAAGGTAAATCTCACTAAACAGTGGATTTCCGATCTCTTGCTGGATGGGCGTCCAGTGGACACAGCCATCAGGTGGACAGAGAGCAAAGAGCATAAGAAGTCAGTGGAAAAGGCAGTGTGGCTGATGTGTTACAAGAAGCAGGTCCATATCTTGGATCGGGTCGTAGCAGCACAGGCAGCCAGAATCACAACCCAGGCAGCAGAGATAGAGGAAAAGGCCATGGGTGGGGAAAGACTCATCACAACACTTCACGCGTTGAATCAGGGACGCCAAGTGGTAGCTAGTCAACATCAGGCTAGAATAGAGTACCTGGAATGCCAGGTTACTGAGGCAAAGATCAATGAAACGAGGATACGGGAGAAAAGTGCCCGCCTCGCACAACAGCTAAGAGCGCAGGAGGAGAGTGTAGTGGAGGTTAAGGCAGCTTACAAGCTAGCCCTCGAGCATGGGTTTGAGAGCACAGACCACGGCCCCTGCCAAAAGACCATAGAGGACCTAAGAACGGCCCTGGTAAAGGCAAAAGGCGTGGTGTGTCTCGTCAGCCTGAAAGCCAGTCACATGGACTTTTTAAAGGAATCTAACCAGCCGATTCCAGCTGAGGTAATTGTGGTACCAGCCACCGAGCCCTCAGCACCGCCGATCTACAGTGAGACTTGGTCGGAAAAGGAGGAGGTAGCCGAGATGGAGGGTGAGGAAGAACCACTGGTAGCAAAGCCGGGACCGGCACCAATGTGTCCCGCCCGGCACCAGAGGTTCGGTCCCAACACTGCCGATGGCGGTATCGGACCCCACCAGAACCAGCTCGTGGTGCCCTACGCTGGCCAGCACTTAAGGTCCATGGTGAGCCACCTCACACGACTCACAGTAAAGGGAGATCCCTCGATTCATTTCAGGGAGATAGAGGAAACAGCAGCCATAAATGACTGCGATGATCAGGAACAGGCGAAACTGTTGCTTTTCTCCCTGGATCCTATAATCCTTCAGTGCCTCTCAGAGGATGGCAAGAGGGGACAGAAAGGGTATACGGATCTCAAGGAGGAAGTTTTAGAAGTAATGGGAGTGGACGATGGTAGTCCGTTCGACTGTGTGGAAGGGACCGTGCAGCTATCTGGAGAACCCCCACGGGTTTTTGCAGAAAGGCTGTGGCCAGTGTATCGACGCAGCTGTCCGGGTATGGCTGAACGGGCTCAAATGAGCTACGAAGAGCGGGTTCATTGGCTCCATTGCTTGGTTACCAACAGCTTGCCAGAGATACAGGCCCTAGCCAGATCATGGTTTGATCCCCAGGGTCCCGGTGTCATGGAAGAGATGGTGCTCCGTCAGTTAAATGTGGCGTATAAGAACTGTAGAGGTCAGGAAACACCTCCCCAGAAAGGAAAGGTGCATGAGGCAAAACCTGCAGCCCCAAGCAAGAAGGAGTGGAGGCAGGAAGGGAATCGCCCTGTCCAAGCCAAGCTCAATTGTTACGGGTGTGGGAAGGATGGACATTGGCGCAAGGACTGTAGAAATCCGTGGAAGGATAATAGAGGGAAATTTCCCGCAGTCCAAGCCCAAGCCCAGACCGTCGCCTCAGCACCAGCCCAAACCCAAGCCGTAGCTCCTGCCCCAGCGCAAGGAGCTGGTGCAGTGGTGGATCCCGCTGCGATTGAAGCGATCATAGAGACAATGCGGTCTCTGATGACCTCACAGGGGAAAATAGCTGTCACCACTGGTCTTGTCGCTCCCGAAACCCCGACCGCTGTGCCCAATTGACTAGAGCCAGCGCAGCCTGTCGACCTGTGTCCTCTAGAAAGACATGCACAGGAAGAGACCTCCTGTAAAATGGAGGAATACCTGCGGTGTCAGGTTGCGGAGGCTAAGTTAGTTGAGCAGGCTTTAAGGGAGGAGAACACTAGGTTAACAGCGAGGGCTGGCAGTTTAGAGGGTCAGCTAAAGGCTTGTAAATGGTTACACATCAATCAGTGCAAACTGTTTAAACCGGGTGCAAGAGCATCAGCAACCGAAGCCAGGTCTGAGGATAAAGATCCTTAGCCTGAGGCGTGCAATGAGTCACAGATCACACAAGCTGGCATTGTAGCCTGCTTGGAAGGAGAAGAGGTCCCGCCCACCTGGGGGGAGCTTTCTCCGATGGCCTGGGAATCAGACGAGGAGGGACCCGAACAACAAGGTCCCGCCCTCGACACGATTCTGGAGGAGGAGGAGTCGGAGGACAGAGATCCCGCCCTCGACTCGAGCATGGGGGAGGTAGAAGTTGGGGGCAGAGATCCTCCACCTGTAAGGACAGGTGGGGAGGAGCCGTCTGCCACAGACTCAATTCTCGAAGGGGCGGAGCCTGAGGGGAGGGAGCTGAAGCCCACAGTTGTGGAAGAGTCACGAGCTGTGAGAGCTGAAGTCCCACCCGAAGGTTCACTCACTAAGGGAGCCATGCCCAAAGAACCTTCTCGCAGGTCGACCCGAACGCCTCAGCCTGTAAAGTCTTGGCCCGAGTCACCCACTCCCAGTCGACGCCGACTTCAGAAGTCATTGAGAAAACACAGTCCCCGTTTAACAGCAAAAGGCTGTGGGGAACCAGAGCCACAGGTCACTGCAGCCCCGCCACAGGGAGCTGCAAGCTGCAGTACAGAGCCACAGGTCACTGCAGCCTCGCCACAGGGAGCGGTGAGCTGCAGCCCGATCAGGGATTAGGCAAGTCGCCCGGGGATGGGCGGCGCTGTACATAAGTTTGGTTTAAGTTTAAGTTTTAAGGTGTGTAAATCTTAAAGATGATTAGAGTTTTAAGTAGTTTTAAATCTGCCCAGTGTGTGTGTTGTTCTAGATCGAGGTCGAAAGACCCGATCATGCCGTCACATAAGCCAGAATCTCTCGGGAGCCTGGCTATATTGTGTGGTTTGTTGCAGAAGCCAGTAAAGATGAGAGGGATCCTCGTCACGTTCGCAATGGTTGGATGGAGCTGGGCCTATCGGGGCCGCACCAAGGACTCCACCGTATACGGGTGCTCTGGAAATAGATGCCCCATCGCGACTGACAGAACCGGCTCACGGGACGCTGAAGAGACTGCTGCCTACTTCCATGATGGGAGATGGCCAGGCTGGCTTGGGTCGACTGAATACTCCAGCCAGATGGGGTTTGCATACAGGGAAACGTCTCTGATGTGCCCCAGGGTGTGGATCATTGCACCCCGGATAAGCGTCACCGTGGGCAAGAAGATTTGCCTTGTTTGCAACAGACATGTACCCTTGGATCGCTGGTGATGGCTGCGTAAGTTGAGCAGCACCATGAAGAACTCCACTGTGGAGTGGGAGAGATTGGGTAATAACACCCATCGGACAATTAAGGGAACACATGGGGGGTTGAGCGTCTGTTGGGACAAATGGTGGGAACCAGATGAGGGGATCTACATCTGTATGTGGGGTTCAGAAAGCGCTTGCCCCACAGGCGTCTACATCTTTTTCCAAAGGCAGTGGCAGGATGCTGGGCAAGGAATGAGGTGGGACGTCAGCTCATGGGCGTGAGGAGTCCCATATTCACAGATCCCAGTGAACGCCACGGAGCTCATCACCCGACCCCGCAAGCCCCTGCCCACAGTTCCGGTAGCTAAGGCCCTCAAGGAAGGGTGCCCCACCACGACAAAGGGACCCGGGAACGGATTGGTATTGGTACCCACAGGTCAGGTACTGTACCAAGGGGTCCACTACGCGGTGGCTTCGGTGATTTTAAACCTCACCGAGGTAAGATTGCCAGCGTGGTGCCCCAAGGAAACGGAGCAATTATATCAGGTCGTGTTAACAAACATGTTTAAACAGTTTTACGAATTCGACTTTGCCGATGTCAACAGAGCTGAATTGTACACCACATCACATGAGGTCTTGGACAGAGTGGGGAGACAAAGAAGGGGTACAGTAAATGATATTTTCACAGCCTTTAACACAGGGACTTCTGTCATCAACACACTGGATGACGTGGAGCTACAAACCCAAATCAATGGTTTGAAAACACAGCTAAGAAAGATACTGACTGATGAGAATAAGGTATTGGGTTCTGAGTTACATGAGGACCAGGCCATGACACTACACTGTAAGAGATAATAGCTGAGCTGGAGAAACACGCCAAAACGATAAATGCTCTCTTCAGGGAGGATCGGAATGCATCTGATCAGGCTGCGCAGAACGAAGCTTGTGTGCTATACGGGGCGTGGTTACTGGGTGAGGGCCGCAGTAATCTGGAGGATTTAAAGCAAGGCTTAGTCCCCTCCTGGATTAGCAACAAGCAGCTCGCAGCCCTCCACCCTTTTGAGAATACATTGAGCCCGTGCCAGCTCAGACTAGCTTCAGAGGCCTACCCAGTCCCAGTGGACTGTGGACGGTCTAATCACACCATTATGGGTATAGTGGTAAGAATGCCAGTGATGGGAAAGACAGCCAAACCCGCCCCGGTATACAGGGTGGAGAACATTGGAGTCATTCATGGGGGTGCGCACATTCGCTACACAGGGGCCCCACCTTACGTCATTCGAGGGGAGCATGCAATGACGGGTACCGACCTCTCGGGGTGCCGGAGCCAGGGAGCCGGAGCCGGGGAGCACACATCATCTTGTGTCCACAGCACTTGAAAGCCCATTCAAAACCACAGTGCGGGTTCAGAACTGCTGGCGCGAAGCCTATAAATTGCACCATGGAGGCAATGGCAAAAGGCCATGTGCCCCCGCAGGTGGCATATATAGGAGGTGGGACATACTGTGTCACCACTGCAGTGCCCCACTACCAGCATGGACAGCACGGTTGTTGTCCGGTTAGTGACACCAGCTTCTGTTTCAAGCCCAGGGCAGAAGTTCAAGTGGCCCAAGAGCGAATTGTCCCCATTCCTGAACCATCCCCCGTTCACCTCACTGTAAAAGAGAATTTCACGGTTTTGCAGCGGTTCGTTGCACATTTTGGATATATCATTCCCCCTCTACCTGAACACCTCACCAAGATATTAAAAGCCGTTGTTGTTTCACAGAAACATTTCTACACACTGGAGCAGAAGACTCTAGAGATAGGGGCAGACATATTGGATATAGTGACCCCACCGTGGTGGGACCTGTTCACTAATATAGAAGTCCCTTCCTGGATTAGGATAGCCTCCCACATTCTTGTAGTGTGCCAGGTTGTCATTGTAGTGTATTTGTTGTTTGTACACTGTAAAAAGGTCAAACATTCGCAAAAGTATGAGAATAGAGGGGAAAGGAAGGAGCATTATGTGTGGGTAGAAGAAGAGACACCCGTGTAGATTTTTGCTGCTCTGTATAAAGTTAAAGTTTCCCTCCCTCCTCTGCATTATTTTTGATGTGTATTCATGTGTTTTGGGATTTTCGTATGTATTTCATTTTTATTATTGAAATTTATTTAGTTGTGATGTGATTATTATTATTTGATGATGTGTATGTACTAGGTGATGTAGGGGTATAAGGACCCCCTCCACGCCTGGAAGTAAGTTGTAAGATTTTAACTCCAAAGTATTGCCATCTATAGATGCTTAATGTACACTAGATTTTTCTGAAATGGGAAATGCATGTGTCGTGGGGTCATGGATAGGTAAATACTGGGGATGGTTAGATTGTGGAAGGACAGAAAATTTTGCTCACCCAGAATTATGATACTCCAAGCAAGTTACAGTATCATCAGGGGGGAGTGTAGGATTCGCAAAATTGGATTTCATATTAATAAGGGTCAATAGGCAGAAGAGGCCATGATTTTATAGACTGTTTTAAAAGAAGCCCAGAAAAAGGGGCATACAAAATAGCCGCCGTATCATGTGACCAGCTTATTGGGACACTTTAAAATGATTCCTGCGCAACCTCAGACAGCTATGTGGATTGAACCCATAGTAAGTTCTGGAAGCCGTTTCTGAGAGAATGAAACCAGACCCACAGGCATGCATATGGATTAGATGCAGATCCACTCAAGATCGGCCTGGAGACAGAGGCCATCTAAATGTTGACCCAGACGAAAGAGGACAATTTCATATTCATGAGAACAACACCAAGGGCTCGGTAACGGATCAGCAGGACATTAAAAACAATGAGAGCCATTTCAAACCAGAGATGGGCCTATTACCAGCCGCTTAAAATGATTTAAAATATAATAACTGCCCCGCTGTGCTCAAAGCCCGCCAAAGTAAAACAAAGACTAACCTGATTTTGGGCGGGAAGTGAGGCCTCGGGAAGAAAGGTATATCTGCCGAGACCTTTCGGCAGTTGAGACGGCAGTAGGACACGACTCGACAGATGCAGCTTGAGGAGGAAGACACAGCTTGGGAGAAGACGCTGGAGGAAGCTTGAATCGGCAAGCTCGGACGGTCACAAGGAGAGTCGAGCTAAAGACAGTTTGCAGTCGGACAGTCGTTGCAGCCCCAGCAGCCGGTCCAGCTTTTGAGCTGGGCAAAGAGGAGCTGGCTTGGGGAAAGATCAGCGGACTCCTCTCCACCGTCGGAGAAGAAAAAGGATAATTATGACTGTATAAAAAGTCATTCGGAACCAGCGTCCCACCCCGGGGAAAACCATCGGGAGATCATCGACCATCCCCGGGCCGCAGCTAAAAGTAGAAGGGGCCATACCAGCCCAAGGCTCTCCTGACCAGGGTCGAGCCGACGATCCTCGACCCCGCTGACACCCAGCCGCCCCCGACCCCTACCTCAGGAGAGAGGAGTGGCACAGCTCACAGGGGCTCCACAATCCACGTGGAGACGAAACGCCTGAAAGGACCAAACACAGACTCGTTTTCAAAACCTTGCGCTTCCTAGTGGGATTGGTGCGCATGTTTCTGGCCCTTCACAATCAGATCTAGATAGGTTTAATAAGGGGGTGGATTTAAGTGTACAATTAACATGAGTTGTTGTCCCTCGATGTTCCGTGTGTTTCCTTATTTCATGGTGATCTTTGTAGAGTACAAGATGCCTGTATTTTGCCTTAGTTAGTATAATGTCATTATGATTTGTTTGTGTTTGTTTTTCCCTCCCATGTACTGTACTCTTATCGATGTTGCATTTGATTTGATATTTTCCCATTTGCAATAAAATTTCATTTTGATTCATCAAACATGGTCTACAAGAGTCTTCTCTACATTGTAGTTCCTGCGCCTAAGACCAGAGTATAGAATCTAAGGGGCGAGTGGGTCGAACCACTCAAGGTTTTACTGTGCAAGAGAGAGAGGCCTCTAGAGAGAGAAACCTCAGGGAAAACTCTCAAGGAAAACCCCTTACACGACAGCACCGCTCCAATGCCATAGGGTGATGCATCACAAGCCAACCGAATTGGTAACGCTGGATTGTAATGGGCCAATATCTCTTTCGATGTGATTAATGTTTTGCTCTTCTGGAAAGCTCGTCTACATTCGTCATTCCACTTCCATGGCACCCCAGTTTGCAGTAGGTTGTTCAGTGGGTGTAGTATTGTAGACAAATTTGGCAAGAACTTATGGTAGTAGTTTACCAGCCCGAGGATCGACCTCAGTTGTGACACATTTTCTGGTGCTGGAGCCTTGACTACTGCCTCAATCTTCTCTGGGGACTTATGTAACCCCTCTTTATTGATAACATGGCGACAATACGAGATCTGTTTTCTAAAAAACTCGCATTTGGGGCGGTTAGCTCGGAGCCCATATTCCTGCAATCTACTGAGCACCTGCTCCAGGTTGGCAAGGTGATCACTGTCATTTTCGCCCGTGACCAGGATGTCATCCAAATAACACTGGATCCCTGGGATCCCTTGCAGGACTTGTTCCATTGCCCTCTGCCAAATAGCCGGAGCTGATGCTACCCAGAAAACCAGCCGGTTGTATTGGTAGAGACCTTTATGGGTGTTGATTGTGAGGTATTTTTTTGATGCTTCTTCTACCTCCATTTGCAGATACGCCTGGGCCAGATCAATCTTAGTGAAGCGTTTCCCTCCAGATAGCGAGGCGAAAATATCTTCAATCCGCGGAAGTGGATATTGTACGGTGTGAAGGACCGGGTTCACTGTTACCTTAAAGTCCCCACAGGTGCAAACCTTCCTTGGTTCCCCAGGCGTGCTGCTCAACGACTTTTTCATCACAGGGACGATGGGTGTAGCCCACTTGCTCCAGTCTACCTTGGACAGTACACCTGAACGTTCCAGACTCTCCAGCTCTGCTTCGACGGCTGGGCGGATCGCATAAGGTACCGGTCTGGCCATAAAAAATTTTGGGCTTGCGTTTTCTTCAATTTTAATCGCCGCTGTCCTGCCTTTTAGTGTTCCGAGTCCTTGCTGGAACACTTCTTTTGCGTCAGTTAGGATCTTTGACAGTCGCCCAGGTGTGACGTCGTCATCCTTTTTGTCAGCCATAGTCAGTACCTGTATGGAATGCCAATCCAGTTGTATTTTCCGGATCCATTCAAGTCCCAGTAATGGTGGTCCTCCATCTTGCAATACATACAGGTCTAGTTTTGGTGTTTCCTTACCGTTATATATAACGGTCACCCTTATTTTTCCTTTGAGGTACACTTTTTGCCCCGTGTACGTCTTCAAAATAATTTTTGTGTCTCTCAAGGGTATGTGTGAGAATAGCCGCTCATAGTCCCGTCGGTTTATGACTGTTAGAGCTGATCCTGTGTCCAATTCCATCTTTACCTGGACTCCTGCTATTTTGCGAGTGACCCAAATGGTTCGGTGATCCTCCATTGTGATCACATTATGTAGTTTCAGACAACTCAGTTCCCTGCTTTCGAAGTCGTTATCACTCTTTTGTTCGTCTGAACTATTCTCCGTTATCTTATGTACCTTCTTGTACTTCCCTTTGGTCGGTTTCTTATTGCTGGTTTTCTTTCCCGACCTGCAGACTCGTGCTATGTGTCCTACTTTTCCACACTGTCTGCACACTTTGTCTTTCAACCAGCAATCATTCTGGCCATGTGTGTTGTTCTGCCGCAGCGATAGCTCTTCTCTGTTCCATATAACATTTTGTTTGCGCCATATTCTTGCGGTCTCTGTTGTATCTCTGCAGCGCCCCGTGCTGCTGCTTCATATGATACAGCAATGCTGAAAGCCTTTTCCAGCGTAAGGTCCTTTTCAGATAAAAGCCGTTTCTGGGTTCCTTCACTTTGAAGCCCACACACAAACTTGTCCCTTAAGGTATCTGCCAGTCCCGCTCCAAACTGGCAGTGTTTCGATAGTTTGCGCAGTTCTGTTAAATAATCAGCATTGCTTTCATCCTTATGCTGGTTCCGTTTGTGAAACTTGAATCTTTCTGCTATCAGCAGCAGTGTGGGGTTTAAGTGTTCCTGTAGGATTGACACTATGTTTTCAAAATCCTTTTCTACTGGCTTCTCTGGGGTTACTAGGTTTCGTAGTTAGCCATACATTTTTGCACCCATTGAATTCAACAATACCAGCGCTTTCTTGTCATCTGGCACTTCATTCGCCTTGCAGTATACTTCTATGCATTCGACATATGTCGTCCAATCTTCGACTTCATTGTCGAACGCTGTGATACTGCCACTCTTCAGCATTTTTGGGTGTGGTTAGACTGGCTTAAAATGGCGTCTCCCGCGCTTTCCTTTCTTCCCCGCTGCGGCTTAAAATGGCGTTTCCCATGCTGCTGCCAACGCCGCTCTCGGCGGTCCTCGTGGCAAATGGCAACGCCCTGTGTGTTTCGTGCGCTGCTGCTGCGCTTCTGCCAACGCCGCTCTCTGCGTTCCTCGTGGCAATGGCAGCGCCTCACGTTTTCCTGCACGCCTCTCTCCCCCGTTGACGCTGCTCGGCCCTTGAACACCGGCTGCGCTCTACTCTCTCTCGCCTCTCTCCCCCGTTGACGCTGCTCGGCCCTTGAACACCGGCTGTGCTCTGCTCTCTCTCGCCTCTCTCCCCCGTTGACGCCGCTTGGTCCTGAACACCGGCTGCGCCCTGTGTGCTCTGCCCTCTCTCTCTCCCCCGTCGACGCTGCTCAACCTTTTTCTGTGCCGCTCGGTCGGGCTCTAGCCCGTCGCTGTCCTGGAAGTGTCTGCGCAGTACCTGTTGCCAGCCCGTGTTGCTGCACCACCGTGACTGGAAAGCCAAGCCTGGCTCTTGACAGCCTCCCCTGCGATGCTCAAATCTCTGCTGGATGACTGGGTGGTTGCCTGTGGTCGACGCCCGTGCTTCTGGACTCGACCTTCTTCCACTGTTCTCTAGGAGCGAATCCCTGGGAGGTGATGCACAGTTGCAGGTAGGTTCGAACTTGCGCGTCGCCAATGTTACGTCCGTCTAATAATAAGAAAAGGACTGCAGAGAACGGTACAACAGGTGTTTACTCAACGTGGTTCAAACTGCAACTGAAACAACAGATTACTACTCAGCATTATATACAGGTGTGGTCACTGCCGGTACTACAGTATACATGAGCTGTAGAAAGTAGTTCCCCCCTTTAAAGGTACATACATTACAGGAATTAACTTAGAGTACAGATTGTCAGTGTTTGACAGCTTCAAACAGCAGTTGAACGCTGATATTTCATCTGTCAAAAGGTCTTGACAGATGAAATATCAATCTGTGACATCACCTGTTGCTGGGTGGCCCTTAATTGACATGCTGAGCCCGCTGGGTGGGCTCAACAAGGTCAAGCAAGTCAAAATCGCATGGGTTGGCTAGAACTCGATGGAGGCGGGACTACAACCCTGAAAGTTGTAGTCCTGCCTCCTACCCGACTCCTCAATGAATATCCAGCCCTAAGAATCATTTAATTTTTGTATTTTATAGGGAAAGAACAATTTGATTAGTCTGTGCTATATGCAGAGCTATCTTACTTACTCATCCTCAAATGCAGTTTATTAGTTGAAGTGATAGCAGTTGGTTGGACAAGGTTCTCCCTGGCCTCATAACTATGGACCAAGTAGGGTTTATCTGGAACCAACTTTTTTCTCGTAACCTCAGATATTATTTTAAATGTCATTCTGATCTGCTGCCTGCATAAACAGTGGTCTTTAATGCAGAGAAATGATTAATTGGTGAAGTGGTTTTAATTGTCCCTTACCCTAAGGATGTTACCTAGTTTTGGGGGAGTGATTCATTTGTTATAATGGTGACTCTGTGATGCTGCACTCCCAGAAGGTAGCTACACAATGTAGCTCTTATTCTCCAACCCTTGCCACCTGTAAGCATGGTTCCCTAGGAGGAATATATGAGCACGGACTCCCCCCCCTTAGTATTGTGCTGCAACCATAAACTGCACTCTTCACAGATATTCCACATCTATGGTCCAGAATTTGCTGAAAAAATTATGCATGTCATTATTAATGTGCAAATCGGCCAGCAACTTGTGGAGAAGAAGAGATACCCCGTGAATTGCAAATCACCACATGTTGCTGGCTGATTTTGTATGCTGTTAACTTCAAAAAATGGCATTATGCCCATAACCTCCCCGTGATTTTCATGAAGTTGCTGCATTTGCACATTAATTGCCCATTAAACTCACCACAGAAAGTTAAGTCTAGTAATTACCCTTTTAATGACATGATAATTGCTATTGACAGCTAATCACCTCTCTTACCCAGAAAGAAGAACAATTAACTGTGTAGAGTCTCATTCCTTCAGGTAGTGAATTGTTGTTGAAGATTTTTAACATGTGAACATTTAAAAAAAAGTAAAATTTCTTACTTTTCCTTTCTGTCTCTTTCTTCACTCTCTTTTAGTCCATGTTTTCCCTCTCTATTTCTCTTTCTGTATCTGATTTGACATTGAATTCACCTACCCTAATTCACCATCCTCCTCAGTCCTTCCTCTGTGTATTTCTAAATCCTAACTCTAATTGGTTAAGGAGATAAGCTGTTTGTTCCATGGTTCACCAAGGTCCCAGATGCCTTTTTGACCTCATTGCATCATTATCAGCTCGCACTTCCAGCAACTTTGTGGGCAAAATATTTTTGAGCTGGAGAATGCTGGAGTAACTCTAACTATAGGGTGCACCATGGGATGCTCTGCTCCAACAAATTCTGGGCCATTGTCTTTTTGTTTACATGGAAACACCAGACATAAATCCACATGCTCATCCTTTTTTATTTGCTGTATTATTGATGGTGGCTCTGTAGTTATTGGCATCCACAAGATCTCCCAATGCAATAGGTATATTGGTGGTTAAATTATTGTACATATTAAGGAATTGCCATTTTCTGTGTTAACATTAACAGAGCAGGTGATTTAGTGCAGGTTCCTGAGTTTGCTCCTGTGAGTAAACTTTTCCAATGCACAGATCTGACATTAATGCATTTCTTATTTGTGAAACAGTAATTAATGGGCAACATTCACATAAACTTACCTAATTTTTTTCCAATATAAAATTTGTGTTAAAACACTGAAGGGAGCAAACAGAGTTTCAATGGTGAGCAGAGTAGGAGATATAATGAAACCTATCGGATGGGTGCTGTCACAAGTCTTTGCTGAAATTTTGGAAGAGAAACAGCAAGAACAGGAGGGGATCCTAGCTTAGAGGGTTCAAGGGCATAGTGTGATCTTCAGGCCTTGCTGCTCCCTACATGCCTTGCTGCTCCCTACATGCCTTATGCTTCTTCTGCACATGCTGCTGATTTGGAATCTACAGTATGGATCACTCATACTGCACATCATTGCCCAATTGAGTGGCCAAATCCACATTGCATCCAGACAAGTTTTCATCATCTCCTAAAAATAGTTATTCATCACTTTCAGCTCATGATGATTTCAAAAAGTGTTTTAATACAAAAATTAGTCCTCTCAAAAGGAGGGGTTTATTTACACATCAAGCTTTTCACCCCAAAAAAACTTGGTACAAATAAAATTGAGCCTCAGGAGGTTAGAATGACAATGCAACTCAGCAGAGTTCATATCTATGCTGGAATTCTACCCGGCACCTGTCAGCTCTTTTTCATGCACCACCTGTGCTCCTTCCTTACCCATAACCCAGTGACTCTCCCTTTATTCCCTCCTCACTAAGTTGCTCTTGGGTATTTGTTACTGTGCTGGTGTCTGCTTTAAATGATATGAGGGGCACATAGTGCTGGATTGATTGTGGCTCTGCAGAGGGATCAGGTTCATTCCACAGGCTTCTGACCCTTCCAATAAGAGCAATCAATGTCATAGGATGAGCACGTGGGCATTACTAAGCATACGACTATTGCACTGACATTACACGCTATGTTTCATGGAAGAGCGCCAGCAAAGCTTTTAAGCTGTTGGAAGTCAAAATAATTCACATAATGAACATAGTGCACAGACTTCCGCCTGTCCTGTACAACCTCCCAGTTTATAATTTCAATTATATTATCCACGTTATGGCTGGAGGGTTTTAGATGCTGTGTGCCGCCATCAGTTTGGTCTGGTTGAAGGCTAGCTTCTTTTGCAAGTATGTAGCAGTGTGCAGAACATTCTCGCAGTGACAACAGAAGGTCATACAACAGTATATATCTTGCTAACCAGAGTAGACTTAAATGTCAACTATCTCGGTAGCTGAAGTTTGAAAACCAGGGTAAATACTTTAGCATTTCCAGATCTGTATTTGCATAAAGATATTAGTGAATAATATGCATCATCTGCCATTTGCACGTGGGCTTCTACAGCCTGTCATAATTCTTCAACCAACTTGGCAAATTATATTTTTGCAAAAAAAATCTTTTTAGAAAGATAAGCCTTTCATCAGTCCAAAGAAGATTAAAATGATAAAATCATCAGGGATTATGCGTTCTTTATGTCACAAAATATACTTTTGAGGAACAATGTTAGTTATATAACTATTCTAAGGCTGCAAGCAGAGAAAGGTCATTTGGTATCTCATGCATTGCAAGTTATGCTTCACAGTGGGTGATGGCTGCCCACTGTGTGATTGAAGCATTCCTGACATTTGGCTGGAGATGTCTAGTACCCAGACTGTCCATCACCTGAAGTGTGATATGAGATTTGTATCTGCAGTGTGATCGTATGAAACTCTGACTTGTCACCGTGGTCAGATGTATGATGTGATGATATTCGCAGTTAATGTAAGATCAATTTAGGTAATCACCAGAAACCAAAGGGTTGATGATAAACCATAAAGCAGTCTGCAAATTAAAACTGTAGTATTGCTTTCACAATGATCTATTGCCTGGAGTGACACAAGTAAGCAGATTACTGAACAAATACATTTTACGAAAGTAACATATTTGCAGAAATTCTTGCTGCAAACAAAAGAAGTTTAATATCAATGGTTTATATCAAGCTAATGCATAAAAATATTCCGGCCAACTCTGCAGTTGCCATGACCAGTGATGCTATAGTGGAACGGCCGATCAGGGGATGGGAAAGTGGGCAGAAATCTCTCTTGCCAGATCTCAATCTGTTGTGCGCTGTGAATGATCTTCCAGCTGGCTTTTTTGACCAACCTAAAGTGCACAAGAGCTTCAATTTAATATTCAAATATGTTAATGAGATGCAAATCAGCACAGGAGCACAATTTCCCTAAGTTCATCACGTGGAACTTATTGTGTGCTTAGAGCATGCATGTGAAACTAGCAGCCATGGTCAGGCACATTTGGGGTTGACAGGATGTCTGTTTTTAAAGGGGGACCAAATTATTTGGAGCAGATGTGATATTGGACTTGAACTTTGGGCTTTGGGAAGGCGGAATATTTCTGTGCTTTTTTTCCCTCAATTTTTGATGTTCCTCAATTTTATCAATGTTTATATATTTCCTATACAAATGCAAGTTGTTGTTGTTGTAGGTTCCTGAGCCAAAATGGCTGGAACTGAAATTGGACCACATTTGTGAGTACTGATGTGAAGAATCAGCCCTTATGTAATAGATCTGGCATCTCCTGATACTCTGCATTATCTCATTCCAACTTATTACTTAAATGGCCCATCTGCTTTTTAAATGAGGTATTTTTGTCTGATGTTGTTTTGGTAGTTGTCAGTCATTGTGCGAAAGAAATTCCACGGGGTTCCCTGATCTTCCAATGTAACTTCAGTGAAGGTCGTCGGAAACCCAAGAGAAATGGCGCAGAATTCCAAATAAGGGTGATAAGCATCCAACTAAAGCTCATCCAAATACTATGATGTGAAGTTTGCTATTTTTGCCACACCAGCAACAGGCTGCTGAGAGATAGTATAACACATGATTTACTTAATATATACAGGCTTCAGAATTGGTTCAGGTTGTATTTGACTGAATTGAAGTGGAGTGACGAGTTATTCAAAAACCAGGATGTCCCGATAATTCTTTTGCAGGATATAAAAAGAGATTTTGGGGTGAAACTTTTAACTCACGCCCAAAACGGGTGTGAAGTAACCTCACCCAATGATGGACTGGGGTCTCAGAGCAGCAGTTGCCCAGCTTATTTATTTGGGGTGGGCTGGCATCTGTGGTTCTATCGGCCTTAGAAATGATCGGAGCGTGTACGTTTCCAACCAAAAATGGGAATCAGGGGCCTTGACTTGCATATTGAAGTGGGCCTATGGCCTGAAACAACCGAGCAGTTGGGCACCTAGTGATAAGTCCCTATCAAAATGGTACCAGCTGGTTCATCGGAGGTAATAAGCGATCAACCCCATTTTGAGGCCATTACTTCCTGGTTAACAGCAAGTGAAATACAAGTTAAAATATATCCAGGGCCCAGCGTTCAAAAGGTGAGTACTATCTGCATACCGGGAATGGTCAGGTGTAGTTGTCGGCTTGTTGGGGGTGGGGGTTGGCAAAGCTATGCAACATATTTTGAGAGTGTCGCGATGTCTACTTCCAACTTGTGTGCGGTACTCATGCATGTCATGGAGTCACTACAGTCTACATGGAGCATATGGTGACCTCTATATAGACGGCAGTTAGGACCACTAACCAGGAGTCTCTCACAGCAGTGGTAGCGTTTCTCTGGCATGCAGATACAGAGGCCGTGCAGACTTGGAGCTCCTCCATTTCCTCCAGCATGGGTAGGATCTTCGAAGACCCAAAAGCAGTCTTGCAGTCTTCTCTCCCCCCGATCAGTGCTGAGGTGCTACTCCATGCGAGTGACAGTGGCACCATGGGAGAGACACAAGCTGTCCTCTCTCAGCATCACAGCATGCCTGCTCCCCCACCACCTCCTTGTCCAGTGACAGTTCTGCTGTCATAAAGCCAGCTTTGCTCAGGCTTCTCCAGCAGCAGCTAACTTTCTCAGACATCTACATCCTAAGCTGAAGCCACTTGAGCAGCACCATGTAAAAGCACTATAGTAGGCAGAAGAGCACTCAGGACAAGCATTAGGGTGTTGCACCAAGGTGAACCGTAATTAATGGCAGGAGTAAAGAGAACTGTAAATTACATTCTTTTTCAAAATTCTTGTTGTGCATAGTTTGATGTGCATTTGATGATTATGCATTGTGTATAGTTAGAAAACCACATGCTGGTGTTTGGGTAAATTGCAGTGTTAAGGATGGACTGGGCCCGATGTTGGGGGGAACTGTTGTTGCAAAGGAACAGAAAGTTTTAGCTGAATAACGGTGACTGGAGGTTTAAGATCATAATTAAAAAAAATTGATTTTTATCTACTCAAGTTAGATAAAAGACTTCCTACCATAACTGTATAACTGTATTATATCACTATTAGAGTATTCACTTGTTTATTGTTTAATACATTTGTTTGGTAATTTTAAACTTAAAGATAAGAGGGTAATTTTTATGTTCGGAGGCGCAGTAAAATGTCGTAAGCGAATCAGCTACCCAGAATACACTCCGCCCAATTTCCTTTCCATTGACTTCAATGGAACGGAAAATCAGCCATGGTGTGTAACAGGCAGCTGATCTGCTACCTTCATTTTATTGCCTTCACCGAAATTGAAAATTACCCCCAAAGTCGGATGTGAGCCTCTGCCACTTTAAGACTGGAAGTGGGATCTTATGGAGGCATATGATATTAAAAGCTATTACCAAATAGGATTTCTTGTTTGTTTATCCAGGCATATTTCCGAAACCTTACTTAGATCTCAAGGCAAGGGTAGACATCCTCCAAAATATGGGGTGTTGGGACACACCCATGAGAGGATTTAAAATATGAGAGCCAAAATAATCTAAGAAGAAAGAAATAAGTTGCACATATATAGCACCTTCCATGACCTCAGGAAGCCCCAAAGCACTTTACAGCCAATGAAGTACTTTTTTGAAGTGTAGTCACTGTTTTAATGTAGGACAAGAAAGTTAGAAAGACCCCAAAATGTAACATGTGTCTACTAATAACATAACTAAATAAGTTCTGCATGTTTTCTTTAAAACCATTGAAGCACCTGTTTTGGTGTCACAGAAGTAGTATTTTGCACTCTTCACTAACTTCCTTATTTGAGACTAGTATGCTGCACTAATGCTATTCTCAGTAGTGGAACTTACTGTGAGGCCATCCCAGTTAAAATGCAATAGTTGATCGGTATGCTCAGCTTCATTCCATACAACTCCATTGTCTGTATAATTACTGCATTAAAATAATATGGATTCTATGTTATATTTAAAGACCATGGCCGTATGTGAAATAATAGTCAAAGAAGGCTATTCATATGCTTCAAAAGACGGTATTCCCATTTTTTTTAATACACATAGTACATTTTCTAATTTACTGGTATATTTTCAAAGATTTTTTGCACAGATGAAGGTAAAGTTTTGGGGGGGAAACTATGATAAAACATTTAATACATCAAAGTAAAACTAAAGGCAGAATACTTGTATAGCATCTGAATAAAACATATGTGTATTGTGAAGTTTATGCTGTTGGCTACTTAACAGACAGGAACGCACTTATTCATGTAACCACACTATAAAGTGAAGGTTCTGTATGCCTCTTAAAGGAAATAAAAGGTGAGATAAACTGCATTTATATCAATTAGGCTTCATTATCGATAATACTAACAGTGACAGAAAAGGGCATTACTAATGTCATTTTCAATTAATTAACTACACAAATACTATGGTTAATTTAGCAAACAATTTCAATGACGTTTACTGAAGGCCAAAAGACAAGGTTTTAGTTGTGTAGATCCATGGGCGCTGTGGGTATTATGCACTGAATTTTATTCATGCTGTCGTGAGATGCAGATTTAATCCTTAGCAGGTTGTTAGCTATTCAGCTGAGGTATGACCTGTGTAGAACTGAAACCCATAGAGATAGTCAATGCATGAAAATCTCAACGGACCACAGAGCTTTTCCGAAATGTGACATTTGGGTGTAAGAAAATCAAGGACAGTGCTAGAGATTGTGTGAAAGGCATATTACAATGCAGTGTTTCGGGAACATGTAAGACAAGGGTGACAATTCACAATTAAATTTAGTACTGGCGAGCCTAACATTTAGGTGTACATAAAACAAAAGCTGCAAATCCAATTTGATCCTACTGAATAAAAAGTTTAAGCTTCCAGACAGGGTTAATACACTATTAGAAAACAAATGCAAACACCGTCCTCAATTGCAGATCAATCAGCTAAACTGACATTGCTACGGCCAACAGATTGATGCTCAGTCAGCAGACAGACAGAGAATAGATGAACAGTAGGATACCTCTTGAATCTTTCTCCTTCTAACTAGTCTACTCCTCTCTAACAGCCTTCTAAAAACTGGATCCTAACTCAAGACTATTAAAAGACAAAAATGAACAAGAAAGGATTGGACGTTCATCACCCAGTGGATTAAAAAATCAATTTAAATGAGAAAAATAAACGTTTGCTTTTAGTTTCTGACAGGAAAGCGTAGAGCAAAATAAAAGGAATTGTTCTTATGTGGATGAATAGTTAGGGGGAAATTTTTCACTGGCTCCACCGGGTAGAAATGGGGTGATAGTGGCCCCAAAATTGCAGGGACACACATACCATCCTGTTCCTGCTCCCAATGCAGCCGATGCTGTCCTAATAGAGGCCTACTGCCAGGAATCCGGAGATCCTGGTTGTTTCAATACATAATATGCAAATTCTGGCCCTAGGACGCACTGAGCATCTCAATTGCTATTTTGGGAGACTGGGCGTTATAGCCGAAGAGGACCAAAAACTGTCAATTTAAGATTATTTTTGTGGATCCAGGAGGAGTGGGAATGCTCTTCTGGGGTCCACAAGAGGAATGTGGGCAACAGCTGCCCCAGCCTCACTCCCCCTCCGCAATCGCACCCCCCACCCCCCCAGAGCTACATTGCTGTCAGCCAGGTCAGCCTTTGATTTACCTGATATTCCACCAGCCCAGAGTGGAGTGACAGGATATTAACAAATAGTAAATCAGATGAAAAATAAAAATTCAGTGGTGCAAACTATTAAATAAAACAATTATACTTACCTTTGGATGGAAGGAAAAACATCATGGCTAGTAGAGTTGGGGAGTGAGAATTGAAACACTGGTCCACTACCCCAAGCGGTGGAAGCCACCCAACTGCATCGTGACAGGTTACTGTTTGCCGAGTAATGGTGCCAAATATCCATGGCCCTTTCAGAATATTCCCATTGTAACTTTGGCAAAAGTCCGTCAGAAAGGCCAGAAACTAGGCTGCGTCTCAAGTATGCCAGAAATAAAAACAGAAAATGCTGGAAATATTCAGCAGGTAAGGCAGCATCTGTAGAGAGAAAAACAGAGTTAACGTTTCAGGTCATCGAATCAGAAGTAAGGGAAACCTCACTGCTTGAGGATAAAGTGGGATAGGAATGAGACCTGGACCTCCAAATTGGATCAAGATTTTTTTAGATTAAATTGTGGTCAATGATCCGAGGGGGGATTGAACATCCCCGGCCCTGGGCTCTGCCTCCTCCACAGGACTTTCTGGCATGTTTTCTATGCCGGTTCATGCCATTGACAGGAATATCAGGGTAAAGTCCCCTCACCACAAAATAGCCATGAGCAAAAGTACCTTAGCAATTATGTCAAGATGTGTTCCATCCTGGATTTCTGGACAAAAACTTTTGCATCTTTGGTTATGGTTTTGTCATTATAAATGTTTACACAGCCATTTTCAATGTCAAACGTTAACATAAACTATGAATCAAAATCGTAAGGTTTGTGAACAGGAAGTGTTCAAAAATTTTTATATTATATAAAATCTGTTGACATTTTAAAAATGAACATTCTCCCATCAGAATGAACTTAGGTTGGACTTTTCTAGAGAATCATAGAAATTTACGGCACAGAACCCCAGTCTATCCAATCTTTCCTCATAGCTAAAATTCTCCAGTCCGGGCAACATCCTTGTAAATCTCCTCTGTACCATCTCGAGTGTAATCACATCCTTCCTGTAATGTGGTGACCAGAACTGTACGCAGTAATCTAGCTGTGGCCTAACTAGTGTTTTATACTGTCAAAGCATAACCTCTCTGCTCTTATATTCTATGCCTCGGCTAATAAAGGAAAGTGTCCCGTATGCCTTCTTAACCACCTTATCTACCTGTTCTGCTACCTTCAGGAATCTGTGGACATGCACTCCAAGGTCCCTCTGTTCCTCTGTACTTCTCAGTATCCTACCATTTATTGTGTATTCCCTTGCCTTGTTAGCCCTCCCCAAATTCATTATCTCACACTTCTCTGGATTGAATTCCATTTGCCACTTTTCTGCCCACCTGACCAGTCCATTGATATCTTCCTGCAGTCTACAGCTTTCATCCTCACTATCAACCAGACGGCGAAATTGTGTATCATCTGCAAACTTCTTACATCAGTCTTACTTATAAGAACACTCATTCCAGACTAGGAAATGTTTTGTTATTATTGTGAAATAACTGCTATTGGTTATCCTAATAAATACTACTCATTGGTTATGCTTCTCCCTTCATATGACTAGCCTCAATTCTAAATTACTGTACAATGTAATAACTTAATGATTGGAATATTGTATGTAAACTCTTTGAGGCCCCAGGCTGAATTCGCTGTATCCAAAGAGTTAACTGATTAGAACCAAGGCAGGGACAGGATCGACGTTAATGGAGCAAAGCAAGGCTTTTATTAACTCAGAAAGTAATACACATTGGAGAAGTGTCTCTCATCCAGAGATCTGCTGTACTGCTGTGAGACACGCTGGGGCTTGCTTAAGTAGAGGCCAGGTATGGGCGGAGCCCTACACACAATACAATACAGGTAAGGAAATGAAACTGAAACTAAACTAAACACAGGGAATACAGTGCCTGATGAATGGCATATTTCATCACAAGGACATACCCAGGGATGGTGATGGAGGTGTTTGGGACATTGGCTGAAAGGTATGATTCTGTCAGCATGACTATGTCAGGCTGTTGCTTGACTAGTCTGTGGGACAGCTCTCCCAATTTTGGCACAAGTCCCCAGATGTTAGTGAGGAGAACTTTGCAGGGTCAACTGGGCTGGGTGTGCCTTTGTCGTATTCGAAGCCGGTGCCAAGATTGATGCCGGGTGCTCTGTCTGGTTTTATTATTCTTATTATTGTTTTCTGTAGCTGTTTGGTACAACTGTGGGGCTTGCTAGGTCATTTCAGAGGGCAGTTATGAGTCAACCACATTGCTGTGGGCCTGCAGTCACATATAGGCCAGACCAGGTAAGGATGGCAGATTTCCTTCCCTAAAGGACATTAGTGAACTAGATGGGTTTTTATAGTAGTTTGATCGTCACCATTACTCATCCTAGCTTTTTATTCCAAATTTATTTAATTCACTGAATTAAAATTCCCCAGCTGCTGTGGTGAGATTTAAATTCACGTCTCCAGACCATGGATTAACAGTCCAGTAACATAACCACTATGCCACCGTACCTCCAATGCATGCTCATGTAATGAGGTAGGCTTTTTATGCAGTATAATTTTAGTCCATAAGTGCTGAACTATGTTTTAACTGTCACCCACCTTTCATGATGTCCCCTTTTCAATGTTCGCATTACATCATGCCTTATACACTGTCAGTCTTTTAATGTTAGGGTTTCAAACTACAGAAGTAATCCAAGAAAATGTTGACCGTTGCTACTTATCAGTCTTAATCACCAACAGCCCTTTGTAAACCCTCATGTGCTTATTTAAGGTTTTAATCTTAGGAGCAGCACATAGCCATCTTAATCAATTTGCTCGTCTTGTCTAAGTTTAACTTGGGTAATATTAAAAATCATTATACAAATGAAGAATATCATAATAGATTGTACAGAGCACTACAGTTTACCATATTATCAAGTAATCATGGACTTGAAAGATTCTCCAGCTTTCCTTTTACCATAATGCATCTTGCGGATATTCTCGCTAAGTACCATTTCTCACTAACTTTCATTTATTCCAATTCTATTGTGATCTCCACCCTGAATTTTAGAAATCCAAATTCTATGCTCCTCTTTACTTTAATTTCAATCCTTCTAATAGGTACCAGTACATTTAACTCTACATTGTTTCATTATTAATGTCAGTTTTGCTATGGAGTATATGTGGGTGCCTTGATTAAAATTTGTCTCAGTCCCCTGAGCCACATTAACCTTTTCATGTCATGCTGTTGTCAAGTAACTGAGCATGCCTGAGACCCGTTCTTCAATGCATCTTCACCATGCAGTTCTGCATGCTAGTTGCCTCATGTGCAACATATCACATTTGCACACACACTGGTATCCCAATATCATACCACACTTGACATTAGATGCAAGCCATTCCTGGGCTTTTCAGTTATCTTATCAAAAGATTGGAGGTCTTTTCTCATCTCCACCTGCATGGTCCCAATGTCTAGGGCTGTGGCCAGGCTATCAAATACATTTTCCTCATTGTTCAGTATAGGCAAAGAAACAAACATCTCACAGAGAAACCTATCAATTAATGATTCTCACCAACACTTTCCTGACTTTCGATGGAATGTACCTCAATACCAAATCGAAACCTTTTCAGGTATCATGTTACTCGGGGAATGCCATCACACATCTTTTCCTAACCCCTGTTTAAGATCCTGAAATTCCATCATAATCACCTGGGAACATTAATTTAGAAACAATCTGATTATATCACCATTACAAATCATTCAGTAGCCCTGGAGAAACTTTAATGTCCAATATAATATGATCATTACCACTTAGCAAAGTTCCCAAATCAATCCAAGTTATTAACATATTTTTGGTGTTTCTGCTTAAACTCTTATTAGATCTTTTATTCCTCAAAATATTGTAATTCCAGAGAGCAATTCAGTCTGCAAGATGAGGAATGTTAGTTAACTTTAACACAACAGTCTCCCCCAAAACTTTTTTCTTAATGGCCCAGAAATTTGGGTCGGGGTCTTCCCGACCTGCACTTACCTTGCGCGCCGGCAGTTGAGCTGTAGGGCCCCATGGAATTCCGATCCGGGGCCTGGTCCAGCTGCCGGCGTGCAGTGCTTGCGTATCCCAGGGGCGCAGTTAGTTTGATGCATCCCCTGGGATCACGTGGGCCATGGGCAGCCAATCGGAGCAGGGAATGCTCCATTCATAAGTCTGACAGGAAGACCTGTCAAACTTATAAATACTACGGCCCCAAAATAGCACTAAACCTTCAAATACATTTTTTTTTAAATCACATTTTTTAAATAAACTATAAATTACATCAAATAACTATTTTAAACAATAATTTAAATTTTTGAAAAAAATAATTTTATATTCTAACAGAGCTAAAAATAAACTTACCTTGCTTTAAAGTATTTAAAAATAATAAACCTGTGGAAAAAATGTTTTAATTTTAATTAATTCACCACTTACCTTGTAAAAAGCAGGCCTTACACCTGCTTTTTACATTTCTAAATTCTGCAGACTTAACCTCATGGAAAAACCTGTAAAAAAAATGAAGTTCCATGCGCACGCACAGCCTCCCCCATGCACGCGTTTGACCTCTGAACCTCTTGGTTCGGACGAACGGAAGTGCCGGTTTCCTGCGCATGCGCAGTGCATGCAGGAAACCGGCACTTCCATCGGGCCTACGGGTGAGTACCCCGTGCGTACTCACCCATGGAGACCCGAATTTCTGGGCCAATATAGTTTGGACAGAACCACGTAGGCTGGACCATTTCAAAATTAAAATTTGATTATCCCCTTAAATTTCAGATAAATTTCCCTTTTTGAGTGCTTGAATAGCAACTCATTTCAAATTATCTAATAAATTTTAATTTCACAAACAAATTATGCCCAGGTTTGGTGGTTTTACAAAAACGACAGAAGTAATTGCAATTGCATTTGAATGTAAATCTTCTTTCTCCCCCCCTTGAGCAATATGTCTTGGAAGGTAACAAATGACCTGAATAGGTTAAAGTCTTAAGTCTAATTTTGTCACCACGCTGCAACTTTCAAAATCCATCGATGTCTGCAGATAAGAACTTAAATTCTGAACATTACTGGAACTCCCTCTGCACTTTTCCAGCAAAGTTTGAGCTCTGTAAACACCTTGAAGTCATTTTGTATCAAAGAAACACTCTTGTTAATTTTGCACCATCAACACACACTGCTTAAAAGAAAAAACAGAAAATCCCTTGTGGCTTTCCTGTGAGGCCAATGGGTTAATTTGTCAATTCCTGATTCACTTCTGACACTGTGAGGAAATATCAACTCAAATTAAGAAACTTAGGGGGAAAAATTTGGTCGCACCCCCTTTGGAGCGCTACTTTTACCGCCCCAAAATAGTTAGCGCACCGTGTCCGAAATTCACCGGTAGCACCCCAAGAGGGAGGCTACTGGAAGCGCCCCGCCTCACTCTTGGGGCACTGCGAGTGACTATCACGGTGCTACGTGCAACAGCACCATGCTGGTGTGGTACTACAGGCCTTCCTCCCCTTATTAAAGGGGAGGGGCCTAGCGTAGCGCGACTCGGGGCCCTGCTGGGCCACCAGGGATCGGAGTGCTGGCAAAAGAGCCCGGCACTCAAAAGAAGTGCCGGGCTCCTGGCGCACAGCCGGTACTCCACGGGGGGCTGCACAGAAGGCCGGGGATGACAAAGTGGGCAGGTGCTGGCACGCAGCAAGCAACAAAAATGGCTGCCCGGCATCTTCCCTTCAATTTGCACCACCCCAGCCACAGGGAGGCCGGCGGTAAGTCAGGGGGCGCTACTGAAGATCGCGGCCGGCGGCACAGTGCTGAGGGCCATTAAAGGTTACCTTCACCCTTAACCTCCGCAGAATTTCGCGGCGGCGTTAGTGGCACCGCACCCAGGCGCTGGTTGCTTTGTGCCCCTATTAGGGTGCTAACAGGAGGTGCAAATCAACCAAATTGTTAGCCCTTAAAATTTAAAAATGCCAAAATGTTTACACTCAGCAATGCAGAAGTTGTTGCATAGTGAATTAAAACAGATCTAATCTGATTCTAGAAAGCAAAAAAACAAACACAGCTGCTTTGACTTCATTCTTTGCATTTCAAAAGAAGATAAACCCAGGTATCATCAATCAAGGTCAGCTTGGGTCAAACAGCTTCTCACAGCTTTCAACTAAATTAAAAAAATACTTTTGACAAATAAAAAAAATGTTACATTTGCAAAATCTTTGTGCCTTTTAAAACTTACAATGACCCTGACACAATGGAAAGGGTGCAGAGAAGATTTACAAGGATGATACCAGAAATGCGAGTGTGAAAATATCAGGAAAGAATGAACAGGCTGGGTCTCTTTTCTCTTGAAAAAAGTAGGCTGAGTGGTGTCCTAATAGAGGTCTTTAAAATTATGAAAGGTTTTGATAGACGGGATACAGAGAGAATGTTTCCACTTGTGGGGAAGAGCAAAACTAGAGGCCATTAATATAAGATAGTCACTCTGAGCACGATCTTGCCAGCCCTGGGAGAAGGGATAATTACTAGTCCTAGCCCCAGATCAGGCATATTCCCCAGACGTTCACCTTCAACTAAAATTAGAGATAGCCGAATTCTATAAGGTACTTAATTGGGTCTAAAGGTCCAGGCTATTTCTCTCTAAAGGAAAGGAATAATTGAAGATGTTACTGTCCTCCAGATAGCACTTTTAATAAGTTTAACTAGACTGTAACCTTTCGGATATTATGAGGGTCCGGAAAACACCCCAGAATTCTGCAACCCCTCACGAAAGAATATACAGAGATTGAGTTCGCGAGTTTGATAAAGAAATACTAATTGAGATAATTCTGAAAATATATAAATTTATTAAAGAACCGACATTCAGTTAACAGCTTGTGAGCCAATCGCGACTTTAGCAGTTCAAAATACAAATAGCTTACATTTCTTATTCTCAGAGATCCTTATTCTCAAATCTTAACTTCGTACATTTTTACATTTCTTATTATTTCTTAATCCAGAATATCCACCAAAATCAAATAAGAGTACCTTTTTGATCCCCGAGACTGCA
The DNA here is from genome assembly GCF_052327205.1 of Somniosus microcephalus. Taxonomy (NCBI): domain Eukaryota; kingdom Metazoa; phylum Chordata; class Chondrichthyes; order Squaliformes; family Somniosidae; genus Somniosus; species Somniosus microcephalus. The sequence continues at coordinate 185,047,237 of NC_140993.1, read as the reverse complement.
TGGGCTGGATTTTGATTGAGGAGGCGTGTAGGAGGCGGGACTACAACTTTTGGGGTTGTAGTCCCGCCTCCATCGAGTTGTGGCCAATCCACATGGTTTTCACTTGATTGACCTTGTTGAGCCCGCCCAGCAGACTCAGCAGGCCAATTAATGGCCACCCGGCAACAGGTGACGTCACAAAGCTTTTGACAGATGAATTGTCAGTGTTTGACAGCTGTTTGAAGCTGTGAAACACTGACAATCTGTACTCCAAGTTAATTCCTTCCTCTCAGGCTAATTTAGAGATCTCTCCAGAACAGAAAGCTGAATGCTGGAACTTTTGACAGCTCGCGGCAATTCTGCTTTCTGTGCCAGTGAGATGAGGGACTCCCGAGACTTGAAGGAAGGAAGGCTGTAAAGGTAAGTAAATGTAAGTAAAACTTATTTAAACACTTTACACACACCAAACACACTTACCTCTGAAGTCATGCACCCATCACTCACCTGAACACCGGACATCTCGAACCCTCCAAGCCCTTCAGCTCGACTGTCCGCCTCACTAACTTGGCATGGTTTGGAGCCATCAGGAATCCCACACTTCTGCAATAAAAATAGGGATTAGGCTAAAAACTGCCTGTTAATTACCTGTTAACAGGCAGTTAATTGGCACTAATCCCCTTCCCGCCTTGGGGAGGCGAGTCCCAGCACAGGTCGGGTATCCACCTCCTTTGAAACTGGCATGGAGGTGGGTTGGCGGCGGGATGGGTTTGTGCCCCCCGATTTAGAGATTTTAACCCCCCACATGCCTTCAATCGTGCCTCCACGGCCCAATGAAAATCCTGCCCAAAGAATTAAAAACTTACAGAGACTGCCTCTGAAGTTGAGAAACGCTTGCCCCTTCCAGCGACTTCTGACTTTCCATCTGAAAAGCTCTATTTTTATATCTTTTTTTAGTGGTTTATCCTTTGAAGTTTTCTACTGAAGTAAGCTAATTATACCTAGTCATTCTTTCTGTTGACTTCTTTTCTATTCTTTCTGTCAATTTAGCTGTTAGCTTGCAGACTTCTGTCTGCTGTTTAGGTGCTTCAAAACTTATCATAACATGGCTACAACAGATTTATCTCTTTGATTTCATTTTTATCGAAGGACTTCCATTCAATTCTTAATATTGGCTTAACTGGTTATTATCAGATGTTGTGACTCCTATGTGTTCCAAGTTCAACACAAACACATTGAAGTCATATTTTCAAAGTGTTCTGTAGGTATCTTTTATAACATGTAAATCAAAAACACTTCAACTAGGGTGTTTGTTTTCCAAGCCATCTTAGTTGGTTATATTACTGACTTATGTTTTCCGTCTTTCATTTGATGTTACTTTTATCAAAGGCACATGTTTTTTTAATATTCTGTGGCCTAGAAATTCATTGTAGCCACTTTTGGGGCGGTAAAGTCGGGCGGCCGCTAAAGTTTGCGCCCGGCGCAAAATCGAGGCCACTTCTCCGATATTCATTAGCTTTGCCCTAAGAGTTTGCTCGAGCGCTAAAACTGGTGCTGCGTGCCTCTCTTTAGGCGCTAAGCCGGAGGTGCTGAGCGAGAGCGCCGAGGCCGGGCGCAGCGCAGGTGCGGCCATCTCGTGATTGACAGCAGACACCCTGGCGCCGGCCAGCTCTTAAGGGGGAAGGGTCGACTTGGTCTGCTGCCGCGCCCTGGATAGTGGAGCCCTCCAGCTAGGCCTGAACACTGCTGCTGGACCCAAATAGCGCCTGAAGCCATGCAGAAGGCCCATGAACGAGTGCAGCGCTTCTCAGAGCTTGATCTGAGTGTGCTGGTTGGTGGTGTGGAGAAGAGGCGCCATCTTTTGTACCCGGACAATGGCAGGAAGGCGCCGGTCCGCGTCTACCGGAGAGCCTGGAGGCATGTCGCCAGCAAGGTGTCAGCCAACAGTGAGGTCTCCAGGACCGGTGTCCAATGCCGCAAAAAGTTTAATGACCTCACTCGAATTGTCAGTGCACACAAGATCAGGGCGACACACTGGCCAGGCTATTCCACTATGGGAGGCAGTGCACACAAGATCAGGGCTACACACTGACCAGGCTATTCCTCCATGGGAGGCAGTGCACACAAGATCAGGGCGACACACTGGCCAGGCTATTCCACTATGGGAGGCAGTGCACACAAGATCAGGGTTACACACTGTACTTAGAGGCCGTCCTTTCTCTTGCAGGCCAAGCTGGCCAATAATAGGAAGAGCCGGACTGCGACCGGGGGAGGCCGACCTCAGATCCAGCCGCTCACCGAGCTGCAACATCGCGTGGAGCGCATCATGGGTGGCCGGGTGATTGGCCCCGTTGCATGTGGAGATGCCGACCCTGTTCTGGGCACCAATGGTAAGGACATCAACATTTGGACCTCTCTCATCCCACTTGCGCATCAGATCTACATCCTTTGCCACTGTCCGACCAATGCGCTGAATGCCACCACTCATGCATCCCTCGCTGACGCCCTCTCCTCACTCTAAAGCTACTCTTGTGCCTTCCTACTTTCAGATGGTGAGGAGGAGGTCCCTGAACTTGCCAGTGACAGCCCCTCAGAAGAGGAGGAGGAGGAGGAGCAAGAGGAAGGCGGCCCATCAGGGGAACCCTCATCCGCGGCAACCCATGCGAATGTAGGGGACACGTCTTCCCTGGAGGGGAGCGTGGCGGAAGTGTCAGAGGGGAGGGGAGCTCATGGGATCTGCGGCCTGCAGAAATGCGGGAGGGGGGTGGAAGCTCAGCGGCCTTCTCCCCAGAGGGGGGAAGGGTCGGAGGGGAGCCCAATTGCTGGGCCCAGCGGCGTCCAGCAACGCAGGAAGGGTCGGCCAGCTCGGCGGCCTTCTCCCCAGAGGGAGAGTCCGGCCTCCAGTCCGGAGATGGTCTTCACCGAGGAGATGGAACGCCTCGAGGACTTGTCCGCGGACTCGGAGCGCCGGCACACAGAGCTCATGGGGGTAGTGGCACGGTTGCCTGAGGCCATCGAGTCCCTCTCTCAGAGTGTCATCGACGTCGGGGCCTCACAGGCCATCAGTTTGGCGGAATTCGGGGCAGAGCAGGCAGCGAGTCGGGCGGCATTCGGGGCAGCTCAGGCAGCGAGTGGGCAGCTGATCAGTGGTGCCGTGCAGTCACTGGGTGCTCTGATGAGGTCACTGAACAGGTCAACACGGGCACTCACTGCTGCCACACTCGCTGTGTCAGCCAGGCATCGCCAGGGCACCCAGCGCACTGCAGCAGCACAGCGGTCTGTCCCTCGGCAGATTGGTGCGCATGCTGCAGTGCTGGCCCGGGCGAGTGCCAGTGTCTCAGGCGACAAGCGAGCGCCTGCCATCCGCCAGCTAGCCCCCATTCCTCCAGCCGCCACTGCCACTCCCCCAGTGGAGCTGCCAGGAGCTGCTGCAGCGACTGATGCTGGCCAGCCACAGCTGCAGCATTCAACAGCTGCCTGCTCGACGGCCAGACCTCGACTAGGCCGACCCCCAAGGGCATCTGCCGTCACGACATGTGCCCCTCTGGAGCCTGCCCCCAGCCTTGCAGCAGCCAATGGCCTTACTTTGAGGAGGAGCAGCAGGGCGGGCAGGGACCACACAAAAATGGGCAAGGCATCGCCCTAGCGGGCCAAAAAGTCGAATGTGTGGCCAGTTGTGTTTGTTTTTTGAGGCCGAGAATTGGATGTTTGTTTTTTGAGGCCGAGAATTGGATGTTTGTTTTTTGAAGGCCGAGGATGTGATGTTTGTTTTTTACGAAGGCCGAGGATGACGGCCATTTTAGTTGCACTGTTTTGTTAATCCTCTCCAGGTTGTGGGAGCGAATAATGTGTTTGAGTGTTTTTTGGGGGTTTCGTCTGTTTTTGGTTTTCATGTGGGAAGGGCCCTGAGTTTGTACAATAAAGCATTTTATTTATTAACATTGTCCATGTTTGATCTTTGAAGTGTTTGTTGCCTTAACCGGCTGAGGGCCTGCGGAGCGGCTGCAATCATGTTCTTTCATTGGCACAAGCCATTCCCTGACAGGGGGCCTAGAAGTGACGTTCAATAAGCCGCCGACGGGCGGCCCTTGGACCTTCTGCCTCCCTCCTGGGCTGGTACTCCTCGTCCTCCTCCTCCTCATGCTCCTCCTGCTCCTCCTCCTGAGGTGGGGGTCCAACGTGAGGTGGCAGTGCCTGAGTCCTGCGGATAGCCAGGTTGTGCAGCATGCAGCAAACGACGACGAATTGGGAGACTCGCTCCTGCGAATACTGGAGGGCTCCCCCGGAGCGATCCAGACAGCGGAACCATTGCTTGAGGATGCCGATTGTTTGTTCTATGATGTTCCTAGTCGCTTGATGGCTCTCGTTGTATGCCTCTTCAGCAGGGGTCATGGGCGCGCGGAGCGGGGTCATGAGCCAGGTACACAAAGGATAGCCTTTGTCTCCGATAAGCCATCCTCTTGGGTGAGGCTGTGCCTGGAGCATGTCAGCCACAGTTGTCTGTCGCAGGATAAAGGCATCGTGGCTGCTGCCTGGAAAGTGGGCATTGACAGCTAGGATGCGCTGCCTGTGGTCACACACCAGCTGTACATTGAGGGAATGGTAGCCCTTCCGGTTGCGGTAATCCTCGGCATGCTCCAGAGGTGCCCGCAAAGCCACATGCGTGCAGTCAATGGCGCCCTGCACCATGGGGAAGCCCGCTATTCTTGCAAACCCCACTGCACGCTGCTGCTGCTTGTCCAGGGTCATGGGGAAGGAGATGAATTGATGTCTCCTTCTGAAAAGGACTTCGGTCACCTGGCGGATGCACGGCGAACTGGGAGATGTTAGCGATGTCCCCAGCAGCGGATTGGAAGGAGCCGGTGGCATAGAAGTTGAGAGCCACCGTCACCTTCACTGCCACCGACAGAGACGTCCTGCGCATCAGCTGTGGCTGCAGATCTCTGTGAAGCAGCTGGCAGATGTCTGCAACCACCTCCCTTCTGAATCGCAGCCTCCTAACACACATCGCGGCAGACATGGTCGGATAGGAGGACTGCTGGCAGTATACCCTGGGTGGGTAAGGCCTCAGTTGGCGATGACCTGTTGCCCCCTCTGCGTCTAGCCAGGGCTGCCACTCTCTCACGGCATCTGTAAGCCCTTCTGGCATAAGGCTGAAAGTCAGCGTTGGCACCCAATGCAGCCCCCATTATATGCTGGCAAACACTGAGCTCTCAATGAAGGCAAAGATAATTGCTAAGCTCTGGCCTGAGCCAAAAATACCTGTCCTAGTGTTGGTCCAAACCAGTATGCTCTCCTCCTTGGTCTCTCTCCAAAAAACCGTTGCACAAGAGTGAATGCTGCAAAATGGCTGGCCTTTATAGTGCAGGGTAAGTGCCCTTTAATTAGCGCTCCCCGTGGCCCACCTTGGCTGTGTACCGTTCCACTTCACAGTCGTTAGGGCCGCCCGGCGCACAATGGGCCGGCGCGAGTGAAGTTCCGGTTCGGGGCGCACAAAGGGCGTTGCACTAGTAAATAACGTCATGATCTGCGCGCGCAGCAGGGCGCGCGCTAAGACTTTGCGCCGGCGCTAAATGTGTACTGAAGTTGGGGCAAGGCGCAGATCGCGCTGTGCCCGGGCGCTAAGCGCCTAGAGCTCAAGGTCTACTCCTCCTAAGCCGCTAACGGCTGGTGCGCCCAACTGAATTTCTAGGCCTGTGTTCCTGTTCAAACTGTTAGGTTTTAACACTTTACTTGGGCATGCTATTGTGTTTCTCCCAAACTGCAGACATCTCGGGAGCAAGCCTTTGCTTCTTCAATAGGGTCTTTGTCTCAGTATTAACAATCAATTCCCATTTCAAAAGATTGTGTGGTGTTTACAGCTGGTGTTAACAACTGATCTCATTTCAAAAGCCTGTATTTCTGTTTACAGCTTGTGTCATTAAGGTTTTCCAGACTTTTAAACCCATATGTCATGTATTAATAATATAAGAAATCTGTTCATAGGATGGTGTATTTCTTGGAATATAGCATTTTCCTTTTCTTGGGGAGGCAGGTATGGAGGCGGGACTGCCGGGAAAATGGCAGAATTTGGGGGCGGGTGCCCAACACATGCCCAACCCACCTCCGTACCATCTTGGCAGGAGGCGGGTAGCCATCCCTCGCCGGGTCCCATTTCCTTGGCTGCGGGAAGAGATTACAGCCACTTAACTGCCTGTTAACAGGTAGTTAACAGGCAGAAAATAGGCTTATCACCATTTTGCCCACACAAGTACGGACTTCCCAAAGGCTCCGAACCCCACTAGGGTCACCGAGGCGAGTAGTGGGCCTGCGGGGGTCGGACAGGTGGAAAAGTGCACTGTGAAGGTAAGTGATGGGTGTAAGAGTGGAGAGGTGAGTATCTCAGGTAAATGGAAAGTGTTAGAAAAATTGTACTTACCTTTGTTTCGACCTGCAGGTTTCAGTCGGTGTGTAGGATTCACAAATTTGGACTTTATATTAATAAGGGTCAAATGGCAGAAGAGGCCATGATTTTAAAGACTGTTTTAAAAGAAGCCCAGAAAAAGGGGCATACAAAATGGCCACCATACCATGTGACCAGCTTATTGAGACACTTTAAAATGGTTCCTGCGCAACCTCAGACAGATTTGTGGATTCAACCTACAGCAAGATCTGGAAGCCGTTCCTGAGAGAACGAAACCAGACCCACACGTATGCATATGGATTAGATGCAGATCTAGTCAAGATCGGCCTGGAGACAGAGTTCATCAAAATGTTGACCCAGACAAAAGGGGACAATTTCATATTCATGAGAACAGCACCCAGGACTAGATAATGAGATCAGCAGGACATTAAAAACAATGAAGGTAATTCCAGACCAGAGATGGGCCTTTTACCAGCCGTTTAAGACATTTTAAAATGTAATAACTACCCCACTGTGCTCCCAGCCCGCCAAAAATAAAACAAAGACTAACCTGATTTTGGGTGGGAAGTGAAGCCTCTGAAGAAAGGGTATAACTGGAGTTACAGTGGAAGGGGGTTACAGAACGGAGCCGAGCTGGAACACAGTTGCAAGCTTGGAGACCGTTGCAGCTTGTGTCGAGTTTTGAATCCGGACAGCCAGAAGAAGAAAGAGGCACTCGCAGGAGGAAGAAGAAAGCCAACATCGAGAAGGCCGTCTCGAAACCGGCGTTCCGCCCCGGGGAAACACATCGGGAGATCATCGACCGTCCCCGGGCCGTTGCCGGAAAGAGAGGCCATCGACCCAACTTGGGAGAAGAAACAAAAAAATAAAGGTCCCGAGAGAAGAAAACTTACAGCCACCCCGACTCGGGAGAAGAGAGAAAAGGAACCTGAAGAAGCCAGCCCAAGGCTCCTCTAACCAGGGTCGAGCCGACGATCCTCGACCCCGCCGACATCCAGGCCCGCAGGTGTCCAGCCGCCCACGACCCCCACCTCAGGAGAGAGGTGTGGCGCAGCTCGCAGGGGCTCCACGATCCACATGGAGACGAAACGTCTGAAAGGACCAAACACAGACTCGATTTCAAAACCTTGCACTTCCTAGTGGGATTGGTGAGCATGTTTCTGGCCCTTCACAATCAGATCTAGATAGGTTTAATAAGGGGGTGGATTTAAGGGTACAATTAACATGAGTTGTTGTCCGTCGATGTTCCGTGTGTTCCCTTATTTCATAATGATCTTTGTAGAGTATAAGATGCCTGTATTTGCTTTAGCTAGTACTGTGTCATTATGATTTGTTTGTGTGTTTTTCCCTCCCATGTACTCCCTTATCTGCTTGCATTTGATTTGATTTTTTTCCTTATGCAATAAAATTTCATTTTGTTTCATCAAACTTGGTCTACAAGAGTTTTCTCTACATTGTAGTTCCTGTGCCTAAGTCCAGAGTATAGAATCTAAGGGGCGAGTGCGTCGAACCACTCAAGGTTTACTGTGCAAGAGAGAGAGGCCTCTAGAGAAAGAAACCTCAGGGAAACCTCTCGAGGAATACCCTTACAGAAAATGGCAACCGCGGCAGGACTCTGGCAGCAGGATTGCAATGTAGTAGATCCAAGTTTGAATGGTCGAAATGCAATGGATGAGAGGATAGCGGATTATGTCTTTGGCAAGGTAAATCTCACTAAACAGTGGATTTCCGATCTCTTGCTGGATGGGCGTCCGGTGGACGCAGCCATCAGGTGGACAGAGAGCAAAGAGCATAAGAAGTCAGTGGAGAAGGCAGTGTGGCTGATGTGTTACAAGAAACAGGTCCAGATCTTGGACTGGGTCATTGCAGCACAGGCAGCCAAGATCACAACCCAGGCATCATAGATAGAGGAAAAGGCCATGGGTGGGGAAAAACTCATCACAGCGCTTCACGCGCTGAATCAGGAACCCCAAGTGGTAGCTCGTCAACATCAGGCTACGATAGAGTACCTGGAGTGCCAGGTTACTGAAGCAAAGATTAATGAAATGAGGATACGGGAGAAAAGCGTCCGCCTCACACAACAGCTAAGAGTGCAGGAGGAGAGAGTAGTGGAGGTTAACGCAGATTACAAGCTAGCCCTCGAGCATGGGTTTGAGAGCACAGACCACGGCCCCTGCCAAAAGTCCATAGAGGACCTAAGAACGGCCCTGGTTAAGGCAAGAAGCATGGTGTGTCTCGTCAGCCCGAAAGCCAGTCACATGCATTTTTTAAAGGAATCAAAACAGCCGATTCCAGCTGAGGTAATTGTGGAACCAGCCACTGAGCCCTCAGCACCGCTGAGCTATAGTGAGACTTGGTCGGAAAAGGAGGGGGTAGCGAAAGAGGAGGTAGCCGAGGTGGAGTGTGAGGAAGAGCCACTGGTGGCGAATCCAGGACCAGCACCGATGTGTCCCGCTCGGCACCAGAGGTTCGGACCCAATGCTGCCGATGGCAGTGTCGGACCCCACCAGAACCAACTCGTGGTGCCCTACGCTGGCCCACAATTAAGGTTCATGGTGAGCCACCTCACACGACTCACAGTAAAGGGAGATCCCTCGATTCATTTCAGGGAGATAGAGGAAACAGCAGCCATCAATGACTGTGATGATCAGGAACAGATGAATCTGTTGCTTTTCTCCCTGGATTCCACAATCTTTCAGTGCCTCTCAGAGGATGGCAAGAGGGGACGGAAAGGGTATACGGATCTCAGGGAGGAAGTTTTAGAGGTAATGGGAGTGGACGACGGTAGTCCATTCAACCGTGTAGAAGGGACCATGCAGTTATCTGGAGAACTCCCACGGGTTTTCGCAGAAAGGCTGTGGCCAGTGTATCGACGCAGCTGTGCGGGTATGCCTGAATGGGCTTTAATGAGCAACAAACAGTGGGTTCATTGGTTCCGTTGTTTGGTTACCAACAGCTTGCCAGAGATAAGGGCCCTAGCCAGGTCATGGTTTGATCCCCATGGTCCCGGTGTCACGGAAGAGAAGATACTCCGTCAGTTAAATGTGGCATACAAGAATTGTAGAGGTCAGGAAACACCTCCCCAGAAGGGAAAGGTGCATGAGGCAAAACCCGCAGCCCCAAGTCAGAAGGAGTGGCGTCAGGAGGGGAACCTCCCTGGCCAAGCCAAGATCAATTGCTACTGGTGTGGGAAGGATGGACATTGGCGCAAGGACTGTAGAAATCCGTGGAAGGGTAATAAAGGGAGATTTCCCGCAGCCTAAGCCCAAGCCCAGACCGTCGCCTCAGCACCAGCCCAAACCCAAGCCATAGCTCCTGCCCCAGCGCAAGGAGTTGGCGCGGTTATGAATCCCGCTGCGATTGAATCGATCATAGAGACCATGCGGTCTCTGATGACTTCGCAGGGGAAAATAGCTGTCACCACCGGCCTTGTTGCTCCTGAAACTCCGATCGCTGTACCCAAGTGACTAGAGTCAGCGCAGCCTGTCTACCTGTGTGCGCTGCGATATGATGTATGGAGACGACCCCTCGTGGAGATGGAGGTGGAGGAGTTGAAGGGAACCTATCTGTTGGATACGGGAGCATCGTGCACCGTAATCCACGCAGATAACCCCAACGCCTCGCCTCTGTCCACCGGGGTCCCATATCTTCTGTCGGGCTTCACGGGCGAAGAACAGGCTGGTGCAAATTCCCTTCCCCTCTCCAATCGTTTAGGACCAATCTGCACCATGTGGAAGTGTACCCTAATGAAGTGGGAGCTGGGAGGTGGAACGGGAGTCCTGGGGTCTGATTTCTTGGAAGCCCACGGGATCCACGTGGACCTGAGAAATCATTGTCTCTGGGGAGATGATCTGAGTGTGAAGGAGATAGAGAGTGTTAAGGAAACCCCAACGAAGGCGCGGGTTGGCCGGCGAGAAGTAAAATTCTTAGGTCTAGCTCTATGCGCTGGTGAGAGAACCGTAGACCTGGAGGATGAGCCGGAATCGGTGCAAAATCCGCCGGTCTACGCCACTCGCACAGTGGAGGTGTCCCGACGCAACAAGTGGTTTCGCATGAAGCGGTGCAAACTGTTTAACATCAGCAACCGAAGCCAGGTCTGAGGATAAAGATCCTCAGCCTGAGGCGCGCGATGAGTCACAGACCACACAAGCTGGCGTTGTAGCCTGCTTGGAAGGAGAAGAGGTCCCGCCCACCTCGGGGGAGCTTTCTCCGATGGCCTGGGACTCGGACGAGGAGTGGCCCGAACAACAAGGTCCCGCCCTCGACACGATTCTGGAAGAGGTGGAGTTGGAGGACGGAGATCCTGCCCTTGACTCGAGCGTGGGGGAGGTAGAAATTGGGGGCAGAGATTCTCCACCTGTAGGGACGGGTGAAGAGGAGCCATCTGCCACAGGCCCAATTCCCGAAGTGGCGGAGCCTGAGGGGAGGGAGCCGAAGCCCACAGTCGTGGAAGAGCCACGGGCTGTGAGAGCTGAAGTCCCACCCGAAGGTCCACTCGCCAAGGGAGCCTGCCCAAATCCCAAAGGGGCGGAGCCTGAGGGGAGGGAGCCGAAGCCTACAGTCGTGGAAGAGCCACAGGCTGTGAGAGCTAAGGTCCCACCCGAAGGTCCACTCGCTAAGGGAGCCACGCCCAAAGTACCTTTTTGCAGGTCGACTCGAATGCCTCAGTCTGTAAAACCTTGGCCCGATTCCCCCGCTCCCAGTAGACACATAGTCAGAAATCCATGAAAAAACACAGTCCCCGTTTAGCAGCAAAAGGCTGCGGGGAACCAGAGCTACAGGTCACTGCAGCCCCGCCACAGGGAGCGGCAAGCTGCAGTCCAATCAGGGATTAGGGAAGTCGCCCGGGGACGGGCGGCGCTGTACATAAGCTTAGTTTAAGTTTAAGTTTAAGCTGTGTAAATATTAAAATGGTTAGAGTTTAAATAATTTTAAATCTGCCCAGTATGTGTGCTGTTTTGCATCGAGGTTGAAAGACCCGATCATGCCGTCACCTATGCCAGAATCTCTCGGGAGCCTGGCTATATTGTTTGATTTATTGCCGGAACCAGAAGAAGGATGAGAGGGATCCTCATCGCGTTCGTGATGGTCGGATGGAGCTGGGCCTATCGGGGCCACACCAAGGACTCCACCGTCTACGGGTGCTCTGGAGATAGAGGCCCCATCGGGACTGATAGAACCGGCTCATGGGATGCTGAAGAGACTGTTGCCTTCTTCCATGAAGGGAGATGGCCAGGCTGGCCGGGGTCGAACTCCACTGAATACTCCAGCCAGACGGGATTTGCATACAGAGAAACATCTCTGATGTGCCCCAGGGTGCGGATCATTGCACCCAGGATCAGCGTCACTGTGGGCAAGAAGATTTGCCTTGTTTGCAACGGACATGTACCTTTGGACCGCTGGTGGTGGCTGCGCAAGTTGAGCAGCACCATGAAGAACTCGACGGTGGAATGGGAGAGATTGGGTAATAACACCCATCGGAAAATAACGGGAACACACTGTATTGATTTGTATATGGGTTCAATGACGAAACATTTATGAAAGAGAATGTCTTTTTATCTAAAGTCTGTTCAACTCTTTTTAACAGCATTACAGGAGACACCATGCTAGTGATCCATCTAAAAGCGAAACTGAAACTAAACTCAGCTGCTTGTCTCTCACATGACCTCTGCTGGTCAGGCATAAGTAATCACTTAGGCAAATATGCTGGTAAGGCATAAATAATCAAACAGGCAAATATTTGCTGATATCATTACATCTCCCTTTCTTAAAACAAAAGTATTTTACTTTTATCTAACAACATGTTTTCTTTGTATTAATCTGCATTTTAACTGTAACACTTAATGAACTTACATTATCATTATCAAGGTTTTTTAACCTTGCTTTGTGTGTTCACATGAAATATGTAAATACACTAGAACTTGAAGAAAGAATAAGATAACATTACTTCCTTCTATAACATGAGTCCTTAAATTTGCTCAATGAGTCTCTCAGGAGGCTTCACGTGTCTTGAGGATTTTCTGATTGATTGTCCTTGAATCTGAGTTGTTGCCTCAGATGATGGTTTCTCAGCTGTGTGATCACGTTGTTCAACAGTATCAGTCTTTTGACCTGCTGTGTGATCAGGTTGTTCAACAGTATCAGTCTTTTGACTTGTTGTGGCTGGTCCCATGAGAAGATCTCGACGATTTCTTCGCAGAACAGCACCCTCATCTGTCTGAATGGTGTATGATCTTGGTTGAACTTCACTCAGGACAGTTCCCTTCTGAGTCCATATGTTTGTTTTGTCTTTGAACCTTACTTGGTCACCAGTGTGGAGTTCAGGTAGGTTTTGTGTTCCTCTGTCATAGTAGTACTTTTGTTTTTCTTTCTGTTGTTCTTTGAACTTCCTCACTTTCTCCCCCTCTTTTGTTTTCAGGAGGTTCTCCAGGTTGGGTAGGTTTGACCTTAGCCGACGTCCCATAAGGAGTTGGGCTGGTGACATACCACACTCGAGCGGCGTTGTGCGGTATACAAGCATGCTCTGGTAGAAGTCAGTTCCACTCTCTTTTGCCTTGTACATCAGTCTTTTCACTGTCTGGACCGATTTTTCCACTAGTCCATTGGACTGTGGAAAGTGAGGACTTGACGTTGTGTGGACAAAGTCCCACTCTTTGGCAAAGTGTCGGAAACTTGCATTGTAAAACTGGGGTCCGTTTTCTGTGAAGACCTCGCTTGCCACGCCATGTCTGGAGAATATGGCTTTCATACATGTTATCACAGCATCTGCAGTGGTGGTGTACAGTCTACAAACCTCTGGATACAGGGAGTAATAGTCTGTGACTACAAGATAGTCCTTCCCTTGACATACGAATAGGTCAGCGCCTACCTTCTGGTAAGGTCTGTCTGGCGCTGGGTGTGGCTTTAGTGGTTCTACCGGATTGCTTGCTCGATATTTCAGGCATATTGTGCAGTTTGACTCCTCATTTGTCACATCTTGGTTGATTCGTGGCCAGTACATCACCTCTCGTGCTCTTTTCTTATACTTTTCGATTCCCAGATGTCCTCCATGGATCCTTTTTAGCATCTCTTTTCTCAGACTCTTTGGGATAACTATTTTACTTCCTTTGTAGATGATGTCTTCGACCACTGATAGTTCCGCCCTGCAGTTCCAGTACTCTGCCATGTCAGGTGAGCAGTCTTGCTTCATGTTGGGCCATCCATCCAAGATGCTTTTCCTCAGTCGTCTCATTGTTTCATCTTTGTTTGTCTCAGTCTTTATGAGCTCCATTTTTGCATCTGCTATAGGCAGTGCACTTGTGATCATGTCCACGTAGGCGTTCACTTTTTCATCTATTTTGGTGTTTGCGGGCTCACTTGGGTCAACAGCTCTGGACAACATGTCTGCTGTATACATCAGCTTACCCGGTGTGTACGCAACATTCAGTGTATAGCGTTGCAGCCTGATCATCATTCTTTGTATTCTAAGTGGACAGCTATTTAGTGGCTTTTGGAACAATGCAATCAAGGGCTTATGGTCAGTCACTACACTGATTGCTTGTCCTGCCACAAACTGGTGAAATCTTTCACAGGCGTATGTGATGCTGAGCAGCTCCTTTTCTATTTGAGCATATCACGTCTCCGCGTCTGTCATTGAGCGCGATGCATATGCAATAGGTTGCCAGTGGTCATATTTTTGCAGAAGAACGGCACCGAGCCCACTCTGTGATGCATCTGATGATATCTTGATGGGTCTCGTTGGGTCATAAAACCTCAGAACTGGTTCCTCTGTGAGCAGTTTCTTTAGATCGCTCCATGACTTCTCATGCTCATGATTCCATTCCCATTCTATGTTCTTTTCAGTTAGTCGCCTCAGTGGCGCCATCTTTTCTGAGAGGTTGGATATGAATTTACCCATATAGTTGATCATTCCATTAAACCTCTGCACATCCTTTTTGCATTGTGGCTTTGGCATATTCTCAATGGCGGACACCTTTCTGGGATCTGGTCTGATGCCCTCACTGCTAAGGATATCTCCCACGAATGTCAGTTCTGTCACCCCGAGCTGGCATTTCTCTCTATTCAGCTTCAGGTTTGTTTTCCTTGTTGCTTCCAGCACTTTTTTCAGTCTCTCGTCATGCTCAGTTCTCGTGGTTCCCCATACTATGATGTCATCCATTGATGTATCAACTCCCTCCAGGTGCTCATAGATCATATGGATAGTTTTGTGATACACTTCAGGAGCTGAGGCAATGCCAAAGGTACCCTTATGAATCTGTATCTGCCAAATGGACTGTTGAACGTGCACAGTCTTGAACTTGCCTCGTCCAGCTTCATCTGCCAAAATGCTGATGATGCATCTAACTTGCTGAAATACTTTGCATTTGCAAACTGTGCCATGACTTCCTCACGTGTAGGAAGCTAGAAGTGCTCTCTCTTTATTGCTCTGTTTAGATCTCTTGGATCCAGGCAAATTCTGAGCTTTCCATTCTTTTTGTCCACAACGACAAGGGAACTAACCCACCCAGTTGGCTCATCTATCTTCTGAATCACGTTTAGGCTTTCCATCCTGTCCAACTCTACCTTCAGTTGCTTTTGAAGAGCAAACGGAACTTTTCTGCATGGATGTATGACCGTTGGCATACTTTTATCTACTCTGATCGTGTGTTCTCCTGGAATGCAGCCTAGACCCTTAAATAGGTCATTGTACTCTTTCATGAGTTCATCATAGACTGTCTCTCCTTCGCTTTCCACAACGAGGACTCTCTTTACCAGGTTCAGTCTCTCACAGGCTTTTAAACCTAGTATGGCCTGCACATCCTTTGGCACCACGATTAATGCTAGCGTGTGCTCTCTGTCCTTGTGTGTCACTTTGACAATGCATCTTCCTTTCACTGGTATATCAATACCTGAGTATCCTGTCACTTCCACTTTTATTCCATGTATCTTTGGTCTGGGTCTAATTTCTTAAAATCAGTCTCTGATATCACATTAACTTGTGCTCCAGTATCCAATTTAAATGGAATGTGTATGTCATTCACTTTTAGTGTCAACATCCAGTCTCTTTTCTCTTTTTTGTTTTCAGACACAACATCTACATAGAACTCCTCTATGTCGCTTTCATCTACTGTATGGACCTTGCTTTGTTGCGCTTGGTTCTTACAGCAATGGGCATAATGGTTGTTTTTGTTGCAACTATTGCATGTTTTACCATATGCTGGACACTTTTTTGGTGGATGCTGTGTACCGCATCAACTACATGACTTTCGATTGCCCCTTTCATTTTTGTTCGCTGGCCACGCCTCTTTTTTCACATTGGCGCTCTTTTTGTTAAACGGTTTGTATCCGTTCTTTCTCACTGCATCCACGTTGCAGCTATTGTCAGTGAACAGCTCCTTTGCCTGCAACTTCACAGTCTCTGTAGCCCTACACAGTGCTATGGCTTTTCCCAGGTCTAGATCTTGCTCTCTTAGCAGTCTTTCCCTTAGACCATTATCTGGAATACCACACACCAGTCTGTCTTTTATCAGCGAGTCTGTCAGTCCCCCAAATTCACACAATTTGCTTCTGTTTCTCAGTTCAGTCACATACTGATCAATATTCTCTCCCGTTTTCTGTACACATGTGAAAAATCTGTGCCTCTCAAATGTCACGTTATGTTTAGGTATGCAGTAGGCCTCAAACTGTTCCATTATTTTATCCAGCTTCATTTTGTCTCCATCAGCAGCGAATGTGATGTTATTATACACCTCCAGCGCTTCATCACCCACGACATGTAAGAACACTGACGCTTTCATTTTATCACTTTTCTCGTCAGCTCCAATTGCCGTTAAATACAACTCCAAACGTTGTTTGTACCTTTTCCAATTTTCAGCCACATTACCTGTCAACTGAAGCTTCGCCGGTGGGTGTAAACCTTCCATTTTTCACTTCGTTAGCTATTCTCCAATGGTAAGTAACGATGTTCTCTTTTGGCTTGCTAATATGTGGAGAGCTGATTTAACTTCAGATTTTTCCTCTTCATCTCTTTCAATCACTTCTGACACCATGTATTGATTTGTATGTGGGTTCAATGACGACACATTTATGAAAGAGAATGTCTTTTTATCTAAAGTCTGTTCAACTCTTTTTAACAGCATTACAGGAGACACCATGCTAGTGATCCATCTAAAAGCGAAACTGAAACTAAACTCAACTGCTTGTCTCTCACATGACCTCTGCTGGTCAGGCATAAGTAATCACTCAGGCAAATATGCTGGTAAGGCATAAATAATCAAACAGGCAAATACCATCACTATTTGCTGATAACATTACACACACGGGGGGTTCAGTGTCTGTTGGGACAAATGGTGGGAACCAGATCAGGGGATCTACATCTGTATGTGGGGTTCAGAAGGCGCTTGCCCCACAGGCATCTCCATCTTTTTCCAAAGACAGTGGCAGGATGCTGGGCAAGGAATGAGGTGGGACGTCAGCACACGGGCGTGCGGAGTCCCATACTCTCAGATCCCAGTAAACGCCACTGAGCTCATCACCCAACCCTGCAAGCCCCTGCCCACAGTTCCGGTAGCTAAAGCCCTCAAGGAAGGGTGCCCCACCACGACAAAGGGACCCGGGAACGGATTGGTATTTGTACCCACAGATCGGGTACTGTACCAAGGGGTCCACTACGCGGTGGCTTCGCTGATTTTAAACCTCACCGAGGTACGATTGCCAGCGTGGTGCCCCAGGGAAATGGAGCAATTATACCAGGTCCTGTTAACAAACATGTTTAAGCAGTTTTACGAATTTAACTTTGCCGATGTCGACAGAGCCGAATTGTACACCACACCACATGAGGTCTTGGACAGATTAGGGAGGCAAAGAAGGGGTGCAGAAAATGATATTTTCACAGCTTTTAACACAGGAACTTCTGTCATCAACACACTGGATGACATGGAGCTGCAAACGGTGGCATAGTGGTTAGCACTGTTGCCTCACAGCGCCAGGGACCCGGGTTCAAATCTGGCCTCGGGCGACTGCCTGTGTGGAGTTTGCACATTCTCCCTGTGTCTGCGTGGGTTTCCTCCGGGTGCTAAGGTTTCCTCCCACAGTCCAAAGATGTGCAGGTTAGGTTGATTTGGCTATGATAAATTGACCCTTAGTGTTAGGGGATTAAATACATGGGGTTACGGGGATAGGGTGGGATATGTGTCGGTGCAGGCTCGATGGGCCGAAATGGCCTCTATCTGCACTGTGGGGATTCTGTGAAACCCAGATTAATGGTTTTAAAACACAGCTAAGAAAGATACTGACTGATGAGAATAAGGCAGTGGCTTCTGAGTTACATGAGGACCAGGCCATGACACTAAACTTAAAAGAGATTATAGCTGAGCTGGAGAAACACACCAGAACGGTAAATGCTCTTATCAGGGCAGATCGGAATGCGTCCGATCAGGCTGTGCAGAACGAAGCTTGTGTGCTATACGGGGCATGGTTACTGGGCGAGGGCCGCAGTAATCTGGAGGATTTAAAACAAGGTTTAGTCCCCTCCTGGATCAGCAACAAGCACATCGCAGCCCTCCACCCTTTTGAGAATACCTTGAGTCCGTGCCAGCTCAGACGAGCTTCAGAGGCATATCCAGTCCCAGTGGACTGTGGATGGTCTAATCACACCATTATGGGTATAGTGGTAAGAATGCCGGTGATGGGAAAGACAGCAAAACCCGCCCCGGTATACAGGGTGGAGAACATTGGAGTCATTCAGGGGGGTGCGCACATTCGCTACACGGGGGTCCCACATTACATCATTCGATGGGAGCATGCAATGACGGGTACCGACCTCTCGGGGTGCCGGAGCCGGGGAGCACACATCATCCTGTGTCCCCAGCATTTGAATGCCCATTCAAAATCACAGTGCGGGTTCAGAACTACTGGCGCGTAGCCTATAAATTGCACCATGGAGGCAATGGCACAAGGCCATGTGCCCCCTGAGGTGGCATATATAGGAGGTGGGACATACTGTGTCACCACTGCAGCGCCCCACTACCAGCATGGAAAGCACGGTTGGTGAGTGGCAGCAGCTTCTGTTTCAAGCCCAGGGCAGAAGTTCAAGTGGCCCAAGAGCGAATTGTCCCCATTCCTGAACCTTCCACTAATCACATCACTGTGGAAGAGAATTTCACCGATTTGCAGCGATTCATTGCACATTTTGGGTATATCATTCCCCCTCTCCCTGAACACCTCACCAAGATATTAAAAGCCATTGTTGTTTCACAGAAACACTTCTACACATGGAGCAGAAGACTTTAGAGATAGTGGCAGACATATTGGATATAGTGACCCCACCATGGTGGGACCTGTTCACTAATATAGAAGTCCCTTCCTGGATTAGGATAGCCTCCCACAGTCTTGTAGTGTGCCAGGTTGTCATTGTAGTTTACTTAATGTTTGTACACTGTAAAAAGGTCAAACATTCGCAAAGGTATGAGAATAAAGGGGAATGGAGGGAGCATTATGTGCGGGTAGAAGAAGAGACACCCGTTTAGATTTTGCTGCTTTGTATAAAGTTAAAACTTTCCCTCCCTCCTCTGTATTATTTTTGATATGTATTCAAGTGTATTTTTGAATTTTTCGTGTATGTACTTTATTTTATTATTGAAGTTTTATTAGATGTGATGCTATTATTTGAAGGTAATGTGTATGCACTAGGTGATTTAGGGGTATAAGGACCCCCTCCATGCCTGGAACTAAGTTGTTAGATTTTTTAACTCCAAGGTATTGCCATTTATAGTTGCTTAATGTACACTAGATTTTTCCAAAATGGGAAATGCAGGTGTCGTGGGGTCATAAATAGGTAAATACTGGGGATGGTTAGATTGTGGAAAGTCAGAAAATTTTGCTCACCCAGAATTATGATACTTCAAGCAAGTTACAGTATCATCAGGGGGGAGTGTAGGATTCGCAAAATTGGACTTTATATCAATAAGGGTCAAATGGCAGAAGAGGCCATGATTTTAAAGACTGTTTTAAAAGAAGCCCATAAAAAGGGGCATACAAAATGGCCACCATACCATGTGACCAGCTTATTGGGACACTTTAAAATGGTTCCTGTGCAACCTCAGACAGATTTGTGGATTCAACCTAAAGCAAGTTCTGGAAGCCGTTCCTGAGAGAACGAAACCAGACCCACACGTATGCATATGGATTAGATGCAGATCTTGTCAAGATCGGCCTGGACACAGAGGCCATCAAAATGTTGACCCAGACAAAAGGGGACAATTTCATATTCATGAGAACAGCACCCAGGACTAGATAACGAGATCAGCAGGACATTAAAAACAATGAAGGTAATTCCAGACCAGAGATGGGCCTTTCACCAGCCGTTTAAGACATTTTAAAATATAATAACTACCCCACTGTGCTCCCAGCCCGCCAAAAATAAAACAAAGGCTAACCTGACGGGAAGTGAAGCCTCTGAAGAAAGGGTATAACTGGAGTTACAGTGGAAGGGGGTTACAAAACAGAGTCGAGCTGGAAAACAGTTGCAAGCTTGGACACCGTTGCAGCTTGTGTCAAGTTTTGAATCCGGACAGCCAGAAGAAGAAAGAGGCACTCGCAGGAGGAAGAAGAAAGGCAACATCGAGAAGGCCGTCTCGAAACCGGCGTTCCGCCCCGGGGAAACACATCGGGAGATCATCGACCGTCCCCGAGCCGTTGCTGGAACGAGAGGCCATCGACCCAACTTGGGAGAAGAGACAAAAAAATAAAGGTCCCGAGAGAAGAAACCTTCCAGCCACCCCGGCTCGGGAGAAGGGAGAGAAGGAACCTGAAGAAGTGATGGGAGCCAGCCCAAGGCTCCTCTAACCAGGGTCGAGCCGACGATCCTCGACCCCGCCGACATCCAGGCCCACTGGTGTCCAGCCGCCCCCGACCCCCACCTCAGGAGAGAGGTGTGGCGCAGCTCGCAGGGGCTCCACGATCCACGTGGAGACGAAACGCCTGAAAGGACCAAACACAGACTCGATTTCAAAACCTTGCACTTCCTAGTGGGATTGGTGAGCATGTTTCTGGCCCTTCACAATCAGATCTAGATAGGTTTAATAAGGAGGTGGATTTAAGTGTACAATTAACATGAGTTGTTGTCCCTCGATGTTCCGTGTGTTCCCTTATTTCATAATGATCTTTGTAGAGTATAAGATGCCTGTATTTGCTTTAGCTAGTACTGTGTCGTTATGATTTGTTTGTGTGTTTTTCCCTCCCATGTACTCCCTTATCTGTTTGCATTTGATTTGATATTTTTCCTTATGCAATAAAATTTCATTTTGTTTCATCAAACTTGGTCTACAAGAGTTTTCTCTACATTGTAGTTCCTGGGCCTAAGTCCAGAGTATAGAATCTAAGGGGTGAGTGGGTCGAACCACTCAAGGTTTACTGTGCAAGAGAGAGAGGCCTCTAGAGAGTGAAACCTCAGGGAAACCTCTCGAGGAAAACCCCTTACAGGTGGGTATGCGGAGAGTCTTGCACCTCCGCGGTAGAGATGACAGATGGCCGTTGGATTCTCCAATGCAACAACCATCTCATTTTTGCAAAAGAAAGAGGTTTGATGAGATCTTAAATTCAAGACCTCATCAAACTACACAGAATGACACTGTTTGACAGCTTCACAGATTTTTGACAGATGAATCGTCATACGTTGCCATTCTCTGCAACCGGCTTTCCCTTAATTGGCCTGCTAAGCCCAAACATGGACAAAGGAGCTGAATTCCAGAGGCGAGGTGAGAGTGACTGCCCTTGACATCAAGGCAGCATTTGACCGAGTGTGGCATCAAGGAGCCCTAGTAAAACTGAAGTCAATGGGAATCGGGGGGAAAACTATCCACTGGCTGGAGTCATACCTAGCACAAAGGAAGATGGTTGCGGTGGTTGAATGTCAATCATCACAGCCCCAGGACATCACTGCAGTAGTTCCTCAGAGCAGTGTCCTAGGCCCAACTATCTTCAGCTGCTTCATCAATGACTTTCCCTCCAACATAAGTTCAGAAATGGGGATGTTTGCTGATGACTGCAAGGTGTTTAGTGCCATTTACAACTCCTCAGAAAATGAAGCAGTCCATGCCCGCATGCAGCAAGACTTGGACGATGTTCACGCTTGGGTTCATAAGTGGCAGGTAACATTTGCACCACACAAGTGCCAGGCAATGACTATCTCCAACAAGAGAGAGTCTAAGCACCGCTCCTTGACATTCAACGACATTAGCATCGTCGAAACCCCCACCATCAACACATAAGTACTGTGGCAACAAGAGCAGGTCAGAGGCTGGGTATTCTGCTGCGAGTGTCTCACCTCCTAACTCCCCAAAGCCTTTCCACTATCTACAAGGCACAAGTCAGGATTGTGATGGAATACTCTCCACTTGCCTGGATGAGTGCAGCTCCAACAACACTCAAGAAGCTCGACACCATCCAGGACAAAGCAGCCCACTTGATTGGCACCCCGTCCACCACCATAAACATTCACTCCCTCCACCACCGGCGTACCGTGGCTGCAGTGTGTACCATCTACAAGACACACTGCAGCAACTCGCCAAGGTTTCTTCGGCAGCACCTCCCAAACCCACGACCTCTTCCACCTAGAAGGACAAGGGCAGCAGATGCATGGGAACACCACCAACTCCAAGTTCCCCTCCAAGTCACGCACCATCCTGACATAGAAGTATATCACCGATCCTTCATCGTTGCTGGGTCAAATTCCTGGAACTCCCTACCTAACAGCACTGTGGGAGTGCCTTCACCACACTGACTGCAGCGGTTCAAGAAGGCAGCTCACCACCACCTTCTCAAGAGCAATTTGATGGGCAATAAATGTTGGCCATGCCAGCGATGCCCACATCCCATAAACAATTAAAAAAAGGAGGAGCAAGGCACAATGCGCAGAGCCTCTTTGGAGGAGAACGAGGAGGATGAGGAGGAACACGAGGAGGAGGAGGTGAAGCAGAAGAAGGAGGATGAACCTGAAGTGAACATGGCACCAACAGTGGCTCATATTGCTGCCCGGGAGGCTCAGGATTTCCTCATAATGGCATAAAATAGTTAAGTTGCACCAATGCACCCAAATGGCATCCAGATGCTGAACCAATTTCACCCACCCCACCACTACAAAGCTGTCCTAAAATGACCAAACCATTCCCGTCACACACACTCATTGCTCGAGGTTAAGTAATGTCTTATCATTCACTCCAACTGACAAGGCCACTTTCCAGGTGGAAGTTGGAGCACTTTGAACAGAGCCCCCACATCCATGTCCCCTCTCACCATCATCTCTCTCACGGCCCACCCAAACTTCCCTGCTAGCAAGGAGCTGGAGAGCACTTTGCTGCACATCAGCGGGGTGATGAAACTCTAGGGCCTAGAAATTCAGTTGCCTTAGCGCCGCTTTTGAGGCGCTAGAGGGACTAGCGCCAGAGTTATGGCCAGTTTAAAAATTCCCTGGGGCCCTAAATCGGCGTTGCACCGGTAGCGCTGCGCCGGCACCGATGACGTCATCGGTGTGCGCAGCGTCCCGGTTGCCATGCCGACGGGCCCTAGCGCCGAAATTCAGTTGCGGCCGCCTCGCCCGTGGCAGCCGCAACTAAGACTCTGGCAACAGAGGCCTAGAAATTGGGTTTTGGCTTAGCCAGGGCTTTAGCGCCGGAAGTTAGTGCCGGCGCTAAGTCCCCCTGCGCGCGCCAAAAATTCAGCAGGGCCGCGCCCAAACGGCTGCCGGCGCTACTGAAGGGTCTTTGCGGTGGTAAATCAGCGCTAACTGCCGTTTCGCGCCGCAATTCCGGCGCTGCGGCACCCGATGCGGTGCGGCAGGCTCGGGAAGTGCAGGCCTCCTCCTTCCGTTAAGGAGGAGCTGCCTGCACCCGGCCGCGGCCCGCGCAAATCTGTCTAAAAATGAGCCCGGCACCTCGGACAAGTGCCGGGCTTGCATCTGTTCCGGGGGGTGGGGGGGAGAAGTCCGGGGAGGGAGCTGCAGGCAGGCGGCCGGCGGGAAAGCGGCCGGCCGCCGCGGGGCCTTTAATGCGCCGGCGCAAACTCATGCAAGACTCTGTTGCCAGAGTCTTAGTTGCGGCTGCCACGGGCGAGGCGGCCGCAACTGAATTTCGGCGCTAGGGCCCGTCGGCATGGCAACCGGGACGCTGCGCACACCGATGACGTCATCGGTGCCGGCGCAGCGCTACTGGTGCAACGCCGATTTAGGGCCCCAGGGAATTTTTAAACTGGCCATAACTCTGGCGCTAGTCCCTCTAGCGCCTCAAAAGCGGCGCTAAGGCAACTGAATTTCTAGGCCAGAGTCTTGCATGAGTTTGCGCCGGCGCATTAAAGGCCCCGCGGCGGCCGGCCGCTTTCCCGCCGGCCGCCTGCCCGCAGCTCCCTCCCCGGACTTCTCCCCCCCACCCCCCGGAACAGATGCAAGCCCGGCACTTGTCCAAGGTGCCGGGCTCATTTTTAGACAGATTTGCGCGGGCCGCGGCCGGGTGCAGGCAGCTCCTCCTTAACGGAAGGAGGAGGCCTGCACTTCCCGAGCCTGCCGCACCGCATCGGGTGCCGCAGCGCCGGAATTGCGGCGCGAAACGGCAGTTAGCGCCGATTTACTGCCGCAAAGACCCTTCAGTAGCGCCGGCAGCCGTTTGGGCGCGACCCTGCTGAATTTTTGGCGCGCGCAGGGGGACTTAGCGCCGGCACTAACTTCCGGCGCTAAAGCCCTGGCTAAGCCAAAGCCCAATTTCTAGGCCTAGGTTTCTATCCATCCTAGATATGGCTGCAATCAGACTCTGCAAGCTGTTTGACTGGCGCATTTGATGCTCCGTGCAGGTGGTCACTCTTTCCATGGAAGAGCACATTGTAGCCATCGCCTGCAACATCATCCTGGTCATGCTGGAGATGGACTCCTCTATTCTCCCTACAATCGAGCACATCACAGCTGGAAAAGCTGCCAGATCTTCCCACATTTGTTGCTGCTCCTCAAGAATCATCATCTTTTTCGACGGCTCCCGAAATTCAGCAACTGCGTCCAGCTGAGCACTGTTTGGATCGTCCTGCACCCTCCGATGAGGACTCTCTACTGCTGTCCCTGTCTCCACCATCTGCTCTTGCTCCCATGTGATCTGTGAGACACCAGGTGACAACGCTACTCTCTGACTCCCTGGATCCACTGATGTGTGCGTATCTACGCTGGTGCTGGGTGTGCATGGGTCTGGTGACGGTGCACCCTCAGAGACTGGAGCTTCCTCTGAGGAGTTGTCATCCTCCTCTGGCTGGACAGTGTGGTGGTGGGTAGGGGGGGCACTTCTTGGAACAGTGGGAGAGTAAAGAGATGAATGAGAACTGTTATGATCAGAATATTTTAAGTTACCATTATGCACATGATCATATTTCACTGGCTTCTGACATCAAGTCACCATGAGTGACTGTTGTATGCCATGTAGTTCTATGATATTTAATTCTGTCACCAGGTACCTGGAAGGTTCCCTTCTCCATCTGCCAGTGCCAGCAGCTCCGCAACTCTGCTGATCTCCAGCGCCTGCTCCTCTGCCATGGTCAGTGGTGTCGTTACCAAAGGGCCACTTCCGGTTCTCTGCTTCTCACGCGTGATCTGTGCTCTCTTCTCCTGCAAGGAGGGAAACAAGAGAGACCTTTGACTGCGAGTGATGGAATGAGTGTAGTGGATGGATGGGCTACACCTGTAGAGGTTGACTATGAGGCAGTGGCGTGACATTGCCAAATGGCCTCCTTCTGTGGCGTTAATTTCTATGATTGTATGATTGCATTAGGATGAGGGTGAGTGTCAGTGGTGGATAGTCAGATAGGGATGTGAGTAGGTGCATAGACAGTGAGGGATGGGTGCACCTGCAAGTTAGGTTGGTGTGAGGAGTGATGTGCAGGAGTAGGCTTGGGAAGGCAGAGTGAGGGGTTGGGATGGTACACACATCAGGATGTAGGGCAATGCGGGCGAGGTGCTAAGGCAGGGGGGTAATAATCAATTTGGCAGATTGGGCGCTGAGTGAGCATTGCATGCTCACTGGCATCACGATCTGCCTGCCGCTAAAGCCCCAGGCTGTTAGCGGTGGCGCTAAGGGGCAACTGGATTTGATGTGCAGTGCTGGATTCGCCTTGCCCCGGTGCTACTTCATTAGTGCCCCGTTAGCGCCCCTGCCAGGTGCTAACGTGAGGTGCGAGCCAACTGAATTCTCCCCCAATATTCCTTACACAAGCACTTTACATATCAGAAGGCAAGCTATGCTTTCTCCTCATGACACTTCAAAGTCATCCTGTTTATATCGGAAGTCCTGGAAAGCCTGTTGCTTCAAAACACAAAGAAGTTTGACTGTTACCCCTTACCCCCCAAGATGTCCAACATGCATCTCTTCAGGATGTCCAACATACTGAACTAAACATGCTTTTGTTCCTTCATACAGTGATATTGTAAACGATGTGTAATTAGTTTGAGTTAAATACACAATGATGGAGCATGCAAGCATAATTTACAGATAAATAAACATAGAACATTGACAAATTCATGGAGTTTTGCCTACTGGAAACACATATCAGGAATATAAGAGCTCAGAGTTGTAAAATTAGCTCTCATATAACAATGCTTCAACTGAAAGGATTCCTTAGGATAGATTTTATGGTTGGTTATGCCCAATTTGCTCGCATAAAGAGAGCGTAACCAATCAGAAAATCGGGCCTCAATCCCCTGATGTAGTGTATCTGAGCTAGTGCTTGGGATGGAGGGAGTAAGTAATGATGCATGCTGTGAAGTGCTTGCATGCTCAGATGCAATGGCGCCTGGCTTCCCTTCATCTGCCACATCTAGGAGGAAATAGATACAGCTTAGAATGGTGTCCTGCTGAAGCAGTCTTCACAAAGCTTTCAGGAATGGTGTGGTAAAGATCCTCAGTATATGATTGGCTGACAGTAGGTGAACAAGGGAACAGGATAAGAAGGAAGTGCCGCAGAAACTGCTAAAGAAGCAGAAGTTGGTAGCTGCTCGACTAATTCCTTAAATCCAGCACCCTCTGTGGCCCCTCTATCCTAGATTTCAAGAGCTTCTTCCTCATGTGGAATAAGTAATTTAAAACTACAGGTCCTCCTCCTGTAAGCTATCTCTCAGAGTTGTTATAGCTGTCTTCTCCTGCAAGAATACTTCAAGAAGTGATTTTTTTTGTTAGAATGACATGTAGTCAACATGGAATCCTTAGCAACTATAAGGAAATATACTTGCAACAGTAAGCTACAGTAAATGGCAGGAATATTTTGTGCTGCCTACTTGTAAGGACCTGTGTGAAGGAACATTTTCAGTTGGGGGTGTAAAGGGCACCCCACTATCTACTAGGAATCCATGGTGCGGTTTGAAAGTACTTTAAGATGTTGTGAGGGAAAAATAATTGTAAATAACATGTATGCCATTTTATCTTAGTATACCGCCTCAATGGAAGCTCATGGTGGGTTCTGCTACCTTGGTTACCTAGTAAGTTATTTGAACTTTTCTCTGCACCAGTTCATTGTGCATGGTTTGTGGAGGAGACAGTGGCATTGTTCATCTCCTGCCTTTGCTTCCCGAGCTGCTGCCATGGTGAAGTCAATGCCAAGGAGAGCTGACTTCTCTGCTTCACTTCCTTTCAGAATCTCTACAGATCCATCACAGAGCTGGGCTGTGCTGTAGCCAGCTCCACTCTTTGCACATGTACATCAGAATCAGGGGAATTTATAATGGGGAACAAAGAAATGGCAGACCAATTAAATACATACTTTGGTTCTGTCTTCACAAAGGAGGACACAAATAACCTCCCAGAGAAGTCATGGTACAAAGCGTCTAATGAGAGGGAGGAATTGAATGAAATTAGTATTTGTAGAGAAATGGTGTTAGGGAAATTGATGGGATTGAAGGCCAATAAATCCCCAGGGCCTGATAATCTACATCCTAGTGTAATTAAGGAATTGGCCCCAGAAATAGTAGATGCATTGCTGGTCATCTTGCAAAATTCTATAGACTCTGGAACAGTTCCCATGGATTGGAGGATAGCTAGTGTAACACCACTATTTAAAAAAGGAGGTAGAGAGAAAATGGGGAATTATAGACCAGTAATTCTGACATCAGTAGTGGGGAAAATGCTAGAGTCCGTTATAAAAGATGTAACAGCAGAGCACGTGGAACACAGTGACAGGATCGGACAAAGCCAACATGGATATACAGAAGGTAAATCTTGCTTGACTAAACTACTGGAATTTTTTGAGGATGTAACTGGTAGAAAAGAAAAGAGAGAACCAGTGGATGTGGTGTATTTGGACTTTCAGACGGCTTTCGATAAGCTCACGTATAAGAGATTAGCGTGCAAAGTTAAAGCACATGGGATTGGGGGTAAGGTACTGTCTTGGACAGAAACTGGTTGGCAGACAGGAAGCAAAGAGTTGGAATAAACGGGTCTTTTTCTGAGTGGCAGGCAGTGAATAGCGGGGCACCGCAGGGATCGGTGCTAGGACCCCAGCTATTCACAATATATATAAATGATCTAGACGAGGAAACTAGATGTAATATCTCCAAGTTTGCAGACGACAAAAAGTTGGGTGGGCATGTGTGCTGTGAGGAGGATGCAGAGAAACTCCAGGATGATTTGGACAGGTTAGGTGATTGGGCAGATGCATGGCAAATGCAGTATAATGTGGATAAATGCGAGGTTATCCAGTTCGGTGGCAAAAACAGGAAGACAGATTATTACCTGAATGGCAATAGATTGGGAGAAGGGGAAGTGCAACGAGACCTGGGTGTCCTTGTGCACCAGTCACTGAAGGTAAGCATGCAGGTGCAGCAGGTGGTTAAGAAAGCAAATGGTATGTTTGCCTTCATAGCGAGAGGTTTTGAGTACAGGGGCAAGGATGTCTTGCTGCAGTTGTACAAGGCCTTGGTGAGACCACACCTTGAGTATTGTGTGCAGTTTTGGTCACCTTATCTGAGGAAGGATGTTCTTGCCATGGAGAGAGTGCAGCGAAGATTCACCAGACTGATACCTGGGATGGCAGGAATGACCTATGATGAGAAATTGGGTAGATTAGGATTATATTCGCTGGAGTTTAGTAGAATGAGAGGGGATCTCATTGAAACTTATAAAATTCTAACAGGGCTAGACAGACTAGATGCAGGAAGGATGTTCCCGATGGCAGGGGAGTCCAGAACCAGGGGTCACAGTCTAAGGATAAGGGGTAAGCCATTTAGGACTGAGATGAGGAGGAATTTCTTCACCCAGAGAGTGGTGAACCTGTGGAATTCTTTACCACAGAAGGCAGTTGAGGCAAATTCATTAAATATATTCAAGAAGGAGTTAGATATATTTCTTAAGGCTAAAGGGATCAAGGGATATGGGGAGAAAGCAGGGACAGGGTACTGAATTTGGATGATCAGCCATGATCTCATTAAATGGCGGAACAGGCTCGAGAGGCCAAATGGCCTACTCATAGAGTCATAGATTTATATAGCACAGAAAGAGGCCCTTTGGCCCATCGCGTCTGCACCGGCCATCAGGCCCTGTCTAATCTAATCCCATTTTCCAGCATTTGGTCCGTAGCCTTGTATGCTATGGCATTTCAAGTGCTCATCCAAATGCATCTTGAATGTTTTGAGGGTTCCTGCCTCGACCACCCTTTCAGGCGGTGAGTTCCAGATTCCAACCACCCTCTTGGTGAAAAAGTTCTTCCTCAAATCCGCTCTAAACCTCCTGCCCCTTACCTTGAATCTATGCCCCCTTGTTATTGACCCCTCTACTAAGGAAAAAGTTCCTTTCTATCCACCCTATCTATGCCCCTCATAATTTAGTACACCTCAATCAGGTCCCCCGTTCAGCCTTCTCTGCTCCAAGGAAAACAACCCCAGCCTGTCCAGTCTTTCTTCATAGCTGATGTGCTCCAGCCCAGGTAACATCCTGGTGAATCTCCTCTGCACCCTCTCCAAAGCAATCACATCCTTCCTATAGTGTGGCAACCAGAACTGCACACAGTGTTCCAGCTGTGGCCTAACCAGCGTTTTGTA
The DNA here is from genome assembly GCF_052327205.1 of Somniosus microcephalus. Classification (NCBI taxonomy): domain Eukaryota; kingdom Metazoa; phylum Chordata; class Chondrichthyes; order Squaliformes; family Somniosidae; genus Somniosus; species Somniosus microcephalus. The sequence goes on along the minus strand of NC_140993.1, from coordinate 185,017,829 downwards.
CAGCTCCATCATAGCCTCCCTGCTCTTATATTCTATGCCTCGGCTAATGAAGACAAGTATCCCATATGCCTTTTTAACCACCTTATCTGTTGTGTATGTACCTTTAAGAGAATAACTGGTCTCAGACTGCAGTACCGGCAGTGACCACCCCTGTATAAAAGGCGCTAGTGAGCCTCTGTGTTTTTAGTTTCACTATTGACTTCCACCAGTAAAGACTTATTTTGTTCCACTCCTGCAGTCCGTGTCTCAATTATTCACGGACATAACACTGGCGACGAGTAAGAAACGAACTTACCTGCAACTCGGCAGCACCTCAGACGACGTTTTTGGAGGTCGAAGCCAGAAGAAAGAAAAAAACATAGAATCCACAGAAACTCGAGAAACGGGCGTCGACCGTGGGCAACCGCCCTCCAAATCGTCGGATTGAAAACTTGCAGGAGAGACTGTCAAGAGCCAGGCTTGGTTCCCCAGTCTGTGGTTTCCCAGCTAATCGGGCTGGTGGCAGGTAGTGCATGGATCCTTCCTGGGCTGCGGCGGGCTAGAGCTCGATCGGGTGGCTCTGTAACAGGGCCGGGCAGCGAGTCGGGAAGCAAAGAGAGAGAGAGGGTGGAGCACACAGGGCGCGGCCGGTGCTTCGAAGCCGGGTAGTGTTCGGACCTAAGGAGAGGGAGGGAAGTGTCCCAGAGGGTCCGCTCCACGACGGGAAAATAATTTTAAAAAATATATTAAACGCGCAAGAAACCGGGGAAAGCAGCGCTAACAACAGCGGGGAAGAAGGCAAAGCACGGGAGGCGCCATTTTGTTAAATCGGGGAAGAAGGCAAAGCGCGGGAGGTGCCATTTTAGATTTGCAAGATGCCGAAGACTGGCTGTATCACTGCTTTTGATAGTACAATAGAGGACTGGACCACGTATGTGGAAAGAGTCGAGGTATATTTCGAGGCAAACGAAATAGCAGAAGAGAAAAAGGCATCGATATTGCTAAACTTAATGGGTGCTAGAACGTACGGCCTATTGCGGGACCTGATTACTCCAGCCAAACCGAAGGCAAAGAGTTTTAACGAAATTGTTGCTGTCCTACAGGAACACCTAAACCCTGCACCGCTGTTGATAGCAGAAAGAGTTAAATTCCACAGGAGAACTCAGCACAAAGATGAGAGCAATGCTGAATATCTTACGGAACTACGCAAGCTATCAAAGCACTGCCAGTTTGGAGCAGGACTGGCAGATACCCTACGGGACAAATTTGTCTGTGGACTCCTGAGTGAAGGAACACAGAAGAAGTTACTCGCAGAGAAAGAGCTGACGCTAGATAAGGCTTTCAGCGTGGCAGTATCGGATGAAGCAGCAGCCAGGGGAGCTGCAGAAATTCAACAAAAACCACAGGAATACGGCACCCACAAAATGACACGGGGATTTGCAAAATGTTATCGCTGCGGCAGAACTAACCATGACCAGAAGGACTGCTGGTCCAAAGACAAAATATGCAGGCAATGCGGGAAGATGGGACACATTGCACGAGTTTGCAGGTCTGGGAAGAAGACCAGCGACAATAAAAAGACTACTAAGGAACCGTACAAGAAAGTACAAAAGATGATGGACAGTAGTTCCGAAGACCAGATGAGCGATAGTGAATCCGGGAACAGGAGACTAAGCTGTCTCAAACTTCACAATGTAATCGCAAAAGAGGATCACCGAACCATTTGCGTCACCCTCACGATAGCAGGGTCCCAAGTTAAAATGGAATTGGATACAGGATCAGCGCTAACCGTCATGAATCGACGAGACTACGAGCGGCTATTTTCACACATACCCTTGAGAGAGACATCCATCGTCTTGACGACGTATACGGGGCAAAAAGTATACCCCAGAGGAAAAATAAGGGTGCCTGTCGAATACAACGGCAAGAAAATACGGAAATTGTATCTCTACATACTGCCAAATGGTGGACCACCGTTATTGGGATGGGAATGGATCAGGAAGATAAACTTAGATTGGCACTCCATTCATGCAATGACAGTGGACGGTAAAAAAGATGAAGACGTCAATCCTGGATGATTGTCAACAATCTTAGCTAACGCCAAAGAGGTATTTCAACAAGAACTGGGCACGCTTAAAGGCGTAACCACCTCGATAAAAATAGAAGAGAATGCAGTTCCCAAGTTTTTCAAAGCAAGACCGGTACCATATGCAATTCGCCCAGCCATCGAGGCAGAGCTGGAGAACCTGGAGAAGGCGGGCGTGTTGTCTAAGGTCGACTGGAGCGAGTGGGCAACACCCATCGCTCCTGGCATGAAGAAAACGTTAAGCAATAAGTCCGGGGAGCCAAGGAAGATTCGCATCTGTGGGGATTTCAAGGTGACGGTGAACCCAGTCCTTCACACAGTACAATATCCTCTTCCAAGGATAGAAGACATCTTCGCCTCACTGTCTGGAGGGAAACGTTTTACAAAAATTGACCTAGCACAAGCATATTTGCAGATGGAGGTTGAAGAGTCCTCTAGGAAGTATCTCACGATAAACACTCACAAAGGTCTTTACCAGTGTCATCGATTGGTATTCGGAGTAGCATCGGCTCCGGCGATATGGCAAAGAGCGATGGAACAAGTCCTGCAAGGGATTCCGGGGACTCAGTGTTACTTGGACGACATCCTTGTGACAGGTGAAGATGACAGTGAACACCTTAACAACCTAGAACAGGTGCTCACTAGATTACAGGAACATGGGCTGCGAGCCAACCACCCCAAGTGCAAATTTTTTAAGAAACAGGTATCGTATTGTGGCCACGTGATTGATGAAGAGGGGTTACATAAGTCCCCTGACAAAATTGAAGCGGTTGTTAAGGCCCCAGCGCCTGAAAATGTGTCGCAACTGAGGTCATTCCTCGGATTGGTGAATTACTATCATAAGTTATTGCCAAATTTGTCGACAATTCTGCACCCACTGAACGCCCTGCTACGAACGGGGGTAGCATGGAAATGGAGCGATGATTGTAAGCGTGCTTTTCAGAAGAGTAAGGACTTAATCACTTCAAGCGAAGTTTTGGCTCACTACATCCCAGCACTGCCAATCAGGCTGGTGTGTGATGCGTCTCCCTACGGCATTGGGGCGGTACTGTCACATAAATTCCTTGATGGTTTAGAGAGGCCGATAGCTTTTGCGTCACACTCGTTAACTTCTGCCGAGGCCCTCAGCCTAGTGTGGGGGGTGAAGAAGTTCAATCAGTACCTGCATGGTCAAAAATTTACTCTACTAACCGATCATCAACCTCTTGTCTCAATTTTCAACCCTCAGAAGGGCGTACCGATAATGACAGCACAACGGCTGCAGAGATGGTCCCTTTTCCTAGGGGCACACCAATATGACATCGAGTACAAAGGAACTAAACAGCATGGAAATGCTGATGGATTGTCACGTCTACCATTGCCGACGGTGGAAGAAAAAGACCTTGCAGTGGATCCAATGGAGTTATTCCGCTCGACCATAGTCGAATGCCTCCCTGTGACGAATGCAAACATAGAAAAGGAAACACGGAATGGCCCGACACTATCACGGGTCTATGATTTAACGGTGAAGGGATAGCCAGCACATGGCGAACCACTGCTGCCAGCATTCTCGCCGAGAAGAGAACAGTTGTCAGTGTGCAGAGGAACCTTGATATGTGGATCCAGAGTAGTAATTCCACCTAAGTTGACGGATAGAGTGCTCAATGAGCTTCATGAGGGTCATCTGGGTGGGGTAAAAATGAAGAGCTTAGCCAGAGCGTTTGTGTGGTGGCCGGGAATCGATAGAGAAATTGAAGAGATGACCAAGAGCTGTGCAGGATGCCAGAAGGTCCAAAACGCCCCACCACAAGCTCCTCTGCATCCATGGGAGTGGCCCTCATCTCCATGGCAAAGGGTGCACATTGATTTTGCTGGTCCCTTCACGGACTCGATGTTTTTAATTGCGGTGGATGCACATTCAAAGTGGCCAGAGGTAATAAAAATGTCCTCAACCACCACGGAAAAACTATCACAGTTTTACGAACCATATTCGCCAGGAATGGGCTGCCTGAACAGATTTGCTCCGACAATGGACCACAGTTTGTGTCTGAAGAGTTCTGGAGGTTCTTAAAGAACAATGGTGTTAAGCATTACACATCTGCCCCATATCATCCAGCCACTAATGGATTGGCCGAGAGGTTTGTCCAAACATTCAAGAAGGCTATCAAGGCAATGTGTAATGAAGATATACCCCTACAACACAAGGTGGACAACTTCTTGGACGATAGCAAAATACTGCAGATGTTGGAAATCCGAAATAACAACAGAAAATGCTGGAAAAACTCAGCAAGTCAGGCAACATCCGTGGAAAGAAATTTGAGTTGACGTTTCGGGTTTGACCCTTCTTCAAAACTGGAGAGAAAAGGAACTAGATCGAAGGCAGGGCTGCGATCGGACAAAAGAATAAAAGAACCAAAGAAGTAAAAGAGATTAGAAGCTAGACGAGATGGTAATAGGCTGTGATTAGGTGTAAAGTGTACTGGCAGGGCAAAAGATAGCTACCAGGTGTGAGAGAGAAACAAAAGGAAAGGGGGGGGGGAAAGGAAAGGAGTGGAAAAATATAAGTGAAAATGAAATAGGGGCCGAGGTTATGATATGAAATTGTTGAACTCGATATTGAGACCGGATTTCATTTTCATTTTCATTTTCATTTTCACTTATATTTTTCCACTCCTTTCCTTTCCCCCCCCCCTTTCCTTTTGTTTCTCTCTCACACCTGGCAGCTATCTTTTGCCCTGCCAGTACACTTTACACCTAATCACAGCCTATTACCATCTCGTCTAGCTTCTAATCTCTTTTACTTCTTTTGGTTCTTTTATTCTTTTGTCCGATCGCAGCCCTGCCTTCGATCTAGTTCCTTTTCTCTCCAGTTTTGAAGAAGGGTCAAACCCGAAACGTCAACTCAAATTTCTCTCCACGGATGTTGCCTGACTTGCTGAGTTTTTCCAGCATTTTCTGTTGTTATTGTGGACAACTTCTTGTTTGCCTACCGGAATGCGACACATGCGGTTACCAACCAAACTCCAGCCATGATGTTCTTCAATCGAAGACTACGATGCCGCTTGGATTTGGTTAAGCCAAACGTCCGAAGAGATGTGGAGAACAGGCAGTTTCAGAATATGAATGAAAGGCCGACCAAGAGTTTTAAGATAGGTCAACCAGTTTTGGCCCGGGACTACCGCACTGAGAAATGGCAGCCAGGAACGATTTGTACACGACAAGGACCTTTCATGTATACCGTGGACGTTGGGGAGAGCATTGTAAGACTCCATGTTGACCAGATTCTAGAGTCACTGGAAAACGTCAACTCCACACCACGATCTGATACACCTGGTAATGAAATCGACGTTCCAATTGCAGCTACCGCAGAACCGGTAATATTGGAAGCAGATGAACCAAACAACAACATTGATTCCGACTCAACATTGCCAGTAGAACCTGATACCCCAAAGAGGCGTTATCCAGGCAGAATCAGGAAGCCTCCTCAAAGACTGAACTTATAATTGCTTAAACTTAACCAATGTATCTAGCAACAGTAATTGTGATTGTAATTAGTTATCATTTAGTTGTTAAATGAATGTTATGTACTGTTTATCTAAAAGGGGAGGAATTGTTGTGTATGTACCTTTAAGAGAATAACTGGTCTCAGACTGCAGTACCGGCAGTGACCACCCCTGTATAAAAGGCGCTAATGAGCCTCTGTGTTTTTAGTTTCACTATTGACTTCCACCAGTAAAGACTTATTTTTTTCCACTCCTGCAGTCCGTGTCTCAATTATTCACGGACGTAATATTATCCACCTGTTCTGCTGCCTTCAGGGATCTGTGTACATGCACACCAAGGTCCCTCTGATCCTTTGCCTTTCCTAGGGTCTTACCATTCATTGTGCATTCCCTTGCCTTGTTAGTTCCTCCAAAATGCATCACCTCACACTTTTCCGGGTTAAATTCCATTTGCCACTGTTCCGCCCATCTGACCAACCCATCTATATCGCCCTGCAGACTGAGGCTACCCTCCTCGCTATTTACCACCCCACCAATTTTCGTGTCATCTGCGAACTTACTGATCATACCTTTTACATTCACATCCAAATCATTAATGTAGACCACAAACAGTAAGGGACCCAGCACCGATCCCTGCGGTACCCCACTGGACACAGGCTTCCAGTCACAAAAACAACCTTCGACCATTACACTCTACCTTCTGCCACGAAGCCAGTTTTGGATCCAATGTGCCAAGGCACCCTGGATCCCATGGGCTCTTACCTTCTTGACCAGTCTCCTATGCGGGACTTTATCGAAAGCCTTACTGAAATCCATGTAAACCACATCCACTGCACTACCCTCATCCACACACCTAGTCACCCCCTCGAAAAATTCAATCAAATTAGTCAGACATGATCTTCCCTTGATAAAGCCATGCTGACTATCTCTGATTAATCCTTGCCTCTCCAAGTGGAGACTAATTCTGTCCCTCAGAATTTTTTCCAATAATTTCCCTACCACTAATGTTAGGCTCACTGGCCTGTTATTCCCTGGTTTATCCCTACTACCCTTCTTGAATAATGGTACTACGTTAGCTGTTCTCCAGTCCTCTGGCCTGTGGCCAGAGAGGTTCTGAAAATGTGTGTCAGAGCCCCTGCAATCTCCTCCTTTGCCTCACACAGCAGCCTGGGATACATCTCGTCCAGGCTTGGGGATTTATCCACTTTTACACCTGCTAAAACCACCAGGATCTCCTCCCTCTCGATGCTAATATGTTCAAGTATATCACAGTACCCCTGCCCGATTTCTATGTCTACATCGTCCTTCTCCACAATGAACACAGATGCAAAAAATTCATTTAAAACCCCACCTACATCTCCTGGCTCCACACACAGATTGCCACTTTGGTCCCTAATGGGCCCTACTCTTTCCCTAGTTATCCTCTTGCCCTTAATATACTTATAAAACACCTTAGGATTTTCCTTTATTTTGCTCGCCAGTGTTATTTCATGGCCCCTCCTCGCTCTCCTAATTTCTTTTTTAAGTACCCCCCTGCACTTTTTATACTCCTCTAGGGCTTCCTCTGTCTTTAGTCCTTTGTATCTGCCAAAAGCCCTCCTTTTTTTCCGAATCCATTCTCGCATATCCCTTGACATCCAAGGCTCCCTGGGCTTGTTAGTCCCACCCTTGACCTTTACGGGAATATGTTGCCATTGTACTCTCTCAATTTCCTTTCTGAAAGACTCCCATTGCTCCGATGTGGATTTTCCTGCTCCTATCTTCTATGTTTTTATGTTTCTATGTAACAGAATCTTCCTGTTAACTAAATGTTAAAATACAACCCGTACCTTTAAGATGCTGTTGGCCTTTAAAGCCTACTGCAGCATTGAATTTCCACACTATACTTACTGACTCCGGCATTACATGCAGGGTCAACGCACGATGGCTTGCCTGATTTGAAAATCTAGGTTCTTTTTTTTATATATAAGAATGAACAAATGCATGTGCCTCTCTGACCTAGCTTTGGTTGAGACTATAAGCAACAGCTAAATAACCACTCCTTCTGTATTAGGATTGAAGCAGTTTTCAGAATTACTGGACGTCATGTGACGTCCCCTGGAAAAGCACTGGGTTGCACCTATGATAAAAAGTGATTCTGTATTTTACAATTTCCTTGAAATGTATTCTGAAGTCTTTTGTGCTAAATGTTGATCTGCTATTTTCACACGTCCTTGCCTTTGGCATCAAATCCTGGCTCTTTCCCTGTCTGAAGGACATGGTAATCACCAGTGCCAGGAGCCAGAAAATAGGATTGTAGATTGAAGACACGTTTTCAGATTGTGAGAATTTTCTTTTTTTAGTATGAAAGTTTGCAAGGTTTTCAGAATTGGTCTGTAGGGAGCAAGGAATAATTGTTTTGCTGAAGAAATTCATTTTTGTCCAGTGGTACTCTGCTTTCAAAAGCTTCCAAAAAAATGCATTATGAAGTGAAGGCTTGGCATCCTCCTGAATTCAGGTGGTATAGGTGTTTGTATGGTAGGAACTTTCCTAAATACCTTAAAATATATGCTGACAGTTAGCAGTTGCATGGTAGATCTTAATTTGTTGCTTACTAGTTTGTGTTTTAAATGACTTCAACTAAAGAACACAGGTCTTGACATTCCTGGGAAGGCCTTATGTGGGAGGAAGGTGGGACAGAACTTTCTTCTGCCAGCATAGAAACATAGAAGATCGGAGCAGGAGTAGGCCATTCGGCCCCTCGAGCCTGCTCCGCCATTCAATGCGATCATGGCTGACCATGCAAATTCAGTACCCTGTCCCTGCTTTCTCCCCATATCCCTTGATCCCTTTAGCCTTAAGAAATATATCCAACTCCTTCTTGAATATATTTAATGAATTGGCCTCTACTGCCTTCTGTGGTAGAGAATTCCACAGGTTCACCACTTTCTGGACGAAGAAATTCCTCCTCATCTCAGTCCTAAATGGATTACCCCTTATCCTTAGACTGTGACACCTGGTTCTGGACTCCCTGACCATCGGGAACATACTCCCTGCATCTAGTCTGTCTAGTCCTGTTAGAATTTTATAACTTTCAATGAGATCCCCTCTCATTCTTCTAAACTCCAGCGAGTGCAAGCCCAGTCGACCCAATCTCTCCTCATACGTCATTCCTGCCATCCCAGGTATCAGCCTGGTGAATCTTCGCTGCACTCCTTCCATGGCAAGTACGTTCTTCCTCAGATAAGGCGACCAAAACTACACACAATACTCCAGATGTGGTCTCACCAAGGCCCTGTACAACTGCAGCAAGACATCCTTGTTCCTATACTCAAACCCTCTCGCTACGAAGGCCAACTTACCATTTGCCTTCTTAACCGCCTGCTGCACCTGAATGCTTACCTTCAGCGAATGGTGCACAAGGACACCCAGGTCTCGTTGCCCTTCCCCTTCTCCCAATCTGTTGCCATTCAGATAATAATCTGCCTTCTTGTTTTTGACACCAAAGTGGATAACCTCACATTTATCCATGTTATATTGCTTCTGCCATGCTTCTGCCCAATCACCCAACGTGTCCAAAACTTATTGGAGTTTCTCGGCATCCTCCTCACAGCACACACGCCCACCCAGCTTTGTGTCGTCTGCAAACTTGGAGATATTACATCTAGTTCCCTCATCCAGATCATTAATATATATTGTGAATAACTTGGGTCCAAGGACCGATCCCTGCGGTATCCCACTAGTCACTGCCTGCCACTCGGAAAAAGACCCGTTTATTCCAACTCTTTGCTTTCTGTCTGCCAACCAGTTTTCTATCCAAGTCATTTCCTTGCCCCCAATCCCATGTGCCTTAACTTTACATGCTAATCTCTCATGCGGGGCCTTATCAAAAGCCTTCTGAAAGTCAAAATACACCACATCCACTGGTTCTCCCTTATCTATTTTACCAGTTACTGTAGGGGGTGGCATGTGCCCAATCAGCTCTGCCCCTGACTGTTTCTGAGCGGTTTGAATCGCTCCCACACCCCTGGGTTCTAGACACCAGACTTAGGTACAGGCAGCGATACAGAAATAGAGTAGACAGCTGGTTTGGTGCAAGAAAACCATAAATTTTATTAAAGGCACAATAAATCACAATACTGAGAATTACTAGAATAATTACAGGCATATAAAGTTACACTTATTTGAGAATGGGGAACACACGGCACATTGAGAGAACAAACACATTTAAAATCCCCTTATCCTTATCCCACCCCCAATACCTAACTAGATTAAGCTACAAGGGGCCAGGGATTCATGCTCACCAATGGGGTTCCTTTTACGACTCAAAACCTGTCGATCAAGCCGGTTGCGGTTTTGGGGTTTACTCTTGTTGTCCTTGGGGCCTGCCATCATCACGTGGTCCCAGGGCATGGCGGTGGGGTAGCCTGTGTGAAGTACCCTCCTTTTCCATCGTTAGAAAAATAGGGAGTAAAGTCTTTTGTTGGGTACTTCACCTTGCAGGAATGGTTGTTCTGGTGGTGGTTTGGTCGCTGGTGGTTTTGTTGCGGTTGGGGCTCGGTTGGCGGTTTATAATTTCATTTAGATTTTTCTACCCATGCTTCAAACGCCAGCTTATAACTCGGCCAGGGTGTATGCCCGCTCGTCCCCAACGCTTCTTTTTCGCTGCCCTTCTCTGCCTATCGGTTTTGCCGTTCATCTCGTCTCGTCTTGTCTGTTTGCGGCCCCGTGTGTCTTGTGCTTGTTCGAATCGGGTTCCGCTCTCCTCCCGTGTTTGGCCCCCAGTGCTTTAATCGGCGTCCCCGGTGTCGAGAGAGAGGCAGGAGCAAGAGGCAGGAGAGCGAGAGCTACCGGTGGGTCTACAATTATACTCGGTTCTTCACCCCTTATCTGCGCGCCAAATCAGGTCAGTTCTTTGTCTAATTTTTGGCGGGCTCGTCTAAAATGATTACAGTCATTCACTTTAACTGCTTTTGGGGCAGTTGTCTCCTTGTTTAATGGCTTCAATATCCTGGCTGTTTGTTACTTATGAAATGTAATTGTCTTTCCTGGCTTGGTAGCTACCTGTGAGCTGTTACCGATTATTTATGCAGAAAGTTAATGGCCTCAAGATTAGGTCCATCCTGACTTGATCTGTTCCAAGGTGAAGAATGCATATTCTGTGTTTACCTAGCTGTCTGGCTTTAGAAAATGGCAAAGTCTTTCACAGATCTATGCATGTTAGGTTTCATTTCAGGATTTGAAAGGGCCTGCCTTCTGCAGGGCCTTGCTTTCAAAATCCTGCAGGCCTTGGTCACGAGGTTTCAGAAGCCATTTTGGGTACCCTTTTTAATAACTTGTCCATACAGGGTCCCTTTATCCATAACTTTTGGGGAATGTGGGAATTTTGAGAACCCTATACTCCCCCCTGTTGATACTAAACTCGCTTTAAGTATCATCCTGACAATGTGGTCAAAATTCCTGACCCTCCATAGTCAATCTTCCCCTGTAATTACCTATCTATGATCCCACGAGACACGCATTTCCCATTCTGTAAAAAATGTAGTGTACAAAAGCATACATAGAATAATTACAGTCGTTTACAAACATCCAAGCATGGAGGGGTCCAACAGCCCTGCACCACTTGCTACTCATACATCTTTATTAAAACAACACGTTGAAAATCTTTATTAAAAACAATAAAGAACACAAAAGAAACAACAATCTTCACTCAGAAAAACACAAAAAAATTCAAATGGGTGTATCCCCTCCACCTTCACATAATGTTCCTTCCAGGTCCTTTGGTTTCAGAATTCTGGTATTTTGCCTTTTCCCTTGCACACTAGGTACAATACTATTCCCAGCCGGCAAACCACGAGGATGTGGGAAGCCAGTCTAATCCATGAAGGGACCTCTATATTTTCAAAAATGTCCCACCAGGGTGGAACTACAATGTCCAGTATCTTGGCCCCTATCGCTACCGTCTTCTGCTCTAACGCGTAGAAATGTTTCTGTGAGACTATTACTGCTTTGAGTATTTTGGTAAGGTGTTCTGGGAGAGGGGGGATTTCATAACCGAAATGTGCTACATACTTCTGCAGGTTGGTGAAATTCTCCTTTACAGTGAGGTGAACAGTGGAGGGCTCAGGAATGGGGACAATTTGTTCCTGGGCCACTTGAACTTCTGCCTCGGGTTTAAAGCAGAAACTGCTGTCACTTACCAGACACCAGCTATGCTGACCATGCTGGTAGTGAAGCGGCCCTGTGGTGACACAATATGTCCCACCTGCTACATATGCTACCTGCGGGGGAACATGGTCTTGTGCCATTACCTCCATGGTACAGTTTATAGGTCTTACGCCAGCAGCTTTAAACGCGCACTGTGGTTGTGAATAGGCGTTCAAGTGCTGGGGACACAGTATTATGTGTGCTCCCCGGCTCCGGCACCCCGAAAGGTCAGTACCTGTCATAGCATGCTCCCACTTTATGACATAAGGTGGGACCGCTGTGAAACGGATGTTTGCACCCACTTGAATATCTCCAATGTTCTCTACCCTGTATACCGGTGCAGGTCGGGCTGTCCTACCCATGACCAGCATTCTTACTACTATACCCATGATAGTATGGTTTGAACGTCCACAATCTACAGGGACTGGGTAGGCCTCAGAAGCTAGCCGGAGTTGACATGGGCATAATGCATTCTCAAATGGATGGAGGGCTGCGAGGTGCTTGTTGCTGATCCAGGAGGGGACTAAACCCTGTTTTAAATCCTCCAGATTAATGCGGCCCTCGCCCAACAACCATGCCCCGTACAGCATGCACACCTCGTTCTCTGCAGCCTCGTCTGAAGCATTTCTGTCCTCTCTTATGAGGGCATTTACAGTTTTTGCGTGCTTCTCCAGCTCAGCTATTACTTCTTTTAAATTGACCGTCATGGCCTGGTCCTCATGTAACTCTGCGCCTACTACCTTATTTTCATCCATCAAGATCTTCCTCAATTGTGTTTTTAGACCGTTTATCTGCATCTGCAATTCTATGTCATCCAGACTGTTGATAACAGAGGACCCTGTGTTAAACGCTGTAAAATTATCATACCAGGCACCCCGTCTTTGTCTCCCCGCATTACCAAAAAACTCATGGTGTGTGGTGTACAGTTCTGTTTTGTCTACATTGGCAAAATCAAACTCGTAGAATTTCCTAAACATCTCTTTTAACAGAGCCTGGTATAGCTGTTCTGTCTCTTTGGGGCACCGCTCAGGTAAGTGTACCTCAGTGAGGTTTAGGATCACGGAAGCTACCGCGTAGTGTACCCACTGGTATAGCACCTGTTCCGTTGGCACTAGTACCAGCCCATTCCCTGGTCCCTTGGTGGTGGCAGGGCACCCCTCTCTGTGTGTCCTTGCTGCCTGAGTCATGGGCAGTGGCATCCGGGCGTGTGCCACTAGCTCAGTGGCTTTGACTGGGGCTGGGTAACGTGGGACTTTGCAAGTGTGTAGGTGGGAATCCCATTCCACCCCCTCCCCCTTATCCTGCTATGATGCAGAGAAGATGATGGATATGTCTGTGGGGCAGGCCCTTTGTGACCCCCACATACAGACATAAATTCCCTGTTCAGACTCCCACCACTTATCCAAGCATATGCTAGCCCCTCCTTGGGTCCCTGTGACCGTCTTGTGGGTGTTGTTCCCCATTTGTTCCCAGTCAGCTGTACGGTCCCCCATGTCTGTGCTCAGCTTTCTGAGCCACCACCACCTTACCAGGGGAATCTGTCCTCTACAAGTCAGGCACACGTGTTTCCCCTTAGTGACCCCGACCCATGAGGCCACAACCTGTACGCTGGGGCAGGGGAGGCAGGCCTCCCCGTAGGTGAACCCGGTCTGGCTGGAGTACCGGATGGAGTTGGATCCCAGCCACCCTGGCCATCTTCCCTCATGGGAATTGATAGCGGGCTCCTCCGCGCCTTGTTCGCTGCTCCCAGCAGTCACAACTGGTGCTTTCTCTCCCGAGCACCCATAGATGTGGGAGTCCTCCACGTCGCCTCGCTTTCCAATGCTCATCCCTATCAGGGCGAGTAGGAGTACGCCCCCCTTTATCCTGAAATCCTTTCCTGCAAAGAGACACAAGTGCATATAGCCAGGTCCCGAGGAGATTCTCTGGCTTGGGTGAAGCATAGTCGAGTCGTGCGACCTCGACTCAATACAAACATTCTTAACAATACTACTGCTATTTAAACTACCAATCACCTCATTTAACCTTAACTTAAACACACAAACTTAACAATCACTAAAATTACATTAACTATGTACATCCGCCGCCCATCTCCGGGCAGCCAGGCTAATCCCTGTTCGGGCTGCGGCACACCGCTCCCTTCGGTGTGGCCGCACTGTCCTGTAATTTCGGTCCCTCACAGCCTGTGGCTGCCGGCTGGGGACCACTGTCCTTAGACTTACCCCTAACTCAGGAGGCTGTCCTTTTAAAATGGGGAGCCGGTGACCACGGTTTCCTTGGCTGGGGCGTCCGTGGGGACCTTCTGAGGACTTTGGTGAGTGGGGTTTTTCTGGCTGGTGGTTCTTTAACCTGAACCATTGCCCCCTCCGGTGTGGTCTGTGGGCTTACCACTACCGCTGGCTGGGGATCTTCATCCTCAGGCTTTACCTCTCCTGAACCTGGGCTAGGGGCAAGTAATTCTTCACAGCCTGATGCTGCAGGCTGGGGGTCCTCGCCCTCAGGTCCCAAATCTGGGTCCGGGGTGGGGTCTTCACCCTCTGGTCCCTCCTCCTCTAAACCTGGGTTAGGGTTGGGGTCTTCGCCCTCAGTTCCCTACTCATCTATATCCCAGAAGAGTGGGGGAGTGTCCCAAGCGGTGGGTGGGATGGCCCCTCCCCTTAAACCAGCCACAGCGCCTGTCTCTGCAGTCTGTGAACTTGCTCCCGCTGCAAGCTGAGGATTTCTATCCTCAGACTTTGCCCCAACTGGCTGTTCTCTTATCTCGGGCTTAAACAGTTTATACTGATTAATATGGAAACATTTGGTGCGCCGAGGCATCTTAATGGCATATAAGAACATAAGAACATAAGAAATAGGAGCAGGAGTAGGCCAATCGGCCCCTCGAGCCTGCTCCGCCATTCAATAAGATCATGGCTGATCTGATCCTAACCGCCAATCCACTATGACAGGACTATCTCCTGAATCTAACAGAATTAGACACACGAAACAGGAGCAGGATCAGACTACACGGCCCCTGGGCCCGCTCCGCTTCCCACAGGGCCATGACCGATCCGAACCTAGACTCATGTCCAAATTCCTGCCCGCTCCGCGTAACCCTTAATTCCCTTTTCTTCTAGGAAACTGTCTATTTCTGTTTTAAATTTATGTAATGATGTAGCTTCGACAGCTTTTTGGGGCAGCATATTCCATGGACCTACCACCCTCTGAGTGAAGTAGTTCCTCCTCATCTCAGTTTTGAAAGAGCAGCCCCTTATTCTAAGACTATGCCCCCTAGTTCTAGTTTCACACATCATCTGGAACATCCTCCCTGCATCCACCCGATCCAACCCCTTCACAATCTTATATGTTTCAATAAGATCGCCTCTCATTCTTCTGAACTCCAATGAGTAGAGTCCCAATCTACTCAACCTCTCCTCATATGTCCATCCCCTCATCCCCGGGATTAACCGAGTGAACCTCCTTTGTACTGACTCGAGAGCAAGTATGTCTTTTCTTAAGTATGGACACCAAAACTGTATGCAGTGTTCCAGGTGCGGTCTCACCAATACCTTGTACAACTGAAGCAATACCTCCCTATTTTTATATTCTATCCCCCTAGCAATGAAAGCCAACATTCCATTGGCCTTCTTAATCACTTGCTGCACCTGCATACTAACCTTTGGAGTTTCGTGCACCAGGACCCCCAGATCCCTTTGTACTTCAGTACTTTCCAGTTTCTTACCATTAAGATAATAACTTGCTCTACGATTTTTCCTGCCAAAGTGCATAACCTCACACTTTATTGTATTCCATCTGCCAAATCCCTGCCCACTTACTTAGCCTGTCTATGTCCCCTTGCAGGTTTTTTATGTCCTCCTCACTCACTACTTTCCCTCCCATCTTAGTATCATCTGCAAACTTTGATATGTTACACTCGGTCCCCTCCTAAAAATCATTAATATAGATTGTAAAGAGTTGGGGACCCAGCACTGACCCCTGCGGAACACCACTGGTTACTGATTGCCAGCCTGAGAATGAACCGTTTATCCCAACTCTCTGCCTTCTGTTAGATAGCCAATCCTCTATCCATGCCAGAATATTACCCCCAATCCCGTGATTTTTTATCTTAAGCAATAATCTTTTGTGTGGCACCTTGTCAAATGCCTTTTGGAAGTCTAAATACACTACGTCCACTGGTTCACCTTTATCCACCCTATATGTTACTTCCTCAAAGAACTCCAGCAAATTTGTCAAACATGATTTCCCTTCATAAAACCATGCTGACTTTGTCTTATTAAATTATGATTTTCCAAATGTCCTGTTACTGTCTCCTTAATAATGGACTCCAAAATTTTACCTACCACAGATGTTAGGCTAACCAGTCGAAAGTTTCCAGCCTTCTGTCTACTGCCCTTTTTAAATAAGCGTGTTACTTTAGCAGTTTTCCAGTCTGCCGGGACCTTTGCTGAGTCCAGGGAGTTTTGGAAGATTATTACCGCCACAATCCCTACCGCCACTTCCCTCAAGACCCTAGGATGTAAGCCATCAGGTCCAGGCAATTTATCCGCCTTGAGTCCCATTATTTTACCGAGTACCACTTCCTTAGTGATTTTGGTCATGTTTATCTCCTCCCCCGCTATAGCCCCCTGCTTTTCCAGTGTTGGGATATTCTTGGTGTCCTCTACTGTAAAGACTGATACAAAATATTCATTCAGTGTTTTTGCCATCTCCATATTTCCCACCATTAATTTCCCGGTCTCATCCTCTAAGGGACCAATATTTACTTTAGCCACCCTTTTTCTTTTTATATAACTATAAAAACTCTTACTATCTGTTTTTATATTTGTTGCTAATTTACTTTCATAATCTATCTTCCCTTTCTTAATCAATCTTTTTGTTATTTTTTGCTGTCTTTTAAAGTTTTCCCAATCCTCTATCCTCCTACTAGATTTGGCTACCTTATATGCCCTTGTTTTTAGTCAAATACTATCCTTAATTTCTTTACTTAGCCACGGATGGCTGTCTTTTCTTTTACACCCTTTTTTTCTCAGTGGAATATACCTTTTTTGGAAGTTGTAAAATAACTCCTTAAATGTACACCACTGATCATGTATCATCTTACCCTTTAATCTATTTTCCCAATCCACTTTACTCAATTCCGCTCTCATACCTTCATAGTCTCCTTTATTCAAGCGTAGCACGCTTGTTTGAGATACAACCTCCTCACCCTCTAATTCAATATGGAATTCAACCATGTTATGGTCACTCATTCCAAGGGGATCCTTTACTAGGACATTTTTAATTAATCCTGCCTCGTTACACAGGACCAGATCTAAGGTTGCTTGCCCTCTGGTCGGTTCAGTTACATACTGCTCAAGAAACCCATCCCTAATACACTCAATGAACTCGTCCTCAAGGCAGCCCTGCCCAATTTGATTTGTCCAATTAATATGATAGTTAAAATCCCCTATAATTATAGATGTTCCCTTATTACAAGCCTCAACTATTTCCTGATTGATACTCCGTCGAACCGAGTTGCGACTGTTCGGAGGCCTATAGACTACGCCCACTAGTGTTTTTCTCCCCTTATTATTCCTTATCTCCACCCAAACTGTTTCATTATCCTGATCTTTTGACCCAATATCATTTCTCTGTATTACAGTGATTCCTTCCTTTATTAACATAGCCACCCCACCTCCCCTTCCTTCCTGCCTGTCCTTCCTGATTGTTAAATAACCTGGTATGTTTAATTCCCAGGCATTGTCACCCTGCAGCCATGTTTCTGTAATGGCCACAAGATCATACCCATATGTAGCTATTTGTGCCATTAACTCGTCTATTTTGTTACGAATGCTACGTGCATTCAGATAGAGAACTTTCAAATGTGTTTTGTGACACTTAGTTCCTGCTTTTGCCCTTTTTATTACTTTACCTTTTACTCCATACCTTCTGCCCCTTCCTGACACGCTCTGGTTTTTAATTTCCCCACTGTTACCTAAGTCTATGGCCTTCTCTGTTGTCATTTTTATTATTTGTTCTCTCGGAACCTCCCCCCCACTAGTTAGTTTAAAGCCCTCTCTGCAGCCCTAGTTATATGATCCGCCAGGACTCTAGTCCCAGCACTGGCCAAGTGAAGCCCGTCCCAACGGAACAGCTCCCTCCTGCCCCAGTACTGGTGCCAGTGTCCCAGGAAGCAAAGCCCATTTCTCCCACACCAGTCTTTGAGCCACGCATTTAACTCTCTTATTTTATTTGTCCTAGCCAAATTCGCTCGTGGCTCAGGTAATAATCCAGAGATTATTACCCTTGAGGTTCTGTTTTTTAATTTGACCCCTAGCTGCTCATACTCCTTTAACAGAACCGGCTTCCTAGTCCTATCTATGTCGTTTGTACCAACATGGACCACGACGACTGGATCCACCCCCTCCCACTGCAAGTTTCTTTCCAGCCCAGAGGAGATGTCCTTAACCCTGGCACCGGGTAGGCAACACAGCCTACGGAACTCTCGCTCTTGGCTGCAGAGAACGCTATCTATCCCTCTAATAATACTATCCCCTACCACTACAACATTTCTATTTACTCCCCCCTCTTGAATGGCCCCCCGCTGCACGGTGCTGTGGCCAGGTTGCTCATCCTCCCTGCAGTCCCTGCTCCCGTCCACACAGGGAGTAAGAACCTTGAACCTGTTGGACAAGAGCAAGGGCTGCGGCTCCTCCAACACTACCTCCTGGATCCCCATACCTGCCTCACTCGTAGTCACACCGTCCTGACCCTGGCCATGGGTTACATCTGAATTAATTAACTTCCTAGGTGTGACCACCTCCAGATACACAAAGTCCAGGTACTTCTCCCCCTCCCTGATGTGTCGCAGTGTCTGAAGCTCAGACTCCAGCTCATCAACACGGAGCTGGAGATCCTGTAGCAGCAGACACTTGTCACAGATGTAATCACCGTTAGCCTCAATGGGGTCTACTGGCTCCCACATCTCGCAACAGTAACACATCACCTGCTCCATTCTATGTAATTAATTTAAAAAATTTTATTGTTAGTTATGGACACCCTCTGCCCAATTATAGATGCTAGTATCCCCTTTAATTAATTGGATTTAAATTAGATCAATCCCTCTAATTACACCAGTTAAATGGTTTACCAACTGTCTCCACTACACCACAGAGACCCTAGAAAAAAACCCCGCAGAATTTAAGCTTGTAATGAAAAGAAAGAAATACTCACCAACCAATCCAACCAATCACTTACCTGCTTCCTGGTGACATCACTCTTGGATTATTTTTTACCTCTCTCCTCTGCTGTTGAGTTGGCACGCCTCGGGTCGCTGCCGGTTTTAAGCTCTGCCTCGCCTCGCCTCACTGCTCACTCCCAGGTCCGATGCTGTAGTCGGGCCTCGGGCCGCTGCCGGTTTTAAGCTCCGCCTCGCCTCGCCTCACTGCTCACTCCCAGGTCCGATGCTGTAGTCGGGCCTTGGGTCGCTGCCGGTTTTAAGCTTCGCCTCGCCTCGCCTCACTGCTCACTCCCAGGTCCGATGCTGTAGTCGGGCCTCGGGTCGCTGCCGGTTTTAAGCTCCGCCTCGCCTCGCCTCACTGCTCACTCCCAGGCCCGATGCTGTAGTCGGGCCTCGGGTCACTGCCGGTTATAAGCTCCGCCTCGCCTCGCCTCACTGCTCACTCCCAGATCCGATGCTGGGGCTGGCCTTGTCTACAATGCTGTAGGGCCCCATGTATAATGGTTCCAGACTTCCTACCCGAGCAAAATTCCTCACCATGACCTCACTCCCTATTATCCACTCGTGGTGTTTTCGTGGTTCTAACAGCAATCGGCTATTCCGATGCTGCTTTCCCATGTTCCCAGCCGCCTGCCCGTGGACCTGTTTAAGGTGCTCGAACAGGTTTTGGGCGAACCTGTCCCGGTGTACCTCCCTGAGCTGACCTTCTGTGAGCACCGGGCTAGTACATGGGTGGGGGTCCGCATAACCCTGCCAGTCATCAGCTCGTGCGGGGAGTACCCCGTGCTTTTTGACTGGCTGGCCCGAATCTCCATCAGGACCAACGGTAGGACCTCGGCCCATTTTCGAGGCGAGTCCACCATGTCTTTCCTCAGCCTTTCCTTTAAGGTCCTGTTCATCCTTTCCACAATCCCTGAGGACTGTGGGTTGTGTGCGACGTGCCACTTCCCCTCGATGCTGTAATGTATATACCTTTAAGGGGGGGAACTACTTTTTACAGCTCATGTATACTGTAGTGCCAGCAGTGACCACACCTGTATATAGCACTGAGTAGTAATCTGTAGAGTCAGTTCCAGAGTGAGCCACATTGAGTAAACACCTGTTGTACCATTCTCCTGCAGTCTGTGTCTTACTACTGACGGACACAACATTGGCGACGAGGCAAATTCAATCCTACCTGCAACTCTGCATCACCTCCCAGGGATTCGTTCCTGGAGACCAGTAGATTGGAGGTCAAGGCCAGAGACACGGGCGTCGACCACGGGCAACCGCCCAGTCATCCAGCAGAGACTCGAGAATTGCGGGGGAGGCTGTTGAGAGCCAGGCTTGGCTTTCCAGTCGCGGTGGTCCAGCGAAACGGGCTGGCAACAGGTAGTGCACAGACCCTTCCCAGACAGTGGTGGGCTAGAGCCCGACCGAGCCGCACAGCAAAGGGCCGAGCAGCGTCAACGGGAGAGAGAGAGAGAGGGCAGAGCGCACAGGGTGTAGCCGGTGTTCAGGGGCTGAGCAGCGTCGAGGAGAGGGAAAGAGACGCGCAGAAACCTGCGAGGCACCGCCATTGTCACGAGAACCGCTGAGAGCAGCATTGGCAGCAGCGCAGGAGAAGCGCGCAAAACCTACAGGGCGCCGCCATTGCCATGAGGACCGCCGAGAGCAGCATTGGCAGCAGTGGGGGAGGAAGGAAAGTGCGGGAGATGCCATTTTAAGCCATTGTAAACCACACTCAAAATGCCGAAGAGTGGCAGTATCACCGCATTTGACAATGAAGTCGAAGATTGGACTACATATGTCGAACGAATAGAGGTATACTGCAAGGCAAATGAGGTGTCAGGTGACAAGAAAGTGCTGGTATTGTTCAATTTAATGGGTGCAAAGACGTATGGCTTATTACAAAATCTAGTAACCCCAGCGAAGTCAGTGGAAAAGAGTTTTGGAGACATAGTGATGATACTACAAGAACATTTAAAACCCACACCGCTGCTGATAGCAGAAAGATTCAAGTTTCACAAACGGAACCAGCATAAGGATGAAAGCAATGCTGAATATTTAACAGAACTGCGCAAACTATCAAAACACTGCCAGTTTGGAACGGGACTGGCAGATACCTTAAGGGAGAAGTTTGTGTGTGGGCTTCAAAGTGAAGGAACCCAGAAACTGCTTTTATCTGAAAAGGACCTTACGCTGGACAAGGCTTTCAGCATTGCGGTATCATTTGAAGCAGCAGCATGGGGCGCTGCAGAGATACAACAGAGACCGCAAGAATATGGCAAAAACGAAATGTCATACAGAACAGAGAAGTGCTATCGCTGCGGCAGAACAACACACAACCACAATGATTGCTGGTTCAAAGACAAAGTGTGCAGACAGTGTGGAAAAGTAAGACACATAGCACGAGTCTGCAGGTCGGGAAAGAAAACCAGCAATAAGAAATCTCCAAAAGAAAAGTAGAAGAAGGTATATAAGGTGATGGAGAATAGTTCAGGTGAACAAAAGAGTGATACCGACTCCGAAAACAGGGAGCTGAGTTGTCTGAAACTACATAATGTGATCAAAACGGAGGAGAACCGAACCATTTGGGTCACTCTCAAGATAACAGGAGTCCAGGTAAAAATGGAATTGGACACAGGATCAGCCCTAACAGTCATAAACCGACGGGACTATGAGCGGCTATTCTCACACATACCCTTGAGAGACAAAAAAATTATTTTGAAGACGCACACGGGGCAAAAAGTCTACCCCAAAGGAAAAATAAGGGTGACCGTTATATATAACGGGAAGGAAACACCAAAATGTATTGAAAGATGGAGGACCACCATTACTGGGACGTGAATTGATCCGGAAAATACAGCTGGATTGGCATTCCATACAAGCACTGACTGTGGCTGCCAAAAAGGATGATGACGTCACACGTGGGCCACTGTCAAAGATCCTAACCGACGCGCAAGAAGTGTTCCAGCAAGGACTCGGAACACTAAAAGGCATGACAGCAACAATTATAATTGAAGAAAACGCAAGCCCAAAATTTTTTACGGCCAGACCGGTACCTTATGCGATCCGCCCAGCCGTCGAAGCAGAGCTGGAGAGTTTGGAACGCTCAGGAGTACTGTCCAAGGTAGACTGGAATGAGTGGGCTGCACCCATCGTCCCTGTGATTAAAAAGTCGTTGAGCAGCACGCCTGGGGAACCAAGGAAGGTACGCATCTGTGGGGACTTTAAGATAACAGTGAACCCAATCCTTCACACCGTGCAATATCCACTTCCGCGGATAGAAGATATTTTCGCCTCGCTATCTGGAGGGAAACGCTTCACTAAGATTGATCTGGCCCAGGCGTATCTGCAAATGGAGGTAGAAGAAGCATCAAAAAAATACCTCACAATCAGCACTCATAAAGGTCTCTACCAATACAACCGGCTGGTATTCGGGGTAGCATCAGCTCCAGCTATTTGGCAAAGGGCAATGGAACAAGTCCTGCAAGGGATCCCAGGGACCCAGTGTAATTTGAACGACAACCTGGTCACAGGCGAAAATGAAAGTGATCACCTCGCCAACCTGGAGCAGGTGCTCACTAGATTGAAGGAATATGGGCTCCGAGCTAACCGCCCCAAATGCGAGTTTTTTAAAAAACAGATCTCATATTGTGGCCACGTTATCGATAAAGAGGGGTTACATAAGTCCCCAGAAAAGATTGAGGCAGTAGTCAAGGCTCCAGCACCGGAAAACGTGTCACAACTAAGGTCGTTCCTCGGACTGGTAAACTACTACCATAAGTTCTTGCCAAATTTGTCTACAATACTACACCCACTGAACACCCTACTGCAAACTGGAGTGCCATGGAAGTGGAGTGATGAATGTAAACGAGCTTTCCAGAAGAGCAAAACACTAATCACATCGAAAGAGGTATTGGCCCATTTCAACCCAGCACTACCAATTCGGTTGGCGTGTGATGCGTCACCCTATGGCATTGGAGCGGTGCTGTCGCACAAATTCTCGGACGACTCAGAGAGGCCAATAGCCTTTGCGTCACGATCACTAACCTCAGCCGAGCGTAACTACTCCCAGATTGACAGGGCGGGCCTCAGCCTAGTGTGGGGAGTGAAAAAGTTCAATCACTATCTGCACGGGCAGAAATTCACATTGCTGACTGACCACCAGCCTCTTGTCTCCATTTTTAACCCAAAGAAGGGCGTTCCAGTGAGGACGGCGCAACGGCTGCAAAGATGGTCCCTTTTTCTAGGGGCACATCAATACGAAATAGAGTATAAGGGCACGAAACAGCATGGAAACGCTGATGGGCTGTCTCGCCTGCCACTGCCTACGGTGGAGGAAGCACCTGCAGTGGACCCTGTTGAGATATTCCATTCGACCATCGTCGAATGTCTACCTGTTACAAACTCAAGTATCGAAAAGGAAACCCGAAATGACCCGACACTCTCTCGGGTATATGATTTGACGGTAAAGGGATGGCCAGCACATGGCGACTCACTGTTGCCAGCATTCTCGACAAGGAGAGAACAGCTGTCAGTGTGCCGAGGGACCTTGATGTGTGGATCCCGAGTGGTAATTCCACCCAAGTTAAGGGAGAGAGTGCTCAATGAGCTTCATGAGGGTCATCTGGGAGGGGTAAAAATGAAAAGCCTAGCCAGGGCTTATGTGTGGTGGCCGGGAATCGATAAACAAATCGAGGACCTGACCAAGAGCTGCTCAGGATGCCAGAAAGTCCAAAATGCACCACCACAGGCCCCTCTACACCCATGGGAGTGGCCCTCATCTCCATGGCAACGGGTGCATATTGATTTTGCTGGCCCATTTATGGACTCAATGTTTTTAATCGCCGTGGATGCACATTCGAAATGGCCAGAGGTCATCAAAATGTCTTCCACCACCACAGAGAAAACTATTGCAGTCCTGCGGACAATCTTCGCCAGGAATGGCTTGCCAGAACAGATTTGCTCCGACAATGGACCACAGTTTGTGTCCGAGGATTTCCGGAGGTTTTTGAGGAATAATGGGGTAAAGCATTACACATCCGCCCCATATCATCCAGCCACAAATGGATTGGCTGAGAGGTTTGTTCAAACCTTTAAAAAAGCAATAACCGTGATGTATAATGACAACATACCACTGCAACACAAGGTGGATCATTTCTTGTTTGCTTACCGGAATGCGACACATGCAGTCACCAACCAAGCTCCAGCCATGATGTTCTTTAACCGAAGGTTAAGATGTCGCCTGGATTTGCTCAAACCAAACATAAGACGAGATGTTGAGAATAAGCAATTCCAGCACATCAATGAAAAGCCAACGAGGAGCTTCAAGATAGGGCAACCAGTCTTGGCCCGCGACTACCGAACAGAAAAATGGCAGCCAGGAATGATATGCACACGGCAGGGATCACTAATGTACACTGTGGACGTTGGAGAGAGCATCATGAGATGCCATGCTGACCAGATTCTAGAGTCACAGGAACAAGTCAAACCCATACCACGATCATACGCATCTGCTGATGAACCCAAAGTACAGATTGCGTCTACCTCAGAATCAGTGGTATTGGAAGCTGACGAACCAACTAATAACAATGAGCCAGAATCGACTCCGCCGCAAGAACAGGATACTCGAGAAAGGCACTATCCAGACAGGATCAGGAAGCCTCCTCAAAGACTGAATTTATAAATGATTACTTTCAGCTGATGTATATAGTACAAAGAAAATTGTAATTGTAATTAGTTATTATTTAATTGTTAAATGAATGATATGCACTGTTTATCTAAAAGGGGAGGAATTATAATGTATGTACCTTTAAGAGATGAGCTATCTTTTACAGCCCCTGTATACTGCAGTACCAGTAGTGACCACACCTGTATATAACACCATGTAGTAATTTGTACAGTTAGTTCCAGCATACCCTCTGTTCAGTAAACACCTGTTATTACCGTTCTCCTGCAGTCCGTGTGTTATTTATACGCGGACACTACAAGGGCTTATGTGTGGTGGCCGGGAATCGATAAACAAATCGAGGACCTGACCAAGAGCTGCTCAGGATGCCAGAAAGTCCAAAATGCACCACCACATGCCCCTCTACACCCATGGGAGGGGCCCTCATCTCCATGGCAACAGGTGCATATTGATTTTGCTGGTCCATCCATGGACTCAATGTTTTTAATAGCCATGGATGCACACTCGAAATGGCCTGAGGCCATCAAAATGTCCTCCACCACCACGGAGAAAACTATTGCAGTCCTACGGACCATTTTTGCCAGGAACGGCTTGCCAGAACAGATTTGCTCCGATAACGGACCACAGTTTGTGTCCGAAGAGTTCCGAAGGTTTATGCACAAGAATGGGGTAAGGCATTACACATCCGCTCCGTATCATCCAGCCACAAATGGATTGGCTGAGGGGTTCGTACAAACCTTTAAGAAGGCAATAAAGGCAATGTACAATGACAACATTCCGCTGCAGCATAAGGTGGACAATTTCCTGTTCGCCTACAGGAATGCGACACATGCAGTCGCCAACCAGGCCCCGGCCATGATGTTCTTTAACTGAAGGTTAAGATCGCGCCTGGATTTGCTCAGACCAAACGTACGAAGAGATGTTGAGAGTAAGCAATTCCAGCACATCCATGAGAAGCCAACAAGGAGCTTCAATGTAGGGCAACCAGTCTTGGCCCGCGAGTACCGAACAGAAAAATGGCAGCCAGGAACGATATGCACACGGCAGGGCCCACTAATGTACACAGTGAACGTTGGGGAGAGCATCGTGAGCCGCCATGCTGACCAGATCCCAGAGTCACAGGAACAAGACAACCCCATGCCTCGCCCATACGTACCTGGTGAGGAACCCGACGTACAGGTCGCATCTACCCCAGAAACAGTAGCATCGGAAGCTGATGACCCAACCGACGACAGGGTGCCAGAATCGCCTCCGCACCAAGAGCGAGACACTCGGGAAAGGCGCTATCCAGAAAGGATCAGGAAGCCTCCCCAAAGACTGAATATATAAATGGACTATTTTCAGCTAACATTGTATTTTAAAAGTGTTAATTGTAATTAGTTTGATATTTAATTGTTAAATGAGTGTTATGGTACTGTTAATCTAAAAGGGGAGGAATTGTAATGTATATACCTTTAAGGGGGAAACTACTTTTTGCAGCTCATGTATACTGTAGTACCGGCAGTGACCACACCTGTATATAGCACTGAGTCGTAATCTGTACACTCAGTTCCAGAGTGAGCCATGCTGAGTAAACACCTGTTGTACCGTTCTCCTGCAGTCTGTGTCTTACTACTGACGGACACAACAGATGCCGAGCAGCATAACGGTATTCTGCATTACCTGTCCGGTAAAGTGACTCCCTTGGTCGGACTCCACATACTGTGGTAGCCCCCATCACAAGAACACTTCCTGGACCAGGATCCTGGCTGTACACAGAGCTGTGGCTGTTCTGCAGGGGAAGGCTTCTACCCATTTTGTGAACACATCTACCAGGACTAGGCAGTACTTATAGCCTCCCTGGGCGGTGGGCAGGGGCACAATGTAGTTGACCTGTATCGACTGCCATGGTCCCTCTACTCTCCTGATGTGTCCCATAGGTACCTTCCTTTTGTGAGGGTCAGGGTTGTTAGCAGCGCACACCAGACAGGCGGCGCAGAAGTCGCGGACATCTTCCCTGAGTCCTGGCCACCATCCCTCCTGTTCCACCCACTGCCAGGTGGTCTCGGGCCCGGGATGTCCTGCTCCTGGACCCTCATGGGCCAGTTGAAGGAATTCCCTCTGGTGCTGCTGTGGTACCACCCATTGTTCTCCCCTAAACAGCATGCCTTCTTTAACGGAGAGGGCTGCTGTGCCGTAAGGGCCCTCTACACATTTTCCCTCAGTCACTGCACTGAGGACTGCCTTGAGGATGGGGTCTTGGGTTTGGACTGTCTTAAGGTCCGGGGCTAAAGGTACCCCTGCACTCCCTTGTGTCCTACCCCTACCCCTGACTGCTGCTATGGGTCTGGACCCATAAGTGTCCCAGAAAGTGCCTGTGCGGGACACCTCCTTAGCTAGCATGTCAGCCTGCTGGTTGCCTTTACTATGGGGTTCTGTGGAGGAATGGGCTTTCACCTTATGGATGAAAACCTCCCCTTCCTCCCCCACTGCTGCTAGGTTTTTCTCTAGCAGGTGTATCACTGTGAGGGGTCTCCCGTCGGCGGAGGTGTATCCGCGGCGGGACTAGATGGCCAGGTACTCCGTATACGAAATGCACGCGAACATGCTGGAGCAAATCGTGTATGGGGTGGGGAAGATTTTGGGGTGTGTAACGACATTAACTACCGCAGACAGTTCAGCCTGCTGGGTGCTCATGGTGCTGGGGAGCTTAATTGCCAGGGCAATGTTTGCCTCTGGGTCATAAACTCCACACCCCGTGAGTCGCTCGCCAGCAGATACCGTGCTGGATGCGTCCACATAGATGTCGCGGCCTGTGGGGTGTATTCCGGCCTGTAAACCTATGTCCACTTCCCAAACCCCTTCTATGGAACACCGGTGGGCTGTTACAGGATATACCAGGTTGGCTGCGAGCTTTGGCTCGCAGAGACCCTTCACCTTTAGGTCCATCTGTGAGAGGAGCAGGGTCCAGCGAGCAATGCGGGCACTACTCACCGTCCCATCCTTGATCCTCCCATCCAGGAGCATCTGGGTGGGTGTGTGATGGGTGAGGAGGGTGATGGGAGAGGTGCCTGTGAAGATCAGTGATCTTTTCATAGCACAATGTGTGGCCAAGAGGTGCCTCTCACAACTGGAGAAGCTCTTCTCCACATCCGTGAGTACCCTGGAGGAGCAGACCTCCGGCCTCAGCCTGCCATTCCGCTCTTGGAGCAGCACAGCACTCAGGCTGTTCCCGCTGGCTGCTACCTCCAGGAAGAATTCTTTTCCCCCCATCTATGGCCCCTAGAGCTGGTGCGGTCTGCAGCTCTTTCTTGAGCCTGACAAATGCTGCCTGGCAACCCTCATCCCAAGCCCACTCCACTCCCTTGTGTAGGAGTCGGAGCAGAGGGGCTGCTGTGGCTGCATAGTCCTCAATAAAGTCTCTGCAGTGCCCGGTTAGCCCTAGAAATGACCTCACACCTGTGACTGTGTTGGGGACTGGTAACTCCTGTACCGCTTCCCTCCTAGCCTTATCTATGGCCCTTTCCCCAGCGCATACGGTCAGGCCCATGAATTTCACCTCCTACTGGCCGATCTGCGCTTTCTTTGGGTTTACTTTAAAACCCTTTTGCCTGAGCAGCTCCAGCAGTTCGGCCAGTAGTGGGCCATGCTCCTCTCTCGAATCGGTGAAGTGGAGCAGGTCATTCACATATTGTACCAACTGCCTGGGCTGGCTGAAATCCTTCAAACTGTTTGCCATGCACTGATGGAAAATGCTGGGGCTGTTGTGGAAGCCCTGAGGCAAACAGTTCCAGGTGTACTGTTGCCCTTTAAACGTAAAGGCAAACTTGTACTGATCCTCCCTCCTTAAATGGATGGCCCAAAATCCGTTGGAAATATCCAGCACCGTGAAAGTGGTTGCGGATGCTGGTATACTTCCTATCAAGTCGGCACCTGCCACTACCATGGGTGCACAGGCTGGGATGTTGCTGTTGAGTGCCCGATAGTCCACCGTCGCCCTCCAGGAATTGTCCGGCTTTCTAATCGGCCACACTGGAGAGTTTGCATGGGTGGCTATCGGCCTCAGGGCTCTCTGCTGTACTAAGGAGGGCATGGCTGCTTCCATGCCTGGCTCCGCTTCCCTGGGGAAGTTGTACTGTTTTTGTGTTCGGGCCATGGGGTCCCCATCTACGCTGACCTCAAACCTGTTGACCCTCCCGCAGTCATGTTTGTGTGTGGCAAATGTGGCTAGGTGGGCGTGCACAAATGCCTTGAACTCCTTTGGGGTATTACTGACCATGAGCTCGAGGTTATAACCCTCTTTAGACTTCATGGTGCACAGGGTCCCCTTCCCTTCTTTCCCTGGGATGACTACTACCTCGCCTTCTTTTCCTGTACTTGACCCCCCATAGGCAATGGTTTCTTAAATCCACCAGGATCCCATGGCGTACAATAATGTCGGCTCCCAGGATTCCATTTCCACCCTCCTGCTCCCACTTCATTAGGATACAGGTCCACTTAGAGCGGAGTGTACCCAAACGAATGGAGAGCGGGATGGAAAATGAGCCGGCCTGTTCTCTGCCTGTGAATCCCGCCAGACTGTATGGGACCCTGCTAGATAGAGGTGAGGTGGTGGGGTTAGCTGAATGGACCATGGTGCATGATGCCCCCGTGTCCAACGGATAGGTCCCCTTTGTAATGTATGTACCATTAAGGGGGGAAATACTTTTTACTGCTCATGTATACTGTAGTACCGGCAGTGACCACACCTGTATATAACGCTGAGTAGTAATCTGTACAGATCAGTTGCAGTCTGAGCCACGTTGAGTAAACATCGTTGTACCGTTCTCCGCAGCCTGTGTCTGATTATTACACGGACGTAACATTGGCGACGAGGCAGGTTCGAACCTACCTGCAACTCTGCATCACCTCCCGGGGACTCATTCCTGGAGATCAGGGGATTGGAGGTCAAGGACAGAGACTCGGGCGTCGACCACGGGCAACTGCCCAGTCATCTAGCAGAGACTCGAGAATTGTGGGGGAGGCTGTCGAGAGCCAGGCTTGGCTTTCCAGTCAAGGTGGTCCAGCGAAACGGGCTGGCAACAGGTAGTGTGCAGACGCTTCCCGGACAGCGGCGGCTAGAGCCCGACCGAGCGGCACAGCAAAGGGCCGAGCAGCATCAACGGGGGAGAGAGAGAGAGGGCAGAGCGCACAGGGCGCAGCCGGTGTTCAGGGGCCGAGCAGCGTCGGAGAGAGGGAGAGAGAGAAGCACGCGAAACCTACAGGGCGCCGCCATTGCCACGAGAAGCGCCGGGAGCAGCGTCGGTAGCAGCGGGGGAGTAAAGAAAGCGTGGGAGACACCATTTTAAGCCATTGGGAGACGCCATTTTAAACCACACCCAAAATGCCGAAGAGTGGCAGTATCACCGCATTTGACAATGAAGTTGAAGATTGGACTACATATGTCGAACGAATAGAGGTGTACTGCAAGGCAAATGAGGTGTTAGATGACAAGAAAGCGCCGGTATTGTTAAATTTAATGGGTGCAAAGACGTATGGTTTATTACAAAATCTGGTAACCCCAATGAAGCCAATGGAAAACAGTTTTGAAGACATAGTAACGATACTAAATGAACATTTAAACCCCACACCACTGCTGATAGCAGAAAGATTCAAGTTTCACAAACGGAACCAGCATAAGGATGAAAGCAATGCTGATTATTTAACAGAACTGCGCAAACTATCGAAACCTGCCAGTTTGGAGCGGGACTGGCAGATACCTTAAGGGACAAGCTTGTGTGTGGGCTTCAAAGTGAAGGAACCCAGAAACGGCTTTTATCTGAAAAGGACTTTACGCTGGAAAAGGCTTTCAGCATTGCGGTATCATATGAAGCAGCAGCATGGGGCGCTGCAGAGACACAACAGAGACCGCAAGAATATGGCACAAACGAAATGTCATATGGAACAGAGAAGTGCTATCGCTGCGGCAAAACAACACACGACCAGAATGATTGCTGGTTCAAAGACAAAGTGTGCAGACAGTGTGGAAAAGTAGGACACATAGCACGAGTCTGCAGGTCGGGAAAGAAAACCAGCAATATGAAACCGGCCAAAGGGAAGTAGAAGAAGGTACATAAGATAACGGAGAATAGTTCAGACGAACAAAAGAGTGATAATGACTCTGAAAGCAGGGAACTGAGTTGTCTGAAACTACATAATGTGATCACAATGGAGGATCACCGAACCATTTGGGTCACTCTCAAGATAGCAGGAGTCCAGGTAAAGATGGAATTGGACACAGGATCAGCTCTAACAGTCATAAATCGACGGGACTACGAGCAGCTATTCTCACACATACCCTTGAGAGACACAAAAATTATTTTGAAGACGTACACGGGGCAAAAAGTCTACCCCAAAGGAAAAATAAGGGTGACCGTTATATATAACGGGAAGGAAACACCAAAACTAGACCTGTATGTATTGCAAGATGGAGGACCACCATTACTGGGATGCGAATGGATCCAGAAAATACAACTGGATTGGCATTCCATACAGGCACTGACTGTGGCTGACAAAAAGGATGACGACGTCACACCTGGGCGACTGTCAAAGATCCTAACTGACGCGAAAGAAGTGTTCCAGCAAGGACTCGGAACACTAAAAGGCATGACAGCGATGATTAAAATTGATGAAAACGCAAGCCCAAAATTTTTTACGGCCAGACCGGTACCTTATGCGATCCGCCCAGCCGTCGAAGCAGAGCTGGAGAGACTGGAATGTTCAGGTTTACTGTCCAAGGTAGACTGGAGCGAGTGGGCTACACCCATTTTCCCTGTGATGAAAAAGTCATTGAGCAGCACGCCTGGGGAACCAAGGAAGGTTCGCATCTGTGGGGACTTTAAGGTAACAGTGAACCCGGTCCTTCACACCGTACAATATCCACTTCCGCAGATTGAAGATATTTTCGCCTCGCTATCTGGAGGGAAACGTTTCACTAAGATTGATCTGGCCCAGACGTATCTGCAAATGGAGGTAGATGAAGCATCAAAAAAATACCTCACAATCAACACCCATAAAGGTCTCTACCAATACAACCGGCTGGTATTCGGGGTAGCATCAGCTCCGGCTATTTGGCAGAGGGCAATGGAACAAGTCCTGCAAGGGATCCCAGGGACCCAGTGTTATTTGGACGACATCCTGGTCACGGGCGAAAATGACAGTGATCACCTTGCCAACCTGGAGCAGGTGCTCACTAGATTGCAGGAATATGGGCTTTGAGCTAACCGCCCCAAATGAGAGTTTTTTAGAAAACAGATCTTGTATTGTGGCCAATTTATCGATAAAGAGGGGTTACATAAGTCCCCAGAGAAGATTGAGGCAGTAGTCAAGGCTCCAGCACCGGAAAACGTGTCACAACTGAGGTCGTTCCTCGGGCTGGTAAACTATTACCATAAGTTCTTGCCAAATTTGTCTACAATACTACAACCACTGAACACCCTACTGCAAATTGGGGTGCCATGGAAGTGGAATGATGAATGTAGACGAGCTTTCCTGAAGAGCAAAACACTAATCACATCGAAAGAGGTATTGGCCCATTACAACCCAGCATTACCAATTTGGTTGGCATGTGATGCGTCACCCTACGGCATTGGAGCGGTGCTGTCGCACAAATTCTCGGACGGCTCAGAGAGGCCAATAGCCTTTGCGTCACGATCACTAACCTCAGCCAAGCGTAACTATGCCCAGATTGACAGGGAGGCACTCAGCCTAGTGTGGGGAGTGAAAAAGTTCAATCACTATCTGCACGGGCAGAAATTCACCTTGCTGACTGATCACCTGCCTCTTGTCTCCATTTTTAATCTGAAGAAGGGCGTTCCGGTGATGACTGCGCAACGACTACAAAGATGGTCACTTTTTCTAGGGGCGCACCACTATGAAATTGAATATAAGGGCACGAAACAGCATGGAAATGCTGATGGGCTATCACGCCTGCCATGCCTACAGCGGAGGAAGCATCAACATTGGATCCTGTCGAAATATTCCATTCGACTATAGTTGAATAGCTACCGGTAACTAACGCTTGTATCGAAAAGGAAACACGAAATGACCCGACACTGTCTCGGGTATATGATTTGACGGTGAAGGGATGGCCAGCACATGGCGACTCACTGTTGCCAGCATTCTCGACAAGGAGAGAACAGCTGTCAGTGTGCCTGGGGACCTTGATGTGTGGATCCCGAGTGGTAATTCCACCCAAGTTAAGTGATAGGTTGGTCAATGACCTTTATGAGGGTCATCTGGGAGGGGTAAAAATGAAAAGCCTAGCCAGGGCTTATGTGTGGTGGCCGGGAATCGATAAACAATTCGAGGACCTGACCAAGAGCTGCTCAGGATGCCAGAAAGTCCAAAATGCACCACCACAGGCCCCTCTACACCCATGGGAGTGGCCCTCATCTCCATGGCAATGGGTGCATATTGATTTTGCTGGTCCATTCATGGACTCAATGTTTTTAATAGCCGTGGATGCGCACTCGAAATGGCCTGAGGTCATCAAAATATCGTCCACCACCACGGAGAAAACTATTGCAGTCCTACGGAACATTTTTGCCAGGAATGGCTTGCCAGAACAGATTTGCTCCGACAACGGACCACAGTTTGTGTCCAAAGAGTTCCGGAGGTTCTTGAAAAAGAATGGGGTAAAGCATTACACATCCGCCCCGTATCATCCAGCCACAAATGGATTGGCTGAGAGGTTCGTACAAACCTTTAAGAAGGCAATAAAGGCTATGTACAATGACAACATTCTGCTGCAGCACAAGGTGGACAATTTCCTGTTCGCCTACCTGAATGCGACACTTGCCGTCACCAACCAGGCCCCAGCCATGATGTTCTTTAACTGAAGTTTAAGATCTCGCCTGGATTTGCTCAGACCAAACGTATGAAGAGATGTTGAGAGTATGCAATTCCAGCACATCCATGAAAAGTCAACAAGGAGCTTCAATGTAGGGCAACCAGTCTTGGCCCGCGACTACTGAACAGAAAAATGGCAGCCAGGAACGTTATGCACATGGCAGGGCCCACTAATGTACACAGTGGACGTTGGGGAGAGCATCGTGAGACGTCATGCTGACCAGATCCTAGAGTCACAGGAACAAGTCAACCCCATGCCTCGCCCATACGTACCTGGTGATGAACCTGACGTACAGGTGGCATCTACCCCAATAACAGTAGCATCGGAAGCTGATGAACCAACCGACGACAGGGGGTCAGAATCGCCTCCGCACCAAGAGCAAGACACTCGGGAAAGGCGCTATCCAGAAAGGATCAGGAAGCCTCCCCAAAGACTGAATTTATAAATAGACTATTTTCAGCTAATGTTGCATGTTAAAAGTGTTAATTGTAATTAGTTTGATATTTAATTGTTAAATGAGTGTTATGGTACTGTTAATCAAAAAGGGGAGGAATTGTAATGTATGTACCTTTAAGGGGGGGAACGACTTTTTACAGCTCATGTATACTGTAGTTCCGGCAGTGACCACACCTGTATATAACGCTGAGTAGTAATCTGTACAGATCAGTTGCAGTCTGAGCCACGTTGAGTAAACACCATTGTACCGTTCTCCGCAGTCTGTGTCTGATTATTACACGGACGTAATGCCCTTCACCTTTTCTACCTCCATCTCCATGAGGGGTCTCTTCCATACATCGTACCGAAAGGAACACAGGTAAACCGGCTGCGCTGGCTCCAGTCAAGGCTGTGGGTTCGATGGGGCTGACGGGGTCAGAGCACCGGTAGCGGCTGCTACTCTCCCGTGGCCAGTCAATAAGGACCTCATAGTGTCCAAAAATGACTCGACCGCGGCGGGAGGGATTCCTGCCTCAGCCTTTTGGGCTGGCGCTGTGGAATTCTTTCCCTTGTTAACTTTCCATGTGTTTTTGCACTCCTTCCTCCAGTGTCCATCCTTCCCACACCCGTAGCAGTTAAGCTTAGTGCTAGAAGGGTTATTCCCTTCCTGATGCCACTCCTTGCTACCCTTTCCGGGTTTTACCTCATGCACCTTCCCCTTAGGTGGTTGTGCATCGGTTCCCCTACCGTTCTTATAGGCTAGGGTCAACTGTCTGATCACCGTAAGTTCTCCACACGGGAGAAAGGACTTCCCTCATTCATCCCCATGGCCTCCAGAACTTCATCCCTGAGCTCCTCATACCCACTCTGCCCCTTCTTACACTTGTCAGAGAGGGGCTGGAGGAGCTTACCCTCCAAAGAGGACAGCAGCATTTTGGTCTGCTCAGCATCATCGCATTCGTTGATGCTGGCTGCCTGTTGCACTTCCCTGAAGTGGACCGAGGGGTCCCCTTTTTCAGAGCGCTTTGGGATATGGCTCACCATAGCCCTAAGTTGTTGGGTGCCATAGGGTAATACGAACTGGTTTTGGAGGGGTCCCTCATCCTCGCCATTAACGAGTGGGCCGAACCTCCGATGCCGGGCTGGGCACATCGGCTTTGGTTCCAGCCTCTCTTGCAGGGGTTGTTCCACCTCTGCTTCTACCCCTAACCTCACCCCCCCTTGCTGCCAGACCTCGCTAAAACCTGGTGCTATGGGTGGTGGTCGTGTGACCTCCTGTTCCTCAACCGGTTCGTCTCTTGGCACTACCTGTGGTATCTGAACCATTCTCCCCTCATTCCCTATAAAATCCGCCTGGCCTGCCTTCGGGCTTATGAGGCACACCATGCCCTTTGCCTTCCTTAGGGCCAGGCTCAGATTCTCTATTTGTTCCTTGCAGGGGCCATAACCTGCATCTTCACACCCCTGTTCGCTTGCCAACTTATAGGCTGCCTTTACTTCTTTTACTTTCTCCTCCTGCTGTCTTACTTGTCTCGCTAGGCGGGCGTTCTTTTCCCGCAACCTCAACTCATTACCCTTGGCTTCAGTGACCTGGCACTGTAGGTATTCCAACCAGGCCTTATGTTCTCCCATTAATTGTACCCTTTCCTGATTCAGGGCCTGCAATGCTACCAGTAACTTCTCCCCTGCAAGAGCCTTGTCCTGGACCTCCAGGGCTGACTCCCTTACCTCGGCTGCCTGTGCTGCAACGAACCTGTCCAAAAGCTGGACCTGCTTCTTGAAGCACATCAGCCAGACTGCCTTCTTTAGGGATTTCTTGTGATCCTTCCCTTCAGTCCACTTAGCTGCGGCATCTACCGGATGCCCAGCCTTTAACAGATTGGTGATCCACTTCTTCGTGATATTCTCCTTACTGAACACATAATCAGAAATCCTTTCCTCCATCATGGTTTGCTCTTCGGAACCATTGTCTACAGTATCGCACCCCTGTTGCCGGAGTCCTGCCGTGGTTGCCATTTCTGTAGGGGGTGGCGTGTGCCCTGTCAGCTCTGCCCCTGACTGTTTCTGAGCGGTTCGAATCGCTCCCATACCCCTGGGTTCTAGACACCAGACTTAGGTACAGGCGGCGATACAGAAATAGAGTAGACAACTGGTTTGGTGCAAGAAAACCGTAAATTTTATTAAAGGCACAATAAATCA
Source organism: Somniosus microcephalus (assembly GCF_052327205.1). Taxonomy (NCBI): domain Eukaryota; kingdom Metazoa; phylum Chordata; class Chondrichthyes; order Squaliformes; family Somniosidae; genus Somniosus; species Somniosus microcephalus. The sequence goes on along the minus strand of NC_140993.1, from coordinate 184,981,700 downwards.
CAATACTGAGAATTACTAGAATAATTACAGGCATATAAAATTACACTTATTTGGGAATGGGGAACACACAGCACATCGAGGGAACAAACACATTTAAAATCCCCCTACCCTTATCCCACCCCCAATACCGAACTAGATTAAGCTACGAGGGGCCAGGGATTCATGCTCACCAATGGGGTTCCTTTTACGGCTCAAAACCTGTCGATCAAGCCGGTTGTGGTTTTGGGGTTCGCTCTTGTTGTCCTTGGGGCCTGCCGCTGTCATGTGGTCCCAGGGTGTGGCGGTGGAGTCGTCTGTGTGAAGTACCCTCCTTTTCCTTCATTAGAATAATAGAGTAAAGTCTTTTGTTGGGTACTTCACCTTGCAGGAATGGTTGTTCTTCTGGTGGTGGTTTGGTCGCCGATGGTTTTGTTGCGGTTGGGGCTCGGTTGGCGGTTTATATTGTCATTTTGATTTTTCTACCCATGCTTCAAACGCCAGCTTATAACTAGGCCTGGGTGTATGCCCGCTCATCCCCAATGCTTCTTTTTCGCTGCCCTTCTCTGCCTATCGGTTTTGCCATTCGTCTCATCTCGTCTCATCTGTTTGCGGCCCCGTGTGTCTTGTGCTTGTTCGAATCGGGTTCCGTTCACCTCCTGCGTTTGGCCCCCGGTGTTGTAATGGGCGTCCCTGGTGTCGAGAGAGAGGCAGGAGCAAGAGGCAAGAGAGCGAGCGCTACCGGAGGGCCTACAATTATACCCGGTTCTTCACCCCTTATCTGCGCGCCAAATCAGGTCAGTTCTTTGTCTAATTTTTGGCGGGCTCGCCTAAAATGATTACAGTCATTCACTTTAATGGCTTTTGGGGCAGTTGTCTCCTTGTTTAATGGCTTCGATATCCTGGCTGTTGGTTATTTATGAAATGTAATCGTCTTTCCTGGCTTGGTAGCTACCTGTGAGCTGTTACCGATTATTTATGCAGAAAGTTAATGGCCTCAAGACTAGGTCCATCCTGACTTGATCTGTTCCAAGGTGAAGAATGCATATTCTGTGTTTACCTAGCTGTCTGGCTTTAGAAAATGGCAAAGTCTTTCACAGATCTATGCATGTTAGGTTTCGTTTCAGGTTTTGAAAGGGCCTGCCTTCTGCAGGGCCTTGCTTTCAAAATCCTGCAGGCCTTGGTCCCGATGTTTCAGAAGCCATTTTGGGTACCCTTTTTAATAACTTGTCCATACAGGGTCCCTTTATCCATAACATTTGGGGAATGTGGGAATTTTGAGAACCCTACAGTTACATCCTCAAAAAATTCCAGTAGATTAGTCAAGCACGACTTACCTTTTATAAATCCATGTTGACTTTGTCCAATCCGGTCACTGTTTTCCAAGTGCTCTGCTGTTACATCTTTTATAATGGACTCTAGCATTTTCCCCACTACCGATGTCAGGCTTACCGGTCTGTAATTCCCTGTTTTCTCTCTAGCAGCTGATGTGTCTAATCCCATCCAAAATTCGAAGGCCAGGGTCATTTCAATGCAGAGCAGTGACCTATGCCATTCTCAGTGCAATTGTTGATCCCACCTGAGCTCATTGGGGGAAGCAATTTTGCTGTAGCACCTTACCATAACCCCAACAGACCCATGGGACTGTGCTAAGGTAACAAAAATTGTTATAAAGCTCTCTGTTTCCTTCTTTGCCTGTTTCGGTGATTGATTACATGACTGTAATCAACGTTTGAATTTACAAATATTCATCCCCAGCCCCCGCCTATTGTCCTGGCAAAGTTGTTGGTGTCCAGCATTTCTACGAGCATAAATGATGGAAATAAGACGTATGGCCCCAAATTCCGACCACTACTACCAGTTCACTATTACACCGCCCTCAGCTACCCCAAGAATTTCAGTGTCTGCATCTTTATTCAATCACGGTAACAGGTGAACCAACTTGCTAAAATGGTTTCTACACAACCTTCTAATTGCCAGATGGATGGTACCTTCTGTTTTTATTCAGAGGCCTCTGTGAGAAAACAAGAAACGCTCCAATGTAGTATGAGTTTCACAATCTCCCTTTCCTTGTTCAGTTGTGATTCAGTGGCTTGTGCCCATTTTCCATAGAGTTGTAATGATTATCCATCTGTTATTTACAGTGGTTTAATTTAAGAGTCATGCATCTACACTGCCTGGTACTCTCGTAATGAGTTTCTATTGAAGTTCCTGTGATTAATTGTGGGACATGTGCCTCCTAACCCTGCTGGTGTATTGATGAGTATATGTTTGAGTCCCTCACAGTGTAGTTGCAATATGCATCTGAGTTCTTGATTTTGTAAAAACAAAACGTTCTCCTTACTCAGACATGGATGGCCTTGTGTCTTAAGTCTCCAGCAGGTTTAATTAATTTGAAGTTTGGATCTTAAGAATTTAATGATCGATCTAAAGTCACGATTCATCCAATTTTCATTCCATGTAAAATACTTGTGATAATTATTCTAAAGCAATTCAGCTTTTTAACATAAATACAAACAGAAAATGCTGGAAATACTCAGCAGGTCAGGCAGCATCTGTGGAGAGAGAAACAGAGTTAATGTTTCAGGTCAGTGACCCTTCATCAGAACTGGCCAGATGGCCTGTTGCTGCACTGGCCAGTTCTGACGAAGGGTCATCAAACTGAAACGTTAACTCTGTTTCTCTCTCCACAGATGCTGCCTGACCTGCTGAGTGTTTCACCATTTTCTGTTTTTATTTCAGATTTCCAGCATCCGCAGTATTTTGCTTTTGTATCAGCTTTTTAACAACTGATTATCATACTGCATAAACTGCACTGAGAACGATTGTTTTTTCTCTCACACAAATTGATTTTAAAAGTGAATTTTGTTTTGAAATGTGCTTTTTCAAATGTATTTATCTCTAATATAGTAATATTATAGATTAATGTATTTTATACATAGATACGTAGACTGACCTTTTGAGCTCTGATTTGTTAGATAAAACCATAATTCATTAGATATCACCTAAAGTAATTTTCTGTATTGAAACAAGTTTTTTTGATAAATAGAATTGTGTTTGTATAGACAATAAAATTAATTACATCATGTGTACAGCACACCAACAGGCCATTTGGCCCAACTGGTCTATGTTGCTGTTTATGCTCCACAGGAGCCTCATCCCACCCTACTTCATCTCACCCTATCAGCATGTCCTTCTGTTTCTTTCTCCCTCTCGCGCTTATCTAGCTTTCCCTTAAATACATCTATGCTATTTGCCTCAACTATTCCTTGTGGTAGAGCGTTCCACATTCTTACCACTCATTGGGTAAAGAAGTTTTGGATTTAGTAGTGACTATCTTATATTTATGACTTAGTTTTGAACTCTACCACAAGTAAAAACATTTTCTCTATGTCTACCCTATCAAAACCTTTCAGAATCTTAAAGACCTCTATGCTCAACATAAAATTAATCCTGGAAACAACAACAACTTGCATTTATACAGCTCCTTTAACGTATTAATACATCACAAGACGCTTCACAGGAGTGTTATTGAACAAAATTTGACACCGAGCCACGTAAGACGATATTAGAACAGGTGACCAAAAGCTTGGTCAAAGAAGTAGGTTTTAAGGAGCGCCTTCAATGAGGAGAGAAATTTAGAGAGGCGAAGAGGTCTAGGGAGGGATTTCCAGACCTTGGGGCCAAGGCAGCCGAAAGCACGGCCGCCAATGGTGGAGTGATGAAAATCAGGGATGCGCAAGAGGCCAGAATTGGAGTAGCGCAGAGGTCTCGGAGGGTTGCAGGATTAGAGGGGGTTACAGAGATAGGGAGGGGTGAGGCCATGGAGCGATTTGAAAACAAGGATGAGAATTGAAAAATCAATAAACACAATAACTCACATCTTATGTAGCAAAATACCACAACAGTACTAGCATCTGACTGGCTGCCGACTGGGTTATATCATTTACGGAATGTATCTTAAATTATAGTTATTTTGTGATTCTATAAATATGGTTTGGGCTCTCAGAACTAAATTAGATCTGAAAGCTTTTCAAGCTATTAATGATACCATGAAATGAAAACAATTACATAGAACTTACAGCACAAAAATAGGCCATTCGGTCCAACTGGTCCATGCCTATGTTTATGCGCCACACGAGCCTCTTCTCGCCCTACTTCATCTAGCTTTATCAGCATACCCTTCTATTACTTTCTCCCTCAAGTGTTTATCTTGCTTCCCCTTAAATGAATCTGTGCTATTCGCCTTAATAGTCCATGTGGTAGCCAGTTCCACATTCTAACCACTCTCTGGGTAAAGATGGTGCTATGTGTGTTTGTGTGTGAACATTAGGTGAGGACAGGATTGGTTCAACTGTGTTGGTCCTATGGGCAAGCAGCCTTTCAGCACTCAGTCAAGTCTTACACGTAGAACCATAGAGGGTTAAAATACAGAAGGAGGCCTTTCAGACAATCATCTCCAAACTGGCTCCTTTGCTAGCAAAATCCCAAATTTAGCCCACTACTTTGCTTTCTCCCCACAGCACTGTATCTACCTCTCTGCTTCAAATATGTGTCTACTCTTCCCTTAAATGATGCAATGGCATCTGCTTCAACTACACCATATGACAAAGTATTCTGTACATTTAACACCTCTCTGTGTAATGAATGGCAACTTGGAAGAGGTAATGGTGATCTGCAACCAGTGTAGCCCAGTATGAGGCATCAGCTTCAATAGAGGGAGCACAAAAGAGGCAATATTAGAGAAGAAGAAAAGATTATGCATTTTGGGTTAAAATTTAAAAGGATAAGAAATGGAGATAAGCTATGACAGGATTGATGAATGCAGAAGGTTGTTGTAATAAATTTAATGCATTTGGCAATTTCAGTTACTTTGCAGAATATTGATTAAAATAAACAATTAGATTCTCCATTCTGAACATGCTAATTTTCTGATGTGATTAATGAAAGAGTTAGCAATGATTAGGTAATTGGTGTCAGATTTATTGCTTACGTTGTACTTTCTGTTTTAATTTTAGTGTCTGATGGTACATTTTTGTACTCACAAAATTGCTCATTGATACAGAAATCAGACACTGGAACATCTGTAATGAATTACACCTGCAATGAATTACATGATTAAATCACGAACCACCTCTTCTCCAATGTCTACATATAGTGAACCGTGACTGCAAGAGCTCAATTACTAAAAATGGACCCATAGTTTGCTACCTCTGAAATAAGATAGCTAACAACAAAATGATACAATAAACAATTGACATTACATGAACAAAGCAACAGTTTTTATGGCAGTAAAACTTAAATATTCTGTGTGAATAAACACTTTCAAGCAATTTTTTCTTCTTTTGTATTTTATTGTAAAATATAAAAACATTACTCAAATGCAATGATATAATAAAGAATATTTATGAAAGATTGGCTACTTTCAAAGACTATTGTGGAATAATATTGGCAAGAGAGGTAGAGAAGCGACTGATCATGAGTTCTAATCTGTAATACTGTAGGCTTGAGCCGTGAGGCCCTTGAAAGAAAAGCCAAGTTTTTACTGCGAGAGGGTGAATTTCCACTGGAATTCTCCTGCTCATCCACCATAACTGGAATTATGTAGGATTACATAGGATGTACAGCATAGAAAATGGCCATTCCATCCAACCAGTCCATGCCGACGTTTATGTTCCACTCGAGCCTCCTCTCGTCTTTCCTCATCTAACTCTATCAGCACAACCCTCTATTTCCTTCTCCCTCATATGCTAATCTAACTTCCCCTTAAATTCATCTATACTATTCGCTTCAACCACTCCCTGTGAAGTGAGTTCCACATTCTCACCACTGTCTGGGTAAAGAAGTTTCTTCTGAATTCCCCATTTGATTTCAGCAGGTGTGATCGGTGGTGGGTTGGGTGGGAAAGTGTTTATTTTCCCTAGCAGGTTGGGACCCCGCTGTCAACCCGCTGCCACGCCCCTTTACCAAATGTCGGGTCTGCCAGCACTGAGCAGACCCGACATGCAGTGGTGGGGGAGGCAATTAAAATCATTAGTGGCTTGTTTACAGCCACTTATCAATGTTTTTTTCCCCAGCTTTTTGGATTTGACAGGTCACCCACTGGTTTTCCACTGTGCCTAGACCTTGCCTGTGAAGCTGAGGCTGGAAATCAGTGGCCATTGAATCAGCTGATGAGTTGACAGATTCAAATGTCAAGTCAAAGCTCCCAGCTTCTCTAAATTTCATTTCCACTATAGATTTAGGATTCTGCAAGTCTTTACACAAGTCTCCATCTGACCTCATTACCTCTCCCACCATTGACAGATCGATTCTGTCAGCTCTACTTCACCTGCCATCTATTCCATCAGCATGGGTGGCCTTGAAACTCTCTCACCTTGGTCCTCAGAATCCCACCACACGATCAGCCCCAACACCAACATCACCAGGCATACCAGCATCACCAGGCACACCAGCAGCACCATCAACAACACCAAACTTCTCCACAATCAACTGATGCTGCACAGGACACATGGCATCAGCACCTGACCACATTGCTGCCCGGGGAGGGGGGGGCAGGGATAGCCTCACCATGGTCAGATTTACTCCCGTTGATGCCGTACACCCTGGTAGCCACATAATGCGCCAGGTTGGCACCACCCCACACCAACACCACAAAGCATCCCTACAATGCCCAAGCCATTCATTTCACACTCATCACCATTGCGGGGAGGGGGGGTGGGGGTCGGCGGTGTGGGGGTGAAGGTACCGTTATGTATCACCATTCACTGCATCTCACTAAGCCACTTCCAAAGGTGCACACAAATCTGTCAAAGAACGTAAAGTGTTGAAAAGAAAGGTTTCAATGTTTGACACCACATTAACAGCAACTTTACATGAACATTGCATAAAGCACCTATGTGCCTACCCTTGTGTGTTGTTAGTTTGTATGATTGCACTAGGATGAGGGTGAGTGTGAGGGTTAGCTAGTGAGATGGGGATGTGATAATGTAGATAGAAAGGGATGGGTGGAGGTGCAAGTTAAGTTGGTGTGAGTAAGGATGTGCAGGATTAGGGTAGGGAAGACAGAGTGTTGGGGATGTGATGAGAGGCACAGCAGGATGAGGTTGAGTGTGGCTTTGTACCAACGTTTCATGATCTACTGAGATCATTGAAATGTTTGCGGCACTGCACCCAGGTCCTCCTGACCACATCCCTGCTTGTGCCCTCCTGTGCAATGTGTAACCAGGCTGCTTTGATCTCCTAGGGAGGTTTCTCCCACCCATTGGAAGGGAAGAGGACCTCCCTCTGTGCTGTGAGTCCCTCCATAAGCATATGGAGGGAGTCATGGGAGAGTGTGAGCATAGCCCTGCTCCTCTATGCATTGCTTGTCAGTGGAAAATTTAAAGTTCAAAATAACAGTATACTGCTCACATTGGAAATTCGGGCATGTCATGTCAGCCATCAATTTAAATAATTAGAAGATCATGTGCAGCACTTAACCTAAGTGACTTAACCATAGGCACTCCTGTCAGCTAAGCTCCCCACCAGCCCACAGTCGGAGAATTACATCAGGTATAGGTACATTTCAAAAACGAAACCTTCAGTGCTACAGACAAGGAAAAAGTACTGAGCAGGATTGTCAAAAGTAACTCTGGTGATCTAAGATTATAACTCTCACACAAATAGAAAACTGTTGTACAACAATCTTTTATGATTACTATTTTATTCCCTGCTCAGAAACCATGCTAATTCACTCTTTAAACAAGGAACTGAATAAGTATTTGGTTAAGAATGTGTTGGAAAGTTCTAAAAGTAAGTACAGGGAGAGAAGATTGAGTTCTGTGCAACCTGATGAATCCTGTGATACTGGGACCATGGAGATGTCACCTTTGAATTGTAGTGTTCAGAACTCTACAATGTAGCTGCTAATGTTAGATTGATATCCACGGGTTTCACTTTGAGTCAGCTGGAAATTTCCATGGCGCTTAACCTTCTTGGAAATTTTGCTTGTCGCTATTCATCTCTCTCAGTAGTGTAAATAAGTTGGGCCGGGTCCATAATAGGGCTAATTATACAGAATCTACAAAAACATTCAGCTTAATGAGCGCAAAGGCTTGTTCTTGTTTCATTTTATTGTCTAATGCAATTTCTGTGTTGGTCCTGAAGATAGCACTCCCATGATGTTAATGTAGGTACAATTTCTTACTTTGAAGGGCCCACAATGAAACTATTTTTAGAGCTGTCTGCAGCACCATTTCAGTCCCAAAAGGAAGATTGCATGGATCCTGTATTCAGATTGGATAAAAGCCTTACCAATTGAACATTAAAAGTTGCCATTTATTTTGCGCTAATCTTATTTTTATTAATTGCACAAAAACAAAATAAAAACATTATTGTTTCTTAACTGAACACACAAAAGGCCAGCAGGGATGCTCATTGTATATGCAGTATATAAGGTTAATTTTGCAAGAATATAAGAACATAAGAGCATAAGATTTAGGAGCAGGAGTAGGCCATATGGCTCTTCGAGCCTGCTCCACCATTCAATAAGATAATGACTGATCTACAACCTCAACTCCACTTTTCTGCCCTAGTCCAATATCCCTTGATTCCCCTAGAGTCCAAAAATCTATCTCTCTCAGCCTTGAATATAATCAATGACTGAGCATCCACAGCCCTCTGGGGCAGAGATTTCCAAAGATTCACAACTCTCTGAGTGGAGAAATTCCTCCTCATCCCAGTCTTAAGAGGCGACTCCACATGCTGAGACTATGCCCTCTAGTTCTGGACTCTCCAGCCATGGGAAACAATCACTCAGCATCTACCCTGTTAGTTCCTCTCAGAATCTTATATGTTTCAATGAGATTGCCTCTCATTCTTTTAAATTCCAAAGAGTATAGGCCTAATTTACTCAATCTCTCCACATAGGACAGCCCTCTCATCCCAGGGATTAGTCTAGTGAACCTTCGTTGAATCGCCTCTAAGGCAAGTACAGGTAGACTATCCTTTATCCGAAAACCTCGGGACCAGCCGAGTTTCGGATAAAGGAGAATTTCGGATTTCGGAAGGTGGGTCGGCGGGGGTCCGCGGGGGGGTCGGCGGGGGGGTCGGCGGGGGGGTCGGCGGGGGGTCGTGCGCACGACTTACGCTGACGCTCAGCGTAAGTCAGTCGGGGTCGGCCGGGGTCGGGGCTGGCGGGGTCGGCGGTTGCCGGGGCCGGCGGGGTTGGCGGTTGTCGGGGCCGGCGGGGTCCGCGGGGAGGTCGGCGGTTGTCGGGGCTGGCGGGGTCGGCGGTTGTCGGGGCCGGCGGGGTCCGCGGGGGGGTCGGCGGTTCTCGGGGCTGGCGGGGTCGGCGGTTGTCGGGGCCGGCGGGGTCCGCGGGGGGGTCGTGCGCACGACTTACCCTTTATCCGAACTTCCGAAACCGGAACCCTCTAAAAACCGAAGGTTTTTTCGTTCGTACGCACGACTTACGCTGAACGAAAAAACCTTCGGTTTTTAGAGGGTTTCGGTTTTCGGAAGTCCGGATAAAAGGGTAGCCTACCTGTATATCCTTCCTTAGATAAGGAGACCAAAAGTGTGCACAGTACTCCAGGTGTGGTCTCACCAAAGCCCTGTACAATTATAGCAAGACTTCCTTACTCTTGTACTCCAACCCCCCTAGTAATAAAGGCCAAAATAAGAACATAAGAAATAGGAGCAGGAGTAGGCCATACATCTCCACTCCCAGTTCAGAATCTCGCTTGATGAGAGGGAGGATGGAAGAATTGGCTGTGGTGATCAGTGCTTCTGACTAGCACTGCAATATCAGCTAATTTGATGATGCATCAGTCAATATGTTAAATTATGAGCAGCAGCTCTTTAAGGGGTTCCCTTGCTATTCAGGAGGAGCCCTTTAATCTCACATCCTGCACAAGGCTCAAACTGAAGAGGGAGCATATTTAAAGGAGATTCATGAGCTGATCTTGCAGCATCTGCTGAGGACAACCAATCACTCTGAAACCAGCGGAATTATAACCTCACTCTATAATCGTTGCAACCATTTTTATGATGTTACTAAATGTAGTGGCCAGGGAATTCTTATCGTTATATTGGCCCAGTAATTCCTGTCACAACGCGTGAGTACGGACAGGGTACTCACGCGTGTGCCAGGAGGAATTGCCGGTTTTCAGCATGTACGGCGCATGCGCTGAAAACCGGCATTTCCTGTCCTCTGACCCAAGGGGTTAAGAGGCTAAACGCATGCGCGGTATTGGGCAGCGCGTGCGACTTGGATTTCCTGTATTTTTACAGATTTGCGCATGTGTAAAGGGCTCCGGTTTTTACGCATTGAAAAACCACACGTAAGTACTTAGTTTTACAGGTAAGTGGTCTTTTAGTACAATTTAGAATTTTTTTTCCCACAGGTTTATTATTTTTAAAGAATCTACAGTAAGGTAAGTTTAGTTTTAGACCCTATTTTTTAAAAATTTATTTTTTTCAAAAATTTGATTAATTGTTTAAAATAGTTTTTTAAAGTTATTCATAGTTAATTTAATTATTGGGATGCTTTTCAAAATTTTATTTAAAGTTTAAGTAGTGTTTTCGGGTGCCGTACTTTTCATGAGTTTGACAGTCTTTACTATCAAACTTATGAATGAAGTTTCCCCTCCCCTGATTGGCTGAACAGTGCTCACCTGATCCCAGCCGGCACATCGCACTAACTACGCCGCTGGGTCAGGTTAGCACAGCGCGCCGAGATCAGAACCGGGCCACTGACAGGAAATCCACTGCGGGCCAGGTTTCAGATGTTGGCGCGCCGGGTAAGTGCACGCGCGGCAAGCCCCCAACAGGAATTACTGGGCCATTACTTGGAAATGACAATTTCTTTTTATATCATCAGATGAATGTTAATTAGGTTATTGAATGTGCTTCTGTTCCACTTGTGTATCGGTGCAATGGAATTTGTTTGGGTTACCAGAAGAGGCCTCATATGAGGGGAAGATTTCTTCCATTCATTATTTGTACCAAAATCATAAACACATTTATTCATTTTGCTATAGTGAACAGAGGAAATTTTCCCCTGGTTTATGTACAGAAACAAAATAAGGAGCCTGTAATGATATCAGCAAATAGAGATGGTATTTGCCTGTTCGATTATGATGCCTTAATAGCATGTTTGCATGTATTGATTGCTTGTGCCTGACCAGCAGAGGTCATGTGACCGAGACAAGCAAGGCAGTTCAGTTTAGTTTCAGTTTCGTCCTAGATGCATCACTAGCTTGATGTCTCCTGTAAATGCTGTTATAAAGAGTTGAACAAGCTTTAGATTAAAAGACATTCTCTTTCATAAATGTCTCATTATTGAACCCACAAAGAAATCAATACATGGTGTCAGAAGTGATGGAAAGAGATGAAGAGAAAAAATCTGAAGTTAAATCAGCTCTCCACAGATTAGCAAGCCAAAAGAGAACATCATTACTTACCATTAGAGAATAGCTAACGAAGTGAAAAATTGAAGGTTTACTCCCACCGGCGACGCTTCAGTTGACAGGTAATGTGGCTGAAAATTGGAGAAGGTTCAAACAACGTGTGGGGTTGTATTTATCAGCAATCGGAGCTGACGAGAAAAGTAATAAAAGGAAATCGTCACTGTTCTTACATGTCGTGGGTGATGAAGCGCTGGAGGTGTATAATAATTTCACATTCGCTGCTGATGGAGACAAAATGAAGCTAGATAAAATAATGGAACAGTTTGAGGCCTACTGCATACCTAAACGTAACGTGACGTTTCAGAGGCACAGATTTTTCACATGTGTACAGAAAACGGGTGAGACTATTGATCAGTATGTGACTGAACTGAGAAACAGAAGCAAATCGTGTGAATTTGGGGGACTGACAGACTCGCTGATAAAAGACAGACTGGTGTGTGGTATTCCGGATAATGGTCTAAGGGAAAGACTGCTAAGAGAGCAAGATCTAGACCTGGGAAAAGCCATAGCACTGTGTAGGGCTACAGAGACTGTGAAGTTGCAGGCAAAGGAGCTGTTCAGTGACAATAGCTGCAATGTGGATGCAGTGAGAATGAACAGATACAAACTGTTTAACAAAAAGAGCGCCAATGTGAAAAAAGAGGCGTGGCCAGCGAACAAAAATGAAAGGGGCAATCGAAAGTCATGTAGTCGATGCGGTACACAGCATCCACCAAAAAAGTGTCCAGCATATGGTAAAACATGCAATAGTTGCAACAAAAACAACCATTATGCCTGTTGCTGCAAGAGCCAAGTGCAACAAAGCAAGGTCCATGCAGTAGATGAAAGCGACATAGAGGAGTTCTATGTAGATGTTGTGTCTGAAAACAAAAAAGAAGAAAGAGACTGGATGTTGACACTAAAAGTGAATGACATACACATTCCATTTAAATTGGATACTGGAGCACAAGTTAATGTGATATCAGAGACCAATTTTAAGAAAATTAGACCCAGACCAAAGATACATGGAATCAAAGTGAAAGTGACAGGATACTCAGGTACTGATATACCAGTGAAAGGAAGATGCATTGTCAAAGTAACACACAAGGACAGAGAGCACACGTTAGCATTAATCGTGGAGCCAAAGGATGTGCAAGCCATGCTAGGTTTAAAAGCCTGTGAGAGACTGAACCTGGTAAAGAGAGTCCTCATTGTGGAAAGCGAAGGAGAGACAGTCTATGATGAACTGAATGTTGTGTACACACCGGGTAAGCTGATGTATACAGCAGACATGTTGTCCAGAGCTGTTGACCCAGGAGAGCCCGCAAACACAGTGAAAAGACTGAAGTACAAGGCAAAAGACAGTGGAACTGACTTCTACCAGAGCATGCTTGTATACTGCACAATGCCGCTCGAGTGTGGTAAGTCACCAGCCCAACTCCTTATGTGACGTCGGCTAAGGTCAAACCTACCCATCCCGGAGTACCTCCTGAAAACAAAAGAGAGGGAGAAAGTGAGGAAGTTCAAAGAACAACAGAAAGAAAAGCAAAAGTACTACTATGACAGAGGAACACAAAACCTACCTGAACTCCACACTGGTGACCAAGTAAGGTTCAAAGACAAAACAAACACATGGACTCAGAATGGAACTGTCCTGAGTGAAGTTCAACCAAGATCATACACCATTCAGACAGATGAGGGTGCTGTTCTGAGAAGAATTCATCGAGATCTTCTCATGGGACCAGCCACAGCAGGTCAAGAGACTGATACTGTTGAACAACCTGATCACACAGCTGAGAACACATCATCTGAGGCAACAACTCAGATTCAAGGACAATCACTCAGAAAATCCTCAAGATGCGTGAAGCCTCCTGAGAGACTCATTGAGCAAATTTAAGGACTATTGTTATAGAAGGAAGTAATGTTATCTTATTCCTTCTTCAAGTTCTAGTGTATTGACATATTTCATGTGAACACACAAAGCAAGGTTAAAAAACCTTGATCATGATAATGATAATGTAAGTTCATTAAGTGTTACAGTTAAAATGCAGATTAATACAAAGAAAACATGTTGTTAGTTAAAAGTAAAATACTTTTGTTTTAAGAAAAGGAGATGTAATGATATCAGCAAATAGAGATGGTATTTGCCTGTTCGATTATGATGCCTTAATAGCATGTTTGCATGTATTGATTGCTTGTGCCTGACCAGCAGAGGTCATGAGACCGAGACAAGCAAGGCAGTTCAATTTAGTTTCAGTTTCGTTCTAGATGCATCACTAGCTTGATGTCTCCTGTAAATGCTGTTATAAAGAGTTGAACAAGCTTTAGATTAAAAGACATTCTCTTTCATAAATGCCTCATTATTGAACCCACAAAGAAATCAATACAAAGCCATTTCCAGCCTACTAAGGAGGAGCAAAAGAGAAAAGCATTAGATACCTTGAGTAAGTAGAATTCTGTGTTTGTTAAATAGAAAATGTGGGAGCATATCCCATGCTACTTTGAACTGAATTATTTTTCCTCATGGTAAGCGCAGCAGGCACAGTCTAAAGAGTAATAACACACCGATGGCAATGTCTCAGTCAGTGCATTAACACTGTCTCAGCCCCCTCTTCTCAGCAGTGCATTGCAAATTAAACTACCAGGCAAATGGAGTTGGGAGCCAGAAAGAGAACTGAAATAATTTTTTACATACAGAAAATTGCAATACCATTTTCAGTTCTGTCACCACATTTTATGCCTAGTGCAGTAGTGCGGGATGTAAAAGCTGGGTGTTGATGATTTTCTAAATAATTGCCTTATTCTTCAGTTCAGGGTCAATGATTTTACATCAATTTACATATTGATTTTGTGACATCTTTCATTAATAGTTTAAAGAAAGACTTGCCTTATATAGGGATGTTCCAAAGCGCTTTACAGTCAATGAAGTACATTTGAAGCATAGTAAATGTTGTAATATAGGAAATGCGGCAGCCAATTTGCATACAGCAAGATTCCACAAACAGCAATGTGATAATGATTAGATAATCTGTTTTAGTGAAGTTGGTTGAGTGATAGATATTCACTGGGACACCAGGGAGAACTCCCCTGCCCTTCTTCAAAATAGTGCCATGGGACCTTTTACATCCACCTCAGAGGGCAGATGGGGTCTTGCTTTAACGTCTCTTTTGAATTACAGCACCTCCAACAGTGCAACATTCCCTCAGTACTGCACTGGGTATTAGCCTAGAATTTGTGAATTAAGTCTCTGGAGTGGGACTTGAACCCACAACCTTCTGACTGAGAGGTGAGAGAGCTGCCACTGAGCCATAGCTAACATGGTAAACACAGCAGTTACAGCCTAAATTGTAATAACACACAGATGGCAATGTCTCAGTCAGGGCAATGAAAATCTTGTTGCTTTCAATTCTTCGAAGACACAATTTCCACACGCATCATGCAAGTCCAGCCAACAGCTTCTAGCTTTAAAGTCTTAATTTATTTGTCATCTATTGACATTTTTTGGCCTGACTGATATTTCTGTGCACTCTGGGCCTGGATTTTAACTGCCAGTGAATTTCTGGCAGGAAAGCGAGCAGGCAAGTTAATTTTCTATTCAGCTTGTGGCAGAATGAGGCTCGAACTATTTTTTTTTAACAATCAAGGTTGATTCTTAACTTCAACCAACAGAGTGTAAACCATCATGACCCAGCAACAATTAATTCATCAAAATCAGGAGAGATGTATAATGGGGGGCTGATCTAATATTATCGAGCAAAGTCAAAATTACCCCCAATAAGTCTCATTCTTCCACCTGAATTCTGGCAAACCATGAAACTGGCATGCTCAAACAAGCTTGAGTTGGTAGCTTTGTAGTGGCTGTGTCATCTTTTTTGAAGCTGTTGGTCAATTTTTACTGGTTTTCTGGGATTGGCACTGATGAATGCTATTGTAGTGAACAGAGGCCCTAAAACCTTCATATGGATTCCTGAATAAGCTAACACTTCATTTCTACAATTACATATTGAGAAGATTAAACTGTATTAATTCTAAGAGCTGTGAGGAAAACTTCATACGCGCTAAGCCCAGTAAAATACGTTTGCTTGCAATTTGGGAGCAAATGCAAAAATGCTTGCAGAAATGGCTAAATACTGTAGTCTTAATGAGCTTTGGTGTGGAGATGCCGGAGTTGGACTGGGGTGGACAAATGTAAGAAGTCACACAACACCAGGTTATAGTCCAACAGCTTTATTTGAAATCACAAGCAATCAAAGGTGTGGATGTTGTCCAAACAGGTCAGTCAGGAAAACATTACATCAGAGAACAATGAGGTGGGGTCACAAGGGGTCAAATATTGCAGATGCTGGGGTCTGTATGAAAAACACCTTTGATTGCTGTGATTATCTCTGCCGAGGTGTGATAAATGGCAGTTGGCAAGATTACCTGTAAATATCTGACATTATTCTCTGACTATATAAGCTGTGTCTTTATGCATTTCTCCACTTCACCTGAAGAAGGAGCAGCGCTCCAAAAGCTTGTGATTTCAAATAAAGCTGTTGGTCTATAACCTGGTGTTGTGTGACTTCTTACATTAATGAGCTTAGCAACATCAGTTGGAACAGTTGGTTCAGTAGACTTTTACTATGGCCTACAAGGAATTCTCAGCAAGGAATACTGATGGAATGAGTGCACTGCTGTGGCTTTTGAAGATAAATCAACATTTACTCCAAGTAGAAATGTCTTTTGCATTATGGTAGAAGCTAATCAAAATCATCCAACAATAGTACCGGAAATAAAAACAGGTAATTAAGAATTAAATTGTTGAAAATAGCAACTTGTTTTAACCCACTAGGTGATGGTGAAAGACTTGCAACAGTAAATGAGGTGTGGAAAGCAGGTGAAAAATAATGGCCTAGAAATTCAGTTGGGCGCGCCAGCCGTTAGCGCCTTAGGAAGAGTAGATCTCGAGCGCTAGGCGCTTAGCGCCCGGGCGCAGCGCGATCTGCACCTCGCTCCAACTTCAGTAGACATTTAGCACCGGTGCAAAGTCTTAGCGCGCGCCCTGCTGCGCGCGCAGATCATGACGTCATTTCGTCGTGCAACGCCCTTTGTGCGCCCGGAACCGGAACTTCACTCGTGCCACCCCATTGTGCGCCGGACGGCCCTAACGACTGTGAAGTGGAACGGTACACAGCCGAGGCGGGCCGCAGGGAGCGCAATTTAAAGGGCACTTACCCTGCACTATAAAGGCCAGCCATTTTGCAGCATTCACTCTTGTGCAACGGTTTTTTGGAGAGAGACCAAGGAGGAGAGCTTACTGCTTTGGCCCAACACTAGGACAGGTATTTTTGGCTCAGGCCAGAGCTCAGCAATTATCTTTGCCTTCATTAAGATCTCAGTGTTTGCCAGCATATAATGGGGGCTGCATTGGGTGCCAACGCTGACTTTCAGCCTTATGCCGGAAGGGCTTACAGACGCCGTGAGAGAGTAGCAGCCCTGGCTAGATGCAGAGGGGGCAACAGGCATCGCCAAGTGAGGCCTTACCCAACCAGGGTATACCGCCAGCAGTCCTCCTATCTGACCATGTCTGCCGCGCAGTGTGTTAGGAGGCTGCGATTCAGAAGGGAGGTGGTTGCAGACATCTGCCAGCTGCTTCACAGAGATCTGCAGCCACAGCTGATGCGCAGGACGTCTCTGTCGGTGGCAGTGAAGGTGACGGTGGCTCTCAACTTCTATGCCACCGGCTCCTTCCAATCCGCTGCTGGGGACATCGCTAACATCTCCCAGTTCGCCGTGCATTGCTGCATCCGCCAGGTGACCAATGCCCTTTTCAGAAGGAGACATCAATTCATCTCCTTCCCCATGACCCTGGACAAGCAGCAGCAGCGTGCAGTGGGATTTGCAAGAATAGCGGGCTTCCCCATGGTGCAGGGCGCCATTGACTGCACGCATGTGGCTTTGCGGGCACCTCTGGAGCATGCCGAGGATTACCGCAACCGGAAGGGCTACCATTCCCTCAACGTACAGCTGGTGTGTGACCACAGGCAGCGCATCCTAGCTGTCAATGCCCACTTTCCAGGCAGCAGCCACGATGCCTTTATCCTGCGACAGACAACTGTGGCTGACATGTTCCAGGCACAGCCTCCCCCAAGAGGATGGCTTATC
This sequence comes from Somniosus microcephalus, assembly GCF_052327205.1. NCBI lineage: Eukaryota > Metazoa > Chordata > Chondrichthyes > Squaliformes > Somniosidae > Somniosus > Somniosus microcephalus. Next base: position 184,964,148 of record NC_140993.1, on the reverse strand, counting down.
GGGGACAAAGGCTATCCTTTGTGTACCTGGCTCATGACCCCGCTCTGCGCGCCCACGACCCCTGCTGAAGAGGCATACAACGAGAGCCATCAAGCGACTAGGAACATCATAGAACAAACAATCGGCGTCCTCAAGCAACGGTTCCGCTGTCTGGATCGCTCCGGGGGAGCCCTCCAGTATTCGCAGGAGCGAGTCTCCCAATTCGTCGTCGTTTGCTGCATGCTGCACAACCTGGCTATCCGCAGGACTCAGGCACTGCCACCTCACGTTGGACCACCACCTCAGGAGGAGGAGCAGGAGGAGGAGGAGGACGAGGAGTACCAGCCCAGGAGGGAGGCAGAAGGTCCAAGGGCCGCCCGTCGGCGGCTTATTGACCGTCACTTCTAGGCCCCCTGTCAGGGAATGGCTTGTGCCAATGAAAGAACATGATTGCAGCCGCTCCGCAAGCCCTCAGCCGGTTAAGGCAACAAACACTTCAAAGATCAAACATGGACAATGTGAATAAATAAAATGGTTTATTGTACAATCTCAGGGCCCTTCCCACATGAAAACCAAAAACAGACGAAACCCCCAAAAAACACTCACACACATTACTCGCTCCCACAACCTGGAGAGGATTATCAAAACAGTGCAACAAAAATGGCCGTCATCCTCGGCCTTCGTAAAAAACAAACATCACATCCTCGGCCTTCAAAAAACAAACATCAAATTCTCGGCCTCAAAAAGCAAACATCAATTTCTCGGCCTCAAAAAACAAACATCAAATTCTCGGCCTCAAAAAACAAACACAACTGCCCACACATTCTACTTTTTGGCCCGCGAGGGCGATGCCTTGGGCATCTTTGTGTGGCCCCTGCCCGCCCTGCTGCTCCTCCTCAAAGTGAGGCCATTGGCTGCTGCGAGGCTGGGGGCAGGCTCCTGAGGGGCACATGTCGTGACAGCAGATGCCCTTGGGGGTCGGCCTAGACGACATCTGGCCGTCGAGGGGCCGGCTGGTGAATGCTGCAGCTGTGGCTGGCCAGCATCAGTCGCTGCAGCAGCTCCTGGCAGCTCCACTGTGGGAGTGGCAGTGGCGGCTGGAGGAATGCGGGCAAGCTGGCGGATGGCAGGCGCTCGCTGGTCGCCTGAGACACTGGCACTCGCCCGGGCCAGCGCTGCAGCAGGCGCACCAATCTGCCGAGGGACAGACCGCTGTGCTGCTGCAGCGCGCCGGGTGCCCTGGCGATGCCTGGCTGACACAGCGAGTGTGGCAGCAGTGAGTGCCCGTGTTGACCTGTTCAGTGACCGCATCAGAGCAGCCAGTGACTGCACGGCACCACTGATCACCTGGCCAGTCGCTGCCAGAGCTGCCCCGAATTCCGCCCAACTCGCTGCCTGATCTGCCCAGAATTCCGCCCGACTGGTGGCCTCTGAGGGCCCGAAATCGGACACACTCCGAGACAGGGACTCGATGGCCTCAGGCAACCGTGCTACTACCCCCATGAGCTCCGTGTGCCAGCGCTCCGAGTCCGCGGACAAGTCCTCGATGCGGCGCATCTCCTCGGCGTTGGCCGTCTCCGGACTGGAGGCCGGACTCTCCCTCTGGGGAGAAGGCCGCCGAGCTGGCCGACCCTTCCTGTGTTGCTGGACGCTGCTGGGCCCAGCAATTGGACTCCCCTTCGACCCTTCCCCCCTCTGGGGAGAAGGGCGCTGAGCTTCCACCCCCCTCCCACGTGTCTGCAGGCCGCTGGTCCCGGGAGCTACCCTCCCCTCCGACACTTCCCCCACGCTCCCCTCCAGGGAAGACGTGTCCCCTACATTGGCATGGGTTGCCACGGCTGAGGGTTCCCCTGATGGGCCGCCTTCCTCTTGCTCCTCCTCCTCCTCCTCTTCTGAGGGGCTGTCACTGGCAACTTCAGGGGCCTCCTCCTCACCATCTGAAAGCAGGAAGGCACAAGAGTAGCTTTAGAGTGAGGAGAGGGCGTCAGCGAGGGATGCATGAGTGGTGGCATGCAGCGCATTGGTCGGACAGTGGCAAAGGATGTAGATCGGATGCGCAAGTGGGGCGAGAGAGGCCCAAAAGGTGATGTCCTTACCATTGGTGCCCAGAACAGGGTCGGCATCTCCAGATGCAACGGGGCCAATCACCCGGGCACCCATGATGCGCTCCACGCGATGTTGCAGCTCGGTGAGCGGCTGGATCTGGGGGCCGCCTCCCCCGGTCGCATTCCGGCTCCTCTTATTATTGGCCAGCTTGGCCTGCAAGAGAAAGGACGGCCTCTAAGTACAGTGTGTAGCCCAGATCTTGTGTGCACTGCCTCCCGTGGTCAAATAGCCTGGCCAGTGTGTAGCCCTGATCTTGTGTGCACTGCCTCCCATGGTCAAATAGCCTGGCCAGTGTGTTAAGTGCACAATGTGCAATTGATGTTCATGAGTGTCCCATAGCTGCTGCATGAGGGCTGGCCATTAGGGCTTTCAGGTCCCTTTGCCCATAATGTGAGGTGCACATGCACGGATGAGGAGGACACTGGAAAGGGTACTCACCCTGACAATCCTGGCGAGGTCATTCAGCTTTTTGCGGCATTGGACACTGCTCCTGGGGACCTCGCTGTTGGATGACACCTTGGTGGCGACCTGCCTCCAGGCTCTTCTGTAGACGCGGGCCGGCGGCTTCCTGCCATTGTCCGGAAACAAAATATGGCGTCTCTTCTCCACAGCACCAACCAGCACCCTCAGATCCATCTCTGAGAAGCGCTGCGCTCGTTCACGGGCCTTCTCCATGGTTTCAGGCGCTATTTGGGTCCAGCAGCAGTGTTCAGGCCTAGCTGCAGGGCTCCACTATCCAGGGCGTGGCAGCAGACCAAGTCGACCCTTCCCCCTTAAGAGCTGGCCGGCGCCAGGGTGTCTGCTGTCAATCAAGAAATGGCCGCACCTGCGCTGCGCCCGGCCTCGGCGCTATCGCTCAGCACCTCCGGCTTAGCGCCTAAAGAGAGGCGTGCATCGCCAGTTTTAGCGCTCGAGCAAACTCTTAGGGCGAAGCTAATGAATATCGGGGAAGTGGCCTCGAATTTGCGCCGGTCGCAAACTTTAGCGGCCGCCCGACTTTACCGCCCCAAAAGTGGCTATAATGAATTTCTAGGCCAATAAGTTTTAATAACTAAAATAATAAATAAGTTACAAGATACAGACAAGGCAATGCAGCACATGGACACGCACAGGAATATTGCTGTGGCAGACACTTAGGCTGGTGGCAGCCTGTGGGCACCAGGTTAGTAACTGAGTCCTTATAATAGCGGCAAAGCAGCCGACTGCAGCACCGTACACACTCAGCCTTCCATCTTCTTTCTAGGTATTCTTTATCCTGACAGGGCCTCACTCACCTATGCTTACCTTCTGCCATCCTATACTGTTGATCCGCTACAGCAGCAGGGGGCTCAGCTGGAAGAAGATGATGCTGAGGAGGAGCAGAAGGAGGAAGAGAGGGACTTTCTTCCCCCTAGTTGCATATGTAAATGATGATGAGGAGGCGGAGGAAGACCAGCTCAGGCCACACATCCACATGATGCAACCCATCTCAACTACTTCTGCCCCAAACACCTACAAGTTACCACCTGAGGTGCTTACTTCCACTCTCTCAGGCACCAGCTCAGAGACTTTCACCCTGGGGGAGTTAGGCATTTTGCTGGCCCTGTCTCTCTCAGGGCCTGAGTGTGATACTGTACCTCAGTGTGGTACCGTACCTCAAGAAATCCCCTCTCTTCTCCTTCTGCTCCTCCTCAGCACCATCTTCCTCCAGCTGAGCCCCCTGTTGCTGTAGTGGATCAGCAGTATAGGATGGTAGAAGGTAAAAATGGGTGAGTGAGGTCCTGTTTCTCTCTAGATCTGGGTGAGGTACTGTACTGATAGTAAGGGATTTGTAAAGTCTGTGGGTTGTACTGTTAATAACGACACAGACTTCAGGAGTAACAAACAAACGGGTCTTTACTATTTGAAGGTCAGGGCGAATCTGCCCAAGGAATCATGCCACAACACTTATATACCGGTGTGGTCACCGTCGTTATTACAGTATACAGAAGCCAAACAAGTAGTGCCACACCTAAAGTAGTTCTCTTAAAGGTGAACGGTTACATACAATAGTTCTCTTAAAGGTAGACGGGTACATACACTACAATCCTCCCTTTTTAGCTTATTACATACAGAGTCCCCATTAAACATAACATATCTTCAACTTCATATAAAACAATTTACAGACATAGTCTCGGTGGGAAACAGTTCACAGGTTCAGTCTCTGCGGGAACAGTTCACAGATTCAGTCTCTGATCTTGACTCGGTCCGAACAACATCTCTTTGGTGTAGATGGTTCACATTGCTAGCGTGACTCCTCCATATCCTTTCCTTGACGTAACAGCTTGAACTTTCGTCCTGCTGAACCAGCAGTGCTGACTTTTACAACAACTGGGTTGCCTTGATATTTTCCTACTTCCCAACTGATTTAACTCCTTTCGTAGGGTCCACGCATGATCTGGTAGAAGTGATAATATTTGCGATAGTTATCATCTTCAGCTTCTTCTTTTTCTTTTCTGCTTTTTGGAGACTCTCGGGGCTCCCTTATCAGCTGCCAGCTGTAGCGCCACCAACTCTCTATGTTCCTTCGACTTTAAGTGCTTCATCCTGATTTCGGCACTTTGGGAGTTTTCATCACAGACTGGGCAGACCACATCCTCGTAATATTCAGTGTCACTCAACAGGCCATGGTAATATTCGGGTTCGTCCTGAGTTAGGCCAGCGAGAGGGCCTTCTCCTTCCTCCTTACCCATCTGGACGTTAGCTGACTGTGGTTCCTTCCCTAGACATCTTTCTTGAAAAGACTTATTCATGCATTCATCTTCATCCCGCTCTTCCTGGGTTTCCTGCAAATCCTTCACTAATGACCTCATTTGTGATTTCAACACTTCCCCTTCCCTCGGGGATTGATTGATTGGGCTATTCAATCCTTCTACTGGAGCAGCTGTTTCAACATTCTGTTGTTCACATAGACGCGATTCAGCATACTTTTGGCATCCCAGTAAAGCCTGTTTTGCAACCTCAGCTATTTCCCAAACTTTTGAGAGCTCCGAACTCCTTCCCGTTGAAGATTGAAGCTCGTGTTCAGATTGTTCCCATTGCAGAGTCTTTTCCCTCAGCATATGAAGGAGTTGGCTGACCGTTAACTCTTCCACGGGAACACTGTGGATCAGAGTCTTCTCCATTTCATCCACCTTTTCCTCCAATGCTTCCACCTTCTGTTCCTCTTGTACTTTGGCTTTCAGCGCTCGGAAAAGTTGCGCCCTGATGCTCTCTAGCTCATGTTCAGGGACCATTCTTACAGTCTCTGTGTTTCTTACAGTTTCCTTTTCTTCCACTGAAAGGATTCCCAGTTGAATCTGTTCTTCAAGTTGTTGAACCTCGGACGTTGCCGCCTCATATTTGTCTTGGGTTTCCTTCAATATTTTTATGAGTTCTTGGACATCTTGTCTTTCATGTTCTGCCATGTCTTTCACCTCTAATTTCTCATCTATGGATGGAACTTCTACCGATGAGTCTGTCTTGGCCTTGAGCTCATCAAGAATTTCCTGCAGCCTTTGGACTTCTTGCTCATGTTCAACCTTTAGTTGTTCATATGCTTCTACTGAAACTAGCTTTTCGGAGGTTGCCGAGTTAACCCCCTCCAGAATTGTAGCCTGGGCCTGTTCATACTGTTCTTTCAACTTCTCACACTCTGCTTGTAAGGAGTCGTAGAGAAGAACTGGAATAACATCCTGGCTTCCTGAAGATTCCTCTTCATTTGCTTCTTTCGCAATTCCCTGTTGGAGTTCAGCCAAGGCTGCTATGCTATCTGCCTCTCGAAGTCTCACTGCCATCAAATCTTCTTTAATCTTGCAGTCTATCTCAGCCATTTTCCGATTACTTTCATTTAACTGAGTGAGTAGTCCCTTATTCTGGGCTGAGAGATATTGCACCTTCTCATGTCGACCATAGCACTCCTTCTCTGCTCAACATAGCTGGTTACTGCTGATTTGGTTCTGTGTTTCAAGTTCCAACATCCTTTGCTTAGCTTCTTTCAGTTTCACCCCTATAAGCTCCTCTTGCAACATGGCTACATTATTCACATCAGGTAAAGAAGCGTTTCTCTTTTCCATGTCCAAGATTTTTTTCTGCATATCTTTAAGTGCACACTGCGATTCAGCTTCTCTTAACCTTGCCTGCACTAGCTCCGTCTCCAATTGCAGAACAAAATCCTCAGTGTAGCGTGGTTTGCCTTTATGCTGTATCGCTAGATCATGCAAATATTCTAACTCCTGAACATCATAAGGGAGATGTGATCGGTAATTGGTCACGATGGCTCTATGGTCGCTCTTTGCTTGAGCTAGCTGCCTCTGCTGTCTTTCCAGGTTGTCCCATTCGGTGTCCCAGAACTTTTCCATTGTTTTCATCTCTTGTACGAGACGGTAACTCAACTGTTCTAATTGTTGTCGTACTTTGAAATAAGTTTGAGTCCGAGTTCGGTGTTCTTCCGTCGTGGATAAGTCCTTAACTTGAACAGGCTCAGAATTCTCTGTCAAACTGGAGTTCTGCTCTGAAGCTTTATTCTTCTCGGTAGCATAAGCCTTTATGCATGTCTTCGTTTTCTCCACCATAGTCGGCAAGTTCATTTTCGCCTTGTCTTCCATATTTGAGTTGGTCTTATCGTCATCCGTTTCAGAATCTGAGCTGATAGCTTGCCCCGAGTCCTCACTCATTATGGCTTTTAGATAGTGCCATTCCATGTCTATTTTCTTGATCCACTCTCGTCCTAGAAGTGGTGGTCCTCCCTCAGATAATACGTACAAGTTCATTCTTGGGTGTTCTTTACCCCTATCTCTCACCTTGACTCTTATCTTCCCCATGGGGTATACCTTATGCCCCGTGTATGTCTGCAATACGAACTTGGTATTTCTTAAGGGTATGTGAGAGAATAGCCGGTGGTAGTCCCTTCGATTTATGACTGATAGAGCTGATCCAGTGTCCAACTCCATTCTTACTTGGACTCCAGCTATTTTTAGTATGACCCAGATAGTTTGTAGGTCAGCTTCCTTACTCACATTGTGAATTCTCAGACTACCCAGCTCCTGGCTGTTTGGGTCTGAGTCTGAATTCTGTTCGTCTGAACTCTTCCCAGCCACCTTGTGTACCTTGTTGTACTTTTCTTGTGGTGGCTTCCTTTGGTTGTTGGTCTTCTTCCCTGACCAGCATACCTTAGCGATGTGACCCAGTTTGCCACATTTCCTACATTCTTGGTTCTTAAACCAGCATTGATCCTGGTCGTGTGTTGTCTTCCCACAACGATAGCATTTTGTTGTACTTGAGGTAATTTGGTCCACCCCGAGTGCCGCCGCCTTTAGCTGCATTTCCGCCATTCCTTTTGGGGCGGCTTCGTGCGATGCGGCTATAAGGACAGCCCTGTCAAGTATGAGGTCGTTCTCTTCGAGTAGTCGCTTTTGTGTCCCTTCCTTGGACAATCCGCATACGAACTTGTCTCGCAGTGCCTCTGTCAGATTCCCTCCGAACTGGCAGCATTTCGCTAGCCTACGCAGTTCGACCAAATATTCCGCGTTGCTTTCGTCTTTCCGTTGCGTTCTTGCATAGAATTTGAATCGTTCAGCCAACATCAACGGTGTGGGGTTCAAGTGGTCCTTCAGAACAGCCACAATCCCTTCGAAAGTCTGATCCACCGGTTTAGCTGGTGCTAGTAGATGCTTCAAGAGCCCGTATGTCTTTGCGCCCATCCAGTTTAGCAATGTTATCGCTTTGTCGTCTTCCACTATTTTGTTGGCTTCACAATAGATCTCGATGCGTTCCACGTACGTGGCCCAGTCTTCTATCTCAGAATTAAAATCGTTAATATTCCCTCGCTTAGGCATCTTCCTTTCCTTGGGAGCAGCACAAGTATTTCTTTAAATTCTTATTTATTATTTATTTATTTCTAAGATGGCGGTTTTTCCCGCGAAAATGGCAGTTTCCCGCTCTTTCCTTCTCTCCCCGCCCCTTCAATGGCGGTTTCCCGCGTCTGTCGTCTTCTCCGCCTAATGGCGGCTTCCCGCGTTTCTTCCCTGGTGGGAGAGGTACGCTTTCCCCACAGCGGACAGGTTCAGCCGCTGGGCTGGCTTCCGCACAGCTCCCCTTACTCGGCTCTGTCTTTCTCTCCCGCTCGCACGGCTCTACCGGCGCTGGGTACCCCGTTCACGGAGAACAGTTCAGCCGCTGGACTGGCTCTCACGCAGTCTCTCTCCCCTTGCTCGGCTCTGTCTCTCTCTCCCCCACGTTCGGCTCTACCGGCGCTGGGTACCCCGTTGGTGGAGAACAGTTCAGCCGCTGGACTGGCTCTCGCGCAGCCTCCTTTGCTCGGCTCTGCCTCTCCCACACGCCCGGCTCCCGTTCGCCTCCCAGCCCTCACGCGGTCCGGTGCTTCCCTCCCCGGCTGCGGCTGAGTTTCTCTCTTCCCGCGCCTGCACCCGGTCTCAGCACTTCGTGGCTTCGGTCGCTGCCCGGCTTTTCCCGCCGATCGCGGTCCGGCTATCTCACGACGCCGTTGGACCCACCTTCCTGACCAGCTCTGCTCCCCCTCGACCGTGGTCGAGTGCACAGCCCTTATCCTCCGGATTTCGTTACACTTTCCCCTACTCACAGTCTCCGCGGCCGCCTTGTTTCCTGCTGATCGGCTCATAAGAACATAAGAACATAAGAAATAGGAGCAGGAGTAGGCCAATCGGCTCCTCGAGCCTGCTCCACCATTCAATAAGATCATGGCTGATCTGATCCTAACCTCAAATCTTCTATCACTCTGCATCCGTCCAAACCCATGTGATCTCCCGGGAGAGGCGAAAAACCAGATGAAGTCCCAATGGCCAATTTGGGAGAAAAAAATCTGGGAAATTCCTCTCCGACCCATCTAGGCGATCGAAATTCTTCCAGGAGATCGCTCTGTCCCTATATTTTCTACAGTACTTACCTTCTGTAAAGGCGATCTCCACCCCAGCCAGGAACAGGAATAAAACCATCTCCTGAAATCTAACACAGAATTAGAACACAGTAGGAGCAGAACAAGGCTACACGGCCCCTGGGCCCACTCCACTACCCACAGGGCCATGACCATTCCGAACCTAGACTCATGTCCAATTTCCTGCCCGCTCCCCGTAACCCTTAATTCCCTTTACTTCTAGGAAACTATCTATTTCTGTTTTAAATTTATTTAATGATGTAGCTTCCACAGCTTTCTGGGGCAGCAAATTCCACAAACCTACCACCCTCTGAGTGAAGAAGTTTCTCCTCATCTCAGTTTTGAATGAGCAGCACCTTATTTTAAGATTATGCCCCCTAGTTCTAGTTTCACCCATCATTGGGAACATCCTCACCGCATCCACCCGATCAAGCCCCTTCACAATCTTATATGTTTCAATAAGATCGCCTCTCATTCTTCTGAACTCCAATGAGTAGAGTCCCAATCTACTCAACCTCTCCTCATATGACCACCCCCTCATCCCCGGGATTAATCGAGTGAACCTTCTTTGTACTGACTCGAGAGCAAGTATGTCTTTTCTTAAGTATGGACACCAAAACTGTATGCAGTATTCCAGGTGCGGTCTCACCAATACCTTGTACAACTGCAGCAATACCTCCCTGTTTTTATATTCCATCCCCCGAGCAATAAAAGCCAACATTCCATTGGCCTTCTTAATCACTTGCTGCACCTGCATACTAACTTTTTGAGTTTCGTGCACCAGGACCCCCAGATCCCTTTGTACTACAGTACTTTCCAGTTTCTTGCCATTAAGATAATAACTTGCTCTATGATTTTTCCTGCCAAAGTGCATAACCTCACACTTTCCAGTATTGTATTCCATCTGCCAAATCTCTGCCCACTTACTTAGCCTGTCTATGTCCCTTTGCAGGTTTTTTATGTCCTCCTCACTCACTACTTTCCGTCCCATCTTTGTATCATCTGCAAACTTTGATATGTTACACTCGGTCCCCTCCTCCAAATCGTTAATATAGATTGTAAAGAGTTGGGGACCCAGCACTGACCCCTGCGGAACACCACTAGTTACTGGTTGCCAATCTGAGAACGAACCATTTATCCCAACTCTCTGCTTTCTGTTAGAGAGCCAATCCTCCACCCACGCCAGAATATTACCCCCAATCCCGTGATTTTTTATCTTGAGCAATAATCTTCTGTGTGGCACCTTGTCAAATGCCTTTTGGAAGTCTAAATACACTACGTCCACTGGTTCCCCTTTATCCACCCTGTATGTTACTTCCTCAAAAAACTCAAGCAAATTTGTCAAACATGACTTCCCCTTCATGAAACCATGCTGAGTTTGTCCTATTAAATTATGTTTATCCAAATGTCCCGTTACTGTCTCCTTAATAATGGACTCTAACATTTTACCAACCACAGATGTTAGGCTAACAGGTCTATAGTTTCCAGCCTTCTGCCTACTACCCTTTTTAAATAAGGGTGTTCCATTAGCAGTTTTCCAATCTGCCGGGACCTTTGCTGAGTCCAGTGAGTTTTGGAAAATTATTACCAATGCATCCACAATCCCTACCGGTACTTCCCTCAAGACCCTAGGATGCAAGCCATCAGGTCCAGGGGATTTATCCGCCTTGAGTCCCATTATTTTACCAAGTACCACTTCCTTAGTGATTTTAATCATATTTAGTTCCTCCCCGCCTTAGAGCCCCCTGTTTGTCCAGTGTTGGGATATTCTTAGTGTCCTCTACTGTAAAGACTGATACAAAATAATTGTTCAGTGTTTTTGCCATCTCCATGTTTCCCACCATTAATTTCCCGGTCTCATCCTCTAAGGGACCAACATTTACTTTAGCCACCCTGTTTCTTTTTATATAACTATAGAAACTTTTACTGTCTGTTTTTATATTTTTTGCTAATTTACTTTCATAATCTATCTTCCCTTTCTTAATCAATCTTTTAGTTATTTTTTGCTGTCTTTTAAAGACTTCCCAATCTTCCATCCTCCCATTAGATTTGGCTACCTTATATGCCCTTGTTTTTAGTCGGATACTATCCTTAATTACTTTACTTAGCCACGGATGGCTATCTTTTCTTTTACACCCTTTTTTCCTCAGTGGAATATATATTTTTTGGAAGTTGTAAAACAACTCCTTAAATGTACACCACTGGTCATGTACCGTCTTACCCTTTAATCTATTTTCCCAGTCCACTCTAATTAATTCCGCTCTCATACCTTCATAGTCTCCTTTATTCAAGCTCAGCACGCTTGTTTGAGATCCAACCTTCTCACCCTCTAATTGAATATGGAACTCAACCATGTTATGGTCACTCATTCCAAGGGGATCCTTTACTAGGACATTTTTAATTAATCCTGTCTCATTACACAGGACCAAATCTAAGGTTGCTTGCCCCCTGGTCGGTTCAGTTACATATTGCTCAAGAAACCCATCCCTAATACACTCAATGAACTCATCCTCAAGGCTGCTCTGCCCAATTTGATTTGTCCAGTTAATATGATAATTAAAATCCCCCATAATTATAGCTGTTCCCTTATTACAAGCCTCAACTATTTCCTGATTAATACTCCGTCCAACAGAGTTGCAACTGTTCGGAGGCATATAGACTACACCCACTAGTGTTTTTTTCCCCTTATTATTCCTTATCTCTACCCAAACTGTTTCACTGTCCTGCTCCTTTGACCCAATATCATTTCTCTGTATTATAGTGATTCCTTCCTTTATTAACATAGCCACCCCACCTCCTCTCCCTTCCTGCCTGTCCTTCCTGATTGTTAAATAACCTGGTATGTTTAATTCCCAGTCATGGTCACCCTGCAGCCATGTTTCTGTAATGGCCACAAGATCATACCCATATGTCATTATTTGTGCCGTTAACTCATTCATTTTGTTACGAATGCTACGTGCATTCAGATAAAGAACTTTCAAATATGTTTTGTAACACTTAGTTCCTGTTTTTTCCCTTTTTAGTACTTTACTTTTTACTCCATACCTTCTGTCCCTTCCTGACACGTTCTGTTTTTTAATTCCCCCACTGCTACCTAAGTCTATGACCTTCTCTGTTGTCATTTCTATTATTTGCTCTCTAGAAACCTCCCCCCCACTAATTAGTTTAAAGCCCTCTCTACAGCCCTAGTTATATGATTCGCCAGGAGTCTAGTCCCAGCACTGGCCAAGTGGAGTCCGTCCCAACAGAACAGCTCCCTCCTGTCCCAGTACTGGTGCCAGTGTCCCAAGAACAAAACCCATTTCTCCCACACCAGTCTTTGAGCCACGCATTTAACTCTCTAATTTTATTTATCCTAGCCAAATTCGCTCGTGGCTCAGGTAATAACCCAGAGATTATTACCCTTGAGGTTCTGTTTTTTAATTTGACCCCTAGCTGCTCATACTCCTTTAACATAACCGTCTTCCTTGTCCTATCTATGTCGTTTGTACCAACATGGACCACGACAACTGGATCCTCCCCCTCCCACTCCAAGTTTCTTTCCAGCCCAGAAGAGATGTCCTTAACCCTGGCACCAGGCAGGCAACACAGCCTTCGGGACTCCCGCTCCTGACTGCAGAGAACCCTATCTATCCCCCTAATGATACTATCCCCTACCACTACATTTCTTTTTACTCCCTCCACTTGAATGGCCCCCTGTACCACGGTGCTGTGGCCAGGTTGCTCATCCTCCCTGCAGTCCCCGCTCCCGCCCTCACAGGGAATAAGAACCTCGATCCTGCTGGACAAGAACAAGGGCTGCGTCTCCTTCAACACTACATCCTGGATCCCTGTACCTTCCTCACTCGTAGTCACACCGTCCTGTCCCTGACCACGGACTACATCTGCAGTAATTAACTTCATAGGTGTGACCATCTCCTGAAACATAGAGTCCAGGAACTTCTCCCCCTCCCTGATGTGTCGCAGTGTCTGAAGCTCGGTCTCAAGCTCCATAACATGGAACTTGAGTTCCTCTAGCAGCAAACACTTGTCGCAGATGTAATCACCGTAAGCCTCAATGGGGTTCACCGGCTCGCACATCTCGCAACAGTAACACATCACCTGCTCCATTCTATATAATTAATTTAATTTCTTATTATTAGTTATGAAGACCCTGCCCGGATATATATGATAATATCACACCACTATTCAATAGGACTTACCAACTTAAAGGTATAAAAGAGAAGAGAAGGAAGAAAACCAACCACCCAGCTGATCACCAACCTCCTCCTTGAATACTGTCTGTGGAGCCTGTTTGGTTGACTCGTCTCGCTGCTCCGCCTCCGCAGTGCTGTCTAAGCCTGGGAGTGGGGAACAAAACAGAGCAAAAAACACACCCTCACCACCCACTTATCCGAACTCTCCCACTTAGCAAAACTCCAACAGCACTCAATGCACAAAGCACGCCGTGCACCACACTAGCCCCTCCCCTTTTATACCCAGATTCTACTTCCTGTTTAAACTGCCCAAAAGTTTAAAAAACCCTTAAAAAATTAAACTTACTTCAAATAATTGACTTCTTAACACACTATAATTCACAAAATACACTTAAATGATTTTTCTCCCACTTAGCAAAACTCCAACAGCACTCAATGCACAAAGCACTCCGTGCACTGCACTAGCCCCTCCCCTTTTATACCCGGATTCTACTTCCTGTTTAAACTGCCCAAGAGTTTAAAAAACCCTTAAAAAATTAAACTTACTTCAAATAATTGACTTCTTAACACACTAAAATTCACAAAATACACTTAAATGATTTTTCTCCCACTTAGCAAAACTCCAACAGCACTCAATGCACAAAGCACTCCGCGCCGTGGTAGAAGGGTAGTCAGTGCCTGTTGCTGATGGAAGCTTTTGTTGCTAAGTCTTCTTCCTTTCTATTGCTGCAGCCTCATGTTTTCTTCCAGCAGAACGACGAGGGCGGTTGCCTCTCTTCGACGCTCTTTAGTTGCTTTGGTAGTCTTGCCGCAGGGTACGATCGGACTCGTCGCCACTGTAAAGTCTGTGGGTTGTACTGTTAATAACGACACAGACTTCAGGAGTAACAAACAAACGGGTCTTTACTATTCGAAGGTCAGGGCGAATCTGCCCAAGGAATCATGCCACAACACTTATATACCGGTGTGGTCACCGTCAGTATTACAGTATACAGAAGCCAAACAAGTAGTGCCACACCTAAAGTAGTTCTCTTAAAGGTGAACGGTTACATACAATAGTTCTCTTAAAGGTAGACGGGTACATACACTACAGGATTGCTATTGGATGATTCACTGAGGTTGGGAGACCTGGAGGATTGGGAGGTGGAGGAGGATGTGCCCCCTTCCCAGCGGAGGCTGAGCAAAAGGCTGTCTATAGCTTCAGAGTTGTGGATCCCAGAGCTCATGGGCACTTGCCTGAAAAGAAGAATATTTGTGGAAAATCATACCTACAGGACATTCTCCATGATGTGCAGCAACTGACAGGTGTGACCTTCGAGTCTACAGCTCTCCTTTGCAACAATATCTCAGAAACTTTGTCTTCCTTAAAGGCACCAATGTAGCAAGTGACATTGAACTCTGCAGCATGTTCCCAGGTAAGATTCAGCCAGGGACTAGTCGGGGCTTCCACTTCCATGGAAGCACAGACTGCAGCTCTGGAGGCAATCGCATACAGATTGGAGTGCATTATGGTCACTGCTTTATTTGAGGGCTTTCAGAATCTAATATCTACTGTTAGATCAGTCATGCCACTGATCATTGAAGCCACAGATCGAGGTACCAGTGGAATGGTGGCGACTAGAGTCCAGCATCCTGACACTGCCATCGCTCAGGACAACAGCATATGCTCGGGCTCCAGCCTTACCCCTCAGAGCACAACACCAGTGGAACATGGGAGGTGAGGCTTGGCTGCCCAGGAGCACACACTAGAGATGCAGCCAGCAGTGGCTTCATGCCAGGAGCCAGCTGCCATGAGTCAAAAGCCACTTCTCTAGTGACCCTTCTGTACAGTATGAGAAACTACACATCTCTTGCGATCCTGAGCCTCAGTAGCACTTAGAAGGAGCACCAAATAGGAGATAGAAAGGCATATTTAAGCCACAAGGAGAAATGTGTCATTAGGAAAGAGCAGTACAACTATTTGAACTTGGCCAGTCGTGCATTAAAATAGAATGTGCACTTCTCTGTATTTTTTTATTCATGGAGATTGCAGTCATACAGGAAAGGAAGCATTCATATGCTTCTGACTTATACACTCACGTGATAATGATTTGCAAAGTCAAGTTAGGGTAAAGAGGGCTCTTATCTTGCTGGGTGGAGTAATGGTTTGCCAATATTGCTTTATTGGCAAA
The DNA here is from genome assembly GCF_052327205.1 of Somniosus microcephalus. Taxonomy (NCBI): domain Eukaryota; kingdom Metazoa; phylum Chordata; class Chondrichthyes; order Squaliformes; family Somniosidae; genus Somniosus; species Somniosus microcephalus. Next base: position 184,948,786 of record NC_140993.1, on the reverse strand, counting down.
TGGGAGAGGAGATCAGGCTGTGGTGTCTGGATGGGCTGAATTGCACTCCAAGGACTTTGGGTAGTATTTGTCCTCTGATTCCTTTTGCAGATCTCAGCTGCAATTCAGGATCTTCTGGAACCAGTACCACCTCTTCAGCCATGTCAAACTGCAGCTCTTCCTGGATGGCACAGTTGGGAAGGGCACAGCAGATGACGATAATTCTGGAGACCCTGTTTTCTACAAACTATCAAACTCCACATACTCTATCAAGGCATCAAAAGTGTTTCTTCAACAGCCCAATGGTCCTTTCAATTACCAGCTTGGTAGCAGCATGGGTCTTGTTTTGTTAGAGTGGGGTAATCACCAATGGCAGTAGAGGGTATGCTTTGTCACCCAGTAGCCATCGTTTATATGATTTGCTTCCCTGAAGAGATAAAAGAGTGCCAAATACCAAAGAATGAAGGCATCGTGGCAGCTTCCTAGGCATTGCGTACTAGGTGTTGACATGAAGGATCCTCTGAAATACATCACAAAGTATCTGTGCATTCATACTGTAGAATCCCTTCCTGTTCTCATAAGTGACGGGATGCTTTGTAGGTGCCTTCAATGAGAAATGTGTACCATTGATGTCGACTGTCACAGAGATGGCTAATGGCAGCTATGAAGAAACAAAGCTACTGACACGGAGCTCTTCAGAAATGTCCACATACAACTGTGCTGCCTCTAGGTTTTTTGGTGGGATATAATATCTAGGTGTAAAAACAGGAAACTCATGCATGCAGTGCCACTGGCTAACAAGTGCTGTATGTGAATGAACCTTGTGGGGGCTCAGCAGACAGGAGGGGCCAAAAAGATTGCGGGAACGCGGGGGAAATAATTTAAAGGTGCACAAGTGGTGAAAATTGCTTCCAACCGAATTTCCTCATTTGAAATTGATCGTACACTATTTTTGCACTGTACAGCACTGGAAACAGCAAGGAAATCCCCCTCCCCCCCACACCCACCACCAATCTTACTTTAACAGGTCAGCCTTTATTGAGTCCTGCAGCACATGCAATGCATGATGCCGAGCCAATTAAAAATAAAACATTTGTGAGGCACATTACATAAGGCAATTAGTTTGTGAGTTCTGCAGTCCTAGCTTGCGTGATAGATTCAGTTATCAGAAAACCACAGAGCCTCATCATGTCATGCATCTTTAAATGCACCTGTTAATCAGCATTGATCACATAATATAAAATTAGATTTTGCATAAACAGCCTTCCATATGTGGACTCACACTGCTTTCCCTGTGACACTTATATTAGTTATTGTGCAAGTCTGAACAGATTTGAAGAACTGTTCAGTTAGGTCTCCCCTCTTGCGCATCCCCGACTTTCTTCACTTCACCATTGGCAGCCGTGCATTTAATTGCCGATGACCTAAGTTCTAAGTCCCACCCTAAACCTCTCCACCTCTCTACCTGTTGGCTCCAGGCACGTATCCTTGCTGTCTGCTCAGAAGAGCAGGTTAAAATAGCAGATGTTGCGATCGTGGTGGCTTCCAGATAGGTAAGAGCCAGGGCGATTTTAACTGCCCATCCGCCAGGTTTCTGCTGAGCGAGTAGGGTTAAATTTGCCCAGTGTCTGTGTCAGGTCTTTGAAAGAGCTATTCAAATAGTCCCACTCCCCTGCTCTTTCCCCATAACCCAGCAAAATATATGTAGAGATATATATTTATATAGAGTAAATTATAAATTCATGCATTTAAAATGCTTGTGTCTGTTTGTGTGTGTATATATCTATAAATATATATTTCTACACACAAACAGACACAAACATTTTAAAAGCATGAATTTTAATATTTACTTAGGAATTGTTGCTGACAACATCTTAAGTGGAGTTATAAGTATTCATCATTATTTAGTTTAAGCCTCAGCACTATCCTCTCTTGACAATAACTGTCCCATAGCAGCAGTTTAATTTTTAGAGAATGCTTTGGAAATTCCCTGCAGTTTCTTTAGTTTTTTTTTGATATGAATGAAAACTTCCTACAGATTAGAAATAGCCATTGGCACGCACTCCACATTTTCACGATATTTTTAAAAAGAACTTAGGCGATTGAAACCAGGGTAATTTAGGGAGCAACAAATCAGTTCAAATAAAATATGTATTTTGAGCAAACAAATTGCAGCTGTAAGCAAAGTCATGAACTTCACTAAATGCAGGACAACTAAATCAGATGCAGGGTTAGTGATGCAGACTGTGTCAAAATTGCTAATTTTATGCAAACAGCTGGGATATGAGTTTTGTAAAAAAAATATATAATACTCTCTCAGTGGTCATAGCACGTTTGTTAGAGTTTATGGACAGAAGGCGACAATTTAATAGTAGGTTTGAAGAATTTAATGTTGCGAACTTTTTTTTAAAAAAACTTGACACCAGCATCAGATTTGATTCCTGTACATCTAGTTAACATTCTGTTGATGATGAAGGAAAGGTGTTCAAAGTACTTCTCCATTTTATGGTGATGAATATTAGCCTCGAGAGAGAGAGAGTGTCACTGATAGGGAGAGTTCATGGGCATTCTTCAGTTGCTCCTTGAGAAAATAGGAAATAGTAGAGGCCATTAATTGACCCCTGTCTAGCAGCCACAGACCCCAAAATACTGTGCTATCAACTGAAAAGGTGGTAATGAGCTTTCTTGAATCGCTGCTGTCCATGTGGTGAAGGTAATACCACAATGTTGTAAGCCCCACCTGGAGCTTTGGGCAGTGTGGATGGCCCTCTAGTTCTTTTAGGATCAGATCTGAAATCAGACCATGCATCTCTGGATGGACAACACTTAGCATGTATTTGCAAATGGGATGGAACTTGATCCTGCTCCTTAGGCACACTCCAGAGCTGGATGTTGAATGTACTGAGTAATATCTACAAGTAGTGAAGGATGTAGTGGTGGGTTTCCTGAGCAGGAATTCTTTACAAATTGATATTTGGTACTAAAGATTTCATAAAGTTTTATAAGAACAGAAGGCAGGACAAGTTGTAGCTCTTATTCTTCTGGGATGGAAAATTACCTCTTGTGTTCCCTTCATTGCCTTTTCTGTTAAGAATTCCAGAGAAATTTTGAGCAGGGACAACAGCTTTAGTGCTGATAATCCCCAATAGCCTAGGAGATATCAACTCCTGAGTCTGCCAAGGTGCTATCCTTAGTCCCTTTCTCTTCATCATCTACATTCTGCTCCTTGGTGATATTATCTACAGTTGTAGGGTTAACTTTCAAGTGTATGATTGAAGGGATAATTACTAGTCCTAGCCCTTTTCGGGCTACCTCGGATCAGGTGTATTCCCCAGACGTTCATCTTCAACTAAAGTTAGAGATAGCCGAATCTATAAGATGCTTAATTGGGTCCAAAGGTCCAGACTATCTCTCCCTAAAGGAAAGGAATGACTTGAGGATGTTACCCTCCTCCAGATAGCACTTTTAATAAGTTTAACTAGACTGTAACCTTCCAGATATTATGAGGGTCCGGAATACTCCCCCAGAATGCTGTAACACCTCACCAAAGTGTGTACAGAGATTGAGTTCACAAATTTGATACAGAAGTACTCTGTGAGACAATTCTAAAAATATATAGATTTATTAAAGAACCAACATATAGTTAACAGCTGGTGAGTCAATCGCAACTTTAACAGTTCAAAATACAAATACTTTACAATTCTTATTCTCAGAGATCCTTATTCTCAAATCTTAACTTCATTACATTTTTACATTTCTTACTTATTTCTAATCCAGGATGTCCACCAAAATCAAATAAAAGTACCTTTTTGATCCCCGAGACTCAAACAGTTAAAAACTTACAGAGATTGCCTCTGAAGCTGAGAATCACTTTGGCCCTTCCAGCGACTTCTGTTTTCCTATATGAAAGTTCTATTTTTATACTCTTTCTGCAGTGGTATATCCTTTGAAGTTTTCTGCTGATGTAAGCTAATTACCTCTAGTCATTTCTCTGTTGACTTCTTTCTTTTCTTACTGTCAATTCAGCTGTTAGCTTGCAGAATTCTGTCTGCTGTGTAGGTGTTCAAAACTTATCATAACATACAGTTATAACATATGTATGGAAAGTGTGAGGTTATGCACTTTGGCAGGAAAAATCGTAGAGCAAGTTATTATCTTAATGGTAAGAAACTGGAAAGTACTGAAGTACAAAGGGATCTGGGGCTCCTGGTGCACAAAACTCAAAAGGTTAGTATGCAGGTGTAGCAAGTGATTAAGAAGGCCAATGGAATGTTGCCTTTCATTGCTAGGGGGATAGAATATAAAAATAGGGAGGTATTGCTTCAGTTGTACAAGGTATTGGTGAGACCGCACCTGGAATACTGCATACAGTTTTGGTGTCCATACTTAAGAAAAGACAAACTTGCTCTCTAGTCAGTACAAAGAAGGTTCACTCGGTTAATCCCGGGGATGAGGGGATGGACATATGAGGAGAGGTTGAGTAGATTGGGACTCTAGTCATTGGACTTCAGAAGAATGAGAGGCGATCTTATTGAAACATATAAGATTGTGAAGGGGTTGGATCGGGTGGATGCAGGGAGGATGTTCCCGATGATGGGTGAAACTAGAACTAGGGGGCATAGTCTTAGAATAAGGGGCTGCTCTTTCAAAACTGAGATGAGGAGGAACTACTTCACTCAGAGGGTGGTAAGTCCATGGAATATGCTGCCCCAAAAAGCTGTCGAAGCTACATCATTACATAAATTTAAAACAGAAATAGACAGTTTCCTAGAAGTAAAGGGAATAAAGGGTTATGGGGAGCGGGCAGGAATTTGGACATGAGTCTAGGTTCGGATCGGTCATGGCCCTGTGGGTAGCGGAGCGGGCCCAGGGGCCGTGTAGCCTGATCCTGCTCCTATTTTGTGTGTCTAATTCTGTTAGATTCAGGAGATGGTTCTGTGATAGTAGATTGGCGGTTAGGATCAGATCAGCCATGATCTTATTGAATGGCGGAGCAGGCTCGAGGGGCCGATTGGCCTACTCCTGCTCCTATTTCTTATGTTCTTATGTTCTTATGTATCTATTTGATGCCATTTTTACGAAGGGCTTCTATTCAATTCTTAAATCACCTTAGCTGGTTGTAAGCAGACATCGTGTCTCCTAGTTATTCCAAGTTCAACACAAACAAAATGTGATTGCTTGGTGATATCATATCTACAAAGTCTTCTGTTTGTAGATTTTACAACATGTAAATGGAAAACACTTCAACCGAGTGCACCATTGTCCGCCCAGCTACCTCAATGGTTATATTACAGACATTGGCCTAGAAATTCAGTGGCCTGCACCACCCGTTAGCGCCCTAAGTGGGCACTTAGTGGGTTTTGCGCCACTGGCCATGCCTCCCGCTAAATTTGGCGGGAAGCTAATGGTGGCACTAGCCGTTAGCGCTGAGCCACTACCGATGATGTCATCGGTGTGCGCAGCGCCCTGCTACCGCCCCGATCACAAAATTTAGTAGCGCCCCCTGCTTTAACGCCAGTCGCAATTTGCGGTCGGTTCAGGGGGGCCTACCTGCGGCGGTAGAGGCGCTGAGGTGCAGGGTGGCCATTTTTTTTGCTGGCTGCCTGCCAGCACCTCTCCGCGCCGCCATCCCCGGCCTCCTGAAGCCCCCCCGTGGAGTGCCAGCTATGTCCCAAGAGCCCGGCACTTCTCCTCGGTGCCATGCTCTTTTGCCGGCACTCGCGCTCTTCTAGCGCGCTGCAGCAGGCCCCTCCCCTTTAAGAAGGGGAGGAAAGCCTGCAGCACTGCAGCGCGCCGTGCCGTAACGTGTGGTGCTGCGGCACGTTGCACTGCGATTTTCAGTTGCAGCGCCCCAAGAGGGATGCGGGGCACCTCGAGTAGCGCCGCGCTTCCGCCTTGGGCGCTGAAATTGAATTTGCGGCGGGCGGCCGCGACTCCTTCCGGGGCGGTACTTCCGGCGCCCTGGCGAGGCTGGCACCCCAAACGGGACACCAGTGACTTTCTAGGCCGTTGTGTCTCCTTGTTTCATTTGATGAGATATTTATGAAGGCATAAGGTTCTTTAATGTTCTGAGTTTCTGTTTCCTGAAGTGTTGGTTTTATGACACCTTAACATGATACCATTATGCTCTTTTATGTGCCTGTTTAAAAAGTGTTTGTTTAAAACAATTTAACTGGGTATTATACTGTGTTCTTCCCAAAGCACAGACTTTCTGGAAGCTCCAACCTGCTTGTTCAATAGGGCCATTGTTTCATTGTCAACAACCCATTCCCATTTCAAAAGCTTGTATGGTGTTCACAGCTTTGTGTTAACATCTCATCTTATCTCAAAAGCCTGTATTCTGTTTACAACCTGTGTCATTGAGGCTTTTAGATTTTTAAACCCAGTTTTCATGTTTTAATAAAGTCAGAATTACGTTCATAGGATGGTGTATTTTTCTGAATAGATATGGCTCATTCCATTAGATGATAATGATACCGGCTGTGCTCCTTCATCATCTATTCAACCCCAAGACCACTTCCTGTGCTGCCAAACTTCCCGTCCAACATCCAGTCATGGATGAATGGCAACTTCAACCAACATAACATTAGGAGGACTGAAGCCATTGTTTTGAGCCCCTGACATGAATTCCACGCTCTTGCTATTAGTTCCATACCACTCCCCAGCCACTTGCTCAGACTGAGCCAGATCATGCAAAACCTATCTTGTTTGACCATGAGTTTGCCTTTAAACCTCACACCCCATTTATCACTAAGACTACCATTTTCCACCAACTGAACTTTGCCCATCTCTGCCCAACCACAGCCCTTCAAGTCTGAAATACTTATCCACGTTTATGTCACCCCAAAACTTAACTATTCTAATGCCCTCATCTGTTGCAAGGTCCACCCTCCACAAACTCCAACTTGTCCAAAATCCAGCTACTTGTATCGTGTCCTGCATTAATCACGCTTGACCATCATCCATGATAGGGTGGTGGATGCAGATTCAACAGTAACCCTCAAAAGGGAATTGGATGAATACTTAAAGCAGAAAATGTTGCAGGGATATGGGGAAAGAGCAGTGGGACTGGGAATAACTAGATTGCTCTTCAAAAGAGCCGGCACAGGCTCGATGGGCCGAATGGCCTCCTTCTGTGCAGTACTATTCTATAATTCTATGATTCTATGTTGCCCTACTGTTGTGCGGCACCATTCAGACCTATCTGAAATGCAGTCCCAACTGTTTCCTAAAGGGCCTTGCAGGGAGGAAGACCCCTCTCCAAGATATCTGTGCCAGCAATAAAGCCAATGGCCCTGAAAATATGCAATGGGGTGCAAGAGGGCGTAAGTACTGAGATGCTCTCACTGGGATATTCTGAAGCTGATCCTGAAGCACTTTCTGGGGCCAGGGGAATGTTCCATACGTTGGCAGCCATTGACGAGTGCCACATCACGAGGGGTGCATCTAGGGCACCTGCTTGCCAAATGTTTCGGAAAGTCCGGTCAAAGAGACCGCCGTTGTCTTCCGTGCCTTAACCCATTGAGGAATCATGCTGTGGAATTACCTCCTTTAAACCCCCCCTGCCTCTCCACAACCCTCTCCTCATTTAAAACCTACATTTTGGAACAAGCTTTTGGTCAGACCTCCTAACAACTCCTCATTAGACTTGGCATCTATTTTTTTTTATTATGCCACGATGAAGTGCTTTGGAACGATTTTCTATATTAAAGGCACTATATAAATGCAATTTGTTTTTGTTTTAACATGCAGAGAATATTTCAGATTTAACTGAAAGACAAACAGCAGATCTTAATAAATCTTTCTTCATCATAAATTCCATCCCCTAACTCAAATTCAAACCATCAGTGAGGCTGAGCCTAATCTGAAGCTTTTTTAAAATTTGCTCATGGAATGTGGGCATCGCTGGCAAAGCCAGCATTTATTGCCCATCCTTAGTTGCCCTTGAGAAGATGGTGGTGAGCTGCCTTCTTGAACTGCTGCAGTCCCTGTGATGAAGGTACACCCACAGTGCTGTTAGGGAGGGAGTTCCAGGATTTTGACCCAGCGACGATGAAGGAATGGCAATATACTTCCAAGTCAGGATGGTGTGTGACATGAAGAGGAACTTGGAGCTGGTGGTGTTCCCATACGCCTGCTGCCCTTGTCCTTATAGGTTGTAGAGGTCGCGAGTTTGGGAGGTGCTGCTGAAGAAGCCTTGGCGAGTTGCTGCAGTACATCTTGTAGATGGTACTCAGTGCAGCCACGGTATGCCAGTGGTGGAGGAGGGAATGTATAAGTTGGTGGATGGGGTGTCAATCAAGCGGGCTGCTTTGTCTTGGATGGTGATGAGCTTCTTGAGTGTTGTTGGAGCTGCACTCATCCAGGCAAGTGGAGATTATTCCATCACTCTCCTGACTTGTGTCTTGTAGATGATGGAAAGGCTTTGTGGAGTGAGGAGGTGAGACACTTCCCGTAGAATACCCAGCCTCTGACTTGCTCTTGTAGCCACAGTATTTATGTAGCTGGTCCAGTTAAGTTTCTGGTCAATGGTGATCCCCAGGATATTAATGGTGGCGGATTCGGTGATGGTAATGCTGTTGAATGTCAAGGGGTGGTGGTTAGATTCTCGCTTGTTGGAGATAGTCATTGTCTGGCATTTGTGTGGCGCGAATGTTACCTGCCCCTTATCAGCCCAAGCCTGAATGTTGTCCAGGTCTTACTGCATGCGGGCATGGATTGTTTCATTATCTGAGGAGTTGCAAATGGCACTGAACACTGTGCAATCATCAGCGAACATCCCCACATCTGATTTTATGATGGAGGGAAGGCCATTGATGAAGCAGCTGAAGATGGTTAGGACTAGGACACTGCCCTGAGGAACTCCTGCAGCGATGTCCTGGGGCTGAAATGATTGACCTCCAACAACCACAATCATCTTCCTTTGTGCTAGGTATGAATCCAGTGGAGAGTTTTCCTCCTGATTCCCATCGACTTCAGTTTTATTAGGGCTCATTGATGCCACACGCGATCAAATGCTGCCTTGATGTCGAGGGCAATCACTTTCAACTCACCTCTAGAACTCAACTCCTTTGTCAATGTTTTGACCAAGGCAGTATTGAGATCTGGAGCCAAGTGGTCCTGGCGGAATCTAAATTGGGCATGACTGAGCAGGATATTGGTGAGTAAGTGCTGCTTGATAGCACTGTCGATGACACCTTCCATCACTTTGCTGATGATTGAGTGTAGACTGATGTGGCGGTAATTGGCCGGATTGGATTTGTCCTGTTTTTTGTGGACAGGACATACCTGGGCAGTTTTCCACATTGTCGGATAGATGCCAGTGTTATAACTGTACTGGAACAGCTTGGCTAGGGGCGCGGCTAGTTCTGAAGCACAAGTCTTCAGCATAACAGCCAGGATGTTGTCGGGGTCCACAGCCATTGCTGTATGCAGTGTACTCAGCCATTTCTTGATATCACGTGGAGTGAATCGAATTGGCTGAAGACTGGCTTCTGTGGTGGTGGGGACGTCAGGAGGAGGCCAATATGAATCATCCACTCGCCACTTCTGGCTGAAGATGGTTGCAAATGCTTCAGCTTTGTCTTTTGCACTCACATACTGGGCTCCACCATCATTGAGGATGGGGATATTCATGGAGCGTCCTCCTCCCGTTAGTTGCCGAATCATCCACCACCATTCACGACTGGATGTGACAGGACTGCAGAGCTTTGATCTGATCCGTTTATTGTGGGATCGCTTAGCTCTGACTATAGCATGCTGCTTCTGCTTTTTAGCATGCATGTAGTCCTGTGTTGCAGCTTCCCCAGGTTGGCACTGCATTTTTAGGTACGCCTGGTGCTGCTCCTGGCATGCTCTTCTACACTCCTTATTGAACCAGAGTTGGTACCCTGTCTTGATGGTAATGGTGGAGTGAGCAATATGCTAGCCCATGAGGGTGCAGATTGTGGTGAAATACAATTCAGCTGCTGTTGATGGCCCACAGCACCTCATGGATGCCCAGTTTTGAGCTACTAGATCTGTTCTGAATCTATCCCATTTAGCACAGTGGGAGTGCCACGCAACACCATTGAGGGTGTCCTCAGTGTGAAGACGGGCCTTTGTCTCCATAATGACTGTGCGGTGGTCACTGCTACCAATGCTGTCATGGACAGTTGCATCTGCGACAGGTAGATTGGTGAGGACGAGGTCAAATAGGTTTTTCCATCGTGTTGGTTCTCTCATCACCTGCCACAGGCCCAGCCTGGCAGCTACGTCCTTCAGGACTCAGCCAGCTCGTTTTGTAGTGGTGCTACCGAGCCACCATGATGGACATTGAAGTCACCCACCCAGAGTACATTCTGTGCCTTTGCTACTCTCAGTGCTTCTTCCAAGTGGTGTTCAACATGGAGGAGTACTGATTCATCAGCTGAGGGAAGACGGTAGGTGGTAATCAGCTTTCCTTGCCCATGCTTGACCTGAAGACATGAGACTTCATGGGGTCCAGAGTCGATGTTGAGGACTCCTAAGGCTACTCCTTCCTGACTGTATACCATTGTGCTCGCACTCCTGGTGGGTCTGTCCTGCCGGTGGGACAGGACATACCCAGGAATGGTGATAGAAACATAGAAACATAGAAGATATGAGCAGGAGTAGGCCATTCGGACCCTCGAGCCTACTCCACAATTCAATGAGATCATGGCTGATCATCCAAACTCAGTACCCTGTCCCTGCCTTCTCCCCATATCCCTTGATCCCTTGATGGAGGAGTTTGGGACATTGGCTGAAAGGTATGATTCTGTGAGTATGACTATGTCAGGCTGTTGCTTGACTAGTCTGTGGGACAGCTCTCCCAATTTTGGCACAAGGGCCCAGATGTTCGTGAGGAGGACTTTGCAAGGTCGACTGGGCTGGGTGTGCCGTTGTCATGTCTGTAGCCGGTGCCGAGGTCGATGCCGGGTGGTCCGTCCAGTTTTATTCTTATTGTTTTTCATAGTGGTTTGTTACAACTAGATAAATATATTCATCAAAGGCGGGATTATATCTCGCAGGAGTTTTAAGACTAGATGCTCGATTTTAACCCCCTTCACCTGCCGAGAACAGGGCATGTGGTGGTTTAAAATCCAGGCAGCATGATGCCTTGTTCGCACCACACTCATGCTCTGCGCCATTTTAATTGCATCGGAGGCCCTGCCACAGGCAGGCGAGTGGCTCATAAATATTGACAAGTCGGGGTCCAATGAGTGCTCCTTTGGGCCCCATAATCCTTGGATCTCACTTGCTATGGGGTTCCCTTTCCCTGTCCATGACCGTGATCATCTTGAACTCAACTGCCTCATCACTTCCATCATCAGGGACTGTTGCCTTGAATCCCCAGCGATTTCCCGCTCCCACCCATCGACTATCAGGTCACTCCCACCGGCTTCAGGTGGGAGTCTGATTCCAAATATGGTGATGAGGTCTGGAGTTAAAATGGCTTTAGCCTCTCATCAGCATGACTGGTTGATCATCTCCTCACCCACCCACCCATGCTGCACTTGCAGTCCCAGTTAAAATGGGAGCTCTAGGAAATGTCTGATCTAACAGGTGGAAAAAAAACACTTTATTTTACTTTGCTGCTTTGATATCAAACATTCATGCTCAGTCTTTTCTATCCATGGAGGACTTATTCTTTTTTTTCATTTTTGTCCGTGTCCTTAACATTGATACTTTTATATCTACAGTTGTGTGTGCTGCTCCAGTTAAGTTTAATTTGGTGACCAGGTTACATTCATTTTCCATCTTTGGATCCCCCCACTTCAAATTTCAGCCAAGGAGATTACTGAATTTACCTCCCATCCACATGGCCAACCGACTCACCATACTGGTATGAAATAGCAGGCCTCCTCTTTGCAGCTAATTATAATGTGCTTGTGATTCAGAGTGCTCTCCGTTTCTCTTACAGTTAGCCCGAGGGAACTGTAATGCTAAAATACATTTTCTATGGGCAATGCAGCATCCAGTCTAAATTGTCAACCTGTACTGCATCTGCTGAGCTCAGAACCCAATCCCTCAGTAAGACTATAGATAGGATACATGTATGCATATAATCACAAAATTACAATAAATAAAATTAACTCAGAATATCTTTACTTAATTCCTCTTGTCATCAATTTTGGACTTCTTACTACAAAAAAAAGAAAAACTGCCGAAAATTGCTCTGACCACAGAACTAAACTTCTTCAATTTTATTTATTTTTTGTCTAGTGCTTTCTTTATTCCTCCATGCCAATTCTCTATTCCCATGTTATACACTGATTGGCATAGTCCAAGATGCTTGTATCACAGTTTCTGGAATACTCTGCTATATGTGGCGCTCTTTTTATCCTGTGGGTTCCTCTGATTCTGCTCGCATTAATATATTCATGCAGAAGGTTGTTTGAATTTGCCATTTGAAATGGTGACGATACAGATGTCAAATTATAAAGACAGTGAAATGGGAAAAGAGCAGGGGAGTAATTAGATAGCTCTTTCAAAGAGCTGGCACAGACACGATGGGCCGAATGACTTCCTTCTGTGCGGTATGATTCTACTGGCTAAAAATTCAACAACGCTAAAAACCTGCCGGTGCCACTGCGGGTCGGTGTTAATGGCCACCAAAAATGGTGCCGCTGGCAGGACCAAAAAATTGGTGCTGGGGACTATTTAGCATTAGCCCAGTGCTAAACTCACCGTGCAACGCCATCCTGGTGGCTTTCATCATGGCAATAGGCCCCAATGTAGCGATGCCGTAGCATCATTGCAGCAAGAACAGCCTGATCTGAAAGCTAGGCTGTCATTTCAGAAAGCAGATCGGTCTCTTAAAGGGGAACTGCTTTCTGAAGTGAAAAAAATAAAAATTATGGGCCCGAAATTCAGGTCCCCACGAGTATGTACTCACGCGTAGGGCCAACAAAAGTGTCGGTTTCGTGCATGCGCTGGAAACCGGAACTTCCGTTCCCTTGAAGGAAGGGGTTCACAGGTCAAACGCGTGTGCCGGAGAGGCAGCGCGTACGCCTGGAACTTCTGATTTTTTTACAGGTTCCTCCGGGAGGGTAAGTCTCTAGCAGCTACGCATTTAAAAAGCAGTCGCAAGGCCTGCTTTTAACAAAGTAAGTGGTGAATTAAGTAAAATTAAAACATTTTTTCCACAGGTTTATTATTTTTAAATACTTTAAAGAAAGGTAAGTTTATTTTTAGCCCCATTAAAAACTGTAATTATTTTTTTCAAAAATTTAAATTATTGTTTAAAAGTTATTTTACATAATTTATAGTTATTTTTAAAATGTGATTTAAAAAAAAAATTATTTGATGTTTTAGTTAGGTTTTGAGGCCGATCTCTATTCATAGATTTGACAGGTCTTCCTGTCAAATTTATGAATGAAGAGTCCCTGCTACGATTAGCTCTCCATGGCCCACGTGATCCCAGAGGACACTTCGAACTAACTGTGCCCCTGGGATACGCGAGCACTGCGTGTCGGCAGCTGGAGGAGGCCTAGGATCGGAATCCCATGCTGGCCCACAACACAACAGCAGGTGTGCTATGTAAGTGCAGGTTGGGGGCTTACAACCGCGGGAAGCCTCCAACCCGATATAAAAATAGACAGATTTTAGTCCTTACAGCTCAACTGCCTTCTGAAAAAAACTTAAAAAGAATTCCCAAATGGGAGTCTTCAGCTCTTTAAGCTAAATTCCCTTCAGCAACTAAAACTATGGTAAAAGTGCTTCAGCACTAACACAAATAGCTCAGCAAGTCAGGGAAGGGGCACTCAGGACCTCGCATGCAGCACTCCAGCTTTGTGCAGGGGGTCAACACTGCAAGAGAGGTCCTCTACCCACAGGGGCCAGGATGCCCTCCAGAAAGAATGAGGTAGGACCAGATCAGCGAGGCTGTCACTGCCGGCAGTGTCGCCCCGACGCCCTGGCTCCAGTGCCCAAAGAAGCTTCATGACCTCAGACCACTGGTCAAGATCAGTGAATGCATCTTCAAGAGCTATCTCCTACCAACTGAATCACTAGCCTCCCACACTGCTCAATGCACGACTCCCCCCACCCCCTCCACAATCACTCACCTACCAACAATCTGCACCAAACAAGAGTCACATCTCCCATTCCTAGCTTCATCTCACACCCTTGGAGGAGATGGTGCAGGCCATTTTTGGCAGGGCTATGGCTGCGCCCTTGGACAGCGATGGGGCTGAAAGGTTACAAGATCCTGGTATCCTCATACGTTATCCTCCTTCTGGCATGCACCTCTTGCTCTCCTGCCCTCCCCTCACCACAGCTCTGCCCTTGTGCCTTCTGAGGAGGAGGAGGAGGAGGAAGAAGAAGAAACCGTCAGTCGATTTCACACTCCCAACCACCTGCTCCTCAAGGTCGAACTGCAAGGCCATTTGCAGTGTCCCCCACTGAAATTCAGCAGCCTTCCACCAGCCATGCTGCAGCCATTGGGGTAGCACTGTGTAACATCAGTAGGATAGGCAACGGCACACACAAGACACTCACTAAGAGAATGAATAAGAGTGCTGAGTTGATTTCTTGATGTCATATTGGATGGATAGATGTATAAAGTTGATTGGAAAGTCTGCTTTGTGGTGGCTTTTATTTCAGTAATGTGGCCAAGGACGCTGTGATAGCCAGTAACAGAGGGAAGTTAAGGTGTGGGAAAAATATTGAAACGGAAATTGGGGTTGTGTTCACTGGCACCACAGGTGGAAGATTCCATCCCAGATATCCTGGCCAGAAAGAGGCTGTTTGGGTTGCATCCTTCCTTCTGTTTCCTCCTCTTCTGCTTCCTCCTCTTCTGCTTCTTCCTCTTCTGCGTCTTCCTTTTCCCTCTGTCAGCGGATACTGTAAATGTGAAATAAAAGAATAAAATGCTGGAAATACTCAGCTGGTCAGGCAGCCTTTCAACCTGAGACATGGGCCGCGATTTTGTCATCGGCGTCGGGTTGGGTGCGGGACAGCTGGTTTCTGGTTTCCAGTCCCGCCCCCCAGCTGCTTCCGCTCCACAGACGTGATTTTACCTTGATTGGCCTTGTTAAGCCCTGCGGGCTTGCCGGGCAATTAACAGGAAGCGGGTCTGATGACGTCATTTGATGATGTGCCATCTGCCGGTTTCCTTAAAGGGACCATGCACAATTTTATTTTGACAGTTGATTCCTCAGTGTTTGACAGCATTGATGTGCTGAAAACACTGACAGTCACTGCACAAAGGTGACCTCTTGCACTCAGGCTCTCCAATGAATCCCTCTATAGGCTGGAATATATGGCAGCTGCAGGTGAGGTGATAGAAGCGATCTGTCACTGGTGAGACACATTCTCCCAATGAGGTGCCACTGGACATATAGTTGGATTTAAAAACTTGTAAGCTAAAGAAATCTGTAAAAGTTTTAAAAACATTTTCTTTGCTCTGAAACTCACCATGTGCCATATTGGATCCTTCACACCACTTCTACAGCTGTCGCCATTCCACAAACATTAAAGCATCTCACAACACACCACATTTACCTGGCGTGGTGTCTGGATGTCGGGAAACCTGAGCCAGAAGCGGCAAAATCCAAAAACCGGCTGAAAAACTACTGACAAGTACCTGTTAATAGGCAAGTAATTGTCTTTAATCCGCTTCCCGCCGCTAGGTGCCGGGTTCATTCACAAATCAGGGATCCCACACTTGGGAAAGCTGTATGGAGGTGGGTTGGCAGCGGGTTCAGATCACACTGTCAATCAAATCGAATTTAGCCGTTGACCCAACTCCAAACCTGTCCTCTGAGCGCTGGCAAAATCACAGCCATGATCTCTCTCCATGGATGATGCCTGACCTGCTGAGTATTTGCAGTGTTTTCTGTCTTCTCAGAGGTCTTCCTTTACCATCCGAGGCCTTTCACACATCCAGCAGCACTCACTGCACTCCCTGCACACTTTAAAAACTTTTAATATGTATTGCACCAAGCCATTACTTCAATAAAATAAAACAAATCCAGTCCAAAAGCTTAAATGCAAATTTACCTGAACAATGTGTGTGTCCCTTTAAGAAGTGCTGACAGAATCACTGTCAGTCTGCTGAAGGCTCGCTTTTTAGAGTGAGCTTAGGACGCAGCGTTGAACTCAATGATAAGGTTGAAGTTCGCAGATGTGGCTTCAAGTCGGCGTCGCACGCCAACTGACATCACACTCTGTTCATTTACATCTCCAGGGCCAGCACTGCTGTCTGCAGTGCTAAGGCACTCAGCAAAATGGTGGCCGCCAAGTCCTGTGCCAGAAAGAGTGGTGGACACCATTTTTTGCCAGGATAGCGGTGCAAATGGGTGGCGGTAAATAACCTGATTGGGACAAAGAACTAACCTGATTTGGCGCGCAGATAAGGGTTATCGTGAGGAGCATAACTGAAGGCCCCGGGTAGCAATCTATCTCTTGATCTTGCCCTTGACTCTGCACTCTGCTCTCATGGCTCCGGCCTCTTGGGCTGCCGCTCGTACTCGTGCCCTGGCCTTGTGGCGGGTTCTCTCCCCGGAGCAGATTTTCAGTAGCCAGTAACATCATACCAACTGCTAGGAAGGGGAACGAGACCCAAGTCCATAGCCAGTTCATTAAATATATTCAAGAAGGAGTTGGATATATTTCTTAAGGCTAAAGGGATCAAGGGATATGGGGAGAAGGCAGGGACAGGTTACTGAATTTGGCTGATCAGCCATGATCTCATTGATTGGCAGAGCAGGCTCGAAGTGCCAATTGGCCTACTCCTGCTCCTATTTTCTATGTTTCTATGTATCATTCAGGACGCCCAGGCCGCAGAAAGGGGCGAGATGAAGTTGAGCAGGTAGCCCAGGACTTGTATAGTAGTCCGGCGAGACGAGACAAGTGGAGACGAAGAAAATGATAATAACTCAATAAGGGCAGAGCAGGGCAGCGAAGAAAACATATTGATAAGTAAACCAAGCGCCTAGTTATAAGCTGGCGCTTGGGAAGACAGGTATCTCATTGAGCACTGCGAAAACGCAGGTGGCCATGCCACAAAGAGTAAACTGGCGTTTTTAAGCTTGGGTAGGAAAATCTAGGCAGTTAAAACTGCTGACTGCCCTGTAGGCACAACGGTGCCACCGACGACTGCCCAAGGGAGAAAAAGAGGAGAACCCATCGAGACGAGACGACGACGGCAGCGGAGGGGAGAAGGTGTGTCACAGTAGCAGACTCAGCACCGCACCCCTGAAGACCACGTGACGATGGGGTACCTAGAAGGACCAGAAACCAGACTTCAAAACTCGCACTCATTAACAGTTGGCTTTTACTTTGGATTGTTGAGCATGAATTCTGGCCCCTCATAGCTTAATCTAGTTAGGTGTAAGGGGTGGGAGAAGAATAAGGGGATTGTTAAGATAGTTTGTTTTCCTCGATGTGCCGTGTGTTCCCCATTCCCTGTATAAGTATAGTTATTTTGTATTTGCCTGTAATTTTATACTAGTAACTTTTCATAAGATTCTGTTAATTTCTGTTTCAATAAAATCTTGGTTTTCTCACATCCAAACCACCTGTCTACTCGAGTCTTTTCTGTATCGCCACCTGTACCTAAGTCCGGTGTCTAGAACCCAGGGGTGTGGGAGCGATTCGAACCACTCACAAACAGTCAGGGGCATAACTGACTGGGCGCACTGCTCTTACCTTCCGTGCAACACCATCCTGGTGGCATTGCTAAAGGCATCCGAGATGAAGTTCCTGTGCTGGAGCGGCATTCGAGCTTCCCACAGCCTCTGGAATCGAGGCTGTGGAGCTCCAAGGAATTGTGGGTAATTAAGAGGTCTGAGAATTAAAAGGGATATGGACACTGAAGTAATGCAAATTGAAATGAAGTGAAACAATGCAGTTTTCAGCCCTTACTGCATTAAAAAAAATTATTTAACTTTAAAAAGAAGTCCCAAATGTGACTATTCAGCTTTTAAACCTGAATAAAACCGGACGGACAACCCGGCATCGACCTCGGCACCAGCTTCGGACATGACAACGGCAAACCTAGCCCAGTTGACCCTGCAAAGTCCTCCTCACCAAATCTGGGGACTTGTGCCAAAATTGGGAGGGCTGTCCCACAGACTAGTCAAGCAACAGCCTAACATAGTCGTACTCATAGAATTATACCTTTCAGCCAATGTCCCAGATTCCTCCACTGCCATCGCTGTCCCACCAGCAGGACAGACCCACCAGAGGTGGCGGCACAGTGGTATACAGTCGGGAGGGAGTCGCCCGAGGAGTCCTCAACATTGACTCCGGACCCCATGAAGTCTCATGGCTTCAGGTCAAGCAAAGGCAAGGAAACCTCCTGCTGATTACCAACTACCGCCCTCCCTCAGCTGATGAATCAGTACTCCTCCATGTTGAACACCACTTGGAAGAAGCACTTAGGGTAGCAAGTGCACAGAGTGTACTCTGGGTGGGGACTTCAATGACCACCGTACAGTCCTTGTGGAGACAAGATGAAATCTCATCTTCACATTGAGGACACCCTCCATCGTGTTGTGTAGCATTACCACCGTGCTAAATGGGATCGACTCAGAACAGATCTAGCAGCTCAAAACTGGGCATCCATGAGGCACTGTGGGCCATCAGCAGCAGCAGAATTGTTTTCCATCACAATCTGTAACCTCATGGCCCGGCATATCCTTCACTCTACCATTACCATCAAGCAGGTGACCAACCCTGATTCAATGAGGAATGCAGAAGAGCATGCCAGGAGCAGCATCAGACATACCTAAAAGTGAGGTGCCAACCTGAAGAAGCTACAACACAGGACTACATGCATGCTAAAAAGCGGAAGCAACATGCTATCGACAGGGCTAAGTGATCCCACAATCAACGGATCAGATCAAAGCTCTGTAGTCCTGCCACATCCAGTCGTGAATGGTGGTGGACCATTAAACAACTAAAGGGACGAGGAGGCTCCATGATTATCCCCACCCTCAATAATGGTGGAGCCCAGCACGTGGGTGCAAAAGACAAGGCTGAAGCGTTTGCAACCATCTTCAGCCAGAAGTGCCAAGTTGATGATCCATAGCAGCCTCCTCCTGAGGTCCCCCCCAATCACAGAAGCCAGTTTTCAGCCAACTCAATTCACACAACGTGATATGAAGAAATGGCTGAGCGCACTGGATACAGCAAAAGCTATGGGCCCCGACAACATCCCGGCTGTCGTGCTGAAGACGTGCTCCAGAAGTAGCCGTGCCTCTAGTCAAGCTGTTCCAGTACAGCTACAACACTGGCATCTATCTGACAATGTGGAAAACTGCCCAGATATGTCCTGTCCACAAAAAGCAGGACAAATCCAATTCAGCCAATTACCGCGCCACAAGTCTAGTCTCTATCATCAGCAAAGTGATGGAAGGTGTCGTCGTCAATGCTATCAAGCAGCTCTTACTCACCAATAACCAGCTCACTGATGCTCAGTTTGAGTTCCGCCAGGACCAATCGGTTCCAGACCTCATTACGGCCTTGGTCCAAACATGGAGAAAAGAGTTGAATTCCAGAGGTGAGGTGAGAGTGACATCCTTTGAAATCAAGGTAGCATTTGACCAAGTGTGGCATCAAGGAGCCCTCGTAAAATTGAAGTCAATGGGAATCGGGGCAAACTCTCCACTGGCTGGAATCATACCTAGCACAAAGGAAGATGGTTGTTGTTGTAGGAGGTCAATCATCTCAGCCCCAGAACATCGCTACAGGAGTTCCTCAGGACAGTGTCCTGGGCCCAACCATCTTCAGCTGCTTCATCAATGACCTTACCTCCATCATAAGATCAGATGTGAGGATATTCGCTGATGATTGCACAGTGTTCAGTTCCATTCGCAACTCCTCAGATAATGAAACAATCCATGCCTGAATGCAGCAAGACCCGGATGACATTCAGGCTTAGCCTGATAAGTGGCAAGTAACATTCGTGCCACACAAGTGCCAGGCAATGACTATCTCCAACAAGCGAGAGTTTAACCACCGCCCCTTGACATTTAACGGCATTACCATCGCCGAATCCCCCACCATCAACATTCTGGTAGTCACCATTGACAAGAAAATTAACTTTATCACCCACATAAATACTGTGGCTCCAAGAGCAGGTAAGAGGCTGGGTATCCTGTGTCTCAACTCCTGACTCCCCAAAGCCTTTCCATCATCTGTAAGGCACAAGTCAGGAGTGTGATGAAAAACTCTCCACTTGCCTGGATGATTGCAGCTTCAACAACACTCAAGAAGCTCAACACCATCCAGGACAAAGCACCCCATCCACCACCAAAACATTCACTCCCTCCACCACTGGCACAATGTCTCTGCAGTGTGTACCATCTACAAAATGCACTGCAGCAACTCGCCAAGGCCTCTTCAGCAGCACCTCCCAAATCCTTGATCTCTACCAACTAGATGGACAAGGGCAGCGTGCGCATTGGAACACCACCACATCCAAGTTCCCCTCCAAGTTACACACTATCCTGACTTGGAAATATATCGCCGATCCTTTATCGTCGCTGGGTCAAAATCCTGGAACTCCCTACCTAACAGCACTGTGAGAGTACCTTCACCACATGGACTGCAGCAGTTCAAGAAGGTGGCTCACCGCCACCTTCTCAAGGGCAACTAGGGATGGGCAATAAATGCTGGACTTGCCAGCGATGCCCAGATCACATAAGTGAATTATAAAAAAATACAGACTTTATTTGTTTATTTATTCTTCTCATTTCCCTCCTCAAACCTTCCTCTTTTTTATCAGTTATTTTACATGATTATAAAATATACGAGCCTAGAAATTCGAGTGCTTAGCGCCAGCTGTTAAGGTCCGTTTTGAAGATAAAATGGCGGCCGACTCACTTCTGCCCGCTTCCGGCAGGTCGCCCGGCTGCCACCATTTAGGAAAGATCGGCAGCGCTGCTGTTGCCTGCACTCGCTCCAGATATTTAGATTAGACAGATTGCGATGTGAATAAGCATGCAATGCTGATTTGATGCATGTGTATTGATTTGTATGTGGGTTCAATAACAACACATTCATGAGAGAGATGTCTTTTTATCTAAAGTATGTTCAACTCAGTTAACAGCATTACAGGAGACACCATCTTAGAGATCCATCTAAAACGAAACTAAAACTAAACTCTGCCTCTGTCACATGCCCTCTGCTGGTCAGGCATAAATAATCAATCAGGCAAATATGCTGGTAAGGCATAAATAATCAAACAGGCAAATACCATCACTATTTGCTGATATCATTACAGCATGATCTGCCATTTTGGATGTCGCCGCTGTACTTAATGCCCTCTCCTAATCAGTTCAGCAGCAGGAAGGAGTCCCCAGCAGCATTATTTCAAGGAATCATCAACAACTTGCAGCTGACATGCTTTTTCAGTTCCACTGGCTCTGTCCAAGTTTCTGTAACTCTTTTGGAGCTTTCTTAGCTTGTTTAAAGTTGCTGAGGTCACAGTGAGTATTGCTGCAAGTGGAGAATGCCTTGTTTCTCAATTAAAGGCTTCCGCTCACACCACTTGCTCCCAGTCATGGGGGCTCTACTTGCAGTCCCCCTCACGCTCAAGTATCATTTGGAGATGGAGCTGAGGCAGCAAAGAAGAGGAGAAGCTGCTCACAGAGGGAGAAGGAGGGCCAGGAGGGCACTTAACAAGAGTCATTACCCACCCAGGGTCTTCCAAGAGAACTTCTCCTACCTCCGCTTAAGTGAGGAGCAGTGTATTAGGAGGCCCCGCTTCACCAAGGAGGTGGTCACAGAGCTCTACCACCTCCTGCAAACAGACCTGCAGCCTCAGAGCAGGGTGACCACGGTTCTCCCAGTGGCCCTCAAGGTCACCGTGGCCCTCATTTAACGTGCAGTTGTTGTGTGACCACACCCAGCACATCATGATGGTGAATGCAGTCAGGATGCTTTCATTCTACAGCAGTCCGCTGTGCCAGCAATCTTCCAGCCACTACATAAAACCTGAGGATAGCTGCTCGAAGACAAGAGCTACCCACTCTGCACCTGACTCATGACTCCCCTCCGCAACCCCACCACTCGTGGCCAGCAATCATATAATGAGAGCCATGCTGCCATAAGGAACCTCATCAAGCAGACCATCAGGATGCTCAAGCAATGGTTCTGCTGCCTTGAGCGCTTGGTAGGATCCTTCCAGTACTCGCCAGAGCAGGTGTCCCATTTTGTGGTGGTCTGCTACATGCTCCACAGCTTGGTCATCATGAGTGCCCAACCTTTGCCAGCAGGGGTTGCGGGACCACCTCAGGAGGAGGAAGAGGAGGAGGAGGAAGAAGAGGAGGAGGAAGAAGAAGAAGTGAGGAGGCAGGCAGCAAATCTCTGTTCCAGACGGGCTGTCCGTGAACACCGCATCAGACTTCTATTCGACTGAATGAAACCCTAGATCCCTGTTGCTCACCACTTGCCCATCATAGAATCATAGAATCATAGACATTTACAGCACAGAAGGAGGCCATTCGGCTAATCGTGTCTGCACTGGCTGATAAAGAGCTATCCAACCTAAACCCACTTTCCAGCTCTTGGTCCGTAGCTTTGCAATTTACGGCACTTCAAATGTATTCTGGCTACAGAGATAAGATAGTTGTTGACACTGAATCAATAACTTTATTGAAACTGAAGGTTAAAGGCTCCAGGAGGCTGACCGTTCGGAACAAGACAATGGTTCACCCTGGTTAAGGTGTTCTAATTTACACCTCGTAAAGAAACACAAACATCTGCCTTCGTAAAAATGACATCAAGTAAAACGCACCTGCCGTTACATCGTTTTTTATGGTAAACTTAGAACACCTAGAGAAGAGACATAGGCCTAGAGATTCACTGGCGCCTCTCGCCAGGGCGCCAGAAGTACCGCCCCGGAAGGAGTCGTGAGCGCCCGCCGGAAATTCAGTTTCAGCACCCCAAACGGAAGTGCGGCGCTACTCGAGGCGCCCCGCATCACTCTTCGGGCGCTGCAACTGAAAATTGCAGTGCAACGTGCTGCAGTGCCACACGCTGCGGCACGGCGCGCTGCAGTACTGCAGGCCTTCCTCCCCTTCTTAAAGGGGAGGGGCCTGCTGCAGCACGATCAGCGATCGCGACTGCCGGCAAAAGAGCCCGGCACCGAGGAGAAGTGTTGGGCTCTTGGGACACAGCCAGCACAACACGGGGGGGGGTGCTCAGGAGGCCGGGGATGGCGGCATGAAGAGGTGCTGGCAGGCGGCCAGCAATAAAAATGACCGCCCCGTACCTCAGCGCCTCTACCGCCACAGGTAGGCCCCCCTGAACCGGTCGCAAATTGCGACCGGCGTTAAAGCAGGGGGCGCTATCAAATTTGGCGATCGGGGCGGTAGCGGGGCGCTGCGCACACCGATGACATCATCGGTGGCGGCGCAGCGCTAAAGGCTAGCGCCGCCATTAGCGCCCCGCTAAATTTAGCGGGAGGCGTGGCCAGTGGCGCAAAACCCACTAAGTGCCCTCTTTGGGTGCTAATGGGTGGCGCAGCCCACTGAATTTCTAGGCCATAATTCTTAATGCTACCAGCTGAGGTGACTGTAAGAATTGAAGGGGTCAGCAGAAAATGACTAGAGTTAATTAGGGGGGGGTGGGGTGGGGGGGTGTGGCTGGGGGAGGGTGGTGGGGGTGGGGGTGGGTGGGGGGTGGTGGGGGGGTGAGGGGGGTGGGGGGGTGTGGGGGGGGGTGGGGGATAGGGGTGTGGGGGTAGGGGTGGGATGTAGGGGTGGAGGGGGGTGAGGGGTGGGGGGGTTGGGGGCAGGGGTAGGTGGGGTGTGTGTGTGTGGGGGGTGGGGGGTGTGGGGGTTAGGGGTGGGGGAAGGGGTGGGGGGGTGGGGGGGTGGGGGTACGGCTGGGGGCTGGGGGTAGGGGTGGGGGTAAGGGGTGGGGGGGTGGGGTTTGGTGATTGGGGGTAGGGGTGGGGGTGGTGGGGTGGGGTGTGTGGGGGGTGGGGGTGGGGGGGTGGGGGCTAGGGTTGGGCGGGAGTGGGGGGTGGGGGGTGGTGGGTAGGAGGTGGGGTCTTTTTAAAACATCTTTTGTACCTTAAAACTTAGCAACCCTCTGACTGTATACATGTCCCAAACTATACAGAAAATAGTCAATACTTTGTTTTCAGATCCTCTTATCATCGTTCTGTTTAATCCTTCATGGGCTTCAATGCCGGTTACATTCCAAAGCCTGAAGCCGTCCCTGCTTTGTACCAATTGATAGTCTGTTCTTGCTCAAGGTCTGAGACTCCCTTATCTGTCATTAACAACTTGCAACCACAGCAGTTCTGTAATTTTTAAACAAAAGTTCAGCAGAATTTCTCTTGGCCTGCGAAGAATGCTGTTCCATAAAATGCAGTCAACTTTTAAGTTTGGTCACATCACAACAGAAGTTAGAGCAAATGGTGTGTTCTTGCAGTGTGATGTTCATAGAAAGTTTCTGTTAATGTGATGTCAAACATTTCTTTTCAACACTTTGCATTCTTGGACAGATTTGTGTGCACCTTTGGAAGTGGCTTAGTGCGTTGCAGTGAATGGTGAGACATAACAGTACCCCCTGCAATGGTGATGGCTTGGGCATTGTAGGGGTGCTTTATGGTGTTGGTGTGGGGTGGTGCCAAACTGGCACATCATGTGGCAGCCAGGGTGTACTGTGTCAAGTGAAGTAGGTCTGGCCATAGTGAGGCCATCCCTGGCCTCCCAGGCAGCAATGTGGTCGGGTGCTGATGCCCTCTGTCCTGTGCAGCATCAGTTGATTGCGGGGAAGTTTGGTGCTGCTGATGTGCCTGGTGATGCTGGTGTTGGGGCTGATTATGGTTGGATTCTGAGGACCAAGGTGAAAGCGTTTTAAAGGCACCCATGCTGATGGAATAGATGGCAGGTGAAGTAGAGATGATAAAAGCGATGTCAATGGTGGGAGAGGAGGTCAGACTAGATGGAGACTTCTGTAAAGACTTGCAGCATTTTGAATCTGTAGTGGAAATGTAGTTTAGAGAAGCTAATGGTTAAGGGAAAATTTCTCAATCAGCTGGGAGCTTTGACTTGACATTTGAAGCTGTCAACTCATCAGCTGATTCAATGGCCACTGACCCCCCACCTCAGCCTCACAGACGAGGTCTAGGCACAGTGGGAAACCGGTGCACCACCGGTCAAATTTAAACGGCTGGGAAAAAAAACATTAAGTGGCTGTAAACAAACCAAATTATTTTAATTGCCTCCCCCACCACTGCGTGTTGGGCCTGCTCAGTGCTGACGGACCTGACATTCGGTAAAGGTGCATGGTGATGGGTTCACAGCGGGGTCCTGACCCACTGGGGGGAAAAAACACTTTCCCACCCCACCCACCACTGATCGTGTCCGCTGACCACCCCCCTACAAAATCCAGCCCACTGACTCTAGTTCGAAGTACCATTTGGCATAAAAGAACTCATCCCAAACATTGCTATTACGGTAGAGTTTTTTAATTGGCTGCTTAAACTGTATAAAATGCTTGAAACAAAAAATGTTGATCTTATTTCCACCATTTTTCTGCCTGGTTGTCATGGTGCAGTGCAGGTTGTTGTGGTGCACTTTAGATTTTGTAGTTCAAAGGGGATAGGTAAAAAGTGCAACTTCCATGATGCATCTCTCTCGTACAGACAACGTTTGTCCATAAGAGCTGGAGATACCCACTACCCAAAGCAAAGAGGAAATATTTAACTCGCACTCCATGGGCTGGACAGAAAAATAAGCTTATGTGGGAGAAACTTATTGTAGGCATTTTGAACAATGGTTTAAGGTTCAGTTTAATTTTTTTAGAATTGCACATTTTTATATATTTGTTATTTTATAAATGTGGTTCTAGTGGTGTGCAAAATGTTGCCTCAAAACAGTGTGAAGGAATATTTGACTGATTTTATTGATCAGTTTTTAGGCATTTTCTGGTTCATGGATGGCATTATTGAAAAAAAATGTTGAGGAATTTGATTGCTTGGCTTTCAGCGGGTTTTTCATTCCTCATTGATGCTTTTTGTTGTTTTTAATTGTTTGCACTTAGTCAATCAGATATTTTAATGTCAAATGTTAAGTCATTATTTAAGTCATTCACAATTATTGCACTACATATTTTGAAATGTGTATATTTGAAATATAAAAATAAATACTCCTTTGAAATGTCACACTTGTGAGATGAGATACCTGAGGCTACTCTTTCAAGTAAGAAAACTTTGAAGAATCTGACACTACAGGCAGATACTGGACATACTTTTAATTTAAAAAGTAGGAGAATGGGAAGAAAAGACTCAATAATATAATTTTTTGACCCTTACTGTCCAATGAATGAGTTATTTGTCCAGGCCCTGCAGCATCTGAAAACTTGTCCAGCAGTATTGTTCCTTCATTTGATGGTAGAAAATCATATCAAAGATTGACCTTGTCATGTCAATAATGCAACAAAGTTCTCCTTCACAATTCTAGGTCTCAGTTGAATGATAAAATACCCTTTAGGCCTTCTTTCAGTGAATTATATAAAACTTTTTTATATAGATGGGGCCCAGGAGACAATAGAACTAGAGGAAAAATTTCAAATATTATTCGGGCTACAGCAGGACTGTGATTGTGTCTGTTTGAGTGACAGGGAGTGTAAAAAAGACAGGCATGGGGAGGAGCAGGTAAGTAGGAACATGTTTGACTGTCTGAGTAGCTGCGCTGGACAGCTTATGCGTGACCTTGTCCCAATTTCTCGGAATGTTTTCCACTGGAGGATCTGGCAGAGACAGCCAAAGAAGGGATATGGACATTGCAAAGAACAGTGCACATTTCCAATGAGACTGACCTTCAAACCCTCCTTGAGAAGACTGAGCAAGAAAGGGGGAGACTGCTTGTATTAGAGAGAGATGGCACTGGCACTGAGTGACAAATTTCTTACCCCAGAACTACAGACAAGTGCAGCAAGAAGTTCAATGACCTGACCAGGGCAGACAAGGTAACAGAGTCCACACTTTTTTTCTTGCTTGCGCATGCTGGGCACACCCATCACTCTAAAATTAAAAGCAGCACAGTAAATGCATACCAAAATGATTGGGCACCAAAGGTCTAATGAGGGTGAGGAACTTAACGTAATTAATATAAGTAGAGAAAAAGTACTAGAGAAACTAATGGGATTAAAAGCCGACAAATCCCCTGGACCCGGTGGCCTACATCCTACGGTTCTAAAAGAGGTGGCTGAAGAGATAGTGGATGCATTGGTTTTGATCTTCCAAAATTCCCTCGCTTCTGGAATGGTCCCTGCGGATTGGAAGGACGCAAATGTAACACTGCTATTCAAGAAAGGAGGGAAAGAAGACAGGCCAGTTAGCTTGACATCAGTCATTGGGTAAATGCTGGAATTCATTGTTAAGGAAGTGGTGTCAAGTCACTTAGAAAATCATAACATGAGTAGGCAGAGTCAACATGGTTTTATGAAAAGGAAATCGTGTTTGTCAAATTTATTCGTTTTTTGAGGATAGAAACATAGAAGATAGGAGCAGGAGTAGGCCATTCGGCCCCTCGAGCCTGCTCTGCCATTCAATGAGATCATGGCTGATCATCCAAATTCAGTACCCTGTCCCTGCTTTCTCCCCATATCCCTTGATCCCTTTAGCCTTAAGAAATATTTCTAACACCTTCTTGAATATATTTAATGAATTGGCCTCCACTGCCTTCTGTGGTAGAGAATTCCACAGGTTCACCACTCTGGGTGAAGAAATTCCTCCTCATCTCTGTCCTAAATGGCTTACCCCTTATCCTTAGACTGTGACCCCTGGTTCTGGACTCCCTGGCCATCGGGAACATCCTTCCTGCATCTAGTCTGTCTAGTCCTGTTAGAATTTTATAAGTTTCAATGAGATCCCCTCTCATTCTTCTAAACTCCAGCGAGTATAAGCCCAAATGACACAATCTCTCCTGATACGTCATTCCTGCCATCCCACGTATTAGCCTGGTGAATCTTGGCTGCACTCCCTCCATGGCAAGAACATCCTTCCTCAGATAAGGTGACCAAAACTGCTCACAATACTCAAGGTGTGGTCTCATCAAGGCCCTGTACAACTGCAGCAAGACATTCTTGTTCCTGTACTCGAACCCTCTCACTACAAAGGCCAACATACCATTTGCCTTTTTAACCGCCTGCTGCACCTGCATGCTTACCTTCAGCGACTGGTGCACAAGGACACCCAGCTCTCGTTGCACTTCCACTTCTCCCAATCTATTGTCATTCAGATAATAATCTGCCTTCCTGTTTTTGCTACCAAAGTGGATAACCGCACATTTATCCACGTTATATTGCATCTGCCATGCTTCTGACCAATCACCCAACCTGTCCAAATCATCCTGGAGTTTCTCGGCACCCTCCTCACAGCACACACGCCCATCCAGCTTTGTGTCGCCTGCAAATTTGGAGATATTACATCTAGTTCCCTTGTCTAGATCATTAATATATATTGTGAATAGCTGGGGTCCAAGGACCGATCCCTGTGGTACCCTACTAGTCACTGCTTGCCACTCGGAAAAAGACCCGTTTATGCCAACTCTTTGCTTTCTGTCTGCCAACCAGTTCTCTATCCCAGTCAGTACCTTGCCCCCAATCCCATGTGCCTTAACTTTACATGCTAATCTCTTATGCAGGACCTTATCAAAAGCCTTCTGAAAGTCCAAATACACCACATCCACTGGTTCTCCCTTATCTATTTTACCAGTTACATGCTCAAAAAATTCCAGTCGATTAGTCAAGCACGATTTACCCTTTGTAAATCCATGTTGACTTTGTCCGATCCTGTCACTGTTTTCCAAGTGCTCTGCTATTACATCTTTTATAATGGACTCTAGCATTTTCCCCACTACCAATGTCAGGTTTACCGGTCTGTAATTCCCCGTTTTCTCTCTGCCACCTTTTTGGATAGTGGGGTAACATTAGCTACACGCCAATCCATGGGTATGTAAGGGGTTTTCATCGAGAGGTGTCCCTGATGTTTCTCTCTCTAGAGGCCTCTCTCTCTTGCACAGTAAAACCTTGAGTGGTCCGACCCACTCGCCCCTTAGATTCTATACTCTGGACTTTGGGGCAGGAACTACAATGTAGAGAAAACTCTTGCAGACCAAGTTTGATGAAACAAAATGAAATTTTATTGCATAAGGAAAAATATCAAATCAAATGCAAGCAGATAAGAGAGTACATGGGAGGGAAAAACACAAAACAAATCATAACGACACAGTACTAACTAAGGCAAATACAGACATCTTATACTCTACAAAGATCAGCATGAAATAAGGAAACACACGGAACATCGAGGGGCAACAACTCATGTTAATTGTACGCTTAAATCCACCCCCTTATTAAACCTATCTAGATCTGATTGTGAAGGGCCAGAAACATGCTCAGCAATCCCACCAGAAAGTGCAAGGTTTTGAACTCAAGTCTGTGCTTTGATCCCTTCAGGCGCTCCGTCTCCTCATGGATCGTGGAACCCCTGTGAGCTGCGCCACACCTCTCTCCTGAGGTGGGGGTCGGGGCGGCTGGACACCGGCGGGCCTGGATGTCGGCGGGGACGAGGATCATCGGCTCGACCCTGGTCAGAGGAGCCTTGGGCTGGCTCCCATCGATTTCCTTGGTTCGTTACTGTCTCTTTTCGAGCCGGAGTGGCTGGAAGCTTTCTTCTCTTGGGGCTTTTATTTTTTTGTTTCTTCTCCCAAGTTGGGTCGATGGCCTCTCGTTCCCGCAATGGCCCGGGGATGGTCGATGATCTCCCGATGTGTATCCCCGGGGTGGGACGCCAGCTTCGAGACGGCCTTCTTGATGTTGGCTTTCTTCTTCCTCCTGCGAGTGCCTGCTTCTTCTTCTGAGTATCCGGATTCAAGTTGTGTCTCTCTCTCTCCAACTGCCAAAAAAGTCTTCCAGATATACCTTTCTTCCAGAAACCTCCGTCTCCCGCCCAAAATCAGGTTAGTCTTTGTTTTACTTTTGGCGGGCTGGGAGCACAGCGGGGTAGTTATTATATTTTAAAATGTTTTTGATGGTCGGTAAAGGCCCATCTCTGGTCTGGAATGACCTCCATTGTTTTTAATGTCCTGCTGATCTCGTTATCTAGTCCTGGGTGCTGTTCTCAAGAATATGAAATTGTCCCCTTTTGTCTGGGTCCACATTTAGATGGCCTCTGTCTCCAGGCCGATCTTGACTGGATCTGCATCTAATCCATATGCATACGTGTGGGTCTAGTTTCATTCTCTCAGAAACGGCTTCCAGAACTTACTGTGGGTTGAATCCACAAAGCTGTCTGAGGTTGCGCAGGAACCATTTTAAAGTGTCCCAATTAGCTGGTCACATGGTATGGTGGCCATTTTGTATGCCCCTTTTTCTGGGCTTCTTTTAAAACAGTCTTTGAAATCATGGCCTCTTCTGCCATTTGACCCTTATTAATATAAAATCCAATTTTTTGAATCCTACACTCCCCCCTGATGATACTGTAACTTGCTTGAAGTATCATAATTCTGGGTGAGCAAAATTTTCTGACTTTCCACAATCTAACCATCCCCAGCATTTACCTATCTATGACCCCACGACACATGCATTTCCCATTTCAGAAAAATCTAGTGTGCATTAAGGATCTATAGATGGCAATACTTTGGAGGTAAAAATCTAACAACTTACTTCCAGGCGTGGAGGTGGTCCTTATACCTCTACATCACATAGTGCATACATATTACCTTCTAATAATAACATCACATCTAATAAGTCTTCAATTATAAAATAAAGTACACAAATGAAAAATTCAGAAAGCACATGAATACATGTCAAAAATAATACAGAGAAGGGAGGGAAAATTTTAACTTTATACAAAGCAGCAAAATCTAAACGGGTGTCTCTTCTTCTACCTGCACATAATGCTCCCTCCATTCCCCTCTATTCTCGTACTTCTGCGAATGTTTGACCTTTTTACAGTGTACAAACAGTAAATAAACTACAATGATAACCTGGCACACTACAAGAATGTGGGAGGCTATCCTAATCCATGAAGGGACCTCTATATTAGTGAACAGGTCCCACCACGGTGGGGTCAATGTGTCCAATATGTCTGCCCCTATCTCTAAAGTCTTCTGCTCCAGTGTGTAGAAGTGTTTCTATGAAACAACAACGGCTTTTAATATCTTGGTGAGGTGTTCAGGGAGAGGGGGAATGATATATCAAAAATGTGCAACGAATCACTGCAGATCGGTGAAATTCTCTTTAACAGTGATGTGAACAGTGGAAGGTTCAGGAATGGGGACAATTCGCACTTGGGCCACTTGAACTTCTGCCCTGGGCTTGAAACAGCAGCTGCTGTCACTAACCGGACACCAACCGTGCTGTCCATGTTGGTAGTGGGGCGCTGCAGTGGTGACACAGTATGTCCCACCTCCTATATATGCCACCTGCGGGGGCACATGGCCTTGTGCCATTGCCTCCATGGTGCAATTTATAGGCTCCGCGCCAGCAGTTCTGAACCCGCACTGTGGTTTTGAATGGGCATTCAAGTGCTGTGGACATAGGATGATGTGTGCTCCCCGGCTCCGGCACCCCGAGAGGTCGGTACCCGTCATTGCATGCTCCCATCGAATGACGTAAGGTGGGACCCCTGTGTAGTGAATGTGCGCACCCCCCTGAATGACTCCAATGTTCTCCACCCTGTATACCGGGGCGGGTTTTGCTGTCTTTCCCATCACCGGCATTCTTACCACTATACCCATAATGGTGTGATTAGACCGTCAACAGTCCACTGGGACTGGGTCGGCCTCTGAAGCTAGTCTGAGCTGGCATGGACTCAATCTATTCTTAAAAGGGTGGAGGGCTGCGAGGTGCTTGTTGCTGATCCAGGAGGGGACTAAACCTTGTTTTAAATCCTCCAGATTACTGCGGCCCTCGCCCAGTAACCACGCCTCGTATAGCACACAAGCTTCGTTCTGCGCAGCCTGATCGGACGCATTCCGATCCTCCCTGATGAAAGCATTTACCGTTCTGGCGTGTTTCTCCAGCTCAGCTATTATCTCTTTAAAGTGTAGTGTCATGGCCTGGTCCTCCTGTAACTCAGAACCCACTACCTTATTCTCACCAGTCAGTATCTTTCTCAACAGTGTTTTCAAACCATTGATTTGGATTTGCAGCTCCACGTCATCCAGTGTGTTGATGACGGAAGTTCCTGTATTAAAAACTGAGAAAATATCATTTACTGCACCCCTTCTTTGTCTCCCTACTCTTTCCAAGACCTCATGTGGTGTGGTGTACAAATCGGCTCTGTCGACATCGGCAAAGTCGAATTCATAAAACTGTTTAAACATGTTTGTTAACAGGACCTGGTATAATTGCTCCGTTTCCCTGGGGCACCACTCTGGCAATCGTACGTCGGTGAGGTTTAAAATCACCGAAGCCACCGTGTAGTGGACCCCTTGGTACAGTACCTGACCTGCGGGTACCAATACCAATCCGTTCCCGGGTCCCTTTGTCGTGGTGGGGCACCCTTCCTTGAGGGCTTTAGCTACTGGAATTGTGGGCAGGGGCTTGCGGGGTCGGGTGATGAGCTCCGTGGCGTTTACTGGGATCTGAGAATATGGGACTCCGCACGCCCGTGTGCTGACGTCCCACCTCATTCCTTGTCCAGCATCCTGCCACTGTCTTTGGAAAAAGATGGAGACGCCTGTGGGGCAAGCGCGTTCTGAACCCCACATACAGATGTAGGTCCTCTCATCTGGCTCCCACCATTGGTCCCAACAGACACTCAACCCCCCGTGATTTCCCGTAATTGCCCGATGGGTGTTATGACCCAATCTCTCCCATTCCACAGTGGAATTCTTCATGGTGCTGCTCAACTTGCGCAGCCACCACCAGCGGTCCAAAGGTACATGACCCAAACAGTTCAAACAAATCTTCTTGCCCACTGTGACCCTGATCCTGGGCGCAATGATCCACACATTGGGGCACATCAGAGACGTTTCTTTGTATGCAAACCCCGTCTGGCTGGAGTATTCAGTAGAGTTCAACCCCAGCCAGCCTGGCCATCTCCCTTCATGGAAGTAGGCAGCAGTCTCTTCAGCGTCCCGTGAGCCGGTTCCATCAGTCGCGATGGGGCCTCTATTTCCAGAGCACCCATAGATCGTGGAATCCTTGGTGCGGCCCCGATAGGCCCAGCTCCATCCAATTATCACGAACGCGATGAGGATCCCTCTCATCTTTACTGGCTCCTGTAATAAATCAAACAATATAGCCAGGCTCCCGAGAGATTCTGGCTTAGGTGATGGCATGATCGGGTCTTTCGACCTCGATCCAAAAACACACACATACTGGGCAGATTTAAAACTACTTGAACTCTAATCATTTTAATATTTACACACCTTAAACTTAAACATAAACTTATGTACTGCGCCACTCGTCCCCGGGCGGCTTGCCTAATCCCTGATTGGACTGCAGCTCGCCGCTCCCTGTGGTGGGACTACAGTGACCTGTGGCTCGGGTTCCCCGCAGCCTTTTGCTGTTAATCGGGGACTGTGTTTTTTCATGGATTTCTGAAGTCGGTGCTTGCTGAGAACGGAGGACTCGGGCCAAGGTTTTACTGGCTGAGGCGTACAAATTGACCTGCAAAAACGTGCTTTGGGCGTGGCTCCCTTTGCGAGTGGACCTTCGGGTGGAACCTTAGCTCTCACAGTCCGTGGCTCTTCCACGACTGTGGGCTTCGGCTCCCTTCCCTCAGGCTCTGCCCATTTGGGATTTGGGTCTGTGGCAGACGGCTCCTCCTCACCTGTCCCTACAGGTGGAGAATCTCTGCCCCCAATTTCTACCTCCCCCACGCTTGAGTCGATGGCGGGACCTCCGTCCTCCGACGCCACCTACTCCAGAATCGTTTCGAGGGTGGGACCTTGTTGTTCAGGCCCCTCCTCGTCCGAGTCCCAGGCCATAGTGGAAGCCTCCCCCCAGGTGGGCGGGACAGCTTCTCCTTCCAAGCAGGCTACAACGCCAGCTTGTGTGGTCTGTGACTCATCGCACGCCTCAGGCTGAGGATCTTTACCCTCTGGCCTGGCTTCGGTTGCTGATACTCTAGCACCCGGTTTAAATAGTTCGCGCTGATTGATGTGAAACCATTTACAAGCCCTTAGCTGACCCTCTAAAATGCCAGCCCTCGCTGTTAACCTAGCGTTCTCCTCCCTTAAATCCTGCTCAACTAACTTAGCCTCCCCAACCTGGCACCGCAGGTATTCCTCCATTTTACAGGAGGTCTCTTCCTGTGCGTGTCTTTCTGGGGGACACAGGTCGACAGGCTGCGCTGGCTCTAGTCATTGGGGTGTAGTGGTCGGGTTTGTGAGAACGACAGGACCGGTGGTGACGGCTATCTTCCCCTGCGCGATCATAAGAGACCGCATCATCTCTAAAATTGATTCAACTGCAGCGGGGTCCACAGCTGCACCAGCTCCTTTTGCTGGGACAGGAGCTGTGGCTTGGGTTTGGGCTGGTGCTGGGGCGGCGGTCTGGGCTTGGGCTTGGGCTGCGGGAAATTTTCCCTTATTATCCTTCCACGAATTTCTACAGTCCTTGCGCCAATGTCCATCCTTCCCACACCCGTAGCAATTGAGCTTGGCTTGGGCAGGGCGATTCCCCTCCTGACGCCACTCCTTCTTGCTTGGGGCTGCGGGTTTTGCCTCATGCACTTTTCCCTTCTGGGGAGGTGTTTCCTGACCTCTACAATTCTTGTACGCCACATTTAGCTGACGGAGCACCGTCTCCTCCGTGACGCCGGGACCTTGGGGATCAAACCAAGACCTGGCTAGGGCCCGTATCTCTGGCAAGCTGTTGGTAACCAAGCAACGGAGCCAATGAACTCGCTGTTCGTCATTCATTGCAGCCCGTTCAGGCACACCCGGACAGCTGCGTCGATACACTGGCCACAGCCTTTCTGCGAAAACCCGTGGGGGTTCTCCAGATAGCTGCATGGTCCCTTCCACACGGAAGAACGGACTACCGTCGTCCACTCCCATTACCTCTAAAACTTCCTCCCTGAGATCCATATACCCTATCCGTCCCCTCTTACTATCCACTGAGAGGCACAGAAGGATCGTGCAATCCAGGGAGAAAAGCAACAGTTTCACCTGTTCCTGATCATCACAGTCATTAATGGCTGCTGTTTCCTCTATCTCCCTGAAATGAATCGAGGGATCTCCCTTTACGGTGAGTCGTGCGAGGTGGCTCACCATGGACCTTAATTGCGGGCCAGCGTAGGGCACCACGAGCTGGTTTTGGTGGGGTCCAATACTGCCATCGGCAGCATTGGGACCGAACCTCTGGTGCCGAGCAGGACACATTGGTGCCGGTCCCGGCTTTGCTACCAGTGGCTCTTCCTCACACTCCACCTCGGCTACCTCTTCCTTTTCTGGCCAAGTCTCACTATAGCTCGGCAGTGCTGAGGGCTCGGTGGCTGGTACCACAATTACCTCAGCTGGAATCGGCTGTTTTGATTCCTTTAAAAAGTCCATGTGACTGGCTTTCGGGCTGACTAGACACACCATGCCTTTTGCCTTAACCAGGGCCATTCTCAGGTCCTCTATAGTCTTTTAGCAGGGGCCGTGGTCTGTGCTCTCAAACCCGTGCTCGAGGGCTAGCTTGTAAGCTGCCTTAACCTCCACTACTCTCCTCCTGCGCTCTTAGCTGTTGTGTGAGGCGGGCGTTTTTCTCCCGTATCCTCGTTTCATTGATCTTTGCCTCAGTAACCTGGCACTCCAGGTACTCTACCCTGGCCTGATGTTGACTAGCTACCACTTGGCATTCCTGATTCAGCGCGTGAAGCGCTGTGAAGAGGTTTTCCCCTCCCATGGCCTTTTCCTCTATCTCTGCTGCCTGGGTTGTGATCCTGGCTGCCTGTGCTGCACCAACCCGGTCCAAGATCTGGACCTGCTTCTTGTAACACATCAGCCACACTGCCTTCTCCACTGACTTGTTATGCTCTTTGCTCTCTGTCCACCTGATGGCTGCGTCCACCGGACACCCATCCAGCAAGAGATCGGAAATCCACTGCTTAGTGAGATTTACCTTGCCAAAGATATAATCCGCTATCCTCTCATCCATTGCATTTCGACCATTCAAACTTGGATCTACTACATTGCAATCCTGCTGCCAGAGTCCTGCCGTGGTCGCCATTTTCTGTAAGGGGGTTTCCTCGAGAGGTGTCCCTGAGGTTTCTCTCTCTAGAGGCCTCTCTCTCTTGCACAGTAAAACCTTGAGTGGTTCGACCCACTCGCCCCTTAGATTCTATACTCTGGACTTTGGGGCAGGAACTACAATGTAGAGAAAACTCTTGCAGACCAAGTTTGATGAAACAAAATGAAGTTTTATTGCATAAGGAAAAATATCAAATCAAATGCAAGCAGATAAGAGAGTACATGGGAGGGAAAAACACAAAACAAATCATAACGACACAGTACTAACTAAGGTAAATACAGACATCTTATACTCTACAAAGACCATCATGAAATAAGGAAACACACGGAACATCGAGGGGCAACAACTCATGTTAATTGCACCCTTAAATCCACCCCCTTATTAAACCTATCTAGATCTGACTGTGAAGGGCCAGAAACATGCTCACCAATCCCACTAGGAAGTGCAAGGTTTTGAACTCAAGTCTGTGCTTTGGTCCCTTCAGGCGCTCCGTCTCCTCGTGGATCTTGGAACACCTGTGAGCTGCACCACACCTCTCTCCTGAGGTGGGGGTCGGGACAGCTGGACACCGGCGGGCCTGGATGTTGGCGGGGTTGCGGATCGTCAGCTCGACCCTGGTCAGAGGAGCCTTGGGCTGGCTCCCATCGATTTCCTTGGTTCGTTACTGTCTCTTTTCGAGCTGGAGTGGCTGGAAGCTTTCTTCTCTTGAGGCTTTTATTTTTTTGTTTCTTCTCCCAAGTTGGGTTGATGGCCTCTCATTCCCGCAACGGCCCGGGGATGGTCGATGATCTCCCGATGTGTTTCCCCAGGGCGGGACGCCGGCTTCGAGACTGCCTTCTTGATGTTGGCTTTCTGCTTCCTCCTGCGAGTGCCTGCTTCTTCTTCTGAGTGTTCGGATTCAAGCTGTGTCTTTCTCTCCCGAACTGCCAAAAAGGTCTTCCAGATATACCTTTCTTCCGGAAACTTCCGTCTCCCGCCCAAAATCAGGTTAGTCTTTGTTTTGCTTTTGGCGGGCTGTGAGCACAGCGGGGTAGTTATTATAATTTAAAATGTTTTCGATGGTCGGTAAAGGCCCATCTCTGGTCTAGAATGACCTCCATTGTTTTTAATGTCCTGCTGATCTCGTTATCTAGTCCTGGGTGCTGTTCTCATGAATATGAAATTGTCCCCTTTTGTCTGGGTCAACATTTAGATGGCCTCTGTCTCCAGGCTGATCTTGACTGGATCTGCATCTAATCCATATGCATACGTGTGGGTCTGGTTTAGTTCTTTCAGAAACGGCTTCCAGAACTTGCTGTGGGTTGCATCCACAAAGCTGCACAGGAACCATTTTAAAGTGTCCCAATAAGCTGGTCACATGGTATGGTGGCCATTTTGTGTGCCTCTTTTTCTGGGCTTCTTTTAAAACAGTCTTTGAAATCATGGCCTCTTCTGCCATTTGACCATTATTAATAAAAAGTCGAATTTTGCGAATCCTACAGGTACTGTTACAGATTCCATCGAATGTTGGGAGATGATCAGCAATGCAGCCACTATTTCTAGGGCCACTTCCTTAAGTACCCTAGGATGTAGATTGTCAGGCCCTGGGGATTTAGCGGTCTTCAATCCCATCAATTTCCTTAACACCATTTCCCTACAAATAATGGTTTCTTTCAGTTCCTCCCTTTCATCAGACCCTATGTTCCCCGACATCTCTGGGAGGTTATTTGTGTCTTCCTTTGTAAAGACGGAACCTAAATATATATTTAATTGGTCAGCCATTTCTTTGTTCCCCATTATAAATTCCCCTGATTCTGACTACAAGGGACCTACGCTTGACTTCACCAATCTTTTTCTCTTCACATATCTATAAAAGCTTTACAGTCAGTTTTTATGTTCCCTGAAAGCTTACTCTCATATTCTATTTTCCCCTTCTTAATTAATCCCTTTGTCCTCCTTTGTTGAATCCTAAACTGCTCCCAATCCTCAGGTTTACTGCTTTTTCTGGCCAATTTATATGTCTTCTCTTTGGATCTTATGTTATCCCTAATTTCCCTTGTTAGCCACGGTTGAGTCACCTTTTTTGTTTTATTTTTATGCCAAACTGGGATGAACAAATTCCGTCATTCATCCATGCGGTCTTTGAATGTTTGCCATTGCCTATCCACCATCAACCCTTTGAGTGACATTCCCCAATCAATCCTACTCAACTCGCGCCTCAGACCATCGTAGATTCCTTTATTTAAATTCAGGACCCTAGACTCTCAGTCAACTACTTTATTCTCCATCTTAATGAAGAATTCGATCATATTATGATCGCTCCGGCCCAAGGGGCCTCGTACAACAAGATTGTTAATTAATCCTTTCTCGTTACATAATACCCAGTCTAAGATGGCCTGATCTCTGGTTGTTTCCTCGACATATTGGTCCAGGAAACCATCCTGTAAACACTCCAGGAATTCCTCCTCCACAATATTGTTACTAATTTGGTTATCCCAATCTATATGTAGATTAAAGTCACCCATGATGACTGCTGTGCCCTTATTGCACACTTCTCTAATTTCCCTTTTAATGCCATCCCCAACCTTCGCATTACTGTTTGGAGGTCTATATACCACTCCCACTAACGTTTTCTGCCCCTTGGTATTTCTCAGTTCTACCCATACAGATTCCATTTCATCAGAGCTAATATCCTTCCTTACAATTGTGTTAATCCCTTCTTTAACCAGCAATGCTACCCCACCTCCCTTTCCTTTTTGCCTATCTTTCCTGAATATTGAATACCTCTGGATGTTGAGTTCCTAGCCTTGGCCGCCCTGGAGCCCTGTTTCCCTAATCCCAATCAAATCATAATCGTTTAGCTCTATTTGCGCAGCTAATTCATCCACCTTATTACGAATGCTCCTCGCATTAAGACACAAAGCCTTCAGGCTTGTTTTTTTAACGCTCTTAGACCTATTAGAATTATTATTTACTGTGGCCATGTTTGATTTAAACTGTTGATTTCTCTGACTGCCACTTTTGTTTTTCTCCTTCCTATCTTTTTCTTTTATCCTTGTTTCCCTTTCCTCTGTCCCTCTGCTCAGGTTCCCAACACCCACCATTTTAGTTTAAACCCTGCGCCAGAGCACTAGCAAACACTCCCCCTAGGTGCTGGATATTTCCAATGGGTTTTGCTCCATCCCTTTTAGGAGGGAGGATGAGTACAAGTTTGCCTTTACTTTTAAAGGGCAACAGTACACCTGGAACAGTTTGACTCAGGGCTTCCACAATAGCCCTAGCATTTTCCATCAATGCATGGCAAACAGTTTAAAGGGCTTCAGCCAGCCCAGGCAGCTGGTACAGTATGTGGATGACCTGCTTCTATTCACGGATTCGAGAGAGGAGCATGGCCCACTACTGGCCGAACTGCTGGAGTTGCTCAGGCAGGAGGGTTTTAAAGTAAACCCAAATAAAGCTCAGATCGGCCAGCAGGAGGTGAAATTCCTGGGCCTGACAGTACGCACTGGGGAAAGGGCCATAGACAAAGCTAGAAGGGAAGCGGTACAGGAGTTGCCAGTCCCCAACACAGTCACGGGAGTGCGATCTTTTCTAGGGATAACTGGGTACTGCAGAGACTTTATTGAGGACTATGCAGCCCTCTGCACGGACTCCTACACAAGGAAGTGGAGTGGACTTGGGATGCGGGTTGCCAGGCAGCATTTGTCAGGCTCAAGGAAGTTCTGCAGATTGCACCAGCTCTAGGGGCCATAGATGGGGGGGGGAAAGAGTTCTTCGTGGAGGTGGCAGCCAGCAGGGAAAGCCTGAGTGCTGTGCTGCTCCAAGAGCAGCATAGCAGGCTGAGGCCGGTGGACTACTCCTCCAGGATACTTGTGGATGTGGAGAAGAGCTACTCCAATTGTGAGAGGCACCGCTTGGCCACACATTGGGCTGTGAAAAGATCGCTGATCTTCACAGGCACCTCTCCCATTACCCTCCTCACCCATCACACGCCCACCTGGATGCTCCTGGGTGGGAGAATCAGGATGGGACAGTGAGCAGTGCCCTCATTGCTCGCTGGACCCTGCTTCTCTCACAGATGGACCTAAAAGTGAAAGGGCTCTGCGAGCCAAAGCTCGCAGCTAACTTGGTATATCCTGGAAGTGGACATAGGTATGCGGGCCGGGATACACCCCACAGGCTGCAAAATCTATGTGGATGGCTCCAGCACAGTATCTGCTGGTGAGCGACTCACAGGGTGTGGAGTTTATGACCCAGTGGCAAACATTGCCCTGGCAATTAAGCTCCCCAGCACCATGAGCGCCAAGCAGGCTGAACTGTCCGTGGTAGTGTACGTTGTTACACACCCCAAAATCTTCCCCACCCTGTACACAATTTGCTCGGACAGCATGTTCACATGCAATTCGTGCATGGAGTACCTGGCCATCTGGTCCCACCGCGGATACACCTCCGCTGACGGGAGACCCCTCACAGTGAAACCCCTGCTGGAGAAAATCTTAGCAGCAGTGGGCAGGAAGGGAAGGTTTTCATAGATAAGGTGAAAGCCCATTGCTCCAAAGAACCCCGTAGTCAGGGCAACCAGCAGGCCGACATGCTAGCTAAGGAGGGTGCCCGCACAGGCACTTTCTGGGACCCATATGGGTCCAGTCCTATAGCAGCAGTCACGGGTAGGAACAGGACACAAGGGAGTGCAGGGGTAGCTTTAGCCCCGGACCTTAAGATGGTCCAAACCCAAGACCCCATCCTCAAGGCAGTCCTCAGTGCAGTGACTGAGGGAGAAAGGGTAGAGGGCCCTTACGGCACAGCGGCCCTCTCTGTGAAGGAAGGCATGCTGTTTAGGGGAGAACAATGGGTGGTACCACAGCAGCACTGGAGCGAATTCCTTCAACTGGCCCATGAGGGTCCAGGAGCGGGGCATCCCAGGCCTGAGACCACCTGGCAGTGGGTGGAACAGGCGGGATGGTGGCCAGGGCTCAGGGAAGATGTCCGCGAGTTCTGCGCTAGCTGTCTGTTGTGTGCTGCTAACAACCCTGACCCCCACAAAAGGAAGGTACTTATGGGACACATCAGGAGGGTAGAGGGACCATGACATTCGATCCAGGTCAACTACATTGGGCCCCTGCCTACCGCCCAGGGAGGCTAGAAGTACTGCCTAGTCCTGGTAGATGTGTTCACGAAGTAGGTACAAGCCTTCCCCTGCAGAACGGCCACCACTCTGGGTACAGCCAGGATCCTGGTCAGGGAGGTGTTCTCGTGATGGGGGCTACCACAGTATGTGGAGTCCGACCAAGGGAGCCACTTTACCGGGCAAGTCATGCAGAATACCATTATGGTGCTCGGCATTGCGGGGAAATGGCATATTGCACACAACCCACAGTCCTCAGGGATTGTGTAGAGGATGAACAGGACCTTGAAGGAAAAGTTGAGGAACGAGACGGTGGACTCACCTAGGAAATGGGCGGAGATCCTACCGTTGGTTCTGATGTGGATCCGAGCCAGCCAGTCAAAAAGCAAGGGGTGCTCCCTGCATGAGCTGATGACTGGCTGAGTTATGCGGACCCCCACCCATGTACTAGCCCCGGTGCTCATGGAAGGTCAGCTCAGGGAGGTAAACCGGGACAGGTTCGCCAGGAACATATTCGAGCACCTTAAACAGGTCCACAGGCAGATGGCTGGGAACATGGGAAGGCAGCATCTGAGTAAACGATTGCTGTTAGAACCCTGAAAACACCACAAGTGGGAGATAGGGGATCAGGTTATGGTGAGGAATTTTGCTCGGGTAGGAAGTCTAGAACCATTATACATGGGACCCTACAGCATTGTAGACAAGGCAAGTCCCATGGTATATGCCATAAAGATGCCCCGGCGCATCAATCAAATCAAATCAAATCAACTTTTATTGTCATTGTTAGTGCACAAGTGCAGTACAACAAAATGTAGGCTGCGGCTCCCGAGAGTGTACATTTAGATTAAGACATTTAAACATTCAACATACATTTGGCTTGTAATACATTAACATAAACATAACCATAATAAAGTGCATTGGCAGATGTGCAGGCTTTAGAGTTTATTTGTGGAGTTCAGTAGGATGACAGCCCTGGGAAAGAAGCTGTTCCTAAACCTGGTCGTACGGGTGTGAATGCATCTGTAGCATCTCCCAGATGGCAGGAGGGTGAACAGACTGTGGCTGGGGTGGGTAGGGTCTTTGATGATGGACCGTGACCTCCGTAGACAGTGTTTCTGGTATATGTGCTCTATGGTCGGTAGCCGGGTGCCGGTAATGCGTTGGGCAGTTTTGACTACCCGCTCCAGGGCTTTCCGGTCATAGTAGCTACAGCTGCCATACCATACTGTGATACAGTTTGTCAGGATGCTCTCTATTGTGCAGCGGTAAAAGTTAGAGAGGATCAGGGGTGACAGGTTACATCCCTTCAGCCGCCTTAGGAAATATAGGCGCTGCTGGGCCTTCTTCACCAGAGAGGAGGTATTGAGGGACCAGGAGAGGTCTTCCGTGATGTGGACTCTGAGGAACTTAAAGCTGTCCACCCTTTCCACCACAGCCCCATTGATGTGGATGGGTGTGTGACTTCCGCCTTTAGACTTCCTGAAGTCCACAATGATTTCTTTGGTTTTCTTGATGTTAAGGGCCAGGTTGTTATCGGTGCACCACTTCACGAGATGCTGGACCTCCTCCCTGTAGGCTGACTCATCGTTGTTGGTGATCTGGCCTACTACCGTGGTATCATCCGCGAACTTGATGATGGTGTTGGAACCATGAACAGCCACACAGTCGTGGGTGAAGAGGGAGTAGAGGAGGGGGCTCAGCACACATCCTTGTGGGGCCCCCGTGTTTAGGGTCAGGAGGGGGGAGGTGTGGTTACCTAATTTGACAGCCTGGGGTCTGTTTGTTAGGAAGTCCAGGGTCCAGTTGCAGAGGGAAGTGTTCAGGCCAAGAGTTTGGAGTTTGGTGGCCAGCTTGTTGGGGACGATTGTGTTGAATGCTGAGCTGTAGTCTAATGGTTCCATATTAATCAATGTAAATTGTTTAAGCCCTAGAAAAGAGAGCAACCAGTTGGGGCATGGTCTGAGGTTAGAAATCCTCAGTCTGCAGCAGGAGAAAACTCAGACTGCACAGGCAGGTGCTGTGGCCTGTTTTAAGGAAGGGGCCATCCCACCCACCATTTTTGACACTCCCCTGCTCCCCTAGGACTTAGATGAGGTGGGATATGAGGGAAAAGACCCTGCCCCTGACCTGGACTTAGACGAGGTGGCAACTAAGGGTGAGGACCCTCAGCCTGCAGCACCAGGCTGCGAAGAGTTACCTGCCCCTAGCACAGGTTTAGGAGAGGTAAAGCCTGAGGATGAAAATCCCCAGCCAGCGGTAGTGGAAAGCCCACAGACCGCACCAGAGGGGGCAGTGGCTCGTGTTAGAGAACCACCACACAGAAAAACCCCACCCGCCAAAGTCCGGAGAAGGTCCCCACGAACACCACGGCCACAGAAACCGTGGTCACCGGCTCCCCAGTTTAAATGGGCAGCCTCTAAGATCAGGGTTATGTCTCCGGCTGCCTTATCTCTGAGCAGTTCGAATCGCTCACCCCTTAGTTCTGATTCCCGGGCTTATTGGCAGATAACAATATAGACAAATGAGCAGATCAGTGGTTTGGTACAAAGAAAATCAAAATTTATTAACAGAGAAAATAAGATAACAATACTATACAAAAGGATGATATGAATGCAGTACACTTGCACTTAACAGGGGAGGAGAAATGGCACATTGAGGGAAAATGGCTAAAATGACAATTCAGCAATCCCCTTAACTCCCACCCTCTACACCTAGCTAGATTATCTTGCGATGAGTCAGAAGTATAATGCTCACCGGTCTGAGATGTTGAAAGAAAGCCTTGCTCCTTTGCTCTGTTGCCTGCTGATGTCACGTGGTCCCGCTGTAGCACAGACTTCACCATCCAGGTAGAGATACCCCAGTAATTA
The DNA here is from genome assembly GCF_052327205.1 of Somniosus microcephalus. Lineage (NCBI taxonomy): Eukaryota > Metazoa > Chordata > Chondrichthyes > Squaliformes > Somniosidae > Somniosus > Somniosus microcephalus. The sequence goes on along the minus strand of NC_140993.1, from coordinate 184,904,671 downwards.
AAAGGTCTCTGACAGGGTATCCTACCTCTCTGGATGGGCTCTCCTTCGATGGTCTTTTTCCTTGGTTGATGGCGAGGCTGGGTGCAGGAGGCGAGGTGAGAGAGACAGAATGGCTGTTCGAGAGGCTAGTTATACCCCCCTCAGTAGCCCTTATTGTACGGGTTGCAAAATTTCCCCTATTTCCCTGAAGAATCAAAATATTGGTCCACATCGTGGATGAAGAATTGGGCGATGTGACTGGTCTGCAGTGTTTTAAAATGTACCGAGAACCGCAAAAGACTGCTCTGAGATGGACAGAATGTGGACAACACCGGAGTCGTAGAGCTCTGTGGAAAATATTCACACAACTTAAGACAGTGCTTTTAGTAATAAAGTTGTTCCCTGGAGTTTGGGCAATCACAAAAGGTTTTAAAATGGCCACAGAAAGCATGGCAAAAGGAGCAGCAAGCAGCTCGAGTTGCCTTTGTGTATAAGTGGGAGAATACAGTGGATGTGAGTCAGACCTGCCAATCAAAGGGAGGTTCCCTTCAGAAGCACTTGAAGTTGTTTATTGACTTAAGAGATTAGCTCACTTGAGAAAACCGCAGGACAATCGATTTGAAACTGCTTCTGTTTACATAGCCATTCAAAGCATTCACAGTCAATGAGACATTGAAACCATGGAACCGGATCTTGAATGGGAACCGTTTAAGAACTGAATGGGTTTAAATCACCTGTCATTCTGGACAATAGAGCAGTTGTATTTCCCTTTTGTTTTAGCCCAGGTGGGCTCTGGGTGTGGGCGGGAACATTTTGGCCCCACAGTGCAGACACACTAACCCAGTCCAACCACTTTGAGTTAGCCAATCACAGCTTTTCTCTTGTGAATTGGAACTTTTTGGGCGCGAATTTTCCAGGCAGGCAAACAGCAGAGGGTGGGGGGGGCTCACAAGGTATATATGATAGCCCCTGAGAAGCTATCGCTCTTTTTTACTTCCTGGGACCACAGGTGAGCTTCTCTCTCTCTCTCTCACTTCGCTGGACCACAGGTGAGCCTCTCTCTCTCTCTCTCACTTCGCTGGGCCACATGTGAGCAGAGTTTCTGACTCCTCAGCAAAGCAACCTAGTTAAGGAGTTGGGGGGTGGTAATTAAGGGGATATTGCTAAGATTGTTTAATCAACATTGTAGTCACTTACCCCTCATTTTTACCGTCTGCATTCCCCCATTTAAGCAATTTTACTGTAATTACTGTGTTCATGTGGTATAGTTTGATATTTGATTATACTTTCTTGTAGTTAATAAAACTTGATTTTTCTCTCATCCAAACCATGTGTCCGTTTAATATCATTAATGATAAGTCCTGCAGTCAGAACTGGAAGGTTGGGTAGCGATTCGAAACCACTGTTTTAAAATTGGTTTATTTGGAATTGGTCAGAGTGCAGGCCAATGCTGCAGACCAGGTGAATTACCTTAAACCAGTTAAAAGAAGCCCCCCCCTTACATTATCTCTATGTTCAATCAGCTGATTCTTTGTATGATTTGGGTGAGCTAGTTTAAAACAAAAGGTATCGATCTTGGCCCATCGACTTGGATGGCCGGTAATCGGTTCCTGCCGGTTCTGCAACTACTCTCCTTTGTACAACAGGTTCTTTGATGGGGGCCAGCCCCGTCTCGATGGCCCCGCTGATTATTTGATTGTTTGAGCAAACACCTTGATGGCCTTTACGCGTTGGTCTGATTGTAATTCGGTTTGTCCCCAATGCATATGCAAAAGTCTTGTCTGGTTTTGTGATCTCCTTGCTGCAGACATTGAAATACACAAGCTGTTAGCTTGCCAGGGTCCGAATTGACACTGACAGGCTTTTCGGTCATGAGGTCTGACCGCAGCCATTTTGTTGTGCCCTGGATTTTAAAACTCAGTCCAACCAGCGTCTCTTTTAATTAAATAATCTTCGGGGGGGGAACTGCCTGAATTTTGCGAAACTTACACCAGCAAGCAGCCGCAGGATGCGAGGGACTGAAGGAACAGAACGGAGCAGCCACACCGAAGGGAGTAGTGTGCTGCAGCCCGAACAGGGATTAGCCTGGCCGCCCGGAGATGGGCGGCGGATGTACATAGCTTCTGTAATGTAACTTTGTCAAGTTAAGTTTGGGTGTTTTAGTTTAATTTTAAACAAGGTGATTGGTAGTTTAAGTGTTATTGTTTTAAGAGTGTTTGTATTGGTGGTAACACCAATGCTGCCTCCGCAAGATCCTGCAAATCCATTGGCAGGATAGACGCACCAACGTCAGCGTTCTTGCTCAAGCCAACATCCCCAGCATCGAAGCTCTGACCACACTCAATCAGCTCCGATGGACGGGTCACATTGTCTGCATGCCCGATATGAGACTCCCAAAACAAGCGCTCTACTCGGAGCTCTGGCACGGCAAGACAGCCCCAGGTGGGCAGAGGAAATGCTACAAGGACACCCTCAAAGCCTCATTGAAAAAGTGTAACATCCCCACCGACACCTGGGAATCCCTGGCCCAAGACCACACAAAGTGGAGGAGAAGCATCCGGGAAGGCGCCAAACTCCTCGAGTCTCTTCGCCGGGAGCAAGCGGAAGCCAAGTGCAGGCAGCGCAAGGAGCGCACGTCAAACCAAGCACCCCACCCGTCCCTTCAACCACCGTCTGCCCCACCTGTGACAGACACTGTAGGTCCCGCATTGGCCTAATCAGTCACCTGCGAGCTCATTTTTAATGTAGAAGCAAGTCATCCTCGGTTCCGAGGGACTGCCTAAGAAGAAGTTTGTATTGAGTCGAGGTTGCAAGACTCGACTATGTTTTACCCAAGCCAGAGAATCTTCTCAGGACCTGGCTATATGCTCTTGTGTCTCTTTGCAGAAGGGATTTCGAAATGAAGGGGGGCATACTCCTACTCGCCCTGATAGGAGTGAGCACTGGGAAGCGAGGTGACGTGGAGGACTCCCACATTTATGGATGCTCAGGAGAGAGAGCACTGGTTGTGACTGCTGGGGGTGGCAAACGAGGCGTGGAGGAACTCGCTATCTATTCCCATGAGGGAAGATGGCCAGGGCGGCTGTGATCTAACTCCACCCGGTACTCCAGCTAGACCGGGTTCACCTATGGGGAGGCCTCCCCCCCCCGCCACAGCGTACAGGTTGTGGCCTCAGTGGTCGGGGTCACTGAGGGGAAACGCGTGTGCCTGACCTGCAGAGGACAGATTCCCCTGGGAAGGTGGTGGTGGCTCAGAAAGCTGAGCACAGACATGGGGGATCGTACAGCTGACTGGGAACGACACCTGCCGGACGGTCACAGGGACCCAAGGGGGAACTAGTGTATGCTGGCATAAGTGGTGGGAGTTGGAACAGGGAATTTATGTCTGCATGTGGGGGTCGCAAAGGGCCTGCCCCACAGGCATATCCATCATCTCTGCATCATGGCAGGATAAGGGGGAGGGGGTGGCATGGGATTCCCACCTACACACTTGCTTTGTCCCACGCGACCCAGCCCCAGTCAAAGCCACTGAACTCGTGGCACGCACCCGAAAGCCACTGCCCACGACTCACACAGCAAGGACATACGTAGAAGAGGTGCCCTGCCACCACCAAGGGACCAGGGAATGGGCTGGTACTAGTGCCGACCGAAAAGGTGCTATACCAGGGGGACACTACGTGGTAGCTTCTGTGATTATAAACCTTACCGAGGTACGCTTACCTGAGTGGTGCCCCAAAGAGACAGAACAGCTATACCAGGCTATACCAGGCCCTGTTAAGAGAAATGTTTAGGAAATTCTACGAGTTCGATTTTGCCGACATAGACAAAACTGAACTGTACACTGCACACACTGAGTACTTCAGCAACGGGGGGAGAAAAAGAAGGGGAACCTGGATTGATGTTTTTACTGCATATAACACAGGATCCTCTGTTATAAACAGCTTGTATGACATAGAGATGCATACAAAGATAAACGGTTTGAAAACACAATTACGAAAAATCTTAATGGATGAAAATACAGTAGTAGGCTCAGAGTTACACGAGGACCAGGCTATGAAGGTCCATTTAAAAGAGGTCATTGCTGAGCTGGGAAAGCATGCAAAGCCTGTAAATGCCCTTATAAGAGCGGACAGGAATGCTTCAGATCAGGCTGCACAGAACGAGGCGTGCGTACTGTACGGGGCATGGATGATAGGCGAGGGCTGCACTAACCTGGAGGATTTAAAACCAGGCTTAGCCCCCTCCTGGATCAGCAACAAGCACCTCACAGCCCTCCATCCATTTGAGAATGCATTGAGCCCATGTCAACTCTGGCTAGCTTCTGAGGCCTACCCTGTCCCAGTGGATTGTGGGCGCTCTAACCACACTATCATGGGGATAGTAGTGAGAATGCCGGTCATGGGTGGGACAGCCCGACCCGCACCAATATACAGGGTAGAGAACACTGGAGTCATTCAAGGGGGTGCACACATCTTTTTCACAGCGGTCCCACCTTATGTCATAAAGTGGGAGCACGCTATGACAGGTACTGACCTCTCAAGGTGCCGAAGCCGGGGAGCACACATAATACTGTGTCTCCAGCACTTGAACGCCTATTGAAAACCATAGTGTGGGTTTAAAGCTGCTGGCGCAAAACCTATAAAATGTACCATGGAGGTAATGGCACAAGACCATGTTCCCCCACAGGTAGCATATATAGGAGATGGGACATATTGTGTCACCACAGGTGCACCCCACTACCAGCATGGACAGCATAGCTGGTGTGCAGTAAGTGACAGCAGTTTCTGCTTTAAACCCGAGGCAGAATCTTAAGTGGCCCAGGAATGAATTGTCCCCATTCCTAAACCCGCCACTGTTCACCTCACTGTAAAAGTGACTTTCACCAATCTGCAAAAATATGTAGCACACTTCGGCTGTGAAATCCCCCCTCTACCAGAACATCTGATCAAGATACTAAAAGCAGTAATTGTCTCACAAAAACATTTCTACACGTTAGAGCAGAAGACAGTAGAGATAGGGGCCAAGATATTGGACATTGTAGTTCCACCCTGGTGGGACATTTTTGAAAATATAGAGGTCCCTTCATGGATTAGAATGGCTTCCCACATCCTCGTGGTTTGCCAGCTTGGAATAGTATTGTACCTAGTGTGCACTCAGTGCAAGGGAAAAGGCCAAATACTAGAATTCCGAAACCAAAGGACTTGGAAGGAGCATTATGTTAAGGTGGAGGGAGATACACCTGCTTGAATCTTTTTATTTTGTATTTCTGAATAAAGATTGTTGTTTTTTTGTGTTTGTTATTTTTAATAAAGATGTATGTGTACCAAGTGGTGCAGGGGTCTTGGACCCCTCCATGCTTGGATGTATGTAAATAATTGTATTTTCCTATGTATGCTTATGTACACTACATTTTCGAAGAATGGGAAAAGAATGTTTCATAGGATTTTAGATAGGAAATTACAGGGAAGATTGGCTGTGGAGGGTCGGAATTTTGCTCACCTTCGTAAGTATTATACTTAAAGCGAGTTTTAGTATCAACAGGAGGGGAGTGTAGGGTTCTCAAAATTCCCACATTCCCCAAAGTTAGTAATAAAGGGACCCTAAAGGACAAAGTTATTAATAAGGGTACCCAAAAGAAAATGGCTTCTGGACCTCATGGCAGAAGCCTGCAAGATTGGAAAGCAGGACCCTGCAAAAACGGCAGGCCAAATTCAAAAGGGCTTTGTAAAACCTGACATGCCTGGGCCTGTGAGAGACTTGTTATTTCTGAAGCCAGACAAGTAGATAATGCAGAATACGCATTCTTCATTTTGAAAGCAACCAACTCAGGAAAGACTTAATCTTGAACCCATAAAACCTTTGCATAAATAATCGCTTACAGTTTAAACTGGCTACCGAGCCAGGAAGATACTGATTCACATTATGCATAACAAACACTGAGGCATTAAAGACCATTTAACAACAGGGCAACCACCCAAAAAGCAGTTAAGGTGAATGACTATAATCACTTTAACTAGCCCGCCAATTATTAGACAAAGAACTAACCCTGATTTGGCGCGCAGATAACAACCTCCAAAATAGTATAATTGTACGCCCATCAGTAACCAAAAGTGTGCAGCAAGCGGGCAAGCGAGGTGAGATGAACGGCAAGGCCGACGAACAAGCAGAGAAGGGCAGCGTGGAGAAGCATTGGGGACGAGCAGGCACATGCTCAGGTCCAAGTTTACTCAAAACGCAAGGAAGCGTTGGGGGCCAAGTAGGCACATGCTCCAGTCCAGAGATACTCAGAACTCAAAGAAGCAGAATGACCACGAGCACCGTGGTAACAAAGGGCCGGGCAAACCATACATTCAGATCATTTCCACTGCACAGGTAGTGATCTAGGCCACCATGACCGAGCTAACACTGAAGACCGCCAACCGAACCCCAACCACAACAAAACTTTGACGACCAGACCACCACCAGAAGAACAAAATCCGAAGTTTTCCACTCTACAAGGTAAAGTACCCAACAAAGACTTTACTCCCTATCTCTAATGGAGAAAAGAGGGTACTTTACTCAGACGACTCCACCACCGCGCCCTGGGACCATGTGATGATGGCAGGCCCCAAAGGACACAAAGAGCAAACCCCCAAAACCGCAAACGGCTCAATCGACAGGAGTCGACCTGTCCAGAAACCCTTACTGGTGAGCATAATCCCTGGCCCCTTACAGCACAATCTAGTTAGATATTGGGGGTGGGCCAAGGGTAGGGGGGATTATTACTGTGATTTTTCTTTCCCCCCGGTGTGCCATGTGTTCCCCATTCCTAATTAAGTGTATTCTTGTATGCCTGTAACTATTCTAGTAATTCTCAGTGTTGTGCTTTTATTGTGCCTTTAATAAAAATACGGTTTTCTTGCATCAAACCAGTTCTCTACTCCAAATCTGTATCGTCGCATGTACCTAAGTCCGGTGTCTAGAACCCAGGGGTGTGGGAGCGATTCGAACCGCTCAGAGCAGTTAGAGGCAAGCTGACTACACGCACACGCCACCCCCTATATCTATCACCTTAATGCCAATGCGCACTCATTCTCAACTTATACCCTCCTTTCCTACAGATCCTCCACAAAAATGGAGGATTGAGGAGGAGAAAGATGATGATGATGATGATAATAATAATGAGGAGGAGGAGAAGAACAGAAATTATGATGATGATGTCAAGGAGGAATATGATGATGATTGAGAGGATATGATCATCAAACCCACCCATGTGTTCCTGGACTTAGATTTTGCCCATGTTCCTCTGTCACCTCCATGATGACACTCGCTGCATTACTTGCTTTGTCACTCCCAGCTCAAATGTATTAAATGGATGAGACTGCTTTAGTAATCAGATACTCTTTGCAGTACTCACTGAGGAGTCCTCGGAGTGACGGTCATCCTGATGCTATCTTCCGTAGTGCCTCTCAAGCAGCTCGGGCAGCTCCCCAGGGATGTTCGTAACCAGGTCCTTCAGTTCTGCAAGACACAGTAGCCTACAACTAAATGGCACACATGAGCTGGCGCATGTTACAGAACCCGTCCTGATCCTGTCAAAGTAGCAAAATCACCCCTTTAAAACCCTGACGATCCTATCAATGACCAGTCTGGTAGAATCATGTGCCTCATTGTAGTACACCTAGCAGGGCCAGATTCCGAAGGAGGAATGCATTGTGGCAAATTCCGGGTGTTGATATGGGGGATCCTTAGAATATTGTCACACATAATCTGTGCATTCAGGAAGTGGAACCACTGTAGGAGGTTTTTGCACAGGCGTGTTCGGGTCAGTCAGCTTTACCTCTGACTACCTTCTTTGAGCGGTTCGAATGGCTCGCCCCCTGGGTTCTAGACACTGGACTTAGATACAGGCAGCGATACAGAGAAGACTCGAGTAGACAGGTGGTTGGATGCAAACAAAACCAAGATTTTTATTGAAGAGGAAAACTTAATACAACCCTATGGAAAATCACTAGTGTACACTTCTACAGGCAAAAATTACAAGAGAGCCATAATAATGCTATATACAGGGAAATGGGGAACACACGGCACATTGAGGGAAAACAATTATCTTAACAATCCCCTTTTCCTTATCCCACCCCCTATACCTAACTAGGCTCAGCTATGAGGGGTCAGAATTCAGGCTCACCAATCAAAAGGATTTGTTAGACTCAAAACAGTGGTTGGGTTCGGGGTTCGCTCTTGGTGCTCTCTGGAGCCTGTCGTTGTCACGTGGGCTCCGGGTGCTGCAAGGGCGTTGTCCAGGTTCGAGTACCCCAAAGTTAAAGTCTCTGCTTGGGTACTTTGCCTTGCAGAGATGGTCCTTCGTCGACAGCTTGAGTTTGCATGAAGGTAGTCACAGGTCAGCTTGGGCTGAAGGCCTGCTGATTCAAAGCCTACCCTCAGCTGGCCTTCCCTCCGGTGGTCTCCCCTCCTCCTCCCCTCATCGCGTCCCACTTCACCTGGCCTGAATTGTCCAGGTAGAGTGGGAGAGGGCATGTGTTGTGTATGTACCTTTAAGAGAGGACTGCTTTTATACTGCAGTACCGGTAGTGACCACACCTGTATACAAAGCAGTAGCAGGCTTCTGTATTTCAGTTCCAGCATACCCTCTGTTCAGTAAACACCTCTATTACCGTTCTCCTGCAGTCCATGTGTTATTGATGCGCGGACACTACAGTGGCGATGAGCAGGTTCAAACTCACCTGCAGTGCTGCATCACCTCACGGGGATCCATCCCTGGGAAGAAGCTTTTTGGAGGTCAAAGCCAGAGCAACGGGCATCGACCGGGGGCAACCGCCCAGTGATCCATCGGAGTCCAGAGAATCGCAGGGGAAGCTGTGGAGAGCTGGGCCTGGTTCTCCAGTCAAGGTGTCCCAGCAGATCGGGCTGGTAGCAGGTAGTGCGCTGACACTTCCCGGACTGCGGCGGGCTAGAGCTCAAGCGAGCGGCTCTGTAAGGGGGCCGAGCAGCGTCGTCGGGAAGAAAAAGAGAGAGAGAGGGTGGAGCGAGGCGGGCAGCATTGAAAAAGAGACGCGCAGAAAGCCGCGGGGCGTCGCCATTCCCTGTTAGAATGTGAGGAGCAGCACTAGCAGCAGGGGGAAGAAGGAAAAGCGCGGGAGGCGCCATTTTAATCCATTGGAGAAGAAGGAAAAGCGCGGGAGGCGCCATTTTAAACCACCCAAGATGCCGAAGAGTGGCAGCATCACTCTTTTCGACAACGAAATAGAAGACTGGACCACGTATGTGGAAAGAATTGAAGTGTACTGCAGGGCAAATGAGGTGGCCGCTGAAAAGAAGGCGTCGGTATTATTAAATTTGATGGGCGCGAGAACGTACGGCCTATTGCGAAATTTAATTACCCCAGCTAAACCAATGGAGAAAAGTTTTGAAGAGATTGTCAATATCTTACAGGAACATCTAAACCCTACACCACTGCTGATAGCAGAAAGATTCAAGTTCCATAAACGAAACCAGCACAAAGACGAGAGTAATGCTGACTATCTTACGGAACTACGCAAGTTATCGACACACTGCCAGTTCGGAGCAGGACTGGCAGATACCTTAAGGGATAAGTTTGTCTGCGGGCTCCAGAGTGAAGGAACCCAAAAGCGACTACTTTCGGAAAAGGACCTTACGCTAGAAAAGGCTTTCAGCGTTGCAGTATCCTACGAAGCAGCAGCACGGGCAGCTGCGGAAATACAACAGAAACCGCAAGAATATAGCACTAATGAAATGGCATATGGAGCAGAAAAGTGCTATCACTGCGGCAGAACAACCCATGACCAGAAGGATTGCTGGGCTAAGGACAAAGTATGCAAGCAATGTGGAAAAATGGGACACATAGCACGAGTCTGCAGGTCGGGAAAGAAAACCAACACTAAAAGAACTACTAAGGAAAAGTACAAGAAAGTACAAAAGATGATGGACAGTAGTTCAGAAGACCAGAAGAGTGATAATGACTCCGGGAGCAGGGGACTAAGTTGTCTAAAGCTACACAATGTTATCACCAAGGAGGATCACTGAACCATTTGGGTCACCCTCATGATAGCAGGGTCCCAAGTAAAGATGGAATTGGACACAGGATCAGCCCTAACAGTCATGAATCGATGAGACTACGAGCAGCTATTCTCACACATTCCCTTGAAGGATACATCCATTGTCTGGAAGACATATACGGGCCAAAAAGTCTACCCAGGAGGAAAAATAAGGGTACCCGTTAAATACAACGGCAAGGAAACGCAGGAACTGTATCTATATATACTACAAGATGGAGGACCACCATTATTGGGACATGAATGGATCCGAAAAATACAATTGGATTGGTATTCCATTCAGGCGCTAACTGTGGCTGACAAAAAAGGTGACGACGCCACACCTGGACAACTGTCAAAAATTCTAACTGACGCGAAAGAGGTGTTCCAGCAAAGACTTGGGACTCTAAAAGGCATAACGGCAATGATAAAAATTGAAGATAATGCAAACCCAAAATTTTTTAAGGCCAGACCGGTACCGTATGCGATCCGCCCAGCCGTCGAAGCGGAGCTGGAGAGTCTGGAGCGTTCGGGTGTGCTGTCCAAGGTGGACTGGAGCGAGTGGGCCACACCCATCATTCCTGTAATGAAGAAATCATTGAGCAGCATGCCTGAGGAACCGAAAAAGGTTCGCATCTGTGGGGACTTTAAGGTAACTGTGAACCAAGTCCTTCACACAGTACAATATCCACTTCCGCGGATAGAAGATATTTTTGCCTCACTATCTGGGGGGAAACGCTTTACGAAGATTGATCTGGCCCAAGCGTATCTACAAATGGATGTAGATGAATCATCTAGAAAATACCTCACGATAAACACTCACAAAGGTCTTTACCAGTACAACCGACTGGTATTCGGGGTAGCGTCAGCTCCGGCTATTTGGCAGAGGGCGATGGAACAAGTCCTGCAAGGGATCTTGGGGACCCAGTGTTATTTGGATGACATCCTGGTTACGGGCGGAAATGACAGTGAACACCTTGCCAACCTGGAGCAGGTGCTCACTAGATTACAAGAATATGGACTACGAGCCAAATGCGAGTTTTTCAGGAAACAAATCTCGTATTGTGGCCACGTGATTGATGAAGAGGGGTTGCATAGGTCCCCAGACAAGATTGAGGCAGTAGTCAAGGCTCCAGTACCGGAAAATGTGTCACAACTGAGGTCGTTCCTCGGGTTGGTGAGCTACTACCATAAGTTCTTGCCAAATTTGTCTATAATTCTGCACCCGCTGAACGCCCTGCTGCAAACTGGAGTAGCATGGAAATGGAATGATGAGTGTAAGCGTGCCTTTCAGAAATGTAAATGCCTAATCACTTCAAAAGAAGTATTGGCTCACTACAATCCATCACCACCGATTCGGTTGTGATGCGTCTCCCTACGGCATTGGAGCAGTGCTGTCGCACAAATTCCTTGACGGTTCAGAGTGGCCAATAGCCTTTGCGTCACGTTCGTTAACATCAGCCGAGCGTAACTACGCCCAGATTGACAGGGAGGCCCTCATTCTGGTGTGGGGGGTGAAGAAGTTCAATCACTATCTGCATGGGCAGAAATTTACATTACTGATTGATCACCAGCCTCTTGTCTTCATTTTTAACCCAAAGAAGGGCGTTCCAGTGATGACGGCGCAACGGCTGCAAAGATGGTCCCTTTTTCTAGGGGCACATCAATACGACATAGAGTTTAAGGGCACGAAACAGCATGGAAACGCTGATGGGCTTTCGCGCCTTCCGCTGCCTACGGTGGAGGAAGAACCTGCAGTAGACCCTGTTGAGATATTTCATTCGACCATAGTCAAATGTCTACCTGTCACAAACTCAAGTATAGAGAAGGAAACCCGAAATGACCCGACACTCTCTCAGGTCTATGAATTGACGGTGAAGGGATGGCCAGCACATGGCGACTCACTGTTGCCAGCATTCTCGTCAAGGAGAGAACAGCTTTCAGTGTGCCGGGGGACCTTGATGTGTGGATCCCGAGTGGTAATTCCACCCAAGTTGAGAGAAAGAGTGCTCAATGAGCTTCATGAGGGTCATCTGGGAGGGGTAAAAATGAAGAGCCTAGCCAGGGCATTTGTGTGGTGGCCGGGAATCGATAAAGAAATTGAGGAAATGACCAAGAGATGCACAGGATGCCAGAAAGTCAAAAACGCTCCACCACACGCCCCGCTATACCCATGGGAGTGGCCCTCATCTCCATGGCAATGGGTACACATTGATTTTGCTGGTGCATTTATGGACTCAATGTTTTTAAACGCCGTGGATGCACATTCGAAATAGCCAGAGGTCACCAAAATGTCCTCCACCACCACGGAGAAAACTATTGCAGTCCTACGGGCCATCTTCGCCAGGAATGGCTTGCCAGAACAGATTTGCTCTGACAATGGACCACAGTTTGTAGCCGAGGATTTCCGGAGGTTTTTGAGGAATAATGGGGTAAAGCATTACACATCTGCCCCATATCATCCAGCCACAAATGGATTGGCTGAGAGGTTTGTTTAAACATTTAAAAAAGCAATAAAGGCAATGTATAACGACAACATACCACTGCAACACAAGGTGGATAATTTCTTGTTCGCTTACCGAAATGCGACACATGCAGTTACCAACCAATCTCCAGCCATGATGTTCTTTAACCGTGGGTTAAGATGTCGCCTGGACTTGCTCAAACCAAATATAAGACGAGATGTTGAGAATAAGCAATTCCAGCACATCAATGAAAAGCCAACCAGGAGCTTCAAGATAGGGCAACCAGTCTTGGCCCGCGACTACCGAACAGAAAAATGGCAGCCAGGAACGATATGCACACGGCAGGGACCACTAATGTACACAGTGGATGTTGGAGAGAGCATCGTGAGACGCCATGCTGACCAGATTCTAGAGTCACAGGAACAAATCAAACCCATACCACGAGCACGCGCACCTGGTGATGAACCCGAAGTACAGATTGCGTCTACCTCAGAATCAGTGGTATTGGAAGCTGACGAACCAACCAATGACAATGAGCCAGAATCGATTCCGCCGCAAGAACAGGATACCCAAGAAAGACGCTATCCAGACAGGATCAGGAAGCCTCCTCAAAGATTGAATTTATAAATGATTACTTTCAGCTGATATATATAGTACAAAGAAAATTGTAATTGTAATTAGTTATTATTCAATTGTTAAATGAAGGTTATGTACTGTTTATCTAAAAGGGGAGGAATTGTTGTGTATGTACCTGTAAGAGAGAACTGCTTTTATACTGTAGTACTGGTAGTGACCACACCTGTATATAAAGCAGTAGCAGGCTTCTGTACTTTCAGTTCCAGCATACCCTCTGTTCAGTAAACACCTCTATTACCGTTCTCCTGCAGTCCGTGTCTTATTGATGCGTGGACACTACAGCATGGGCAAAGGGCAGGGGTTAAGCGCGGGACGGGGAAGAGTGGCAGCCAGGAGGGTGAGGGACCGAAGAGCCGGAGAGCGGCAGCGGCAGCACAGCAGCAGAGCAGCAGGAGAGCAGAGCAGGAGTTCACCGATTGCTACCTGGGGGCCTTCAATTATACCTTCGTCGAAAAACCCTTATCTGCGCGCCAAATCAGGTTAGTTCTTTGTTTTAAGTTTGGTGGGCTAGTTAAAATAATGGTAGCAATCTATACTGACGGTTTTTAGATGGCCGTTAATTACATCTACCAGCCCGATAATTGACTCGTGTTGTCCTGAAAGTCCTTGATAGGCTTGTCCAGCCTTGATGGATGTGCTTAATCTATTTCTGATTATGTATGCAGACTGTTTGATGGCTTTAACTGTAGGCCTCATTGAATTTAGATCTGTCTCCAATTTGGTCTAATACATAATTCACAGTTTTGTCTGAGTCCCAAAACACAAAGTTCTTTTCACAGAAAGCCTGCAGCCTTAGTTTCGATTTCCCCCAAGCTGTTTGCACTGCAGAATCAATTTTGGAGACCCGTAAGCTTTCTGCCGCGAGGCACGGACGCCATCTTGGGTACCCTTTTTAATTCAAATATGTCCACGCAGGGTCCCTTTTATCAATAATAACCTTCAGGGAGATGCACAAATTTTACAAATCTTACACCCCTTTCTGTTGAGGAAGTTCAGGGGGTTAACTGTAGGAGCTGTCAAAACAATGCAAATCTATTGCACCATAGACCTTGAGAAAGCCCACAAACTAGATGCTGCTATCCTGCTGCTGCCTTGCTGCAATACCAAACTGTATTAATTCCCCAGCTGTGCTAAGTAGTGCATCACTCACCTAACAAGCACCAGCCCGGACAGCACCCTGGGTGATAGTGCAAGATTCCCCATGGCTGCCTGAAATGACCTGCCACAATAACAGTTGAGTATAGTTGTGCCCATCATAGCCTCGAAGAGAGCTATCTGGACAGCTAACTGTCCTCATGTTCTAGCTGACAGAGCTCACCTATAGCCTCTTTGGGTAAATGCATTCTTCTAGTACACATCTCCTCACTATGGTCTTCATAGGACCTGTTTTTGCAAAGCTCTCACTGTTTAGGGAATGGGGGCACAAAATCTCCCAATGGTCTCACATTCCCACAAGCATGCTAAAGCAAGACCAAAGCTTTCTAGGCTCAAAGCAAAAAATAAATCGCTCCAAAAGGTTGTTCCCAACTGCAGTAATCATTACTCATTACTCATTTCTCAAGCTGTCTTAAGGCTTTGAAATTCCTCACTTCTGCCAGTCTCAGCTGAGCCTGGCAACAACTACACCTTATATTATTTGGACTCCGGGTGCGTGTTAGACAGATTAACAGTAAACTGTTGAAAAGCTCCCACATGCTGCGAAGGTGCATATTTGATGCTCTCTCATGAAAAATTGAAATTCGTAATTTTCAGTACAACCTAAAAAAGCAAATGATGTAAAACAAATTTTAAAAGCTGAATTCTAGTTTATTTTTCATTTCTGATTTCAAAACTTTATAGAACTATAGAAATTTAGAGTATGGAAGGAGGCCGTTCAGCCCATTTGTGTCTGTGTTAGCTCTTTGCTAGACTAATCTAAAAATAATCCCACTGCCCTGCTCTCTCTCCACTTTCTGCTACCTTGCTCTACTTTAAATATTTATCCACTTAAAAGTTGTAATGGTATCTCTCTCAACCGCTACTTGTAGCAAAACATTCCATGCTCCCTTGCATAAAGAAATACACTTTCCCTATTCACTTCATCAAAACACTTCATTTTTTTAAAAACCTCAATTAAATCTTTTCTTAGCCTTCTCTGCTCCGGTGGAAATAGTCCAGTAGCTCAAGTCTCTGTTTAAAGCGATAGTTCTCATTCCTGGCACCAGGCTGATAAATCTATGTAGTACGTACTCTGCAGCTGTATGGGGCACCCAAAACTGCACAATGTACTCTAACTGTGGCCTAATCATGGTCTTGTACAAATTTACATTTTGTCTCTTTACTCTTGCACATTATTCCCCTATTTATAATATGTTAATAGCCTTTTTAATGGCTTTATTGACCTATACTCATCCCTTCAAAGAATGCTAAGGTTTATTACACATTTAACAGCAATTTCTTATGTTTTGATGCCTCTATATTTCTATAAATCAGTGTTTCAAAATCCGGAATTGGTTGCATCCGTGAATCGGACTGTGCAAATTTGCCGCTCTACTTAATTTTTTCGAAATTCCTGTTAATTTCTGACCTGCATTAGTGACCTTCGTCTTGCTGGTTTTTATCCCACTTGAGAGTCCCATAATCCGCATTATTGGAGGCAAACACTGACTGTTCACATTTCTGTCTGTCAGTAAGGCTATGGAATGGAATTTGCCAAAGACAAAACTGAAGTCATTAGCATTTCTATTTGTTGTTGTTAAAATAAACAGAAAATGGCAACATTAGCATCCAAGTTTGAAAAAGCAGGAAACAAATTCCATAATGTTTCTTAATTGTGGGATATAAACCTGGCTTTGCTAACAAGAGACGGGGTCATTTTCGCTTTGGCTGCGGGTGGAAAACTGATGGTTGCAGATCAGCCGCCTGTAATACACTCTGGGCTAGATTTTCAGTTGCTTGCGCCAGCAGTTAGCACCTTAAGAGAAGTGATTTTCGGGCGCTATGCGTGTAGCGCCCGGGCGCAGCGCAGTTTGCGCCCCGCCCCAAATTAAGTTGCCCGTTAGCGCCGGCGCAAAGTTTAGCGGCCGCCCGGATGCGCGCGCAGAAAATGACGTCACATCCTCGTGCAACGCCCTTTGGCCGCCCCGAATGCAAACTTCAGTCGGACCGCCCCATTGTGCGGCTGGCGTCCAGAGCGTTTGTAAAATGGAACGCAACACACCCTGGGGAGCGCAAATTAAAGGGCACTCCTCCTGCACTATAAACGGCAGTCTGCATGTGTTGTGTGGACGGATCCAATGTGTTGTTGTGAACGGTGTATTTATGTTTCCGGCCACCACCACCACCACCACCACCACCACCACCACCACCACCACCACCACCTCCTCCTCCTCCTCCTCCTCCTCCTCCTCCTCCTGTTTTCCCCCCCCAGACTCTGCCTTTGAAAAAAACACATGCACCCTTCCCCTTTAAGAGCTCACTGGCACCAGAGTGTCTGCCGTGCGCTGCGCCCTAGCTCGGGTGTTGCGCTCTGCACCGCCGGCTTAGCGCCTAAAGATAGTAGTGGAACGCCTCTTTTAGCGCTCCACCAACCTCTTAGGGCGAAGCCACTGAATTTCCGGCAACGGGGCGCTACTTTGGGGCGGGCGCTAACTTCGGGCGGGCGCTAAGGTTAGCGCCCCAAAACTGTCTATACTGAAAATCTAGCCCTCTATCTTCCTTTCCACTGAAGGTGTATCTTAGTGATGATTTATTTTGTATCCAATTTCTTAATTCTATTTATGTCTAACACTCCAAATATTTTCTTCTCATCCCATCAAGTAGGATTTGCCTTGCTATTCTTGCTCAGCTACTTGCTCATATTTTAGAAAATTGACTACATTACAGTATAGATGAGAATCTTGCCGGGTGAAATTCCTCTGCTGATAAATTCCTGTTGGGAATTTCCCTTTTTACTTGCTCCAATTTTTTTGATAACACTATCTACAGGAGGGATTTTCCCCTTCCTGATCTTCTTCCAGAAGCACCTGGTATCAGTTAGTCTTAGCAAGCATCTTACAAGGTTTGCCTCCAATTTCCACCCTTCCCTCACGTTCACATGGTCCAAATCCGACTCTTCCCTTCCCTTCCTCGACTTCTCCATCTCTGGGGATAGGTTATTGACCAACATTCACTACAAGCCCACTGACTCCCACAGCTACCTGAACTACACTTCCTCCCACCCCACCTCCTGTAAGGACTCTATTCCATTCTCCCAGTTTCTCCGTCTCCCCCGCATCTGCTCCGACGAAGCCACCTTCTACACCAGTGCTTCCGACATGTCTTCCTTTTTCCTCAACCGAGGATTCCCCTCTACCGTGGTTGAAACAACCCTCGCACTTCTGCCCCTCCCTCCCGGAACCACAATAGGGTTCCCCTTGTCCTCACATTTCACCCCACCAGCTTCCATATTCAACGGATCATCCTCCGCCACCTCCAACGTGATCCCACCACCAAACGCAACTTCCTCTCCCCGCCCCTTTCAGCATTCCGTAGGGACTGCTCCCTCCGAGACACACTAGTCCACTCCTCTATCACCCCCAGCACCCCTTCCCCTTTGCACTGCACCTTCCCGTGCAAGCGCAGGAGATGCAACACCTGCCCTTATACCTCCCCCCTTCCCACTGTCCAGGGCCCCAAACACCCCTTCCAGGTGCAACAGCAATTTACTTGTACTTCTTGCAATCTAGTATACAGTATTCACTGCTCACGATGTGGTCTCCTCTACATTGGGGAGACCAAACGCAGATTGGGTGACCGCTTTGTGGAACACCTCCTTTCAGTCCGTAAGGGTGACCCCAAGCTTCCGGACACCTGTCATTTAAATTCACCGCTCCATTCCCACTCAGACCTCACTGTCCTCAGCCTCTTGCATTGTTCCACGGAAGCTCAGCGTGAGCTCGAGGAACAGCACCTCATCTTCTGATTAGGCACTTTACAGTCTTCCAGACTCGATATCGAGTTCAACAATTTCAGATTATAACCTCGGCCCCATCATATTTTTTTGTATATATTTTATCCACACTTTTGGTTTGTGCCTTTTCCTTTTTTTTTCTCTCCCACATGGCAGCTGTCTTTCATTCTGCCAGCGCATTTCACACTTCATCTAGAGCCATCTTTTGTGTCTTTACGTGCCCTATTACCATCTCGTCTTGCCTTGAATATCTCTTAATGTCTCTTCACCTCACACAGACTTTCCATTTTGTTCTTTCATCCCCTCCCCCATTTCCCAGCCCCCAAACTTGCTTTTTCATCCGTTTCATTTCCTGCTTTTTTTCAGTTCTGACGAAGGGTCTTCGACCTGAAACATTAACTCTGTTTCTCTCTGCACGGATGTTGCCTGGCCTGCTGAGTTTTTCCAGCATTTTCTGTAATTTCAGATTTCCAGCATCTGAAGTACTTTGCTATCATCTTAGAAGGTAAGTCTTACTCAAGGAATGAAAGCATTTCTGAGCTCTGTATTGAGAGTCTCAGTAACATCCATTGCCTGAAGCTTGTTATGAAGAATATGGCATAATTCAAAAGATCTGTATAGTTAATATTATGCAGAAAATCCAGTTAATACTAAATGTAACTAAAACTTTATGCAATTTAAGGAATTAATGTGTTTTCAGTGATAAGCTACCATTTTATTGCTGCCTTC
This sequence comes from Somniosus microcephalus, assembly GCF_052327205.1. Taxonomy (NCBI): domain Eukaryota; kingdom Metazoa; phylum Chordata; class Chondrichthyes; order Squaliformes; family Somniosidae; genus Somniosus; species Somniosus microcephalus. The sequence continues at coordinate 184,885,880 of NC_140993.1, read as the reverse complement.
TATCAATGTGAACCCTGCCACATTTTGACTTGAGAAATAAAACCAGCCCTAATAGGTTTCTATTCCTTTACTTTTGTTCTGGGTGTGGTGTGGTGTTCTGGGTGTGGTGTGGTGTTCTGGGTGTGGTGTGGTGTAACGGTGTGGTGTAATTGGGCGCAATGTGGTGCAAACACAGAACTCTCTTCTGGCTGAGCTCAGTACAAGACTGGTGATGTGGAGCACACTGTATAACTGTGTTCTGGAGTGTTCTAAACAGAAGCTATGTTTACCAGTTTTGCTCTTGCAGGTGTAGAATAATGGCAGCCATTACTTTAGTAGAAATCATAGCCCCAATTTTAACTCAGGGCATGAGTGCGGCATGCGGGAACCAGAATGGGCTGGAAGCGTCCATGACGTTGCCAGTGTGAGGCCAATTGAACTCCAGGCCACATTTAAATGTACTATTTTTGGCAGCACAAGGCCGTTTAAAGAGACCTGAGAGAACGTTTTCCATCATAAGGTAAGTGTTCAAGTGGTGAGTTCTGGTCAAGGGAAGGGAGGGAAGCCCAGGATGGGGGAGACCCAAGGTTACCTCGGTCATGATCCCATCTGCTGCCAGCTTTCACTGGCAGCTCCAGCATTGGCATCGAAGCTGTAACCCAGGGTTAAAATCGCATTGGGGATCTGAATTACATAATTTGGATCGCAACATTTAAATATTTATGATGCCTCTATCTGCCTGTAATGGGCAGTATCAATGTTGCCAAACTCAGGGGTTAAAATGATGGTGGGTGGGAACCCCACAACTGCACCATTCTCACCGAGCAGCCAGGGTTAAAATTGAGGCTCATATTTCTGTATTAGGAGTGGCTGAGTTATCCTTAAAGTTTGTAATCTTCATTTTTCTTATTTAAATGAATGATTAAATAACATTTAAGTATTCACATGTGAATGGGACACTTTCATTAGCTGTGCTTTAATATATGTCCTGCCCCTTAACCCTGTATTTTGGTTTATTTGCTGGCCTGTTCTTCACTAATAGTTGATGCGCTATCAATTACTCATAAAAGACTGAGAGTTAAGAGAGTAACTAAAGGCTTTTACTAACAAAAGAATGAAGGTCTGCCTCGAGTGGTCGACCGGTCCAGAAATACAAAGGGCTGGGGAGCAGTCACCTTTATACTAGGACTTGTGGGAGGAGTCAGCCGAGGAATGTCCAGGCATGTACACAGTGGAATACAAACAGTGGTTTACCACATTCACCCCTTGTTTAAAATTGAGTCCGGCGGGGTGAAGTGTATTAAAAGTTAGTGTATTGGAGTCTCTCCGGAGGTCTTGTCTGTCGCTGTGATCGGCGTGGCGACGGCAGGGGTAGTGGAGCTTCCGGCGTCGAGTCCTGCGTAGGCTGTGGCACAGGCATGTCGTCCTCGTAGATGTCGAGCGGGTCGCCGTGCCCAGGCCTGCCGTCTGCTGGGGCTGGATATCGGATCGTGGGGGGGGGTGGTAGTGAGTAGTGGGTTACTGCGGCCCCCGAGGGTGCAAGGTCTCTTATGGAGACTGTGTCCTCCCGCCCGTCCGGGTATGCAATGTAAGCATACTGGGGGTTGGCGTGGAGGAGGTCGACCCTCTCGACCAGGGGGTCCGTTTTATGGGTCCTCACGTGCCTTCTCAGTAGGACCGGCCCTGGGGACGTCAGCCATGGCGGTAGCGATGTCCCCGATGTGGACTTCCTTGGGAAGACAAACATTTTCTCATGAGGGGTGGCGTTAGTGGCAGTGCAGAGCAGTGACCGAATAGAGTGGAGCGCATCGGGGAGCACATCCTGCCAGCGGGAGGTTGGAAGGCCCCTAGACTTTAAGGCTAGCAGGGCGGCCTTCCAAACTGTCGCATTTTCTCTTTCCACCGTTCCCCCGGGGGTTGTAACTGGTGGTCCTGCTTGTGGCAATACCCCTAGTTAGCAGGTACTGACGGAGTTCGTCGCTCATAAACGATGAGCCCCGGTCGCTATGGATATAGCTGGGGAAACCGAACAGGGTGAAGAGGTCGTTCAGACATTTAATGGCCGTGGCACTGGTCATGTCCGGGCAGGGGATGGCGAACGGGAAACGGGAGTACTCATCAATAATATTGAGGAAGTACACATTGCGGTCGGAGGAGGGGAGAGGCCCTTTAAAATCAATGCTCAGGCGCTCGAAGGGGCGAGTGGCTTTTATCAGGTGGGCCCTGTCTGGTCTATAAAAGTGCGGTTTGCACTCAGCGCAGACTTGGCAGTTTCTGGTCATGGTCCTGACCTCCTCAATAGAGTAAGGCAGGTTGCGGGCCTTGATGAAGTGGAAGAACCTGGTGACCCCCGGGTGGCAGAGGTCATTGTGGAGGGCCCGCAGTCTATCGATCTGCGTGCTGGTGCAGGTGCCACGCGATAGCGCATCCGGGGGTTCATTGAGCTTCCCGGGCCGGTACAAGATCTCGTAATTGTAGGTGGAAAGTTCGATTCTCCACCTCAAGATCTTGTCATTTTTGATTTTGCCCCTCTGCTTGTTGTTAAACATGAAAGCAACTGAACGTTGGTCAGTGAGCAGGGTAAATCGTTTTCCGGCCAGGTCGTGCCTCCAATGACGCACAGCCTCCACAATCGCCTGGGCCTCCTTCTCAACAGCGGAGTGTCTGGTCTCCGGGCCTTGGAGGGTTCGTGAAAAGAAGGCCACGGGTCTCCCCGCCTGATTGAGGGTAGCGGCCAGGGCAAAGTCGGATGCGTCGCTTTCCACCTGGAAGGGGATGGATTCGTCCACTGCGTGCATGGTGGCTTTGGCAATGTCTTCCTTGATACGGTGGAAGGCTAAGCGGGCCTCTGCCGTCAAGCGAAAAGAGGTGGACTTGATCAGCGGATGGGCCTTGTCCGCATAGTAGGGGACCCACTGGGCATAATAGGAGAAAAACCCTAGGCACCTCTTCAGGGCCTTGAGGCAGTGGGGCAGTGGGAGTTCCATAAGGGACGCATCCGGTCGGGGTCGGGGCCGATGACTCCGTGTTCCACAACACAACCAAGGATGGCGAGGCGGTTTGTGCGGAATATGCACGTCTCCTTGTTATATGTCAGGTTCAGGAGTTGGGCGGTGCGGAGGAATTTTTCGAGGTTTGCGTCATGGTCCTGCAAGTCATGGCCGCAGATGGTCACATTGTCCAGATATGGGAAAGTGGCCTGCAACGCATTTTGATCTACCATCCGGTCCATCTCCCTTTGGAAGACGGAGACCCCGTTGGTGACGCCAAAGGGAACCCTAAGGAAGTGGTAGAGGCGGCCGTTTGCCTCAAAGGCAGTATACTGGCGATCCTCAGGGCGGATAGGGAGCTGCTGGTACGCTGATTTCAGGTCAATGGTCGAGAAGACGCGGTACTGCGCGATCTGGTTGACCATATCAGCTATGCGGGGGAGTGGGTAGGCGTCCAGCAGGGTGTTGCGATTTATTGTCTGGCTGTCATCGATGACCAGGCGCTGCTTCTCGCCGGTCTTAACGACCACAACCTGGGCTCGCCAGGGGCTGGTGCTGCCCTCAATAATCCCTTCCTTCAGGAGCCACTCCACTTCGGTTTTAATGAAAACCCTGTCCCCGGCACTGTATCGCCTGCTCTTTGTGGCGATGGGCTTACAGTCGGGGGTGAGGTTAGCAAACAGTGCGGGGGGGGTGACTCTGAGTGTGGAGAGGTTGCACCTGGTGCGCGGCGGGCAATTTGGGAGCTGCTGGCTGCGGACTGTGAGTGGGGGTAGGGGTCCACCGTACGCCATCGTAACACTTTTAAGGTGGCACTGAAAATCTAACTCCAGCAGGACGGCAGCGCAGAGGTCGGGCAGGACCAGAAGTTTAAAATGATCGTACACGGTCCCGTCTACTACGAGTGTCACTACGCAGTAGCCGCCGATGTCCGCCGACTGGGACTCGGAGGCCATAGAAATCCGCTGGTGCGCAGGCAGGACTGGGAGAGAGCAACGCCGCACCATGTCGGGGTGGATGAAGCTCTCCGTGCTCCCAGAGTCAAAAAGGCAGATTGTATCGTGGCCATTTACCTTAATGTCCATTGTGGAACTGGCCAGCTGGTGCAGTCTCGCTTGGTCCAGTGTAACGGATGCCAGCATAGGGGTCGGTGTGTCGCTGCGGGTATCAGATGAGGGTGTTGGGGGCCTGCTGCGTTCCGGCTGTCGTCCAAGATGGCGGCGTCCATGATCCCCATGTGGCTGGAGGTGTCCAAAATGGCTGCTGTACCGATGGTTCGCACATGGCCGGGGAGGCCCAAGATGGCGGCCCGCATGGCCCACACACGGCGCTGCTGGGGTTCGGGGTGGCTTTGGCCCTGCAGACGTTAGCGTAGTGTCCCTCCTTCCCGCAGCCCGAGCAGATCGCGTTTTTCGCCGGGCAGCGCGCTCTGGGGTGTTTTGCCTGGCCACAGAAGTAGCATTTCTGGCCTTGGGGCACTGCTGTCTGGCCTTGGGACACTGCTGCGGTAGTTGGGCCGTTGCTGGGGTGTGGCTGGGGTGGCACGGCGCTATGAGGTGGTCCTACCGTGTCCCAGGCTGTCATTCCCCGCGGCGTCCACGGTGCAGAGGAGTAGGCATCCATGCCCCGGTAGGCTGCATCCAATGATAGTGCGAGTTCAGAGGCCTTGTTGAGGTCGAGGTCACTCTGCTCCAACAGTCGCTGTCGGGTGTAATTGGATCTGTGGCCCGCTACAAAAGCGTCCCGGATAAGTTCCTCTGTGTACACGGCGGCCTTTACATCCTTACAACCACAGGCCCGGCCAAGCACAGACAGTGCCTGAAGGTATTCCACGGTCGATTCCCCAGGTTGTTGTTTACGACTCCCCAGAAGGTGCCTGGCGTACACTTCGTTCACTGGGCGCGTGTACTGGTCCTTGAGGAGCTTGATAGCGTCCGCGTACGAGGTCGCGTCTTGGATGACCGAGTACACTCGGTGGTTCACTTTGGAGGTCAGGACATCCAGTTTGTCCTCGTCCGATTTGATTGCTGCGGAGGCGGTCAGGAATTTTTCGAAACACTTAAGCCAGTGAGTAAACTTGGTGGATGAGTCCGCCTCCCGATGATCTAAGTCCAGGCATGCTGGTGTGAGGATCGTCTCCATTATAAAAATTTTGTTAATAAAATTGATGCGCTATCAATTACTCATAAAAGACTGAGAGTTAAGAGAGTAACTAAAGGCTTTTATTAACAAAAGAATGAAGGTCTGCCTCGAGTGGTCGACCGGTCCAGAAATACAAAGGGCTGGGGAGCAGTCACCTTTATACTAGGACTTGTGGGAGGTGTCAGCCGAGGCATGTCCAGGCATGTACACAGTGGAATACAAACAGTGGTTTACCACAATAGTGTTCTTTCATTAATAAGTGTTGTAGGATTCGCAAAATTGAACTTTATATTATAAAGGGTCAATTGGCAGAAGAGGCCATGATTTTTAAAGACTGTTTTAAAAGAAGCCCAGAAAAAGGGGCATACAAAATGGCCACCATACCACATGACCGGCTTATTGGGACATTTTAAAATGGTTCCTGTGAATCCTCAGACAGCTTTGTGGATTCAACCCACAGTAAGTTCTGGAAGCTGTTTCTGAGAAAACGAAACCAGACCCACACATATACATATGGATTAGATGCAGATCCAGTCAAGATCGGCCTGGAAACAGAGGCCATCTAAATGTTGACCCAGACAAAAGGGGACAATTTCATATTCATGAGAACAGCACCAAGGACTAGATAACAAGATCAGCAGGACATTAAAAACAATGAAGGTCATTCCAGACCAGAGATGGGCCTTTACCGGCCATCTAAAATATTTTAAAATATAATAACTACCCCGCTGTGCTCCCAGCCCACCAAAAGTTAAACAAAGACTAACCTGATTTTGGGCGGGAAGTGGAGGCTTCTGAAGGAAAAGTATAATTGGAGGAGTTGAAGTGGAATTCAGAGAGTTACAGTGAGAGTTGCAGTTGTCGGACAGTCGAGTCGTTGGAGAGTTGAATTCCACCAGTGGAATCCGACGGCTGTTGAGCTGGGTAAAGAGGAGCTGGTTTGGGAGAAGATCAGCGAACTCCTCTCCACCATCGGAGGAAGAAGAAGAAGCCATCAAGAAGATCGTCCGAGCCGGCATCCCGCCCCGGGGTCAAACATCGGGAGATCATCGACCAACCCCGGGCCGTTGATGAAAACGAGAGGCCCTCTCCCGACTCGGGAGAAGAGACAAAAATAAATTGAAGAAACTATGGGGGCCAGCCCAAGGCTCCTCTGACCGGGGTCGAGCCAACGATCCCCGACCCCGCCGACATCCAGAACCAGCCGGTGTCCAGCCACCCCCGACCCCCACCTCAGGAGAGAGGTGTGGCGCAGCTCGCTGGGGCTCCATGATCCATGTGGAGACGGAACGCCTGAAAGGAGCAAATGCAGACCGATTCAAAACCTTGCACTTCCTAGTTGGATTGGTGAGCATGTTTCTGGCCCTTCACAATCAGATCTAGATAGGTTCAAGGGGGTGGATTTAAGGGTACAATTAACATGAGTTGTTGTCCCTCGATGTTCCGTGTGTTTCCTTATTTCATGATGATCTTTGTAGAGTATAAGATGCCTGTATTTGTCTTAGTTGGTATTGTGTCGTTATGATTTGTTTGTGTTTTTTCCCTCCCATGTACTCTCTTATCTGCTTGCATTTGAGTTATTTTTCCTTATGCAATAAAATTTCATTTTGTTTCATCAAACTTGGTCTACAAGAGTTTTCTCTACATTGTAGTTCCTGCCCCAAAGTCCAGAGTATAGAATCTAAGGGGCGAGTGGGTCGAACCACTCAAGGTTTTACTGTGCAAGAGAGAGAGGCCTCTAGAGAGAGAAACCTCTGCGATCTAAAACCCCTTACAGTGTATCTTTTATGTTAAATTGAATCTAACAGAGATGCATTAAGTTTTACACTATGTAATCAGAAACTACTAATGAGCCCAGCAGGCAAATCCTACATCACACACACTCAGTTAATGCAAGCCATGAGTGTCTGCATACAAATTAACAATAGTGGGTTGAAGCAGCAGGTTATGGGTTTGAATCCTAGCAACAGTCTGACACATTGCTAGCGTGTGAGAGCAACGTACTATTCTCTGTCCAAATTGATCCTTTGAGTAAAGAATTTGCTCTTTTTCTGAATTACATAGAATATTACAGCACAGAAACTGACTATTCAGTCCAACTGGTCTATGTTGGTGTTTATGCTCCACACGAGCCTCCTCCTACCTTGCTTCAACTCACCCTATCAACATAACCTTCTAATCCTTTCTCCCTCATGTACTTATCTAGCTTCCCCTTAAATGCATCTATGCTATTCACCTTAACCACTCCATGTTGTAGCGAATTCCAAAGAAGCTTCACCTGAATTCCTTATTGGATTTATTAGTGACTATCTTATATTTATGGCCCCTATTTTTGGACTCCCCCACATCTTCTCTATGTTTACCCTATCGAACCCCCTCATAATTTTAAAGACCTCTATCAGACCTCTAGAAAAAAGAGCCCCAGCCTGTTTAATCTTTCCAGATAAGTTGTTTTTTTGGAATGTTTTATTCTATTTTTATTACTTAATTACCCACAATGTCTAAGAAATTAATCTTAAATATTATGGAGGAGAATTACAACAAAGTAAAGCTGTAAATTTCTAAAACAAAAATTTAGTACATGAATCTGAATATTTCAAACTTTATCTAAATTACAGGTTTTCTGGCTTGATTTTATATTTTTCTCCAGTGCATTTGTGATTTCATAACTGATTTATGACAATAATTGGGATTGACAAGAAAACTTTTTTTATTGAAAGACAAAATGGCATTTGAAACTTCAAGACTTAAACAATCTTATAAATGTTTGTGAACAGCCATATTTATGGATAATGATATTTATCTCCATTCCATAAAAGATCTGCTCTGGTAAAAACTTTAACATTTTGTAGCTCAAGCTATCTATATAAACATTGTACACTCCTGTGAAGCACCTTGGGATGTTTTAATATGTTAAAGGTGTTATATAATTACTTGTTGCTGTTGTAGAACCAGGCCCCGTTAATACTGAACAGTACAATATGGTAGTAATAAGTGACCAGTAATTCATTTCTTTGTATTTGTTATACTATGTGACACCTATTGGCCACGGGTGACAAGACTTACTCTTCAAAGTTAATATGAAGTGCAAGTTCATTACTTTTCAGCCTGACAAAGGATAAAAATTGGGGCACATAGCACATACACATGTCAGACAAATAGGGATGAGCCTACCATCATCAGATAAAGATGAAAATAAAATCGATTTATTCTGCTGAAAGTATTGCTTTAAACCACAGCCTACTGGTCGCACCAGCTAGCTATGCTTGAGCAATCTTTTATATTCTTCGTTTTCAGGTCTTTTTCACAGTGATGAATGTTTGATTATTGTATGTGTTGTGTGCTAAAGTAATGACTCCAGAGTATTCCTTCAACCCACCACACTGTGAAATTGATTATTCTCAAACTGGAACCATAGTTATAGAATGAAAGAATTTCATTGTGTCGCCAGCTTAATGCAGCAAGAATGTTATTCATATCCTTTTTCCCTTTTTAAATGAAAGACAGCAGGGGAGAAATTCAACTCACGGCTGTTGGTTTGCGCCTGAAAAACGGGAAGCAGCGGTTGAAAAACAAAGGAGGCACCATTCTCTTTGGTGCCCAAGGCCCACTTGATGCCATATTCAGGTGGGCCTGCAAATTTGTCAGTAGCCTGCCTGCCTGATAAGCCTGTTTAAATAAGCAATTTGAGGTCCAACACCAGAACTGGTAACTTGGCTCCACTCTTGGTTGTGTGTTAATAGCCAGAGTATCTCGATCTCAATGGTATCTTTTCTCACACTTGCACAAGCACCTGAGTTATCTCCCATAGATCAATCCTTGCCTTCTTCTCATTCTCATCTGTATGCTGCCCTTTGTTGACATCATCCACAAACATGGGGGTCAGCTTCCACATGAACATTAATGCCAACTTTACCTCTCTGCCGTCTCTCTCAATCCCTCCACTTTCTCTGTGCTGTCAAACTGTTTGTCTGACGTTCAGGGTTAGAAATTTGGTGCATTTGCGCCACTTGTTAGGGGGCACTAACTAGGCATAAATGACTTTTCACTCCGGAGCGGCGCTGCTAGATACTCCCGCTAAATTCAGCAGGAGTTTAGCGGCGGCAGTAACCGGTAGCACCCCGCTCCACTGCACAGGTGATACCATGAGCAGTGCCCCATTTTCACCCCACCTGCAAAATTGGCCCGCACCCACTGAATCAGCACCGGGCGATGACAGCAACCGATTCAGGGGGCTGAAAAGGAGCGGTAGGAGGCTTGCGGGGCGCTAGCTATAGGGGAGGTGGCAGGCGGGGAAAAAAAATCAGCCAACTTGCTTGTCGCGGCCCGTTACGTCTTTGAACACGGGGTCCGTGCCGCGATCTGGCAGCCCAGTACTCCTCTTGAGTGCTAGGCTGTTGAAATGGCACCCCACTCCCAGGTAGGGCCCCACAGAGTTGTGGGCTTGGGCCCTCCCTTTTAATGAGGGGAAGAGCCCTTCCATGGGGCAGTGCTACATGGCCCAGTGCATAGCGCTGCAGAAGACACCATGCCAATATTCGGGGTTAGCGCTCTAAGAAGGAAGTGGAGCACTTGAATTAGCACTGCACCTCCCGCTTGGGGTGCTCAAACTGAAGTTAGCGATCGCCAGAACTATTTTTCGCCGGGCGTTAAATTTAGCGTCCAGGCGATGTTGGCGACCCAAAATATCACGAACTAATTTTTCCCCCTCAGTTTTGTATGTGTCATAATTACTTCCAACTAAACATTGGGATCACTGCAGCAGTCGTTTTTGGCCCCCACCACAATCTGTACACTTGTGCCACCAATTCAATTCCCCTCAACTTTATCTCAGGCTAAACCAAGCTGTTCGCAACTTCAGCAGTCTATTCAACTCTGAGCTGAGCTTCTGACCCTCTTATGCACTCCATCATAAAGACTGCCTACTTCGAACATGGCCCACCTCTCCCCATACTTCAGTTCACCTGCCACAGAAAATCTCATCCATGTCATTGCCATCTCTAGACTTGGTTATTCAATGTTCTCCCCAGCATCCTTCCATTCTCCATTCTTTGTAAACCATAGCTCACCCATAGCTCTGCAGCCCATATCCTATCCTACGCCAAGTTCCTTTCACCCATCACCCCATTCTTCTTGACCTACATTGGTGTCTGGTCTCCCAATGCCATGATTTAGAAGATGCATTTAATTCCTTCCCTATCTCTATGATCTTCAGTGCTACAGCCCCTCTCACCCCCTCCCCAACACAAACTCTCCATTCCTTTGACGCAGCCTCTTATGCATCCCTGCTCTCTTCACTGTACTATTGGCGGCCATGCCTTCAGTCACCTAAGAACTAAGCTCGGAATTTCCCCCTCTAAAACCTTCCCTCTCCTCCATTAAGACCCACTCTTTGACCAAGCTTTTGGTCACTCCTTCTAACATGTTCTTCTTTAGCTTGGATTCTCTTTTTTCCCTTATGTTTCTGTGAAGTGCTTTGGGGTGTTTTTTCTGTGTTACAGCTGTGAAGGAAATAGCCATATTCCAAGAGATACACCATCCTATGAATGGAATTCTGAATTTATTAAAACATGATATACTGGGTTTAAAAATCTAAAAGCCTCAATGACACAAGCTGTAAACAGAATACAGGCTTTTGAGATAAGATGAGTTGTTAACACAAAGCTGTAAACACCATACAAGCTTTTGAAATGGGATTTGGTTGTTTACACTGAAATAATGGCCCTATTGAAGCAAATCATTGGAGCTTCCAGAAAATGTAAGCTTTGGAAAGAACACAATAAGATTTACCCAGTTAAATTGTTTTAAACAAACACTTTGTAAACAGGCACATGAAAGGGCATAATGGTATAATGTTAAGGTGTCATAAAACAACACTTCAGGAAACAGAAACTCACAACATTAAAGAACCATATACCTTCATAAATATCACATCAAATGAAACAAGGAGACACAACGTCTGTAATATAACCAACTGAGGTAGCTAGGAAGACAATAAAATACTCAGTTGAAGTGTTTTCAATTTACATGTTGTAAAATATACAAACAGAAGACTTTGTAGATATGATATCAATAGATGCACCAAGCAATCACATGGTTTTTGTATTGAACTTGGAACACATAGCAACGAGCTAAGGTGATATAAGAATTGAATAGAAGTCCTTTGTAAAAATGGCATCATATAGATACATATGTTATAATCATTTTTATGATAAGTTTTGAACATCTACACAGCAGACAGAATTTTGCAAGCTAACAGCTGAATTGACAGTAAGAATGAAAAGAAGTCAACAGAGAAATGACTTAGCTTACATCAGCAGAGAACTTCAAAGAATATACCACTGAAAAAAGGGTATAAAAAATAGAACTTTCAAATAGAAAGACAGAAGTTGCTGAAAGGGGCAAAGCGATTTTCACTCTTCAGGGGCAGGCTCTAAGTTTTTAACTCTTTTTGAGTCTCTGGGGTCAAAAAGGTACTTTTATTTGATTTTGGTGGATATCCTGGATTAGAAATAAGTAGAAATGTAAAAATGTAACAAAGTTAAGATTTGGAAATAAGAATCTCTGAGAATAAGAATTGTAAGCTATTTGTTTTTGGAACTGCTAATGTTGCGATTGAATCATCAGCTGTTAACTACATATCGGTTCTTTAATAAATCTATATATTTTAGAATTGTCTCAGAGTACTTCTGTATCAAACTCGCAAACTCGATCTCTGTACGCTCTTTGGTGAGGAGTTACAGAATTCTGTGGGAGTATTCTGGACTCTCATAATTTTTGAAAGGTTACAGTCTAGTTAAACTTATTAAATGTGCTATCTGGAGTATGGTAACATCTTCAAGTCATTCCTTTCCTTTAGGGAGTGGTAGTCTGGACCTTTAGACCCAATTAAGCATCTTATAGGATTCGGCCATCTCTAACTTTAGTTGAAGGTGAACGTCTGGGGAATACGCCTGCTCCGGTGTAGCCCAAAAAGGGCTAGGACTAGTAATTATCCCTTCAGTTGGTGCCCTACATGTGTTAACAAATTGATACAGAACCTATACTTATTTTTATATTGATATCATCTTGTAGATTGTTAAGTATAGAAGAAGTGTTTTACTGACAGTGGTACTAACACCCAGATTTAAGCCTCTAGAGACAAGACCCTGATCAGCCCTTGTAGAACTTAAATCAGAGCTCCCTCAATATACCATTGAGGGCTAGAAATTTCTTATAAAGTTCATATTAAACCCTAACCGAGGTTAGGTCCTGACAAAATGGCAAACCCTGTCGGAATTGGCCAAGTATTTTTATTAGGAAATTCAAATGATTGCTTTATTAGGGGAAATAACCCTATCCCTGTACCTCCACGAAACCAAGTGATAATGATCTAGACAAGGGAACTAGATGTAATATCTCCAAATTTGCAGATGACACAAAGCTGGGTGGGCGTGTGTGCTGCGAGGAGGATGCAGAGAAACTCCAGGATGATTTGGACAGGTTGGGTGATTGGGCAAAAGCATGGCAGATGCAATATAACGTGGATAAATGTGAGGTTATCCACTTTGGTGGCAAAAACAGGAAGGCAGATTATTATCTGAATGGCAACAGATTGGGAGAAGGAGAAGTGCAACGAGACCTGGGTGTCCTTGTGCACCAGTCGCTGAAGGTAAGCATGCAGGTGCAGCAAGCTGTTAAGAAGGCAAATGGTATGTTGGCCTTCGTAGCGAGAGGGTTTGAGTACAGGAACAAGGATGCCTTGCTGCACTTGTACAGGGCCTTGGTGAGACCACACCTTGAGTATTGTGTGCAGTTTTGGTTGCCTTATCTGAGGAAGGATGTTCTTGCCATGGAAGGAGTTCAGCAAAGATTCACCAGGCTGATACCTGGGATGGCAGGAATGACGTATGAGGAGAGATTGGGATGATTGGGCTTGTACTCGCTGGAGTTTAGAAGAACAAGAGGGGATCTCATTGAAACTTATAAAATTCTGACAGGACTGGACAGACTAGATGCAGGAAGGATGTTGCCGATGGTCGGGGAGTCCAGAACCAGGGGTCACAGTCTAAGGATAAGGGGTAGGCAATTTAGGACAGAAATGAGGAGGAATTTCTTCACCCAGGGAGTGGTGAACCTGTGGAATTCTCTACCACAGGAGGCAGTAGTAGCCAATTCATTAAATATATTCAAGAAGGAGTTGGATATATTTCTTAAGGCTAAAGGGATCCAGGGGTATGGGGAGAAAGCAGGGACCGGGTACTGAAATTGGATGATCAGCCATGACCGCATTGAGTGGCGGAGCAGGCTCGAGGGGCCGAATGGCCTACTCCTGCTCCTATCTTCTATGTTTCTATGTTTCTATAATTTTTGAAATGGAAGGCTTTGATGCTGACAGAGCTGTTAGAACTCATGGCATGATTAATGTTCATCACCAAAACCAGGGGATACAGAATATCCAGTGGGATAATCAAACAAATTCTCCAAATCTACTAAATTCCATAATGATGTGCACACCCGCACAATTGGGAGGCCTAAGGAACGGTGCCCAATACGGTGGTGGTAACCATGGCTGAATAGCAGGACCCAGAGCAGCCTATGCTCCTGGGAGCCATGGATTCCGGTTAAGGTGGCAAGCTCATGATGAAATAAATTACCAGAATCTTCGAGAAAACTATAGACTGCTTAGAATCCATTATAATTGATGCTGACAGGCACTAGCTCAACCTTATCTAAATGCTGCAGGTGCACTGATCAATCGTCCAGTAAGCCAACCCCAGCAACCACAAATTGCGCCCCTAGGTCAAATAAACCTGAGCTCTATCAACACAATGTGTGGTAGGCTGGGAAACACCAGCCGGGAAAAAACCTGCTGGATTTTAACTAACATTGATAAATTGGAAACCTGTTGCCAAGATTGGAATGCCCAACACCTGAGGCAACTACGACAAATGATACTAAGTTCAGACTTGATTCCCCCATTAAACCAGTGTAACAACTGGGTTCAAATATACGCTTATGTTCTCATGGCAACTCAGGGAGGGCATGTAATGGGTTCCATCAAGGAAATACTCACTAATACAGCCACAAACTAAAAGCCTGCAGAATAGGTAAAGTACTTACACAGGATAACTGGGACATTGTCCACGGTTGCCTGACTAATCAACACCAAAATCCAGCCCTCAAACTTGCCTGTGATGGTGCTCTAAATGATCATCGAGATAACCAACAAAGATGGGATAATATCTATCGCATTATCCAATTAAATCATGAACTCTTATGTCTACCCCGAACTAAACCTATAATGAGATCAGAAACTAGGCATAAAAAAACCAGAGAAGCTACCTTTGCTACTCAGAAACAAGGACTGTATACACCTAAGTCTCAAGTCCACCCCGCCCAGACACAAACTCGTGGCTCGGGACCCCCAAGAGGGTATTCCAGAAGGTTTACACCCCCAACTCACCCACAATACGAGAAAGATTTCTCCCCAGAAAGATGGAATAGACGAGAGGCTAGACCTTGAAAGGAAAGCAAAGGACAGTGGACTCCCTATGGGGACAGCTTTTACACTGGCCAAAACTATCAGAGAGCCATGGGAGGGTACCGAGAAAACCGAAATTGGGATCAAAAAGATTCCTGGCAGAACCAACATCGACCTCAACAGGAGGATCGTCAAGATAATAAATGGTCCGACAAACCCCCTCAGGGATCTGGAAAACATGATACCCCCAAGAGGGAGGAACAAAAATCAGTTAAAATAATTAAAGACAAAGCAGCAAATGAAACTCAGCATCCTGAGGATGAACAATCCCAGGATTGAAGGCCTGGCACCCTGCCAGGGCCCCTTGAGTTCCCCTATGCCTTGGCAACCTTGCCCACAAACACACAAGTGAAGGCCCTGTTTGATATGGGAGCTGATTACACTGTAATAGATCTTGCAATTATAAAAACTAAGTGGACAGATTTGGGAAGCCCAATTTGTAAAAAATCATTATGGGGATTCACACAAGACAAAACCAAAATAATTAATTTTTACAAAATACCTATTATATATGGAATCACAGTGACCCTGGATGTAGGACTGGTACCACAATTGGCCTGTTCCCTCATTATAGGACAACCAGACATGAAACATTAACTTAAAATTTCAACCAGACCTGTAGAAGCATCCACAGACCAGGATGACAGGGAAAAACATGTTCGAACGCAGCTTAATCGAACTTGCCTAGAGGGGGGAGTCAAAGACCTCCTCGAGCAACTCATTAATAGATAATATCCTTATCTACAACGCCATCCAAATCAATGTGGAAAGATGGACATAAAACCCCACCCACTTGATGCTGGCTGGCACAAACCTAAAAAAAAGTGGCCTATTCAGGACCACAAAGGTAAAATAGATCTCCTAACAACCCTCAAAGAACTAACAGAACAAGGTGTCTCAATCAAAATGGCATCTAGAACTAATTCACCATTGTTTGGCGCTGCTAAACCAGATGGGAGGTGGAGATTAGTGGTCGATTATACAGCCTTAAATAAGGTAACGGCCCCACATACTGCACAACAGCAAAATTCCACAGCCCTTCTCTCTGGAATCATGAGGGAAAAATATAAATCTTGTATTGATCTAGCGAACGGCTTCTGGTCACATACAATCGAAAAAGCTGATTGGCCAAAAACTGCAATGACTGGACCCGATGGTCATCAGTATTGCTGGACCAGATTGCCCCAGGGATTTCAAAACAGCCCCGTTCTTTTTTCAGCCCACAACATTGACCTTTTAAAAGATCTACCTAATGTCAATTCTTATGTGGACGATATATATCTGTCACATGACAATCTGCACGAGCACTTGAAAGCCTTTGATAGTGTTTTATCCAAACTTACAACTGCTGCGTACTTAATCAACATAAAAAAAAGAGTCAACTAGTTAGGGAAGAGGTAGATTTTCTGGGCCTGCGAATAACTGGAAATGGTAGAGGATTAAGTCAATCCTATAAAGAAAAATTAGCCACAATTCAATATCCTAAAACTCTGAAAAATCTGCAAGTCAGTTTAGGACTCCTGAATTTTGCTCGATCCTGTACGCCAAACCTTGCCGAGCTCTCAGTACCCTTGCATGCTAGAGTGGGCGGGGCAGCAAAAGGACCATTCATATTTTCACCAGATGATGACTCAAAATTGCCACAATTATGCCGAGAAGTACAAAAAGCCATTGACCTGGAACAGAGGGACTTACAAGTTCCCCTCAATATTCATCTCAGGTCATCACCTAAAGTGGCAGTTGCAGTTTTCTGTAATGAAAAGAGAATAGTGCCCATTCAGTTCCATTCTTATAACTTTTCCAATGGCGAAAGGAGGTACATTAAAAAAGAAAGGGTCATGACTATGGTAATCTAATGCCTCATTAAGGCACGAACCCTTCAACGGAAATACCCGATTACCATTTATACTGAGATTCCCAATTTAAGATCAGTATTGAGGATGGCTTCTGATGAAAAAAGAGCCACCCAGATCCGATATGCTAAATGGGCATCATTCTTGAATGATCCTACACTCATTTTTAAATTCCTCTCCCCGGAAATGGACATAGAGCATCTCCCCATCATGGAGGATGATGATACGGAGGAGGGAATCAGACAAATACCTATGAGAATGCTTACAGAATACCATCAAGTTATTTACTATGATGGATCGTCAATGACGATTAAAAAAGGGACATCCCAACAATCCTCAGTTGGGATGGGGATAGTAGTAGGGGCTTTTCGAGATTCCTATTCTTTTTATCCAGAAGAATTACTGTCTATACCCCTTGGCCATAAGACAGCACAATATGCTGAAGCCGCAGCATTACGGTATGCTTTAGAAAAGGCAGACCCTATTAAACCCACACTAATCTGCACAGATAGTGACTATTGTAAAAGAGGATATAACCAAGATCTAGTTTTCTGGGAACAAACAAATTTTACCAATCATAAGGATAAACCCATAAAACATAAATCATTGTGGGAAGATATTCTCCGTTCGAGAATGGAGAAACAGAATTGTCAGGTGATTCATGTAAACGGGCATACCACTGGGACAGTACACTCAAAAGGAAACTGCCTTGCAGACGAACAAGCAAAACGTTCAGTCTGCCTGACAATCCCTCAAGAGTGGGGCCTGCCAATGATAGTGTAAATACTAGGGCAGAAAGGGCAGCTAATCAGTATGAGGAACTGATTCAGTTATTAGACCCAACAAAAGAGAATCCACCAGCATATCCACCAAAGTTCTTTTACTCGGAAACCCCTACGGGTATTGTGCTAGTTAAGTTGCCCAAGGGAAACTAAGAAGTACCCCCGAGACACAAATGAGAACAGTTTGTAAAAGAAGCTCACGAGGGCATAAGTCAAGCATATTGTGGTGCCAGAACAACATTCTGCAAATTGACCCCCTTACATTGGTGGCCAGGCATGCTTAAAGCCTGTAAAACATACGTGGCAAATTGTGAGCCATGCTATTTAACCATTAAGTCATCACTAATTAAGCTACCACCATTGGCTCCTGTGAAAGCTGATGATCCAATGGGAAAATTCTTTATTGAATTTATTGGACCACTTCCCCCATCTTTGAGATATAGACATGTTCTCATTTGTATAGATGGATGCACTTCCTTCTACTGGCTGGTCCCCACAATAACTGTTTCAGAAAACGCACTTGCACCCAAAATCTTACACTCCGATCAAGGTGGAGCCTTTGTATCTAAGGTCTTCAAAGACTACTGCAAACAAAGGGGGATTGGGTTAGAGCACAGCACGCCACATTATCCACAATCAGCTGGGATGGTGGAACATAAAAACCAGGAAGTAAAAAAGCTATTGGTCAAACTGTTGAGAATCAGGGGGAATAAGTGGACCACCATCATTCCGGAGGTACAGCTATCACTCAGTAATGTGCCCACATCTGCATCAGGGACAGTGTCCCCTAAAACTCCATATTATCTGAAGTATGGGGCTGAGATGAATACACTGCTTACCCATAGTTCTTTTATTGCCTCTACACACTCTGAATCCTTGACCCGACAGCGACAGTTAGATTTTAAAAAAGAAGTAACAGAGGAGATTCATCAAATTGATCAGAGGATAAGGGAAGCAAATAGGCAGAAAAAATTGACAAATAAAGCATGGCAAATAAATAAAGAATGGGTACAGGAAAAGAAGTTGGAGCAAAAACATGGTTTAAGACCGAAGTGGAAAAAACCTGTTCAAATACATTCTGTTATTAACGAAAAAACAGTTCAAATATATATTAACCAGCCAAATGGCAAGCATATTCTTAAAACTGTCTCCATAGGCAATATCAAAGGATGTCCTGTGGGATACAGAAAAGGAGGAATAATACAAGGTGCAGTCGTACACTATCTTTCAAGACCCAGCTTGGAGCATGACACAGGAAATGGATGCGATTGAATTACTGACGACGGTCAGCCAGACGGTGTCGCTGGCTCCTCTGCACGTTGCTTGGCATCACATCAGGAATTGGATTCGCGAAAAGCAACAACCGAAACAAGGAAAAATCAACGGGTTACTTCAATGAAGGAGGAAAACACAGCGGATGAAGAAGGAATCAAGTGAGTGCCTGGCAAGGCCTTTACGAAAACAAAAGTCAGTACACACGCCGAATCGAAGGAACAGCGTGTCAAACTTCAACTCGTTTCAAATTACGTCTCCTTGACTCGTATGAATAACTCACCTCTACGGAACGTACATCTGCCGACTGGGCATTCAAAGTACATGTTGTTTCGCTAATTGCATGAATATGTACTTATCATCCTTTTAAATTGTGTTCACTTTAAAATAAGGCAAAACATTGTCCCAGGATAACTTAAAAGGAATTTTCATATAGCACATGATTGTAAATCTCGTGAAATGAATATGCTATTGTAACCTTATTAGTATCCTTGACCAAACTCTGCCCTGATGTAATGAGCTCATTTTTTGGTCAAGAGGGGGGTGTAAATGAAATAGCCATATTCCAAGAGATACACCATCCTATGAATGGAATTCTGACTTTATTAAAACATGCTATACTAGGTTTAAAAATCTAAAAGCCTCAATGACACAAGCTGTAAACAGAATACAGGCTTTTGAGATAAGATGCATTGTTAACACAAAACTGTAAACACCATACATGCTTTTGAAATGGGAATTGGTTGTTGACACTGAAATAATGGACCTATTGAAGCAAACCATTGGAGCTTCCAGAAAATCTAAGCTTTGGAAAGAACACAATAAGATTTACTCAGTTAAATTGTTTTAAACAAACACTTTGTAAACAGGCACATGAAAGGGCATAATGGTATAATGTTAAGGTGTCATAAAACAACACTTCAGGAAACAGAAACTCACAACATTAAAGAACCATATACCTTCATAAATATCACATCAAATGAAACAAGGAGACATGACATCTGTAATATACCCAACTGAGGTAGCTAGGAAGAAAATAAAATACTCGGTTGAAGTGTTTTCAATTTACATGTTGTAAAATATACAAACAGAAGAGTTTGTAGATATGATATCAATAGATGCACCAAGCAATCACATGGTTTTTATATTGAACTTGGAACACATCGGAGACGCAAAGTCTGCTTCCAAATGTTATAACAGTTTTTTATGATAAGTTTTGAACACCTAGACGGCAGACAGAATTCTGCAAGCTAACAGCTGAATTGACAGTAAGAATAGAAAGAAGTCAACAGAGAAATGACTAGAGATAATTAACTTACATCAGCAGAAAACTTCAAAGAATATACCACTGAAAAAAGGGTATAAAAAATAGAACTTTCAAATAGAAAGACAGAAGTCGCTGAAAGGGGCAAAGTGATTCTCTCACTCTTCAGAAGCAGGCTCTGTAAGTATTTAACTCTTTGAATCTTGGGGATCAAAAAGGTACTTTTATTTGATTTTGGTGGATATCCTGGATTAGAAATAAGTAAAAATGTAAAAATGTAACGAAGTTAAGATTTGAGAATAAGGATCTCTGAGAATAGCTATTTTTTTTAGAACTGTTAATGTTGCAATTGAATCACCAGCTGTTAACTACATTTTGGTTCTTTAATAAATCTATATATTTTGAGAATTGTCTCACAGACTACTTCTGTATCAAACTCGCAAACTCAATCTCTGTACACTCTTTGGTGAGGAGTTACAGAATTCTGGGGGAGTTTTCCAGACCCTCATAATATCCGGAAGGTTACAGTCTAGTTAAATTTATTAAAAGTGCTATCTGGAGGATGGTAACATCTTCAAGTCATTCCTTTCCTTTAGGGAGAGATAGTCTGGACCTTTAGACCCAATTAAGCATCTTATAGGATTCGGCTATCTCTAACTTTAGTTGAAGGTGAACGTCTGGGGAATACACCTGATCTGGGATAGCCTGAAAATGGCTAGGACTAGTAATTATCCCTTCACAGCACCATATAAATGCATGTTGTTGTTCTTCTTCCTCTTCTTTGGATGGGATCTTGGAAGTTTGCACTCAAGGGGTGACTCTATGATCCGGTGTTCCCAGCAGGTAATAGAGGGTGTGTCTTGGGAAATCACACGTACGCTGTTGGTTATTTTCCAACCATTCCAAATAATGGATGCAAAATCTTCAGCTTGTTCCTTGGGATATGCTATCCGATGGGACACTGCTCCCCACTGGAAATACCAGAGTGCAGATTCACTGCTGCCATATTCCTTAAACTAATAATGGATTTAGTGGAAATGTGAGGGATGAAGCTATTTCTTCCTTATTCATTTTTGACTCATTTCTCAAGCATTCTGTTTGTATGTTATCTTGCCAGGTTTTTTATTACTATACAGGCAAACTGTGTTAACTTTGAAATAAAATGAACTCAGATTTCTATTTCTACTGAGCGACTATGATTTGCATCCAAATTCAGTACTTGGATCATATGCCACTATTGATTTTAACAGTCTACCTTCCAAAGCCACAAGATTTATTATGTGTTGCTATCAGTGTGTCCATCTGTCTCTCCATGAGTAGCATCATGCCAGCTCAATATCCCATAAACACGTCTGATCAAATTTTACAGACTTAATTCAAAACTTCCTCACACCGGTGGCTGCCGTACAATCCTTTTATAGCCAGACATTTGAATTTGCTCTGAAATGTCAATGTTGGGAATAGGTGTAATGCAATTGGTGTCAGAATCTGCATCAAATCGCATAATATAAGAAAATACTGAACTAGTTTCAAAGTCATATTTTCCCAGATGAAGCTAATACTGGCTCACAGATCTAGTTCCATGGCCGGTTGTAAAATACATTGCGGCCCGGATTTAGTGAGACTCCATCAGAAGTGGTGGTGAACATGGGTCAGGTAATCTGGAGTGTGAGGAACCAAATGGATTGTCAAATGGAGGCAGCATTGGTGGGTAGTGCAAGCCTCAATTCAACAGTAAAATTATGCAAATCAGTACCTACATTAAAACGACAATTTTAACCTGGGGTGAGGGGAAGTGCGGTGGGCCTCAGCGGGAGAACCTCCAAGAAGTCATCAACGGGAGGCCTGGGCAATTTTAATTCCTGGGCCACATTATCATCTTCCAGGACAGACTTCCACCCAAACCTGGTAGGAATGACAAGGAGCCCGGTGTGCAAGAGCAGGATTTCGGGCATTAGGAGGCTGCTGATGGGACCCTCAGGAATGGTCCTGGACACGGGACAAGTGGGAACTGAGGTGATCGAGGTTGGGGAAGCGGGATGGAAACCCAGGGCAGGGAAGGCCCAAGTTTTCCTCCTGGGGCTTGTAGGAGCATGTCTGCTCCTCCTAGACTAAGTAAAAAAATCAAACTTACCTGTGCCTCTCCTGGAGTTGATCCTGCAACAACAACAACAACGTGTATTTGTATAGTCCCTTTAATGTAGTAAAACGTCCCAAGGCACTTCACAGGAGTATTAAAAGACAAAAAATTTGACACCGAGCCACATAAGGAGAAACTAGGGCAGATGACCAAATGCTTGGTCAAAGAGCATCTTAAAGGAGGAAAGAGAGGTAGAGAGGCGGAGAGGTTTAGGCAGGGAATTCCAGAGCTTAGGGCCTGGGCAACAGAAGGCACAGCCACCAATGCTTGAGCGATTATAATCAGGGATGCTCAGGAGGGCAGAACTAGAGGAGCGCAGATATCTCAGGGTGTTGTGGGGCTAAGGAGATTACAGAGATAGGAAGTGGCGAGGCCATGGACGGACTTGAAAACAAGGATGAGAATTTTGAAATCGAGGCGCTGCTTAACCAGGAGCCAATGTAGGTCACCGAGCACAGGGGTGATGGGTGAATGGACTTGGTGCGAGTTAGGACATGGGCTGCAGAGTTTTGGATGACCTCAAGTTTACATAGGGTGGAATGTGGGAGGCCAGCCAGGAGTGCGCTGAAATAGTCAAGTCTAGAGGTAGCAAAGGCATGGATGAGGGTTTCAACAGCAGATGAGCTGAGACAAGGGCGGAGACGGGCAATGTTACAGAGGTGGAAATAGGTGGTTTTAGTAATGTTGCGAATATGTGCTTGGAAGCTCATTTTAGGGTCAAATATGACACCAAGGTCGCAAACAGTGTGGTTCAGCCTCAGACAAATGTTAGGGAGAGGGATGGAGTCAGTGGCTAGGGAACTGAGTTTGTGGCGGGGGCTGAAAATAATGGCTTCAGTCTTCCCAATATTTAATTGGAGAAAATTTCTGCTCATCCAGAACTGGATGTCAGACAAGCAGTCTGACAATTTAGAGACCATGGAGGGGTCGAGAGAAGTGGTAATAACGTAGAGCTGGGTATCATCAGCGTACATATGGAAACTGATGCTGTGTTTTCAGATGATGTCGCCAAGGGACAACGTGTAGATGAGAAATAGGAGGGAGCCAAGGATAGATCCTTGGGGGACACCAGAGGTAATGATGCGGGAGGGGGAACAGAAGCATCAGAAAATGAGATAGAACTGGAAACTGAAGCAAAACCTGACATAATTGGACTGTGAGATTTCAATATTAATGAGGTGGAGTTAAAATGATGGCAGGCACGAATGCATCAGGAACATAACAATAGGACCCCTTTGTCATCCAAACTGGATATTGTGCCTTTCACTTGTGCCCTCACATGTACTTTTCCAATCTTTCAGAGGTGGGCTGATGCTATTTTAGGGAGAAAAGACCAGAAGGTGTTCTGATTGCCATTCAGCAAATGAATGTGGAGTGACAGTGACAATAACAACTCACTTACTTCACTTAAATTCAATCCCCTCTTTGTGAATAAACCAAATAATAAACCATACAGCCTTGCCTTGGGTTAGTGGGCTGACTAATACTTGCTATGGTCACTAACATTGAAACAGACCAAGGCATACAAAGGCTTCATCGACACTAGACTTACAATAAATTGTCTGGGTTTTTCTTACTTTTCTCTCAGCCAACTATCTGACTGACTGACCTTCAACGTGGGTTTTCCTGCTCGTTTTGTTACTTCTGACCAGAAGAAATTTCTTGAGGCTATCCCTCCAACTTCTTCCCTGTTCAGATTCACCAGTCAGCCTGTCAA
This sequence comes from Somniosus microcephalus, assembly GCF_052327205.1. Classification (NCBI taxonomy): domain Eukaryota; kingdom Metazoa; phylum Chordata; class Chondrichthyes; order Squaliformes; family Somniosidae; genus Somniosus; species Somniosus microcephalus. Next base: position 184,862,218 of record NC_140993.1, on the reverse strand, counting down.
TGAAACTAAGTATTTGATCACCACAAGATTGGATTCTTGGCAGACACCCCATGTTGGGCTCAAATGAATAGTTCATCCTAAAGATAATACGTATGAATGTTTTTAGCAAACTTGAGACAAGATTACAAATTAACCATTGTCCCCGGTCATTGTGTAAACACATTATCAGTCCTTGGCTTATTAAAATATAGAGTTAGATTCTTCACTGTGATTCTGTCTGAAATAGCCCAGGATAGCAGCAGGGAATGAGGTAAAATCTGGTAGTGAGACCTATCGGCATCTCAATACCCCAACCTGGATTTTCGGCCACCTCCCGCTAGGTCTGTTCCTGGCTGCCTCTACCCCCACTGTGACATGCAAATGCCGATATAGTGTGGGGCCTGGGTTCCTCTGGTAATGTAGTGGTTGTGTTATTAGGCAAGTAATCCAGATATCTGGAGAAATAACCCAGATAATGTGAGATTAAATCCTACCATGCCAGTTTGAGAATTTGACTTCTGTTTACAAATCTGGCAATAAAAAGTTGGTGGTATCAAGCTTTTGGTCATCTGTCCTAATGTCTCATTCTTTAGTTTGGTGTCAATTTTTGTCTGATTATGATCCTGTGAAGCACCTTGGAACCTTTTACTATGTTAAAGGTGCTGTACAAATGCAAGTTGTTGCTGTTGTAATCCATCTCCAGTCCTTTAGCTAGTCCTAATGAAGGGTATCCATCCAAAAGTTTAACACGGTCTTTATTTTCAACTGGTGGGCACTTTTGGCATTTTTTATTTTCATACTTTTAGTTCTTTATGCTCTTTCCGCCTCTGCTACACCTTTATAATTTCCCAGATTTATTCCCTTAATTAAAAATTCCATTAACATTTGTTGGCAAGTTAAATAAAACCTATTCCTTGCCAGTTTTGGTTTGCTAATCCATTCCAAAAGTATTTACTGCTGAATAAGGATGAGCAGATGAGAATTTCTGAAGTGGTCCACATTGGATTGGTTCTGAGTAAACAAACAGATGAAATTATCCAGTTCACATGGCCAAATTGGAGTTACCCAGTTCCTTTAAAAAAAGAAAGGATTATAGATCATGGAAAGAATGACAAAATGTTCCCCTGTACATGTTTGCCTTCATTTTCCCTGTCCATTTCCCTTCTGCCATGGCAGGTGTTGGCCAAGTTGCTGCAATTTAACTAGTGCTTCAGTTAACTAGGGACATGATTTACCTGCCAGCTGCTGCTTCAGTGTGTGTGTAATTGTGTGCATGGAAGTATGTGTGTGTAATTGTGTGTGTGTAATTGTGTGAGGCAAGTGTGTGTGTCTGTATTATGTGTGTAGGTCCCCCACCCACATTCTGTGCCCTTGCTACCCTCAGTGCTTCTTCCAAGTGGTGTCAACATGGAGAAGTACTGATTCATCAGCTGAGGGAGGGCGGTAGGTGGTAATCAGCAGGAGGTTGAGGACTCCCAGGGCCACTCCGTCCCGACTGTATACCACTGTGCCGCCACCTCTGGTCAGTCTGTCCCGCCAGTGGGACAGGACAGACTCACCAGAGAGATCAGAACAGGGACACAGCCTCTGGTCACAATCCCTACTCCGAATTCCATCTAGAATCGGGGCAGAGGATATTTAAGAATAATATTAATAAATTTAATTAATTACATAGAATGGGAGATCAGGCGATGTGTTGCTGCTGCAATATGTGGGAGCTGGTGAACACCATTGATGCTCACGGTGATCACATTTGCAGTAAGTGTTGGCTGCTCGAGGAATTCCGGCTCCGTGTTGAAGAGCTGGAGTCCGAGCTTCAAATACTGAGACACATCAGGGAGGGGGAGAGTTACCTGGACTCTGTGTATCATGAGGTAGTCACACCAATTAGATTAATTAATGCAGATGTAGTCCGTGGCCAGGGTCAGGATGGTGTGACTAGAAGTGAGGCAGGTACGGGGATCCAGGAGGTAGTGTTGGAGGAGTCGCAGCCCTTGCACTTGTCCAACAGGTTCGAGGCTCTTACTCCCTGTGGGGACAGGAGCAGGGACTGCAGGGAGGATGAGCAACCTGGCCACAGCACCGTGGAGCAGGGGGCCATTCAAGTGGGGGGAGTTAAAAGAACTGTTGTAGTGGTAGGGGATAGTATCGTTAGGGGGATAGATATAGTTCTTTGCAGCCGAGAGCGAGAGTCCCGAAGGCTGTGTTGCCTACCCGGTGCCAGGGTTAAGGACATCTCCTCTGGGCTGGAGAGAAACTTGGAGTGGGAGGGGGCGGATCCAGTTGTCGTGGTCCATGTTGGTACCAACGACATAGATAGGACAAGGAAGGAGGTTCTGCTGAGGGAGTTTGAGCAGCTAGGGGCCAAATTAAAAAGCAGAACCACAAGGGTAATAATCTCTGGATTATTACCGGAGCCACGAGCGAATTTGGCTAGGACAAATAAAATTAGAGAGTTAAATGCGTGGCTCAAAGACTGGTGTGGGAGAAATGGGTTTTGCTTCCTGGGACACTGGCACCAGCAGTGGGGCAGGAGGGAGCTGTTCCATCGGGACGGGCTTCACTTGGCCAGTGCTGGGACTAGAGTCCTGGCGGATCATATAACTAGGGCTGTAGAGAGGGCTTTAAACTATTTAGTGGGGGGAGGTTCCTAGAGAGCAAATAATAAAAATGACAACAGAGAAGGTCATAGGCTTAGGTAGCAGTGGGGAAATTAAAAACCAGAGCATGTCAGGAAGGGGCAGAAGGTATGGAGTAAAAGGTAAAGTAATAAAAAGAGCAAAAGCAGGAACTAAGGCCTAGAAATTCATTGACGCCACTTTTGGGGCGCTAAAGTGGGGCGTCCGCTAAAGTTTGCGGCCGCCGCCAAATCGATGCCACTTCTCCGATATTCATTAGCTTCGCCCTAGGAGTTCGGGCGAGTGCTAAAACTGCTGCTGGACGCCTCTCTTTGGGCGCTAAGCCGGAGGTGGTGATCGATAGCGCCGAGGCCGGGCGCAGCGCAGGTACGGCCATCTCGTGATTGACAGCAGACACCCTGGCGCCGGCCAGCTCTTAAGGGGGAAGGGTCGACTGTGTCTGCTGCCACGCCCTGGATAGTGGAGCCCTCCAGCTAGGCCTGAACACTGCTGCTGGACCCAAATAGCGCCTGAAGACATGAAGAAGGCCCGTGAACGTGCGCAGCGCTTCTCAGAGCGTGATCTGAGTGTGCTGATTGCTGCTGTGGAGAAGAGGCGCCATGTTTTGTACCCGGACAATGACAAGAAGGCGACGGTCCGCGGCTACAGGAGAGCCTGGAGGCATGTCGCCAGCAAGCTGTCAGCCAACAGCGACGTCCCCAGGACCGGTGCCCAATGCCACAAAAAGTTAAATGACCTCACACGCATTGTCAGGGTGAGTACCCTTTCCAGTGACCTCCTCATCCTTGCATGTGCACCTCACATTATGGGCAAAGGGACCTGAAAGCTCTAATGGCCAGCCTTCATCCAGCAGCTATGGGACAGGCATGAGCATCAATTGCGCATTCTGCACTTAACACACTGGCCAAGCTATTCCACCATGGGAGGCATTGCACACCAGATCATGGCGACACACTGGCCAGGCTATTCCACCATGGGAGGCAGTGCACACCAGATCATGGCGACACACTGGCCAAGCTATTCCACCATGGGAGGCAGTGCACACCAGATCATGGCGACACACTGGCCAAGCTATTCCACCATGGGAGGCAGTGCACACAAGATCACGGCGACACACTGTACTTAGAGGCCGTCCTTTCTCTTGCAGGCCAAGCTGGCGAATAATCGCAAGAGCTGGACTGCGACCGGGGGAGGCCGACCCCATATCCAGCCACTCACCGACCTGCAACATCGCGTGGAGCGCCTCATGGGTGGCCGGATGATTGGGCCTGTTGCATGTGGAGATGCCGACCCTGTTCTGGGCAGCAATGGTAAGGACATCACCTTTTGCACCTCTCTCGTCCCACTTGCGCATCAGATCTACATCCTTTGCCACTGTCCGACAAATGCGCTGAATGCCACCACTCATGCATCCCGCACTGACGCCCTCTCCTCACTCTAAAGCTACTCTTGTGCCTTCCTGCTTTCAGATGGTCAAGAGGAGGTCCCTGACCTTGCCAGTGACAGATCCTCCGAAGAGGAGCAGGAGGAGGAGCAAGAGGAAGGCGGCCCATCAGGGGAACCCTCAGCCGCGGCCACCCAGGCCAATGTAGGGGACACGTCGTCCCTGGAGGGCAGCGTGGCGGAAGTGTCGAAGGGGAGGGGAGCTCCTGGGACCTGCAGGCTGCAGAAAGGCGGGAGGGGGGTGGAAGCTAGGCGGCCTTCTCCCCAGAGGGGGGATGCATCGGAGGGGAGTCCAATTGCTGGGCCCAGTGGCCTTCAGCAACGCAGGAAGGGTCGGCCAGCTCGGCGGCCTTCTCCCCAGAGGAAGAGTCCAGCCTCCAGTCAGGAGATGCTCTTCGCCGAGGAGATGGAACGCCTCGAAGACTTGTCCGCGGACTCGGAGCGCCGGCACACGGAGCTCATGGCGGCAGTGGCACGGTTGCCTGAGTCCATCGATTCTCTCTCTCGGAGTGTGGCCGAGTTCGGGCCCTCAGAGGCCACCAGTCGGGCAGAATACCGGGCAGATCAGGCAGCGAGTCGGGCGGAATTCGGGGCAGCTCTGTCAGCGACTGGCCAGGTGATCAGTGGTGCCGTCCAGTCACTGGCTGCTCTGATGCAGTCAGTGAACAGGTCAACACGGGCACTCACTGCTGCCACACTCGCTGTGTCAGCCAGGCATCGCCAGGGCACCCGGCGCGCTGCAGCAGCACAGCGGTCTGTCCCTCGGCAGATTGGTGCGCATGCTGCAGTGCTGGCCCGGGCGAGTGCCAGTGTCTCAGGTGACCAGCAAGCGCCTGCCATCCGCCAGCTTGCCGTCATTCCTCCTGCCGCCACTGCCAGTCCCCCAGTGGAGCTGCCAGGAGCTGCTGCAGCGACTGATGCTGGCCAGCCACAGCTGCAGCAATCAACAGCCGCCCGCTCGACGGCCAGACCTCGACTAGGCCGACCCCCAAGGGCATCTGCCGTCACGACATGTGCCCCTCAGGAGCCTGCCCCCAGCCTTACAGCAGCCAATGGCCTTACTTTGAGGCGGAGCAGCAGGGCGGGCAGGGGCCACCCAAAGATGGCCAAGGCATCGCCCTAGCGGGCCAAATAGTCGAATGTGTGGCCATTTGTGTTTGTTTCTTGAGGCCGAGAATTGGATGTTTGTTTTTTGAAGGCCGATGATGTGATGTTTGTTTTCGACGAAGGCCGAGAATGACGGCCATTTTAGTTGCCCTATTTTGTTAATCCTCTCCAGGTTGTGGGAGCGAGTAATGTGTGTGAGTTTTTTTTGGGGGTTTCGTCTGTTTTTGGTTTTCATGTGGGAAGGGCCCAGAGTTTGTACAATAAAGCATTTTATTTATTCACATTGTCCATGTTTGATCTTTGAAGTGTTTGTTGCCTTAACCGGCTGAGGGCTTGCGGAGCGGCTGCAATCATGTTCTATCATTGGCACAAGCCATTCCCTGACAGGGGGCCTAGAAGTGACGTTCAATAAGCCGCCGACGGGCGGCCCTTGGACCTTGTGCGTCCCTCCTGGGCTGGTACTCCTCGTCCTCGTCGTCCTCATGCTCCTCCTGCTCCTCCTCCTGAGGTAGTGGTCCAACGTGAGGTGGCAGTGCCTGAGTCCTGCGGATAGCCAGGTTGTGCAGCATGCAGCAAACGACGACAAATTGGGAGACTCGATCCTGCGAATACTGGAGGGCTCCCCCGGAGCGATCGAGACAGCGGAACCGTTGCTTGAGCACGCCGATTGTTTGTTCTATGAGGTTCCTCGTCGCTTGATGGCTCTCGTTGTATGCCTCTTCAGCAGGGGTCGTGGGCGCGCGGAGCGGGGTCATGAGCCAGGTCCACAAAGGATAGCCTTTGTCCCCGATAAGCCGTCCTCTTGGGGGAGGCTGTGCCTGGAACATGTCAGCCACAGTTGTCTGTCGCAGGATAAAGGCATCGTGGCTGCTGCCTGGAAAGCGGGCATTGACAGCTAGGATGCGCTGCCTGTGGTCACACACCAGCTGTACATTGAGGGAATGGTAGCCCTTCCGGTTGCGGTAACCCTCGGCATGCTCAAGAGGTGCCCGCAAAGCCACATGCGTGCAGTCAATGGCGCCCTGCACCATGGGGAAGCCCGCTATTCTTGCAAACCCCACTGCACACTGCTGCTGCTTGTCCAGGGTCATGGGGAAGGAGATGAATTGATGTCTCCTTCTGAAAAGGGCTTCGGTCACCTGGCGGATGCAGCAATGCACGGCGAACTGGGAGATGTTAGCGATGTCCCCAGTAGCGGATTGGAAGGAGCCGGAGGCATAGAAGTTGAGAGCCACCGTCACCTTCACTGCCACCGACAGAGACGTCCTGCGCATCAGCTGTGGCTGCAGATCTCTCTGAAGCAGCCGGCAGATGTCTGCAACCACCTCCCTTCGGAATCGCAGCCTCCTAACACACATCGCAGCAGACATGGTCAGATAGGAGGTCTGCTGGCGGTATACCCTGCGTGGGTAAGGCCTCAGTTGGCGACGCCTGTTGCCCCCTCTGCGTCTAGCCAGGGCTGCCACTCTCTCACGGCGTCTGTAAGCCCTTCTGGCATAAGGCTGAAATTCAGCGTTGCCACCCAATGCAGCCCCCATTATATGCTGGCAAACACTGAGCTCTGAATGAAGGCAAAGATAATTGGTAAGCTCTGGCCTGAGCCAAAAATACCTGTCCAAGTGTTGGTCCAAACCAGTAAACTCTCCTCCTTGGTCTCTGTCCAAAAAACCGTTGCACAAGAGTGAATGCTGCAAAATGGATGGCCTTTATACTGCTGGGTAAGTGCCCTTTAATTTGCGCTCCCCGCGGCCCGGCTGGGCTGTGTACCATTCCACTTCACAGTCGCTCGGGCCGCCCGGCGCACAATGGGCCTGTGCGAGTGAAGTTCCGGTTCGGGGCGCACAAAAGGCGTTGCACTAGCAAAGGATGTCATGATGTGCGCGTGCAGCAGGGCGCGCACTAAGACTTTGCGCCGGCGCTAAATGTGTACTGAAGTTGGGGCAAGGCGCAGATCGCGCTGCGCCCGGCCGCTAAGCGCCTAGCGCTCGAAATCTACTCCTTCTAAGGCGCTAACAGCTGCCGCGCCCAACTGAATTTCTAGGCCTAAGTGTCACAAAACATCTTTGAAAGTTCTCTATCTGAATGCACGTAGCATTCGTAACAAAATAGATGAGTTAATGGCACAAATAACTACATATGGGTATGATCTTGTGGCCATTACAGAAACATGGCTGCAGGGTGACAATGCCCAGGAATTAAACATACCAGGTTATTTAACGATCAGGAAGGACAGGCAGGAAGGAAGGGGAGGTCGGGTGGCTATGTTAATAAAGGAAGGAATCACTGTAATACAGAGAAATGATATAGGGTCAAAAGATCTGGATAATGAAACAGTTTGGGTGGAGGTAAGGAATAATAAGGGGAAAAAAACACTAGTGGGCATAGTCTATAGGCCTCCGAACAGTGGCAACTCTGTTGGGTGGAGTATCGATCAGGAAATAGTTGAGGCTTGTAATAAGGGAACATCTATAATTATGGGGGATTTTAACTATCATATTAATTGGACAAATCAAATTGGGCAGGGCTGCCTTGAGGATGAGTTCATTGAGTGTATTAGGGATGGGTTTCTTGAGCAGTATGTAACTGAACCGACCAGGGGGCAAGCAACCTTAGATCTGGTCCTGTGTAATGAGACGGGATTAATTAAAAATGTCCTAGTAAAGGATCCCCTTGGAATGAGTGACCATAACATGGTTGAATTCCATATGCAATTAGAGGGTGAGAATGTTGGATCTCAAACAAGCGTGCTAAGCTTGAATAAAGGAGACTATGAAGGTATGAGAGCGGAATTGAGTAGAGTGGATTGGGAAAATAGATTAAAGGGTAAGACGATACATGATCAGTGGTGTACATTTAAGGAGTTATTTTACAACTTCCAAAAAATATATATTCCACTGAGAAGAAAAGGTGTAAAAGAAAAGACAGCCATCCGTGGCTAAGTAAAGAAATTAAGGATAGTATTCGAATAAAAACAAGGGCATATAAGGTAGCCAAATCTAGTGGGAGGATAGAGGATTGGGAAAACTTTAAAAGACAGCAAAAAATAACAAAAAGATTGATTAAGAAAGGGAAGATAGATTATGAAAGTAAATTAGCAAAAAATATAAAAACAGATAGTAAGAGTTTTTATAGTTATATAAAAAGAAAAAGGGTGGCTAAAGTAAATGTTGGACCCTTAGAGGATGAGACCGGGAAATTAATGGTGGGAAATATGGAGATGGCAAAAACACTGAATGAATATTTTACATCAGTCTTTACAGTAGAAGACACTAAGAATATCCCAACACTGGACAAACAGGGGGCTAAAGGGCGGGGAGGAGCTAAACACGATCAAAATCACTAAGGAAGTGGTACTCGGTAAAATAATGGGACTCAAGGCGGATAAATCACGACCTGATGGCTTACATCCTAGGGTCTTGAGGGAAGTGGCGGTAGGGATTGTGGATGCATTGGTAATAATTTTCCAAAACTCCCTGGACTCGGCAAAGGTCCCGGCAGACTGGAAAACTGCAAATGTAACACCCTTATTTAAAAAGGGCAGTAGACAGAAGGCTGGAAACTATAGACCGGTTAGCCTAACATCTGTGGTAGGTAAAATTTTGGAGTCCATTATTAAGGAGACAGTAACAGGACATTTGGATAATCATAATTTAATAGGACAAAGTCAGCATGGTTTTATGAAGGGGAAGTCATGTTTGACAAATTTGCTGGAGTTCTTTGAGGAAGTAACGTATAGGGTGGATAAAGGGGAACCAGTGGACGTAGTGTATTTAGACTTCCAAAAGGCATTTGACAAGGTGCCATACAAAAGATTATTGCTTAAGATAAAAATTACGGGATTGGGGGTAATATTCTGGCATGGATAGAGGATTGGCTATCTAACAGAAGGCAGAGAGTTGGGATAAATGGTTCATTCTCAGACTGGCAATCAGTAACTAGTGGTGTTCCGCAGGGGTCAGTGCTGGGTCCCCAACTCTTTACAATCTATATTAACGATTTGGAGGAGGGGACCGAGTGTAACATATCAAAGTTTGCAGATGATACTAAGATGGGAGGGAAAGTAGTGAGTGAGGAGGACATAAAAAACCTGCAAGGGGACATAGACAGGCTAAGTAAGTGGGCAGAGATTTGGCAGATGGAATACAATACTGGAAAGTGTGAGGTTATGCACTTTGGCAGGAAAAATCGTAGAGCAAGTTATTATCTTAATGGCAAGAAACTGAAAGTACTGAAGTACAAAGGGATCTGGGGGTCCTGGTGCACGAAACTCAAAAGGTTAGTATGCAGGTGCAGCAAGTGATTAAGAAGGCCAATGGAATGTTGGCTTTCATTGCTAGGGGGATAGAATATAAAAATAGGGAGGTATTGCTTCAGTTGTACAAGGTATTGGTGAGACCGCACCTGGAATACTGCGTACAGTTTTGGTGTCCATACTTAAGAAAGGAAATACTTGCTCTCGAGTCAGTACAAAGAAGGTTCACTCGGTTAATCCTGGGGATGAGGGGATGGACATATGAGGAGAGGTTGAGTAGATTGGGACTCTACTCATTGGAGTTCAGAAGAATGAGAGGCGATCTTATTGAAACATATAAGATTGTGAAGGGTTTGGATCGGGTGGATGCGGGGAAGATGTTCCCGATGATAGGTGAAACTAGAACTAGGGGGCATAGTCTTAGAATAAGGGGCTGCTCTTTCAAAACTGAGATGAGGAGGAACTACTTCACTCAGAGGGTGGTAGGTCCATGGAATATGCTGCCCCAAAAAGCTGTAGAAGCTACATCATTACATAAATTTAAAACAGAAATAGACAGTTTCCTAGAAGTAAAGGGAATTAAAGGTTACGGGGAGCGGGCAGGAATTTGGACACGAGTCTAGGTTCGGATCGGTCATGGCCCTGTGGGTAGCGGAGCGGGCCCAGGGGCCGTGTAGCCTGATCTTGCTCCTAGTTCGTGTGTCTAATTCTGTTAGATTCAGGAGATGGTTTTGTGATAGTAGATTGGCGGTTAGGATCAGATCAGCCATGATCTTATTGAATGGCGGAGCAGGTTCGAGGGGCCGATTGGCCTACTCCTGCTCCTATTTCTTATGTCCTTATGTTCTTATGGACGTGTACGATTTAAGTTCTAAGTAAAATATCATAAAAACTTTGTTTTCCATATTTTCTTTTATATGGATACATACAGGAAAACGTGGGGAAAAAGCAAGAAATTGCAAGGAAATAGAAGGAAAAACCCAAAGCACCAATTTAGATATTGAGAAGATGACACAGGTATTTCAAAATCAGGCAGAATTGGGTGGAACAGAGTAGAAGCCTAAATCTTCATTGGTTCCACTATTTCTTGGATCTCACTTGGATTGATATATCCAGTAGTATACAGGAACTCTTGCCATTTTTGAGAGCACTGCATTGCATTTGACCTTTACCAATTTTTATATTGATTGTCCAATTACATTCCCCAGTGACCAAAGAAAGCCCAATGTGAGAGCCTGTAAGAATGACTTTGTATTTTGTATGTTGACCTGATCTTTGCAGGCTTGAAACAAATCCTTCTCTCCCCCGCAAAAAGAGATAGCTTACAATATTTATGCTTCATTTACAGTGATCTCTATCAGAAAAACTACCTTTCTTCCTCAATCTCAGTCCGCTTGATGTTTTTGAAGAATATCCAATCCAAAAATGCACTATTCTTAATTTTTCTGATAAAATGACAGCACAAAGAAAGAAAGGCTTGCATTTATACAACACCTCTTACAGCCTCAGGACAGCCCAAAGTGCTTTACCAGCAATGAAGTACTTTTGGAGTGTAGCCACTGTTGTAATGTGGAAAACGCATCAGCCAAAATTGTACACAGCAAGCTCCCACAAACAGCAATGTGATAATGACCAGTTAATCTGTTTTAGTGATGTTGGTTAAGGGATAAATGTTGGCCACGACACCAGCTCTTCTTTGAATAGTGCCATGGGATCTTTTACGTCAACCTGAGAGGGCAGACTGGGCTTTGGCTTAACATGCATCTCATCCAAAGGACAGCACCTCTGACTATGTAGTGCTCCATCAGTACTGCACTTAAGTATCAGCTTAGATTATGGGCGCAAGTCAGAGGCAAGTGTGCTATCACTAAGCCACAGCTGACACAGACACAATGTTAAGAGGAAAATAAAACTGTACTATATTTCGAGGATTTCATTGTATCGATGTGAGGGAGACGGGACATAAATTTATGTCTTCCAACAATATTAATTCAAAAAGACACTGCACCTGCTATCATATTCAAATAAAATATGTGTATTATTGTTTCGTGTCGTTTGGTTACTTGAGCATTGGTGCATGCTTCTCTTTTCCAAAATGATTAACAACCATTATTATTCCAGTCCTCATTCAAAGCTTTAATTACTAGTGTACTCACAAGTGAAGCAGCAATACCTAAGTGAAATTAATCAGGTTCCACCCAGCCAATAACCACATTAAGGCTTTCGGTGCTGTGGAGATGATGAAGTGGAAGTGACCAGGCTCCAAAAAAGCCATCTGTGGTATCCAGTTAAACATAGTAACAACACACTGCAAAACAACATTCGGGAAAGAGTTTATACTAAAAAACACTTGATCGCCAACCTACAAATATGACAAATTGAAGGGTTTGAATCCGTTTTCGTTTTCAAACACCTGGCACTGTCCTTCTAATGTTAACCTTGATGAAAAAGAATTAGATGTGAATAAACAGAAGTGGAAAGCCTGTAGAAAGCAGTAAGACCATTCATTTCTACCACTGCTCTAACTTATGCTTCCATCCTAATCGGGATTTGTGTAAATTAGCAAGGAAAACTCTTGTGCTTGTTAAGGCTTTATTAAAAGCTGAGCCCTGATTTTAACCCTGCCTTCCCAGCAGGAGCGTTGTGCGCGGGGGTTAAAATGGCGGTTGAGCGCTACCTGCTGCGTTCCCAAAGCGTTCATACCAGCTACCATTTTAACCCCAAATATTCAGGTTGAGAGGAAGGTGCCCACCCCAGGGCACTAGGTCACTCGCCTACATTCAAAATTTGGGGTCTGATAACGTAATTTGGAGCCGGACGCGATTTTAAAAACAAATCGTGCAAATCGTGCTTTGTGCCAGAGCCATCAGTGAAAGCCAGGATCGGGATTTGAGAGATCCTCCTGGCCCCACAAAAATCTTAAAAGAAAAACGTACCGCGTTGGAGCAGCCTCGGTTAGGCTTCCCAATGCTTGCAAAAAGTGGGACTAACATGCACTTCGCATGCTTCACCCATTTCTCCATGAAAAATGTAATCAGGGTCCTAAAACTAATATAGAAAGCTCAATTTTCCTAATTAAACAGCCTCCCACTTGCTTTGGTTGGAAATACTGAGGGCTGGTTTTTCTCAGTGGTGTCGGGATGGTGGTGGGATAGCTAGTTGCTGGGTTCCGGTTCCGGTCCCGCTCCCGGCTGCAGCCGCTCTGTCAAAGGGATTTTCCCTTGATTGGTCTTGTTAAGCTCACCCTGCGAACTGCCCAGCCAAGTAACATAAATACTGTGGCAACAGGAGCAGGTCAGAGGCTGGGTATTCTGCGGCGAGTATCTCACACCCTGAGTCCCCAAAGCCTTTCCACCATCTACAAGGCACAAGTAAGGAGTGTGGTGGAATACTCTCCACTTGCCTGGATGAGTGCAGCTCCAACAACACTCAAGAAGCTCAACACTATCCAGGGCAAAGCAGCCCATTTGACTGGCATCCCATCCACCACCTTAACCATTCACTCCCTCCACCACCAACGTACCGTGGCTGCAGTGTGTACCATCTACAAGATGTACTGCAGCAACTCACCAAGGCTTCTTCAGCAGCACCTCCCAAACCCGCGACCTCTTCCACCTAGAAGGACAAGGGCAGCAGGTGCATGGGAACAGCACCACCTCCATGTTCCCCTCCAAGTCACACACCCTCCTGACTTAGAAGTATATCGCCAATCCTTCATCATTGCTGGGTCAAAATCCTGGAACTCCCCCCTTAACAGCACTGTGGGAGTACTTTCACCACACAGACTGCAGCGTTTCAAGTAGGCGGCTCACCACCCACTTCTCAAGGGCAATTAGGAATGGGCAATAAATGCTGGCCTTGCCAGCGACTTCCACATCCTACAAATAAATTTTAAAAAATAATAACAGGAAGTGGGTCTGATGATGTCATATGATGACACATCCTCAGCCGGTTTCCTTAAAGGGACCACAGCCACATTGAGTTTGACAGTTGTTCTGTCAGTGTTTGACAGCATTGAGGTGATGCAAACACTGACGAGCACTGCACAAAGGAGGACAGTTGCACCCAGGCTCTCCAAAGACTCCCTCCATATGCTTAAGGAGGGAGTCACAGCAGGCAGGGAAGTTCTCTTCCCTTCCAAGGGTGGAAGAGACCTCCCCAGGATACCAACGCAGCCTGGTTGCACATTGCATAGGAGGGCAAAAACAGGGATGTCGTCAGGGGTCCCTGGCTGCAGTGGCGCCAACCTTTCAATGATCTCAGTGGATCACGAAACGTTACTGCAAAGCCACACTCAAAATCTCCCTGCTGTGCCACTCAACACATCACCATCGATCTGCCTTCCATACCCTTCTACTGCACATCCTTACTCACACCAACTTAACTTGAACCTCCACCCATCCCTCTCAATCTACATTATCACTTCCCCATCTCACTAGCCACACCTCATACTCACCCTCATCCAACTGCAAGCATACCAACTAACAACACACTTGAGAGGCACTTGAAAAGTTTTGCCAATGTTCATGTGAAGTTTCCGGTAATGTGTTGTCATACAGTGAAATCTATATTTTCAACACTGCCTTTTATTGGACAGATCTGTGTGCACCTTGAGAAGTGTCTTGCTGAGATCCAGCAAATGTTGAGACTAACTTCCACCACACCGCCCCCCCCCCCCCGCCCCCGCTGTAGTGATGTGTGTGCATGGAATGGCTTGGAAAATAAAGGGATAATTTACGGTGATGGTGTGGGATGGTGTCAACCTGGCACAGCATCTGGCAGCTAGGGTTTACAGCGTCAAATGAAGTAAATCTGGCCATGGTGATGCCACCGCTGGCCTGCCGGGCAGCAATGTTGTCAGGGGCTGATGCCCTGTGTCCTGTGCAAAAACAGGTGATGGCGGAGAATGTTGGTGCTGTTGTTGGTGCTGCTGGTTTGCTTGCTGATGTTAATGTTGGGGCTGAGTGTGGAAGGAATTGGAGCAGCAAGTTGAGATAGTTTCTTGGGCACTGATGTTGCTGCAATAGACGTCAGCTGCAGGTGAGATGACAGAAGCGATCTGTCAATGGTGAGAGAGGTTGTTCCAATTAGGTGGCACTGGACATAGAGTTGGCTCTAAACACTTGCAAGCTAAAGAAATCTCCATATGTATTAAAAATGTGTAAGGGGTGCTGGGTGTGGTCAGCTTCACCTCTGACTCCCTGAGCAGTTCGAATCGCTCCCACTCCCTTGGTTCTAGACTTTAGACTTATTTGGGGGTTGTAATGAAATTGCAACAGACACCTGAGTTGGTCAAAAGAATTTAGATTTTATTTTTGAGACAAGAAAAATATACAATACAATAAAACTTATACTCTAAAAGGGGGAACACTTTGGAATCTGCGATGGAGAATGACAATAGACAAAAATACCTTACCCTCCCAATCCCACTATCTTAACTAGGTTGAATTCCAGAGGACCAGGAAATGCTCACCAAACGACTTTCTTGACAGATTGTAGAGGTTTGCGATTTCGGGGTTCTCTTTAGTTGTGGCGGTTGGGGCCTGCCGTACCCCGGACGTGGTGGAAGACTGCACCTGTGTTGGGTTTTCAGTCTTCGCCTGTCCACTGATGAGGTTGGATGCGTAGTTAGATTTATCGGGTATGACCAAATTTCTTTTGGTTAGGTATAGTTTTTAGAGTCTTTTGTGTCAAATCTTACCCAGGGGTAAGTCAGACTAGCTTGTAGAGTGGAAACAAACTTGCAAATTTTCGACTTTTTGTTGGTTGGTTTCTTGTTGGTCGCGGTGGCCCAATATTACCTAGTTGGTGGTCATATTGTTAGTTGTTGCTTTCTTGAGGCCTTTGGTTGCTGCGATTTCCTTTTACCTTTCATTTTGTTCTTCTTTCCTCAAGTCTCCAATCCTCCGACTATGTGCGGTGATAATGATAATGAGTAGTACTCTTTCTGAACTGTACTTTCTCTCTCCTGTACTGAACTTGAACCTTCTTGAGCTGTGTCCTCAACTGACTCTCCATTCAACTGTCCGTTGAACTGTCCGTTGAACTGTCTGTTGAACTGTCTTTTTAACTGTCTTTAGAACTGTCCTTTTCAACTGTCTTCTTTTTACTGAGCAAGCAGGCCTCAATTGTGATAGCAAAATACTGCAGATGCTGGAAATCAGAAATAACAACAGAAAACGCTGGAAAAACTCAGCAGGTCAGGCAACATCCGTGGAGAGAAATTTGAGTTGACGTTTCGGGTTGAAACCCTTCTTCAAAACTGGAAAGAAAATAAAATAGATTGAAGGCAAGGCTGCGATCGAACAAAAGAGACAATAAAAGGTATACAAAGCCAGACGAGATGGTAATAGGCCCATGGAGACAAAAGGCAGCTGAGATTAATATCGAGTTCAACAATTTCAGATCATAACCTCGGCCCCTATTACTTTTTTACTTATAATTTTTTCCACCCCTTTGTTTTGGGTCCTCCTTTCCCACCCACCCCCCCCTTTCCTTTTGTTTCTCTCTTTCACCTGGCAGCTGTCTCTTACCTGCCTTCACACTTCACACCTAATCTCAGCTGCCTTTTGTCTCCACGGGCCTATTACCATCTCGTCTGGCTTCTGTGGGGGGTTTCTCTTGCTTGCTCTGGTCTCCCACCAGGCTTCTTGCAATAATTACCCTTGAGTGGTTCGACCCACTCTTCCCTACGTTTCTAGACCTTGGACTTAGGTGCAGGGAACTGTAGTGCAGAGAAAACTCAACAGACCAGGCTGAATAGCACGAAATGGATGCTTTTATTAAACAGTTTGCAGCATTATAAAATACATGTCATAAGCACAGATTAAAGCTACTACAAGCATGCACACATCTATGAACTTAACTCTATGGAAATGGGGAACACATGGCACATTGTAAAAGGGGTAACCCCTCCCCTAGACCTAACTAAGTTTCGACTTGAGGAACTCGGGATCATGCTCACCACTTTCAGAATTGCGAAAAGGGGTTCGCAGCCTTTTTGGCACAGCTTTCCGTCGTCACGTGGATTTGGAAACTTCTGGCGCAGCTTGTTTTCCTCTTGGTTCTCCCGCGATGAGGCTGCCGATACAGCCTTGATGAGCGCTCGCCATGGATGGATCCATTACCGGCGTGATGTTGAAGCACTGAATTCACCTGTGTTACCGATGGGATGTTGAGGCACTGGAGTGCTGGGCCCGGAGTATCCTTTTATCTCCGGCCTGGATCGTCGTTTTTCCCGAGGGTGTCTTCTCCTTCGGCCTGGGTCGTCGATGATCTCCCGACAAAAGTACCCGGGCCACCCTCGTCGGCTTCCCGTCGTGGCCAAGCCTTGCCTGGCCGAACACCGACTACGTTCCGAAACCGAAGTGCTGCCTTAACCGAAGAGTCGTAGAAGTTCCAAAGCGTTTTTGAAGCGATTCATCAAGCGTTCAAGAAGTAAAGCTGACATCAAGCGTACCATAGGAGTTCCGAAGTTACGAATCGTACTGATGGACTCTTTCAATTCACAGTTATACCCTTTTGGAACATTCTTATCTCCCGCCAAATCATAGTCCTGTCTTTGTAATATTTTTGGTGGGCAGAATTCTCTGCAGGGGTGTTTTGTCTTCGTAACGGGAGCCGGTGATAGCTTAACTGGCCTTCCCAGGCCGATAATGTCTTTGCTTTGTCACCGTAACTCGGTTTGTATATTGATTGGTCTGGAGATTGCCCTTGATGGCTGTTAAACGGCTTTTCTTTGTACAGTAAATGGGTTTAAGCGTTCATTCAATTGTCCGCCCATTTCTTGATGGGTCTCATCCTGCTACCCAAATCTGTCCTGTACTTATAATCTAATCAATATGTATACTCAGTTCCATGAGTTTCGGTTTCCCGAAACTGGTTTTCGCAGGCTTTTAATGCCCTCAATCCACAAGCCTGTCTGGCTTGCAGTAACAAAAATTCAAATGGTCCCAGAAGCTTGTCACGAGGTCCGGCGGCCATTTTGTGTGCCCTTTTTTTCAAAGGTTTCTCTGTACAAGCTTCTTTTGGTCAATAAAACTGTCTTATTAACCCTATTTTACTGCGTGATTATTAATGAAAATTTCGAATCTTACAGTCCCTCCTGTGATACTGATAGCTTGCTTAAAGTGTCAATTGACCCTTGGTGAGCAAATTTTCCCTGATTCCCCACATCCAAACATTCCTGGTAATTAGCTATCTATGACCCCCACGACACATGCTGTTCCCATTTCAGAAAATTACACTGTGTACAGTTGGACAATCATAGGCAGTACTACCTTAAACTATAACACATTCATCTTTCAGATGTGAAGGGGCCGATACCCCTTACACCTGCATACACATTTTATTAATCAAAAAAAAAACAGAAAACCTTCTGAACGGCTATAACACAACAGTATTCACACACTTAAATCATACAGTAACTAAAACCAAGAGTGGAGGGCTGCTTTATCCTTTAATACTTAGCAGCTTAAACTGGGGTGTCCTCTTCACCCACTCGTACATAGCGTTCTCTCCATTCTCCTGTGTTCTCGTGCCTCTGGAGGCGTTTGCCTCTCTTGCAATGCACGACCAGTAAAAATATTACAATCAAAACCTGACACACTACTAGGATGTGGGATGCTATTCTAATCCAGGGCGGGATCTCTATATTAGTGAACAGGTCTCACCATGGTGGGGTGACTATGTCTAATATGTCTTTCCCTATCTCGAATGTCTTCTGCTCTAATATGTAAAAATGCTTCTGTGAAACTATTACGGCTTTTAAAATCTTGGTGAGGTGTTCGGGGAGAGGGGGAATGACATAACCAAAATGCGTGACGAATCGCTGCAAATCCGTGAAATTCTCTTTTAAAGTGAGGTGAACAGTGGAAGGTACAGGAATGGGGACAATTCGCTGTTGTGCCACTTGAACTTCAGCCCTGGGTTTGAAACAGAAACTGCTGTCACTGACCAGACACCGCCCGTGCTGTCCGTGGTGGTAGTGAGGTGCTGCAGTGGTAACACAGTATGTCCCACCTCCGATATATGCCACCTGCGGGGGCACATGGTCCTTTGCCATTGCCTCCATGGTGCAATTTATCGGCTTCGCGCTAGCGGCTCTGAACCCACACTGTGGTTTCAAAAAGGCATTCAAGTGCTGGGGACACAGGATGATGTGTGCTCCCCGGCTACGACACCCCGAGAGGTCAGTGCCTGTCATCGTACGCTCCCATCTGATGACGTAAGGCGGGGCCACTGCGTACCGAATGTGCGCACCCCCCTGAATGACTCCAATGTTCTCCACCCTGTATACCGGGGCGGGCTTTGCTGTGGGACCCAACACCTGCATCCTTACCACTATTCCCATGATAGTGTGGTTCGAGCGTCCGCAGTCCACTGGGACTGGGTACACCTCTGCAGCTAGTCTGAGCTGGCACGGACTTAATGCATTCTCAAAAGGGTGGAGCGCTTGCAAGTGCTTGTTGCTGATCCAGGACGGGACCAAACCTTGTTTTAAATCCTTCAGATTACTGCGGCCCTCGCCCAGTAACCACGCCCCGTATAGCACACAAGCCTCGTTCTGTGCTGCCTGATCGGACGCATTCCGATCCTCCCTAATGAGTGCATTTACCGTTCTAGCGTGTTTCTCCAGCTCAGCGATTATTTCTTTTAAGTGTAGTGTCATGGCCTGATCCTCATGTAGTTCAGAACCCACTACCTTATTTTCGTTTGTCAGTATGTTCTTTAACTGGGCCTTTAGACCATTAACCTGTGTCTGCAGCTCCATGTTGTCTAGAGCATTGACAACAGATGTCCCGGGACTAAAAGCAGTGAAAATGTCATTTACACTACCCCTCCTTTGCCTCCCTACCCGATCCAAAACTTCCTGTGGTGTGGTGTACAATTTGGCCTTGTCGATGTCGGCAAAGTCAAACTCGTAAAATTGTCTGAACATTCTGGTTAACAGGACCTGGTACAATTGTTCCGTTTCCTTAGGACACCACTCCGGCAATCGTACCTCAGTGAGGTTTAAAATCACTGAGGCCACCGCGTAGTGTACCCCTTGGTACAGCATTTGACCGGTGGGTACCAATACTAAACCGTTCCCGGGTCCCTTTGTGGTGGTGGGGCACCCTTCCTTCTGGGCTAGTGCTACCGGAATCGTGGGCAGGGGCTAGCGTGGGCGGGTGATGAGTTCAGTGGCGTTTACCGGAATCGGGGAGAATGGGGCTCCGCACGCCCGGGTGCTGACGTCCCACCTCATCCCTTTCCCTTCATCCTGCCACTGCCTCTGGAAAAAGATGAATATGCCTTTGGGGCAAACGCGCTTCGAACCCCACATGCAGACATATATCCCTTCATCTGGTTCCAACCATTTGTCCCAACACACACGTAACTGCCCGTGAGTCCCCGTAATTGTCCGATGGGTATTGTTACCCAGTCGCTCCCACTCGATTGTAGAGTTCTTCATATTCTTTCCCAGCTTTCGCAGCCACCACCATCTACTTAGCGGTACGTTCCCATTACACACCAAACAGATCCTCTTTCCCACGGTAACGCTGACTCTGGGTGCAATGATCCTCACCCGAGGGCACAGTAATGAAGTCTCTTGGTAGGCAAACCCGGATTTGCTGGAGTATTCTGTGGAATTCGACCCCAGCCATCCTGGCCATCTCCCTTCGTGGAAGTAGGTGGCGGTTTCCTCAACCTCTCGCTTCCCCGTCCCATCCGTCACGATGGGGGCTGTGTCCCTGGAGCATCCGAACACGATGACGTCCTTGGTGCGGCCTCGGTAGGCCAACCCGCACCCGATCGCCGCGAGTACCACGAGAATCCTCTCCATTGTATCCCTGGTTTCTGTAACCGATAAGATGATGTAGCCAGGCTCCCAATAGGTGCTGGCTTAATTAAACGGACGCTGGGGTCCCCTGACCCCGCTTCCAAACAAACACACATACTGGGCAGACTTCGAAAACTACCTTTTAAAACATCCCCATCATTTTAAACTTTACATACCTTAAACTAACATTAAAATTACTTAAACTTAACATGCCTAAACCTATTTACGGCGCCGCCCTCCTTCGGGCGGCCTACCTAATTCCTGTGAGGGCTGCAGCGTGCCGCTCCCTGTGGCGGGGCTGCACTGACCTTCGGCTTTGATCCCCCGCAGCCTGTCACTGCTGAACGTGAACCGTGTCTTCCTGGGGCGACACTGGACCGAGGTTGGGGAAAATACGGAGAATCTGGCCAAGTCTTTCTGGGCTGGGGCGTCCGAACCGACCTACGAGGGGGCGCCTTGGGCAAGGCTCCCAGGGCTAACGGACCAGGGATCGGGACCTTCACCGTCACAGCCTGTGGTCCCACCACAGCTGCCGGCTCCGGCTCCCTTTCCTCAGGATCCGCCCCCCCGGGGCCGGGATCTGTGGCATCCGACTCCACCTCACCTGTCCTTACAGGTGGTGAGTCTCCGCCCCCAATCCCTACCTCCCCTAAGCTTGAGTCGAGGGCGGGATCTTCGTCCTCCGACTCTTCCTCCTCCGTGATTGGGTCAAAGGCGGGATCGAGCTGTTCGGGCTCTTCCTCGTCCGAATCCCAAACTAGAGGGGAGACCTCCCACTCCGATGGGATGACTCCTCCCTTCACACAGGCTACGGTTCCAGCCTGTGTGGTTTGTGACTCTGTCGCAGGCTGAGGATTTTTGTCCTCAGACCTGGCCCCTGTTGTTGGCCCTTGGGCACCCGGCTTAAACAGTTTACACTGGTTAATGTGAAACCATTTAGTACGTCGGGGTACCTTCACTGCATAAACCATGGGGCTGGCCTTGTCTACAATGCTGTAAGGCCCCATGTACAGTGGTTCAAGACTCCCTACTCGGGCATAGTTCCTAACCATGACCTGGTCTCCGACTTCCCACTCTTGCTGCTTACGAGGTTGCAGCAACAGTCGATTGCCCTGATGCTGTCTCCCCATGTTCCCAGCCGCTTGCTCATAAATCCGTTTCAGGCGCTCCAAGAGGGTTTGGACGAACTTGTCCCGATTCACCTCTTGGAGCTGGCCCTCGGTAAGCACCGGGGCTAGTACATGGGTGGGTGTTCGCATGATCCTTCCAGTCATTAACTCGTGCGGGGAGTGCCCCGTACTTTTGGACTGGCTGGCTCGGATCCCCATGAGGATTAGAGGCAGGGTCTCCGCCCATTTCTGGGGCGAGCCCATCACCTCTTTCCTCAGCTTTTCCTTGAGGGTCCGGTTCATACGTTCAACGATCCCGGATGACTGGGGATTGTACGCTACGTGCCACTTCCCTTCGATGCCCAAGAGCATGAAGGTGTTCTGCATCACTTGACCGGTGAACTGACTCCCTCGGTCGGACTCCACAAAACGGGGGAGCCCCCACCGTGAGAACACTTCCCGGACCAAGATCTTAGCAGTACCCAGTGCCGTAGCTGTTTTACACGGGAAGGCTTCTACCCACTTGGTAAACACATCCACCAGGACAAGGCAGTACTTATAGCCTCCCTGTGTGGTGGGCAGGGGCCCTATGTAGTCGACCTGTATCGACTGCCATGGTCCCTCTACCCTCCTGATGTGCCCCATAGGCACCTTCCTTTTCTGGGGGTCTGGGTTGTTCGCGGCGCACACAAGACAGCTTGCACAGAACTCGCGGACATCATCTCGAAGTCCCGGCCACCATCCCGCCTGCTCTACCTGTTGCCAGGTAACCTCAGGCCCGGGGTGTCCTGCCCCTGGACCCTCATGGGCCAGTTGAAGGAATTCCCTTCGGTGCTGCTGCGGCACAACCCACAGTTCCTCTCGGAACAGCATGCCTTCCTTGACTGAGAGGGCTGCCGTACTGTACGGACCCTCTACCTGCTTGCCCTCAGTAATGGCTTTGAGGACTGTTTTTAGGGCGGGATCTAGGGTTTGGACGGTCTATAGGTCTAGGGGCGGTGTCACCCCTGTGTTCCCTGGAGTCCCCTCCCTGCCTCGGATCGCTGCCACGGGTCCGGGTCCATAGGGGTCCCAGAAAATGCCGTTGCAGGCACCCTCCCTGGCTAGAGCATCCGCCTGCTGGTTGCCCTGACTGCGGGGTTCTGTGGTGGAATGAGCCTTCACCTTGTGGATGAACACCTCCCCTTCCTCCCCCACTGCTGCCAGGATCTTTTCCAGCAAGGGCTTAACTGTTAAAGGTCGTCCGTCCGCGGAGGTATATCCGCGGCGGGACCAGATGGCGAGGTACTCCGTGTACGAATTGCATGTGAACATGCTGTCCGAGCAAATCGTGTATGGGGTTGGGAAGATCTCGGGGTGGGTAACCACGTACGCCACCGCGGACAGTTCAGCCTGCTGTGCGCTCATAGTGCTGGGGAGCTTAATCGCCAGGGCAATGTCTGCCGTAGGGTCATAAACTCCACACCCTGTGAGTCGTTCGCCAGCAGATACCGTGCTGGAACCGTCTACGTAGAACGCGCGGCCTGTGGGGTGTATCCCGGCCCACAAACCTATGTTGACCTCCCATACCCCTTCGACGGAACACCGATGGGCTGTTCCAAGATATACCAGGTTCGCCGCGAGCTTCGGCTCGCAAAGACCTTTAACTTTGAGATCCATCTGGGAAAGGAGGAGGGTCCAGCGCGCAATCCGAGCGCTGCTTACGGTCCCATCCTTAATCCTTCCATCCAGAAGCATCTTTGTGGGGGTTTGGTGGGTGAGGAGGGTGATGGGAGAGGTTCCTGTGAGGATCACTGATCTGTTCACAGCCCAATGCGTGGCCAGGAGATGCCGTTCGCAATTGGAAAAACTCCTCTCCACATCCGTGAGCACCCTGGAGGAATAGACCACTGGTCTCAGCTTGCCATGTCGCTCCTGGAGCAGCACGGCGCTCAGGCTGTCCCCACTAGCGGCTACTTCCAGGAAAAACTCCTCCCCCCCATCTATGGCCCCTAGGGCTGGCGCGGTCTCCAGATCCCTTTTCAACTTCTCGAATGCTGCCTGACAACCCTCATCCCAAGACCACTCGACCCCCTTGTGTAAGAGTCGGAGTAGCGGGGCTGCTGTGGCTGCATAGTCCTCGATGAAATCTCTGCAGTACCCGGTCAGTCCCAAAAAGGACCTCACACCCGTTACTGTGTTCGGAATCGGCAAGTCTTGCACCGATTCCCGCCTAGCCTTATCTATGGCTCTTTCCCCAGCTCGGATGGCCAGACCCAGGAATTTCACCTCTTGCTGGCCGATCCGTGCTTTCTTTGGGTTTACGTTGAAACCCTTCCTTTCCAATAGCTCCAATAATTCGGCTAATAGTGGGCCGTGCTCCTCTCTTGAGTCCGTGAACAGGAGCAAGTCGTTCACATACTGCACTATCTGATTGGGCTGGCTAAATTCCTTTAAACTTCCTGCCATGCACTGATGGAAAATGCTGGGGCTGTTGTGGAAACCCTGTGGCAAGCAGTTCCAAGTGTACTGTTGCGCTTTAAAAGTAAAAGCAAACTTGTACTGATCTTCCCGCCGCAGCGGAATGGGCCAAAAACCGTTCGAGACAGCCAGCACCGTGAACGTGGTCGCGGATGCTGGAATACTCCCTATTAGGTCGGCAACTGCTGCTACCGTGGGCGCGCAGGCTGGGATGTTACTGTTGAGGACTCTGTAGTCCACCGTGGCCCTCCTTGAATTGTCCGGCCTCTTTACCGGCCATAATGGGGAGTTCACGTGAGTGGCTATCGGCCTCAACATGCCCTGCTGCACCAATGAAGATATTGCTATCTCCATGTCGGGTTCTGCCTCCTTGGGGAAGTTATACTGCTTTTGGGGTCGGATCATGGGGTCCCCGTCTACGCTGACCTCAAACCCGGTGACTCTCCCGCAGTCGTGCTTGTGGGTGGCAAATGCGGTCAGATTGTCCGACACACACGCCTGCAAGTCCGTTGGGATGTCCGCGACCATAAGCTCGAGGTCGTAACCCCCTGACGGCTTCATGGTGCACAGGGTCCCCCTTTCTCCCTTCGCTGGGATCACGACTACCTTACCTAACCCATTCTCGGCTCCCCAGAGACAGTGATTTCTGAGGTCCACGAGGATCCCGTGTTCCACCAAGAAATCAGACCCGAGGATGCCTTTACCACCTCCCTCATTCCACTTCAACAGGATACACGTCCATGTGGTGTGGAGTGCTCCCAAATGAATGGAGAGCGGGATGGAGTACGCGCCAGCCTGTTCTTTGCCTGTGAAACCCGCTACTGAGAATGGAGCCTGGGTAGACAGAGGTGAGGCAAAAGGCTTAGCTGTGTGGATCACGGTACATGATGCTCCCGTATCCAACAGGTAACTACCCTTTTCCTTTTCCACCTCCATCTCCACAACGGGTCTTCTCCACGCGTCATAGCGGAGCGGACACAGGTAGACGGGCTGCGCGGGCTTCAGTCATTTGGGCGCTTCGGTTGGGGTTGGGGGAGCAACAGGGCTGTTGGCGACTGCCACTTTCCCCTGCGAGGTCATTAGAGACCGCATTGCCTCTAAAACCGACTCGATCGTATCGGGATGGATCGACACATCGGTTCCTTTCTCCCGGATGGGCGTTTGGGCTGGGGCTGAGGGAGTTTTTCCCTTTAAATCCTTCCAGGGATTTTTACAGTCCCGGTGCCAATGCCCCTCCTTCCCACACCCGTAACAACTGCTCTTGGCTTGGGGGGCGCGATTCCCCTCCTGATGCCATTCCTTTTTAGCAGGAGCTGCAGGCCTCGCCTCATGCACCTTTCCCTTTGAGGAAGGCACATCCCTACTCTTGTTGTTCCTGTAACTTATCGTGAGCTGATCAAGCACTAGTTCCTCCGTGGAGCGGGGGTTAGTGGGGTCAAACCATGTTTTGGCCTGCTCCCTCATCTGTGGCAAGCAATTGGCGACCAGGCACCGGAGCCAATGAGCCCTTTGGTCATTATTCAGCCCGGCCCGGGCCGGCCCGCCCGGGCAGCTGCGCCGATACACTGGCCACAACCTTCCGGCGAAAACCCGTGGGGGTTCTCCCTCTAGCTGTATCATCCTTTCCAATCGGAGGAACGGAGTTCCATCACCCTCCCCTATAATCTCCAGGATCTCGTCCCATAACTCCTCATACGCCTTGTGCCCTCTCTTGCTCTCATCAGGGAGACACTGGAGGAGCGAGTTGTCCAGGGAGAACAGCAGCATTTTGGACTGCTCAACCCCGTCGCAGTCATTAACTGCTGCGGTCTGCTCCACGTCCCTAAAATGGACGGAGGGATCTCCTGACTCGGAGAGTTTTGGGATGTGACTTATCATTGCCCTCAGCTGTTGTGCGCTGTGGGGCATTATGATCTGATTCACGAGGGGTCCATC
Source organism: Somniosus microcephalus (assembly GCF_052327205.1). NCBI lineage: Eukaryota > Metazoa > Chordata > Chondrichthyes > Squaliformes > Somniosidae > Somniosus > Somniosus microcephalus. Next base: position 184,836,469 of record NC_140993.1, on the reverse strand, counting down.
CTCGCCATCCACTGCGCCCGGACCGAGCCTTCGGTGTCGAGTTGGACACATCGGCGCCGGCCCCGACTCTACTACCTGGGGTTGCTCTACCTCAGGAACCTCTTTGTCTAACTTCACCGTTTCCTTCCCCGGAGTCCAAGACTCAGTATAGGCGGGAGGTGCCGAGGGCTCGGGGGTTGGTACCCCAACTGCCTCTTGCGGAATCGGTCTTTTGGATTCCTTGGCTAACAGTAGCTGGCTCGCTGGTGGGTTTATGAGGCACACCAAGCCGTTTGCCTTTGCTAGGGCCGTTCTCAGGTCCTCTAGCTCCCTGTGGCAAGCGCTATGGTCGGTGTTCTCAGACCTATCCTCCATGGCCATTTTGTATGCTGCCCTAGCTCCCAAAATACTTTCCTCCTGTGTCTCTACCTGCTTAGCTAGGCGGAAACACCTGTCTCTCATTCTACCTTCACTGGCCTTAGCCTCAATGACCTGACACTCCAAGTAATCTAACCTGGTCTAATGGCGGTGAGTTACGGATTGGCGTTCCTGATTCAACGCGTTAAGCGATTCAATCAGTTTCTGACCTCCCGCAACCTTTACCTCTACTTCTGCTAGTAACCCTTTTATCTGGGCTGTCTGTGCTACAATGACTTGGTCCAAAAGCTGGACTTGCTTCTTGTAGCACATCAGCCAGACCGCTTTTTCTACAGATCTTTTGTGCTCTTTGCTTTCTGTCCACTTGATGGCTGCGTCTAGTGGGCGCCTATCTCTTAATAGGTCGGATAGCCACTGTTTTGTAAGGTTTACCTTCCCAAAAACATAATCCGCTATTCTCTCATCCATCACATTTCATTTATTCAGACCTTGATCTAAAACACTACGGGCTAGATTTTCAGTATAGACAGTTTTGGGGCGCTAACCTTAGCGCCCGCCCGAAGTTAGCGCCCGCCCCAAAGTAGCGCCCCGTTGCCGGAAATTCAGTGGCTTCGCCCTAAGAGAGTGGTGGAGCGCTAAAAGAGGCGTTCCACTCCTACCTTTAGGCGCTAAGCCGGCGGTCCAGAGGGATAGCGCCCAGGCGGGGCGCAGCGCGGGTGCGGTCATTTTTGCACTGACAGCAGACCCCGTGGTGCCGACCAGCTGTTAAAGGGGGAAGGGACGAATTGGTCTGCTGCCACGCCCTGCACACTGCAGCCTTGCAAAGAGGCCTCAACACTGCTGCTCAGCCCCAGGGAGTCATGGCAACGCCAGAGAAGGCCCGTCAGCGTGCCCTGCGCTTCTCAGAGGGTGATCTGGACATAATGGTCACAGCTCTGGAGGTGAGGCGCAAGATCTTGTTTCCAGAGAGTGGGAGGAATCCAACCCACCATGACTACACCAAAGCCTGGAAGCAGATCGCCCAGAGGGTGACGTTCACCGGCGATGCCCCCAGGACCCACAAACAATGTCGTAAAAAATACAACGATCTGACCAGGATTGTGAAGGTGAGTAGCCTTTCCAGTCTCCTCCTCATTCTTGCATGTACACCTGACATGATGGGCAAAGGGAGCTGAAAGTCCTATTGGCCAGCCCTCAGCCAGCAGCATTGGGACAGTCATGAGCATCAAATGGCCATTCGGCACGCTACACTTTGGCCAAGCTATTCCACCATGGGAGGCAGTGCACAGTACATCAGGGCTTCACTCTGTCCAAGCTATTCCACCATGGGAGGCAGTGCACAGTACATCAGGGCTTCACTCTGTCCAAGCTATTCCACCATGGGAGGCAGTGCACAGTACATCAGGGCTTCACTCTGTCCAAGCTATTCCACCATGGGAGGCAGTGCACTCTACATCAGGGCTTCACTCTGTCCAAGCTATTCCACCATGGGAGGCAGTGCACTCTACATCAGGGCTTCACTCTGTCCAAGCTATTCCACCATGGGAGGCAGTGCACTCTACATCAGGGCTTCACTCTGTCCAAGCTATTCCACCATGGGAGGCAGTGCACAGTACATCAGGGCTTCACTCTGTCCAAGCTATTCCACCATGGGAGGCAGTGCACTCTACATCAGGGCTTCACTCTGTCCAAGCTATTCCACCATGGGAGGCAGTGCACTCTACATCAGGGCTTCACTCTGTCCAAGCTATTCCACCATGGGAGGCAGTGCACTCTACATCAGGGCTTCACTCTGTCCAAGCTATTCCACCATGGGAGGCAGTGCATTCTACATCAGGGCTTCACTCTGTCCAAGCTATTCCACCATGGGAGGCAGTACACTCTACATCAGGGCTTCACTCTGTCCAAGCTATTCCACCATGGGAGGCAGTGCACTCTACATCAGGGCTTCACTCTTTCCAAGCTATTCCACCATGGGAGGCAGTGCACTCTACATCAGGGCTTCACTCTGTCCAAGCTATTCCACCATGGGAGGCAGTGCAATCTACATCAGGGCTTCACTCTGTCCAAGCTATTCCACCATGGGAGGCAGTGCACTCTACATCAGGGCTTCACTCTGTCCAAGCTATTCCACCATGGGAGGCAGTGCACTCTACATCAGGGCTTCACTCTGTCCAAGCTATTCCACCATGGGAGGCAGTGCACACTACATCAGGGCTTCACTGCGCACTTACAGCCCGTCCTTTCTCTTGCAGGCTAAAGTAGCGTTTAATTGCCAGGCCCGTGCCAGGGGTGGCCGCGCCAAGCTGCAGAAGCTCACTCGGCTGGAGGAGCGCGTGTGTGTGCTCATGGGAGCCCGTGTGATTGTCCCCACAGCGTGCGGTGTATCCGACCCCCCACTGCCCGGCAATGGTAAGGACCTCGCCTTTTGGCCCTCTCGCGTCGCACTGGCCCATCCGAGCTACCTCCTTTGCCACTGTCCCACCAATGCGCTGAATCCCACCAGTCCTAACTCCCTCGCTGACGCCGTCTCCTCACTCTGAAGCTACTCTTGTGCATTCCTGCTTTCAGCTGGTGACGACCAGGACCCTGAAGCTGCCAGTGACAGCACCTCCGACCAAGAGGAGGAGGAGGAGCAAGCCGGACCTTCGGGGGAACAGTCACGTCCCGCAGGAGAGGAGGAAATGCATTCTACATCAGGGCTTCACTCTGTCCAAGCTATTCCACCATGGGAGGCAGTACACTCTACATCAGGGCTTCACTCTGTCCAAGCTATTCCACCATGGGAGGCAGTGCACTCTACATCAGGGCTTCACTCTTTCCAAGCTATTCCACCATGGGAGGCAGTGCACTCTACATCAGGGCTTCACTCTGTCCAAGCTATTCCACCATGGGAGGCAGTGCAATCTACATCAGGGCTTCACTCTGTCCAAGCTATTCCACCATGGGAGGCAGTGCACTCTACATCAGGGCTTCACTCTGTCCAAGCTATTCCACCATGGGAGGCAGTGCACTCTACATCAGGGATTCACTCTGTCCAAGCTATTCCACCATGGGAGGCAGTGCACACTACATCAGGGCTTCACTGCGCACTTACAGCCCGTCCTTTCTCTTGCAGGCTAAAGTAGCGTTTAATTGCCAGGCCCGTGCCAGGGGTGGCCGCGCCAAGCTGCAGAAGCTCACTCGGCTGGAGGAGCGCGTGTGTGTGCTCATGGGAGCCCGTGTGATTGTCCCCACAGCGTGCGGTGTATCCGACCCCCCACTGCCCGGCAATGGTAAGGACCTCGCCTTTTGGCCCTCTCGCGTCGCACTGGCCCATCCGAGCTACCTCCTTTGCCACTGTCCCACCAATGCGCTGAATCCCACCAGTCCTAACTCCCTCGCTGACGCCGTCTCCTCACTCTGAAGCTACTCTTGTGCATTCCTGCTTTCAGCTGGTGACGACCAGGACCCTGAAGCTGCCAGTGACAGCACCTCCGACCAAGAGGAGGAGGAGGAGCAAGCCGGACCTTCGGGGGAACAGTCACGTCCCGCAGGAGAGGAGGAAATGCTTGACACCTCCTCACTGGACGAGTGCCTGGAGGAACTGTCGCAGGGCAATGCAGCTTCTGGGACCAGTGGCGTCCAGCCACCCAGCAGCCGTGCGCGTGGCCCGCGGCCTTCCCCCCAAAGGGGGGAAGGATCAGAGGGGAGTGCTGCTGCTCGGCACACTCGCCGTCACCAACGCGGCAAGGGTCCCCTAGTTCGGCCCCCTCCTCCCCAGCGGGAGAGTCGCGACTCCAGTCCGGACACCTTCACTTCGGAGGAGGTGCGGAAGCTGGATAAGATGGCCGACGACTCGGACCGGCGCCACACGGAGCTCATGAGCGTGGTGGGGCGCATGCCTGAGGCCATCGAGTCGCTGGCGACCAGTGTGCGCGAGTTCGGGGCAGCAACTGCCACGAGTGGCCGCATGCTGACTGATGCCGTCAAGACCCTGGCGGATGTGATGCGCGCGCACACCAGGACCACAGGGGCACTCACTGCTGCCACACGCGCTGTCTCAGGCAGGCATCGCCAGGGCAGCCGCCGTGCTGGACCATCCCAGCAAGCCGCCCCTCGGCTGATTGCTGCGGATTCTGCAGTGCGGGCCCGGCCGAGTGCCACCGCGCCACAGCACCAGCCAGCGCATCCCAGACGCCAGCTGGCCCACATTGCGCCATCCGTCGCCGCCATTCCCCCACTGGGGTGTCAAGGGCAAGCGGCTGCAGCTGATGGTGGCCAGGCTCAGGTGCGCCACTCAGCAGACGGCCCCTCGAGGCCCAAACGCCGTGTAGGCCGCCCCCCAGCGGCATCTGGCGGAAGGGCATCTGAGCCTCAGGCGCCTTCCCCCAGCCTCGCAGCAGACACTGGGCAGAGCTTGCGAAGGAGCAGCAGGCCGGGCAGGGGAGGCAAAAGGCTGGCCAAGGTCTCGCCCTCGCGGGCCACTCAGTAGAGGGTGTGGGCAGCTTTCCTTTAATATGGCGGTGGCCATCTTTATTTTGCCCATGGTTGTGCTTTTGGAGGGCTTATTTTTTGCGTTAGGCCGACGTTGAGGCCCGGTTTGAAGAAAGGTGGAGTGACTCCTCCCCAGTTTGTGGGAGTGAGTCGTTTGTTGGGCTTTTTGTGGGGCCCGTTTATTGTGTTTGGGGATTCATGTGGGAAGGGCTTTTCATTTTTGTGCAATAAAAAATTATCTTTATTCATGCAGTCTCCATGGTTGTTCTTCTTAGTGTTTGTTGGCTTCGCCGGCTGAGGGCTTGCGGAGCGGCTGCATTCATCTTCCCTCATGGCCCCTGGCCATTCCCTGACAGGGGGCTTAGAAGTACCGTGTAATAAGGTGGCGTCGTGCGGCCCTTGGCCCTGGTCGCTCCCTCCTGGGAACGTACTCCTGCTCCTCCTCCTCCTCCTCCTCATGCTCCTCCTGCTCCTCCTCCTGAGGTGTTGGTCCAACGTCAGGTGGCAGTGCCTGAGTCCTGCGGATAGCCAGGTTGTGTAGCATGCAGCAAACCACCACAAATTGGGAGACCCGGTCCGGCGAATACTGGAGAGCTCCTCTGGAGCGATCAAGGCAGCGGAACCGCTGCTTGAGGACCCCAATAGTTAGCTCGATGATGTTGCGGGTGGTTTGATGGCTCTCGTTGTAGGCCTCTTCAGCAGCAGTCCTGGGCGCGCGGAGCGGGGTCATGAGCCAGGTGCACAAAGGATAGCCTTTGTCCCCGAGTAGCCATCCTCTTGGGGGAGGCTGTGCCTGGAACATGTCATGCACAGTACTCTGCCGCAGGATAAAGGCATCGTGGCTGCTGCCTGGGAAGCTGGCATTGACTGCCATGATGCGCTGCTTGTGGTCACATACCAGCTGCACATTCAGAGAATGGTAGCCCTTCCTGTTGCGATACTGCTCGCCATGCTCCAGAGGGGCCCGCAAAGCCACATGCGTACAGTCAATGGCACCCTGCACCAAGGGGAATTCCCCGAGTCTGGCAAATCCCAATGCGCGCTGATGCTGGCTCTCGAGGGCCATGGGGAAGGAGATGAATTGGCTTCTCCTTCTGAACAGTGCTTCGGTCACGTGGCGGATGCAGCGATGCGCGCCATACTGGGAGATGTTTGCTATGTCCCCAGCAGCATATTGGAAGGAGCCGGTGGCATAGAAGTTCAATGCCACCGTCACCTTCACTTCCACCGACAGAGACGTCCTGCACCTGAGCTTTGGCCGCAGATCTCGGCGAAGCAGGTGGCAGATCTCTGCAATCACCTCCTTTCGGAATCGGAGCCTTCTAACACATCGCGCGGCACTCATGTTTAGGTAGGAGCGCTGCTGGCGGTATAGCCTGACTGGGTAAGGCCTACGTGGCCGACGCCTGTAGCCCCCTCTGCCTCTAGCCAGGGCTGCCCCTTTCACAATGCGTCTGCGAGCCCGACGGACATGGCGCTGCAGCTCCGCGTTGGCACCCCATGCTGCCCCCATCAAATCCTGGCAAACAGTCTAATTTCCAAATGGCCACTTGCAGCGCTATGGCCTGAGTCCAAAAATACCTGGCTCTTGCTGCTTGAAACCAGTTAGCTATCCTCCTTGTTGTGTCTCCAGAAATGCGTTGCACAAGACTGTTTTCTGAAAAAAGGCTGGCCTTTATACTGGAGAGGACGTTCCCTTTAATTAGCGCCCCCCGGGGCCCGCGCTGGTTGTGTTGCGTTCCTTTTTCCAAACGATCCGGCCGCCCGCCGCACAATGGGGCGGTCCGACTGAAGTTTGCAATCGGGGCGGCCAAAGGGCGTTGCACGAGGATGTGACGTCATTTTCTGCGCGCGCATCCGGGCGGGCGCTAAACTTTGCGCCTGCGCTAACGGGTAACTTAATTTGGGGCGGGGCGCAAACTGCGCTGCGCCCGGGCGCTACACGCATAGCGCCCGGAAATCACTTCTCTTAAGGCGCTAACTGCTGGCGCAAGCGACTGAAAATCTAGCCCTACATTCCTGCTGCCAAGGTCCTGCCACAGTCGCCATCTCTGTGGGGGGGTTTCTCTTGCTTGGTCTGGTCTCCCGCCAGGCTTCTTGCAATAATTACCCTTGAGTGGTTCGACCCACTCTTCCCTACGGTTCTAGACCTTGGACTTAGGTGCAGGGAACTGTCGTGCAGAGAAAACTCAATAGACCAGGTTGAATAGCACGAAATGGATGCTTTTATTAAACAGTTTGCAGCTTTATAAAATACATGTCATAAGCACAGATTAAAGCTCCTACAAGCATGCACACATCTATGAACTTAATTCTATGGAAATGGGGAACACACGGCACATTGTAAAAGGGGTAACCCCTCCCCTAGACCTAACTAAGTTTCGACTTGAGGAACTCGGGATCATGCTCACCACTTTCAGAATTGCGAAAAGGGGTTCGCAGCCTTTTTGGCACAGCTTTCCGTCGTCACGTGGATTTGGAAACTTCTGGCGCAGCTCGTTTTCCTCTTGGTTCTCCCGCGATGAGGCTGCTGATACAGCCTTGGTGAGCGCTCGCCACGGATGGATCCGTTACCGACGTGATGTTGAAGCACTGAATTCACCTGTGTTACCGATGGGATGTTGAGGCACTGGAGTGCTGGGCCCGGAGTATCCTTTTATCTCCGGCCTGGATCGTCGTTTTTCCCGAGGGTGTCTTCTCCTTCGGCCTGGGTCGTCGATGATCTCCCGACAAAAGTACCCGGGCCACCCTCGTCGGCTTCCCGTCATGGCCGAGCCTTGCCTGGCCGAACACCGACCACGTTCCGAAACTGAAGTGCTGCCTTAACCGAAGAGTCGTAGAAGTTCCGAAGCGTTTTTGAAGCGATTCATCAAGCGTTCAAGAAGTGAAGCTGACATCAAGCGTACCATAAGAGTTCCGAAGTTACGAATCGTACTGATGGACTCTTTCAATTCACAGTTATACCCTTTTGGAACATTCTTATCTCCCGCCAAATCATAGTCCTGTCTTTGTAATATCTTTGGCGGGCAGAATTCTCTGCAGGGGTGTTTTGTCTTCATAACGGGAGCCGGTGATAGCTTAACTGGCCTTCCCGGGCCGATAATGTCTTTGCTTTGTCACCGTAACTTGGTTTGTATATTGATCGGTCTGGAGATTGCCCTTGATGGCTGTTAAACGGCTTTTCTTTGTACAGTAAATGGGTTTAAGTGTTTGTTCAATTGTCCGCCCATTTCTTGATGGGCCTCATCCTGCTACCCAAAACTGTCCTGTACTTAGAATCTAATCAATATGTATGCTCAGTTTCCTGAGTTTCGGTTTCCCGAAACTGGTTTTGGCATTCTTAATGTCCTCAATCCACAAGCCTGTCTGACTTGCAGTAACAGAAATTCAAATGGTCCCAGAGGCTGGTCACGAGGTCCGGCGGCCATTTTGTGTGCCCTTTTTTTCAAAGGTTTCTCTGTACAAGCTTCTTTTGGTCAATAAAACTGTCTTATTAACCCTATTTTACTGCGTGATTATTAATGAAAATTTCGAATCTTACACTTCGTATACCTTTTATTGTCTCTTTTGTTCGATCGCAGCCTTGCCTTCGATCTATTTTATTTTCTTTCCAGTTTTGAAGAAGGGTGTTGACCCGAAACATCAACTCAAATTTCTCTCCACGGATGTTGCCTGACCTGCTGAGTTTTTCCAGCATTTTCTGTTGTTATTTCAGGCCTCAATTATGCTGTGTTGAAACCTGGCTTACCTGACCGCCAAATCTCCTCTGGTCCATTGTTAATTTTGGCAGGCTCATTAATTTTAATAGGTTTAGATTCTCATCAAGTTTCAGGGCTGGGCACATCTATTTTTAATTGGCTTTTAACTAGTTTCGGGATTGCTTCAAAAATCAGTTTAAGTGTGCAAAGTGGCTTTGGAAATCTTTCTGAGTGGTTTAAACTGTTGTTTAATTGCTTTCTCCTGCTGGGGCCAGGGTCTCTTTTGTTGACTAGTGGCATGTATTGTATTATTCATGTTCTTGATGGCCCTGTAGGTTTTCGGCGGGAACTGTCCTCCTGTGGGCCTATTGTCTTTATGTAGAATGACTGGGACAGTCCAGAACATTCTCAGACAATCTGGCCTTTTCCAATACTCAAACTGTCTGTCCCACAGTGTCCAACCCATTCCTTTTGTTGCAGCTTTTCCACAGGCCTGAACATGCCTTTTAAAATAGCAGAAATCCTGGGGTATTGATTTTAAACCCCTTTTGGCCCAATATTCCTTCAACCAGTCCAATATCTCTTCTTTTCTTACTTTGGGGGAATCTGTATAATTTTGCGAGCCTTACTGCCCCCCCCCTCCCTGTGATCCTTTAAACACTATAGTATCATACAGTTGTGAGCAAAATTTTCTGATCCTCGAGAGCCAACCTTCCCCTGTATTATCTAAACTAAAACCCAAAAACAAAACACTCTCCCATTCCTTTTAGGTGTAGTGTTTACACAGATACATACAAGGTACAAAAAATTCAATTACATTCACATCCAAGCACGGAGGGGGTCCAACACCTGTGTACCACTTGGAAAAATTACATATACATAGGAAAAATAATGACAAAAACTCATCAAACTTTTTTTTTAAATAACGGTCAAGGTTTGTTTTATACCTGGTCATTGACTTTATTTTTGTTCCATATTCCCTCATGTTGATAGCGGAGCATCCTCTCCCTTCCCTTGCACTTTGTACACAACAGGTATAAAATTATGCCGAGCTGGCAAACTACTAAAAGATGTGAAGCCAGTCAAATCCAAGAAGGGACCTCTATATTTTCAAAAATGTCCCACCAGGGTGGAACTACAACATCCAAGATCGTGGCCTCTATATCGACTGTCTTCTGCTCTAATGTATAGAAATGTTTCTGTAAGATGACCACTGCTTTTAATAGGGTAGTAAGATGTGCGGGTAGAGGGGGAATTTCATAGCCAAAATGTGTTACATAATTTTGCAGGTTGGTACTGTTTTCCCCGACAGTGAGGTAAACAGTTGAGGGTTCAGGGATGGGTACAATCCTTTCCTGGGCCACTTGAACTTCTGCCTCGGGTTTAAAACAGAAACTGCTGTCACTCACCGGATACCAGATGTGCTGTCCATGCCGGTAGTGGGGCGCACTTGTGGTGACACAATATGTCCCACCCCCTATGAACGCTACCTGTGGGGAAACATGGTCTTGTGCCATTACCTCCATGGTACAGTTCACAGGTTGTGCACCACTGTGGTCTCGAATAGGCATTCAAGTGCTGGGGACACAGTATTATGTGTGCTCCCCAGCTCCGGCACCCAGAGAGGTCTGTACCTGTCATAGTGTGCTCCCACTTTATGGCATAAGGTGGGACCTCAGCAAAACGGACGTGTGCACCCCCTTGAATGATCCTAATGTTCTCCACCCTGTATACCGGTGCGGGTCGGGCTGTCCCACCCATGACCGGCATCCTCACTACTATCCCCATGATAGTGTGATTGGAGCGTCCACAATCCACTGGGACAGGGTAGGCTTCAGAGGCTAGACGGAGCTGACACGGGCTCAGCGAATTACTAAACGGGTGGAGGGCTGCAAGGTGCTTGTTGCTTATCCAGGAGGGGATTAAACCCTGTTTTAAATCCTCCAGGTTGCTGCGGCCCTCGCCCAGCAACCATGCCCCATATAGCACGCACACCTCATTCTGTGCAGCTTGATCCGAAGCATTCCTGTCCTCCCATATAAGTGCATTTACTGTTTTAGCGTGTCTCTCTAGCTCAGCGATTATCTCTTTTAAATGGACTGTTATAGACTGGTCCTCGTGTAGCTCTGAGCCCACCACTGTGTTCTCCTCTGTTAGGATTTTTCTTAACTGGGCCTTCAAAACATTTATCTGTGTCTGTAACTCTATATCATCTAGTCTGTTTATTACTGAGGACCCTGTACTATAAGCATTGAAAATGTCATTCCAGGTCCCCCTTCTTTGTATCCCCATGCCCATATTATGCTCAGGATGTAACCTGTACCGTTTCGCTTTGTCTATACTGGCAAAGTTGAATTCATTAAATTTCTTAAACATTCACTTCAACAGGGCTTGGTAAAACTGTTGTTTCCTTAGGGCACCACTCAGGTAAGTGCACCTCGGTCAGGTTCAGGATCACTGAGGCCAATGCAAAGTGTACCCCCTGGTACAGCAACTTATCGGTTGGCACATGGTGGTGGTAGGACACCTCTGTACTATAGTCCGTGATGTCATGGTCGTGGGCAGGGGCTTCCGGGGCTGGATTATGAGTTTGGTGGCATTGACTGGGATCGGGGAGTGTGGGATCGCGCACGCATGCAGGCTGTAATCCCACCCCATCCCCTCCCCGGCATCTTGCCATTGTCTGTGGAAGATGATGGATATGCCTGTGGGGCAGACTTTCTCTGACCCCCGCATGCAAACATAAATCCCTTGATCCGGTTCCCACTACTTGTCCCAGCAAACACTCACTCCCCCTCCGGACCCTGTAATCGTCCGATGGGTATTGTTCCCCAATCGTTCCCAATTGACTATGGGGTTTTCTATATCCCTGCTCAGCTTTCTGAGCCACCACCACTGTAAGATTGGCAAAATTTCCACATTTCCCCAAAGTTTATTAGTAATAAAAGGGACCCTGCATGGACATTTTAATGAAAAGAGTACCCAAAGATGGCATCCGCACCTCGTGGCCAAAAGCCTGCAAGATTTAAACAAAGCTTGGACTCTGTGGCACAAGCAGCTTTTGGGAAATCGAAACCCAAGCTGCAGTTTCTGTGAAGAGAGACTTTTGTATTTTGAAAGCAGACAGGACTTTGAATTATGCATTAAGTCAAATTGGAGACAGATCTAAAACCAGTAAGGCCTATACTTAAGGCCATCAAGTTGTTTGCATAAATAATCGGAAACAGCCTAAGGAAGCCATCAAGGCTGGTCAGGCCGATTAAGATGTATTAATAACAAAACAACTCAGAAGTCGGGTCAGTAGGTGCGATCACCGGCCATCTAAAAACAGTTAGTTTAGATTGCTACAATTATTTAAACTAGCCCGCCAAGATTGGGACAAAAGAGCTAACCTGATTTGGTGCGCAGATAAGTGCCATCGTGAAGAGTATAACTGAAGGCCCCGGGTAGCAATCTCTCTGTGCTCTCTCTTGCTCTCACCTTTGACTCTGCTCTCGTGGCTCCGGCATCTTGGGCTGCCGCTCGTACTCGTGCCCTGGCCTTGTGGCGGGTTCTCTCCCCGGAGCAGATTTTCAGTAGCCAGTAACACCATACCAACTGCTAGGAAGGGGAGCGAGGCCCAAGCCCACAGCCATCCAGGATGCCCAGGCTGCAGAAAGTGGCAAGACGAAGTTGAGCAGATAGCCCAGGACTCATATAGTAGTCCAACGAGACGAGGCGAGTGGAGACGAAGAAGACGATAATAACTCGATAAGGGCAGAGCAGGGAAGCAAAAAACGTATCGATAAGTAAACCAAGCACCTAGTTATAAGCTGATGCTTGGGGAAGAAAGTCCTTGATGACGGTAAAGGCAAACACCTTGTTGAACAATGCGATAATGCAGGTGCCTACGCCACAATGAATATACAGGCGTTTGATGCATGGCTAGTAAAATCTAAACAGTAATGACTGGTGACTGTCCGATAAATATAACGTTAACGCTGATGACCGCTTGACAAACAGTCAGAGGCATAACTGACTGGGCGTACGCGCCACCCCACACCACCCCCTACTGTTGAGTCTGTGTGTTCCAGGTATACTTATTTTAAATAACTGGACACAGACAACAGGAAAAACTTAAACAGGTCTTTACTACTTGAAGGTCAGGGCTGAACTGCTTTACAAATGACTACACAGAGCTTACATACGGGTGTGGTCACCACCGGTACTACAATATACAGTAGCAAGAGAAAGTAGTCCATCTTCTTAAGGTAGTTCTCTTAAGGTGGTACAGGTTACATACACCACAATTCCTCCCTTTTTAGCTTAACAGTGCACACCCCAATTTAAACATAACATGGATAACATATATACAACTTTCAGTCTCTGAGGAGGCCTCCTGATCCGAGTTGGATAACGCCTTTCAGGGGTCTCTGATTCTGGTTGCTGGGGTGACTCCTCTAATTGATCTCTTATGGATTGAACATCCTCATGTACGTTCGCGTTTGAGGTAGATGCTACAGGGTCAATAATTTCTTCCACTGGTGTCTCTGCCGTAGCCATGGGTTCGACTCTTGTTCTCGATTCTACAAGTTGGTCAGCATGACGTCGTATTACGTTTTCACCAATCTCTGCCGTGTACATCAGGGGTCCTTGTCTGGCACGAATTGTTCCAGATTGCCATTTCTCATTCTTAAAGTCCTGGGCTAACACTGGTTGTCCTATTTCAAAACTCCGGGTGGTCTTGTTATTTACATGCTGGAACTGTTTGTTTTCGACTTCCCTACGCACATTTGGTTTTAACAAATCCAACCTGGACCGCAACCTCCTGTTATAAAACATCATGGCAGGACTTTGATTTGCCACTGCATGTGTGGCGTTTCGATATGCCATTAGGAAATTGTCCACCTTGTGTTGTAGTGGAATATGGTCTTCGCTCATGGCCTTTATCGCCTTTTTGAACGTTTGTACAAATCTCTCGGCCAACCCATTTGTAGCCGGATGATATGGGGCAGATGTATAGTGTTTCACCCCATTCTTCTTCATGAATTTCTGGAATTCTTCTGACACGAACTGCAGTCCGTTGTCTGAACATATCTGTTCTGGCAATCCATTTCTTGCAAATATGGTTCTTAGAACTGCGATCATCTTTTCCGAGGTAGTGGTCGCAATCTTAATCACTTCTGGCCATTTAGAATGTGCGTCTACCGCTATCAAAAACATGGAATCCATGAATGGACCTGCAAAGTCGATATGTACATGCTGCCATGGGGTTGAAGGCCATTCCCATGGATGCAGCGGTGCAATTGGAGGTGCATTTTGAACTTTTTGGCACCCTGAGCAGCTTTTAGTCAGATCCTCTATTTGTTTGTCGATACATGGCCACCACACATAAGCCCTAGCAAGGCTTTTCATCTTGACTCCCCCCAGATGACCTTCATGCAGTTCCTTTAGAACTCTCTCCCTTAATTTAGGAGGAATAATCACCCTTGTTCCATACATCAATGTTCCTTGACATACGGACAGCTGTTCTCATCTGGCTGAGAATGCCGGTAACAGTGGTTCGCCATGTGCTGGCCATCCCTTCACTGGCAATTCGCAGACCCGAGACAGTGTCGGGTCGTTCCTGGTCTCTCTCTCAATACTCGCATTGGTGACTGGCAAACATTCGATGCTGGTCGAGTGAAATAACTCAACAGGGTCAACTGTCGGTGCCTCTTCCGCTGTAGGTAGTGGCAGGCGCGACAGCCCATCAGCATTACCATGTTGCTTTGTACCTTTGAATTCGATCTCATATTGATGTGCCCCTAGGAAAAGGGACCATCTCTGGAGCCTCTGCGCTGTCATCACCGAAACACCCTTCTTAGGGTTAAAAATGGAAACCAACGGCTGGTGGTCTGTCAGCAGCGTAAACTTTTGGCCTTGCAGGTAATGATTAAATTTTTTTACTCCCCACACGAGGCTGAGAGCCTCCCTATCTATCTGAGCATAGTTGCGCTCAGCAGAGGTCAATGATCTGGATGCGAACGCGACTGGTCTTTCCAAACCATTTGGCAACTTATGTGATAGCACTGCCCCAATACCATATGGAGAAGCATCACAAGCTAAACGAATAGGCAGCGTTGGGTTAAAGTGAGCCAACACTTCCTTAGAGGTGATCAATGCCTTGCTTTTGTGAAAAGCCCGCTTACAGTCCTCGCTCCACTTCCATGGCACTCCCTTTTGTAAAAGAGCATTCAGCGGGTGTAGCACCGTGGATAAATTTGGCAGAAACTTATGGTAATAGTTAATCAACCCTAGGAACGACCTCAACTGGGATACATTTTCTGGAGCGGGAGCCTTCGCAACAGCTTCGATCTTGTCAGGTGACTTGTGAAGCCCCTCCTGGTCAATGATGTGACCACAGTACAAGATTCGCTTCTGAAAGAACTCACATTTCTGGCGATTAACTCGAAGTCCATACTCTTTCAATCTGGTGAGCACCTGTTCCAAATTAGCAAGGTGTTCCTCATCATCATCTCCTGTAATAAGAATGCCATCCAGATAGCATTGTGTGCCAGGAATTCCCTGTAATACCTGCTCCATGGCCCTTTGCCAAATTGCTGGAGCCGATGCCACTCCAAAAACCAGTCTATTATACCGATATAAGCCCTTATGCGTGTTGATCGTGAGATACTGGAGTGACGCTTCATCAACTTCCATCTGTAAGTACGCCTGCGCCTGGTCTATCTTGGTGAAGTGTTTCCCGCCAGACAACGAAGCGAAGATATCCTCAATCCGCGGAAGCGGATATTGCACCGTGTGAAGAACCGGATCAACAGTGATCTTGAAATCGCCACAGATGCGAACCTTCCCCGGTTCCCCCGGCTTGTTGCTCAATGAACGCTTCATGACGGGAACAATGGGCGTGGCCCATTCGCTCCAGTCCACCTTTGACAGTACTCCTGAACATTCTAGCCCTTCCAGCTCAGCTTCCACAGCAGGTCGTATCGCATAAGGTACCGGTCTGGCTTTGAAAAATTTCGGGTTTGCATGTTCTTCAACCTTGATGTTTGCCGTAATTCCTTTCAGTGTTCCCAGTCCCTGTTGGAACACCTCCTTAGCATCGTCCAATATTCTGGACAGTCGTTTAGGTTTGACATCGTCCTTTTTACTGGAATCTACAGTTAGTGCTTTTAAGGAATGCCAGTCCATATTTATTCTCCTGATCCATTCCCGTCCCAGTAGTGGTGGACCTCCCTCAGGTAACACATACAAGTCCATTCCTTTGCTTTCTTTACCCTTGTGGACCACCTTTACTTTTATCTTTCCGATGGGGTACACTCTTTGCCCCGTGTATGTTTTTAATACAATCTCCGTATCCCTTAGGGGAATGTGTGAGAATAACCTTTTGTAATCTTGCTTATTCATGACCGTCAATGCCGATCCCGTGTCCAATTCCATCTTCACTTGGACTCCTGCTATCTGGAGTGTAACCCAAATAGTTTGGTGGTCTGCTGTGTTACCCACATTATGTATTCTTAGACAACCCAGTTCCTTACTGCTGGAGTCTGAATCCGTCTTCTGTTCATCCGAACAGTTCTCTGTCACCTTGTGTACTTTTTTGTACTTCTTCTGTGGTGACTTTTTGCTGCTGGTCTTCTTTCCTGACCGGCATACTTTCGCTATGTGACCGAGTCTGCCACATTTTCTGCATTCTTTATCTTTGAACCAGCACTGGTTCTGATCGTGCGTTGTCCTTCCGCAACGATAGCACTTTACTGCACCCAATGCCATTTGATTGGTGCTGAATTCCGATGGCCTTAGCTGCATTTCCGCTGTGCCTCGTGCTGCCGCCTCGTGCGATGCTGCAATGGTGACAGCTTTATCTAGCGTAAGGTCCTTTTCCTCTAGCAGTCGCTTCTGAGTTCCTTCTTTTAATAGTCCACACACGAACTTATCTCTCAGAGCATCTGCTAGTCCTGTACCAAACTGACAGTGCTTTGATAGCTTGCGCAGTTCAATTAAGAATTCAGCGTTGCTTTCCTCTTTCAGCTGCGTTCTTCTGTAAAATTTAAATCGTTCCGCTATCAGCAGCGGCGTGGGGTTTAAATGCTCTTGCAGGATAGTAACAATATTCGCGAAAGTCTTATCCGCCGGTTTATCTGGTGTTACAAGGTGCCTTAATAACCCGTACGTCTTCGCACCCATCGAGTTTAATAGGGTTAGTGCTTTCTTTTCAGCCGGTATCTCATTTGCTGTACAATAAACTTCAATACGCTCCACATAAGTGGCCCAATCTTCGACATCGCTATCAAAAGCAGTGATGTTACCGTTTTTAGGCATCCTTGTAAGTTTCTTTAAGTATTTTATTTTTTTCCAAAATGGCGGCTTCCCGCGCTTGCCGGCTTTTCCCACGCTTGTCTTCTTCCTGCGCCGACTAAAATGGCGGCTTCCCGCGCTTGGCTTCTTCCCCCGCTGGCTACAATGGCGATTACCGCGCTGTTGCCATTCTCACCTCCCAGCGGTCCTTAATTTCCCCCGACGCAGCTGCTTTTACTCCCCGCTGCCCTCGTGGGTATTAGCGCTTCCTTTCTTGCTGCGCGTCTATTCCGATTGCAGCCCGGCCCTTTACACCGGCTGCGGTCGAGTTCTCCGCCCTTTTCCCTCCGGTCTCGCCCCCCTTCTCCACTGACAACGCGGCCGACTTTCTGCCCGTGTCGCTGGATCGGCTTACCCACCGCCTTGGAAGAAGGATGATCACTGCCTGTCGCTGATGGTGGACTTCGTGGTCAGCAATTCCAACCTGGGTTCTCGATGCCTCCCGTGCGAATGCAGTGCTCAGCAGGATGATGAGGGCGGATGCCTCTTCTCGATGCCCGTTCTGGGGACGAAGCTGCCTTGGATGCAATTGCCGCTGGGTAAGATCGACTCGTCGCCACTGTTGAGTCTGTGTGTTCCAGGTATATTTATTTTATATAACTGGACACAGGCAACAGGAAAAACTTAAACAGGTCTTTACTACTTGAAGGTCAGGGCTGAACTGCTTTACAAATTACTACACAGAGCTTATATACGGGTGTGGTCACCACCGGTACTACAATATACAGTAGCAAGAGAAAGTAGTCCATCTTCTTAAGGTAGTTCTCTTAAGGTGGTACAGGTTACATACACCACACCTACAGAAATGGCAACCGCGGCAGGACACCGGCAACATGGTTGCAATGCATTAGACAATGGTTTGGATGAGCAAGCCATGATGGAGGAAAGGATTTCTAATTATGTGTTTAGCAAGGTGAATATCACCAAGAAGTGGATCATCACTCTGTTAAATGCTGGGCGTCCGGTAGATGCAGCAGCTAAGTGGACAGAGGGAAAGGAACAAAGGAAGTCCTTAGAAAAGGCAGTTTGGCTGATGTGTTTTAAAAAGTAGGTCCAGCATTTGGACAGGCTCGTTGCAGCACAGTCAGTCGAGTTAAAGGAGTCAGCCCTGGAGATCCAGGATAAGGCTCTTGCAGGGGAGAAGTTATTAGTAGCTTTGCAGGCCCTGAATCAGGAGAGAGTGCATTTAGTGGGAGAACAAAAGGCCCAGTTGGAATACCTACGGTGCCAAGTGACCGAGGCCAACGGAAATGAGTTAAGGTTGCGAGAGAAAAACGCCCGCTTGGCAAGGCAGATCAGGGAACAGGAAGAGAAAGTACAGGAGGTAAAGGCAGCGTATAAGCTAGCGAGTGAGCAGGGGTTTGAGGAGGCAGACCACGGCCCCTGTAAAGAGATGATAGAAAATCTGAGCTGGGCCCTCCGGAATGCAAAATGCATGGTATGCCTCATAAGGCCAAAGGCAAGCCAGGCAGATTTCATGGGGAACGAGGGGAGGGCAGTTCCAACATCACCGGTAGTGTCTAGGGATCTAGGGACGACCCAGTTGAGAGAGAGGAGACCTCACAACCAACACCCGTAGCGCCAAGTTTCAGCGAGGTTTGGCAGCGGGGGGGCGGGGGGGGTGGGGGCTGGAGCCAGGAGTGGAGCCAGAGGTGGAGGCGGAGGTAGAGCAACCCCCGCCAGAGAGGTCGGAGCCAGTACCGATGTGCCCAGCACGGCATCGGAGGTTCGGTCCACCCGCCAATGGTGACAATGAGGGACCCCTACAAAA
Organism: Somniosus microcephalus; assembly: GCF_052327205.1. Lineage (NCBI taxonomy): Eukaryota > Metazoa > Chordata > Chondrichthyes > Squaliformes > Somniosidae > Somniosus > Somniosus microcephalus. The sequence goes on along the minus strand of NC_140993.1, from coordinate 184,817,827 downwards.
CCAGTTTGTATTATCCTTTAGCACCCAACAGCTTAGGGCTATGGTCAACCATCTCCCGAGGCTCTCCGAAAAGGGAGACCCCTCGATCCACTTCAGAGAAGTAGAGCAGACAGCCAGCGTCAACAACTGCGATGACGCTGAGAAGGCCAAAATGTTGCTATTCTCCCTGGAGAGTAGTCTTCTCCAATCCCTTTCTGATGAGTGTAAAAGGGGGCAGTGCGGATATGAGGAGCTTAGAGATGCGGTTCTGGAGTCCATGGGGATGAATGAGGGAAGTCCTTTCTCCTGTGTGGAGAAGACGATCCAGCTCCCAGGGGAAACCCCGCAGGCTTTTGCGGACCGGCTGTGGCCGGTATACCGGAGGGCCTGTCAGGGGACGCCGGACCGGGTGTTCCTGAACGGGGATTCCCTGACCCATTGGCTCCGTTGCCTGGTGGCGAACAGCTTGCCACAGGTCCGGGCCAAGGCAAAAGCCTGGTTCGACCCCAAAAATCCCCAGACCACCGAACTTACGGTAATTAGGCAGCTTACCCTGGCTTACAAAAACGGTAGGGGAGCCGATGCACACCCACCCAAGGGAAAGGTGAATGAGGTAAAACCCAGACCGGGTAGGAAAGAGTGGCACCAGGAAGGGAGTAACCCCCCCAACACCAAAACCAATTGTTACGGGTGTGGGAAGGACGGTCACTGGCGGAAGGAGTGCACAAACCCTTGGAAAGATAACAAGGGAAAGCATTCCACAGCCCCAGCCCAAAGGTCCTTAATGACTGGCCAGGGGAGAGTAGCAGCCGCCACCGGTGCTCTCACCCCATCAGCCCCATCCAACCCACAGCCGTGACTAGAGCCGGCGCAGACTGTTTATCTGTGCTCTCTCTGATATGATGAGTGGAAAAGACCCCTTTTGGAGATGGAGGTGGAGAAGGTGATAAGGACCTATCTGTTAGACATGGGGGCATCATGCACCGTGGTCTACTCAGCTAACCCCACCACCTCGCCTCTCTCTAATGGGGTCCCATGCAGTCTATCAGGGTTCACGGGTAGGGAACAGGCTGGATCGTTTTCCATCCTGTTCACCATTCGGTTGGGACCGCTCCGCTCCAAGTGGACCTGTGTCCTGATGAAATGGGAAGTGGAGGGTGGAAGAGGGGTCCTAGGAGCCGACTTTATCGTAGGCCACGGGATCCTAGTGGATTTGAGGAATCACTGCCTTTGGGGGGCAGGTAAAGAAATGAACGGTGAGGTAGTAGTAATCCCAGGAAAGGAAGGGAAGGGGACCCTCTGCACCATGAAGCCCAAAGAGGATTATAACCTTGGGCTCATGGTCAGCAACACCCCACCAGAGTTCCAGGCATTTGTGCAGGCCCACCTGGCCACATTTGCCACACACAAACACGACTGCGGGAGGGTCACAGGGTTTGAGGTCAGCGTAGACGGGGATCCCATGGCCCGACCACAGAAACAGTATAACTTCCCCAGGGAAGCAGAGCCAGACATGGAAGCAGCCATGTCCTCATTAGTGCGGCAGGGAGTTCTGAGACCGATAGCCGCCCACGTGAATTCTCCATTATGGCCGGTCAGAAAGCCGGACAATTCCTGGAGGGCCACTGTGGACTACCGTGTGCTCAATAGTAACATCCCAGCCTGCACACCCACAGTAGCAGCAGTTGCCGACCTCATAGGGAGTATTCCAGCATCCGCGACCACTTTCACGGTGCTGGATATTTCCAATGGGTTTTGGTCCATCCCTGTAAGGAGGGAGGATCAGTACAAGTTTGCCTTTACGTTTAAAGGGCAACAGTACATGTGGAACTGCTTGCCTCAGGGCTTCCACAACAGCCCCAGTATTTTCCATCAGTGCATGGCCAACAGTTTGAAGGATTTTACCCAGCCCAGACAGTTGGTCCAATATGTGGATGACCTGCTCCTGTTCACTGATTCGAAAGAGGAACATGGCCCACTATTGGCCGAACTGCTGGAGCTGTTAGGGCAGAAGGGTTTCAAGGTAAACCCCAAGAAAGCGCAGATCGGCCAGCAGGAGGTGAAATTCCTCGGTCTGACCATGTGCGCTGGAGAAAGGGCCATAGATAAGGCTAGGAGGGAGGCGGTACAAGAACTACTGGTCCCTAACACAGTAACGGGTGTGAGGTCGTTCCTAGGGCTAACCGGGTACTGTAGAGATTTCATTGAGGACTATGTGGCCACCGCAGCCCCTCTGCTCCGACTCCTACACAAGGGAGTGGAGTGGCTTTGGGATGAGGGTTGCCAGGCAGCATTTGTCAGGCTCAAGAAAGACTTGCAGACCGCGCCAGCTCTAGGGGCCATAGATGGGGGGAAAGAGTTTTTCCTGGAGGTAGCAGCCAGCGGGGACAGCCTGAGTGCTGTGCTGCTCCAAGGGCGGCACAGCCGGCTGCGGCCGGTGGTCTACTCCTCCACGATACTCACAGATGTGGAATGGAGATATTCCAACTGTGAGCGGCACCTTTTGGCCACACATTGGGCTGTGTAAAGATCATTGATCTTCACAGGCTTCTCTCCCATCACCCTCCTCACACATCACACACCCACCCAGATGCTTCTGGACGGGAGGATCAAGGATGGAACAGTGAGCAGTGCCCGCATCGCCCGCTGGACATTGCTCCTCTCACAGATGGATCTGAAGGTGAAGGGTTTCTGTGAGCCAAAGCTCGCAGCCAACCTGGTATATCCTGGAACAGACCACCGGTCTTCCATTGAAGGTGTTTGGGAATTAAACATAGGTTTACGGGCCAGGATACATCCCACAGGCCGCGAGATCTATGTAGACGGTTCCAGCACGGTATCTGCTGGCGAGCGTCTCACGGGTGTGGAGTTTACGACCCAGCGGCAAACATTGCCCTGGCAATTAAGCTCCCCAGCACCATGAGCGCCTAGCAGGCTGAACTGTCCGCGGTGGTGTATGTTGTTACACACCCCGAAATCTTCCCCACCCCCTACATGATTTGCTCGGACACCATGTTCACGTGCAATTCGTGTACGGAGTACCTGGCCATCTGGTCCCGCCGCGGATACATCTCCGCTGACGGGAGACCCCTCACAGTAAAGCCCCTGCTGGAAAAGATCCTGGCAGCAGTGGGGGAGGAAGGGGAGGTTTTCATCCACAAGGTGAAAGCCCATTCCTCCACAGAACCCAGCGGCCAAGGCAACCAGCAGGCTGACTTGTTTGCCAAGGAGTGTGCCCGCACAGGCACTTTCTGGGACCCATTTGGGTCCAGACCCATGGCGGCAGTCAGAGGTAGGGACGGGACCCAAGAGAGTGTAGGGGTAGCGTAAGCCCTGGACCATAAGACGGCCCAAGCCCAAGACCCCATCCTAAAAGCAGTCCTCAGTGCAGTCGCTGAGGGAAAGGAAGTAGAAGGTCCGTACGGCACAGCGACCCTCTCTGTTGAGGCAGGTATGCTGATCCAGGGGGAACAATGGGTCGTGCCGCAGCAGCACCAGAGGGAATTCCTTCAACTGGCCCATGAGGGGCCAGGAGCAGGACACCCCGGCCCTGATACCACCTGGCAGCATCTGGAACAGGCGCGATGGTGGCTGGGACTCAGGGAGTTCTGTGCAGGCTGTCTTGTGTGCGCTGTGAATAACCCCGACCCCTACAAAAGAAAGGTACCTATGGGACACGTCAGGAGGGTTGAGGGACCATGGCAGTCGATACAAGTTGACTACATCGTGCCCCTGCCCACCGCCCAGGGAGGCTATAAGTACTGCCTAGTCCTGGTGGATGTGTTTACCAAACGGGTAGAGGCCTTTCACTGCAGAACAGCCACAGCTCTGGGTACTGCCAGGATCCTGGTCCAGGAAGTGTTCTCGTGGTGGGGACTACCACAGTTTGTGGAGTCCGACCAAGGGAGTCACTTCACCGGACAGGTGATGCAGAATACCCTTATGCTGTTAGGCATCGAGGCGAAATGGCACGTGGCCCACAACCCGCAGTCATCCGGGATTGTGGAACGCATGAATCGGACCCTCAAGGAAAGGTTGAGGAAGGAGACGGTAGACTCGCCCCGTAAATGGGCTGAAGTCCTACCATTGGTTTTGATGGGGATCCGGGCCAGCCAGTCTAAAAGCACGGGGTATTCCCCGTATGAGCTAATGACTGGCAGGGTTATGCGGACCCCCAACCAGGTACAAGCCCCGGGGCTCACGGAGGGTCAGCTCAGGGAGGTAAACCAGGACAGATTCGCCCGAAATCTCTTTGAGCACCTGAAGCAGGTCCATGAGCAGGCGGCCGGGAACATGGGAAGGCAGCATCCGAGTAACCGATTGCTGCTCGAACCAAGAAAGCACCATGAGTGGGAGGTAGAAGATCAGGTAATGGTAAGAAACTATGCCAGAGTGGGGAGTTTGTGCCATTGTACATGGGGCCCTACTGCATTGTAGATAAAGCCAGCACCATGGTATATGCCGTGAAGATGCCCCGGCGTACAAAATGGTTTCATATCAATCAGTGTAAGCTGTTTACACCTGAAAGGGTAAAACAGCCAGTTGGGGTAAGGTCTGAGGATAAAGATCCTCAGCCTGCAGCAGGAGTGAGTTCACAGACTGCACAGGCAGGCGCTGTGGCTTGCTTGAAGGGAGGGGCCATCCAGCCCATAAATTGGGACACTCCCCCACTCTTCTGGGATCCAGACGAGGGGGAGGGACCTGAGGGTGAAAACCCCGCCCCTAACCCAGGTGTAGAGAGGGAGAGACCTGAGGTAGAAAACCCCACCCCGGACCCAGCCATGGGACCTGGGAGCGGAGATTCTCATCTCGCAGCAGCAGGCTGCGAAAAGTTACCTGCCCCCAGCCCAGGTTCAGGAGTGGTCAAGCCTGAGGGAGCAGCGGTTCGGGTTAAAGGCCCAGCGGCCAAGAAAGCCCCACCCGCCAATGCCCCCAGAAGGTCCCCAAGGACGCCCCAGCTGAGAAAGCCATGGTCCCCCGCCCTCCAGTTACCAAGGGCCGCCCCTCATGTCAGGGAGAGGTCCAAGGACAGAGGTCCTCAGCCAGCAGCCACGTGCTGCGAGGGACCAAAAGTGAAGGACGGTGCAGTCACGCCGGGGGTGGCGGTGAGCTGCAGTCCGACCAGGGATCAGCCTGGCTGCCCGGAGATGGACGGCGGATGTATATAGTTTCAGTTTAAGTTTTGGTTATTGTTTATTTTTAAGTTTAAGTATTTAGCTTAAATCTGGGTGTTCTAGTTTAAATTAAGTGAGGTGATGGGTAGTTTAAGTAAGCAATCTTCTAAGAGTGTGTATATTTGGGTCGAGGTCACGGGACCCGACCATGCTTCACCAAGCCAGAGAATCTCTTGGGGACCTGGCTGCATGTTTTTGTATCTTTTACAGTAAGACTTTCAGGATGAAGTGGGTCATGATGCTCTTTGCCCTGATTGGGATGGGCGTCGGGAGACGAGGCAACGTTCAGGATTCCCACATCTACGGGTGCTCGGGAGACAGGGCGTCCATAGCGATCGATGGAAGTGGTGAACGGAATGCAGAGGAAACCGCCGTCTACATCCACGAGGGAAGGTGGCCAGGATGGCTGGGGTCCAATTCATCTCAGTACTCCAGCCAAACCAGATTCACGTACGGGGAGACTTCCTCCTGTGCCCCAGGGTACGGGTCGTTACCACGAGGGTCAGCATCACCGTTGGAAAGCGAATATGTTTAACGTGTAAAGGACACATTCATCTGGATAGGTGGTGGTGGCTCAAAAAGCTGAGCAAGGACATGAGGAACCCCGAAGTCGAGTGGGAATGGTTGGGGAACAATGCCCACTGGACGATTACAGGGACTCATGGAGGATTAAATGTGTGTTGGGACAAGTGGTGGGAACCGGATCAAGGGATTTATATCTGTATGTGGCGGTCAGAGGAGGTCTGCCCCGCAGGCATAGCCATCGTTCTCCACCGGCAGTGGCACGACACCGGGAAAGAGATGAGTTGGGATGGCAGCCGGAAGTTGTGCACAGTACCATTCTCCCTGATCCCAGTCAATGCCACTGAGCTTGTAACCCGCCCCCGTAAGCCCCTGCCAACGGCACAGGTGGTGAAGTTACCCAGAGAAGGTTGCCCCACCACCACCAAGGATCCAGAGAATGGGTTGGTACCAGTCCCCACCGATCAGATGCTGTACCAGGGGGTACACTACGTGGTAGCCTCCGTGATTTTAAATCTCACCGAGGTACATTTGCTGGAGTGGTGTCCCAAAGAAACAGAGCAGCTATACCAAGCCCTATTAAAGGACATGTTCAGGAAGTTTTACGAGTTCGATTTCGCCCACGTGGACAAGATCGAACTGTACACCACGCACCGAGAGTTTTTGGGTAATGCAGGGAGACAAAGAAGGGGAGTATGGAATGATGTTTTTACTGTTTTTAATACTGGGTCCTCTGTCATCAACAGTTTAGATGACATAGAGCTGCAGACCCAGATAAATGGTTTAAAAACACAGTTAAAGAAGATATTACTGGATGAAAACAAGGTAGTGGGCTCGGAGTTGCATGAGGACCAGGCCATGATGGTCCATTTAAAAGAAATTATAGCCAAGTTGGAAAAGCATGCAAAGACGGTAAATGCTCTCATAAGGGAGGACAGAAATGCTCCTCACCAGTCTGTGCAGAATGAGGTGTGCGTACTATAAGGGGCATGGTTACTGGGCGAGGGCCACAGTAACCTGGAGGATTTAAATCAGGGTTTGGTCCACTTCTGGATTAGCAACAAGCACCTCGCAGCCCTCCACCCGTTTGAGAATGCATTAAGCCCGTGACAACTACGGCTAGCTTCCGAAGCCTACCCAGTCCCCGTGGATTGTGGGTGGTCCAACCACACAATCATGGGAGTAGTAATTAGGATGCCGGTCATGGGTAGGACAGCCCGACCCGCACCGATATACAGGGTTGAGAACATTGGAGTCATTCAAGGGGGTGCACACATTCGTTTCAATGCGGTCCTGCCTTACGTCATAAAGTGGGAGCACGCTATGACAGGTACTGACCTCTCAGGGTGCCGGAGCCGGGGAGCACACATAATCCTGTGTCCCCAGCACTTGAATGCCTATTCAAAACCGCAGTGTGGGTTCAGAGCTGCTGGCGTGAAACCTACAAATTGTACCATGGAGGCAATGGCACAAGACCATGTTCCCCCGCAAGTAGCATATATAGGAGGTGGGAAATATTGTGTCACCACTGGCGCGTCCCACTACCAGCATGGACAGCATAGCTGGTGTCCGGTTCGTGACAGCAGCTTTTGTTTTACACCCGAGGCAGAAGTTCAAGTGGCCCAGGAGCGAATTGTCCCCATTCCTGAACCCTCCACTGTTCACCTCACTGTGAAGGAGAATTTTACGAATTTGCAAAAGTACGTAGCGCACTTTGGCCAACAAATTCCCCCTCTCCCTGAACACCATACCAAAATACTCAAAGCCGTTATAGTTTCACAGAAACATTTTTACACTCCAGAGCAGAAAACAGTAGAGATAGGGACTAAGGTATTGGATATTGTGTTTCCACCCTGGTGGGACATTTTCAGTAACATAGAGGTCCCTTCGTGGATCAGATTGGCTGCCCACATTCTCGTGGTTTTGCCAGTTAGGGGTAGTGTTGTATCTAGTTTGCATTCAGTGTAAGGGAATAGGTCAGTTGTTAGAGTTCCGTAACCAGAAGATCTGGAAAGAACATTATATAAAGGTGGAGGGAGACACGCCTGTTTCAGTCCTTTTCCTTGTATTCTGATTAAAGATTGTTGTGTTTTTGTGTTTGTTAATTTTAATATAGGTTTTTCTGGTGTTTTTTGCGACGCATTTAATAAAGATGTATGTGTACCAAGTTGTGCACGGGTGCTGGACCCCTCCATGCTTGGATGTGTGTAAAGTCTGTAATTTACTCTCTGTATGCTGATGTACACTACATTTTCACAGAATGGGAAGTGCATGTGTTGTGGGTGTATTAGATAGGTAATTACAGGGGAAGGTTGCCTATGGAGGGTCAGAAAAATTTTGCTCACCGTGTAAAAAATGATACTTCAAGCAAGTTTTAGTATCACGGGGGGAGTGTAAGATTTGCAAAATTTCCACATTTCCCCAAAGGTTATTAGTAATAAAAGGGACCCTGCATGGACATTTTAATGTAAAGGGTACCCAAAGATGGCGTCCGCACCTCGTGGCCAAAAGCCTGCAAGATTTTAAAAAAGCTTGGACTCTGTGGCACAAGCAGCTTTTGGGAAATCGAAACCCAAGCTGCAGTTTCTGTGAAGAGAGACTTTTGTATTTTGAAAGCAGACAGGACTTTGAATTATGCATTAAGTCAAATCGACAGATCAAAAACCAGTGAGGCCTATACTTAAGGCCATCAAGTTGTTTGCATAAATAATCGGAAACAGCTTAAGGAAGCCATCAAGGCTGGTCAGGCTGATTAAGATGTATTAATATCAAAACAACTCAGAAGTCGGGTCAGTAGGTGTGATTACCGGCCATCTAAAAACAGTTAGTTTAGATTGCTACAATTATTTAAACTAGCCCACCAAGATTGGGACAAAAGAACTAACCTGATTTGGCGCGCAGATATGTGTTATCGGGAGGAGTATAACTGAAGGCCCCGGGTAGCAATCTCTCTCTGCTCTCTCTTGCTCTCACCCTTGACTCTGCTCTTGTGGCTCCGGCCTCTTGGGCTGCCGCTCATACTCGTGCCCTGGCCTCGTGGCGGGTTCTCTCCCCGGAGCAGATTTTCAGTAGCCAGTAACACCATACCAGCTGCTAGGAAGGGGAGCGAGGCCCAAGTCCACAGCCATCCAGGACGCCCAGGCCGCAGAAAGTGGCAAGACAAAGTTGAGCAGGTAGCCGAGGACTCGTATAGTAGTGCGATGAGACGAGACGAGTGGAGATGAAGAAGATGATAATAACTCGATAAGGGCAGAGCAGGGCAGCGAAAAACGTATTGATAAGTAAACCAAGCGCCTAGTTATAAGCTGACGCTTGGGGAAGAAAGTCCTTGAGGACGGTGAAGACAAACACCTTGTTGAACATTGCGATAATGCAGGTGTCTACGCCACAATGAATATACAGGCATTTGATGCATGGCAAGTAAAATCTAAACGGTAATGACTGGTGACTGTCCGATAAATATAAAGTTACCGCCGACGACCGCTTGAAGGAGAAGAAGAGGAGAACCCATCGAGACGAGACAATGACGGTAGCAGAGGGGAGAAGGTGTGTCGCAGTAGCCAACCCAGCACCGCACCCCTGAAGACCACGTGGTGACGGGGTACCTAGATGGACCAGAAACCAGACTTCAAAATTCGCACTCGTTAACAGTTGGCTTTTATCTTTGGATTGGTGAGCATGAATTCTGGCCCCTCATAGCTTAATCTAGTTAGGTATAGGGGGTGGGATAAGGATGAGGGGATTGTTAAGATAGTCATTTTCCCTCAATGTGCCGTGTGTTCCCCATTCCCTGTATAAGTATAGTTATTTTGTATTTGCCTGTAACTTTACATTAGTAACTTTTCATAAGATTGTGTTAATTTCTATTTCAATAAAATCTTGGTTTTTCTTACATCCAAGCCAACTGTCTACTCGAGTCTTTTCTGTATCGCTGCCTGTACCTAAGTCCGGTGTCTAGAACCCAGGGGCGTGGGAGCGATTCGAACCGCTCACAGTCAGAGGCATAACTGACTGGACGTACGCGCAAACCCGCACCACCCCCTACACCACCTATCCAAAGAAATCTGTCCCTTACATGTCAAACACACACGTTTGCCATCGATGACGCTGACCCTTGTAGCAACGATCTGTACCCTAGGGCACGGGATGGAGGCCTCCCCCTATGTGAACCCAGTCTGGCTGGAGGACTGGGTTGAGTTAGACCCCAGCCACCCTGGCCACCTTCCCTCATGGAAGTAAATAGAGAGCTCCTCCACACCCCGTTCGCCACCCCCTGCAGTAACGATCGGTGCTCTCTCTCCCGAGCACCCATAGATGTGGGAGTTCTCCATGTCTCCTCAATCACCGATGCTCACCCCCACCAGGGCGAGCAGGATCAGAACCTTTCTCATCCCGATTTCCTTTCTGTAGGGACACACAAACAAAATAGCCATGTCCCGAGAAGGTTCTCTGGCCTGACACGTTGATCAAAATTTCCAAAACTTAAGCTTATCCTATACTAAAATTAAACTATTAAATTCCAAAACTACCGAACTGTAAAACACACTTAAAATACTTCAGGAAGCTATATTCATCCGCCGCCCGTCTCCGGACGGCCAGGCTAATTCCTGGTAAGCTTCTGCCTTCTGTGGAATCTGGGCAGCTCGTACGCCTGGGCGTAAGGTGACCTGTGCCACCGGACCTAGAGAGTCCTCCTTAAAAGAACTGGGAGCTCCCCTGAATCCCAGTTAATCGGGGGAGTGTGCCCTCCTGTACTGCAGCACACTACCCCTTTCTATGTGGCTGCCGAGTCCCTATCCTGTCCTGTGGGTTCCTGGGGACCCTTCTCTGTCTCTCTGCCCAACGCTACCTCTCCTGTGAGTCCCTCACCTTTGGCGGTGGCAGGTTGGGGATCTGTGTCCTTAGACTGGTCCCTGACATTGTTTTTTTCCTTTCTATTAAGGGCTATCCTGGGGCTGGTCCGTTTAAGTGATACTCGGGTGACCACGGTAGTTTAGGCTGCAGTATGCGAGGAGACCATCTTAAGGCTCCGGCTACTGAGGGTGTAACTGAATCCCACTTAATTGGTGGGAGGGCCTCTCAAGTCACTCACATCACTGCCCCCACCTTTGCGGCCTGTGAGTCTGCCACAGCTGCAGGTTGGTGATCTCTAGCTTTAACGTGGTTCGCCCCTGCTGGCCGCTCTCCACTCTCAGTCTTGAACAGCTTGCATTGATTAATGTGGAACCACTTTGTGCAGCGGGGCATCTTGATGGCATAGACCATGGGCTTTATTATGTCCGTGTACAATTGAGACACGGACGGCAGGAGTTGGTTATAACAGGTCTTAACTGAATGGAGGCAACCTGGAACTACTATGCAAATGTTACTACACAGGCTTATATACAGGGGTGGTCACTACTGGTACTGCAGTATACAGGGGCTGCAGAATATCGTTCCTTCTGCAAAGTACATACACTACAATTCCTCCCCTTTTAGCTAAACAGTTGTGGTGATTATTCTTGTTTTATAAGAAGCATTGTAATTGGTTGCCTGTTTTCCTGCCTTGAGATATATGCTGTAAACTTATTGGTTAGTTGATTCCATGTGAACTGTGGTGGCCATCTTAAATTCAGTTTTCTACAGTGGTTGAGACTGGGTGCTCAACATGTACTTGCTGGTTTTTTAAGGTTAATAAAGCCTAGCTTTTGAAAGGCAATCTACTCTTTATTTCAATTTAATAACCTTTTGCTATAATGGAACGATATCTTCGACCGGAACGATTTAATGCTGATCCTAATTCTGCAGGAGTGGATGATCAATGGAAACATTGGTATCGTACATTTAAAAACTTTTTGGGTGTGTTGGATCAGCAATCTCTGAATAAGTTGGATATACTAATCAACTACATTGCTCCAGATGTGTATAAGTATATTTTGGACTGTGAAACTTATGAATTGGCTATTGCTACGTTGGAAATTTTTTTTGTTAAACCCAAAAATGAGGTATTTGCACGTTACCTGTAGGCAGCAGGCGGGAGAATCCTTGGATGCTTATTTATAAGCACTCCGGCACCTTGGTGCTAACTATAATTATAAGGCCGTGTCTGCAGAAGAACATAAGGAAGAGTCGGTACGGGATGCATTTATTAATGGATTACTGTCTAGATCGATTCGTCAGTGGTTATTAGAAAATAAGACCTTGGATCTTAAGAGTGCTTTTGAGCAAGCCTCTACATTGGATTTGGCTCAGAGAAGTTCGGATTCTTATGCTCTTTTTGATCGGCCTGCGACCGTGGTTTCGGCAGTTCCGGATTAAAGGGAGTTACGTGGATTTAATAGGAGTGGTTTACCAGATTCCGAAACAGTTTCTACTTCGGCAGCTGTTGCCTCTAGGCTTCAGAAGCGTTATTTTTGCGGGAACGCCCGGCACCCCCATCTGAAGTGCCCTGCCCGGAGGCTGTGTGTAGTAAATGCGGCAAGGGAGGTCATTATGCATGTGTTTGCAAATCGGTTGCCTCCTCTGCGACCATTCAGCCTTTAGATAGGGCGTTTATTGCATCAGTTTCTGCCGCCTTTTCCCATGGCCTAAACAAAGCTATAGTTATGGCCCAAGTTAATGGGTTAGAAGTGAAGGCCCTTATAGATACGGGCAGTACTGAGAGCTTTATAAGTCTTCAGTTTGTGAGGGAGAAGCGTTTGAAAATTTCGCTTGTTTCCTATCAGGTGTGTATGGCTCAGACGACTCTCACCTCACAAGTAGCTGGTTGTTGCCTTGTGAAATTAATTCTCCTAGGTAATACGTATACTGATATACGCCTATCCGTTCTGCCTAATCTCTGTGCGGACATTTTGATTGGTCATGATGTTCTTCAATTACATGAGTCCCTCAGTCTTTCTTTCGGAGGAACCAAGCCACCTTTGTCTATTTGTGGATTAACTTCTTTATTCATTTCTCCATTATCACTTTTTTCCAATTTGATGCCGGACTGTAAGCCAATTGCTACCAAGTCAAGAAGGTATAGCAGTCAGGATAAAGAATTTATTAATTCTGAAGTTCAACATCTTTTATCGGAAGGAATCATTGAACCTAGTTTTTCGCCCTGGCGGGCACAGGTAGTTGTCACCACTAATGAGAGACATAAGAAGCGAATGGTGATAGACTACTCTCAAACTATTAACAGGTATACTCAATTAGATGCGTACCCCCTGCCTAAGATTGATGAGCTTATCAATAAAGTATCTCAATATAAGTTTTTTAGCACTATTGACCTAAAGAGTGCTTATCATCAGATTCCTATCGCTAAGAGGGACAAACCATATTTACGGCCTTTGAAGCTGGCGGAAAGCTGTACCAGTTTTGCCGAGTACCATTCGGTGTTACTAACGGTGTCGCCTGTTTTCAACGGGCAATGGATGCTTTTATAAGTGACAACTCTCTCTCTGACACCTTCTCATATTTAGATGACATCACGGTGTGTGGCAAATCAAGGGTGGAGCACGATTTTAATCTAGAAAGATTCCTTCAAGTTGCGGAAAAAGTTGGCTTAACTTTCAATAAAGAGAAGTGTATCTTTTCGACCACCAAGGTAAATTTACTGGGGTATATTATCTCGGGAAACAAGATTAAACCAGATCCAGAACGGCTGCGACCACTGATTGAGTTACCTTGCCCTACTAATTCTAAGGCCTTGCAACGAGTTGTTGGACTGTTTTCTTATTATTCTAATTGGATTGCAAACTTCTCGCAGAAGATCCGGCCCCTTATTCGGGTTACGACATATCCTCTATCATGGGAGGCCAGGATGTGTTTTGATAATCTTAAAAAGGATATCCTTGGAGCAGTTGTGCATTCTATTGATGAGCAGGTTCCCTTTGTGATTGAGACGGACGCTTCCGATTTTGCAATTGGGGCTACCCTGAACCAAAATGGAAGACCTGTGGCCTTTTTCTCACGTACTCTGAGCAATAGTGAGCAGAGACATTCATCAATAGAGAAAGAGGCGTACGCAATAGTAGAAGCACTGCGTAAATGGAGACATTATTTATCTGGGCGACATTTTATGTTAGTAACTGACCAAAAATTTGTGTCCTTCATGTTTGATGTCAAACATTTCGGAAAGATTAAGAATGATAAAATAATGAGGTGGAGGATTGAGTTGGCATGCTATCATTTCGATATAGTCTATCGTCCGGGGAAGGATAATGTTGCCGCTGATGCGCTGTCGAGGGCTTATTGTTCTGTGCTTCACGGAGATACGCTTATTAATCTTCATAATGCTTTGTGCCATCCTGGTGTTACGAGGATGATACACTTTGTACGCAGTAAGAATTTGCCCTTTTCAGTTGAAGACGTCAAGCGGATGACTTCGTCATGCTCTGTCTGCGCCCGGTGTAAACCGAATTTCTTTAAGCCTCAATGAGCTCATCTTATAAAGGCTACTTCTCCCTTTGAACGCCTGAGCATTGATTTTAAGGGGCATCTTCCTTCAACGACTCAGAATCGATATATATTTACTGTTGTGGATGAGTTTTCAAGGTTCCCTTTTGCTTTTCCTTGTGCAGATGTATCAGCTGCTACAGTTATTAAATGTCTGACTCAACTTTTTGTCATCTTTGGGATGCCTGCGTATATCCATTCGGATCAGGGAAGTTCTTTTATGTCTTCCCAGTTGAAGGAATACCTCCAGAGTCGGGGAATTTCTACTAGCAGAACTACCCCGTATAATCCCCAGGGTAACGGACAGTGTGAATGATACAATGGGGTGATCTGGAAGGCAGTTATGTTGGCTTTGACATCCCGGAACCTTAAGAATACACAGTGGGAAATGGTACTGCCTGATGCCCTGCATTCCATTAGATCATTGCTTTCAACGACTACCAATGTGACCCCCCATGAAAGGCTCTTCAACTATCCGCGGAGATCCACTACGGGATATTCGGTACCTTCATGGCTTACTATGCAGGGACCTGTGCTGCTCCGACGCCATGTTAGACTGTCAAAGTATGATCCTTTAGTGGAGGAGGTGGAGCTATTGGAGGCAAATTCCCAATATGCTCACATTCGATTCCAAGATGGGAAAGAAAGTACAATTTCAGTTAAAGACTTAGGGCTAGATTTTCAGTATAGGCAGTTTTGGGGCGCTAACCTTAGCGCCCGCCCGAAGTTAGCGCCCGCCCCAAAGTAGCGCCCCGTTGCCGGGAATTCAGTGGCTTCGCCCTAAGAGGTTGGTGGAGCGCTAAAAGAGGCGTTCCACTACTCTCTTTAGGCGCTAAGCCGGCGGTCCAGAGGGATAGCGCCCAGGCGGGGCGCAGCACGGGTGCGGTCATTTTTGCACTGACAGCAGACCCCGTGGTGCCGACCAGCTCTTAAAGGGGGAAGGGACGAATTGGTCTGCTGCCACGCCCTGCACACTGCAGCCTTGCAAAGAGGCCTCAACACTACTGCTCAGCCCCAGGGAGTCATGGCAACGCCAGAGAAGGCCCGTCAGCGTGCCCTGCGCTTCTCAGAGGGTGATCTGGACATCATGGTCACAGCTCTGGAGGTGAGGCGCAAGATCTTGTTTCCAGACAGTGGGAGGAATCCAACCCACCACGACTACACCAAAGCCTGGAAGCAGATCGCCCAGAGGGTGACGTTCACCGGCGAGGCCCCCAGGACCCACACACAATGCCGTAAGAAATACAACGATCTGACCAGGATTGTGAGGGTGAGTAGCCTTTCCAGTCTCCTCCTCATTCTTGCATGTACACCTGACATGATGGGCAAAGGGACCTGAAAGTCCTTTTGGCCAGCCCTCAGCCAGCAGCATTGGGACAGTCATGAGCATCAAATGGCCATTCGGCACTCTACACTTTGGCCCAGCTATTCCACCATGGGAGGCAGTGCACACTACATCAGGGCTTCACTCTGTCCAAGCTATTCCACCATGGGAGGCAGTGCTCACTACATCAGGGCTTCACTCTGTCCAAGCTATTCCACCATGGGAGGCAGTGCACACTACATCAGGGCTTCACTCTGTCCAAGCTATTCCACCATGGGAGGCAGTGCACACTACATCAGGGCTTCACTCTGTCCAAGCTATTCCACCATGGGAGGCAGTGCACACTACATCAGGGCTTCACTCTGTCCAAGCTATTCCACCATGGGAGGCAGTGCACACTACATCAGGGCTTCACTCTGTCCAAGCTATTCCACCATGGGAGGCAGTGCACACTACATCAGGGCTTCACTGCGCACTTACAGCCCGTCCTTTCTCTTGCAGGCTAAAGTAGCGTTTAATCGCCAGGCCCGTGCCAGGGGTGGCCGCGCCAAGCTGCAGAAGCTCACTCAGCTGGAGGAGCGCGTGTGTGTGCTCATGGGAGCACGTGTGATTGTCCCCACAGCGTGCGGTGTATCCGACCCTCCACTGCCCGGCAATGGTAAGGACCTCGCCTTTTGGCCCTCTCGCGTCGCACTGGCCCATCCGAGCTACCTCCTTTGCCACTGTCCCACCAATGCGCTGAATCCCACCAGTCCTAACTCCCTCGCTGACGCCGTCTCCTCACTCTGAAGCTACTCTTGTGCATTCCTGCTTTCAGCTGGTGACGACCAGGACCCTGAGGCTGCCAGTGACAGCACCTCCAACCAGGAGGAGGAGGAGGAGCAAGCCGGACCTTCGGGGGAACAGTCACGTCCCGCAGGAGAGGAGGAAATGCTCGACACCTCCTCACTGGACGAGTGCCTGGAGGAACTGTTGCAGGGCAATGCAGCTTTTGGGACCAGTGGCGTCCAGCCACCCAGCAGCCGTGCGCGTGGCCCGCGGCCTTCCCCCCAAAGGGGGGAAGGATCAGAGGGGAGTGCTGCTGCTCGGCACACTCGCCGTCACCAACGCGGCAAGGGTCCCCTAGTTCGGCCCCCTCCTCCCCAGCGGGAGAGTCGCGACTCCAGTCCGGACACCTTCACTTCGGAGGAGGTGCGGAAGCTCGATCAGATGGCCGACGACTCGGACCGGCGCCACACGGAGCTCATGAGCGTGGTGGGGCGCATGCCTGAGGCCATCGAGTCGCTGGCGACCAGTGTGCGCGAGTTCGGGGCAGCAACTGCCGCGACTGGCCGCATGCTAACTGATGCCGTCAAGACCCTGGCGGATGTGATGCGCGCGCACACCAGGACCACAGGGCCACTCACTGCTGCCACACGCGCTGTCTCAGGCAGGCATCGCCAGGGCAGGCGCCGCGCTGGACCATCCCAGCAAGCCGGCCGTCGGCTGATTGCTGCGGATCCTGCAATGCGAGCCCGGCCGAGTGCCACCGCGCCACAGCACCAGCCAGCGCATCCCAGACGCCTGCTGGCCCACATTGCGCCATCCGTCGCCGCCATTCCCCCTCTGGGCCGTCAAGGGCAAGCGGCTGCAGCTGATGGTGGCCAGGCTCAGGTGCGCCACTCAGGAGACGGCCCCTCGAGGCCCAAACGCCGTGTAGGCCGCCCCCCAGCGGCATCTGGCGGAAGGGCATCTGAGCCTCAGGCGCCTTCCCCCAGCCTCGCAGCAGCCACTGGGCAGAGCTTGCGAAGGAGCAGCAGGCAGGGCAGGGGAGGCAAAATGCTGGCCAAGGTCTCGCCCTCGCGGGCCACTCAGTAGAGGGTGTGGCCAGCTTTCCTTTAATATGGCGGTGGCCATCTTTATTTTGCCCATGGTTGTGCTTTTGGAGGGCTTTTTTTTTGCGTTAGGCCGACGTTGAGGCCCGGTTTCAATAAAGGTGGAGTGGCTCCTCCCCAGTTTGTGGGAGTGAGTCGTTTGTTGGGCTTTTTGTGGGGCCCGTTTATTGTTTTTGGGGATTCATGTGGGAAGGGCTTTTCATTTTTGTTTAATAAAAAATTATCTTTATTCATGCAGTCTCCATGGTTGTTCTTCTTAGTGTTTGTTGGCTTCGCCGGCTGAGGGCTTGCGGAGCGGCTGCATTCATCTTCCCTCATGGCCCCTGGCCATTCCCTGACAGGGGGCTTAGAAGTACCGTGTAATAAGGTGGCGTCGTGCGGCCCTTGGCCCTGGTCGCTCCCTCCTGGGAACGTACTCCTGCTCCTCCTCCTCCTCCTCCTCCTCCTCCTCATGCTCCTCCTGCTCCTCCTCCTGAGGTGCTGGTCCAACGTCAGGTGGCAGTGCCTGAGTCCTGCGGATAGCCAGGTTGTGTAGCATGCAGCAAACCACCACAAATTGGGAGACCCGGTCCGGCGAATACTGGAGAGCTCCTCCGGAGCGATCAAGGCAGCGGAACCGCTGCTTGAGGACCCCAATAGTTAGCTCGATGATGTTGCGGGTGGTTTGATGGCTCTCGTTGTAGGCCTCTTCAGCAGCGGTCCTGGGCGCGCGGAGCGGGGTCATGAGCCAGGTTCACAAAGGATAGCCTTTGTCCCCGAGTAGCCATCCTCTTGGGGGAGGCTGTGCCTGGAACATGTCATGCACAGTACTCTGCCGCAGGATAAAGGCATCGTGGCTGCTGCCTGGGAAGCTGGCATTGACTGCCATGATGCGCTGCTTGTGGTCACAGACCAGCTGCACATTCAGAGAATGGTAGCCCTTCCTGTTGCGATACTGCTCGCCATGCTCCAGAGGGGCCCGCAAAGCCACATGCGTACAGTCAATGGCGCCCTGCACCAAGGGGAATTCCCCGAGTCTGGAAAATCCCAATGCGCGCTGATGCTGGCTCTCCAGGGCCATGGGGAAGGAGATGAATTGGCTTCTCCTTCTGAACAGTGCTTCGGTCACCTGGCGGATGCAGCGATGCGCGCCGTACTGGGAGATGTTTGCTATGTCCCCAGCAGCGTATTGGAAGGAGCCGGTGGCATAGAAGTTCAATGCCACTGTCACCTTCACTTCCACCGACAGAGACGTCCTGCACCTGAGCTTTGGCCGCAGACCTCGGCGAAGCAGGTGGCAGATCTCTGCAATCACCCCCTTCCGGAATCGGAGCCTTTTAACACATCGCGCGGCACTCATGTTTAGGTAGGAGCGCTGCTGGCGGTATAGCCTGACTGGGTAAGGCCTACGTGGCCGACGCCTGTAGCCCCCTCTGCCTCTAGCCAGGGCTGCCCCTCTCACAATGCGTCTGCGAGCCCTACGGACATGGAGCTGCAGCTCCGCGTTGGCACCCCATGCAACCCCCATCAAATCCTGGCAAACACTCTAATTTCCAAATGGCCACTTGCAGCGCTGTTGCCTGAGTCCAAAAATACCTGGCTCTTGCTGCTTGAAACCAGTTAGCTATCCTCCTTGTTGTGTCTCCAGAAATGCGTTGCACAAGACTGTTTTCTGAAATAATGGATGGCCTTTATACTGGAGAGGACGTTCCCTTTAATTAGCGCCCCCCGGGGCCCGCGCTGGTTGTGTTGCGTTCCTTTTTCCAAACGCTCCGGCCGCCCGCCGCACAATGGGGCGGTCCGACTGAAGTTTGCAATCGGGGCGGCCAAAGGGCGTTGCACGAGGATGTGACGTCATTTTCTGCGCGCGCATCCGGGCGGGCGCTAAACTTTGCGCCGGCGCTAACGGGCAACTTAATTTGGGGCGGGGCGCAAACTGCGCTGCGCCCGGGCGCTACACGCATAGCGCCCGGAAATCACTTCTCTTAAGGCGCTAACTGCTGGCGCAAGCAACTGAAAATCTAGCCCTTAGCTCCTTGTGGTGGGCAGCCCTCTCCTGAGGACATTAACAATAGCCATAATTCAGATAATGTTGATGTCGTCACAGATACTACGAACATTTCCAATCCTATTGCAGACACTTACAATTCTCTTAGTCTGCCCCCGATGGATGTTCATGACCCTCCCAGTCTACCTTCTAATGGGACTTCCAATCCGGAAATCGTTGATAATCGGGATATTGATAGCCTCCCTGCAGAAGATATTTCTGTGTCTCCTGGTGTGGGAGGGCAAGGAACTCCATCAAGGCTAAGAAGGTCGACACGAACAAGATATCCGGTCGACCGATTAAAAATGGACTTTTAAAATAATTAATAAATTAATAGTAAAATTTTAAAATTGTTGAAGGCATTATACATGTATTGCTCTAGTCATAAATAACTAATTGTAAACTGTAAAGGCTACCTAGGTTGAAGTTTATTTTAAAAGGAGGGGTGAATGTGGTGATTATTCTTGTTTTATAAGAAGCATTGTAATTGGTTGCCTGTTTTCCTGCCTTGAGATATATGCTGTAAACTTATTGGTTAGTTGATTCCATGTGACCTGTGGTGGCCATCTTAAATTCAGTTTTCTACAGTGGTTGAGACTGGGTGCTCAACATGTACTTGCTGGTTTTTTAAGGTTAATAAAGCCTAGCTTTTGAAAGGCAATCTACTCTTTATTTCAACAGTGCATAACATTCGATTAACAATGAAATAACATATTTACAATTACAGTTGCTAGATTCATTAGTTGAAGTTAAGCAATTATAAGTTCAGTCTTTGAGGAGGCTTCCTGATTCTGTCTGGATAACGCCTCTTTGGGGTATCAGGTTCTTCTGGCAACGTTGAGTCGGGATCAAGGTCGTTGTTTGGTTCGTCTGCTTCCAATATCACCGATTCTGAGGTCGATGCAATTGGTAATTCGGTTTCATTGCCAGGTGTATCAGTTCAAGGTGTGGAGCTGACGTTTCCCAGTGACTCTAGAATCTGGTCAGCATGGCGTCTTACAATGCTCTCTCCAACATCCACAGTATACATTAGAGGTCCTTGCCTTCTACAGAACATTTTTGGCTGCCACTTCTCTGTGCGGTAGTCCCGGGCCAAAACTGGTTGACCTATCTTAAAACTCCTGGTCGGCCTTTCATTCATATTCTGAAACTGCCTGTTCTCCACATCTCTTCTGATGTTTGGCTTAACCAAATCCAAGCGGCATCGTAGTCTTCAATTGAAGAACATCATGGCTGGAGTTTGGTTGGTAACCGCATGTGTCGCATTCCGGTAGGCAAACAAGAAGTTATCCACCTTGTGCTGTAGGGGTATATCTTCATTACACATTGCCTTGATAGCCTTCTTGAATGTTTGAACGAACCTCTCGGCCAATCCATTAGTGGCTGGATGATATGGGGCGGATGTGTAATGCTTAACACCAATGTTCTTTAAGAACCTCCGGAACTCTTCAGACACAAACTGTGGTCCATTGTCGGAGCAAATCTGTTCAGGCAGCCCTTTCCTGGCGAATATGGTTCGTAAGACTGTGATAGTTTTTTCTGTGGTGGTTGAGGACATTTTTATTACCTCTGGCCACTTTGAATGTGCATCCACCGCAATTATAAACATCGAGTCCATAAATGGAAAAGCAAAATCAATGTGCACCCTTTGCCATGGAGATGAGGGCCACTCCCATGGATGTAGAGGGGCTTGTGGTGGGGCGTTTTGGACCTTCTGGCATCCTGTACAGCTCTTGGTCATCTCTTCGATTTCTCTATCGATTCCCGGCCACCACACAAACGCTCTGGCTAAGTTCTTCATTTTTACCCCTCCCAGATGACCCTCATGAAGCTCATTGAGCACTCTATCCTTCAATTTGGGTGGAATTACTACTCTGGATCCACACATCAAGGTTCCTCTGCACACTGACAGCTGTTCTCTTCTCGGCAAGAATGCTGGCAGCAGTAGTTCGCCATGTGCTGGCCATCCCTTCACCATTAAATCATAGACCCAGGAGAGTGTCGGGTCATTTCGTGTTTCCTTTTCTATGTTTGCATTCGTCACAGGGAGACATTCGACTATGGTCGAGCGGAACATCTCCACTGGATCCACTGCAAGTTCTTCTTCCACCGTCGGCAACGGTAGGCACGACAATCCATCAGCATTCCCATGCTGTTTAGTTCCTTTGTACTCGATGTCATATTGGTGTGCCCCTAGGAAAAGGGACCACCTCTGTAACCGTTGTGCTGTCATTATCGGTACGCCCTTCTGAGGGTTGAAAATGGAGACAAGAGGTTGATGATCAGTAAGTAGAGTAAATTTCTGACCGTGCAGGTAGTGATTGAACTTCTTCACCCCCCACACCCGGCTGAGGGCCTCTCTGTCAATCTGGGTGTAGTTACGCTCGGCTGAAGTTAACGAGCGTGACGCAAAAGCTATCGGCCTCTCTGAACCATCAAGGAATTTATGTGACAGTACCGCCCCAATGCCGTAGGGAGACGCATCGCACGCCAGTCTTATCGGTAGTGATGGGTTGTAGTGAGCCAATACTTCTCTTGAAGTGATTAGGTCCTTACTCTTCTGAAAGGCCCGCTTACATTCATCGCTCCATTTCCATGCTACTCCCGTTTGTAGTAGGGCGTTCAGTGGGTGCAGAATTGTGGACAAATTCGGCAAAAACTTATGGTAGTAATTCACCAATCCGAGGAATGACCTCAGTTGCGATAGATTTTCAGGCACTGGAGCCTTAACTACCGCTTCAATTTTATCAGGGGACTTATGTAACCCCTCTTCATCAATCACGTGGCCACAATACGATATCTGTTTCTTAAAAAACTCGCACTTGGGGTGATTGGCCCGTAGCCCATGTTCACGTAGTCTAGTGAGCACCTGCTCTAGGTTGGCAAGGTGTTCACTTTCATCTTCACCTGTCACTAGGATGTCGTCCAAGTAACACTGAGTCCCCGGAATTCCTTGCAGGACTTGTTCCATCGCTCTTTGCCATATCGCTGGAGCTGATGCTACTCCGAATACCAGTCGATTATATTGGTAAAGACCTTTGTGAGTGTTTGTCGTGAGATACTTCCTAGAGGATTCTTCAGCCTCCACCTGCAAATATGCTTGTGCTAGGTCAATTTTTGTAAAACGCTTCCCTCCAGATAGTGAGGTGAAGATATCTTCTATCCTTGGAAGAGGATATTGTACAGTGTGAAGGACTGGGTTCACCGTCACCTTGAAGTCCCCACAGATGCGACCCTTCCTTGGCTCCTCAGACTTATTGTTTAACGTTTTCTTCATGACAGGAATGATGGGTGTCGCCCACTCGCTCCAGTCTACCTTAGACAACACGCCTGCATTTTCCAAATTCTCCAGCTCTGCCTCGACGGCTGGGCGAATTGCATATGGTACCGGTCTTGCTTTGAAAAACTTAGGAATTGCATTCTCTTCTATTTTTATCGAGGCGGTTACGCCCTTAAGAGTTCTCAGTTCTTGTTGAAATACCTCTTTGGCGTTAGCTAAGATTGTTGACAATCGTCCAGGAGTGACGTCGTCATCCTTTTTACCAGCCACTGTCAGTGCCTGAATGGAGTGCCAGTCTAAACTTATCTTTCTGATCCATTCACATCCCAATAACGGTGGTCCACTATCTTGCAGTATGTACAGATACAATTTCTGTCTTTCCTTGCCGTTGTATTCGACAGGCACCCTTATTTTTCCTTTGGGGTAAACTTTTTGCCCCGTATACGTCTTCAGGACAATGGATGACTCTTTCAAGGGTATGTGTGAGAATAGCCGCTCGTAGTCTCGTCGATTCATGACGGTTAGAGCTGATCCTGTATCCAATTCCATTTTGACTTGGGACCCTGCTATCGCGAGGGTGACCCAAATGGTTCGGTGATCCTCTTTTGCGATTACGTTGTGAAGTTTGAGACAGCTTAGTCTCTTGTTCCCGGATTCACTATCGCTGATCTGGTCTTCGGAACTACAGTCCGTCATCTTTTGTACATTCCTGTACGGTTCCTTAGTAGCCTTTTTGTTGACGTTGGTCTTCTTCCCAGACCTGCAAACTCGTGCAATTTGTCCCATCTTTTCGCATTGCCTGCATATTTTGTCCTTGGACCAGCATTCCTTCTGGTCATGGGTTGTTCTGCCGCAGTGATAACATTTTGCAAATCCCCGTGTCATTTCGTGGGTGCCGTATTCCTGTGGCTTTTGCTGTATTTCCACAGCTCCCCTTGCTGCTGCTTCGTACGATACTGCCACGCTGAAAGCCTTATCTAGCATCAGCTCTTTCTCTGAGAGTAACCTCTTCTGGGTTCCTTCACTCAGGAGTCCACAGACAAATTTGTCCCGTAAAGTATCTGCCAGTCCTTCTCCAAACTGGCAGTGCCTTGATAGCTTGCGTAGTTCCGTAAGGTAATCAGCATTGCTCTCATCTTTATGCTGATTTCTCCTGTGGAATTTAAATCTTTCTGCTATCAGCAGCGGTGTAGGATTTAGGTGTTCCTGTAGGATAGCAACAATTTTGTTAAAACTCTTCGCCTTCGGTTTGGCTGGAGTAACCAGGTCCCGCAATAGGCCGTACGTTCTTGCGCCCATTAAGTTTAGTAGTACCGATGCCTTTTTCGCATCGGCTACTTCGTTTGCCTCGCAATATACCTCGACTCTTTCCACATACGTGGTCCAGTCTTCTATTGCATTATCGAAGGCAGTGATATTGCCAGTCTTCGGCATCTTGGAAATCTAAGATGGCACCTCTCGCGCTTTGCCTTCTTCCCCGATTTAATAAAATGGCGCCTCCCGCGCTTTGCCTTCTTCCCCGCTGGATTAAGATGGTGCTGTTGCTGGCATTTTATGCCTTGATGGCGATGCCCTATGGTCTTCGCGCACTTCCCCCCGCGCTGCTGCTAATGCCGCTCTCCGCGGTTCCCATGGCAAACTGCAGCTCCTCGCGGCTTTCTGCGTGTTTAATTTTTATTATTTCCCCATCGTCGGAACAACCCTGCGGGTCTCTTGCCTCCCTCTTCTCGGGTCTGTACGCTGCCCGGCTTCGTAGCACCGGCCGCGCCCTGTGTGCTCCACCCTCTCTCTCTCTCTCTCCTCTTCCCAACAACGCTGCTCGGCCCCGTTGCAAAGCCACCCGCTCGAGCTCTAGACCGCCGCAGCCCAGGAAGGATCAGTGTACTACCTGCCACCAGCCCGATTAGCTGAAGCACCATCGACAGGATAACCAAGCCCCGCTCTCCACAGCCTCTCCTGCAAATCTTCAACTCCGCTGACTCAGAGGCGGATGCCCACGGTCAACGCCCGTTTCTTCTGTTTCCTTCTTCCTTCTGGCCTCGACCTCTGATAACTTCGCTTCAGGGATGGATCCCCATGAGGTGGTGCAGACTGTCGGTAAGCTCGTATCTGCTCATCGCCAGTATTATGTCCATGTATAATTGAGACACGGACTGCAGGAGTTGGTTATAACAGGTCTTTTCTGAATGAAGGCAACCTGAAACTACTATGCAAATGTTACTACACAGGCTTATATACAGGGGTGGTCACTACTGGTACTGCAGTATACAGGGGCTGCAGAATATCGTTCCTTCTGCAAAGTACATACACTACAGGCTTGCCTTGTCCACAATGCTGTACGGCCTCATATACAATGGTTCGAAACTTCCCAACTAGGCAAAGTTCCTCACCATGACCTGATCACCTATCTCCCACTTGTGGTGCCTGTTGGGTTCTAGCAACAATCGGTTACTCCGATGCTGTTTTCTCATGTTGCTAGCAGCCTGCCAGTGAATCTGTTTAAGGTGTTCAAACAGATTCCTGACAAAACTGTCCTGGTTCACCTCTCTGAGCTGGCCTCCCGTGAGCACCTGGGCTAGCACAGGGGTGGGGGTCCGCATAACCCTGCCAGTTATATGAGCTCGTGTGCGGAATACCCCGTGCTTTTTGACTGGCTGGCTCGGATCCCCATTAGGATCAAAGGTAAGACATCCACCCACTTCTTGGGTGAGTCTCCCGTCTCCTTGCTGTATTGATTTCTTTGTGGGTTCAATGATGAGACATTTATGAAAGAGAATGAGTTTTAATCTAAAGTCTGTTCAACTCTTTTATACAGCTTTTACAGGAGACACGATGCTGTGATGCATCTAGAATGAAACCGAAACTAAACTAACTGCCTTGCTTCTCTCGGTCACATGCCCTCTGCTGGTCAGGCACAAGCAATCAATACATGCAATTAAGGCATCATAATCGAACAGGCAAATACCATCTCTATTTGCTGATATCATTACATCTCCTTTTCTTAAAACAAAATTATTTTACTTTTAACTAACAACATGTTTTCTTTGTATTAATCTGCATTTTAACTGTAACACTTAATGAACTTACATTATCATTATCATGATCAAGGTTTTTTAACCTTGCTTTGTGTGTTCACATGAAATATGTCAATACACTAGAACTTGAAGAAAGAATAAGATAACATTACTTCCTTCTTTAACAATAGTCCTTAAATTTGCTCAATGAGTCTCTCAGGAGGCTTCACGTGTCTTGAGGATTTTCTGTTTGATTGTCCTTGAATCTGAGTTGTTGCCTCAGATGATTGGTTCTCAGCTGTGTGATCAGGTTGTTCCACAGCATCAGTCTATTGACCTGCTGTGGCTGGTCCCATGAGATGATCTCGATGATTTCTTCTCAGAACAGCACCCTCATCTGTCTGAATGGTGTATGATCTTGGTTGAACTTCACTCAGGATAGTTCCCTTCTGAGTCCATGTGTTTGTTTTGTCTTTCAACCTTACTTGGTCACCAGTGTGGAGTTCAGGTAGGTTTTGTGTTCCTCTGTCATAGTAGTACTTTTGCTTTTCTTTCTGTTGTTCTTTGAACTTCCTCACTTTCTCCCCCTCTTTTGTTTTCAGGAGGTTCTCCGGGATGGGTAGGTTTGACCTTAGCCGACGTCCCATCAGGAGTTGGGCTGGTGACTTAACACACTCGAGCGGCGTTGTGCGGTATACAAGCATGCTTTGGTAGAAGTCAGTTCCACTGTCTTTTGCCTTGTACTTCAGTCTTTTCACTGTGTTTGCGGGCTCTCCTGGGTCAACAGCTCTGGACAACATGTCTGCTGTATACATCAGCTTACCCGGTGTGTACGCAACATTCAGTTCATCATAGACTGTCTCTCCTTCGCTTTCCACAACGAGAACTCTCTTTACCAGGTTCTGTCTCTCACAGGCTTTTAAACCTAGTATGGCTTGCACATCCTTTGGCACCACGATTAATGCTAGTGTGTGCTCTCTGTCCTTGTGTGTTACTTTGATAATGCATCTTCCTTTCACTGGTATATCAGTACCTGAGTGTCCTGTCACTTTCACTTTTATTCCATGTATCTTTGGTTTGGGTCTAATTTTCTTAAAATCAGTCTCTGATATCACATTAACTTGTGCTCCAGTATCCAATTTAAATGGAATGTGTATGTCATTCACTTTTAGTGTCAACATCCAGTCTCTTTCTTCTTTTTTGTTTTCAGACACAACATCTACATAGAACTCCTCTATGTCGCTTTCATCTACTGCATGGACCTTGCTTTGTTGCACTTGGTTCTTGCAGCAACGGGCAAAATGGTTGTTTTTGTTGCAACTATTGCATGTTTTACCATATGCTGGACACTTTTTTGGTGGATGCTGTGTACCGCATCGACTACATGACTTTCGATTGTCCCTTTCATTTTTGTTCGCTGGCCACGCCTCTTTTTTCACATTGGCGCTCTTTTTGTTAAACGGTTTGTGTCCGTTCATTCTCACTGCATCCACATTGCAGCTATTGTCACTGAACAGCTCCTTTGCCTGCAACTTCACAGTCTCTGTAGCCCTACACAGTGCTATGGCTTTTCCCAGGTCTAGATCTTGCTCTCTTAGCAGTCTTTCCCTTAGACCATTATCTGGAATACCACACACCAGTCTGTCTTTTATCAGCGAGTCTGTCAGTCCCCCAAATTCACACGATTTGCTTCTGTTTCTCGGTTCAGTCACATACTGATCAATAGTATCACCCATTTTCTGTACACGTGAAAAATCTGTGCCTCTCAAATGTCACGTTACGTTTAGGTATGCAGTAGGCCTCAAACTGTTCCATTATTTTATCTAGCTTCATTTTGTCTCCATCAACAGCGAATGTGAAGTTATTATACACCTCCAGTGCTTCATCACCCACGACATGTAAGAACAGTGACAATTTCCTTATATTACTTTTCTCGTCAGCTCCGATTGCTGATAAATACAACCCCAAACGTTGCTTGAACCTTCTCCAATTTTCAGCCACATTACCTGTCAACTGAAGCATCGCCAGTGGGAGTAAACCTTCCATTTTTCACTTCGTTAGCTATTCTCTAATGGTAAGCAACGATGTTCTCTTTTGGCATGCTAATCTGTGGAGAGCTGAATTAACTTCAGAATTTTTCTCTTCATCTCTTTCAGCCACTTCTGACACCATGTATTGATTTCTTTGTGGGTTCAATGATGAGACATTTATGAAAGAGAATGAGTTTTAATCTAAAGTCTGTTCAACTCTTTTATACAGCTTTTACAGGAGACACGATGCTGTGATGCATCTAGAATGAAACCGAAACTAAACTAACTGCCTTGCTTCTCTCGGTCACATGCCCTCTGCTGGTCAGGCACAAGCAATCAATACATGCAATTAAGGCATCATAATCGAACAGGCAAATACCATCTCTATTTGCTGATATCATTACACTTGCGCAGCTTTTCTTTTATGGTATGGTTTAAACACTCTACAGGACCCGATGACTGTGGGTTGTAGGCGACGTGCCATTTCTCCTCAATGCCGAGTACCATGAGGGTCTCTTGCATGACCTGTCCGGTAAAGTGACTCCCTTGGTCAGACTCCACATACTGTGGTAGTCCCCATCGTGAGAACACTTCCCTGACCAGGATCTTAGCTGTACCCAATGCGGTAGCTGTACGGCAGGAAAAGCTTCTACCCACTTTGAGAACACATCCACCAGGACTAGGCAGTACTTGTAGCCTCCCTGGGCATTGGGTAGGGCCCCGATGTAATTGATCTGGATCGACTGCCATTGTCCCTCTACCGTCCTGGTGTGTGCCAAAGATACCTTCCTTTTCTGGGGGTCAGGGTTATTGGCAGCACACACCAGACAGTCGGCACAGAACTCCTGGACATGTTCCCTCAGTCCTGGCGACCATCCAGGTGGCCTCAGGCCCGGATGTCCCGCTCCTGGACCCTCATGGGCCAGTTGGAGGAATTCCCTTTGGTGCTGCTTCGGCATTACCCATTGCTCCCCCCAGAACAGCATGCCTTCCTTGACAGTAATGGCTGCTGTACCGTATGGGCCCTCTACTTTCTCCCCTTTTGTGAGCGCATTCAAGATGGCTCTGAGGATGGGATCCCATACCTGGGCCTGCTTTAGGTCTGGGACC
This sequence comes from Somniosus microcephalus, assembly GCF_052327205.1. NCBI lineage: Eukaryota > Metazoa > Chordata > Chondrichthyes > Squaliformes > Somniosidae > Somniosus > Somniosus microcephalus. The sequence goes on along the minus strand of NC_140993.1, from coordinate 184,789,076 downwards.
AAAGCTACCCCTTGTGTACCTCCCTTGTCCCGGACTGCGGTTACCGAACCTGTCTGGTAGGGGTCCCAAAACTCTCCTTCCCTGGCTCCCTGCTTGGCCAATTCATCTGCCCTTTGGTTGCCCTCCCTCATGGGTTCTGTCTTCGAATGAGCCTTAACCTTATGGATATAGATCTTCCCTTCCTCCCCTACGGCTGTCAAGATTTTCTCCAGCAGAGGCTTGATTGCCAGGGGTCTCCCGTCAGCGGAGGTGTATCCCCGACGGGACCAGATGGCCAGGTATTCCATACACGAATTGCACATGAACATGCTGTCCGAGCAAATCGTGTATTGTGCAGGGAATTTCACTGGGTGTTTAACCACGTACACTACCGCGGACAGTTCAGCCTGCTGGGCGCTCATGGTGCTGGGGCGTTTAATTGCCAGGGCAATGTCTGCCCCTGGGTCATAAACTCCACACCCTGTGAGTTGATTCCCAGCAGATACTGTGCTGGAACCGTCCACATAGATTTTGCGGCCTTTGGGGTGTATCCCGGCCCGAAAACCTATGTTGACTTCCCATACTCCTTCAATAGAACACCGGTGGGCCGTCCCTGGATAAATCATGTTGGCTGCGAGCTTGGGCTCGCAGAGACCTTTCACCCTTAGTTCCATCTGGGAGAGAAGCAGGGTCCAGTGAGCAATGCGGGCACCACTCACTGTCCCATCTTTAATTCTCCCATCTAGGAGCATTTGTGTGATGGGTGAGGAGGGTGATGGACGAGGTGCCTGTGAAGATCAATGATCTTTTCACAGCCCAGTGGGTGGCGAGGAGGTGCTTCTCACAGTTGGAATAGCCCTTTTCCACATCCGTGAGTATCCTGGAGGAGCAAACCACCGGTCTCAGCTGACCGTGCCGCTCCTGGAGCAGCACTGCACTCAGACTGTCCCCGCTGGCCGCTACCTCCAAGAAAAACTCTTTCTCCCCATCAATGGCCCCTAGAGCTGGCGCGGTCTGCAGATTTTGTTTGAGTTTTACAAATGCTGCCTCGCAACCCTCATCCCAAACCCACTCAACTCCCTTGTGTAGGAGTCAGAGCAGAGGGGCTGCTGTGGCTGCGTAATCCTCAATAAAATGTCTGCAGTACCCTGTTAGCCCTTGAAAAGATCTCACTCCTGTCACTGTATTAGGTGCTGGTAACTCCTGCACTGCTTCACTTCTGGCTTTATCTATGGCTCTTTCTCCTGCTCGTACAGCCAGCCCTAGGAACTTTACTTCCTGTTGGCCGATCTGCACCTTCTTGGGGATTATCTTAAAACCTTCCTGCCTGACCAACTCCAGCAGTTCAGCCAGTAGTGGACCGTGTTCCTCTCCTTCATCAGTGAATAGGAGCAGGTCATCCACATACTGGACTAACTGTCGGGGCCGGCTGAAGCCTTTTAAGCAATCTTCCATACACTGGTGGAAAGTGCTGGGGCTATTGTGGAACCCCTGTAGTAGGCAGTTCCAGGTGCACTGTTGGCCTTTAAACGTGAAGGCGAACTTGTACTGGTCCTCTCTCCATAGAGGGATGGACCAAAACCCGTTGGAAATATCCAGCGCCGTGAAGGTGGTCGCGGAGGCTGGAATACTTCCAATGAGGTCAGCGACAGCTGCGACCATGGGTGCACAGGCGGGGATGTTTCTATTCAGTGCCCGATAGTCCACTGTGGCTCTCCAGGAGTTGTCCGGTTTCCTAACCGGCCACAGTGGAGAGTTTACGTGGGTGGCTATCAGTCTCAATACCCCCTGTTTGATCAGAGAGGTCATGGCCATTTCAATGTCTGCCTCCGCCTCTTTGGGGAAATTATACTGCTTTTGAGGCCGGGTCATGGGGTCCCCATCTACACTTACTTCGACCCCGTTCACCCTCCCACAATCAGGCTTGTGAGTGGCAAATGCGCCGAGGTGTGCTCGCACAAATGCTTGGTACTCCACTGGAGTGTTACTGACCATTTGCTCGAGGTCATAACACTCCTTGGGTTTTAGAGTACACCCCACTAAGTTGTACGGGACCCCGTTAGACAGAGGTGAGGCGGCGGGGTTATCGGAATAGACTATGGTGCTCGAAGCTCCCGTGTCCAACAGATAGGTCCCTTTCACCTTTTCCACTTCTAACTTAACAAATGGTCTTTTCCATACATCGTACTCAAGGGGACACAGATAGACAGGCTCTAGTCATAAGTCTGTGTTAGCTGGGGCAGATGGAGTTAAAGCACCTGTGACTGTGGCTACCCTCCCTGGGCCAGCCAACAAAACTCGCAGTGCAGCTACTAATGAATCAACTGTGGGGGAGACGTCGGTGTTTCGTGGCTTTGGGGCAGGAGCTGGGGAGTTCTTTCCTACACTATCCTTCCAAGGATTTCTACAATCCCTTCTCCGATGCCCACTTTTCCCACACCCGAAGCAGTTACGCCTCGTATCGGAAGGGATACCCCCTTCCTGGTGCCATTCCTTCTTACTTTGGCTGGGTTTCAACTCGTGAACTTTTCCTTTAGTGTGTGGTTCTTCCACCCCTCTACCGTTGCCGTAAGCCAGTGTCAGTTGTCTGACCACTGTCTCCTCGGTGACTTGGGGGCCTTTTGGGTCGAACCACAGCTCGGCCTTGGCTCTGATCCATGGCAAGCTGTTTGCCACCAGACTTCTGAGCCAGTGAGCCAGCTCATCCTGGTTCAAGTTAGTCCGGTCGAGATCCCCATTACAGGTACTCCCATACACAGGCCACAGCCTGTCTGCGAAAGCTTGTGGGGTCTCACCTGCTAACTGTGTAGTCTTCTCCACCCGGGAGAACGGGCTACCATCATCCATCCCCATTGCCTCCAGAATCTGATACTGGATGGCAGCGTATTCTCCCTGTCCCTTCTTGCACTCGGCAGAGAGGGACTGGTACAGCTTGCCATCTAAGGTGAACAGAAGCATCTTGGCCATTTCTGAGTCGTCGCACTCATTAATGCCTGCTGCTTGTTCCACTTCCATAAAGTGGACTGAGGGGGTCTCCCTTTTGGGTGAGCTTGCTCAGGTGGCTTACCATAGCCCTAAGCTGTTGGGTCCCATGGGGAATCGCGAATTGGCTTTCAAGGGGCCCCTGGCCCCCACCACACCCGGGTTGTCCAAACTTTTGCTGCCGAGCCGGGCACATCGGCCTCGGCTCCGACCTTTCCTGCATTTGTTTGCCCACTTCTGCCTGCTGCCAAACCGAGTCAAAACCCGGCGCCACAGGTGGTGGTGGCGTGCACTCCTCCCTGTCCTCCCTACAGATTGATTGTCCCTCCTGCTGCCCAACCGAGTTGTTCCCCGGCGCCACAGGTGATGTCTGAACAGTTTCTACTTCTACTTCCAGGTGCACCCAGGCTGCTCCCGGGCTCACTAGGCATACCATGCCTTTTGCCCTGGACAGAGCAAGATTTAAACTATTGACCTGCTTTTGACAGGGGCCGTGATCTCCCGCTTCAAAATCCCTGGTGCTCGCTACTTTATAAGCTACTAGCTGAAGTGCCCGGCAGTGCCGAGGCTTTTTTGAGGGCATGTTGTTGTTGGAAGAGAGGGAGAGAGCGACTGGGGGGAAGAGAGAGAGTGACTGGGGGGAAGAGAGAGAGCGACTGGGGGGAAGAGAGAGAGCGACTAGGGGGAAGAGAGAGAGCGAATGGGGGGAAGAAAGAGAGCGACTGGGGGGAAGAGAGAGAGCGACTGGGGAGAAGAGAGAGAGCGACTGGGGGAAAGGGTGGGGGGAATGGGGGGGGAATGGTGGGGGGAAGGGGGGGGAAGGGTGGGGGGAAGGGTGGGGGGAAGGGTGGGGGGAAGGGGGGAAGGGTGGGGGGAAGGGGAGGGGGAGGGGGCAGGTGGAGGGGAGAGGAAGGGGAGGGGGGAGGACGTGGGAGGGGAGCAAGGGGAGGGGGAGGGGGCGGAGGGAGGGAATGGGAGGGGAGGAAGGGGAGGGGGAGGGGGGAGGAAGGGGAGGGGGAGGGGGGAGGAAGGGGAGGGGGAGGGGGGAAGAGGAGGGGGGGAGGAAGGGGAGGAAGGGGAGGGGGAGGAAGGGGAGGGGGCGAGGAAGGGTAGGGGGGAGGGGGGGAGGAAGGGGAGGAAGGGGAGGGGGAGGAAGGGGAGGGGGCGAGGAAGGGTAGGGGGGAGGGGGGGAGGAAGAGGAGGGGGAGGAAGGGGAGGGGGAGGGGGAGGAAGGGGAGGGGGAGGAAGGGGAGGGGGAGGGGGGAAGGGGAGGGGGAGGAAGGGGAGGGGGGAGGAAGGGTAGGGGGGGAGGAAGAGGAGGGGGAGGAAGGGGAGGGTGAGGGGGAGGAAGGGGAGGGGGATGGGGGCAGCAAGGGGAGGGGGAGGGGGGGAGGAAGGGGAGGGGGAGGAAGGGGAGGGGAGGAAGGGGAGGGGGAGGGGAGGAAGGGGAGGGGGAGTGGGAGGAAGGGGAGGGGGAGGAGGAGAGAGGAGGGGGGAGGGGAGGAGGCGAGGGGGAGGAGAGGGGGAGGAGAGGAGGAGAGGGGGGTGGAGAGGGTGGAGGGGAGGGGAGGGGGAGAGGAGGGGGAGGGGAGGGGAGGGCGGGGGGAGGGAGGTGGAGGGGGGGAGGGGAGGGGGGAGGGGAGGGGGGGGAGGGGAGGGGAGAAGGGGAGGGGAGGAGATGGGGGAGGGGAGGGGAGGGGAAGGGGGGAGCGAAGGGGAAGGGAGGGGAGGGGGAGAGGTGGAAAGGTGGGGGAAGGAGGGGGGGAGAAAGGGAGGGGAGGGGGGAGGGGGAAAGGTGGGGGAAGGAGGGGGGAGAAAGGGAGGGGGGGAGCCAGCAGATCCTCTCCCCTCTGCCGGCAATGGCTCCGCTGAGCTCCGTGCCGCCCCACGCACTGACATGGCCCAGCTGAGCGCAGCGCTCCAGTCAGCCCGAGCCCAGCCCCCCCTCCCGATGCCGGGCCTGAGACGGCTGATTCCGGTTGCCGGGGGTAACCCTCCTCCATGCTCCGCCCTCCCGATCTCCGGGACCGGGCCTGGGCCTGAGCGGCTTGAGACGGCCGATTGCGGCTGGCGAGCCTGGTTGCCAGGGTAACCCTCTCCGCTCACCCCTCCCCTCCCCGCTCTCGAGCCCCCCCCGCTAACCTGCTCATTTCCCTCTGCCCGCGCTCTGTGGGCCCTGTGTGGAGGTGCGCGTGCGCCTTGCAGCACGAGTGCGAATGAAGCGCAAGCAGCTTGCAGTGAGCACAGCCAGCCTTTACCAAGATGGCTGGCCGCAAGTTCGGAATCGGGCCCAGCGGGACGGCCGGTGCGTAGCTCGGGCGTGACTGGGCAACAGAAGCCCAGGCTTCGAGGCCTGGCTGCAAAAACAGTGAAAGGTAGGAAAATTATAGAGGTTAGAGAAAAGATTTACAAATGAATTAACTTTTTTAAAAAACAATTTGTGTTTTAAAAGCAACTTTTTTTTTGCTGGAAATGTAGATTTGAAAAGAAACACGCAGAAAGCGGGAAAAAGAAATGAAGAGCTTGGAATCAAGATGGCGGCCACTCACCTCGGTTCAGAATGATAAGGCCTGCCCACACATGCACCGATTGGTCAACCGTCAGGTCACTGAAGTGTAGGATTGGTCAATCGTCCTGTCACGCGACTGTAGGATGGCCCGCCCGCACATGCAATGAACCTGCCCCATGACGCAGCGAGTGGTTGACCGTCGGGTCGCTCGACCATACGATTGGTCAACCTTCACGTCACTCGATGCTAATGAGCGGATAATGAGCAGAATTTTGAACGTATTTTGGATACCGTGGGCACAATTTTTGTCGGGCGAAAAAGTAAATATGCCTACAAGAGTCCCCTAATGATGAGCTTTCTTTTGATATAACACATGTGTAGGTACGCTCTATAACCTTTGATTGTATAGCCGGACAGACAGACAGACAGAGAGACAGACAGACTGAGAGACATACTGTTTTATATATATAGAAGATAGATAAGCTGCCTTCACATCTCTGAACTTTTCCCCTGTTCTTTTAACTGTCTGGTTAGGCGAGCGTTCTCCTCTTTTAGTACTAGCTCATTGCTTTTTGCCTCGGTGACTTGATACCAAAAATACTCATGCCTGTTCCTGTGTTTCTCTACCAGCTGTAACTTCTCCTGACTTTGGGCCTGTAATTTCTGCAATAATCCTTCCCCTGCTATAGCTCTTGCTTGGGACAGTTTGGCTGCCTTCTGCAGCTCTTCTGTCAACTCTTTAATATGCTGATCTAAAAGCTGGATCTTTCATAGGGCGCAGACCAACCAGATGGCCTTCTCCACCGACTTCTTATGATCCTTGCTCTCAGTCCATTTGGCTGCAGCGTCCATGGGACGCTCAGCACGCAACAGACTGGTCAGCCATTTCTTGGTGATATTCATCTTCTCAAAAACGTAAGAGGAAATCCTCTCTTCCATCTTCGTTCTTTCATCGAACACAGCATTACATCCTTTTTGCCAAAGTCCTGCCGTGGTCGCCATTTTCTGTAAGGGGTGGTGTGTGTGATCAGCTTCACCTCTGACTTCCTGAGTGGTTCAAATCGCTCCCATTCCCTTGGCTCTAGACTTTGGACTTATTTGAGGGTTGTAATGAAATTGCAACAGACACCTGAGTTGGTCAAAAGAATTTGGCCTAGAAATTGGGTATAGCCCCACTTGAGGCGTTAGAACTGGCGATGCGCTAAGTTTATAGCCAGACGAGAGCTATCCGCGCCTGGCATGATATTGGGTTGCATCGCCCCCAAAGGGGATTGAGGCACTAAATCAGCCATTGCACGGTGCTCTTAAGGCGCAAAAGGTCAGGCGCTACTCAATTTCGACGCGGACAGGCGCAGCGCAGGTGAACTCAATTACGGCAAAGCACGAGACCTGCAGGCGCCGGCCGGTTCTTAAAGGGGTGGGTCAGTCAGACTGAGCTTCAACACCCAACACCCTGTAGGCCTCAGATTCGGCGCTCGCCCTTGTCTGGCGGTACAAAGTTGATCATTATGGAGAAGGTTTGGCAGAGAGCAGAGCGCTTCAGCACTGAGGCTCTGGACCAATTGGTGGCTGCAGTTGAACACCGTCGACAGGTGCTGTACCCGAATAATGGCAAGAGGCCAAATCAGAAGGCTTACTGACGATCTTGGAGGGAGGTTGCTGTGAGGGTCAACTCCAGCAGCATGGCGACCAGGACCCCTGTTCAGTGCAGGAAGAAATTCAACGACCTCACACGGATCGTTAGGGTGAGTGATGGTTTACCAAACTTGTGCTTCCCTCCATCTGCAGCTGACTTCGGGCACCCTGCTGCAATGATGCGCCACTGGCCATCTGTCAGTATGCACCCATGGCCCTTTCTGGGCAGACACATGGACAGATGTCTCAAGGCCTCATGTAAGGGCTCTTGCACAATGGGGGGCATGCGATGATGTCTCAAGGCCTCATGTAAGGGCTCTTGCACAATGGGGGGCATGCGATGATGTCTCAAGGCCTCATGTAAGGGCTCTTGCACAATGGGGGGCATGCGATGATGTCTCAAGGCCTCATGTAACAGAACCTCCCCTTCTTTCCCCTGCAGTCCAAGATGGCGCAGATTAGAAAAGCACAGCGTCGAACCGGTGGCGGACCTGCACAAGTGGTCACTCTCACAGATCTGGAGGAGAGAGTGCACCAGAAACTTGGAGGACGTCTGTCTGGTCCAGTGACCACTGCATCTGCCGACCCCATTACCGACAGCAAGGGTAAGACTCTCACCTTTTCCACCTGTTGCCTTCCACTTGGTCCCCCCGCCAGCATGCAGCCTCAGTGTGCAGCCATGTCAGAGCCATGCCGCAATCTGGCATGCCTTTCAGCAAACCTGTCCTTTTGCTAAAGCCACTCTTCCACCTCCCACTTTCAGATGAAGCAGCACCAACTCGGGCTCAACGCGCTAAAGCTACCAGTGCCAGTGCCACCGGAGGCGAGGACCAGGAGGAATCCGGACCAGCCGTTGCAGAATCCGGGGAGCTGAGACATCTGCAGACTGGGGATAGTAGTCCCCTGGAGGGGAGGGGGGGTGGCTCTGAGGATGAACCATTTGCCGGACCAAGCGGCATGGAGCAACGCAGGGGGGATAAGCAAGTTTGGCCACCGTCTCCCCGCAGGGCAAGGCAGGTCGTCATGACTGCTGCACAGAGTGCAGATGAGGTCCGTCGCCTGGCAGAGATGAGCAAACAGGCCCGGGTCAGACACACGGAGCTGATGGCTGCAGTGGAGAAGATGCCTGAGTCAATAGATTCATTGGCTAGGAGTATGTTGGACTTCGGGGCAACAATGGAGAGGACTCTGCAGGGCTTTGGGGCCACAATGGAAAGGACTCTCCAGGTGTTCGGGGAAACAATGGACAGGTCTATCCAGGGCTTTGGGGCAACAATGGAGAGGACTCTGCAGGGCTTTGGGCAACAATGGAGAGGTCTCTCCAGGTGCTCGGGGAAACAATGGACAGGTCTATCCAGGGCTTCGGGGCCACAATGGACAGGACTATCCAGGGCTTCGGCCCAACAATGGAGAGGACTGTCCACGGCTTTGAGTCGGCAATGGAAAGGACTGTTCAGGGCTTCGGACAATCCCTGGAAAGGTCTGTGCAGGGCTTGTCCGAGGCAGTGGAGCGGTTGGCTCCTGCCTTGTCCGAAGCCATGGGAAGAACTGTCCAGGCCTTCTCCGAAGCACTGGCACCTGGCACACAGGTCCTCACTGTTGCCACGCATTCACTTGCTGGGCTCCTCCACAGCCAGATTGACGCAACGCGATGTCTCACTGCAGCCACCCTCTCTGCATCAGATAGGATCACCCCGGGCCCTTCCACTCCCGTACAAGGCCAGGAATCCGTGGAGCCTGCAATTGCGGCGGATGAGCCGAGCCGCTCCCCTCAGATAGCCAGTGTGTCATCCGACCATGGTGCAGGTGTCCTCTCTCGGCAGGAGACCATTGCACATGCCAGCGCTGGGACGCCTGCATTGCAGCTGCCACCACCTGCAGCCCACACTGCTTCCAGCCATGCTCAAAGCAAGCATCCCGCGTCCGCACCCTCCAAGCCCAGAGGTCGGCCAGGCCGTACCTCAGGGGCTTCTGCGCTTCCAGACAGTCGGCAAGCATCCCCCAGCCTTGAGCCCGCCACTGGGGTGCAATTACGTAGGAGCAGCAGGGAGGGAAGGGGCCGAGCACGAATGAGAAGTCGTTCTCCCTCAAGAGGCCAGTTGTAGAGGGAGGTGCTGAGACGTTTGTTTGTCCAAATTCAAGGACACTCTCACCTGCTGTTATAGGTGCAGATTTTTGTTGAGTTTTGCTGCTTTGCCGAACAGGTCACATTTATTTTGGCAGTTATGGTTTCTGCTCACTTTACGTTGTTTAGCTGTAATGAAAGACTTTTGTGTCAATAAACAAAAGTTTAAATGTTGCTTGGTGCATGTGACTACTTTCAGTGATGCTGGCATGCAGAGGCCCTCAAACATCCAAAGTGCGCATGAGGTAAGACTCTCATCATTCCGCCACAGGGGTATCGAGATGAGTCCAGAGGAGCCTCTGACGAATGGACCTTCCACTTTCAGCAGCCCTTCCATCTTCCTCCTCCTCCTCCTCCTCCTCCGCCTGCTCTTCCTCCTCCTCCTCCTCCTCCTCCTCATACTCCTCCTCCTCCGCCTGCTTGTGCAGGGTCCGAGGGAAGGTAATGAATGGACGCGTTCGCCTATAAAGGGCATCTGTCACTTGCCGGATGCAACAGCGGACTGCAGCCTGAGCGACAGTCGCATTGTCCCCAATGGCTGACTGAAAGGATCCGTTGGCATAAAAATGGAGGCCTTCAGTCAGTGTAGCCATCACGGACAGAGAGGTTCTGCAGCGTTCACGCGGCTGCAGATCCTGACCAAGCAGGTGGCACAGATCAGTAACAATGTCCCTCCAGATTCGGCGCCTTCGCAAACACTGCTCCTCCGACATGTCAAGGCTTGTCACCTGCTGCCTTAAGACCCTCGCAGCCTCCCGTCGGATTGGCCGACCTCCATTGCCCCTCCTCCTTCTGGCCAATCCCGGCCCTCTCTCCCGCCGTCTCTCTGCCCCTTCACAGTGTTGGGCGATGAGGCCGTCGCCCTCCAAACAAGCTCCCATTCCGATGCCAGTTGGTCAAAAGGCTTTTAGGTGTAGTGCTGCAAGTGCTTCGGACAGGGTTGAAGGTCCCAAGTACTGTAAAGCTCAAATCCCAGAACTCCGCTCCACATTAGCTCGCCAACTCTCTCTAGCAGCGATCGCAATGAGCAGGCCAAGTGGCAGAAGATTCTGCACTAGAGCTGTCCCCTTTAAATAGCGCCGCCCTACTCCGAGAAGGGCCTGTTAGCCCTCCCTCGAACTGTCACTAATAGCGCTGGGCGCTAAGGCTCTTGGCGCCACCCAATATGCACTCAGGCGCTCCTAAAAGGCATTGCACACTGAAATGATGTCATGAGCTGTTTGCGCTCGCGGGCGCGCGCAAACACTTAGCGCAGGCGCTAAATGTATAGTCAATTTCTGAGTCGGCGCTATCCTCATAGCGTTCGCCCCAACATAGGGCTTCGCCCCAATTCTAGGTCTCTTTAGGCGCTCAGCGCCGGCGCTACCAACCCAATTTCTAGGCCTTTATATTTTATTTTTGAGACAGGAAAAATATACAATACAATTAAACTTATACTCTAAAAGGGGGAACACTTCGGAATCTGCGAGGGAGAATGACAGTAGACAAAAATACCTTACCCTCCCAATCACACTATCCTAACTAGGTTGAATTCCAGAGGACCAGGAAATGCTCACCAAACGACTTTCTTGACAGATTGTAGAGGTTCGCGATTTCGGGGTTCTCTTTAGTTGTGGCGGTTGGGGCCTGCCGTACCCCGGATGTGGTGGAAGACTGCACCTGTGTTGGGTTTTCAGTCTTCACCTGTCTGCTGATGCGGTTGGATGCGTAGTTGGATTTATTGGGTAAATACACAATTTCCTTTGGTTAGGTATAGTTTTTAGAGTCTTTGTGTCAAATCTTACCCAGGGGTAAGTCAGACTAGCTTGTAGAGTGGAATCAAACTTGCGAATTTTCGACTTCTTGTTGGTTGGTTTCTTGTTGGTCGCGGTGGCCCAATATTAGCTAGTTGGTGGTAATATTGTTAGTTGTTGGTTTCTTGAGGCCTTTGGTTTCCGCTATTCCTTTTTCCTTTCATTTCGTTCTTCTTTCCTCAAGTCTCCAATCCTCCGACTATGTACGGTGATGATGATAATGAGTAGTACTCTTTCTGAACCGAACTTTCTCTCTCCTGCACTGAACTTGAACCTTCCTGAGCTGTGTCCTCAACTGACACTCCATTCAACTGTCCGTTGAACTGTCCGTTGAACTGTCTGTTGAACTGTCTTTTTAACTGCCTTTAGAACTGTCCTTTTCAACTGTCTTTTTTTTACTGAACAAGCAGGCCTCAATTATACTGTGTTGAGGCCTGGCTTAACTGACTGCCAAATCTCCTCTGGTCCATTGTTAATTTTGGCGGGCTTGTTAATTTTAATAGGTTTAGATTCTCATCGAGTTTCAGGGCTGGTCCCATCTATTTTTAATTGACTTTTAACTAGTTTCGGGATTGCTTCGAAAATCAGTTTAAGTGTGCAAAGTGGATTTGGAAATTTTTCTGAGTGGTTTAAACTGTTGTTTGATTGTTTTCTCCTGCTGGGGCCAGGGTCTCTTTTGTTGACTAGTGGCATGTATTGTATTATTCATGTTCTTGATGGCCCTGTAGGTTTTCGGCGGGAACTGTCCTCCCGTGGGCCTATTGTCTTTATGTAGAATGACTGGGACAGTCCAGAACATTCTCAGACAATCTGGCCTTTTCCAATACTCAAACTGACTGTCCCACAGTGTCCAACCCATTCCTTTTGTTGCAGCTTTTCTACGGGCCTGAACATGCCTTTCAAAATAGCAGAAATCCTGGGGTATTGATTTTCAAACCCTTTTGGCCCAATATTCCTTCAAACAGTCCAATATCTCTTCTTTTCTTACTTTGGGGGAATCTGTTTAATTTTGCGAGCCTTACAAATGCAGTAACCAACATTTTCGGCACTCTGAAACTGACCATCTGCATCCTTTTTTACCACTTCTGCAGTTGTCAGCTTATCAGAAACATCAGAGCAGACTCAAAACACGCCAGGGTGAGCTGGCGTGTTCGCCGAGCACCGGTTAACCCGTGGGGGAGCACCTAAAATTGGAAGGAAGGCTCAAAATAGCTTTAAATTGGCTCTTAACAAACCATTTAAAGAGCTCAATTGTCTCTTCCGCCGCTTAGTGTCAGGTCAGTCCTCTGCTGACAGACCCGGCACCTGGGAGACTCGCGTGGAGGCGGGTTGACAAAGGGTTTCCTACCCGCTGTCAATCTTTGCTATTTTGACAGCGGACCCGCCTCCAAACCCACCCTCTGAGTGCTGGCAAAATCCAGCCTAGAGTGCCCATTTAAAGGCCTGCCCAAAAATTTGATTAATCAGGCAAATGGGTGTACAAGGTCCCCACCAGATTTTCTTCTGCTCATCAACCAATCTTTTATCGGTGGCCAGGAATTGAAAATCCCCCTAGTTTTCCATACAATAGGGTTTTCTAGGTGTTAGCAATGGAATGGGCTTTGGAAAATAGGAATATAGGGCAAGAGAAAGCTATTGCAGTCCGTTTGGCCGGCCACAGTGTCGAGGAAATATCATTTCCCATGATATGATACGCCCTCTCTCGAATAGTTCTCCAGATAGTTATCCCTCTCTCTCTTTATTTTGCTGATGCAATCAATCCCCACTGCAACCTTTGGCAATCCATTCCACACATTCACCATCCTCTGCGTAAAATAGTTAAATCTAAACTGCTAATACACCTGCCGTCTTCTAAATTTGAGACTTCATGGGCCAAATGGCCTTTTCCCTCTCTGGGGTTTCGGATGTTCTGAAGTGTTCCCTTAGCTGAGGAAGTAGAATGTTCAGCCAACTGGCAAGCTTCATGGAATTCAGAATACCTAGGGGGAAAAATTCGCTTGCGACCATTTTGGGTTGCTAACATCGCCTGGGCGCTAAATTTAGCACCTGACAAAATATAGCGCTGCTGGTCGGTAAATTCAGTTTTAGCGCCCCAAGAGGGAGGTGGAGCACTAATTCAAGCTAATTCAACTCCCTTCTTAGAACGCTAACCCCAAATATCGGGGCAATGCGTTCTGCACTGCTACGCACTGGGCCACGTAGCGCTGCCGCATGGAAGGCCTCTTCCCCTCATTAAAGGGGAGGGCCCAAGCCCACAACTCTGCGAGGCCCTAGCTGGACCACCGGGGAGCGGGCTGCTATGCCAGGAGCTCGGCATTCAAGAGGAGTGCCGGGCTGCCAGATCGCAGCACGGACCCCACGTTCAAAAAGGCAATGGGCCGCAACAAGTACGTCAGCTGATTTTTTTTCCCCGCCCACCATATTCCCTTTACTTATTGCCCTGTGAGCCTCCTGCCGCTCCATTCCCACCCCCTGAATCAGTCGCTGTCATCGCCCGCGCAGATTCAGGGGGCGTGGGCCAATTTTGCAGGTGGGACGAAAGCGGGGCGCTGCGCACAGTGATGGCATCATAATTACCTACGCAACGGGGCGGGTTGCTACCTGTTACCGCCACCACTAAACTCCCACTGAATTTAGCGGGAGTCATTAGCGGTGCCGCACCCTTGCGAAAAGTCGTTTGCGGCCCGGGGGCGCTAATGAGAGGCGCAAATGCACCGAATTTCTAACCCCTAGTACCTTATCTATAACTAATCGTTAATGTACATGCATCAGACCCAGGAGTCTCCTTTGCTGCGATTGTTGTGGGCTCATTGCTTTTGGAGGCAGAGCCTGCAGTTATTTCTGCAGTGCTATGTGATGGCACAGAACTGCTGCTGATATGAGTGGCAACTGATTGCTCCTGTGCTTCTCCGTGCATTTCCTCTTAAAGCACACTTAATTATGTACAACAGAATGCTGTATATGTCTATGAGGTCTCTGAATCCCCACCCTCTAATGGTCATCTGTGCCCATTCTTGAAACAAGTGGAAACAGGCCTGGATTGCCTCTTCCAGTTTGGACCCCAAAAAGGATTCAAACCACCTGTGGGAGGAATCATAAGAGATACTCCTACACCTGCACCTACGAAGGCTAATTTTACAAATGGACATTCCTAGTGCAAAGCCTCATCCACCAGTAAAACACATCAGAAAATTTTCTAATATATCCTCACAGTGGGTGAGGCTCGCTGCTGGGTATGCAATTTCACAAAATGATCTCTTGTCTGCATTATAAAAAAACCACATCCTCTCCATAACCTGACATCATACCCTCTCCATCACAAAACCCTTGAACATATTGTTGCTTCTCTAATTTGTGCCCATCTTTCTGGCAACACCATGTTAGAGTCTGTCCAATCAGGTTTCCATCCCTATCACAATACCAAAATGGCACTAACCAAAATCACAAATGACACCTTCTGTGACTGTGAGCATTATCCCTCGTTGTCCTCCTTGACCTTTTTGCAGTCTCTGACATAGATGACCACACCATCCTTTTCCAGTGCCTCTCCAGCATTGTCCAGCTCAGTGGAACCCCACTTGCTTGATTCCATTCTTACCTATCTGATCATGAGCTGATTATCTCCAGCAGTGGATTTGACCATTCCAATGTTCTCCTGGCCAATCTCCCATAATCCACCCTCCATAAACTTTAGCTTATACAAAACTCTGTACACTCATACCCTAATTCGCACCAAGTTCCATTCACCCATCACCCCTGTACTCGCTGACCTACATTGGTGTCCAGTCTGGCAACACCTTGATTTAAAAATTCTCATCTGTTATTTTAAAGCCCTCTACGGCCTCATCCCTCCCTATCTCTTAACCACCTCCAGCCCCACAACCCCACAAGATCTCTGCGCATCTCCAATTCTAGCCTCTTGCACATTCTCAATTTTAATCGCTCTACCATTGGCAGCCGTGCCTTCAGCTGCCGAGGGACCTGAACTCTGGAATTACCTCCCGAAGCCTCTCCAACTCACTACCTCGCCATCCTCCAGCAAGACGCTCCTCAAAACCTACCTCTTTGACCAAGTTTTTGTCCTAATAGCTCTTTATGTGGCTCATTGTCAATTTTTTTTTGATAACACTCCTTGAAGTGCTTGGAGCATTTTACTACATTAAAGGGGCTATATAAATGCAAGCTGTTGTTGTGTTTAAAACTCTTCATGGCCTTGCTCCTTGCTATCTCTGTAACCTCCTCTAGTGCTATAACTCACCCAAAATGCTGTATTCCTCCAACTTTTGTACATCCCTCACTCTCATCACCCCACTATTGGTGGTTAAACCTTCAAATGTTTAGGCCCCATGCTCTGGAATTCCCCCCCTAAACCCCTTCATCTCTGCACCTTCCCCTCTGCCTTCCAGACCTTCCTTAAAACTCACCTCTCTGACAAAGCTTCTGATTACCCCTTCTAATATCTCCCTTTTTGGCATAGCATCAATTTATTCCTGATGACATCTCTGTGAAGTGCCTTGGGTTGTTAATGGCACTATGTAAATGCAAATTGTTACTATTGCATTATGAAAAATAAAAAATGCCTGCATTTAAATGCCTTACTACAACATCTTAATTTCTGAAAGGCTTTATACAATGAATTACTTTTGAAGTGTGGTGACTGTTGTTATGCAGGCAAACTGAGGGAAAGAAAGAAAGAAAAAGAAAGAAAGAAAGAAAGAAAGAAAAAGAAAGTTTAACTTCTCATCGGAAAGATGGCACCACTGACAGTGACCTATTCCCTCAGTACTGCATTGGGGTGTTGTGGTAAACCACTGTTTGTATTCCACTGTATACATGCCTGGACGTGCCTCGGCTGACTCCTCCCACAAGTCCTAGTATAAAGGTGACTGCTCCCGAGCCCTTTGTATTTCTGGACCGGTCAACCACTCGAGGCAGACCTTCATTCTTTTGTTAATAAAAGCCTTTAGTTACTCTCTTAACTCTCAGTCTTTTATGAGTAATTGATAGCGCATCAATTTTATTAACAAAATTTTTATAATGGAGAAGATCCTCACACCAGCATGCCTGGACTTAGATCATCGGGAGGCGGACTCATCCACCAAGTTTACTCACTGGCTTAAGTGTTTCGAAAAATTCCTGACCGCCTCCGCAGCAATCAAATCGGACGAGGACAAACTGGATGTCCTGACCTCCAAAGTGAACCACCGAGTGTACTCGGTCATCCAAGACGCGACCTCGTACGCGGACGCTATCAAGCTCCTCAAGGACCAGTACACGCACCCAGTGAGCGAAGTGTACGCCAGGCACCTTCTGGGGAGTCGTAAACAACAACCTGGGGAATCGACCGTGGAATACCTTCAGGCACTGTCTGTGCTTGGCCGGGCCTGTGGTTGTAAGGATGTAAAGGCTGCCGTGTACACAGAGGAACTTATCCGGGATGCTTTTGTAGCGGGCCACAGATCCAATTACACCCGACAGCGACTGTTGGAGCAGAGTGACCTCGACCTCAACAAAGCCTCTGAACTCGCACTATCATTGGATGCAGCCTACCGGGGCATGGATGCCTACTCCTCTGCACCGTGGACGCCGCGGGGAATGACAGCCTGGGACACGGTAGGACCGCCTCATAGCGCCGTGCCACCCCAGCCACACCCCAGCAACGGCCCAACTACTGCAGCAGTGTCCCAAGGCCAGACAGCAGTGCCCCAAGGCCAGAAATGCTACTTCTGTGGCCAGGCAAAACACCCCAGAGCGCGCTGCCCGGCGAAAAACGCGATCTGCTCGGGCTGCGGGAAGAAGGGACACTACGCTAGCGTCTGCAGGGCCAAAGCCACCCCGAACCCCAGCAGCGCCGTGTGTGGGCCATGCGGGCCGCCATCTTGGGCCTCCCCGGCCATGTGCGAACCACCTGTACAGCAGCCATTTTGGACGCCTCCAGCCACATGGGGATCATGGATGCCGCCATCTTGGATGACAGCCGGAACGCAGCAGGCCCCCAGCACCGCCTCATCTGATACCCGCAGCGACACACCGACCCCTACGCTGGCATCCATTACACTGGACCAAGCGAGACCGCACCAGCTGGCCAGTTCCACAATGGACATTAAGGTAAATGGTCACGATACAATCTGCCTTTTTGACTCTGGGAGCACGGAGAGCTTCATCCACCCCGACACGGTGCGGCGTTGCTCTCTCCCAGTCCTGCCTGCGCACCAGCGGATTTCTATGGCCTCCGAGTCCCAGTCGGCGGACATCGGCGGCTACTGCGTGGTGATACTCGTAGTAGATGGGACTGTGTACGATAATTTTAAACTTCTGGTCCTGCCCCACCTCTGCGCTGCCATTCTACTGGGGTTAGATTTTCAGTGCCACCTTAAAAGTGTTACGGTGGCGTACGGTGGACCCCTACCCCCACTCACAGTCCGCAGCCAGCAGCTTCCAAATTGCCCGCTGCGCACCAGGTGCAACCTCTCCACACTCAGAGTCACCCCCCCCCCCCACTGTTTGCTAACCTCACCCCCGACTGTAAGCCTATCGCCACAAAGAGCAGGCGATACAGTGCCGGGGACAGGGTTTTCATTAAAACCGAAGTGGAGCGGCTCCTGAAGGAAGGGATTATTGACGGCAGCACCAGCCCCTGGCGAGCCCAGGCTGTGGTCGTTAAGACCGGCGAGAAGCAACGCCTGGTCATCGACTACAGCCAGACAATAAATCGCTACACCCTGCTGGACGCCTACCCACTCCCCCGCATAGCTGATATGGTCAACCAGATCGCGCAGTACCGCGTCTTCTCGACCATTGACCTGAAATCAGCGTACCACCAGCTCCCTATCCGCCCTGAGGACCGCCAGTATACTGCCTTTGAGGCAAACGGCCGCCTCTATCACTTCCTTAGGGTTCCCTTTGGCGTCACCAATGGGGTCTCCGTCTTCCAAAGGGAGATGGACCGGATGGTAGATCAAAATGCGTTGCAGGCCACTTTCCCATATCTGGACAATGTGACCATCTGCGTCCGTGACTTGCAGGACCATGACGCAAACCTTGAAAAATTCCTCCGCACCGCCCAACTCCTGAACCTGACATATAACAAGGAGAAGTGCATATTCCGCACAAACTGCCTCACCATCCTTGGCTGTGTTGTGGAACACGGAGTCATCGGCCCCGACTCCGACCGGATGCGTCCCCTTATGGAACTCCCACTGCCCCACTGCCTCAAGGCCCTGAAGAGGTGCCTAGGGTTTTTCTCCTATTACGCCCAGTGGGTCCCCTACTATGCGGACAAGGCCCGTCCGCTGATCAAGTCCACCTCTTTCCCTTGACGGCAGAGGCCCGCTTAGCCTTCCACCGTATCAAGGAGGACATTGCCAAAGCCACCATGCACGCAGTGGACGAATCCATCCCCTTCCAGGTGGAAAGCGACGCGTCCGACTTTGCCCTGGCCGCTACCCTCAATCAGGCGGGGAGACCCATGGCCTTCTTTTCACGAACCCTCCAAGGCCCGGAGACCAGACACTCCACTGTTGAGAAGGAGGCCCAGGTGATTGTGGAGGCTATGCGTCATTGGAGGCACTACCTGGCCGGAAAACGATTTACCCTGCTCACTGACCAGCGTTCAGTTGCTTTCATGTTTAACAACAAGCAGAGGGGCAAAATCAAAAATGACAAGATCTTGAGGTGGAGAATCGAACTTTCCACCTACAATTACGAGATCTTGTACCGGCCCGGGAAGCTCAATGAACCCCCGGATGCGCTATCGCGTGGCACCTGCGCCAGCACGCAGATCGATAGACTGCGGGCCCTCCACAATGACCTCTGCCACCCGGGGGTCACCAGGTTCTTCCACTTCATCAAGGCCCGCAACCTGCCTTACTCTATTGAGGAGGTCAGGACCATGACCAGGAACTGCCAAGTCTGCGCTGAGTGCAAACCGCACTTTTATAGACCAGACAGGGCCCACCTGATAAAAGCCACTCGCCCCTTCGAGCACCTGAGCGTTGATTTTAAAGGGCCTCTCCCCTCCTCCGACCGCAATGTGTACTTCCTCAATATTATTGATGAGTACTCCCGTTTCCCGTTCGCCATCCCCTGCCCGGACATGACCAGTGCCACGGTCATTAAATGTCTGAACGACCTCTTCACCCTGTTCGGTTTCCCCAGCTATATCCATAGCGACCGGGGCTCATCGTTTATGAGCGACGAACTCCGTCAGTACCTGCTAACTAGGGGTATTGCCACAAGCAGGACCACCAGTTACAACCCCCGGGGGAACGGACAGGTGGAAAGAGAAAATGCGACAGTTTGGAAGGCCGCCCTGCTAGCCTTAAAGTCTAGGGGCCTTCCAACCTCCCGCTGGCAGGATGTGCTCCCCGATGCGCTCCACTCTATTCGGTCACTGCTCTGCACTGCCACTAACGCCACCCCTCATGAGAAAATGTTTGTCTTCCCAAGGAAGTTCACATCGGGGAAATCGCTACCGCCATGGCTGACGTCCCCAGGGCCGGTCCTACTGAGAAGACATGTGAGGACCCATAAAACGGACCCCCTGGTCGAGAGGGTCGACCTCCTCCACGCCAACCCCCAGTATGCTTACATTGCATACCCGGACGGGCGGGAGGACAAAGTCTCCATAAGAGACCTTGCACCCTCGGGGGCCGCAGTAACCCACTACTCACTACCACCCCCCCCCACGATCCGATATCCAGCCCCAGCAGACGGCAGGCCTGGGCCCCGCGGCCCGCTCGACATCTACGAGGACGACACGCCTGTGCCACAGCCTACGCAGGACTCGACGCCGGAAGCTCCACTACCCCTGCCGTCGCCACGCCGATCACAGCGGCAGACAAGACCTCCGGAGAGACTCCAATACACTAACTTTTAATACACTTCACCCCGCCGGACTCAATTTTAAACAAGGGGTGAATGTGGTAAACCACTGTTTGCATTCCACTGTGTACATGCCTGGACATGCCTCGGCTGACTCCTCCCACAAGTCCTAGTATAAAGGTGACTGCTCCCCAGCCCTTTGTATTTCTGGACCAGTCGACCACTCAAGGCAGACCTTCATTCTTTTGTTAATAAAAGCCTTTAGTTACTCTCTTAACTCTCAGTCTTTTATGAGTAATTGATAGCGCATCAGCTGTCAGCCTGGATTATGTGTTCAAGTCTCTAGAGTGGGACTTGAACCCACAACCTTCTGACTCAGGCGAGAGTGCTACTACTGAGCCACAGCTGACACCACTGCAGTTTTTTATATTCATTCATGGCGTCAGTGGCCAGCATTTATTGCCCATTGCTAATTGCCCTTGAGAAGGTGGTGGTGAGCCACCTTCATGAACCGCTGCATCCCGTATGGTGAAGGTACTTCCATAGTGCTGTTAGGGAGGGAGTTCCAGGATTTTGACACAGTGACGATGAAGGAACGGTGATATATTTCCAAGTCAGGGCGGTGTGGGACTTGGAGGGGAACTTGCAGATGGTGATGTTCCCATGCGCCTGCTGCTCTTGTCCTTCTCGGTGGTAGAGGTCACGGGTTTGGGAGGTGCTATCGAAAAAGCCTTGGCAAGCTGCAGCCACAGTGCGCCGGTGGTGGAGGAGATGAACGTTTAAGGTGGTGAATGAGGTGCAATTCAAGTGGGCTGCTTCATCCTGGATGGTGTCAAGCTTCTTGAGTGTTGCTGGAGCTGCATTCATCCAGGCAAGTGGAGAGTATTTGATCACACTCTTGACTTGTGCCTTGTAGATGGGGAGTCAGGAGGTGAGACACTCAACAAAGAATACCAAGCCTCTGACCTGTTCTTGTAGCCACAGTGTTTATGTGGGGGGTTCAGTTAAGTTCCTGGTCAATGCTGAGACCCAGGATGTTGATGGTGGGGGATTCGGTGATGGTAATCCCATTGAATGTCATGGGGAGGTGGCGAGGCTCTCTCATTTTGGAGATTGTCATTGCCTGGCACTTGTGTGGCATGAATGTTACTTGCCACTTATCAGCCCAAGCCTGAATGTCGTCCAGGTCTTGTTGCATGCGGGCATGGACTGCTTCATTATCTGAGGAGTTGTGAATGGAACTGAACATGATGCAATCATCAACGAACATCTCCACTTCTGACCTTATGATGGAGGGAAGGTCATTGATGAAGCAGTTGAAGATGACTTGGCCTAAGACACTGCCCTGAGGAACTCCTGCAGCAATGTCCTGTGGCTGAGATAATTGGCCTCCAACAACCACAACCATCTTCCTTTGTGCTAGGTATGACTCCAGCCAGTGGAGAGTTTTCCCCCTATTCCCATTGACTTCAATATTACTTGGGCACCTTCATGCCACACTCGGTGAAATGCTGCCTTGATGTCAAGGGCAGTTATTCTCACCTTACCCTGGAATTCAGCTCCTTTGTCCATGTTTAGACCAAGGCTGTAATGAGGTTTGGACCGATTTGTCCTGGTGGAACCCAATCTGAGCATTGGTGAGCAGGTTATTGGTGAATAAGTGCCGCTTGATAGCACTGTCGACGATAACTTCCATCACTTTGCTGATGATTGAGAGTAGACTGATAGGAGGGTAATTGGCTGGATTGGATTTGTCCTGCTTTTTGTGGACATGACATATCTGGGCAGTTTTCCACATTGTCGGATAGATGCCAGTGTTGTCTACATCCCAGGGTACTTAAGGAAGTGGCCCTAGAGATAGTAGATGCATTGCTGGTCATCTTCCAGAACTCGATAGACTCTGGAACGGTACCCATGGATTGGAGGGTAGCTAATGTTACCCCACTATTCAAAAAAGGTGGTAGAGAAAAAGTGGGGAATTATAGACCGGTACGCCTGACATCGGTAGTGGGGAAAATGCTAGAGTCTATTATAAAAGATGTAATAGCAGAGCACTTGGAAAGCAGTGACAGGATCGGACAAAGTCAACATGGATTTACAAAAGGTAAATCATGCTTGACTAATCTACTGGAATATTTTGAGGATGTAACTGGTAAAATACATAAGGGAGAAGCAGTGGATGTGGTGTATTTGGACTTTCAGGAGGCTTTCGATAAGGTCCCACATAAGAGATTAGCGTGCAAAATTAAGGCACATGGGATGGGGGCAAGGTATTAACTTGGATAGAGAACTGGTTGGCGGACAGAAAGCAAAGAGTTGGAATAAACGGCTCATTTTCCGAGTAGCAGGTAGTGACTAGCGGAGTACCGCAAGGATCGGTCCTAGGACCCCAGCTGTTCACAATATATATTAATGATCTGGATGAGGGAATTGGATGTAATATCTCCAAATTTGGAGATGGCACAAAGCTGGGTGGGAGGGTAAGCTGTGAGGAGGATGTTGTGAAACTCCAGTACAATTTGGACAGGTTGGATGATTGGGCAGAAACATGGCAAATGCACTATAATGTGGATAAATGTGAGGTTATCCACTTTGGTGACAAAAACAGGAAGGCAGATTATTATTTGAATGGCAATAGATTGAGAGAAGGGGAAGTGCAAAGAGACCTGGGTGTTATTGTGCACCAGTCGCTGAATGTAAGCATGCAGGTGCAGCAGGCGGTTCAGAAGGCAAATGGTATGTTGGCCTTCGTAGCAAGAGGGTTCGAGTACAGGAGCAAGGATGTCTTGCTACAGTTGTACAGGGCCTTGGTGAGACCGCACCTTGAGTATTGTGTGCAGTTTTGGTCACCTTACCTGAGGAAGGACGTTCTTGCCATGGAGGGAGTGCAGCGAAGATTCACCAGGCTGATACCTGGGATGGCAGGAATGACGTATGAGGAGAGATTGTGTCGATTGGGCTTATACTCACGAGTTTAGAAGATTGAGAGGGGATCTCATCGAAACCTATAAAATTCTGGCAGGTCTGGACAGACTAGATGCAGGAAGGATGTTTCTGATGGCTGGGGAGTCCAGAACCAGGGGTCATAGTCTAAGGATAAGGGGTAAGCCATTTAGGACTGAAATGAGGGGGAATTTCTTCACCCAGAAAGTGGTGAACCTGTGGAATTCTCTGCCACAGAGGGCGGTGGAGGCCAGTTCATTGAATATATTCAAGATAGAGTTGGATATATTTCTTGAGGCTAAAGGGATCAAGGGATATGGGGAGAAGGCAGGGACAGGGTACTGAAATTGAATGATCAGCCATGACCTCATTGAATGGCAGAGCAGGCTCGAAGGGCCGAATGGCCTACTCCTGCTCCTATCTTCTATTCTATGAATCTATGAGCTCTACTGGAACAGCTTGTCTAGAGGCACAGCTAGTTCTGGAGCATGATAGCCGGGATGTTGTCAGGGCCCATAGCCTTTGCTGTGTAGATTTCGCAAAATTGAACATTGTCCTATAAGGGTCTATTGGCAGAAAAGGCCTTAACTTTTAAAGAATGTTTTAAAAGAAGCCCAGAATAAGGGACACACAAAATGGCCGCCAGACCCCGTGACCATCTTTTGGGACACTTTAAAATGGTTCCTGCAGTCCCCAGACAGCTTTTTGTGGATTCAGCCCACAGTAGGTTCTGGAAGGCAGTTTCAGGGAAAATGAAACCAGACAGAGCCCCATACATATAGATTGGATGTAGATCCGATCAGATCGGCCTGTAGATAAAGGCCATCAAAATGTTTACCCAGACAAAGGGAAACAGTTTCATATTCATAGGGGGAACATCAAGCACCGTTTAAGACATCAGAAGGACATTAAAGACAATACAGGGTCGTTCCAGACCAGAGATGGCAGTTACCAGCCATCCCGAAGATACTTTAAAAAAAAAGACTACCCCGCTGTGCTACAAGCCCGCCAAAAGTTAAACAAAGACTAACCTTGATTTGGCGGGAGATAAGGGCTTCTTTGAGAAGTATAACTGGAGTCCCGGGGTAGCCATCAGGAGCTTCATCGGTGGCTTTTTGAGCTAGCTTGCCTTTTCAAGAGCCGTGGAGGAACGTCGATCCGGAGACCAGTCAAGAAGGTGATTTGAGTCTGCGTCCCACCCCGAGGTAACCATCGGGAGATCATCGACAAACCCCGGGCCGTTGATGAGACAAAGGACAGTAGCCCTCCAGAAGGAACCTATCTGAAAATGGTAAACCAGCTGGGCTCTGCGAAGAAACCTATCTAACCATGGTCAATCAGTTGGTCTCCATCCACGCCGACGTCCAGGCCTGCCAGCATCCAGCCTGTCCGTGACCTTCACCTCGAGGAAGAAGAGAGAGTGTCGCAGCCCGCAGCATTGACCACGTGGAGACAGGATGCCTGAGAGGATCAAAACGCAGACCTTTTCAAAATCTTATAATTTCTCATTGGATTGGTGAGCATGTTTCTGGCCCCTCATAATCTGATCTAGCTAGGCTTAGGGGGTGGGCATTTTGGGTATAATTAATTATGAGTTGTTGTCCCTCGATGTTCCATGTGTTTCCCCATTTCGAGATGACTTTTGTAAAGTATAACATGCCTGTATATATGTTGGTTAGTACTGTATTATGATTTGTTTTTCCCTCCCATGTACCTTATTGGCTTACATTCAATTTGTTCCTTTATGCAATAAAATTTCATTTCGTTTTCAATAAACCTGATCTATAGAGTATTCTCTACATTGTAGTTCCTGCCTCAAAGACCAGTGTATAGAACCTAAAGGGCGAGTGGGTCAAACCACTCAAGGTTTTTACTGTGCAAGAGAGAGCGGCCTCTGGACAGAGAAACCTCTGCAATCTAAAACCCCTTACAGAAAATGGTGACCGCAGCAGGACACTGGCAGCAGGATTGCAATGTATTAGACCCAGGTGTAAATGGACGAAATGTTATGGATGAGAGGATAGCGGATTATATTTTTGGCAAGGTAAATCTCACTAAGCAGTGAATTTCCGATCTCTTACTGGATGGGTGTCCGGTAGACGCAGCCATCAGGTGGACACAGAGCAAAGAACATAAGAAGTCAATCGAGAAGGCAGTGTGGCTGATGTGCTACAAAAGACAAGTCCAGATTTTGGACAAGGTCGTTGCAGCACAGGCAGCTAAGATCAAAACCCAGGCTTCAGAGATAGAGGAAAAGGCCTTGTGTGGGGAAAAACTCATTGCAGTGCTTCACGCGCTGAATCAGGAATGCCAAACTGTAGCCAGCCAACATCAGGCTAAAGTAGAGTACCTGGAATGCCAGGTTACTGAGGCAAAGATTCATGAAGCGAGAGTACGGTAGAAAAGCGCCCGCCTCGCACAACAGCTAAGAACGCGGGAGGAGAGAGTAGTGGAGCTCAAGGCAGCTTACAAGCTGGCCATCGAGCAGGGGTTTGAAATCGCAGACCACGGCCCCTGCCAGAAGGCTGTAGAAGACCTAAGAATGGCTCTGGCTAAGGCAAAAGGCATGTTTTGCCTAGTAAGCCCAAAGGCAGGTCACATAGACTTCCTGAAGGAATCCAAAAAACCGATTCCATGTGAAATAGTTGTGGCACCAGCCACTGAACCCTCAGCACAGCCGTCGTCAATGATTGTGCCATCAGGCTGTTCTCCCTGGATAGCACAATCCTTCAGTGCCTCTCAGACGGGAGTAAGAGGGGACGGAAAGGGTATGTGGAACTCAGGGACGAGGTCCTGGAGGTTATGGGAGTTGATGATGGCAATCCGTTCTTCCGTGTGGAAGGGACTGTGCAGCTAACTGAAGAACCCCCACGGGTTTTCGCAGAAAGGCTGTGGCCAGTGTATCAGCGCAGCTCTCCGGGTATGCCGGAACGGGCCGCAATGAGCGGTGTTCAGTGGGTCCATTGGCTCCGCTGCTTGGTTGCCAACAGCTCACCACAGATACAGGCCCAAGCCAAATTTTGGTTTGGCCTCCAAGGTCCCGGTACCACAGAGGAGACAATGCTCTGAAAGCTCACCATTGCATACAAGAATTGCAGGAGTCAGGAGGCACCGCCCCCTAAGGGAAGAGTGCATGAGGCAAAACCCACAGCCCCAAGCAAAAAGGAGTGGCATCAGGAGGGGAATTGCCCTCCCCAGGCCAAGCTCAATTGCTACGGGTGTGGGAAGGATGGACATTGGAGCAGGGACTGTAAAAATCCATGGAAGGATAATAACGGAAGAACTCCTGCAGCCCAAGCCAAAGCCCAGACCACCGTCCCTGTAAGGGGGGCATCTTTTAACTGGTTTATGGTAATTTACCTGGCCAGCAGCCTTTGCCTCTGAGCTCTGACCAATTCCAACCTTTTACCTGGTTTACGGTAATTCACCTGGTCAGCAGCCTTTTGCTGCTGCACTCTAAACCAATTTACAAACAGCAGTTTCGAATCACTACCCCTCCTTCAGTTCTGAGTGGAGGAACTTATAATTAATGATATTAAAACAGGCAAGTGGTTTGGATGAGAGAAAAATCAAGTTTTATTACCTAAATAAACTACAATCAAAAGAATAAACTATGCCACACGAACACAGTAATTATAGTAAAACTATATAACAGGGGGTTGCAGACGGCGAAAACGAGGGATAAAATGGCTCCAATGTTATTTAAACAATCTTAGCAATTACCCTTAAATCACCACCCCAAACTCCTGCTAGGTTGCCTTGCCAAGGAGTCAGAACACCCTGCTCACCTCTGGCCCCAGGAAGTAAAACGAGAGAGAGATAGCTTCTCAGCAGCTATCTTATATACCTGGTGAGCCCCCTGCCATTCTGCCTTGCAAGGGCTGTGTGCAAAATTCCCACCCAAAGGGTCCAATACACAAGAGAAAGCTGTGATTGGCTATCTCAGAGAGTTGGACTGGGTTAATGTGTCTTCCGGAGCTCCCTGGGCTGAAACAAAAGGGAAATGCAACTGCTCTATTGTCCAGAATGCTAGGTGATTTAAAACCCATTCAGTTCTTAAACGGTTCCCATTCAAGATCCAAAAGTCTCTTCTGCAGTTTAGATGTATCCACTCGATATACAAACAAATGCTAATAGTATTCAATTGCTTTGTAAACAAAGCATTGTCCTGTGGTGATCTGGAACCACAATTGATTGACAGTCTTGAGTGCTTAGCAATCAAAGTTCTTTTGTTCATGCTGGTAGTTTCAAGCACTCGATCTTAGAGTCAACATTGTAGAACGTTTTGTAAACAGGCATCGATTGTCCTGCTGCAGGGGGGGTGGGGACTCCCCTTTGATTGGCAGCTCCATTGAACCTTACTTCCAGACACAGAAAGCTGCTTTCCAAGTCCTTTGTCTTCGGCCATGTGGTATGACAGCCATTTTTATCCCTGGAAATTTAAAAGCACAACGCCCAGGGATTCTTTAATCGAAAAAATTAATCTTCAGAACTGTAAATTATTGTGAATTCTTACAGTTCCCCCTTGGATACTTCCAGCTTGCTTGTAGTATCCTCTTGAAGAAATGAGCAATAATTTCTGACCCCTCACAAACAACCATCCCCTGTATTTACCTAATAGCTACCTACCACTAAATCCCCCAACCCGTCTACTTCCCTTAAATTTGAGAGAAAAAAAAACTATGGTACGGTAGGCATCTTACAGATATATCAATTTACAATAAGGGATCTCATACCCCTACATGATTGTAAAATTATACAATGTAATCCAAGTTTACTAACACCTTTTACATAATAACTTATTACAAAATGTTGCAATCTTAGTTACACAATGTAATCAAAATGATCCCAAGCACGGAGAGGGTCCAACGCCTCTGCTCGACTTGGAACTATGAAACAAAATACAAAAAATCATGAAACATTTGAAACAACATGCGTAAATAAACCCCAACCATCATGTGCCAATGATTGGTCGCAAAATTTGAGTGGGTATTGCTCCTCCCATCCAGGCAGTAAATGTACCTTCCACCCCCCTTTGATCATCTTAAACTTTAAAAACAGGCAGAATGGATTTACAGACCGGCCTGCTCCGCCAGCCCTGAGCCGTTCCCTTGTCCTTTTGTGGAGGCGGGGTACCCCTCATGTATAAAATTACCTTGGCAAAGACCGAGACCGGGGAGTATGGGATCATGACTCCCAGTCCCTCCCCCTCCCGTCTTCCCTCGACTGGCTGCAGAAAAATGATGGGTGCCTGTGTGGCGGCTCTCCCTGGCCCCACACAAACTTGGATCCCAGATCCGGCCACCCACTCATCCTCCCCAGCCACACTTACCCTTTAACCTAGCCCATGGGCCCTGGGTGAGTTCCTCCCTTCCCCAAACGCACTCACGCGACTCTTGGGTCTCCCCCTCCTCTATGCAATCTTTCCCAGGCCATCACCACCCACCCCCGGGGAACGCGTCCCTATCACAAGGCGCCCGCGCTTCCCCATCATGACTCCTCAACAGCGAGGTCTCCCGCAAGTGAACTTCGGTCAGGATGGTGCTGGCTTGGGGGCCGTGCGCCACCCAGCTGGGGCCATCTCCTCCCCATAGGAGGAGTAGGCAAGTTCCTCCGGACCCTGTCCGGTTTTTCCCGAAGATCGCTGCGGGGTCTCCTGGATTCGTCCAGTGGCGAGGTGATCCCCAACATTCCGTATCCATATCTTCATTCGATGCCCAGCTCGGGCTGGGCGAATGGGGCAGCTTCTTTGTCCAATCTCCTGCAAAAACTTAAAAGGACATGCAGCCAGGTCTCACTGACCTGCTGCCTTAGGTGGAGACATGGTTGGGTCCCTCGACCTCGGACCAAAATGCAAACATTTGGCACACATGTAAACTTATACTCTTTGCACTTAAACTTAAAACTAGTTATATCAACAAAACTTAAAATACACCTTAAAAGCACGCTATATTCACACCAAAGCTATAATACAAATGCCGCCCGTCTTCGGGCGGCCAGGCTAATCTCTGGCACGGTCGCAGATTGCTGCTGGCTGCAGCGAAGCTAGACTGCCTCCTGTCTCTGGTCCCTCGCAGCTTATGACTGTTGGTATGGGACCTCTCTTCTTTGGCTTCTCCCTGGTTCGGGAGTCCGCCTTACTCCACTGTAAAGTGGGTGACCGCGCTTTCTTAGGCTGGGGCACCTGAAGAGACCTTCTGAGGGGTGTCTCTATGGGGGAAACTTTAGCTGGCCGACCCTGAGCTTGGGTCACAGCCCGAGCTGGCTGGGAACCTTCTCCCCCATGTCCAAATAGCCCACACTGTATAATGTACCTGGCAGCCTGCCGGTGCAAATCTCTCTCTGGGTTTGTCTGCTTTTCCCTGCCCACTCCTGTGCTGGGGGCAGGTATACTCTCACCACCCGCTGCTGGTGGCTGGAAATTTTCCTCCCCATGTTTAAAACCTGGTGTCAGCTCCCTCCCTATGTCTCCTGCAAGAGGGATTGCTATCCCTGCCCCCACCCCAGGGTCCCACATCTAGAAGCTGGCTGAGAAGCTGGTCCCTTTAAACAGGCCACTGCACCTGCGTGAATCT
The DNA here is from genome assembly GCF_052327205.1 of Somniosus microcephalus. Lineage (NCBI taxonomy): Eukaryota > Metazoa > Chordata > Chondrichthyes > Squaliformes > Somniosidae > Somniosus > Somniosus microcephalus. The sequence continues at coordinate 184,759,712 of NC_140993.1, read as the reverse complement.
GCTGTTCGGAAGACTGGGGGATTCCTGTCTCCAGACCAGTGCCTGCACATGCGTGGGCAGTTTCAGTGAATGAATGGGCAGCAGCCTACTAATTTCTAATCCCAGGCTGCTGTTTCTTTGTTTCTGAGCCACCTAACTTGCTCAAATTTAAACTTTGGTTTGAATTTATGCTTTTGCCAAAATTTAGGTCCCACTGGGGTGGGAAAGTGACCCAATTTGTGGGCAGGACAACCTGTCCCTGGAAGCAAGCCACATTGCCTGTCTTTGTAAGCTGTGAACTTGAACTTGCATGGACAGCAAACTCATGTTCCCTCACCCAGGTGGCTTTAAATGGGGAATTTTGGACCTGCCTTTCATCTGGGGCCAAAACTATCCCCTGTGTGCCTCCCTTGTCCCGGATTTCTGCTACTGGACCTGCTCTACAGGGGTCCCAGAACTCTCCTTCCCTGTTCCCTGGCTTAAACAGCTTACTCTGAACATGAATGGCTCCTCCCCCCACACAAGCCACAGTGCTTGCCTGTGAACTCAAACTTGCTGTGGGCTGAGGATTCCTATTCTCAGGCTCACTCCTCACAGGCGGACTGTACCTCCGTTGTTGGAGGGGGTACACTGGTCCTGGTCCCCGCCTGCCTAGCGGGACCTGCTGGTGTTCTCCTACCACCCCATTGTCCACCCCTCCTTGCTGCCAGAGCTCTTCAGAACCCAGAGCTGTGGGCTGCTGTGTTGGGATCTCTAATTCCCTAGCCAGCCTTTCCCTGGGTGTTGCCTCTGTAGCGGTTTGATTTGGGCTGCCAGTAAAATCCAGCTGACCTGCCTTCGGGCTGATCAGGCAAATCATTCCCCTTGCTACCTTTAAAGCCATGTTAAGGCTTTCTATCTCTGCCCTACAGGGGCCATGATCTGCTTCGCTAAACCTTTGGGCACAGGCCAGCATATAGGCTGCCTTTACCTCCCTAACCTTCTCCTCCTGCTCTGTCACTTCTGAGGTGAGGCGGGCATTCTCTTCCCGCAGTCTCATCTCGCTCCTCTTTACTTCTATAATTTGGTACTTTAGGAATTCTATCTCGTTCCTTGCATGGCTTTTTCCCTCGCTAGCTTCTTGGGTGAGGTGTGCGATATCCTCCTGTAGCCTCATCTCCCAGTCCCTCGCCTCTGTGACTTCCTGCACAAGGCGCTCTATAAATGCCTGGCATTTCGTGACCTCTAGTGTGAGGCATGCATTCTCTTCCCGCACCCTCATTCCACTAGCTCTGGCCTCATACACCTCTCTGAGGCGTTCTACCTCCGCCTGGCATTTTTCAAGCTGGGACTCCCGATTCTTGGCATCCTTAACCTCCTCCTGCACCCTCTTCTCACCCTCCTTAACCCAGCCACCTATACCATGATAGGTCAGCCTACACACTGCTGCTAACATCCGCAGGGCTACCCACATACTGAAAACAACGAGAGAAACTATAGCTGATGCTTTCTCCAGATCCAGACCACTTATTAAATCAAAAACTGCCTGCACTCCTACCTGGCTTGCCATTTGTAAGGGGGGCATCTTTTAACTGGTTTATGGTAATTTACCTGGCCAGCAGCCTTTGCCTCTGAGCTCTGACCAATTCCAACCTTTTACCTGGTTTATGGTAATTCACCTGGTCAGCAGCCTTTTGCTGCTGCACTCTAAACCAATTTACAAACAGTGGTTTCGAATCGCTACCCCTCCTTCAGTTCTGAGTGGAGGAACTTATAATTAATGATATTAAAATGGACAAGTGGTTTGGATGAGAGAAAAATCAAGTTTTATTACCTAAATAAACTACAATCAAAAGAATAAACTATGCCACACGAACACAGTAATTACAGTAAAACTATATAACAGGGGGTTGCAGACGGCGAAAACGAGGGATAAACTGGCTCCAATTTTATTTAAACAATCTTAGCAATTACCCTTAAATCACCACCCCCTAACTCCTGCTAGGTTGCCTTGCCAAGGAGTCAGAACACCCTGCTCACCTCTGGTCCCAGGAAGTAAAAAGAGAGAGATAGCTCCTCAGCAGCTATCTTATATACCTGGTGAGCCCCCTGCCATTCTGCCTTGCAAGGGCTGTGTGCAAAATTCCCACCCAAAGGGTCCAATACACAAGAGAAAGCTGTGATTGGCTATCTCAGAGTGGTTGGACTGGGTTAATGTGTCTTCCGGAGCTCCCTGAGCTTAAACAAAAGGGAAATACAACTGCTCTATTTTCCAGAATGCTAGGTGATTTAAACCCATTCAGTTCTTAAACGGTTCCCATTCAAGATCCAAAAGTCTCTTCTGCAGTTTAGATGTATCCACTCGATATACAAACAAATGCTAATAGCATTCAATTGCTTTGTAAACAAAGCATTGTCCTGTGGTGATCTGGAACCACAATTGATTGACAGTCTTGAGTGTTTAGCAAACAATTTTCTTTTGTTCATGCTGGCAGTTTCAAGCACTCAATCTTAGAGTCAACATTGTAGAACGTTTTTTAAACAGGCATCGAATGTCCTGCTGCAGGGGGGGTGGGGACTCCCCTTTGATTGGCAGCTCCATTGAACCTTACTTCCAGACACAGAAAGCTGCTTTCCAAGTCCTTTGTCTTCGGCCATGTGGTGTGTCAGCCATTTTTATCCCTGGAAATTTAAAAGCACAACGCTCAGGGATTCTTTAATCAAAAAAATTAATCTTCAGAACTGTAAATTATCGCGAATTCTTACACCCCAGAAAAGGGAACCGGTGCAGCTATGGATCCCACTGCAATAGAGTCAATTTTAGAGACAATGCGGTCTGTTATGATCTCGTAGGGGAGGGTAGCAGCCACCACCGGTCCTGTCATTCTCGCAAACCCGACCGTTTCACCCCAATGACTAGAGCCAGCTCAGCCCGTTGACAAGGCTAGACGGGAACCAGTGCAAGACCCACCGGTCCCCACCACCGTAGACCAGAATTGGGAAGTAGGAGACAAGGTCATGGTAGGAAACTATGCCTGAGTGGGGAGTTTAGAACCATTGTACATGGGGCCTTACAGTATTGTAGACAAAGCCAGCCCCATGGTTTACGCAGTGAAGTTGCTCTGGCGCACTAAATGGTTTCACATAAATCAGTGCAAACTATTTAAGCTGTGTGAAAAAGAGACAATAACCGAAGCCAGGTCTGAGGGTAAAAATCCTCAGCCTGAGGCGTGCAAAGAGTCACAGACCACACAGGCTGGAACCACAGCCTGCTTGAGGGGAGGAGCTATCCCACCCACCTGGGAGGTTTTGCCATTGGCCTCGGACTCGGATGGGGAAGAGCTCGAACAGCTAGACCCCGCCCTGGACACGATTTTGGAGGAGGTGGAGTCGGTGGTCGGAGGTCCCGCCCTCGACTCAAGCTTAGTGGAGGTAGAACTTGGGGGGCAGAGATTCTCCACCTGTAGGGATAGGTAGGGAGGAGTCGCCTGCCACAGACCCAAATCCCGAAGGGGCGGAGCCTGAGGGAAGGGAGCCGAAGCCGACAGTCGTGGAGAGGCCACGGCTGTGAAGGCTAAAGCCCCGACCAAAGGTCCACTCGCAAAGGGAGCCTCGCCCGAAGTACCCCCTCGCAGGTCGTCTCACCCGAGCACAGTTAGGGGGGGGCCCGACCAGCTAGGCCCCGCCCTTGATATGATTCTGGAGGAGGTGGAGTCAGAGGACGGAGGTCCTGCCCTCGACTCAAGCGTAGGGGAGGTAGAACTTGGGGGCAGAGATTCTCCACCTGTAGGGACAGGTAGGGAGGAGTCGTCCGTCACAGACCCAAATCCCAAAGGGGCAGAGCCTGAGGGAAGGGAGCCGAAGCCGGCAGTCGTGGTGGAGCCACGGACTGTGAGGGCTAATGTCCCAACCACAGGTCCACTCGCTAAGGGAGCCTCACCCAAGGCACCCCCTCGCAGGTCGTCTCGAACGCCTCAGCCAGTAAAACCCTGGCCCGATTCCCCCTACTTCAGCAGACACCAATTTGGGAAATCCCTAGAAAGACGCAGTCCCCAATTGGCAGCAAAAGGCTGCAGGGGACTCAAGCTACAGGTCAGTGCGGCCCCGCCACAGGGAGCGGTGAGCTGCAGTCCAAACAGGGATTAGGTAGGCCGCCCGGGGATGGGCGTCGCTGTACATAAGTTTAAGTTTGGTTAAGTTTAAGGTGTGTAAATTTTTATGGTGATGGGTGTTATAAGGAGTAGTTTTAAAATCTGCCCAGCATGTGTGTTTGTTTGGATCGAGGCCGAAAGACCCGATCATGCCTTCACCGAGGCCAGAATCTCTCGGGAGCCTGGCTGTATTGTTTAATCTGTTGCAGGAACCAAAGGCACTATGGAAATGATTCTCATCGTGTTCGCGGTGATCGGGTGTAGCTTGGCCTATCGGGGCTACACCAAGGACTCCATAGTATATGGGTGTTCCGGGGACACAGCCCCCATCGTGACCGATGGGACAGGCATACGTGAGGTTGAGGAGACAGCCACCTACTTCCACGAAGGGAGGTGGCCAGGATGGCTGGGGTCGAACTCTACGGAATACTCCAGCCAGTCCGGATTCACATACGGAGAGACTTCTCTAATGTGTCCCAGGGTGAAGATCATCGCGCCCAGGGTGAGCGTCACCGTCGGAAGGTAGATTTGCTTGGTGTGTAATGGACATGTTCCTTTGGACAGATGGTGGTGGCTCAGGAAGCTGAGCAAGACCATGAAGAACTCTACGGTCAAGTGGGAGCGACTGAGTAACTGTAATGTATGTACCTTTAAGGGGAGAATGACTTTTTACAGCTCCTGTATACTGTAGTACCAGCAGTGACCACACCTGTATATAAACCCTGAGTAGTGATCTGTACATTTAGTTCTAGAGTAACCCTCATTCAGTAAACACCTGTTGAATCGTTCCCTGCAGTCTGTTGTCTGATTATTGAAGGACACAACATTAAGATACACGGATCTAACATTGGCGACGAGCAGATTCGAACCTACCTGCAACTCTGCATCACCTCCCAGGGATTCGCTCCTGGAGAACAGTGGAAGAAGGTCGAGTCCAGAAGCATGGGCGTCGACCATAGGCAACCGCCCAGTCATCCAGCGGAGATTTGAGCATCGCAGGGGGGGCTGTCGAGAGCCAGGCTTGGCTTTCCAGTCACGGTGGTCCAGCAAAATGGGCTGACAACAGGTACTGTGCAAACCCTTCCCGGACAGCGACGCGCCAGAGCCCGACCAAGCGGCACAGAAAAAGGCCGAGCAGTGTCGACAGGGGAGAGAGAGAGGGCAGAGCGCACAGGGCGCAGCCGGTGTTCAAGACCAAGCGGCGTCAATGGGGGAGAGAGGCGAGAGAGAGCAGAGCGCAGTCGGTGTTCAAGGGCCGAGCAGCGTCAACGGGGGAGAGAGGCGCGCAAGAAAACGCGCAGAGCGCAGCCGGTTTTCAATGGCCGAGCAGCGTCAACGGGGGAGAGAGGCGCACATGAAAATGCGAGGCGCTGCCATTGCCACGAGGACTGCAGAGAGCGGCATTGGCAGCAGCACAGGAGCAGCGCATGAAACCCACAGGGCATCGCCATTTGCCACGAGGACCGCTGAGAGCGGCGTTGGCAGCAGCGCAGGAGACGCCATTTTAAGCCGCAGAGGGGAAGAAAGGAAAGCGCGGGAGATGCCATTTTAAGCCAGTCTAACCACACCCAAAAATGCTGAAGAGTGGCAGTATCACAGCGTTCAACAATGAAGTCGAAGATTGGATGACATATGTCGAACGCATAGAAGTATACTGCAAGGTGAATGAAGTGCCAGATGACAAGAAAGCGCTGGTATTGTTGAATTAAATGGGTGCCAAAATGTATGGCTTACTACAAAACCTAGTAACCCCAGAGAAGCCAGTAGAAAAAGATTTTGCAAACATAGTGTCAATCCTACAGGACCACTTAAACCCCACACCGCTGCTGATAGCAGAAAGATTTAAGTTTCACAAAAGGAACCAGCATAAAGATGAAAGTCATGCTGAGTATTTAACGGAACTGCACAAGCTATCGAAACGGCTTCTATCAGAAAAGGATCTTATGCTGGACAAGGCTTTCAGCATTGCAGTATCACACGAAGCAGCAGCATGGGGCGCTGCAGAGATTCAACGGAGACCGCAAGAATATGGCACAAATGAAATGTCATACGGAACAGTGAAGTGCTATCACTGCGGCAGAACAATACACGACCATAATGATTGCTGGTTCAAGGACAAAGTGTGCAGACAGTGTGGAAAAGTAGGACACATAGCAAGAGTCTGCAGGTTGGGAAAGAAAACCAGCAGCAAGAAATCTGCACAGGAGAAGTACAAGAAGGTACATAAGGTGATGGAGAGTAGTTCAGACGAACAGAAGAGTGATACAGGCTCTGGAAGCAAGGAGCTGCACTGTCTGAAACTACATAATGTGATCAAAATGGAGGATCACCAAACTATCTGGGTCACGCTCAAGATAGCAGGAGTCCAAGTGAAAATGGAATTGGACACAGGAGCAGCCCTAACAGTCATAAACCGAAGGGACTACAAGCGGCTATTCTCACATATACACTGGAGAGATACAAAGATTGTCTTGAAGACGTACACGGGGCAAAAAGTCTACCCCAAAAGGAAAAATAAGGGTGAACGTTATATATAACGGCAAGGAAACACCAAAAATTGACCTATATGTATTGCCAGATGGAGGACCATCACTACTAGGACGTGAATGGATCCCGAAGATACAGCTAGATTGGCATTCCATACAGACACTGACTGTGGCTGACAAAAAGGATGACGAGGTCACACCTGGGTGACTGTCAAAGATCCTAACTGATGCGAAAGAAGTGTTCCAGCAAGGACTCGGAACACTAAAAGGCATGACAGCGATGATTAAAATTGAAGAAATCGCAAGCCCAAAATGTTTTAAGGCCAGACCGGTACTTTATGCGATCCGCCCAGCCGTCAAAGCAGAGCTGGAGAGTCTGGAACATTCAGGTGTACTGTTCCAGGTAGACTGGAGCGAGTGGGCTACACCCATCGTCCCTGTGATGAAAAAGTCGTTGAGCAGCACGCCTGGGGATCCAAGGAAGGTTCGCATCTGTGGGGACTTTAAGGTAACAGTGAACCCGATCCTTCACACCGTACAATATCCACTTCCGCGGATTGAAGATATTTTCGCCTCGCTATCTGGAGGGAAATGCTTCACTAAGATTGATCTGGCCTAGGCGTATCTGCAAATGGAGGTAGAAGAAGCATCAAAAAATGACCTCACAATCAACACCCATAAAGGTCTCTACCAATACAACCGACTGGTATTCGGGGTAGCATCAGCTCCGGCTATTTGGCAGAGGGCAATGGAACAAGTCTTGCAGGGATCCCAGGGACCCAGTGTGATTTGGACGACATCCTGGTCATGGGCGAAAATGACAGTGATCACCTTGCCAACCTGGAGCAGGTGCTCACTAGATTGCAGGAATATTGGCTCTGAGCTAACCGCCCCAAATGCGAGTTTTTTAGAAAACAGATCTCGTATTGTGGCCACGTTATCGATAAACAGGGGTTACATAAGTCCCCAGAGAAGATTGAGGCAGTAGCCAAGGCTCCAGCACCGGAAAATGTGTCACAACTGAGGTCGTTCCTCGGGCTGGTAAACTACTACCATAAGTTCATGCCAAATTTGTCTACCATACTACACCCACTGAACACCCTACTGCAAACTGGGGTGCCAGTGAAGTGGAGTGACGAATGTAGACGAGCTTTCCAGAAGAGCAAAACACTAATCACATTGAAAGAGGTATTGGCCCATTACAACCCGGCATTACCAATTCGGTTGGCATGTGATGCGTCACCCTACGGCATTGGAGCAGTGCTGTCGCACATATTCTTGGACGGCTCAGAGAGGCCAATAGCCTTTGCGTCACGATCACTAACCTCAGCCGAGCGTAACTACGCCCAGATTGACAGGGAGGCCCTCAGCCTAGTGTGGGGAGTGAAAAAGTTCAATCACTATCTGCACGGGCAGGAGTTCACCTTGCTGACTGACCACCAACCAGTTGTCTCCATCTTTAATCCAAAGAAGAGTGTTCCGGTGATGACTGCGCAACGGCTACAAAGATGGTCCCTTTTTCTAGGGGCGCACGAATATGAAATCGAGTATAAGGGCACGAAACAGCATTGAAACGCTGGTGGTCTATCACGCCTGCCATTGCCTACTGCGGAGGAAGCACCAGCAGTGGATCCTGTCGAAATATTCCATTCGACTGTAATTGAATGCTTGCCAGTAACTAACGCTGATATAGAGAAGGGGTCCCGAAATGACCCGACACTGTCTCGGGTATATGATTTGACGGTGAAGGGATGGCCAGCACATGGCGACTGACTGTTGCCAGCATTCTCATCCAGAAGTGAACAGCTGTCAGTATGCCAGGGGATCTTGATGTGTGGATCCCGAGTGGTAATTCCACCCAAGTTAAGGGAGAGAGTGCTCAATGGGCTTCACGAAGGTCATTTGGGAGGGGTGAAAATGAAAAGCCTTGCTAGGGCTTATGTGTGGTGGCTGGGGATTGATCAGCAAATCGAGGACCTGACAAAGAGCTGCTCAGGATACCAGAAGGTCCAAAATGCACCACCACATGCCCCTCTACACCCATGGCAGTGGCCCTCATCTCCATGGCAACGGGTGCATATTGATTTTGCTGGTCCATTCATGGACTCAATGTTTTTAATAGCCGTGGATGCGCACTCGAAATGGCCTGAGGTGATCAAAATGTCCTCCACCACCACGGAGAAAACTATTGCAGTCCTACGGACCATTTTTGCCAGGAATGGGTTGCCAGAGCAGATTTGCTCTGATAACGGACCATAGTTTGTGTCCGAAGAGTTTCAAAGATTTATGAAAAGGAATGGGGTAACGCATTACACATCCACCCCGTATCATCCAGCCACAAATGGATTGGCTGAGAGATTCGTACACACCTTTAAGAAGGCAATAAAGGCTATGTACAATGACAACATTCCGCTGCAGCACAAGGTGGACAATTTCCTGTTCGCCTACCAGAATGCGACACATGCAGTCACCAACCAGGCCCCAGCCATGATGTTCTTTAACCGAAGGTTAAGGTCTCGCCTGGATTTGCTCAGACCAAACGTATGAAGAGATGTTGAGAGTAAGCAATTCCAGCACATCCATGAGAAGCCAACAAGGAGCTTCAATGTAGGGCAACCAGTCTTGGCCCGCGACTACCGAACCGAAAAATGGCAGCCAGGAACGATATGCACACGGCAGGGCCCACTAATGTACACATTGGACGTTGGGGAGAGCATCGTGAGATGCCATGCTGACCAGATCCTAGAGTCACAGGAACAATCAAACCCATGCCTCGCCCATACGTACCTGGTGATGAACCCGACGTACAGGTAGCATCTACCCCAGAAACAGTAGCATCGGAAGCGGATGAACCAACCGACGACAGGGGGCAAGAATCGCCTCCGCACCAAGAGCAAGACACTCGGGAAAGGCGCTGTCCAGAAAGGATCAGGAAGCCTCCCCAAAGACTGAATTTATAAATAGACTATTTTCAGCTAATGTTGCATGTTAAAAGTGTTAATTGTAATTAGTTTGAAATTTAATTATTAAATGAGTGTTATGGTACTGTTAATCTAAAAGGGGAGGAATTGTAATGTATGTACCTTTAAGGGGAGAACTACTTTTTACAATTCCTGTATACTGTAGTACTGGCAGAGACCACACCTGTATATAAACCCTGAGCAGTGATCCGTACAGTTAGTTCTAGAGTAACCATCATTCAGTAAACACCTGTTGAATCGTTCCCTGCAGTCTGTTGTCTGATTATTGAAGGACACAACATTAAGATACACGGATCTAACAGTAACAATACCCATCGGACTATTACGGGGACTCATGGGGGATTGAGTGTCTGTTGGGGCAAATGGTGGGAACCAGATGAGGGGATTTACATCTGTATGAGGGTTTCAGAACGCGTCTGCCACACAGGCGTCTCCATCTTTTTCCAAAGGCAGTGGCAGGATGCTGGGAAAGGGATGAGGTGGGACATCAGCACATGGGCGTGTGGAGTCCCGTACTCGCAGATCCCGGTGAATGCCACTGAGCTCATCACCCACCCCCGCAAGCCCCTGCCCACGATTCCGGTAGCCAAAGCCCGCAAGGAAGGGTGCCCCACCACTACCAAGGGACCCGGGAACGGATTGGTATTAGTGCCCACAGGTCAGGTGCTATACCAAGGGGTGCACTACACGGTGGCCTTGGTGATTTTAAACCTCATGGAGGTGCGATTGCCAGAGTTGTGCCCCAAGGAAACGGAGCAATTGTACCAGGTCCTGTTAACAAACATGTTCAGACAATTGTGTGAGTTTGACTTTGCCGATGTCAACAGAGCCGGATTGTACACCACACCACATGAGGTCTTGGACAGGGTAGGGAGACAAAGAAGGGGTACAGTCAATGATATTTTTACCGCTTTTAACACAGGGACTTCCGGGATGACGTGGAGCTGCAGACCCAGATCAATGATTTAAAAGGGCGGTTAAGAAAGATACTGACGGATGAGTATAAGGTAGTGGGTTCTGAGTTAAATGAGGACCAGGCCATGACACTACACTTAAAAGAAATCATAGCTGAGCTGGAGAAACACGCTAAAACGGTAAATGCTCTCACCAGAGAGGATCGGAATGCGTCAGATCAGGCTGCGCGGAACGAAGCATGCATGCTGTACGGGGCGTGGTTACTGGGCGAGGGCCGCAGTAATCTGGAGAATTTAAAACAAGGTTTGGTCCCCTCCTGGATCAGCAATAAGCACCTCGCAGCCCTCCACCCTTTTGAGAACGCATTAAGTCCATGCCAGCTCAGACTAGCTTCAGAGGCCTACCCAGTCCCAGTGGACTGTGGGCGGTCTAATCACGCCATTATGGGTATAGTGGTAAGAATGCCGGTTATGGGAAAGACAGCTAAACCCGCCCCGGTCTACAGGATGGAGAACATTGGAGTCATTCAAGGGGGTGCACACATTCGCTACACAGCGGTCCCACCTTACGTCATTCGATGGGAGCATGCAATGACTGGTACCGACCTCTCGGGGTGCCGGAGCCGGGGAGCACACATCATCCTGTGTCCCCAGCACTTGAATGCCTATTCAAAACCACAGTGTGGGTTCAGAACTGCTGGCGCGGAGCCTATAAATTGCACCATGGAGGCAATGGCACAAGGCTATGTGCCCCCGCAAGTGGCTTATATAGGAGGTGGGACATACTGTGTCACCACTGCAGAGCCCCACTACCACCATGGACAGCACGGCTGGTGTCCGGTCAGTGACAGCAGTTTCTTCTTCAAACCCAGGGCAGAAGTTCAAGTGGCCCAAGAGCGAATTGTCCCCATTCCTGAACCGTCCACTGTTCACCTCACTGTCAAGGAAAATTTCACCGATCTGCAACAATTCGTTGCACATTTTGGCTACGTCATTCCCCCTCTCCCTGAACACCTCACCAAGATACTAAAAGCCGTTGCCATTTCACAGAAACATTTTGACATGCTGGAGCAGAAGACATTAGAAATAGGGGCAGACATATTAGATATAGTGACCCCACAGTGGTGGGACCTGTTCACTAATATAGAAGTCCCTTCTTGGATTATGATAGCCTCCCACATCCTCGTAGTATGCCAGATTGTCATTGTGATTTATTTACTATTTGTACACTTTAAAAAAGACAAACGTTTCCAGAAGTATGAGAACAGGGGAGAATGGAGGAAGCATTATGTGCGGGCAGACGAAGAAACACCCGTTTAGATTTCTGCTGCTATGTATAGAGTTAGAGTTTCCCTCCCTCCTCTATTTTTTGATTGTATTCATGTGTGATTCTGTGTGTATGTTCTTTCTTCATTACTTTATTGAAGTTTTTAGGTTGTGTTGTTGTTAATAAAAAGAATATGTATGACCCAGGTGGTGTAGGGGTATTAGGCCCCCTTCCACGCCTGGAAATGTGTGTATCAGATGTTAATTCCACTGTATTGCCATCTATAGATGCTTAATGTACACTGTAGGTTTTCTGAAATGGGAAATGCATGTGTCGTGGGGTCATAGATAATTAAATACAGGGGATGGTTTGATTGTGGAGAGTCAGAAGATTTTGCTCACCCAGAATTATGATACTTCAAGCAAGTTATAGTATCATCAGGGAGGACTGTAGAATTTGCAAAATTGAACATTGTCCTATAAGGGTCTATTGGCAGAAAAGGCCTTAACTTTTAAAGACTGTTTTAAAAGAAGCCCAGAAAAAGAGACACACAAAATGGCCGCCAGACCCCGTGACCATCTTTTGGGACACTTTAAAATGGTTCCTGCAGTCCTCAGACAGCTTTTTGTGGATTCAGCCCACAGTAGGTTCTGGAAGGCAGTTTCAGGGAAAACGAAACCAGACACAGCCTCATACATATAGATTGGATGCAGATCCGATCAGATCAGCCTGTAGATAAAGGCCATCAAAATGTTTACCCAGACAAAGGGAAACAGTTTCATATTCATAGGGGGAACATCAAGCACCGTTTAAGACATCAGAAGGACATTAAAGACAATACAGGGTTGTTCCAGACCAGAGATGGCAGTTACCAGCCATCCCGAAGATACTTTAAAAACAAAGACTACCCCGCTGTGCTACAAGCCCGCCAAAAGTTAAACAAAGACTAACCTTGATTTGGCGGGAGATAAGGGCTTCTTTGAGAAGTATAACTGGAGTCCCAGGGTAGCCATCGGGAGCTTTATCGGTAGCTTTTTGAGCTAGCTTGCCTTTTCGAGAGCCATGGAGGAATGTCAATCCGGAGACCATTCAAGAAGGTGATTCGAGTCTGCGTCCCGCCCCGGGGTAACCATCGGGAGATCATCGACAAACCCTGGGCCGTTGACGAGACAAAGGACAGTAGCTCTCCAGAAGGAACCTATCTGAAAATGGTAAACCAGCTGGGCTCTGCGAAGAAACCTATGTAACCATGGTCAAACAGTTGGTCTCCATCCACGCCGACGTCCAGGCCTGCCAGCATCCAGCCTGTCTGTGACCTTCACCTCGCGGAAGAAGAGAGAGTGTCGCAGCCCGCAGCATTGACCACGTGGAGACAGGACGCCTGAGATGATCAAAACGTAGACCTTTTCAAAATCTTATACTTTCTCATTGGATTGGTGAGCATGTTTCTGGCCCCTCATAATCTGATCTAGCTAGGCTTAGGGGGTGGGCATTTTGGGTATAATTAATTATGAGTTTTTGTCCCTCGATGTTCCGTGTGTTTCCCCATTTCAAGATGACTTTTGTAAAGTATAACATGCCTGTATATATGTTGGTTAGTACTGTATTATGATTTGTTTTTCCCTCCCATGTACCTTATTGGCTTACATTCAATTTGTTCCTTTATGCAATCAAATTTCATTTCGTTTTCATTAAACCTGATCTATAGAGTATTCTCTACATTGTAGTTCCTGCCTCAAAGTCCAGTGTATAGAACCTAAGGGGCGAGTGGTTTGAACCACTCAAGGTTTTTACTGTGCAAGAGAGAGAGGCCTCTAGAGAGAGAAACCTCTGCGATCGAAAACCCCTTACATCTGTGTCCAGTGCGCTGAGCCATTTCTTGATATCATGTGGAGTGAATCAAATTGGCTGAAGACTGGCTTCTGTGATAGTGGGGACCTCAGGAAGAGTCCAAGATGGATCGTCCACTCGGCACTTCTGGCTGAAGATGTTTGCAAATGCTTCAACCTTGTCTTTTGCACTTGTGTGCTGGTCTCTGCCATCATTGAGGATGGGGATATTCATGGAGCCTCCTCCTCCTGCGAGATGTTTAATGGTCCACCACCATTCATGACTGGATGTGGCAGGACTGCAGAGCTTTGATCTGATCCATTGGTTGTGGAATCGCTTAGCTCTGACTACAGCATGCTGCTTCCGCTGTTTAGCATGCATGTAGTCCTGTGTTGCAGCTTTCCCAGGTTGGCACCTCATTTTTAGGTACGCCTGGTGCTGCTCCTGGCATGCTCTTCTACACTCCTTATTGAACCATGGTTGGTCTCCTGGCTTGATGGCAATGGTAGAGTGAGGGGTATGCTGGGCCATGAGGTTACAGATTGTGGTGGAATACAATTCTGCTGCTGCTGATGGCCCACATCGCCTCATGGATGCCCAGTTTTGAACTGCCAGATCTGTTCTGAATCTATCCCATTCAACATGGTGGTAGTGCCGCACAACATGATGGAGGGTGTCCTCAGTGAGAAGACGGGACTTCATCTCCACAAGGACTGTGCAGTGTTCACTGCTACCAATACTCTCATGGACAGATGCATCTGCGACAGGTAGATTGGTGAGGACGAGGTCAAGTAAGTTTTCCCCTTGTGTTGTTTCTCTCACCACCTGCCGCAAGCCCAGTCTGACAGCTATGCCCTTAAGCCTCGGCCAGCTCGGTCAGTTGTGGTACTACAGAGCCACTCTTGGTGATGCACATTGAAGTCCCCACCCAGAGTACATTCTGTGCCCTTGTTACCCTCAGTGCTTCTCCCAAGTGGTATTCAACATGGAGGAGTACTGATTTAGCAGCTGAGGGAGGATGCTAGGTTTTAATCAGCCAGAGGTTTCCTTGCCCATGCTTAACCTGAAGCCATGAGTCTTCATGGGGTCCGGAGTCAATGTTGAGAACAGTTACAATTGATGTTACTCACTAAACAATGGCAGAGTGCTATGCAGATGAGCATTCATTCAATTTAGCCATACCACCTTATACTGTCTTTTGTGTGCGGGTACATGACTGCTCAACATAGCTCATGTGTTGACAGGGGATATAAACTTCATTGTGACTTGCTGGAATTCATATATTGTTATATAAATGTAACAATTGTTATAATTCTACAGTAATTCTCCGACGTTTGTCCCATTTTGGAAAATCCTCTCTACTGTGTTCAAAGTCCTAACTTCCTGAGTGTGAATCTGTCACCAGCAGATATCTGTTCACCCAGAAGTTCAATTTGTGTGAGATATCATCAGACTCACCAGAGAAGCTTCATGCAACTCTGTCTCAGCCATAGTCAAGGCTGACCTCAATCCTCTGCCATTTCTGAAGATCAGTTTAAAGGCACCACAATATAGCAACAAGCATTTCTCAATACCATTGACTCAGAGGCCAGACACATATCCTTTGATATTGCCCGTAATGGGCTGGCTCGGCATTGCTTTCAGGGAAACTCCATCAACAGTTACGAAATTTCCTTGAATTGGAAAGATACCTTTGAAGGTCAGATTGAAACATGATGCAATTCTTCAAGAAACTCTATCACAAACTTCAGACCACGTCAGAGGTGCTGCTTAAAGTTAAGATTCTTCTCAAACGTGCTTCATATCACGAAGATAGATAGTAGCAATTAATCTCATGGCAATAGTCCTTTTGGCAGCACCAGTGAGGTTTAAAAATCTTAAATTGTAGACCATTCTATTAGAAACATAGAAACATAGAAGATAGGAGCAGGAGTAGGTCATTTGGCCCCTCGAGTCGGTTCTGCCATTTAATGAGATCATGGCTGATCATCCAAATTCAGTACCCTGTCACTGCTATCTCCCCATATCCCTTGATCCCTTTAGCCTTAAGAAATATATCCAACTCCTTCTTGAATATATTTAATGAATTGGCCTCAACTGCCTTCTGTGGTAGAAAATTTCACAGGTTCACCACTCTCTGGGTGAAGAAATTCCTCCTCATCTCAGTCCTAAATGGCTTAGCCCTTATCCTTAGACTGTGACCCCTGGTTCTGGATTCCCCCGCCATTGGGAACATCCTTCCTGCATCTAGTCTATCTAGTCCTGTTAGAATTTTATAAGTTTCAATGAGGTCCCCTCTCATTCTTCTAAACTCTAGCGAATATAAGCCTAATTGACCCAATCGCTCTTCATACGTCATTCCTGCCATCCCAGGTATCAGTCTGATGAATCTTCACTGCACTCCCTCCATGGCAAGAACATCCTGCCTCAGATAAGGCGACCAAAACTGCACACAATAGTCAAGGTGTGGTCTCACCAAGGCCCTGTACAACTGCAGCAAGACATCTATTGCTCCTGTACACGAATCCTCTCGCTATGAAGGCCAACATACCATTTGCCTTCTTAACCGCCTGCTGCACCTGCATGCTTACCTTCAGTGACTGGTGCACAAGGACACCCAGGTCTCGTTGCACTTCCCCTTTTCCCAATCTATTGCCATTCAGATAATAATCTGTCTTCCTGTTTTTGCCACCAAAGTGGATAACCTCGCATTTATCCACATTATACTGCATCTGCCATGCATCTGCCCAATCACCCAACCTGTCCAAATCATACTGGAGTTTCTCTGCACCCTCCTCACAGCACACATGCCCACCCAGCTTTGTGTCATCTGCAAACTTGGAGATATTACATTTAATTCCCTCGTCTAGATCAATCATAATATATATTGTGAATAGCTGGGGTCCTAACACCGATCCCTGCGGTACCCCACTAGTCACTGCCTACCACTCGGAAAAAGACCCGTATGTTGTGTATGTAATATGTGTGCTACTTTAAACCTATGGACAGGACTGCACGACTTGTAGGGCGTAGTGATACGCAGTACCACTCCTGGCCATAGGGGTATAAATAGTACTGTGGGTACTGATCTCCCCTCAGTTCCCGCCTGTGGGCATGAAGTAAAGACCTACGTGTAGTCCCTACCTCCAACCAGTAAAGACCTGTTTGAGTTATACGTTTAAGTCTTTGTGTTAATTGTTCAATACAATACACATACTTAACACTGGCGACGAGTCAGATTCTTACCCTGCGGCAGTTATTCCACGGCGGCTTTGTCCACAGACAGGACGTTGAAGAGAGGTTTCAAACCGCACCACCCCACTGGAAGCGACAGGCATTAGGACCTTGAAGCCTCCATCAGTGACTGAAAACTGGAGGACAGAAGGCATCCTGCAGCTTCTTTTTCAAACTCGGTGGTGGGTAAGCCGAGCAGCATTGGCTGCAAAGACAGGGCTGGGGGAAGTCGGAGGTACAAGGGCGATCGCGATCGGGAGATAAGGGCCATCGATCGCAATCCCTGATAAGGGCCGCACTCGGGCTGAAAGGCGCAGCGTCGGCAGACACTGAAGGCGCGAGAGCCACGGTGAAAAGCGCGGGCCATCGATCGCGGCGGAGATAAGGGCCGCACTCGGGGCTGAAGGGAGACGGCGTCGGGGGACGGGTGAAGACCGCCAAGCGCGGGAAAACCGCCATTTTGTGGGCGGAGGACGACGGCAAGAGCGGGAAGCCGCCATCTTTGATAACAAGTAAAGAAAATAAAATCTGAGAAATTGCAAATCTACAATGCCTAAACACGGGAATATTAGCACCTTTGATAGTGACCTCGAAGATTGGGCCATATATGTTGAAAGAGTAAAAAATTATTGTAAGGCCAATAAAATTCGTGACCAAGATAAAGCTCTAACATTATTAAATTTAATGGGTGCGAAGACATACGGGCAATTGAAACACCTGTTATCACCAGATGAACCGGCGGATAAGACGTTCGATGAGATTGTTACTGTCCTGAAAGATCATCTAAACCCCACGCCGCTGATGCTAGCGGAACAATTTAAATTTTACGACAGAAGGCAGCTACAGCATGAAAGCAATGCTGAATATTTGCTGGAATTGCGTAAATTAGCGAAATATTGCCAGTTTGGAACGGGACTGACAGATGCACTACGAGACAAATTTGTGTGTGGTTTATTTAAACAGGATACACAAAAGCGACTGCTCGAGGAGAATGAGCTGACGCTTGAGAAGGCGGTCACTATGGCAGCAGCACACGAAGCCGCAGCGAGAGGCACGGCAGTAATGCAGCTACGGTCACTGGAGCTCAGTGCACACAAATTGGGTGTGAGTTCTGGCAAATGTTATCGTTGTGGAAAGACAACGCATGATCAGAACCAGTGTTGGTTTAAAAACCAAGAATGTAGAACTTGTGGTAGGCTTGGACACATAGCTAGAGTATGCAGGTCAGGGAAGAAGATCAGCAACAAGAAGTCACCGCAAGGAAAATACGCAAAAGTACACAAGGTGGCCGAACAGGAGTCCGATTCAGACGCTAGCAGTAATGAACTGGCTGGCTTAAGCAGTATTGAACTGGCTAGCTTAAGGGTACTCAACGTTGGTAAGGGTGCAGACCTCCAGACAATTTGGGTCACTCTTCAGATAGAAGGACTCCAAGTAAAACTGGAATTGGACACTGGATCGGCATTGACGGTCATAAATAAGAAAGATTATGGAAGGTTATTCCAACATATTCACCTACAGGATACGGAGCTCATATTGAAAACATACACGGGGCAAAGAGTGTACCCCATCGGGAAAATTGAGGTCACAGTGGTCCACAAGGGCGAAGAAAGTCAAATAATGGACTTATATGTGCTATCTGAAGGAGGTCCTCCACTACTAGGACGGGAGTGGATTAGGAAAATGAATATCGACTGGCATTTCCTACAAACAATAACGAGTGAGAACTCGGTGAACATAATCAACCCAGACTCTGGAACTGATGATGGTAAGACCAACCCGTGTGCAAAAGACAAAGTTTCAGCACAGAATTCCACTGAGATAGAGAATTCTGAGTCTGTCCAGTCTACTGACATGCACATTTCTGAGGGACACCGGGCTCGAACTCAACTCCATTTCAAACTGCAACAGCAATTAGAACAAATGATTCGCCGTTTTGAGCAAGAGATGAATGCGACGAAAGAGTTCTTTGATATAGAGTGGGAACATCTGGAAAGACAACAGAAGCAGCTGCTGGAGCAAATGGAGCAGGAGCACACAAAACTTCTGATGTCAGAGGAGTTAACGGTCAGCCAACTCCTGCATATGCTGAAGGACAGGACTCTGAAATGGGAACAACTTGAACACGAACTTCAATATTCAAACGAAAAGGGTTCGGAGCTCTCAAAGGTTATTGGAAGAGCTGAGGTGGCAACACAGACTGAGATGACTGCAACAGAGCAGCCCTTGGATGCCAAAAGTACGCTGACTCACGTCAACATAGAACAACAGACCGCTGAAACAGCTGCTCCGGTAGAGAGATTGAATAGTCCGATCAATCAATCTCCAAAAGAAGTTGAAGTAGCAAAATCTCAAATGAGGTCATTAGTAAACGACTTGCTGAAAGCCCAGAAAAAGCTGGATGAAGAGGTACGCATGAAGAAGTCTCTTCAGGAAAGATGTCTGGACTTGGAACAAAAGCTGGCTAACGCCCAGCTGGGTATGGAGGAAATAGAAGACCCTCTCGCTGGCCTAGATCAGGACGACACCGAATATTACCATGACCTATTGAGTGACACTGAATATTATAGTGACCTGGTCTGCCCAGCTTGTGATGAAAACTCCCAAAGTGCAGAAATCAGGATGAATCACTTAAAGTCTAAGGAACATAGGGAGATGGTGGCGCTACAGCTGGCAGCTGACAGGGGAGCCCAGAGAGTCTCTAAGAAGCAGAAAAGGAAAAGACGAAGCAGAAGATGATAACCATCTGAACCATTATCACCCCTACCAGATCACACACGTGGTCCCTCCGAACGGAGCCAAATCAGTTCGGAAGTTCAAGCTGTTAAATCCATGGAAGGACTATTGAATGAGTCACTCCAGCAACGTGAACCGACTACACCACAGAGACTGAATCTGTGAACTATTTTCCACAGAGATTGAATCTGTGAACTGTTTTCCGCAGAGACTGAATCTGTGATCTGTTTTGACATGAAGTTATCTATGTATCTATGTTATTCTGTTATGTAAACCTGAAGTTATATATGTATATATGTTATTACGTATGTTAAATGAGTCCAAAGATGTGCGGGTTAGGTTGATTGGCTATGATAAAAATTGACCCTTAGTGTTAGGGGGATTAAATAAGTGGGGTTACTGGGATAGGGTGGGATATGTGTTGGTGTAGGGGTTACGGGGATTGGGTGGGATATGTGTCGGTGCAGGCTCGATGGGCCGAAATGGCCTCTATCTGCACTGTGGGGTTTCTGTGATTCTGTGATTTCTGTGACTGTAAAGCTAAGAAGGGAGGAATGTTGTGTATGTAATATGTGTGCTACTTTAAACCTATGGACAGGACTGCACTACTTGTAGGGCGTAGTGATACGCAGTACCACTCCTGGCCATAGGGGTATAAATAGTACTGTGGGTACTGATCTCCCCTCAGTTCCCGCCTGTGGGCATGAAGTAAAGACCTACGTGTAGTCCCTACCTCCAACCAGTAAAGACCTGTTTGAGTTATACGTTTAAGTCTTTGTGTTAATTGTTCAATACAATACACATACTTAACACCGTATATTCCAACTTTTTGCTTCCTGTCTGCCAACAAGTTCTCTATCCAAGTCAGTACCTTACCTCCAATTCCATGTGATTTTACTTTGCATGCCAATCTCTTATGCGGGACCTTATCGAAAGCCTTCTGAAAGTCCAAATACATCACATCTAATGGTTCTCCCTTATCTATTCTACCAGTTACTTCCTCAAAAAATTCCAGTAGATTAGTCAAGCATGATTTACCTTTTGTTGACTTTGTCCGATCCTGTCACTGTTTCCCAAGTGCTCTGCTGTTACATCTTTTATAATGGGCTCTAGCATTTTCCCCACTACCGATGTCAGGCTTACCGGTCTATAATTCCCCGTTTTCTCTCTACCATCTTTTTTGAATAGTGGGATTACATTAGCTACCCTCCAATCCATGGGAACTATTCCACAGTCTATAGAATTTTGGAAGATGACCAGCAATGCATCTACTATTTCTAGGTCCACTTCCTTAAGTACCCTAGGATGTAGATTATCAGGCCCTACTGTAAGATTTCGCAATAATTTACAGCTCCGAAGATTAATTTTTGATGAAAGAATCCCTGGGTGATATAACTTTAAAAATTTCAGGGACTTGGAAAATAGCTTTCAGTGTCTGTGGAAGAAAGGTTCAATGGAGCTGCCAATCAAAAGGGATTTCCACCCCCCTGCAGCAGATAATTGATATGTTTACAGAAACTGCTACAAGATGTTTGCACAAAGGATCAACCACTTGACTGCAGTTTCAGCCTGACCACAAGAACAATTGAACAATGGCTTCTGTTTACTATAACCTCCCAAGCTGTTTACATAGTAATACAGCTCCATTCAAAACCCATCAGGATGAATGGAAATGGCTCAATAGCCCATCACACACAATGAAGACACATTTAAACTGCAGCTTCATTCAAAGCTCAGCACAGACAATTTGAAGAGACATTTAAACTGAGAAAAGGAACAGTTTAAAATGTATGGGTGATTCATGCAAACCATTCATTGGACAATGGGGCAGTTGGATCCCTTTTCTTTTAGCCCAGATATCTCTGGATCTGGGCGGGCCCCAAATGGGTGTATAAAAGATAGCTTCCCAGAAGCTCTCTCTCTCTCTGGCCTCGCCTCCATGTCCCTCTACAGTGTGGGAGCCTGCCTGAAGAGATGAAACACCAGCAGTTTACTTTTAAAACACTGGGGTATTTTTTTTACCTTGGGGCAGTGAAGATCTAAGTTCGCAGGGCATGGAGCAGGCATTTCCAGTGGTGTGCATATATTTTTCTGGCCTTCCACAAGGCAACTTAGGATAGGTATAGGGGTGGGAGTAAAGTGGGAATTTTGTTAAGAACTGTGATTTTAGTTGATCTTCCCTCATTGTGTCCATTTCTCCTCCCCTATTTAAGTAAGACGGTGTTGCACTGAGCAGAGGAAGTGCTTCAGTTGGACACTGAGTTCTGTATTTAAAACTGTATTAAAAGGGAGTAGCTGTTTTAAGGTAATTGCAAAATACTGCGGACGCTGGAAATCTGAAATAACATCAGAAAATGCTGGAAGTACTCAGCAGCCCAGGCAGCATCCGTGGAGAGAGAAACAGAGTTAACATTTCAGGTCTGGGACCCTTCATCAGAACTGGAAAAAGCTGGAGATGTAACAGATATTAAGCAGGTGCAGAGACAGGGAGGGGGGTGGTTAGGAGGGGAGGAAGGAGTAGAAAGCACATCCTGTACTTTTGTAAGAGGCAGGAAAGATAAAATGTTGCAAATGGGAATTGCAAAAATCATACTGCATGAAAAATGGGGGCAGGGATATTTATCTGAAATTGTTGAACTCAATGTTGAGTCCGGCAGGCTACCAAGTGCCCAATCGAAAGATGAGGTGCTGTTCCTCGAGCTTACGTTGAACTTCATTGGAACAATGTAATAGCCCGAGGACAGAGAGATCAGAGTGGGAGTGAAGCAGTGAATTAAAGTGACAGGCGACCGGAAGCTCAGGGTCACCCGTACGGACTGAACGGAGGTGTTCCGCAAAGTAGTCGCCCAATCTGGGTTTGGTCTCCCCAATGTAGAGGAGACCGCATCGTGAGCAGCGAATACAGTATATTAAATTGCAAGAAGTACAAGTAAATCGCTGTTTCACCTGGAAGGGGTGTTTGGGGCCCTGGACAGTGGGAAGGGAGGAGGTAAAAGGGCATGTGTTGCATCTCCTGTGCTTGCATGGGAAGGTGCCAGGTGAAGGAGCAGGGCTGTTGGGGGTGATTGAGGAGTGGACCAGGGTGTCGCGGAGGGAGCGGTCCCTTCGGAATGCTGAAAGGGGAGGTGAGGGGAAGATGTGTTTGGTGGTGGGATCACATTGGAGGTGGCGGAAATGGCGGAGGATGATCTGTTGAATGTGGAGGCTGGTGGGGTGAAAGGTGAGGACAAGGCGAACCCTATCGTGGTTCTGGGAGGGAGGGGCAGGGGTCAGAGCAGAATTGCGGGAAATAGAACGGACACAGTCAAGGGCCGTGTCAACCACGGTAGATGGGAATCCTTGGTTGAGGAAAAAGTAAGACATGTCAGAAGCACTAGTATGGAAGGTGGCACCATCAGAACAGACGCGGCAGAGACAGAGAAACTGGGAGAATTGAATAGAGTCCTTACAGGAAGCGGGGTGGGAGGAAGTGTAGTCCAGGTAGCTGTGGGAGTCAGTGGGCTTGTAGTGGATGTTTGTTGAAAGCCGATTGCCAGAAATGGAGACGGAGAAGTCAAGGAAGGGAAGGGAAGAGTCGGAGATGGGCCATGTGAAGGTGAGGGCAGGGTGGAAATTGCAAGTAAAGTGAATGAACTTATCCAGTTCAAGGCGAGAGCAGGAAATGGCACCAATACAGTCATCGATGTACCGGAAAAAGAGGTGAGGGAGGGGACCTGAGTAGGACTGGAACAAAGAATGTTCCACATGTCCCATGAACAGGCAGGCATAGCTAGGGCCCATGCGGATTCCCATAGCAACACCTTTAATTTGGAGGAAGTGAGTGGAGTCAAAGGAGAAGTTGTTCAATGTGAGAACAAGTTCAGCCAGGCAGAGGAGGGTGGTGGTGGAGGGGGAATGGTTGGGCCTCTGTTCAAGGGAGAAACAGAGCGCCCATAGGCCATCCTGGTGGGGGATGGAGGTGTAGAGGCTTTGGACGTCCATAGTGAAAAGGAGACGGTTGGGGCCAGGAAACTGGAAACTGTGAAAGTGACGGAGGGCGTTGGAAGAGTCGCGAATGTAGGTGGGAAGAGACTGGACAAGGGGAGAAAAAATAGAGTCGAGATAGGAAGAGATAAGGTCCGTGGGGCAAGAACAGGCTGAAACGATCGGTCTACCAGGGCAGTCCTGTTTGTAGATCTTGGGAAGGAGGTAGAAGCGGGCTGTGCGGGGTTGGGGGACTATGAGGTTGGCGGCCATGGAGGGAAGATCTGCAGAGGAGATGAGGTCAGTGACACACATGGAAACAATGGCTTGATGTTTGCTAGTGGGGTCATGGTCCAGGCGGAGGTAGGAGGAGGTGTTGGAGAGTTGACGTTCAGCTTCCGCACGGTAGAGGTTGGTTTGCCAAACAACAACAGCACCACCCTTATCAGCAGGTTTAATGATAATGTTAGGGTTGGATCGGAGAGAATGGAGTGTTGACACGGCCCTTGACCGTGTCCGTTCTATTTCCCACACTTCTGCTCTTACCCCTGCCCCTCCCTCCCAGAACCACGATAGGGTTCCCCTTGTCCTCACCTTTCACCCCACCAGCCTCCACGTTCAACGGATCATCCTCCGCCATTTCCGCCACCTCCAACGTGATCCCACCACCAAACACATCTTCCCCTCACCTCCCCTTTCAGCATTCCGAAGGGACCGCTCCCTCCGCGACACCCTGGTCCACTCCTCAATCACCCCCAACAGCCCTGCTCCTTCACCCGGTACCTTCCCGTGCAAGCGCAGGAGATGCAACACATGCCCTTTTACCTCCTCCCTTCCCACTGTCCAGGGCCCCAAACACCCCTTCCAGGTGAAACAGCGATTTACTTGTACTTCTTGCAATTTAATATACTGTATTCGCTGCTCACGATGTGGTCTCCTCTACATTGGGGAGACCAAACGCAGATTGGGCGACCACTTTGCGGAACACCTCCGTTCAGTCCGTATGGGTGACCCTGAGCTTCCAGTCGCCTGTCACTTTAATTCACCACTTCACTCCCACTCTGATCTCTCTGTCCTCGGGCTATTGCATTGTTCCAATGAAGCTCAACGTAAGCTCGAGGAACAGCACCTCATCTTTCGATTGAGCACTTTGCAGGCTGCCGGACTCAACATTGAGTTCAACAATTTCAGATAATTATCCCTGCCCCCATTTTTCATGCAGTATGATTTTTGCAATTCCCATTTGCAACATTTTATCTTTCCTGCCTCTTACAAAAGTACAGGATGTGCTTTCTACTCCTTTCTCCCCTCCTAACCGCACCCCTCTGTCTCTGCACCTGCTTAATATCTGTTACATCTCCAGCTTTTTCCAGTTCTGATGAAGGGTCCCAGACCTGAAACGTTAACTCTGTTTCTCTCTCCACGGATGCTGCCTGACCTGCTGAGTATTTCCAGCATTTTCTGTAGCTATTTTAAGGTACTGTATTTAAAACTGTATTAAAAGGGGTGTTGCATCAAGCTGAAGTGCTGTGGTGAACACTGTGTAGCTGTTTTAAAGTATTGTATTTAATACTGTATTAAAAGGGGTGTTGCACCAAGCAGAGAAGTGCTGTGGTGAATGCTGTGTTTCGATATTAAAGTATTGTATTTAAAGGAGTGTTGCGCTAAGCAGAGAAGTGCTTCAGTGAACACTGTACAGCTGTATTAAAGTCCGGTTTTTAAGTAAAAGCCACTAAGCTAAGGTGCTGTAGTGAGCAAGGGGTTTCTATTTGTAAAGTGCTGGATTTAAAATAAAGGAGTGTTGCGCTGAGCAGGGAGCACTCTAGTGGACACTGAGTGTACTGCGTGTATATTAAAATAAAGGATTGTTGCACTGAGCAGGGAGCGCTCTAGTGGACACTGAGGGTACTGCATTAAGCAAAAGTGCTGTACCAGGCATAAGAGCTATATCGATTATTTTAAGCTGTTTATTTCTTTTGTTTTCAATAAATACTGGTCTGTTTTGCACCCAAACCACGTTTTTTTCTGTCTGCATCGCTACCGAATAAGTCCGGTGGTCAGAAACAGGAGGAATAGGGGAGCGCTTCGAAACCACAAGGGGGTCCCTGGAGCAGCTCAGAGGCTTCTGACTAGCCAGAGACAAATAACCCCAACCCCACTAGCGTGTGCTAATTCCTTACAAAATGGCAACCACGGCAGGACCGTCGGCAACGGTGTGCGATGTGGCAGACAGTGGTTTGAGTCTGGAACGAGCAGCAGTTATTGGGTTTCTTTTTATCCCACTGGTTTGTTTGTGGTTAGGTTCCTGCTGGCTTGGGGAAGTCACCCGCAGGCTTAGGGAAGCCAGGGCAGAGAGTTGGGATAGGGAAAGGGAGGTTGAGGAATACCAGGCCAAGGTAGAGTGCCTGGTAGTTCAGTTTAGTGAGGGTAAAAGCTACATGAGGCACGAGTCAGAGTACCTGGAGTTCCTAGTTGCAGAGGCCAAGAATCATGAGTTGAGGGTGCAGGAGGAGAACGCTCACCTCATACAAGAAATAAAAGAGCAGGCCTGTATATAGCTTTGTTAAGGTAGAGCGTGTATTAAGGTAGAATGTGTATTAAGGTAGAACGTGTTATTAAGGTAGAACATGTTAAGTTTTGTTTTATATTGAAATTAATATTAGTGTATAAGTTTTGAGTGTGGTACGGTTCCAGAATTTTATTGTGGATCAAGGTCACGGGACCTGATTGCACTTCCCTGAGCCAGGGGACCTGGCAAGATGTTCTCTTTTGTTTTTTCAGAGTTCCGGAAGACCCGAGGAAGAAAGCACTCCCAGCTCGTGAAGAAAAGGGGACCGCGGGAGGCGGATGCCCACAACTTTTAAAAACACAATTTACAGAATTTTTACTGCTTGTTTGGAGTTAAGGGAACAGATTGCATATGCTTAGGAATTGTTGTGCCTGCAGTACCATGAATATTTAAAATACATTTCTGGCTGAAGGACAGTGCCATTTAATAAAGTGCCTCATTGTAATAAAAAGAAAAGGAAGCTCGTTGTCTTCCATCTGTTTTTTTTGCAGATATGTTGGCTGGGTGACAATCCCTTTAAAGATGTTAAAATTATGTTACAAGCGGTGCAGGGGTGTAGGACCCCCTGCCTGCTTGACTTATACTGAATATAAGCGGTGCAGGGGTGTAGGACCCCCTCCATGCTTTGATTATTTAATTAATTTTGGGTTTTCTGTCAATAGATGCCTGCCATACTACGATTCTCTCTGGGTAGGGGAGATGGAGGTGTTGGGGGATCAAAGATAGATTTAGTTAAGTATAAGGGAAAGTTTATTGTGGGGGGGTCAGAAATTATTGCTCACTTTTGGCAAGGATACTACAAGCAAGTTTTAGCATCCGATTGGGGAATGTATGATTTTGCAATAATTTACAGCTCTGAAGATTAATTTTTGATTAAAGAATCCCTGGGTGATATAGTTTAAAAATTTCAGGGATCAAAAATGGCCGTCAGACCGCATGGCCGAAGACAAAGGACTTGGAAAACAACTTTCTGTGTCTGTGGAAGAAAGGTTCAATGGAGCTGCCAATCAAAAGGGAGTTCCCACCCCCCTGCAGCAGATAATCAATATGTTTACAGAAACTGCTACAAGATGTTTGCACAAAGGATCAACCACTTGACTGTGGTTTCAGCCTGACTACAGGAACAATTGAACAATGGCTTCTGTTTACTATAGCCTCCCAAGCTGTTTACATAGTAATACAGCTCCATTCAAAACCCATCAGGATGAATGGAAATGGTTCAATAGCCCATCACACATAATGAAGACACATTTAAACTGCAGCTTCATTCGAAGCTCAGCACAGACAATTTGAAGAGACATTTAAATTGAGAAAAGGAACAGTTTAAAATGTATGGGAAATTCATCCAAACCCATCATTGGACAATGGGGCAGTTGGATCCCTTTTGTTTTAGCCCAGATACCTCTGGATCTGGGCAGGCCCCAAATGGGGGTATAAAAGGTAGCTTCCCAGAAGCTCTCTCTCCCTCTCTGGCCTCGCCTCCGTGTCCCACTACAGCGTGGGAGCCTGCCTGAAGAGGTGAAACACCAGCAGTTTGCTTTTAAAACACTGGGGTGTTTTTTTTTACTTCGGGGCAGTGAAGATCTAAGTTTGCAGGGCACGGAGCAGGCATTTCCAGTGGTGAGCATATATTTTTCTGGCCTTCCACAAGGCAACTTAGGATAGGTATAGGGGTGGGAATTTTGTCAAGAACTTTGATTTTAGTTGATCTTCCCTCATTGTGTCCATTTCTCCTCCCCTATTTCAGTAAGATGGTGTTGCACTGAGCAGAGGAAGTGCTTCAGTTGGACACTGAGTTCTGTATTAAAACTGTATTAAAAGGGAGTAGCTGTTTTAAAGTACTGTATTTAAAACTGTATTAAAAGGGGTATTGCATCAAGCTGAAGTGCTGTGGTGAACACTGTGTAGCTGTTTTAAAGTACTGCATTTAAAACTGTATTAAAATGGGTGTTGCACCTAGCAGAGAAGTGCTGTGGTGAACACTGTGTAGCTATTTTTTTTAAGTAACTGTATTAAAAGGGGTGTTGCACCAAGCAGAGAAGTGCTGTGGTGAACGCAGTGTTTTGATATTAAAGTATTGTATTTAAAGGAGTGTTGCGCTAAGCAGAGAAGTGCTTCAGTGAACACTGTACAGCTGTATTAAAGTGTGGCTTTTAAGTAAAAGCCACTAAGCTAAGGTGCTGTAGTGAGCAAGGGGTTTCTATTTGTAAAGTGCTGGATTTAAAATAAAGGAGTGTTGCACTGAGCAGGGAGCGCTCTAGTGGACACTGCGGGTACTGCATTAAGCAAAACTGCTGTACCAGGCATAAGAGCTATATCGATTATTTTAAGTTGTTTCTTTCTTTTGTTTTCAATAAATACTGGTCTGTTTTGCACCCAAACCACGAGTCATGTTTTTTTCTGTCTACATCGCCAACGAATAAGTCCGGCAGCCAGAAATCAGGAATAGGGGCATGCTTCAAAACTGCAAGGGGGTCCTTGGAGCAGCTCAGCGGCTTCTGACTGGCCAGAGACAAATAACCCCAACCCCGCTAGCGTGTGCTAATTCCTTACACTAGGGATTTATTGGCCTTCAATTTCCCTGACACCATTTCCCTACAAATACTGATTTCATTCAATTCCTCCCTGTCTTTAGACCTCATGTTCCCTGACATCTCTGGAAGTGTATTTGTGTCCTCCTTTGTGAAGACAGAACCAAAGTATATATTTAATTGGTCTGCCATTTCTTTGTTCCCCATTATAAATTCCCCTGATTCTGACTGCAAGGGACCTACGCTTGACTTCACCAATCTTTTTCTCTTCACATATTTATAGAAGCTTTGACAATCAATTTTTATATTCCCTGCAAGCTTAATCTCATATTCTATTTCCCCCCTCTTAATTAATCCCTTTGTCCTCCTTTGCTGAGTCCTAAACAGTTCCCAATCCTCAGGT
Source organism: Somniosus microcephalus (assembly GCF_052327205.1). NCBI lineage: Eukaryota > Metazoa > Chordata > Chondrichthyes > Squaliformes > Somniosidae > Somniosus > Somniosus microcephalus. The sequence goes on along the minus strand of NC_140993.1, from coordinate 184,730,689 downwards.
TTGCTGCTTTTTCTGGCCAATTTATATGTCTTCTCCTTGGACCTTATGCTATCCCTAATTTCCCTTGTTAGCCATGATTGAGTCACCTTTTTTGTTTTATTTTTATGCCAAACAGGGATGAACAAATTCTGTAGTTCATCCATGTGATCTTTAAATGTTTGCCATTGCCTTTCCACCATCAACCCTTTAAGTAACATTCCCCAATCCATCCAAACCAACTTGCACCTCATACCATCGTAGTTTCCTTTATTTAAATTCAGGACCATAGTCTCTGATTCAACCACTTCACTCTCCATCTTAAAGAGGTATTCTATCATATTATGATCGCTCCTTCCCAAGGGGCCTCACACAACAACATTGCTAATTAATCCTTTCTCATTATTTAATACACAGTCTAAGATGGCCTGATCTCTAGTTGGTTCCTCGACATATTGGTCCAGGAAACGTGTGCTTGACGTACGCGTACTGTGGGTTTGCGTGGGGTAGGTGTACTGCCTCCACGAGGGGATCCGTTTTGTGGCCCCTCACATGCTTCCGTAACAGGACTGTCCCTGGGGTGGAGAGCCACGAGGGTAGGGATACTCCTGAGGTTGATTTGCGGGGAAAAACAAACATCTTCTCGTGGGGAGTCGCGTTAGTAGCAGTACACAGTAGCGACCTTATCGAGTGGAGTATGTCTGGGAGGACCTCCTGCCAGCGGGAGGTGGGGAGGCCTTTAGACCTTAGTGCTAAGGTGACCGCCTTCCACACTGTTGCGTTCTCCCTCTCCACTTGCCCATTACCCCGGGGGTTATAACTAGTGGTCCGACTCGTGGCTATCCCCTTCGACAGCAGGTATTGGCGCAGTTCATCGCTCATGAACGACACCCCCCTGTCAGTGTGGATGTAGTTAGGCATGCCGAACGTGCAAAACAGGTTGCCGAGGCACTTGATGACCGTGGCACTGGTCATATCTGGGCAGGGGTAGGTGAATGGGAAGCAGGAGTACTCATCCGCAATGTTGAGAAAGTACACATTGCGGTCGGTGGAGAGGAGTGGTCCCTTGAAATCTAAGCTCAGGCGCTCGAATGGCCGTATAGCTTTGATCAGGTGGGCTCGGTCGGGTCTGAAAAAACAGGGTTTGCATTCTGCACAGGTGCGGCAGTCCCTGGTCATAGACCGGACCTCCTCGATGGAATAGGGCAGGTTACGGGATTTTATAAAGTGGAATAGCCGGGTGACCCCCGGGTGGCAGAGGCCATTGTGGAGGCCCTGTAGCCTGTCCCCCTGGATGCTGGCACACATCCCTCGTGATAGGGCATCGGGGGATTCGTTGAGGGCCCCCGGCCTATATATTATGTCGTACTCAAACGTGGAGAGTTCTATCCGCCACCTGAGAATTTTGTCGTTCTTGATCTTCCCCCTCTGTTTGTTGTTAAACATGAAGGCTACCGACCGCTGGTCGGTAAGCAGGGTGAAGCGTTTGCCGGCTAGGTAGTGCCTCCAGTGTTGCACTGCCTCCACTATGGCCTGGGCCTCCTTCTCTACCGAGGAGTGCCTGATCTCGGGCCCTTGGAGGGTTCTTGAGAAAAAGGCTACGGGCCTCCCATCCTGGTTGAGGGTGGCTGCTAAAGCAAAGTCAGACACATCGCTTTCGACCTGGAAAGGGATGTTTTCGTCCACTGCCTGCAGCGCGGCCTTCTCAATGTCGTGTTTAATGCTGTTGAAGGCGGCGTGGGCCTCGGCTGTGAGCGGGAAGGACGTTGATTTCAGGAGGGGACGGGCCTTGTCGGAATAATTGGGGACCCATTGGGCGTAATAGGAGAAGAACCCCAGGCACCTTTTCAGGGCATTGGGAGTGTTTGGTAGGGGTAGCTCCCATAGGGGGTGCAATCGGTCGGGGTCCGGACCGATTTCCCCGTTTTCCACCACGCAGCCCAGGATACAGAGGCGCGTGGTGCTAAAGACACACTTATCCTCGTTGTAGGTGAGATTGAGTCTGAGGGCGGTTTTCAGAAATCTCGCGAGGTTCGAGTCGTGGTCTTGCTGGTCGTGGCCGCAGATGGTGACGTTGTCTAGGTATGGGTAGGTGGCTGTTAACTGGTTCCATGCGGTCCATCTCCCGCTGGAAGACCGAGACCCCGTTCGTTACCCCAAAGGGGACTCTGAGGAAGTGGTAGAGACGTCCGTTCGCCTCGAAGGCGGTGTATGGACGGTCCTCCGGCCTAATGGGGAGCTGGTGGTATGCCGATTTTAGGTCGATGGTGGAAAACACCCGGTATTGCGCGATTTGGTTAACTATATCCGCTATGCGGGGCAGAGGGTAGGCGTCTAGCTGGGTGTATAGATTAACCGTCTGGCTATAATCTATCACCATCCGCTCCTTTTCGCTACCCTTAACTACTACTACCTGGGCGCGCCACGGGCTGGTACTGCATTCGATGATACCCTCCTGCTTGAGTCTTTCTACTTCCGATGCAATGAACCGTCTATCCTCCCAGCTGTACCGCCTACTCTTGGTCGCTATAGGTCGACAGTTGGGTGCGAGGTTGGCGAACAGAGAGGGCGGCTTGACCTTCAGGGTAGCCAGACCGCACACTGTGAGGGGCGGCTGGGACCCACCGTAGGTAAGCGTGATACTTTGGCGGTGGCACTGGAAGTCCAGACCCAAGATCACGCTCACACAGAGATCTGGCATTATCAATAGTTTAAAATCTCTGTAATCATTGCCTTTTACCGACAACATAACCGCGCAGAAACCTGTAATTTTTGAGGTATGAGTCTTATCGGACATGGCGATTTTGCCCTGTGTGGGGACTATCGTTAGAGAGAGTCATTTTACCAGGCTAGGATGAATAAAGCTTTCGGTGCTCCCGCAGTCAATCAAGCATTTAACCTTGTTCCCGTTTACCTCTATGCCCATCATCGATTTAGACAACGGATGTGGCCTGGATTGATCCACTGTGATCGAGGCCACCAGTGGGTCCTGGAGGTCCGTGTAGTCGGGGCAAGATGGTGGACTCCATGAGGGTGGACAAGATGGCTTCCAAGATGGCCGCTCCCACGGCGTGCACGCGGCGGTGGTGGAGTTGGAGGCGGGGTTCCCTCTGCAGGCTTTGCTGAAATGTCCTTTCTTCCCGCATTTAAAACAGGTGGTGCCCTTCGCTGGGCACAGATGCCTGGAGTGTTTGCCCTGACCGCAGAAGTAGCATTTCGGGAATCTCTAGGAATTCCACATCCACAGTATTGTTACTAAGTTAGTTAGCCCAATCTATATGTAGATTAAAGTCACCCATGCTAACTCTTGTGCCCTTATTGCATGCATCTCTAATTTCCCATTTAATTCCATCCCCAACCTCAGCATTACTGTTTGGGGGTCTGTATACAACTGCCACTAACGTTTTCTGCCCCATGGCATATTTCAGCTCTACCCATACAGATTCCACATCATCAGAGCTAATATCCTTCCTTACTATTAGGTTAGTCTCCTCTTTAACCAGCAATGCTATCCCACCTCCTTTTCCTTTTTGCCTGTCCTTCCTGAATATTGAATACCCCTTGATGCTGAATTCCCAGCCTTGGTCACCCTGGAGCCATGTCGCTGTAATTCCAATTTCATCATATCCATTTACATTTTACATCTATTTGTGCAGCTAATTCATCCACCTTATTACGAATACTCCTTGCATTAAGACACAAAGCCTTCAGGCTTGTGTTTTTATCACTCGCTGTCCTTTTAGAATTATTATTTACTGTAGCCCTGTTTGATTTACAACCTTGATTTCTCTGCATTCCACTTTAGCTTTTCTCCTTCCTGTCTTTTGTTTCTATCCTTGCTTCCCTTTCCTCTGTCTCCCTGCACAGGTTCCCAACCCCCTGCCATTTTACTTTAAACCCTCCCCAACAGCATTAGCAAACACTCCCCCTAGGACATTGGTCCTGGTCCCACCCAGGTGCAAGTTGACAAGTTTGTTCTGGTCCCACCTCCCCCAGAACCAGTTCCAATGTCCCAGGAATTTGAATCCCTCCCCCTTGCACCATTCCTCTAGCCACGTATTCATCTGAAATATCCTTCTATTTCTACTCTGACTAGCACGTGGCGCTGGTAGCAATCCTGAGGTCCTATTTTTTAATTTACCTCCTAACTCCCTATATTCAGCTTTTTGGACCTCATCCCATTTTTTATTTATATCGTTGGTACCTATATGCACCACAACAACTGGTTGTTCACCCTCCCCCTCCAGAATGCCCTGCAGCCGCCCCGAGTCATTGCCCTGGTCCTTTCTTAAATTTTCCAATAGTGAGGCTCTGTTTTTCAGTGACTCTGCCAGGCCTCCCCTCCTCATGGATTCTTGGGTGGGAAGTTGGCATCAGTATTTCTCATTGGGCTGAAGTTAATAACATTGGATGCTTGAATCCTGGAGTTAAGCATGCACATATTGAGATATCGGGACTATCTGCAATAACTGCAGAGATAAGCAAACTGTTAACATCAGGGAAAGTCGAGAGTGTTTGTCTGAAGCAAGAGTGACCAGGGTTTTGTTCAAAGTATTTTGTGGTTCCCAGGAAATCATTAGGGCTGCACCTATTATTGCAACTCGGTGCGTGAACTATTCAAGAGCAACAAAATGGTCACAAATCATTCAGTTGCTGAGCCCAGGGATTGGCTAAATGCCATACATGTGAAAGATGCTTACTTCCATATAATTCAGCAGAGACACCAGAAGGTACTGTACTTCATTCTGAGAGAAAATATCAATGAATACCAGGTCCTGTCATCTGACCATTTATCAGTTTCACTGGTATTTTTAAAAATACCTATTCTTGGTATCCATGTATACCTCTACCTGGATGACGAGCTCATCAGATTGCTGAAACTGTTCAACATGCCTTTTGTATCACAGAGAAGCAATGTTTCCTGATCAACAGCAAGAAATGCCAACTGATTTCAACTTCCTTTCAGTTTTTCTCAGAATGAATCAGTTCAGGATCCTCAGCTAGTCGCTCATTTCCCTGTGAGAGGACTCTATCATTCAAGACTCTGTTTACTTACAGATATTAAGATGGACGATGTGGTACCTGTAGTGTCTGTGTATAATAAGACACATACTGCGGAGAACGGTACAACAGGTGTTTACTCAACATGGCTCACAGTGGAACTGATCTGTACAGATTACTAGTCAGGGCTATGTACAGGTGTGGTCACAGCAGGCACTGCAGTATACATGAGCTGTAAAAGATAGTTCCCCACTTAAAGGTAGAAACATTACAATTCCTCCCCTTTTAGATTAACAGTACCATAACACTCATTTAAAAATTAAATATCAAACTAATTACAATTAAAACTTTTAACATGCAACATTAGCTGAAAATAGTCTATTTATATATTCAGTCTTTGGGGAGGCTTCCTGATGCTTTCTGGATAGCGCCTTTCTCGAGTGTCTTGCTCTTGGTGCGGAGGCGATTCTGGATCCCTGCCGTCGGTTGGTTCATCAGCATCCGATGCTACTGTTTCTGCAGTAGATGCGACCTGTACGTCGGGTTCATCACCAGGTACATATGGGCAAAGCATGGGGTTGACTTGTTCCTGTGACTCTTGGATCTGGTCAGCATGGCATCTCACGATGCTCTCCCCAACGTCCACTGTGTACGTTAGTGGGCCCTGCCGTGTGCATATCGTTCCTGGCTGCCATTTTTCTGTTTGGTAGTCGCGGGCCAAGACTGGTTGCCCTACATTGAAGCTCCTTGTTGGCTTCTCATGGATGTGCTGGAATTGCTTACTCTCAACATTTCTTCGTACGTTTGGTCTGAGCAAATCCAGGCGAGATCTTAACCTTCGGTTAAAGAACATCATGGCTGGGGCCTGGTTGGCGACTGCATGTGTAGCATTCCGGTAGGCGAACAGGAAATTGATAACCTTGTGCTGCAGCGGAATGTTGTCATCATACATAGCCTTTATTGCCTTCTTAAAGGTTTGTACGAACCTCTCAGCCAATCCATTTGTGGCTGGATGATACGGGGCGGATGTGTAATGCCTTACCCCATTCTTTTTCAAGGACCTCCAGAACTCTTCGGTCACAAACTGTGGTCCGTTGTCGGAGCAAATCTGTTCTGGCAAGCCATTCCTGGCAAAAACGGTCTGTAGGACTGCAATAGTTTTCTCCGTGGTGGTGGAGGACATTTTGATGACCACAGGCCATTTCAAGTGCGCATCCACGGCTATTAAAAACATTGAGTCCATGAATGAACCAGCAAAATCAATATGCACCCGTTGCCATGGAGATGAGGGCCACTCCCATGCGTGTAGAGGGGCCTGTGGTGGTGCATTTTGGATTTTCTGGCATCCTGAGCAGCTCTTGGTCAGGTCCTCGATTTGTTCATCGATTCCCGGCCACCACACATAAGCCCTGGCTAGGCTTTTCATATTTAACCCTCCCAGATGACCCTCATGAAGCTCATTGAGCACTCTATCCCTTAAATTGGGTGGAATTACCACTCGGGATCCAAACATCAAGATCCCCCGGCGCACTGACAGCTGTTCTCTCCTTGTCGAGAATGCTGGCAACAGTAAGTCGCCATGTGCTGGCCATCCCTTCACCGTCAAATCATATGCCCGAGACAGTGTCGGGTCATATCGGGTTTCTTTTCGATACAAGCGTTAGTTACCGGTAGGTATTCAACTGTAGTCGAATGGAATATTTCGACAGGATCCACTGCTGGTGCTTCCTCCGCAGTAGGCAATGGCAGGCGTGATAGCCCATCAGCATTTCCATGCTGTTTCATGCCCTTATAGTCAATCTCATAGTGGTGCGCCCCTAGAAAAAGTGACCATCTTTGTAGTCGTTGCGCAGTCACCACCGGAACGCCCTTCTTCGGATTAAAAATGGAGAGAAGAGGCTGGTGATCAATCAGCAAGGTGAATTTCTTCCCGTGCAGATAGTGATTGAACTTTTTCACTCCCCACACTAGGCTGAGGGCCTCCCTGTCAATCTGGGCGTAGTTACGCTCGGCTGAGGTTAGTGATTGTGATGCAAAGGCTATTGGCCTCTCTGAGTCGTCCGAGAATTTGTGCGACAGTACCGCTCCAATGCCGTAGGTTGACGCATCACATGCCAACCGAATTGTTAATGCTGGGTTGTAATGGGCCAATACCACTTACGATGTGATTAGTGTTTTGCTCTTCTGGAAAGCTCATCTACATTCTTCACTCCACTTCCATGGCACCCCAGTTTGCAGTAGGGTGTTCAGTGGGTGTAGTATTGTCGACAAATTTGGCAAGAACTTATGGTAGTAGTTTACCAGCCCGAGGAACGACCTCAGTTGTGACACGTTTTCCGGTGCTGGAGCCTTGACTACTGCCTCAATCTTCTCTGGGGGCTTATGTAACCCCTCTTTATTGATAACGTGGCCAAAATGCGAGATCTGTTTTCTAAAAAACTCGCATTTGTGGCGGTAGCTCAGTGCCCATATTCCTGCAATCTTGTGAGCACCTGCTCCAGGTTGGCAAGGTGATCACTGTCACTTTCGCCCATGACCAGGATGTCCTCCAAATAACACTGGGTCCCTGGGAACCCTTGCAGGACTTGTTCCATTGCCCTCTGCCAAATAGCCGGAGCTGATGCTACCCCGAATACCAGCCGATTGTATTGGTAGAGACCTTTATGGGTGTTGATTGTGAGGTATTTTTTTGATGCTTCTTCTACCTCCATTTGCAGATAAGCCTGGGCCAGATCAATCTTAGTGAAGCGTTTCCCTCCAGATAGCGAGGCGAAAATATCTTCAATCCATGGAAGTGGATATTGTACGGTGTGAGGGACCGGGTTCACTGTTACCTTAAAGTCCCCACAGATGCGAACCTTCCTTGGTTCCCCAGGTGTGCTGCCCAATGACTTTTTCATCACAGGGACGATGGGTGTAGCCCACTCGCTCCAGTCTACCTTGGACAGTACACCTGAACGCTCCAGAATCTCCACCTCTGCTTCGACGGCTGGGCGGATCGCATAACGTACCGGTCTGGCCTTAAAAAATTTTGGGTTTGCGTTTTCTTCAATTTTAATCGTCGCTGTCATGCCTTTTTGTGTTCCGAGTCCTTGCTGGAACACTTCTTTCGCGTCAGTCAGGATCTTTGACAGTTGCCCAGGTGTGACGTCGTCATCATTTTTGTTAGCCACAGTCAGTGCCTGTATGGAATGCCAATCCAGTTGTATTTTCTGGATCCATTCACGTCCCAGTAATGGTGGTCCTCCATCTTGCAATACATACAGGTCTAGTTTTGGTGTTTCCTTACCGTTATATATAACGGTCACCCTTATTTTTCCTTTGGGGTAGACTTTTTGCCCCGTGTACGTCTTCAAAATAATTTTTGTGTCTCTCAAGGGTATGTGTGAGAATAGCCGCTCGTAGTCCCGTCGGTTTATGACTGTTAGGGCTGATCCTGTGTCCAATTCCATCTTTACCTGGACTCCTGCTATCTTGAGAGTGACCCAATTGGTTTGGTGATCCTCCTTTGTGATCACATTATGTAGTTTCAGACAACTCAGTTCCCTGCTTTCGGAGTTGTTATCACTCTTTTGTTCATCTGAACTATTCTCCGTGACCTTATGTACCTTCTTGTACTTTTCTTTGATAGGTTTCTTATTGCTGGTTTTCTTTCCCGGCCTGCAGACTCGTGCTATGTGTCCTACTTTTCCACATTGTCTGCACACTTTGTCTTTGAACCAGCAATCATTCTGGTCATGTGTTGTTCTGCCGCAGCGATAGCACTTCTCTGTTCCATATGACATTTCGTTTGTGCCATATTCTTGCTGTCTCTGTTGTATCTCTGCAGCGCCCCGCGCTGCTGCTTCATATGATAACGCAATGCTGAAAGCCTTTTCCAGCGTAAGGTCCTTTTCAGATAAAAGCCGTTTCTGGGTTCCTTCACTTTGAAGCCCAGACACAAACTTGTCCCTTAAGGTATCTGCCAGTCCCGCTCCAAACTGGCAGTGTTTCGATAGTTTGCGCAGTTCTGTTAAACAATCAGCATTGCTTTCATCCTTATGCTGGTTCCATTTGTGAAACTTGAATCTTTCTGCTATCAGCAGCGGTGTGGGGTTTAAATGTTCCTTTAGTATCGTTATTATGTCTTCAAAACTCTATTCCATTGGCTTCGTTGGGGTTACTATATTTCGTAATAAACCATACGTCTTTGCACCCATTAAATTTAACAATACTGATGCTTTCTTGTCATCTGACACCTCATTTGCCTTGCAGTACACCTCTATTCATTCGACATATATAGTCCAATCTTCGACTTCATTGTCAAATGCGGTGATATTGCCACTCTTCGGCATTTTGGGTGTGGTTTAAAATGGCATCTCCCAATGGCTTAAAATGGCGTCTCCCGCGCTTTCCTTCCTCCCCCACTGCTGCCAACGCCGCTCCCGGCGGTTCTCATGGCAATGGTGGCACCCTGTAGGTTTCGCGCGCTTCTCCTGCGCTGCTGCCAACGCCGCTCTCGGCGGTCCTCGTGGCAATGGCGGCGCCTCGCGGGTTTCTGCGCGTCTCTCTCTCCCTCTCTCCGACGCTGCTCGGCCCCTGAACACCGGCTGCGCCCTGTGCGATCTGCCCTCTCTCTCTCTCCCCCGTCGACGCTGCTCGGCCCTTTGCTGTGCCGCTCGGTCGGGCTCTAGCCCGCCGCTGTCCGGGAAGTGTCTGCGCACCACCTGTTGCCAGCCCGTTTCGCTGGACCACCTCGACTGGAAAGCCATGCCTGGCTCTCGACAGCCTGCCCCGCAATTCTCGAGTCTCTGCTGGATGACTGGGCGGTTGCCCGTGGTCGATGCCCGAGTCTCTGGCCTTGACCTCCAATTCACTGAACTCCAGGAACGAATCCCCAGGATGTGATGCAGAGTTGCAGGTAGGTTCGAACTTGCCTCGTCGCCAATGTTGTGTCCATGTATAATAAGACACAGACTGTGGAGAACGGTAAAACAGGTGTTTACTCAACGTGGCTCACAGTGGAACTGATCTGTACAGATTACTACTCAGGGCTATATACAGGTGTGGTCACTGCCGGTACTGCAGTATACATGAGCTGTAAAGATAGTTCCCCACTTAAAGCTATATACATTAGAGTACCCAATGCCTACTTACTCATAAAGATCCTCCAACTGCATCTACTTAGACAGTGGTACCCTCAATTACCACCTTCATCCTTCCCAATAAGGATCATTGGCTTGCAATCTCATCTGGTAGGCACAGGAGAGCAATTTTCTGCAGGAAATACTACCCTCCTCCACATCTCAGGATAATTACAGATGCTTCCTCAGTAGAGTGAAGGGCCCATCTCCAGGGAGTGGCGACAAGGCAAGCGCTCTACACGTCAATCCAGGAGGATTTCAATTGCCTTGCACTGAGGCACAGGCTCTTGTGGTATGTTGAGAATGTGGAATGAATAAGACTCTACTGACATATGAATTATTAAGTACATGTACTCATTCAGTATGTTTGGGCATGTTGATATAACAAATGATGTAAATCATAGAATACATGATTAATATGATATGCAGCAAGTCATTAAAATCTGCAAGAAAAAAAGACATTTAACCTAATTTTGAATAAAGAGAAAAAAGGTCTTAGGTTCTTAATGCTGATTGTGTAATAGCATGCTGTACTGCTTCATCCTCACTCCTGATGATCTTCAGCAATGCACTGCAGGTGGACTTGCTGCGAGCAACTTCATTACCCTTACTGTCAGTAGCAGAAGATAGAGTTGCAATGCTAACATTGGCCACAAGGGAATTTAACAGTGTGATGTAAGCTCCACACTCTGATTCGAGATCTCTAAAGAAGGGATAATTAAATCATAATTGTTATTCTTTGGTGGTAGCTCTGCAGCTACTGTTTCCTATGTGCATTATTGAAACATGGTCACAATGTTAAATTCTTTCACATTAAGTTCTTAAATAATCAACAAAGCAATAAAGTCAGCAGATAAATAAAAAGAGGTACTGTTTCCTGATATCTTCATTAGCTTTGGCATTAGAAAATAGATATGTCCTAAATTTAATAAAATTAATCTGCACTGTAATAGAGTGTCAACCTTTATTATAATGGAATTTCTGTACCAAGTAACCTCTATCAGATGTGTACATCACGTGTGGGTTTGGTTTATCAGCTTATCAAGCCAAGATCACATTTGTTAACGTTAGAATTGCTAATATATTGCAGTGTTTTATTTTAATTAATTCTCAGGATGTGGGTGTCTCTGCCAAAACCAGAATTTACTGCCCATCCCTAGTTACCACAACTGAATGGCTTGCTAGGCCACTTCAGAGGCCAGTTAGGAGCCAGCATATTGGTGTGGGACTGATGTCAGATATAGGCCAGACCGGGTAAGGTCGACCAGTGTCCTTCCCTATAGGACAGTTGGGTTTTTACGATGATCCGACAATTTCATGGTCACTTTTACTGATACCATCTTTTTATTTCCAGATTTTTTCCCAATGCAGGCCCACCGGTGCCATGCAGTACTGCATCTTCCACCCACCTCGATGTGCCATACTTGTGTGAGCACCTGGCAGAATCATTAAAATTAGATGGCCCTGTCCTGACTCCAGATAGTCTGCGAAGCTCTGTCCAACAGGACTGAAAACAAAAAGAAATCCTTACAGTCTAATGAATAAATAAGTTTTAAGATTTCTTTATGCCTTATGGTAAGTGATTTGGTTTCCACAGTGAAATTTATAACAAATTGGCCCAGTATGTCTCCATTAAATCAGTGGGATACTAAAAATGTGAGGCAATGGATCCATATATTTAAAGATTTCTTGCAAGTTCTGTATCTTTAAAGAAATGTTGTAGGCCACAATCCCAGTGTTGGTGGCCGGACTGGATAATGGTGTCGGGACCCCCAGAGGTAGGCCCCGGAGCGGCAGTAGTGCGGACCTGTGTGGGAAGCGGCGGTGGCGGCAGTATTTAAACGCGACCCCGAGGCGGCAGAGGACCAGGTAGGCCCGGAACGGCAGCAGTGCGGACCTGTTTGGGAAGCGGCAGCGGCGGCAGTATTTAAACGTGACCCCGAGGCGGCAGAGGACCAGGTAGGCTTACCAATCTCAGCTCCGAGAGCGGGAGAGAGAAGTAAAAAGTAATCGAACTGTGACATCAACAGAAAGCAGGTAAGTGATTGGTTGGTGAGTATTTCTCTCTTTATCCTTTTTTACAAGCTTAAATTTTGTGTTTTATAGTTTCTAGGATCTCTGTGGTGTAACGGGGACAGTTGGTAAACAAGGGCCATTGAGCATATCATTTAACTGGTGGTATTGATTTGATTTAATTTAAATTAATTAAAGGGTAAGTCATGTCAGGACAGCCCGGCCCTGTAGTTTGCTCCTCCTGCGCTATATGGGAAATCAGGGACACTTCCTGTGTCCCTGACGACCATGTGCGCGGGAAGTGTATCCAGCTGCAGCTACTGGCAGACCGCATTGCGGCACTGGAGCTGTGGATGGATGCATACTGGAGCATTCGCGAGGCTGAGGACATCATGGATAGCACGTTTAACCAGTTGGTTACACCGCAGGTAAAGGTTGCAAAGGCAGAAACGGAATGGGTGGCCACCAGGCAGAGTAGTAGGCACAGGCAGGTAGTGCAGGAGTCCCCTGCGGTCATCCCCCTCTCAAACAGATATACCGCTTTGGATACTGTTGCGGGGGATGGCTTATCAGAGGAAGGCAGCAGCAGCCAACTCCCTGGCACCAGGGGTGGTTCTGTTGCACAGGACGGGAGGAAAAAGAGGGGTAGAGCTATAGTGATAGGGGATTCTATTGTAAGGGGAATAGATAGGTGTTTCTGCAGCCGCAAACGAGACTCCAGGATGGTGTGTTGCCTCCCTGGTGCAAGGGTCAAGGATGTCTCCGAGCGGCTGCAGAACATTTTGGAAGGGGAGGGTGAACAGCCAGTTGTCGTGGTGCATAGAGGTACCAATGATATAGGTAAAATATGGGATGAGGCCCTAAAAGCTGAATATAGGGAGTTAAGAGGTAAATTAAAAAATAGGACGTCAAAGGTAGTAATCTCAGGATTGCTACCAGTGCCACGTGCTAGTCAGAGTAGAAATAGAAGGATACTTCAGATCAATACGTGGCTAGAGGAATGGTGCAAGGGGGAGGGATTCAAATTCCTGGGACATTGCAACCGGTTCTGGGGGAGGTGGGACCAGTACAAACCGGACAGTCTGCACCTGGGCAGAACCGGGACTGACGTCCTTGAGGGAGTGTTTGCTAATGCTCTGGGGGAGGGTTTAAACTAAAATGGCAGGGGTTTGGGAATCTGAGCAGGGAGACAGAGGAAAGGGAAACAAGGATAGAAGCAAAAGACAGGAAGGAGAAAAACAAAGGTGGCAGTCAGAGAAATCAAGGGTTTAAATCAAACATGGCCACAGTAAACAATAATTCTAAAAGGTCTAAGAGCATTAAAAAAACAAGCCTGAAGGCTTTGCGTCATAATGCGAGCAGCATTCCTAATAAGGTGGATGAATTAGCAGCACAAATAGAGGTAAATGAATATGATATGATTGGGATTATGGAAACATGGCTCCAGGGTGAGCAAGGCTGCTAACTCAACATATTCAATATCCAGGAAAGATAGGCAAAAAGGAAAATGAGGTGGGGTAGCATTGCTGGTTAAAGAAGGGATTAACACAATTGTAAGGAAGGATATTGGCTCTGATGATGTGGAATCTGTATGGGTAGAACTGAGAAATACCAAGGGGCAGAAAACATTAGTGGGAGTGGTATATAGACCCCCAAACAGTAATGCGGTGGTTAGGGATGGCATTAAAAGGGAAATCAGAAATGTGTGCAATAAGGGCACAGCAGTTATCATGGGTGACTTTAATCTACATATAGATTGGACTAACCAAATTAGTAACAATACTGTGGAGGAGGAATTCCTGGAGTGTATACGGGATGGTTTCCTGGACCAATATGTCGAGGAACCAACTAGAGATCAGACCATCTTAGACTGGGTATTATGTAATGAGAAAGGATTAATTAGCAATCTTGTTGTGCGAGGCCCCTTGGGTCAGAGCAATCATAATATGATAGAATTCTTCATTAAGATGGAGAGTGAAGTAGTTGACTCAGAGACTAGGGTCCTGAATTTAAATAAAGGAAACTACGATGGTATGAGGCAAGAGTTGGGTAGGGTTGATTGGGGAATGTCCCTCAAAGGGTTGATGGTGGATAGGCACTGGCAAACATTCAAAGATCGCATGAATGAACTGCAGAATCTGTTCATCACAGTTTGGCATAAAAATAAAACAATAAGGTGACTCAACCGTGGCTAAAAAGGGAAATTAGGGATTGCATAAGATCCAAGGAGAGGACATATAAATTGGCCATAAAAAGCAGTAAACCTGAGGATTGGGAGCAGTTTAGGATTCAGCAAAGGAGGACAAAGGGATTAATTAAGAGGGGGAAAATAGAGTATGAGAGGAAGCTAGCAGGAAACATAAAAACTGACTGCAAAAGCTTTTATAGATATGTGAAGAGAAAAAGATTGGTGAAGTCAAGCGTAGGTCCCTTGCAGTCAGAATCAGGGGAATTTATAATGGGGAACAAAGAAATGGCAGACCAAATAAATACATACTTTGGTTCTGTCTTCACAAAGGAGGACACAAATAACCTCCCAGAGATGTCGGGGAACATAGGGTCTAATGACAGGGAGGAACTGGAGGAATTCAGTATTTGTAAGGAAATGGTGTTCGGGAAATTGACAGGATTAAAGGCCGATAAATCCCCAGGGCCTGATAATCTACATTCTAGGGTACTTAAGGAAGTGGCCCTAGAAATAGTAGATGATTTGCTCGTCATCTTCCAAAATTCGATAGGCTCTGGAACTGTACCCATGGATTCTGGGTAGCAAATGTTACCCCACTATTCAAAAAAGGTGGTCGAGAGAAAACCGGGAATTATAGACCAGTAAGCTTGACATCGGTAGTGGGGAAAATGCTAGAGTCTATTATAAAAGATGTAATAGCAGAGCACTTGGAAAACAGTGACAGGATCGGACAAAGTCAACATGGATTTACAAAAGGTAAATCATGCTTGACTAATCTACTGGAATTTTTTGAGGATGTAATTGGTAAAATTGATAAGGGAGAACCAGTGGATGTGGTGTATTTGGACTTTCAGAAGGCTTTCGATAAAGTCCATCATAAGAGATTAGCGCGTAAATTTAAGGCACATGGGATTGGGGGCAAGGTATTGACTTGGATAGAGAACTGGTTGGCAGACAGAAAGCAAAGACTTGGAATAAATGGATCTTTTTCCGAGTGGTGGGCATTGACTAGTGGGGTACCACAGGGATCGGTCCTGGGACCCCAGCTGTTCACAATATATATTAATGATCTAGACGAGGGAATTGGATGTAATATCTCCAAGTTTGCAGACGACACAAAGCTGGGTGGGAGTGTGTGCTGTGAGGAGGATGCCGAGAAACTCCAGTATGATTTGGACAGGTTGGGTGATTGTATTGCATCTGCCATGCTTCTGCCCAATGTGGATAAATGCGAGGTTATCCACTTTGGTGTCAAAAACAGGAGGGCAGATTATTATCTGAATGGCAATAGATTGGGAGAAGGGGAAGTACAACGAGACCTGGGTGTCCTTGTGCACCAGTCGCTGAAGGTAAGCATGCAGGTGCAGCAGGCGGTTAAGAAGGCAAATGGTATGTTGGCCTTCGTAGTGAGAGGGTTCGAGTACAGGAACAAGGATGTCTTGATGCAGCTGTACAGGGCCTTGGTGCGACCACACCTGGAGTATTGTGTGCAGTTTTGGTCGCCTTATCTGAGGAAGGATGTTCTTGCCATGGAGGGAGTTCAGCGAAGATTCACCAGGCTGATACCTTGGATGGCAGGATTGACGTATGAGGAGAGATTGGGTCGATTGGGCTTATACTCGCTGGAATTAAGAAGAATGAGAGGGGATCTCATTGAAACTTATAAAATACTAACAGGACTAGATAGACTGGATGCAGGAAGGATGTTCCCGATGGCTGGGGAGTCCAAAACCAGGGTCACAGACTAAGCATAAGGGGTAAGCCATTTAGGGCTGAGATGAGGAGGAATTTCTTCACCCAGAGAGTGGTGAACCTGTGGAATTCTCTACCACAGCAGGCAGTAGAGGCCAATTCATTAAATATATTCAAGAAGGAGTTAGATATATTTCTTAAGGCTAAAGGGATCAAGGGATATGGAGAGAAGGCAGGGACAGGGTACTGAATTTGGATGATCAGCCATGATCGCATTGAATGGCGGAGCAGGCTCGAGGGGCCGAATCGCCTTCTCCTGCTCCTATCTTCTATGTTTCTCTGAAATGTTCAAATGTGCCAAGGTAGCCATTCTAAAATGTTTTAAAATTCTTCCCCTTCCATCCTCTTTGAGGTTCCAGGCCACAACCCAAGCCTGGACCCCCTGGACAACAGACGTTAGCCTAAATCTCCACCAACTCTTCTTATTGGACTACCATTATCCATAGATCTGCCAAGCCTCTGAGTGGTTATGGATGTTGGAAATCCCAGTATAATGAGTCCCCACCCCCTCTGCATCGGTCACTCCACCTCAACCAAAGGCTAAATGAATCCCTGACAGAAGGCCAGGAGCCGATATATCCAGTTCTTGGCCTATTTCCCAGCCTTTTTACAGTTGAATACTGTGCTGTCAGTCTAATGTATTGATATGCTCCATGTTTACTGTCAGAGAGAAACACAGTCCGATTATCAGAGGTCAGAAGTAAGAGAATGCCTTGCAGTAACAGTTAGTAGAAGCTGTGTAAGTGAAAGGTTGTTAAAGTTGTTTCCAGTAATACATTTGGGGATAGAATTTCCCAACCGCTTGCTGTAACCTTGGAGGAAGATCAGCAGAAACCCCAGAGAAATGGCGTTAATGGCTGGAGATTGAGAGAACTCCCCCTGAAAATGACTGGTATTGAACTGATCTGATCTACATGTGTCCTGAGTCATTTATTCATGTCAGAATCTAAAGCCTTCTGATCACAGGTTAATAGACATGCCATCAGATTTAAGGCAAGTACTATTTTTAGCCAAGTAAAAAGCAAAGTACTGCAGATACTGGAAATCTGAACCAAAAAAAGTGCTGAAAACTCAGTGGGTCAATCAGCGTTTGTGGAGAGAACAGACACGTTAATGTTTTGGCTGCAGACCCTTCTTCAAAAATGAAAAATAAGCAGTACGGCATATCAATACAATCAGAAAAATGAGGGAGGAATATATATATGTACACGCACACACAAAAACAGATGAACCCAGAGAGGAAGCATGAGTGGAATGATGTAACAGATCATCTCAGTCAAGTAACGAAACAGAAGCAATGGACCAGATTTTGCTGTCAAAGTAATGGTGAGGCTAATGGCACTCGCCGTTGTTTATGCATAAATGGTAGAGCAACTTCAG
This sequence comes from Somniosus microcephalus, assembly GCF_052327205.1. Classification (NCBI taxonomy): domain Eukaryota; kingdom Metazoa; phylum Chordata; class Chondrichthyes; order Squaliformes; family Somniosidae; genus Somniosus; species Somniosus microcephalus. Next base: position 184,713,256 of record NC_140993.1, on the reverse strand, counting down.
GCGAGGAGCAGATGCGTGGTTAAATGTGAATACCCAAAAGTTGCTGTCCAGGTCTCAAAAATGACATCTCACTGTCTGCTTCACCATTGAAAAGCATTGAATGGCATGAAGTTGCTGTATTTGCGCGGTAGATACGAACTAAACTCACCACAGAAACTTAAGTCTTGTCAATTTCAAGTCTAAGGGGGGGGGGGGGGATATTTGTGGTCACCACAATAGTTGCTGGTTAACAGCCACTGAAAATGGACGAAGCGCTACTAGGGAATAATTCGTGCTGGGGGCTAAAATTTTTTAGCCCAGCATTAACTAACTATGTAATACCCTCCTGGTGGCGTTAGTGCAGCCATGGAAGGCGAAGTTCCTGTCCTGAAGTGGCAGTCCAGCTTCTAACGCCTCTGGAAACGAGGCTATGGAGTTCGCAAGGAATTGTGGGTAATTAAAAGGGCAATGAATTAAAAGGGCAATGCACTCAGAGCTAATGAAAATTAAAATGAAGTGAAAAAATGCTGTTTGCAGCCCTTACTGCCTTTAAAAGAAGTGACATTAGAAAAAAGCCCCAAATGGAAGTCTTCAGCTCTTAAAGCTGAATTCCATTCCGAGGCTCAAAAAATGGGAAAACTGCTTCAGCACTAACACAAATGACTCAACAAGCCAGGGAAGGAGCTCCCAGGGTCTTGTACACAGCACTCAAGCTTTGTGCAGGGAGTCAACACTGTAAGAGAGGTCCTCTACCTACAAGGGCCAGGAGGCCCTCCAGAAAGAACGATGTGAGACCAGATCACCGAGATTGTCACTGCCAGCAGTGTCAGTCCCACCATTTGGCTCCAGTGCCCAAAGAAGCTTCATGACCTCAGACTACTGGTCAAGGTCAGTGAATGCATCTTCAAAAGCCGTCTCCTACCAACTACACCACTAGCCTCACACACTGCTCATTGCATGACCCCACCCCCCATCACTCACCAACCAACAATCTGTACCAAACATGAGGCACACCTTACATTCCTAGCCTCACCTCACCCCTTTGGAGGAGATGGTGCTGGTCATTCTGGGCAGGGGCATGGCCAGTGGCGGTGCAGAAAGTATATAAGATGCTGGTATGCTGTCCTCTTTCTCACATACACCTCTTGCTATCATGCCCTTCCCTCACTACAACTCCACCCTTGTGCTTTCCTCATTTCACACATCCAAGAAATGCAACCTGCCCAGCCAGTGGTTGGCCAAGAAGAGGAGAGGGGAGTGAAAAAGAAGAAGAAACACTGTCTGTCACTCGATTTCACACTCCCAGCCACCAGCTCCTCAAGGTCAACCAGCAAGGCCATTTGCAGTGTCCCCCACTGAAAGTCAGCAGCCTTCCACCAGCCATGCTGTAGCCATTGGGTAGCACTGCATAACATCAGTAGCATAGGCAAAGGCACACACAAGACAGGCACTAAGCGAATGCATAAGGGTGATGAGTTGCTTTCTTGATGTCATATTGGATGCATAGATGTATAAATTTGGATTGGAAAGTTTGCTTTGAGGCTTTATTTCAGCATTGTGGCCAAGAGGATGCTTTGATGATCAGTAACAGAGGGAAGGTAAGGTGTAGGACCAATGTTGAAAGGGGAATTGGGGTTGTGGTCACTGGCACCACAGGCAAATGATTCCATTCTGGATATCCCACCCAGAAAGGGGCTGTCTGGGTTGCATCCTTCCTTCTGCTTCCTCCTCTTCTGTTTCCTCCTCTTCAGCTTCTTCTTCTTCTGTTCCTTCCTCCTCTGCGTCTTCCTCTTCTCTCTGTGAGCGGATGCTGCAAATCTGAAATAACAGCATAAAATGCTGAATATATTCAGCATGTCAGGCAACATCTTGACCTGAGACGTGAACTCTGTTTCTCTCTTCATAGATACTGCCTCATCTGTTGAGTATTTTCAGCTTTCACTGTCTTCTCGGAGGCCTTCCTTTACCATCCAAAGCCTTGCAAGCATCCAGCAGCACACCCTATACACTTCAAAAACTTTTAACATCTATTGCAGCAAGCCACTACTTCAGTAAAATCAAAAAGATCCAGTCCAAAAGCTTAAATGCAAACCTACCTGAAAGATGTGTGTGTCCCTTTAAGAGGCACCTCTGTCAGTCTTCTTGCATGCTGGGTTTACCTGGCATGCTTTGGACCCAGCGCTGAACTCAACGCAAAGATCCAAGTTCGCCGTGATGACGTTAAGTCAGCGTGCACCACTTCCTCATTTTACTTTGCAGGCAATGCATCTATCCAGCAGTGCTGCTGGGCCTTCGAAAATGGAGGACACCAGCTGGCAAAAGGGCAGCAACCACCCTCTCTTTTCCATTTTTTGAAGGTAACAAGTGGCATAAAGCCCCCCAATTTTTAGCCCTGTGTACCCTTTTAACGATAAAATAGTGTTAATTATTGCCAATCAACCTCTCTGGCACTGAAAATTAACTATTACAGGTTTGGAGTCCCATTCCTTCAGGTATTAATGTTAGTTGGAGATTTTAAAAATATCATTTATTTAAAAAAACTTTAAAAACTATTACTTTTCCTTTCTGTCCTTTTTTCTTTCTCTCTTAATAAAAACTCTCTTCCCCTCTCTTTATTTCTCTTTCTGTACCTGATTTGACATTGAATTCACCCACTCTAATTTACACTTCCTTCTCAGTCCTTACACTGTTAATGTCACAATCCTTCAATTTGATTGGTTACGGAGATAAACAGTTCTTTACCTTATTCACTCAGATCCTAGATGCCCTGTTTCACTCACTGTGATGTTATCAGCTCGCACTTTCAGCAACTTGCCATGCAAAAAATTTTAAAACCTATACATGCAAGGGCAAGTCTAACTTACGGCAAACATTGTTAGATGCAAATGATGGCCCATTAAGACATTAAGGAAATAAAGGGTGTGTAAATAGATAATGAAGTGGGAGATGTGGAGAAATGCAAAAAAATGGGAGAGATGCAGGTTTAAAATTGAGGATATAGCTAATGTCTAAAGTTATTGAAGTCAATGTTAAGACCAGAGAATTGCAGGGTGGCTAGGAGAAAGATGAGATATTATTCTTGAAGCTTAAGTTAAGCTTTCTTGGAACAGTGTATGAGGCCAATGATAGGGAGATCAGAGTGTGAATGGAAGAGGGAATTAAAGTGGGGAAGAACTGGTAGTTTGAATACATTTTAGCTTGCACTCTACTAGTGACAATAGACAGGGTTAGGCAGAATTACATAGGATTACATAGGATATACAGCACAGAAATAGGCCATTCGGCCCAACTAGTCCATGCCGGCATTTATGCTCCACTTGAGCCTCCTCCTGTCTTTCCTCTTCTAACTGTATCAGTATAACCCTCTCGTCCCTTTTCCCTCATATGCTTATCTAACCTCCACTTAAATGAATCTGTACTATTCGCTTAAACCAATCCCTGTGGTAGCGAATTCCACATTCTCACCTCTCTCTGGGTAAAGATGTTCCTTCTGAATTCCCTATTTGATTTTTTGGTGACTATCTTATATTGATGGCCTCTAGTCTTGCTCTTCCCCACAAGTGGCAACATTCTCTCTGTGTCTACTCTATCAAAACCTTTCATAATTTTGAAGACCTCTATTAGGTCACCCCTCAGCCCTCTTTTTTCAAGAGAAAAGAGACCCAGCCTGTTTATCCTTTCCTGTTATGTATACCCTCGCATTTCTGGTATCATCCTTGTAATTGTTTTTGCACTCTCTCCAGTGCCTCTATATCTTTTTTATAAAATGGCGACCAAAATTGTACGCAGTACTCTAAGTGTGGTCTAACCAAGGTTCGATACAAGTTTAGCATAACTTTACTACTTTTCAGTTCAATCCCTGTTTCCCACATTACAAGAGTGACTATACTTCAAAAGCACTTCATTGGCTGTAAAGCGCTTTGAGATGTCCAGTGGTCGTGAAAGGCACTATATAAATGCAAGTCTTTCTTTTTTTTCTCTAGAAATAAACCCGAGTGCCTGATTTGCTTTTTTTATGGCCTTGTTAACCTGTGTGGCTACTTTCAGTGATTGTGTATTTGTACTCCAAGATTCCTTTGCTCTTCTATCCCACTTAGATTTGTATTTTCCAAGTAATAAGTGACCTTCCTATTCTTCCTACCAAATTGTAATACATCACATTTATTTGTGTTGAATTTCATTTGCCAATTGAATGCCCATTCTTCAAGTTTATTAATGTCTTCTTGTAATTCGTTGCAGTCCTCCTCAGTATTGATTATCCCCCCAAGTTGGTGTCATCTGCCAATTTAGAAATTGTGTTTTTGATTCCAAAGTCTAAATCGTTAACGTAAATTGTAAACACCAGTGGTCCCAGCACTGATCCTTGTGGAACACCACCACCTACCTTCTACCACTCTGAATAGCTATCCTTAATCCTACTCTCTGCTTCCTGTCTTGAAGCCAGCTAGTTATCCATTCTGCTACTTGTCCCCTGATTCTGTATGCTCTGACTTTATTCATTAGTCTACTATGTGGTACCTTATTGAAGATCTTTTGAAAATATAGATACATTACATCTACTATATCACCCTTGTCTATTCTTTCTGTTACCTCTTCAAAAAATTCAATGAGATTGGTCAAGAAAGACTTTCCCTTTTGAAATCCATGCTGACTATTCATTATTATATTTCGTTGTATCAGACAATTAACTTTATTTTATTAACACGCAGAAGATGGGGTACTAGTTAGTGGGACAATATTTCAGAGAAGAGTATCCTCCAGTCAGGGACTATATGGACCATCGGGTTTTATTTAAGGTTGCTTATATCCTGCTGGCACTTCATGACTCTTTTTGGACCGAGCCTGAATATTTAAAACTATGTTTTAAAAAACAGTTGTCTCAAAGCGGGCATTTCATAGAGATACATCAGTCATTTCTGCAGGACAATCCATCAATCAGCAGCACACAAGAATGATAACACCATTAAGAATTGTGAGAAAGCACAAAATGAGAAAAGGCAATCCTACTCATCAAATCTGTTTCTTCACAGACTACTCTATAATGGACTCTATTCAATCCATTTAATTTCCTGACAAAGGTTCACAAAGTTGCTTTCTACCCCACCACAGTAAATCAAACAAAAATCCAAGATACCTATTGAGATGTATGCCTTAAATGATATCTCCTTAAACCAAAACCAAAATACAGCGGATGCTGGAAATCTGAAATAAAAACAGAAAATGCTGGAAATACTTAACAGGTCAGGCAGCATCTGTGGAGAGAGAAATAGAAAGGTTACCAACCTGAAACGTTAACTCTGTTTCTCTCTCCACAGATGCTGCTGCCTGACCTGCTGAATATTTCCAGCATTTTCTGTTTTTACCTCCTTAAACCAGTTGCCTTTTCTGATGTAACAATTCATCATAGGTTAAGACAAGCGAGGTGTGTATCATATGTTCCCCCCATGAGTAGGCGGTGGATATATGTATGCTGGGGAGCTGGCTAGAATTTTCTGTCAGTAATTGGCTTCAGAATCTGAAACAGGTTGCAATAAATCTCTTTATTTATTACTAGCTGGAGTGCCCGGCGGTGCTGAGGCTTTTTCGAGGACATGTTGTTGGAAGAGAGAGAGAGAGCGACTGGGGGGGGGGGGGAAGAGAGCGAGCGACTGTGGGGGGGGAAGAGAGTGAGCGACTGTGGGGGGGAAGAGAGCGAGCGACTGTGGGGGGGAAGAGAGCAAGCGACTGTGGGGGGGAAGAGAGCGAGCGACTGTGGGGGGGGAAGAGAGCGAGGGAGAGAGGGGGGAAGAGAGCGAGGGAGAGAGGGGGGAGCGAGGGAGAGAGGGGGGGCAGCGAGGGAGAGAGGGGGGCGAGGGAGAGAGGGGGGTGGCGAGGGAGGGGGCGAGGGAGAGAGGGGGGTGAGGGAGGGGGTGGGCGAGGGAGAGGGGGGGCAAGGGAGAGGGGTGGCGAGGGAGAGGGGGGGCAAGGGAGAGGGGGGGCGAGGGAGGGGGCGAGGGAGAGGGGCAGGGTGCGGGAGGGGGGCGAGGGAGAGGGGGGGCGGGGGAGAGGGGGGGAGAGGGGGGGCGTGGGAGAGAGTGGGACGAGGGAGGGGGGTGCGAGGGAGAGGGGGCAAGGGAGAGGGGGCAAGGGAGAGGGAGAGGGGGGCGAGGGAGGGGGGGCGAGGGAGAGGGGGGCGAGGGAGAGGGGGGGTGAGGGAGAGGGGGGTGCGAGGGAAGAGAGAGAGAGAGAGAGAGAGAGAAGGGGGGAGAGAGTGAGAAGGGGGGGAGAGAGTGAGAAGGAGGGGGGAGGAGGAGGAGGGAGAGTGGGAGGAGGGGAGGAGTGTTTTGAGGGGGTCAGCGAAAGAGCAAAAAAAAAATTTTTTCAAAAACGGGTGTTAAGAAGATGGGAGGCCATCTTGAAAGTTTTTTAATGTTTTTAAAAAGCTGCCACGGAGAAGGAACGCGCAGTCTGTGAAACCAACAGAAATGTTTTTATTTTTTTTTAAAAAGCTGCCACGGAGAAGGAATGCGCAGTCTGTGAAACCAACAGAAATTTTTTTTAATTTTTTTTTCATAAACGGGTGTTAAGAAGATGGGAGGCCATCTTGAAAGTTTTTTAATGTTTTTAAAAAGCTGCCACAGAGAAGGAACGCGCATTCTTGCTGAAAACACCAAAAGTTATTTTTTATAAAACGGCTGTTAAGAAGATGGGGCACCATCTTCATTGTGTTTTAACGTTTTAGACATTGTGTTTTTACGTTTTACACATTAAAAAAAAAAAATCGCTCCTAACAAAACAACAGAAATTTCACTCACTTCTCAATGCTCCAAGTGACTCACGTGTACTCAGGCCAGTGTCCATCTCTTTGTTGATGAAAGAAGGCTAAGCTAATGTATTTATAATCTCTGAAGGATTAGGCCCCACCCAGACAATAAACACACAGAAGGTGAGAATAAAGATGGCGGCCACTCACCTCAGTTCAGAACGATAAGGCCCGCCCACACACGCACTGATTGGTCAATCATCCTGTCACTCGACTCTAGGAGGGCCCGGCCGCACATGCGATGAACCCGCCCCCGCCACGCATTGATTGGTCGACCATCAGGTTGGTCGACTGTACGATTGGTCGACCTCAATGTCACTCTATGGTAATGAGTGGATAATGAGCAGAATGTTGAAGGTTTTTCGGATACCGCAGGCGCAATTTTTGTCCGGCTGAAGCGTAAATACACTTACCATCGTTTTGGAACGGTGAGCTTTCTTTCGACGTAACGCACGCGTAGGTACGCTCTGTAACTTTCGAGATGCACACCTGAGGACAGACAGAAGGACAGACAGAAGGACAGACAGAAGGACAGACAGAAGGACAGACAGACAGAAAGAACGATCCGTTTATATATATATATAGATATCTTCTGCTGAGATATATATTTTGAATATATTCTGAAGGTAGTTCTCTGGAACCTTAGAGCTGTGCTCAGGCACCACTATGAAGGGAAATAAAACTGAATTTCATGTACCTTCTATGTGGTAGGGTAATTTTCAAAATAATTTTATTTTTGTTACAGAAGGATTTAATGCCCGGTATTTGTGGTCAGCGGCGAAGCAAAGGCATTTGCCGTTGACCCCCGAAGTAAGCTTCGCACAAACATCGTGCGATCTCTGTGTCGAGAATTTTGGGTTTTCCCCAAGGTAACTCAAATCAACAGAAGTTAATGGGGATACACAGCGAAGAGCTGCTGTGACATCAACAAGCTGTCTCAGCAGCCAATCAAAATGCAGAATTCTCACAGACAGCAAACCAGGAAGTGGGTAAGCTCTTAAAAGTCTACATTTTAAAAAATGTTAGAGAGAGCAAAGCAAAGATTGGGGCTCTCACATGGGGAAAAGGCAAACCTGAAATAAAGAGGAACAAACTTTACAAAAAATATATATTTTTTTAAAAACGTTCTTAAAATGTTTAATATTAATTAAAATGAATACATTTGACACGGCACAAAATTAAAATTAGTTTTCCAGGGCCATAACCTTTGTTTAACAGTCAATATGTTGTTAAAACCCCAGTTATGCCTAATCCAAAAGGGTCTAACTTTTAGTGGGGTATTTAACAGCATAATTACTGTAGAAGAGCCAGAATCAATTTCCATGATTTGAGAGATTTCACTGATTTCCGGCTCTGTGTGGGGTGGTGGAGCAGGGGTGGGGGGGGGGGGGGGGGGGTGGTACAGTGCAGCCTGTGGAGGAGCAGTGAATGACTGGCCGCAACTTCAGGATTTCCGTATTAGGCTGTGCATGCACTAAATCCTGAAGTTGCGGGCAGTTTCAAAGGCAAAATGACGGTGAATGGTGCCAGTTCACCGTCATCAGGACTGCCAATTTGTTCCTAAATGTACATTAAAGGGGAGTTTTTTTCGGCCAGGATTTATTAGTGCACTTACAGTAACACACTCATAACACTTTCTCGGTGCTTGAATGCAACTGAGGACCCCTTTAGCAGACAATTATAAGAGCTATAAATGATGCTCATTGCATCAATCCAGTGGTGGAGTGCACAAATGGTAGTGCTGACAAAGAGTACGGCTTAGAAAGGCACATTTTACTCTAGATCTCCAGTATCTAGATAAATATGGACAGTGTGTACGAATGGAGAATATCTCTGCTGCAGGTCAGAAGGGCAACTCATCACTAAACAGAGAATGCGACTGAAATGGTGGGGGACAATCATGTGGAGACCAATGAAGGATGTGTGGAAGTAGATTTAAAGAAAAGTGCCAAAGTAAGCATTAAGAATCATCATTAGTCATATCACATTCCTATATATGGATGTGACTTGTCATTGACCTTACATTGCTGTATAAGAATATATCACTGATAATTATCTTTCATTTATAGAAATATCTAATCAAGAATTTCACACATGTCAGCCATGTTTGCCTGAATAGTTTGTCACAAGAGCATAGGCATAATCATGCCAAAAAATATAGATGGGGAACATATCTCCCTTTTCATTGGATTGGGGCTAAGACGGATATGTACCCATTTCCTCATTTTGGAATGATTATGTTTTATCCAACTACCAGAATTGCTCTGATGGTCCTTACCCCAACTAGTTATACTTCATTGCACAAGAGCATCATTAACGCAAATTTAGCTAGTACCTTAATGGAGGTGAAGTACAAAAGAATGATAATGAGGATATTTCAGAATTCAGGCAGACATGCTTACTAGCACACCTTCAACATGGTTGAGCGACTCTGTTCATTCTGGAGCTGTTGGACCCTGTGGCATATAACTCGCTAGAATGCCTGGCAGCAGTCTCCATCCCAAGTGATGGTTTCAAGCGTCCTAGCAGACGCGAGCCTGTCTTCTACCAATAGTTTCCTCTGTATCTATGTTCCCTCCAAAGCACAGACATCATCAAGAAACCCACCAAAGTCACATAATTCAGGTAGATTCCTTCAGTCTGTCATGAACTGAGAAATATTTTCATCATCTCTTTGTCTCTTCTGGTTAAACTTGAACCATTCCGCAATAACAAGTGGCTTCAGGCTCAGATGTTCTTTGACCACTTAGACTAACACCTCATGGCCTAGAAATTCAGTATAGCCACGTTTGGGACGCTACAGTCGGGCGGCCGCTAAAGTTTGCGCCCGGCGCAAGTTTGCGCCACCTTCGCCGATATTCAGTCGCATCACCCCAAGAGGTGGCTGCTGCGCTAAAACAGGCGATGCACGACTATCATTAGGCGCTAAGCCGGCGGCCCGGGGCGATACCCCCGAGGGCGGGCGCAGCGCAGGTGCGGCGAGTTGCTGATTGACGGCAGACACTTTGGCGCCGGTGAGCTCTTAAAGGGGGAGGGTGGATTTGTTTGCCTGCCACGCCCTGCACACTGCAGCCCTGAAGCAAGGCCTGACCACTGCTGCTTCATCTGTACAACGCCCAGGACTGTGGAGAAGGCCAATGTTTGCACCCATTGCAGCCCCCATTATATGTTTCCAATCAATGCTATGGCTCTGAAGTTAAAGACAAGTGCAAAGCTGTGGCCTGAAGCCACAAGTACCTGTGCGAGTGTTTAGCCAAACCAGAAAGCTCTCTACCTTTGTCTCTCTGCAAAGATCCGTCTCTCACAAAGGAGGAGTGTTGCAAAAAGGCTGCCTTTTCTACTGCAGGAGGAGTGCCCTTTAATTTGCGCCCCCCGCACCCCGCATCGACTGAGAACCGTTCCCCTCTACCAGTCGCTAGGGGCGCCAGGCGCACAATAGGGCGGCGCCACTGAATTTCCGGTTTGGGGCGAACAAAGGGCGTTGCACGATGAAATGACGTCAGGATCTGCGCGCGCAGCTGAGCGCACGCAAAGGCTTTGCGCCGCCGCTAAATCTTTACTGAAGTTGGGGAAAGGCGCAGATCGCGCTGCGCCCGGCCGCTAGCCGCCTAGCGCCCAACATCTCCTCCTCTTAAGGCGCTAACAGCTGGCGCAAACAACTGAATTTCTAGGCCCATATGTTTTGTCTTCAGGCTGGGCAGGATCAATCAGGTTCTTAATTAATGTATACATTGCAGGTTTGCAGATAGTAAGCAAAATTGTTCTCTTTTGACTTTTGTTACTATTTCATTTGTCTCAATTCACTTCAGCTCAACCCTATTTGATACTCTCTAATTTTTCCAATTAAGGCCGATATGATTAAAAAAAAACTCAGTGACAAGGTCAGTCATTACTAAAGTAACAAAAATGTCCAATATTCAATCTTTTTAAACATGTGCTATCCCATCATTGTTGCCACTGTTTTGTCCAAATAAACAGTCAGATTGATGTAGTAATAACTAACTGCTTTTATTTGCAGACCCTCTAATATTCCTGTCAAAGAATAATAAAGGAATACTAGAGAAACGTTATTGCTACAATATGCCTACTCCCATCAGGGGGCCATCCAGTGTTCAGTTAACAATATGAAAATACCATTTATATCAGAAAATGTTTGTTCACTAATTATCTATATACACTGATAAGACTGACAACACAAAAGTAGTCACTTTGTATTCCCAGCTTCAGCTGACAAGGTATTTAATAATTAATTTGATTAGACCTGCAATATAAATAGTATTGTGCAGCTTTTGCCTCTCTTCGCAAAAATGCATCACAAACAATGCATTATTAGTTATAACTTTTCTTTGCAGAAGATGGCTCCCTTCAACAAGTGCCACCTACACAGGAATTTTACTGGCATGCAGCAAGTAAAATCCCATACCTGTTCTAAGGAGGTCATTTTGGACATCATATGGCCTGGGAAATGCTAATGTTTCGGGTGACTTCAATGTGCCTAGTTTGTGCAATGATAATGACATGACACTGTACAATGATTTTCACTTACATCAGATTAAGTGCAAGTTTTATACTCCACTGTAAAACATAGTCTGTACTGTCATGACAACAAAATACATAATGATGCCCATGTGCTTATCCTATACTATTCTCTCTTTCACAGAAAGGCAATAAGATGAGGCACAACTCCGCACTCTGTTATCCACATCATTTGAAACAGACACCTCAGCTTCTGAGAACATTAGTGAATGTGATGAAGCAGTGCAGATTGGCTCACTGATCACAGGTGAGGAAAGAGCAGAGATGCTAGATGAAGAAGAGCTAGCTGTTGCTGTGCAGTGTGCTGCAGTCCCTGATCAGTCACTTCATGATAGCAACTTCACATTGACACCAGTAAAATGGAGGATCCTTCACAGACTTTAACTGGTGATTACATTTCTTGCCTCATGGTGCAAGTTGCTCTGAAGAGAATTGTAAATTCTGCTACTAAACTGGGCAGTTTTGTACAACAAAGGTTTTCTGTTCTGCAAACTGCCATGGGCCAGTATATAATATGATTAACACATTCAAGGGGGATCTCAGGCACAAAGATAATGAACACAATTCTATTACTTATAAAATTGTAGAGTTTTACAGCACTGAAGAAGGCCATTTGGTCCATTGTGCCTGTGCCAATTTTCTGAAAGATCTATCAATTAGACCCATTTGCCTGCCCTGTCCCTTGACCTTCTATTTGTTTTTCAAATATTTATCAACTTCCCCCTTAAAAGCTATTATAGACTTTACTTCCACGATTGTTTCTGGTAGGGCATTCCATGTGCTACATAACCTAGGCATTACCTTTGGCAATATAAGCAGATACATTTTTATCACATAGAGGTAGCCAACAGAATCACAAACACATTATCAGGAGGACTGTCGGTAATTTTCCACACTTACTCTTTTTAATAAGGCATCACTTAGGAGTAGCACACGAGATATAATTTTTAAAAATTAATTTATGTGATGTGGGCATCGCTGGCAAGGCCAGCATTTATTGCCCATCCCTAATTGCCCTTGAGAAGGTGATGGTAATCCTTCTTGAACCGCTGCAGTCCGTGTGGTGAAGGTACACCTACAGTGCTGTTAGGTAGGGAGTTCCAGGATTTTGACCCAGCAACAATGAAGGATCAGCAATATATTTCCAAGTCAGGAAGCTATGTGAATTAGAGGGGCACTTGGAGGAAGTGGTGTTCCCATGCGCCTGCTGCCCTTGTCCTTCTAGGTGGAAGAGGTCACGGGTTTGGGAGGTGCTGCCGAAGAAGCATTGGCGAGTTGCTGCAGTGCATCTTGTAGATGGTACACACAGCGGCCACAGTGGTGGAGGGAGTGAATGCTTAGGGTGGTGGATGGGTGTCAATCAAGCGAGCTGCTTTGTCTTGTCTTGTCGAACTTCTTGAGTGTTGTTGGAGCTGCACTCATCCAGGCATGCGGAGAGTATTCCATCACACTCCTTACTTGTGCCTTGTAGATGGTGGAAAGTTTTTGGGGACTCTGTATACTGGTGTACCTGGCACACCAGTATACAAGCACAACTGTGTAAGAATGTCAATATGTTTTTACATTACTTTTATTTCTAACAAAGATAAAACAGTAATGTTGACAGAATTGGTTTAAATTGTGTTCCTAATTGTCTTTTCCCCTCAATGATACTGATAATGTTGGAGAAGGATGAATTTCAGGACCCAGGATCTAATACTGTAACGATAGGCACATATAAATAAATAAGCTAGGTAGAGAAATATTGATTTTATAGAAGTTATTAAGATTGAAATATATTGGCCTAGAAATTGGGGAATGCTGGTAACTGGCATTTTGGGAAAGCCTGCTCATTATCATCAGTGTGGCGGTGATTTGTTAGTGCAATGCACTCTTTGCAGTGCTAATCTCAGAAGGCCAAAGGTCACCTCTGTCTCCCACTCATAGTGTCGGGGAGCGGGGAAGAAAGGAACAAGCAGAACAGTTGCCGTACGTGCTCAAAAAATAATAGCTCCCACTTGATGTTTATCAATTTTTTGTTTGTTTATGACAAGAGATTTTATCACAGATCATCTTCAATCATTGCAATGGAGTTCACCCATTGAGTTACTGACCCACAAATTGTAGGCCTCCTGGAAAGCTGCCAGAAAATGCAACCAGACATGGACAAAGGAGCTGAATTCCAGAGGTGAGGTGAGAGTGAATGCCCTTGACATCAAGGCAGCATTTGACCGAGTGTGGTATGAAGAAGCCCTAGCAAAGCCCTAGTAAAATTGAAGTCAATGGGAATCGGGGGGAAAACACTCCACTGGCTGGAGTCATACCTAGCACAAAGGAAGCTGGTTGTGGTGATTGTAGGTCAATCAGCCCAGCCCCAGGACATCGCTGCAGGAGTTCCTCAGGGCAGTGTCCTAGGCCCAACCATATTCAGCTGCTTCATCAATGACATTCCCTCCAACATAAGGTCAGAAATGGGGATGTTTGCTGATGACTGCACAGTGTTCAGTGCCATTCACAATGCCTCAGATAATGAAGCAGTCCATGCCCACATGCAAAAGGACCTGGACGACATTCAGGCTTGGGCTGATAAGTAGCAGGTAACATTCGCACCACACAAGTGCCAGGCTATGGCTATCTCCAACAAGCGAGAGTCTACCCACCGCCCCTTGACATTCAATGGCATTACCATTGCCGAATCCCCCACCATCAGCATCCTAGGGGTCACCATTGACCAGAAACTTAACTGGACCAGTGTAAGATTCGCAAAATTTGTGCATTTCCCCGAAGGTTATTATCGATAAAAAAGGGACCCTGCGTGGACATTTCTTTGAAATTAAAAAGGGTACCCAAGATGGCATCCGTGCCTAGTGGCAGAAAGCCTGCGGGTCTCCAAAATAGATTCTGCAACCCAGGCTGTTTGAGGTAAATCGAAACTAAGGCTGCAGGTTTCCTCTGAACAGAACTTTGTGATTTGGGACCCAGACAAACTGTGAATTATGTATTAGGCCAAATTAGAGGCAGATCTGAATTGAATGAGGCCTACAATTATAGCCATCAAACAGTCTGCATATATAATCGGAAACAGATTAAACACATCCATCGAGGCTGGACAAGCCCATCAAGGACTTTCAGGACAATACGAGTCAATTATCGGGCCGGTAGATGCAATTACCGGCCATCTAAAAACTGTCAGTATAGATTGCTACCATTATTTTAACTAGCCCGCCAAAAATAAAACAAAGGACTAACCTGATTTGGCGGGCAGATAAGGTTTTTCGATGAAGGTATAATTGAAGGCCCCCAGGTAGCAATTGGGGGTGGTCATTGGAAGAAGAAGAAGAAGGAACTGCTGCTCGGCTGCTGTCGGTATTGCCGTTCCCCGGTTCTTTGGCCCCTCACCCTCGTGACTGCCGTTCTTTACCCCGTCCCGCACTTACCCCCTGGCCTTTGCCCGTGCCCTCTCCAACTCCATCTGGAGTCGCCCCGACACCGGGTCGGGCGAACACAGGCAATTCAGGCCAGGCGAAGCGGGATGTGACGAGGGGAGGAGGAGGGAAGACTACCCGGGGAAGGCCAACTGAGGGTAGGCTTCAAACCATCGGGCCTTCAACCTCAGCCGACCTGCGAGTATCTTCATGCAAACTCAAGCTGTCGGCGAAGAATCATCCCTGCAAGGTAAAGTACCCAAGCAGAGACTGTAACTTTGGGGTACTCGAACCTGGACAACGCCCTTGCAGCACCCAGCGCCCACGTGACGACGGCAGGCTCCAGAGAGCACCAAGAGCGAACCCCGAACCCAACCGCTGTTTTGAGTCTAACAAACCCTTTTATTGGTGAGCATGAATTCTGACCCCTCATAGATTAACCTTGTTAGGTATAGAGGGTGGGATAAGGATAAGGGGATCGTTAAGGTCGTTGTTTTCCCTCGATGTGCCATGTGTTCCCCATTCCCTGTATAAGTATAGTAATAGTATTATTATGACTCTCTTGTAATTTTTGCCTGTAGAAGTGTACACTAATGATTTTCCTTAAGATTGTATCAAGTTTTTCCTCTTCAATAAAATCTTGGTTTTGTTTGCATCCAACCACCTGTCTACTCGAGTCTTCTCTGTATCGCTGCCTGTATCTAAGTCCAGTGTCCAGAACCAAGGGTCGAGCGATTCGAACCGCTCAAAGAAGGTAGTCAGAGGCAAAGCTGACTGACCTGAACACGCCTGTGCAAAAAACCCCTACACCAGCCACATAAATACTGTGGCAACAAAAGCAGGTCAGAGGCTAGGTATGCTGTGGTGAGTGTCTCACCTCCTGACTCCCCAATGCCTTTCTACCATCTACAAGGCACAAGTAAGGAGTTTGATGGAATACTCTCCACTTGCCTGGATGAATGCAGCTGCAACAACACTCAAGAAGCTCAACACCATACAGGACAAAGCAACCTGCTTGATTGGCACCCCATCTACCACCTTAAACATTGATTCCCTCCACCACCAGCGTACCGTGGCTGCAGTGTGTACCATCTACAAGATGCACTGCAGCAACTCGCCAAGGCTTCTTCGGCAGCACATCCAAAAACCGCGACCTCTTCCACCTCGAAGGACAAGGGCAGCAGGCACATGGGAACACCACCACCTCCAAGTCACACACCATCCTGACTTAGAAGTATATCGCCGATCTGTCATCGTCGCTGGGTCAAAATCCTGGCACTCCCTACCTAACAGCACTGTGGGAGTACCTTCACACACATAGATTGCAGTGGTTCAAGGTGGCGGCTCACCACCACATTCTCAGGGGCAATTAGGGATGGGCAATAAATGCTGGCCTTGCCAGCGACACCCACATCTCATAAACGAATAAAAAAATTTATACATATTTTTTTTTGCTGGTGGTTTTATACCATCAGAATGCTGAGGAATCCGTAGTTCTTTGAAAAACTGGTTGGCCCAGCATGAGGATGCCCATGAATACAATCAGTACTGCCTTGTATTTCAAGATTACTATGCAACTGGTAAGATTGATTCTGCCTCTCCAGCTGATATCATTTTCTGCTACTGAACTTGATATATGCTGATGCATGATAGAAGTGGAGATTTATTATCTTTGTGATGCATCATTCAATTGTTGCATCACTAAGGTAATACATTTCCTCTGGATAATCTGAGTAATGTCTCCTATTGAAGCCTGGAACACCAGTGGCCAACTGGATGTTGCTCTTTGTGTGCCGGTCTGGTTCCAGGCTGGAGCAGGTCGGAGATCACATCATTCTCAAGGCAAAATGTTACTTACTAAGGTCCAGGAAACATATCAACAGTGCTCATGCTGCATTGGACAGTACTAAAACCTGAAAGTCCACTTGTTATGACCTTGAACTTCTGGGGCTATGGTGTTCCTGTTCCTCCTCTTCCTCCTCCAAGTATCTAGAATTGGAAAACTTGATGCAACATATATTGCAAAGTTCACTGAAAGGCTCCTCATTTAGCCCATACATCCAAGCATGCACACTACTGGAACTCTATTGGCACCCTCCAGTGCTTTAAAACCAATTTTCTATCTGAAAATATAATGCCATGCGGGAACACTGAACAAGCAAAAAGATTGCTACCACTGCGTCCAGCATTAATATCCTATTAACCCAAAATTTACATCCAGCAACTTAGGAGCTTGGCTAAAAGTTAACACCGACTCAATCAATGCTTAATAATAAAATTACTAACACATAATTAGCACACTTGCTCACTCTAATCCTAAGAAGAAGGAAGTGCTTTACATGGAAAGTACTCCAGCTTTGTCTTCTCTTAAGCCATTTTTAACACCAGATAATTTAAGACAGATCTTCTGGGAATGATCTCAGAAACTGCTCTTGGGTTAATACATCCTGTTAAGTGGGTAGTGCTGTCTCCTCTCTAATGCTGTCTAATTAATCTGGCTTCCCCTACAACCTCTTGCTGCTCCACATGCTCCCCTTACTCTAGAATATACATTATATAAAGTGTGATTGCAATTGCAAAGCCCAGTCTTCAGGTACTGACTCAGTAATTGCTCAGTAAGTACATTCTAAGGGTAATGCAGTATGTGTAGTGTATGTACCTTTAAGAGAGAACTACTTTTACAGCTCCTGTATACTGTAGTACCGGCAGTGACCACACCTGCATATAAGCCTTGCGCATGCCTCTGTACCCCCAGTCTTGAGACTACCCTCCTCCAGTAAACACCTGTTGATTGTTAAGTTACAGCATCCGTGTGGTTATTGGCAAACATCATGCTCTCAAAATCACAGATCTAACAGTGGCGACAAGTGTCAATTCGAATCTACCTGCAACTCTGCATTTCCCTTCGAGGATTCGCTCCGGGAGGGCGGTGGAAGAAAGTCGAGGCCAGAAACACGGGCATCGACCACGAGCAACCGCCCAGTCGTCCAGCAGAGAGTGAACATCACAGGGGAGGCTGTGGAGAGCCGGGCTTGGTTCCCCAGCCACGACGATCAGCAATAGACTGACGACAGGTACAGCGCATACCCTTCCCAGACAGCGGCAGCTGGAGCCGACCGACGGCGGGGAGAAAGCCGAGCAGCGTCGACGGGGTAAGACAGAGGGTGAAGCGCACAGGGCGCAGCCGGGGGTTGAAAACCGAGCGGCGTCGAGGAAAAACAAAACAGAGAGAGAGAGGGTAAAGCAACAGCCAGGTTCAGGACCGAGCGGTGGAAACGGGAAAGGCGCACACAAAAAAAAGGAACACGCAGAGCACAGCCAGGGCTCAAGGGCTGAACAGTGTCCGCAGGGAGAAGAAGGGAGAGCGCGGGAGATGCCATTTTTAGAAGCCGCAGCGGAGAAGAAGGGCGAGCGCGGGAAGGAAGGAAAGCACGGGAGCCGCCATTTTGTGCCAGCGGAGAAGAAGGGGAAGTGCGGGAGATGCCATTTTTGACAGTTAAATTACACCCAGGTATGCCGAAGAGTGGCAGTATCTCTACGTTCGACAATGAAGTCGAAGATTGGGCGACATACGTGGAACGTATTGAGGTGTACTGCAGGGCGAATGAAATGCCAGATGCTAGGAAAGCACTGGTTTTGTTAAATTCCATGGGTGCCAAAACTTATGGGTTACTGCGAAACCTAATAACCCCAGAGAAGCCAGTGAACAAGAATTTCAAAAGCATAGTAGAAATCCTACAGGACCACTTAAACCCCACACTGCTGCTGATAGCAGAACGATTTAAGTTCCATAAAAGGAACCAACACAAAGACGAAAGCAATGCTGAGTACCTAACGGAACTGCGCAAGCTATCGAAACACTGCCAGTTTGGAGTGGGACTAGCAGATACGTTAAGGGACAAGTTTGTGTGCGGGCTGCAAAGTGAAGGAACCCAGCAACGGCTTCTATCAGAAAAGGATCTTACGCTGGACAAGGCTTTCAGTATGGCAGTATCACACGAAGCAGCCGCAAGGGGCGCTGCAAAGATACAAAGGAGACCGCAAGAATATGGCACCAATGAAATGTCCTATGGAACAGGGAAGTGCTATCGCTGCGGCAGAACAACACGTGACCAGAAGGATTGTTGATTCAAGGACCAAGTGTGCAGACAGTGTGGAAAAGCAGGACACATAGCAAGAGTCTGCAGGTCTGGGAAGAAAACCAACAGTAAGAAATCTCCACAGGAGAAGTACAAAAAGGTACACCAGGTGATGGACAGTAGTTCAGATGAACAGAAAAGTGACACAGACTCCGGAAGCAAGGAGCTGGGTTGTCTGAAACTACATAAGGTAACCAAAATTGAGGATCACCAGACTATCTGGGTTACACTCAAGATAGACGGAGTCCAAGTGAAAATGGAATTGGACACAGGATCAGCCCTAACAGTCATAAACCAAAGGGACTTCAAGCAGCTATTTTGACATATACCCTTGAAAGCTACAGAGATTGTCTTGAAGACATGCACGGGGCAAAAGGTCTACCCCAAAGGAAAAATAAGGGTGAAAGTGATATATAAAGGCCAGGAAATACCTAAAATGGACATATATGTAATGCCAGATGGAGGACCACCACTGCTAGGACGTGAATGGATCCGGAAGATACAATTAGATTGGCATTCCATACAGGCACTGAAGGTTAAGGCCAAAAAGGATGATGACATCACACCTGGACAACTGTCAAAAATGCTAACTGACGCAAAGGAAGTGTTCCAGGAAGGACTCGGAACACTAAAAGGCATAACAGCAACGATTAAAATAGAGGAAAATGCAAGCCCAAAGTTTCTTAAGGCCAGACCAGTGCCTTATGTGATCAGACCAGCTGTCGAAGCAGAGCTGGGAGGGTTGGAATGTTCAGGAGTACTGTCCAAAGTAGACTGGAGCGAGTGGGCTACACCAATCATTCCTGTAATGAAGAGGTCGTTGAGTAATACGCCTGGGAAACCAAAGAAGGTCCGCATCTGTGGGGATTTTAAGGTGACAGTGAACCCAGTCCTTCACACGGTACAATATCCGCTTCCACAAATTGAGGATATATTCGCCTCGCTATCTGGAGGTAAACACTTCACCAAAATTGATCTAGCCCAGGCGTACTTGCAAATGGAGGTAGAAGAAGCCTCGAAACAACACCTTACGATTAACACTCATAAAGGTCTCTATCAATACAACCGGCTGGTGTTCGGGGTATCATCGGCTCCGGCTATCTGGCAAAGGGCGATGGATCAAGTCCTGCAAGGGATTCCAGGGACCCAGTGTTATTTGGACGACATCCTGGTCACGGGCGAAAATGACAGTGATCACCTCGCCATCTTGGAGAAGGTGCTCACCAGATTAAAGGAATATGGGCTACGAGCTAATCGCCACAAGTGCGAGTTTTTTCAGAAGCAGATCTCGCATTGTGGCCACATCATCGAGGAAGAGGGGTTACATAAGTCCCCTGAAAAGATTGAGGCAGTAGTCAAGGCTCCAGCACCGGAAAATGTGTCACAACTGAGGTTGTTCCTCGGGCTGGTAAACTACTACCATAAGTTCTTACCAAATTTGTCCACGGTATTACACCCACTGAACACCCTACTGCAAACAGGGGTGCCATGGAAGTGGAATGACGAATGTAGACGAGCTTTCCAGAAGTGTAAAGAATTGATCACATCAAAAGAGGTGTTGGCCCATTTCAACCCAGCGCTACCAATTCGTTTGGCATGTGATGCATCACCCTATGGTAATGGAGCAGTGCTGTCGCACAAATTCCCAGACGGGTTGCAGAGGCCAGCAGCCTTTGCGTCTCGGTCACTAACCTCAGCCGAGTGCAACTACGCCCAGATTGACAGAGAGGCCCTCAGCCTAGTATGGGGAGTAAAAAAATTCAACCACTATCTGCATGGGCAGAAGTTCACCTTGCTGACTGACCACCAACCACTTGTCTCCATCTTTAATCCTAAGAAGGGCGTTCCAGTGATGACTGCACAACGGTTACAAAGATGGTCCCTGTTTCTAGGGGCGAATCGATATGAAATAGAATATAAAGGCATGAAACAGCATGGAAACGCTGATAGGCTATCGCGCCTGCCACTGCCTACTGTGGAGGAAGCACCAGCAGTGGACCCTATCGAGATACTTTATTCGTCGATAATTGAACGATTGCCAGTAACGAACGCGGATATAGAAAAGGAGACCCGCAATGATCCGACGCTGTCTCGGGTATATGATTTGACGGTGAGGGGATAGCCAACACATGGCGACTCACTGTTGCCAGCATTCTCATCCAGAAGAGAACAGCTGTCAGTATGCCAGGGGACAGTGATGTGTGGATCCAGAGTGGTGATTCCACCCAAGTTAAGGGAGAGAGTGCTAAATGAGCTACATGAAGGTCATCTGGGGGGAGTGAAAATGAAAAGCCTTGCTAGGGCTTATGTGTGGTGGCCGGGAATCGATCAACAAATTGAAGACCTAACCAAGAGCTGCTCAGGATGCCAGAAGTTCCAAAATGCACCACCACATGCCCCTCTACACCCATGGGATTGGCCCTCATCTCCATGGCAACGGGTGCATATTGACTTTGCTGCTCCATTCATGGACTCAATGTTCTTAATAGCAGTGGATGCTCATTCGAAGTGGCATGAGGTGATAAAAATGTTCTCAACCACTACAGAGAAAACGACTGCAGTCCTACGGACCATATTTGCCAGAAACGGCTTGCCAGAGCAGATTTGCTCTGATAACGGACCACAGTTTGTGCCGAAGAGTTTCGAAAATTTATGAGAAGGAATGGGATAAGGCATTACACATCCGCCCCATAATATTCTGGCATGGATAGAGGATTGGCTATCTAACAGAAGGCAGAGAGTTGGGATAAATGGTTCATTCTCAGACTGGCAATCAGTAACTAGTGGTGTTCCGCAGGGGCCAGTGCTGGGTCCCCAACTCTTTACAATCTATATTAACGATTTGGAGGAGGGGACCGAGTGTAACATATCAAAGTTTGCAGATGATACTAAGATGGGAAGGAAAGTAGTGAGTGAGGAGGACATAAAAAACCTGCAAGGGGACATAGACAGGCTAAGTAAATGGGCAGAGATTTGGCAGATGGAATACAATACTGGAAAGTGTGAGGTTATGCACTTTGGCAGGAAAAACCGTAGAGCAAGTTATTATCTTAATGGCAAGAAACTGGAAAGCACTGAAGTACAAAGGGACCTGGGGGTCCTGGTGCACGAAACTCAAAAGGTTAGTATGCAGGTGCAGCAAGTGATTAAGAAGGCCAATGGAATGTTGGCTTTCATTGCTAGGGGGTAGAATATAAAAATAGGGAGGTATTGCTTCAGTTGTACAAGGTATTGGTGAGACCGCACCTGGAATACTGCGTACAGTTTTGGTGTCCATACTTAAGAAAAGACATACTTGCTCTCGAGTCAGTACAAAGAAGGTTCACTCGGTTAATCCCGGGGATGAGGGGATGGACATATGAGGAGAGGTTGAGTAGATTGGGACGCTACTCATTGGAGTTCAGAAGAATGAGAGGTGATCTTATTGAAACATATAAGATTGTGAAGGGGTTGGATCAGGTGGATGCGGGGAGGATGTTCCCGATGATTGGTGAAACTAGAACTAGGGGGCATAGTCTTAGAATAAGGGGCTGCTCTTTCAAAACTGAGATGAGGAGGAACTACTTCACTCAGAGGGTGGTAGGTCCATGGAATATGCTGCCCCAAAAAGCTGTAGAAGCTACATCATTACATAAATTTAAAACAGAAATAGACAGTTTCCTAGAAGTAAAGGGAACTAAGGGTTACGGGGAGCGGGCAGGAATTTGGACATGAGTCTAGGTTCGGATCGGTCATGGCCCTGTGGGTAGCGGAGAGGGCCCAGGGGCCGTGTAGCCTGATCCTGCTCCTATTTCATGTGTCTAATTCTGTTAGATTCGGGAGATAGTTCTGTGATAGTAGATTGGCGGTTAGGATCAGATCAGCCATGATCTTATTGAATGGCGGAGCAGGCTCAAGGGGCCGATTGGCCTACTCCTGCTCCTATTTCTTATGTTCTTATGTATCATCCAGCCACAAATGGATTGGCTGAGAGGTTCGTACAAACCTTTAAGATGGCGATAAAGGCCATGTGCGACGATGAAATTCCACTACAGCATAAGGTGGACAATTTCTTATTAGCCTACCGAAACGCGACACATACAGTTACCAACCAGACCCCGGCCATGATGTTCTTTAACCGAAGGTTGAGATCTCGTCTGGACTTGCTCAGACCAAATGTGCAAAGAAATGTTGAGGATAAACAATTCCAGCACATCAATGAGAAGCCGACAAGGAGCTTCAATGTAGGACAACCAGTCTTGGCCCGTGACTACCGAACAGAGAAATGGCAACCCGGAACGATATGCACAAGGCAGGGGCCATTAATGTACACAGTGGATGTCGGGGAGAACATTGTGAGATGCCACGTCGATCAGATCTTAGCGTCACAGGAACGAGTCAACCCCATGTCCCGAGTACCTGGGGATGAACCCGACATACCGGTAGCATCTACCTCAGAACCAGTAGCAGTGGAAACCGATGAACTAACCGATGAAAAGGGGCCAGAATCGCCTCCGCACCAAGAACAAGAACCTCAGGAAAGGCGCTATTCCGAAAAGGTCAGGAAGCCGCCCCAAAGACTGAATCTATAAATGGACTATTGTTGTTTAATGTACATGTTAAAGTGTTAATTGTTATTTGAATATTATGGGTACTACTAATCTAAAAGGGGAGGAATTGTAGCGTATATACCTTTAAGAGAGAACTACTTTTACGGCTCCTGTATACGGTAGTACCGGCAGTGACCACACCTGTATATAAGCCTTGTGCATGCCTCTGTACCCCCAGTCTTGAGACTACCCTCCTCCAGTAAACACCTGTTGATTGTTAAGTTACAGCATCCGTGTGGTTATTGACAAACATCATAATCTCAGAATCACGGATCTAACAGTATGTAGGTGATTTTATTTTCTCTGATACCTGCAGTGAATCCCAAGATATAACCAAAAATCTCCACAAGCAATCGCAGTTCAGCAGTTTCCCTTCAAACAAATCCTTCCACCTTGGTGGGCAGGTCTTGGCAAACTGTGCCTTTCAAATAGTGCCACACATTCTCAAGGGTGGATGGGAAGGTGAAAGTTATGGAAGTGCAGCACCATTTTTATGAATCTGGCCATTTTTATGAATCATATTTTATCCAAAACCCCAAGAAAGAATTGTACTGTTGGGCAAGCTTGTGGGAGTGGCTTAGGGAATAGGGTTGCAAGCCAGGCTAACCTGACTAAGGTGCATTCATATGCAAACGGCCATCTCACACTGACAGGCTGGGTGGAAGGGAACCCAGGCCGATTGATGTCATTACCATCTAACATGATTACTGAGAACAATACCCCGTGAGGTAACTCAGAGACAGTATGCCCTCACACCAATAAAGCACAGTCCCAACCGAAACTGGTAGAAGGCAGGAGATGGCCAGGCCATTGTCTTCCAGGAGGTAAGCCAGTTAAGCAAGTTCGGTTTGAGATTGAAACCCATTACCTGCTAATGGGGGCCATCAACTCAGGAAACGACAGACATCCAGTAATCAGCACTCATTGTCTCTCCAGGTGCCAGGCCTGGGAGCGGGGAAACAGAATATAATTTTTCACAAAGATTTCAATGGTCATGAGCCACTCCAGGCCACAGGGGGCTCCAGACAGTTCACCTGAGTCAATACATCGATCAGTATTGGTGGGAGAAAAAGATGATGGGTTTTGGGTATATAAGGAGCTGTTCGGGGGCTACTCTCACTGTTTCTTCACCTCAGCATCAATCTACAGCGAGTCTCTCGAGTGGGGCTCAGCTCGATGGAACACCAGCAGAAGCTGAGCGCTGCTATTCATCCCTCATCAACGGACCTCGACTCAAACTGGAACTTGCATACCGCGCCGGCGGTACGGAACCAGGAGCGAGGCGTACAGGAAGTAGCTGCAAGCAAGACAACGGGCAATCGGGGTGAGCATATTGCCTGCGCCTATACATCCACAAGACCACGTAGCTGTGTGAGAAGGTGATTGTAAGTCCCAAACAAACCTTAGAGGGGTTTAGTGCTGGGGTCCTGTGTTAGTTTATTTCACGGGGGGGGGGGGTTCTTTTATTGGACCGTGGTAATTTAGCACAGTATGGCTTGTTGGACAAGCCAGGGTTGTATTGTTTTGTACTGTTATGAGTGTTATTGTTAATCCTATTAAACACAATATGGTAGAGCTCAAACGGTTGTCCGAGTCTGATCTGTCCATGTAATCCCTATCGTCCAGAACTTGTAGTAAGAGGTGTGTTTTTGGTGCACCTGAGAAAACCACTTACAGAACTTAGGTCAGGTGATGTGATCCTGTACTTATTCCAGAAATTGCACGTGGCACAAGGAGATGTGTCACTTCTTCAGGGTGTCCTGAAACGAAACATAATTTATGCCCATACGCTTCTGGAGCAGAACCCCAGCGGGTAATAGGCTGAGCCCAAATTCCCTGCTCCGCAAAGGTGCAATTGGCAATTTACGCTATCCCCTTAATCAGGAATTTCGGGACCTATTTATGTGCAAATCCAAATCAGTATTCTTTATAAAGGATGACAGTGCTTATTAATTACAAATGGGCTGGATATTGCCAAAAAAAATTGTTACAACATTGTTTAAGAATTGTTCATTAAATGTAGCAAAATACACATTCACCGCCCCCAATCAAAACTGTTCTTATTTTTTTCCATTACAACATATAGACTGTATCAGTGATTCAACAAATATTTCCTTCAATCTAAGCATGTGCCCATTAATTGGCATGCACCATGTATTTTAAATTTATGTTGAAAATGTTAGCAGAGTATTAGAATGACCTGCTTTGGTTAAAAGCATACTTCATAGTCAAATCTTTCATTTTTATGCTCACTTGTATTGTGCAGTGAATTTATCTTTATGACGACCACTCCCATTTCCATTCAGACACACTGAACGCAGATAATGAAAACCTAGTATGGATAACAAAAAATACCTTTCATTATCTTTGTCTCTTGCTCACTAGATAACCATTCTGATGCATCAGACATTTTGTCAGTTCCTATTTTTACCCTTCTTTCACTCATACCTGCAGAAAAGTATTCCACTATTAAGATGTAATCAAACAATGAGATTTCTTTTATACTGAATGTTCATGAAGTAACTAAATTACCATAATGACTGATAGATTTGAGTTCTCATGCTAAAAAAAATGCCTGATCCATAGTGACAGTAACTGTGACTCTCAGTGGCAATTCAATATTATATGGACCATTACGTGCATGAATGTTTTTAAGGTAGTGAAAATTAAATGATTCTGTGATTTTAAAGAGCTTTATATCCCGCTTTCAAGTTTATTCTTTTCATTTGATGTGAACAAACTCCTTATACTCATATTGTTTAACACAATTGTGCCAATATATTCCTGATAAAGGATTCTTTTATATTTGTTCCAGGTACTGTCCCCCTCTCCTGCAAATCTGCCATCATCACCCCTCTCCTCAAAAAACCAACCCTTGATCCCCCCATCCTTGCAAACTACCGTCCCATCTCCAACCTCCCTTTCGTCTCCAAAGTCCTTGAACGTGTTGTCGCCTTTCAAATCCGTGCCATCTTTCCTACAATTCCATGTTCGAATCTCTCCAGTCAGGTTTCCACCCCTGCCACAGTACCGAAACAGCTCTCATCAAAGTCACACATGACATCCTTTGTGACTGTGACAAAGGTAAACTATCCCTCCTCGTCCTCCTTGACTTGTCTGCAGCCTTTGACACGGTTGACCACTCCATCCTTCTCCAACGCCTCTCCCCCGTAGTCCAGCTGGGTGGGACTGCACTCACCTGGTTCCATTCTTATCTACCTAATCATAGCCAGAGAATCACCTGCAATGGCTTCTCTTCCCACTCTCGCATCATCACCTCTGGTGTCCCCCAAGGAGCTATCCTTGGCCTCCTCCTATTTCTCATCTAAATGCCGCCCCTTGGCAACATCATCTGAAAATACAGCGTCAGTTTCCACATGTACGCTGAGGACACCCAGCTTTACCTCACTACCTCTTCTCTTGACCCCTCCACGATGTCTAAATTGTCAGACTGCTTGTCCGACATACAGTCTGGATGAGCAAAAATTTTCTCCAATTAAATATTGGGAAGACCGAAGCCATTGTTTTCAGTCCCCGCCACAAACTCCGTTCCCTAGCCACTGACTCCATCCCCCTCCCTAACATCTGTTTGAGGCTGCACCACACTGTTCGCAACCTTGGTGTCATTTTTGACCCTGAAATGAGCTTCCAACCACATATCTGCAGCATAACAAAGATCGCCTACTCCCACCTCCGTAACATCACCCGCCTCCGCCCTTGCCTCACCTCAGCCGCTGCAGAAACCCTCATCCATGCCATTGTTATCTCTAGACTTGACTATTCCAACGCACTCCTGGCTGGCCTCCCACATACCACCCTATGTTAACTTGAGGTCATCAAAACTCGGCTGCCCGTGTCCTAACTCGCACCAAGTCCCGTTCGCCCATCACCCCTGTGCTTGCTGACCTACATTGGCTCCCGATTAAGCAGCGCCTCGATTTCAAAATTCTCATCCTTGTTTTCAATCACTCCATGGCCACGCCCCTTGCTATCTCTGTAATCTCCTTCAGCCCCACAACCCCCCGAGATATCTGAGCGCCTCTAATTCTGCCCTCTTGAGGATCCCTGATTATAATCGCTCAACCTTTGGTGGCCATGCCTTCTGTTGCCTAAGCCCTAAGCTCTGGAATTCCCTGCTTAAACCTGTCCACCTCTCTACCTCTCTTTCCTCCTTTAAGATGCTCCTTAAAACCTACCTTTTTGACCAAGCTTTTGGTCACCTGCCCTAATTTCTCCTTATGTGACTATGTGTCAAATTTTTTGTCTTATAATACTCCTGTGAAGCACCTTGGGACATTTTACTACGTTAAAGGCGCTATATAAATACAAGTTGTTGCTGTCATTGTTCTATGTAGTGACCTTTTGCCCAGTTGTTTCCAGCTCCACTCTGACCTGCAGCTTTATTTAAACTGTAGTCATTGCTTAGTTCAAACTGAAACCCAACACCACTTACAGGGGATTAGAAGGGTTTAAGTACACAAAAGGTAATGAACATTAACAAGGTGTTATTTATTTATTTACTTATGATTGTTCTTGCATTCTGTACATCTTAATGAGGTGTGAACCAGTGAGTAAGCACAGCCGTTTCTGCCTGAAATAACTGAAGCATTAAGACGCTATAACCGGCAACTTTGAAAACAAGGATGAGAATTTTGAAATTGAGGCGTTGGTTAACTGGGAGCCAATGGAGGTCAGCAAGCACAAGGGTGATGGGCGAACAGGTCTTGGTGCAAGTCAGGACATGGACAGACGTGTATTGGATCACTTCAAGTTTACGTAGGGTGGAATGTGGGAGGCCAGCCAGGAGTGTGTTGGAATAGTCAAGTCTAGAGGTAACAAAGTCTAGAGGGTTTCAGCAGTGGATGAGCTGAGGCAAGGGCAGAGACGGGCAATGTTACGGAGGTGGAAATTTGCGGTCTTAGTTATGCTGCGGATATGTGGTCGGAAGCTCCCTTCAGGGTCAAGTATGACACCAAGGTTGCAAACAGTGTGGTTCGGCCTCAGACAGATGTTAGGGAGAGGGATGGAGTCAATGGCTCGGGAATGGAGTTTGTGACGGGGACAGAAAACATTGGCTTTGGTCTTCCCAATATTGAATTGGAGAAAATTTCTGCTCATCCAGAACTGGATGTCGGATAAACAGTCTGACAATTTAGAGACTGTGGAGGGGTCGAGACAAGAGGTAGTGAGGTAGAGCTGGGTGTCATCAGCATACATGTGGAAACTGATGCTGCGTTTTCAGATTATGTCGCCAAGGGGCAATATTCATGTTATTATAGTAGAGTGCTATAATAGCGCTGCCACGTTATACTGGCCATTGTGTATAGTGGACAAATTGTGTTCGCACAAATGCACCCACTTTAAACGGTGTTGACTGTACTTCTCTTTGCAGATGTTGAGGTGTGGGGGCTGGCGTGTGGGCGCTCTTTGCCTCTCTTGCAGCCTGGCCTCCTGGCATCCCTCTACAGGTTCCCATATTCCTGCAAAAACACCAGCTAAGAGGATTCCTGGTGGAAACCATCTGGTGCCATTTAATGTACCTCACAAATTAAGTAATGACAACTGGCAAAATGCTCATGAAAGCCTAAGTGCCAGTTGGAAAAAAAAATGACAAGAGGGCTTTTAAAAGTCGTAATGAACTTACCTTTAAAATATATGGGCTTTTTAAAGGTCCTCCCAGTCCTTCTTACAGCCAGGTTTTCATGAGCAATTTGGAGATTCAACGAAAGAAATGGCCTGAGGGCCAGAAAATGGTGCAATGCCCTTTCTGGCCTCTTTTCACATACATAAATTAAGCTCCCAACTGATTTGGACAAGAGCTTCAGACTCCTGTCCCAGACCTGACTGGACACAAAACCAGTGTGACTCCAGTAGAACTGATTTCCACTAGATTTTTCAGCCTCTATCTTCTGATTAGCATGCAAATCAGGCTGATAAGATGAAAATCAATCCAAGTATAATTCCATTGTAACAAGATGTGAATTACTGAGTCTTAAAGCTGACTTAGAAGATCACTCATAATTTCACACAGAATATCCATAGAGTAGGAGTTTACATAATAATTTGAGCAAATGAACACTTAATGGAGAAAAGTAAAATGTGCCATGCATAAAATTACCTTAATAAAGAGCCAGAGGCAATGACAAGAAAATGGAAAGCTAGCAAATCCAAACCAAATTTAAAATCTCATGGATGATAATTTCTAATAATAAGGGCCTAATTTCAGCCAATTGGATGTAAAGGCACTTTGGTTATGTGGTGATAAATGAGAATGCTTATCACCCAATCATGAATGCTAAATATTCTAAGGCATATTCTAGTTTAAACTTAATGAAATTTACTGTCTCAACAAGGACAGAATGAGACACTAAACCAATACTAATTAATATGACATTAGACACCAGTGGTGGCAAAATATGGGAAATAGAAGCAAAATTGTAATGCAAACACGGACATGCTTTTTGATGTTGAGGCACCTACACTTGTCAAACAGTTTATCACATACAAAAATGCTTTCTTTGGTACAAAATTGACCAATCACAGAGAGAGTGGGAAGGCTTGGCCCATTATTATGGTATAAAAAAGGAGCTAAAATAATTTGTTTCGAAAAATTGGTAATTTGTGAAGCTGTGGGAGAACCTTCACCACAAGAACTGCAGTGGTTCAAAAAGAAGGCCCACCATCACCTTCACAAGGTCAACTAGAGATGGGCAAATAATGTCGGTCTTGCTTGCAACATCAAATTAGAATATTAAAAAAATACACTGCGCCATATGAGTTATTATTGAGCTGTTCAGGGGGTAAAGCTGGGAGCGCATGTGGCTGTGCAGATTGGAGGATTGTACAGAATGCATGTTATGTTCCATATTATTCATATTTTTATTGCACAATACATTTCATGAATATATTCACATACACTGTAATTTTAGCATTTGGAGATAGTGTGAAATGGGTGATATCGGACCGGCCACCATTATACACCATGCCTGAACGAAAATCATGATAGATGTATATATCAATCTGCTATTGGCCGTTTTATACTACCGCCAGAATTTTAAATTACCCGTAGTGATTGTGCCTAAGCATACAATAGAGTATATAATGGCTAAGCAGAACTCATCTGGACAACTGCTTATTTATTCAATATGTACCATTATCTCTTTTCAATGATTAAGGACAACATAGTTTTTGTCTAGCTGACTCTGAAGAGCACCATACGACAGAGCAAACAATATCATTCCCCATACTTGAATAAATCCTCAACGTTAATACACAGACTTAAGGAGAGGTCAGTTGTGATGCTCAAGAGGAATTACAGAAGACATTGATGATGAAGAGGTAGCAATGATGGTGGTTATTGAGGGACTAACTGATTCAGGTTGCAGGTCAGGGATGCTTAGTTCCTGCTCTATTATATTGGGATACTGACCATAGTCTGTCTGCTTTGAAATAGAAACAGCAACAGGACTATATTGAGGATTCACTTGCCTTATTTAACATGGAGTAACTGTCATCCTTACCATGGTCATTGAGCATATGCCAACATCAGTGACATCTGAAGTAGAAACTTCAGTTATGAAGTCCATAAGCAAAACAGAAGAATCTCTTATGAATGCTCTGACTGCTGTTATAGAAGCTTTGAGCTCCACACTCCAAAATGGAGTCATAGCCAGCTTCAGCGCACTTGGAAGATGATTACTGGTAACCAAGAAGAGGTCATCTGTGCCCACTGTTCTATGCTCAGACAAGTCAGTTGGCATGGTAACATGCTTTGTAGAAGTGATATGTGTGGATTATCAGACAGCAGTTACTTGGCACCCAATTCAGTGGCAGCTCTGTGCCATCATATAGCTCTGCACAAGTGACAATGGGTGCTCTTTCTGAAGACAATAAACCCACAGCAATCCCTGGCAGATCCGTCAGGATTTTTCATAGGCCTTCTGTATCCTGTGTAACTTGCCAGCTGGCTAATGAGGATTGACGTATCTCCTTAATTAGGGGAGTATTTTGTTTGCATGAACATAGATAACAAGCACAAAGAAATTCAAAGTGGCAATAATATCAGCAAAACAGATTAAATATGTACACCACAACTAATGCAACACATAATAAATGTAATTCACTTTTAAGATATCTTACAGTCTGTGATGCTTTCATTGTGCATAAAAGAACATTTCAGTTGTCCAAAATGCAAACAAAGTGGTTCTCCTCTGCTATAAAAGGCTTTCTCAGTGGAGTCAGCAGTCATTGAAGCAAAGATTGGTCCTAATCTTCTAAGAACTATTCCCTGGGATTCCTAAAATGCAGGTGCCATGGACTGCTACATAATAAAGACATCATGAATAATTAATATTTACATATATATTGTGGTCACATACTACCTGATGTGAATTCAGTGCAAGCCCTTTCTGTTCATGTAGGCCATGAGGTTAAAAAGAGGAACCAAGATTACCACATGGGCCAATTGTAATGTTTTACATCTGAGGGAATGCTTCCATCCAGTAAAAGCTCTGCAGATTGTCTAGCTGATGCCCCCTTTCCACATGGAAATTGATAAGGTTGTTACCCCTTGCAAAAAATAGTGATTTTCACTGCTTAGTACATAGCTTGCTGTAGCAGATGTCCTTTCGGGTGGCTTTGAAGGATCCGATAATATGAAAGCTTCATATGGCGGTAACCTTCAGCTCTTCAGGAAGAGTTATCCCTATTCCAGATGTTGTCTGCAGGTTATCCTGGAGCAGCTGGTACAACTCTGTGACAGACTGTCTTGTGAAGCTGAGGTGTTGGAGACAAGTCTCCTATAATATGTCCAGCTATGTATGGAGAGTCTGCTGTGGGCCCCAGGCTAATGACAGTTGCAAATAAGATACCTCAGGTGTCATCACACCTGCATTTGTTGTTCCCTTGTGAATGCTTCTTCATTCAAGATGATAAGAGGTTTTGATAGAGTAAATAGGGGAAAAAAATTCCCTCTGTTGAATGAGTCAATAACTAGAGGTCATAGATTCAAAATCATTGGTAAAAGACCTAGAGGGGAGATGAGAAGAACTCTTTTCACACAGAGAGTTGTCGGGATCTGGAATGCTCTACTTGGAAAGGTGGTGGAAGCTGATTCCATAAATAATTTTAAAACAGAGTTGGACAGGTACTTGAGGATGAGCACAACTGCTCTTTAAAAGAGCCAGCACTTTCAAAGGGCCACATGGCCTCCTTCTGTGCTGTAAGTTTCTATGAATCTGAATCGTAGTAGCACATTCAGAACCCACAAAGGAATTCTTATCCATCCTCCAGGTGACATATTTCTAGCTGGCTTGCTGGAATGGCCACCCAGGAGACTGCACCTCATGATTTCCATTTCCTCCAGGATTCAGAAAAAATATGTATGCAGGCTGAACTTAGGCTGAACTAGACTACACGCCAATTTCCATGCACTGTAGCAGATTACACCCTTTTTACACAGTATGTACGCAAATGACTGCTCCAACAGTTATGCAGATGAACTGACCCAGGCTGGGGGAGCAGTGGGTAAGGAAGGAACAGTGCTTGGCTCAGTCAGTTGACTGTCACCTAACTTGACTGCATGACTCCTGGCTGTTTTTGTGCCACTTTTCAAGAATGTCTAATGCAAGAACAGCTGGCAGAGGCAGTCAAACAAGCGACAAGGTAATGGCATGGAGTCAGAGAAGACAATGCCATAATTTCTCAGAAATGGAAAAGTAAACCCTCCTCAATGGCAATAGAGCTCAGGAGAGACAGACTGTCAGATGTCCATAGCAGGAACTCTGCCAAAAGAGACAGTCATATCACATGGGGGAAGGTCAAACGGGCACTGAGTGCCAACTCCCTCACCCCCAGGACTGCACACCAGTGCTGCAAAACATTCAATGACCTGACCAAAACAGGCAAGGTAACACACCAACTACTCTCCCTTTTCTTCCATAGAAACATAGAAGATAGGAGCAGGAGTAGGCCATTCGGCCCCTCGAGCCTGCTCCGCCATTCGATGAGATCGTGGCTGATCATTCAAACTCAGTACCCCGTACCTGCCGTCTCCCCATATCCCTTGATACCTTTAGCTCTAAGAAATATATCTAACTCCTTCTTGAATATATTTAAAGACTTGGCCTCAACCGCCTTCTGTGGTAGAGAATTCCACAGGTTCACCACTCTCTGGGTGAAGAAATTCTTCCTCATCTCTGTCCTAAATGGCTTACCACTTATCCTTAGACTATGACCCCTGGTTCTGGACTCTCCGACCATCGGGAACATTCTACCTGCATCTAGTTTGTCCAGAGATGTCAGAATTTTATAAGTTTCGATGAGATCCCCTCTCATTCTTCTAAACTCCAGCGAGTATAAGCCCAATTGAACCAATCTCTCCTCATACGTCATTCCTGCCATCCCAGGGATCAGCCTTGTGAATCTTCGCTGAACTCCTTCCATGGCAAGAACATCCTTCCTCAGATAAGGTGACCAAAACTGCACACAGTACTCAAGGTGTGGTCTCACCAAGGCCCTGTACAACTGCAGCAGGACATCCTTGCTCCTGTACTCAAACCCTTTCGCTATGAAGGTCAACATACCATTTGCCTTCTTCACTGCCTGCTGCACCTGCATGCTTACCTTCAGCGACTGGTGCACAAGGACACCCAGGTCTCATTGCACTTCCCCTTCTCCCAATCTATTGCCATTCAGATAATAGTCTGCCTTTCTGTTTTTGACACTAAAGTGGATAACCTCGCATTTATCCATGTTACATTGCATCTGCCATGCTTCTGCCCAATCACCCAACCTGTCCAAATCATCCTGGAGTATCTCGGTATCCTCCTCGCAGCACACACGCCCACCCAGCTTTGTGTCATCTGCAAACTTGGAGATATTACATCTAGTTCCCTTATCTAGATCATTAATGTATATTGTGAATAGCTGTGGTCCAAGGACCGATCCCTGCAGTACCCCACTAGTCACTGCCTGCCACTCGGAAAAAGACCCGTTAATTCCTACTTTCTGCTTTCTGTCCGCCAACCAGTTCTCTATCTAAGTCAATACCTTGCCCCCAATCCCATGTGCCTTAACTTTACACGCTAATCTCTTATCCGGGACCTTATCGAAAGCCTTTTGAAAGTCCAAATACACCACATCTACTGGTTCTCCCTTATCTATTTTCCCAGTTACATCCTCAAAAAATTCCAATAGATTAGTCAAGCACGATTTACCTTTTGTAAATCCATGTTGACTTTGTCTGATCCTGTCACTGTTTTCCAAGTGTTCAGCTATTACTTCCTTTATAATGGACTCTAGCATTTTCCCCACTACCGATGTCAGGCTTACCGGTCTGTATTTCCCCGCTTTCTCTCTACCACCCTTTTTGAATAGTGGGGTAACATTAGCTACCCTCCAATCCATGGGTACAGTTCCAGATTCCAGCAAATTTTGGAAGATGATCAGCAATGCATTTACTATTTCTAGGGCCATGTCCTTAAGTACCCTAGGATATAGATTATCAGGCCCTGGGGATTTATCAGCCTTCAATCCCATCAATTTTCCTAACACCATTTCCCTACAGATACTGATTTCTTTCAGTTCCTCCCTCTCATCAGACCCTACATTCTCCAACATCTCTGGGAGGTTATTTGTGTCCTCCTTTGTGAATACAGAACCAAAATATGCATTTAATTGGTCTGCCATTTCTTTGTTCCCCATTATAACTTCCCCTGCTTCTGACTGCAAGGGACCTACACTTGATTTCTCTAATCTTTTTCTCTTCACATATCTATAAAAGCTCTTACAGTCAGTTTTTATGCTCCCTGCAAGCTTACTTTCATATTCTATTTTCCCCTTCTTAATTAATCCCTTTGTCCTCCTTTGTTGAATCCTAAACTGCTCCCAATCCTCAGGGTTACCGCTTTTTCTGGCCAATTTATATGCCCTCTCCTTGGATCTTATGCTATCCCTAATTTCCCTTGTTAGCCACGGTTGAATCACCCTTTTTGTTTTATTCTTATCCCAAACTGGGATGAACAACTTCCTTGGGCACCCTGAGCACCAGCACACTCTATACCCTCTAAAAGTAACAATTATACAACTAATCCTTCATAATATACTCTGGTTAAAGGAGGCCTCAAACTTAGGATCTTACAGTATGGCTATCCCCACTAACAGTAATTACTTACATGCACAAACCTAAACCCCTTCCTGCACTTCAACAGGGTGATGTTATGATGAGTTAGCTGACTGCTGCAAAAAAACTTGAATTTTCCAAGTGTCTGTTGTTGAAGAGGAACCTTGCTCACCACCAGTGCATATCAAAAGTTTATGCACGCTACCTGCAATTTTTGGTCTATCTGGATGGAACAATGTGGGTAATGGACTCACAACTTTGCAATGTGTGCACCACAGGTGAGGTTCTTTGCCATATTGGAAATTGACCCCCACAGTCTCAGTGATCCTGGGCTAGAAAGGGGAAAATAATGAGGCTTCCTGTTTTTATCACTACTATCCCTATTAAAATATGCACTGGGTGAATAGTCTGTCACTGTCTTAATAAGGTTTAAAAGCATTTATTGTTGGCATTCACAGAGTATTCAGCATACAGTGATAAATGTCATTGAAAATAATTACACATACACTTAACAGCACACTTACAGCAATACCTTGAGAGTTCACCAGAAAATTCATATGTTACAGTTCTTGAGCTCCAGGGGTTCACGGCTGATTAGGCCTCATCGAATTCTGAGCTATCTCTCCTAACACCCTTTCTTTTATGCCTTTTTCCCACCAGGCTACATGAGATTCCACAAGTTTCATATTAGCTGTTCTCTCACATTGATAACTGCAGCTTTAACAAGAATAACTCCCCAAACTTTTAGCTTTATCTTGACAAAACTGTCAATAAAAGCATTCAACTGGAGACAGTTACAGAGAGATTAATGAACAAAGGCTCCCCTACAGGTGACGCTATTACTTGACCACTTTCTTAAAGCAGATGCGGCCATGGAGGATGTCTCCTGGGAGAACAGCTGAGAGACCTTGATAGGATAAAAATTGATAAAGAAGACATATTAGAAAGGCTGGCTGTACTTAAAGTAGATAAATCACCAGGAGCGGATGGGATGCATCCTAGGATGCTGAGGGAATTGAGGGCGGAAATCGCAGAAGTACTTGCCATAATCTTCCAATCCTCCTTAGATACGGGGGTGGTGCCAGAGGACTGGAGAATTGCAAATGTTACACCATTGTTAAAAAAGGGTGTAAAGATAAACCCAGCAACTACAGGCTAGTCAGTTTAACCTCGGAAGTGGGGAAGCTTTTAGAAACAGTAATCAGGGATGAAATTAACAGTCACTTGGAGAGGTGTGGATTAATTAAAGAAAGCCAGCATGGATTTGTTAAAGGCAAATCATGTTTAACTAATTTGATCGAGTTTTTTGATGAGGTATCAGAGAGGGTTGATGTGGGTAATACGGTTGACGTAGTGTACATGGATTTCCAAAAGGCATTCGACAAAGTGCCACATAATAGGCTTGCCAGCAAAGTTGAAGCCCAAGGAATAAAAGGGACAGTGGCAGCATGGATATGGAATTAGCTAAGTGACAGGAAACAGAGTAGAGGTGAACGATTGTTTTTCAGACTGGAGGAAGGTGTACAGTGGTGTTCCCCAGGAGTCAGCTCTAATGACTTGGACGTGGGTGTATAGGGCACAATTTCAAAATTTGCAGATGACACAAAACTTGAAAGTATAGTGAACAGCGAGGAGGAAAGTGATAGGCTTCAGGAAAACATAGACAGGCTGGTGAAATGGGCGGACACGTGGCAGGTAAAAATTTAATGCAGAAAAGTGTGAAGTGAGACATTTTGGTAGAAAGAATGAGGAGAGGACATATAAACTAAATGGTACAATCATAAAGGGGGTGCATGAACAGAGAGATCTGGGGGTATGTGTGCACAAATCGTTGAAGGTGGCAGGACAGTTGAGAAAGCAGTTAAAAAGGTTTACGGGATCCTGGGCTTCATAAATAGAGGTATAGGACTGGATTTTGATTGAGGAGGCATGTAGGAGGCGGGCCTACAATGTTCAGGGTTGTAGTCCCGCCTCCATCGAGTTGTGGCCAACCCACACGATTTTCACTTGATTGACCTTGTTGAGCCTGCCCAGCGGGCTCAGCAGGCCAATTAAGGGCCACCCGGCAACAGGTGACATCAGAGATTGACATTTCATCTGTCAAAAGCTTTTGACAGATGAAATATCAGCATTTGACAGCTGTTTGAAGCTGTCAAACACTGACAATCTGTACCCCAAGTTAATTCCTTCCTCTCAGGCTGATTTAGAGATCTCTCCAGAACAGAGAGCTGAATGCTACAACTTTTGACAGCTCGTGGCCATTCTGCTTTCTCTGGCGGTGAGATGAGGGACTCCTGAGACCTGAAGGAAGGAAGGCTATAAAGGTAAGTAAATGTAAGTAAAACTTCTTTAAACACTTTACACACACCAAACACACTTACCTCTGAACTCATGCACCCATCACTCACCTGAATACCGGACATCTCGAACCCTCCAAGCCCTTCAGCCCGGTGGCCTGCCTCGTTAACTTGGCGTGGTTTGGAGCCATCGGGAATCCCACACTTCAGCAATAAAACTAGGGATTAGGTTAAAAACTATCTGTTAACTACCTGTTAACAGGCAGTTAATTGGCACTAATCCCCTTCCTGCCTCGGGGAGGCGGGTCCCAGCACAGGTCAGGTATCCGCCTCCTTTGAAACTGGCATGGAGGCGGGTTGGGGGCGGGATGGGTTCGTGCCCCCCGATTTTGAGATTTTAACCCCCCACACGCCTCCAATCCCGCCTCCACGCCCAATGAAAATCCTGCCCATAGAGTACAAAAGTGTGGAAATTATGATGAACCTGTATAAAACACATGGTTCAGCCCCAACTGGAATACTGTGTCCAATTCTGGACACCACACTTTAGGAAGGATGTGAAGGCCTTAGAGAAGGTGCAGAAAAGATTTACGAGAATAATTCCAGGAATGAGGGACTTCAGTTATGTTGGTAGACTGGAGAAGCTGGGGTTGTTCTCCTTGGAGCAGAGAAGATTTGAGAGGAGATTTGATAGACGTGTTCAAAATCATGAGGGGTCTGGACAGAGTAGAGAGAGAGAAACTGTTCCCATTGGCAGAAGGGTCAAGAACCAGAGGACACAGATTTAAGGTGATTGGCTAAAGAACCAAAGGTGATGTAAGAAAAAACTTTTTTACGCAGCAAGTGGTTAAGATCTGGAATGCACTGCCTGAAAGGGTGGTGGAGGCAGACTCAATTTTATCTTTCAAAAGGGAGTTGGATAAATATCTGAAGGAAAACATTTTGCAGGGCTATGGGGAAAGGATGGGGGAGTGGGACTAGCTGAGAGTCGGCACCGGCTCGATGGGCCGAATGACCTTCTTCCATGCTGTAACCATTCTATGATTCTATGATTCTATGATCTATGGGGGTAGGACAAAGGAAGGTTGCAGCTGAATCTTTATCAACTAAACGTCTCTTTCTGGTAACTTCCAATTTCCAATGACTAACTTACTTTACAGGCAACAGCTAAAAATTAATACAAAGATATTCAAGACAATTTAACTAATCCTTTCCTTGCAACATTTACACTGCCCAATTGGATAAGTTACTGGAGACTGATCAGCATTGTCGGAAACATATCACCATCAGAGCAAGCACCTTCAAAGGAGGAAGAGACAAAATTGTGTGGGTTGACGGAAGAGGGGGCAAAGTTAATGGCCGTCCTAAATTAGCCCTCACACCTCCTAATACTGGATGTGGGCCACTTTGTAGATGTTGTACTTAATTTACATTTCCAGTTCCTAGAATCATCTGCACAGATATTCCAAAATTATGAGAAAACAGACTTTAAGGGAAATCAAGGGAGACTTCCATAAGGTCATATGTTGTGAAGAATCATGGAAACAGATAAGTATACTTTGTGTTTAGTGATTAAAATTAGTTTATTCAGCAGATTTTAATCAAAAGTGTTGCACAGTCTGCAATTGTATTAAACTGGTGATCATAAGGGATCGTTTGCCGAGCTTTTCCAGTTATTTGCTTATTAATTTTTTCATGTTTTAACCTCCTGTCTCAGCTGGTGGGAGGAGCATCTGTTAAGTTTAAAACATTTCACAGCAATCCAAAGCCCAGAATTTCAGAGCATGAGTAAAGTCATAGCTATTCATTTCTAAATTTCATTTCTTCTCCAAGGAAAAATCAACAAAAGGCTGAAGCCAACACTAATTTACTAATTCTCAGTGCAATGCTTTTTTCTTCTAAAATCAGTCATGACGCATTTTTTATTCACAACAGAATGCATCATCAGAACGAATTTTAATTAATACTGGGGCAAACTTGCTGGTGACATTTGAACTGAAATAGAGGTCCTCAGTATCATCCCAAAGTAAGTTAGGAACATAAGTGGAAATTAGTGAAATTAAATCGTAGAAAGTTATCAGGAAGAACATCTTTGCTCAAAGAGTGAATTAAGTTTTTCCCCCCAGGCACAGTAGTACTGACAAAAACAAAATATAGTTGAATGTTAAGATGTGTGAGTTTAAGTTTTAGAGAGATGAGATTTTTTGGGTTGCCTGATTTTCTTCATGTTCTTGCAAAAGTAATTATTTCAGCAAAACACAGTTCATCCAAGTAAGATGATTTTTTTTGAAGGTGCTGACTTATGCTGGGTCGGAGATCCACAGGCTGTGATAGCTGTCCAGTGTCTCATCAAATTCTCCATGAGTGAGCATCGATATTGAAAGTCAGTAAGTGGTTTGAGTAAGGAGGGCATCCTAACTAACTTACCAACTTCCCAGCAAAGGTCACTGGATAGCAAACAGGAATGGGAACTTTGGCTGATTCCCCTTCCCTGAACTAATGACACTGATAGCAATTGTAATGCCCTGCTGGTATCTCAGCTGAGTTTAGCTAACTCTGCACAGACCTTGGATCATACTTGGGACAATTATACTCAGCAACACAATGTGTGGTGATTTCACCAATTTATTTGAATAACAACCTTTGATCGCTTCTCCCTTCTTTGCTCCTCTCCTTTGCGGGTGAAATTGATTGCTGAGGACCATGCAGACACCATCATTATCCCTGCTGTATGTGTGAAAACAGCATGTGGAGCAGCTTTGATCACTGGGCAACAAGTAGAACCAATTCTTGCACTGCTGGGCACTGATCACATTCATTACAAATCCTGTCACTCTTACTTGCCAAACAGTGTGAATGTGTGGGAGAAAAGGTCAGAAACTAAAGAAAGAAATGAAAACCAATGAAAATAGCACAAGCACGAAGTGAAAAGTAATTCAAATTTTGTTTCTAATTTAAAAAGGACTATCAAATGGCAGCAACTGATTTGAAATACAGGTCAGCATGAAAATGAAAAATATACAAGCATAAATGGAAAGTGCTGAAAAGAAACTGAACATGAATAAACAAAATACATAAAATAACGGACAGCAGAGAGTAATTGCGTATCTGTAGTCTAATCGAGCAGTTGAAATGAAATAATGAGCAAAGAGAATGAAGCTTGAACAATTTGTGAATGTCACCTGAAACCCTACATTAGATTACAGCTTTGAATTATTTCCTTTCAATTTACCAGTTTCTTAAAATACCAGTTTGTGGCAGAACAACTGAATGATTCTGGCTAACTCTATATAATTCTCTTTAACGATGTTCTAACACCAGCCTAAACCTGTACCATTGTGTTAGGCATTACTGTGTTTTGTATATAGAGTTTGCATGTACGGGGCGTGGCCCTTTTAAGAGCACGGGAAAACGCGGGCAAACGCGATGACGTCACGTCGCAAACCACGGGACTGCCCAGGAAGTCCTTGTGGCATTTCCGTTGAGTAAAGACCTGTTTGATTGTTCTCTTGTGTCGATCTCCGTTATTCGTAGGAATTCGTTAATTCCTACATTGGTGACCCCATTTTTGTGAACGTTTTCACAAAAGCAGAGCACAGCATGGAAGCAAACGCTATTTCGCTGAAGCTACCGCAGTTCTGGGAGCAGCAAGCACCCTCGTGGTTTATTCAGGTCGAGGCCCAGTTCGCCCTGAGGAACGTCGATGCGGATCAGACCAAGTATCTTTATGTGGTCTCCGCACTCGACAGCTCTACTGCCTCTCGGATCGTCAGCCTCCTCGAAAACCCCCCCAACGGAGCGCAAGTATGAAACCCTCAAAGCGCGGTTACTGCAGGTTTTCGGGCTCACAAAATCAGAGCGCGCCCGCCGATTACTCGCTATGCCCAGGCTCGAGGATTCCAAGCCCTCAGAGTTGACACTCCTGGGCTCAGAACGGGAATGTTTCCTATTCCGCGAGATTTTCCTCAGCCAACTGCCTGAACAGGTACAAGCTGCCCTGGCCAGATCTGAAGTTGAAGACTGCGCAACACTCGCTGCGGAGGCTGACAACATTTTTGCTGTAACTCGGCAATACTGCGCCGCCATGAGGCACCCATCCCCCGCAGACGCTGCCCCAGCTCGTCAGCCTGCTGGACTGTGTTTCTACCACGCGCAGTTCGGCATGAAGGCGAAGCGTTGCCGCCCTCCTTGCAGTTTTCCCCAAAAAAAACAACAACTGACACTGCGACCACCTAGGAACGGGTCTAATGGGCACCCCACGGCTGCGATGGCAATCAGCAATTCGGGAAAATTGCTGTTCATCACCGATACTCTCTCCAGTCATCGTTTTCTGTGCGACACCGGAGCACAGTGCAGCATTTTACCCGCATCCGCCCTCGATGTGCAGACGGGGAATCACGGCCCCACCCTTGAAGCGGCCAATGGTGGAGCAATTCGGACCTTCGGAAGATGGCGAGTGGAGGTGTGCCTCGGGGGGGGGGAACGTTTTCACTGGGATTTTGTTACGGCCAAAGTTTCCCAGCCCCTCCTCGGCGCAGATTTCCTGTGCGGCAAAAGCCTCCTGGTCGACGTCAGGAACCGGTGGCTGATCAACGCAGCAACTTTAAATTCTCTTCCGTGTTACCGCAGTAACACTGTCACGCACCGTCTCCTGTGCGTTCCCGACTCTTGATGAGTTCGCTCTCCTGCTCGGCGAATTCCCTGACCTGACAAGACCCACGTTCTCCTCCACAGCCACGAAACATGGTGTGGAACACCACATCACCACCAACGGCCCCCCGGTCTATGCGCAGGCCCGGCGCCTGGAACCTGGCAAGCTGGCGGTCGCAAACGCGGAGTTCGCAACCATGGAACGGTTAGGGATTTTTCACCGGTTGAATAGTCCCTGGTCTTCACCCCTCCATATCATCCCGAAGCCTGGCGGCGGATGGCGGCCATGCGGCGACTATCGACGCCTAAACGACGCCACATCTCCCGATCGGTACCCGATCCCCCATATCCAGGATTTCTCTGCCCATTTGGCAGGGAACACCGTGTTCTCTAAAGTCGACCTCGTCCGGGGCTACCACCAGGTCACAGTTCATCCACAAGACATCCAGAAGACCGCAGTCATCACCCTATTTGGCCTCTTCGAGTTTTTACGAATGCCGTTTGGGTTAAAGAACGCCGCCC
Source organism: Somniosus microcephalus (assembly GCF_052327205.1). Classification (NCBI taxonomy): domain Eukaryota; kingdom Metazoa; phylum Chordata; class Chondrichthyes; order Squaliformes; family Somniosidae; genus Somniosus; species Somniosus microcephalus. Next base: position 184,670,217 of record NC_140993.1, on the reverse strand, counting down.
AGGCTTTCCAACGCCTGATGGACTCCGTGCTGCGGGACCTCAAGTTCCTCTTCGTCTACCTGGATGACATTCTAATTGCCAGTCCTACTAAGGAAGAACATACCTGTCACCTACGCACCCTTTTTTGACACCTCAGCCAACACGGCCTGATTATCAACCCGGCCAAGTGTCAGTTTGGCCGGCACCAAATTGACTTCCTGGGGCATCGCATCACCTCAGAAGGAGCGGTTCCTTTACCTTTGAAGGTAGAGGTGGTGATATCCTTTCCACGCCCGCAGAACATAAAGGCCCTGCAGGAATTCCTAGGCATGGTAAACATTTACCGCCGTTTCATGCCTAAGGCGGCACTACTCATGCAGCCCCTGTACGAGGCCCTCAAGGACAAGACTGGCAAGAACCCGGTAGACTGGACGGATGACATGGCCCGAGCGTTCACCGACACCAAAAGCGCCTTAGCCAATGCGACTATGCTGGCGCACCCGCTGCCAGGAGCCACCATCGCCCTCACCACTGACGCGTCGGACTACGCAGTCAGTGCCATGCAACAGAAGTGGGTGAATGGGACATGGCAGCCGTTGGCATTCTTCAGCCTTCAACTGCGGCAGAATGAGAGAGCATACAGCACGTTCGACTGGGAGTTGCTCGCCCGTTTTCTGGCCATCCGCCATTTTCGGTTCCTTCTGGAAGGACGTCCTTTCACCGCCTTTGTGGACCATAAGCCGCTGACCTTTGCAATGTCCAAGACTTCTGAACCGTGGTCAGCCCGACAGCAGCGTCAACTGACCTACATATCTGAATTCACCATGGATATACGGCACGTGGCCGGTAAGGACAACCTGATGGCAGACTGCCTCTCCCGCGCGTTCGTCGATACGGTTCATTTGGGCATCGACTACGCCCTCATGGCAGCAGACCAAGCCTCAGACCCGGAAGTCCAAGCTTACAGAATGGCCATCACTGGCCTCCAGTTGGCCGATGTCGAGTTCCATTCAGCAGCTACTACGCTGTTGTGTGACGTCTCCGTACAGGATCCTCGCCCTGTCGTGCCAGTCGTCTGGCGCCGCAAACTGTTTGACGCCGTACATGGGTTGTCACACCCTGGAATGAAGGCCTCTCAGAAACGGATGTCAGCGAAATTTGTATGGCATGGCATGCATAAAGATGTCCGTGACTGGGCCAACACCTGCTAGGTCTGCCAAAAGGCCAAGGTACAGCGCCACATCAAAGCTCCATTGGCCACCTTCACAGTTCCGGAGCGACGTTTTGACCATGTCAACGTGGACCTGGTAGGACTACTCCCACCCTCCCATGGTTTTCACACATCCTGACCATGGTTAACCGCACCACCAGATGGCCAGAGGCGGTCCCCCTGTCATCCACTACTTCGGCGGACGTGGTCAGGGCGTTCATTTCCTCCTGGATCGCCCGTTTCGGAGTGCCCGCAAATATTTTGTCGGACAGGGGACCGCAGTTTTCCTCTGAACTCTGGAATGCAGTGGCCCAAGGACTCGGTGTCAAGTTACACCGCACCACAGCCTACCACCCACAGGTGAATGGCCTCTGTGAGCACTTCCACTGCTCAATGAAAGCCACCCTGAGGGCCAGCCTCCAGGATGCTGGATGGGCAGACAAGCTACCGTGGTTCCTGCTGGGCCTTCGCACGGCCCCCAAAGAAGACCTTCACTCTTCATCAGCAGAACTCGTGTATGGTCAGCCGCTGCGAGTCCCAGGGGACATCCTACCAACAATGACGGAGCCCTGGTCCGCATCTGCCCAGCTTGCTAGTCACCAAGAGGCAGCCAGATGTTTCGCACCGGTGCCCACTTCGCACCACGGGCTACAGAGGTCACACGTTCCCACGGAGCTTCACAAGGCTGAATACATTTTTATTCGCCATGACGCGCATAGGGATCCGCTCAAGGCCCCATATACCGGTCCCTTCCGCATGTTGGAAGCAGGGGACAAAACCTTCACGGTAGATGTCGGTAGTAAACCGGGCCACATTTCAGTCGACCGCTTAAAGCCAGCACATTTGGACCTCGACCGCCCCGTTGAGACGGCACAACCGCCGAGATGGGGTCGGCCACCCATCGTTGTTATGGCAGACCAAGTGCGACTGCCCGCCAGACCACCAGCCGCCCTGCAGCCTCCACCTCGAGTGTACAGGAGGCATTCTGACAGGGTCGTCAGACCCCCTCACCGTTTGACTTTGTCCGTTAAAGCGAATTTTGGGGGCGCGCATGTGGCAGAACAACTGAATGACTCAAGCTAACTGTATATAATTCTCTTTAATGATGTTCTAACACCAGCCTAAACCTGTACCATTGTGTTAGGCATTACTATGTTTTGTATATAGAGTTTGCATGTATGGGGCGTGGCCCCTTTAAGAGTGCGGGAAAACGCGGGCAAACACGATGACGTCACACCGCAAACCACGGGGCTGCCCAGGAAGTCCTCATGGCATCTCCGTTGAGTAAAGACCTGTTTGATTGTTCTCTTGTGTCGTTCTCCGTTATTCGTAGGAATTTGTTAATTCCTATAAGTTTATCATGTGTCTGAAAGGTGCAAAAGTTAATTGATTCTCTACATACACTTTATTTCAGTGACTTGCAAGCACTTTATCTTTTTCATGTCTCTTCATGTTTCTTTCATATTTATTAATCCTTTCTAATGCTGAATAAAATAATTATAATGAAGTTGACAAAAACTAAAGCCATGTATTTATTTTTAGTGTGCTGCAGGTATTGACATACCATTTTTGTTGCTACTGTGTGAGCTTGTAAGGTAAGCTGACAGTTGGACAAATGCTCTAAGACAGCCACAAAGTGAAGCATGTGTAATGATCAATAACATGTCATTCTATAGTGGACACTAGGTGGAGCCGTAGAGCTGTGTAGAGCTGTATATAGCTGTATGTATAAGACTACACTACCCAGCTGTATGTATATTAAGACTACATTACCCACAAGGCAGCAGTCAAGATGGAAGCCTCTACAGATACTGTACCTAGTCCACATGTGCTCAATAAAAGTGTCTAGCAAAAGCTAGCTGTGTTCATAATAAGAATGTCTATTTATTAATGAACATAATTTGGTACCAGGATACCAAGAGTTGTAAATATCTGCTAAAAAATTGTGAAAAGTGACATGGAGAATTTGAAGCCACCAGAGCGTTTGAATCTCGAGGGAAATGTCGACTACAATTGGTGGATTTTTACACAACAATTCGAACTCTACATTGCTGCCATCGGATTCGGTACGAAGCCAGATGCAAGAAAAATAGTGTTGCTGTTTACGGTTGCAGGCCCACAGGCGATAGAGGTATTTAATAAATTTGTATTTAATCCAGAGGAGAACAGAGAAAAATTAGAAGATGTGCTAAAACATTTTGATGCACATTGCTCTCCCAAAAAGAATGAGACGTATGAAAGATACATCTTCCGTTCTCGGACACAGCAACAAAATGAGACTTTTGATAGCTTTATAACTGATCTGAAACTGAAAGCACAGACATGTAATTTCTCTGAGCTGAAATCATCCATGATTCGTGACTAGATTGTGTTTGGTATTCATGATAAAAAAGTCAGGGAACGTCTGTTGAGAGAAACCGAACTAAATTTGGAAAATGCAGTGAAAATATGCCAAGCCAGTGAGCTAGCTCGAAAGCACACGAAGACTTTCAGTGAAATCAATAATGATGCGATTGTAATGAGTGATAATGCTGCTGTCGATGCTGTGTCGTATAAGGGGAAGAAACGTGGGCAGAACAGAAATGAAAAGCAATAGGAGGATGAAATTCTTAATTGTAAACGCTGTGTTTACAAACACCAGTTAAGACAATGCCCAGTGTTTGGAAAAATGTGCACAAAGTGTAATGGAAAGAATCACTTTGCCAAACAATGCTTTTCAAAAGTAAAAACAACGAAAGGGCAACAAGTTAATGTGATTGAGGACACTGATTTAAGTGAGACATTTTTTGTAGGAATGGTGTCATGTGACGATATCAAAAAAGATACAAAAAATGTGCAGCCCTCAGAAATGGACCATGCTGAACATAAAGTCAATGCAGTAAAAGTGGACAAATGGATGATCCCACTCCAGATAAATGGAGCATTAGTTACATTGAGACTGGACACTGGGACAAAAGCAAACTTGATCAGTATGAGTGACATAAAAAATATGAAAGAAAAGCCCAAAATACAGAAAAAGTCAGTACTACTGAAGAACTATAATGGACAGAAAATAGACAGCTTAAGTGTATGCAGACTTAAAGTGACAGTCAAAGACAAAGTGCATCATCTCATGTTTTCTGTTGTGGCTGAAAGACTTGATTCGATACTAGGTGACAAAGCTTGTGAAGACTTAGAACTGGTCAAGAGAGTCTGCCGTATAAACTGTGCCATAAGCAGACCAGATGACTCAGGTGATGAAGCAGAGAGCCCATCAAGGATGAAAAGGCCAAAGGGTATCCATGTCTTCAAAAAGCCTAGTTTCTCCAAAAAGAAAGAAAAAGACTTTAAGGTCAAAGAGAAGCCAAAGGAAGAAAAGCACAAAGAGGAAAAACACAAGGAGAAAAAGTCCAAAGATATAACCGCAGCAGATGTTGTTAAGCAGTGGAAAGAGAAAAAGAAGAAGCCTGCACCAGAGCAGGAAGCAGTTCCGGTGGATACTCCTTCTTCCCTCAGGCAAATCTTTGGTGTTCCATTAGCCGAGGCCGCTGAGAGGACTATGCTGTATGATGGGATCCAGCTGCCAGCAGTTTTTCGAGAGTGCATTGACTACATTGAGAGTTATGGCATGAAGAGTGAAGGAAACACTGAAACCCTTTCCAAGCAAAGATCGCAAGGAGACCTCGATCTATACAAGAGCAGATTGATGACAATGCCACAACTGCATCTTGCCATTCACCGCCAGAACAATCTCATGAAGACACATCAGACTTACCCATGTTGAGAAGATCCACACGTGAAGTGAAAAAGCCTGATAGACTTAATCTTTGAGTACAATGTAAAGCTTTGAAAATGTGTTGACTGTTTTGAAAATGTTTGTTTATAGAGCACTAACAAAAGTGTTACTGATATTATCTTTATTGTTTTCTTGAAAGTTGATTGATATTGATTTTGTTAAACCTCAAAGAAAGGGGGATGTAATGATCAATAACATGTCATTCTATAGTGGGCACTAGGTGGCGCCGTAGAGCCGTGTAGAGCTGTATATAGCTGTATGTATAAGACATGTATATGACACTACCCAGCTGTATGTATATTAAGACTACATTACCCATGAGGCACTAGGCTACCCACAAGGCAGTGGTCAAGATGGAAGCCTCTAGGAAGAAACTGTAGAAGTCCTCATGTACTGAAGTTCTCATATACTAATAAAGTGACTAGCTAAGAAGCTAGCTGTGTTCATAATAAAAACTACTAGTTATTAATGAACATAATAGCATGGTGACCCTCCAGGCAGTAGAAGTATGGTGCTGGGCAATTTAGATTTTGTTTTAAGTTTAAAAGGTAAACTGAATCAGAAGCAACAACAACAATCACTTTGCACTCTAAACTATGCATGACGTAGTGGTACCGATCAACTTATTAGAATCACAAAATCATACATCACAGAAGGAGACCATTCGGCCCATCGTGCCCATGCCAGCTCTTTGAAAGAGCTATCCAATTAGTCCCACTCCCCTGCTCTTTCCCCATAGCCTTGCAATTATTTTCCCATTCAGGTTTTTAAGCAATTACTTTTTGAAAGTTATTGCTGAATTTGCTTCGAACACCATTTCAGGCAGTGCATTCCAGATCATAACAACTATACTGGCATTACTTGAGGAGTTGTGTTGAAAGATTTCTTTTAACTTCTTCTCTCCTCCCTTGAAATTTTTCTTTGGCATTAACGAGGGTCCACAATATAACAAATCATTTTCATTGAAAAGTTTCCAGGCAAATGCTGGGGATATAGAGAGTGAGTCCGTATGCTGTCCAATGCAGAAGGAAATCACAAATGTCCTCTTTTGACACCTTTAATCCATTTCAGCAAGTCTCAGAAGAGATGTATTCAATTTTATGATTGCTGTGGCTTGCACAGAATCTAAGGCACGATAGATTGCACACATATAGCCAATTATGCACTAACACAATTTGCAGTGCCAAACAGTTACGTTTTTTCAGTGATGTTCAAATAGTCTGCCTTCACTGCCTGAAGATCATGCATAGCAATGCACATTTCCCTGTCTGTGCTTACAATAGCTAAATTGAGGCGAAGTAACCTGCCACAATTCCTTCAATGGGAGGACATTTTAGAAACCTGTCTCCTAGGAACTGTGCTTATCTACTGTGTCCCTGCATCCTCACACTCTCACATCACCTTCAAACCTCAGAGCAGATAAAATGCCGCCACAAAAGGGGACACTTTCCTGCTGCTTATTCCCAGCAGTGAGTCTCACCGACCGAGAAGACATTCATACATACACTATTCTGTTTACTATTTTATGGCCATTAAATTAATGTTGGAAAATCATGCAACGCATGCAACTGGATATTCTATATGCAAAGTCAGAAAATTACCCTTTAGGCACCTCATTTAGTAGCCAGTCGGAATATGAAGCAGCGTTTCCAATGATTAGAACACTCGGGCAGGGGGTGGGGTGGGGGGCGGCGCAGTTGGGGAAGGGAGTCTTGCAATATGTTGCAGAATGCATTGGCAGAATAATAGTCACATACTGCATGCTGCACAAGCTTGCCATTGAAAGGGGCTTACTCATAAATTTTAAAGAGAAGCAGCAACAATACATCAAAGGGGAAACCATAAGAATGCACAGAGGCCTCCTGCAGCAGAGATGCCAGGGCACGAAGGAGAGTCTCTTGTTGGACAAATCCATCCAATGAAGCACCTGTTCAGTTGCAAATAGCAAACAGTTAGGGACATTCATATTCTTCATTCAGAGATTCAAAACATGTCACTATCAAACCAGGCATTTCCCATGATGCCTGCCGGAGACGATAATATTTGTATATATATCTGTCGGTTTGCTCCTGATAACAGTCAAAGAACTCAAAATAAGTTATGAATAGAGTTCAAATTGTATAATAAAGTGTTTTTTTTGGAAATTACTTATTTAGCTGTCTTAAATGCATTGTTACGACTGAGGCTGGGGTGAGCTAATCACTTTAAAGTTGGGTGGGCAAATAATAAACCTGAAAAAAAAAGCATATCGGTTCCGAGGTTTTATTATTAGTGGCATAGAGTACAAAAGCAAAGAAGCAAAGAAGTAATGCTATAGGGATACAGATGTTTCAGTGATTCGTGAAACTAGACAGTAGTTAGTTAAAGAAAATCACACGTACACGATAGGTTTGTTAATCAAAAAACGACAATTCGCACAAGCACCAAGCAAATGAATAAATGCATACAACCTTAAAACCAAAGATTTCAGCATCCAGGCAAAAAAGCAATCAGCTCTCTTGTAGCGCTTGAAATTTCTTGTTCTTGTTCTTGGACGTCCTTCCTAGATTCTCAAGGATTTCTAACTGTCTCAGCACTCTGTTTCCAAGTCAGTTGTTTTGAGGACCAAAATTGTTTTGAGAACCAAAGTTGTTTTGAGAACCAAATGACTATTCGAAGCTCATCAAAAGTTTCTGCACATTGCTGCCTTTTCAGTTTAAACTTAGTGGCCTAGAAATTCCATGTTGTAACACCAGCCGTTGTTTTGTTGACAAAATGGTGGCCGCCTCGCTTCCATCTGCTTCCGGTGTGGGACACGGCTGACGGCAATTTGTTGAGGGCCATAGTGTTGCTGTTGACATAAGCAGATCATGACGTCAATCAGTGTGCAGTGCATAATTTAACACCACGACTGCTATTTTGGATGTTCTCACACACCATAATGCCCTGTCCTAAATACGTACAGAACAATGTGTGTGAAACAGCCCTGCAGAGATGCTGTCAACGCTTCTAAAATGGATGCACACTTCTTTCAGTTTGGATTTCAGCTTTTGGACTTTAAAAAAATATTTTATTGAAGTAGTGGCTTGGTGCAATACAATAAAAAAAGTTGTTAAAGTGTGCAGGGAGTGCAGGGAGTGTTGCTGGACACTTGCAAGACTTTGGATGTTAAAGGAAGGTCTCTGAGAAGACAGAAAATGCTGGAAATACTCAGCTGGTCAGACAGCATCTGTGGAGAGAGAAACAGAGTTAACGTTTCAGGTCAAGAAGCTGCCTGACCTGCTGAGTATTTCCAGCATTATCTGCTTTTATTTTAGATTTCCAGCATCTGCAGTGTTTTGCCTCTGAGAAGACCACGTGCTCACAGTCCTGGGGGCACATGGAGATGAAACAGAGGCAGCAAAGTGGACAAGCTGCTCACAGAGGGAAGAAGCGGAAGAGGAAGAAGCAGAAAGAAGGATGCAATCCAGGCAGTCCCTTTCTGCCCAGGATATCCAGGATTGAATCATCCACCTGTGGTGCCAGTGACCACTGGCCAAGGGCTCAGCGATGCCCCTGCCAAGAATGCCCAGCACTGTCTCCTCCAAGAGGGTGAGGTGAAGCTAGGAATGGGAGATGTGCCTTGTGTTTGTTACAGATTGTAGAGATTGGGGTAGGTGAGTGATGGGGGTGGGTGGGGGGAATCATGCATTGAGCAGTGTGTGAGGCTAGTGGTGCAGTTGATAGGAGACGGCTTTTGAAGATGCATTCACTGACCTTGATCAGTGGTCTGAGGTCATGCAGCTTCTTTGGGCACTGGAGCCAAGTGGTGGGAGCGACACTGCTGGCAGTGATGGTCTCGGTGATCTGGTCCCGCATCGTTCTTTCGAGAGGGCCTCCTGGCCCCCTGTGGGTAGAGGACCGTTCTTACAGCGTTGACCCCCTGCACAAAGCTTGAGTGCTGCATGTGAGATCCTGGGTGTCCCTTCCCTTGCTTGTTGAGCGATTTTATGTTAGTACTTAATCACTTTTACCATTTTTTATGTGCAGAGGCAGGTCAGCTTTAAGAGCTGAAGATTACCATTTTGGAAATATTTTTAATGTCTTTTTTTTTAAAGGCAGTTGAGTTTTAAGGGCTAAAGACTGCCTATTTTTAAATGATTTCTTTTTCATTTTAGAAAGCCGTTCCCCTTTAAGGGCTCAAGACTGATTTCTAAAATGAAAGGCTAGCTTTAAAACAATGCTACCTCGCTCCAGGGATGCTACGGCTACGCTACATTGGGCCTCTTGCTAATCATACCGACTGACAAAGCGCGTTGCACAGTAGGTTCTGCGCTCCGATCATTTTAATCAGCAGGCAGCACCAAAATAATGGTGCTAATTACGCTCTTTTTACGGGCACAAGTTAACCTCACCCCGCGGTGGCACCGCCCGTTTTCCTGCGTTATTAGATTTCTCGCCCACAATGTCCAAATGTAATGTCAAAAGCGGCAAAGCTAAAATTCTTAGGGGGTGAAATTGGATTGGGCCCGAAAACAGGCACGGGGATCGCGATGCGTGATCCGCCCGCACCCATTGAAAGTAGTGCAGGCAGCACCCAAAATTTGTGCTGCCGGTTCATTCGCATGATTGCAGCGCTGAGCCCAGCACTAAACGTGCTGCTGGTTGGCTCAGCGCTCAACACAGGGACAACTATCGGGTGCAGCCTGCTGTCCAATTAAAGTTTGCCTGCAGAGTGAAAAGCTCTCTGCACTTCTTAAAGGGGAGGTGTTTGTTGCAGAAGTACCTCACTGTCAATGTAGCTGCAGCAATGGCACAACAGGGAAAGAAATGACACCTCGCTTCTCTGATGCAGCACTGAAGGACTTGATCCAGGTGGTATATAGCCAGAGACAGGTCCTCTACCTGCAGTGGGGCAGGAGGCCTTCGAGACACAATGTAAGAAGGCAGTGGGAGGAGATTGCATAAGCCGTCAGTGCCACCAGTTTTACACCCAGGACCAGGAATAGTGCCGCATGAAGCATAATGACTTTACTCGCGTGGTTAAGGTGAGTGAATGCATCTGCGAATGCCATATCCCACTAACTGCAGCACAAGCCACACACACTGCTCAATGCACTGAACCCCATCACTCACCTACCAACAATCTCTAGCAATCACGAATCATACCTCATTCATAACTTCACATCACCCTCACACACTTAACACATTCTCTTGCAGGGTAAGGTGGCTCACGGCCGGCATGAGCAGCAACAGACAGGTGGGGGGCAAACACGGCTTCACAAGCTAACTGCGCTGGAGGAGACTGTGCTGCAGATCTTTGGAGGGGCCGTCAAGATCCTGTGGCGAGCAGTGAGGTTGAAAGCATTGATGATGACGGTATGTTCATACCTAATCCTTCTTCTCACATCCCACTTCCCCCTCATGCCACAATCTCTTCTCACTTACAAGCTGCTGATGGTGTAAGCATGCACATCTGCCTTTCCCCCCACTCCTCTCACCACAACCGAACCCTTGTACATTTCTCCTTTCAGATACCTAAGAACTGCCGGCATCCCAGCCAGTGCACAAACAACTAGAGGAGCGGAGTGATGAAGAAGGAGAGGCACTGTCAATTGATCTGTCATTCCCAGGCACCAGCTTAGAAAATGGCACTGCGTGAATTTTAGAGGGTAGTATAGAGGCGGGATCAGCATGTGGTGAGGGAAAGGGTAACTCAGGGGCCAGCTCCCTGGAGGGCGAGTTCGCACACAAGTTCTGCTGCACAGGACTTCGATGGTGCAGCCTTCAGAAGAAGGGTGATGGGCATGCACACAGAAATACTTGGTGCAAAGGCAGGCCTGCCAAAGAGCCTCTTGTTACTGTCAAGAAGCATGGAGGAGTCCAGCTCTAACATTGCACAGGGCTTTGCATGGAGCGTGAAGCTCATGATTTCCAGGATGCAAGTGATGGGCAACTGCATTAGAGCACTTGTGGACCCAACCATGATGCTGGGTGTGATGGGCGATGTCACAGCTTCCATTGCAGCACAAGCGGAAGCGACCCAATGTCTGAGTGCAGCAGTGGAAGCTCAGACTGTTCTCATGCAGGCCTCACAAGCTCAGACTGCTGCCAACGTGGCTGCATTTACAAATGTGGAAAATGGCTTGCAGGCTCTCACAGCCATCCAGCAATCTGTCCTCCAACAGATGACTAGGAATGCTGAGGCACCGCCCTGGGGGAATGGCAGTGGCTCCGTGGAGCAAGAACCTGCTGTCCTCTCTCAGGTACAACAGGATGAGGGGTCAAAGACAGAGGTTATTTGGTTAGAATTAAGGAACAATAGAGGAACTAGAGTGTGCTATAGGCCACCAAATAGTGGGAAGGAGATAGAGGAGCAAATTGTCAGGCAAATTACAGAAATGTGCAAGAACTACAAAGTAGTGATAATGGGGGATTCAATTAATCTAATATAGGCTGGGATAGTAACAGTGTAAAGGGCAAAGAGGGGGAGGAATTCCTGAAATGTGTACAAGAGAACTTTCTTGATCAGTGTGTTTCCAGCCCAATGAGGAAGGACACAGTGCTGGATCTGAAGTGCTGTGGAATGAAGTGGTGTAAGTGGAGAATGTTTCAGTGGGAGAGCATTTGAGGAACAGTGATCATAATATCATCAGGTTTCGAACAGCTATGGAAAATAGCTTAACTGCTAACAAGCATAGAAATACTTAACTGGACAAAGGCTAACTTCAGTGAGTTGAAAAGAGATTTGGCCCAGGTGGATTGGAATCAAAAATTGGTAGGCAAAACAGTAATTGAACAATGGGAGGCCTTCAAAGAGGAGATGGTTCGAGTACAGAGTAAACACATTCCTACAAAGGGGAAAATAAGGGCATCCAAAGCTAGAGCTCCCTCGATGACTAGTGATATAGGGGGAGAAATTCAGTGGTGCCCCGTTTGGGGTGCTAACTTCACCGTGACGCTACTTTTAGTGCCCCCAAAAAGTTAGCGCCCTATGCCGTATATTCAGTGGTAGCACCCAAAGCAGGAGGCGGGGTGCAATGGAAGTTCCATCTCCTTCTTGGGGCGCTACCAGTGAATTTCATGCCACTACATGCAACAGTGCCACGCGCGTCGGCACGTAGCGCAGCTTAATTGTAGGCCTCCCTCCCCTGATTAGAGGGGAGTGGCCTAGCACTGCGCACACCGGGGCCCTGCTAGACCACCGGGGAGAGGGGTGCTGCAAAAAGAGCCCGGCACTCAAGAGGAGTGCCGGTCTGAGTGATCGCGGCCGGCACCCCGAAGAAAAAAGGGGAAGGGGGTAGGTGCTGGCAGTTGGCCAGCAAAGAAATGTCCGCCCGACACCTGCACTTTAACTTGCGCCACCGCAGCTGCAAATACGCCACTGTGATACTGTCGAACATATCATTCGGCGATAGGTCAGGTGGCGCAACCGAAGTTTGCGGCCAGGGCATGAGCAGGGCGTTACCGGCTACAGCCGCTGCTAACCTCCAGCTGAATTTTGCGGGAGGCATTAGTGGCACTGTGCCCAGGCACTTGGGGCTTTGCGCCTCCCGAGGGCGCTAATGGGAGGCGCAAAGCAACCCAATTTTTCCCCCATAGTGTTTAAAATGAGACAGAAAAAGGAGGCTTATGACAATTGTAAGCTTTATATTATAGTAGAGAACCAAACTGAATATAGAAAGTACAGAGGAGATCTAAAAAAGTGAATAAGAGGGGCAAAGAGAGAGTATGAGAATAGATTAGGAGCTAACATAAATGGTAACCCAAAAGTCTTCTATAAACACATAAATCAACAAAGGAAGGGGGGCCGATTAGTGACCAATAAGGAAACATTCTTGTGGTGGCAGAGGGCATGGCTGTGGTACTAAATGAGTACTTTGTATATGTCTTCACTAGAAAAGAGGAAGCTGCCAATGTAGCTGTAAAGGTGGAGGCAGTAGCGACATTGGATAGGATAAAAATAGATAAAGAGGAGGTACTTAAAAGGTTGGCAGTCAACAAAGCATCCTAGGTTACTCAGGGAAGTAAGAGTGGAAGTTATGGAGACTCTGGCCACAATCTTCCAATCCTCCTTGGATATGGGGGTGATGCCAGAGGACTGGAGGATTGCAAATGTTCCACCACTGTTTAAAAAGGGGAAGAGGGATGAACTCAGCAACTACAGGCCAGTCAGCCTAACATTGGTGGTGTTGAAATTTGTAGCGACAATTATCCAGGACAAAATTGGCATTTGGAAAAGTATGGGTTAATAAATGAAAGTCAGCATGGATTTGTTAAAGGCAAGTCACGTTTGATTAACTTGGTCGAGTTCTTTGATGAAGTAATGGAGATGATTGATGAGGGTACTACGGTTAATGTGTGTACGGACTTTCAAAAGGCATTTGACAAAGCACCACATAATAGACTTGTTTGCAAAGTTAAAACCCATGGGATTAAAGGGGCAGTGTCAGCATGGATACAGAATTGGATGAGGAGCAGAAAGCAGAGTAGTGGTGAACGGTTGATTTTCAGACTGGAGGGAGGTATAAAGTGGTGTTGCCCAGGAGTTGGTATTATGATCACTGTTCTTTTTGATATATGTTAATAACCTGGATTTGGGTATGCAGGACATAATTTCAAAGCTTGCAAACGATATGAAACTAGGAAATGTAGTAAACAATGAGGAGGATAATAACAGACTTCAGGAAGACATAGGCAGACTAGTAAAATGGGCAGATTCATGGCAGATACAATTTAACGCAGAGGAGTGTGAAGTGATACATTTTGGTAGGAAGAATGAGGAGAGGCAATATGAACTAAATGGCACAATTTTAAAAGTGGTGAAGGAACAGAGAGACCTGGGGTGTATGTACACAAATCTTTGAAGGTGGCAGGACAAGTTGAGAATACTGTTAAAAATGCATTTGGGATCCTTGGCTTTATTAATAGAGGAATAGAGTGCAAAAGCAAGGAAGTTGTGCTAAACCTTTATAAACCACTGGTTAAGCCTCAGCTGGAGTATTGTATTCAATTCTGGACACTAAACATAAGGAAAGATGTCAAGGCCTTAGAGAGGGTGCAGAAAAGATTTACTGGAATGGTACCAGGGATGAGGGACTTCAGTTATGTGGAGAGACAGGAGAAGCTGGGGGTCATTCTCCTTAGAACAGAGAAGGTTAAGAGGAGAAATAACAACAGAAAATGCTGGAAAAACTCAGCAGGTCAGGCAACACCTGTGGAGAGAAATTTGAGTTGACGTTTCGGGTCGAACCCTTCTTCAAAACTGGAAAGAAAAGAAGATAGATCGAAGGCAGGGCTGCGATCGGACATTTCTAGGAATGCCTACCTTGAAGAAGTTCTGCTCTTCTCTTCGACGGGATCTCCGTTTGGCTCTTTAACCTTGTTCATCTTCATTACTTTCAGTTTCCCTTCTCATGTTTGCTCTTTTGCTTCTTTTGTTTCTTTTATTCTTTTGTCTGATCGCAGCCCTGCCTCCGATCTATCTTCTTTTCTTTCCAGTTGTGAAGAAGGGTTCGACCCGAAACATCAACTCAAATTTCTCTCCACAGATGTTGCCTGACCTGCTGAGTTTTTCCAGCATTTTCTGTTGTTATTTCGGATTTCCAACATCCGCAGTATTTTGCTATCGTACTAAGGTTAAGAGGAGATTTGATCGAGGTGTTCAAAATCATGAACGGTTTTAATAGAGTAAATAAAGAGAAACTGTATCCAGTGGCAGAAGGATCGGTAACCAGAGGACACAGATACCTGACGAAGGGTTTTGACCTGAAACGTTGACTCTACTTCTCTCTCCAAGGATGTTGCCTGGTCTGCTGAGTTTTTCCAGCATTTTCTGTTGTTATTTCGGATTTCCAGCATCCGCAGTATTTTGCTATCGTACAGATATAAGGTGATTGGCAAAAGAACCAGAGGTGACATGAGGAAACATTTTTTTGCACAGTGAGTTGTTGTGATCTGGAATGCACTGCCTGAAAGGGCGGTGGAAGCAGAGTCAACATTAACATTCAAAAGAGAATTGGATAAATACTTGAAGGGAAAAAATTACAGGGCTATGGGGAAAGAGCAGGTGAGTGGATAGCTCTACCAAAGAGGCGATACAAGCACAATAGCCTCCTTTTTTGCTGTATCATTCTAAAGATCTATGATAAAGGCTAAAACAAAAAGCAAAATACTGCAATGCTGGAAATCTGAAAGGTTGGGGGGAATTTTGACCCCCACCCTCCACACCCAAAATGGGCGGGTTGGATATTAAAATGTTAAAAATCTGAATCCTGACCACAATCTAGCACCCCCCGTCCCTCACCACCTACCACCCCCCTCCACCCCCACCCCATTCCCTCCCCGCCTCTGCTAATATACAGCCCGTTAACCTTACCTTTCTTTCTCCACAGCTACTGCCTGACCTAGTGACTATTTCCAGCATTTTCTGCAAGTAAAGGATAATTAGTATAAGTGCACATTTGGCATGTCGAGTCACCTGTTCCATAGCTGGTTCATTAATGTAATTTCTGTCATACTATCCCCACCAGATGTTCCCTCTCAGCAGAGCAACTCCAACTGGCCCAAGTTGGATTCAAAACTGGCTCGGAGGCAGGAAGCAGAGGGTAATGGTTGATGGGTGTTTTTGTGACTGGAAGGCTATTTCCAGTGGAGTTCTGCAGGGCTCAGTACTAGGTCACTTGCTTTTTGTGGCATATATCAATGTTCTAGACTTGACTATAGGGGATATGATTAAGAAGTTTGCAGATGATACTAAAATCGGCTGTGTGGCTGATACTGAAGAAGGAAGCTGTAAACTGCAGGAAGATATCAATAAATTGGTCAGGTGGGCAGAACAGTGGCAAATGGAATTCAATCCGGAGAAGTGTGAGGTAATGCATTTGGGGAGGGCTAACAAGGAAAGGGAATACACATTAAATGGTAGGACACTGAGTAGTGTAGAGGAACAAAGCGACCTTGGAATGCATGTCAACAGATCCCTGAAGGTAGCAGGCCAGGTAGATAAGGTGGTTAAGAAGGCATACGGAATGCTTGCTTTTATTAACCATGGCATAGAATACAAGAGCAGGTGGGTTATGCTTCAACTGTATAAAACACGAGTTAGGCCTCAGCTAGAGTACTGCATGCAGTTCTGGTCGCCACATTACAGGAAAGATGTGATTGCACTAGAGAGGGTGCAGAGGAGATTTACAAGGATGTTGCCGGGAGTAGAGAATCTTAGCTATGAGGAAAGACTGGATAGGCTGAGTCTGTTTTCCTTGGAACAGAGGAAGCTGAGGAGAGACCTTATTGAGGTGTATAAAATTATGAGGGGCCTAGATAAAGTGGATAGAAAGGATATATTTCCCTTAGCAGAGGGGTAAAAAACCAGGGGGCACAGATTTAAAGTAATTGGTAGAAGGTTTAGAGGTGATTTGAGGGGAAGTTTCTTCACCCAGAGGGTTGTGGGGGTCTGGAACTCACTGCCTGAAAGGGTGGTAGAGGCAGAAACCCTAACCACATTTAAAAAGTACTTAGATGTGCACTTGGGATGCTGTAACCTGCAGGGCTACGGACCAAGAGCTGGAAAGTGGGATTAGGCTGGATAGTTCTTTGTTGGCTGGCATGGACATGATGGGTCTAAATGGCCTCCTTCTGTGCTGTAACTTTCTAAGTTTCTATGATTCTAAGAGATCCAAAAGAGAAACAATGGCAGTCCTTGAAGTATGTAATGATAGCAGTCGTCAGTGTAATATATGTGGGTAGAGCAAATGACGGACAGAGACTGGATGAGTTGCGAGTAAAGGAGCTTGTTTACTAGGCTAGAGCAAACTGAGCATGCTCATACTAAACCATGTGACAAACCATGTGCTAATACATTACAGTGAGAACTGCACAAAACATAGTTAAGTGTTGATTCAGGAACAATGCTCAGTATGGATGCGATGACCAGCAGGTTATGGAGCATTATATGTGATAATATAGGCATCCACCTTTCTGCAGTGATGAAAACCTTGAAACCATCACTAGGGCTGCAAGTAAATTGTTAAACTGACCTGGTGACATGCTATAACTGAACTAGGTAAGAAAAAAATGTAGCTGCCTCCTAACAGCCAGTTCAAAAATTCAGATCAATAGTTTTTTTTTATTCATTGATGGGATGTGGGCATCGCTGGCTAGGCCTGCATTTAGTGCCCATCCCTAATTGCCCTTGAGAATATGGTGGTGAGCCGCCTTCTTGAACCGCTGCAGTCCATATGGTGTAGGTACACCCACAATGCTGTTAGGAAGGGAGTTCCAGGATTTTGGCCCAGCGACAGTGAAGGAACGGCGATACAGGTCCAAGTCAGGATGGTTTGTGGCTTGGAGGGGAACTTGTAGGTGGTGATGTTCCCATGCACTGCTGCCCTTGTCCTTCTAAGTGGTAGAGGTCGCGGGTTTGGAAGGTGCTGTTGAAGGAGCTTTGGCGAGTTGCTGCAGTGCATCTTGTAGATGGTACACACTGCAGCCACAGTGCGCCGGTGGTGGAGGGAGTGAATGTTGAAGGTGGTGGATGGAGTGCCAATCAAGCGGGCTGCTTTATCCTGAATGGTGTCGAGCTTCTTGAGTGTTGTTGGAGCTGCACTCATCCAGGCAAGTGGAGAGTATTCCATCACACTCCTGACTTGTGCCTTGTAGATGGTGGAAAGGCTTTGGGGAGTCAGGAGGTGAGACACTCGCCGCAGAATTCCCAGCCTCTGGCCTGCTCTTGTAGCCACAGTATTTATATGGCAGTTTTGACAGGATGTAATCTATCTTAACAGAATTAATAATTTCAATGACATGAACTCTCCCTAAAATGTAATTTTGTGAGTTTTCTTTTTGAGCCTATTTTCTGTCTTGCTCAGTAGTGGAAGGAGATTACAATTAAGTGTTTCTTTTATAAATCATTTATATCCACTTCATTTCTGTGGGAATAAGAGCAGCTGAAATGCCCAAGCCAACAGGAGCAAAAGGCGTATGGCATTAATTTGGCTCATGCAGAAATCACATTAAGTGAAGCAGGTTAATTAAATACTCATCTTGCAGGTAAAGTAGTTCAACTCCATGTTTCAGACAACCAAGTTGCAACAAAAAAGGTTGGTGCTACTCCTTATTCTCCAGTGTGCATTTTGCGGCTATATTCAAATATAAACATATACAGTAATCAACTCTACTGAATTTAGTTCCCAGCTTTACCCTGAAACACCATAAAAAGTTTCATTCTCCAATGTCTACTAAAACATCAACATGTTCTAATCAAGGCGATAGGTAAACGACTTATAGCATTCTTCAAATAGTCCTCATTGGGATTAATTCAAGAAGGAATTCCTGCTGAATGCATGAAATTTTCAGAAGATTTCCATTGTTTGCTAGTTAAATTATAAACATGCATATAAAGACTACATGGCCTGGAGTTTCCACTAGGTTACTTTGGTTTTTCAGCATAATTCACCTGAAATCAGCCAAACCAGCACAAAAGATCGCAAAATTTCAAGTGCAAATTACATTCAGCGAAAATTGAGTTTCTGTGATCTTTTCGCTGGTTTAAATAACATCGCGCTGGAAGCCGACCCCGCCCGCAAAACTGGCCACACCCTCAGATCAAATTAATCACCATGGCGAATTTCTGCGAATTGAAGACTCTAAAAATTATGCTTTTTTTTAGGCGTAAAGATACTAATAGGCATGTTTAAAAATAATGTTTAAGTTACTAAGAAACCGACTACTGTACACCAATGTACAGTTAATGGTTCTGTATAGCTTTTTAAGTTAATTTTCAGTTATTTAAAATCGAGTTATTCACAGATGGTGGACTAGATACTCTGCTTATTTTTGTGATAAACTCATTTTCAGCTGTATGAATAAAACTGTCCCAGGTTACCACTCTTAAATATATCAAGGAATATTTTTAATGCAATTGTTATTTTAAATTACATTCTAAAATGTTGCCCAATTGTACTGGTTCATGATAGAGTTTGTATGCTGATATGCAAATTAGTTTGAAAAGAAACTTGAGCAAAAAAAACACTTCTGAAAATGAACGCAATTTTGCACCTGTATCGCCGATTGCGCCGAAAGAGTAAACTCTTGGCCTATGTTTCTGATTGCAGCACCATAGTAAACAGTGGAATTCTTCCCCCGGTGAATAATGTGTCAAAATGAAGAACTCTATGCATTCTACAATATTCTTTGCATCAGTCTTTACAAAGATTTTCTTTTCTGCCCTTAGATCTAAATAATTGCCTGGACACAGTTGGGGGGATCACATGCCCACAATGGAGCCTGTTCAGATTTCAATCCATAGATTTGATGATTGAATCAGGAAGAAAGTTTAGAAATTTTTGGGTGGGCAAGGAGTCAGGCATTGACTGTGAAAGGATAGGCCTTTACTGAAGCTATTACATTCTTAGCTTGCTCCCTTCTTTGTGCGGCAGGTAGCAGACATCACTTCCCATGGTTGCTGGTCCCTGTATTTGTGAGTGACCTTTCACACAGAAGAGGGCTTTTCAACATTCTCTTACACTGTACCCAATAATCAACAAGACCTCATCAGTGTGGCAATTTGTAAACTTATTTGCTCTACGATTGTTCAAATTTGCATAGTCCACAGCTGGATTGACTGACTATGGGCTATCAATACCATCGTGTGCTCATTTGGATGACTAAGAGGTAGGGGTTGTGAACCCTCCGAGATAATCCTAGAGTTTCCAAAAATGAAAGACTAATTTCCTGGACACTGCGGCCAGCAAAACAAGAGAAAAATCATAGCAACATTAAAAAACAAGTCTGTGGTCTTTAAATTTTCCTTGAACACTTTTGTTTATTAATTAGAAAGATATTGGAGATGGAGGTGGGGTGGAAAGGTTGTTTGACAGTTAGGAATCATCCAATCAGGTAATGAAGAATCCATTCGCATTCCAGGAATATGTCCGACAAGAGTTGGCAACCCTACTAATAGGTGATTTAGCAGCATTATTACATGTACATTCTGGTTAGCTCCTTAATTGTGTAACTTCTCCAATCACAAAAAAAGCAGAGTACAGTTGTTTCTTTCTGTAACTGTGCTAAAATAAACTAAAAACATTAATTGTTGTTACATTGTGCTAAGAAAAATGTAACTAATAATGTGTCCTCCCAAATATAACAACCTTTTGTTTTGTGGCGGGTGTGAATTTGTAGCATATGATAACTTGTTGTACTGTGGCCAAAATTGGAACTGCCCTTCATCCTTTTTAATATCCTTTACACTGTTTGTATATTGTCAAGTAACACCAGATTGGCATTTTTCTTTATTGAAGGAAAGCAGGACATTACAACAGATATGAGAAAGCACAGGCATTTATAAAATGGCACTGTAACAAGATTGAAATGCATTATTGTGTTTTGTAAGGTTTTTTTTTCTGTGGTTGGCATCCTCAAATGCAATCAGTGTTGTGCCCTTGCTGATTAAGTTGCCAGAATAGAGGAAAAATCTCATACATTGAGGGATACAGAGAAAAGCACTACCTACTTAATATGCAAATTAAATTGGCCAAAGAATTCTAAACATGATTAAGTACTGGGTTGAAAGTTTTATCTTGGAAATGCTGGAATTTGCTAGTGAAAGATTGCATGTGCTCATGAATTTGTATGGAAATGGGAGGTACAGACAGCTAAGGAGCCAAGGGGCCTATCTTCAGGCTGTCAGTTGTAAAGGCACTTTAGACATTTAGGGGGAGAAATTCCCTTCCTTTGCACCTCCCGTGGGGGGCGCTAACGGGGCGCAAAGGCCTTTTCACCTGGCCGCAGCGCTGACTGCGCCGCCTGCCAAATTCCGCAGCTGGTTAGTGGCGGCGCTACCGGTTTGCGCCCCGATCTCATGCACCCAGAGATCATGACGTCATCTCCAAGTGCATCGCCCTGGTAAAAAAATTCCCCTTCGCCCCCTGCAGCAGCGCCGGGCAATGGCAGCGACTGCTGCAGGGGAAGCGAGCAGGGCGACTGGCCGCTAGCGGGGCGGAAGTTATAGGTGAGGTGGCTGGCCGCCCTGAAAAAATGTTGGCTTTTTTGAAAAAAAATTTTTTTGCACCGGACGCGAGGTTTGTGCCTTGATCGGTCAGCCTGGCACTCCCAAACGGGGCTCAAGGGGCATGTCTAGCCGTTAATGCTACACTGAATGCATATCAGTTTTGGCTTCACTGGTGTCATTTACATTGTTGCTTAAAATTTTAGTCACCCAATCTGGTGTTACTTGACAATATACAAATTTCCTGGGGCTGAAGATTCATTGGCCTTCTGGTGTACGACTGTTATACGTCCAACAGGAGTGTAATTGAAGAGCTAGGAATTAGGCTGGCACCTGAATATTCCAGATCCTGGTCTTGGTCTCCTGTTTTTGAGGGGCCTTATTTGAGGCGGTACTTCTGTCTGCCCCAGGCATGGTCTCCTGTGTTAAAGGTGGCATGGCTAGTTTCGGGATTCCCTGCCCAGTTGTTCCTGGCCTAGTGGATCAGCAGCAGGCCAGTATCCTAAGTGACAGGAAGGGCACTGGCCTGCTGGTCAGTGTTTGTGTGGGATCCACCTAGGCGTCCAGCCTGGACTAAGGTCTTAACCTCCAAAGCTGTTAAAAAATTATTCTGTATTATTCAGCCCCCTTAAAAAGGGGGCCTATGCGGCATTGAGTGTATTCTCCCTGGGGATGTGAGGACCTACCTTACCCCGCCCTCTTTCTGGAGCAGGCACCCTCTTCAGAAATTACTGGCCTTCTTATTCAGGGAGGCACCTGGGATGTGCCCCTAATAGTGTGGGCACTCACTGGCCATATTTAGATGAGAGAACCTGGCAGAGTGAGGAATGGAGGTTCCCGGCAGGTACATCCAACAGTTATCCTGGAATGATAGGCCCACAGCCATGGTCTGAACCCCAAAAGATGTTAAAAATGTATTCAGTATTCTTCAGCACCCTTAAAAAGTTCAATGCAACCCTTTTTGGGTCCCAATGTTTATCAATGCTATTTTGTTACATACTTCATACCACCCTTATCCCTAAGTGAGTCCCCCCAATGAGCCTCCATTCACCCTGCCTGCACTGCCCTACAAAATGTCAGCTCTATCACAATCAAGGCCGTCTTCATCCAAGGCTTGAAGAACAAATCAACATCCTAGGTCTAACAAAGGTAAGGTAAGGTGTGGGACAAATGTTGAAAGGGTAATTGGGTCACTGGGTGTTTTTAAAAATATTTTATTGAAGTAGTGGCTTAAGAACGTAACAACATAAGAACTGAGAGCAGGAGCAGGCCATTCGGCCTCTCGAGCCTGCTCCACCATTTAATGAGTTCATGGCTGGTCCAATTTTGGCCCCAACTCCACTTTCCTGCCTGTTCTGCATAACCCTTGACTCCCCTGTTGCTCAAAAATCTGTCTATCTCAGCCTTGAATATATTCAATGACTCAGCTTCCACAGCTCTCTGGGGTAAAAAATTCCAAAGATTCACGACCCTCTGAGAGCAGAAATTCCTCCTCATCTCCGTCTTAAATGGGCAACCCCTTATTCTGAGACTATGCCCCCTCATTCTACATTCCTCCCACAAGGGGAAAAACCCTCTCAGCATCTTCCCACATTATACTCCATCTGCCAAATTCTTGCACACTCACTTAACCTATCTATATCCCTTTGCAGACTCTTTATGACCTCCTCGCAACTTGCTTTCCCACCTATCTTTGTATCGTCCACAAATTTGGCTACAATGCACTTGCTTCCTTCATCCAAGTCATTAATATAGATTGAAAATAGTTGAGGCCCCAGCACTGATCCCTGTGGCACCCCATTAGTTACAGATTGCCATCCTGAAAATGAACCATTTACCCTGACTCTCTGTTTTCTGTTAGTTAGCCAATCCTCTATCCAATCTAATATATTACCCCAAACATCATGAGCTCTTATCTTATGCAGTAACCTTTTATGTGGCACCTTGTCGAATGCCTTTTGGAAATCCAAATAAACTACATCTACTGGTTCCCCTTTATCCACCCTGCTCGTTACCTCCTCAAAGAACTCTAATAGATTTGTCAAACATGATTTCCCTTTCATAAAACCATGTTGACTCTGTTTGATTGTATTTGCCCAGAAATTCAGGTCTCCACGGGTGAGTACGCACGGGGTGTAAGATTCGCAAAATTGCCACATTCCCCCCAAGGTTATTAATAAAAGGGACCCTGCATGGACATTAAAAAAAAAAGGGTACCCAAAAGATGGCGTCCGCACCTCGTGACCAAAAGCCTGTAAGATTTTAAAGCTTGGACTCTGCAACAGCGCAGGCAGCTTTGGGAAATCGAAACTTAAAATGCATTTCTGTGAAAAGGACTTTTGTGTTTGAAAAATCAGACAGTTAAGCAAACACTGAATATGCATTACGTCAGATCGTAGAGAGATCAAACCCAGTTAGGCCTATGCACGAGGCCATTAGTTTGTCCGCATAACTAATTGGAAACAGCTTATGGAAGCCATCAAGGCTGGACAGGCCGACTAGAATGCATTAATGACAATACAATCTGGACATTAAGGCCATCAGGTGCGATAAACGGCCATCTAAAACCAGTTAACTTAGATTGGTATAATCATGTTAAACAGCCTGCCAAAGTAAAACAATGAACTGACCTGATTTGGCGCACAGATAGGAGTTGAAGCAATGGGTATAATTGTAGGCCTCTGTAAGCAACCGCTCTCTTGACTCTTGCTCTGCTCTCGACTCTGACCTCTTGTCGGGCCTTGGGCTGCCGCCGCCCATACTCGTGCCCTGGCACCGTGGCGGGTTCTCTCCTCGTTCCCCGCAGTAAGTTTTCAGCAGTCAAGGACATCCATACCAATCGCAGGGGAGGGGAACGAGACCCGAGTCCAAAGTCACCCAGGACATCCAGGCCACGAGAGAAGGCAGAGGAAACGAGGTGCAACGAACCGAGATGAAGAGTAAGGTAGACCCAACAAAGAGCAGAGAAGGACAGCAGAAGATGTATTAAATAAGACCGAGCGCCGAGTTATAAGCTGACGCTTGGGGAAGAAATAACTGAGGACAGTGAGACTAAGTTGGCTAGTTGAACACTGCAATAAGCTGGCGTTAAACGCATGTGTCCACACTATAACGAATATGCTGGTGTTCTAAGAATGGGTAGGAAAATCTAAGCAGTGAAGACTGCCAACCGTCTCGCTGACGCAACGTTACCGCCGACGACCGCCCAAGGGAGAAGAAGAAGAGAACCCATCGCGACGTGACGACGATGGTAGCTGAGGAGAAGAAAGGTGTGTCGCAGCAGCAGCTCCAGCACCGCGCCCTGAGACCACATGGCGATGGGGTACGTAAAAGGACAGAAGACCAAGCCTCAAAATCCGCATCCGTTAAAGCAACAGGCTTTGGATTGGTGAGCATGAATTCTGGCCCCTCATAGCTTAATCTAGTTAGGTGTAGGGGGTGGGATAAGGATAAGGGGATTGTTAGTGTAGTTGTTTTTCCCTCGATGTCCCGTGTGTTCCCCATTCTCTGTATAAGTATAATTTTCATCTTTGCCTGTATTTTATACTAGTGACTTCTCATAAGACTGTTTTATTTTCTGTTTCAATAAAATCTTGGTTTTCTTACACCAAACCACTTGTCTACTCGATTTTCTGTATCGCCGCCTGTACCTAAGTCCGGTGTCTAGAACCCAGGTGCATGGGAGCGATTCGAACCACTCACAGGCAGTCAGGGGCATAACTGACTGGGCGCACACGCCACCCGCCACCCCCTACAGGGGTACACACCCATAAGCCCAATGGAAGTGCCAGTTTTGTGCATGCACTGCGTATGCGCGGGAAACCAGCACTTCCGTTCCCCTGAAAGAAGGGGTTCAGAAGTCGAACGCGTGTACAGGAGCGGCTGCGCATGCGCATCGAACTTACGTTGTTTTTGCAGGTTTTCCCAGGAGGGTAAGTCTCCGGAAGTTAGACATGTACAAAGCAGTCGCAATGCCTGCTTTTTACAAGGTAGGTGGTGAATTAGTTAAAATTAAAAAAAAATTTCCACAGGTTTATTATTTTTAAATACTTTAAAGAAAGGTAAATTTATTTTTAGTCGCGTTAGAAAATATAATTAATTTTTTCAAAAATTTAAATTATTGTTTTAAATAGTTATTTCATGTAATTTATAGTTTATTTTAAAAATGTGATTTAAAAAAAAATTATTTGAAGATTTAGTGATGTTTTGGGGCTTATAGTATTTATAGGTTTGACAGTCCTGTCAAACTTATGAATGAAGCATTCCCTGCTCTGATTGGCTCCCCTTGGCCCACGTAATCCCAGGGGACGCATCAAACTAACTGCGCCCCTGGGATACGCAAGCACTGTGCGCCGACAGTTGGAGGAGGCCCAGGATTGGAATCCCATGTGGTTCCACAGCTCAACGGCCGGCGCGGTAGGTAAGTGCAGGTCGTGGGCTTGCACCCGCGGAAGCCCCCGACCCGAATTTCTGGGCCATTATGATTTTTTAAATGCCCTGCTACTACTTCCTTAAAAATGGACTCAAGCATTTTGCCAATGACAGATGTTAGGCTAACTGGCCTATAGTTTCCTGCTTTCTGTCTCCCTCCTTCTTTGAATAAGGGTGTTACATTTGCGGTTTTCCAATCCGCTGGGACTTTTCCAGAGTCAAGGGAATTATGGAAGATTACAACCAATGCACCCACTATCTCTGTAGCCACTTCTTTTAAGACCCTAGGATGCAGGCCATCAGGTCCAGGGGACTCGTCAGCCTTTAGACCCATAAGTTTGCCTAGCACTTTTTCTCTAGTGATAGTGATTGTTTTAAGTTCCTCCCTCCCTTTTGCCCCTTGATTTTCTACTGTTACTGGGATGTTTTTAGTGTCCTCTACTGTGAAGACAGATACAAAATATTTGTTCAATGCCTCTGCCATTTCCTTGTAACCCATTATTATTTCCCCAGTCTCATCCTCTAAGGGGCCAACGTTTACTTTAGCCACTCTCTTCGTTTTTATATGCTTGTAGAAGCTCTTACTGTCAGTTTTTATATTTCTTGCTTGTTTACTCTCATAAGCTATTTTCTCCCTCTTTATTATTTTTTTATTCATC
Organism: Somniosus microcephalus; assembly: GCF_052327205.1. Classification (NCBI taxonomy): domain Eukaryota; kingdom Metazoa; phylum Chordata; class Chondrichthyes; order Squaliformes; family Somniosidae; genus Somniosus; species Somniosus microcephalus. Next base: position 184,644,196 of record NC_140993.1, on the reverse strand, counting down.
CTTTGCTGGTTTCTAAAATGTTCCTAATCTTCTGGCCTACCACTAATCTTTGCAACATTGTATGCCTTTTTTTTCAATTTGATACCATCCTTAACTTCCTTGATTAGCTATGATTGGTTCATCCTTCTCTTCGAGTCTTTCTTTCTCACTGAAATAGATCTTTGTTGAGAGTCATGAAATATCTCTTTAAATGTCTGCCACTGCTTTTCTAACGTCTTACCTTCTAATCTATTTTCCCAGTCCCTTTAGCCAGCTCTCTCCTCATACCTTTGTAATTGCCTTGGTACAATACATTTAAAAAGTTTACTTGCAGTCCCCCTCGGGCTGCAAAATCACATAGAGATGAAGCAGAGGCAGCAAAGGGGACAAACTGCTCGCAGAGGGAAGAGGAAGAAGCAGAAGAGGAGGAAACAGAAGATGAGAGGGCATAAGAGTAATAAGCAGAAGAGGAGGAAGCAGAAGGAAGGATGCAAACCAGACAGTCCCTTTTTAGCTGGGATATTCAAGATGGAATCGTCCACCTGCGGTACCAGTGACCATAACTGTTGAGTCTGTGCTTTCAATTGCAGTTATACTGAATAACAGGACACAGACTACAGAAGTAAGTAAACAGGTCTTTAGTGATTGAGGGTCAGGGCTGAACTGGGATACACTTTGCTCTGCTGGGTTTATATACCGGTGTGGTCACCACCGGTACTACAATGTACAGGAGCCATCAAAAAGTAGTCCATCACCTTAAGGTATCCTCTTAAGGTGGTACAGGTACACTTCAATTCCTCCCCTTTTAGCTTAACAGTGTACACCCCAAATTAAACATTACATGGACAACATATATACAATTTACACACAAAACTGTTCAAAGATTCAGTCTCTGAGGAGGCCTCCTGATCCGGCCCGGATAACGCCTTTCAGGGGTCTCTGGTTCTCGTTGCTGGGGTGACTCATCCACTTGATCTCCTATGGATTGAACATCATCAGGTACGTTCGAGTCTGAGGTAGTTGCTACAGGCTCAATAAGTTCTTCAACTGGTGTCTCTGGCGTAGACATGGGGTCGACCCTTGTTCTCGATTCCACAAGTTGGTCAGCATGACGTCGTATTACATTCTCTCCAACGTCTACCGTGTACATCAAGGGTCCTTGTCGTGCACAAATTGTTCCAGGTTGCCATTTATCATCCCTATAGTCCCTGGCCAACACTGGTTGTCCTATTTCGAAACTACGAGTGGCCTTGTTATTTACATGCTGGAATTGCTTGTTTTCGACTTCCCTTTGCACATTGGGTTTTAACAAATCCAACTGGGACTGCAACCTTCTGTTATAGAACATTATGGCAGGGCTTTGATTTGTCACTGAATGCGTGGCGTTTCGATACGCCATCAGGAAATTGTCCACCTTGTGTTGTAGTGGAATATGGTCTTCACTCATGGCCTTTATCGCCTTTTTGAACGTTTGTACAAATCTCTCGGCCAACCCATTTGTAGCCGGATGATATGGGGCAGATGTATAGTGTTTCACCCCATTCTTTTTCATGATTTTCTGGAATTCTTCTGACATGAACTGTGGTCCGTTGTCTGAACATATTTGCTCCGGCAACCCATTCCTTGCAAATATGGTTCTTAGAACTGCGATCGTCTTCTCAGAGGTAGTGGTTGACATCTTAATCACTTCTGGCCATTTAGAATGTGCGTCTACTGCCATCAAAAACATGGAATCCATGAATGGACCTGCAAAGTCGATATGCACACGTTGCCATGGGGCTGAAGGCCATTCCCACAGATGCAGCGGTGCAATTGGAGGTGCATTTTGAACTTTTTGGCACCCTGAGCAGCTTTTAGTCAGATCCTCTATTTGTTTGTCGATACCTGGCCACCACACATAAGCCCTAGCAAGGCTTTTCATCTTGACTGCCCCCAGATGACCTTCATGCAATTCTTTCAGAACTCTCTCTCTTAATTTCAGAGGAATAATCACCCTTGTTCCATACATCAATATTCCTTGACATGCGGACAGCTGTTCTCGTCTGGCTGAGAATGCTGGTAACAGTGGTTCGTCATGTGCTGGCCATCCCTTCACTGCCAAGTCGTAGACCCGAGACAGTGTCGGGTCATTTCGGGTCTCTCCCTCAATACCCGCATTGGTGACTGGTAAGCATTCGATGATGGTCGAGTGAAATATCTCTACAGGGTCAACTGCCGGTGCCTCTTCCGTTGTAGGTAGTGGCAGGCGCAACAGCCCATCAGCATTACCATGTTGTTTTGTACCTTTGAATTCAATATCATATTGATGTGCCCCTAGGAAAAGGGACCATCTCTGAAGCCTCTGCGCCGTCATTATCGGAACACCCTTCTTAGGGTTGAAAATGGAAACCAACGGCTGGTGATCTGTCAGCAGCGTAAACTTTTGGCCTTGCAGGTAATGGTTAAATTTCTTAACTCCCCACACGAGGCTGAGAGCCTCCTTATCTATCTGAGCATAGTTGCGCTCAGCGGAGGTCAATGATCTGGATGCGAAAACGACTGGCCTTTCCGAGCCACCTGGAAACTTATGTGAGAGCACTGCCCCGATACCATATGGAGAAGCATCACAAGCTAAGCGAATAGGCAGCGTTGGGTTAAAGTGAGCCAACACTTCCTTAGAGGTGATCTGTGCTTTGCTCTTTTGAAAAGCCCGCTTACAATCATCGCTTCACTTCCATGGTATTCCCATTTGCAAAAGAGTGTTTAGCGGGTGTAACACCGTGGATAAATTTGGAAGAAACTTATGGTAATAGTTAACCAACCCGAGGAACGACCTCAACTGGGATACATTCTCCGGTGCAGGAGCTTTTACAACAGCTTCGATCTTGTCAGGTGACTTATGGAGCCCCTCCCGGTCAATGACGTGGCCGCAGTACGAGATTCGCTTTTGAAAGAACTCGCATTTCTGGCGATTAACTCTGAGCCCATATTCTTTCAATCTGATGAGCATCTGCTCCAAGTTCGCGAGGTGATCGTTATCGTTATCTCCTGTAATCAGGATGTCATCCAGGTAGCATTGTGTGCCTGGAATTCCCTGCAATACCTGCTCCATGGCCCTTTGCCAAATCGCGGGAGCCGATGCCACTCCTAAAACCAGTCTATTATACCAATATAAGCCCTTATGCGTGTTGATCGTGAGATACTGACGTAACGCTTCATCAACTTCCATCTGTAGGTACGCCTGCGCCAGGTCTATCTTAGTGAAGTGTTTCCCGCCAGACAGCGAAGCGAAAATATCTTCAATCCGCGGAAGCGGATATTGCACCGTGTGAAGAACCGGATTAACAGTGATCTTGAAATCGCCACAGATGCAAACCTTCCCAGGTTCCCCCGGCTTGTTGCTCAATGAACGCTTCATGACAGGAACAATGGGTGTAGCCCATTCGCTCCAGTCCACCCTGGACAGTACCCCTGAACATTCTAGCCCTTCCAGCTCTGCTTCCACAGCAGGTCGTATCGCATAAGGCACCGGTCTGGCTTTGAAAAATTTTGGGTTTGCATGTTCTTCAACCTTGATGGTTGCCGTAATTCCTTTCAGTGTTCCAAGTCCCTGTTGGAACACCTCCTTAGCATCGTCTAAGATTTTGGACAGTCGTTTAGGTTAGACGTCGTCCTCCTAACAGGCATGTACATTCAGTGCTTGTATGGAATGCCAGTCCACATTTATTCTCCGGATCCATTCCCGTCCCAGTAGTGGCGGACCTCCATCAGGTAACACATACAAGTCCATTTTCTGACTTTCTTTACCATTGTAGACCACGTTTACTTTTATCTTTCCTTTTGGGTATACTATTTGCCCCGTGTATGTTTTCAATACAATCTCCGTATCCCTCAGGGGAATGTGCGAGAATAACCTTTTGTAATCTTGCTTATTCATGACCATTAATGCCGACCCAGTGTCCAATTCCATCTTCATTTGGACTCCTGCTATCCGAAGTGTGACCCAGATAGTTTGGTGGTCTGCTGCGTTACCCACATTATGTATTTTCAGACAACCCAGTTGCTTACTGCTGGAGTCTGAATCCGTCTTCTGTTCGTCCGAACTGTTCTCTGTCACCTTGTGCACTTTTTTGTACTTCTCCTGCGGTGACTTTTTGCTGCTGGTCTTCTTTCCTGACCGGCATACTCTCGCTATGTGACCAAGTTTGCCACATTGCCTGCATTCTTTATCTTTGAACCAGCACTGGTTCTGGTCATGCGTTGTCCTTCCACAACGATAGCACTTTACTGTGCCCAACGCCATTTCATTGGTGCTGAATTCCAATGGCCTTTGCTGTATCTCTGCAGCGCCTCGTGCTGCTGCCTCGTGGGATGCTGCAATGCTGAAAGCTTTGTCCAGCGTAAGGTCCTTTTCCTCTAGCAGTCGCTTCTGGGTTCCTTCCCTTAGGAGCCCACACACAAACTTATCTCTCAGTGCATCTGCTAGTCCTGTTCCGAACTGGCAGTACTTTGATAACTTGCGCAGTTCTGTTAGGAATTCAGCGTTGCTTTCTTCTTTAAGTTGAATTCTTTTGTAGAATTTAAATCGTTCCACTATCAGCAGCGGCATGGGGTTTAAATGCTCCTGCAGGATAGTAACAATATCCGCGAAACTCTTCCCTACTGGTTTGTCTGGTGTTACAAGGTTCCTTAATAACCCGTACGTCTTCGCACCCATCGAGTTTAATCGGGTTAGTGCTTTCTTATCATCCGGTACCTCATTCGTTGTACAGTAAACTTCGATGCGTTCCACATAAGTGGCCCAATCTTCCACATCGTTATCAAAAGCAGTGATGTTACCCGTTTTTGGCATCCTTGCTGAGTTTCCCCTTCCCCTTTGGATATTATTATAATATTTCTTTTCAAAATGGCGGCTTTTCCCGCGCTTGGCGGCTTTTCCCGCACTTGTCTTCTTCCCCCGCCGACTCAAAATGGAGATTCCCGCGCTGTTGCCGTCCACGCCTCCCAGCGGTCCTTTATTTTCCCCTGCGTTGCTGCTCTTGTTCCCCCGCTGCTCCCGCGGTCCTTGTGGCCATAAACGCTTTTCTGGCTGCTGCGCGTCTCTGCCCGATTGCAGCCCGGCCCCTGACACCGGCTGCGGTCGTGTTCTCCGCCCTTTTCATCGTTTTCCCTCCCCTTCTCCCACTGACAACTCGGCCAACTTTCCCCCCCGTGCCGCTCAATCGGGCTTACCCGCCGCTGTCATAGAAGTGATGCTCACTGATGCTTGCCTTTGTGGTCAGCAAACCAACCCGGGTTTCCGATGGCCTCCCGTGTGATGCAGGATGTTGAGAGCGGATGCCCTTTTTCGACGTCCGTGTCTGAGGACGAAGCTTCCTTTGATGCCAAACTGCCGCAAGGTAAGATCGGACTCGTCGCCACTGTTGAGTCTGTGTTTTCAATTGCAGTTATACTGAATAACAGGACACAGACTACAGAAGTAAGTAATCAGGTCTTTAGTGATTGAGGATCAGGGCTGAACTGGGATACACTTTGCTCTGCAGGGTTTATATACCGGTGTGGTCACCACCGGTACTACAATGTACAGGAGCCATCAAAAAGTAGTCCATCACCTTAAGGTATCCTCTTAAGGTGGTACAGGTTACATACACTACAATAACCCCAAATCCCCTTTCAACATTGGCCCCACACCTTACCTTCCCTCTGTTACTGACCATCACAGCGTCCTCTTGGCCACAATGCTGAAATAAAAATCACCACAATGCAAACTTTTCAATCCAACTTTATCCATATATGTTTCCAATATTACATCAAAAATCAACTCTTCACCCTTATGCATTCCCTTAGTGCCTGCCTTGTGTGTGTGTCTTTGCCTATCATAATACTGTACTGTTACACAGTGCTACCCCAGTGTCTGCAGCATGGCTGATGGGAAGGTTGCTGATTTCAGTGGAGGACACTGCAGATAGCCTTGCAGGGTGACCTTGAGGAGCTTGTGGCTGGGAGTGTCAAAACGAGTGATGGACGGTGTTTTTCTCCTTCACACGCCTCTCCTCTTTTTGATCAACTATTGGCTGGGCAGGCTGTATTTCTTGGGTGTCTGAAATGAGGAAGGCTCACAAATATGGTTGTGATGAGGGGAGGGTGGAAAAGCAAGAGCTGAATGCTTACACCATGCGCTGATAGTACATCAGAAGATATTGTGGGATGAGGAGAAAGTGGATGTGAGAAGGAGGATCACGTATGAGGATACCAGCATCTTTTATTCTTTCAGCTCTGTCTGCTGGTCAAGTGCTCGGCCATGCCCCTACCAAGAATTGCCAGCACTGTCTCCTCTAAGGGGGTGAAGTGGAGCTAGGAATGGGAGGTGTGCTTCATGTTTGTTAGAGATTGTTGGTAGGTGAGTGATTGTGGGCGGGGTGGCGGTGTTGTGCATTGAGCAGTGTGTGAGGCTAATGGTGCAGTTGATAGGAGATGGCTTTTGAAGATGCATTCATTGACCTTGACCACTGGTCTGGGGTCATGAAGCTTCTTTGGGCACTGGAGCCAGGTCCTGGGGTGACAAGATTCGGTTCCATATTCATCTTTCTGGAGGGCCTCCTGACCCCCTGTGGGTAGAGGACCTCTCTTCCACTTTTGACCCCTGCACAAAGCGGGAGTGCTGCATGTGAGATTCTGGGTGCCCTTTCCATGACCTGTTGAGCCATTTGTGTTAGTGCTGAAGCACTTTTACCATTTTTTACCTACAGAAGCGAGTTCAGCTTTAAGAGCTGTAGACTGTTTGGAATGATTTTTAATGTTGTTTTATTCAGAAGGCAGTTAAGCTTTAAGGGCAAGAGACTGCCTATTTTTGAATGATTTTTTAATTTTTTTCAGAAGGCAGTTCCCCTTTAAGGGCTCAAGTCTGCTTTCTAAAATTACACACTTGCTTTAAGAAAAGGCAGCCTCCCTCCAGAGACACTATGGGGATGCGACATTGGGCTCCTGCTGAGCACATAGCCTGATGCAACGCGTTCATCGCTAGGTTTTCCACTGAAATCATTCAAATCAGCAGGCAGCACCAAAATAACGGTATTGCCTGCAAATTTTATGGGCACGAGCAAATCTCACCCCACGATGCCACTGCCCATTTTCGGGCTTTATTGAATTTCTAGGCCTAGGCCCTCAAGTTCTCCACTGGTCCATGCAATGCCTGATTTGTTGTTATGTGAATGTTCCATCACAAATCAATCACAACTTCAAAAAGTACAGGGAACAAGCTGTAGCCCTGTCTGACACTGTTTGTTATATTGAACCAATCAGCTAGCTCATTGCCATTTCTCAGGGTACACTGTGCTTCTTGATAAAATTGATGCAAAATTAGGATCAGTAGCACCCGTTGTTTGGGCGCTCCTTATGCCGTTTGTGTTCCAAAATGGCGTCCGATGCATGCGTGTACACTTGTGGGGGGAAATCACACTGGACGCCATATTGGTGAGGGCGTTAGCGTGCCACAGCTAACGTCCGCCGGAAGTATGCAGAGTAAGCAGAGCATGACGTCAATCAGCATGTAACGCTGATTTGACGCCAAAGGTGCCATTTTCCAGCTCAACCCTCCAACCAATGCTCTTTCTTAAGTGGGTACAGCTGAACACGTATTCAGCAGCAGGAAGGACCACCCACCAATGCTATTTAAAGGGATCATTGACTACTTACTGCTTAGTTGCTGGTTGATTTCTTCTAGCTGTTGGTACAATTCTACAAGTGTTTGGTGCTTTCTACAGTTGTTTCAAGTTGCTAAAGTCTACAGGGAATGGTGTGGCAGATGCTGAAGGACTTTTTTATGACTTCAAGGCTTCTACATAAAACACTTGCTGCTAGACATGGGTGTACTAGTGGGCATTCTCCTTGGAATACTGCATGACTTGGAGAATGAACAGAGAGCACACAGAGCAGGACAAGCTGCTGGAAAAGAGAGGAGTAGGAAGGGGAGAACGGCTCTCAGCAGGAGGCCATATCCACCCAGGATATTCAGGAAGCAATTATCCTACCTGAAGCTCAGCAGGCAACACTGTGTGAGACATCTGCACTTCAATAAGCACATCCTCACTGAAATCTGCCACCTGCTGCAGCCACAATATTAACCTCAGAGCAGGCTGTGGACCACATTGCAGTGGCTCTGAAGGTGACCGTGATAATGAACTTTTATGCGCCTGGCTCCATCCAGGCTGGAGCTGCAGATATTTGTAACATCTCGTAGTTTGCAGTACTTTGTTGTGTAAGGGAGGTCACTGAGGCTCTCTATTCAAATAGAGCTGTGTACATTTCATTCTCTTTTGCCAGAGATATGCAGCCGGAGCGAGCACATGGCTTCACTAGTATTGCAGGCTTCCCCATGTTGCAGGGTGCCATTGACTGCATGCACATTGTTTTTCAGGTGCCGCATGTCAACACTGCTCTATACCAGAACCGAAAGGTATTGCACTCCCTCAATGTCCACAGGCAGCACATCTAAATGTGATTGAGCTATGAGGATACCGGCATCTTCAATGGTTTCAGCCCTGCTGCTGGCTACGGCCTCAGCAATAGCCATTCCAATAATGGCCAGCACTATCTCCTCTGTTGGGGTTAGAAGATTGAGGCGTGCCTGTCCTCCTCCGGTTAGCTCCTGCTGTCTCCAGTTAATACGCCACCTTGTCCTGCAAGAGAGAGGGAAGTGCATCAGTGAGTGTCGTGCAATCTGTTTAGCTGATATGGCTGCCATAGTTGAATAGCTGGCAGTGTGTGCACGCTGTGAGATGTGGAAGTGAGGCTTGCAGCAGTGCTAACTGTGTGATGGTGAGGTGACGCATATGAATGTTAGGTATGAGTCATGATTGATAGAGATTGTTAGTAGGTGACTGATGGGGGTGTGGTGATTTGAGCAGTGTTCTAGGCTAGTGGTGCATTTGGTGGGATATTTAGGTATTTGTAGATGCATTCACTGATTTTGACCACTCATGTGAGGTCATTGAACTTCTTGTGGCACTGCATCCTGGTTTTGGGGATTTGACTCTTGGCATAGACCTCCACAGCTATCTGATCCTGCTGCCTTTTGCCCATGTGTCTGGGGGGCTTCCTTCACCCCTGCAGATACAGGTCATCTCCCCTCCTTTCCACCTCCTTCACCAAGACCTCCAGTGCAGCATCCAAAGACCTTGGAGCCCGATCTCTCCCCTCTGTGCCATTCCTCACTCTTTCCCTTCACTCTTTTCCTCACTCAATCTCTTCAAACATGACTCCCAGCACCTGCTTCAGGCACAATGCACCTCCCCATTAAGAGGTGCAAGCTAGCTTTAAACATTGCAGGTTAGTTTCAAGTGGTGCTAGCATCTCATGTTACTGGCCCAGTGCTGATGCATCCAGTCAATGAACAGCATGGTTAGTGCTGGCTGGATGCTGCAATCATTTAAATGAGCAGGCAGCACAAAGTTGGCGTGCTGCCTGCATTGCAATCAATGGGTGCGGTTTAATCGCGTATCATGATCCTGCACCCGTTTTCGGGGGCTATCCAATTTAGCCTCGAGTATCTTGATAATGCCAATGACTTTGCTAAGTAACCCATGTACTTTGAGAATCTGCCATAGTGAATTGCCTTCAACACTATCAAATGCCTTCTGAAAGTCAATGAAATTCAGCACCATTGATAACTGCCATTCTTTTCTTTACTCAGTGATATTATAAAGACTAAAGATTTGGTCATTGGAATAAGTAAGTATGGCCTTAAATTATTATCCAGAAGTAGAAGTAGGTAGAAATGTCTTTGGTTGAAATTTGGTGACCTTAAAGAAGCTGTGAGGTAGAACTGAACAACAAAATGACCAAACTATATTATCAGGCTATAGAAATCCACCCGAGAAAATCACTGGCAAAGTAAAATAAAATAATTGCTCAGAATATTCAATCTTGTCTGCATTGAGAACACAGCCTCTTGATCGGAGGCTGCTGCAGATCTGCTAATGGAAACAACCTCATATCATGTGCAATCATAAATATGTTTTTTGATTGCAAAGTGTATGAAGTTCACTGCTGTATGGATGACAACAACTTACAGTAAAGTCTTAAAAGCCCTGAAGTAATAATATCATGCATTCTTCACTGTTTATTATTTTCTAGGTAATTAGTTGTTCTCAGTCAACACATCAGAAATCCACGAAGAATTCAACAATATTTACTGTGAAGTGTCTCATGTCTTCAAGTAAGTCTGCCACATCCATCACAATTTCCAAGGATAGTAAAGACAATAAAATGTCTTCATTCTGGCCCAATTTCTGGTGGAGGTGTGGTTTCCCTTGTGATGAAATATGCCATTCATCAGGCACTGTATTCCCTGTGTTTAGTTTAGTTTCAGTTTCATTTCCTTACCTGTATTGTATTGTGTGTAGGGCTCCGCCCATACCTGGCCCCTACTTAAGCAAGCCCCAGCGTGTCTCACAGCAGTACAGCAGATCTCTGGATGAGAGACACTTCTCCAATGTGTATTACTTTCTGAGTTAATAAAAGCCTTGCTTTGCTCCGTTAACGTCGAGTCTCGGATTCATTGAGGCACATCATCCCTTGTGAAACACAGCTACTGCAAGCCCTGCTCCAGGGTTAAGTGGGCATATTAGCTCTGTGGTCTGCATATTCTGGGGTGTGAGAACTGGCAGGTGATGTTGTTTGCCTTCTGTGGTGTCTGACCAGTCTGAGCGCTCTCTGTATCTGCTCCTCTTCCTACACAAACCACAAAGAGGTATTTCCAATGGATATCACATGGTGAGGGACCAAAAGGGAAGCCCCACAGCAGAAAGCGCAAAGGTTGAAGCAGCAGTGAGTAACAGGAAAACAAAAAGAAACATTGAAAATCTGGTTGAAAAAGGAATATTTTTGCCAACTTTTAGAATAGTCTCCTATGCCCCTTAAAGTGGACTTCTGCATTTTCTAGTGCTAGCAATGCTGGCCAGCTATTTTATGCAGGCATTAATAATGCCCTGCATAAATGAAGTGGCAATGACAGAAAATGTCACCATGCTATGATGTCACGATGGCATGACTGTTTCATTTAAATACGATTGGGTGCTTTCAGTGTCTGGTTGAAATGATACTGATAAACAAGTCAAATGTGTAAATTAGCAGAGAGCAAGTGTAATGGGTCCCCACCCAATTTTTTGCCTCCACCTATCGGAAGACCACCTGAAATATAGAAACATAGAAACATAGAAGATAGGTGCAGGAGTAGGCCATTCGGCCCCTCGAGCCTGCTCCGCCATTCAATGAGATCATGGCTGATCATCCAAATTCAGTACCCTGCCCCTGCCTTCTCCCCATATCCCTTGATCCCTTTAGCCTTAAGAAATATATCTAACTCCTTCTTGAATATATTTAATGAATTGGCCTCCACTGCCTTCTGTGGTAGAGAATTCCACAGGTTCACCACTCTCTGGGTGAAGAAATTCTCCTTCATCTCTGTCCTATATGGCTTACCCCTTATCCTTAGACTGTGACCCCTGGTTCTGGACTCCCCGGCCATCAGGAACATCCTTCCTGCATCTAGTCTGTCTAGTCCTGTTAGAATTTTATAAGTTTCAATGAGATCCCCTCTCATTCTTCTAAACTGCAGCGAGTATAAGCCCAATCGACCCAATCTCTCCTCATACGTCATTCCTGCCATCCCAGGTATCAGTCTGGTGAATCTTCGCTGCACTCCCTCCATGGCAAGAACATCCTTCTTCAGATAAGGCGGCCAAAACTGCACACAATACTCAAGCTGTGGTCTCACCAAGGCCCTGTACAACTGCAGCAAGACATCCTTGTTCCTTTACTTGAACCCTCTCGCTACGAAGGCCAACATACCATTTGCCTTTTTAACCACCTGCTGCACCTGCATGCTTACCTTCAGTGACTGGTGCACAAGGACACCCAGGTCTCGTTGCACTTCCCCTTCTCCCAATCTATTGCCATTCAGATAATAATCTGCCTTCCTGTTTTTGCCACCAAAGTGGATAACCTCGCATTTATCCACATTATATTGCGTCTGCCATGCTTCTGCTCAATCACGCAACCTGTCCAAATCATACTGGAGTTTCTCAGCATCCTCCTCACAGCACACACGCCTACCCAGCTTTGTGTCATCTGCAAACTTGGCGATATGACACCTAGTTCCCTCATCTAGATCATTTATATATATTGTGAATAGCTGGAGTCCTAGGACCAATCCCTGCGGTACCCCACTAGTCACTGCCTGCCATTCGGAAAAAGAGGCATTTATTCCAACTCTTTGCTTCCTGTCTGCCAACCAGTTCTTTATCAAAGTCAGTACCTTGCCCCCAATCCCATGTGCCTTAACTTTACACGCTAATCTCTTATGCGGGACCTTATCGAAAGCCTTCTGAAAGTCCAAATACACCACATCCACTGGTTCTCCCTTATCTATTTTACTAGTTACATCCTCAAAAAATTCCAGTAGATTAGTAAAAATTGATGGATTTGTAAATCCATGTTGACTTTGTCTGACCCTGTCACTGTTTTCCACGTCCTCTGCTATTACATCTTTTATAATGGACTCTCGCATTTTCCCCATTACCGATGTCAGGCTTACTGGTTTATAATTCCCCGTTTTCTCTCTGCCACCTTTTTTGAAAAGTGGGGTAACATTAGCTACCCTCCAATCCATGGGAACTATTCCAGAGTCTAGCGAATTTTGGAAGATGACCAGCAATGCATCTATTATTTCTAGGGCCACTTCCTTAAGTACCCTAGGATGTAGATTATCAGGCCCTGGGGATTTATCGGCCTTCAATCCCGTCAATTTCCCTAACACCATTTCCCTACAAATACTGATTTCTTTCCGTTCCTCCCTCTCATTAGACCCTATGTTCCCCGACATCTCTGGGAGGTTATTTGTGTCCTCCTTTGTGAAGATAGAACCAAAGTATGTATTTAATTGGTCTGCCATTTCTGTGTTCCCCATTATACATTCCCCTGATTCTGACTGCAAGGGACCTACAGCCTGATTTCACCAATATTTTTCTCCTCACATATCTATAAAAGCTTTTACAGTCAGTTTTTATGTTCCCTGAAAGCTTACTCTCATACTCTATTTCCCCCTCTTAATTAATCCCTTTGTCCTCCTTTGATGAATCCTAAACTGCTCCCAATCCTCAGGTTTACTGCTTTTTCTGGCCAATTTATATGTCCTCTCCTTGGATGTTATGGTATCCCTAATTTCCCTTGTTAGCCACGGTTGAGTCACCTTTTTTGTTTTATTTTTATGCCAAACAGGGATGAACAAATTCTGTAGTTCATCCATGTGGTCTTTGAATGTTTGCCATTGCCTATCCACTATCAACCCTTTGAGTAACATTCCCCAATCAATCCTACCCAACTCGCACCTCATACCGTCGTAGTTTCCTTTATTTAAATTCAGGACCCTAGTCTCTGAGTCAACAACTTCACTCTCCATCTTAATGAAGAATTCTATCATATTATGATCGCTCCGACCCAAGGGGCCTCGCACAACAAGATTGCTAATTAATCCTTTCTCATTACATAATACCAAGTCTAAGATGGCCTGATCTCTAGTTGGTTCCTCGACATATTGGTCCAGGAAACTATCCTGCCTACACTCCAGGAATTCCTCCTCCACAGTATTGTTACTAATTTGGTTAGCCCAATCTATATGTAGGTTAAAGTCACCCATGATAACTGCTGTGCCCTTATTACACGCGTCTCTAATTTCCCATTTAATGCCATCCCCAACATCCGCATTACTGTTTGGAGGTCTGTATACCACTCCCACTGATGTTTTCTGCCCCTTGGTATTCCTCAGTTCTACCCATACTGATTCCACATCATCAGAGCTAATATCCTTACTTTCAATTGTGTTAATCCCCTCTTTAACCAGCAATGCTACCCCACCTCCTTTTCCTTTTTGCCTATCTTTTCTGAATATTGAATTCCCCTGGATGTTGAGTTCCCAGCCTTGGTCACCCTGGAGCCATGTTTCCGTAATCCCAATCATATCATATCTGTTTACCTCTATTTGCATAGCTAATTTATCCACCTTATTACAAATGCTCCTCGCATTAAGGCACAAGGCCTTCAGCCTTTTTTTTTAACACTCTTATCCCTTTTACAATTATTATTTACTATGGCCATGTTTGATTTAAACCCTTGATTTCTCTGACTGCCACCTTTGTCTCATTCCTGTCTTTTGCTTCTATCCTTGTTTCTCTTTCCTCTGTCTCCCTGCTCAGGTTCCCAACCTCCTGCCATTTTAGTTTAAACCCTCCCCCAGAGCACTAGCAAACACTCCCCCTAGGACATCGGTCCCTATCAGAGCTAAAACCCAGGAATATGTCGGCACACATATATAAATATTGATAGCTCTAAATAAGAGGAAGAATCAGACCAAACACACACCAGGCTGCACCCTTAATTGGGGCTTATCTTCATTCTTGAATGTAGGAACCACATTAGATACTCTCCTACACCTCCACATGACAAAGTAATGCAGGATTACTTATGACGATTAGACACTAAAAAGTTAACACTGACTTAAATCAATATTGAAAAGCAAGTCTTAATGCTCACATTGCCTGAACACACATTCATATTTTTTCTCATTTCTTACTTCCTTGGGTTTGTATATTCATTATTCATCAGCAATAGAGCAGTAATACTACAAATGGAACTTGTAAGGTTTCAATTGGAAGGAACCTATTGTTGAAATTAAATAAAGCACTCTTGTAGATTAGATACTTTCAATAAATATCTTGAGCTTTGCAGTTGCAGGTACGGATGTTGTCTGAACTCAGTGAGGTATGTTATATTCCTACAATGTAATCACACAAATATTATTTATGCACTTTTCTCATTTTAAATTAAAATAGTAAATTACTAATACCAACTTGTTTTGAAACAGTTAGGGATTATGAGCAAACCTGAATAGGTACATACAATTAAGTCAAGGGACCTGTGTCTGAAATATTAATCTCGAGCATTTTATTTACTTGTTTTTAATCAAGCAAACTACTCATTCAACATTTATAAAAAGGATTTACAAGTGTTCAGAAACAGCAATGGTTAACTTGGAGTTTATTATAGTTTGACACCAGAAGCTGCTTTAAAGCAGTGCAAGCTAGCATCACCAAGTTATACTGTTGTGCCTGCACCGACCTACACTTGAACAAAGAAGAATCCTTTGCAAGTGTTCTTGAATGCATGAAATCTTACCAGAATCACAATGCAAGTGAAAATTTTAATGTTAATGCTGACTGTAGCCAGTGATTGTGAGAAACCAGCTCCAAAATTCAGATTGTAGCTAATACCGTGATCTCACCACAGTTCTAAGATGCTTTGGGGGAAAATTGGGTTGCTTTGTGCCCCATTAGCGGCACCGGGGGGGGGGTGCTAACGGGGCGCAAATCCCCTAGCACCCGGGCATGGCGCTGCTATCACCTCCTTCGAAATTCAGCGGGAGGTTAGCGGCGGTGGTAGCCAGTGGCGCTCCGCGACGCTGCGCCACCGGCAATGATATCATCACTGCACAGCGCCCCACTTGTGCCCCGCTTATGCCTCGGCCGCAAACTTCCCTTGCGCCCCTGACCTAACGCCGGACGATATGTCCGTTAGGATCAGGGGCCGTTTTTGCAGCGGCGGTGCCGCTACTTAAAGGGCAGGTGTCGAGCGGTCATTTTTATTTCGGCCGACTGCCGGCACCTGCCCCCTTTCACTTTTTTATGCAGGGTGCCGGGCTCTTTCCACGGCACCCTGCTCCCCGGTGGTCCAGCAAGGCCCCGCTGCGCGCTGCGCTAGGCCCCTTCCCTTTATTGAGGAGGGAAGTCTGCAATGATGCGGCGCTACGTGCCGATGCGCATGTCGCTGTTGCACATATCGCTGTGAACTTCAGTAGTAGCACCTCAAAAATGAGGTGGAGCGCTTCCAGTAGCGTTGAATTTACAGCAGAGGGAGCTAATTTTAGTGCTCCGGCGAAGTTAGCACCCCAAAATGGGCACCACCCAATTTTTCCCCCAATGAATCTTGATGCAGCATTAAAACCATGCTGTGTTGATGTGGAAACTACAGTATAACTGGGTTAATATATTGTTTGTTAGTATGGTCCAGGTTTGAAAAGGTAAAAAAATCTTTATTTTTGGTTTGCAAAAATGTACAAATCAACGACACTTAACCAAAAGGCCATATCGTATATATCCATCTGGTAACCTGTCATCAGTGCTACATGAAATTGGAATTTGCTGAGATGAAACATGCCTTCAGGGACTCACTAACAACTGTAGAGACAGCAAGATGTTAGCAGTTGCTGAGAAATTATAACCATTATGTTTGCTGATTGCTGACCTTTCAAGAACATTTCTATCAGAAAATATGCAATCAGCATGTAGTCATTTAACAGGTTTGCTGTACTAGTTTTTATTTTGCATTAGAAAGGGATATCACTTCAGTTGAATCTCATTGATCACTCGGTGGAATTGTTTCCAGTAGCTGGGAAAGATATTGTTAGGAAAGGCATTAGGCCTTTCCTGCAATTTCATTTTGAGGAGCAGAGAGATTTAGGAGTCCCTAAAAACTAGTCGGCAAAAAATAATTTAAAAGGCCAATGGAATGTTAGCTTTTATTTCAACTGGGCTGGAATACAAAGGGTGGAAGTTATGCCACAATTGTATAAAGCTCTGGTTAGGCCACATCTGGAGTACTGCGTTCAGGAATGCAGTGCAGACTCACCAGAATAATACTGGGGCTAAAAGGCTTAACTTATGAGGACAGGTTGCATAGACTCGGCTTGTATTACCTTGAGTATAGAAGATTGGGAGTGATCTAATTGAGGTGTTTAAAATGATTAAAGGATATGATAGGGATTTTTAAATTCATTTCATGGAAGGTGGGCGTTGCTGGCAAGGCCAGCATTTACTGCCCATCCCTAATTGTCCTTGAGAAGGTGGTGGTGAGCCGCCTTCTTGAACTGCTGCAGTCCATGTGGTGAAGGTACTCCCACAGTATTGTTAGGGAGGGAGTTCCAGGATTTTGACCCAGTGATGATGAAGGAATGGCAATATAATTCCAAGTCAGGATGGTGTGTAACTTGGAGGGGAACTTGGAGGTGATGGTGTTCCCATGCGGGTACTGCCCTTGTCCTTCTAGGTGGTAGAGGTCGCTGGTTTGGGAGATGTTGTTGAAGAAACCTTGGCGAGTTACTGCAGTGCCTCTTGTAGATGGTGCACACTGCAGCCATGGTGCACCGGTGATGGAGGGAGTGAATTTTTAAGGTGGTGGATGGGTGCAAATCAAGCGGGCTGCTTTGTCCTGGATGGTGTCGCGCTTATTGAGTGTTGTTGGAGCTGCACTCATCCAGGCAAGTGGAGAGTATTCCATCACACTTCTGATTTGTGTCTTGTAAATGGTGGCAAGGCTTTGGGGAGTCAGGAGGTGAGACACTTGCTGCAGAAAACCCAGCCTCAGACCTGCTGTTGTAGCCACAATATTTCTGTTGTTGGTCCAGTTAAGCTTCTGGTCAATGGTGACCCCCAGGATGTTGATGGTGAGGGATTTGGTGATAGTAATGCCGTTGAATGTCAAAGGGCGGTGGTTAGACTCGCTCTTGTTGGAGATAGTCATTGCCTGGCATTTCTATGGTGCGAATGTTACTTGCCACTTATCAACCCATGCCTGAATGTTGTTCAGGTCTTGCTGCATATGGGCATGGACTGCTTCATTATCTGAGGTGTTGTGAATGGAACTGAACACTGTGCAATCATCAGCGAACATCCTGACTTCTGGCCTTATGATGGAGGGAAGGTCATTGATGAAGCAGCTGAAGATGGTTGAGCCTAAGACACTGCCCTGAGGAACACCTGCAGCAATGTCCTGGGGCTGAGATGATTGGCTTGCAACAATCACAACCATCTTCCTTTGTGCTAGGTATGACCAGTGAAGAGTTTTCCCCTGATTCCCATTGACTTCATTTTTCTGGGGCTCCTTGATGCCACACTCAGTGAAATGCTTCCTTAAGGGCAGACACGGTGGCATAGTGGTTAGCACTGTTGCCTCACAGCACCAGGGACCCGGGTTCGAATCCGGCCTTGGGCGACTGTCTGTGTGGAGTTTGCACATTCTCCCTGTGTTTGCGTGGGTTTCCTCCGGGTGCTCCGGTTTCCTCCCACAGTCCAAAGATGTGCGGGTTAGGTTGATTGGCTATGATAAATTGACCCTTAGTGTTAGGGGGTTTAAATATGTGGGGTTACGGGGATAGGGTGGGATATGTGTTGGTGTAGGGGTTACGGGGATCGGGTGGGATATGTGTCGGTGCAGGCTCGATGGGCCGAAATGGCCTCTATCTGCACTGTGGGGTTTCTGTGATTTCTGTGATTTCTGTGAATGTCAAGGGCAGTCACTCTCACCTCACCTCTGGAATTCAGCTCTTTTGTCCATGTTTGGACCAATGTTTGTAATGAGGTCTGGAGTCGAGTGGTACTGGTAAATAGAGAGACATATTCCCTCTGGTAGGGGAGTCCAGAACTGGGGGGCATAACCTTAACATTAGAGCTAGGCCATTCAGGGGTTATGTCAGGAAGCACTTTTTCACACAATGGGTAGTGGAAATCTGGAACTCTCTTTCCCCGAAAGCTGTTGAGGCTAGGTCAATTGAAAATGTCAAAACTGAGATTAATAGATTTTTATTAAGTAAGGATATTAAGGGATATGGAGCCAAAGTGGTAATGGAGTTAAGATACAGATCAGTCTTGATCTAATGCAATGGCGGAACAAGCTCGAGTAGTTGAATGACCTGTTCCTATTCCTATGTTCCTATGTTCATGCACAAAATATTTGCTGTGGTTTCAAAGATGTTTAATGGCATGTTGGCTCTGATATGCGACCCACTGTGGGCCAAGAACGGAGAGGTACTCATCAAGGACAGAGAGGCAGTCAGTGCCCACTGGAAGGGGCACTTCAAAGATTGCCGTAACCGAGACTCTGTCTTCAACGCAATTGTCCTCAACTCCATCCTGCAGCAAGCTACCCGCCTCCACCTCAACACAACCCCAGCCTGGCATGACGTTGACAAGGCCATCCGACAACTGAAGAACAACAAGGCCTCAGGAGCAGATGGAATCCCTGGCGAAGCATGAAAGCATGGTGGAGAAGCACTATTGGCGCGAATACATGAACTAATTTCTCTTATCTGGAAGGAGGAGAGCATGCCAGGGGATCTCAGAGATACCATAACCGTGACCATCTTCAAGAAAGATGACAAGTCCGATTGCGGTAATTACAGAGGAGTTTTCCTGCTGTCTGCCACAGGGAAAGTTATCGCAAAAATCCTCCTTAATCGCCTTCTTCCAGTGGCTGAACAGCACCAACCGCTGTACATGGACTTCTTTGACCTCACAAAGACCTTCAACACTGTCAACCATGAGGGATTATGGAGTGTCCTCCTCAAATTCGGCTGCCCCCAAAGGTTTGTCACCATCCTCCACCTGCTTCACGACGACATGCTTGTTTTGGAAGCCATGATCCTGATCAATGGATCCACCACAGACCCAATTCACATATGGACCGGGATCAAGCATGGCTGTGTCATCGCACCAACGCTCTTCTTGATCTTCCTTGCTGCAGTGCTCTATCTCACCCTCAGTAAGATCCCCACTAATCTACAGAACAAACGGGAAACTGTTCAATCTCCGTCACCTCCAGTCCAGATCCAAGGTCGTCCCATCCTCTGTCATCAATATACAGTAGGCAAACAACGCTTGCATCTGCGAACACTCGGAGTTCGAACTCCAAACCATCGTCAACACCTTCACCGAAGCGTACGAGAGCATGAGCCTTACACTAAACATCCGTGAAACAGAGGTCCTCTACCAACCTGCCCCAGCCACACAGTACTGCCCCTTGATTATCAAAATCCACAATGAGGCCTTGGACAACGTGGACCACTTTCAATACCTCGGGAGCCTACTGTCAACATGGGCAGACGTCGATGACGAAGTCCAACACTGCCTTCAGTGTGCCAGTGCAGCCTTCGGTCACCTGAGGAAGAGAGTGTTTGAAGACCAGGACCTCAAACCCAGTACCGGTCTACAGAGCAGTAGTGATAGCCACCCTCCTGTATGCTTCAGAGACATGGGCCATGTATAGCAGGCACCTCAAAGCACTGGAGAGGCACCACCAATGCTGCCTCCGCAAGATCTGCAAATTCATTGGCAGGATAGGCGCACCAACGTCAGTGTTCTCGCTCAGGCCAACATCCCCAGCATCGAAGCTTTGACCATGCTCGATCAGCTCCGATGGACAGGCCACATCATCCGCTTGCCCTATACGAGACTCCCAAAACAAGCGCTCTACTCGGAGCTCCGACACGACAAGAAAGCCCCAGGTGGGCAGAGGAAATGCTTCAAGGACACCCTCAAAGTCTCCTTGAAAAAGTGCAACATCCCCACCGACACCTGAGAATCCCTGGCCCAAGTCCGCACAAAGTGGAGGAGAAGCATCTGGGAAGGCGCCAAACACCTCAAGCTCTTCGCTGGGAGGAAGCGGGAGCCAAACGTAAACAGCGGAAGGAGCGC
Organism: Somniosus microcephalus; assembly: GCF_052327205.1. Classification (NCBI taxonomy): domain Eukaryota; kingdom Metazoa; phylum Chordata; class Chondrichthyes; order Squaliformes; family Somniosidae; genus Somniosus; species Somniosus microcephalus. Next base: position 184,623,659 of record NC_140993.1, on the reverse strand, counting down.
ACGTCAACCCAAGCACCCCAACTACCCGCCCCTTCAACCATCATCTGCCCCACCTGTGACAGAGACTATAGGTCCCGCATTGGACTCATCAGTCACCTGAGAACTCATTTTTAGCGTGGAAGCAAGTCATCCTTGTTTCCGAGGGATTGCCTAAGAAGAAGAAGAAGATAAGTGACAATTATGACTGAAAGTGATCTTACTAAAAAAAAATTATAAACATGTGTAAAGGATACTCCTGTGAGTGTAGCTTCCTTTACTTTTATACTGAAATAAACAATTTTCAAAATTCCCCACTGAAGCATGCAAATTACATGCTCCCATATTAATAGAGTACATCAGAGCCATGACACTTGAAATTTGTGTTCTCATTAAAAACGTGCACAGTACCACTTTGATATTTACTTGGAAACAGCAATCATTTGAATTGCTGTGTATTCCTAAATATGACACAAAAAGACAGCGGTATGCTAATGTTATCTCATTTATCTCTGCTGAATTCCCACAATGGGACCTCAGATAAGGAGAGTGCTGTCGACAGCATACTCTCATTAAATTAATTTATAATCAGGAAATGGCTGTAAGATGACCAGCTGTTTTTTTTAAGACCGTTGTTAATTTATTAAGGGTACATTTCTGCTTTAATTTTCATAGTGAAAAGTGGCAACATTTCAGGTCAAATGTCAACTGAACAATTAGGATGTATATTCCAGTCAATTGTCTGTATTCCTGGTCACATTTAGCAACTTAATGTTGCCAATCCTTGTAAGTCTACCACTTCCACTGGCAACCAGGTTGGTCGGCAAAAATACATTTAAATAAAAATGTTTGGCCCACTGGCTATCTGAGGCCTGCCCAACACAATTTTTGAGCTGGTCCCAAAATGGATTTCTAGCACTCCTGGGGGGAGGTTTCCCCAATGGCCTGGGACTCGGACGAGGAGGAGCCCGAAGAACAAGGCCCTCCCCCTGATCCGAACGCTATCGGAGCCGAGGAGCCCGAACAGCTGGGCCACACCCTTGATATGATTCTGGAGGAGGCCCTCGACTCAAGTTTGGGGGAGGTAGAAATTGGGGGCGGAGATCCTCCACTTGTAGGGACAGGTGAGGAGGAGTTGTCTGCCACAGACCCAAATCCCAAAGGGGCGGAGCCTGAAGGAAGGGAGCCGAAGCCAGCAGTCGTGGAGGAGCCACGGGCTGTGAGTGCCAAGGTCCCACCCAAAGGTCCACTCGCTACGGGAGCCTCACCAAAGGCACCCCCTCGCAGGTCGCCTCGAGCGCCCCAGCCAAGGAAGCCCTGGCCCGATCCCCCCACCTTCAGTAAACGCAGACTTGGGAAACCCCTGGCAGAACGCAGTCCCCAGTTGACAGCAAAAGGCTGCGAGGAACCCGAGCCACAGGTCACTGCAGCCCCGCCACAGGGAGCGGCAAGCTGCAGTCCAATCAGGGATTAGGCAAGCCACCCGGGGACGGGCGGCGCTGTACATAAGTTTAAGTTTTAAGTTTAAGCTGTGTAAATATTAAAGTAATTAGAGTTATAAGTAGTTTTGAATCTGCCCAGTACGTGTGTTTGTTTGGATCGAGGTCGGAAGACCCGATCATGCCTTCACCTAAGCCAGAATCTCTCGGGAGCCTGGCGGCATTGTTTAATTTGTTGCAGGAACCAGGAGAAAGATGAGCAGGATCGTTGTCGTGGCCATGATGATCAGGTACAGTGTGGCCTATAGGGGCCGCACTAAGGACTCCACGGTGTATGGGTGCTCTGGCAACAGAGGCCCCATCGCGATTGATGGAACCAGCCCGCGGGACGCTGAAGAGACTGCCGCCTACTTCCATGAAGGAAGATGGCCAGGCTGGCTGGAGTCGAACTCTACTGAATACTCCAGCCAGACGGGGTTCGCATACAGGGAGACATCTCTGATGTGCCCCAGGGTGCAGATCATCGCACCCAGAGTCAGCATTACCGTCGGGAAGAAGATTTGCCTGGTCTGCAATGGACATGTACCTTTGAATCGCTGGTGGTGGCTGCGCAAGTTGAGCAGCACCATGAAGAACTCCACAGTCGAGTGGGAAAGATTGGGTAACAACACCCATCGGAATATTACGGAGACTCATGGGGGGTTGAGTGTCTGTTGGGACAAATGGTGGGAACCAGGTGAGGGGATCTACATCTGTATGTGGGGTTCAGAACGCGCTTGCCCCACAGGCGTCTCCATCTTTTTCCAAAGGCAGTGGCAAGATGCTGGGAGAGGAATGAGGTGGGACGTCAGCACACGGGCGTGCGGAGTCCCATACTCTCAGATCCCAGTAAACGCCACAGAGCTCATCACCCGCCCCCGCAAGCCCCTGCCCATGATTCCGGTAGCCAAAGCCCGCAAGGAAGGGTGCCCCACCACTACCAAGGGACCCGGGAACGATTGGTATTAGTACCCACAGGTCAGGTGCTGTACCAAGGGGTGCACTACGCGGTGGCTTCGGTGATTTTAAACCTCACTGAGGTGCGCTTGCCAGACTGGTGCCCCAAGGAAACGGAACAATTGTACCAGGTCCTGTTAACAAACATGTTTAAACAGTTTTATGAATTCGACTTTGCCGATGTCAACAGAGCCGAAGTGTACACCACACCACATGAGGTCTTGGACAGGATAGGGAGGCAAAGAAGGGGTGTAGTAAATGATATTTTCACAGCTTTTAATACAGGAACTTCCGTCATCAACACACTGGATGATGTGGAGCTGCAAACCCAGATAAATGGTTTGAAAACACAGTTAACAAAGATACTGACTGATGAGAACAAGGTAGTGGGTTCTGAGTTAAATGAGGACCAGCCATGAAACTACACTTAAAAGAGATAATATCTGAGCTGGAAAACCACGCCAGAACGGTAAATGCTCTCATCAGGGAGGATCGGAATGCGTCCGATCAGGCTGCGCAGAACGAAGCTTGTGTACTGTACGGGGCGTGGTTGCTGGGCGAGGGCCGCATTAATCTGGAGGATTTGAAACAAGGTTTATTCCACTCCTGGATCAGCAACAAGCACCTCGCAGCCCTCCACCCTTTTGCGAATGCTTTGAGTCCGTGTCAGCTCAGTCTAGCTCCAGAAGCCTACCCAGTCCCAGTGGACTGTGGACGGTCTAATCACACCATTATGGGTATAGTGGTAAGAATGCTGGTGATGGGAAAGACAGCTAAACCCGCCCCGGTATACAGGGTGGAGAACATTGGAGTCATTCAGGGGGGTGCGCACATTCGCTACAGAGGGGTCCCACCTTACGTCATTCGATGGGAGCATGCAATGACGGGTACCGACCTCTCGGGGTGCCGGAGCCGGGGAGCACACATCATCCTGTGTCCCCAGCACTTGAATGCCCATTCAACACCACAGTGCGGGTTCAGAACTGCTGGCGCGGAGCCTATAAATTGCACCATGGAGGCAATGGCACAAGGTCATGTGCCCCCGCAGGTGGCATATATAGGAGGTGGGACATACTGTGTCACCACTGCAGTGCCCCACTACCAACATGGACAGCACGGTTGGTGTCCGGTTAGTGACAGCAGCTTCTGTTTCAAACCCAGGGCAGAAGTTCAAGTGGCCCAAGAGCGAATTGTCTGCATTCCTGAACCTTCCACTGTTCACATCACTGTTAAAGAGAATTTCACCGATCTGTAGCGATTCATTGCACATTTTGGATATATCATTCTCCTGAACACCTCACCAAGATATTAAAAGCCGTTGTTGTTTCACAGAAACATTTCTATACACTGGAGCAGAAGACTTTAGAGATAGGGGCAGGCATATTGGATATAGTGACCCAACCGTGGTGGGACCTGTTCACTAATATAGAAGTCCCTTCCTGGATTAGGATAGCCTCCCACATTCTTGTAGTGTGCCAGGTTATCATTGTAGTTTATTTACTGTTTGTACACTGTAAAAAGGTCAAACATTCGCAAAAGTATGAGAACAGAGGGGAATGGAGGGAGCATTACGTGCGGGTAGAAGAAGAGACACCCGTTTAGATTTTTGCTGCTCTGTATAAAGGTAAAGTTTTCCCTCTCTCCTCTGTATTATTTTGATATGTAGTCATGTGCATTTGATTTTTCGTGTGTGTACTTCATTTTTTATTCCTGAAGTTTATTAGATGTGTTGTTATTATTAAAAGATAGTGTGATGTAGGGGTATTAGGCCCCCCGCCACGCCTGGAAGTGAGTATGTCAAATTTGACATCTGAAGTATTGCCATCTGTAGTTGCTTAATGTACACTAGGTTTTTCTGAAATGGGAAATGCATGTGTGGTGGGGTCATAGATAGGTAAATACTGGGGATGGTTTGATTATGGAAAGTTAGAAAATTTTGCTCACCCAGAATTATGATACTTCAAGCAAGTTACAGTATCATCAGGGGGGAGTGTAGGATTCGCAAAATTGAACTTTATATTATAAAGGGTCGAATGGCAGAAGAGGCCATGATTTTAAAGACTGTTTTAAAAGAAGCCGAGGAAAAAGGGGCATTCAACATGGCCGCCAGACCCCGTGACCAACTTATTGGCACACTTTAAAATGGTTTCTGCAGTCCTCAGATAGCTTTGTGGATTCAGCCCACAGTAAGTTCTGGAAGCCATTTCTGAGAGAACGAAACCAGACACCCACATATACATATGGATTGGATGCAGATCCAGTCAAGATCAGCCTGTAGATAAAGGCCATCTAAATGTTTACCCAGACAAAAGTGAACAGTTTCATATTCATGAGAAGAGCATCAAGGACCCATTAAGGACATCACCAGGACATTAAAAACAATGAAGGTCATTCCAGACCAGAGATGGCCCGTTACCGGCCACCCAAGAACAGTTTAAAATATAATAACTACCCCGTTGTGCTCCCAGCCCGCCAAAATTAAAACAAAAGACTAACCTGATTTGGCGCGAGATAGGGCTTCTGATGAGAAGTATATCTGGGAACCCAGAGGTAGAAAGAAAAACGGGAGGAAGCCATAGACGGAGCGGCCATCGTGGAAAGAAGCCATCGTGGGAAGAGACGCCATCGTGGTGCTACCATCGTACCGGTGGCATCATCGCTAGAAGAAGGAGAAGAAGACAGTTCAAGCCGGCGTCCCGCCCCGGGGTAAAACATCGGGAGATCATCGACCAACCCCGGGCCGTTGACGAAACGAGAGGCCATCGACCCGCTCCGGCTCGGGTGAAGAGACAATTAAAAAACTACAGAAAAGATGATGGGGGCCAGCCCGAGGCTCCTCTGACCGGGGTCGAGCAAACGATCCCCGACCCCGCCGACATCCAGACCAGCCGGTGTCCATCCGTCCCCGACCCCCACCTCAGGAGAGAGGTGTGGCACAGTTCCCTGCGGCTCCACCAACCACGTGGAGACGGGACGCCTGAAAGAATCAAACGCAGACCTGTTTCAAAACCTTACACTTCCTAGTTGGATTGGTGAGCATGTTTCTGGCCCTTCATAATCAGATCTAGATAGGTTTAAGGGGTGGACATTTAAGGGTATAATTAACATGAGTTGTTGTCCCTCGATGTTCCGTGTGTTTTCCCCATTTCATGATGATCTTTGTAGAGTATAATATGCCTGTATTTGTCTTAGTTAGTACTGTGTCGTTATGATTTGTTTGTGTTTTCCCCTCCCATGTACCCTCTTATTTTGCTTGCATTTTGATTTGTTTTACATTATGCAATAAAACTCCATTTTGTTTCATCAGGCTTGGTCTCTACATTGTAGTTACTGCCCCAAAGTCCAGAGTACAGAATCTAAGGGGTGAGTGGGTCGAACCACTCATGGTTTTACTGTGCAAGAGAGAGAGGCTCTAGAGAGAGAAACCTCTGCGATCTAAAACCCCTTACACATTCTCCCTACAATCGAGCACATCATGGCTGGAAAAGCTGCCAGAGCTTCCCACATTCGTTGCTCCTCCTCAAGAATCATCCCCTTTGTAGATGGCCCCCCGAATTTCAGCATCTGCGTCCAGCTGAGCACTGCTTAGAGCGTCCTGCGTCCTCTGACGAGGACCCTCCACTGTTGTCCCTGTCTCTACCATCTGCTTTTGCTCACTTGTAACCTGTAAGACAACAGGTGACAACACCACTCTATCTCTCCCTGGACCCACTGATGTGTGTGTATCTGCGCTGGTGCTAGGTGTGCATGGGTCATGTGACGGTGCACCCTCAGAGACCACGCCCTCCTCTGAGGTGTCACCTTCCTCCTCCAGCTGGACAGTTGGGGGGGGATTTGATTGGCCTGTGGGAGAGTAAAGGCATGAATTAGAACTGTTATGATAACAATGTTTTAAGTTACCATTATGCACATGATCATATTTCACTGGCTGCTGACATGAAGTCACCATGAGTGACTGCTGTATGCCACGTGGCTGTATGATATTTAATTCTGTCTGTAGTTGAGAAGTCCCCCTCTCTCTCCATCTCCCACCACCAACAGCTCCGTAACTCCACTGATGTCCAGTGCCTCCTCCTCTGCTGCAGTCAATGATCTGGTAACTGGATGGCCACATCCAGTTCTCTGCCTCTCCCTGATTGTCTGTGCTCTCTTCTCCTGCATGGAGGGAAACAAGAGACCTCTGAGTAAGAGTTATGGAATAAGAGTAAGGGATGGATGGGCTACATCTGTAGAGGGTGACCATGAGGGAGTGGTGTGACAAGGCTGAATGGCCTCCTTCTGTGGCGTTATTTCCTATGATTCTATGACTACATTAGGATGAGGGTGAGTGTCAGTGTTGGATAGTCAAATAGGGATGTGATTAGTTGCATAGACAAAGAGGGATGGGTGCACCTTCAACATAGGTTGGTGTGAAGAGTGGTGTGCAGGAGTAGGCTTGGGAAGGCAGAGTTAGGATTGGGGTGACACTCACATCAGGATGTAGTTGAATTGTACTCACCTTTTCTGACCTCATGAGATCATTAAATCTCTTCCTGCACTGTATCTAGGACCAGGTAACCACACTCCTGCTGCTCACTACTTCTGTGAGCTCCAGCTATGCTCCCTTTGTCTCAGCTGCTGGCCTCTTCCCCCCCGTCTCCAGGGAAGTGGACCTGCCTGCGGGCCCCGACTCCTTGGAGCAGGATTTCCAGGGAGGCATCACTAAACCTGGGGGCAACTTTTTGATGTTGAGCCTGCGTTTTTGCTTAACAATCTTTATAACTTTGTATTCCAACACAAGCTAAGTCTGACAACAATCCATTGTCACCCCACCAACCTCTTCTGCACCTCCACCAACCTTCAACTGTCATCTGTGCATTGCTCCTTTAAATAGCTGAGCTGAAGTCGAGTCATCCGTGATGTCATCAGGCCCCCTCCAGTTAATTGGCCGGCAAACCCGCATGACTGATGTTAAAAAACCACTGCACAACGCGCTGATAGAACATCCGGGCTACTGACCTGCTCCATGGACTTTCTGCACCCAACTCAATGGAAAGGTAAAAATTCAGCCCACTATGTTTCAGTTAGATAGACAAGGTGGGAGGATACCTTTTAATTGTTGAATTTAATAGCAAGCTATTTTCTACAATATAAATTACAAATGTGCAACTAATAATCCAGAGATAACAACAGGAAATGCTGGAAAAACTCAGCAGGTCAGGCAACATCCGTGGAGAGAAATTTGAGTTGACGTTTCGGGTTGGACCCTTCTTCAAAACTGGAAAGAAAAGAAACTAGATCGGAGGCAGGGCTGCGATCAGACAAAAGAATAAAAGAAACAAAAGAAGTAAAAGAGATTAGAAGCTAGACGAGATGGTAATAGGCTGGGATTAGGTGTAAAGTGTACTGGCAGGGCAAGAGATAGCTGCCAGGTGTGAGAGAGAAACAAAAGGAAAGGGGGGGGCGGAAAAGGAGTGGAACAATTACAAGAGAAAATGAAATGGGGGCCGAGCTTATGATCTGAAATTGTTGAACTCGATATTGAGTCCGAAAGGCTGCAGACTGCCTAATCGGAAGATGAGGTGCTGTTCCTCGAGTTTACGTTGAGCTTCCGTGGAACAATACAAGAGGCCAAGGACGGTGAGGTTCGATTGGGAATGGAGCGGTGAATTAAAATGACAGGCGACCGGAAGCTCGGGGTCACCCTTACGGACTGAACGGAGGTGTTCCGCAAAGCGGTCACCCAATCTGCGTTTGGTCTCCCCAATGTAGAGGAGACCGCATCGTGAGCAGCGAATACAATATACTAGATTGCGAGAGGTACAAGTAAATCGCTGTTTCACCTGGAAGGGGTGTTTGGGGCCCTGGACAGTGGGAAGGGGGGAGGTATAGGGGCAGGTGTTACATCTCCTCCGCTTGCACGGGAAGGTGCCAGGCGAAGAGGAAGGGCTGTTTGGGGTGATAGAGGAGTGGACTAGGGTGTCTCGAAGGGAGCGGTCCCTGCGGAATGCTGAAAGGGGAGGGGAGGGGAAGATACGTTTGGTGGTGGGATCACTTTGGAGGTAGCGGAAATGCCGGAGGATGATCCGTTGAATGTGGAGGCTGGTGGGGTGAAAGGTGAGGACAAGGGGAACCCTATCGTGGTTCCGGGAGGGAGGGGCAGGGGTGAGGGCAGAAGTGCGGGAGATAGAACTGACACGGTCGAGGGCAGCGTCAACCACAGTAGAGGGGAATCCTCGGTTGCGGAAAAAGGAAGACATGTCTGAAGCACTGGTGTGGAAGGTGGCGTCGTCGGAGCAGATACGGCGGAGGCGGAGAAACTGGGAGAATGGAATAGAGTCCTTACAGGAAGCGGGGTGGGAGGAAGTGTAGTCCAGGTAGCTGTGGGAGTCAGTGGGCTTGTAGTAAATATTGGTCGATAACCTATCCCCAGAGATGGAGACGGAGAAGTCGAGGAAGGGAAGGGAAGAGTCCGAGATGGACCATGTGAAGGTGAGGGAAGGGTGGAAATTGGAGGCAAAGTGAATGAAATTGTCAAGTTCGGGGCGAGAGCAGGAAACGGCACCGATACAGTCATCAATGTATCGGAAAAAGAGGTGAGGGAGGGGACCCGAGTAGGACTGGAACAAAGATTGTTCCACATAGCCCACGAAAAGGCAGGCATAGCTAGGACCCATGCGGGTACCCATGGCAACACCTTTGATTTGGAGGAAATGAGTGGAGTTAAAGGAGAAGTTGTTCAATGTGAGAACAAGTTCAGCCAGGCGGAGGAGGGTCGTGGTGGATGGGGACTGGTCGGGCCTCTGTTCAAGGAAGAAGCGGAGCGCCCTCAGGCCATCCGGGTGGGGGATGGAGGTGTAGAGGGATTGTACGTCCAATAATCCAGAGACGTGAGATCATATCCCACCATGCCAGCTGGGGAATTTAAATTCAGTTAATTAAATAAATCTGCAATAAAAAGCTTGTATCAGTAATGGTGACCATGAAACTATCGGATTGTCGTAAAAACCCATCTGATTCACTAATGTCCTTCAAGGAAGGAAATCTGCCGTCCTTATCTGGTCTGGCCTAGATGTGACTCCAGACCCACAGCAATGTGGTTGACTGCCCTCTGAAATGGCCTAGAAAGCCATTCAGTTCTACTAAACCGCTACAGAAAACAATAATAAGAATTAAATCGGAGGGACCACCTGGCATCAACCTCGTCACCAGCTTTGGACATAACACCCAGCCCAGTTGACCCTGCAAAGTCCTCCTCACTAATATCTGGGGAGGTGTGTCAAAATTGGGAGAGTTGTCCCACAGACTAGTCAAGCAACAGCCTGACATAGTCATACTCACAGAATCATATCTTTCAGCCAACATCCCAGACACCTCCATCACCATCCCTGGGTATGTCCTGTCCCACCAGCATGACAGACCCACCAGAGGAGGCGGCACAGTGGTATACAATTGGGAGGGAGTAGCCTGGGAGTTCTCAACATTGAGTCTGGCCCCCACGGAGTCGCATGGCTTCAGGTCAAGCTTGGGCAAGGAAACCTCCTGCTGATTACCAACTCAGCTGATGAATCAGTACTACTCCATGTTGAACACCACTTGGAAGAAGCACTGAGGGCAGCAAGGGCAAAGAATGCACTCTGGGTGGGGAACTTCAATGTCCATCACCAAGAGTGTCTCAGTAGCACCACTACTGACCGAGCTGGCCGAGTCCTGAAGGACATAACTGCCAGACAGGCCTGCAGCAGTTGGTGAGAGAACCAACACGAGGGAAAAACCTACTTGACCTCATACTCACCAATCTACCTGTCACAGATACATCTGTCCATGATAGTATTGGTAGCATTGGCCACTGCACAGTCCTTGTGGAGACAAAGTCCTGCCTTCACACTGAGGACACCCTCCATTGTGTTGTGTAGCACTACCACCGTGCTAAATGGGATAGACCCAGAACAGATCTAGCAGCTCAAAACTGGGCATCCATGAGGCGCTGTGGGGCATCAGCAGCAGCAGAATTGTATTACACCACAATCTGTAACCTCATGGCCCGGCATATCCCTCACTCTACCATTACCATCAAGTGAGGTGACCAACCCTTGTTCAGTAAGGAGTGTAGAAGAGCATGCCAGGAGCAGCACCACGTGTACCTAAAAATATGGTGCCAACCTGGGGATGCTTCAACACAGGACTACATGCATGCTAAACAGCAGAAGCAGCATGCTATAGACAGGGCTAAGTGATCCCACAAGCAACGGATCAGGTCAAAGCTCTGCAGTCCTGCCACATCCCATCGTGAATGGTGCTGGACAATTAAACAAATAACAGGAGGAGGAGGCTCCATGAACATCCCCATCCTCAATGATGGTGGAGCCCAGCATGTGAGTGCAAAAGACAAGGCTGAAGCATTTGCAACCAACTTCAGCCAGAAGTGCCGAGTGGATGATCCATATCGGCCTCCTCCTGAGGTCCCCACCATCACAGAAGTCAGTATTCAGTCAATCCGATTCACTCCCCATGATATCAAGAAATGGCTGAGTGCAATAGATACAGCAAAGGCTATAGGCCCTGACAACATCCCGGCTGTTGTGCTGAAGACTTGTGCTCTGGAACTAGCCATGCTGTTCCAGTACAGCTGCAACACTGGCATCTGCCCGACAATGTGGAAAATTGCCCATTTATGTCCTGTCTACAAAAAGCAGGACAAATCCAATCCGGCCAATTACCGCCCCATCAGTCTACTCTCAATCATCAGCAAAGTGATGGAAGGTGTTGTTGACAGTGCTGTCAAGTGCCGCTTACTCACCAACAAACTGTTCACCGATGTTCAGTTTGGGTTCTGCCAGGATCACTCAGCTCCAGACCCCATTACAGCCTTGGTCCAAATATGGAAAAAGAGCTGAATTCCAGAGGTGAGGTGAGAGCGACTGCCCTTGCTATCAAGGCAGCTTTTGATCGAGTGTGGCATCAAGGAGCCCTAGTAAAACTGAAGCCAATGACCTTCCCTCCAACATACGCTCAGAAATGGGGACGTTCGCTGATGACTGCACAGTGTTCAGTGCCATTCACAACTCCTCAAATAATGAAGCAGTCCATGCCAGCATGCAAGAAGACCTGGATGACGTTCAGGCTTGGGCTGATAAGTGGCAGGTAACATTCGCGCCACAGATGTGACAGGCAATGACTATCTCCAACAAAAGAGAGTCTAAACACCGCCCCTTGGCATTCAAAGGCATTACCATCGCCAAATCCCCTGCCATCAACATCCTGGGGGGTCACCATTGACCAGAAACTTAACTGGACCAGCAACAAGAGCAGGTCAGAGGCTAGGTATTCTGCGGCGAGTGTCTCACCTCCTGACTCCCCAAAGCTTTTCTACCATCTACAAGGCAGAAGCAAGGAGTGTGATGGAATACTCTCCACTTGCCTGGATGAGGGCAGCTCCAACAACACTCAAGAAGCTTGACACCATCCTGGACAAAGCAGCCCGCTTGATTGGCACCCCCTCTACCACCTTAAACATTCACTCCCTCCACCACCAGCGTATCGTGGATGCAGTGATAATCATCTACAAGATGCACTGCAGCAACTAACCAAGGCTTCTTCGGCAGCACCTCCCAAACCCGCGACCTCTTCCACCTAGAAGGACAAGGCAGCAGAAACATGGCAACACCACTACCTCTAAGTTCCCCTCCAAGACACACATCATCCTGATTTGGAAGTATATCACCAATCCTTCATCGTCGCTGGGTCAAAATCCTGGAACTTCCTACCTAACAGCACTGTGGGAGTACCTTCACCTCACGGATTGCAGCGGTTCAAGAAGGTGGCTCACCACCACCTTCTCAAGGGCAATTAGGGATGGGCAATAAATGCTGGCCTTGCCAGCGATGCCCACATCCCATAAAAATGAATTTTAAAAAAAATTGGGGGGGGAAAACTCTCCACTGGCTGGAGTCATACCTAGCACAAAGCAAGATGGTTGTGGTTGTTGGCGGCCAATCATCACAGCACCAGAACATCGCTGCATGAGTTCCTCAGGGCAGTGTCCTAGACCCAACCATCTTCAGCTGCTTCATCAATGACCTTCCCTCCATCATAAGGTTAGATGAGGGGATGTTGCTGATGATTGCACAGCGTTCAGTTCCATTCCTAACTCCTCAGATAATGAAGCATTCCATGCCCGCACGCAGCAAAACCTGGATGGCATTCAGGCTTGTGCTGATAAGTGGCAAGTAACATTCTCGTCACACAAGTGCCAGGTAATGATTATCTCCAACAAGCTAGCGTCTCACCACTGTTGAGATTAGATTAACTCTGGTCTTTCAAATAATCAGGATCGAGTGCAAACCAATATGGTGTGTATGTTGTGTTTAATCGGAGTTACAGACAGATATAACACACTAGTTATACAGCAAAAATGTACGACCATGACAAATAGCTGGTACCGGCCCCAACTGGACAGAATGGCTGGCAAGCCCAAACAACTCTTGTTCTTCCTCTCTCTTCCTGAACTACCCAAGAGTGTTAGACCGAAGACGGCATTAATTCCACTCTCAGGAATTCTTTCTTCACCATCTGTGCGAGGGGCTTTTCAGGTCTTTCTTTTATTCTCTTTTTAGGGCTGAACCTGGGGTGGAATATTGACAAGATCATCTAACCTATAGAAATTCCCCTTAAAACAAGGTGCCTAATGACATGTTGAGTTCTTTGTCTAAACTTACAGGTGAAAACCCTCCCTCAAGAGGTTTTATGTTTTTCCTCACGTGTCATTCTTGTTTATACATTTTGAAAGCCAATCCATCTGAATTCTTTTTATCTCATCCGCCCTTGTCCTCGCTGGTGCAGCTAGTGCATGTACCAGGCACAACCTTGGGCCTTTTAATCAGAAGCCCATGCTAGAGCTGTCTACTCAACCAGCCACTATCCAAACTATTTCCCCTTAATCTAACGACTATTCCATCCTGAGATGATACAGGAACTCCCATAAATTCCTTCTGTTCTATGTCCTTTATACTAATTAACTTCTACACATCTTTGCAAGCAGTTCTGTTAAACAAATTCCAAATCCTAACTTAGCAATAATGGAAGAACTGTAGGTTGGGCCTTCGTTGGCTAAATTAAAGATACATTAAACAAAGTCAAAATCCTAACTTACAAACAGCAGTCAGCTAGCCTGGGAGGCAAGGTCATATGTGACTGCCACGGTGCAGAATGTTATCACATCTGCAGGGAACTGAAAACATAGGCAAATTTTAAGCAGCTATCCATCTAATCTAATATTAATCTGAAGACACTTTATCTCAAGCTTTAATACAAGTTTCCAGGAAAACATAACTTAAGCAGTTCCAGTAAAACACAACTTATACATTAACCCCTTACTTGTCTCGAGCTCTAATACAATCATTTAAGCACAGTATTATTCATGTCATGATTTCATTCGCATAACCATATACATTTTAGGTACCCCTAATTTTTAACACCATTGCCCCATGACATTCAATGGCATTACCATCACTGAATCACCCACCACCAACATCCTAGGTGGTCAACATTGACAAGAAACTTGACTGGACCAACAACCTAAATACTGTGGCTACAAGAGCAGGTCAGAGGCTAGGTATTCTGTGGCTAATGTCTCACCTCCTGACTCCCCAAAGCCTTTCCGCCATCTACAAGGCACAAGTCAGGAGTGTGATGGAATACTCTCCACTTGCCTGGATGAGTGCAGCTCCAACAACACTCAAGAAGCTCAACACTATCCAGAAAAAAGCAGTCGGCTTGATTGGCACCCCATCCACCACCTTAAATATTCACTCGCTCTACCATCAGCGTACCGTGGCTGCAGTATGTACCATCTACAAGAAGCACTGCAGCAACTCGCCAAGGCTTCTTCAACAGCACCTCCCAAACCCGCGACTTCTACCATCTAGAAGGACAAGGGCAGCAGGCGCATGGGAACACCATCACCTCCAAGTTCCCCTCCAAGTCACACAGCATCCTGACTTCGAAATATATCGCCGTTTCTTCATTGTCTCTGGGTTAACATCCTGGAACTCCCTCCCTAATAGCACTGTGGGAGAACCTTCACCACACAGGCTGCAGCGGTTCAAGAAGACGGCTCACCACCCCTTCTCAAGGGCAATTATGGATGGGCAATAAATGCTGGTCTTGCCAGTGACACCCACATCGCAGGAATTAACAAAAATAAACACTGCACACCTAAGCAAAGAAATAGGATGTGTTTACTGATGTAAATAAAAAGAAACGTTTTGGCCGAAATGTTTATATGGAGGCGAATTGGGAGCGGTGAGGCTAGAAAGCAGCCAGGAAGTTCGGGAGAATGGGTTTTCTGCAGGCCTTGCCAAATTTAATGGCAGAGCCTGATTTGCATTTTAAAACTCTGTTTCCCACCCACTCCCAGCAAGATGGAGAGGCTGGCTGGCTGTGGGCGGGTAGGCTTGTGGCACTAGGCCGCAGAGAGGAGGGAGGGATCAGTTGAGGAACGGGGTTTGGTCTGGGGCTGGAGGAGCATCGCGGGGGGTAGAATTGGGTCCGGAGAACATTCGGGGGGGAGTGAAAGCATCGGGGCCAGAGCTTCGGGTGGGAGGATTGGGACTGAAACATCGGTGGGGGGGGGGTGGGGGGGGTGGAACGATTGGGGCTGGAGGAGCATCGGGGCTGGAGCGGCGAGTCTGTGAAGGTGATCAGAGGCCCCATGGCGGAGATTGGAGGCCTTGTGGGGGAGATCAGAGGCCTCGTCGGGGGGATTGGAGGCCTCATGCGGGGTGGAATCAGAGGCCTCGTTGGGGGAGGGGAGAGATTCAGAGGCCTCATGGGGAGGGATCGGAAGTCTCATTCGAGTGGGTGCATGAGGCAGGGACGCTGGATGCAGGAGGTAAGTGTAAAGGTACTTACCATCTGGATCCAGCAGTCCTCTCTGTAGGATTCGCAAAATCGAATGGCAGAAGAGGCCATGATTTTAAAGACTGTTTTAAAAGAAGCCCAGAAAAAGGGGCATACAAAATGGCCGCCAGACCCCGTGATCAACTTATTGGGACACTTTAAAATGGTTCCTGCAAATCCTCAGACAGCTTTGTGGATTCAGCCCAAAGTAAGTTCTGGAAGCCGTTTCTGAGAGAACGATACCAGACACCCACATATACATATAGATTGGATGCAGATCCAGTCAAGATCGGTCTGTAGATAAAGGCCATCTAAATGTTGACCCAGACAAAAGGGAACAGTTTCATATTCATGAGAAGAGCATCAAGGGCCCATTAAGGACATCACCAGGACATTAAAAACAATGAAGGTCATTCCAGACCAGAGATGGCCCGTTACCGGCCATCCAAGAACAGTTTAAAATATAATAACTACCCCGTTGTGCAACAAGCCCGCCAAAAGTTAAACAATGACTAACCTGATTTGGCGCGAGATAAGGGCTTCTGGAAAGAAGTATAATTGTGAGAACACACAGGTAGGAATTGGGTTATCTTCAGCTTTCCAGCTTGCAGGCCTGTCCAGCTTTTGAGCTGGGTAAAGAGGGGCTGTTTTGGGAGAAGATCAGCGTGACTCCTCTCCATCGTCGAAGAGGAAGAAGAAGAAGACTAAGCCGCCATCAAGAAGGTCGTTCGAGCCGGCGTCCCGCCCCGGGGTAAAATATCGGGAGATCATCGACCAACCCCGGGCCGTTGACGAAACAAGAGGCCATCGACCCACAGCAAGGCCCAGGAGAAGAGACAAGAAAAAACGACAGAAGAAGCCGAGGTCGAGCAGCCGCCCACGACCCCCACCTTCAGGAGAGAGGTGAGGCGCAGCTCGCTGGGGCTCCACGATCCACGTGGAGACGGGACGCCTGAAAGGATCAAACGCAGACCTGTTTCAAAACCTTGCACTTCCTAGTTGGATTGGTGAGCATGTTTCTGGCCCTCCATAATCAGACCTAGATAGGTTTAAGGGGGTGGATATTTAAGGGTATAATTAACATGAGTTGTTATCCCTCGATGTTCCGTGTGTTTCCCTATTTCATGATGATTTTTGTAGAGCATAATATGCCTGTATTTGCCTTAGTTAGTATTGTGTCATTATGATTTGTTTGTGTTTTTTCCCTCCCATCTATTCTCTTATTTGCTTGCATTTGATTTGTGTTACCATATGCAAAAAATGTCATTTCGTTTCATCAAACTTGGTCTATAAGAGTTTTCTCTACATTGTAGCTCCTGTCCCAAAGTCCAGAGTACAGAATCTAAGGGGCGAGTGGGTCGAACCACTCAAGGTTTTACTGTACAAGAGAGAGAGGCCTCTGGAGAGAGAAACCTCTGCGATCTAAAACCCCTTACATCTCCTTACTTTGGCTGCCGGATGCCCCAAGGCCTGAGAAACCCGACCAGCCAGAGTTAAATTTGAAATGCTGGTTAAATCCGAGGCACGCCAGCCTCATTATAATATTTAAATGGGCGACCTGCCTCCAGGGAGCGGGCAGCCAAGGCGGGTTGGGGTTGGGATTTAGCTTTTTAACACTTTAACCTCCCACCCGACCCCAACCCAGCTGTTTTTTGAGGTTGAAATTCCCCCCTTTGAACATTTTAAGTGAAATTATTGGCTAAGGCTAATGGAATGCTGGCTTTTATATCGAGAGTACTAGTGTACAAGGGGGTAGAAGTTATGCTGCAGCTATACAAAGCTCAGGTTAGACCACACCTGGAGTACTGTGAACAGTTCTGGGCACCACACCTTAGGAAGGATATATTGGCCTTGGAGGAAGTGCAGCATAGGTTTACCAGAAAGATGCCTGGACTCAAAGGGTTAAATTATGAGGAGAGATTATACAAACTAGGGTTGTATTTTCTGTAATTTAGAAGGTTAAGGGGTGATTTCATGAAAATTTTCAAGATATTAAGGGGAACTATTTGGGTAGATAGAGAGAAATTATTTCCATCGGCTGGGGCGTCTAGGACCAGGGGTCATAGATTTTAGGAGTGAAATTGGGAAACACTTTTACACGCAAAGGATAGTAGAAGTTTGGAACTCTCTTCCACAAATGGCAACTGATACTAGGTCAATTGTTAATTTTATATCTGAGATTGAAAGATTTATGTTAACCAAAGGTATTAAGGGATATGAGGCAAAGGCGGGTATTTGGAGTTAGCTCGCAGGTCAGCCACAATCTCATTGAATGGCGGAGCAGGCTCGTGGGTCTAAATGACCTATTCCTGTTCAAATGTACGAATGTTCCTATGGCTTTCATATTCAGTTAAATCTACACACTCTTAAGGCCATTCACTTTCAAACTTGGTGTCGTAGCTGGTAATTTTGCCATGCTGTAAATGTTCCATTTAATTGTAAACAAAAATTGCAATAAACATCTAATTTAAAAAATGATGATCCTATGTTTGGCAGTAGTCCTATTGTACAGAGGGCAGAACTTCAAACTGCAATCATGGTGTAGTGACCCAACGAGTTGCATTTTTCAGTGGTGGCAGAGATAAGTCTCTGCCTTTGGAAGCACCTAACAGAGAAATGAAAAAGAAGTGAAAATTGGATGTCAGATTGATATTCCTGACAAAATGCCCATTCTCCAACCCCAGTAATACCTTCTTATTCAAGATGCTCCAAGATAGGAGAAAATCACAAGCTTGGCAATATCTCATTTTCATGGCTGATGCCTGTGCTGATGAGAGGAGTCACTTATTATCAGAATCTAGCTGTGGTGATCACGGTTTTGTATAGCAAAGGAAGGAAGGCAAAAGGGGGAAATAGAAATCTAATCAAAATGAAGCAGTATAAAGAAGGAGTAGATTAGTGCAGTGGCAAATTTATAGAATAAGGACAGGAGTGTGATGTACTCATTCAGACTTCTGCAGAAGACAGGAGTAGTGAAATTGGAGAAGTCTGTGTATTCTGGTTCTGTAGGGGGTGGTGTGTGCAGTCAGCTCTGCCCCTGACTGTTTTGAGCGGTTCAAATTGCTCCCACACCACTGGGTTCTAGACACCGGACTTAGGTACAGGCGGCGATACAGAATTGGAGTAGACAACTGGTTTGGTACAAGGAAACTGTATTTTATTAAAAGGCACAATAAAATTACAACACTGAAAATTACTGGAATATGCTACAGGCATACAAGAGTACACTTAATTAGGAATGGGGAACACACGGCACATCGAGGGAAAAATCACATTAATAATCCCCCTACCCTTGTCCCACCCCCAATATCTAACTAAATTGTGCTATAAGGAGCCAGGGATTATGCTCACCAATAAGGGTTTCTGGACAGGTCGAATCCAGTCGATTAAGCCAGTTGCAGTTTTGGGGTTCGCTCTGTGTGTCCTTTGGGGCCTGCCATCACCATGTGGTCCCAGGGTGCGGTGGTGAAGTTGTCTGAGTAAAGTACCCTCTTTTCTCCGTTAGAGATAGGGAATAAAGTTTTTTTGGATACTTTCTTTTAGAGTGGAAAACTTCAGGTTTTGTTCTTCTGGTGGTGGTCTGGCCGTCGAAGTTTTGTTGCAGTTGCGGTTCGGTTGGCGGTCTTCGGTGTTGGCTTGGTCGCCGTGGCCTAGATCGTTACCTGTGCAGTGGTAATGATCTGAAGGTATGGTTTACCTGGCCCTTTGTTACTGCGGTGCTCGTGGTCGTTCCTCGTGTAAGGCTGCAGTTGCGGTATAGTTGTCTTCGGTCGAGCCTGCCCCACCATGCCGGTCTGCTTCTTTGAGTTTTGAGTAACCCTGGACCTGAGCGTGTGACTGCTCGTCCCCAGCGCTTCTTTGCGTTTCGAGTAACTCTGCACCCGAGCGTGTGCCTGCTCATCCCCAATGCTTCTCCACACTGGCCTTCTCTGCTTGCTCATCTCCTTGCTGCTCGTCTTGCCTCACTTGCCCACTTGCTGCGCACTTTTGGTTACCGGTGGGCCTACAATTATACTATTTTGGAGGTTGTTATCTGCACGCCAAATCAGGGTTAGTTCTTTGTCTAATTTTTGGCGGGTTCGTTAAAGTGATTATAGTCATTCACCTTAACTGCTTTTTGGGTGGTTGCCCCGTTGCTAAATGGTCTTTAATGTCTCAGTGTTTGTTATGCATAATTTGAATCGGTATCTTCCTGGCTCGGTAGCCAGTTTAAACTGTAAGCGATTATTTATGCAAAGGTTTGATGGGTTCAAGATTAAGTCTTTCCTGAGTTGAATTGTTTCAAAAATGAAGAATGCATATTCTGCATCATCTAGTTGTCTGGTTTCAAGATAACAAGTCTCCCACAGTCCCAGCCATGTCAGGTTTTTCAAAGCCTTTTGAACTTGGCCTGTCGTTTTTGCAGGGTCCTGCTTTCAATCTTGAAGGTTTCTGCCACAAGGTCCAGAAGCCATTTCCTTTAGGGTACCCTTATTGATAACTTGTCCTTCAGGGTCCCTTTATTAATAACTTTGGGGAATGTGGGAATTTTGAGAACCCTAAGCTCCCCGCCGTTGATACTAAATCTCACTTTAAGTATCATACTTATGAAGGTGAGCAAAATTCCGACCCTCCACAGCCAATCTTCCCTGTAATTACCTATCTATAATCCCATGACGCATGCATTTCCCATTCTGTAAAAAGAAATGTAGTGTACATGAGCATACATAGGCAGAATACAGTTGTTTACACAGATCCAAGCATGGAGGGGCCCTACACCCCTGCACCACTTGGTACACATAAAGCTTTATTAAAATTAACACATCAAAGTCTTTATTAAAATTAACAAAAACGCAAAAAAACAACAATCTTTATTCAGAAATACAAAATAAAAGATTCAAACAGGTGTAGTTCCCTCCACCGTTACATAATGCTCCTTCCAAGTCCATTGGTTTCGGAATTCTAGTAATTGGCCTTTTCCCTTGCACTGAGTGCACACTAGGTACAATACTATTCCCAGCTGGCAAACCATGAGGGTGTGGGGAGCCATTCTAACCCATGAAGGGACCTCTATATTTTCAAAAATGTCCCAGCAGGGTGGAACTACAATGTCCAATATCTTGGCCTCTATCTCTACTGTCTTCTGCTCTAACGTGTAGAAATGTTTTTGTGAGACGACTACTGCTTTTAGTAACTTGGTCAGATGTTCTGGTAGAGGGGGGATTTCATGGCTGAAATGTGCTACATATTTTTGCAGGTTAGTGAAATTCTCTTTTACACTGAGGTGAACAGTGGAGGTTTCAGGAATGGGGACAATTCGTTCCTGGGCCACTTGAACTTCTGCCTCGGGTTTAAAGCAGAAACTGCTGTCACTTACCGGACACCAGCTATGCTGTCCATGCTGGTAGTGGGGCGCACCTGTGGTGACTGTGGTAACATGGTCTTGTGCCATTACCTCCATGGTACAGTTTATAGGTTTTGCGCCAGCAGCTTTAAACCCGCACTGTGGTTTTGAATAGGCGTTCAAGTGCTGGGGACACAGTATTATGTGTGCTCCCCGGCTCCGGCACCCCGAGAGGTCAGTACCTTTCATAGCATGCTCTCTTTATGACATAAGGTGGGACCACTGTGAAACGGATGTGTGCACCCCCTTGAATGACTCCAATGTTCTCTACCCTGTATACCGGTGCCGGTCGGGCTGTCCTACCCATGACCGGCATCCTCACTACTATCCCCATGATAGTGTGGTTAGAGCATCCACAATCTAACAGGGTAGGCCTCAGAAGCTAGCCGGAGTTGGCACGGGCTCAATGCATTCTCAAATGGATGGAGGGCTGCGAGGTGCTTGTTGCTGATCCAGGAGGGGACTAAACCCTGTTTTAAATCCTCCAGGTTACTGTGGCCCTCGCCTAGCAACCATGCCCCATACAGTACGCACACCTCGTTCTGTGCAGCCTGATCTGAAGCATTCCTGTCCTCTCTTATAAGGGCATTTACTGTCTTTGCATGCTTCTCCAGCTCAGCAATGATCTCTTTTAAATGGACCGTCATAGCCTGGTCCTCGTGTAATTCTGAGCCTACTACTGTATTTTCATCCATTAAGATTTTTCACAGCTGTGTTTTCAAACCGTTTATCTGTGTCTGCAATTCTATGTCATCCAGGCTGTTTATAACAGAGGATCCCATGTTAAACACTGTGAAAACATAATTCCAGGTTCCCCTTCATTGTCTCCCGCATTACCAAAATACTCAGTGTGTGTAGTGTACAGTTCTGTCTTGTCTGCATTGGCAAAATCGAACTCGTAGAATTTCCTAAACATTTCTTTTAACAGAGCCTGGTATAGCTGTTCTGTCTCTTTGGGGCACCACTCAGGTAAGTGTACCTCGGTAAGGTTCAGGATCACGGAAGCTACCGCGTAGTGTACTCCCTGGTATAGCACTTGTTCTGTCGGCACTAGTACCAGCCCATTCCCTGGTCCCTTGGTGGTGGCAGGGCACCCCTCTCTGTATTTCCTTGCTGTCTGAGTCGTGGGCAGGGGCTTTCGGGCGTGTGCCACGAGTTCAGTGGCTTTAACTGGGGCCGGGAAGCATGGGACTATGCAAGTGTGTAGGTGGGAATCCCATTCCACCCCCTTCCCCTTATCCTGCCATGATGCGGAGAAGATGATGGATATGCCTGTGGGGCAGGCCCTTTTTGACCTCCACATACAGATATAAATTCCTTGTTCCGACTCACACCACTTATCCCAGCACACTCTAGTCCCCCCTCGAGTCCCTGTGACCGTCTGGTAGGTGTCAGTCCCTAGTAGTACCCAGTCAGCAGTGCAGTCCCCCATGTCTCTGCTCAGCTTTCTGAGCCACCACCACCTTCCCAGAGGAATCTGTCCTCTGCAGGTCAGGCACATGCGTTTCCCCACAGTGACCCGAACCCGTAATTGTAGTGTATGTAACCTGTACCACCTTAAGAGGATACCTTAAGGTGATGGACTACTTTCTGATGGCTCCTGTACATTGTAGTACCGGTGGTGACCACACCGGTATATAAACCCTGTGGAGCAAAGTGTATTTCAGTTCAGCCCTGACCCTCAGTTACTAAAGACCTGTTTAAGTATTCTGTAGTCTGTGTCCAGTTATTCAGCATAACTACATTTGAAAACACAGACTCAACAGTGGCGACGAGTCTGATCGTACCTAGCGTCAGTTTTGCATCCAAGGAAGCTTTGTCCTCAGAACGGGCGTCGAAAAGGGGCATCCGCCCTCAACATCCTGCTGAGCATTGCATCGCACGGGAGGCCATCGGGAACCCAGTTTGGATTTGCTGGCCACGAAGTCCACCATCAGCAACAGGCAGTGATCATCCCTTCTACGACAGCGGCGGGTAAGCCCGATCGAGCGGCACGGAGGGGAAGTCGGCCGAGTTGTCAGTGGTAGAAGGGGAGGGAAAATGAAGAAAAGGGCGGAGAACACGACCGCAGCCGGTGTCAGGGGCCGGACTGCAATCGGGGCAGAGACGCGCAGCAGCCAGAAAAGCGTTGATGTCCACGAGGACCGGGGGAGCGGCGGGGAATAAGAGCAGCAGCGTCGGGAGAAATAAAGGACCGCTGGGAGGCGAGAATGGCAACAGCACGGTAATCGCCATTTTTAGTCGGCGGGGGAAGAAGACAAGCGCGGGAAAAGCCGCCAAGCGCGGGAAGCCGCCATTTTGAAAAATAAAATAAAATAAAGGAAACTCAACAAGGATGCCAAAAACGGGTAACATCACTGCTTTTGATAGCGATGTGGAAGATTGGGCCACTTATGTGGAACGCGTTGAAGTTTACTGTACAGCGAATGAGGTACCAGTGGATAAGAAAGCACTAACCCTATTAAACTCGATGGGTGCGAAGACGTACGGGTTATTAAGGCACCTTGTAACACCAGATAAACCAGTAGGAAAGAGTTTCGCGGATATTGTTACTATCCTGCAAGAGCATTTAAACCCCACGCCGCTGCTGATAGCGGAACGATTTAAATTTTACAAAAGAATTCAACTTAAAGAGGAAAGCAATGCTGAATTCTTAATCGAACTGCGCAAGTTATCAAAGTACTGTCAGTTCGGTGCAGGACTAGCAGACGCTCTGAGAGATAAGTTTGTGTGTGGGCTACTAAGGGAAGGAACCCAGAAGCGACTGCTAGAGGAAAAGGTTCTTACGCTGGACAAAGCTTTCAGCATTGCAGCATCGCAGGAGGCAGCAGCACGAGGCACTGCAGAAATGCAGCAAAGGCCATTGGAATTCAGCACCAATGAAATGGCATTGGGTGCAGTAAAGTGCTATCGTTGCGGAAGGACAACGCATGACCAGAACCAGTGCTGGTTCAAAGATAAAGAATGCAGGCAATGTGGCAAACTTGGTCACATAGCGAGAGTATGCCGGTCAGGAAAGAAGACCAGCAGCAAAAAGTCACCACAGGAGAAGTACAAAAAAGTACACAAGGTGACAGAGAACAGTTCGGATGAACAGAAGACGGATTCAGACTCCAGCAGTAAGGAACTGGGTTGTCTCAAAATACATAATGTGGGTAACACAGCAGACCACCAAACTATCTGGGTCATGCTTCGGATAGCAGGAGTCCAAGTGAAGATGGAATTGGACACTGGATCGGCATTGACGGTCATGAATAAGCAAGATTACAAAAGGTTATTCTCACACATTCCCCTGAGGGATACGGAGATTGTATTGAAAACATACATGGGGCAAAGAGTGTACCCCATCGGAAAGATAAAGGTAAAGGTGGTCAACAATGGTAAAGAAAGTCAGGAAACGGACTTGTATGTGTTACCTGAGGGAGGTCCGTCACTACTGGGACGGGAATGGATCCGGAGAATAAATGTGGACTGGCATTCCTTACAAGCACTAACTGTAGATTCCTGTAAAGAGGACGACGTCAAACCTAAACGACTGTCCAAAATATTGGACGATGCTAAGGAGGTGTTCCAACAGGGACTGGGAACACTGAAAGGTATTGACAAACAAATAGAGGATCTGACTAAAAGCTGCTCAGGGTGCCAAAAAGTTCAAAACGCACCTCCAATTGCACTGCTGCATCCGTGGGAATGGCCTTCAACCCCATGGCAACGTGTGCATATCGACTTTGCAGGTCCATTCATGGATTCCATGTTTTTGATAGCGGTAGACGCACATTCTAAATGGCCAGAAGTGATTAAGATGTCGACCACTACCTCTGAAAAGACGATCGCAGTTCTAAGAACCATATTTGCAAGGAATGGGTTGCCGGAACAAATATGTTCAGACAACGGACCACTGTTCATGTCAGAAGAATTCCAGAAATTCATGAAAAAGAATGGGGTGAAACACTATACATCTGCCCCATATCATCCGGCTACAAATGGGTTGGCCGAGAGATTTGTACAAACGTTCAAAAAGGCGATAAAGGCCATGAGCGAAGACCATATTCCACTACAACACAAGGTGGACAATTTCCTGATGGCATATCGAAATGCCACGCATGCAGTGACAAATCAAAGCCCTGCCATAATGTTCTATAACAGGAGGTTGCGGTCCCGGTTGGATTTGTTAAATCCCAATGTGCGTAGGGAAGTCGAAAACAAGCAATTCCAGCACGTAAATAACAAGGCCACTCGGAGTTTCAAAATAGGACAACCAGTGTTGGCCAGGGACTATAGGAATGATAAATGGCAATCCGGAACAATTCGTGCCCGACAAGGACCCTTGATGTACATGGTAGACGTTGGTGAGAACGTAATACGACGTCATGCTGACCAACTTGTGGAATCGAGAACAAGGGTCGACCCCATGTCTACGGCAGAGACACCAGTTGAAGAATTTATTGAGCCTGTAGCATCTACCTCAGACTCGAACGTACATGGTGATGTTCAATCCATAGGAGATCAAATGGATGAGTCACCCCAGCAACGAGAACCAGAGACCCCTGAAAGGCGTTATCCGGCCCGGATCAGGAGGCCTCCTCAGAGACTGAATCTTTGAACAGTTTTGTGTGAAAGTTGTATATATGTTATCCATGTTATGTTTAAATTGGGGTGTACACTGTTAAGCTAAAAGGGGAGGAATTGTAGTGTATGTAACCTGTACCACCTTAAGAGGATACCTTAAGGTGATGGACTACTTTCTGATGGCTCCTGTACATTGTAGTACCGGTGGTGACCACACCGGTATATAAACCCTGTGGAGCAAAGTGTATTTCAGTTCAGCCCTGACCCTCAGTTACTAAAGACCTGTTTAAGTATTCTGTAGTCTGTGTCCAGTTATTCAGCATAACTACATTTGAAAGCACAGACTCAACAGTGAGGCCACAACCTATACGCTGGGGCAGGGGAGGGAGGCCTCCCCGTAGGTGAACCTGGTCTGGCTGGAGTACTGGTTGGAGTTGGATCCCAGCCACCCTGGCCATCTTCCCTCATGGGAATAGATAGCGAGCTCTTCTGTGCCTCGTTCACTGCCCCCAGTAGTCACAACCGATGCTCTCTCTCCTGAGCACCCATAGATGTGTGAGTCCTCCACGTCACCTCGCTTTCCAATGCTCATTCCTATCAGGGCGAGTAGGAGTATGCCCCCCTTCATCTCGAAATCCCTCCTTTAAAGAGACACAAGAGCATATAGCCAGGTCCCGAGAAGATTCTCTGGCTTGGGTAAAGCATAGTCGAGTCTTGCGACCTCGACGCAATAAAAACATTCTTTAACAATAACACTTACTACCAATCACCTCGTATAAACTTAAACTAACACCCAAACTTAACAATAACAAAATTACATTACAGAAACTAAGTACATCCGCCGCCCATCTCCAGGCAGCCAGGCTAATCCCTGTTCGGGCTGCAGCACACTACTACCTTCGGTGTGGCTGCTCTGTCCTGTCCTTTTGGTCCCTCGCAGCCTGTGGCTGCTGGCTGGGAACCTTTGTCCTCAGACCAATCCCTGACTTGAGAGGCTGCCCGTTTAAACTGGGGAGCCGGTGACCACAGTTTCTTTGGCCGTGATGTTCGTGGGGACCTTCTAGGGACTTTGGCTGGTGGGGGTTTTCTGGCTGGTGGTTCTTTAACACAAGCCACTGCCCCCTCCGGTGCGGTCTGTGGGCTTTCCACTACTTCTGGCTGGGGATTTTCATCCTCAGGCTTTATCGCTCCTAAACCTGTGCTAGGGGCAGGTAACTCCTCACAGCCTGGTGCTGCAGGCTGAGGGTCCTCGCCCTCAGGTCCCACCTCGTCTAAATCTGGGTCAGGGGCAGGGTCTTCGCCCTCACATCCCACCTCATCTAAGTCCCAGAGGAGTGGGGGAGTGTCCCAAACGGTGGGTGGGATGGTCCCTCCCCTGAAACAGGCCACTGCACCTGCCTGTGCAGCCTGTGAGTTTGCTCCAGCTGCAGGCTGAGGATCCCTATCGTCAGACCTTGCCCTAACTGGCTGTTCTCTTTTCTCGGGCTTAAACAATTTGCATTGGTTAATATAACTAGCAGCCTGCCAGTAACCCTGTTTTGAAGTTTTGTCCGCTGCCCCGAACGGGCCCTCTATGGACACCCCATTCTTTCTCCTTACCGGGACAGCCTTTAGGATGGGATCTTGGGCTTGGACCTGCTTTAGGTCCAGGGCCAAAGCTACCCCTTGTATGCCTTCCTTGTCCTGGATTGCGGCTACCGGGCCTGCTCTACAGGGATCCCAGAACTCCCCTTCCCTGGCCCCCTGCTTGGCCACCTCGTCTGTCTTTTGGTTGCCCTCCCACGTGGCATGGAGGGATCCTAAATCTATGGCCAAAAGTTTGGACCTTTCCCCAGCCTGCTCGGTCCCTGTGAATCCCATCAGGCTAAATGGGACCTTGTTAGCCCTGGGTGAATTGGTCGGGTCTTTCAAATGGACCACCGTGCTGGAAGCTCCAGTGTCCATCAAATATCTCCCCTGCACTGTCTCCACCCCCATCTTAACATAGGGCCTGCTCCCCTCAGCGTTTTCAAGGGGGCACAGGTCGACAGGCTGTGCTGGTTCTAGTCATGTCTGTGGGTTGGGTGGGTCGGATGGGTTCAGAGAACCGGTGGTGGCTGCTACCCTCCCTTGGCCAGTCAATAGGGACCTCATTGCGTCCAAAAATGACTCGACCATGGCAGGAGGAATTCCTAACTCCATCTTTTGGGCCGGGGCTGGGGAATTCTTTCCCTTGTTATCCTTCCAAGTGTTTTTGCATTCCTTCCTACAGTGTCCATCCTTCCCACACCCATAACAGTTAAGCTTCATGCTGGAAGGGTTATTCCCTTTCTGGTGCCACTCCTTCCCACCCTGTCCGGGTTTTACTTCAGCACCTTCCCCTTAGGTGGGTATGCATCAGTGCCCCTACCATTCCTGTAAGCTGGGGTCAATTGTCTGATCACCGTCAGTTCGGTAGTCAGGGGATTCTTAAGGTCAAACCAGACTTCCGCCTTGGCAATGATCTGTGGTGAGCTGTTTGCCACCAGGCAACGGAGCCAGTGGGCCAGCTGGCCCTGGCCCAGGTTAGCTCGGTTAGGTGCCCCAATACAGGCACTCCTATACACCGGCCACAACCTGCTTGCGAAAGCCTGCGGGGTTTCCGCTGCGATCTGCACTGTCTTCTCCACTCAGGAGAAAGGACTTCCTTCATTCATCCCCATGGCCTCAAGAACTTCCTCCTTGATTTCCCCATACTCGCACTGTCCCTTCTTACACTGGTCAGAAAGGGACTGGAGGAGCTTACCCTCCAGGGAGAACAGCAGCATTTGGCCTGTTCGGCATCATCACACTCGTTGATGCTAGCTACCTGTTCCACTTCCCTGAAGTGGACAGAGGGGTCCCCTTTTTCTGTGAGCTTTTGTATGTGGCTTACCATAGCCCTAAGCTGTTGGGTGCCGTAGGGCACTATGAACTGGTTTTGGAGGGGTCCCTATTCCCCGTCATGAGTGGGTGGGCCAAACCATCGGTGCCGGGCCGGGCACATTGGCCCTGGTTCCAGCCTCTCTTGCGGGGGTTGCTCCACCTCTGCTTCTACTCCTAACTCCACCCCCCCTTGCTGCCAGACCTCGCTAAAACCTGGCGCAATGGGTGGTGATCGTGGGACCTCCTCTTCCTCAACTGGGTCGTCCCTTGACACTACCACTGGTGTCTGAACCATGCTCCCCTCGTTCCCTGTAAAATCCACCTGGGCTGCCTTCGGGCATATGAGGCACACCATGCCATTTGCCTTCCTTAGGGCCAGGTTCAGATTCTCTATCTGTTCCTGGCAGGGGCCATGATCTGCATCTTCAAACCCCCACTCGCTCGCTAACTTATAGGCTGCCTTTATGTCTTTTACTTTCTCCTCCTGCTCTCTTACTTGTCTCGCTAGGCGGGCATTCTTCTCCTGCAACCTCAGCTCATTGCTCTTGACCTCGGTGACCTGACACTGTAGATTTTCCAACCTGGCCTTATGCTCCCCCATTAACTGTACTCTTTCCTGGTTCAGAGCCTGCAATGCTAGCAGCAACTTCTCCCCTGCTAGAGTCCTGTCTTGGACTTCCAAGGCTGACTCACGTATCTCGGCTGCCTGTGCTTCAACGAGCCTGTCCAAAAGCTGGATCTGTTTCTTGAAGCACATCAGCCAGACTGCCTTTTCTATGGATTTCCTATGATCCTTCCCTTCTGTCCATTTAGCTGCAGCATCTACCGGACGCTCAGCTTTTAACAGATTAGTGATCCACTTCTTAGTGATATTCACTTTACTGAATACATAATTAGAAATCCTCTCTTCCATTACAGTTTGCTCTTCCGAATCAGCGTCTACTGTATCGCACCCCTGTTGCCGCGGTCACCATTTCTGTAGGGGGTGGTGTGTGCAGTCAGCTCTGCCCCTGACTGTTTTGAGCGGTTCGAACCGCTCCCACACCACTGGGTTCTAGACACCGGACTTAGGTACAGGCGGCGATACAGAATTGGAGTAGACAACTGGTTTGGTACAAGGAAACTGTATTTTATTAAAAGGCACAATAAAATTACAACACTGAAAATTACCGGAATATGCTACCGGCATACAAGAGTACACTTAATTAGGAATGGGGAACACATGGCACATCGAGGGAAAAATCACATTAATAATCCCCCTACCCTTGTCCCACCCCCAATATCTAACTAAATTGTGCTATAAGGGGCCAGGGATTATGCTCACCAATGAGGGTTTCTGGACAGGTCGAATCCAGTCGATTAAGCCAGTTGCAGTTTTGGGGTTCGCTCTGTGTGTCCTTTGGGGCCTGCCGTCGCCACGTGGTCCCAGGGCGCGGTGGTGGAGTTGTCTGAGTAAAGTACCCTCTTTTCTCCATTAGAGATAGGGAGTAAAGTCTTTGTTGGGTACTTTATCTTGTAGAGTGGAAAATTTCAGGTTTTGTTCTTCTGGTGGTGGTCTGGTCATCGAAGTTTTGTTGCAGTTGGGGTTCGGTTGGCGGTCTTCAGTGTTGGCTCGGTCACCGTGGCCTAGATCGTTACCTGTGCAGTGGTAATGATCTGAAGGTATGGTTTACCTTTGTTACCGCGGTGCTCGTGGTCGTTCCTCGTGTAAGGCTGCGGTTGTGGCATAGTTGTCTTCGGTCGAGCCTGCCCCACCATGCCGGTCTGCTTCTTTGAGTTTCGAGTAACCCTGGACCTGAGCGTGTGCCTGCTCGTCCCCAACGCTTCTTTGCATTTCGAGTAACTCTGCACCCGAGCGTGTGCCTGCTCGTCCCCAATGCTTCTCCACACTGGCCTTCTCTGCTTGCTCATCTCCTTGCCGCTTGTCTCTCCTCACTTGCCCGCTTGCTGCACACTTTTGGTTACCGGTGGGCCTACAATTATACTATTTTGGAGGTTGTTATCTGCGCGCCAAATCAGGGTTAGTTCTTTGTCTAATTTTTGGCGGGTTCGTTAAAGTGATTATAGTCATTCACCTTAACTGCTTTTTGGGTGGTTGCCCCGTTGCTAAATGGTCTTTAATGTCTTGGTGTTTGTTATGCATAATGTGAATCAGTATCTTCCTGGCTCGGTAGCCAGTTTAAACTGTAAGCGATTATTTATGCAAAGGTTTGATGGGTTCAAGATTAAGTCTTTCCTGAGATGATTTGTTTCAAAAATGAAGAATGCATATTCTGCATCATCTAGTTGTCTGGCTTCAAAATAACAAGTCTCCCACAGGCCCAGGCATGTCAGATTTTTCAAAGCCTTTTGAATTTGACCTGCCGTTTTTGCAGGGTCCTGCTTTCAATCTTGCAGGTTTCTGCCACAAGGTCCAGAAGCCATTTCCTTTAGGGTACCCTTATTGATAACTTGTCCTTCAGGGTCCCTTTATTAATAACTTTGGGGAATGTGGGAATTTTGAGAACCCTACAGTTGCAAATATGTGGAGCAGGTCAATCATGTTGGAGGTGGGACCTACTGAAATAATTGACATCTGATTGGGTGAAAGCTAGTGCCAAAGACTTCTCTTTCAGCCAGAAGTCTAAATTCATGACTTGAATTTGTCATGCATGTGACCAAGTCAACATTTTAAAGCATCAATCAGGAAGTGTTACTGCGCAACAAATAATGTTGGCCCTGAAATTCTGGAGTATGCCTCCGACCCGCGAAATATTTCTGAACTTACCTCCAGGCTCCCAGCCTGCAAAGAGTTCAGGTCTCGGGCCTCCAGTCGTACACCTGCATAAAGGACCACGGATCCCAAAGATGCAGGTGGTTCGGAAGCGTCCCTGGGATCACATGGGCCAGGTCTTCCAATCACACAGGAGGATTCCATTGCAATCATTTCTGAGCAGAATCCCCTAATGGCATGCAATGGAATCCTCAAATAATTAAACAATTTAGACAATTCAAATAATTATAAATGTTCTGATTTTCAAATTTAATTAAAAGTCCCTTGTGAGGGGAATTGAATACAAAAGTAGGGAAGTTATGCTTCAGTTATACACGGCATTGGTGAGACCACATCTGGAGTACTGTGTACAGTATTGGTCTCCTTATTTAAGGAAGGATGTAAATGCGTTGGAAGCAGTTCAGAGAAGGTTTACTGGACTAAATACCTGGAATGGGCGGGTTGTCTTATGAGGAAAGGTTGGATAGGCTAGGCTTGTAGCTGCTGGAGTTTAGAAGAGTAAGAGGTGACTTGATTGAAACATATAAGATCTTGAGGGGTCTTGGCAGGGTGGATGTGGAGAGTATGTTTCCTCTTGTGGGAGAATCTAGGACTAGGAGTCACTGTTTAAAAATAAGGGGTCGCTCATTTAAGACAGAGATGAGGAGAAATTTTTTCTCGCAGAGGGTCGTGAGTCTTTGGAAATCTCTTCCTCAGAGGGCGGTGGAAGCAGAGTCTTTGAATATTTTTAAGGCAGAGGTAGATAGATTCTTGATAAGCAAGGGGGTGAAAGGTTATCAGGAGTAGGCGGGAATGTGGAATAATTGGATCAGCCATGATCTTATTGAATGGTGGAGCAGGCTCGAGGGGCCGAGTGGCCTACTCCTGCTCCTAATTCATATGTTCATTACAACAAATTCAATAAAAATGTAATTTAAAAAATAATAATTTTGAACATTTTAATCCAGGCCAATATTTGCATCAACTAATTTTAAATGTTTGTGCATCATTTTTTATTTTTAAATTTTAAATTTAAGCTTTCTAATAACCCTTACACTGATGAAAGTGCCTGCTTTTACCAGCCGTAAGAATTTCATGGGCAATTGCTGGGCAATTGTTGGGCAAATCTTCTCCTATGTAAAAATCGGACAAATGCTTGTATCAAAATACCAGAAGACATTAATAAACTTGCAGTATAGGCATATAAATGGCAAATAAATTTCAATATAGATAGGTGTGACGTGGTGCATTTTGGTAGGAGGCATAGGAAGGCCAAATACTTCATGGAAAATAAGGCCTTGAAATCCGATAGTGCAGGAAACGGCCGGTGCCAACACGGGGCGCGGTAATCTCCAGCCCATAAAAAGAGCGCAGGCAGCACTGTTATTTTGGTGCTGCCTGCTGATTTAATTGATCGGCGTGCAGAACCTACTGTGCAATGCGCTGTTTCGGGCAGTATGCTCAGCAGGTGACCCAATGTAGCATGGCCATAGTGTCCCTGGAGCAAGGCAGCGTTGTCTTAAAGCTAGGCTGTTAATTGAGAAAGCAATCTCGAGCCCTTAAGGGGGAACTGACTTCTAAGATGAAAAAAATAAAAAACATTTAAAAATAGGCAGTCTTTAGACCTTAGAGCTATTCTTTTGACTGAAGCAAGCAGTCAAAGGTGTATGATACCCTGAAAAATGTGCTTGTTCCCACCAAACCCAAAGGACATGCCACTGAAGGAGATTCTACAGCACTATAGTCCTGAGCCCCTGGAAATTGCTAAAAGTTATCATTTTGGAACACACGATCAATTAAATGACGAGTGTATCAGTGAGTACATTGTAGCTTTAAAAAAGCTATCCATTCACTGTCATTTCGGAAACGTTCAGGACTAAGCTTTGCATGACAACTTTGTTTGTGGGTTGAAAAATGAACGTATCAGAAGTAAATTGTTGACAACCCCTAACTTGACTTTTGACTTAGCTTGTCAGACAGCTATGTCGAAGGATAAGGCCGACCGAGAGTTTCACACCATTTCCAGTCGTCAGACAACTGAAGTGAATCAGCTGCAGGCTAAATGTAAAAGGCAGTTGGGCCCCAAGGTCTCAGCAGCTGGCTAAGGTAACAGTACATTGAAGTCATGCTATCAGTGCTTGGGACAACACATTGCTCAAAGCTGTCTATATGTGAAGGCAGAGTGTTTTAACTGCAAGAAAACTGGGCATCTTGTGAAGGCGTGCCGACAGAAGAGTAAACTGGCTGGCAATGCTAGAAGTAGAAATCCCCAGGCACGACATTTGTTAGATCTAACTTCAAAAAGATCTGGCCACCTGTCAGTGTTGTGAAGAAATCTTCTACATTTGGCAATGTATTGGATAGAGCAGCAGGATGAGAAGTTTCTGGAGATTCACATCATCAGGAGCACAAAGCTATCTAACAGCGATTCGCGAGGTATCGTCATCCAAGTAGTTGTTGCAGGAACCAGGATACCCATTGAAATCGACACTGGTGCATCCGTGAGCATAGTATCGGAATCACTATATTGCGACAAGTTGCGTGATTATTGACTAGAGAAATCGAAGGTAGAGCTGCGAGGTTACTCAGTAGAGCAAATCCCTGTCGTAGGAAGGGTCACCATACCAGTGAAATACAAGGATCAGTATCAGAGCTTGCCTCTCATAGTAGTAGCAGGAGACAAGCCTGCCTTGATAGGTAGAAATTGGTTGGGATCACTGAAGCTGGATTGGAATGCGACTTTTCGTGTGGAAGCGAAATTTGCATCGAAAGATGATGTCATCAAGCAGTATCTGAAGGTGTTCAGCAAAACAGGCAGTCCGATCCAAGACTTCAAGGAGAGTGTCAGAGTGCAGAAGGATGCATGACCAATTTACTGTAAGACACGTCCCGTACCATACGCACTCAAGGAGAAAGTTGAGCAAGAACTCAAAAGACTAGAAACTGAAAACATTGGGCAGGACTTTCATTGGGCCGTGGAGGTGGGATTGGAGGCATGTAGGGCTTTAAACTCTCAAAATCAGGGGGCACGAACCCATCCCGCACCCAACCCGCCTCCATGCCAGTTTCAAAGGAGGCGGGTACCCAACCTGCACTGGGACCCGCCTCCCCGAGGTGGGAAGGCGATTAGTGCCGATTAACTGCCTGTTAACAGGTAGTTAACAGGCAGTTTTTAGCCTAATCCTTATTTTTAATGTTGAAGTGTGGGATTCCCGACAGCTCCAAACCATGCCAAGTTAGAGGAGGTGGACCATTGGGATGAAGGGCTTGGCGGGTTCGAAATGTCCGGTGGTCAGGTGAGTGATGGGTGCATGAGTACAAAGGTAAGTGTGTTTGGTGTGTGTAAAGTGTTTAAAGAAGTTTTACATACCTTTACTTACCTTTGCAGACTTTCTTCCATCAGGTCTCGGGAGTCCCTCATCTCACCGGCACAGAAAGTAGAATGGCGGCGAGCTGTCAAAAATTGCAGCATTCAGCTTTCTGTTCTGGGGAGATCTCTAAATCAGCTTGAGAAGAAGGAAGTAACTTGGCGTACAGATTGTCAGTGTTTGCCATCAAAAGGTCTTGACAGATGAAATATCAATCTGCGATGTCACCTGTTGCCTGGTGGCCCTTAATTGGCCTGCTAAGCTAGCTGGGCGGGCTCAACAAGGTCAATCAAGTCAAAATCGCATGGGTTGGCTAGAACTCCATGGAGGCGGGGCTACAACCCCGAACGTTGTAGTCCCGCCTCCTACCTGACTCCTCAATGAAAATCCAGCCCATTATCTCTAAGGTAGATCTGAGTAATTGGGCTGCACCCATTGTTGTTGTACCTAAGTCAGATGGTAAGGTAAGGTTGTGTGGTGAATATAAGGTAACCGTAAACCAGGTTCTGGAGTCTAATCTACCCAATACATTGTCAAATGTGGTAGATTTGTTCACAGCACTGACAGGTGGCCAGATCTTTTTGAAGTTAGATCTAACAAACGCCTACCTACAATGTGAGTTAGATGAAGAGTCCAAGTCATGTTTGACTATAAATACTCATTGTAAGATTCGCAAAATTAGATATTGTATTAATAAGGGTCGAATGGCAGAAGAGGCCATGATTTTAAAGACTGTTTTAAAAGAAGCCCAGGAAAAAGGGGCATTCAAAATGGCCACCAGACCCCGTGACCAACTTATTGGGACACTGTAAAATGGTTCCTGCAGTCCTCAGACAGCTTTGTGGATTCAACCCACAGTAGGTTCTGGAAGCCGTTTCTGAGAGAACGAAACCAGACACCCACGCATATATAAAGATTGGATGCTGATCCAGTCAGGTCGGCCTGTAGATAAAGGCCATCTAAATGTTTACCCAGACAAAGAGGAACAGTTCCATATTCATAAAGAATGCATCAAGGACCTGTTAAAGACATCAAGCAGACATTAAAAACAATGAAGGTCATTCCAGACCAGAGATGGCCCG
The DNA here is from genome assembly GCF_052327205.1 of Somniosus microcephalus. Taxonomy (NCBI): domain Eukaryota; kingdom Metazoa; phylum Chordata; class Chondrichthyes; order Squaliformes; family Somniosidae; genus Somniosus; species Somniosus microcephalus. Next base: position 184,588,332 of record NC_140993.1, on the reverse strand, counting down.
TTACCGGCCATCCAAGAACAGTTTAAAATATAATAACTACCCCGTTGTGCAACCAGCCCGCCAAAATTAAAACAAAAGACTAAACCTGATTTGGCACGAGATAAGGGCTTCTGCTGAGAAGTATAATTGGGAGACACCGGGGGTAGCGAAAAAAAAGGCTTCATCTTAGATATTGGGAAGAGAGAGGTTCCTTTCTTCATCATCTTCGTGGGATCTTCGGTAATAGCCGTTACCTTCGATAGCAGCTGGAGTTCGGGGAAGAAGACGGTTCGAGCCGGCGTCCCGCCCCGGGGTAAAACATCGGGAGATCATCAACCAACCCCGGGCCGTTGATGAAATGGGAGGTAGTAAAACTACCGAAGAAACCTACATGAAAGCCGGCTAGGGGCTTCCAACCGTGGTCAAGCAGATGATCTCCACCGACATCCAGGCCCGTCAGTGTCCAGCCCGTCCGTGACCTTCACCAAGAGAGAGAGAGAGAGAGAGTGAGGTATGGCGCAGCCCGCTGTGGCTCCACTGACCACGAGGAAACAGGACACCTGAGGCGATCAAAACGCAGACCTGTTTCAAAACTCTATACTTTTCCAACTGGATTGGTGAGCATGTTTCTGGCCCTTCATAATCGGATCTAGATAGGTTTAAGGGGGTGGTCATTTTGGGTATAATTAACATGAGTTGTTGTCCCTCGATGTTCCGTGTGTTTGCCCATTTTATGATGATCTTTGTAAGGTATAATATGCCTGTATCCTTTTTAGTTAGTACTGTATTGTTATGATTTGTTTTTCCCTCCCATGTACCCTCTTATTTGCTTGCATTTGATTCATTTTTCCTTATGCAATAAAATATCATTTTGTTTCATTAAACCTGGTCTATAAGAGTATTCTCTACATTGTAGTTCCTGCACCTAAGTCCAGTGTCTAGAATCTAAGGGGTGAGTGGGTCGAACCACTCAGTGGCCTAGAAATTCAGTTGGTGCCGCGCCAGGGCTTTAGCGCCGGAAAGTTAGCGCCGGCGCTAAGTCCCCCTGCGCACGCCAAAAATTCAGTAGCGCCGCGCCCAAACGGCTGCCGGCGCTACTGAAGGGTGTTTGCGCCTGAAAATGGGCGCTACCTGCCGCATTGCGGCGCTATTCCGGTGCTGCGGCGCCCAATGCGGTGCGGCAGGCTCGGGAAGTGCAGGCCTCCTCCTTCAGTTAAGGAGGAGCTGCCTGCACCCGCCCGCTGGCCGGTAAAATCTTCACAAAAATGAGCCCGGCACCTCGGGGAAGTGCCGGGCTCGCAGCCCAGAAGCATCTGTTCCACGGGGGGGGGGTGGAGGAGTCCGGGGAGGGAGGTGCGGGCAGGCGGCCGGCGGGAAAGCGTCCGGCCGCCGCGCGACCTTAATGCGCCGGCGCAAACTCCTGTAAGACTCGGTTGCCAGAGTCTTAGTTGCGGCTGCCACGGGCGAGGCGGCCGCAACTCAATTTCGGCGCTGGGGCCCGTCACCACGGCAACCGGGACGCTGCGCACACCGATGACGTCATCGGTGCCGGCGCAGCGCAACCGGTCTACCGCCGATGGTAGGGCCCCAGGGAATTTCTGAACCGGCTGTAAGTCCAGCGCAATGACCTCTAGCGCCGCAAAATGGGCGCAAAGCCCACTCAATTTCTAGGCCAAGGTTTTTCTGCGCAAAGGAGAGAGAGAGAGAGAGAGAGGCCTCTGAGAGAGAGTAACCTCTGCGATCTACAGAATCTCTAGAGAGAGAAAACCCCTTACACTCATCTAGGCCTATATCAGTTCAATAGGCTACCATTTGGAGTGTCTTCCACCCCCGACATATTCCAGGGGGTGATGTACCAAATTTTGCAAGTGATTGAAGGGGTAGTGTGTTATTTGGATGATATACTCATTTCAGCACCAAACAGGCAAATCCATGATGAGGTGTTGAATGAAGTGCTCAAACTGCTAGAGAAAAACGAAGTATGAGTGACAACTCACAAGTGTGAGTTGTTTCAAAACTCAGTGGAGTACTTAGGGCACAGAGTAGACAAAGTTGGTTTACATCCAACCAAGGGAAAGCTGGATGCAATCAGAAATGCACCCACTCCCAAGAATGTCTCTGAACTTCGATCATTTTTGGGTCTTTTGAATTATTACAGAAAGTTCCTCCCAAACTTGGCTACATTGTTACATCAACTGAATGAGCTGTTGAGAAAACAGGTCCCTTGGGATTGGTCAGAAGATTGCAACACAGCATTCAAAGAATGTGAAAGCCAGTTAATAGAGACTACCATGTTAGTTCACTATGATGTATCTAAGGAGAACAAGCTAGCGTGTGACACCTCTCCGTACGGAGTTGGGGCAGTGATCTCTCATGTAGTAGATAGTGTGGAGGAGAGACCAATTGCTTTTGCTTCACGCACTCTCAGTGCCGGTGAGCGGAATTATGCGCAGATCGAAAGAGAAGCTTTGTCATTGATTTTTGGGATCAAGAAGTTTCACAAATACTTGTTTGGTCATAAGTTTACCATAGTTACTGACCATAGGCCCCTTACAGCAATCCTCTATCCAAAGTCTCCAGTTCCAACCTTAGCTGCAGCCCGAATGCAGAGATGGGCTTTGATTTCAGTCGATCAGCTAATCACAGTAATGCTGATGCTATGGTCCAGGTTACCATCCTCTCACAAGTTACACCTGTAAAGTCTGTGGGTTGTTTAGTTAATTAATACACAGACTCCAAGAGTAACTTAAAACAGGACTTTACTATTCGAAGGTCGGGGCAAATCTGCCCAATAACTCCTGGCACAACACTTATATACTGGTGTGGTCACCGTCGGTATTACCGTATACAGAAGCCAAACAAAGTAGTGCCACACCTAAAATAGTTCTCTTAAAGGTGAATGGTTACATACACTAGTTCTCTTAAAGGTAGACGGGTACATACACTACAATCCTCCCTTTTTAGCTTACAACATACTTATTCCCCATTAAACATAACATATAATCAACTTCATGTAAAACAATTCACAGATATAGTCTCCGCGGGAAACAGTTCACAGATTCAGTCTCTGCGGGAACAGTTCACAGATTCAGTCTCTGGTCTTGACTCGGTCCGAACAACATCTCTGTGGTGTAGCCGGTTCACATTTCTAGCATGACTCATCCAATAGTCTTTCCCTTGGCTTAACAGCTTGAACTTCCGTCCTGCTGAACCAGCAGTGCTGACTTTTACAAACAGCTGGACTGCCTTGGTAATTTTTCCTACTTTCCAACTGATTTGGCCCCCTTCGTAGGGCCCACGTGCATGATCTGATAGAAGTGATAATGATTTAGATGGTTATCGTCTTCTGCTTCGTCTTTTTCTTTTCTGCTTCTTGGAGACTCTCGGGGCTCCCTTATCCGCTGCCAGCTGTAGCACCACCATCTCCCTATGTTCCTTAGACTTTAAGTGCTTCATCCTGATTTCTGCACTTTGGGAGTTTTCATCACAAGCTGGGCAGACCAAGTCATCGTAATATTCCGTGTCACTCAACAGGTCATGGTAATATTCGGTGTCGTCCTGAGCTAGTCTAGCGAGAGGGCCTGCTACTTCTTCCGTACCCAACTGGACGTTAGCCGACTGTTGTTCCCTCCCTAGACATCTTTCCTGAAGAGACTTCTTCATGCGTTCATATTCATCCCGCTCTTCCTGGGTTTCCTGCAAATCCTTCACTAATGACCTCGTTTGTGATTTCAACACTTCCCCTTCCCTCGGGGATTGATTGATCAGGCTATTCAATCCTTCTACTGGAGCAGCTGTTTCAATATTCTGCTGTTCACATTGACGTGATTCAGCGTACTTTTGGCATCCCTGTAAAATCTGTGTTGCAACCTCAGCTATTTCCATAACTTTTGAGAGCTCCGAACTCCTTCCCTTTGAAGATTGAAGCTCGTGTTCAGATTGTTCCCATTGTAGAGTCTTGTCCTTCAGCATATGAAGGAGTTGGCTGACCGTTAACTCTTCCACGGGAACACTGTGGGTCAGAGTCTTCTCCATTTCATCCACCTTTTCCTCCAATGCTTTCACCTTCTTTTCCTCTTGTACTTTGGCTTCCAGCGCTCGGAGAAGTTGCGCATTGATGCTCTCTAGCTCATGTTCAGAGGCCATTCTTACAGTCTCTGTGTTTCTTACAGTTCCCTTTTCTTCCACTGAACGGATTCCCAGTTGAATCTGTTCTTCAAGTTGTTGAATCTCGGTCATTGCCGCCCCATATTTGTCTTGGGTTTCCTTTAATATTTTTATGAGCTCTTGTACATCTTGTCTTTCATGTTCTGCCATGTCTTTCACCTCTAATTTCTCATCTATGGATGGAACTTCTACCGATGAGTCTGTCTTGGCCTTGAGCTCATCAAGAATTTCCTGCAGCCTTTGGACTTCTTGCTCATGTTCAACCTTCAGTTGCTCATATGCTTCCACTGAAACTAGCTTTTCGGAGGTTGCCGAGTTAACCCCTTCCAGAATTGTAGCCTGGGCCTGTTCATACTGTTCTTTCAACTTCTCACACTCTGCTTGTAAGGAGTCGTAGAGAAGAACTGGAATAAAATCCTGGCTTCCTGAAGATTCCTCTTCATTTGCTTCTTCCTGCAAATATTCTAACTCCTGAACAGCATAAGGGAGATGTGATCGGTAATTGGTCACGATGGCTCTATGGTCGCTCTCTGCTTGAGCTAGCTGCTTCTGTTGTCTTTCCAGATTCGCCCATTCGGTGTCATAGAACTTTTTCATTGTTTTCATCTCTTGTACGAGACGGTAACTCAATTGTTCTAATTGTTGTCGTAATTTGAAATAAGTTTGAGTCCGAGCTCGGTGTTCTTCCGTCATGGATATGTCCGTAACTTGAACAGGCTCAGAATTTTCTGTCAAACTAGGTTGTCGTTGTTCGGTGGAGTTCTGCTCTGAAACTTTGTTCTTCTCTGGAGCATAAGCCTTTATGCATGCCTTCGTTTTTCCAACCTTCGTCGGCAAGTCCATTTCAGCCTTGTCTTTCATATTTGGGTTGGTCTTATCGTCATCCGTTTCAGAATCTGAGCTGATTGTCTGCACCGAGTCCTCACTCGTTATGGCTTTTAGATAGTGCCATTCCATGTCTATTTTCTTGATCCACTCCCGTCCTAGAAGTGGTGGTCCTCCCTCATGTAGTACGTATAAGTTCATTCTTGGATGTTCTTTACCCCTATCTCTCACTTTGACTCTTATCTTTCCCATGGGGTATACTTTATGCCCCGTGTATGTCTGCAATACGAACTTGGTATCTCTTAAGGGTATATGTGAGAATAGCCGGTGGTAATCCCTTCGATTTATGACTGATAGAGCTGATCCAGTGTCCAACTCCATTTTCACTTGGATTCCAGCTATTTTTAGCATGACCCAGATAGTTTGTAGGTCAGCTTCCTTACTCACATTGTGAATTCTCAGACTACCCAGCTCCTGGTCGTTTGGGTCTGAGTCTGAATTCTGTTCGTCTGAACTCTTCTCAGCCACCTTGTGCACCTTGTTGTACTTTTCCTGTGATGGCTTCCTTTGGTTGTTGGTCCTTTGGTTGTTGGTCTTCTTCCCTGACCGGCATACCTTAGCTATGTGACCCAGTTTGCCACATTTCCTACATTCCTGGTTCTTAAACCAGCATTGGTTCTGGTTGTGTGTTGTCTTCCCACAACGATAGCATTTTGTTGTTGTCGAGGTAATTTGATCCACACTTAGTGCTGCTGTCTTTAGCTGCATTTCCACAGTTCCCTTCGCTGCGGCTTCGTGCGATGCTGCAATAAGGACAGCCCTGTCAAGTGTAAGGTCGTTCTCTTTGAGTAGTCGCTTTTGCGTTCCTTCCTTTGCCAACCCGCACACGAACTTGTCTCGCAATGCCTCTGTTGGATTCCCTCCAAACTGGCAGTATTTCGCTAGTCTACGCAGTTTGACCAAGTATTCTGCGTTGCTTTCGTCTTTCCATTGAGTTCTCGCATAGAATTTGAATCGTTCCGCCAACATCAATGGTGTGGGGTTCAAGTGATCCTTCAGAACAGTCACAATATCATCGAAAGTCTGATCCGCCGGTTTAGCTGGTGCTAATAGATGCTTCAAGAGCTCGTATGTCTTCGCGCCCATCGAGTTTAGCAAGGTTATAGCTTTGTCATCTTCTTCTATTTTATTGGCCTCACAATAGATCTCAATGCGTTCCACATACGTGGCCCAGTCTTCTACCTCGGCATTAAAATCGTTGATGTTACCACGCTTAGGCATCTTCCTCTCTTTCTGATAACACCCCGAATTATTTCTTTAACTTATTTTTTTTTCTAAGATGGCGGTTTCCCGCGAAAATGGCGGTTTCCGCACTTATCTTCTCTCCCCGCCCACTTCAATGGCGGTTTCCCGCTTCTGTCTTCTTCCCCGCCTAATGGCGGTATCCCGCGTTTCTTCCCTAGCGGGAGGGGTACACTTTCCCCCACAGGCGACGGCCGCTGGCTTTCAGGTTCACAGCCTGCGCGTCGGCTTCAGTGCTTTCCCTTTTCTCGGCAAGGCAACCGGCGCTGGGTACACCCCATTGACGGCGAACAGGCTCAGCCGTTGGGCTGGCTCTCGCTCAGTTCCCCTTGCTCGGGCTCGGTCTCTCTCCCGCTCTCTCGGCTCTACCGGCGCTGGGTACACCCCGTTGACGGAGAAAAGTTTCAGCCGCTGGACTGGCTCTCGCGCAGTCTCCCTTGGTCGGCTCCGCCTCTCCCGCTCGCTCGGCTCTACCGGCGCTGGGAACACCCCGTTGACGGAGAACAGTTTCAGCCGCTGGACTGGCTCTCGCGCAGTCTCCCTTGGTCGGCTCTGCCTCTCCCGCTCGCTCGGCTCCCAAACGCCTCTCCCAGCCGTCTCGCAGTCCGGTGCTTCCCTCCCCGGCTGCGGCTGAGTTTTTATATCTTCCCGCGCCTACGCTCCTGGTCGCAGCGCTTCGTGGCTTCGGTCGCTGCCCGGCCTTTTTCGCCGGTCGCGGTCTAGCTGTCTCACAATGCCGTTGCGTCCCCAGCCTGTCTGTACCGCGGCTTCCTTGCTCCACGCTGCCCCAGTCTCAGCGCCTCTGGGCCCGATTTCTGTCCGGCTCCTTTCCCCCTCGACCGTGGTCGAGTGCACCGCCCTTATCCTCCGGTTATTCTTTTTACTTTTCCCTTACTCACAGTCACCGTGGCCACCTTGCTTCTCGTGCTGGTCGGCTCACTCCTCACCGTGGCAGAAGGGACAGTCAGTGCCTGTTGCTGATGGAAGTCTTTGTCTCTAAATTCTTCCTCCTTTCTAGTTCTGCAGCCTCGAGTTTTTTTCCCAGCAGAACGACGAGGGCGGTTGCCTCTTCTCGACGCTCGTTAACTGCTTCGGACGCAGTGTTGCCGCAGGGTACGATCGGACTCATTGCCACTGTAAAGTCTGTGGGTTGTTTAGTTAATTAATACACAGACTCCAAGAGTAACTTAAAACAGGACTTTACTATTCGAAGGTCGGGGCGAATCTGCCCAATAACTCCTGGCACAACACTTATATACTGGTGTGGTCACCGTCGGTATTACCGTATACAGAAGCCAAACAAAGTAGTGCCACACCTAAAATAGTTCTCTTAAAGGTGAACGGTTACATACAATAGTTCTCTTAAAGGTAGACGGGTACATACACTACAACACCCAATAGGAAAGAAGTGTTCTATTTCTCATACATTGATGAGCCGTCAGTCACAACTGAAGAAATTGGTAGGGTAATCAAACGTGACCCAATTATGTCAAAGGTGTATGATTACATAGCAAATGGATGGCCAAACCAGGTATCAGAGGAAGATATCCATCCATACTTCGTTCATAGGAATGAATTGTCAGTAGATAAAGATCGTATCATGTGGGGAGGAAGAGTGGTTATCCCAGATAGATTTAGGTCTAAATTGTTCGGAGATCTTCATGACCAACACTTGGGAATGTGCTTGACCAAGAGTTTTGTACGCAGTTACTTATGATGGCCAGGTTCAGATAAAGAACTAGAGTACATAGACAGTCAGTGTACAGCATGTCAATCGGTGAGCAAGAAACCACCATCAGTACCATTACAGCCATGGAAATGGCCTCCCAGAGTGTGGCAAAGCTTACATGTAGATTTTGTTGAGCTAGACGGACAGCAATTGTTCATAGCGATAGATAGTCACTCCAAGTGGGTAGAGGTGTTTCCGATGCGGATAATAACAACTAGCAAAATACTAGACAATTTGTGAAGATTGTTTTCTTCATACAGCCTCTCAGAAGAAATTGTGTCTGATAATGGGCTGCAATTTTGTTCAGAAGAGTTCACACAGTTCATGAGCAGAAACAGTGTGAAACATACCAAAGTTCCACCGTACCACCCTGCTTCAAATGGTGCAGCAGAGCGCACAGTACAAATTGTCAAACGTGCCCTCATCAAGCAAATGTTGGATCCAAATCCAAAGAAACATCAGTTGTCGTTGGACCACAAACTGGCAAATTTTCTGATTACCTATTGGAATACTCCTCATAACACTACTGGTAGGAAACCAGCAGAGTTGTTTCTCAAACGACAGCCACGAACCAGGTTCTCGTTGTTAAATCCAAACTTGGCACAGTCCGTAGAGGAGAAACAATCAAGGCAGAAAAAGAGTCATGATAAAGGTAGAGTTAGAGAGAGAAGTGTGAAGTTGAACCAGAAGGTTAGAGTGAAGAACCATCACCATAAATGGTTAAAGTGGTTACTAGGAAGAGTAGTGAAGATATGTGGCCCTCGCACATATTTGTTCAAGCTGTTTGATCATGGAAAGGTTTGGTTTGTTCACATTGATCACTACAGACATGGAAGGAGTTGAAAGCTGGGATGATTCCATTTATTCTGATCAGTCAGATAGACTTGTTATAAGTAGAGTACCTAAAGCAAACCAGACGTACCGGAAACAAGTCCAAGGCAAGGTCAGAATTTAAGTCTGAGCCCAAGTCAGGCAGACTTGCAGTCTGAAAGTGTCGAGTCCAAATGTAGATCAAGGTCAGCCCTTGGAGAAAAATTCTCCTCAGGCTCAGCCTAGAATGAGTCAAAGCCCTACAACAAGATCTGAAAGTTCTGTTCAAGAAAGAAGGTATCCTCTTCGAAACAGAAAACCAGTGGTTACATGTGCAAAAGCAAGGAAGTTATGCTGAAACTTTATAGAACAATGGTCCGACCTCAACTGGAATATTGTGTCCAATTCTGGGCACCGCAATTTAGGAAGGATGTGAAGGCCTTAGAGAAGGTGCAGAAAAGATTTACAAGAATGGTTCCAGGGATGAGGGGCTTCAGTTATGTGGATAGACTGGAGAAACTGGGGTTGTTCTCCTTAGAGCAGAGAAGATTGAGAGGAGATTTGATAGAGGTGTTCAAAATCATGAGGGGGTCTAGACAGGGTAGATAGAGAGAAACTGTTCCAATTGACAGACGGGTTGAGAACCAGAGGACACAGATTTAAGGTGATTTTTTTTTTTACTTCCTGTGCAAAGCCAGCACTTATTGCCCACACTTAATTGCCCTTGAGAAGGTGGTGGTGAGCCACCTTCTTGAACCAATGCAGTCCTTGTGCTGAAGGTACTCCCACAGTGCTGTTAGGGAGGGAGTTCCAGGATTTTGGCCCAGCGACGATTTAGAAACGGCGATATATTTCCTAGTAAGAATGGTGTGTATCTTGGAGGGGAACTTGCAAGTTATGGTGTTCCCATGCACCTGCTGCCCTTGTCCTTCTAGGTGGTAGAGGTCGGGGGTTTGGGAGGTGCTGTCGACAAAGCCTTGGCGAGTTGCTGAAGTGCATCTTGTAGATGGTGCACACTGCTGACACATTGCGCCAGTGGTAGAGGGTGTGAATGTTTAAGGTGGTGGATGGGGTGCCAATCAAGTGGGTTGCTTTGCCCTGGATTGTGTCGAGCTTCTTGAGTGTTGTTAGAGCTGTACTCATCCAGGCAAGTGGAGAGTATTCCATCACACTCCTGACTTGTGCCTTGCAGATGGTGGAATAGCTTTGGGGAGTCAGGAGGTGAAATACTTGCTGCAGAATACCCAGCCTCTGACCTGCTGTTGTAGCCACAGTATTTATGTGGCTGGTCCACTTAAGTTTCTGGTCAATGGTGACCCACAGGATATTGATGGTGGGGAATTCGATGAAGTTAATGCCGTTGAATATCAAGGGGCGGTGGTTAGACTCTCGCTTGTTGGAGATAGTCACTGCCTGGCACTTGTGTGGCACAAATGTTGCTTGCCACTTAGCAGCCCAAGCTTGAATGTCATCCAGGTCTTGCTGCATTTGGGCATGGACTGCTTCATTATCTGAGGAGTTGCAAATGGCACTGAACACTGTGCAATCATCAGCAAACATCCCCACTTCTGACCTTATGATGGAGGGAAGGTCATTGATGAAGTAGCTGAAGATGGTTGGGCCCAGGACACTGCCCTGAGGAGCTCCTGCATCGATGTTCTAGGGCTGAGATGGTTGACCTCCAACAACTACATTGTTCCATCTTCCTTTGTGCTAGGTATGACTCCAACCAATGGAGGGTTTTCCACCTGATTCGCATTGACTTCAATTTTACTAGGGTTTTTCACCTCACCTCTGGAATTCAGTTCTTTTGTCCATATTTGGACCCAGGATGTAAGGAGGTCTGGAGCCAAGTGGTCCTGGTGGAACCCAAACTGACCATTGGTGAACAGGTTATTGGTGAGTAAGTGACACTTGATAGCGCTGTCGATTGCACCTTCCAACACTTTGCTGATGATTGAGAGTAGACTGATGGGATGGTAATTGGCCAGAATGGATTTGTCCTGCTTTTTGTGGACAGAACATACATGGACAATTTTTCACATTGTCGGGCAGATGCCAGTGTTGCAGCTGTACTGGAACAGCTTGGCTAATTCTGGAGCACAAATCATCAGCACGACAGCCGGGATGTTGTCTGCGTCCAAAGCCTTTGCAATATCCAGTGCACTCAGCTGTTTCTTGATATCATGTGGAGTGAATTGAATTGGCTGAAGATTGGCTTCAGTGATGGTGGGGACCTCAGGCGGAGGCTAATATGGATCACCCACTTGGCACTTCTGGCTGAATATGATTGCAAATGCTTCAGCCTTGTCTTTTGCACACACGTGCTGGTCTCCACCATCATTGAGGATGGGGATATTCATGGGGCCTCCTCCTCCCGTTAGTTGTTTAGTTATCCACCACCATTCATGATTGGCAGAAGGTCCAAAGCCGGCATGAGGAAAAAAACATTTATGCAGCGAGTGGTTATGATCTGGAAAGCACTGCCTGAGAGGGTAGTTGAGGCAGATTCAATCATGGCTTTCAAAAGGGAATTGGATAAGTACCTGAAAGAAAAAAAATTGCAGGGCTACAGAGAAAGGGCAGGGGATTGGGCCTGGCTGAAATGCTGTTGCAGAGAGCCAGCACGGGCTCGACGGGCTGAATGGCCTCCTTCTGTTCTGTAACCATTCTATTATTCTATGATTCTAGGACATTACAAATGTGGTTTAGGATAAATAGTGAAATTAAAATATAATAGAATCATAGATCATAGAATGGTGACAGCACAGAAGGAGGCCATTCAGCCCGTCAAGCCTGTGCCGCCTCTCTGCAAGAGCACTTTAGCTAGTCCCACTCCCCCATCCTTTCCCCGTAGCCCTGCAAAAAAATTTTTTGCGGTACTTATCCAATTCCCTTTTGAAAGCCACAATTGAATCTGCCTCCACCACCCTTTCAGGCAGTGAGTGCATTCCAGATTCTAACCACTGGCTGCGTAAAAAAAGTTTTCCCTCATGCCGCCTTTGGTTCTTCTGCCAATCACCTTAAATCTGTGTCCTCTGTTTCTCGACCCTTCTGCCAATGGAAACAGTTTCTCTCAATCTACTCTGTCTAGGCCTCTCATGATTTTGAACAACTCTATCAAATCTCCTCTCAACCTTCTCTGCTCTAAGGAGAACAGCCCCAGCTTCTCCGGTCTATCCACGTAACTGAAGTCCCTCATCCCTGGAACCATTCCTGTAAATCTTTTCTGCACCCTCTCTAAGGCCTTCACATCCTTCCTAAAGTGTGGTGCCCAGAATTGGACACAATACTCCAGTTGAGGCTGAACCAGTGTTTTATAAAGCTTCATCATAACTTCCTTGCTTTTGTACTCTGAGGGCTGGATTTTCTCAGCCCCGAGGAGGCGGGCATGGAGGCGGGACTGCCGGTAAAGTAGCAGAAAGTGGGGGCGGATGGCAAACCCGCCCCCATCCTGCCTCTGTGCCCTTTTGCCAGGAAGCGGGAAGATGTGCTGCTTCGGGTCCCATCTCCTGGAGGCAAGAAAGGCATTAAATCCTTTTAACTGCCTGTTAACAGGTAGTTAAAAAGCAGGAAAAAGGATTAGTGCCATTTTGCCTTCTCAGGTGAAGGCTTCCCGACCTTGGAGAACCCCGCTAGGTTGGAGGAGACATGAAGGAGGTCTGCGGGGTTCGGTTGCACCTGGAAGTAAAATGTAGAGGTGAGTGATGGGTGCAAGTGTGGAGTGGTAAGTATATAAGGTGAGTGATATGTGTATAAAAGTATTCACTTACCTTGTTTTCTTCCTATAGCCTTCATCCACCCTGGATCAGGATACCCAACATCTTCCTTGTCGATTTCACAGACTGGCTGTTGGATCCTCCGAACCAACAGCCTTCTGAAATCGACAATGTTGAAAGGTTTGATGAGTCCTGAACACAAGAGGCTGGATTTTGTCAATGGGGATGTGATGGAGGCAGGACTCCCATTTTTTGGGTTGTAGTCCCGCCTCCATCGATTTGTAGCCAACCCACGCGGTTTTCCCTTGATTGACCTTGTTGAGCCGGCCCAATGGGCTCAGCAGGCCAATTAAGGGACACCCGGTTACAGGTGACGTCAGGGATTGACATTTCATCTGCCAAGAGCTTTTGACAGATGAAATATCAGCATTTGACAGCTCTGTGAAGCTGTCAAACACTGACAATCTGACTTCTAACTTGAGTCCTTCGCCACAGACTTAGTTAGAAATCTCTCCAGAACAGAAAGCAGAGGCTGCAACTTTTGACAGCTCGCGGCCATCCTGCTTTCTGTGCCGGTGAGATGTGGGACTCCCGAGACCTGAAGGGAGGAAGCCTGCATTAGTAAGTAAAGGTAAGTAAAACTTATTTAAACACTTTACACACACCAAACACTCTTACCTCTGCACTCATGCACCCATCACTCACCTGAACACCGGACATTTTGAACCCGCCAAGCCCTTCAGCCCAACGGTCCACCTCGCTAACTTGGCGTGGTTTGGAGCCATCGGGAAACCCACACTTCAGGGATAAAAATAGGGATTAGGCCAAAAATTGCCTGTTAACTACCAGTTAATTGGCACTAATCTCCTTCCCGCCTCAGGGAGGTGGCTCCCAGCAGAGGTCGGGTGCCCGCCTCCTGGGAAACGGGCATGGAGGCGGGTTGGGGGCAGGATGGGTTTGTGCCCCCCGATTCTGCAATTTTAACACCCCACACACCACCATTCCTGCCTCCACAGCCCTGGAAAATTCGAGCCCAAGGCCTCATCAAACTACGGAGAATGTCAGTGTTTGACAGCTTCACAGAGTTGTCAAACGCTGACATTTCTTCTTTCAAGAAGTCTTGACAGATACCACGTTAGACGTTGACATGCTCTGTCAGACGATGATGGAGGCGGGACATTGACACTACAAGCAGCAGTCCCGCCTCCAACTCATCTCCATTGAGAAAATCCAGCCCTATGCCTCGATTTATGAAGCCTAGGATCCCGTATGCTTTTTTAACTGCTTTCTCAACCTGCCATGCCACCTTTGATGATTAGTGCACATATACCCCCAGGTCTCTCTGTTCATGCACCCACTTTAGGATTGTACCCTTTAGTTTATATTGCCTCTCGTCGTTCTTCCAAACAAAATGTATCACTTCATATTTTCTGTGTTAAATTTTATCTGCCACGTGTCTGCCCATTCCACCAGCTTGTTTATGTCCTCTTGAAGTCTATCACTATCCTCCTCACTGTTCACTATACGTCCAAGTTTTGTGTCATAATAAATACTGATCAGAACATGTTGTAAAATCCAGCTGATATGTTTTTATGGTAATGTAAGAAACAATAAAAATAAACTATTGGAATAAGATATATAGGCATTAATGAAAATATTGACATTATCAATTTACTGTTTAGTAGCTTTATTATGCTAATTCACAGTGACACGGTGCCTCATTATACTAATGTACTGAACCATTTAGCTACTGGGATGTAGGACAAATTGATTGAATCTGTTATTTAGCAATTCTATTGAACTGCTCTCAACTTTTGACTGCTTCCACCTCAATCATTTCATTTATTTATTTACCTATTTGTAAGACAACATTCAATTCTGAGTGTTTTGCAAAATGGTTATTCTAAAATGTTCTGCGTTCTCAGGCTTTGTTCATTTCATCAGACATTAGGTTGTGACCCTTTGCAATCTCTCTGCTATCTTTGGCTTTACTTTTGTAGCGACTATTTTTCAGGCAATTTATTTCCATTCATTCAGTTGAGGGTCCTAACCTAATGTTCCTATGTTAGTGCATGTAATAGAAAAGGGTAATTGTATAGATATTGGATTCAGAAAATTCAAATGTGGATCTTTTAACTTCTGTTCCAATTACTGAGCAAAGGAGAAGCTTCAGTGGTCTGCCTGAATGCATATCCCTTAATTTGACTACTATTAGAGTTTGTGGAGAACATTAAAGCACTAATGGAAAATAGTATAAATATATATAAAAGAAACTAAAATAATCCTTCTTTGGAAATCACTCCCAATCTCAGTCATTCAGTATTGTGTAGTAAGCACAGATGCATCTTTTAAAAGGCACCGGCCCTTTTAAGTGAAATTGAATCCAAAATGATTCATTCAAACAATTGATCCAACATGGACCAGTTTAGATGAAGACTTTGATTTGCTGTTCATCCCTGACATGCATTGTTCTTTCTCTGTTATACCTGTGATGAGATTGTCATTTATACATAGTTCACATTGTGGCTATGTTACTATTTACCAGAATATAAGATCAAAGTTAATTTTCTCATTGGAAAATAGGTGATTGATTCTGCTAATTGGTTTATTGTTGAAATAAGAAAATTAATTATTTGTAATAGATTAATCACTGGAATATATTATAAAGTCGATTTTCAGATGAGCTACACTAGTTGGACAGCTGCAGATTGGGTGCTGGGTGAGCAGAAGATTAGGTGAGCAGACCTGAGCCATGTTTTCTTCTAGTTGACATTTTCCATCTGACTGCAAATTGAATGTGAGACTCTCACATTTCATTGACATCAATGCACCCAAATTCCTGCACCAATAAATTAAATTTGCTGATGCAATTTCCTGGATTTTGTGCCAGGATTACACTGTTCAAAGCTAATTTGAACAAGCTCACTATGCAATGTAGTGTTTTGAAAGTGAATAAGCTTTGTATTTTTATGTTTCAATTTTTACAGTCCCTCATTAAAGCTGTGTTACTTTTTATTAGAGAATGTTTTCAGTGTCTCTGGAAAAATTTGGGGCGGGGGCGGACAACTTTAATTTCCTTGTAAGAGAAATAATTTTATTAAACATCCTGGGGTAGAGTTTCGGCTTTGGAGTGTCTGCTGTGGCTCAGTGGGTAGCACTCTCTAGGTGGGAGGGGCTAGGAGTGAGCCAGGTGTTACTGGTTGCCTGATTGCAGCTGGGAGTTGGAGGGAGTTTTGTAAAAAGTTGGTGGTGGGTTTTGGGGTTTTGTTTTCAGGTTTTAGGGCCTTTTTGGCCCACAAAAACAGCCAGATGGCTGCTGAGGGGTCCGGAATGCCGGGCCCCTCAGTGGACAGTGTTCCCGAGAGGAATTTAATTAGTTAATTAGGGAAGAAACTGTGGTGGGAAAGGAGAAAAAAAAAGGCCCAAAGATTTGGACCGGGACCCCAGGAGGTTTGGTAAAGAAAACACGGTGGTGGTGGTGGTGGTGCAGTGTGAGGATAAGATTCGCGCTTGGGATATTATCCAGGCAGTTCATGAGGACTGTGGCGAGGGAAGTGTAGGATTTGCAAAATTGAACTTCATATTATAAAGGGTCAAATGGCAGAAGAGGCCATGATTTTTAAAGACTGTTTTAAAAGAAGCCCAGAAAAAGGGTCATACAAAATGGCCACCATACCACGTGACCAGCTTATTGGGACACTTTAAAATGGTTCCTGCGAATCCTCAGACAGCTTTGTAGATTCAACCCACAGTAAGTTCTGGAAGCCGTTTCTGAGAGAACGAAACCAGACACCCACATATACATATGGATTGGATGCAGATCCAGTCAAGATCGGCCGGGAGACAGAGGCCATCTAAATGTTGACCCAGACAAAAGGGGACAATTTCATATTCATGAGAACAGCACCAAGGACTAGATAACGAGATCAGCAGGACATTAAAAACAATGAAGGTCATCCCAGACCAGAGATGGGCCTTTACCGGCCATCTCAAATATTTTAAAATATAATAACTACCTCATTGTGCTCCCAGCCCGCCAAAAGTTAAACAAAGACTAACCTGATTTTGGGCGGGAGGCAGAAGCTTCTGAAGGAAAAGTATAATTGGAAGACTGGGGTAGGAATTCGGCAGTTGAGTTAAGTTGGAGTTGAGTCGGAGCTTCTTCGGAGCGGTTGGGTGAGCCTCAGCCTTTCGAGCTCAGCCTTGGAGCATTGGCAGCTGGTCCAGCTTTTGAGCTGGGTAAAGAGGAGCTGGTTTGGGAGAAGATCAACAAACTCCTCTCCACCATCGGAGGAAGAAGAAGAAGACTAAGCCGCCATCAAGAAGGTCGTTCGAAGCCAGCGTCCCGCCCCAGGGTTAAAACTTCGGGTGATCATCGACCAACCCCGGGCCATTGACGAAAATGAGAGGCCATCGACCCGCTCCGGCTTGGGAGAAGAGACAAAATAAAATGACAGAAGCAGCCGGTGTCCAGCCGCCCCCGACCCCCACCTCAGGAGAGAGGTGTGGTGCAGCTTGCTGGGGTTCCACGATCCACGAGCAGACGGGACACCTCAAGGGATCAAAACCCAGACTTGTTTTCAAAACCTGGTACTTCCTAGTTGGATTGGTGAGCATATTTCCGGCCCTTCACAATCAGATCTAGATAGGTTTAAGGGGGTGGATTTAAGGGTACATTTAACATGAGTTGTTGTCACTCGATGTTCCGTGTGTTTCCTTATTTCATGATGATTCTTGTAGAGTATAAGATGCCTGTATTTGCCTCAGTTAGTATTGTGTCGCTATGATTTGTTTGTGTTTTCCCCTCCCATGTACTCTCTTATCTGCTTGCATTTGATTTATTTTTCCTTATGCAATAAAATTTCATTTTGTTTAATCAAACTTGGTCTACAAGAGTTTTCTCTACATTGTAGTTCCTGCCCCAAAGTCCAGAGTATATAATCTAAGGGGCGAGTGGGTCGAACCACTCAAGGTTTTACTGTGCAAGAGAGAGAGGCCTCTGGAGAGAGAAACCTCTGCAATCTAAAACCCCTTACAGAAAATGGCGACCGCGGCAGGACTCTGGCAGCAGGATTGCAATGTAGTAGATCCAAGTTTGAAGGGTCAAAATGCAATGGATGAGAGGATAGCGGATTATGTCTTTGGCAAGTAAATTTCACTAAACAGTGGATTTCCGATCTCTTACTGGATGGGCGTCCGGTGGATGCAGTATTCAGGTGGACAGAGAGCAAAGAGCATAAGAAGTCAGTGGAGAAGGCAGTGTGGCTGATGTGTTACAAGAAGCAGGTCCAGATCTTGGACTGGGTCGTTGCAGCACAGGCAGCCAAGATCACAGCCCAGTCAGCAGAGATAGAGGAAAAGGCCATGGGAGGGGAAAAACTCATCACAGCCCTTCATGCGCTGAATCAGGAATGCCAAGTGGTAGCTAGTCAACATCAGGCTAGGATAGATTACCTGGAGTGCCAGGTTACTGAGGCAAAGATCAATGAAACGAGGATACGGGAGAGAAACACCCACCTCGCACAACAGCTAAGAACGCAGGAGGAGAGAGTAGTGGAGGTTAAGGCAGCTTACAAGCTAGCCCTCGAGCACGGGTTTGAGAGCACAGACCACGGCCCCTGCCAAACGACCATAGAGGACCTTAGAACGGCCCTGGTTAAGGCAAAAGGCATGGTGTGTCTCGTCAGCCCGAAAGCTAGTCACATGGACTTTTTAAAGGAATCAAAACAGCCGATTCCAGCTGAAGTAGTTGTGGTACCAGCCACCGAGCCCTCAGCACCGCCGAGCTATAGTGAGACTTGGCCGGAAAAACAGGGGGTGGTAAAAGAGGAGGTAGCCGAGGTGGAATGTGAGGAAGAGCAGCCACTGGTAGCGAAGCCGGGACCGGCACCAATGTGTCCCGCTCGGCACCAGTGGTTCGGTCCCAACTCCGCCAATGGCAATGTCGGACCCCACCAGAACCAGCTCGTGGTGTCCTACGCTGCCCCACAATTAAGGTCCATGGTGAGCCACCTCGCACGACTCACAGTAAAGGGAGATCCCTTGATTCATTTCAGGGAGATAGAGGAGACAGCAGCCATTAATGACTGTGATGATCAGGAACAGGTGAAACTGTTGCTTTTCTCCCTGGATTGCACAATCCTTCAGTGCCTCTCAGATGAGAGTAAGAGGGGACGGAAAGGGTATGCGGATCTCAGGGAGGAAGTTTTAGAAGTAATGGGAGTGGGCGACGGTAGTCCGTTCGACCATGTGAACGGGACCGTGCAGCTACCTGGAGAACCCCCACGGGTTTTCGCAGAAAGGCTGTGGCCAGTGTATCGACGCAACTGTCCGGGTATGCCTGAACGGGCTGCAATGAGCGACGAACAGCGGTTTCATTGGCTCCATTGCTTGGTTACCAACAGCTTGCCAGAGATATGGGCCCTAGCCAGATCTTGGTTTGATCCCCAAGGTCCCGGTGTCACGGAGGAGATGGTGCTCCGTCAGCTCAATGTAGCGTATAAGGAAACACCTCCCCAGAAGGGGAAGGTGCATGAGGCAAAACCCGCAGCCCCAAGCAAGAAGGAGTGGCGTCAGGAGGGGAATCGCCCTGTCCAAGCCAAGCTCAATTGCTACGGGTGTGGGAAGGATGGACATTGGCGCAAGGACTGTAGAAATCCGTGGAAGGATAATAAAGGGAAATTTCCCGCAGCCCAAGCCCAAGCCCAGACCGCCGCCCCAGCACCAGCCCAAACCCAAGCCGTAGCTCCTGCCCCAGCACAAGGAGCTGGTGCAGTTATGGATCCCGCTGTGATTGAATCAATTTTAGAGACAATGCAGTCTCTTATGATTTCACAGGGGAAAATAGCTGTCACCACCAGTCTTGTCGCTCCCGAAACCCCGACCGCTGTGCCCAAATGACTAGAGCCGGCATAGCCCATTTACTTGTGTGCGCTGCGATATGATGTATGGAGACGACCCCTCGTGGAGATGGAAGTGGAGGAGGTAAAAGGGACCTATCTGTTGGATACGGGGGAATCGTGCACCGTAATCCACGCAGAAAACCCCACCGCCTCGCCTCTGTCCACTGGGGTCCCATACCTCCTGTCGGGCTTCACGGGCGAAGAACAGGCTGGCGCACATTCCCTTCCCCTCTCCATTCGTTTAGGACCACTCCGCACCACGTGGAAGTGTACACTAATAAAGTGGGAGGTGGAACGGGAGTCCTGGGATCTGATTTCTTGGTGGCCCACGGGATCCACGTGGACCTGGGAAATCATTGTCTCTGGGGAGCGGGTACGAGTGTGAAAGAGATAGAGAATGTTAAGGAAAACCCAACGAAGGCGCGGGTTGGCCGGCGAGAAGTAAAATTCTTGGGTCTAACCCTGTGCACTGGCGAGAGAGCCGTAGACCAGGAGGATAGACCGGAATCGGTGAAAAATCCACCGGTCTACGCCACTCGCGCAGTGGAGGTGTCCTGACGCAACATGTGGTTTCACATGAAGCGGTGCAAACTGTTTAAACCGGGTGTAAGAGCATCAGCAACCGAAGCCAGGTCTGAGGGTAAAGATCCTCAGCCTGAAGCGTAAGATGAGTCACAGGCCCCACAAGCTGGTGTTGTAGCCTGCTTGGAAGGAGAAGCTGTCCCGCCCACCTGGGGGGAGGCTTCCCCTATGGCCTGGGACTCGGACGAGGAGGGGCCCGAACAACAAGGTCCTGCCCTCGACACGATTCTGGAGGAGGTGGTGTCGGAGGACGGTTGTCCCGCCCTCGACTCAAGCGTGGGGGGAGATAGAAATTGGGGGCGGGGATCCTCCACCTGTAGAGACAGGTGAGGAGGAGGCGTCTGCCACAGACCCAAATCACAAAGGGGCGGAGCCTGAGGGGAGGAAGCCGAAGCCCACAGTCATGGAAGAGGCACGGGCTGTGAGAGCTAAAGTCCCACCCGAAGGTCCACTCGCCAAGGGAGTCTGCTCAAATCCCAAAGGGGCGGAGCCTGAGGGGAGGGAGCCGAAGCCCACAGTCGTGGAAAAGCCACGGGCTGTGAGAGCTAAGGTCCCACCCGAAGGTCCACTTGCTAAGGGAGCCACGCCCAAAGTACCTTTTCGCAGGTCGACTCGAACGCCTCAGCCAGTAAAACATTGGCCCGAGTCCCCCGTTCCCAGTAAAGGCCGACTTGAGAAATCCCTGACAAAACGCAGTCCCCGATCGACAGCAAAAGGCTGCGGGGAACCCAAGCCACAGGTCACTGCAGCTCCCACCGCAGGGAGCGGCTAGCTGCAGTCTAATCAGGGATTAGGCAAGCCGCCCGGGGACGGGCGGCGCTGTACTTAAGTTAAGTTTAAGTTTAAGGTGTGTAAATATTAAATTGACTAGAGTTTAAGTAGTTTTGAAATCTGCCCAGTATGTGTGTTGTTTTGGATCGAGGTCGAAAGACCCGATCATGCCGTCACCTATGTCAGATTCTCTCGGGAGCCTGGCTATATTGTTTAATCTGTTACAGGAGCCAGAGAAGATGAGAGGGATCCTCGCCGCGTTCCTGACGATCGGATGGAGCTGGGCCTATCGGGGCCGCGCCAAGTACTCCACAATACATGGGTGCTCTGGCAACAGATGCCCCGTCGCGATTGATGGAACCGGCCCACGGGACGCTGAAGAGACTGCCGTATACTTCCATGAAGGAAGATGGCCAGGCTGGCTGGGGTCGAACTCTACTGAATACTCCAGCCAAACAGGGTTTGCATGCAGAGAAATGTCTCTGATGTGCCCCAGGGTGAGGGTCACCGCTGGGAGTAAGATTTGCCTTGTTTGCAATGGACAGGTACCTTTGAATCGTTGGTGGTGGCTGCGCAAGTTGAGCGGCACCATGAAGAACTCCACTGTGGAGTGGGAGAGACTGGGTAACAACACCCATCGGACTATTACAGGAGCTCATGGGGGGTTGAGTGTCTGTTGGGACAAATTGTGGGAACCAGATGAGGGGATCTACATCTGCATGTGGGGTTCAGAACGTGCTTGCCCCACAGGCGTCTCCATCGTTTTCCAAAGGCAGTGGCAGGATGCTGGACAAGGAATGAGGTGGGACGTCAGCACACGGGCGTGCGGAGTCCCATACTCTCAGTTCCCAGTAAACGCCACTGAGGTCATCATCCGACCCCGCAAGCCCCGCCCACAATTCCAGTAGCTAAAGCCCTCAAGGAAGGGTGCCCCACCACGACAAAGGGTCCTGGAAATGGATTGGTATTGGTACCCACAAGTCAGGTACTGTACCAAGGGGTCCACTACACGGTGGCTTCGGTGATTTTAAACCTCACCGAGGTACGATTGCTAGAGTGGTGCCCCAGGGAAACGGAGCAATTATACCAGGTCCTGTTAACAAACATGTTTAAACAGTTTTACGAATTCGACTTCGCCGATGTCGACAGAGCCGAATTGTACACCACACCACATGAGGTCTTGGACAGAGTAGGGAGACAAAGAAGGGGTGCAGTAAATGATATTTTCACAGTTTTTAATACAGGAACTTCCGTCATCAACACACTGGATGACGTGGAGCTGCAAACCCAAATCAATGGTTTAAAAACACAGCTAAGAAAGATACTGACTGATGAGAATAAGGTAGTGGGTTCTGAGTAACATGAGGACCAGGCCATGACACTACACTTAAAAGAGATAAAGCTGAGCTGGAGAAACATGCCAAAACGGTAAATGCTCTCATCAGGGAGGATCGGAATGCGTCCGATCAGGCTGCGCAGAACGAAGCTTGTGTGCTATACGGGGCGTGATTACTGGGCGAGGGCCGCAGTAACCTGGAGGATTTAAAACAAGGTTTAGTCCCCTCCTGGATCAGCAACAAGCACCTCGCAGCCCTCCACCCTTTTGAGAATGCATTGAGTCCGTGCCAGCTCAGACTAGCTTCAGAGGCCTACCCAGTCCCAGTGTACTGTAGATGGTCTAATCACACCATTATGGTTAAAGTGGTAAGAACGCCTGTGATGGGAAAGACAGCTAAACCCGCCCCGGTATACAGGGTGGAGAACATTGGAGTCATTCAGGGGGGTGCGCATATTTGCTACAAAGTGGTCCCACCTTACGTCATTCGATGGGAGCATGCAATGATGGGTACCGACCTCTCGGGGTGCCGGAGCCGGGGAGCACACATCATCCTGTGTTCCCAGCACTTGAATGCCCATTCAAAACCACAGTGCGGGTTAAGAACTGCTGGCGCGAAGCCTATAAATTGCACCATGGAAGCAATGGCACAAGGCCATGTGCCCCCGCAGGTGGCATATATAGGAGGTGGGACATACTGTGTCACCACTGCAGCGCCCCACTACCAGCATGGACAGCACGGTTGGTGTCCGGTTAGTGACAGCAGCTTCTGTTTCAAGCCCAGGGCAGAAGCTCAAGTGGCCCAAGAGAGAATTGTCCCCATTTCTGAACCTTCCACTGTTCACATCACTGTTAAAGAGAATTTCACTGACCTGCAGCGATTCATTGCACATTTTGGATATATCATTCCCCCTCTCCCTGAACACCTCACCAAGATATTAAAAGCCGTTTTTGTTTCACAGAAACACTTCTACACATCTGGAGCAGAAGACTCTAGAGATAGGGGCAGACATATTGGACATAGTGACCCCACCGTGGTGGGACCTGTTCACTAATATAGAAGTCCCTTCTTAGATTAGGATAGCCTCCCACATTCTTGTAGTGTGCCAGGTTGTCATTGTAGTTTATTTGCTGTTTGTACACTGCAAAAAGATCTAACATTCGCAAAAGTACGAGAATAGAGGGGAATGGAGGGAGCATTATGTGCAGGTAGAAGCAGAGACACCTGTTTAGATTTTGCTGCTTTGTATAAAGTTAAAACTTTCCCTCCCTCCTCTGTATTATTTTTGATATGTATTGATATGCATTGTAATTTTCGTGTGTGTATTTTATTTTATCATTGAAGTTTATTGGATGTGTTGTTATTATTAAAAGGTAATGTGTATGCACTTGGTGATGTAGGGGTATAAGGCCCCCGTCCATGCCTGGAAGTAAGTTGTCAGATTTTAACTCAAAGGTATTGCCATCTAGATTTTTCTGAAATGGGAAATGCATGTGTCGTGGGGTCATAGATAGGTAAATACTGGGGATGGATTGATTGTGGAAAGTCAGAAAATTTTGCTCACCCAGAATTATGGTACTTCAAGCAAGTTACAGTATCATCAGGGGGGAGTGTAGGATTCGCAAAATTGAACTTCATATTATAAAGGGTTAAATGGCAGAAGAGGCCATGATTTTTAAAGATTTTTAAAAGAAGCCCAGAAAAAGGGGCATACAAAATGGCCACCATGTGACCGGCTTATTGGGACACTTTAAAATGGTGCCTGCGAATCCTCAGACAGCTTTGTGGATTCAACCCACAGTAAGTTCTGGAAGCCATTTCTGAGAGAATGAAACCAGACACCCACGCATACATGCAGATCCAGTCAGATCGGCCTGTAGATAAAGGCCATCTAAATGTTTACCCAGACAAAGGGGAACAGTTCCATATTCATAAAGAACGCATGAAGGACCCGTTAAAGACATCAAGAAGACATTAAAACATTACCAGGTCTTTCCAGACCAGAGATGGCCATCACCGGCCATCCCAAAAGCAGTTTAAATATAATAATTACCCCGCTGTGCCATAAGCCCGCCAAAAGTTAAACAAAGACTAACCTTGATTTGGCGGGAGATAGAGGCTTCTTCTGAGAAGTATAATTGGAGACACCGGGGGTAGCGAGAGGAGTAGCTTCATCTTAGATATTGGGAAGAGAGAGGTTCCTTTCTTCATCTTCTTCGTGGGATCTTCGGTAATAGCCGTTACCTTCGATAGCAGCTGGAGTTCGGAGAAGAAGACGGTTCGAGCCAGCATCCCTCCCCGGGGCAAAACATCGGAAGATCATCGACCAACCCCGGGCCGTTGATGAAACGGGAGGGCAGTAAAACTACTGAAGAAACCTATATGAAAGCCGGCTAGGGGCTTCCAACCGTGGTCAAGTAGATGATCTCCGCCGACATCCAGGCCCATCAGTGTGCAGCCTGTCTGTGACCTTCACCTCGAGAGAGAGAGAGAGAGAGAGTGAGGTGTGGCACAGCCCGCTGTGGTTCCACTGACCACGAGGAAACAGGATGCCTGAGGGGATCAAAACGCAGACCTGTTTCAAAACTCTATACTTTTCCAACTGGATTGGTGAGCATGTTTCTGGCCCTTCATAATCGGATCTAGATAGGTTTAAGGGGATGGGCATTTTGGGTTGAGTTAACATGAGTTGTTGTCCCTCGATGTTCCGTGTGTTTCCCCATTTCATAATGACTTATGTAAAGTATAATATGCCTGTATCTATTTTAGCCAGTAATGTATTGTTATGATTTGTTTTTCCCTCCCATGTACCCTCTCATTTGCTTGCATTTGATTTGTTTTTCCATTTGCAATAACATTCCATTTTGATTCATTAAATTTGGTCTATCAGAGTCTTCTCTGCATTGTAGTTCCTGCACCTAAGACCTGTGTCTAGAATCTAAGGGGCGAGTGGGTCGAACCACTCAAGGTTTACTGTGCATAAGAGAAAGAGAGGCCTCTGGTGAGAGAAACCTCTGCGACCTGAGACAGAAAACCCCTTACAGAAAATGGCGACCACGGCAGGACACTGGCAGCAGGATTGCAATGTATTAGACCCAAGTTTGAATGGTCAAAATGCAATGGATGAGAGGATAGCAGATTATGTCTTTGGTAAGGTAAATCTCACTAAGCGGTGGATTTCCGATCTCTCACTGGATGGGTGTCCGGTGGACGCAGCCATCAGGTGGACAGAGAGCAAAGAGCATAAGAAGTCAGTGGAAAAGGCAGTGTGGCTGATGTGCTACAAGAAACAGGTCCAGATTTTGGACCAGGTCGTTGCAGCACAGGCAGCCAAGATCACTACCCAGGCAGCAGAGATAGAGGAAAAGGCCATGGGTGGGGAAAAACTCATCACAGCGCTTCACGCGCTGAATCAAGAACGCCAAGTTGTAGCCAGGCAACATCAGGCTAGAATAGAGTATCTGGAATGCCAGGTTACTGAGGCAAAGATCCATGAAGCGAGAATATGGGTGAAAAACGCCCGCCTCGCACAACAGCTAAGAGCGCTGGAGGAGAGAGTAGTGGAAGTCAAGGCAGCTTACAAGCTATCCCTTGAACATGGGTTTGAGAGCGCAGACCATGGCCCCTGCCAAAAGACCATAGAGGACCTGAGAACGGCCCTGGTTAAGGCAAAAGGCATGGTATGCCACATAAGCCCAAATGCAAGTCAGATTGACTTTTTGCAGGAATCCAAACACCCGATTCCATGCGAAGTAATTGCAGCACCAGCCACTGAACCCTCAGCCCCGCTGAGCTATAGTGAAGCTTGGCCAGAAAAGGGGGTGGTGGAAGAAAGGTTAGCCGAGATGGTACCGGAGGAGGAACAATCCCTGGTAGTAAAGCCGGAGCCGGCACCAATGTGTCCTGCTCGGCACCAGAGGTCCGGTCCTTACGCCGCAAACGGCGATGATGGACCCCACCTGAACCAGCTCGTGGTGCCCTACGGTGCCCAACAACTAAGATCCATGGTGAGCCAGCTCCCAAGACTCACAGTAAAGGGAGATCCCTCAGTTCATTTCAGGGAGATAGTGGAGACAGCCGCCATCAATGATTGTGATGATCCTGAACAGGCGAAGATGCTGCTCTTCTCCCTGGATAGCACAATCCTTCAGTGTCTCTCAGGCGAGAGTAAGAGGGGAAGAAAAGGTTATACGGATCTCAGGGATGAGGTCTTGGAAGTTATGGGAGTGGACAACGGTAATCCGTTCCAACGGGTGGAAGGGACTGTGCAGCTAGCTAGAGAACCCCCACGGGTTTTCGCAGAAAGGCTGTGGCCAGTGTATCGACGCAGTTGTCCGGGCATGCCTGAATGGGTTGCAATGAGCGCCGAACAGCGGGTTCATTGGTTCCGTTGCTTGGTCGCTAACAGCTTGCCACAGATACAGGCCTTAGCCAGGTCTTGGTTTGACCCCCAAAGTCCCGGTGTCACGGACGAGATGGTGCTCCGTCAGCTCACCGTGGCATACAAGAATTGTAGAGGTCAGGAGACACCTCCCTCTAAAGGAAAAGGGCATGAGGCAAAACCCGCAGCCCCAAGCAAGAATGAGTGGCGTCAGGAGGGGAATCGCCCTGCCCAAGCCAAGCTCAATTGCTACGGGTGTGGGAAGGATGGACATTGGCGCAAGGACTGTAAAAATCTGTGGAAGGATAATAAAGGGAAATCTCCCGCAGCCCAAACCCAACCCAGACCGCCGCCCTAGCACAAGCCCAAACACAAGCCGCAGCTCCTGTCCCAGCAAAGGGAGCCGGTGCGGCTATGGATCCTGCTGCGATAGAATCAATTATAGAGACATTGCGGTCTCTTATGATCGCGCAGGGGAAGATAGCCGCCACCACTGGTCTAGTCATTCCCGAAACCACGACTCCGGTGCCCAAATGACTAGAGCCGGCGCAACCCGTCTACCTGTGTGCGCTGCGATATGATGTATGGAGGAGACCCCTCGTGGAGATGGAGGTGGAGGAGGTGAAAGGGATCTATTTGTTGGATACGGAGGCATCGTGCACCGTGATCCACAAAGATAATCCCACTGTATCGGTTTGTATGTGGGTTCAATGACGAGACATTTATGAAAGAGAATGTCTTTTAATCTAAAGTCTTGTTCAACTCTTTTAACAGCATTACAGGAGACATCATGTTTGAGATTCATCTAAAACGAAACTGAAACTAAACTAAACTCTGCCTCTGTCACATGCCCTCTGCTGGTCAGGCATAAGTAATCAATCAGGCAAACATGCTGGTAAGGCATGATAATCAAACAGGCAAATACCATCACTATTTGCTGATATCATTACATCTCCCTTTCTTAAAACAAAAGTATTTTACTTTTAACTAACAACATGTTTTCTTTGTATTAATCTGCATTTTAACTGTAACACTTAATGAACTTACATTATCATTATCATGATCAAGGTTTTTTAACCTTGCTTTGTGTGTTCACATGAAATATGTAAATACACTAGAACTTGAAGAAAGAATAAGATAACATTACTTCCTTCTATAACAATAGTCCTTAAATTTGCTCAATGAGTCTCTCAGGAGGCTTCACGTGTCTTGAGGATTTTCTGATTGATTGTCCTCGAATCTGAGTTGTTGCCTCAGATGATGGTTTCTCAGCTGTGTGATCAGGTTGTTCAACAGTATCAGTCTTTTGACCTGCTGTGTGATCAGGTTGTTCAACAGTATCAGTCTTTTGACTTGCTGTGGCTGGTCCCATGAGAAGATCTCGACGATTTCTTCGCAGAACAGCACCCTCATCTGTCTGAATGGTGTATGATCTTGGTTGAACTTCACTCAGGACAGTTCCCTTCTGAGTCCATATGTTTGTTTTGTCTTTGAACCTTACTTGGTCACCAGTGTGGAGTTCAGGTAGGTTTTGTGTTCCTCTGTCATAGTAGTACTTTTGCTTTTCTTTCTGTTGTTCTTTGAACTTCCTCACTTTCTCCCCCTCTTTTGTTTTCAGGAGGTTCTCCGGGATGGGTAGGTTTGACCTTAGCCGATGTCCCATAAGGAGTTGGGCTGGTGACTTACCACACTCGAGCGGCGTTGTGCGGTATACAAGCATGCTCTGGTAGAAGTCAGTTCCACTGTCTTTTGCCTTGTACATCAGACTTTTCACTGTCTGAACCAATTTTTCCACTAGTCCATTGGACTGTGGAAAGTGAGGACTTGACGTTGTGTGGACAAAGTCCCACTCTTTGACAAAGTGTCGGAAACTTGCATTGTAAAACTGGGGTCCGTTGTCTGTGAAGACCTCGCTTGCCACGCCATGTCTGGAGAATATGGCTTTCATACATGTTATCACAGCATCTGCAGTGGTGGTGTACAGTCTACAAACCTTTGGATACAGGGAGTAATAGTCTGTGACTACAAGATAGTCCTTCCCTTGACATACGAATAGGTCAGCGCCTACCTTCTGGTAAGGTCTGTCTGGTGCTGGGTGTGGCTTTAGTAGTTCTACCGGATTGCTTGCTCGATGTTTCAGGCATATTGTGCAGTTTGACACCTCATTTGTCACATCTTGGTTGATTCGTGGCTAGTACATCACCTCTCGTGCTCTTCTTACACTTTTCGATTCCCAGATGTCCTCCATGGATCCTTTTTAGCATCTCTTTTCTCAGACTCTTTGGGATAACTATTTTACTTCCTTTGTAGATGATGTCTTCGACCAGTGATAGTTCCACCCTGCAGTTCCAGTACTCTGCCATGTCAGGTGAGCAGTCTTGCTTCATGTTGGGCCATCCATCCAAGATGCTTTTCCTCAGTCGTCTCAGTGTTTCATCTTTGTTTGTCTCAGTCTTTATGAGCTCCATTTTTGCATCTGCTATGGGCAGTACACTTGTGATCATGTACACATAGGCGTTCACTTTTTCATCCATTTTGGTGTTTGCGGGCTCACTTGGGTCAACAGCTCTGGATAACGTGTCTGCTGTATACATCAGCTTACCCGGTGTGTACGCAACATTCAGTGTATAGCGTTGCAGCCTGATCATCATTCTTTGTATTCTAAGTGGACAGCTATTTAGTGGCTTTTGGAACAATGCAATCAAGGGCTTATGGTCAGTCTCTACACTGATTGCTTGTCCTGCCACAAACTGGTGAAATCTTTCACAGGCGTATGTGATGCTGAGCAGCTCCTTTTCTATTTGAGCATATCGCGTCTCCGCGTCTGTCATTGAGCGCGATGCATATGCAATAGGTTGCCAGTAGTCATATTTTTGCAGAAGAATGGCACCGAGCCCACTCTGTGATGCATCTGATGATATCTTGATGGGTCTCGCTGGGTCATAAAACCTCAGAACTGGTTCCTCTGTGAGCAGTATCTTTAGATCGCTCCATGACTTCTCATGCTCATGATTCCATTCCCATTATATGTTCTTTTCAGTTAGTCTTCTCAGTGGCGCCATCTTTTCTGAGAGGTTGGATATGAATTTACCCATGTAGTTGATCATTCCATTAAACCTCTGCACGTCCTTTTTGCATTGTGGCTTTGGCATATTCTCAATGACGGACACCTTTCTGGGATCTGGTCTGATGCCCTCACTGCTAAGGATATCTCCCACAAATGTCAGTTCTGTCACCCCGAGCTGGCATTTCTCTCTATTCAGCTTCAGGTTTGTTTTCCTTGTTGCTTCCAGCACTTTTTTCAGTCTCTCATCATGCTCAGTTCTCATGGTTCCCCATAATATGATGTCATCCATTGATGTATCAACTCCCTCCAGATGCTCATAGATCATATGGATAGTTTTGTGATACACTTCAGGAGCTGAGGCAATGCCAAATGGTAACCTTAGGAATCTGTATCTGCCAAATGGACTGTTGAACGTGCACAGTCTTGAACTTGCCTCGTCCAATTTCATCTGCCAAAATCCTGATGATGCATCTAACTTGCTGAAATACTTTGCATTTGCAAACTATGCCATGATTTCCTCACGTGTAGGAAGCTTGAAGCGCGCTCTCTTTATTGCTCTGTTTAGATCTCTTGGATCCAGGCAAATTCTGAGCTTTCCATTCTTTTTGTCCACAACGACGAGGGAACTCACCCACTCAGTTGGCTCATCTATCTTCTGAATCACGTTCAGGCTTTCCGTCCTGTCCAACTCTGCCTTCAGTTGCTTTTGAAGAGCAAACTGAACTTTTCTGCATGGATGTATGACCGTTGGCATACTTTTATCTACTCTGATCATGTGTTCTCCTGGAAGGCAGCCTAGACCCTTAAATAGGTCGTTGTACTCTTTCATGAGTTCATCATAGACTGTCTCTCCTTCGCTTTCCACAACGAGGACTCTCTTTACCAGGTTCAGTCTCTCACAGGCTTTTAAACCTAGTATGGCCTGCACACCCTTTGGCACCACGATTAATGCTAGCGTGTGCTCTCTGTCCTTGTGTGTCACTTTGACAATGCATCTTCCTTTCACTGGTGTATCAGTACCTGAGTATCCTGTCACTTTCACTTTTATTCCATGTATCTTTGGTCTGGGTCTAATTTTCTTAAAATCAGTCTCTGATATCACATTAACTTGTGCTCCAGTATCCAATTTAAATGGAATGTGTATGTCATTCACTTTTATTGTCAACATCCAGTCTCTTTTTTCTTCTTTGTTTTCAGACACAACATCTACATTGAACTCCTCTAACTCGCTTTCATCTACTGCATGGACCTTGCTTTGTTGCGCTTGGTTCTTGCAGCAACGGGCATAATGGTTGTTTTTGTTGCAACTATTGCATGTTTTACCATATGCTGGACACTTTCTTGGTGGATGCTGTGTACCGCATCGACTACATGACTTTCGATTGTCCCTTTCATTTTTGTTCGCTGGCCACGCCTCTTTTTTCACATTGGCGCTCTTTTTGTTAAACGGTTTGTGTCCGTTCATTCTCACTGCATCCACGTTGCAGCCACTGTCACTGAACAGCTCCTTTGCCTGCAACTTCACAGTCTCTGTAGCCCTACACAGTGCTATGGTTTTTCCCAGGTCTAGATCTTGCTCTCTTAGCAGTCTTTCCCTTAGACCATTATCTGGAATACCACACACCAGCCTGTCTTTTATCAGCGAGTCTGTCAGTCCCCCAAATTCATATGTTTTGCTTCGGTTTCTCAGTTCAGTCACATACTGATCAATAGTCTCACCCGTTTTCTGTACACATGTGAAAAATCTGTGCCTCTCAAACATCACGTTAAGTTTAGGTATGCAGTAGGCCTCAAATTGTTCCATTATTTTATCTAGCTTCATTTTGTCTCCATCAGCAGCGAATGTGAAGTTATTATACACCTCCAGCGCTTCATCACCTATGACATGTAAGAACACTGACGATTTCTGTTTATCACTATTCTCGTCAGCTCCGATTGCCACTAAATACAACTCTAAACGTTGTTTGAATCTCCTCCAATTCTCAGCCACATTACCTGTCAACTGAAGCTTCGCCGGTGGGAGTAAACCTTCCATTTTTCACTTCGTTAGCTATTCTCCAATGGTATGTAATGATGTTCTCTTTTGGCTTGCTAATATGTGGAGAGCTGATTTAACTTCAGATTTTTCCTCTTCATCTCTTTCAATCACTTCTGACACCATGTATCGGTTTGTATGTGGGTTCAATGACGAGACATTTATGAAAGAGAATGTCTTTTAATCTAAAGTCTTGTTCAACTCTTTTAACAGCATTACAGGAGACATCATGTTTGAGATTCATCTAAAACGAAACTGAAACTAAACTAAACTCTGCCTCTGTCACATGCCCTCTGCTGGTCAGGCATAAGTAATCAATCAGGCAAACATGCTGGTAAGGCATCATAATCAAACAGGCAAATACCATCACTATTTGCTGATATCATTACACCCACCACCTCGCCTCTGTCCACCATGGTTCCATACCTTCTGTCGGGCTTCACGCGCGAAGAACAGGCTGGCGCACATTCCATTCCCCTCTCCATTCATTTAGGACCACGCCGCACCACGTGGAAGTGTACACTAATGAAGTGGGAGGTGGGGGGTGGAACGGGAGTCCTTGCATCTGATTTCTTGGTAGCCCTGAGAAATCACTGTCTCTGGGGAGCGGGTGCGAGCGTGAAAGGGATAGAGGGTGCCAAGGCCAACCCAATGAAAGCACGGGTCGGCCGGCGGAAAGTAAAATTCTTGGGACTGACCCTCTGCGCTGGCGAGAGAGACACGGACCAGGATAGACAGGAGTCGGTGCAAGACCAACCGGTCCCCGCCAGTCGCGTAGTGAAGGTACCCCGACGCAATAAGTGGTTTCACTTCAAGTGGTGCAAATTGTTTAAGCCAGGTGCAAAAGAGCCAACAACTGAGGTCAGGTCTGAGGGTAAAATTCCTCAGCCTGAGGCGTGCAACAAGTCACAGACCACACAGGATGGAACCGCAGCCTGCCTGGAGGGAGAAACTGCCCCGCCCACCTGGGAGGTTTCCCCACTGGCCTGGGACTCGGACGAGGAGGAGCCTGAAGTCCAAGTCTCTCCTCCTGATCCAAACGTCTTCGGGGGGGAGCCCAAACAGCAAGGCCCCACCCTCAACACGATTCTGGAGGAGGTGGAGTCGGAGGACGGAGGTCCTGCCCTCGACTCAAGCTTAGGGGAGGTAGAAATTGAGGGCGGAGATCCTCCACCTGTAGGGACAGGTGAGGAGGAGCCATCTGCCACAGACCCAAATTCCAAATGGGCGGAGCCTGAGGGAAGGGAGCCGAAGACGGCAGCCGTGGAGGTGCCATGGGCTGTGAGGGCTAAAGTCCCAACCGAAGGTCCACTCGCTAAGGGAGCCATGCCCAAAGTACCTCTTCGCAGGTCGGCTCGAATGCCTCAGCCGGTAAAACCGTGGCCCGATTCCCCCACCTTCAGTAGACGCAGACTTGGGAAATCCCTGGCAAAACGCAGTCCCCAATTGACAGCAAAAGGCTGCGGGGAACCCAAGCCACAAGTCGGTGTAGCCCCGCCACAAGGAACAGCAAGCTGCAGTCCAATCAGGGATTAGGTAAGCCGACCAGGGACGGGCGGCGCTGTACATAAGTTAAGATTAAGTTTGATTAAGTTTAAGGTGTGTAAATATTAAAGTGATTAGTGTTAAGTAGTTTTGGAATCTGCTCAGTATGTGTGTTGTTTTGGATCGAGGTCGAAAGGCCTGATCATGCCTTCACCTCAGCCAGAATCTCTCGGGAGCCTGGCTATATCATTTAATCTTGT
The DNA here is from genome assembly GCF_052327205.1 of Somniosus microcephalus. Classification (NCBI taxonomy): domain Eukaryota; kingdom Metazoa; phylum Chordata; class Chondrichthyes; order Squaliformes; family Somniosidae; genus Somniosus; species Somniosus microcephalus. Next base: position 184,554,981 of record NC_140993.1, on the reverse strand, counting down.
TACAGGAACCAGAAAGATGAGCGGGATTCTCGTCGCGTTCACGGTGATCGGGTGGCGCTGGGCCTATCGGGGCCACACCAAGGACTCCACGATCTACGGGTGCTCGGGGAACACAGCCCCCATCGCAACCGATGGGTCGGGCGCGCGGGGCGTTGAGGAGACAGACACCTATTTCCGCGAAGGGAGGTGACCAGGATGGCTGGGGTTGAACTCTATGGAATACGCCAGCCAGTCCGGGTTTGCGTACCAGGAAGCCTTTTTGACGTGCCCTCGAGTAAGGATTATCGCGCCCAGAGTCAGCGTCACCGTTGGGAAAAGGATTTGCCTTGTGTGTTCCGGACATGTTCCTTTGGACCGTTGGTGGTGGCTCAGGAAGCTGAGTAAGACCATGAAGAACTCCACGGTCGAGTGGGATAGACTGGGTAACAATACCCATCGGACTATTATGGGGACTCAAGGGGGGTTGAGTGTCGGTTGGGACAAATGGTTGGACCCAGATGAGGGGATTCACATCTGTATGTGGGGTTCAGAACGCGCCTGCCCCACAGGCGTCTCCATTTTTTCCAAAGGCAGTGGCAGGATGCTGGGAAAGGAATGAGGTGGGACGTCAGCACACGGGCGTGCGGAGTCCCTTACTCTCAGATCCCAGTAAACGCCACTGAGCTCATCACCCGCCCCCGCAAGCCCCTGCCCACGATTCCGGTAGCCAAAGCCCGCAAGGAAGGGTGCCCCACCACTAACAAGGGACCCGGGAACGGATTGGTATTAGTACCCACAGGTCAGGTGCTGTACCAAGGGGTGCACTATGCGGTGGCTTCGGTGATTTTAAACCTCACCGAGGTGCGATTGCCAGAGTGGTGCCCCAAGGAAACGGAACAATTGTACCAGGTGTTGAGATACCGCGGCAAACGTGGGAGTCGAGACCAGAGTTGGTGAAACACAACTGCTTTAATCAACCTCATGGCAAAGAGAAACTGGAAAATCCCGCGCAACCACTTAAATACTCCCCAGACAGGAAGTGCTCCCGGCAGCCTGTCCCTGCGGGAAACAAGTTGCTGGAGGAAAGGGCCCCCGGCTGGGGGCGTCTGCTTAAACTGTCCGTGCCGCCGTGAGTGGATTATGTCCAGTGGTGGCGTGTCGCCACAGAGCTCCCCCCAGAATCCGCTTAGGAGGAGTGGACGAGTCGTGACGGTGGTCTAATGGTTCTGCCGGAGCGGCACTGAGTGGTTGCCGGTCTAGTTGGTGGGGCCGGGCGGTTCGCTGCCGGCTGTGCTGGCTTGCTGGCGGGACGGCCTCTAGTTGGAGATCGGGCCACGGGAACCTGTTCCCCTGGTTCTGTGTGTGCTGGTTTGAGCCGGTCGATGGAGTCTGTGTCGACCCTGTCGCCGAGTCGCAGCTTGAAGACCTTGTCCCCGGTTTGTGGTACCTCGTACGGTCCGTCGTATGGGGGTCGCAGGGGTCCGCGGTGCGCGTCGTGTCGCACAAAGACGAAGCGTGCCTGCTGTAAGTTTGGCGGGACATGAGGTGCGAGTTCGCCGTGTCGGTTGACCGGAAGTGGGGCGAACTGTTGAGCGGAAGAGAAAGAGTTGAGCCGCTGCTGTTCGGCCGACCAAGGCGTGGTAGCCTCCGGGAGGAATTTGCCTGGTACGCGCAGCGGTTGTCCGTAGACTAACTCTGCTGCTGAGGACTGGAGGTCTTCCTTGACCATGGTGCGTAGGCCTAGTAGCACCCACGGTAGGCGGTCAGTCCAGGTACTGTCCTGCAGGCCGGCGCGGAGTGAGGCCTTGAGTGACCTGTGGAAGCGTTCACACAGCCCATTGGCCTGCGGGTGGTAAGCCGTGGTTCGGTGGAGCTTCACCCCGAGGTTGCGTGCTGTGGCCGTCCAGAGTTCGGAGGTGAACTGGGCGCCTCTGTCGGAGGTTATGTCGGCTGGTACGCCGAACCTTGCGACCCAGGTGTTAACGAATGCCCTGGCGATGTCGGCTGTGGTGGTGGAGGTCAGCGGCACTGCCTCAGGCCAGCGTGTGTAGCGGTCGACCATCGTGAGGAGATAAGTTTGGCCTTGCGATGGCGGCAGAGGACCGACGGTGTCGATGTGTACATGGTCGAAGCGGCGGCTGGGTACCTCGAAGTCTCCCAGGGGTGCTTTTGTGTGCAGCTGTACCTTAGCCCGTTGGCAGGCGAGGCAGGAGGTGGCCCAAGTCCGAACATCTTTGCTGAGGCCGCGCCAGACGAAGCGCTGGGAGAGGAGTTTGACGGATGCGCGGGAACCCGGATGGGAGAGCCCGTGTAGCGCGTCGAAGATGCGGCGACGCCAGGTTGCAGGGACGACCGGCCTGGGTTGGCCGAGTGAGACGTCGCAAGTGACTGCCGTGGCTTCGGGCCCGTGCGCGACCTTGGCTAGGCGTAGCCCTGGCAGGCTGGTAGCCGCCGAGAGGAGGTCTGGGTCCGTGAGCTGGGCCGCTGCTAGTTGCGCGTAGTCGACCGCGAGGTGATTCGCGCAGATGGCGGGACGGGAAAGGCAGTCGGCGACAACGTTGTCTCTACCGGAGATGTGCTGGATGTCCGTAGTAAACTCAGACACGGCTGCGAGCTGGCGTTGCTGCCTAGCGGACCAGGGTTCGGTGTGCTTGGCCATCGCGTATGTGAGCGGCTTGTGGTCCACGTACGCGGTGAAGGGGCGGCCCTCCAGGAGGAACCTGAAATGGTGGACTGACAGGTGGAGCGCGAGGAGCTCGCGGTCGAAAGTAGAGTATTTGACCTCCGGGGGGCGCAGTTGGCGGCTGTAGAAGGCAAGTGGCTGCCACGTGCCATTGACCCACTGCTCGAACACGGCTCCGACCGCGTGGTCGGAAGCGTCGGTGGTGAGCGCGACCCGGGCATCGGCCCTCGGGTGCGCGAGCAGGGTGGCGTCGGCGAGCGCGTTTTTGGTGGCGTCGAAGGCGGCTGACGTGTCAGTGGTCCAGGCTACGGCCATCTTGCCGGATTTACCTCGGAGGGAGTCGTATAGGGGCTTCATGAGGGCTGCAGCTCTGGGAATGAACCTGTTGTAGAAGTTCACCATCCCGAGGAACTCCTGGAGGCCCTTGATGGTTTTGGGGCGGGGGAATTGCTGGACGGCCTGCACCTTGTTGGGCAGGGGGACGGCCCCAGCAGGGGTGATGTGGTGACCGAGAAAATCGATCTCGGCTAGGCCGAATTGGCACTTCGCCGGGCTGAGGTTGAGCCCGTGTTGGGCTAGGCGCCCGAACAGGATGCGAATGTGTTCGAGGTGTTCCTGTTGGGAGGAGCTGGCCACGAGAATGTCGTCTAGGTAGACGAATAGGAAGTTCAGGTCCCGGAGGACTGAGTCCATAAGGCGCTGGAAAGCCTGGGCTGCATTCTTGAGGCCGAAGGGCATCCTCAGGAACTCGAACAGGCCGAATGGGGTGATGACGGCCATTTTGGGGATGTCCGCGGGGTGTACGGGGACTTGGTGGTAACCGCGCACCAGGTCGACCTTGGAAAAGACGGTTCATCCGGCCAGTCGGGCCGAGAAGTCCTGGATGTGCGGCATCGGGTATCGGTCGGGGGTGGTGGCGTCGTTGAGGCGGCGGTAGTCCCCGCAGGGGCGCCAGCTTGGGGGCGATGTGGAGGGGTGAGGCCCAAGGGCTGCTGGAGCGGCGGATGATGCCGAGTTGTTCCATGGTGGTGAACTCGGCCCGCGCGACTTCCAGCTTGGCCGGGTTGAGTCTGCGGGTGTGGGCAGAAACTGGGGTGCCGGTGGTGGGGATATAGTGCTCCACACCGTGTTTGGCGGCTTTGGCCGAATAGGTCGGGTTAGTGAGGGCGGGAAACTCGGCTAGAAGTGCCGAGTAGTCGTCCGTGGCTCTGGCGAGGCAGTAGGTCGTCAGGCCGGCCGAACGGGCCGGGGTGAATGCGCCAGGGATGGGGGCCATAGTTTTGAAGTCGACGAGGCGGTGCCTCGGAATGTCGACAAGGAGGCCGTGGGCGCGTAGGAAGTCGGCGCCGATGAGTGGGCAGAGGACCCTGGCTGTGAGGAACTCCCAGCGGTAGCGGCGGCCTGTGAGGTCGAGCGTGACCATGCGGGTGCCGTATGTGCGGATGTCAGAGCCATTGGCTGCGGCCAGCGTGATACCCCATGCGCCGCGTTGGATTTCGAGGGCGGAGGCGGGGGTGATGCTGTGCTGGGCCCCTGTGTCGCACAGAAATCGGTGGTTGGTGCTGTCGTCGGTGACGTACAGTAGAGGCCCCTTTTGCCCTGCAGCCATCGTGGGTGCCGGTGCGGGGGGGGGTTTGAAAGTGCACGGTGGCGTGCAGCGTTGGGCCCTAGTGCCAAAACGGGTGTGGCAGTAGCAGTGACCCGGAGTGGTAGGGCGGTCGGGCCAAGTGGGCCGGGGAGACCGCGTGGTCGTTGCCGTGAGGTCGGGCACGATGTCGCGGGCAGTCTGCGCAGAGAGCAGCCGGTCGGCCTTTCCGGCTATCTCATTCAGGTCCGTGGAGCCAGACTCCACAATGAGCGGGCGGATGCTGGCGGGGAGCTGCCGAATGAAAAGCGTGCGAAAGAGGGCGCCGGGTTTTTTGTCATCCGAGAGGGACAGCATGTGGGAAAGCAGATCCGACGCTGAAGCATCACCAAGGCCGGGGAGGTCAAGGAGTTGGCAGTTGCGCTGGTAAGAGGATGCTTGAAATTTTTTAAGGAGCGCGGCCTTCAGATTTCGTACTTGCCTTCCACTGGTGGATCCTGCAGCGCTGCCCAAACCTTGGGGACTGTGGCGTAGGTGAGAGAGGCGATGAGGTAGTCGTACTTCGTGGCGTCGACTGTAATGTTTTTCAGCCGGAATCTGGACTCGGCTTGAACGAACCAGGCCTCGGCCAGGTTCTCCCAAAAGTCCGGTAGTTTAACCGTGACTGCGTTTGTATCCGCCATGCTAGCTTAGGATTCGTCCTAAGCGTCGGGGTCACCAGTGTTGAGATACCGTGGCAAACGTGGGAGTCGAGACCAGAGTTGGTGAAACACAACTGCTTTAATCAACCTCATGGCAAAGAGAAACTGGAAAAGCCCACGCAACCACTTAAATACTCCCCAGACAGGAAGTGCTCCCAGCAGCCTGTCCCTGCGGGAAACAAGTTGCTGGAGGAAAGGGCCCCCGGCTGGGGGCGTCTGCTTAAACTGTCCGTGCCGCCGTGAGCGGATTATGTCCAGTGGTGGCGTGTCGCCACACAGGTCCTGTTAACAAACATGTTCAGGCAGTTTTATGAATTCGACTTTGCCAATGTCGACAGAGCCGAATTGTACTCCACGCCACACCACATGAGGTCTTGGACAGGGTAGGGAGACAAAGAAGGGTGCAGTAAATGATATTTTCACAGCTTTTAACACAGGAACTTCCGTCATCAACACTCTGGATGATGTGGAGCTGCAGACCCAGAATAATGGCTTGAAAACACAGTTGCGAAAGATACTGATTGATGAGAATAGGGTAGTGGGTTCTGAGTTACATGAGGACCAGGCCATGACACTACACTTATAAGAAATTATTGCTGAGCTGGAGAAACACGCTAAAACGTTAAATGCTCTCATCAGGGTGGATCGGAATGCGTCCGATCAGGCTGCGCAGAACGAAGCTTGCGTGCTGTATGGGGCGTGGTTACTGGGCGAGGGCCGCAGTAATCTGGAGGATTTAAAACAAGGTTTAGTCCCCTGCTGGATCAGCAACAAGCACCTCGCAGCCCTCCACCCTTTTGAAAATGCATTAAGTCCGTGCCAGCTCAGACTAGCTTCAGAAGCCTACCCAGCCCCAGTGGACTGTGGACGGTCTAATCACACCATTATGGGTATAGTGGTAAGAATGCCAGTGATGGGAAAGACAGCTAAACCTGCCCCGGTATACAGGGTGGTGAACATTGGAGTCATTCAGGGGGGTGCACACATTCGCTATACAGCGGTCCCACCTTACGTCATTTGATGGGAGCATGCAATGACAGGTACCGACCTCTTGGGGTGCCGGAGCCGGGGAGCACACATCATCCTGTGTCCCCAGCACTTGAATGCCTATTCAAAACCCCAGTGCGGGTTCAGAACTGCTGGCGCGAAGCCTATAAAGTGCACCATGGAGGTAATGACAAAAGGCCATGTGCCCCCGCAAGTGGCATATATAGGAGGTGGGACATACTGTGTCACCACTGCAGCGCCCCACTACCAACATGGACAGCACGGCTGGTGTCCGGTGAGTGACAGCAGTTTCTGTTTCAAGCCCAAGGCAGAAGTTCAAGTGGCCCAAGAGCGAATTGTCCCCATTCCCGAACCTTCCACTGTTCACATCACTGTTAAACAGAAATTCACCGATCTGCAACGATTCGTTTCACATTTTGGATATATCATTCCCCCTCTCCCTGAACACCTCACCAAGATATTAAAAGTCGATGTCGTTTCACAGAAACATTTTTACACACTGGAGCAGATAACTTTAGAGATAGGGGCAGACATATTGGATATAGAAACCCCACCGTGGTGGGACCTGTTCACTAATATAGAAGTCCCTTCTTGGATTAGGATAGCCTCTCACATCCTTGTAGTGTGTCAGGTTTTTATTGTGGTTAATTTACTGTTTGTACACTGTAAAAAGGTCAGACTTTTGCAGAAGTATGAGAACAGAAGAGAATGGAGAGAGCATTTTGTGCGGGTAGAAGAAGAGACACCCATTTAGATTTTTACTGCTATGTATAATGTTAAAGTTTCCCTCCCTCGTCTATGTTTATGTTTGGTCATGTGTAATTTTGTGTGTACTTTATTTTTATTATTGAAACTCGTTAAGCGAGCTCTTGTTAATAAATGATAATGTGTACGGACCAGGTGGTGTAGGGGTATTAGGCCCCCCTCCACGCCTGGAAATGAGTGTGTCAGATTTTAAATCCAATGTATTGCCATCTATAGATGCTTAATGAAGATTGTAGGTTTTCTGAAATGGGAAATACATGTGTCGTGGGGTCATAGATAGCTAATTACAGGGGATGGTTTAAATATGGAAGGACAGAAAATTTTGCTCACCCAGAATTATGACACTTCAAGGAAGGTTTAGTATCATCAGGGAAGACTGTAGAATTCGCAAAATTAATATTGTATTATAAGGGTCCTCTGGCAGAAGAGGCCTTGATTTTTAAAAGACTGTTTTGAAAGAAGCCCAGAAAAGGGACACACAAAATGGCCACCAGACCCCGCGACTGACTTATTGGGACACTTTGAAATGGTTCCTACAGTCCCCAGAGAGCCGTTGTGGATTCAACCCACAGTAAGTTCTGGAAGCCGTTTCTGAGAGAACGAAACAAGACACCCGCACATATAAAAAGATTGGATGCAGATCCAGTCAGATCGGCCTGTAGGTAAAGGCCATCTAAATGTTTACCCAGACAAAGTGGAACAGTTCCATATTCATAAAGAACGCATCAAGGACCCGTTAAAGATATCAAGAAGACATTAAAACATTACCAGGTCATTCCAGACCAGAGATGGCCATCACCGGCCATCCCGAAAGCAGTTTAAATATAATAACTACCCCGCTGTGCCATAAGCCCGTCAAAAGTTAAACATAGTAACATAGAAACAGAGAAGATAGGAGCAGGAGTAGGCCATTCGGCCCTTCGAGCCTGCTCCGTTATTCAATGAGATCATGGCTGATCATCCAAATTCAGTACCCTGTCCCTGCCTTCTCCCCATATCCCTTGATCCCTTTAGCCTTAAGAAATATATCCAACTCTTTTTTGAATATATTTAATGAACTGCCCTCCACCGCCCTCTGTGGCAGAGAATTCCACAGGTTCACCACTCTCTGGGTGAAGAAATTCCTCCTCATTTCAGTCCTAAATGGCTTACCCCTTATCCTTAGACTATGACCCCTGGTTCTGGACTCCCCGGCCATCATAAACATCCTTCCTGCATCTAGTCTGTCCAGGCCCGACAGAATTTTATAGGTTTCGATGAGATCCCCTCTCAATCTTCTAAACTCCAGTGAGTATAAGCCCAATCGACACAATCTCTCCTCATACGTCATTCATGCTATCCCAGGTATCAGCCTGGTGAATCTTCGCTGCACTCCTTCCATGGCAAGAACGTCCTTCCTCAGGTAAGGCGACCAAAATTGTACACAATACTCAAGGTGTGGTCTCACCAAGGCCCTGTACAACTGTAGCAAGACATCCTTGTTCCTGTACTCGAACCCTCTTGCTATGAAGGCCAACATACCATTTGCCTTCTTAACCGCCTGCTGCACCTGCATGCTTACCTTCAGCGACTGGTGCACAAGAACACCCAGGTCTCTTTGCACTTCCCCTTCTCCCAATCTATTGCCATTCAAATAATAATCTGCCTTCCTGTTTTTGCCACCAAAGAGGATAATCTCACACTTATCCACATTATAGTGCATTTGCCATGTTTCTGCCCAATCACCCAACCTATCCAAATCGTACTGGAGGTTCACGACATCCTCCTCACAGCTTACCCTCCCACCCAGCTTTGTGTCGTCTGCAAATTTTGAGATATTACATCCAATTCCCTCGTCTCAGATCATTAATATATATTGTGAGCAGCTGGGGTCCTAGCACCGATCCTTGCGGTACCCCACGAGTCACTGCCTGCCACTCGGAAAACGACCCGTTTATTCCAACTCTTTGCTTTCTGTCCGCCAACCAGTTCTCTATCCAAGTCAATGCCTTGCCCCCAATCCCATGTGCCTTAATTATGCACACTAATCTCTTATGTAGGACCTTATCGAAAGTCCAAATACACCACATCCACTGGTTCTCCCTTATCTATTTTACCAGTTACATCCTTAAAAAATTCCAGTAGATTAGTCAAGCATGATTTACCTTTTGTAAATCCATGTTGACTTTGCCTGATCCTGTCACTGCTTACCAAGTGCTCTGCTATTACATCTTTTATAATAGATTCTAGCATTTTCCCCACTATCGATGTCAGGCTTACCGGTCTATAATTCCCCGCTTTTTCTCTACCATCTTTTTTGAATAGTGGGGTAACATTATCTACCCTCCAATCCATGGGTACTGTTCCAGAGTCTATCGAGTTCTGGAAGATGACCTGCAATCGTTCTGCTATTTCTAAGGCCACTTCCTTAAGTACCCTGGGATGTAGATTATCAGGCCCTGGGGATTTATCGGCATTCAGTCCCATCAATTTTCCGAACACCATTTCCCTACAAATACTGATTTCTTTCAGTTCCACCCTTTCATCAGACCCTATGTTCCCCGGCATCTCTGGGAGGTTACTTGTGTCCTCCTTTGTGAAGACAGAACCAAAGTATGAATTTAGTTGGTCTGCCATTTCTTTGTTTCCCATTATACCCAGGCTAAGATGGCCTGATCTCTGGTTGGTTCCTCGACATATTGGTCCAGGAAGCAATCCCGTAAACACTCCAGGAATTCCTCCTCCACAGTATTGTTACTAATTTGGTTGGCCCAATCTATATGTAGATTAAAGTCACCCATGATGACTGCTGTGCCCTTATTGCACGCTTCTTTAATTTCCCTTTTCATGCTATCCCCAACCTCCGCCTTACTGTTGGGAGATCTATATACCACTCCCACTAATGATTTTTTCCCCTTAGTATTTCTCAATTCTACCCATACAGATTCCACATCATCAGAGCTAATATCCTTCATTATAATTGTATTAATCCCTTTTTTAACCAGTAATGCTACCCCACCTCCCTTTCCTTTATGCCTATCTTTCCTGAATATCGAATTCCCCTGGATGTTGAGTTCCCAGTCTTGGCCATCCTTGAGCCACGTTTCCGTAATCCTAACCAAATCATATTCGTTTACCTCTATTCGCGCAGCCAATTCATCCACCTTATTACAAATGCTCCTCGCATTAAGACACAAAGCCTTCAGGCTTGCTTTTTTAATGCTCTTAGACCTATTAGAATTATTATTTACTGTGGCCACGTTTGATTTAAACCGTTGATTTCTCTGACTGCCACTTTTGTTTTTCTCCTTCCTATCTTTTGCTTTTATCCCCGTTTCCCTTTCCTCTGTCTCCCTGCTCAGGTTCCCAAACACCTGCCATTTTAGTTTAAACCCCCCCGAACAGTGCTAGCAAACCTCCCCGCAAGGATATTTGTCCCGCTCTAGTTCAGGTGCAACCCGTCCGACTTGTGCAAGTCCCACCTTCCCCAGAAGCAGGCCCAGTGATCAAGGAAACTAAAGCCCTCCCTCCTGCACCAACACATAAGCCACGCATTCATCTGCTCTATCCTCCTATTCCTATACTCACTAGCACGTGGCACCGGGAATAATCCAGAGATTACAACCTTTGAGGTCCTGCTCTTTAATCTGCTACCTAGCTCCCTAAATTCTTGCTGCAGGACCTCATCCTCTTCCTACCCATGTCATTGGTCCCAATGTGAACCACGATCTCTGACTGTTCACCCTCCCCCTTCAGAATGCCCTGTAGCCGTTCAGTGACATCCTTGACCCTGGCACCAGGGAGGCAACAAACCATCCTGGAGTCACCTCTACGGCCCCAGAAACGCCTATCTGTTCCCCTTATGATAGAATCCCCTACCACTATTGCTCTACCTTGATTTGGCGGGAGATAGGGGCTTCTTCTGAGAAGTATAAATGGAGACACCGGGGGTAGCGAGAGGAGTAGCTTCATCTTAGATATTGGGAAGAGAGAGGTTCCTTTCTTCATCATCTTCGTGGGATCTTCGGTAATAGCCATTACCTTCGATAGCAGCTGGAGTTCGGAGAAGAAGACAGTTCGAGCCGGCATCCCGCCCCGGGGTAAAACATCGGGAGATCATCGACCAACCCCGGGCCGTTGACGAAACGGGAGGGCAGTAAAACTACTGAAGAAACCTATATGAAAGCCGGTTAGGGGCTTCCAACCGTGGTCAAGCTGACGATCTCCGCAGACATCCAGGCCCATCAGTGTCCAGCCTGTCCATGACCTTCACCTCGAGAGAGAGAGAGAGAGAGAGAGTGAGGTGTGGTGCAGCCCGCTGTGGTTCCACTGACCACGAGGAAACAGGATGCCTGAGGGGATCAAAACGCAGACCTGTTTCAAAACTCTATACTTTTCCAACTGGATTGGTGAGCATGTTTCTGGCCCTTCATAATCGGATCTAGATAGGTTTATGGGGATGGGCATTTTGGGTATAGTTAACATGAGTTGTTGTCCCTCGATGTTCCGTGTGTTTCCCCATTTCATAATGACTTTTGTAAAGTAGAATATGCCTGTATCTATTTTAGCCAGTAATGTATTGTTATGATTTGTTTTTCCCTCCCATGTACCCTCTCATTTGCTTGCATTTGATTTGTTTTTCCATTTGCAATAACATTCCATTTTGATTCATTAAATTTGGCCTATCAGAGTCTTCTCTGCATTGTAGTTCCTGCACCTAAGACCTGTGTCTAGAATCTAAGGGGCGAGTGGGTCGAACCACTCAAGGTTTACTGTGCAAAAGAGAAAGAGAGGCCTCTGGCGAGAGAAACCTCTGCGACCTCAGAGAGAAAACCCCTTACATCATGTATGAGAAGATTGTGAGGGCAATGCCACAGGATTGGATGGAAGAAATAAATGCGGAAATCTCCAAAGGAAGTAAAATGCGTCCTGCTTTTCCAAGCTTCGTACTGGAGAAAAGGGGAGAGTTGGTCCAATTTGACAACTGTAATACTCGAGATTTCTATGAGGTATTTAGAGAATGGAGACTCAAGACACCTGGTGGTCAGGAGTTTTGGCAGAGTATATACCCACAGCTGGACTTCAACAGGATTTGGAAGGGAGTGCGGGTGAATTTTAAATGTCCAGAATGGATTGAACTGGATTTCAAATTGGCTCATAACCGGATTTTTACCATGATGGTCTTGTGCAAGATTGGACGAGTGGAGGCGGCAACTTGCCCAATGTGTGGGACACGGGATGAGACTCTGTCCCATTTACTTGTGTTATGTCCGCAGTTAAATAACTTTAAGTACTATGTTCGACAGTTGTGTGAAGCTTTTTTGCTGGATGGGGACCGAAGAGTGAGAATGGGAATCCCGTGGGACTCAATTTTGAGATGGGGATTGCAGGAGAGTCTGCCCGAGTCTAGTGGAGCGGCAATTAATTTAATGTTCAGTTTGGCTAGATTCGTGATTGTGCAAAGAAGGAATGCTCTTTTTTTAAGGGGAGGAGAATCAATCTAAAAGAATATTTTAAATATAAGCTAAAAGATCATTATAAGGCTCTGTGGATGTTTTATTCAGAAAGGAATTTAAGGACAGTATTTTACAAACAATTTTTAAAGTACAGTCGATTAATATATGTTACAGGTGACAAATTAAATTCAGGTTTTGATGTTAAAATGTGGTGGCGGAATGGCTGTGCAGAGCGGCGGAATTGATTTGTATCATACAATGAAATGATCACGATGTTGTAAATGTTCTTAATGTTCAATTAAGTATTTCAAAAAAAAAGTGGGTAGCACACTCGCCTTTGAGTTAGAAGGTTGTGGGTTCAAATCCCACCCCAGGGACTTGAGCACATAAATCTGGGCTGACACTCCAGTGCCTTGCTGCACTATTGGTGGTGCCATTTTTTGGATGAGATGTTATACCGTAGGCCCTGTCTGCTCTCTTGTGTGGACGTAAAAGATGCCATGGCAATATTGGAAGAAGAGCAGCAGGGGAGTTATCCCCAGTGTCCTGGCCAATATTTATCCCTCAATCAACGTAACAAAAACAGATTATCTGGTCATTATCACGTTGCTGTTTGTGGGAGCTTGCTGTGCGCAAATTGGCTGCCGTGATTACCACAGCTGGTAATATTTCCTGGATTTTGTGCCAGGATTGGCTGTAAAGTGCTTTGAGACGTCCGGTGGTCGTGAAAGGTGCTATATAAATGTAAGTCTTTCTTTGGGCGCAATCAGCGATCTGGGCACAAATTGCGCTAGTTTTTTTTTCTTGAGTTTCTGCTCAAACTCATTTGCATATCGGCGGCCTTAAAATCTTCTATGAACCAGTGCAATCGGGCAGCTTTTTAGAATATAATTTTTTTTCCTTATGTTTTGCATTTAAAAACATTCCTTGATATATTTAAGAGCAGAATCCTGGTGCAGCTTTATTAATACAGTTGGAAATGGGTTTATCACAAAAAATAAACATTTTAATAAGAGTGTCTAGTCCAACACCTGTGCGTAACCTGATTTAAAATAACTGAAAATGACTTTAACAAACTATGCAGAACCATTTGCTAGTTATATTGGTGTACTGTAGTCAGTATCTTAGTAAATTAAAAAAATATATATGTGGAAAAGCTTTTAAAACATGCCTGCATGTATTCTTGTACCTAAAAAAAAAGCTTTATTTTAAGAGCCTCCTCGAAGTCCTCGAGTGCAATTAGTGGAAACTCCCAATGGTGATTCATTCGATCGGGGGGCATGGCCAGTTTTGTGGGCAGGGCCGGCTTCTAACACAATGTTTTTTTAAAGTAGCGTAAAATAACACAGAAACTCGATTTGTGCTGAATGTAATTTGCGCTTAAAATTCTGCGATCTTTTGTGGTGGTTTCGCTGATTTCAGGTGAATTGCGTCGAAAAAACCCAGTGTCACCAAGCAGAAACTCCAGGCCCCTGAATTTCCCAGGGTTACTTTCTCATTTCAATTCTCTAAAGGTGGAAATACAATAAGGGGGAGAAATTCATTATAGCCCAGGAATAGGCGGTAACTTTTGAAAAGTTTGAGAATTAGCAGCAGGTGCTAATGCTTCAGACTGCACACAACATTAAGTCTCATCGCACAAAGAAAGGATTGAAGCGCTAAATCAAGCACTAATGGCCTAGCTCAGTGGCTTTAAACTCGAAGTGCTGACCAATATCAGGTGCAGTCTAATCATAAATCATCATTGGCACAGGCTCTTTCCAGTGTTTAAAGGGAGGTTCATTGATGCTGCAGAACCTTGTTCTTATCATTGCTGGCTGTGCAGCCCTCTCAGCCAGCAGCAGCCGGTCAAGGAGAAGGAGCCGGATGACTCAAGCAGCCGTAATGATGGCAGATCCATGCCCCAGGGAGAGAGCCCACAGATTCTGTGGCCATGCATTGGAGGTGTTGGTGTTCGCAGTGGAAAGATAAAGGGCAGTGCTCTATCTGGCAAGTGGCAGGAGGTTCTCACCGCAACTCTTCCGCACCATGTGGAGGGAGTATGCCCAGCACGTCTTGGGCAGCACTGCGGTCCCCAGGACCCACACACAGTGCAGGAAGAAACTTAACAACCTCACTTGGGTGGTCAAAGTGAGTCAGTGCTTCAACAAATGCTACATACCACTGTCTGGACCACAGTCTGCACACACTGCCCAAAGCACCACACCCCCAGCACTCACCCACCAACAATCTCTACCTACCAACACTCACACCCACATCTCATACCTTGCACACAATCACAGCTATTCAACTATGGCAGGCATATCGCCCAGACACATTGCTCCACACCCACTCACACACTTTCCTTTCTCTTGCAGGCCAAGGTGTCTCACAACATGAGGCAGCAGGAGTGCACAGGCTTGGGCAAGCCGACACCCAAGCACTGTCTAAGCTGGATACTTGAGTGCTGCAGATTATTGGGCACCAGCTGGTGGGCGCCGTGGCCAGCTGCAACATTGACCCCCCCTTGGGGACAACAATGGTATGTTCATCCCTGCTCCTTCTCACATCCCACTTCCCCCTCAACCCACAAGCATTTTGCACTTTCCAGCTAATCATGCTGCATGCATGCATTTCTCCCTTCCTGCCCCCTCCCCTCACCTTAATCCAACTCTTGTGCCTTTATGCTTTCAGATAATTAGCAAGCACCTGAGCAACCTGTCCCTGAGGGCACTGTAGAGATCGAGTCACTGCATCTCTCACCCGCAGACACCAGCTCAGATACTGGCGCTATGCATTCTTTAGAGGCTGGTATAGTAGTGGAATCTGCACAGGATAAGGCACCGGGGACCAATGGCCTGCAGCAAGGCCGGGGGAAAGGGAAGCTTGGGGGAAGCTCCCCGGAGAGTGAGTTCGTGCGCGAGTTCTGCTGCACAGGACTCAGGTGAGGACCTCGATGGGGAGGCCTTTAGAAGAAGGGTATTGGCATGCACACAGAGGTGAAAGGTGCAATGGCAAGGGTGCCCGAGAGCCTTTCAACAATGGTAAGGAGCATGGAGGAGTCCACCTCCAACATTGCACAGAGCTCTGCAAACAGCATGGAGCCCATCATTTCCAGTCTGCAAATGATGGTAGACTCCCAGAGAGACCATGGCAACCCAGACTTGATGCCGTGAGTGATGGGCGATGTGGCAGCTTCCATTGTAGCACAGGCAGAAGCGATGCAACATCTTAGTGCTGTAATGCAGTCTGTGCTTGGTGGCATTCAATCTCAAACTGCTTTCATTCAGTCTCAGCTTGATGCCCCACAAGCTCTGACTGCTGCCATCGTGGCTGGGTCTACCACCATCGATCGGGGCTTTCACGATGTCACAGAATGCCAGCAATCTGTGCTCCAACAGATTGCTAGGGAAGCTGAGGTGCTGCCCCGGGGAGCGGCAGTGGGTCAGTGGAGCAAGAAGCTGCTGTCCTCTCTCAGGATGACAGCATTCCTGCTCCCACTACTGACGCTCCACCATTGTCCTTGTTGCTGCCTGTCATCCAGCCAGCCCGGACTGCTGCCGCCCCTGCTGAGGTGGTGCAGTCTACAGCCAGGCCTTCCAGGCCAAAAGCTGGTCGAGGGTGTCTTGCAAGGCCACCTGAAGTCTCCCTCACGGACAGTCAGCAGCCTTCCACCAGCCGTGCTGCAGCCATTGGCCCAACACTTCGTAGGAGCACTAGAGTAGGCAAAGGCACTGTTAAGTCCGTGAATGATTGAGACACGGACCAGCAGGAGTGAAAACAAACAAGTCTTTACTGGTGGAAGTCAATAGTGAAAACTAACAAACAGAGGCTCTCTAGCGCCTTTTATACAGGGGTGGTCACTGCCGGTACTGCAGTCTGAGACCAGTTATTCTCTTAAAGGTACATACACAACAATTCCTCCCCTTTTAGATAAACAGTACATAACATTCATTTAACAACTAAATGATAACTAATTACAATCACAATTACGGTTGCTAGATACATTGGTTACGTTTAAGCAATTATAAGTTCAGTCTTTGAGGAGGCTTCCTGATTCTGTTTGGATAACGCCTCTTTGGGGTATCAGTTTCTTCTGGCAATGTTGAGTCGAGATCAATGTCGTTGTTTGGTTCATCTGCTTCCAATATCACCGATTCTGCGGTAGCTGCAATTGGTACGTCGATTTCATTGCCAGGTGTATCAGATCGTGGTGTGGAGTTGACGTTTTCCAGTGACTCTAGAATCTGGTCAGCATGGCGTCTTACAATGCTCTCTCCAAACAGTGAGGCGAAGATGTCTTCTATCCTTGGAAGAGGATATTGTACTGTGTGAAGGACAGGGTTCACCGTCACCTTGAAATCCCCACAGATGCGAATCTTCCTTGGCTCTCCGGACTTATTGCTTAACGTTATCTTCATGACAGGAACGATGGGTGTCGCCCACTCGCTCCAGTCGACCTTAGACAACACACCTGCCTTCTCCAGATTCTCCAGCTCTGCCTCGACGGCTGGGCGAATTGCATATGGTACCGGTCTTGCTTTGAAAAACTTGGGAACTGCATTCTCTTCTATTTTTATCGAGGCGGTTACGCCTTTAAGCGTGCCCAGTTCTTGTTGAAATACCTCTTTGGCGTTAGCTAAGATTGTTGACAATCGTCCAGGAGTGATGTCTTCATCTTTTTTACCGTCCACCGTCATTGCATGAATGGAATGCCAATCCAAGTTTATCTTCCTGATCCATTCCCGTCCCAATAACGGTGGTCCACCATTTGGCAGTATGTAGAGATACAATTTCCATATTTTCTTGCCGTTGTATTCGACAGGCACCCTTATTTTTCCTCTGGGGTATACTTTTTGCCCCGTATATGTCGTCAAGACGATGGATGTCTCTCTCAAGGGTATGTGTGAAAATAGCCGCTCGTAGTCTCGTCGATTCATGACGGTTAGCGCTGATCCTGTATCCAATTCCATTTTAACTTGGGACCCTGCTATCGTGAGGGTGACCCAAATGGTTCGGTGATCCTCTTTTGTGATTACATTGTGAAGTTTGAGACAGCTTAGTCTCCTGTTTCCGGATTCACTATCGCTCATCTGGTCTTCGGAACTACTGTCCGTCATCTTTTGTACTTTCTTGTACGGTTCCTTAGTAGCCTTTTTGTTGTCGCTGGTCTTCTTCCCAGACCTGCAAACTCGTGCAATGTGTCCAATCGTCCCGCATTGTCTGCATATTTTGTCTTTGGACCAGCAGTCCTTCTGGCCATGGTTAGTTCTGCTGCAGCGATAACATTTTGCAAATCCCCGTGTCATTTCGTGGGTGCCGTATTCCTGTTGTTTTTGTTGAATTTCTGCAGCTCCCCTGGCTGCTGCTTCATACGATACTGCCACGCTGAAAGCCTTATCTAGCATCAGCTCTTTTTCTGAGAGTAACTTCTTCTGTGTTCCTTCACTCAGGAGTCCACAGACAAATTTTTCCCGTAGGGTATCTGCCAGTCCTGCTCCAAACTGGCAGTGCTTTGATAGCTTGCGTAGTTCCGTAAGATACTCAGCATTGCTCTCATCTTTGTGCTGAGTTCTCCTGTGGAATTTAAATCTTTCTGCTATCAACAGCGGTGCAGGGTTTAAGTGTTCCTATAGGACAGCAACAATTTTGTTGAAACTCTTCGCCTTCGGTTTGGCTGGAGTAATCAGGTCCCGCAATAGGCCGTACGTTCTAGCGCCCATTAAGTTTAGCAATATCAATGCCTTTTTCCCCTCCGCTATTTCGTTTGCCTCGAAATATACCTCGACTCTTTCCACATACGTGGTCCAGTCCTCTAATGTATTATCAAAAGCAGTGATACAGCCAGTCTTCGGCATCTTGCAAATCTAAAATGGCACCTCCTGCGCTTTGCCTTCTTCCCCGATTTAACAAAATGGCGCCTCCTGCGCTTTGCCTTCTTCCCCGCTGTTGTTAGCGCTGCTTTCCATGGTTTCTTGCGCGTTAAATGTTGATTCTTTTTCTTTTATTATTTTCCCATCGTGGAGCGGACCCTCTGGGACACTTCCCTCCCTCTTCTTAGGTCCGAACGCTGCCCGGCTTCGAAGCACCGGCCGCACCCTGTGTGCTCCACCCTCTCTCTCTCTCTTTGCTTCCCGACTCGCTGCCCGGCCCCGTTGAAAAGCCACCCGATCGAGCTTCAGCCCGCCGCAGCCCAGGAAGGATCAGAGCACTACCTGCCACCAGCCCAATTAGCTGGGAAACCACAGACCGAGGAACCCAGCCTGGCTCTGGACAGTCTCTCTTGCAAGTTTTCAAACCGATGATTGACAGTCGACGCCCTTTTCCCGAGTTTCTTTGGGCTCTATTTTTTTTCTTCTTTCTTCTGGCTCCGACCTTCAACAACATCGTCTGAGGTGCTGCCGAGTTGCAGGTAAGTTTGTTTCTTACTCGTCGCCAGTGTTAAGTCTGTGAATGATTGAGACACGGACCAGCAGGAGTGAAAACAAACAAGTTTTTACTGGTGGAAGTCAATAGTGAAAACTAACAAACAGAGGCTCTCTAGCGCCTTTTATACAGGGGTGGTCACTGCCGGTACTGCAGTCTGAGACCAGTTATTCTCTTAAAGGTACATACACAACAGGCACTGTAATGAGAGGCACTAAGGGATTACACAAGGGTGAATAGGTAATAATGTTGCTGTAAATATGTGATCACTGATTATTGCTAAATTTATTAATTCAGTTTGGATAATTTTGTGGTGTCTCTCATTTCAGCTTTGCACTGCTTATATGGCCTGCACCAGGGATGGAATGATGGGGATGTGGTGAGCAACGGGGGTTTAATTTATTCGAACCGCAGTCTGATGAGGCGGTCACAGACCGCCCTTCCGGAAGGTCGATTGAGTGGCTGCCTCCTCCCTCACTCCTGTTCCTCCTCCTCCTCCTCCTCATCTTCCTCTTCTTCCTTGTCATCCTCCTCCTCCTCCTCCTCTCCCTCTTCCTCCTCCTGAGGTCGTCCCACAATCCCTGGTGGCAAGGGCTGGGCCCTCATGATGGCCAAGTTGTGGAACATGCAGCAGGCCACGACGAAATGAGACACCCGCTCTGCCGAGTACTGGAGGGCACCTCCGGAGCAGTCAAGGCAGCTGAACCATTGCTTGAGCAGCCCGATGGTCTGCTCGATGATGTTCCTGGTGGCGGCATGGCTCTAATTATGAGTGCTGGGCAGGAGTGTTGGGGTTGCACAGGGGAGAAATGAGCCAGGTGGAGAGCGTATACCCCTTGTCTCAGGCCAGCCAGCAGCGAGCTTGATGTGATTGCTGGAAGAGTGCTGGCACAGGATGAAGGCATCGTGGCTGCTGCCAGGATAGCGGGCATTGAAATTGAGGATTCGCTGTGTGTGGTCGCACACCAACTGCACATTAAGTGAGTGGTAGCCTTTGCGGTTATGGAAGATCTTAGGATTGTTATGTGCTGCCTGCAAAGCGATGTGGGTGCAGTCAATAGCGCCCTGCACCATGGGGAAGCCCGCTCCCCTGGCAAAGCCACATGCACATTCATCCTGCTTCTCTCTGGTGATGGGGAAGGAAATGTACTCCCTTTTCCTACTGTAGAGAGCCTCTGTGACCTCCCGGATGCAGTGCTGGACAGCGAATTGTGAGATGTTAGTTATATCTCCTGTTGCAGACTGGAAGGATCTGCTGGCATAGAAATTGAGGGCAACAGAGACCTTGACTGCCATTGAGAGACCTGTGGTTGCCCTGGTCTGAGGCCGGAGGTCTGGTTGCAGGAGGTGGCAGAGTTCTGTGACCACCTCCTTGCTGAATCGAAGCCTTCTAATACACTGCTCCTCACTTACTTGGAGATAGGAGAAGTGCTCTCGGAATGCCCTCGGAGCATAAGTCCTCCTGTTGAGAGCCCTCATGGCCCTTCTCTTCCCTCTAGCCACATGTTCCAGTCTTTCTCGCTGCCTCTGCTCCCTCTGCCATAGATTCTGGAGGGCTAGGTCAACTACCAGTACAGCCCCCATTAATGTAACTAAGTGTAGCACTTTGATATTTTGTGAGAATAAACGTAACTAATTGTTAGTAGCCACATCACTCCTGATACTAAACAACCTTTAAATGACTGAATGAATCGGTTTCACAGTGTCAAACTGACAAGGAAGCAGTGAAACAGCACTAACCTGACAGCTGCGACTCATTGCTGAGGATGTCTTTAAATACCGCCCCAGGAGCCGGCATCCACCTGCTTGACGCCTCCTCTCCCTGTCCTTGTCGGGGCGAGGCACTAAGGCAGGGGGCGAAAATGAATTTTGCAGATCGTGCGCCCAGTGAGAGTTGGATGCTCACCGACGTCACAATCTGCCTGGCATTGAAGTTCCCGGCAGTAACTGTTTGTGGCGATGCTACGGGCGGGGGGGGGGGCGGATTTGCCGTGCAACGCTGGATTCGCATCACCCCGGCGCTACTGCATCAGTGCCCCATTAGCACCCCCACAAGGTGCTAACGGGAGGCACAAACTTACTGCAATTTTCCTCCTCAGAGTTTTCTTTTTAATTGTCCTTTTTTTTCATCCTGCGTATGGTGACTCATGCTATAGTCAAACATTGTTATTACAAATTCCAGACATCATGAAAGACATTCTAGACTTATTGAGCCTTGCATCTTATCAATGTATGAACTCCTTTTAACATGTGCAAAGAAAAACATGTTATTTTTAATAAAGATAACCTTTAAATAATAGTCCTAATGAGATTTACCTTTTATTATTATCTGATTTACAAGGAATAGGAGATTCTTAGATTGCTACAGTGAAAGGACATACCATTCTCCTTAATTAGCACATCAATTTAATAAGTGGTCCAGTCAATGCAAAGATGGAGAAGGAAATATTTTAATGTAGTTGGAGCTGACTGTCATCACCTAATGAATTAGCTTCTATTTCACAAGACCGAGTGACTGAATCACAGTAGACAGATATACACTCAGCTGAACAATGGGCAGGCAAGTGGTGTGTTATTTTCAGCACTGGTAAGACTGGTATAACCTTGTCAAAAATGATTCACCACGATGTTGCACAGTTAACTCTTCACTTACAAATGTTTAACCTCTTGGCCTGGTAATCACATCTGCTGGGGAAAATGATGAATATTGCTGAAAAAAGTGTTAGGAGAGTGGGAATCCTCAAGAAATCTTGGTGCTACTTTTCACAATCAGTAACATTGGTGTTGATATCTGCAAATTGAAAGAATATTGTAGCTCTGTTTGGCAGGCATCATTAAAAGTTCATCTTTTGAAAATGGACCCAATATAATGCAAAACCATGCATATCAATGAACTAGATAAGCATCACTCATTCTTTGCCAGAGTCCACTTTCTAAAATGTAAAATAAATCCAGTCGGACAGTCCTCTGCAAGATCACTACTAGACCAGCAGCAGAAAGGTTGTTTAATTTCAGTCAAACTTTTATCTTTATTACAGGAATACATGGGCTGTTGCAGGCACATTTTAGATTCCAGAAAGTTCACTCAATGCCAGCAGTAAAGCTTCACACATCTAGACCTACTTTTCCCTTTGTTTAAAGATCAGAAAAATTTTAATAACAACTGCAGCGGTTTGCTGTACAGGAGGAAGATGTATAGAATTGCAATGTGTATATTGTAATACAGGTAGACTACCCTTTATCCGAACTTCCGAAAACCGAAACCCTCTAAAAACCGTTTTTTCGTTCAGCGTAAGTCGTGCGCACGACTTACGCTGAACGAAAGGGTTCCAGTTTCGGAAGTTCGGATAAAGGGTAAGTCGTGCGCACGACCCCCCGCGGACCCCCCCGCGGACCCCCGCCGACCCCCCCACCGACCCCGACCCCCGCCGACCCCGACCCCCACGACTTACGCTGAGCGTCAGCGTAAGTCGTGCGCACGACCCCCCGTGGACCCCCCGCGGACCCCCGCGGACCCCCCCGCCGACCCCGACCCCGCCGACCCCCCCGCGGACCTCGCGGACTCCGCCGGCCCCGACCCCCGCCGACCCCCCCGCTGACCCCCCCGCGGACCCCGCCGGCCCCGACCCCCGACGACCCCCCCGCCGACCCCCCCCCGCGGACCCCCGCCGACTTACGCTGAGCGTCAGCGTAAGTCGTGCGCACAACCCCCCGCCGACCCCCCCGCGAACCCCCCCCCGACCCCCCCGCGGACCCCCGCCGACCCACCTTCCGAAATCCGAAATTCTCCGAAAACCGAAACACGGCTGGTCCCGAGGTTTTTGGATAAAGGATAGTCTACCTGTAGCAAACAATTTGTTTGTGTTACATGTCGTTCTTTCAAATTGTCTTTGGGAAAGTTTGATCTAAGCCAAAACCAATAATGTTAGTTACTTAAACACTAATCTCTCTTAATCTCTCCTGCCTTCCACCCTATCACAGACCTTCCCTTTTGTTCTTTCCTCCCCTCCCCCCTTTCCCTGCCCCTACACTTACTTAAAAACCTATTCCATCTCCAAACTTTTCCAGTCCTGACAAAGGATCATCGACCTGAAACGTTAACTCTGTTTCTCTCTCCACAGATGTTGCCTGACCTGCTGAGTATTTCCAGCATTTTCTGTTTTTATTTTAAATTAATTAGTTAATTGTTTTCCAACTGTGGTTAATCTGTGGGACCACATAATTGCCCAATAATTGCAAGGAAGAAGTTGCATAGTTAACCCGATCTATCATGGCCAGGAATTTCCTGGTAGCTGCTCCTGCTCCAGCGTCATCACTGCAATGGATTGCCGCCCCCCCCTGTTATGTCTGACATTGGTGATAGGTACTCGATTGCCTTGGCCTGAGCACATGGAGTTTGATAGTGCTGTTATCATTGTATTGTGTATAGGTATTCGATTGCTTTTGCCTGGGAGTGTGTGTGTGGAGCAGCCATTAAAAAAGCAACATGAACTGAACTCTGCTTACGGTCTCTGGATTATCTTTGCAAACGCAACATTTGGCGACAAGGATGGCTGAGATCTCTCTTCCACCACCTCCTCCCTTCCTTGCACTACCCGGTGAGTCACTGATCCCATGGGTTCGCTGGTTACAGTCCTTTGAAACCTATCTCATTGCTCTTGGACTAGAAAATGTGAGTACATCACCGAAAAAGGTACTGTTATCCCATTGCTTGGGAGCGGAGGGCCAACGTGTTCTTGGGACATTATGCACAGCAGACTCAATTCAAACACATGATGAGGCTGTGGCTCTGTTAAGCACACACTTCTCTGCCCCACAAAGTGACCTCCTGCGGCGATTCATTTTTAGACAGCATCACCAACTCCCCGGCGAGTCTGTGCATCAATACGTGGCTAATTTGAGGGGGTTAGCTAGCTCATGCAAGTTCAGTGCACTACAAGATGAGATGGTGCGTGATCAACTAATAGAGCACACCAACAACGTGAGAGTGCGTGAAAGACTGTTACTCGAGTCCGACGATCTGTCGTTGTCACAGGCAGTCAACATTGCCTTTCAAGTGGAGTCTGCAGCCGAATGTGCAGCGAAACTAGCACACACACCCAGTGACAGCGCCCTTGGCCCCTACAGCTCTGACACGGTAATGCTCGTGCGATGGCAGCAACGCGCACTACCGCGGCAACAGTGTGGAGACTGCGGATCTCGGTCACATGCTACCAGAGCGCAGAATTGCCCCGCACGCGGCCAAGCCTGTCGCAATTGTGGAAAACAAAATCACTTTGCCAATGACTGCCGCTCTGCCCCGGTTGCTACAAATGAACACTCTCAGTCCTCAAGCACTATAATTCACAACGTAAGCTCTGGGCCAGTAGTGGCTTTCAAGTCATGCACAATTAATCTGAATGATGTGTGCATTCCACTGTTGTTGGATACCGGTGCCAGCGTCTCACTGCTGAATGTGGACACATTCAAATGCTTTTTCAGCTCCCTGCCACTCTCTGCACCCTCCACTGCCCTTTGCGGGTATGGTAATTCGAAAATTGGACTAGTGGGCTCAGTCAACCTCACTGTACGCTATGGAACAAAAGTTTTGCCAGATTTTTGTTTTCATGTGGCACGCCAAGGAGCTAACCTGATGGGACTGGATCTTTTCACTGACCTGGGTTTTTCTCTCTTGACACCGGCGGGTCTGCGATTCTGCACGTCGCCTCACCGTGGCACCAAACATGGCCAGCACTCTTTGAGGGTCTGGGCTGCCTGACTGCCTTAACCCACCAGCCCATGGTTGACTCCACCGTTACCCCCATCATTCAGCCACTGCGCCGCATCCCGCTTGCTCTCTGTGACGGGGTCACAGCTGAACTAAAGCAGCTACTGGAAGCTGGCATCATCGAACCAGTTGATGCCGCCCTATGGGTCTCCAACCTGGTGGTCGCAACGAAAAACTCATGTGGTCTACGCGTCTGTGTCAATCTTCGAGCAGTGAATAAGGCCGTAATCCCTGACAAGTATCCACTGCCCACGTCAGAGGAACTCACAGCGCAGTTCTATGGTTCCATCCTGTTCTCGAAACTGGACCTTCGACAGGGCTATCTATAGGTTCCCCTCCACCCCAGCAGCAGGGACCTCACTGCTTTTGTGACACATGCTGGCGTCTTTCGGTACACCAGGATGCCATTTGGACTTAGCTCTGCACCCAGCTGCTTCCAAAAGATGATGTCCTCTGAGCTCGCGGGCATTCCTGGGGTGGCCATCTACCTGGATGACATCGTCATGCATGGGCCCTCGACCTCCACTCACGACGAACACCTTCACAGAGTTTTCACGGCTCTAGCAAAACACAAGCTCACACTGAATGGCGAAAAGTGTGTCTTTGCTGTTTCAGAGATCGAATTTGTGGGGTTTCGGTTGTTGGCTGATGGTATATCCCCACTCCAGTCAAACGTGGATGCCATTCACAGCATCCCAGAACCCAGCTCTGCAGCACAGGTTGCCTCCTTCCTTGGCATGACTGGGTACTACCTGAAGTTTTTGCCCCAGTACTCAGCCACCACAGCCCCACTGCGCCAGCTCCTGTGAAAGGATGAGCCCTGGGTGTGGTCACAAGCCTGTACGGAAGCTGTTCGCCTCCTCAAATCACAGCTCACGCCGCCTCCAGTGTTGGCTCACTTTGATGTCGCCAGCCCCACCCTCGTCACCTGCGATGTGTCTGCTGCAGCTGTGGGGGCGATGTTATCGCAGATACAGAATAGAGTGGAGAAACCAATCGCCTTTGCCTCCCGAGCCCTTAGCCCCACCGAACAGAAATACTCAGTAGGCGAGCGTGAGGCGCTGGCGTGCGTCTGGGCATGTGAGCGGTGGCACCTGTACACGTATGGCCGTGCCTTCACCCTGCGAACCGATCACCAGGCTCTCACTGCCCTGCTGTCGACATCTGGCACGGGCCACAGACCACTGCATCTACACCGCTGGTCTGACCACCTCCGCCAATACAATTTCAGTCTCCAGTTCACACCAGGACGTGACAATGTTGTTGCAGATCTGCTCTCCCGCACTGTCTCTGCCCGAGCCCCACTCGTCGGGTCTGACCATGTGGAACAGGATATCGTCAAGATGCTGCACACGCATCCAAACCACAGTCTCTCTCCAGGAGCTCAAAGAGGCCTCTGAACAGGATCCGGCCCTCTCCCAGCTGTGCACCTTCATCAGAGATGGCTGGCCTCGCAAGGTGCCTGAGGAACTGTCTGCCTACTCCAGAGTTAAAGCGGAACTCTCCTGCTGGAATGACTCCTGTGTTGCACGTGGGCTCTGCACTGTGGTCCCAAGTGCCCTTCGTGCGCGTGTTTTATCCATGGCGCATGAGGGCCACTTGGGCATAGTGAAGCTCAAACAACGATGCCGAGACCTAGTGTGGTGGCCGGGTATCGACAGGGAAATCGAGGCACTGGTCAAGGACTGTGCAGCCTGCCTTGTAAGTGGCAAGACTGGCCACCAAGCTCCTCCACCCCTGCAACCCCTTGCCTGGCCCTCTCAGCCCTGGGAGCACCTGCAGCTGGACGTCTGCGGGGAGATCCATGGTGTCCCCCACCATCAACGGTTCCTAGTGGTGACTTATGACCTGCACTCAAAATGGCCAGAGGTCACTGCCGTGGGCTCCGTCACCTCTTAGGTCATCATTGATATCCTTGAGTCCCTCTTCTCCCGCTGGGGGCACCCAAAGGCCAGAACCACAGACAATGGCCCCCAAATGGTCTCTTCTGAACTCTCCTCTTACCTTGAGAGCAAGGGCATCCGTCACATACCCGAGTCAAATGGAGGGGGTGGAGCGTTTTAACCAGACACTGAAAAATGGCCTCAGAGCACACCTAGCCCAGGGGTGTGCGTTTGACAAGGCCCTCCTCCACACACTGCTGCACTACAGAGCCTCCCAGCATTCCACTACAGGGGTCTCACCTGCATCCCTCATGCTAGGCCATGAGCTCATGCTGACCCTTGGCAGGCTCCGCCCCTCGCTAGCTCAGAACCCTGCTCTACCGGCTCAAGCCACAGTCGCTAGACAGCAGGAGAAGATGAAACTCCGCTTCAACCAGTCGAAGAGGGAAAAGGCGCCCAACATCTCAGTCTCCGATTGGGTCAGAGTCTGCAGGCCTCACCGCTAAAATAAGATGGCGTCATTCTGGTCCTCCCCTCTCCAAATCAGCCACCAACTTGGACCAGCCACTTTAACATAAGAAAGAACATAAGAAATAGGAGCAGGAGTAGGCCAATCGGCCCCTCGAGCCTGCTCCACCATTCAATAAGATCATGGCTGATCTGATCCTAACCTCAAATCTTCTACCACTGTGCATCCACCCGAACCCATGTGATCTCCCGGGAGAGGCGAAAAACCAGATAAAGACCCAATGGCCAATTTGGGAGAAAAAAATCTGGGAAATTCCTCTCCGACCCATCTAGGCGATCGAAATTCTTCCAGGAGATCACTCTGTCCCTATATTTTCTACAGTACTTACCTTCTGTAAAGGCGATCTCCACCCCAGCCAGGAACAGGAATAAAACCATCTCCTGAAATCTAACACAGAATTAGAACACAGTAGGAGCAGAACCAGGCTACACGGCCCCTGGGCCTACTCCACTACCCACAGGGCCCTGACCATTCCGAACCTAGGCTCATGCCCAATTTCCTGCCCGCTCCCCGTAACCCTTAATTCCCTTTACTTCTAGGAAACTATCTATTTCTGTTTTAAATTTATTTAATGATGTAGCTTCCACAGCTTTCTGGGGCAGCAAATTCCACAAACCTACCACCGTCTGAGTGAAGAAGTTTCTCCTCATCTCAGTTTTGAAAGAGCAGCCCCTTATTTTAAGTTTATGCCCCCTAGTTCTAGTTTCACCCATCATTGGGAACAGCCTCACCGCATCCACCTGATCAAGCCCCTTCACAAACTTATATGTTTCAATAAGGTCGGCTCTCATTCTTCTGAACTCCAATGAGTAGAGTCCCAATCTACTCAACCTCTCCTCATATGACCATCCCCTCATCCCCGGGATTAACCGAGTGAACCTTCTTTGTACTGACTCGACAGCAAGTATGTATTTTCTTAAGTATGGACACCAAAACTGTATGCAGTATTCCAGGTGCGGTCTCACCAATACCTTGTACAACTGCAGCAATACCTCCCTGTTTTTATATTCCATCCCCCTAGCAATAAAAGCCAACATTCCATTGGCCTTCTTGATCACTTGCTGCACCTGCATACTAACCTTTTGAGTTTCGTGCACCAGGACCCCCAGATCCCTTTGTACTACAGTACTTTCCAGTTTCTTGCCATTAAGATAATAACTTGCTCTATGATTTTTCCTGCCAAAGTGCATAACCTCACACTTTCCAGTATTGTATTCCATCTGCCAAATCTCTGCCCACTTACTTAGCCTGTCTATGTCCCTTTGCAGGTTTTTTATGTCCTCCTCACTCACTACTTTCCGTCCCATCTTTGTATCATCTGCAAACTTTGATATGTTACACTCGGTCCCCTCCTCCAAATCGTTAATATAGATTGTAAAGAGTTGGGGACCCAGCACTGACCCCTGCGGAACACCACTAGTTACTGGTTGCCAATCTGAGAACGAACCATTTATCCCAACTCTCTGCCTTCTGTTAGAGAGCCAATCCTCCACCCACGCCAGAATATTACCCCCAATCCTGTGATTTTTTATCTTGAGCAATAATCTTTTGTGTGGCACCTTGTCAAATGCCTTTTGGAAGTCTAAATACACTACGTCCACTGGTTCCCCTTTATCCACCCTATATGTTACTTCCTCAAAAAACTCCAGCAAATTTGTCAAACATGACTTCCCCTTCATGAAACCATGCTGAGTTTGTCCTATTAAATTATGTTTATCCAAATGTCCCATTACTGTCTCCTTAATAATGGACTCTAACATTTTACCAACCACAGATGTTAGGCTAACAGGTCTATAGTTTCCAGCCTTCTGCCTACTATCCTTTTTAAATAAGGGTGTTACATTAGCAGTTTTCCAATCTGCCGGGACCTTTGCTGAGTGCAGTGAGTTTTGGAAAATTATTACCAATGCATCCACAATCCCTACCGGTACTTCCCTCAAGTCCCTAGGATGCAAGCCATCAGGTCCAGGGGATTTATCCGCCTTGAGTCCCATTATTTTACCAAGTACGACTTCCTTAGTGATTTTAATCGTATTTAGTTCCTCCCCCCCTAGAGCCCCCTGTTTGTCCAGTGTTGGGATATTCTTAGTGTCCTCTACTGTAAAGACTGATACAAAATAATTGTTCAGTGTTTTTGCCATCTCCATGTTTCCCACCATTAATTTCCCGGTCTCATCCTCTAAGGGACCAACATTTACTTTAGCCACCCTTTTTCTTTTTATATAACTATAGAAAATTTTACTGTCTGTTTTTATATTTTTTGCTAATTTACTTTCATAATCTATCTTCCCTTTCTTAATCAATCTTTTTGTTATTTTTTGCTGTCTTTTAAAGACTTCCCAATCTTCCATCCTCCCACTAGATTTGGCTACCTTATATGCCTTTGTTTTTAGTCGGATACTATCCTTAATTACTTTACTTAGCCATGGATGGCTATCTTTTTTTTGACACCCTTTTTTCCTCAGTGGAATATATATTTTTTGGAAGTTGTAAAACAACTCCTTAAATGTACACCACTGATCATGTACCGTCTTACCCTTTAATCTATTTTCCCAGTCCACTCTAATCAATTCTGCTCTCATACCTTCATAGACTCCTTTATTCAAGCTCAGCACGCTTGTTTGAGATCCAACCTTCTCACCCTCTAATTGAATATGGAACTCAACCATGTTATGGTCACTCATTCCAAGGGGATCCTTTACTAGGACATTTTTAATTAATCCTGTCTCATTACACAGCACCAAATCTAAGGTTGCTTGCCCCCTGGTCGGTTCAGTTACATACTGCTCAAGAAACCCATCCTTAATACATTCAATGAACTCATCCTCAAGGCTGCTCTGCCCAATTTGATTTGTCCAGTTAATATGATAATTAAAATCCCCCATAATTATAGCTGTTCCCTTATTACAAGCCTCAACTATTTCCTGATTAATACTCCGTCCAACAGAATTGCAACTGTTCGGAGGCCTATAGACTACACCCACGAGTGTTTTTTTCCCCTTATTATTCCTTATCTCCACCCAAACTGTTTCACTATCCTGCTCCTTTGACCCAATATCATTTCTCTGTATTATAGTGATTCCTTCCTTTATTAACATAGCCACCCCACCTCCTCTCCCTTCCTGCCTGTCCTTCCTGATTGTTAAATAACCTGGTATGTTTAATTCCCAGTCATGGTCACCCTGCAGCCATGTTTCTGTAATGGCCACAAGATCATACCCATATGTCGTTATTTGTGCCGTTAACTCATTCATTTTGTTACGAATGCTACGTGCATTCAGATAAAGAACTTTCAAATATGTTTTGTAACACTTAGTTCCTGTTTTTTCCCTTTTTAGTACTTTACTTTTTACTCCATACCTTCTGTCCCTTCCTGACACATTCTGTTTTTTAATTCCCCCACTGCTACCTAAGTCTATGACCTTCTCTGTTGTCATTTCTATTATTTGCTCTCTAGAAACCTTCCCCCCACTAATTAGTTTAAAGCCCTCGCTACAGCCCTAGTTATATGATTCGCCAGGACTCTAGTCCCAGCACTGGCCAAGTGGAGTCCGTCCCAACGGAACAGCTCCCTCCTGTCCCAGTATTGGTGCCAGTGTCCCAAGAAGCAAAACCCATTTCTCCCACACCAGTCTTTGAGCCACGCATTTAACTCTTTAATTTTATTTATCCTAGCCATATTCGCTCGTGGCTCAGGTAATAACCCAGAGATTATTACCCTTGAGGTTTTGTTTTTTAATTTGACCCCTAGCTGCTCATACTCCTTTAACAGAACCGTCTTCCTTGTCCTATCTACGTCGTTTGTACCAACATGGACCACGACAACTTTCTGCCTCACTGATGGCTCTCGGTGGCATGCCAGCCGCCTTCGGAAGGTGCCAGCACCCCCTGATGCGGGATTATACGGACCTAATCCCCAAACCTTACCCCCAGAGTGGCGGGATGCACATGTGGCTCAGCCAGCCAACCCTCAAGCAGATATTGTGCCTCAGCCTGCTCCTCACCTGTCCCCACTTCGGCCTGCTCTTCACCAGTCCGCACCTCGGCCTGTTCGTACACGTTCTCGCCCTGGCCACCTACAGGACTTTGTCACTACATTTCATGTTTGAAATTCTGTGAGGGGGGAGGAAATGTTATGTCTGACATTGGTGATAGGTACTCGATTGCCTTGGCCTGAGCACATGGAGTTTGATAGTGCTGTTATCATTGTATTGTGTATAGGTATTCGATTGCTTTTGCCTGGGAGTGTGTGTGTGGAGCAGCCATTAAAAAAGCAACATGAACTGAACTCTGCTTACGGTCTCTGGATTATCTTTACAAACGCAACACCCCCCCCAACACCCCCCCGTGATTCCTCTCAGTTATCATTTTTTTGCCTCTGTTTCCGCCACCCCTGCCGATCCCCCCCCCACCCCCGCCACACACACACACACAAATTTCCTTTATTTTCCAGCTGAAAGGAAAAGGTTTCTCAACTGATCTATGCTTTGTTTAGGGTAATAATTATCAATCTGTTGACTGTTGCAATCAAACACATGTGTAATCAACAACAACTTGTATTTATATTTTTAACTTAGTATAACATCCCAAGGCATGAGTATTAACATATAAATATACTTGATTATAAAGAAACTTGCCTTGAAGTTATTCCAATGTGAAAAACAGGAATTTGATAAGCCATTATAATACCACATAGTGCTTTTACTTTGCCAAGTTCAATATTTGACTTTTTTTGTAGTGTGCACTGCATCCATTTGTGTACTACAAAGAATTATGCACCTCTTCACCATAAAGGTCAACAAAGTAGTTACTTATTGTAGATTATTCAGGGGGTTAAACGTAGTGGGATGCAATGAATGGCAGCCTATTACTGTGAGCAAATATTGTTTTCTAATATCATTTAAAACCGACTAGGATGTTGAATTAGGCAACAGATGATTTTTGGGTATATCTTGATGAAATGAAGATGTCGTTATTGCTTTTAAAACAGCGGAAGGACATCATGAAGATGGCTACTTATTTCTTCTACATGTAAAAACACAAAAAAAACAATGCTTCAAAGTGATTAATTTATTTTCTATTCCTTTCAAGATATAATGTTCCTGTGCATGGAGTGGTGATGAACTATGATCATTAGCTGATGGGAAGACTCTTATCTTTAGTTCATAAGAACATAAGAAATAAGAGCAGGAATGGACCACTTGGCCCCTCGAGCCTGCTCCGCCATTCAGTAAGATCATGGCTGATCTTGGGCTCAAAGCCACTTCCCTGCCCACTCCCCATAACCCTTCACTCCCTTATCTTGCAAAAATCTGTCTATCTCCACCTTAAATGTATTCAATGACCCAGCCTCCACAGCTCTCTGGGGCAGAGAATTCCACCCTCTGAGAGAAGAAATTCCCCCTCATCTGAGTTCTAAAATGGTGACCCTTTATTCTGAAACTATGCCCCTGAGTTCTAGATTTCTCCATGAGGGAAAACATCCTCTCTGCATCTACCTTGTCGTGCCCCCTCAATATCTTATATGTTTCAATAAGATCACCTCTCATTCTTCTAAATTCCAATGCGTATAGACCCAACCTTCTCAACCTTTCCTCATAAGTCAACCCCCTCATCTCTGCAATTAACCTA
This sequence comes from Somniosus microcephalus, assembly GCF_052327205.1. Taxonomy (NCBI): domain Eukaryota; kingdom Metazoa; phylum Chordata; class Chondrichthyes; order Squaliformes; family Somniosidae; genus Somniosus; species Somniosus microcephalus. The sequence continues at coordinate 184,522,610 of NC_140993.1, read as the reverse complement.
ATGAATCATCTCTAAACTGCCTCCAATGCAAGTATATCCATCCTTAAATAAGGAGACCAAAACTGTACGCAGTACTCAAGGTGTGGTCTCACCAATACCCTGTACAGTTGTAGCAGGACTTCCCTGCTTTTGTACTCCAACCCCTTTGCAAGAAAGGACAACATTCCACTTGCCTTTTGATTACTTGCTGTACCTACATGCTAACTTTTTGTGTTTCATACACAAGGACCCCCAGGTCCCTCTGAACTGTAGCATTTTGTAATCTCTCTCTATTTAAATGATAATTTGCTTTTTTATTTTTCCTGCCAAAGTGGATAACCTCGCACTTTCCCACATTATACTCCATCTGCCAAATGTTTGCCCACTCACTTAGCTTGTCTATATCCCTTTGCAGATTCTTTGAGTCCTCTGTGCAACTTGCTTTCCCACCCATCTTTGTATCATCTGCAAACTTGGCTACATTACACTCGGTCCTTTCATCCAAGTTCACCAGGAAACTTTTTTTTATTTAACTACAGTGGGTTCCTGTGCCAAATCCAATGGAATTCCATTAGGCAGTTCAGCCACCTCATTAATGCCCAAGGTCCACCTGATGCAGTTTTATGGCAGGCTTGTAAATGGGTGAGCAGCCCACTCACCTGAAACAGGCGGAGACTGATTAAATATTCAAATTGGGGTCCTATGCCGGTTGTAGGACCAATTGCAATTTTCAAGTACAAATGGGTGGAGCATGCACCATCCAGATGTGCTAGGCATTGAATGGCTTAATCATCGTTCTTTAAATGGACTGCTGTCAGCTGCTCAACAGGCCAGGAAACTTGTAATTTTTCTTTTTGGTGCTCCTCTTGGGCCTCAACAATAAAAAAAAAGAAACTCCAGCTTGCTGCTGGACTATTTCAAACCATTCCCTTCGATGGCCTCCCCCCACCTAGCCCGTGCTGCTGGTTGGCTCAGCCTGGGAGCCGGCCAATTTCCTGTCCTCCCAGAACTGGTGAGCTGCAGTGGGTGCCTGCAGGGCGCTGTCAGCTTGGCGAATAAGGCCCGGGCCTCAAAGTAGCTCAAGCTTCATGTCGGCATGAACGAGTGGTTGGAGAAGCTACTCCACTGACTTCGCACCCGTTTTGGACGCTACTTTAAAATCATCTCCCATAAGTCCAAAGATGTGCGGGTTAGGTTGATTGGCTATGATAAATTGACCCTTAGTGTTAGGGGGATTAAATACGTGGGGTTACGGGGATAGGGTGGGATATGTGTTGGTGTAGGGGTTACGGGGATCGGGTGGGATATGTGTCGGTCCAGGCTCGATGGGCCGAAATGGCCTCTATCTGCACTGTGGGGTTTCTGTGATTCTGTGATTCTGTGAAGTCCGTTTGCTAGGAACCTGTTCCAATTGCATTAATGATTTTTTTCCCAATGAGAAAGAAGTACAACCAAGTCAACAATTTGGCAATAATTGGGATCAGTTTGATAGAATAGAATAGTGTATATTAATATCTGCAGATCAACTTCCATTTCTTTTGAGTGGTCTGGTGTTAATATGCAAATTAAGATTGGATTTTTAGTTTTCTCTTTAATATTAAATCTTTCTTTTGAAAGAAATGTCAAAAATGTACATGCTGTCATGTATGGAGAGCTAGCAGGCCCAACACAAAATATCACAAAAAAACACAGGTAGAATCAACCTCACAGCAAATATTAATTTTGTACAACAATAACTTGCAAAAAAAAATCTTGCAACAAATACCAATAAGTTTGAATTAAAGACTAGTAAATCTGAATTAAATACCAGGAATGAGATTGAGTTTCCTGATCTTTCAGCTTGCAGAAGGCCCATTCCTTGGGCAAAAATGACAGAACAAAGTGGTCAACTGGATCTTCACCACTTTATGTTGCCCCAGTTCCAGGGGTCTCCCAAAGGATGAAACTAAACCTGAGTCTGTAATAGGCGTAGACCCAACAATATCTATATAATGAGGCAGGAAGAGGCATTTCTGGTGGTTGGCAGCAACACAGGACCCCACAAAATAATTAACAAAAAAGATAACTGGACCTTGGGGCTCACTTTCTGCTGGTTTTCAGTTGCAGCGAGGATGCCCTGAACCTGGATTTTTTCCCCCATTTGCCGGCACTGGACCCTGTTAGGGAGGAGGCAGTGCCAGTGGCCCCAGGCCAGGAATTCCTAGTATGTTTGTGTTTAATCAGGTGCAGTACACTTGCCTCGGTGCCTGGACAGAAAGAGACAAGAAATTTGGCCCAGTAAGTCTGATGAAATTTAGGGAACCACAGATTCTACAACAAACATTATATCATGAGGAAAATATTTCCTCTGAGTGCAAAATGTAAAAAAATTATGAATTTATTACATAGAGCACAGAGGAAATCTTCCCAGTATGTGGTCAAAATGAATGAATAATCTGACAAAGCTAAGCTGCAGAGTAAGTTACGGTTCTGTTGATAAGTCTGATCATTTATGGGGGCATATTTAAACAGCATTGTAAGATTTATTCGATGGCTAAGTGAGTAGCTGAGCCTCATGGACCAGAAAGGTCCCAGGATCAATGTCCAATTTGTGCTGAGTTATCTAATCTCAGCCAGTGTCGTGGTTGAGGTGCTACAATTAACCTTGGCAACCCTCGGTTAGGAAGGATAAAAGGAGCCATGTTTCTCATCCTGATCACTATCTAAGGATCCTGATGGAAGTGAGCATGTATAAATCGTCAGGTGAGGACAGAATTGGACCTGATGGTAATACCCTGAAATCCAAACAACTTGCTGACACTCAGTGAAGGCACATACTTGAATGATGATCATGTGGGTGACATATAGTAGAGTAAAAGCCTGTGAAACTGGACCCCAGCAAGGAATCAATAGCTTCAGAAGGGGAGAAGAATAGAGGAGAAAATAGGTAACTAAAATAAAATATCAATTCCATTACGGATGAATGCAAAACCAATTTGAAAATTAAACACTTTTTGATAAATTAAAGAGAATTTGAATTTGAATGGCTCACACATTTAAAGTGGATTTTTTGTACTAGTGCATTTGACAGATAAATTTTCTTTTAAAATGACGGGGAAGATTTGAAACTCATTACAGTAGCTTAATGATAATCACTGAACTGAACTGGACCGGACAACAGAATAAACCCAAATTTACCTGCTAATAGAATCATAGGGGGAAAAATTGGGTTGATTTGCGCCTCCCATTAGCGCCCTAAGAGGGCGCTAATGGGGCGCAAAGCAGCTAGCGCCCAGGCGCGGCGCCGCCCAGACCTCCCGCGAAATTCAGTGGGAGGTTAGCGGCGGCGTTAACCAGTAGCGCCCCGCGGCACTGCGCCGCCGGCGATGAAGTCATCGCTGCACACAGCGCTCCGGCCACGATCTTCAGGAGCACCCACTGACTTACCGTCGGACGCTATGACCGACGGGGACAGGGGGGCCTACCTGCGGCTGGGGAGGCTCAATTTAAAGGCGAGGTGCGGGGCGGCCATTTTTGTTGCTGGCCGCCTGTCAGCACCTGCCTGCACTCCCATCTCTGGCCTCCTGAACGCCCCCCCCACCATGGAGTGCCGGCTGTGCTCCAAGAGCCTGGCACTTCTCTTGAGTGCCGGGCTCTTTTGCCGGCAATCCCGATCCCCAGGGGCCCAGCTGGGCCCCGGGTTGCGCTGCGCAAGGCCCCTCCCCTTTAAGAAGGGGAGGAAGGCCTGCCATACCGCGGCGTCCCAAGAGGGGTGTGGGGCACTTCCAGTAGTGCCCCGCTTCCCTCTTGGGGTGCAACCACACAAGTTCCAGCATGGAGGTGCTCATTTTTCCAGGGCGTTAATTTAGCCCATTGTGCCTCTGAAAGAGTCATTCAATTAGTCCCATTTCCCCTTCCCTTTCCCCACACCCTTTTAATTTTTCCATTTTCAAATATTTATCCACTTTTAGAAGCAAATATGGATTCTGCTTCCACCACTGTTTCTGGTAGGGCATTCCATGTCCTAACAACCTTCTGGGGGAGAAATTGGGTATAGCCCCGTTTGGGGCACTAGTTCTGGCAAAGCGCAAAGCCTAGCGCCAGTTGCGATTTAGTGCCACCTGACGTGATATTGGGTTGCAGCGCCCCTAAAGGTGATTGCGGCGCTAAATCAGGCGCTGCACGCTACTTTTAAGGCGCTAACCCGGCGGCGCAACCCAATTTTGCAGCGGCGGGGCACAGCGAGGGTGCTGTCAATAATCACTTTCCCTGAGACACAGTGGCGCCGGCCAGATCTTAAAGGGGCAGGTCAATTGGCATCACCAGACACACTCACTGCCTTGTAGGCCTTCAAAGCGGTGGGAGCCTACCTGTGGCGCACCAGCCTAGCAAGACATGGAAAGGGTGAGGCAGAGGGTGGAATGACTCACTGATGGGGCATTGGATGCTTTGGTTGGCGCAGTGGAATCAAGGCCAAGGAAGATGGTCGGATTGTGATTTATGTTTTGGATAGTCTCCCGGGTGTGAGAGGCAGTTATGTGTCAGTGTATTAGTTTTGCTTTCTGTTGCCATAGCTTTCTCATGTTTGAAGGAACCACATTTTGTTTAATGAAACACTTTCTTCATTTACAATGGCCATGCCTGCTATTTACATGCATCTTGCCCTTCACAGGCTTGGGGGTATCAGACCGGTTCCATTCATGTTCTTGGAATGGCAGCAAGCATTCCGTGAGCGGGGCCTAGAAGCTACTTCTGATCAGCCTCTGACGTGCAGCCTGAGAAGAGCCGCTCGCGTAGAAGTTCAGGCTAGCAGGCATCTTCTCAGCCACCGACAGAGATGTCCTGCACCTTATCTGACGCTGCAGATCTGGCTGAAGCAGTTGGCACAGCTCAGTCACCACCTCCTTTCTAAATCGCAGCCTTCTGACACACTGCTCCTCCGGCATGTTCATGTAGGAAAACTGCTGTCGGAAAACCCTGCCAGCGTAAGGTCTGCTGTGGTGATGTCTGTTGGCCCTCCTCCGTCTGGCCATGCCCGCCCCCCTCTCCCAGCGTCTCAGTGCCCTTTCCAGATGATTCAGCAGCAGGACGTTCCCCTCCAATGCAGCCCCCATAATAAGTGCCCACAGGAAGGTTCCCCATTGTCAAGGCTCACCAATAGCAAGGTGATGGTCAGAAGGCTGAAGATCGTCTGCCTGCGCTGGCTCAGTGGTCAAATGGCTCTCAGTGTGCAGTTCAGCAACTCTTTGTAGCTCTCGAGGAAGTTGAGCTCCAATAATGGCTGCCGCTTTTAAACCACACCAGTCCCCTTTAAATAACGCTCCTCCAGCCCAAGAGCGACTTGGTAAGGTCCAGGTAAGCTGTCACTATTAGTGCCAGGCGCTACAGAGGGGGGCGCCACTGAATTTCCGGTCCAGAGCGCCCAAAAGGCATTGCACACTCAAATGACGTCATAATCAGCCTGTGCCCATGAGCGGGCGCTATCTTAGCGCCGGCGCTAAATGCATGCTCAATATGGGGCAAAGCGCTAGGCGCTTTGCGCCCACCCAAAAATTGGCTAGCGCCCCACTTCTTGGCCTCTTTAGGCGTTAATCGGTGGCGCTAACAACCGAATTTCTCCCCCTCTGTGTTTTAAAAAAAAATGATCGTAACTTCTTTTTGGAGATCTTAGATTTATGCCCCCTGGTTATTGATTCACTGTTGTTGTCTGAGCAGACAGTCTATTTTTCTAGAAGGTGGTCCTGTTTGGGAAAAATAAAATGGAAAGGAAAGTAAAAGTCCAGTTTGAGTGTGTGTGGTCAGGTTTTCTGGGTCGTATAGCTGGCACTTTAGCTAGCTATCAATGACCTACTGAATCTCCACTCATTCACAGCTTGTGTTGGTGGACTGGAGTGAAGGTAAAGCACTGCAAAGTTTAACCACAGCTTTGCATTACTGAAATGCTAACTATTAAGAAAATAACTGCCTGGCCTAAGTGCTTCCTGATCCACATTCTCACCCCGCAGTCCTAGCCCCAGGGCTTCAATGCCACCAGCCCACACTCACCACACCCCTCCACCCCCGACCAAACTGATTATTTCCTAGTTCTCATCTGCTCACCCTCAATGCTTTGAGACCCACTTGTTTGTGTAACCCAAGGGCATCCCAAACTATTTAGTCATCCAGCCATTTGCACCTAGTATTTCCAACATTACCTCATCCTTCCTTGCTGAGTGCCCTCCTAGTTAGAAGAGTTGGGAAGGAGAGTGGGCGAGTGACAGGAGACTGTGAATAAATGGTAGGAACGGAGTCCCTCAGAAACAACCCATAAAAGAGTAGAAACCAGAGACCAGTAGATTAGAACGCAGGGACATGAGTTCCATCTAGTAAAACGTAATTTTAGGACTGATATCAGGAAGTTTTTCTTCATGCAGAGAAGGATCAACATTTGGAATGCACTTCTGGGCAAAGCAGTGGAGGTGAAAAACTTGGAATAATTTAAGAAACAACAACATGCATCAATAGGGTGGGGGATGTAGGGGATGGTGTGTGGAGTCAGCTTTGCCTCTGACTGTTTTGAGTGGTTTGAATCACTCCCACACCCCTTTTGGGTTCTAGACTCTGGACTTAGGTACAGGCTGCGATACAAAATTGGAGTAGACAACTGGTTTGGTGCAAGAAAACTGTGTTTATTAGAGTCACAATAAAATGATACACTTAGATTACTGCAATGGTTACAGGCATTTAAGAGTACACTTAATTATGAGTGGGGAACACACAGCACAATGAGGGAAAAATCACATTAACAATCCCCCTACCCTTGTCCCACCCCCAATATCTAACTAAATTGTGCTAAAAGGGGCCAGGGATTATGCTCACCAATAGGTGTTTCTTGACAGTTCGAATCCTGTCAGTTAAGCCGGTTGCGTTTTGGGGTTCGCTCTTTGCGGCCTTTGGGGCCTGCCGTCGCCACGTGGTCTCAGTCTTAGAATCTGCGAAGGTACTTCAGTTGGGTGGAGTCCGCAGATGCAGTATGGGTGCGGTTGTGGATTTGTCTGGTGAGTCCCCTCTTTTGTTAGTTAGAAATAGGGAGAATAAAGTCTTTGTTGGGTACTTTAGCTTGTAGAGTGGAAAACTTCGGGTTTTGTTCTTCCAGTGGTGGTCTGGTCGTTGGGTTTTGTGGCGGCTGGGGTTTGGTTGGCGGTCCTCGGTGTCGGCTTGGCCTAGATCATTACCTGTGTTGTGGTAATGATCTGAAGGTATGGCTTACCCGGCACTCTCTGTTACCGCGGTGCTCATGGTCGGTCCTCGTGTAAGGCTGCGGTTGCGGCCTAGTCATCCTCAGTCGAGCCTGCCCCACCGTGCCCCCTCGCCATGATGTTGCGTGAGCTTTCTTGTTGGCTTCATTTGGCCCCCTCTGGTGTTGTGTCGATAGCTAACACCTTTGGTTACCGGTGGGCCTAAAATTATACTGTTTTTGAGTTTGTTAACTGTGCGCCAAATCAGGGTTAGTTCTTTGTCCGATTTTTGGCGGGCTCGTTAAGGTGATCATAGCCATTCACTTTAACTGGTTTTTGGCCGGTTGTCTCATTGCTAAATGGCTTTTAATGTCTGGGTGTTTGTTATACATAATGTTAATCGGTGTCTTCCTGGCTTGGTAGCTAGTTCGAACTGTAAATGATTATTTATGCAGAGGTTTGATGGGCTTTAAGTTTGTGCAAGATTAATTCTTTTCCTGAGTTGATTTGTTTTAAAGGGAAGAATGCATATTCTGTCTCATCCAGTTGTCTGGTTTCAAAATAACAAATCAAAGCTGTCTCCCACAGGCCCAGGCATGTCAGGTTTTAAGGTTTTGAACTTGACATACTGTCTGCAGGGTCCTGCTTTAATCTTGCAGGTTTTGCCATAAAGTCCAAAAGCCATTCCCTTTAGGGTACCCTTATTAATAACATGTCCTTCAGGGTCCCTCATTAATAACTTGGGAAATGTGGGAATTTTGAGAATCCTACATACCCCCCTGTGATACTGAAACTCACTTCAAGTATCATATTTACAGGGTGAGCAAAATTCCCGACCCTCCATAGCCAATCTTCCCTGTAATTACCTATCTAAAATGCCATGACACATACACTCCCCACTCTTTAAAAAGAGTAGTGTACATAAGTGTACATAGGCAAAATACAGTTATTTACACACATCCAAGCATGGAGGGGGTCCAACACCCTTGCACCACTTGGTACACATATATCTTTATTAAAGTAACGCGTCAAAGTCTTTATTAAAAATAACAAACACACAAGAAAACAATCTTTATTCAGAAACACACAAAAAATTAAAGCATAGACGAGTCTTGCGACCTCGACCCAATACAAACACTCTTCAAACAATAATATTTAAACTACCAATCGCCTTATTTAAATTAAACTAAAACACCCAAACCTAACAATCCCAAAATTACATTACAGAAGCTATGTACGTTCGCCACCCGTCTCCGGGCGGCCAGGCTAATCCCTGTTCGGGCTGCAGCAAACTACTACCTTCGGTGTGGCTGCTCTGTCCTGTATTTATGGTCCCTCGCAGCCTGCGGCTGCTGGTTGGGGACCTCTGCCCTCAGATCGATCCCTGACTCGAGAGGCTGCCCTTTAAAATTGGGGAGCCGGTGACCGCGGTTTGTTTGGCCGTGGCGTTCGTGGGGACCTTCTAGGGACTTTGGCTGGTGGGGGTTTTCCGGCTGGTGGGTCTTTAACACGAGCCACTGCCCCCTCCTGTGCGGTCTGTGAACTTTCCACTACTGCTGGCTGGGGATTTTTATCCTCAGGCTTTACCTCTCCTGAACCTGTGCTAAGGGCAGGCAATTCTACGCAGCCTGATGCTGCAGGCTGAGGGTTCTTGCCCTCACATTCCACCTCTCCTAAACCTGGGTTAGGGGCAGGTAATTCTCTGCAGCTTAATGCTGCAGGCTGAAGGTCCTCACCCCCAGGTCCCACCTCGTCTAAATCCCAGATTAGTGGGGGAGTGTCCCAAACAGTGGGTGGGATGGCCCTTCCCTTAAAACAAGCCACTGCACCTGATTGTGCAGTCTGTGAGTTTGCTCCTGCTGCAGACTGGGGATTTCGATCCTCAGACCTTGCCCTAACTGGCTGTTCATTTCTCTCGGGCTTAAACAATTTGCATTGGTTAATGTGGAACCATTTGATGTGCTGAGGCATCTTTATGGCATATACCATGGGGCTTGCCTTGTCTACAATGCTGTAGGGCCCCATGTATAACGGTTTGTAGGATTCGCAAAATTAATATTGTCAGATAAGGGTCCTTTGGCAGAAGAGGCCTTTACTTTTAAAATTTTTTTTAAAGAAGCCCAGAAAAGGGACACATAAAATGGCCACCAGACCCCGTGACTAGCTTTCTGGACACTTTAAAAGGGTTCCTGCAGTCCCCAGACAGCCTTTGTGGATTCAGCCCACAGTAATTTCTGGAAGGCCGTTTCGGAGAAACCGAAACCAGACAGGACCCCATACATATGGATTGGATGCAGATCCAGTCAGATCAGCCTGTAGATAAAGGCCATCTAAATGTTTACCTAGACAAAGGGAAACAGTTTTATATTCATAAGGGGAGCATCAAAGACCCATTAAAGACATCAAGAAGACATTCAAAACAATACAAGGTCATTCCAGACCAGAGATGGCCATCACCGGCCATACCAAAAGCAGTTTAAATATAATAACTACCCCATTGTGATACAAGCCCGCCAAAAGTTAAACAAAGACTAACCTTGATTTGGCAGGAGATAAAGGCTTCTTTGAGATATTAACTGGAGTCCCGGGTAGCCATCGGAGTGAGCAGCCAGACGTGCTTTTGAGCTTGTCCTTTTGAGAACTGTGGAGGAACGTCGATCCAGAGACCAAGAAGGTGTTTCGAGTCTGCGTCCCGCCCTGGGGTAACCATCAGGAGATCATCGACAAACCCCGGGCCGTTGACGAGACAAAGGACAGCAGCCCTACAGAAGAAATCTAGCTGAAAATGGTAATCAGCTAGACTCCGCGAAGAGACCTCTTCAACCATGGTCAAACAGGTGGTCGCCGTCCCCGCCGACGTCCAGGCCTGCCAGTGTCCAGCCTGTCCGTGACCTTCACCTCGAGGAAGAAGAGAGAGTGTTGCAGCCCGCAGCGCTGACCACGTGGAGACAGGATGCCTGAAAGGATCAAAACGCAGACCTGTTTCAAAACTCTATACTTTCCAACTGGATTGGTGAGCATGTTTCTGGCCCCTCACAATCTGATCTAGCTAGGCTTAGGGGGTGGGCATTTAAGGGGTAATGAGTTGTTGTCCCTCGATGTTCCGTGTGTTTCCCCATTTCATGATGACTTTTGTAAAGTATAATATGCCTGTATCTATCTCAGTTAGTAATGTATTATGAATTTGTTTTTCCCTCCCATGTACCATTTATTGACTTGCATTTGATTTGTTTTTCTCTATGCAATAAAATTTCATTTTGTTTCCATTAAATCTGGCCTATCGAGTATTCTCTACATTGTAGTTCCTGCATCCAAGTCCAGTGTCTAGAACCTAAGGGGCGAGTTGGTCGAACCACTCAAGGTTTTACTGTGCAAGAGAGAGAGGCCTCTAGAGAGAGAAACCTCTGCGATCTAAAACCCCTTACAGGTTCTAGATTTCCTACCCGAGCAAAATTCCTAACCATAACCTGATCCCCTATCTCCCACCCGTGGTGTGTTCGGGGTTCTAACAGCAATCGGTTACTCCAATGCTGCTTTCCCATGTTCCCAGCCGCCTGCCCGTGGACCTTTTTGAGGTGCTCAAATAGGTTCCTGGCGAAACTGCCCTGGTTCACCTCCCTGAGTTGACCTTCCGTGAGCACCAGAGCTAGTACATGGGTGGGGGTCCGCATAACTCTGCCAGTCATTAGCTGGTGTGGGGAATACCCCGTGCTTTTTGACTGGCTGGCTCGGATCCCCATCAGGACCAACGGTAGGACCTCTGCCCATTTTCTAGGTGAGTCTACCGTCTCTTTCCTCAGCCTTTCATTCAAGGTCCTGTTCATCCTCTCCACAATCCCTGAGGACTGTGGGTTGTGTGCAACGTGCCATTTCCCCTCAATGCCGAGTACCATAATGGTATTCTGCATGACCTGCCCGGTAAAGTGACTCCATTGGTCGGGCTCCACATACTGTGGTAGCCCCCATCGCGAGAACACCTCCCTGACCAGGATCCTGGCTGTATCCAGAGCTGTGGCTGTTTGGCAGGAGAAGGCTTCTACCCACTTTGTGAACACGCCCACCAGGACTAGGCAGCACTTATAGCCTCCCTGGGCGGTGGGTAGGGGCCCGATGTAGTCGACCTGGATCGACTGCCATGGTCCCTCTACCCTCCTGATGTGTCCCATAGGTACCTTCCTTTTGTGGTGGTCAGGGTTGTTAGCAGCACACACCAGACAGCTGGCACAGCACTCACGGACACCTTCCCTGAGTCCTGGCCACCATCCCGCCTGTTTCACCCACTGCTAGGTGGTCTCAGGCCTGGGATGCCCCACTCTGGACCCTCATGGGCCAGTTGAAGGAATTCCTTCCTGTGCTGCTGTGGTACTACCCATTGTTCTCCCCTAAACAGCATGCCTTCCTTCACAGAGAGGGCTGCTGTGCCGTAAGGGCCCTCTACCCTTTTCCCCTCAGCCACTGCACTGAGGACTGCCTTGAGGACGGGGTCTTGGGTTTGGACCCTATTAAGGTCTGGGGTTAAAGCTACCCCCGCACTCCCTTGTGTCCCATTCCTAGCCCTGACTGCTGCTATAGGACTGGACTCATATGGGTCCCAGAAAGTGCCTGTACGGGCACCCTCCTTAGCTAGCATGTCGGCCTGCTGGTTGCCCTTACTACGGGGTTCTGTGGAGGAATGGGCTTTCACCTTATGGATGAAAACCTCTCCTTCTCCCCCACTGCTGCTAAGATTTTCTCCAGCAGGGGTTTTACTGTGAGGGTTCTCCCGTCAGCGGAGGTGTATCCGCGGCGGGACCAGATGGCCAGTTACTCCATACACGAATTGCATGTGAACAAGCTGTCTGAGCAAATCGTGTATGGGGTGGGGAAGATTTTGGGGTGTGTAACAACGTACACTACTGCGGACAGTTCAGCCTGCTGGGTACTCATGGTGCTGGGGAGCTTAATTGCCACGGCAACATTTGCCGCTGGGTCATAAACTCAACACCCTGTGAGTCGCTCACCAGCAGTTACTGTGCTAGAGCCATCCACATAGATTTCGCGGACTGTGGGGTGTATCCCAGCCCGCAAACCTATGTCTACTTCCCAATCCCCTTCTATAGAACACCGGTGGGCTGTTCCAGGATATACCAAGTTAGCTGCGAGCTTTGGCTCGCAGAGCCCTTTTACTTTCAGATCCATCTGTGAGAGAATTAGGGTCCAGCGAGCAATGCGGGCACTGCTCACTCCCATCTTTGATTCTCCCGTCCAGGAGCATCTGGGTGGGCGTGTGATGGGTGAGGAGGGTGATGGGAGAGGTGCCTGTGAAGATCAGTGATCTTTTCACAGCCCAATGTGTGGCCAAAAGGTGCCGCTCACAGTTGGAGTTGCTCTCCTCCACATCTGTGAGTATCCTGGAGGAGTAGACCACCGGCTGCAGCCGGCCGTGCTGCTCTTGGAGCAGCACAGCACTCAGGCTGTCCCTGCTGGCTGCTACCTCCAGGAAGAACTCTTTCCCCCCATCTATGGCCCCTAGAGCTGGTGCGGTCTGCAGATCTTTCTTGAGCCTGACAAATGCTGCCTGGCAACCCTCATTCCAAGCCCACTCCACTCCCTTATGTAGGAGTCAGAGCAGAGGGGCTGCTGTGGCTGCATAGTCCTCAATAAAGTCTCTGCAGTACCCAGTTAGCCCTAGAAAAGATCTCACTCCCGTGACTGTGTTGGGGACTGGTAACTCCTGTACTGCTTCCCTTCTAGCTTGATCTATGGCCCGTTCCCCAGCGCGTACTGTCAGGCCCAGGAATTTCACCTCCTGCTGGCCGATCTGCACTTTCTTTGGTTCACTTTAGAGCTTTCCTGCCTGAGCAGTTCCAGCAGTTCGGCCAGTAGTGGGCCATGCTCCTCTCTCGAATCGGTGAATAGGAGCAGGTCATCCACATACTGTACCAGCTGCTTGGGCTGGTTGAAGCCCTTTAGACTGTTTGCCATGCATTGGTGGAAAATGCTAGGGCTATTGTGGAAGCACTGAGGCAAACAGTTCCAGGTGTACTGTTGCCCTTTAAAAGTAAAGGCAAACTGGTACTGATCCTCTCTCCTTAAAGGGATGGACCAAAACCCGTTGGAAATATCCAGCACCGTGAAAGTGGTCGCGGATGCTGGGATACTTCCTATCAGGTCGGCAACTGCTGCTACCGTGGGTGCACAGGCTGGGATGTTGCTGTTGAGCACCCAATAGTCCACCGTGGCCCTCCAGGAATTGTCCGGTTTTCTAACCGGCCACAGTGGAGAGTTTACGTGGGTGGCTATCGGTCTCGGGACCCCCTGTTGCACTAAGGAGGACATGGCTGCTTCCATGTCTGGCTCCGCTTCCCTGGGGAAGTTGTACTGCTTTTGTGGTCGGGCCATAGGATCCCCATCTACACTGACCTCAAACCCGTTGACCTCTTTCACAGTTGTGCTTGTGTTCGGCAAATGTGGCTAGGTGGGCTCACACAAATGCCTGGAACTCCCTTGGGGTATTATTCACCATGAGCTCGAGGTTATAACCCTCTTTCGGCTTCATGGTGCACAGGGTCCCCGTCCCGATTCCCTGGGATGACTACTACTCTGCCTTCCTTTCCTGTATTTGCCCCCCATAGGCAATGATTCCATAAATCCACTAGGATCCTGTGGCCTACAATAAAGTCGGCTCTCTGGATCCCTTTGCCAACCTCCACTTCCCACTTCATTAGGACACAGGTCCACAAAGAGCGGAGTGTTCCTAAGCGAATGGACAGCGGGATGGAAAATAAGCCTGACTGTTCCTTACCTGTGAATCCCGACAGACTGTATGGGACCCCGTTAGATAGAGGTGAGGTGATGGGGTTAGCTGAATGGATCACAGTGCATGATGCCCCCGTGTCCAACAGATTTTTACCTTTGACCTTTTCTACCTCCATCTCAACGAGGGGTCTCTTGCATAAGTCGTACTTAAGGGAACACAGGTAAACAGGCTGCGCTGGCTCTAGTAAGGACTGTGGGTTGGATGGGGCGGATTGGATCAGAGCACCAGTAGTGGCTGCTACCTTCCCTGGGCCGGTCAATAGGGTCCTCATTGCATCCATAGAAACATAGAAGCATAGAAACATAGAAGATAGGAGCAGGAGTAGGCCATTCAGCCCCTCGAGCCTGCTCCGCCATTCAATGCGATCATGACTGATCATCCAAATTCAGTACCCAGTCCCTGCTTTCTCCCCATACCCCTTGAGCCCTTTAGCCTTAAGAAATATATCCAACTCCTTCTTGAATATATTTAATGAACTGGCCTCCACCGCCTTCTGTGGTAGAGAGTTCCACAGGATCACCATTGTCTGGGTGTAGAAATTCCTCCTCATTTCTGTCCTAAATGGCGTACCCTTTATCCTTAGACTGTGTCCCCTGGTTCTGGACTCCCCGACCATCGGGAACATTCTTCCAGCATCTCGTCTGTCCAGTCCTGTCAGAATTTTATAAGTTTCAATGAGATCACCTCTCATTCTTCTAAACTCCAGCGAGTACAATCCCAATCGACCCAATCTCTCCTCATACATCATTCCTGCCATCCCAGGTATCAGCCTGGTGAATCTTCGCTGAACTCCTTCCATGGCAAGAACATCCTTCCTCAGATAAGGCGACCAAAACTGCACACAATACTCAAGGTGTGGTCTCACCAAGGCCCTGTACAACTGCAGCAAGACATCCTTGTTCCTGTACTCAAACCCTCTCGCTACGAAGGCCAACATACCATTTGCCTTCTTAACCGCCTGCTGCACCTGCAAAGTGGATAACCTCACATTTATCCATGCATCTGCCATGTTTCTGCCCAATCACCCAACATGTCCAAACCATCATGGAGTTTCTCGACATCCTCCTCACAGCACACACGCCCACCCAGCTTTGTGTCGTCTGCAAATTTGGAGATATTACATCTAGTTCCCTTGTCTAGATCATTAATATATATTGTGAATAGCTGGAGTCCAAGGACTGATCCCTGCGGTACCCCACTAGTCACTGCCTGCCACTCGGAAAAACACCCATTTATTCCAACTCTTTGCTTTTTGTCTGCCAACCAGTTCTCTATCCAAGTCAATACCTTGTCCCCAATCCCATGTGCCTTAATTTTACATGCTAATCTCTTATGCGGGACCTTATCGAAGGCATTCTCAAAGTCCAAATACACCACATCCACTGGTTCTCCCTTATCTATTTTACCAGTTACATCCTCAAAAAATTCCAGTCGATTAGTCAAGCACAATTTACCTTTTGTGAATCCATGTTTACTTTGTCCAATCCTGTCACTGTTTTCCAAGTGCTCTGCTATTACATCTTTTATAATGGACTCTAGTATATTCCCCACTACCGATGTCAGGCTTACCGGCCTGTAATTCCCCGTTTTCTCTCTACCACCTTTTTTGAATAGTGGGGTAACATTAGCTACCCTCCAATCCATGGGTATTGTTCCAGATTCCATCGAATGTTGGAAGATGATCAGCAATGCACCTACTATTTCTAGGGCCACTTCCTTAAATATCCTAGGATGTAGATTATCAGGCCCTGGGGATTTATCGGCCTTCAATCCCATCAATTTCCCTAACACCATTTCCCTACAGATACTGATTTCTTTCAGCTCCTCCCTTTCATCAGACCCTATGTTCCACGGCATCTCTGGGAGGTTATTTGTGTCCTCCTTTGTGAAGGCGGAAGCAAAATATGTATTTAGTTGGCCTGCCATTTCTTTGTTCCCCATTATAAATTCCCTTGATTCTGACTGCAAGGGACCTACGCTTGACTTCACCAATCTTTTTCTCTTCACATATCTATAAAAGCTATAACAGTCAGTTTTTATGTTCCCTGCAAGCTTACACTCATATTCTATTTTCCCCTTCTTAATTAATCCCCTTGTCCTCCTTTGTTGAATCCTAAACTGCTCCCAATCCTCAGGATTATTGATTTTTCTGGCCCATTTATATGTCCCCGCCTTGGATCTTATGCTATCCCTAATTTCTCTTGTTAACCACGATTGAGTCAACTTTTTTGTTTTATTTTTATGCCAAACTGGGATGAACAAATTCTGTAGTTCATCCATCCGGTCTTTGAATGTTTGCCATTGCCTATCCACCGTCAACCCTTTGAGTGACATTCCCCAATCAATCCTACCCAAATCGCGCCTCAGACCATCATAGTTTCCTTTATTTAAATTTAGGACCCTAGTCTCTGAGTCAACTATTTCATTCTCCATCTTAATGAAGATTTCGATCATATTATGATAGCTCCGACCCAAGGGGCCTCGTACAACAAGATTGCTAATTAATCCTTTCTCGTTACATAATACCCAGTCTAAGATGGCCTGATCTCTGGTTGGTTCCTCGACATATTGGTCCAGGAAACCATCCCGCAAACACTCCAGGAATTCCTCCTCCACAGTATTGTTACTAATTTGGTTAGCCCAATCTATATGTAGATTAAAGTCACCCATGATGACTGCTGTGCCTTTATTGCACGCCTCTTTAATTTCCCTTTTACTGCCATCCCCAACCTCCACATTACTGTTTGGTGGTCCATAAATCACTCCCACTAACGTTTTCTGCCCCTTGGTATTTCTCAATTCTACCCATACAGATTCCACATCATCAGAGCTAATATGCTTCCTTAAAATTGTGTTAATCCCTTCTTTAACCAGCAATGCTACCCCACCTCCCTTTCCTTTTGGCCTATCTTTCCTGAATATTTAATACCCCTGGATGTTGAGTTCCCTGCCTGGGCCATCCTTGAGCCACGTTTCCGTAACCCCAACCAAATCATATTCGTTTACATCTATTTGCGCAGCCAATTCATCCACCTTATTACGAATGCTCCTCGCATTAAGACACAAGGGGCTAGATTTTCAGTTGCTTGCGCCAGCAGTTAGCGCCTTAAGAGAAGTGATTTTCGGGCGCTATGCGTGTAGCACCTGGGCGCAGCGCAGTTTGCGCCCCGCCCCAAATTAAGTTGCCCGTTAGCGCCGGCGCAAAGTTTAGCGGCCGCCCGGATGCGCGCGCAGAAAATGACGTCACATCCTCGTGCAACGCCCTTTGGCCGCCCCGAATCCAAACTTCAGTCGGACCGCCCCATTGTGCGGCTGGCGTCCAGAGCGTTTGTAAAATGGAACGCAACACACCCTGGGGAGCGCAAATTAAAGGGCACTCGTACAAAAGGCACTCTGCATGTGTTGTGTGGAAGTAAGCTGTGTGTTGTTCTGAACGGTCTATTTATGTTTCCGGGTACCAATCATTCCTCCTCCTCCTCCTCCTCCTCCTCCTCCTCCTCCTCCTCCTCCTCCTCCTCCTCCTCCTCCTCCTCCTCCTCCTCCTCCTCCTCCTCCCCCCTCTCTCTCTCCCCCCCCAGACTTTGCATTTGGAAAAAAATACATGCACCCTTCCCCTTTAAGAGCTCACTGGCACCAGAGTGTCTGCCGTGCGCTGCGCCCGAGCTCGGGTGTTGCGCTCTCCACCGCCGGCTTAGCGCCTAAAGATACTAGTGGAACGCCTCTTTTAGCGCTCCACCAACCTCTTAGGGCGAAGCCACTGAATTTCCGGCAACGGGGCGCTACTTTGGGGCGGGCGATAACTTCAGGCGGGCGCTAAGCTTAGCGCCCCAAAACTGTCTATACTGAAAATCTAGCCCAAAGCCTTCAGGCTTATTTTTTTAACGCTCTTAGACCTATTAGAATTATTATTTACTGTGGCCATGTTTGATTTAAACACTTGGGGCTAGATTTTCAGTTGCTTGCGCCAGCAGTTAGCGCCTTAAGAGAAGTGATTTTCGGGCGCTATGCGTGTAGCGCCCGGGCGCAGTGCAGTTTGCGCCCCGCCCCAAATTAAGTTGCCCGTTAGCGCCGGCGCAAAGTTTAGCGGCCGCCCGGCTGCGCGCGCAGAAAATGACGTCACATCCTCGTGCAACGCCCTTTGGCCGCCCCGAATACAAACTTCAGTCGGACCGCCCGATTGTGCGGCTGGCGTCCAGAGCGTTTGTAAAATGGAACGCAACACACCCTGGGGAGCGCAAATTAAAGGGCCCTCCTCCTGCACTATAATGGACGGATCCAGTGTGTTGTGAATGGTGTATTTATGTTTCCGGCCACCTCCTCCTCCTCCTCCTCCTCCTCCTCCTCCTCCTCCTCCTCCTCCTCCTCCTCCTCCTCCTTTCCCCCCCAGACTCTGCCTTTGCAAAAAACACATGCACCCTTCCCCTTTAAGAGCTCACTGGCACCAGAGTGTCTGCCGTGCGCTGCGCCCGAGCTCGGGTGTTGCGCTCTGCACCGCCGGCTTAGCGCCCAAAGATAGTAGTGGAACGCCTCTTTTAGCGCTCCACCAACCTCTTAGGGCGAAGCCACTGAATTTCCGGCAACGGGGCGCTACTTTGGGGCGGGCGCTAACTTCGGGCGGGCGCTAAGGTTAGCGCCCCAAAACTGTCTATACTGAAAATCTAGCCCTTGATTTCTCTGACTGCCACTTTTGTTTTTCTCCTCCCTTTCTTTTGCTTTTATCCTTGTTTCCCTTTCCTCTGTCCCCCTGCTCAGGTTCCCAACGCCCTGCCATCTTAGTTTAAACCCTCCCCCAGAGCACTAGCAAACACTCCCCCGAGGACATTGGTTCTAGCCCTGCCCAGGTGCAAACCGTCCAGTTTGAACTGGTCCCACCTCCCCCAGAACCGGTTCCAATGTCCCAGGAACTTCAATCCCTCCCCGTTGCACCATTCCTCTAGCCACATATTCTTCTGAAATATCCTTCTATTTCTACTCTGACTAGCACGTGGCACTGGTAGCAATCCTGAGATTACTTCCTTTGAGGTCCTATTTTTTAATTTACCTCCTAACTCCCTATATTCAGCTTTTAGGACCTAATCCCAGTTTTTACCTGTATTGTTGGTACCTATATGCACCAGGACAACTGGCTGTTTACCCTCCCCTTCCAAAATGTTCTGCAGCCGCTCTGAGACATCCTTGACCCTTGCACCAGGGAGGCAACACACCATCCTGGAGTCTCATTTGCGACTGCAGAAACGCCTATCTATTCCCCTTACAATAGAATCCCCTATTACTATAGCTCTACCCCTCTTTTTCCTCCCGTCCTGTGCAGCAGAGCCACCCCTGGTGCCAGGAAGTTGGCTGCTGCTGCCTTCCTCTGATGAGCCATCCCCCCCAACAGTACTCAAAGTCCAAAAAGGACTCGACCATGTCGGGAGGGATTCCTGTCTCTGTCTTTTGGGCTGTGGCTGAGGAATTCTTTCCCTTGTTATCCTTCCAAGGATTTCTACACTCCTTCCTCCCATGTCCATCCTTCCCACACCCGTAACAGTTAAGCTTTGTGCTGGAGGGGTTATTCCCTTCCTGATGCCACTCCTTCCTACCCTGGCCGGGTTTCATTTCATGCACCTTCCCTTTAGGTGGGTGTGCGTCGGTTCCCTTACCATTCCGGTAAGCTAGGGTCAATTGTCTGATCACCGTCAGTTCGGTAGTCAGGGGATGCTTTGGGTCAAACCACATTTCTGCCTTGGCCCTGACCTGTGGCAAGCTGTTTGCCACCAGGCAACGGAGCCAGTGGGCCAGCTAATCCTGCTCCAGGTTAGCTCGGTTAGGTGCCCCAGTACAGGCACTCCTATACACCGGCCACCACCTGTCCGCGAAAGCCTGCGGGGTTTCCCCCGCGCGCTGAACTGTCTTCTCCACTCGGGAAAAAGGACTTCCGTCATTCATCCCCATGGCCTCAAGAACTTCCTCCCTGAGCTCCCCATACTCGCACTGTCCCTTCTTACACTGGTCGGAGAGGGACTGGAGGAGCTTACTCTCCAGGGAGAATAGCAGCATTTTGGCCTGTTCGACATCATCGCACTCGTTGATGCTGGCTGTCTGTTCCACTTCCCTGAAGTGGACCGAGGGGCCCCCATTTTCTGCGAGTTTTGGTATATGGCTTACCATGGCTCCAAGCTGTTGGGTGCCGTAGGGAACTACGAACTGGTTTTGGAGGTGTCCATCCTCCCCATCATCAGCGGGTGGCCCAAAACTTCGCTGCCAGGCCGGGCACATCGGCCCTGGTCCCAGCCTCTCTTGCGGGGGTTTTTCCACCTCAGCTTCTACCCCTAACTCCACCCACCCTTGCTGCCAGACTTTGCTGAAACTTGGCGCTATGGGTAGTGGTCGTGGGTCCTTCTGCTCCTCAACCGGGTCATCCCTTGGCACTACCCATGGTGTCTGAACCGTTCTCCCCTCGTTCCCTGTAAAGTTGACCTGGGCTGCCTTCGGGCTTATGAGGCTTACCCAGCCCTCTCTGTTACTGCGGTACTCTTGGTCGGTCCTCGTGTAAGGCTGCGGTTGCGACCTAGTTGTCCTCGGTCGAGGCTGCCCCACCATGCCCCCTCGCCGTGATGTTGCGTGAGCTTTCCTGTTGGCTTCACTTGGCGCCCTCTGGTGTCATGTCGATAGCTAGCGCCTTTGGTTACCGGTGGGCCTAAAATTATACTGTTTTTGAGTTTGTTATCTGCGCGCCAAATCAGGGTTAGTTCTTTGTCCGATTTTTGGCGGGCTCGTTAAGGTAATCATAGCCATTCACTTTAACTGGTTTTTGGGTGGTTGTCTCATAGCTAAACGGCTTTGAATGTCTGGGTGTTTGTTATACATAATGTTAATCGGTGTCTCCCTGGCTTGGTAGCTAGTTCGAACTGTAAATGATTATTTATGCAGAGGTTTGTTGGGCTTTAAGTTTGTGCAAGATTAATTCTTTTCCTGAGTTGATTTGTTTTAAAGGGAAGAATGCGTATTCTGTCTCATCCAGTTGTCTGGTTTCAAAATAACTGTCTCCCACAGGCCCAGGCATGTCAGGTTTTAAGGTTTTGAACTTGACATACTGTCTGCAGGGTCCTGCTTTAATCTTGCAGGTTTTGCCATAAAGTCCAAAAGCCATTCCCTTTAGGGTACCCTTATTAATAACTTGTCCTTCAGGGTCCCTCATTAATAACTTGGGAAATGTGGGAATTTTGAGAATCCTACAAGATGGCAGTTTAGGGTTGTTCTGGCATGGTGAATTTATGGACTAAATGACCTTCCTCATCCATCAGCATCTTGTGATTCAGAATCCTATGGGAAAGAGCCTGTAACCCAGTGACAATAGAATTTGACCAAGCTTTTGATTGTCCCTCCTAATATTTCCTTGTTTGGCTCAGTATCCATTGTTGTTTTTCTGATTACAGCTCTGTGAAGCACCTTGGGACGTTGTTCTATGTTTATGGCACTATGGCCTAGAAATTCGGGGGTTTAGCGCTGGCCGTTAATGGCCGATTCGGTTAAAAAAATGGTAGCTGCTGCACTTCCACCTGCTGCCAGCGGGTCCGCGGCAGCCGCCCTTTTCGGCTGGGCAGCAATGCTGCTGATATGTGCATTCGCTATCATTATGTAGATTATGAGGTTACTTAAAGGGATCATCAGCAACAACTTGTAGCTGACATATTTCTTCAGTTTCACTGGCTTTCTGGAAGTTTCTGCAACTCTAGCAGTTTTCTAAACTTCTTTCAAGATCCTAAGGTAACAGGGAGTGCTGGGTCAAGTGGAGAATGCCTTCATTCTTATTTAAAGGCTTCTGCTCACAACACTTGTTCTACAGGCAGTCCCCCGTGCGTTCGAGTATCTTTGGGAGAGGGAGCAGAGGCAGCAAAGAAGATGTGCATGGTGGGTGGAGGAAGTGGGGCAGGAGTGCTCTCTCTACAGGAGGCTTCACCCACTTAGGGTCTTCAGAGAGCAATTCTCTTATATCCACTTAAGTGAGGAACAGTGTATTAGGAGGCTCCACTTTAGCAAGGAGGTGGTCACAGAACCCTGGACCTCCTGCAACCAGACCTGCAGCCTGAGACCAGGGCAACCACGGCTCTCCCAGTGGTCCTCAAGGTCACCGTGGCCCTCAATTTCTTTGCCAGCAGATCCTTCCAGTCTGTAGCAGGAGACACAGCTAACACCTCACAGTTCGCCATCCATCGCTGCATCTGGAAGGTTAACAGCGGCTCTCCACACCAGGAGAAGGGATTACGTTTTCTTCTTTCTGAGCAGAGAGAAGCAGGAGGATTGCACATGTGGCTTTGCCAGGATAGTGGGTTTCCCCATGGTCCAGGACACCATCGGCTGCACCGACGTGGCTTTGCATGCACCACCGTCTAACAATCCTGAGATCTTCCATAACTACAAAGGCTACCACTCACTTAACGTGCAGTTGTTGGGCTACCACGCACAGTGCATCTGGTGGTCAATGCCCGCTATCCTGGCTGCAGTCATGCGCCAGTCCGATGTGCCAGCAATCTTCCAGCCACCACGTCAAACCCGAGGGTGGCTGCTCGGAGACAAGGGCTATCTGCTCTGCACCTGGCTGGGAACTCCCCTCCGCAACCCCAGCACTTGTGCTCAGCACTCATATAATGAGAGCCATGCTGCCAACAGGAACATCATTGACCAGACCATTGGGCTGCTGAAGCAATGGATCCGCTACCTTGACTGCTCGGGAGGAGCCCTCCAGTACTCGGCTGAGCGGGTGTCCCATTTTGTGGTGGTCTGTTGTATGCTTCATAACTTGGCCATTATGACGGCGCAGCCCTTCCCACCAAGGATTATGGGACCAGAAAGAGGAGGACCAGGAGGTGGGTGCAGGAGGAGGATCATTATCGCCCTGAGGCACGGGCTGTCCGTGAATGCCTCATAAGACTCTGATTCCAATGAATGAAACTCCAGACACCCGTTGCTCACCACATTCTGATCAACCACATCCCCATCATACCATCTCTCTGTCATGGAACATCACAGCCTCCTCCTGGACACAAAGCTGAAATGAGAGCCACCAAAAAACAACGATTCCAAACAAAATGAATGCATTTTTCATTAATCAATTCACAAATCCTATATCAACTAATCACTCTTGTGTGCAATCTCTTAGTGCCTGTCGTTCGGGTGCCCTTTCCTGCTCTAGTGTTCCGATGACATGCTCCCCCATTGGCTGCAGCATGGCTAGTGGAAGGCTGCTGAATTTAAAGTGGGGAGACTACAGATGGCCTTGTAGCATGACCTCGAGCAGCTCTAGACCACTGCTCATTGGCTTACCACTCAACAGGTGGGCCAATATCGGTCTAATTCCAAGTCATGTTTGGCTTAGGCTGTCTCCACTACTTAAAGGGGAGGTTCTTTGATGCAGCAGCACCTCATTGTCATTCCATTTGGAGCCCCACTTGGAAGCACCACCTCGGCATGGGCGGCAGCAGTCTGGGCTAGTTGGCTGACAGGCAACGGCAAGGGCAATGGCATAGTGACAGTGGTGGGAACAGGAATGCTGTCATCCTGAGAGGGGGAGCAGGGTTCAGCTCCATTGACCCACTACCATTCCCCCAGGGCGTCACCTCAGCATTCCTAGCCATCTGTTGGAGGAAAGATTGCTGGTTTGCTGCAACACCGTGAAAGCCCCGTTCGACACTGGTAAACCCAGCCACGATGACAGCAGCAAGCTGAGACTGCAGGACAGAGGTCTGCTCTTCTGCTGCAGCACTGAGTCGTTGGGTCACTTCCACCTGTGCTGCAATGGCACCCGTGACATTGCCCATCACACGCAATGTCATATCTGGGTCAACACAGTCTCTCCTGGAGTTTTCCATCATTTCCAGCCATGAGCTCCAAGCTCTGCACAGAGCCATTTGCAATGCTGGAGGCGGACTCCTCCATGCTCCTTGACATTTCCAATAGGCTCTCTAGCAGGCTTGCCATTGCACCTAGCAATTTTGTTTGCATGACCATCACCCTTCTTCTGAAGGCCGCTCCATTGAGGTCCTCATCTGAGTCGTGTGCAGCAGAACTCATGCGCGAACTCACCCTCCGGGGTTCTGGCCCCTAAGCTACCCTATCCCCCTGGCCTTGCTGCAGCCCACTCCTGCCCGGTGCCTCGCCCTGTACAGCTCCCAGATCTACACTACTGTCTAAATTCCACGCAGTGCCAGTTTCTGAACTGGTGTCTGCAACTGTCAGATGCAGTGACGGTGTGTCTTTTCCCTCGCTCTCCTCCATTGTCTCAGCTCTGCGGCTGCTTGTTCTTGGTTGGCGGAAAACAGAATGGCACAAGAGTCGGGTTGTTGTGAGTTGGAGGGGGGGTGGGGGTGGGGGTGGGGAGCAAGATATGCATCCATACAGCATCAGCAGCTTGTAAGTGCAAAGAGATTGTGGGATGAGGGGGAAGTGGAATGTGAGAAGACAGATTAGGAATGAGCATACCATTGTTGTCCCCATGGGCTTCAACTTTTGACCTTGGTGATTTCCTGTCCAATGATGTTTGTAAGAGCCATAAAAGCTTAAGAAAATACTTTAAAATATTGGTTAAATAGCATAATACAGTTAATTTACCTGATTGACTTATTGTATTAAGAAACCCCCTATTTTCTTGCTCCAGTAGTATAGTCCGAGACACCCCCTTCATTCTTGCCACAATGGTACAGTCCCTAAGCCACACATGGTATGCAGCCATTTTTATAGTTTAAACTCCACGTGGCTGAAGGAGGCAGAAGTTGTGAGGTTTGGAGCAATACAGTTTTTGATCGTGTTCGTTTATACGTGTTTGCTTTGTAATTCTGTTCGCAAAGTGTTATAGTAAACAGTTTAAAAGACAAAGCTACGTTTGGGAACGTTTTATTTCGACACGCGTCTACTCGTTGCTAAAAGCCCCACAGCTCAGTGGCTGCCTGTTTGGAAACTAAGAAGCGTCACTACAATGTTGGTCACAGTCTCCTCCAATTAGCTCAAGGCCTGTATTGTGGCTGGCCCCCCGCCTGTCTGCCGCTGCTCCCAGCGATTGTGCGCAATCTTAGCAAGCAAGAGAAAGGGAAGTGTGTGAGTGAGTGTGGTAGAATGTGTTTGGGTGATATTTCTGCCATAGTTGAATAGCTTTCAGTATGTGCAAGGTATGAGATGTGGGTGTGAGTGTTGCAGCAGTGGTAGGGTTGTGAGGGTGAAGTGAAAACAGGATTGTGAGTTCTGAGTGCTGATAGGTAGAGATTGTTGGTAGGTGAGTGATGGGGGTTGATGTAAAAAAACTACTAGGCACTTTGTCTAAGCATTAAACAAAGCTTTAATCAACTGTTTTTCAACATGGAGATCTAGTTGTGTCCCTCATTAGTTCCTGTTAAAGAATGTCCTGAGCAAGCTGGGCCCATGCCCGAGCATTTATACTCTCCCTGGATAGCGCCACCAGCAGGCCACCCAGTGCTATTTCATAAGTCATTTCCACATGAATGACAAGATTCATGTCAGGGGTGTGGTGCATTGAGCAGTGTGTGAGGCTTGTGGTGCAGATGGTGGGAAACAGCATTTGCTTAAGTCTTCAGTCACCTTGACCTGCCGTGTGAAATCATTAAACTACTGCCTGCATTGATTCCAGGACCTGGGGACCACACTGTTGGCTGTCATGTAAGCAGATATCTCCTGCCACAGCCTTCTACACGTATGGGCCGATGGCTTCCTACCGGTTTGCGGGGTGGGCAGCCCAGCTCCTCTCCATGGCCACCACCAGTGACTCCAGAGCCACATCTGATAACTGTGTTACACTCTCCCTCTGCTGCTGCTCAGCCACCTCTTGATAAATCAATTCTGCTTCCAAGTGGGGCTCCAAATGGAATGACAATGAGGTGCTGGTGCATCAAAGAACCTCCCCTTTAAGTAGTGGAGGCAGCCTAAGCCAAACATGACTTGGAATTAGACTGATATTGGCCCACCTGTTGAGTGGTAAGCCAATGAGCAGTGGTTTTAGCACTGAGATAAGCACTATAATCATGTACTGAGCGCAAGTTTAGCGTGCTACCAAGACCACTTTAATCCGGCGCAGCTAAATAGCGCTTGGCCATGACAATGCACGTTTTGGGGCCATATCCAATTTTTAAACCTACATAAATGCAAGTTGTTGTTGTTATCAGCCATCAACAGAGCAAAATGTGATGTGAAATATACCACAATTGACTCCTGATGAATGCAAAACAATTTGCTAAGATTTTTTTTGCTTGGATCAGGGTTTCAACACACAGCAAATAAAGTAGCCAATTAGCAAATCATCTTACCATGGCCGACTACATCTACTCAGCACTTCAATGTAAACTAGCCCAGCAAAAATTTCAGAAAACCTATCTATTTTGCACAAAAATTATTGAACAACTGAAACACGCCTTTAGGTAAAATTTAGCAGCACCTTGAGTACAAACACAGAAGCTGCTGCAAAGACACAGCAGGTTAGTCAGTATCTGAAAGAGAAAGAGAAAGATTTTGACCGTAACCCTGCATACAAAAAATGGTAGGCAGGAAAAAAGGTCTGACCTGAAGCCTCATGAATAGATTCCCACTAACATGTAACCTCCTAGGAGAGACAAAATGCCAGATAAAAACTCATGGCCAATTAGGGGGAGAAAATCTGGAAAATTCCTCTCCGACACCCTTAGGCGTTTGAATCTGGTCCAGGAGATAACATTGACCATGCTTCTATTACATGGTATTTCACCTACTCTTTATAAGATGTGATCTCCGCCCCAGACATGAAGTGGTCCAGCCCTCTTGAACTTCCAGAACTTTTCATCTGTAAAAGTAGATTTCATTTTCATTTTGCCGATTCAGCATTGGAAGAAAACCCAGATAATTTGGGATTGTTTTTAGGCTTTTCTTTATACAATAGGATAAGTATTTTGCATTTAAAAGTGCCATTACATTAAAATAATTGCTTGAGTTCAACTGGAAACTAAGGCTGAAATGGAGGATTCCAGACAGTCTGGCTGTAATATTAACTCCCCACGGCGGGCAGGAGTGCTCCTTCCGGCCTCTCAGTGAAGCCTTTGGCCTTGTCCCTGCTGATCACGACCTGTCTCTCCCTCCTGCCGCATTTGCCGAACCCCCTTGCCTGTTGGCCTGTCTCTCTACCTTGCTGCCAGCGCCGACAGTCCCCCCGGTTGCAGCCTCCTGCCTCTGGTTTTTCCTCCCGGCTGCTGCCAGGCTGTCTATTTGGCCGGCTGCTGGGTAGAAAACGGAACAAAGAAATGACAATGAGGTCCAGCCATTAAGTTTGCAGAACCTCCATGTACCTGGCCTTGCTGCATTCTTTGACTGTTTGTGGCCTCCTCCACACCCTCAGTACCTCCCTGTAAATATTGAGGCCTCTGTCTAAGGCAAAAGCCTATGTTCTGGAACCAGTTAAGTTACAATTGCTTTGGTGGCTGAAACATTTTATCTGAAATGTTAATATATACAGACTGACAGATGGAGATGTATTTTCAATTGCTGTTAAGTGTCAAAAACAAGAAGACTGTCCAGGAAGTAACAGTTCACATCTTATATTCCTAAGTGTTCAAAATGTTTAACATTTCAATTGCCTGACCATTCAAAAGAAATTGCTTGATCTGTAAAAGGAAAGATATGTTACAACCCACCTAAATCGCATACCTCCTTGGGGTTTTGAGTTCCTTATTCAACTCATCGTTAATTATATTTACATATAGCACCTTTAACAGCCACCGAATGTCTCAAAGTGCTTTACAACCAATGAAGTGCTTTTCTGAAGTGTAGTCAATGTTGTAATGTAGGAAACGCGGCAGCTAATTTGTGCACAGCAAGCTCCCACAAACAGCAATGTGATAATGACCAGATTAGGGCCTAGAAAGTCGTGGCCACCACAAGAGTTGCCAGTGTCACTGCTGCCTCAGGTTAACAGCCGCAGGAAATGGTCAAAGAGGCAGCAGAGAAAAATTCACGCTGTGGACTAAAGATTTTTAGCCCAGTGATAATTCACAGTGTAACGCCCTCTTGGTGGCATAAGTGCAGGCATCAGTGGCGAAGTTGCCGTCCAGAATCGGCGTTCCATCTTTCAACAGCCTCTGGAAGCGAGGCTATGAGTTTGCTAGGCATTTGCGGGACAGTAAAAGGGCAGTGCCTTAAAAGAGCAATGCGTCTAAACTGATAAAAATAAAAATAAATAAAAGAATGCCATCTTCAGCCCTTACTGCCTTTTAAAAAGAAGTCCTTAATGGGAATCTTCAGAGCTTAAAGCTGAATTTCTTTCTGCACCTCAAAAAATGGGAAAAGTGCTTCAGCACTAACACAAATAGCTCAGCAAGCCAGGGAAGGGGCACTCAGGGTCTCGCACACAGCACTCCAGCTTTGTGCAGGGGGGTCAACACTGCAAGAGAGTCCTCTACCCACTGGGGCCAGGAGGCTCTCAGAATGAACAATATGGGACCAGATCACCGAGGCCGTCACTGCCAGCAGTGTCACCCCCACCAGCTGGCTACAGTGCCCAAAGAAGATTCATGAACTCAGACCAGTGGTCATGGTCAGTGAATGCATCTTCAAAAGCCGTCTCCTACCAACTGAATCAGTAGCCTCTCACACTTCTCAATGCACGACTCCCCCCCACCTGCCAATCACTCACCTACCAACAATCTGTACCAATCACGAGGCACACCTCCCATTCCTGGCCTCACCTCACCCCTTTGGAGGAGACGGTGCTGGCCATTCTTGGCAGGGGCGTGGCTGAGCCACTGGCCAGCAGTGGGGCTGAAAGGATACAAGATGCTGCCATCCTCGTACATTATCCTCCTCCTGACATGCAACTCTTGCTTTCCCGCCCTCCACTGACCACAACTCCACCCTTGTGCCTTCCTAATTTCACACACCCAAGAAATGCAGCCTGCCCAGCCGGTGGTTGACCAAGAAGAGGGAGAGGAAAGTGAAGAAGAAGAAGAAGAAAAAGAAGAAGAAGAAGAACCATTACTCGATTTGACACTCCCAGCTACCAGCTCCTCAAGGCCGACCAGCAAGGCCATTTGCAGTGTCCCCCACTGAAAGTCAGCAGCCTTCCACCAGCCATGCTGCAGCCACTGGGGTAGCACTGCGTGACATCAGTAGGATAGGCACAGGCACACACAAGACAGTCACTAAGAGAATGCATAAGGGTGATGAGTTGATTTCTTGATGTCATATTGGATGGATAGATGTGTAAAGTTGGATTGGAAGGTTTGTTTTGTGGTGGTTTTTATTTCAGCATTTTGGCCAAGGGGATGATTTGATGGTCAGTAACAGAGGGAAGGTAAGGTGTGGGACTAATGTTGAAAGCGGAATTGGGGTTCTGGTCACTGGCATCACAGGTGGATGATTCCATCCCGGATATCCCGGCCAGAACGGGGCTGTCTGTGTTGCATCTTTCCTTCTGCTTCCTGCTCTTCTGCGTCTTCCTCTTCCCTCTGCGAGCAGATGCTGTAAATCTGAAATGACAGCATAAAATGCTGCAAATACTCAGCAGGTCAGGCAACTTCTTGACCTGAGACATGAACTCTGTTTTTCTCTCCACGAATGCTGCCTGACCTGCTGAGTATTTCTAGCATTTTCATTTTGCTGATTCAGCATCTGAGGCCTTGCAAGTGTCCAGCAGCACTCCCTACATACTTAAAAAAACTTTTAATGTATTGGAGCAAGCCACTATTTTGATAAAATCAAAAAAATCCAGTCCAAAAGCTTAATTGCAAACTTACCTGAAAGATGTCTGTGTTCCCTTTAAGAGGTGCAGACAGCGCCTCTGTGAGTCTGCTGAATGCTTGTTTTCATGGCGAGCTTAGGACCCAGCGCTAAGGTCCAAGTTTGCCAAGCTGACGTTAAGTAGGCGTGCGTCATCTCTCCCTAATTTAAATTTGCAGGGCCATCACTCTTACCAGGAGCACTGCTGGGCCTCACAAAATGGCAGACGCCGCGGGACCCACCACCAGCTGGTGAAATAGCAGCAGCCACCCTCCTTTCGCTGCTTTTTCACGATAAAGGGTGGCGTAAAGCCCCCGAATCTTTAGCCTAATCTGTTTTTGTAATGATGATTGAGGGACAAATATTGGCCAGGACACCGGGGATAACTCTCCTGCTCTTCTTTGAAATAGTGCCATAGGATCTTTTACGTCCACCTGAGAGAGCAGACATTGCCTCGGTTTAGTGTCTCATCTGATAGACGGCACCTCCAACAGTGTAGCACCCCCTCAATACGGCACTGGAGTGTCAGCCTAGATTTCTGTGCTCAAGTCTCTGGAGTGGGACCTGAATCCACAAACTCCTGAATCCGAGGCACGGGTGCTACCAACTGAGCCATGGCTGACATAGTAATAAGAGTTCCATGGTAAAAACCAAACTTGGTTGTAGTTACAACATCATGTTCATTCGCAAGTTAGTTAAGCACAAACAACATAGATTATGAACTAAAAGTCATGTCTTAAAAATGTAATAGAATTATTTGAAGCAATAATCTGATGAAGGGTTATCGGAGAAGGAGTCGGCCCTTTAGCCCCTTAAGCCTGATCTGCCATTCTATTACATCATGGCCGATCTGTTTCTCACTTCCATTTATTGCTCCATATCTCTTGTAATAGTATCACTCTACCATTACCATCAAGCCAGGGGACCAAACCTGTTCAATTAGGAGTGTAGAAGAGCATGCCAGGAGCAGCACCAGGCATACCTAAAAATGAAGTGCCAACCTGGTGAAGCTGCAACACAGGACTACATTGGGACCAGTTCTGGGGGAGGTGGAACCTGTACTGGCCAGATGGGTTGCACCTCAACAGAGCCGGGACCAATATCCTTGCGGGGCGTTTGCTCATGCTGTTGGGGAGAGTTGAAACTAATATGGCAGGCAGCTGGGCACCAGGATGTAGCATTAGAAAGGATAAACAAGGTGCACAAAGGATTGGGAGAGACAGGTAGTACTAGAGTAAGAAATAATACAGTATTAGGTGGGGTCAGACTAAGAGAGAATACAAGAAGGTCTAAGATAGGTTTACAGTGCATGTGTGTAAATGCATGAAGCGTGGTAAATAAGGTTGATGAGCTGCAGGTGCTAATAGCCACATGGGAATATGATGTTGTGGCAATAACGGAGGCCTAGATCAAAAAAGGGCAGGATTGAATACTAAATATTCCTAGATATAAGGTGTTCAGGATAGATAGGGAAGGAAAGAAAGGAGGTGGGGTAGCAGTATTGATTAAGAAGAATATTATAGTGCTGGAGAGAGAGGATGTCCTGAAGGGGTCAAAGACTGAATCTATTTGGTTAGAGTTAAGAAAAAATAGAGGTGCCATTAAACTACTAAGTGTATTCTATAGGCCACCAAGTAGTGGGAAGGACATAGAGGAGCAAATTTGCAGGAAAATTACAGAAGTGCAAGAACTTTAGAGTACTGATAATGGGGGACTTCAACTATCATAATATAGATTGGGATAGTAATAGTGTAAAGGGCAGAGAGGAGCAAGAATTTCTGAAGTGTGTTCAGTAGAACTTTCTTAATCAGTACATTTCTGGCCCAAAGAAGAAGGAGGCATGCTGGATTTGGTTCTGGGGAATGAGATGGGTCAAGTGGAGCAAGTATCAGTAGGGGAACATTTAGGGAACAGTGATCACAGTATCATAAAGTTTAGATTAGCTATGGAAAAGGACAGGGAACAATCTAGAGTAAAAATACTTAATTGGAGGAAGGCCAATTTCAGTGGGTTGAGAATGGATCTGGCCCAGGTAAATTGGAATCAAAGATTGGTAGGCAAAATTGTAATCGAACAATGGGCTGCATTTAAAGAGGGGATGGCTTGAGTACAGTCAAGGCACATTCCCATGAGGGGGAAAGGTAGGGCAACCAAAGTCAGAGCTCCCTGGATGATGAAAGATATTGAAAGTAAGATGAAGCAGAAAAAGGAGGCATATGACAGATGTCATGTTGAGAATACAAGTGAGAACCAGGCTGAATATAGAAAGATCAGAGGGAAAGTGAAAAAGGAAGTAAGAGGGGCAAAGAGAGAGAATAGATTGGCAGCTAACATAAAAGGGAATCCAAAAAAAGAAAAAGAAAGATTTGCATTTATATAGCACCTTTCACGACCACCGGATGTCTCAAAGTGCTTTACAGCCAATGAATTACTTTTTGAAGTGGAGTCATTATTGTTAAGTGGGAAAAGCAACAGCCAATTTACACACAATGTGATAATGACCAGATAATCTGTTTTTGTTATGTTGGTTGAGGGGTAAATATTGGCCAGGACACCAGGGACATCTCCCCTGCCCTTCTTCAAAACAGTACCATGGGATCTTTTATGTCCACCTGAGAGAGCAGACGGGGCCTCAGTTTAACGTCTCATCCGAAAGACGGCACATCCGACACATTCCCTCAGCCTAGCTTTTTTATGTGTTCAAAGTCCCTGGAGTGGGACATGAACTGTAGGGGGGCATCTTTTACCTGGTTTACGGTAATTTACCTGGTCAGGCAGCCTTTGCCTGCACTCTGACCAATTCCAACCTTTTACCTGGTTTACAGTAATTCACCTGGTCAGGCAGCCTTTTGCTGCTACACTGTAAACCAATTTAAACAGCGGTTTCGAATCACTACCCCACCTTCCAGTTCTGACTGAAGGACTTATAATTAATGATATATTAAAGTGGACAACTGGTCTGGGTGTGAGAAAGTCAAACTTTATTAAACTAAAGAAACTGTAATGAAATTTTAAACTATACCACACGAACATAGTAATTACAGTAAATTGCTTAACAGGGGAAGGCAAACGGCAAATACAAGGGATAAATGTCTACAATGTTGATTAAACAATCTTAGCAATTTCCCCTTAATTACCACCCCCTAACTCCTTACTAGGTTGCCTTGCTGAGGAGTCAGAAACCTGCTCACCTGTGGTCCAGCAAAGTAAGAGATAACTTCTCAGGAGCTATCTTTTATATCCTGCCAACTCCTGTTTGGCACTGAAAAAGGTCTGTGTGCAAAACTCGCGCCCAAAAGTTCCAATACACAAAAGAAAGGCTGTGATTGGCTGATTCAAAGTGGTTGGAGTGATCTAATGTGTCTACATGCTGGGGCCGGAGTGTACCCGCCCAAATCCGGAGTTCACCTGGGCTAAAACAAAAGAGGATCCAACTGCCTTATCGTTTAGAATTGGGTGATTCAAAAACCCATTCATTCCTAAACTGTTGCATATCAAAAGTCCTTTTTCCGGAGTTTAGATGTATCCATTGTGTGTAAGTGCTTTGAATGGGTTTGGATTTCTGTGTAAATAGTAGCCGATTGTTCTGCAGTTTCAGTTCAAGTGGGCTAATCCCTTAAGTAAATAAACATCCTGCAGTTTTGTATAAACAAACCTTGCCTCTCCACAAAAGGGAAACTCCCTGGTTTGATTGACAGGTCTGACTGCCACTGTAGCCTCCCACTTTAAATACAGACATCACGGGCTGCTTATCCAAGCCCTATTGTTCTTGTCCAATGCTTTCTCTGACAGCCATTTTAAAATCTGTGATTGACCAAACTCCAGGGAACAATGTTATTAATAAAAGTACTGTCTTAAGGTGTGTGAATATTTTCCACAGAGCTCCTCGATTCTGGCGTTGTCCACGTGCTGTTCATCTCAACGCAGCCTTTTTGCGGTTCTGGGCTCATTTTAAAACATTGTAGACAATTCAGATCACCCAATTCTTCGTCCACGATGTGGACCAATATTTCCCGATCTTCAGGGAAAATAGGGGAATTTTGCGAACCCCTACAAAACCCACAACCTTCTGACTCAGAGGCGAGTGTGCCACAGCTGACACTGCTATAGGCACATAAATAGAGGAGTGGTGGGGCCGATTATGGACCAAAAAATAGACATACACATGGAGGCAGAGGGCATGGCTGGGGTACTAAATGAATACTTTAGCAAGGAAGAAGATGCTGCCAAAGTCATAGTGAAAGAGGAGGTAGTTGAGATACTGGATGGAATAAAAATTGATAAAGAGGAAGTACTAGAAAGGCTGGCTGTACTTAAAGTAGATAAGTCACCAGGATGAGATGGGCTGCTAAGGGATGTAAAGGTGGAAATTGGGGAGGTACTGGCCATAATCTCCCAATCCTCCTTAGATACAGGGATGGTGCCAGAGGACTGGAGAAATGCAAATGTTACACCCTTGTTCAAAAAAGCGTGTAAGGATAAACCCAGCAACTACAGGTCAGTCAGTTAACCTTGGTAGTGGAGAAACTTTTAGAAATGATAATCAGGAACAAAATGAACAGTCACTTGGACAAGTGTGGATTAATTGAGGAAAGCCAGCACGGATTTGTTAAAGGCAAATCGTGTTTAACTAACTTGATTGAGTTTTTTGATGAGGTAACAGAAAGGGTTGATGAGGGCAATGCGGTTGATGTGGTGTACGTGAACTTCCAAATGCCATTTGATAAAGTGCCACATAATAAGTTGAAGCCCATGGAATAAAAGGGACAGTGGCAGCATGGATACGAAATTGGCTAAGTGATAAGAAACAGAGAGTAGTGGTGAATGGTTGTTTGTCGGACTGGAGGAAGGTACAGAGTGGTGTTCCCCAGGGGTCGGCACTAGGGCCACTTCTTTTCTTGATATATATGAATGAATTGGACTTGGGTGTACAGGGTACAATTTCAAAATTTGCAGATGATACAAAACTTGGAAGTATAGTGAACAGTGAGGAGGATAGTGATAGACTTCAAGAGGACATAGACAGGCTGGTGGAATGGGCGGACACATGGCAGATGAAATTTAACGCAGAATAGTGCAAAGTGATACATTTTGGTAGGAAGAAGTAGGAGAGGCAATATAAACTAAAGTGTACAATTCTAAAGGTGGTGCATGAACAGATAGACCTGGGGGTATATGTGCACAAATCGTTGAAGGTGGCAGGGCAGGTTGAGAAAGCAATTAAAAAAGCATACAGGATGCCAGGGAGCACAATTGGATTGCTGACTATCAGCTGCAGGTCAAACATTAAAGACGAGATTTGATCAGCCATCATTTGCAGGTGACAGGACTTTGTCGTCTCAGGTCTGGGGGAACTTTTAGAAGGCATAACCACAGCTGTGGAAGTTTGGAGCCTGACACCCATCTCCAGTGTGACCTCCTGGTAAACCCCTCTCGCCACCTTCACTGAGCGCTTCCTCAACTGAGGCATCTACCAGAAGCATGGGAGCCATTTATTTCCTTCCCTTCTGGATGTTAGATGAGGCCGAACAACAGCAGCAACAACAGCAGCAGCCCCAACAGCAGCAGCAACAACAACAGCAGCCCCAACAGGAGCGCCAGGCTGCTGCTCACCCACCTGAAGATGCACAGGCCAGAAGGGGCCAGCGCTTGGAAGCCCGTCGGGGCATGAGATACCCCCCAAACAGGGTCTACAGACAGAGGGTCAGCTATCTCAACATATCTGAGCAGCAGTGCCAAAGGCGGCTCCGACTTTCGCGAGAGGTAGTGGGTTACATCTGTGCAATGCTGCAACAAGACCTGCAGGCCAGAGGACCAGGTGGACAACCCTTACCAGTGGCCGTCAAAGTCACCACCGCACTCAACTTTTTTGCCTCAGGCTCATTCCAGGGATCAGCAGCAGACATCAGCGGCATCTCCCAGGCGGCCGCACACACTTGCATCACGCAGTTAACCAATGCCCTCTTTGCCCTCACGCACAATCACATCCATTTAGCCAAGGATCGAGCAAGTGTCACGGCGCATGCAGTTGGATTAGCTCATCTGGCAGGCTTTCCAAGGGTGCAGGGTGTCGTTGACTGCACACATGTGGCCCTTAAGGCACCCCATCGCAATCCAGGTATTTTTGTCAATCGCAAGGGCTTCCACTCCCTTAACGTTCAGCTGGTGTGTGACCACAAGAAGGAAATTTTGCATGTTTGTGCCAAGTACCCTGGCAGTTGCCATGACTCCTTCATACTGTGCCAGTCTAGTGTGCCTCTGCTATTCAGTCTGCTAGACCAACTTAACGGATGGCTACTTGGAGACAAGGGCTATCCTCTGAGGACGTGGCTAATGATGCCGTTGAGGAGACCATCCAACGAAGCTGAGGAGAGCTACAACTCCAGCCACATGTCCACCAGAGCCATAATCGAGCAAACCATCGGTTTGCTAAAGATGCGCTTCAGATGCCTGGATAGATCAGGTGGAGCCCTGCAGTACTCAGCAGCCAGGGTCTCCAGAATCGTCATGGTTTGCTGTGCACTTCACAACATGGCACAGCATCGTGGTTTGCAGATTCCTTTGGACCAAGTGGCTCCTCACATATCCTCCTCAGATGAGGAGGAGGAGGAGGATGAGGAGGAGGAGGAGGAGGAGAGCGAAAACGAATATCCTGCAGAGGCCCATCAACCAGAGACAGTGGTACGCGAGAACATAGCTGCCCGGGATGCAAGGAACGCACTCATCTTGGCCAGATTTGCTTAGCCTAGCCACTCAAGCACTTTTGCCTCGCATCTTCTTACCTGAGCATCGACAATGGCCACGAACCAGCTGATTCCTAACAATTTAACCACCATACTGACAATTGCAAGTAATCCTAAGCCATCAATGTGGAAGTCCCATTTGCAAAATGACACACGCCACAACTACAGCAGTAGCCATCAGATATTTTATGTACATGATTCATATGATGTCGTTTAAACATAAAACATCAAATTTCACCCAAGTGACTACCCTTGTGACTATTTGTGCAGTATCTTTCTCTTGCGCGTGCTCCTAAGTGCTGATTCCCCTATGGCTTCAGCAGATGCGGAGGCCCCTTGCTCACTTTCTTGCTGCTCCTGTCTCGACACCTTTAGCGGGCGTCCTCTGGGGTGGCGACCCTGTGAGGGCTCGTCAGCAGTCTGCTGCTCCTGTGGCTGTGCAGGGGTTGAGACGCCTATCTCACTTGGGTGGGGCTCTGACCGCAGGCTCTGCAGTGGCATGGAAGTGTGAGCGCTTGGAGTGGAGCCGCCACTTCCTTGATGTCTGCCACCAACATCCCTCTCATGGGTCAGGTCCCCCTCAGCGCTTGCAAGTGGCTTGAGAGCACCTTGCTGCACATCAGAGGGGCCATGGGGACCCGTATCTGCACTGGCAGTCCTACTCAGAGGGCCTGCCATGAAGGTCTGATTTCTCTGTTCAATAGCTGACCATTGCTCCTCCAGAGATGTCAGCCTATTCTGAATACTCACCATGTTTTCAACACTCAGGCGACTTAGCTCCTCCATGGCCATAGCCATCCTCTCCTCTACTGTAGCCATCCTTTCCACGGAGGTTGCCATCCTTTCCATGGTGATGCATTCATGCGCCAATGTCTCCACAAAGGCTCTGCTCATGTTTGCTATGGACTCCTCCATTCGCTCCACACTCACAGCAACGCTGGAGACAAAACCTGCCAGAGACTCCTGCATCTTTTCCTGGAGTGCCATCACTGCTGATACTGTGGATGGACCCAGAGGCAGAGGGTCGACATGCAGCTGAGCCAAGCTGGCAGAGCCCTGCGTCCTCTGACTAGAACTTTCCACTGATGTCCCTATCTCCACAATCTGCTGATGCTCACTTGTGAGCTGTGATACACCAGGTGACAACATTAGGTTTGAGTGTGTGAGTGTTAGAACATAAGAACATAAGAAATAGGAGCAGGAGTAGGCCAATCGGCCCCTCGAGCCTGCTCCACCATTCAATAAGATCATGGCTGATCTGATCCTAACCTCAAATCTTCTATCACTCTGCATCCACCCGAACCCATGTGATCTCCCGGGAGAGGCGAAAAACCAGATAAAGACCCAATGGCCAATTTGGGAGAAAAAAATCAGGGAAATTCCTCTCCGACTCATCCAGGCGATCGAAATTCTTCCAGGAGATCACTCTGTCCCTATATTTTCTACAGTACTTACCTTCTGTAAAGGCGATCTCCACCCCAGCCAGGAACAGGAATAAAACCATCTCCTGAAATCTAACAGAATTAGAACACAGTAGGAGCAGAACAAGGCTACACGGCCCCTGGGCCCGCTCCACTACCCACAGGGCCATGACCATTCCGAACCCAGACTCATGTCCAATTTCCTGCCCGCTCCCCGTAACCCTTTATTTCCTTTACTTCTAGGAAACTATCTATTTCTGTTTTAAATTTATTTAATGATGTAGCTTCCACAGCTTTCTGGGGCAGCAAATTCCACAAACCTACCACCCTCTGAGTGAAGAAGTTTCTCCTCATCTCAGTTTTGAATGAGCAGCCCCTTATTTTAAGATTATGCCCCCTAGTTCTAGTTTCACCCATCATTGGGAACATCCTCACCGCATCCACCCGATCAAGCCCCTTCACAATCTTATATGTTTCAATAAGATCGCCTCTCTTTCTTCTGAAATCCAATGAGTAGAGTCCCAATCTACTCAACCTCTCCTCATATGACCACCCCCTCATCCCCGGGATTAACCGAGTGAACCTTCTTTGTACTGACTCGAGAGCAAGTATGTCTTTTCTTAAGTATGGACACCAAAACTGTATGCAGTATTCCAGGTGCGGCCTCACCAATACCTTGTACAACTGCAGCAATACCTCCCTGTTTTTATATTCCAACCCCCTAGCAATAAAAGCCAACATTCCATTGGCCTTCTTGATCACTTGCTGCACCTGCATACTAACTTTTTGAGTTTCGTGCACCAGGACCCCCAGATCCCTTTGTACTACAGTACTTTCCAGTTTCTTGCCATTAAGATAATAACTTGCTCTATGATTTTTCCTGCCAAAGTGCATAACTTCACACTTTCCAGTATTGTATACCATCTGCCAAATCTCTGCCCACTTACTTAGCCTGTCTATGTCCCTTTGCAGGTTTTTTATGTCCTCCTCACTCACTACTTTCCGTCCCATCTTTGTATCATCTGCAAACTTTGATATGTTACACTCGGTCCCCTCCTCCAAATCGTTAATATAGATTGTAAAGAGTTGGGGACCCAGCACTGACCCCTGCGGAACACCACTAGTTACTGGTTGCCAATCTGAGAACGAACCATTTATCCCAACTCTCTGCTTTCTGTTAGAGAGCCAATCCTCCACCCATGCCAGAATATTACCCCCAATCCCGTGATTTTTTATCTTGAGCAATAATCTTTTGTGTGGCACCTTGTCAAATGCCTTTTGGAAGTCTAAATACACTACGTCCACTGGTTCCCCTTTATCCACCCTGTATGTTACTTCCTCAAAAAACTCAAGCAAATTTGTTAAACATGACTTCCCCTTCACGAAACCATGCTGAGTTTGCCCTATTAAATTGTGTTTATCCAAATGTCCCGTTACTGTCTCCTTAATAATGGACTCTAACATTTTACCAACCACAGATGTTAGGCTAACAGGTCTATAGTTTCCAGCCTTCTGCCTACTACCCTTTTTAAATAATGGTGTTACATTAGCAGTTTTCCAATCTGCCGGGACCTTTGCTGAGTCCAGTGAGTTTTGGAAAATTTTTACCAATGCATCCACAATCCCTACCGCTACTTCCCTCAAGACCCTGGGATGCAAGCCATCAGGTCCAGGGGATTTATCCGCCTTGAGTCCCATTATTTTACGAAGTACCACTTCCTTAGTGATTTTAATTGTATTTAGTTCCTCCCCCCCTAGAGCCCCCTGTTTGTCCAGTGTTGGGATATTCTTAGTGTCCTCTACTGTAAAGACTGATACAAAATAATTGTTCAGTGTTTTTGCCATCTCCATGTTTCCCACCATTAATTTCCCGGTCTCATCCTCTAAGGGACCAACATTTACTTTAGCCACCCTTTTTCTTTTTATATAACTATAGAAACTTTTACTGTCTGTTTTTATATTTTTTGCTAATTTACTTTCATAATCTATCTTCCCTTTCTTAATCAATCTTTTTGTTATTTTTTGCTGTCTTTTAAAGACTTCCCAATCTTCCATCCTCCCACTAGATTTGGCTACCTTATATGCCCTTGTTTTTAGTCGGATACTATCCTTAATTACTTTACTTAGCCACGGATGGCTATCTTTTCTTTTACACCCTTTTTTCCTCAGTGGAATATATTTTTTTTGGAAGTTGTAAAATAACTCCTTAAATGTACACCACTGGTCATGTACCGTCTTACCCTTTAATCTATTTTCCCAGTCCACTCTCATTAATTCCGCTCTCATACCTTCATAGTCTCCTTTATTCAAGCTCAGCACGCTTGTTTGAGATCCAACCTTCTCACCCTCTAATTGAATATGGAACTCAACCATGTTATGGTCACTCATTCCAAGGGGATCCTTTACTAGGACATTTTTAATTAATCCTGTCTCATTACACAGGACCAAATCTAAGGTTGCTTGCCCCCTGGTCGGTTCAGTTACATACTGCTCAAGAAACCCATCCCTAAAACACTCAATGAACTCTTCCTCAAGGCTGCTCTGCCCAATTTGATTTGTCCAGTTAATATGATAATTAAAATCCCCCATAATTATAGCTGTTCCCTTATTACAAGCCTCAACTATTTCCTGATTAATACTCCGTCCAACAGAGTTGCAACTGTTCGGAGGCCTATAGACTACACCCACTAGTGTTTTTTTCCCCTTATTATTCCTTACCTCCACCCAAACTGTTTCACTATCGTGCTCCTTTGACCCAATATCATTTCCCTGTATTATAGTGATTCCTTCCTTTATTAACATAGCCACCCCACCTCCTCTCCCTTCCTGCCTGTCCTTCCTGATTGTTAAATAACCTGGTATGTTTAATTCCCAGTCATGGTCACCCTGCAGCCATGTTTCTGTAATGGCCACAAGATCATACCCATATGTCATTATTTGTGCCGTTAACTCATTCATTTTGTTACGAATGCTACGTGCATTCAGATAAAGAACTTTCAAATATGTTTTGTAACACTTAGTTCCTGTTTTTTCCCTTTTTAGTACTTTACTTTTTACTCCATACCTTCTGTCCCTTCCTGACACATTCTGTTTTTTAATTCCCCCACTGCTACCTAAGTCTATCACCTTCTCTGTTGTCATTTCTATGATTTGCTCTCTAGAAACCTTCCCCCCACTAATTAGTTTAAAGCCCTCTCTACAGCCCTAGTTATATGATTCGCCAGGACTCTAGTCCCAGCACTGGCCAAGTGGAGTCCGTCCCAACAGAACAGCTCCCTCCTGTCCCAGTACTGGTGCCAGTGTCCCAAGAAGCAAAACCCATTTCTCCCACACCAGTCTTTGAGCCACGCATTTAACTCTTTAATTTTATTTATCCTAGCCAAATTCGCTCGTGGCTCAGGTAATAACCCAGAGATTATTACCCTTGAGGTTCTGTTTTTTAATTTGACCCCTAGCTGCTCATACTCCTTTAACAGAACCGTCTTCCTTGTCCTATCTACGTCGTTTGTACC
Organism: Somniosus microcephalus; assembly: GCF_052327205.1. Lineage (NCBI taxonomy): Eukaryota > Metazoa > Chordata > Chondrichthyes > Squaliformes > Somniosidae > Somniosus > Somniosus microcephalus. The sequence goes on along the minus strand of NC_140993.1, from coordinate 184,481,234 downwards.
AACATGGACCACGACAACTGGATCCTCCCCCTCCCACTGCAAGTTTCTTTCCAGCCCAGAAGAGATGTCCTTAACCCTGGCACCAGGCAGGCAACACAGCCTTCGGGACTCCCGCTCTTGACTGCAGAGAACCCTATCTATCCCCCTAATGATACTATCCCCTACCACTACAACATTTCTTTTTACTCCCTCCACTTGAATGGCCCCCTGTACCACGGTGCTGTGGCCAGGTTGCTCATCCTCCCTGCAGTCCCCGCTCCCGCCCTCACAGGGAGTAAGAACCTCGATCCTGCTGGGTGCGCTGAATTCTGCTGACGCTGCACCCTCAGAGGTTGCAGCTTCCTCTGAGGAGTCTGGAGGCTCAGCCTGTTCCTCCTGGCTAGTGGGGAAGGGTGCTTGTGATGGTCCTGTGGGGGAGTAAAGGAAAGAGTCAGAGATGTGATGCCAAGGTTACATGCACATTGCATATTGCAGATGATCATTAGTCCATCTGTTAGAGCTTCCGAAACATTATCAGCGACTCATGCAATGTCAATGAGAGAGATGGAAAACTGTTCTGTCTCCAGCTTGGTGTGATGCATCCGTCTGTCCGTTCCCCCACATGCGCGTCGTCCTCCAGTCCTACGATTTCCAGGACCGCCTCCTCCCAGGGGGTGAGGTGGGCTACTGATGGTGGCTCTCCTCCTGTCCTCGCTCATTCTCTTTTATTGTGAGCTCTCTTTTCCTGCAATGAGGGAGACAAGTGGAGGCTGAGTGAGAATGAAGGAGTGAGTGTAGAGAATCCATAGCATAGATGCTTAAAAGGAGACAAAGGTGGAGTGAGGTGGCAAGACCAAGGGCCCTCCCTGTGTGTTGTCAGTTGTTTTCACAGCATCAGAGTGATAGGGAGTGTGAGGGCTGCATAGTCGAATAGTTAGGTGAATGTGACCATAGAGAGAGAGGGAATGGATGTCAGTGTCAAGTTGGATGTGGAGGAAGAGATTGCTAAAGCTGAGTGCTGGTGAGGAAAGGCAATGGGGATCAGATTGAGAGTGATGGGAAATTCATACTCACTTTTCCAGTGCGCCGAAGGTCATGAAACCTCTTCCTGCACTGAATCCAGGTTCTGCAGGTAGATGATAAGGAGTTGACCTCCTCTGCCACTTGCTGCCACACAGCCTTTGTCTGCTGGGGAGGCTTCTTTCTCCCTGATGAAGGGAAGAGCACCTCCTTGTGAGCTCTTGCTCCCTCCACTAAAGCCTACAGGGCAACGTCGTCAAACCTGGGAGCAGCCTTAGGCCTGTCACTGGCCATTGTGACTCCAGGTTCCTCTTACAGTAAATGCCAAAAGGTTGGCAGCCTACAGAAGAAGCAAGGCTTGTTGCAGACCTTAAATGCAGCAGCAATAATGACATCATATTATGCGACTGTCTGACTGGAAATACTCGTCTGCCATGGGTTCCCACACGCTGGAACTCAATTGGGCAATTAAGTTAAAATTGCATCAATCTCCCACATCGAATTAGATTCATGTGGATAACACAAAATGCGGATTACATGACACCAACTCGCACCTGAATGAAAATCCAGCCCAAAGAGTACAAAAGCAAGGAAGTTATATAAGAACTGGGCCTTATAAAACATTGGTCTGCCCTCATCTGGTGTATTGGGTGGAATCTTACCTTCCAGGCTGAGTTCAAGACGGGACTGCTGGTTTTCTGGTTCCAGTCCCGCCCCCCAGTGACGTCAGATGAGCTGACACTATTTTCCCCTGATTGGCCTTGTTAAGCCCGCCCTGCGGGCTTGCCAGCCAATTAAGGGAAAGCCAGTGCCAGATGATGTCAGTTGATGATGCTTCATCTGCTGGTTTCCTTAAAGACATATACACCGCACTTGTTTGACAGATAATCTGACAGTGTTTGACAGCATTGAGGTGCTGTCAAACACTGACAATCACTGTCCAAAGGTGAGCCCTTGCACTAAGGCTCTCCAATTACTCTCTCCTTAGGAGAAAACAGATGGCAGCTGCAGCTGAGATTGCAGAAGCCATCTGTCACTGCTCCTGATGAGATGAGTCTATATAAACACTTCACAGCTTGTCACCTGCAGAAACATCTAAACACATTAAATATTACTTCCATAACTTTTCCTTACCTCTGATACTCACCAGTGTCCCATTGAATCCTTTAAACCACTTCTGCAGCTGTTATATATACACAAAAATTACAGTAGACTCACATCATGCCTCACTTATCCTGGTGGTGTTCCCCGACGTTGGGAAGCCCGCAGCAGCAGTGGAAAAATGGGAACAAGCCTCTTAACTGCCTATTAACTACCTATTAACAGGCAGTTAAGTGGCTGTAATCCTCTTTCCGCCTCTAGAAGTCGGGACCCTGCACAAATCGGCGACTCAACTCCTGGGAAGATTGGTTGGAGGCGGGATGGGAGTTGGTTTGGGACTGCTCCCATTTTTGGGGATTTTCCCAGCAGTCCCGCCTCCAGGCACGCCTCCTCAGGGCTGGTAAAATCCAGCCCATTGTGTCCAATTCTGAGCACAGCACTTTAGGAAGGATGTGAAGGCCTTAGAGAGGGTGCAGAAAAGATTTACAAGAATGGTTCCAGGGATGAGGAATTTCAGTTACGTGGATAGACTGGAGAAGCTGGGGTTGTTCTCCTTAGAGCAGAGAAGGTTGAGAGAAGATTTGATAGAGGTGATCAAAACCATGAGGGGTCTAGACAGAGTATATATAGAGAAATGGTTCCCATTGGTGGAAGGGTCAAGAACCAGAGGACAAAGATTTAAGGTGATTGACAGAAGAACCAAAGGCAACATGAGGAAAAGCTTTTTCACATAGCAAGTGGTTAGGATCTGAAATCCACTGCCTGAGAGGATGATGGAGGCAAAGTCAATCATGGCTTTCAAAAGGGAATTGGATAAGTACCTGGAGGAAAAAAAATTGCAGGGCGGGGAGTGGGAAGTGGGACTATCTGAAGTGCTCTTGCAGAGAGCTGGTGCGGGCTCGACGGGCAGAATGGCCTCCTTCTGTGCTGTAACCATTCTATGATTCTATATGCATGCTAAACAGTGGAAGCAGTACGCTATAGACAGACCTAAGTAATCATCTAACCACCGGATCAGCTCAAAGCCCTGCAGTCCTGCCACATCCAGTCATGAATGGTGGTGGACAATGAAATAACTAACAGGAAGAGGAGGCTCCATGAAAGGCCCCATCCTCAATGATGGCGGAGCCCAGTACATGACTGCAAAAGACAAGTCTGAAGTGTTCGCAACCATCTTCAGCCAGAAGTACCGAGTGGATGATCCATCTTGGCCTCCTCCTGAGGTCCCCACCATCACAGAAGCCAGTCTTCAGCCAATTTGATTCATTCCTTTTGATATCAAGAAAGGCTGAGCGCACTGGATACAGCAAAGGCTATGGGCCTCGACAAAATCCCGGCTCCAGAAATAGCCGCACCTCTAGTCAAGCAGTTCCAGTACAGCTACAACACTGGCATCTATGCGACAAAGTGGAAAATTGCCCAGGTATGTTGTACCACAAAAAGCAGGACAAATTTAATCTAGCCAATTATCACCCCATCAGCCTACTCTCAATCATCAGCAAAGTGATGGAAGGGGTCGTCAACAGTATTATCAAGTGGTACTTACTCACCAATGACCTGCTCACTAATGCTCAGTTTGGACTCTGCCAGGACCACTCGGTTCCAGACCTCATTACAGCCTTGGTCCAAACATGGACAAAAGATCTGACTTCCAGACGTGAGGTGAGAGTGACTGCCCTTGACATCAAGGAAGCATTTGACCGAGTATAACATCAAGGAACTGCAGTAAAACTGATGTCCAGGGGAAACTCTCCACTGGCTGGAGTCATACCGAGTGATGTAATAAAACTCACTACGCACTTGGTTTGAGCATAAAGCAAGGCTTTAATCAACTTGTTTCAGAACATGGAGGTCTAGTTGTATTTCACTAGCTCCTTGTCTTACAAAATGTCCCTGGGAAGCTGGGGCCCACGCCCGAGTATTTATACTCCTTGGATGGCGCCACCAGCTGGCCGTCCAGCGTTATTTCATAAGTAGTTTCTTGATGATGAGATTTATAACACCTAGCACATAGGAAGATCATTGTGGTTGTTGGAAGTCAATCATCTGAGCCCCAGGACCTCGCTGCACGAGTTCCTCAGGGAATTTTCCTAGGCTCAACCATCTTCAGCTGCTCTATCAATGACTTTCCCTCCATCATAAGATCAGAAATGGGGATTTTCACTGATGATTGCAGTGTTCAGTTCCATTCGCAACTCCTCAGATAGTGAAGCAGTCCATGCCTGCATGCAGCAAGACCTGGACAACATTCAGGCTTGGGTTGGTAGGTGGCAAGTAACATTCGCACCACAGAAATGCCAGGCAATGACTATCTCCAACAAGAGAGAGTCTAACCGCCTCTTACCATCCTCGAATTCCCCCACCATCAACATCCTGTGGGTTACCATTGAGCAGAAACTTAACTGGACCAGCCAAATAAATACTGTAGCTACAAGAGTAGGTCAGAGGCTGGGTATTCTCTGGCATGTGACTCACCTCCTGACTCCCCAAAGCCTTTCTACCATCTACAAGGCACAAGTCAGGAGTGTGATGGAATACTCTTCACTTGCCTGGATGAGTGCAGCTCTAACAACACTCAAGAAGCTTGACACCATCCAGGATAAAGCAGCCCCCTTGTTTGGCATCCCATCCACCACCATAAACATTCACTCCCTCCACTACCGGCGCACCGTGGCTGCAGTTTGTACCATCTACAAGATGCACTGCAGCAACTCGCCAAGGCTTCAACAGCACTTCCCAAACCTGCAAACTCTACCACCTAAAACGACAAGGGTAGCAGGTGCATGGGAACACCATCACCTCCAAGTTCCCCTCCAAGTCACACACCACCCTTATTGCCGTTTCTTCATCGTTGCCGGGGCAAAATCCTGAAGCTCCCTACCTAACAGCACTGTGGGAGTACCTTCACCACACAGACTGCAGCAGTTCAAGAAGGCAGCTCACCACCACCTTCTCAAGGGCAACTAGGGATGGGCAATAAATGCTGGCCTTGCCAGCAACGCCCACATCCCGTGAAAGAATAATACAAATAAAATGATACTGATCTCAATTTTGAAAATTTCAATTGAACCAGCATCAGTAGCCTTTTACCAGAAATATTAACTTTTTTTTCTTTTCCCCACAGATATTGCCTGACCCGCTGAGCATCTCCAGCATTTTCAGTTGTCCTGGTACCCTGGTCAATACTTTTAAGTAATCTGGTTTTCAATAGTTTATTGTGCTGTTTGCATTTCTTTCTACATGTGTTGCAAATACTCATTTCCTGTGATTCTGCAGCATGATCACAATGATTGTTCCAGTGTAAATGTTGACGAATTTATTTACTTTCAATGTATTTCAACATAAAATCTCCCACCTCTTCTGTCTGTGAATCAGGAAACTTAATGTCAACGGCTTATGGAGATCTGCTGTGGGCTGAAACCATAATTTTAAAATCAGCACTTGTGTTGTTCAGGCAATTTTATTCAGTTTAGATTCTTCCAGTACAAGAACCAGGCCAGTTATTACCATAAACTGGGAAGGAGGGTCATATTTGGGTCAAGCTGTTATGATTTGAAATAAATGTAACTTCCAGGGCTGAGTATAAACAGGTCTTTCATTAATGTTCTACCTTCAATGCAATGTCACAGATTGATCTCTTGTCTCACAGCTGCATTAATAGTCCTGCGCACTCTCACATGTGCAGCAGCTGAGTAAGGGGTTAGCAGCCAGAGGCACAAAGAGTAACAATAGGAAAGTAAACCACAGGACTGACTTTGAATCTGGTGTGATTCACCTCTACTGCATGTGCACTTAAAAATCACACATATACAATTGAAATGAATTCTGTTGGATCTCAAGTGTGTATAGGGGGATTTTATAGGTCTGAATTCCACAAGCACTTCAAGCACTGCAAAAGAGCACCCAAAAAGTTGATGGCTTCCTCTGTGTAAATATAGAATATCATACATATAGTTTTGTGTCAGTCTTGCAAAGTATGATGGGATAGTTGACATGGGTTAAAAGTTTAAGTATTGGTTTAGTTGATGCAAGACTGTTGGAACACGGCCAGAACAGAATGTGTTAGGTACCAAAACTGCTCCCAAGGTGCAGCCTGTAACTGAACAATGTAAGAGGAATAGGAGTAAGTCTGTGGTGACAGATGTCTTTGTGTATGTAGCAATGATTAACTATGTGTATGTACAGGAATGTGATAAGATGTTCTATTCATTGTTCTTGTGCATGAAACGGTTTGATGTATGATAATGATGTGTCAATCAGGAGTTGTTTGTTACACTGTATAAATAAAGAGTCCGAAAGAGTGCTCGTGGAAGTTGTTGCCTCAGCCATTGACTGAGACACGCTTCCCTTGTTGCACCAAGTAAAACATTAAAGTGTTACTTTTCTGACGGAACCCGGTGTCTAGAGTCTTACTCGGAGTCGAGATTTCGACACCTCAAAACACCAAGGGCTAGATTTTCAGTTGCTTGCGCCAGCAGTTAGCGCCTTAAGAGAAGTGATTTCCGGGCGCTATGCGTGTAGCGCCCGGGCGCAGCGCAGTTTGCGCCCCGCCCCAAATTAAGTTGCCCGTTAGCGCCGGCGCAAAGTTTAGCGCCCGCCCGGATGCGCGCGCAGAAAATGACGTCACATCCTCGTGCAACGCCCTTTGGCTGCCCCGATTGCAAACTTCAGTCGGACCGCCCCATTGTGCGGCGGGCGGCCGGAGCGTTTGGAAAAAGGAACGCAACACAACCAGCGCGGGCCCCGGGGGGCGCTAATTAAAGGGAACGTCCTCTCCAGTATAAAGGCCATCCATTATTTCAGAAAACAGTCTTGTGCAACGCATTTCTGGAGACACAACAAGGAGGATAGCTAACTGGTTTCAAGCAGCAAGAGCCAGGTATTTTTGGACTCAGGCAACAGCGCTGCAAGTGGCCATTTGGAAATTAGAGTGTTTGCCAGGATTTGATGGGGGTTGCATGGGGTGCCAACGCGGAGCTGCAGCTCCATGTCCGTAGGGCTCGCAGACGTATTGTGAGAGGGGCAGCCCTGGCTAGAGGCAGAGGGGGCTACAGGCGTCGGCCACGTAGGCCTTACCCAGTCAGGCTATACCGCCAGCAGCGCTCCTACCTAAACATGAGTGCCGCGCGATGTGTTAAAAGGCTCCGATTCCGGAAGGGGGTGATTGCAGAGATCTGCCACCTGCTTCGCCGAGATCTGCGGCCAAAGCTCAGGTGCAGGACGTCTCTGTCGGTGGAAGTGAAGGTGACAGTGGCATTGAACTTCTATGCCACCGGCTCCTTCCAATACGCTGCTGGGGACATAGCAAACATCTCCCAGTACGGCGCGCATCGCTGCATCCGCCAGGTGACCGAAGCACTGTTCAGAAGGAGAAGCCAATTCATCTCCTTCCCCATGGCCCTGGAGAGCCAGCATCAGCGCGCATTGGGATTTTCCAGACTCGGGGAATTCCCCTTGGTGCAGGGCGCCATTGACTGTACGCATGTGGCTTTGCGGGCCCCTCTGGAGCATGGCGAGCAGTATCGCAACAGGAAGGGCTACCATTCTCTGAATGTGCAGCTGGTCTGTGACCACAAGCAGCGCATCATGGCAGTCAATGCCAGCTTCCCAGGCAGCAGCCACGATGCCTTTATCCTGCGGCAGAGTACTGTGCATGACATGTTCCAGGCACAGCCTCCCCCAAGAGGATGGCTACTCGGGGACAAAGGCTATCCTTTGTGCACCTGGCTCATGACCCCGCTCCGCGCGCCCAGGACCGCTGCTGAAGAGGCCTACAACGAGAGCCATCAAACCATCCGCAACATCATCGAGCTAACTATTGGGGTCCTCAAGCAGCGGTTCCGCTGCCTTGATCGCTCCGGAGGAGCTCTCCAGTATTCGCCGGACCGGGTCTCCCAATTTGTGGTGGTTTGCTGCATGCTACACAACCTGGCTATCCGCAGGACTCAGGCACTGCCACCTGACGTTGGACCAGCACCTCAGGAGGAGGAGCAGGAGGAGCATGAGGAGGAGGAGGAGGAGGAGGAGGAGGAGCAGGAGTACGTTCCCAGGAGGGAGCGACCAGGGCCAAGGGCCGCACGACGCCACCTTATTACACAGTACTTCTAAGCCCCCTGTCAGGGAATGGCCAGGGGCCATGAGGGAAGATGAATGCAGCCGCTCCGCAAGCCCTCAGCCGGCGAAGCCAACAAACACTAAGAAGAACAACCATGGAGACTGCATGAATAAAGATAATTTTTTATTAAACAAAAATGAAAAGCCCTTCCCACATGAATCCCCAAAAACAATAAACGGGCCCCACAAAAAGCCCAACAAACGACTCACTCCCACAAACTGGGGAGGAGCCACTCCACCTTTATTGAAACCGGGCCTCAACGTCGGCCTAACGCAAAAAAAAAGCCCTCCAAAAGCACAACCATGGGCAAAATAAAGATGGCCACCGCCATATTAAAGGAAAGCTGGCCACACCCTCTACTGAGTGGCCCGCGAGGGCGAGACCTTGGCCAGCATTTTGCCTCCCCTGCCCTGCCTGCTGCTCCTTCGCAAGCTCTGCCCAGTGGCTGCTGCGAGGCTGGGGGAAGGCGCCTGAGGCTCAGATGCCCTTCCGCCAGATGCCGCTGGGGGGCGGCCTACACGGCGTTTGGGCCTCGAGGGGCCGTCTCCTGAGTGGCGCGCCTGAGCCTGGCCACCATCAGCTGCAGCCGCTTGCCCTTGACGCCCCAGAGGGGGAATGGCGGCGACGGATGGTGCAATGTGGGCCAGCTGGCGTCTGGGATGCGCTGGCTGGTGCTGTGGCGCGGTGGCACTCGGCCGGGCCCGCACTGCAGGATCCGCAGCAATCAGCCGACGGCCGGCTTGCTGGGATGGTCCAGCGCGGCGCCTGCCCTGGCGATGCCTGCCTGAGACAGCGCGTGTGGCAGCAGTGAGTGGCCCTCTGGTCCTGGTGTGCGCGCGCATCACATCCGCCAGGGTCTTGACGGCATCAGTTAGCATGCGGCCAGTCGCGGCAGTTGCTGCCCCGAACTCGCGCACACTGGTCGCCAGCGACTCGATGGCCTCAGGCATGCGCCCCACCACGCTCATGAGCTCCGTGTGGCGCCGGTCCGAGTCGTCGGCCATCTGATCGAGCTTCCGCACCTCCTCCGAAGTGAAGGTGTCCGGACTGGAGTCGCGACTCTCCCGCTGGGGAGGAGGGGGCCGAACTAGGGGACCCTTGCCGCGTTGGTGACGGCGAGTGTGCCGAGCAGCAGCACTCCCCTCTGATCCTTCCCCCCTTTGGGGGGAAGGCCGCGGGCCACGCGCACGGCTGCTGGGTGGCTGGACGCCACTGGTCCCAGAAGCTGCATTGCCCTGCGACAGTTCCTCCAGGCACTCGTCCAGTGAGGAGGTGTCGAGCATTTCCTCCTCTCCTGCGGGACGTGACTGTTCCCCCGAAGGTCCGGCTTGCTCCTCCTCCTCCTCCTGGTTGGAGGTGCTGTCACTGGCAGCCTCAGGGTCCTGGTCGTCACCAGCTGAAAGCAGGAATGCACAAGAGTAGCTTCAGAGTGAGGAGACGGCGTCAGCGAGGGAGTTAGGACTGGTGGGATTCAGCGCATTGGTGGGACAGTGGCAAAGGAGGTAGCTCGGATGGGCCAGTGCGACGCGAGAGGGCCAAAAGGCGAGGTCCTTACCATTGCCGGGCAGTGGAGGGTCGGATACACCGCACGCTGTGGGGACAATCACACGTGCTCCCATGAGCACACACACGCGCTCCTCCAGCCGAGTGAGCTTCTGCAGCTTGGCGCGGCCACCCCTGGCACGGGCCTGGCGATTAAACGCTACTTTAGCCTGCAAGAGAAAGGACGGGCTGTAAGGGCGCAGTGAAGCCCTGATGTAGTGTGCACTGCCTCCCATGGTGGAATAGCTTGGACAGAGTGAAGCCCTGATGTAGTGTGCACTGCCTCCCATGGTGGAATAGCTTGGACAGAGTGAAGCCCTGATGTAGTGTGCACTGCCTCCCATGGTGGAATAGCTTGGCCAAAGTGTAGAGTGCCGAATGGCCATTTGATGCTCATGACTGTCCCAATGCTGCTGGCTGAGGGCTGGCCAAAAGGACTTTCAGGTCCCTTTGCCCATCATGTCAGGTGTACATGCAAGAATGAGGAGGAGACTGGAAAGGCTACTCACCCTCACAATCCTGGTCAGATCGTTGTACTTCTTACGGCATTGTGTGTGGGTCCTGGGGGCCTCGCCGGTGAATGTCACCCTCTGGGCGATCTGCTTCCAGGCTTTGGTGTAGTCGTGGTGGGTTGGATTCCTCCCACTGTCTGGAAACAAGATCTTGCGCCTCACCTCCAGAGCTGTGAGCATGATGTCCAGATCACCCTCTGAGAAGCGCAGGGCACGCTGACGAGCCTTCTCTGGCGTTGCCATGACTCCCTGGGGCTGAGCAGTAGTGTTGAGGCCTCTTTGCAAGGCTGCAGTGTGCAGGGCGTGGCAGCAGACTAATTCGTCCCTTCCCCCTTTAAGAGCTGGTCGGCACCACGGGGTCTGCTGTCAGTGCAAAAATGACCGCACCCGTGCTGCGCCCCGCCTGGGCGCTATCCCTCTGGACCGCCGGCTTAGCGCCTAAAGAGAGTAGTGGAACGCCTCTTTTAGCGCTCCACCAACCTCTTAGGGCGAAGCCACTGAATTCCCGGCAACGGGGCGCTACTTTGGGGCGGGCGCTAACTTCGGGCGGGCGCTAAAGCTAGCGCCCCAAAACTGCCTAAACTGAAAATCTAGCCCGAAAACTTGGCAATTAGGGGACTCAGATATAGGCCGCATAATGTCAACATTTGCAGATGACCCCAAAATAGAGAACGTGGTTAATTGTGAAGAGGACTAAGTGACTTCAGGAGAACCTGGACAAGTTAATAGACTGGGCAGATAGATGTCAAATGAAATTATATGTGAGGTGATACATTTTGAAAGGATGCACCAGGAAGGACATTTGGGCCCAAAAATCCACAGAGGTACAATCCTGGCAGTTACTGTAAGATCATGTCCACTGCAGAACTCTGCCAGTGACCCCACCAAAATTCATGGGGTCAGGGGGAACATCCTCTCGGAGCGGCTGTCGTAGGAGGCATATCTGCATATCTTGAAGGCCCCCCCACTCCACCTCACAAAACTTGAGCAAAAGCTGGCAGGTTCAGGGACTGCTACCTCCTTGGAAAGCAACAAATTATGGCCCCAGTGGCTCCTCTGTGTCAAGGGGCTGCAAAACCTTTAATGAAAATTGCTTGTCTGATCTTCAGGGATCTGGGTCCAGGCCTTGACCCCAGCCTGGATGCACTAATGGGGCCCAGTTCCATACTTCAGGAGGCTGGAACGCCTCAGCTCACTCAGCATACAGGCTTCCAAACTTACGTTGGGTTCCTCTGAGGAAGTGAGTAGGAATATCCAGCGCAATGAGTCCCTGCCCTTGGTCCCACCCCATCTATGTCAGTGGCCTTTTTTGGGATGGGTAGACTTTTCACTCCCAAACAAAGCCACTGGAAACCCCAAAATTATGCAAGGACCTGACATTTCCAGGTCCTGGTGGAGTTTGCAACTCTTTCGCTGGACTCGTGCTGGAACCACTGGAGTTCTGGCACTTGAATGGCCAAATCATTTCAGGGCCATAAACTAAATATTATTCCGTTTTAAAAAGAAATCGAGGAATTAAGAGTCTTAAGGAATCAGATGCATAAATCTTTAAAAGTGGCAGGACAAAGTGATAGAGCTGCAAAATAGTCTCTGGGATCCAAGATATCATACGTAAGGGCACAAAAAGGTAAAGCTAAAACTGTACAAATCGTTGTTAGGGTGCAGTTAGAATATTATGCTGTGTTTTGGTTTCCTTACTTTGCGATGGATGTCAAGGTCATGAAGAGAGTACAGAAGAGATGCTATGGTTGCCCTATGAGGAGGGATGCTAAGATGATACCAGGGTTGAGAGGCTTCAGTTATGAAAATAGACTAGACAAACTGGACCTCTTTTCATTAGGACAATTAGGGGGAAAAATTTGATTGCTAAGAGGGCGCTAATGGGGCGCAAAGCAACTAGCACTCGGGCACGGCGCCACCAATGCCTCCCGTGAAATTCAGCAGGAGCTTAGCAGCAGCGGTAACCGTTAGCGCCCTGTGGCGCTGCGCCACTGGTGATGACGTCATAGCCGTGCGCAACGCCCCGCTCGCGCCTCGGCCACAATCTTCAGTAGCTCCCCCGACTCACTGCCAGGCGATATGGGGGTCAGGGGTGCCTACCTGCGGCCAGGGCAGCGCTATTTAAAGGCAAGGTGCTAGACGGTCATTTTTGTTCTGGCCGCCTGCCAGCACCTGCCTCTGCTGTCGACCCAGGCCTCCTGAGCAGCCCCCCCAACCCCGCCCCCGGGGAGTGCTGGCTGCGCTCCATGAGCCCGGCACTTCTCTTGAGTGCCGAGCTCTTTTGCTGGCACTCCGATCCCAGTGGCCCAGCTGGGCCCCGGGTCAGGCTGCGCAAGGCCCCTCCCCTTTAAGAAGGGGAGGAAGGCCTGCAATACTGCGGCATGTAGCACCGCAATCTTCCCTCGCAACGCCCCAAGAGGGAGGCGGGGCACTTCCAGTAGCGCCCCTCTTCCCTCTTGGGTGCTACCACTCAATTTCAGCCACAGGGCTGCGAATTTTTTCGGGGCGCTCAAAGTAGCGCCCCGGCGAAGTTAGCACCCCAAAGGGGGCGCGATTCAATTTTTCCCTCTTAGGGTTTTAATGAAGTAAATCAGGAAAAATTATTTCCACCAGTTGGTGATTCTCTAGATAGAACACATAAATTTAAGATCATGACTAAAAAAATGATTGGAGAGATTTGGAGAAATTTGCTTTACACAGAGGGTTCTTAGGTTATGGAGTTCCCTACCAGAAACAGTATTTGAAGCATAATCCACAATAGCTTCTAAAAAGGAAGTGGATAATGTTAGATCCGTGTATCTTGATGTTGTGTCCTTCAATAATTAGACAAGAGACTGCAGGGAACGATCAACAGGTGTTTACTGAATGAGGGTTACTCTAGAACTTACTATACAGATCCCTACTCATGGTTTATATACAGGTGTGGTCACTGCCGGTACTACAGTATACAGGAGCTGTAAAAAGTAGTTCTCCCCTTAAAGGTACATGCATTACAATTCCTCCCCTTTTAGATTAACAGTACCATAACACTCATTTAACAATTAAATATCAAACTAATTACAATTAACACCTTTAGTATGCAACATTAACTGAAAATAGTCTATTTATAAATTCAGTCTTTGGGGAGGCTTCCTGATCCTTTCTGGATAGCGCCTTTCCTGAGTGTCTTGCCCTTGGTGCGGAGGCGATTCTGGCCCCCTGTCGTCGGTTGGTTCATCCGCTTCCAATGCTACTGTTTCTGGGGTAGATGCTACCTGTACGTTGGGTTCATCACCAGGTACGAATGGGCGAGACATGGGGTTGACTCGTTCCTGTGACTCTAGGATCTGGTCAACATGGCATCTCACAATGTTCTCCCCAACATCCACTGTGTACATTAGTGGCCCCTGCCGTGTGCATATTGTTCCTGGTTGCCATTTCTCTGTTCGGTAGTCGCGGGCCAAGACTGGTTGCCCTACATTGAAGCTCCTTGTCGGCTTCTCATTGATGTGCTGGAATTGCTTATTCTCAACATCTCTTCGTACGTTTGGTCTGAGCAAACCCAGGCGAGATCGCAACCTTCGGTTAAAGAACATCATGGCCGGGGCCTGGTTGGTGACTGCATGTGTCGCATTTCTGTAGGCTAACAGGAAATTGTCCACCTTATGCTGCAGTGGAATATCGTCATCGCACATGGCCTTTACTGCTTTTTTAAAGGTTTGTACGAACCTCTCAGCCAATCCATTTGTGGCTGGATGATACGGGGCGGATGTGTAATGCCTTACACCATTCCTTTTCATAAATCTTCAAAACTCTTCGGACACAAACTGTGGTCCATTATCAGAGCAAATCTGCTCTGGCAAGCCGTTCCTGGCAAAAATGGTCAGTAGGACTGCAATAGTTTTCTCCGTGGTGGTGGAGGACATTTTGATCACCTCAGGGCATTTCGAGTGCGCATCCACGGCTATTAAAAACATTGAGTCCAAGAATGGACCAGCAAAATCAATATGCACCCGTTGCCATAGAGATGAGGACCACTCCCATGGGTGTAGTGGGGCATGTGGTGGTGCATTTTGGACCTTCTGGCATCCTGAGCAGCTTTTTGTCAGGTCCTCAATTTGATGATCGATCCCCGGCCACCACACATAAGCCCTAGCAAGGCTTTTCATTTTCACCCCTCCCAGATGACCTTCGTGAAGCTCATTGAGCACTCTCTCCCTTAACTTGGGTGCAATTACCACTCGGGATCCACACATCAAGGTCCCCTGGCATACTGACAGCTGATATCTCCTTGTCGAGAATGCTGGCAACAGTGAGTCGCCATGTGTTGGCCATCCCTTCACCATCAAATCATATAGCCGAGACAGTGTCGGGTCATTTCGGGTCACCTTCTCGATACCAGCGTTAGTAACTGGCAAGCATTTAATTATAGTCGAATGAAATATTTCGACAGGATCCACTGCTGGTGCTTCCTCCGCAGTAGGCAGTGGCAGGCGTGATAGCCCATCAGCGTTTTCATGCTGTTTCGTGCCCTTATACTCGATTTCATATTGGTGCACCCCTAGAAAAAGGGACCATCTTTGTAGCCATTGCGCAGTCATCACCGGAACGCCCTTCTTTGGATTAAAGATGGAGACAAGTGGTTGGTGGTCAGTCAGCAAGGTGAACTTCTGCCCGTGCAGATAGTAATTGAACTTTTTCACTCCCCACACTAGGCTGAGGGCCTCCCTGTCAATCTGGGCGTAGTTATGCTCGGCTGAGGTTAGTGACCGAGACGCAAAGGCTACTGGCCTCTCTGAGCCATCCGGGAATTTGTGCGACAGCACCGCTCCAATGCCATAGGGTGATGAATCACACGACAACCGAATTGGTAGTGCTGTGTTGAAATGAGCCAACACCTCTTTTGATGTGATCAATTCTTTGCTCTTCTGGAAAGCTCGTTTACATTCGTCACTCCACTTCCATGGTACCCCCGTTTGCAGTAGGGTGTTCAGTGGGTGTAGTACGGTAGACAAATTCGGCAAGAACTTATGGTAGTAGTTCACCAGCCCGAGGAACGACCTCAGTTGTGACACATTTTCCGGTGCTGGAGCCTTGACTGCTGCCTCAATCTTTTCAGGGGACTTATGTAACCCCTCTTTATCAATAACGTGTCCACAATATGAGATCTGCTTCTGGAAAAACTCGCATTTGTGGCGATTAGCTCGAAGCCCATATTCCTTCAATCTAGTGAGCACCTGCTCCAGGTTGGCGAGGTGATCACTGTCATTTTTGCCCATGACCAGGATGTCGTCCAAATAACAGTGGGTCCCTGGAATCCCTTGCAGGACTTGATCCATTGCCCTTTGCCAAATAGCTGGAGCTGATGCTACCCCGAACACCAGCCGATGGTATTGGTAGAGACCTTTATGAGTGTTGATCGTGAGGTACTGTTTCGAGGCTTCTTCTACCTCCATTTGCAGGTACGCCTGGGCCAGATCAATCTTAGTGAAGCGTTTCCCTCCAGATAGCGAGGCGAAAATATCTTCAATCCGTGGAAGCGGATATTGTACAGTGTGAAGGACTGGGTTCACTGTCACCTTAAAGTCCCCACAGATGCAAACCTTTTTTGGTTCCCCAGGCGTATTACTCAATGACCTCTTCATTACAGGAACGATGGGTGTAGCCCACTCGCTCCAGTCCACTTTGGACAGTACTCCTTAACGTTCCAAACCTTCCAGCTCTGCTTCGACAGCTGGGCAGATCGCATAAGGTACCGGCCTGGCCTTAAAAAACTTTGGGCTTGCATTTTCCTCTATTTTGATCGTCGCTGTTATGCCTTTTAGTGTACCGAGTCCCTGCTGGAACACTTCTTGTGTGTCAGTTAGCATTTTTGACAGTCGTCCAGGTGTGACGTCGTCATCCTTTTTGGCATCTACAGTCAGTGCTTGTATGGAATGCCAATCTAGCTGTATCTTCCGGATCCATTCACATCCTAGTAGTGGTGGTCCTCCATCTGGCAATACATATAGGTCCATTTTTGGTGTTTCCTTGCCGTTATATATAACGTTCACCCTTATATTTCCTTTGGGGTAGACTTTTTGCCCCGTGTACGTCTTCAAGACAATCTTTGTATCTCTGAAGGGTATATGTGAGAATAGCTGCTTGTAGTCCCTTCGGTTTATGACTGTTAGAGCTGATCCTGTGTCCAATTCCATTTTCACTTGGACTCCTGCTATCTTGAGCATGACCCAGATAGTTTGGTGATCCTCTGTTTTGATCACATTATGTAGTTTCAGACAACCCAGCTCCTTGCTTCTGGAGTCTGTATCACTTTTCTGTTCGTCTGAACTACTCTCCGTCACCTTATGTACCTTCTTGTACGTCTCCTGTGGAGATTTCTTGCTGCTGGTTTTCTTTCCCAACCTGCAGACTTTTGCTATGTGTCCTACTTTTCCACACTGTCTGCACACTTTGTCCTTGAACCAGCAATCCTTATGGTCATCTGTTGTTCTGCCGCAGCGATAGCACTTCACTGTTCCGTATGACATTTCATTTGTGCCATATTCTTGCGGTCTCCGTTGTATCTCTGCTGCGCCCCGTGCTGCTGCTTCATGTGATACTGCAATACTGAAAGCGTTGTCCAGCGTAAGATCCTTTTCTGATAGAAGCCGTTTCTGTGTTCCTTCACTTTGAAGCCCACACACAAACTTGTCCCTTAAAGTATCTGCTAGTCCCGTTCCAAACTGGCAGTGTTTCGAAAGCTTGCGCAGTTCCGTTAAATACTCAGCATTACTTTCATCTTAAATCTTTCCGCTATCAGCAGTGGTGTGGGGTCTAAGTGGTCCTGTAGGATTGACACTATGTTTTCAAAATCCTTTTCCACTGGCTTCTCTGGGGTTACTCGGTTTTGCAGTAAGCCATACATTTTTGCACCCATTGAATTCAACAATACCAGCGCTTTCCTGTCATTTGGCACTTCATTCGCCTTGCAGTACACTTCTATGCATTCGACATATGTCGTCCAATCTTCGACTTCATTGTCGAACGCTGTGACACTGCCACTCTTCAGCATCCCTGGGTGTGGTTAGACTGGCTCGAAATGGCGTCTCCCGCGCTCTCCCTTCTTCCCCGCTGCGGCTCAAAATGACGTCTCCCGCGCTTTCCTTTCTTCCCCGCTGACGCTGCTCGGCCCTTGAACACCGGCTGCGCTCTGCGCGTTTTCCTGCACGCCTCTCTCCCCCATTGACGCTGCTCGGCCCTTGAACACCGGCTACGCTCTGCTCTCTCTCATCCGTTGACGCCGCTCGGTCCTGAACACCGGCTGCGCCCTGTGCGCTCTACCCTCTCTCTCTCCCCCGTCGACACTGCTCGGCCTTTTTCTGTGCCGTCGGTCGGCTCTAGCCGCCGCTGTCCGGGAAGGGTCTGCGCAGTACCTGTTGCCAGCCCGTTTCGCTGGACCACCGTGACTGGAGAACCAAGCCCGGCTCTCGATAGCCTCCCCTGCGATGCTCAAATCTCCGCTAGATGACTGGGGGGTTTCCCGTGGTTGACGCCCGTGCTTCTGGACTCGGCCTTCTTCCACTGTTCTCCAGGAGCGAACCCCTGGGAGATGATGCAGAGTTGCAGGTAGGTTTGAATCTGCTCGTCGCCAATGTTAGATCCGTGTATCTTGATGTTGTGTCCTTCAATAATTAGACAAGAGACTGCAGGGAACGATCAACAGGTGTTTACTGAATGAGGGTTACTCTAGAACTAGCTATACAGATCCCTACTCAGGGTTTATATACAGGTGTGGTCACTGCCGGTATGACAGTATACAGGAGCTGTAAAAAGTCGTTCTCCCCTTAAAGGTACATACATTACAGATAAGTAATTGAAAATGAAAAAAAAAGCAGTGTACTGAGAAAGGAGAAGGGAATGGGACTAAGTGGATAGATATTGCAGGCACAGATGAGATGGGCTGAATGGCGTACTTCTGAGGTGTAAAATTCTATGGGAATGAAATTCCACTTTGGTGGGGGTGCAAAATGGATAATAATGGATTGGACGTTTTTTCTACACGCCTCCCAATTTTCATTGAATGTAAAATCGGACGGGGTGTAGAACAGATGGCTGATCTGCTACCGCCTGTTTGACATCCCCACTCCCCACCCCACCCCCCACCCCACCTCCCGCCCCACCAGCCAAAGTTGAATTTCACTCCTCATGATTCTAGGTTGGAAATAACTAAAATATCAAGATCAGCATTTCCAATCAATTTGTTTCAAAATACAGTATTGTTACAGCTATGCTGAAAAATACTACTTTTGAGTGTCTGCACTATATTAGATTGTTGTTTTTTTTGAAACTCAGCATTCAGGGATTTGCTATCGTGCATGGCAGCTTTAATGTACCATATTTAACCCATTAGTTTTATCAAAAGCTCCATCTCTGCTAATACTTTGCTAACCACTTGATTTTTAAACTGATTGTATACTAAGGTCTAAATTTATAGTTTTCTTCACTGTTTCACCTTCTGTTGCTTGCCAACCACATTTTGCTCAATATATCCCATCTATTTCTCATTCTCCCTTTGTGTTTTACCTCATTACCTCAGTGAACAAAATATCGAACCATAATAAATTCCTTCACCCCTATCAAATAAATATTATCATATTTGTGAGGAGAAATCCATGTAGAATTAATAATATTTTCTTTAGTAAAACATTACAATGACAAAATGGCACTATCAGTTAAATTGTTTTGATTTCCTTAGACAAATATTAACTACACAAATATTATTTCTTAAAGACTCATGAGAAGTTTTACAAATATGAAACGGTTCAGCAGGCAGTAAGACACAAAACTCTTCACTAACAAGGTTGATCATAATTCACTCACAAAGAATCCTGGGAGATATAAAATGGACAGCAGAGTTGCGTTGGAGTGATCAGACCACACAGTTCAATTCTGGTCGTTATAGCACAAAAAGCATATGCATTCATTGGAGAAAGAGCAACATGATCGATTTCAGTGTAAAGGGATAAGCTGAGAAACAATTAGTGTAAGATTCGAAATTTTCAGCAATAATCACGCAAGAAAACAGGATAAAATAAGACAGTTTATTGACCAAAGTAAGCTTGCACAGAAAAACCTTTGATAAAAGGGCATACAAAATGGCCGCCGGGCCTCGTGATCAGTTTCTGGACCATTTGATTTCTGTTACTGCAAGCCAGACAGGCTTGTGGATTGAAAACAGTAAGCCCGCGAAAGCCAGTATCGGGAAACCGAAACTCAGGGAAACAGCATACATATTCAATGGATTCTAAGTACAGGACGGTTTCAGGCAAACAGGATGGGGCCCATCAAGATATGGGCGGACAATGCATGAACACTTATGCCCATTTAATGTACAAAGGAGAAACCGTTTAACAGCCATCAAGGGAAATCTCCAGACCGATCAATATGCGAACCGAGTCACGGTGACAATGTAAAAGACATTAAAGACATTATCGGCCAGGAAGGCCAGTTAAGTTATCACCGGCTCCCATTACAAGACAAAGCGCCCCTGCAGAGATTTCTGCCCGCCAAAATTAATACAAAGACAGGACTATGATTTGGCGGGAGATAAGACTGTCCCAAAAGGGTATAACTATGGATTGAAAGTCCATCAAAGGGGCGGTGACGGTTACACAGATCCAGGATCAAGTTCACGTTTCACTTCTTCGGAAATCGACCAAGACGTTTCTTCTTTTCGAGGACGCTTCGGACGGACTTTTCAGTGCAAGGCAGCACTTCGATTTCGGGACACGATCGGTGTTCAGCCAGACAAGGCTCGGCCACGACGGGAAGACGACGAGGGTGGCCCGGGTGCTGTTGTCGGGAGATCATCGACGACCCAGGCCGAAGGAGAAGACACCCTCGGGAAAAAACCGACGATCCAGGTCGGATAAAAAGGACATTCCGAGCCTAGCCAGGCAAGGCCTCGACACGTGCATCCATTTCTTCAATATCACATTGGTGGCAGGGACTGCTCCATGAACCCAAATCCACAATAGTGGATCTCAACCTTGACGAGTGCTCATCGAGGCTGTGTCTACCCCACCGCCTCGAGAGAGAGAGAGAATATCGACTGCGCCAGAAGTTTCCAGGTCCACGTGACGACGGAAAGCTGTGCTAAAAGATTGCGAACCCCTTTTTTGCGATTCTGATAGTGGTGAGCATGATCCCGAGTTCCTCAAATCGAAACTTAGTTTAGGTATTTAGGGGAGGGAGTAAGGTTAAATCGTAATGTGTTTCCCCTTTTACGACGTGCCGTGTGTTCCCCATTTCCATAGAGTCAAGTTCATAAATTTGTGCATGATTGTAGTTACTTTAATCTGTGCCTATGACATGTATTTTGTAATGCTTCAAACTGTTTAAAAAATAAAAGCATCCATTTCGTGCTATTCAACCTGGTCTATTGAGTCCTTTCTCTGCACTACAGTTCTCTGCATCTAAGTCCAAGGTCTAGAACCGTAGGGGAGAGTGGGTCGAACCACTCAAGGGTAATTATTGCACAAAGCCTGGCAGGAGACCAGAACGAGCAAGAGAAACCCCCTACATTAGGAAAGCTCAAATTCTATACTCCAGAAAGAATGGACTGGATTTTAACACCCATAAAACAGGTGGGTTAGGGTCGGGTCAGAGTTTAAAATTTTAAAAATCTCAAACACAACACCAACCCACCTCCAACCCACCCACTTTCAGCTTTAACGGAGGCTGGACGGGGGTGGGGGGGCGGCGGGTAACCAACCCGCTCCCAGGAGGCGGGTTGGCATTTCAAATATTTTAATTAGGCTGGCAGCTTCTGATTTAACCTGTTTTACAGATTTAACTTGGCTTGTCGGGTTTCCCTAGCCTCGGGAAATCTGGCAGCTCAAGGGAGGTGAGGACAGCTTTGGGGAGAAGGTAAGTGCCCTTACAGCACTACAGCACTGCTTGTGGGCCAGGAGTGCTTCCCCTGGGCCCCCCATCGGATGTACCCCCCCACCCCCAGGATTGGATACCCCCCAGGGGCTGTGGATTGGACCCACCTGCTCCTATGGCCTGCACCGGAGTCTTTCCTGCCCCGGCTGGAAGCCAAGCCTGTCAATTAGGCTGACTTTCAGCCGGGGAACCTGTCAGGGCCAAAAGACACATGCTGTGGAGTTAAAACTACACGTATGCTATGTAACACGCCCTTGTTAATATCCAGGCCAATGTGCCTGGAGATCTCACCAAGTATATAACATTTCAAATGAAATAGATAGGGCAACTCTCGATGTCAGATGAATTTAAATGTGAGGTGATGCATTTTGAAAGGATGTACCAGGAAAGGACATTTGGGCCTAAAAATCCACAGGGGTTTCCGGAAGAATAACATTTGATGGACTTTTCCTTGCCGTCAACTTTTCTTGCATTTATCCTACTGGCTAAGGCGTATCCCCTTTTTGCAAACTCAATAGGGTATAAATTTGTCTTAGGCCACAAACTCCATTCCCTCACCACCGACTCCATCCCTCTCCCTAGCCTCTCTCTGAGGTTTAGCCAGACGGTTCACAACTTTGTTGTCATATTTGACCCTGAAATGAGCTTCCGACCACATATCCACACCATAACTAAGAATGCCTATTTCCACCTCCATAACATCACCTGTCTCCGCCCTTGCCTCAGCTCATCTTCTGCTGAAACCCTCATCCAAGCCTTTGTTACCTCTAGACTTGACTATTCCAACGCACTCCTAGCTAGCCTCCCACGTTCTACTCTACGTTAACTTGAGGTCATCCAAAACTCGGCTGCCCATGTCCGAACTCACACCAAGTCCGGTTCACCCTCGCTGACCTACATTGGCTCCTGGTTAAGCAACGCCTCGATCTTAAAATTCTCCTCACCCCTCCCTATCTCTGTAATCTCCTCCAGCCCCACAACCCCCCGAAATATCTGCGCTTCTCTAATTCTGCCCTCTTGAGCATCCCTGATTTTAATCGCTCCACCATTGGTGGCCGTACCTTCTGTTGCCTAGGCACTAAGCTCTGGAATTCCCTCCCTAAACCTCTCCGCCTCTCTACCTCTCTTTCCTCCTTTAGGATGCGCCTTAAAACCTACCTCTTCTGCCCTAAGTTCTCCTTATCTGGCTCAGTGTCAAATTTTGTTTTATAACGCTCCTGTGATGTGCCTTGGGGCGTTTGACTATATTAAAGGCACTATATAAATACAAGTTGTTGTTGTAGGCAGCAGCCCATTTGCACCCCACCCATGTGTAAGATTTGCAAAATTTCTGCATTTCCCCGAAGGCTGTTACTAATAAACGGGACCCTGTGTGGACATTTTAAAATCAAGAAGGGTACCCAAAATGGCGTCCGTGCCTTGTGGCAGCAAGCCTGTGAGATTTTAAAATGGATTCTGCAACGCAGACAGCTTGGAGAAATTGAAACCAAGCTGCAGGCTTCTGTGAAGAGAGACTTTGTATTTTGGAACCAGACAGGACTCTGAATTATGCATTAGACCGAATTGGAAGAAAATCTAAATTCAGTTTAGGCCTATAGTTAAGGCCATCAAGCAGTCTGCATATATTATCGGAAACAGATTAACAGAGCCATCGAGACCGGACATGCCCATCAAGGAACTTTCAGGACAATACAAGTTAATTATCAGGCCGGTAGATGCGATTACCAGCCATCTAAAACCAGTTAGTATGGATTGCTACCATTATTTAAAATAACCCGCCAAGATTAAAACAAAGAACTAACCTGATTTGGTGTGCAGGTAAGGGTTTTCGACGAAGGTATAATTGAAGGCCCCCTCGGGTAGCAAGGAGCTTTTTAGGTGTGTCCTTTGTTGGTTGGTGTGCTGGTGCTGCTGCTCTTCGGCCCCTCGCCCTCGTGGCTCCCGCTCTTTCCCCGTCCCGCGCTTACCCCCTGGCGTTTGCCCGTGCCCTTTTCCCACTCCATCTGGAACTAGCCTCGGCACCGGGTCGGGCGGACACGGACAATTCAGGCCAGGTGAGGCGGGACGTGACGAGGGGAGGAGGGAAGACCACCGGAGGGAAGACCAGCTGAAGAAGACCAACTGAGGAGAAGAACTGAGGGGAGGTTTCGAATTATCGGGCATTCAGCCTCGGCCGACTTTCGAATAATTGCACACCAACTCAATCTGGCGGCTGTCGACGAAGAGTCATCCCTGCAAGGTAAAGTACCCAAACAGAGACTTTAACTTTGGGGTACTCGAACCTGGACAACGCCCTTGCAGCGCCTGGAGGCCACGTGACAACGGCAGGCTCCAGAGAGCACCAAGAGCGAACCCCGAATCCAACCGCTGTTTTGAGTCCAACAAACCTTTTGATTGGTGAGCATGAAGTTCTGACCCCTCATAGCTTAATCTAGTTAGGTATAGGGGGTGGGATAAGGATAAGGGGATTGTTAAGATAGTTGTTTTCCCTCGATGTGCCATGTGTTCCCCATTCCCTGCATAAGTATAGTTATTATTATTCTTCTGCATTTGTATTTTTGCCTGTAGAAGTGTACACTAGTAATTTTTCCCATAAGATTGTATCAAGTTTTTCCTCTTCAATAAAATCTCGGTTTTTGTTCACATCCAACCACCTGTCTATTCGAGTCTTCTCTGTACCGCCGCCTTGTACCTAAGTCCGGTGTCTAGAACCCAGGGGCGTGGGGGCGATTCGAACCGCTCACAAAACAGTCAGGGGCATAACTAACTGGGCGTACGTACGCACCAAACAGCACCACACGCCACCCCCTACACATGTTTCTTTTCCTTTGACTTCCTCCCGCTTCCTGTATCTAATGCATACAGATGAAATAGTATGTGACACATTGGCCCAGAAATTCGGGTTGGGGGCTTCCCGCGGGTGCAAGCCCCCGACCTGCACTTACCTACCGCGCCAGCCGTTGAGCTGTGGGCCCGCATGGGATTCCGATCCTGGGCCTCATCAAACTGCCGGCGCGCAGTGCTTGCGTATCCCAGGGGCGCAGTTAGTTCGATGCATCCCCTGGGATCACATGGGCCATGGAGAGCCAATGGTAGCAGGGAATGCTTTATTCATAAGTTTGACAGGAAGACCTGTCAAACCTATAAATACTATAAGCCCCAAAACATCACTAAATCTTCAAATACATTTAAAAAAAAATCACATTATTAAAATAACAATAAATTACATGAAATAACTATTTTAAACAATAATTTAAACTTTTGAAAAAAATAATTACATTTTCTAACGGGGCTAAAAATGAACTTACTTTTCTTTAAAGCATTTAAAAATAATAAACCTGTGGGAAAAATGTTTTCATTTTAATTAATTCACCACTTACCTTGTAAAAAACAGGCCTTGTGCCTGCTTTTTAAAAGTGTAACTCCTGGAGACTTACCCTCCCGGAGAAACCTGCAAAAAAACGTAAGTTCGATGCGCACGCACTGCCTCTCCTGCGCACACGTTGCACCTCTCAACCCCTTCTTTCAGGGGAACAGGAGTGCCGGTTTCCCACGCATGTGCAGTGCATGCATGAAACCGGCACTTCCATTGGGCCTACGGGTGAGTACCCCATGCGTACTCACCCATGGAGACCCGAATTTCTGGGCCATTATTATGATTCTGGAACAATTTGGTGAAACACAAACCTAAGATTCACGACTTTGCGTTCTGCTTGTAAGTTTACAGCCTCTCCTTTATCCTGTTCTCATGCTTTTTCTAAATGCCACCTCAAGGCCTGGGGTCTGTGATGTACATAGCTGCTTACATTTATAGCCTCTTTAGACAGAGGTGGCCCTTATCTCAAGGATGGACCAATGGCAGACTACATTTCTGGGCTTGTTTCATCAGCAGGCTGGTCCTGCATAATTACTCTCACTTTTAAAGATGTCTGAGAGGAAAGTTCCAATTTGTCTAAGGGGTTGGAGAAATAATTCACACTGGCACTAAACTCAACATAAGAACATAGGAAAGTACAGAACATGGAAAGACTGCAACCCACTGCCTCAATTATCTTTCTAATTTTCCTTCATTCTTTTCCATACTATCTGTCTCCACTACCATTCTGGACAATCCATTCCATGTGTTCACTACATTATTAATGAAGCAGTCTATGCGCGTTCTGTCTTCTAACCTTGAGCTCATGTTCTACTTTCTAGAGTTTGGGACATTCTCAAAGCTATTATCAATTCAATTAATTTATCCCCATAAGAATCTTGAATACTTGATAATAATTATCCTGAGCCTTCTCTTCTCCAGAGTAAACAATCCTTGGCTCTTCTACCTGTCCCTATAGAAACATAGAGAAATAGGAGCAGGAGTAGGCCAGTCGGCCCTTTGAGCCTGCTCCGCCATTCAATATGATCATGGCTGATCCTCTGTCTCAATACCACTATTTACATGTGGTAGATGGGGAAAGAGCAATCCGTAGCAGTTCTGGATGGAGAGGCGGGAAACGAAATCGAGGTTAAATGGGGAGGCATTCCTGCTCTATTTTCCTGCTGATTTTAGGCGGAGTGGTGATAGGCATCGCATTTTTGTGTGCCCGTTTGGTACCGCACATGTGCACTCGATCCGGTCGCACTTGCGCAGTACCCAACAGTGTCAGTGGATTGGATGCGGTGGGGGCAAGAGGAGAGGGGATTGAAGGGGTGGGTGGGAGGGAGGAGAGGGGATAATAAAAAGGGCAAAAGCAGGAACTAAGTGTCACAAAACATATTTGAAAGTTCTCTATCTGAATGCACATAGCATTCGTAACAAAATAGACGAGTTAATGGCACAAATAACTACATATGGGTATGATCTTGTGGCCATTACAGAAACATGGCTGCAAGGTGACAGTGCCTGGGAATTAAACATACCAGGTTATTTAACGATCAGGAAGGACAGGCAGGAAGGAAGGGGATGTGGGGTGGCTATGCTAATAAAGGAAGGAATCACTGTAATACAGAGAAATGATATTGGGTCAAAAGATCAGGATAATGAAACAGTTTGGGTGGAGATAAGGAATAATAAGAGGAAAAAAACACTAGTGGGTGTAGTCTATAGGCCTCCGAACAGTTGCAACTCGGTTGGGCGGAGTATCAATCAGGAAATAGTTGAGGCTTGTAATAAGGGAACATCTATAATTATGGGGGATTTTAACTATCATATTAATTGGACAAATCAAATTGGGCAGGACTGCCTTGAGGATGAGTTCATTGAGTGTATTAGGGATGGGTTTCTTGAGCAGTATGTAACTGAACCGACCAGGGGGCAAGCAACCTTAGATCTGGTCCTGTGTAACGAGACAGGATTAATTAAAAATGTCCTAGTAAAGGATCCCCTTGGAATGAGTGACCATAACATGGTTGAATTCCATATTCAATTAGAGGGTGAGAAGGTTGGATCTCAAACAAGCATGCTAAGCTTGAATAAAGGAGACTATGAAGGTATGAGAGCGGAATTGAGTAGAGTGGATTGGGAAAATAAATTAAAGGGTAAGACGATACATGATCAGTGGTGTACATTTAAGGAGTTATTTTACAACTTCCAAAAAATATATATTCCACTGAAAAGAAAAGGGTGTAAAAGAAAAGACAGCCATCCGTGGCTAAGTAATGAAATTAAGGATAGTATTCGACTAAAAACAAGGGCATATAAGGTAGCCAAATCTAGTGGGAGGATAGAGGATTGGGAAAACTTTAAAAGACAGCAAAAAATAACAAAAAGATTGATTAAGAAAGGGAAGATAGATTATGAAAGTAAATTAGCAAAAAATATAAAAACAGATAGTAAGAGTTTTTATAGTTATATAAAAAGAAAAAGGGTGGCTAAAGTAAATGTTGGTCCCTTAGAGGATGAGACCGGGAAATTAATGGTGGGAAATATGGAGATGGCAAAAACACTGAATGAGTATTTTGTATCAGTCTTTACAGTAGAGGACACTAAGAATATCCAAACACTGGACAAACAGGGGGCTAAAGGGGGGGAGGAGCTAAACACGATCAAAATCACTAAGGAAGTGGTACTCGGTAAAATAATGGGACTCAAGGCGGATAAATCACCTGGACCTGATGGCTTACATCCTAGGGTCTTGAGGGAAGTGGCGGTAGGGATTGTGGATGCATTGGTAATAATTTTCCAAAACTCCCTGGACTCAGCAAAGGTGCCGGCAGACTGGAAAACTGCTAATGTAACACCTTATTTAAAAAGGGTAGTAGACAGAAGGCTGGAAACTATAGACCGGTTAGCCTAACATCTGCGGCAGGTAAAATGTTGGAGTCCATTATTAAGGAGACAGTAACAGGACATTTGGATAATCATAATTTAATAGGACAAAGTCAGCATGGTTTTATGAAGGGGAAGTCATGTTTGACAAATTTGCTGGAGTTCTTTGAGGAAGTAACATGTAGGGTGGATAAAGGGGAACCAATGGACGTAGTGTATTTAGACTTCCAAAAGGCATTTGACAAGGTGCCACACAAAAGATTATTGCTTAAGATAAAAAATCACGGGATTGGGGGTAATATTCTGGCATGGATAGAGGATTGGCTACCTAACAGATGGCAGAGAGTTGGGATAAATGGTTCATTCTCGGACTGGCAATCGGTGACTAGTGGTGTTCCGCAGGGGTCAGTGCTGGGTCCCCAACTCTTTACAATCTATATTAACGGTTTGGAGGAGGGGACCGAGTGTAACATATCAAAGTTTGCAGATGATACTAATGTAGCCTGGCGAAATGGAGCAGCACAGGACACGAACTTTCGTTTTTGGGGTTTTTTATTCTGTATTAATAACTTGGGTCTAGGTTTAGGATGAAATTGTAAATACATAAAACACAGTCGACAAAATACGGCAGTGGCTTGCTGCAAAACAGAACATGAGGCAAACCACAGGTGAAGGCAGTTAATTAACTAACAATCATTATACAAAACAAAACATATCATACCATACATTCGTATGTCCCGTTATCACTTGTCACCTCTTACAAGCAAACAGAAAGTATTAAACTCGTTCGAAACGTAGCCCCAAGGACTCAACAACAATTTTAACAAAGGTTAACACCAGCACATGGTGGGACAATCTACAAGCATCCCCGTGATATCGAGTGATTTGGGAAACAATATCACTTTAAAACTAGGTCTGGCTGCACTAAATGCTGTTTTAGTTGTTCTTTACGCAGACTAAGTTCATTTCAAAAGTCATATTCACCCCAACTCTCCTCAGAGCACACCCCCCACGCTGGATCTAGAAAATGGAGGCTGTGAAGAAAGGGGAGGTTCCTTTGGCATCACATGGCCTTACCCATAACCCTTTTCTCCTTTTTTCAAATTCTAAAGGGGAAAATGAACCGCGCCATCTAGTGGACTTAAATATTCACTGCATTTTCCCACTTGGCTACACTAAGATGGGAGGGAAAGTAGTGAGTGAGGAGGACACAAAAAACCTGCAAGTGGACATAGACAGGCTAAGTAAATGGGCAGAGATTTGGCAGATGGAGTACAATACCGGAAAGTGTGAGGTTATGCACTTTGGCAGGAAAAATCGTAGAGCAAGTTATTATCTTAATGGCAAGAAACTTGAAAGTACTGAAGCACAAAGGGATCTGGGGGTCCTGGTGCACGAAACTCAAAAGGTTAGTATGCAGGTGCAGCAAGTGATTAAGAAGGCCAATGGAATGTTGGCTTTCATTGCTAGGGGGATAGAATATAAAAATAGGGAGGTATTGCTTCAGTTGTACAAGGTATTGGTGAGACCGCACCTGGAATACTGCATACAGTTTTGGTGTCCATACTTAAGAAAATACATACTTGCTCTCGAGTCAATACAAAGAAGGTTCACTCGGTTAATCCCGGGGATGAGGGGATGGACATATGAGGAGAGGTTGAGTAGATTGGGACTCTACTCATTGGAGTTCAGAAGAATGAGAGGCGATCTTATTGAAACATATAAGATTGTGAAGGGGTTGGATCGGGTGGATGCGGGGAGGATGTTCCCGATGATGGGTGAAACTAGAATTAGGGGGCATAGTCTTAGAATAAGGGGCTGCTCTTTCAAAACTGAGATGAGGAGGAACTACTTCACTCAGAGGGTGGTAGGTCCATGGAATATGCTGCCCCAAAAAGCTGTAGAAGCTACATCATTACATAAATTTAAAACAGAAATAGACAGTTTCCTAGAAGTAAAGGGAATTAAGGGTTACGGGGAGCGGGCAGGAATTTGGACATGAGTCTATGTTCGGATCGGTCATGGCCCTGTGGGTAGCGGAGCGGGCCCAGGGGCCGTGTAGCCTGATCCTGCTCCTATTTCGTGTGTCTAATTCTGTTAGATTCAGGAGATAGTTCTGTGATAGTAGATTGGCGGTTAGGATCAGATCAGCCATGATCTTATTGAATGGCGGAGCAGGCTCGAGGGGCCGATTGGCCTACTCCTGCTCCTATTTCTTATGTTCTTATGTTCTTATGTTCTTGAAGGGGTAACTATGGGGAGAGCTTGAATTTGGTTGTAATTGCCGATGCCGATGGTGTAACGAGCGAGCGGGAGTTCCGGGCCGGGGTGACGGTGGACCCGAACCCTTGCAGAGGAAAATGATATTGGGAGATGAAAACTTTGACTGCCATCCTTGATTGAATGGTGGGCATCTGTGCGTTTACCCCAAATATTGTAGCTCTGTAACCAGGGCTCAAAAGAACAAGAGAATAACAATTCAAAGCAGCTCTTTGGCTGTGCTGCTTTTCCAGCCTCACTATCGTATGCAGCCATAACTGGAACCCAGGAGTTTGTAATCCCAGTCCGATTCGCAATATCAGAGATGTTAAATCCGTGAATCTTGATGTATGGTGTCCTTCAAGAAATAGACAGAGACTGCAGAGGAACAATCAACAGGTGTTTACTGGATGAGGGTTACTCTAAACTAAGTGTGCAGATCCCTACTCAGGGTTTATATACAGGTGTGGTCACTGCCGGTACTACAGTATACAGGAGCTGTAAAAAGTAGTTCTCCCCTTAAAGGTACATACACTACAAGAGAGGAGAGGAAATTGAAGGGGGGAGAGGAGAGGGGATTGGAGGTGGGAGTGTGGAGGGAATCGGAGGGGGAGAGGAGAGGGTATCAAAGAGAGAAAGGAGAGGAGATTGAAGGGGGGAGAGGAGAGGGGGTCAGAGTGGGGAAAGGAGAGGGGATCGGAGGGGAGAGAGGAGAGGGGATCGGAGGGGGGAGAGGAGCTCAGAGAGGGAGAAATTGGAGAGACAGGAGCTCGAAGAGGTTGGAGAAGGTCAGGAGCTCGGGGAGAGAATATCAGGAACTTGTTGGGAGAGAGCACGGTGAGAACATTGCGGAGGGGGTAAAAACGTGATGCAGGTCTAAAGG
Source organism: Somniosus microcephalus (assembly GCF_052327205.1). Lineage (NCBI taxonomy): Eukaryota > Metazoa > Chordata > Chondrichthyes > Squaliformes > Somniosidae > Somniosus > Somniosus microcephalus. The sequence continues at coordinate 184,450,668 of NC_140993.1, read as the reverse complement.
CGGGGAATGAGAGCAAGAATGTGACCCAGATGGGAAGATGGATCATATTCTCCTGCCCTCTGTTTGGCCTGGATCACGTTCTTCCACCCCAACCCCTTTACACCTGCATCACGTTCTCCCTCTCCTCCCCCTACCCCCCGGACCACAGGAATGCAGCTCACTAGCGCCCTCTAAAGGGAAACTAGGGATGGGCAATAATAAATGAATTTTAAAAAATGAGAGTTTATTTTGTGTTGATCCTACAACATGCATAACAATGGCTCAGAAATTTGGGTCAGAGGCTTCCCGCGGGTATAAGCCCCCGACCTGCACTTATCTAGCGCGCCGGCCGTTGTGCTGTGGGCCCGCGTGGGATTCCGATCCTGGGCCTGCTCCAACTGCCGGCGCGCAGCGCTTGCGTATCCCCGGGCGCAGTTAGTTCGATGCGTCCCCTGGGATCACGTGGGTCATGGGGAGCCAATCGGAGCAGGGAAATGCCCATTCATAAGTTTGACAGGAAGAGCTGTCAAAACTTAGAAATACTACGGGCCCCAAAACATCACTAAATCTTCAAATAATTTTTTTTTTTAAAAATCACATTTTTAAAATAAACTATAAATTACATGAAATAACTATTTTAAACAGTAATTTAAATTTTTGAAAAGAATAATTTTATTTTCTAACGGGGCTAAAAATAAACTTACCTTTCTTTAAAGTATTTAAAAATAATAAACCTGTGGAAAAAATGTTTTTATTTTAATTAATTCACCACTTACCTTGTAAAAAGCAGGCCTTACGCCTGCTTTTTAAATTTCTAACTTCTGCAGACTTACCCTCCCGGGAAAACCTGTAAAAAAAACGCAAGTTCGATGCGCACGCGCAGCCTCTCCTGCGTACGCGTTTGAACTCTGAACCCCTTCTTTCAGGGGAACGGAAGTGCCGGTTTCCCGCGCATGCACAGTGCATGCAGGAAACCGGCATTTCCATTGGGCCTACCAGTGAGTACCCCGTGCGTACTCACCCGTGGAGACCCGAATTTCTGGGCCATTACATTTATATGTAATTTGCCGAGCTCAACTATTCCAATGTTCTCCTGGCCAGCCTTCCATCTTCCACCCTCAATGAACTTGAGCTCATCCAAAACTCTGCTGCACGTATCGTAACATGCAGAAAGTCCCAATCACCCATCCACCCTGTGCTTGCTAAGCTGCTCAGCCGCGCAGCTGCCTGGAGGTCCTGTGCAGCCCGTTAAAGTGACCGAGCACCCAAAAAAATGAGGGGACCTTTGTCCACCAACACCTCCAGCAGTCAGATGCCCACTCCTGCGCACCAGCCAGGTAGTCAACCTGGCCAGGTGTCGGCGGGATTCTTTAGAGAGTTATTCAAATGAAGCCCGGCCATTAAGATAGACAGGGCCTCCACATCACCGACCTTGCCAGGTTCATCACCCGCACACTTCCTAGCCCACTGTACAAATCAAGGCCAACCTCTTTCTTACAGAATATAGCCTCATAAAATCTTAAAAATTTACGACACAGAAGGAGGCCATTCGGCCCATCGTGTCTACGCCAGTCAAACAAGAGCTATCCAGCCTAAACCCACTTTCTGGCTCTTGGTCCATAGCTTTGCAGGTTACAACACTTCAGGTGCATATCCAAGTTCTTTTTAAATGTGATGAGTGTTTCTGCCTCTACCACCCTTTCAGGTAGTGGGTTCCAGACCCCCATCGCCCTCTGGGTGAAAAGATTTCTCCTCAAATCCCCTCGAATCCTTCTACCAATTACTTTAAATCTACGCCCCAGCTATTGACCTCTCTGCCAAGGGAAATAGATGCTTCCTATCCACTATATCTAGGCCCCTTATAATTTTATACATCTCAATTAAATCTCCCCTTAGCCTCCTTTGTTCCAAAAAAACCAACCCCAGACTATCCAAACTTTCCTCATAGCTAAAATTCTCCAGTCCTGGCAACATCCTCGTAAATCTCCTCTGCACACCCTCTAGTACAATCTCATATTTCCTGTAATGTGGTGACCAGAACTGTATGCAGTAATCTAGCTGTGGCCTAATGTTTTATATAGTTCTAGCATATCCTCCCTGCTCTTATATTATGGGAAATAATTCAGTTGGTAGCGCCTTCCATTAGCACCTTAAGAGGGCGCCAAGTGGGGTGCAAAGCAACTAGCGCCCGGGCGCGGCGATATCTGCGCCTCTTGCAAAATTGACCAGGCATTTTGCGGTGGCGCTAAACAATACCGCCCGATCTCCTGCGCTCACAGATCTTGACGTCATTCGAGAGTGCAACACCCTTCTGACGCCGTGGACTGGAAATTGAGTGGCGCACCCCTCCTTTCCACCTGGTGCAACCAATGACAGGTTGACTGGAATGCTTCCCAGTCACTGTGGGGCTGGGGGTGCGCTATTTAAAGGGGGCCCCTTCCTGGCTTTTGTGTGGTAGCCATTTTTGCACCATTTGTTCCGAGAGAGAGAGAGAGAGATTTTGAGAGAGACAAAGAGAGAAAGAGAGACTTTTGCATTGAGCCAATGCTGTCTGAGGTAGTTTTGGCTTCTGACCATAACTTTGCTGGTACTTTGCTTTTTGACCTTATAACTTTGATTGCCTAGATACTATGGGGGCTGCAATGGACGGGAACGTCGTCCTTCTCCATCACATTCGGAGGGCACAGAGACGCAGAGTGAGAGAGGCAATCATGGCTAGATGGAGGCGGGCCAACAGGCCCCTGTACAGGAGACCTTACCCTCCTAGGGTTTTTCGTCAACAGTTCTCCTACATTAATATGTCTGAGGAGCAGTGTTTGCGAACACTGCGCTTCAGCAAGGAGGTGGTCACTCGGCTCTGCCACCTGCTTCGGCCAGATCTGCAGCCTCAACTGAGGAGCAGGACGTCTCTGTCCGTGGCAGTGAAGAAAACAGTGGCTCTCAACTTTTCTGCCACCGGCTCATTTCAATCAGCTACTGGGGACATCGCCAATATCTCCCAGTTCACGGTGCATTGCTGCATCCATCAGGTAACAAATGCCCTCTTTAAAAGGAGATGAGAGTATATCTCTTTCCCCATGACCCCGGACAAGCAGCAATAACGCGCAATGGGCTTTGCGATGATAGCGGGCTTCACCATGGTGCAGGGCACCATTGACTGCACGCATGTGGCTTTCCATGTGCCGCAAGAGAATGCCGAGGATTTCCGCAACTGAAAGGGCTTCCATTCTTTAAACGTTCAGTTGGTCTGTGACCACAGACAACTGATACTCGCTGTCAATGCCTACTTTCTTGGCAGCAGCCACGATGCCTTCATCCTGCGCCAGGCATCTGTGGCAGACCTTTTCCAGGCACAGCATCACCCAGGAGGTTGGCTTCTCGGGGACAAGGGATATCCTCTGTGCACCTGGCTGATGACACTGCTCCATAAGCCCAGCACCCCTGCTGAGCTATGATACAACAAGAGCCATCAAGCTACCTGGAACATCGTTGAGCACACAATCGGCGTGCTGAAGAAATGGTTCCGCTGTCTGGACTTTCTGGAGGAGCCCTTCAGTACTCGCCTGAGTGAGTTTCCCACTTTGTTGTTGTGTGCTGCATGCTGCATAACCTTGCAATCCTCAGGACCCAGGCATTGGAGCACCAGCAGAGGAGGAGGAGGAAGAGGAGGAGGATGACCATCAGCAACACCAAGGCGGGAGGGAGGCACACAATGTACAAAGTGGAAGGGCCATCTGTCAAAGGCTCATAGCAAGTTGCTTCTAGGCCCCCTCTGAGGAAATGGCTTCTGCCATTCAAACAATCTGAATGAAACCATTCCGCAACCCCTAAGCCGGTCAAGGCAACAATGATTGCAAAGACCAAACGTGCATTTTGAATACAGACACTTCCTTATTTGACAAACACTGTGTGTCTCATTTCCGCATGACTAACTAATAGAAAGAAAAACAAAAAAATATAATTAACATAACTGGCTCTCACAACCTGGAAACAATGTCCAAAATATTTACAAAAATTTGACCACGAACCTCGGCCTTTAATAAAACAATGAAAAACATTTTTTCACACCTCCTACTTTTTGCCCTTTGAGGGTGACCTCCTTCCCTTGTGAAATCCCCCCCTTCCTACCCTGCAGCTCCTCCGTAATGGGACCCCAGTGGCTGGAGTAAGGCTGGGGGAAGGCTGCCGATTGTCACAAACTGAGACTGCAGATGCCCTTGAAGGACAGCCTGGACCAGCTCTGGGCCTGGAGGGCCCGGCTGCTGACTGCACCAACTCTGCATGGGCGGCAGCAGTCTGTCCTACAGGTGGTCGCAACTGCAGTGGAGAAGTGCCGGTGGTGGCAGCAGGAATGCTGTCAACTTGAGAGAGGACAGCAACTACCTGCTCGAACGAAACACTGGCACTCCCACGGGACAGCACTTCAGCATCCGGAGCAATCTGATGGAGCAAATATTGCTGGCCTTCTGCGGTGCGGTGAGAGCCCCGGGGAAATGTGCCCGATCCAGCGAGGGCGGCAGCAGTAGGTGCTCGCGTGGCCTCTGTGATAAAAATGCTAACTTCCGGGAAGTTATGTCATCACTTCCTGTGAACTATGAACTGTGAACTATGAACTGTGTACATACCTCACTTCCTGTCATATGTCACTTCCTGTTGGACTGGTATAAATACTGGTCTGTTCAGTATTGTAAGAGGCTTCTACCAGAGGCATGGTAAAGACCTCTCTTGTATATAGTGTGTTTATAAGTTACTTAAAGCTTACTTTAAAGTTACTTGATGGTAAGTTTCCTTTTTCTTACATCAATTTAAGTAACTTAGTATTTACACTGACAAATACTAGACCTTCAGGCAAACTCGGAAGTTAAGGATCCAGGGAACCACCCATCATGGAGAAAATCCTTAGACCTATTCGTCTGGACTTGGACCCGAATACACCAGCAGCTGGCAGGGTATGGAAGCATTGGTATCGTACTTTTGAGAATTTTCTGGATGAATGTAAAGTGGATGCTCCTGCTAAATTGAAGATACTTGTCAATTATGTGACCCCAAAAGTGTTCGAATATGTTGATGACTGGGATAATTACGAAGAGGTGATTCGGGCACTTAAGAAACTGTATGCGAAGACCCCAAATGAGGTCTATGCTAGACATCTACTGGCCACAGCCCGACAAGGGCCAGGGGAATCAATTGACGAATTCCTGCAAGAACTTCGCAGGCTCAGCGTAGATTGTAACTTTCAGGCAGCCTCAGCTGAGCTGTACCGCCAAGAAATGATTCGTGATGCTTTCATCTGCGGGATTGCCTCTCCATTTATACGCCAGCGTCTACTAGAAAGTAAAACACTTGAGCTACAAAAAGCTTTTGACCTAGCTTGTTCACTGGATTTGGCAAAGAGAAATGCAGACCTCTATCAGCTGCCCAGATCTCGATCTGCTGCTGTAGCTGCAACCAGACAATTCAAGCGGTCTCAGGTGAACCCTATCATGGGGGAATCTAATTCTGATAATTCTGATGAAGAAGAGGAGGACGACCCCACTTTAGCAGCCTCTTGGCAATCTAGGAAGGAATGCTTCTTTTGTGGAGATGCTTTTCACCCTAGGAAAACCTGCCCTGCTCGCAATGCAATCTGCAGTTATTGCGGGAAAAAAGGACACTTTGCTAAAGTTTGCCTATCAAGGGCCTCTATGAGGGCCAATCCAGCTAAGACCTACCGAACTGCCCCAATTAGGGCCTATCAAGATGCTCCAGCTAGGACCTATCAAGCTTCCTCTCGAGCTCTCTCCCGAAGAAGCACACCGAGAGTTTTAGCCACTCTCTGTGCAACGACACCAATTACAGCTGCTTGCCCACAGAACCTGTCTCAGGCAGCCACAAAAATTTCAATTAAAGGGCATACCTTAGATGCCTTAATTGACTCAGGAAGTACTGATAGTTTCATTAAGGAACAGATTGTTGCGAAATTGAAACTACATGTCTTCCCATCGGACCAGGCAATTGCGATGGCCCAGTCATCACTTAATACCAGAATCTCCGGCTTTTGTGTTGTTGATATGACACTTCATGGTCGTATGTATCCCTCCACCCGACTTTCGGTGCTCAAAGACTTATGTAGTGATCTCCTCTTAGGGCTGGACTTCCAAAAACAGCATAAGAAACTCACCATTGAGTTTGGTGGATCCAAACCCGGACTTACTATTTCTAATATACCATCTAAATTACCTTTTTGTGCATTATCAGCAGCTTCACTTGATGAACCCTCATTATTTGCCAGTATTCCGCCTCAATGCCAACCGATAATAACGAAATCGCGGCGCTTTAATCAGGAAGACCAATCTTTTATTGCGGCTGAAATCTCTCGACTTCTAGCAGAGGATATCATTGAACCATGTTCGTCGCCCTGGCGGGCTCAAGTCGTCATTGTCAAGAACCCTCTAAAACCTCACAAACAGCGACTATGCATCGATTATTCGCAAACCATCAATCAATATACCGACTTGGACGCCTACCCATTGCCACGCATTGATGATATGGTTAATAAACTGGCCGAATACAAAGTGTTCTCAACTTACGATTTAAAAAGTGCCTATCATCAGTTACCCTTGAAGGTCTCAGATAAGCAGTACACAGCCTTTGAGGCTAATGGACGGCTGTACCAATTTCGTCGCCTCCCATTCGGGGTTACTAATGGAGTGGCTGCCTTTCAACGGGCAATGGATGGCCTGGTTAAGCAGGAAAACCTAAGGGACACTTTTCCCTATCTTGATAACATTACCATTGCAGGTCACGATCAACAGGAACACGACTCCAACCTCCAAAAATTTCGGGATGCCCTCCATCGCCGTAATTTGACCCTGAATGAATCCAAATCTGTTGAGTCGCAACCGACCATCAACATCCTTGGCTACTGCGTAGGCAATGGTATCATTAAGCCAGACCCAGAAAGACTTCGCCCGCTCCAAGAGCTCCCGTCACCTAAGAATCCGGCTTCTTTACGTCGGGCTCTCGGTCTGTTTGCATACTACGCTAAATGGATTCCTCATTTTTCGGACAAAATCCAACCCTTGCTGCATGCTAGATCATTTCCACTGGGAACAGCGGCTGTTGCAGCCTTTAACCTTCTCAAAAAACAGTTGGAGAAAGCGGCTCTTCACTCCATCGATGAGAATCTCCCTTTCGTGGTTGAATGTGATGCCTCGGAGGTGGCGATCTCGGCTACTCTGAATCAGGAAGGTCGTCCTGTAGCATTTATGTCCAGGACCTTACAAGGTGCCGAGCTACATTATCCTCCGGTTGAGAAAGAAGCCACAGCCATCATAGAGGCAGTACGGAAGTGGAACCATTTTCTAGCTCGCCAGCACTTTACATTGATCACGGACCAACGATCAGTCGCCTTCATGCTCGATAATCGAAAACGAACCAAAATTAAGAATAATAAAATACAACTTTGGAGGATGGAACTGGCCTCTTTTGGTTATACCATTCTCTATCGGCCTGGCAAGGAGAATGTGGCCCCGGACACCCTCACACGGGCATTCTGCTCCACTATGTCATCCTCCACTCTCATGGATGTCCACAATGGTTTGTGTCATCCTGGCGTTACGCGCATGCTACATTTCGTACGATCACGGAATCTCCCTTTTTCCACTGGAGATGTAAAGAAAATATGCTCAGAATGCCGGCTTTGTGCGGAATTAAAACCTCAGTTCTTCCGCCCTTCAGCTGGTATACTCATACATGCAACCCAACCGATGCAACGACTTAGCATCGATTTTAAGGGCCCAGTGCCCTCTTCAACTCGGAACACATATTTGCTCACCATGATCGACGAATATTCACGTTTTCCGTTTGCCTTCCCCTGCTCCAATATGCTGGCGTCCACAGTAATCTGCTGCCTTGAGCAGGTATTTTCTCTCTGTGGCATGCCGGCTTATATTCACTCAGATCGGGGTCCATCCTTTATGTCAAGGGAACTCAAGGACTACCTCTCAGAACGGGGAATTGCTACAAGCAAAACAACACCATACCATCCCATCGGAAATGGGCAGGTAGAGAGGTATAACGGTATCATCTGGAATTCCGTACGTCTCGCTTTAAGATCTCGGGGCCTACCAGACCAGCAATGGGAAACAGTGCTTCCGGATGCATTGCACTCTATACGGTCCCTGCTTTCTACAGCCACAAATACTACACCTCATGAGCGGTTCTTTGGATTCCAGCGTCGCTCATCTCATGGGACATCACTCCCGTCATGGCTAACTACTCCTGGACCTGTATTACTCCGAAGATACGTTCGGACGTCTAAAAATGACCCTCTCGTAGACGAGGTTGAACTAACCGATGCCAACCCCACCTATGCAAACATACGATATTCCGACGGCCGAGAATCTACCGTATCATTACGGGATCTGGCTCCCTGCCCACCAGGACCTAGTGGGACATCGGGTGATGGCATTTCACCAGGAAACTCTTGGGACCTATCGGGTACCCCTCTCCAGGATCCTGATTGGACACCAACTAGCTTGGTGCCGGTAGAACCCCGTGCTCAAGGTTGCGACCCTCCCAGTACCGCGCATGAAAGTACTGATCCGCCACAGACCAGCTCTGCACCTCCCTCTGAACAGAGGCAGTCCGACTTTGAACCTATTGGGGCTCGTACTCGAAGCCATGATCTCCCCGACCCTTCACAGGGCAATCCAGGCCACACAGACTCTGACCAATGGCCAACCGCATGTAAGCGGACCAGCGACCCTCTACGACGGGAATCCAAACGGGTGCGACTCTTCCTTGTTCGGCGGCTGCGGACCAAAAGGTAGACCACAGCCTTCTAATCCTGCAGGAGGGAAGAATGTGATAAAAATGCTAACTTCCGGGAAGTTATGTCATCACTTCCTGTGAACTATGAACTGTGAACTATGAACTGTGTACATACCTCACTTCCTGTCATATGTCACTTCCTGTTGGACTGGTATAAATACTGGTCTGTTCAGTATTGTAAGAGGCTTCTACCAGAGGCATGGTAAAGACCTCTCTTGTATATAGTGTGTTTATAAGTTACTTAAAGCTTACTTTAAAGTTACTTGATGGTAAGTCTCCTTTTTCTTACATCAGCCTCAATCTGCGTCTGCATGAGACCAGCCACTGACTGCATTGCAGCACTAAGCATTTGAGTGGCAGCCACCTGTGCTACACCGAAATGCTCCACACTCCTTGCCAGCGATTCAATGGATTCGGGCACCCTTGCTACTGCAGCCATGAGCACAGTGTGCCTGTGCTCCGCCTGGGTGCTCATTTCAGCGAGGACCCGCTCCTCCTCTGCGTCCAGTGCAGCAGGACTCAAAGCCATACTCTCCCTCTGGGGAGAAGGCCCCCGAGCTTCCCTACCCCCATCGCGTTGCTGCAGCCCGCTGGGTCTTGGAGCTTCACCCTCATCAGACCATTCCCCCCTGCTCCCCTCCAGGGAAGGCGTGTTCCCAGTGTGGGCATGTGCTGCCTTGGTAGAGGGTGGTGCTGATTCTCTGGCTTCCTCTTCCTCCTCGGTTTCAGCATCACTCCCACTGGCAACTTGAGGGCCCATCTCCTCACCTGGTGAATCACCATCTGAAAGCAGGGAGGTACAAGAATGGCTTCAGCGTGAGGACAGGGTGGCAGCAAGGGAGGCATGAGTGCAGCGATTTAGTGATTTGGATTGAAAGTGTCAAAGGCTGGTGTTGTGAGGAACAAGTGGAAGGAGAGAGGACAAAATGGTGATGACCTTACCATTGCTGTCCAGCACGGGGTCGGCGTCTCCAGTGGCAATGGGACCAATCACCCAGCTTGCCACAATCCTGTGGACGCGCTCCTCAAGATCGCTGAGGGGTTGCAGCTGAGGCCACCCTCCACCGGTCCATTGCTGCTGTCTCCTATTATGAGACAGCTTGGCCTGCAAGAAAAAGGAAGGCATCTGAGTAGATATGCAGTCATAGTCTTGCCTGAAATACCTCCCATAGTTGAATAGCCCTTACTGTATGCAGCCATGGTCTTGCCTGAAATGCCTGGCACAGTTGAACAGCCCTTACTGTATGCAAAGTGTGGAATGTGCATGTGTGTTTGATGAAAGGGCCATAGGTGTTGGATGAGTGTTGGGCATTGGGGCTTTTAGCACCCTCTGGCCATAAAGTGAGGTTGAGATGGAGGGATGGAGAGGTTTGGAAAAAAGGCACTCACCCTGATGACCCGAGTGAGGTCGTTGAACTTTTTCCTACATTGGATAGGCACCATGCTGCTTGAGGAGAGTCTCTGAGCCACCTCCCTCCACACTCTTCTGTACTCACGTGGCAAAGGCCTCCTGCCACTCTCTGGGTACAGAATGGATCCTCTGTGCTCCGCCGCGCCAACCAGAGCCTCTAAGGCCCGCTCGCAGAAGCACTGTGCTCACTCCCTGGCCCTCTCCATAGTGTTTGGCTGCTAGGTTTAGCCACAGGTCTGCCCAGGCCAAGATTCAAGGCTCCAATGAGCAGTGTGTGGCTGCAGAGCAAGATTGACCCTCCCCTTTAAGAACTGACCGGCGCCAGTGTGTCTGTGTTCAATCGCTAACTGACAGCACCTGCGCTGCGCCCACCCTCTGAGGTAGCACCTCGCTCCTCAGCCTTAGCACCTTAAGAGAGGTGTGTAGCGCCTGATTTAGCGCTCCAATCACCTCCAGGGGCGATAAAAGCCAAGTTAGCTGTCAGAGGTGATAATTAGCGCCAGGCGCTAAACTTTGCGCTCCGCCAATAATGGCGGCCCATATGGGGCGATACCGAATTTTTCCCCCTATATGCCTCAGCCAATAAAGGAAAGTATCCCATATACCTTCTTAACCACCTTATCTACCTGTCCTGCTACCTTCAGGGATCTGTGGATGTGCACTCCAAAGTCCCGCTGTTCCTCTACACTTCTCAGTATCCTACCATTTATTGTGTATTCCCTTGCCTTTTTAGCCCTTCCCAAATGCATTACCTCACACTTCTCCAGATTGAATTCCATTTGCCACTTTCCTGCCTATCTGACCAGTCCATTGAAATCTTCCTGCAGTCTGCAGCTTTCTTCCTCACTATCAACCATATGGCTAATTTTTGTATCATCTGCACACTTCTTAACCATGCCCCCTACATTGAAGACTAAATAATTGATATATACCACAAATAACAAGGGACCTAGTACTGAGCCCTGTGGAACCACACTGGAAACAACCTTCCAGTCACAAAAACATTCATCGACCATTACGTTTTGCTTCCTGCCACTGAGCCAATTTTGGATCCAACTTCCTTTGGATCCCATGGGCTTTTACTTTTTTGGCCAACCAGCCATGTGGGACCTTGTCAAAGGCCTTGCTACAATCCATGTAGACAAAAGCAATTGCACAACCCTCATCAATCCTCCTCGTTACCTCCTCAAAAATTCAATCAAGTTAATCAGACACGACCTTCCCTTAACAAATCCATGCTGACTGTCCTTGATTAATCCATGCCTTTCTAAATGATGATTTATACTGTCCCTCAGAATTTTTTCCTATAATTTTCCCACCACCGAGGTTAGGCTGACTGACCTGTAATTACTTGGTATATCCCTTTCTTCCTTTTTAAACAATGGCACAACGTTAGCAGTCCTCCAGTCCACTGTTACCACGCCTGTAGCCAGAGAGGATTGGAAAATGATGGTCAGAGCCTCCTCTATTTCCTCCCTTGCCTCTCTTAAGAGCCTGGGATACATTTCATCTGGGACTGGCGATTCATCTACTTTCAAAGCTGCTATACCTCTTAATACTTCCTCTCTCTCTGTTTCTCCCATCTAATACTTCGCACTCCTCCTCAACTATTGTCTGCATCGTCCCTCTCTTTTGTGAAGACAGACACAAGTTATTCATTAAGAACCATACCCACGTCTTCTGCCTCCACACACAGGTTACCTTTTTGGTCTCTAATAGGCCCTACTCTTTCCTTAGTTATCCTTTTGCTCTTTATGTATTTATAAAACATCTTTGGGTTTTCCTTGATTTTAATTGACAATATTTTTTCATGCCCCCTCTTTGCTTTCCTAATTTTCTTTTTAATTTCACCCCTGCACTTTCTATACGACTCTAGGCTTTCTGTAGTATTGAGCTCTTGATATCTGCCATAAGCTTCCCTCTTTTTCCTGATCCTACGCTGTATGCTCCTTGATATCCAGGGGGCTCTAGATTTGGGAGTCCCACCCTTTTTCTTTGCAGGAACATATTTGCTCTGAACCCTCACTATCTCCTCCTTGAATGCCTCCCATTGCTCTGACACTGATTTACCTTCAAGTAGCTGTTATCAGTCCACTTTTGCTAAATCACATCTCAGCTTAGTAAAATTGGCCTTTCCCCAATTGAGAACTTGTGCACCTGGTCTACCTTTGTTCTTTTCCATAACTACAGTAAATCTAACTGATTATGATCACTACCACCAAAGTGCTCTCCCACTGATGCCCCTTCCACCTACCCAGCTAAAACTAAGTCCAGAACTGCCCCCTCTCTTGTTGGGCTTGATACATACTGGCTAATAAAGTTCTCCTGAATGCATTTTAAGAATTCTGTGTCCTCTATACCTTTTACATTAATTTGATCTCAATTAATATTACTGTCTTATTGTTTTTGAACTTCTCAGAAATTTGCCTACATATTTGCTCTTCTATCTGCTTGGGGGTCTATAGCACACTCCCGGCAGTGTAATTGCCCCTTTTTTGTTCCTCAGTTCAACCCATATGGCCTTATTTGATGATCCTTCTAGCATATCATCCCTCCTCATAGCTGTAATTGTTTCTTTAACCAATATTGCGAAACCCCTCCCTTTTTATTCCCCTCTATATCTTGTCTGAAAACCCTGTAACCAGGAATGTTGGGCTGCCATTCCTGCCATTTTTTAAGCCATGTTTCAGTAATAGCTATGATATCATACTTCCACACATCTATCTGTGACTTCAGCTCATCTGCCTTGTTTGCTAGACTCCTTGCATTGAAGTATATACCATTAAGCACTGCCAAACTCCCTCGTTGTCTATTTTTTAGCCTTTGTTTCCTCTGCCTTCCAAACTCACTTACTGATTTTCTGCCTTCCATTTCCAGCTTTACTACTCTCCCTACTAAATCTACGCTCAGATTCCCATCCCCCTGCCAAGCTAGTTTAAACCCTCCCCAACAGCACGAGCAAACCACCCCCCCAACCCCCCCCGCACCTCCCTCCCTGCCCCCCCAACCCCAGCAAGGATATTGGTCCTGGCCCTGTTGAGGTGCAACCAATCTGGTTTGTACAGGTCCCAGCTCCCCCAGAACCGGTCCCAATGCCTCAGGCAGGAATCTTAAGCCCTACCTCCTGCACCATCTCTCCAGCCATGCATTCATCTGCTCTATCCTCCTATTTCTGTACTCACTGTGGCACCGGGAGTAATCCGGTGATTACTACCTTTGAGGTCCTGCTTCCTAATCTTTTTCCTAGCTCCCTAAATTCTGCTGCAAGACCTCATCCCTCTTTCTACCTGTGTCATTGGTACTGATATGGACCACAACCCCTGGCTGTTCACCCTCCTCCCTCAGAATGTCCTGCAGCTGCTCAGTGACATCCTTGACCGTGGCACCATGGAGGCAATATAACATCCTGGAGTCATGTCTGAAGTCACAGAATCGCCTGTCTGTTCCCTTACCTATTGAATCCCCTATCACTATTGCATTTCTGACCTTCCTCCTCCCCCACTGTACAGCTGAACCACCCATGGTGGCATGGACTTGGCTCTGGCTGTTCTCCCCAGAGGAACCATTGCCCTCACCAGTACTGGTTAGAGAGCGAGATGCACTCAGGGGACTCCTGCACTACCTGCCTGGTCCTCCTCTTCTGTCTGGTGGCCACCCATTTTTTCTCTGCCTGCAAACTCTTAAGCTGTGTGGTGACCACCTCCTGAAACATGCTATCCACCTAGCTCTTGGCCTCGTGGATGCACTACAGTGACGCCAGCCACTGCCTAAGTTCTGAAACTCGGAGCTCGAGCTCCTCGAGCTGACGACACTTCCTGCATATGTGGTTGTCCAGGACGTGAGAAGCATCCTGGAGTTCCCACATGGCACTGGATGTGCATTCGTTTGGACTGAGATGCCCTGCCTTGCCTCTATTTATTAGACTACTCAGCAAACTTCTTAGTTTAACCCATGCCATAACATAGAGAGAAAATGACAAACAGAATACTCACCAACCAATGACCTACCTGCGTCCTGTGACGTCACTCCTTGCTCTTTTTGTTGTTTTTGGTTTCGCTGAATACATATTGCTGCCTCTGCTCAGGTTTGCGTTTGGTCCTGGGGCTTCTCTCCGGCTTTATTTATTCTCCTGCTGCCTCTGCTCCTGCCGCCTCCGCTCAGGCTGTGTCTATTCTTATTAATGCAGTCATTTTTTGCTCAAAAAGTTGTTAACCAGTAATTTCGGTAAAATAATGTTGGTAAAACAATACATGAGGCTTTTTTACACAATTTCAATTCAAATCAACAAATAATTCAAATTAAGCACCTTTAAATTAAGAGGAATAGACTACACATTGTTACCTTTCATGTTGGATCTAACTGTTAAACTACAAAGTATTAAGTGATGCATTGATGAAGTTTACGTCATATAGATGCTCTCCAGTAATAGATTATGCATTATTCTTTTACAACCAATGAGAGATCTAGCAATTAGATAATCCATCCATAGGAAACTATGTTTTGGACAGTTCATCAATAATTTGAGACTGACTCATTCAAACAGAAATTTCACCTTCGCTGCAAGGCATAAGATTAAGAATTTAAAAGCATTTCTCTTTGAATGCAATGAGGAATGACCATTGCATAAACCTGGGTAATGAGGCTTCTCTGCAAAGGTTGGCACATTTAGAGACAAACTTTTGTCATTTTTGACTTTCAGTGGTTGTTAATATAGCTAATATTTCAAAGCATAAAATTCAACAAAGCTTTCTGTCCTTTTTATAAAATGATGGAATTTATGAAAATTAGTTCAAAATTTTTTCTATTTTAACATTAGAAATCACAGCAGATGTGATGTTACTCATAAATGGGAAAAGTCTGGAGCTCTTTAGATAAGGGTCTGCTATTTTGTACAAGGCAACATATTGGATTGTGGGGCCCTCACTTTTATATCCTCACTTTAGATCAATATCTAGTCTAAAGGTCATCCTGATGTACTTATCTTCAAACCTAAATCTCAGACCATTAAGGTATACATTCAACCCCCTGAGTGTCAGCTTTGGCTCAGTGGGTAGGACTCTTGCCTCTGAGCCAGAATGCTGTGGGTTCAAGTCCCACTCCAGAGACTTGAGCACAAAAATCTAGGCTGACACTTCAGTGCAGAACTGAAGGAGTGTTGCACTGTTGGAGGTGCTGTCTTTCGGATGAGATGTTAAACCACCTGCTCTCTCAGGTGGATGTCAAAAGATCCTATGGCACTATTTCGAAGAAGAGCAGGGTTAGCATCCCCGGGGGCGCTAACGGGGTGCAAATGGCTTTACAACCGGGTGTGACACTGACATCGACTCCTGCCATATTCGGCGGGAGTTTTGCAGCGGCGCTACAGCATTGTGCCCCGATCTCCTTCACCCAGTGTGCAGCACTGCTGAAGTCTCCACTGTAACATTTGCATATTGAATTATCATTGGCCCGCAGGCATCTGTAAGGAATACCTATTATATTCACATGTGATCACATGCTGAGTTGTCATAGGCCTGCAGGCATCTGTAAGGACTACTATTGTTTTGAAGACCCAGGCTAGGGGTCCTAATGCCAGGCTTTTCCCACTGTGCTGCTATGAGTAAGATCAGACCTAATTTTTAAAAAAGAGTTAAACTGTAATGCTCCGTTGTCCTACAATTTATTAGTTTTATACAAAGTGTGTAAAACAAGACATGGTGTCAGAACAGGGATTGAAAATGGACATCGTTGGAGCTCCCTTGCCTCGAATCGATTGGGGATCTTTGAACTTACCTGTAGAATGGTGCAAGTTCAAGCAACACGTGGAGTTGATGTTCTCGGGTCTGCTGAAAAGCAAAGGGGAGGAAGAAAGATGCAGCTACCTACTCCTGTGGATCGGAGAAAAAGGGAGAGACATTTTTAACACATGGTCTCTCATCGCGGATGAAGCAAAGGTACTGAAAAGTTATTTTAACCATTTTGAATCATATGTGATGCCCAAGACAAATACGATATTCGCTAGGTACAATTTTCAGGAGAAAGTACAAGGAGCTAGTGAGTCGTTTGAACAGTTCGTGACTGAGTTAAAACTGCTGGTAAAAGACTGTGGCCTAGAAATTCATTATAGCCACTTTTGGGGCGGTAAAGTCGGGCGGCCGCTAAAGTTTGCGCCCGGCGCAAAGTCGAGGCCACTTCGCCGATATTCAGTAGCTTCGCCCTAAGAGTTTGCTCGAGCGCTAAAACTGGCGATGCACGACTATCTTTAGGCGCTAAGCCGACAGTGCTGAGCGATACCGCCGAGGCCGGGCGCAGCACAGGTACGGTCATTTCTTGATTGACAGCAGACACCCTGGCGCCAGCCAGCTCTTAAGGGGGAAGGGTCGAGTTGGTCTGCTGCCACGCCCTGGACACTGCAGCCCTCCAGCTAGGCCTGAATACTGCTGCTGGATCCAAATAGCACCTGAAAGGATGGAGAAGGCCCGTGAACGAGCGCAGCGCTTCTCAGAGCATGATCTGAGGGTGCTGGTTGGCGCTGTGGAGAAGAGACGCCATATCTTGTTTCCGGACAATGGGAAGAAGCCGGCGGCCCGCGTCTACCGGAAAGCCTGGAGGCATGTCGCCACCAGGGTGACATCCAACAGTGAGGTCCCCAGGAGCTCTGTACAATGCCGCAAAAAGCTAAATGACCTCGCCAGGATTGTCAGGGTGAGTACCCTTTCCAGTGTCCTCCTCATCCTTGCATGTGCACCTCACATTATGGGCAAAGGGACCTGAAAGCCCTAATGGCCAGCCCTCATGCAGCAGCTATGGGACAGTCATGAACATCAATTGCACATTCTGCACTGAACACACTGGCCAAGCTATTCGACCATGGGAGGCAGTGCACACAAGATCAGGGCTACACACTGGCCAGGCTATTCGACCATGGGAGGCAGTGCACACAAGATCAGGGCTACACACTGGCCAGGCTATTCGACCATGGGAGGCAGTGCACACAAAATCAGGGCTACACACTGTACTTAGAGGCCGTCCTTTCTCTTGTAGGCCAAGCTGGCCAATAATAAGAGGAGCCAGACTGAGACCGGGGGAGGTGGACCCCAGATCCAGCAGCTCACCGAGCTGCAACAGCGCGTGGAGCGTATCATGGGTGCCCGGGTGATTGGCCCCGTTGCATCTGGAGGTGCCGACCCTGTTCTGGGCACCAATGGTAAGGACATCACCTTTTGGACCTCTCTCGTCCCACTTGCACATCAGATCTACATACTTTGCCACTGTCCGACCAATGCGCTGAATGCCACCACTCATGCATCCCTCGCTGATGCCCTCTCCTCACTCTAAAGCTACTCTTGTGCCTTCCTGCTTTCAGATGGTGAGGAGGAGGTTCTTGAAGTTGCCTGTGACAGCCCCTCAGAAGAGGAGGAGGAGGAGGAGGAAGAGGAAGGCGGCCCATCAGGGGAACCCTCAGCTGCGGCAAGCCATGCCAATGTAGGGGACACGTCTTCCCTGGAGGGGAGCCTGGGGAAAGTGTCGGAGGGGAGTGTAGCTCCTGGGACCAGCGGCCTGCAGCAACGTGGGAGGGGGGTGGAAGCTCAGCGGCCTTCTCCCCAGAGGGGGGAAGGGTCGGAGGGGAGTCCAATTGCTGGGCCCAGCGGCGTCCAGCAACGCAGGAAGGGTCGGGCAGCTCAGCGGCCTTCTCCCCAGAGGGAGAGTCCGGCCTCCAGTCCGGAGACGGTCACCGCCGAGGAGCTGCGCCTCCTCGAGGACATGTCCGCGGACTCGGAGCGCCGGCACACGGAGCTCATGGGGGTAGTGGCACGGATGCCTGAGGCCATCGAGTCCCTGTCTCGGAGTGTGACCGAATTCGGGGCCTCACAGGCCACCAGTTTGGTGGAATTCGGGGCAGATCAGGCAGCGAGTCGGGCGGAATTCGGGGCAGCTCAGGCAGCGACTGGCCAGGTGATCAGTGGTGCCGTGCAGTCACTGGCTGCTCTGATGCGGTCACAGAACAGGGCAACACGGGCACTCACTGCTGCCACACTCGCTGTGTCAGCCAGGCATCGCCAGGGCACCCGCCGCGCTGCAGCAGCACAGCGGTCTGTCCCTCGGCAGATTGCTGCGCATGCTGCAGTGCTGGCCCGGGCGAGTGCCAGTGTCTCAGGCGACCAGCGAGCGCCTGCCATCCGCCAGCTTGCCCCATTCCTCCAGCCGCCACTGCCACTCCCCCAGTGGAGCTGCCACGAGCTGCTGCAGCGACTGATGCTGCCCAGCCACAGCTGCAGCATTCACCAGCCGGCCCCTCGAGGGCCAGACCTCGTCTAGGCCGACCCCCAAGGGCATCTGCTGTCACGACATGTGCCCCTCAGGAGCCTTCCCCCAGCCTTGCAGCAGCCACTGGTGTCACTTTGAGGGGGAGCAGCAGGGCGTTCAGGGGCCGCCAAAGTTTGCAGAAGGCATCGCCCTCGCGGGCCACAAAGTAGAGGGTGTGGCCAAATGTTTTGTTTTTTGGAATGGGTGTTTTGTGAAGGCCGAGGATGAAGGCCATTTTTGTTTACATCTTTTGTTAATGCTCCCCAGGTTGTGGGAGTGAGTCATGTGTGTGAGTGTTTTTTGGGGGTTTCGTCTGTTTTTGGTTTTCATGTGGGAAGGGCCCTAAGTTTGTACAATAAACCATTTTCTTTATTCAGATTGTCCATGTTTGATCTTTGAAGTGTTTGTTGCCTTAACCAGCTGAGGGCTTGCGGAGCGGCTGCAATCATGTTCTTTCATTGGCACAAGCCATTCCCTGACAGGGGGCCTAGAAGTGACGGTCAATAAGCCGCCGACGGGCGGCCCTTGGACCTTCTGCCTCCCTCCTGGGCTGGTACTCCTCCTCCTCCTCCTCCTCCTCATGCTCCTCCTGCTCCTCCTCCTGAGGTGGTGGTCCAATGTGAGGTGGCAGTGCCTGAGTCCTGCGGATAGCCAGGTTGTGCAGCATGCAGCAAACGACGACGAATTGGGAGACTCGCTCCTGCGAATACTGGAGGGCTCCACCGGAGCGATTCAGACAGTGGAATCATTGCTTCAGGACGCCGATTGTTTGTTCGATGATGTTCCTGGTCACTTGATGGCTCTCGTTGTATGCCTCTTCAGCAGGGGTCCTGGGCACGCGGAGCGGGGTCATGAGCCAGGTACACAAAGGATAGCCTTTGCCCCCGATAAGCCATCCTCTTCGGTGAGGCTGTGCCTGGAACATGTCAGCCACAGTTGTCTGTCGCAGGATAAAGGCATCGTGGCTGCTGCCTGGAAAGCGGGCATTGACAGCTAGGATGCGCTGCCTGTGGTCACACACCAGCTGTACGTTGAGGGAATGGTAGCCCTTCCGGTTGCGGTAATCCTCGGCATGCTCCAGAGGTGCCCACAAAGCCACATGCTTGCAGTCAATGGCGCCCTGCACCATGGGGAAGCCCGCTATTCTTGCAAATCCCACTGCACGCTGCTGCTGCTTGTCCAGGGTCATGGGGAAGGAGATGAATTGACGTCTCCTTCTGAAAAGGGCATTGGTCACCTGGCGGATGCAGCAATGCACGGCGAACTGGGAGATGTTAGCGATGTCCCCAGCAGCGGATTGGAAGGAGCCGGTGGCATAGAAGTTGAGAGCCACCGTCACCTTCACTGCCACCGACAGAGACGTCCTGCGCCTCAGCTGTGGACACAGATCTCTGTGAAGCAGCTGGCAGATCTCTGCAACCACCTCCCTTCTGAATCGCAGCCTCCTAACACACTGCGCGGTATTCCCTGAGTGGGTAAGGCCTCCGTTGCCGACGCCTGTTGCCCCCTCTGCGTCTAGCCAGGGCTGCCACTCTCTCACGGCATCTGTAAGCCCTTCCGACATAATGCTGAAACTCAGCGTTGGCACCCAATGCAGCCCCCATAATATGCTGGCAAACACTGAGATCTCAATGAAGGCAAAGAGAATTGCAAAGCTCTGGCCTGAAGCCAAAAATACCTGTCCTAGTGTTGGGCCAAAGCAGTAAGCTCTCTTCCTTGGTCTCTCTCCAAAAATCCATTGCACAAGAGTGAGTGCTGCAAAATGGCTGCCCTTTATAGTGCAGGGTAAGTGCCCTTTAATTTGCGCTCCCCGCGGCCCACCTCGTCTGTGTACCGTTCCACTTCACAGTCGTTCGGGCCGCCAGACGCACAATGGGGCGGCGTGAGTGAAGTTCCAGTTCCGGGCGCACAAAGGGCGTTGCACGACGAAATGACGTCATGATCTGCACGCGCAGATGAGCGCGTGCAATGACTTTGCGCCGGCGCTAAATGTCTACTGAAGTTGGGGCGAGGCGCAGATCGCGCTGCGCCCGGGCGCTAAGTGCCTAGCACTCGAGATCTACTCCTCCTAAGGTGCTAACGGCTGGCGCAGCCAACTGAATTTCTAGGCCTGTGAATATGCAGATAAAGATGAGATGGTCAGAGACCGCATCGTGTTTGGAATACATTCAGCTAAAGTGAGAGAGAAACTTTTGAATGTTGGGTCCGGACTAACGCTAGACAAAGCTATGGACATAGCTAGATTGCACGAGATAGCACAAGCACAGTTGAAAACCATAACCGGCACCACGAGTAGCTCGTGTGAACAGACAGTGCATGCAGTTAATAGACACACACCAAAGAACACTGCACAGAGAGCGTGTTTCAGAACAGAAAGAACAGAGAGAGTTCTAAAAATGAGTGACACAGACATAAAATGCTTCAAAAACTGTGGATACTGTGGAAACAAGATGCATGGAGAAAAGGAGCACTGCCCTGCCAAAGGAAGGAAATGTGCTAAATGTGGTAAACTGAACCACTTTGCTAAAGTTTGCAGGACTGTTTAGGAAAAGCATTACATACAGTGAGTGACAGCCAAATGCCAGATAGAGAGCCAAATGCAGAGGAACTGTTTATTGATTCTGTCACAGAAAAAACAGATTTCAGACACCGAGCAAGCCTTTGCAGATATTGAGATAGGAAAACAGGGCACAGAGCTTAAGTTTAAACTGGACACTGGAGCTCAGGTTAATGTAATTCCTCTGAGTGAGTATCACAGCTTGAAGGATTAGTGGGAGCTACAGCCCACCTCATGCAGACTGACCAGCTATGGGGGTGAGCAGCTCATTGTAAAAGGCACATGCGTGATGAAATGCAAGTACAAAGGAAGTGACATGTTTAGACATGGACCTTGTCAAGCTAGTGCTATCATTGACAGCACCAGTTGAGAAGCAATCAGTCATGGAGGAGTTTGCTGACCTTTTCAAAGGAATCAGACTATTCCCAGGTGAATGCACTATTCACCTTGACCCAACAGCAACCCCTGTGGTTTGCCCACTGAGAAGGATACCCCTTGCTCTACATAGTCACCTGAAGGAGGAGCTGCAGAGCATGGAGAATACAGAAATCATCATCCAGGAAACAGAACCAACAGAGTGGGTCAACGCGTTAGTAGTGGTTAAGAAACCACGTACAGGCAAGCTCAGAGTCTGTCTCGATCCCAGAGATTTGAACAAGGCTATCAAATGCCCTCACTACCCTCTACCAACGCTAGATAACCTCACACCCAAGCTAGTGGGAGCACGTTACTTCAGTGTAATGGACGCACAATCAGGATACTGGACTATCAAGCTCACGGAAGAGTGATCTAAGCTAACAACGTTCAACACACCATTTGGACGCTACCGATTTCTGCGTTTACCATTTGGTCTTATCTCAGCTCAGGATGAATTCCAGTGGAAGAGCGACGAAACCTATGAAGGCCTCGATGGAGTAGTCGCAATCATAGACAACATCCTCATCTATGGCAGGAATAGAGAGGAACATGACAGGAACCTCCGTGCGATGCTACAAAGATCACGGGAGAAAGGTATCTGGCTCAACCCCGAGAAAAGCATAATCGGATCCACCGAGATCAGTTATTTCGGGCATCGCCTCTCAACTGATGGCATTAAGCCGGATCCAGAGAAAATCTCTGCCATCAAGAAGATGGAGCCGCCGATGAACCGCGCAGAGCTAGAGACAGTATTAGGCATGGTTAACTACTTAGCCAAGTTTGCCCCGAGCGTCTCCGAAATCAATGCACCCATGCGTCAGTTGCTCAAACAATCTAATGAGTTCCAGTGGGACAAACAACATGACACAGCATTTCAGAAAATCAAAGACCTAATCATCAGAGAACCAGGACCAGTTCTTGCCTACTTCGACCCCAAAAAGGAGCTCAGACTACAAGTGGACGCGTCAAAGTACGGACTAGGCGCAGTATTACTGCAAGAAGGAAAGCCCATCGGCTACGCTTCCAGATCTCTCACAGACAGTGAAATCAACTATGCTCAAATCGAGAAAGAGCTATATGCAATTCTGTTTGGATGTAAGCGTTTCCACCAGTACATCTATGGCCGACAAGTCATTGTGGAAGTCGACCACAAGCCCCTCGAGTCAATCATGAGGAAACCACTAGCCGCAGCCCCACCAAGGCTACAGAGAATGATCATTCAGCTACAGAAGTACGACTTCACATTCATTCATTGTCCAGGGAAAGACATTCCTGTCGCAGACATGCTCTCCAGAACGTCTCTTAGCTACCAGGACAGCAGCCTCGGTGAAGGCATGGATGTGCAGGTGCACATGGTGTACAACAGCTTACCTGTGAGTGACTCAAAACTGAAGGAGATCCGAGCAGGAACAGAGAAAGATACACAACTCACACTGCTGAGCAAAGTCATACATGAAGGATGGCCTGAGGAAAGGAAGAAATGCCCTCAGAGCATATCTGAATTCTGGAACCACAGAGACGAACTGTCACAAATCAACAGAATCATTTTCAAAGGGGAGAAAATCATCATTCCTACCAGTCTCAGAGAAGAGATGTTGACAAAAATTCATGCTGGACATATGGGCATGGAAAAATGCAAACAAAGAGCACGTGACATTATGTTTTGGCCCAGAATGTGCAAACACATTGAGGACATTGTCGGAAAATGTTCCATTTGTCTAGAATGCCGCCCGTCAAATGTCAAAGAGCCCATGATACCTCACCGTATCCCAAAAGGTCCCTGGCAGGTCGCGGCAACAGATCTGTTCACATGGAACAACGAGGACTACACCATGATTGTTGATTACTACAGCAGATATTTTGAACTGGACAAGCTTCACAGCACCACATCTGCAGCTGTGATCCATAAGCTAAAGGCAGCCTTTGCCAGGCATGGCATGGTAGAGACTTTAGTCTCAGACAATGGCCCCCAATACAAATCAAAAGAGCTTGAGTCATTTGCCAAGGCTTGGGATTTCACACATGCCACATCAAGCCCACATTACCCTCAAAGTAATGGCCTTGCTGAAAAAACTGTCCAGATTGCAAAAACACTTATGGACAAAGCCAAAGCGGACAAAAGAGACCCCTACATCAGTCTCCTTGAGTACTGCAAGACTCCGGTTGACAACTTCAAGTCACCAGCACAGCTGTTGATGAGCCACAGACTTCACTCAATCCTTCCAAGCACCAACCAGCAGCTGCAGCCAGAGGTTGTCAGCTGCAAGCAAGTGCATGCAAAACGTGTACAGAGACAGCAACACCAAAAGAGATACTATGACAGGTCAGCTAGACTACTGCCGCTGCTGCACAATGGAGAATCCGTCAGAATCCAGGAGCATGACTACTGGAAGCCAACAGTCGTCATCCAGCCAGCTGACACTGAGCAATCGTATCACGTCCGTACCCCAGAAGGACAGGTGTACCACCACAATTGCAGGCACCTCCTGAACACCAAGGAACAACACCGTCATTCCGACGAGAGGATCAGTTCAGCAGAGTGTGATGAACAGAGCAATACACAAAACACATCATACTTACCTGAACCTAAACCTGAACCTGAATTGTTGACCGATTCAGGAGCATGCTCAGTTTCATACCACACAAGCTCGGGACGAGAGGTGAAGCCTAGAGTTATCCTTGACTTGTGACCTGTCAAAGGGTGTAGGCGGATCGCTGCACTAAAAAAAACTGTACATCTTTATTGAAACGTTGAGATGTTTTCAGTGCTAGTTAAATGCTAAGTTTACTTATATGTTTATGCTACCGAGAACATTATGTAGAAGAAAGGTTTAAAAGTAATGCATAACATTTTTCTTTTAAAAGAAAGGGGATGTAACATTTGCATATTGAATTACCATTGGCCCGCAGGCATCTGTAAGGAATACCTATTATATTCACATGTGATCACATGCTGAGTTGTCATTGGCCTGCAGGCATCTGTAAGGACTACTATTGTTTTGAAGACCCAGGCTAGGGGTACTAATGCCAGGCTTTTCCCACTGTGCAGCTATGAGTAAGATCAGACCTAATGCTTAATAAGAGTTAAACTGTAATACTCTGTTGTCCTGCAATTTATTAGTTTTATACAAAGTGTGTAAAACAAGACATCCACCCCGCCTGCTGCCAATTGCGCTCCAAGAAGGAAGTGGAGTCCTTTGTTTAGCTCCACTTCCTTCTTGGAGCTCAAGCAGAGAATTTTTCAAAAATTTGAAATTGTTAGCGCCTGGCGCTAACTTCCTAAACTTTTAAAAATTAGCGGCCCAAACGGCGATAGTGAATTTCTCCCCCTTAGTGTCATCAGCAAATGTGGATATATGACTCTCTATTTCTTCATCTAAATCATTTATAAATATAGTGAAAAACTGAGGCCCCAGTACAGATCCCTGGGGGACACCACTAGCCACAACCTGCCAAGCAACTAAGTGGAGGAATATCCTCATCCTCAATGATGGTGGGGCCCAACACAAGTGCAAGAGACAATGCCAAAATGTTTACAAGAGTCTTCAACCAAAAGTGCCAAGTGGAGTATCCTACTATGCCTCCTCCCAAGGTCCCAACCCTCAGAGATGCTAGTATCCAGCTAATTCAGTTCATTCCACTTGACATTAAAAAGTGGCTGCGTGCACTGGCCACAACAAAGGCTATGGGCCTTGACAATATTCTGGTTGTAATGTTAAAGACCCATGCACTAGATCTAGCTGCTCGCCTAACAAAGTTGTTCAGTACAGCTATGACACCGGCAACTACCATTTAATTATTTAGTTATTCACGCCTTCTAATCATCTAACCGCTCCTTCTTTGGCTCGGGCACTCAATTTTAATTACACCTGTGAGGGGCTATTGTATTTTTTTTTACAAGAAAAGCGCTATATAAATGCAAGTTGCTGTTGTTCCATTATCTGTAGCTTACCTCATTGTTTTGATGAGCATTAAAAAATCCCATTTTTAAGAAAGGCAATTTATATTTCAAAGTTGTTTCATATTTGATTTTTCCCTCTTTACCCAACCAGGAAAATTGATGGCAATACTTTTGATTCTCCTCAAACCTCCACAATGTGATCATACAGAACATTAAACACTTCCCGATCTTAACTTCATCATTTTTACACATATTGACTACATTTTTTATGGCTTAGTCCAAATAACAAAATGATGGTTCTTGTCTAGTTCAGCAAGTACCTGTCAGATGTCTGATGATCCTCAATGAATGAAAAGTATAGTTTTCAATTGGTACCTGATTTGAATGCAAAGGTGAAGATGTGCTGTGCAAACACGCATACTTTTCTCGAAGAGATTGGAAGGACTAACCAAAAGCCTGTTCAAAGAGGTGAGTTTTAAGAATGTTCTTAAAAGAGGAGTTAGAGGTGGAGAACTAGAGACTTTTGGAGAGGAGATTCGAAAGAATTCCAGAAAACTCCTATGACAGGAACCGGAGGGGAGATACTAACTTTTAGGCAGCTGACTGGCAGAATGTGCCGACCTCCTACCTATGCCAGCAGCAAAGAGGCAAGAGTCATTTCAAGGCCCAGGCTTCATTTAAATCATAGAACCAAAGAAGCATAGAAATTTGCAGCACAGAAGGAGGCCATTCGACCCATCAGCCAGAATTTTCTGGGGTGGTAGCGGGCACGATCGGTGGCGGGTCGGGTGAGGAAGTTGTTATTTTTGACAGCGGGCTGTTTTTTTTTGTTATTTTTGTCCTTCCCGCATATGGAGGGTGTGATATCCGAGTGGTAAGGTCAGAAACTGAGAGAAGCGAGATATTAGGAACAAAACCCAACTGTTTATTTACACGGTGTAGCAGAGAACCATATCTCTTACAAGCTGAAGGCAAGGCACAATTCTTATTGCATGAGCACAAGATGGAGGATCAACCTCTGAGTCATACCCATAATGCAATGCCACATTACTGTGTTAACTGGTGTACCAGGACATTGAATACATGACTCATTACCTTAAATACTGGTGAATGTGAACCCTTAATATTTAGCTCCATCTGGTGGATAACTTAAACATTACATCCCAGATTACTATATCCCTCCCCTCTTAAGTTGAACATTAATTTCTTAACAACATTCTTAAAAAGTCCCATATGGAAGCTCCTTTAATGATAGTCCATACTGAACGATTCTAGCAGGTCATTATCAATCTCTCTGGTGGCTTGTGAGGCCTTGCTGAACGTCTTACAGTCAAGTCCCTGCTTGGTTTTGGTAGAGCCACCTGCTGCTCCAGAGCAGTACTCAGAGTATCTGACTCTGCTACGATGGTTTCCTCTTGATGAAGGGGTCCAGGTGGAACTGGCTCTGTTTGTGGTGGTGGTACCACCGATGCATTTGGATAACTGGGGGCCAACTTGTCTTCCGACATCTCCTCTGGAACCTCCATTTCGATTTCCCCTTGTCTGGTCAGTGTCTGATCTACATGTCTGCATACTACCTGACCAGTTCCCACCATGACCGTATATGATACTGGACCGGTCATTGAGTCTATGATGCCAGGAATCCATTTTGGACCATAACTGAAATTCCTGGTAAGGACCGCATCTCCTTCTCCAAAACTGCGGCTCTTTGTCCTTCTGTCATGGTTCTCCTTTTGTTTGATTTGTCAGTTTTCCACCTTCCTTTTTAGATCTGGGTGAACCAGGTCAAGAGTGGAGCGTAGTCGACATCCTAACAACAGCTCAGCAGGAGAGAGTCCTGTGGTAGATTGAGGTGTTATTCTGTAGCTGAACAGAACTCGTGACAGCTTGGCTGCCAAACTCCCTTCCGCACTTTTTTTCATCATCTCCTTAGATGTTTGTACAGCTCTCTCCGCAAGTCCATTTGAAGACAGATGATATGGAGCTGAGGTCACGTGCACTATGCCATTGTTTCTCATGAACTCTTTTGTTTCGGTACTCACAAAACACGTGGCATTGTCACTTACTACGATCTCCGGTAGCCCTTGATTACTAAAACGCCGACGCAGGCAGTCTATAGTAACAGTAGATGAAGCAGAATTTACAGGATAAACATCCATCCTTTTGGAATGGGCATCAATGATTATGAGGAACATCTTTCCCATAAATGGACCCGCATAATCTACATGTAATCTTCTCCATGGTTTATCCGGCCACTCCCAGGGGTGGAGAGGAGCCGCTGCTGGTGCCTTCCTGTGTACTTGACAAGTGCTGCATGTCTTGACTAGATTTTCTATCTCCTCATCTAGCTTTGGCGACCACAAGTAGCTCCTTGCCAAGGCTTTCATACACGAAACTCCAGGATGACACTGATGTAGTTGCCCTAGGATAGACTGTTGTGCTGGCTGTGGAATAATCACTCGTGCTCCCCACAACACGCAACCATCCTGCACACCCAGCTCTGTCTTCCTGACACTGTAAGGTATGCAATCAGTCCCTGCCGGATGCTGTGGCCAACCCTTCATCACATATTCTCAGACTGTAGACAGTGTTGGATCTTTACCAGTCCATGTCCTTACTTGTTCTGCGGTCACAATTGCTGTGTCCGTGTCCTCCAACATCAAAACTCTGTCCTCTGGAGCTGCACGGATAGGTGTACCTGGCAGTGGAAGATGGCTCAAGGGATCTGCGTTCCCATGGTTCTTGCCCGCCTTGTAAACGATGACATACTCATATGCCCTCAACGCCACTGCCCACCTCTGGATCTGGGGTGACACCATCTGTGGTACTGCTTTCATTTCATAAAAAGAGCTAGAAAAGGTTTATGATCAGTGCATATGGTGAATTTCCTGCCATATATGTACTTGTGAAACCTCCGTAACCCAAACATTACTGCTAACCCCTCTTTATCTAACTGGGAATAGTTTTTTTCCGCAGGTGCCAGGGTTCGAGACATAAACCTATTGGTCTTTCTGTTCCATCTTCCAAGCTGTGTGAAAGAACCACCCCCACCCCGTAAGGTGAAGCATCACAAGAGAGAATGATGTCTTTCTCTGCATTGTAGTGAACCAGCACATCCGAGGACAGCATCAGTTTCATGGACTGTTCAAATGAAACCCTCTGTCCCTCTTCCCACTGCCACTGTGTACCCTTGTGCAGAAGTTTGTGAAGAGGTGCTAACAATGTTGCCAAGTTTGGTAAAAATCTGTTAT
Organism: Somniosus microcephalus; assembly: GCF_052327205.1. Taxonomy (NCBI): domain Eukaryota; kingdom Metazoa; phylum Chordata; class Chondrichthyes; order Squaliformes; family Somniosidae; genus Somniosus; species Somniosus microcephalus. The sequence goes on along the minus strand of NC_140993.1, from coordinate 184,422,052 downwards.
AATAGTTTAGCAGTCCCAGGTAAGCTTTTAACTCAGTCACATTGGTAGGAGCTGGGGCCTCCTGCAGTGCTTGTACCTTCTCCTTGATTGGATGGAGCCCGGTGGCATCCACTCTGTTTTGCAGGAACACGGCCTCATTCCCCAGGAAAGTGCACTTACTCCTCTTGAGCCATAACCCAGCCTTATCCAATCTTTGTAGTACCTCTCTCAGAGTGCTCAGATGCTCCTGGTTAGTTCTTCCCATCACCAGAATGTCATCCAGATAGATTGAAACATGTGGGATCCCTTGCAGTACACCCTCGATAGTCCTCTGGAAAATAGTTGGACTAGGTAAGACACCGAATGGTAAGCGGTTATAGGTAAACAAACCCTTGTGTGTATTTATGGTTACATACTTATTGGATTGCTCATCTAGTGTAATCTGCAAGTATGCATGACTCATATCCAGCTTCGTGAATTTCTTCCCTCCAGCCAGGTTTGCAAAGAGATGCTCTGTTTTGGGAATAGGATACTGTTCTAGTTTAGACACCCTATTTACTGTCAATTTATAATCTCCACAGAGTCTTACCGAATTGTCCGGTTTTAAAACAGGTACAATGGGAGCTGCCCATTCTTAGCATTTCACGGGTTCCAGTATGTTCTCTCTCAAAAGACGATCAAGCTCAACCTCTACCTTTGGTTTCATGGCATATGGCACAGGTCGTTGTTTAAAAAACCTTGGCAGTGCCTCCTTGTCTACATAAATCTTAGCTGGGGGGCCATTAAATGAGTCAAGTTCTTCCTTGATAACATTCTCATGTTCAATCAACACTTCTTGCAAAGACAACTGTTTGCCTCCCTCGATTTGATTTATTGCTCCCCAATCTAATTTAAATTCTTGTATCCAGCCCCGACCTAACAGGTTTGGTCCGGAACCCAATACTACAACTAATGGTAGCTGTTCCACTGTGTCCCTGTGTTGCATCGTTACAGTAGCTGTACCCAATGTCGCCACTTGTTCACCGGTATATGTTTTAAGCTGCATAGAGCAAAACTTTAACTCTGGAACTTTTGCGCGGTTACACAACTTTGAGTACTCCTCCCTGTTCATTATGGTTACACCGCATCCTGTATCCACTTCAAAGTTGACCTTAGAGTCATTTACTGTCAGTTGCAAAGTGATAGGATCCACTTTTGGAATGTTTTCTACCATACTATGCATTATGAACATGTCGTCTTCTTTCTCAGCTTCTCCGCTGATGTGATGCGCTCCCTGTTTTTTCACTTCTCTTCCTAGGTTTTGCTTTCCTCCCCCTTTTGTTTTGTATTCCTCCACGATTGCTTTTGCCCTCCATGCATGTTTAATGTGCCCTTTTTTCCCACACTTGTGGCACTTTTCCTCCAGAAACCTGCATTCCCTCGCCAGGTGATCGCCATTGCATCTATAACATGCCTTTACATGCTCACGTTGTGGTTTCTGACGCATGTTTAACTTGTGCACAATAACCTGACCTGCAACTTGCTTTGTAGTAGCCCAGTCTGAACATTGTAATTATTTTACATCTTGGTTCGCTGTCTCTATGGCTTGAGCAAGTTCCAATGCTTTTTCATACGTAAGCCCAGTCTCAGACAATAATCTCCACTGCATTCGATCATCCGTTATCCTGCAAACTAGCTTATCTCTCAGCATGTCTTTCAGGTTGCTGCCGTAATTGCAATCGTGTGCCAATTTCCACAACACCGCTACATAATCCAATACAGTCTCTCCCGGTTTTCTGTTCCGTGAATTAAATTTGAAACGCTGCACAATCTCACTCGGTCTGGGATTGAAATGGTCCTTTAGCAAAGCCACTAAGTCAGCAAATGATCTGTCTCCAGGCTTTGCAGGACTGCATAAGTTTCTCATTAAGCTATATGTCTGACTTCCCATGGAAGTGAGCAAAATTGCTCTCCTTTTTCTGACAACATTTATATCGTTTGCTTCAAAGAAATGCATCAACACCTCGCAGTGTTCATCCCAGGTCTGCGTCTCAACATCAAAAGCAGAGATCTTTCCTACCGTAGCAGCCATGATCCGTTATTCAGTGTTCCTTTTCATTTTTTTCTTCGTCAAGATGTATCTGTTTATCGTCATCGCCAATATGTGATATCTGAGTGGTAAGGTCAGAAACTGAGAGAAGCGAGATATTAGGAACAAAACCCAACTGTTTATTTACACGTTGTACAGAGAACCATATCTCTTACAAGCTGGAGGCAAGGCACAATTTTTATTGCACGAGCACAAGAACATAAGAACATAAGAACATAAGAAATAGGAGCAGGAGTAGGCCAATCGGCCACTCGAGCCTGCTCCACCACTCAATAAGATCATGGATGATCTGATCCTAACCTCAAATCTTCTATCACTCTCCATCCCACCCGAACCCATGTGATCTCCCGGGAGAGGTGAAAAACCAGGTAAAAAACCCAATGGCCAATTTGGGAGAAAAAATCTGGGAAATTCCTCTCCGACCCATCTAGGCAATCGAAACTCGTCCAGGAGATCATTCTGTCCCTATATTTTCTACAGTACTTACCTTCTGTAAAGGCGATCTCCACCCCAGCCAGGAACAGGAATAAAACCATCTCCTAGAATCTAACACAGAATTAGAACACAAGAAGGAGCAGAACCAGGCTACACGGCCCCTGGGCCTGCTCCACTACCCACAGGGCCATGACCATTCCGAACCCAGACTCATGTCCAATTTCCTGCCCGCTCCGCGTAACCCTTAATTCCCTTTACTTCGAGGAAACTATCTATTTCTGTTTTAAATGTATTTAATGATGTAGCTTCCACTGCTTTCTGGGGCAGCAAATTCCACAAACCTACCCCCCTCTGAGTGAAGAAGTTTCTCCTCATCTCAGTTTTGAAAGAGCAGCCCCTTATTCTAAGCTTATGCCCCCTAGTTCTAGTTTCACCCATCATTGGGAACAGCCTCACCGCATCCACCCGATCAAGCCCCTTCACAATCTTATATGTTTCAATAAGGTCGCCTCTCATTCTTCTGAACTTCAATGAGTAGAGTCCCAATCTACTCAACCTCTCCTCATATGACCACCCCCTCATCCCCGGGATTAACCGAGTGAACCTTCTTTGTACTGACTCGAGAGCAAGTATGTCTTTTCTTAAGTATGGACACCAAAACTGTATGCAATATTCCAGGTGCGGTCTCACCAATACCTTGCATAACTGCAGCAATACCTCACTGTTTTTATATTCTATCCCCCTAGCAATAAAAGCCAACATTCCATTGGCCTTCTTGAACACTTGCTGTACCTGCATACTAACTTTTTGAGTTTCGTGCACCAGGACCCCCAGATCCCTTTGTACGACAGTATTTTCCAGTTTCTTGTCATTAAGATAATAAATTGCTCTATGATTTTTCCTGCCAAAGTGCATAACTTCACACTTTCCAGTATTGTATTCCATCTGCCAAATCTCTGCCAACTTACTTAGCCTGTCTATGTCATTTTGCAGGTTTTTTATGTCCTCCTCACTCACTACTTTCCCTTCCATCTTTGTATCATCTGCAAACTTTGATATGTTACACTTGGTCCCATTCTCCAAATCATTAATATAGATTGTAAAGAGTTGGGGACCCAGCACTGACCCCTGCAGAACACCACTAGTTACTGATTGCCAGTCTGAGAATGAACCATTTATCCCAACTCTCTGCTTTCTGTTAGAGAGCCAATCCTCCAACCACGCCAGAATATTACCCCCACTCCCGTGATTTTTTATCTTGAGCAATAATCTTTTGTGTGGCACCTTGTCAAATGCCTTTTGGATGTCTAAATACACTACGTCCACTGGTTCTCCATTATCCACCCTGTATGTTACTTCCTCAAAGAACTCAAGCAAATTTGTCAAACATGACTTCCCCTTCATGAAACCATGCTGATTTTGTCCTATTAAATTATGTTTATCCAAATGTCCCATTACTGTCTCCTTAATAATGGACTCTAACAATTTACCAACCACAGATGTTAGGCTAACAGGTCTATAGTTTCCAGCCTTCTGCCTACTACCCTTTTTAAATAAGAGTGTTACATTAGCAATTTTCCAATCTGCCGGGACCTTTGCCAAGTCCAGGGAGTTTTGGAAAATTATTACCAATGCATCCACAATCCCTACCGCCACTTCCCTCAAGACCCTAGGATGTAAGCCATCAGGTCCAGGGGATTTATCCGTCTTGAGTCACATTATTTTACCAAGTACCACTTCCTTAGTGATTTTAATCGTATTTAACTCCTCTCCCCCTAGAGCCCCCTGTTTGTCCAGTGTTGGGATATTCTTAGTGTCCTCTACCGTAAAGACTGATACAAAATATTTATTCTGCGTTTTTGCCATCTCCATGTTTCCCACCATTAATTTCCCGGTCTCATCCTCTAAGGGACCAACATTTACTTTAGCCACCCTTTTTCTTTTTATATAACTATAGAAACTTTTGCTATCTGTTTTTATATTTTTTGCCAATTTACTTTCATAATCTATTTTCCCTTTCTTAACCAATCTTTTAGTTATTTTTTGCTGTCTTTTAAAGACTTCCCATTCTTCTATCCTCCCACTAGATTTGGCTACCTTATATGCCCTTGTTTTTAGTTGGATACTCTCCTTTATTACTTTACTCAGCAACGGATGGCTGTCTTTTCTTTTACACCCTTTTTTCCTCAGTGGAATATATATTTTTTGGAAGTTGTAAAATAACTCCTTAAATGTACACCACTGGTCATGTACCATCTTACCCTTTAATCTATTTTCCCAGTCCACTCTTATCAATTCCGCTCTCATACCTTCATAGTCTCCTTTATTCAAGCTCAGCACGCTTGTTTGAGATCCAACCTTCTCACCGCCTACTTGAATATGGAATTCAACCATGTTATGGTCACTCATTCCAAGGGGAACCTTTACTAGGACATTTTTAATTAATCCTGTCTCATTACACAAGACCAAATCTAAGGTTGCTTGCCCCCTGGTCGGTTCAGTTACATACTGCTCAAGAAACCCATCCCTAATACACTCAATGAACTCATCCTCAAGGCTGCTCTGCCCAATTTGATTTGTCCAGTTAATATGATAGTTAAAATCCCCCATAATTATAGCTGTTCCCTTATTACAAGCCTCAACTATTTCCTGATTAATACTCCGTCCAACAGAGTAGCAACTGTTCAGAGGCCTATAGACTACGCCCACTAGAGTTTTTTTCCCCTTTATTATTCATTATCTCCACCCAAACTGTTTCACTATCCCGCTCCTTTGACCCAATATCATTTCTCTGTATTATAGTGATTTCTCCTTTATTAACATAGCCACCCCACCTCCCCTCCCTTCCTGCCTGTCCTTCCTGATTGTTAAATAACCTGATATGTTTAATTCCCAGTCATGGTCACCCTGCAGCCATGTTTCTGTAATGGCCACAAGATCATACCCATATGTAGTTATTTGTGCCGTTAACTCATTCATTTTGTTACGAATGCTACGTGCATTCAGATAAAGAATATTCAAATATGTTTTGTGACACTTAGTTCCTGTTTTTTCCCCTTTTGCTACTTTACCTTTTACTCCATACCTTCTGTCCCTTCCTGACATGTTCTGTTTTTTAATTTCCCCACTGCTACCTAAGTCTATGACCTTCTCCATTGTCATTTCTGTTATTTGCTCTCTAGAAACCTCCCCCCATCTAATTAGTTTAAAGCCTTCTCTGCAGCCCTAGTTATATGATTCGCCAGGACTCTAGTCCCAGCACTGGCCAAGTGGAGTCCATCCCAATGGAACTGCTCCCTCCTGTCCCAGTACTGCTGCCAGTGCCCCAAGAAGCAAAACCCATTTCTCCCACACCAGTCTTTGAGCCACGCATTTAACTCTTTAATTTTATTCATCCTAGCCAAATTCGCTCGTGGCTCAGGTAATAATCCAGAGATTTTAACTTTCAAGTTCTGTTTTTTAATTTGACCCCTAGCTGCTCATACTCCTTTAACAGAACCTTCTTCCTTGTCCTATCTACATCATTTGTACCAACATGAACCACGACAACTGGATCCCCCCCCCTCCCACTCCAAGTTTCCAGGAACTTCTCCCCCTCCCTGATGTGTCGCAGCGTCAGAAGCTCGGTCTCAAGCTCTTTAACATGGAGCTTGAGTTCCTCTAGCAGCAAACACTTATCACAAATGTAATCACCGTGAGTCTCAATGGGGTCCACCAGCTCCCACATTTCGCAACAGTGACACATCACCTGTTCACCCATATCTGTGTAATTAATTAAATTTCTTATTATTAGTTATGAAGACCCTCTGCCCCGATATAGATGATAATATTACACCACTATTTAATAGGACTTACCAACTTAAAGGTATAGAAGGGAAGGAAGAGGACCTACCAACCAGCTGATCACCAACCTCCCTCGTGAATGCTGTCTGGGGGACCTGTCCGGTTGAATTGTCTTGCTGCTCCACATCCTCAGTGTTGGATTAGCCTGAGAGAGGGAAGCAAGACAGAGCAAAAAGCACCCCCTCACCTCCTACTTGCCCGAACTCTCCCACTTACCAAACTCTACTTACACTCAATGCGACCGCACTCAGCGCTTCCGCAATAAGCCCGCCCCTATTTATACCCGGATTCTACTTCCGGTTTAAACTCCCCAACAGCTTCATTTGCTCTAAAAAATTAAACTTACTTCAAATAATTCAGTTTTTACTCACTATAATTCAGTAAATGCACTTAAAAGACTTTTTCTGCCACTTACCAAAGTCTGCTTAAACTCAATGCGATGGAGGATCAACCCCTGAGTCATACCCATAATGCAATGCAACATTACCATGTTAACTGGTGTACCAGGACATTGAATACATGACCCATTACCTTAAATACTGGTGAATGTGAACCCTTAATATTTGGCTCCATCTGGTGGATAACTTAAACATTACATCCCAGATTACTATAGAGGGAGTCATCGGAGAACCTGGGTGCAGTCCTCTACCTCTGTGCAGTCATTGTCAGTGTTTGCAACACTCCAATCTGTAGAACACTGACAGCAGTTTATTAGATTAAACGCCAAGTCTAATGTCGCCATGGTCCCTTTAAATATCCCGAATGAAAATGTGTCATGAATGATGTCACTGGACATGCTTCATCTAATTGGGTGGAGTAACGTGCTGGATGGGCTTAATAGGCCCCATTAAAGTAAGTTCATTTTCAACAGCGGGATGGAGCCAGCAGCGGGGTCGTGACCCCCACAGACGCCGCCCACACCGCCAATGTAGGCAAAATTCCAGCCAATGTGTCTGTGCCAGAGAACCATCCTGATGCATCTTGCTGGATTGTGCCAGGCTGGCACAACATCAGAGGTTGCCTGACCAACAGCAAGTTAAATCCTAGGGATAACGGTGGGTGGAGGGGGGTGGTGGGGGTGGAGGGGGGAGGTGGGGGTGGGCGGTTCTCTATCATGGGTGACATTCCTTACCTTTTAAGGTCTCTTCTACTGTACTGCCAGGAAAACTGGTCAGAAAGATAATGGTGCAGGTGCTGCTCATTTCTGTATTAAAATGGCACTTGGGATCCTATGTACTTCATAGGACCTCGCTTTGCATATTAAAAGGGACACCACCTGAAACAGACAGGCACTTTGGCTTCCCATCTATGGCTCCCTTTAAAAATGGTGGCCTTAGTGGGGCTGTAAGTCTACTGACCCCAATTTGAGGCTGTTACAGTCTTGTTAATGCTGATACAAAAGCAAAATACTGTGGATGCTGGAAATCAGAGATAAAAACAGAAAATGCTGGAACTACTCATCCAGTCAGGCAGCATCTGTGGAGAAACAAACTTAACGTTTCAGGTCAATGACCTTTCATCAGCCTTGTTACTGCTAACCAAGTTAAAATCTGCTCAGACGAGGAGGAACGCGATGGATACCTATAGATGCTGAAAGACGCCCTCGTAAGAACAGGATATGATGCTCAACTCATCGATCGATAGTTCCAACGGGCCACAGCAAAAAATCGCATAGACCTCCTCAGAAGACAAACACGGGACACAACCAACAGAGTACCCTTCATCGTCCAGTACTTCCCCGGAGCGGAGAAACTACGCCATGTTCTTCGCAGCCTTCAACATGTCATCGATGACGATGAACACCTCGCTAAGGCCATCCCCATGCCTCCACTACTCGCCTTCAAACAGCCGCCTAACCTCAAACAGACCATCGTTCGCAGCAAATTACCCAGCTTTCAGGAGAACAGCGACCACGACATCACACAACCCTGCCACGGCAACCTCTGCAAGATATGCCAGATCATCAACACAGATACCATCATCACACATGAGGACACCACCCACCAGGTACATGGTACACACTCATGTGACTCGGCCAACATTGTCTACCTCAGACGTTGCAGGAAAGGATGCCCCGGAGCATGGTACATCGGCGAGACCATGCAGACACTGCGACAACGGATGAACGGACACCATGCAACAATCGCCAGGCAGGAGTGTTCCCTCCCAGTTGGGGAACACTTCAGCAGTCAAGGACATTCAGCCTCCGATTTTCGGTTAAGCATTCTCCAAGGCGGCCTTCGAGACACACGACAACGCAAAATCGTCCAGCAGAAACTGATAGCCAAGTTCCGCACTCATGAGGACAGCCTCAACCGGGATCTTGGGTACATGTCACGTTACATGTAACCCCACCTGACGTAGGTCACCCAGACTCGAGTCATCGTTGGCTTGTTCCCTCTACACAGATGCGGCCGGAACTGCTGTGATTTCCAGCAAAAAAATGTTTTTTTTGTCTGTTTTTTGTTTTTCATACAGACCCCAGCATCTGCAACATTTGACCCCTTGTGACCCCACCTGTAATGTTTTCCTGACTAACCTGTTTGGACACCATTCACACCTTTGATTGCTGTGATTATCTCTCTGCTGAGGTGTGATAAATGGCAGTTAGAAAGATTATGTTTAATCATCTGGCATTATTCTCTGACTATGTGTCTTTATGCATCTCTCCACTTCACCTGATGAAGGAGCAGTGCTCCGAAAGCTTGTGATTTCAAATAAAACTGTTGGACTATAACCTGGTGTTGTGTGACTTCTTATAAGTTAAAATCGGCCACAAGTGCAAGTAGCAAGCATTTTCAGGTCAGATTTAATGGAGATAATTTTCCTAGAAGTCCTGTGAGATAAAACTAGGTTGTAAATCACTGTCTTAGTTTGGACTTTGGGCATTGTTCCTGCTCCTAATTTGCGTTAGGAAGTATGCCAAAGTATAATGAATCATGATGGAGACTTAACACAAAAGGATGAAATGTAATTCCAAAAGAGTGTCTTGTGTAATAGAAAATTTCAGCGCAGGACTTATGCTAGTGCTAGCTCTTCTTCTGGAACTATCTACTCTATTCCCATTTTCCTCCCCATTCAATTATACTTTCTTATTTTCCTTTTCAAACATGTATACAATTACATTTAAATGATATTATAATCTCTGTATCAATGATCACTTGTAAAGAATTTCACATTCTGCATTGAAGCATACAAAATTATTACAGGGCTTGATAGGATGGATGCTGGGAGAATCATTCCCTTGGCTGGGGAGTCTAGAACCAGGGGCCACAGCCTCAGGATAAAGGGAAGGCCATTCAGGACTGAGATGAGAAGAAATTTCTTCTCACAGAGGGTGGTGAGTCTTTGGAATTCTCTACTCCAGAGGGCTGTGGAGGCTCAGTCATTGGATATATTCAAAACAGAAGTTGACAGATTTCTGACTAGTAAGGGCATCAAGGGATATGGCGATAGGGCCGGTGAATGGAATTGAGGCAGAAGATCAGCCATGATCTCATTGAATGGCGGAGCAGGTTCAAAGGGCCGAATGGCCTGCTCCTGCTCCTATTTCTTATGTTCTTATAAGCTTCCTTATGAAAAAAGCACTGTTTTTGCAAACAGGGTTATCATTCTTCGGGGTCATTTCCTCTCCGTCTCCATGGGAACAACATTGTTTATAATAGAATGACTGGACCTGGGTATGTCATGTTAACTTTGTACAGTAATCAAATTGAGATACAATTCTAGGAGATTAGAAAAGTATCTTTCAGAAAAAAAATGTAATTAAATAACTTCAACATATTATAGCAGAAAGATGCAGATAATTGAACAAGAGTTGTTTATTTGAACTCAATTTGTAGATATTTCTTTTGAGTTAAAATATTTTTATAGAACAGGAGACAGTCCAGTGACATTTTGATTTGGTTTGTAAATTTACAAAAATTGGGCAATTAATGCATTTCGGTAACATTTCAATTTCCCACACCAGAAATCCTTTGAACCTTTTTGAGAAGACTGCTGCATTCATCAGCTGTTGAGCTGAAACTATCCAGCTTGGATAGTTACAGTCAGCAAGGAATGAAAACTTTCATCCTGTGCTAGAATGGAACCCATGTCATAAATGTGATGGGACAGTATGCTAATCCATCAAGACCGACTAATGTCATTGTCCTACCATCTACAGCTAGAAACTAGCTGAACGAAATTAATATCCAAAGGATGATAGAAGGCACACTCATGACTTGTATAATGTTGAAATTCTGTTGGTTGCAAGGCCATTAAGAACAATGTCGTAGAATACATAAATTGAGATTAGAGTACTTTAGTTACCATTCAATATGTTATTCAAGAATCAGGAAAATAGTATGTTCACAGTTGCAACAACATGAGTGAGTGATGATCTGCTAAGAAAGCCCTATTCAGCCTACGCCTCACAACCAACCTGATGACTCCCAGTGATGCAGAGACACAGAGGGCTCGAATTTCATCGGGCCGTTGAGGCGGGATTGGAGGCGTGTGGGGGTTTAAAATTGCGAAATCGGGGGCACAAACCCATCCCGCAACCAACCCACCTCCATGCCCATTTCACAGGAGGCGGGTACCTGACCTGTGCTGGGAGCCACCTCCCCGAGGCGGGAAGGGGATTAGTGCCAATTAACTGCCTGTTAACAGGTAGTTAACAGACAGTTTTTAGCCTAATCCCTTTTTTTATCCCTGAAGTGTGGGCTTCCCGATGGCTCCTGTGGTAAACCACTGTATTGTATATTGCCACCTCTGGGTGGCGCTGTGTATGGAGGCATGCCTCAGCTGACTCCACCCACCACTGTGTGGGTTTCGTTCAGACTTGTTCAGTCACTCACGAAGAAGCATGGTCTCTTCTTAGCTAATAAAAGCCTTATTCATCTCTTCTTTCGACTCGTCATCTCTTCTTCGACTCATCACCTTTTATGAAGTAATTGATAAGCGTATCAATTTTATTAGCTAAAAGTTAAATGGCGACACCTGAGGAGCAACAACAGCAACGGATACAGCAGACATTGCTGAGAGCCCTCAGACCACCACGCCTGGACCTCGACCCTCAAGAGGTGGGTGCATCAGCCAAGTTTGAACACTGGCTGAGCTGCTTTGAATCCTTCCTCGCAATCTCACAGGTTACAGAGGAGGATCACAAACTGAAAATTTTGACCGCCCAGGTGAGCCATCAAGTATATATGCTAATCCGGGACTCTAATACGTACGTGGCGGCCCTCGAGCTACTAAAAGGGCAATATACGCGCCCAGTGAACACAATTTACGCCCGACACCTCTTGGGATCCCGCAGGCAGCAACCGGGAGAATCGGTAGGGGCATTTGCACGGGCGCTACTGGCACTCTGCAGAGACTGCGATTGTAAAGCGGTAACGGCTGTGGAGCACGCGCAGGGACTCGCCTGTGATGCCTTCGTCAGGGGCCTCCAGTCAGACCACACCCGGCAGAGACTGCTAGAAAGCAAGGAACCCGACCTGAAGACGGCCATTGCCCTTGCGCTCTCGTTAGAGGAGGCCCACCGAAACCTCGAGGCATACCCCCGTAACGGCGCCGAGACATGGCAATCGAAACCGTGGGACACGGGACCGCCGCCCCCGGCACCAACCGCTGCAGCGACCCAACCGAGACAGCAGCCTCCGGTAAGAACTGCTTCGATGCCCAGTAACCAGGCCCAAAAATGCTATTTCTGTGGCCAGTTAAAACATCCCAGAGCGCACTGCCCAGCTAAGACAGCTACCTGCTCGGGCTGCGGGAAGAAAGGCCATTACGCTAACGCCTGCAAGGGGAAGCCAGCCAGCAGCGCAGCGTGCGGGCCGTGGGAGCAGCCATCTTATCCACCATTTTGTGTACCCCCGGCCGCATGGCATCCGCCGCCATCGTATCCAACGCACTCAACCGCCATTTCGTCACCGGAACCGACCACCGTCTCGGCGGATGACTATAGTGACTCACTAAGCCACATACTGGCCTCCGTGACGCTGGATCAAGCCCTCCCTCACCATCTATCCAGCTGCATGATGGATATCGCGGTAAACGGCCGCGCCACCAGTTGCCTGATCGACAGCGGGAGCACAGAGAGTTTCGTCCACCCCGACACGGTACGTAGCCACTCCCTCACGATTCTGCCAACGCACCATCGCATTTCTATGGCGTCCAAGTCCCAGTCAATGGACATCAGCAGCTACTGTGTGGTGACCCTGTCAGTAGGGGGCACTGAATATAAAAAATTTAAACTGCTAGTCCTGCCCCGTCTTTGCGCTGCCGTCCTGCTAGGGTTGGATTTTCAGTGCCACCTTAAGAGTGTCACACTAGCATACGGTGGACCCCTCCCCCCACTCACAGTCTGCAGCCTTTCCACATTAAAAGTCCCCCCCCCTCCCCTGTTCGCTAACCTCACCCGCGACTGTAAACCCATCGCTACCAAAAGCAGGCGGTACAGTGCCGGGGACAGAGCTTTTATCAGCTCTGAGGTGGAGCGGCTATTGAAGGAGGGCATTATCGAAGGTAGCACTAGCCCCTGGCGAGCCCAGGTTGTAGTCGTTAAAACCACTGCAAAACGCCGCATGGTAATCGACTACAGCCAAACCATAAACCGGTACACCCAGCTGGACGCGTACCCCCTCCCTCGCATATCTGATATGGTCAATCAGATTGCGCAATACAAAGTATTCTCCACCATCGACCTTAAGTCAGCGTACCACCAGCTGCCCATCCGCCATGAGGACCGCCAGTATACTGCCTTCGAGGCAAACGGCCGCCTCTACCACTTCCTTAGGGTCCCCTTCGGCGTCACCAACGGGGTTTCGGTCTTCCAAAGGGAGATGGACCGAATGGTTGACCAGAACGCGCTGCGGGCAACCTTCCCCTATTTGGATAACGTCACCATCTGCGGCCACGACCAGCAGGACCACGACGTTAATCTAGCAAATTTCCTCCGTACGGCCCAACGGCTGAACCTAACGTACAATAAGGAAAAATGTATGTTTCACACCAAGCGCCTAGCCATCCTCGGCTGCGTGGTGGAGAACGGAGTCATCGGGCCCGACCCCGACAGAATGCGCCCCCTAATGGAGCTACCCCTTCCCCACTGCCAAAAAGCACTGAAGAGATGCCTGGGGTTTTTCTCCTACTACGCCCAGTGGGTGCCCCTCTATGCAGACAAAGCCAGGCCCCTCATCAAAGCCACCTCCTTCCCCCTGACACCAGAGGCATGTGCAGCCTTCACTCTTATCAAGAACGATATCGCGAAGGCCGCAATGCACGCGGTGGATGAGTCCATCCCCTTCCAAGTGGAGAGCGATGCCTCCGACTTCGCCCTAGCCGCGACCCTTAACCAGGCGGGCAGACCCGTGGCCTTTTTCTCAAGGACCCTCCAGGGCCCCGAGACGAGACACTCCTCCGTCGAAAAGGAGGCCCAGGCTATTGTAGAAGCGGTGCGTCACTGGAGGCATTACCTGGCCGGGAAACGATTTACCCTGCTCACTGACCAGCGTTCAGTAGCTTTTATGTTTAATAATAAGCAGAGGGGTAAAATCAAGAACGACAAGATCTTGAGGTGGAGAATCGAACTCTCCACCTACAATTATGATATCTTGTATCGGCCAGGGAAACTCAATGAGCCCCCAGATGCCCTATCACGTGGTACATGCGCCAACGCGCAGAGTGATAGGCTGCAGTCCCTCCACAATGACCTCTGCCACCCGGGGGTCACCAGGTTTTTCCATTTTATCAAATCCCGTAACCTGCCCTACTCCATCGAGGAGGTCAGGACCATGACCAAGAGCTGCCAAATCTGCGCCGAGTGCAAACCGCACTTCTATAGGCCGGACAGAGCAAGCCTGATCAAGGCCACCCGCCCCTTCGAACGCCTGAGCGTCGATTTTAAAGGGCCCCTCCCCTCCGCTGACCGCAATGTGTACTTCCTCAACATAGTTGATGAGTACTCCCGTTTCCCCTTTGCCATCCCTTGCCCAGACATGACCAGTACCACGGTCATCAAGTGTCTGAATGACATCTTCGCTCTGTTCGGGTTCCCCAGCTATATACATAGCGACAGGGGCTCATCGTTCATGAGCGACGAACTTCGGCAGTACCTGCTAACAAGAGGTATCGCCACGAGCAGGACCACCAGTTACAACCCCCGGGGGAACGGCCAGGTGGAAAGGGAGAACGCGACGGTTTGGAAGGCAGTCCTCTTAGCACTAAAATCTAAGGGCCTTCCGACCTCCCGCTGGCAGGAGGTCCTCCCTGCAGCGCTCCACTCCATTCGGTCACTGCTTTGTACTGCCACTAATGCGACCCCTCATGAGAAAATGTTCGTTTTCCCCCGGAAGTCTACATCGGGAACCTCGCTACCGGCATGGTTGACTTCTCCTGGGCCCGTCCTACTGTGGAGGCACGTGAGGACGCATAAAACGGACCCCCTGGTCGAGCGGGTGCACCTCCTACACGCCAACCCCCAGTATGCCTGGGTGACATACCCAGACGGGCGGGAGGACACGGTCTCCATACGAGATCTCGCACCCTCGGGTACCCCTGAATTACCACCGTTATCCCCCTTACCACCGTTATCCCCCTTACCACTGTTATCCCCCACCACCCCTCCCAACCCAACCCCTGCAGACGGCATGCCAAAGCCCCAGGAATCTTCGCCAACCACCCAGACACCAGACCCGACGTCGGATGCTGCAACACCACCGCCGCCACCACGACGATCAGGACGTCAGACAAGGCCTCCTGATAGACTTAACTTGTAGTACCCTTCACCCCGCCGGACTTCACATTAAACAAGGGGTGAATGTGGTAAACCACTGTATTGTATATTGCCACCTCTGGGTGGCGCTGTGTATGGAGGCATGCCTCAGCTGACTCCACCCACCACTGTGTGGGTTTCGTTCAGACTTGTTCAGTCACTCACGAAGAAGCATGGTCTCTTCTTAGCTAATAAAAGCCTTATTCATCTCTTCTTTCGACTCGTCATCTCTTCTTCGACTCATCACCTTTTATGAAGTAATTGATAAGCGTATCAGCTCCGAACCACGCCAAGTTAGTAAGGTG
The DNA here is from genome assembly GCF_052327205.1 of Somniosus microcephalus. Classification (NCBI taxonomy): domain Eukaryota; kingdom Metazoa; phylum Chordata; class Chondrichthyes; order Squaliformes; family Somniosidae; genus Somniosus; species Somniosus microcephalus. Next base: position 184,406,640 of record NC_140993.1, on the reverse strand, counting down.
GACCGTCGGGCTGAATGACTTGGAGGGTTCGAGATGGGTGAGTGATGGGTGCATGAGTGCAGAGGTAAGTGTGTTTGGTGTGTGTAAAGTGTTTAAATAAGCTTTATTTACATTTACTTAATAATGCAGCCTTCCCTCCTTCAGGCCTCAGGAGTCCCTCATCTCACTGGTACAGAAAGCAGAATGGCCGCGAGCTGTCAAAATCTGCAGCATTTTGCTTTCTGTTCTGGAGAGATCTCTAAATCAGCCTGAGAGGAAGGAATTAACTTAGAGTGCAGATTGTCAGTGTTTGACAGCTTCAAAGAGCTGTCAAACGCTGATATTTCATCTGTCAAAAGCTCTTGACAGATGAAATGTCAATCTATGATGTCACCTGTTGCCGGGTGGCCCTTAATTGGCCTGCTGAGCCTGCTGGGTGGGCTCAGCAAGGTCAATCAAGGGAAAATCGAGTGGGTTGGCCACAACTCGATGAAGGCAGGACTACAACCCCAAAAGTTGGATTCCCGCCTCCTACACGCCTCCATTGATAAAATCCAGCCCGGAGTGTCCACAGTGCCTGGTCTGCACTCAAGGCCTCCATAATCAGAACCTGTGAAGAGACGTTCGGTCACTCGACTAGGAACCACCAAGACTGGTTCGAAGAGAACGACCGGGAGATCCAGGAACTAATAAGTCGCAAGCGCAAGGCATTCCTGATCTGGAAACAGCAACACTACTCAAGTGCAAGAAAGCAGCTCTACAGATGCCTGAAGGCCAAGGTCCAACAAAAAATTTGCGACTTAAAGAACAGATGGTGGGTGGAGAAAGTGCAGGACATCAAGCAGCTAGCCATTAATCATGACGTGTGTGGATTCTTTAGCGCAGTCAAGACCCAACAGGGATCAGTGCTGGGTACTTTGCTGTTTGTAGTGTACATTAATGATTTAGATATGAATGTAGGAGGTATGATCAGTAAGTTCGCAGATGACACGAAAATTGGTGGAGTGGAAAATAGCAAGGAGGGAAGCCTCAGGATACAGGACAATATAGACGGGTTGGTCAGATGGGCAGAACAGTGGCAAATGGAATTTAACACTGCCCTGGCAATTAAGCTCCCCAGCACCATGAGCGCCCAGCAGGTTGGACAGTCCGTGGTAGTGTACATCATTATACACCCCGAAATCTTCCCCACCCCATAAACGATTTGCTCGGACAGCATGTTTACGTACAATTCGTGTACGGAGTACCTGGCCATCTGGTCCCGCCGCGGATACACCTCCGCCGACGGGAGACCCCTCACAGTGAAACGCCTGCTGGAAAAGATCCTAGCAGCAGTGGGGGAGGGAGGGGAGATTTCCATCCACAAGGTGAAAGCGCATTCCTCCACAGAACCCCGCAGCCAAGGGAACCAGCAGGCTGATGTGCTCGCCAAGGAGGGTGCCCGCACAGGTACTTTCTGGGACCCATATGGGTCCAGACCCATGGTGGCAGTCAGAGGTAGGGACGGGACCCAAGGGAGTGCAGGGGTAGCTTTAGCCCCGGACATTAAGACAGTCCAAGCCGAAGGCCCCACCCTCCAGGCAGTCCTCAGTGCAGTGACTGAGGGAAACAGGGTAGAGTGTCCGTACGGCACAGCAACCCTCTCCGTGAAAGAGGGCATGCTGTTCCGGGGGGAACAATGGGTTCTGCTGCAGCAACACCGGAGGGAATTCCTTCAACTGGCCCATGAGGGCCCAGGAGCGGGACACCCCGGGCCTGAGACCACATGGCAATGGGTGGAACAGATGGGATGTTGGCCAGGACTCAGGGAAGATGTCCGCGAGTTCTGTGCCAGCTGTCTTGTGTGCGCTGCTAATAACCCTGATCCCCACAAAAGGAAGGTACCTATGGGACACATCAGGAGGGTAGTGGGACCATGGCAGTCGATACAGGTCGACTACATCGGGCCTCTGCCCACTGCCCAGGGAGGCTATAAGTACTGCCTAGTCCTGGTAGATGTGTTCACGAAATGGGTAGAGGCCTTCCCCTGTAGAACAGCCACAGCTCTGGGTGCCGCTAGGTTCCTGGTCCGGGAAGTGTTCTCGCGGTGGGGGCTACCACAGTATGTGGAGTCCGACCAAGGGAGTCACTTCACCGGACAGGTGATGCAAAATACCCTTATGCTGCTAGGCATCGAGGGGAAGTGGCATGTGGCACACAACCCAGTCATCAGGGATTGTGGAGAGAATGAATAGGATGTAAGGGGTTTTAGATCGCAGAGGTTTCTCTCTCTAGAGGCCTCTCTCTCTTGCACAGTAAAACCTTGAGTGGTTTGACCCACTCGCCCCTTAGATTCTATACTCTGGACTTTGGGGCAGGAACTACAATGTAGAGAAAACTCTTATAGACCAAGTTTGATAAAACGAAATGGAATTTTATTGCACCTGGTAAAACAAATCAAATGCAAGCCAATAAGAGAGTACATGGGAGGGAAAAACACGGACAAATCATAATGACACAATACTGACTAAGGCAAATACAGGCATATTATACTCTACAAAGATCATCATGAAATAGGGAAACACACAGAACATCGAGGGACAACAACGCATGTTAATTATACCCTTAAATATCCACCCCCTTAAACCTATCTAGATCTGATTATGAAGGGCCAGAAACATGCTCACCAATCCACCTAGGAAGTGCAAGGTTTTGAAACAGGTCTGCGTTTGATCCTTTCAGGCGTCCCGTCTCCACGTGGTTTTTGGAGCCCCAGCGAACTGACTCACACCTCTCTCCTGAGGTGGGGGTCGGGGACGGCTGGACACCGGCTGGTCTGGATGTCGGTGGGGTCGGGGATCGTTTGCTCGACCCCGGTCAGAGGAGCCTTGGGCTGGCCCCCTATCTTGGAAGGTTCCTTCTGTAGTTTATTTTTGTCTCTTCTCCCGAGCCGGAGTGGGTCGATGGCCTCGCGTTTCGTCAACGGCCCGGGGTTGGTCGATGATCTCCTGATGTTTTACCCCGGGGCGGGACGCCGGCTCGAACCGCCTTCCTCTCCGATGATGGCCGCTCCGTTTATGGCTTCCTCCCGTTTTTCCACGATGCTTCCCTCGATGACCTCTTTCTACCTCTGGGTTCCCAGATATACTTCTCACCAGAAGCCCTTATCTCGCGCCAAATCAGGTTAGTCTTTTGTTTTAATTTTGGTGGGCTGGGAGCACAATGGGGTAGATATTATATTTTAAAATACTTGAGATGGCCGGTAAAGGGCCATCTCTGGTCTGGAATGACCTCCATTGTTTTTAATGTCCTGGTGTTGTCTTTAACGGGTCCTTGATGATCTTCTCATGAATATGAAACTGTTCCCTTTTGTCTGGGTTAACATTTAGATGGCCTTTATCTACACGCCGATCTTGACTGGATCTGCATCCAAACTATATGTATATGTGGGTGTCTGGTATCGTTCTCTCAGAAACGGCTTCCAGAACTTACTTTGGGCTGAATCCACAAAGCTGTCTGTGGATTTGCAGGAACAATTTTAAAGTGTCCCAATAAGTTGGTCACGGGGTCCGGCGGCCATTTTTATGCCCCTTTTCCTGGTCTTCTTTTAAAATAGTCTTTAAAATCATGGCCTCTTGTGCCATTCGACCCTTTATAATATAAAGTTCAATTTTGCAAATCCTACACTCCCCCCTGATGATACTGTAACTTGCTTGAAGTATCATAATTCTGGGTGAGCAAAATTTTCTGATTTTCTATAATCTAACCATCCCCAGTATTTACCTATCTATGACCCCACGACACATGCATTTCCCATTTCAGAAAAACCTAGTGTACACTAAGCATCTACAGATGGCAATACCTTGGAGTTAAAATATGACAACTTACTTCCAGGCGTGGAGGGGGCCTTATACCCCTACATCGCTTGGTGCATACACACTATCTTTTAATAATAACAACACATCTAATAAACTTCAATAATATTAAAAAATAAAGTACACACACGAAAATCAAATGCACATGAATACATATCAAAAATAATACAGAGGAGGGAGGGAAAACTTTAACTTTATACAGAGCAGCAAAAATCTAAACGGGTGTCTCTTCTTCTACCCGCACATAATGCTCCCTCCATTCCCCTCTATTCTTGTACTTTTGCGAATGTTTGACCTTTTTACAGTGTACAAACAGTAAATAAACTACAATGATAACCTGGCACACTACAAGAATGTGGGAGGCTATCCTAATCCAAGAAGGGACTTCTATATTAGTGAACAGGTCCCACCACGGTGGGGTCACTATATCCAATATCTTTGCCCCTATCTCTAAAGTCTTCTGCTCCAGTGTATAGAAATGTTTCTGTGAAACAACAACGGCTTTCAATATCTTGGTGAGGTGTTCAGGGAGAGGGGGAATGGTATATCCTAAATTTGCAACGAATCGATTCAGATCGGTGAAATTCTCTTTAACAGTGATGTGAACAGTGGAAGGTTCAGGAATGGGGACAATTCGCTCTTGGGCCACTTGAACTTCTGCCCTGGGCTTGAAACAGAAGCCGCTGTCACTAACTGGACACCAACCATGCTGTCCATGTTGTTAGTGGGGCGCTGCAGTGGTGACACAGTATGTCCCACCTCCTATATATGCCACCTGCGGGGGCACATGGCCTTGTGCCATTGCCTCTATGGTGCAATTTATAGGATCCGCACCAGCAGTTCTGAACCCACACTGTGGTTTTGAATGGGCATTCAAGTGCTGGGGACACAGGATGATGTGTGCTCCCCGGCTCCGGCACCGCGAGAGGCCGGTACCCATCATTGCATGCTCCCATCGAATGATGTAAGGTGGGACCCCTGTGTAGCGAATGTGCGCACCCCCCTGAATGACTCCAATGTTCTCCACCCTGTATACCGGGGTGGGTTTAGCTGTCTTTCCCATCACCTGCATTCTTACCACTATACCCATAATGGTGTGATTAGACCGTCCACAGTCCATTGGGAATGGGTGGGCTTCTGAAGCTAGTCTGAGCTGGCACGGACTCAATGCATTCTCAAAAGGGTGGAGGGCTGCGAGGTGGTTGTTGCTGATCCAGGAGGGGACTAAAACTTGTTTCAAATCCTCCAGGTTGCTGCGGCCCTCGCCCAGTAACCACGCCCCATACAGCACACAAGCTTCGTTCTGCGCAGCTTGATCAGACGCATTCCGATCCTCCCTGATGAGAGCATTTACTGTTTTGGCGTGTTTCTCCAGCTCAGCTATTATCTCTTTTAAGTGTAGTGTCATGGCTTGGTCCTCATGTAACTCAGAACCCAATACCTTATTTTCATCAGTCAGTATCTTTCTTAACTGTGTTTTCAAACCATTGATTTGGGTTTGCAGCTCCACATCATCCAAAGTGTTGATGACGGAAGTTCCTGTACTAAAGCTGTGAAAATATCATTTACTGCACCCCTTCTTTGTCTCCCTATTCTGTCCAAGACCTCATGTGGTGTGGTGTAAAATTCGGCTCTGTCAACATCGGCAAAGTGGAATTCGTAAAACTGTTTAAACATGTTTGTTAACAGGACCTGGTATAATTGCTCCGTTTCCCTGGGGCACCACTCAGGCAAGCGCACCTCGGTGAGGTTTAAAATCATCGAAGCCACCACGTAGTGCACCACTTGGTACAGCACCTGGCCTGTGGGTACCAATACCTATCCGTTCCCGGGTCCCTTTGTTGTGGTGGAGCACCCTTCCTTGAGGGCTTTAGCTACCGGAATTGTGGGCAGGGGCTTGCGGGGGCGGGTGATGAGCTCAGTGGCGTTTACTGGGATCTGAGAGTATGGGACTCCGCAAGCCCGTGTGCTGACGTCCCACCTCATTCCTTGTCCAGCATCCTGCCACTGCTTTTGGAAAAAGATGGAGATGCCTGTGGGGCAAGCGCGTTCTGAACCCCACATACAGATGTAGATCCCCTCATCTGGTTCCCACCATTTGTCCCAACAGACACTCAACCCCCCATGAGTTCCCGTAATAGTCCGATGGGTCTTGTTGTTACCCAGTCTTTCCCACTCAACCGTGGAGTTCTTCATGGTGCTGCTCAACTTGCGCAGCCACCACCAGTGATTCAAAGGTACCTGTCCGTGGCAAACAAGGCAAAACTTCTTCCCGGCGGTGACGCTGATCCTGGGTGCGATGACCCTCACCCTGGGGCACATCAGAGATGTTTCTCTGTATGCAAACCCCGTCTGGCTGGAGTATTCAGTAGAGTTCGACCTCAGCCAGCCTGGCCATCTCCCTTCATGGAAGTATACGGCAGTCTCTTCAGCGTCCCGTGGGCCGGTTCCATCAGTCGCGACGGGGCCTCTGTTGCCAGAGCACCCATAAATGGTGGAGTCCTTAGTGTGGCCCCGATAGGCCCAGCTCCACCCGATCATCATGAGCGCGACGAGGATCCCTCTCATCTTTCTCCCTATTCCTGCAACAAATTAAACAATGCCGCCAGGCTCCCGAGAGATTCTGGCTTAGGTGAAGGCATGATCGGGTCTTTCGATCTCGATCCAAAACAACACACATACGGAACAGATTTAAAACTACTTATAACTCTAATCACTTTAATATTTACACACCTTAAACTTAAAACTTAAACTTAACTTATGTACAGCGCCGCCCGTCCCCGGGCGGCTTGCCTAATCCCTGATTGGACTGCAGCTCGCCGCTCCCTGTGGCGGTGCTGCAGTGACCTGTGGCTTGGGTTCCCCGCAGCCTTTTGCTGTCAGTCGGGGACTGCGTTTTGTCGGGGATTTCTCATGTCGGCGTTTACTGAGAATGGGGGAATCGGGCCAAGGTTTTGCTGGCTGAGGCGTTCGAGTCAACCTGCGAAGAGGTACTTTGGGCCTGGCTCACTTAGCGAGCGGACCTTCGTATGGGACTTTAGACCTCACAGCCCGTGGCACCTACACGGCTGCCGGCTTCGGCTCCCTTCCTCCAGGCTCCGCCCCCTTGGGATTTGGGCAGGCTCCTTCAGCGAGTGGACCTTCGGGTGGGACTTCAGCGTTCACAGCCTGTGGCTCTTCCACGACTGTGGGCTTCGGCTACCTCCCCTCAGGCTCCGCCCCTTCGGGAATTGGGCCTGTGGCAGACGGCTCCTCTTCACCTGTCCCTACAGGTGGCGAATGTCTGCCCCCAATTTCTACCTCCCCACGCTTGAGTCGAGGGCGGGACCTCCGTCCTCCAACTCCACCTCCTCCAGAATCGTGTCGAGGGCGGGGCCTTGCTGTTCGGGCTCCTCCTCGTCTGAGTCCCAGGCCATAGGGGAAGCCTCCCCCCAGGTGGGCGGGACAGCTTCTCCTTCCAAGCAGGCTACAACGCCAGCTTGTGTGGTCTGTGGCTCATCGCACGCCTCAGGCTGAGGATCTTTACCCTCAGACCTGGCTTCGGTTGCTGATACTCTTGCACCTGGCTTAAACAGTTTGCACCGCTTTATGTGAAACCGTTTGTTGCGTCAGGACACCTCCACTGCGCGACTGGTGGGGACCGGTGGATTTTGCACCGATTCCTGTCTAACCTGGTCTGTGCCTCTCTCGCCAGCGCGGAGGATCAGACCCAGGAATTTGACTTCCCGCCGGCCGACCTGTGCTTTTGTTGGGTTGGCCAGGGCATCCTTGACCCCTTTCATGCTTGCACCCGCTCCCCAGAGACAGTGATTTCTCAGGTCCACAAGGATCCCGCGGGCTACCAAGAAATCATACCCAAGGCCTCCCGTTCCACCCCCCACCTCCCACTTCATTAGTGTACACTTCCACGTGGTGTGGAGTGGTCCTAAACGAATGGAGAGGGGAATGGAATGTGCGCCAGCCTGTTCTTTGCCCGTGAAGTGCGACAGAAGGTATGGGACCCCGGTGGACAGAGGCGAGGCGGTGGGGTTATCTGCGTGGATCACGGTGCACGATGCTCCCGTATCTAACAGATAGGTCCCTTTTACATCCTCCACTTCCATCTCCACAAGGGGTCATCTCCATACATCATATCGCAGCACACACAGGTAGACGGGATGCGCCGGCTCTAGTCATTTGGGTACAGGAGTCGGGGTTTCGGGAGCGACAAGACCAGTGGTCACGGCTATCTTCCCCTGCGAAATCATCAGAGAACGCATTGTCTCTATGATTGATTCAATCGCAGCGGGATCCATAACTGCACCAACTCCTTGTGCTGGGACAGGAGCTATGGCTTGGGTTTGGGCTGGTGCTGGGGCGGCGGTTTGGGCTTGGGCTTGGGCTGCGGGAAATCTCCCTTTATTATCCTTCCACGGATTTCTACAGTCCTTGCGCCAATGTCCATCCTTCCCACACCCGTAGCAATTGAGCTTGGCTTGGGCAGGGCGATTCCCCTCCTGATGCCACTCCTTCTTGCTTGGGGCTGCGGGTTTTGCCTCATGCACGTTTCCCTTCTGGGGAGTTGTTTCCTGACCTCTACAATTCTTATACGCAACGTTGAGCTGGCGGAGCACCGTCTCCTCCGTGACACCGGGACCTTGGGGATCAAACCGAGATCTGGCTAGGGCCCGTATCTGAGGCAAGCTGTTTGTAACCAAGCAATGGAGCCAATGAACCCACTGTTCATCGTTCATTGCAACCCGTTCAGGCATGCCCGGACAGGTGTGTCGATACACTGGCCACAGTCTTTCTGCTAAAACTGTGGCGGTTCTTCAGATAGCTGCACGGTCCCTTCCACACGGTCGAACGGACTACCGTCGTCCACTCCCATTACTTCTAAAACTTCCTCCCTGAGATCCGTTTACCCTTTCCGTCCCCTCTTAGTCTCATCTGAGAGGCACTGAAGGATTGTGCAATCCAGGGAGAAAAGCAACAGTTTCACCTGTTCCTGTTCATCACAGTCATTAATGGCTGCTGTTTCCTCTATCTCCCTGAAATGAATCGAGGGATCTCCCTTTACTGTGAGTCGTGCGAGGTGGCTCACCATGGACCTTAATTGCGGGGCAGCGTATGGCACGACGAGCTGGTTCTGGTGGGGTCCGACATCGCCATTGGTGGCGTTGGGACCGAACCTCTGGTGCCGAGCGGGACACATTGGTGCCGGTCCCGGCTTTGCTACCAGTGGCTGTTCTTCCTCACATTCCACCTCGGCTACCTCCTCTTTTACTACCCCCTGATTTTCCGACCAAGCCTCACTATAGCTCGGCGGTGCTGAGGGCTCGGTGGCTGGTACCACAACTACTTCGGCTGGAATCGACTGTTTCGATTCCTTTAAAAAGTCCATGTGACTGGCTTTCGGGCTGATGAGACACACTATGCCTTTTGCCTTAACCAGGGCCGTTCTTAGGTCCTCTATGGTCTTCTGGCAGGGGCCGTGGTCTGTGCTCTCAAACCCATGCTCGAGGGCTAGCTTGTAAGCTGCCTTAACCTCCATTACTCTCTCCTCCTGCGCTCTTAGCTGTTGTGCGAGGCGGGCGTTTTTCTCCCATATCCTCGTTTCATTGATCTTTGCCTCAGTCACCCGGCACTCCAGGTACTCTATCCTAGCCTGATATTGACTAGCTACCACTTGGTGATCCTGATTCAGTGCGTGAAGTGCTGTGATGAGTATTTCCCCACCCATGGCCTTTTCCTCTATCTCTGCTGCCTGGGTTGTGATCCTGGCTGCCTGTGCTGCAACGACTCGGTCCAAGATCTGGACCTGCTTCTTGTAAATCATCAGCCACACTGCCTACTCCACTGACTTCTTATGCTCTTTGCTCTCTGTCCACCTGAATACTGCATCCACCGGACGCCCATCCAGTAAGAGATCGGAAATCCACTGCTTAGTGAGATTTACCTTGCCAAAGACATAATCCGCTATCCTCTCATCCATTGCATTTTGACCATTCAAACTGGGATCTAGTACATTGCAATCCTACTGCCAGAGTCCTGCCACAGTCACCATTTTCTGTAAGGGGTTTTAGATCGCAGAGGTTTCTCTCTCTGAAGGCCTCTCTCTCTTGCACAGTAAAACCTTGAGTGGTTCGACCCACTCACCCCTTAGATTCTGTACTCTGGACTTTGGGGCAGGAACTACAATGTAGAGAAAACTCTTGTAGACCAAGTTTGATGAAACAAAATGAAATTTTATTGCACCTGGTAAAACAAATCAAATGCAAGCAAACAAGAAAGTATATGGGAGGGAAAAACATGAACAAATCATAACGACACAATACTAACTAAGGCAAATACAGGCATATTATACTCTACAAAGATCATCATGAAATAGGGAAACACACGGAACATCGATGGACAACAACTCATGTTAATTACACCCTTAAATATCCACCCCCTTAAACCTATCTAGATCTGATTATGAAGGGCCAGAAACATGCTCACCAATCCACCTAGGAAGTGCAAGGTTTTGAAACAGGTCTGCGTTTGATCCTTTCAGGCGTCCCATCTCCTCATGGTTGTTGGAGCCACAGCGAGCTGCGCCACACCTCTCTCCTGAGGTGGGGGTCGGGGACGGCTGGACACCGGCTGGTCTGGATGTCAGCGGGGTCGGGGATCGTTTGCTCAACCCCGGTCAGAGGAGCCTTGGGCTGGCCCCCTATCTTGGAAGGTTCCTTCTGTAGTTTATATTTGTCTCTTCACCCAAGGCGGAGGGGGTCGATGGCCTCTCATTTCGTCAATGGCCCGGGGTTGGTCGATGATCTCCCGATGTTTTACCCCGGGGCGGGACGCCGGCTCGAACTGCCTTCCTCTCTGATGAAGGCCGCTCCGTTTATGGCTTCCTCCCATTTTTCCACAATGCTTCCCTCGATGACCTCTTTCTACATCTGGGTTCCCAGATACACTTCTCACCAGAAGCCCTTACCTTGCGCCAAATCAGGTTAGTCTTTTGTTTTAATTTTGGCGGGCTGGGAGCACAACGGGGTAGTTATTATATTTTAAAATACTTGAGATGGCCGGTAAAGGGCCATCTCTGGTCTGGAATGACCTTCATTGTTTTTAATGTCCTGGTGATGTCTTTAACGGGTCCTTGATGCTCTTCTCATGAATATGAAACTGTTCCCTTTTGTCTGGACCAACTCTTAGATGGCCTTTATCTACAGGCCAATCTTGACTGGATCTGCATCCAATCTATATGTATATGTGGGTGTCTGGTTTCGTTCTCTCAGAAACGGCTTCCAGAACTTACTTTGGGCTGAATCCACTAAGCTGTCTGAGGATTTGCAGGAACCATTTTAAAGTGTCCCAATAAGTTGGTCACGGGGTCTGGCGGCCGTTTTGTATGCCCCTTTTCCTGGGCTTCTTTTAAAATAGTCTTTAAAATCATGGCCTCTCCTGCCATTCGACCCTTTATAATATAAAGTTCAATTTTGCGAATCCTACAGGACCGTAAAGGAAAGGTTGAGGAAGGAGACGATTGACTCGCCCCGTAAATGGGCTGAGGTCCTACCGTTGGTTCTGATGGGGATCCGGGCCAGCCAGTCGAAAACACGGGGTACTCACCGTACGAGCTTATGACTGGCAGGGTTATGCGGACCCCCACCCATGTACTAGCCCCAGTGCTCATGGAGGGTCAGTTCAGAGAGGTAAACTGGGACAGGTTCACCCAAAACCTCTTTGAGCACCTTAAACAGGTCCACGAGCAGACAGCTGGGAACATATGAAAGCAGCATCGGAGTAACCGATTGCTGTTGGAACCCCGAAAACAGCACGAGTTGGAGGCAGGGGATCAGGTCATGGTGAGGAACTATGCCCGAGTAGGGAGTCTGGAACCATTTTACACGGGGCCATACAGCATTGCAGACAAGGCCAGCCCCATGGTATACGCCATTAAGATGCCTCGGTTCACCAAATGGTTCCATGTTAATCAGTGTAAACTGTTTAAACCCGAAAAGAGAAAACATCCAGTTGGGGTAGGGCCTGAGGATAGAAATCCTCAGCCTGCAGCAGGAGCGAGTTCACAGACTGCACAGGCAGGCGCTGTGGCTTGCTTAAGGGGAGGGACCAACCCGCCCACCGATTGGGACACTCCCCCACTCTTCTGGGCTCCAGATGAGGAGGGTCCCGAGGGCAAAAACCCCACCCTTAACCCAGGTATAGAGGAGGAGGGACCTAAGAGAGAAAACCCCGCCCCAGACTCAGATTTGGGACCTGAGGGTGCGAGCCCCCAGCCAGCGGCAGTGCTAAGCCCACAGGCCGCACCGGAGGGGGCAGCGGTTCGGGTTAAAGGCCCACCAGGCAAGAAAACCCCACCCGCCAAAGTCCTCAGAAGGTCCCCACGGGCGCCCCAGCCAAGGAAACCATGGTCACCAGCTCCCCATTTTAAAGGGACAGCCTCCCGCGTTAGGGGGAAGTCCAAGGACAGAGGTCCCTAGCCGGCAGCCACAGGCTGCGAGGGACCGACAGTGCAGGACAGTACGGCCACGCTGGAGGGAGCGCTGGGCCGCAGTCCAAACAGAGATTAGCCTGGCCGCCTGGAGACGGGCGGCAGATGTACATAGTTTAGGTAACGTAAGTTTGGTTATTGTTAAGTCTGGGTGTTTAGTTTAAGTATTAAATAAGGTGATGTGTAGTTTAATACTGTAGTAGTATTGGTAAGAATGTGTATTGAGTCGAGGTCGCAAGACTCGACTATGCTTCACCCATTCCAGAGAATCTCCTCGGGACCTGGCTATATGCTCTCGTGTCTCTTTGCAGAAAGAGGATTTGAGAATGAAGGGGGGCGTACTCCTACTCGCCCTGCTAGGGATGAGCGTCGGAAAGCGAGGTGACCTGGAGGACTCTCACATCTACGGGTGCTCGGGAGAAAAGGCTCCAGTGGTGACTGCTGGGAGCAGCGAACAAGGCACGGAGGAACCTGCCATCTACGCCCATGAGGGAAGACGGCCCGGGTGGTTGGGATCCAACTCCAGCCAGTACTCCAGCCAGACCGGGTTCACCTACAGGGAGGCCTCCCTCCCCTGCCCCAGCGTACAGGATATGACCTCACGGATCAGGGTCACTGAGGGGAAACGGTTGTGCCTGACTTGCACAGGACAGATTCCCCTGGGAAGATGGTGGTGGCTCAGGAAGCTGAGCATGGACATGGGGGATCGTACAGCTGACTGGGAACGGATGGGGAATGACACCCACCGAACAGTCACTGGGACCCAAGAAGGGATTAGCGTATGTTGGGATAAGTGGTGGGAGTCGGAACAGGGAATCTATGTCTGCATGTGGGGGTCAAAAAGGGCCTGCCCCACGGGCATATCCATCATCTTCTCTGCATCATGGCAGGATAAGGAGAAGGGGGTGGAATGGGATTCCCACCTACACACCTGCATAGTCCGTTACCCAGCCCCAGTTAAAGCCACTGAGCTAGTGGCGCACGCCCGGAAGCCCTTGCCCATGACTCAGGCAGCAAGGACACACAGGAAGGTGTGCCCCACCACCACCAAGGGACCAGGGAATGGGCTGGTACTAGTACCTATGGATCAGGTACTATACCAGGGGGTACACTACGCAGTAGCCTCCGTGATTTTAAACCTCACCGAGGTACACTTACCGGAGTGGTGTCCCAAAGAGACAGAGCAACTATACCAGGCCCTGTTAAAGGAGATGTTCAGGAAGTTTTATGAGTTCAATTTCGCCAATGTCGACAAAACCGAACGGTACACCACACACCGCAAGTACTTTGGTAATACGGGGAGACAAAGAAGGGGAGTATGGAATTAAGTTTTTACTGTGTTTAACACTGGGTCCTCTGTCATCAACAGTCTGGATGTCATAGAGCTGCAGGCCTAGATAAAGGGTTTAAAAACACAGTTAAGGAAGATATTGATGGATGAGAACAAGATAGTGGGCTCGGAGTTGCATGAGGACCAGCCCATGACAGTCCATTTAAAAGAGAAGCACGCAAAGACTGTAAATGCCCTCATAAGGGAGGACAGAAATGCCTCTGACCAGGCTGCGCAGAACAAGGAGTGCAGGCTGTATGGGGCATGGTTGCTGGGCGAGGGCCGCAGTAATCTGGAGGATTTAAAACAGGGTTTAGTCCCATCCTGGATCAGCAACAAACACCTCGCAGCCCTCCATCCGTTTGAGAATGCATTAAGCCCGTGTCAACTCCGGCTAGCTTCCGAAGCCTACCCGGTCCCAGTGGATTGTGGGCGGTCCAACCACACCATCATGGGAATAGTAGTTAGGATGCCGGTCATGGGTAGGACAGCCCGACCCACACCGGTATACAGGGTTGAGAACATTGGAGTCATTCAAGGGTGTGCACACATTCATTTCACAGCGGTCCCACCTTATGTCATAAAGTGGGAGCACGCTGTGACAGGTACTGACCTCTCGGGGTGCCGGAGCCGGGGAGCACACATAATACTGTGTCCCCAGCACTTGAACACCTATTACCACAGTGCAGATTTAAAGCTGTTGGCGCAAAACCTATTAATTGTATCATGGAGGCCAAGGCACAAGGCCATGTTCCTCCACAGGCAGCATTTATAGGAGGTGGGACATATTGTGTCACCACAGGTGCGCCCCACTACCAGCATGGACAGCATAGCTGGTGTCCGGTTAGTGACAGCAGTTTCTGCTTTAAACCCGAGGCAGAAGTTCAAGTGGCCCAGGAACGAATTTTCCCCATTCCTGAACCCTCCACTGTTCACCTCACTGTAAAAGAGAATTTTACCAATCTGCAAAAGTACGTAGCGCATTTCGGCTACGAAATTCCCCCTCTCCCAGAACACCTTATCAAGATACTCAAAGCTGTTATAGTCTCACAGAAACATTTCTACACGTTAGAGCAGGAAACGGTAGAGATAGGGGCTAAGATATTGGACATCGTGATCCCACCCTGGTGGGGCATTTTCAGTAATATAGAGGTCCCTTCGTGGCTCAGACTGGCTTCCCACATTCTCGTGGTTTGCCAGCTGGGGATGGTATTGTACCTAGTCTGCACTCAGTGCAAGGGAAAAGGTCAAATACTAGAATTCCAAAACCAGAGGACCTGGGAGGAAAATTACGTGAAGGTGGAGGGAGATACACCTGTTTGAGTTTTTGTATTTCTGATTAAAGATTGTTTTTTTGTGTTTGTTGTTTTTAATAAAGATTTTCAAATGTGTTGTTAATAAAGATGTATGTGTACCATGTGGTGCAGGGGTGTCGGACCCCCTCTATGCTTGGATGTGTGTAAACGACTGTAATTATTCTATGTATACTTATGTACACCACATTTTTGCGGAATGGGAAGTGCATGTGTCGTGGGTATCTTAGATAGGTAATTGCAGGGGAAGGTTGACTATGGAGGGTTGGAAATTTTTCTCACCTCATCAGGATGATACTTAAAGCAAGTTTAGTATCAACAGGGGGGTGTGTAAGTGCAGGGTTCTTAAAATTCCTGCACTCCCCAAATTATGGATCAAGGGACCCTGTTTTGGACAAGTTATTAAAACCAGGGTACCCAAAATGGCTTCTGTAACCTCGTGACCAAAACCGACAGGATTTTAAAGCAGGGCTCTGCAAACAGGCAGGCCCAGAGATGAAACTTAAAATGCAGGAATCTGTGAAAAAGGATGTTCTGGAGCCAGCCAGACAAAGTAAACACAGAATACGCATTCATTCAACTTGAAATAGATCACGCCAGAATGGGCCTAGAATTAAGGCCATTAGGTTTCTGCATATTTAATCGGTAACAGCTCACAATAGCCATCAAGTCAGGATGGGGACAATCAAGTCTTATCCATGACAAACAACCAGGACATCAGGGCCATTAGACACAGAGACAACCACTCCACAAGTCATTAAAATAAATGGCTGTAATCATTTAAAACAAGCCCGCCAAAGTTAAACAATGGACTGACCTGATTTGGCGTGCAGATAAGGAGTTGAAGAACGGGTATAATTGTAGACCCATCAGTGGCAATCGCTCTCTTGGCTCTTGCTCCTGCCCTCATCTTTGACCTTGGCCTGCTGCCTCTCGTACTTGTGCCCTGGCCTCGTGGCGGGCTCTCTTCTCGCTCCCCGTGCCGCTCAACAACCAAGGACGCCCAATACACTAGGACCAAAAGCGGGAGGAGAACGAGACCCGAGTTCAAAACCACACAGGACACACAGGCCACAAACCGGCAAACGAGACGAGATGAGATGAAGAAGAAGGTAAACCGGTAAAGGCAGAGAAGGGCAGCGGAAAGATGCATTGGGGCACAAACGCCCAGTTATAAGCTGGCATTTGGTGAATAAGATTGACATATAGAGTAACCCCAATTTAAGAATATTCTGGCATTCGAAGGATGGGTAGAAGAATCGAGACATACAGCCTAGTTATAAACTGGCATTTGTCACATGGACAGTGATAGCCCGGTTAAAGAATAAACTGGCGTTCGAAGCTTGGATAGTGAAATCATTCAGACGGTAAAGACCGCCAATCGACCCCCGACCGTAACATTACCGCCGACGACCGCCCGAGGGAGAAGAAGAAGAAAACCCATCGCGACGAGATGATGACGGTAGCTGAGGAAAAAGGAGGGTGCTTCGCATCAACAACTTCAGCGCTGTGCCCTGAGACCACGTGGCGACGGGAAACCCTAAAGGACAGCAAGAGCAGATCTCAAAACCAGCCCAATTAAAGCAACAAGTTTTGGATTGGTGAGCATGAATTCCTGGCCCCTCATAGCTTAATCTAATTAGGTATAGGGGGTGGGATAAGGATAAGGGGATTGTTAATGTAGTTGTTTCCCTCGATGTGCCGTGTGTTCCCCATTCCCATATAAGTATAATTGTTTTATGCCTGTATTTTCATACCAGTAATTTTCATAAGATTGTTGTATTCTGCTTTAAATAAAATTTTGGTTTTCTTACACCAAACCACTTGTCTACTCGATTTTCTGTATCGCCGCCTGTACCTAAGTCCGGTGTCTAGAACCCAGGGGTGTGGGAGTGATTCGAACCGCTCAAAGGGCAGTCAGAGGCAAAGCTGACTGGGCACACACGCCACCCCCTACAAATACACAATGAATGGTAGGACCATAGGAAGGACAAAGGATCAGAGGGACCTTGGTGTGCATGTACATAGATCCCTGAAGGCAGCAGGACAGGTAGATAAGGTGGTTAAAAAGGCATACGGGATACTTGCCTTCATTAGTCGAGGCATAGAATATAAGAGCAGGGAGGTTATGATGGAGCTGTACAAAATGCTAGTTAGGCCACAGCTAGAATACTGTGTGCAGTTCTGGTCATCACACTATAGGAAGGATATGATTGCATCGGAGAGGGTGCAGAGGAGATTCATCAGGATGTTACCTGGGCTGGAGCGCTTCAGCTATGAAGAGAGAATGGACAGGCTGGGATTGTTTTCCTTAGAGCAGAGAAGGCTGAGGGGGGGCCTGATTAAGGTGCACAAAATTATGAGGGGCATAGATAGGCTAGATAGAAAGGAACTTTTCCCCTTAGTAGAGGGATCAATAACCAGGGGCATAGTTTCAAGGTAAGGGGCAGGAGGTTTAGAGGGCATTTGAGGAAAAACTTTTTCACCCAGAGGGTGGTTGGAATCTGGAACTCACTGCCTGAAAGGGTGGTAGAGGCAGGAACCCTCACAACATTCAAGAAGCATTTGGATGAGCACTTGAAATGCCATAGCATACAAGGCTACGGACCAAGTGCTGGAAAATGGGGTGGCGTGTGGCACGTGCGCCCAGTCAGCTTCGCCTCTGACTGTCCCTTGAGTGGTTCGAATTGCTCCCACACCCCTGGGTTCTCAACACCGGACTTAGGTGCAGGCGGCGATACAGAAAATGAGTAGACAATTGGTTTGGTACAAGAAAACCGTGAACTTTATTGAAACGATGATAAAAATTACAAATACTGAGAAGTCACAGGCTTATCAGAAGAATACACTTAAATGGGAATGGGGAACACATGGCACATCAATGGAAAACAATTACATTAACAATCCCCTTATCCTTATCCCACCCCTATACCTAACTAGATTAAGCTAAGAGGGGCCAGGAATTCATGCTCACCGAGTCAAAATCTGCTGAGTTGTAGGGTTTGGGTTCGTTGTTTACGCTCTCTGGGGCCTGCCGTCATTACGTGGTCTCAGGGCGCTGCAAGAGCATCGTCCAGGTAAAGTACCCCGAGATTAAAGTCTTTGCTTGGGTACTTTACCTCGCAGGGATGATGGTTCTTCTTCTTCGGGTGACAGTATTTGAATTTTGCATGAAGCTATTCGCAGGTTAACTGGATTGAAGGCCCGATTATTCGAAGCGTTCTTCAATCTTCTTCCAATTCGTCTCGTCTCATCTCATCTCATCTCGTCTCGTCTCGTCTCGTCCCGTCTGGCCTGGTCTGCCCGTGTTTGCCTGGTGCTGTACCGGGCGTCCCTGACGGATTTGGGGAAGACACAGGCAGTGGCCAGGTAGCAAGCGCAGGAGGAAGAGAGCGTGGCTACCAATGGGCCTACAATTATACTCCTATTGAAGGCCCTTATCTGTACGCCAAATCAGGTCGGTCTTTTGTCCAATTTAGGTGGGCTCGTTAATCTAATTATATCAATCTAAGTTAACTGGCTTTAGATGATTGTTTGTCGCACCTGATGGTCCCGGTGTTTGGGTTGTTTTGTTATTAATGTATTTTAATCGGCCTGTCCGGCCTTGGTGGCTCCCTTGAGATGTTTCCGATTATTTATGCGGACAAACTAATGTCCTTATGCTCAGGCCTAGCTGGGCTTGATCTGTTTCGATCTGATGTAATGCGTATTCAGTGTTTGCCTAAGCTGTCTGGATTTCTCAAACACAAAGGCCTAGATTTCAGTTGGTTGCGCCAGCTGTTAGCGCCTTAAGAGAAGTGAATTTCGGGTGCTATGCGTGTAGCGTCCGGGCGCAGTGTGATCTGCGCCTCGCCCCAAATTAAGTAGACATTTAGCGCCGGCGCAAAGTTTAGCGCGCGCTCACCTGCGCGCGCAGAAAATGACGTCATATCCTCGTGCAACGCCCTTTGCGCGCCCCGATCCAGAACTTCAGTGGGACCGCCCCATTGTGCGGCCGGCGGCCCGAACGCTTGTTTAGTGGAACGCAACAGAGCCGACGCGGGCCCCGGGGAGCGTAAATTAAAGGGCACTTACCCTGCACTATAAAGGGCAGCCATTTTGCAGCAAACACTCTTGTGCAACGGATTTCTGGAGAGAGACCAAGGAAGACAGCTTTCTGGTTTGGGACAACACTAGCTCAGGTTTTTTTGGCTTCAGGCCAGAGCGTTGCAAGTGGCCTCTTGGATATTTGACTGTTTGGCAGCATATTATGGGGGCTGCATGGGGTGCCAACGCTGAGTTTCAGCGTCATGTCCGTAGGGCTCGCAGACGCGGTGTGAGAGGGGCAGCCCTGGCTAGACGCAGAGGGGGCAACAGGCGTCGGCAACATAGGCCTTACCCAGTCAGGGCATACCGCCAGCAGCGCTCCTACCGCAACATGAGTGGCACGCGATGTGTAAAAAGGCTGAGATTCCGAAAGGAGGTGGTTGGAGAGATCTGCCATCTGCTTCGCAGAGATCTGCATCCAAAGCTCAGGAGCAGGACGTCTCTGTCGGTGGAAGCGAAGGTGACGGTGGCCTTGAACTTCTATGCCACCGGCTCCTTCCAATCCGCTGCTGGGGACGTTGCTAACATATCCCAGTTCGTCGTGCATTGCTGCATCCGCCAGGTGACCGATGCCCTTTTCAGAAGGAGACGCCAATTCATCTCCTTCCCCATGGCCCTGGAGAGGCAGCATCAGCGTGCACTGGGATTTGCAAGATTCGCGGCCTTCCCCTTGGTGCAGGGCGCCATTGACTGTACGCATGTGGCTTTGCGGGCACCTGTGGAGCATGCCGAGGATTACCGCAACTGGAAGGGCTACCATTCCCTCAATGTGCAGCTGGTGTGTGACCACAAGCAGCACATCCTAGCTGTCAATGCCCGCTTTCCAGGCAGCAGCCACGATGCCTTTATCCTGCGGAAGACAACTGTGTGTGACATGTTCGAGGCACAGCCTCCCCCAAGAGGATGGCTTCTCAGGGACAAAGGCGATCCTTTGTGTACCTGGCTCATGACCCCGCTCCACGCGCCCAGGACCCCTGCTGAAGAGGCATACAACGAGAGTCATCAAGCGAGCAGGAACATAATCGAGCAACCAATTGGCGTCCTCAAGCAGCGGTTCTGTTGCCTGGATCGTTCCGGCGGATCTCTGCAGTATTCCCTGGACCGAGTGTCCCAATTCGTCATTGTTTGCTGCATGCTGCACAACCTGGCTCTCCGCAGGACTCAGGCACTGCCACCTCACGTTGGGCCACCACCTCAGGAGGAGGAGCAGGAGGAGCATGAGGAGGAGGAGCAGGAGGAGGAGGAGTACCATCCCAGGAGGGAGCGAGAAGGTCCAAGGGCCGTCTGTCGGCGGCTTATTGAACGTCACTTCTAAGCCCCCTGTCAGGGAATGCCTTGTGGCCATGAAGGAACATGAACGCAGCCGCTCCGCAAGCCCTCAGCCGGCGAAGGCAACAAACACTTACAGCAACAAACATGGACACTCTCTGAATAAAGAGAAATCTTTATTTTAGACCAATGAAACCCCTTCCCACATGAAACCCAGAAACATTCAACGGCCCCAATGAACAGTACATCAAATGACTCACTCCCACAACCTGGGGAGGAATAACTGAACATTTGGACAAAAATGGCCTTCATCCTCGGCCTTAACCCAAAAAACATCCCCAGAAACAAAACAACCATCCCCAAAAGAAACATAGGCATCGCCATATAAAATAACACTTGGCCACACCGTCTACCTATTGGGCCGTGAGGGCGAGACCTTGTTGAGCCTTTTGGGGCCCCTGTCCGGCCTGCTGCTCCTCCGCAAGCTCTGCCCAGTGGCTGCTGCGAGGCTGGGGGAAGGCTCCTGAGGGTCAGATGTCCTTCCGGCAGATGCCCTTGGGGGGCGGCCTAGACGGGGTTTGGCCCTCGAGGGGCCGGCTGGTGATTGGCGCAGCTGTGCCTGGCCAACATCATTCGCAGCCGCTTGCCATTGAGGCGCCACTGGGGGAGTGGCGGTGACGGCTGGAGGAATGTGTGCAATCTGGCGGATGGTAGGCCCTGGCTGGTGATGTGGCACTCTGGCACTCGCCCGGGCCCGCACTGCAGCATGCGCACCAATCTGCCGAAGGGCAGCCCGCTGTGCTGCTGCAGCGCGGCGGGTGTCCAGGCGATGCCTGGCTGATGCAGCGCGTGTGGCAGCAGTCAGTGCCCCTGTTGCCCTGGTCTGCGACCGCAACAGAGCAGCCACTGTCTGGACGGCATCACTGATCAGCCGGCCACTCGCGGCATGTGAGGCCCCGAACTCGCGCACACTACTAGCCAGGGACTCGATCGCCTCAGGCATCCGTGCCACTACCCCCATCAGCTCGGTGTGCCGGCGATCCGAATCCTGGGCCATTTGATCGAGGTGGCACGCCTCCTCTGAGTTGAACGTGGCCGGACTGGAGTCCGGACTCGCCCGCTGGGGAGCAGGGGGCAGAGCTGCCCGACCCTTGCCACATTGCCGGCGGCGACTGGGCCCAGCAACTGCACTCCCCTCCGATCCTTCCCCCCTCTGGGGGGAAGGCTGCGGACCAACCGCAGCCCTCCTGGGTTGCTGGACGCCACTGGTCCCAGCAGCTCCACTCCCCTCCGACACTTCCTCCAGGCTCTCCTCGAGGGAAGACGTGTCCACTACTTCGGCATCTGCAGCCGGACCTGAGTGCTGCCCTGATGGTCCGCCTTCCTGTTCCTCCTCCTCCTCCTCCTCGGAGGGGCTGTCACTGGCAGCTTCAGGGAGCTCCTCGTCACCAGCTGAAAGCAGGAAGGCACAAGAGTAGCTTTAGAGTGAGGAGAGGGCGTCAGCGAGGGAGGCATGACTGGTGGCATTCAGCGCATTGGTCGGACAGTGGCAAAGGAGGTAGATCGGATGCGCAAGTGCGACGAGAGAGGTCCAAAAGGTGATGTCCATACCATTGTGGCCCAGAAGAGGGTCGGCATCTCCACAGGCGACGGGCCCAATCACCCGGGCTCCCATGAGGCGACTCATGCGCTCCTCCAGGGGAGTGAGCTCCTGGATCTGGGGGCGGCCTCCCCCGGTCTCCTCCTGGTGCCTTCGGTTGTTGGCAAGTTTTGCCTGCAAGAGAAAGGACGGCCTGTAAGTACGGTGTGTAGCCCTGATGTGGTGTGCACTGCCTCCCATGGTGGAATAGCTTGGCCAGTGTGTAGCCCTGATGTGGTGTGCGCTGCCTCCCATGGTGGAATAGCTTGCCCAGTGTGTAGCCCTGATGTGGTGTGCACTGCCTCCCATGGTGTAAAGTGCAGAATGTGCAATTGATGTTCATGACTGTCCCATAGCTGCTGGCTGAGGGCTGGCCATTAGGGCTTTCAGGTCCCTTTGCCCATCATGTCAGGTGTACATGCAAGGATGAGGAGGAGACTGGAAAGGGTACTCACCCTGACAATCCTGGTCAGGTCATTAAACTTCTTCCGGCATTGGACATTGTCCCTGGGGGCATCGCCGGTGGCCGACACCCAGCGGGCGACCTCCCTCCAGGCTTTCCTATAGACGCTGGTGGGAGGCTTCCTGCCAGTGTCCGGGAACAAGATGTGCTGTCTCTTCTCCAAGGCCGTCACCATCACCTTCAAGTCATGGGCTGAGAAGCGCAGGGCACGCTCACGGGCCTTCTGTACCGTTGCCATGGCTCCTCCTGATCACCAGCAGTGTTCAGGCCTAGCTGGAAGGCTGCAGTGTGCAGGCCGTTGCAGCAGACCAAGTCGACCCTTCCCCCTTTAAGAGCTGGCCGGCGCCACGGTGTCTGCTGTCAATCAAGAAATGACCGCACCTGCGCTGCGCCCGGCCTCGGCGCTATCCTTCAGCACCGACGGCTTAGCGCCTAAAGATAGGCGTGCATCGCCAGTTTTAGCGCTCAAGCAACCTCTTAGGGCGAAGCTACTGAATATCGGCGAAGTGCCCTCGACTTTGCGCCGGGCGCAAACTTTAGCGCCCGCCCGACTTTACCGCCCCAAAAGTGGCTATACTGAATTTCTAGGCCAAGGTCCTTTTCACAGAAATGCATTTTAAGTTTCGATTTCCCAAAGCTGCCTGTTTGTGCTACAGAGTCCAAGCTTTTTAAAATCTTACAGGCTTTTGGTCACGAGGTGCAGGCGCCATCTTTTTGGGTATCTCTTTTTAAATTGTCCATACAGGGTCCCTTTTATTAATAACCTTGGGGGAATGTGGGAATTTTGAGTACCTTACACTCCCCCCTGTGATACTAAACTTGCTTGAAGTATCATCCTTACAAGGTGAGCAAAATTTCTGACCCTCCATATTCAATCTTCTCCTGTAATTACCTATCTAATATACCCACGACACATGCACTTCCCATTCCGTGAAAATGTAGTGTACATAAGCATACATAGAATAATTACCATCTTTTATACGCATCCAAGCATGGAGGGGTCCAACACCCCTGCACCACATGGTACACATACATCTTTATTAACAACGCGTCACAAAATCTTTATTAAAAACAACAAACACAAAAAAAACAACAATCTTTAATCAAAAATACAAGAAGCTCAAACAGGTGTATCTCCCTCCACCTTCACATAATGTTCCTTCCAGATCCTCTGGTTTTGTAATTCTAGCATCTGACCTTTTCCCTTGCATTGAATGCAGACTAGATACAACACTATCCATAACTTGCAAATCATGAAAATGTGGGAAGCCAGTCTGATCCACGAAGGGACCTCTATGTTATTAAAAATGTCCCACCAGGGTGGAATCACAATATCCAATATCTTAGCCCCTATCTCTACTGTTTTCTGCTCTAGAGTGTAAAAATGTTTCTGTGAAACTATAACGGCTTTGAGTATTTTGGTAAGGTGTTCTGGGAGAGGGGGAATTTCATTGCCGAAATGAGATACATACTTTTGCAAATTGGTAAAATTCTCCTTTACAGTGAGGTGAACAGTGGAGTGTTCAGGAATGGGGACAATTCATTCCTGGGCCACTTGAACTTCTGCCTCGGGTTTAAAGCAAAAGCTGCTGTCACTTACCGGACGCCAGCTATGCTGTCCATGCTGGTAGTGGGGCGCTCCTGTGGTGAAACAATATGCCCCACCTCCTATATATGCTACCTGTGGGGGAACATGGCCTTGTGCCATTGCCTCCATGGTACAATTTATAGGTTTCACGCCAGTAACTCTGAACCCGCACTGCGGTTTTAAATAGGTGTTCAAGTGCTGGGGACACAGAATTATGTGTGCTCCTCGGCTCCGGCACCCTGAGAGGTCAGCACCC
The DNA here is from genome assembly GCF_052327205.1 of Somniosus microcephalus. Classification (NCBI taxonomy): domain Eukaryota; kingdom Metazoa; phylum Chordata; class Chondrichthyes; order Squaliformes; family Somniosidae; genus Somniosus; species Somniosus microcephalus. Next base: position 184,382,381 of record NC_140993.1, on the reverse strand, counting down.
GTCATAGCATGCTCCCACTTTATGACGTAAGGTGGGACCGCAGTGAAACGAATGTGTGCACCCCTTTGAATGACTCCAATGTTCTCAACCCTGTATACCGGTGTGGGTCGATCTCTCCTACCCATGACCGGCATCATAACTGCTATTCCCATGATGGTGTGGTTGGACCGCCCACAATTCACTGGGACTGGGTAGGTTTCGGAAGCTAGCCAGAGTTGGCACGGGCTTAATGCATTCTCAAATGGATGGAGGGCTGCAAGGTGTGTGTTGCTGATCCAGGAGGGGACTAAACCCTGTTTTAAATCCTCCAGATTACTGCGGCCTTCGCACAGCAACCATGCCCCATACAGCACGCACACCTCGTTCTGCGCAGCCTGGTCAGAAGCATTTCTGTCCTCCCTTACGAGGGCATTTACCATCTTTGCATGCTTCTCCAACTCCGCTATAATCTCTTTTAAATGGACCGCCATGGCCTGGCCCTCATGTAACTCCGAGCCCACTAACTTGTTCTCATCCATTAATATCTTCCTTAACTGTGTTTTTAAACCATTTATCTGGGTCTGCAGCCCTACGTCATCCAGACTGTTGATGACTGAGGACCCAGTGTTAAATGCAGTAAAAACATAATTCCATATACCCCTTCTTTGTCTCCCTGTGTTGACGAAATACTCGCAGTGTGTGGTGTACAGTTCGGTTTTGTCGACGTTGGCGAAATCGAACACATAAAATTTCTTGAACATGTCCTTTAACAGGGCGTGGTATAGCTGCTCTGTTTCTTTGGGACACCACTCCGGTAAATGTACCTCGGTGAGATTTATAATCACTGAGGCTACCGCATAGTGTACCCCTTGGTGGTGGTGGGGCACCCTTCCCTGGGCAGCACGGTGGCATAGTGGTTAGCACTGTTGCCTCACAGCGCCAGGGACCCGGGTTCGAATCCAGCCTCGGGCGACTGTCTGTGTGGAGTTTGCACATTCTCCCCGTGTTTGCGTGGGTTTACTCCGGGTGCTCCGGTTTCCTCCCACAGTCCAAAGATGTGCAGGTTAGGTTGATTGGCTATGATAAATTGACCCTTAGTGTTAGGGGGATTAAATACATGGGGTTACGGGGATCGGGTGGGATATGTGTCGGTGCAGGCTCGATGGGCCGAAATGGCCTCTATCTGCACTGTGTGGTTTCTGTGATTCTGTGATTCTGTAACCTCACCACCTGTGCCATGGGCAGGGGCTTTCGGGGGTGGGTAACAAGCTCAGTGGCATTGACTGGGATCGGGGAGAATGGGACTGCGCACGCCTGCAGGCTGGTATCCCACTTCATCCACTCCCCGGTGTCTTACCACTGTTGGTGGAAAATAATGGTTATGCCTGAGGGGCAGACCCTCTCTGACCCCCACATACAGATGTAAATCCCTTGATCCGGTTCCCACAACTTGTCCCAACACACGCTTAATCCCCCGTGAGTCCCTGTAATCGTCCGGTGGGTATTGTTCCCCAACCGTTCCCACTCGACTGCGGGGTTTCTCATATCTTTGCTCAGCTTTCTGAGCCACTACCACCTATCCAGAGGAATGTGTCCCTTGCACGTTAGACATACACACTTCTCTACAGTGACGCTGACCCTTGTGGTAATGACCCGTACCCTGGGGCACAGGAGTGAGGCCTCCCCCTACATGAACCCGGACTGGCTGGAGTACTGAGATGAATTGGACCCCAGCCACCCTGGCCAACTTCCCTCATGGACGTAGACGGCGGTCTCCTCTGCATCCCATTTGCCGCTTCTGTCGGTTGCTATCGGTGCTCTATCCCCTGAGCACCCATAGATGTGAGAGTCCTCTACGTCGCCTCTCTTTCCAAGGTGTATGGGGTTTTGCTACTTGCTTTGGCCAGTCGGTTGTGTCTCCGGCTGCCTTATCTCTGAGCAGTTCGGATCGCTCACCCCTTAGTTCCGATCCCCGGACATATTGTCAGATAGCGATATAGACAAACGAGCAGACCAGTGGTTTGGTACAAAGAAAACCAAAATTTATTAACAGAGAAAATAAGATAACAATACTATACTAAAGGATGATATGAATGCAGTACACTTACACTTAACAGGGGAGGAGAAACGGCACATCGAGGGAAAATGGCTAAAATAACAATTCAGCAATCCCCTAAACTCCCACCCTCTACACCTAGCTAGATTATCTTGCGATGGGTCAGAAGTATAATGCTCACCGGTCTGAGATGTTGAAAGAAAAGCCTTGTCCCTTTGCCCTGTTGGCTGCCGATGTCACGTGGTCCTGCTGTTGCACAGACTTCACCGTCCAGGTAGAGATACCCCAGTAATTAAAAGGTCTCTGACAGAGTATCCTACCTCTTTGGATGGGCTCTCCTTCGATGGTCTTCTTTCTTGGTTGATGGCGAGGCAGGGCACAGCGGGTGAGGCGAGAGAGAGCGAATGGCTTCTTGAGAGGCTAGTTATACCCCCCTCGGTAGCCCTTATCTCTACGCTCAATCAGCTCATTCTTTTGTCTGATTTGAGCGGGCTGGAATTAAACAAAAGGTATCGATCTTGGCCCATCGACTTGGATGGCCGGTAATCGGTTCCTGCCGGTTCTGCAGCTGCTCTCCTTTGTACAACAGGTTATTTGATGGGGGTCAGCCCAGTCTCGATGGCCCCGCTGATTATTTGATTGTTTGAGCAAACACCTTGATGGCCTTTATGCATAGGTCTGATTGTAATTGGGCTTGTCCCCAATGCATATGCAAAAGCCTTGTCTGGTTTCATGATCTCCTTGCTGCAGACATTGAGGTGCACAAGCTGTTAGCTTGCCAGGGTCCGAATTGAAACTGACAGGCTTTCGGTCATGGGGTCTGGCTGCAGCCATTTAGTTGTACCCTGGATTTTAAAACTCAGTCTGACCAGGCTTTCTTTTAAAAAACAAATAAATCTTCGGCGGGGGGGGGGGGTAGAGATGTATAAAATTTTCGAATCCTTCAGTCCCCCCTAGGATACTGAAACTTGCTTGAAGTGTCCAACCAAGGTGAGCAAAATTTCTGACCCCCACAAATAACCTTCCCCTGTATTTACCTATCCATAATCCCTCAGCCCACATTTCCCGTACTTAGAGAAAACGCGGTGTACGACAGGCATCTATAGATGGCAAATACGATTCGTTACAAACAATCCAAGCGTGGAGGGGTCCAACACCCCTGCACCACTTGGTACATTACAAAATTTTTATTCTGTAGTATCAAACAGTCACAATCTTTATTAAAATAACACAATGAAACGAAGAAACAATCTTTATTAAAAATAACAAACAACGACCATCACATTTAAGTGATGCGACGCAAAACTCAAACGGGTGTCTCTTCTTCCACCCGGGCATAATGTTCCTTCCACACCTTTTTAGTTTTAATCTCTAATCTGGGACTCTTTCTCCTACACTGGATGCACACCAGGTAGAGAACTATCCCTAACTGACACACCACCAGGATGTGGGATGCCATACAGATCCAGGATGGGACCTCTATATTTTCAAAAACGTCCCACCAGGGTGGGGTCGTAATATATAAAATGTCAGCCCCTATCTGGACAGTCTTCTGTTCCAGGGTATAGAAGTGTTTTTGTGACACTAAAATGGCTTTTAGCAATTTGGTGAGGTGTTCTGGGAGAGGGGGAATCTGATAACCGAAATGTGCAACATATTTCTGCAGGTGGGTGAAATTCTCTTTCACAGTGAGGTGAACAGTGGAGGGTTCAGGAACGGGGACAATTCATAGTTGTGCCACTTGGACTTCTGCCTCAGGTTTGAAACAGAAACTGCTTTCACTCACCGCACACCAGCTATGCTGTCCATACTGGTAGTGAGGCGCTCCTGTGGTGACACAATATGTCCCACCTCCTATATATGCTACCTGGGGGGAAACATGGCCTTGTGCCATTGCCTCCATGGTGCAATTGATAGGTTTCGCGCCAGCAGCTACTGAGGTTTGGAATAGGCATTCAAGTGCTGGGACACAGGATTATGTGTGCTCCCCGGCTACGGCACCCCGAGAGGTCAGTGGCCGTCATAGCATGCTCCCACTTTATGACGTAGGGCGGGACCACTGTAAAATGAATGTGTGCACCCCCCTTAATGACTCCAATGTCCTCCACCCTGTACACCGGCGCGGGTCGGGCCGTCCCACCCATAACCAGCATTCTTACAACTATCCCCATGATGGTGTGGTTGGACCGCCCACAGTCCACTGGGACTGGGTAGGCCTCCGAAGCTAGCCAGAGCTGGCACGGGCTTAATGCATTCTCAAAAGGGTGGAGGGCTGCAAGGTGTTTGTTGCTGATCCAGGAGGGGACTAAACCTTGCTTTAAATCCTCCAGATTCCTGCGGCCCTCGCCCAGCAACCATGCCCCATACAGCACGCATACTTCATTCTGTGCAGCTTGGTCAGAAGCGTCTCTGTCCTCCCTAATGAGAGCATTAACCGTTTTGGCATGTTCCTCCAGCTCCGCTATGATCTCCTTTAAGTGAAGTGTCATGGCCTGGTCCTCATGCAACTCGGAACCCACCACCTCATTCTCATCGATTAATATTTTCTTTAATTGCGTTTTTAAACCATTAATCTGGGTCTGCAGCTCGATGTCATCTAAGCTGTTGATGACAGAAGACCCCGTGTTAAAACCAGTTAAAACATCGTTAAAAGCACCCCTTCTTTATCTCCCAATCCCGTCCAAAAGCTCACGGGTGTAGAGTCTGGTTCTGTCAACGTCTGAAAAATCAAACTCATAGGCCTAGAAATTGGGTATAGCCCCGCTTGGGGCGTTAGAATTGGCGGAGAGCAAATTTTATAGCCAGACGCAACTTATCGACACCTCGTGCGATATTGGGTTGCAGCGCCCCAAAGGTGATTGAGGCGCGAGTTCAGGCGTTACACGGGGCACCTAAGGCGCTAACATGCCGGTGCAACCCAATATCGGGGCATCCAGCCGCAGCGCAGGTGCTCTCAATTACCCATGGCTTTGAGACTTCCAGGCGCCGGCCAGCTCTTAAAGGGGTGGTCAGGCAGCTCCAGCATCCACAGTCTGCGCCTTGTAGGCCTGCAAATCGGCGCAGGCCCTTCTCTGGTGCAAAAAACTTGGAGCATATGGAGAGGGTGAGGCAGAGAGCAGAGCGCTTCACCAATGAGTCTCTGGAGGAATTGGTGGCCGCAGTGGAGTGCCGACGAGATGTCCTCTACCCCGACAATGGCAGGAGGCCTAATCATAAGGACTACCGACGAGCTTGCAGGGATGTTTCTCAGAGGGTCAACTCCAGCAGTATGGCGACCAGGAGCCCTGTGCAGTGCAGGAAGAAATTCAATGACCTCACTCGGGTCGTGAGAGTGAGTGGAGTTAATGTAAACTTATGCATCCCTCCATTAGCACCTGACCTTATGGCTACAGGGTGCGCTATCCCCCTCTGGCCATCTGTCAGCAAGCACCCATGGCCCTTTCTGGTCACACACATGCACATTTGACTCAGGGCATCATGTATGGGCTGGTCCACCATGGGGGGCATGAGATGGTAACCCAGGGCATCATGTAAGGCTGTTCTACCATGGGGGGCATGAGATCATAATTCAGGGCATCATGTAACATCACTTCCCATCCTTTGCCCTGCAGGCCAAGCTGGCGAGAAACCGCAAGGAGCAGCTTCGCACCGGAGGAGGCCGTCTTCAACTGGAGCCTCTGTCGGATCTTGAGGAGAGAGTTCACCAGATTGTGGGAGGACGCCTGAGTGGTCCTGTCACCACTGCAGCTGCCGACCCCATTGTCCACAGCGATGGTAAGGTTCTTTACTATTACAGCTGTCACCTTCCAGTTGTTTCCCCCGCCAGCATGCTTTCTCAATGTGGAGCCATGTCATAGCATTGCCGCACTGTTGCATCCCTTGCTGCCAAACTGTCCTTTTGCTAAAGCCACTCTTCCACCTCCCTGCTTTCAGATGCTGCATCACCAGCTCGGGAGCTGGCCCCTCAAGCTGCCAGTGCCAGTGCCTCCGGAGGCGACTACCAGGAGGAAGCCGGACCATCCGTGCCAGCCTCAGGGGAGCCACCGCATCTGGAGACTGGGGATAGTAGTTCCCTTGAGGGGAGGCGGGGGGGCTCTGATGAGGAGCCAGTTGCAGGAACCAGCGGCCTGCAGCAACGCGCGGGGGGTAGGGACGCTCGGGGGCCGTCTCCCCGGAGGGCGAGGCAGGCCACCATGACTGCTGCACAGAGTGCAGAGGAGGTGCGTAGCCTTGCCGAGATGAGCGCCCAGGCCCGGCTCAGGCACACTGAGCTGATGGCTGCAGTGGGGAGGATGCCTGAGTCGATCGACACACTGGCAAAGAGTGTGATGGACTTTGGGGCAACAATGGAAAGGACTGTCCAGGGCTTCGGCCCAGCAATGGAAAGGTCTGTCCAGGGCTTCGGCCCAGCAATGGAAAGGTCTGTCCAGGGCTTGTCTGAGGCAGTGGAAAGGTCTGTCCAGGGCTTGCCCGAGGCAGTGGAAAGGTCTGTCCAGGCCTTGTCCGAGGCAGTGGAAAGGTCTGTCCAGGCCTTGTCCGAGGCAGTAGAAAGGATTGTTCCGGCCTTGTCCGAAGCAGTGGAAAGGACTGTCCATGGCTTTTCCGAAGCACTGGCACCTGCCACGCAGGTCCTCACTGCTGCCACGCAGTCACTTGCTGGCCTCGTCCACACGCAAATTGAGGCCACGCGAACACTCTCTGCTGCCACCCTAGCTGCATCAGGCAGGATCACCCCAGGCCCTTGCAGCACCACAGCAGGCCATGAATCTGTGGAGCAGTCAATTGTGGCGTATGATCCTGTGCGGCCCCGTCAGAGTGCTAATGTTTCGGCCGACCACGGTGCAGGTGTCCTCTCTCTGCATGTGAGCAGTCCTGAAGCCACCGCTGGCACGTCAGCAGAGCAGCTGCCACCACCTGCACGGCAGACTGCTAGCAGACATGCCCAGTTGGAGCAGCCTGCTTGCGGGACCTCCAAGTCCAGAGGTCGTTCAGGCCGTCCCTCAGGGGCTTCAGCGCTTCCAGACACTCAGCAGGCGTCCCCCAGCCTTGACGCAGCCACTGGGGTCCAATTATGGAGGAGCTGCAGGGAGGGAAGGGGCCGACCTCGTAAGAGGAGTCGGTCTCCATCAAGGGGTCACCAGTAGAGGGAGGTGCTAAGACGTCTCTTTTTCTGGATTTAAGGCCATCCACACCTGCTGTGTTTGTTTGTTATGGTTTGGTTAGTTTCGCTGGGTTGCCAGACAGTTATCTGTTAGTTTGTTAGTTATGATTTCTGTTACCATTACGTTGTCATGCTGGAAGGAAGCACTTGTTTGAAAATAAAGAAAACTTTTTATTTACAATCGAGCTGTACACTATTTACAATCATCGAGGCCTTCATAGGCTTACAGCGAACCGGAGGGCGCTGTTCAAATCACAGCCACCATTCCGTCCGAGGGGCCTAGAACCGAGTCCTTATGAGCCTCTGACGAATGGCCCTTCCAGTTTCTGGAGCCCTCCCATCTTCCTCCTCCTCCTCCTCCTCCTGATCCTCCTCGCCCGCATGCTCCTCCTCCTCCTCCTCCTCCTCCTCCTCATCCGTCTGCTCTGCTGGACCTTGAGGGTCGGCTGGCATTGGCCGGGTGCGTCGAATGGCCAGGTTGTGGAGCATGCAGCAGACAACAACGATGCGCGCCAAATGCTCCGGCGAGTACAGTAGTGTGGTGTATGTAACCTGTTCCACCTTAAGAGAACTACCTTAAGAGATGTACTACTTTCTCTTGGCTGCTGTATACTGTAATACCGGTGGTGACCACACCGGTATATAAACGTTGTGTAGTGATTTGCTAGGCAGTTCAGCCCTGACCTCCGAATAGTAAAGACCTGTTAAAGTTATTCTTGTTGTCTGTGTCCAGTGATTTATAATAAGCATAACTGGGACACACAGACTCAACAGTGGCGACGAGTCCGATCTTACCCTGCGGCAGTTTTACATCCAAGGCAGCTTCGTCCTCAGAATGGGCGTCGAGAAGAGGCATCCGCCCTCATCATCCTGCTGAGCACCACATCGCACGGGAGGCATCGAGAACCCGGGTTAAAAAGAAAAATTCTGACCACGAAGCCCTCCATCAGCGACAGGCAGTGATCATCCCTTCTACCACGGTGGTGGGTAAGCCGATCAGCGACACGAGCAGAAAGTCGGCCGCGTTGGCTATGGAGTAGGGGAGGGAAAACGGAGGAAAAAGGGCGGAGAACTCAACCGCGGCCGGTGAAAAGGGCCGGGCTGCAATCGGGGCCGAGAGGCGCAGCGACTGGGGCAGCGTTAAGGCCACGAGAACCGCGAGAACTCAACCGCAGCCGGTGTAAAGGACCGGCCTGCAAGCGGGGCTGAGAGGCGCAACAGCAGGGGAAGCGTGAATGCCCACGGGAACCGTGGGGGAGCAAAAAAGCAGCGTCGGAGAATTGAGAACCGCTGGGGAGGCGAGAACGGCAGCAGTACGGCAATCGCCATTGCAGCCAGCGGGGGAAGAAGGCAAATGCGGGAAGCCGCCATTGTAGTCGGCGGGGGAAGAAGACGAGCGCGGGAAAAACCGCCAAGCGCGGGAAGCCACCATTTTAGTAGGCGGGGGAAGAAGACAAGCGCGGGAAGCTGCCATTTTGGGAAAAAGAAAATTTAAAGAAACTTGCAAGGATGCCTAAACATGGTAGCATCAATGCTTTTGATAGCGATGTCGAAGATTGGGCCACGTATGTAGAACGCATGGAAGTTTATTGTAAAGCAAATGAGGTACCAGATGATAAGAAAGCACTAACCTTATTAAGCTCAATGGTTGCGAAGATGTACGGGCTATTGAAGCACCTTGTATCACCAGATAAACCGGCGGATCAGACTTTCGCGAATATTGTTACTGTCCTGAAAAATCATTTAAACCCCATGCCGCTGCTGACAGCGGAACGATTTAAATTTTACAGAAGAATGCAGCTGAAAGAAGAAAGCAATGCTGAATTCTTAATTGAACTGCATAAGCTATCAAAGTACTGTCAGTTTGGAACAGGACTAGCAGATGCGCTGAGAGATAAATTTGTGTGTGGATTGTTAAAAGAAGGAACACAAAAGCGACTGCTAGAGGAGAATGATCTTACGCTTGATAAAGCTGTCACTATTGCAGCATCGCACGAAGCCGCAGCGAGAGGCACTGCGGAAATGCAGCTAAGGTCATCGGAACTCAGCACCAATCAAATGGCCTTGGGTGCAGTAAAGTGTTATCGTTGTGGAAAGACAACGCACGATCGGAACCAGTGCTGGTTCAAAAATCAGGAATGCAGAAAATGTGTCAGGCTTGGTCACATAGCTAAAGTATGCCGGTCAGGAAAGAAGACCAGCAACAAAAAGTCACCACAGGAAAAGTGCAGAAAGGTACACAAGGTGACAGAGAACAGTTCGGATGAACAGAAGTCAGATTCAGACTCCAGCAGTAAGGAACTGGGTTGTCTAAGAGTACACAATGTGGGTAATGAAGCAGACCTCCAAAATATCTGGGTCACACTTCAGATAGCAGGAGCCCAAGTGAAGATGGAATTGGACACTGGATCGGCATTGACGGTCATGAATAAGCAAGATTACAAAAGGTTATTCCCACATATTCCCCTATGGGATACGGAGATTGTATTGAAAACATACACGGGGCAAAGAGTACACCCCATCGGAAAGATAAAGGTAAAGGTGGTCCACAAGGGCAAAGAAAGCCGAGGAATGGACTTATATGTGCTACCTGAGGGAGGTCCACCACTACTGGGACGGGAGTGGATCAGGAGAATAAATATGGACTGGCATTCCTTAAAAGCACTAACGGTAGATTCCGGTAAAAAAGATGTCAAACCTAAACGATTGTCCAGAATATTGGACGATGCTAAAGAGGTGTTCCAACAGGGACTGGGAACACTGAGAGGAATCACGGCAACCATCAAGGTTGAAGAACATGCAAACCCGAAATTTTTCAAAGCCAGACCGGTACCTTATGCGATACGACCTGCTGTGGAAGCTGAGCTGGAAGGGCTAGAACGTTCAGGAGTACTGTCTAAGGTGGACTGGAGTGAGTGGGCCACGCCCATTGTTCCCATCATGAAGCGTTCATCGAGCAACAAGCCGGGGGAACCGGGGAAGGTTCACATCTGTGGAGATTTCAAGATCACTGTTAATCCGGTGCTTCACACGGTGCAATATCCGCTTCCGCGGATTGAGGATATCTTTGCTTCGTTGTCTGGTGGGAAACACTTCACCAAGATAGACCTGGCGCAGGCGTACTTACAGATGGAAGTTGAGGAAGAGTCACGCCAGTATCTCACGATCAACACGCATAGAGGCTTGTATCGGTATAATAGGCTGGTTTTTGGAGTGGCATCGGCTCCAACAATTTGGCAAAGGGCCATGGAGCAGGTATTACAGGGAATTCCAGGCACACAATGTTACCCGGACGATATTCTGATTACAGGAGATGATGATGAGGAACATCTTGCAAATTTGGAACTGGTGCTCACCAGATTGAAAGAATATGGACTTCGAGTTAATCGCCAGAAATGTGAGTTCGTTCAGAAGCGGATCTCGTACTGTGGTCATGTCATTGACCAGGAGGGGCTTCATAAGTCTCCTGACAAGATCGAAGCTGTTGTGAAGGCTCCCGCTCCGGATAATGTATCCCAGTTGAGGTCGTACCTAGGGGTGATTAACTATTACCATAAGTTTCTGCCGAATTTATCCATGGTGCTGCACCCGCTGAACGCTCTTTTGCAGAAGGGAGTACCATGGAAGTGGAGCGAGGACTGTAAGAGGGCCTTTCGCAAAAGCAAGGCATTGATCACCTCAGAGGAAGTGTTGGCTCACTTCAACCCAACGCTGCCTATTCGTTTGGCTTGTGATGCTTCTCCATATGGTATTGGGGCAGTACTCTCACACAAGTTGCCAAATGGCTTGGAGAGGCCAGTCGCGTTCGCATCCAGATCATTGACCTCCGCTGAGCGCAACTATGCTCAGAAAAATAGGGAGGCTCTCAGCCTTGTGTGGGGAGTAAAGAAGTTTAATCATTACCTGCAGGGCCAAAAGTTTACGCTACTGACAGACCACCAGCCGTTGGTATCCATTTTTAACCCTAAGAAGGGTGTTTCGGTGATGACAGCACAGCGTCTCCAGAGATGGTCCCTTTTCCTAGGGGCACATCAATATCAGATTGAATTCAAAGGTACGAAGCAGCATGGTAATGCTGATGAGCTGTCGCGCCTGCCACTACCTACAGCGGAGGAGGCTCCGACGGTTGACCCTGTTGAGTTATTTCACTCGACCATCATCGAATGTTTACCAGTCACCAATGCAAGTATTGAAAGGGAAACCAGGAATGACCCGACACTGTCCCGGGTCTACGAATTGACAGTGAAGGGATGGCCAGCACATGGTGATCCATTGTTACTGGCATTCTCAGCAAGACGAGAACAGCTGTCTGTCTGTCAAGGAACATTGATGCATGGAACAAGGGTGATTATTACTCCTAAGTTAAGAGAGAGAGTTCTAAAGGAACTGCATGAAGGTCATCTGGGGGGAGTCAAGATGAAAAGCCTTGCTAGGGCTTATGTGTGGTGGCCGGGTAGCGACCAACAGATAGAGGATCTGACGAAAAGCTGCTCAGGGTGCCAAAAAGTTCAAAATGCACCTCCGATTGCACCGCTGCATCCATGGGAATGGCCTTCAACCCCATGGCAACGTGTACATATTGACTTTGCTGGTCCATTCGTGGACTCCATGTTTTTAATTGCGGTGGACGCACATTCTAAATGGCCAGAAGTGATTAAGATGACTACCACTACCTCGGAAAAGACGATCGCGGTGCTAAGAACGATATTTGCAAGAAATGGATTGCCAGAACAAATATGTTCAGACAACGGACCGCAGTTCGTGTCAGAAGAATTCCAGAAATTCATGAAGAAGAATGGGGTGAAACATTATACCTCTGCCCCATATCATCCGGCTACAAACGGGTTGGCCGAGAGGTTTGTACAAACGTTCAAAAAAGCAATAAAGGCCATGAGCGAAGATCAGATTCCACTACAACACAAGGTGGACAATTTCCTACTAGCATATCGAAACGCCACTCATGCAGTGACAAACCAAAGTCCTGCCATGATGTTCTATAACAGGAGGTTGCAGTCCAGGTTGGACTTGTTAAAACCAAATGTGCGGAGGGAAGTCGAAAACAAACAGTTCCAGCATATAAATAACAAGACCACTCGGAGTTTCGAAATAGGACAACCAGTGTTAGCCCAGGACTATAAAAATGAAAAATGGCAATCTGGAACAATTCGGGCCAGACAAGGACCCCTGATGTACACGGTAGATATTGGTGAAAATGTAATACGACGTCATGCTGACCAACTGGTAGAATCGAGAACAAGGGTCGAACCCATGGTTACGGCAGAGACAACCGTGGAAGAAGTTAGTGAACCTGAAGCATCTACCTCAGAAGTGAATGTACCTGATGATGATGTCCAATCCATAAGAGATCAACTAGATGAGTCACCCCAGCAACGAGAATCAGAGACCCCTGAAAGGCGTTATCCAACTCGGGTCAGGAGGCCTCCTCAGAGACTGAATCTTTGAACTGTTTTGCATGAAGTTGTATATATATATATCTATGTTATTATGTTATGTTAAATGGGGATATACACTGTTAAGCTAAAAAGGGAGGATTGTGGTGTATGTAACCTGTTCCACCTTAAGAGAACTACCTTAAGAGATGTACTACTTTCTCTTGGCTGCTGTATACTGTAATACCGGTGGTGACCACACCGGTATATAAACGTTGTGTAGTGATTTGCTGGGCAGTTCAGCCCTGACCTCCGAATAGTAAAGACCTGTTAAAGTTATTCTTGTTGTCTGTGTCCAGTGATTTATAATAAGCATAACTGGGACACACAGACTCAACAAATAGGGCGCCCCCCAAATGGTCTAGACAAAGGAAACGCTGCTTCAGCAGACCAATTGTGTGCTCCACAATGTTCCTGGTTGCCTGATGGCTGTTGTTATAATGCTGTTCTGCTGGGGTGTTGGGCAAATGGAGCGGGGTCATGAGCCATGTGCAGAGAGGATAGCCCTTGTCGCCCAGAAGCCAGCCTCGTGGGTGAGCCGGGGCCTCAAAAAGGTCAGCCACTGAGGTCTGCCACAGGATGAACGCGTCATGGCTGCTGCCAGGGAATTGTGCGTTCAGCGCCATGATCATCTGCCGGTGATCACAGACCAGTTGCACATTAAGGGAGTGGAACCCCTTTCGGTTACAGAACTCCTCTGGATTCTGTAATGGCGCCCGCAAAGCCACGTGTGTGCAATCAATGGCCCCCTGCACCATGGGGAAGGCCGCAATAGCTGCGAAGCCCTATGCGCGCTCCCCCTGCTTCTCCAGGGTCACAGGGAAGGTGATTAATTCACGCCTCCTTTTGAAGAGGGCAGCTGTCACTTGCCGGATGCAGCAATGCACCGCAAATTGAGAGATATTTGATATGTTCTCAGCTGCTGCCTGAAACGATCCACTGGCGTAAAAGTTGAGCGCAACAGTGACTTTCACGGCCACCGACAGAGAGGTCCTGCACCGTATCTGTGGTGTATGTAACCTGTTCCACCTTAAGAGAACTTAAGCCTGTTCCACCTTAAGAGATGTACTACTTTCTCTGGCTGCTGTATACGTAATACCGGTGGTGACCACCGGTATATAAGCACTGTGTAGTAATATTGTATTTAGTTTTAGTCCTGACCTCCAACCAGTAAAGGCCTGTTGAACTTTAATCTTGTAGTCCGTGTTAGTAATTACAACTAGAACACACAGACTTAACAGTGACGACGAGTCCGATTCTTACCCTGTGGCAGTTTATATCCACGGCGGCTTCGTCCACAGAATGGACGTCGAAGAAAGGCTTCCACCCTCATCACCCTGCTGGAAGACACGTCGCGCGGCAGACATCGAGAAACCAGAGTGCAGAAGACATCCTGAACTCGAAGCCTCCATCAGCGGCTGTCAGCTATCTTCTTTCTACCTCGGTGGTGGGTAAGCCGGGCAGCGACGCGACCAGAAAGTCGGCCGCGTTGGCTGTACGGACGGGGAGGGAAGACGGAGGAATAAGGGCGGTGAGATCGATCGCGACCGGAGATAAGGGCCGGGCCGCATTCGGGCCGAAAGGCGCAGCGCGGGGACATCGATCGCGGCTGGTGATAAGGGCCGGGTCGCATTCGGGCTAAAAAGGCACAGCATCTGGGGCAACTGAAAGCGCGAGAGCCGCGGTGAAGCGGAGACAGCGTCGGGGGACGGGTGAAGACCGCCAAGCGCGGGAAAACCACCATTTTGTAGGCGGAGGACGAAGACAAGAGTGGGAAGCCGCCATCTTGGATAAAAATAAAAATAAATTAAATAGTAACGATGCCTAAACATGGGAACATTAATACCTTTGATAGCGACATCGAAGATTGGGCCATGTATGTAGAACGCATACAAAATTATTGTAAAGCAAATAAAATCCCAGATGAAGAGAAAGCACTAACATTATTAAACTTAATGGGTGCGAAGACATACGGGCAATTGAAACACCTTTTATCACCAGATGAACCGGCGGATAAGACGTTCGAGGAGATTGTTACTGTCCTGAAAAATCATCTAAACCCCACGCCGCTGATGCTAGCGGAACGGTTTAAATTTTACAGCAGAAGGCAGCTGAAGGATGAAAGCAATGCTGAATATTTAATGGAATTGCGTAAGCTAGCAAAGTACTGTCAGTTTGGAACGAGACTGACAGAGGCGCTACGAGATACATTTGTGGCGGTTTATTAAAAGAAGATACACAAAAGCGACTGCTCGAGGAGAATGAGCTGACGCTTGAGAAAGTGGTCACTATGGCAGCAGCACACGAAGCCGCAGCGAGAGGCACGACAGTAATGCAGCTACGGTCACCGGAACTCAGTACAAATAAATTGGGTTTGAGTACTGTAAAATGTTATCATTGTGGAAAGACAACGCACGATCAGAACCAGTGTTGGTTTAAAAACCAAGAATGCAGAATGTGTGGCAGGCTTGGCCACATAGCTAAAGTATGCCGGTCAGGAAAGAAGACCAGCAACAAAAAGTCACCGCAAGGAAAATACATAAAGGTACACAAGGTGACAAAGAACAGTTTGACCGAACAGAAGTCAGATTCAGACGCTAGCAGTAATGAACTGGGTAGCTTAAGAGTACACAACGTTGGTAAGGATGCAGATCTCCAGACAATTTGGGTCACCCTTCAGATAGCAGGAGTCCAAGTAAAGATGGAATTGGACACTGGATCGGTATTGACGGTCATGAATAAGAATGATTACAAAAGGTTATTCCAACATATTCCCCTACGGGATACGGAGATTATATTGAAAACATACACGGGGCAAAGAGTGTACCCCATCGGAAAGATAGAGGTAAAAGTGGTCCACAAGGGCGAAGAAAGCCAAGTAATGGATTTATATGTGCTACCTGAAGGAGGTCCACCACTACTGGGACGGGAGTGGATTAGGAAAATGAATATGGACTGGCACTCCTTGAAGGCACTAACGGTAGATTCCGGGGAAACAGATGTCAAACCTAAACGATTGTCCAAAATATTGGATGATGCTAAAGAGGTGTTCCAGCAGGGACTGGGAACACTGAGAGGAATTACGGCAAACATCAAGATTGATGAACATGCACACCCAAAATTTTTTAAAGCCAGACCGGTACCCTATGCAATACGACCTACTGTAGAAGCGGAACTGGAAGCGCTAGAATGTTCAGGTGTACTGTCTAAGGTAGATTGGAGTGAGTGGGCTACGCCCATTGTTCCCGTTATGAAACGTCCTTCGAGCAACAAGCCAGGAGAACCAGGGAAGGTTCGCATCTGTGGAGATTTCAAAATCACCGTTAATCCGGTGCTTCACACGGTGTAGAGTCATAGAGTCATAGAGTCATAGAGTAATACAGCACAGATAGAGGCCCTTCGGCCCATCGTGTCCATGCCGGCCATCAAGCCCTGTCTAATCTAATCCCATATTCCAGCATTTGGCCCATAGCCTTGTATGCTATGGCATTTCAAATGCTCATCCAAATGCTTCTTAAATGTTGTGAGGGTTTCTGCCTCCACAACCCTTTCAGGCAGTGAGTTCCAGACTCCAACCACCCTCTGGGTGAAAAAGTTCTTTCTCAAATCCCCTCTAAACCTCCCTCCCTTTACCTTGAATCTATGCCCCCTAGTTATTGACCCCTCTACTAAGGGGAAAAGCTCCTCAGCATCCATCCTATCTATGCCCCTCACAATTTTGTACACCTCAATCATGTCCCCCCTCAGCCTCCTCTGCTCCAAGGAAAACAAACCCAATCTGCCCAGTCTCTCTTCATAGCTGAAGCGCTCCAGCCCTGGTAACATCCTGGTGAACCTCCTCTGCACCCTCTCTAACGCGATCACATCTTTCCTGTAGTGTGGCGACCAGAACTGCACACAGTATTCCAGCTGTGGCCTAACCAGTGTTTTATACAGCTCCATCATAACCTCCTTGCTCTTATATTCTATGCCTCGGCTAATGAAGGCAAGTATCCCATATGCCTTTTTTACCACCTTATCCACCTGTTCCGCCGCCTTCAGGGATCTGTGTACCTGCACACCCAGATCCCTCTGACCCTCCGTCTTGCCTAGGGTCTTACCATTCATTGTGTATTCCCTTGCCTTGTTAGACCCCCCAAAGTGCATCACCTCGCACTTTTCCGGGTTAAATTCCATTTGCCACTGTTCCGCCCATCTGACCAACCCATCTATATCGTTCTGCAGACTGAGGCTACCCTCCTCGCTATTTACCACCCTACCAATTTTAGTATCATCCGCGAATTTACTGATCATACCCTTTACATTCATATCCAAGTCATTAATGTAGACCACAAACAGCAAGGGACCCAGCACCGATCCCTGTGGTACCCCACTGGCCACAGGTTTCCAGTCACAAAAACAACCTTCGACCATCACCCTCTGCCTTCTGCCACTAAGCCAGTTTTGTATCCAATGTGCCAAGGCACCCTGGATTCCATGGGCTCTTACCTTCTTGACCAGTCTCCTGTGCGGGACTTTATCGAAGGCCTTACTGAAATCCATGTATACCACATCCACTGCGTTACCCTCATCCACACACCTAGTCACCCCCTCAAAAAATTCAATCAAATTAGTCAGACATGAGCTTCCGCAGATTGAGGATATTTTTGCTTCGTTGTCTGGTGGGAAACACTTCACCAGGCGCAGGCGTACTTGCAGATGGAGGTTGAAGAAGAGTCACGCCAATACCTCACGATCAACATGCATCGAGGTTTGTACCGGTACAATAGGCTGGTTTTTGGAGTGGCATCGGCTCCAGCAATTTGGCAGAGGGCCATGGAGCAGGTATTACAGGGAATTCCAGGCACACAATGTTACCTGGACGATATTCTGATTACAGGTGATGGTGATGAAGAACACCTCGCAAACTTGGAACTGGTGCTCAACAGACTGAAAGAGTATGGACTTAGAGTTAATCGGCAGAAATGTGAGTTCTTCCAGAAGCGGATCTCGTACTGTGGTCATGTCATTGACCGGGAGGGGCTTCATAAGTCTCCTGACAAGATAGAGGCAGTTGTAAAGGCTCCCGCTCCGGATAATGTCTCTCAGTTGAGGTCGTTTCTAGGATTGATTAACTATTACCATAAATTTCTACCAAATCTATCCACGGTACTGCACCTGCTAAACGTTCTTTTACAGAAGGGGGTACCATGGGAATGGAGCGAAAACTGTAAGAAAGCATTTCGCAAAAGCAAAGAATTGATCACCTCAGAGGAAGTGTTGGCTCACTTCAACCCAACGCTGCCTATTTGTTTGGCTTGTGATGCTTCTCCATATGGTATTGGGGCAGTACTCTCACACAAGTTGCCAAATGGCTTGGAGAGGCCAGTCGCGTTCGCATCCAGATCATTGACCTCCGCTGAGTGCAACTATGCTCAGATAGATAGGGAGGCTCTCAGCCTTGTATGGGGAGTGAAGAAGTTTAATCATTACCTGCAGGGCCAAAAATTCACACTTCTGACAGACCATCAGCCGTTGGTATCCATTTTTAACCCTAAGAAGGGTGTTTCAGTGATGACAGCACAGCGTCTCCAGAGATGGTCCCTTTTCCTAGGTGCACATCAATATCAAATAGAATTCAAAGGTACGAAGCAGCATGGCAATGCTGATGGGCTGTCATGCCTGCCACTACCTGAAGAAGAAGAAACGACGAAAGTTGACCCTGTTGAGTTATTTCATTCGACCATCATCGAGTGTTTACCAGTCACCAATGCAAGTATTGAAAGAGAAACCAGGAACGACCCAACACTGTCCAGAGTCTACGAGGTGACAGTGAAAGGATGGCCAACACGTGGTGATCCTCTGTTACCGGCATTCTCGGCAAGGCGAGACCAGCTGTCCGTCTGCCATGGTACTTTGATGTAGGGGACAAGAGTGATTATTCCTCCCAAGTTAAGGGAAAGAGTTCTAAAAGAACTGCATGAAGGTCATCTGGGGGTAGTTAAGATGAAAAGTCTTGCTAGGGCTTATGTATGGTGGCCAGGTATTGACCAACAGATAGAGGAGTTGACGAAAAGCTGCGCTGGGTGCCAAAAAGTGCAAAATGCACCTCCGATCGCACCACTACAACCATGGGAATGGCCTTCAGCCCCATGGCAACGCGTACATATTGGGCTAGATTTTCAGTATAGGCAGTTTTGGGGCGCTAACCTTAGCGCCCGCCCGAAGTTAGCGCCCGCCCCAAAGTAGCGCCCCGTTGCCGGGAATTCAGTGGCTTCGCCCTAAGAGGTTGGTGGAGCGCTAAAAGAGGCGTTCCACTACTCTCTTTAGGCGCTAAGCCGGCGGTCCAGAGGGATAGCGCCCAGGCGGGGCGCAGCACGGGTGCGGTCATTTTTGCACTGACAGCAGACCCCGTGGTGCCGACCAGCTCTTAAAGGGGGAAGGGACGAATTGGTCTGCTGCCACGCCCTGCACACTGCAGCCTTGCAAAGAGGCCTCAACACTACTGCTCAGCCCCAGGGAGTCATGGCAACGCCAGAGAAGGCCCGTCAGCGTGCCCTGCGCTTCTCAGAGGGTGATCTGGACATAATGGTCACAGCTCTGGAGGTGAGGCGCAAGATCTTGTTTCCAGAGAGTGGGAGGAATCCAACCCACCACGACTACACCAAAGCCTGGAAGCAGATCGCCCAGAGGGTGACGTTCACCGGCGAGGCCCCCAGGACCCACACACAATGCCGTAAGAAATACAACGATCTGACCAGGATTGTGAGGGTGAGTAGCCTTTCCAGTCTCCTCCTCATTCTTGCATGTACACCTGACATGATGGGCAAAGGGACCTGAAAGTCCTTTTGGCCAGCCCTCAGCCAGCAGCATTGGGACAGTCATGAGCATCAAATGGCCATTCGGCACTCTACACTTTGGCCCAGCTATTCCACCATGGGAGGCAGTGGACAGTACATCAGGGCTTCACTCTGTCCAAGCTATTCCACCATGGGAGGCAGTGCACACTACATCAGGGCTTCACTGCGCACTTACAGCCCGTCCTTTCTCTTGCAGGCTAAAGTAGCGTTTAATCGCCAGGCCCGTGCCAGGGGTGGCCGCGCCAAGCTGCAGAAGCTCACTCGGCTGGAGGAGCGCGTGTGTGTGCTCATGGGAGCCCGTGTGATTGTCCCCACAGCGTGCGGTGTATCCGACCCTCCACTGCCCGGCAATGGTAAGGACCTCGCCTTTTGGCCCTCTCGCGTCGCACTGGCCCATCCGAGCTACCTCCTTTGCCACTGTCCCACCAATGCGCTGAATCCCACCAGTCCTAACTCCCTCGCTGACGCCGTCTCCTCACTCTGAAGCTACTCTTGTGCATTCCTGCTTTCAGCTGGTGACGACCAGGACCCTGAGGCTGCCAGTGACAGCACCTCCAACCAGGAGGAGGAGGAGGAGCAAGCCGGACCTTCGGGGGAACAGTCACGTCCCGCAGGAGAGGAGGAAATGCTCGACACCTCCTCACTGGACGAGTGCCTGGAGGAACTGTCGCAGGGCAATGCAGCTTCTGGGACCAGTGGCGTCCAGCCACCCAGCAGCCGTGCGCGTGGCCCACGGCCTTCCCCCCAAAGGGGGGAAGGATCAGAGGGGAGTGCTGCTGCTCGGCACACTCGCCGTCACCAACGCGGCAAGGGTCCCCTAGTTCGGCCCCCTCCTCCCCAGCGGGAGAGTCGCGACTCCAGTCCGGACACCTTCACTTCGGAGGAGGTGCGGAAGCTCGATCAGATGGCCGACGACTTGGACCGGCGCCACACGGAGCTCATGAGCGTGGTGGGGCGCATGCCTGAGGCCATCGAGTCGCTGGCGACCAGTGTGCGCGAGTTCGGGGCAGCAACTGCCGCGACTGGCCGCATGCTAACTGATGCCGTCAAGACCCTGGCGGATGTGATGCGCGCGCACACCAGGACCACAGGGCCACTCACTGCTGCCACACGCGCTGTCTCAGGCAGTCATCGCCAGGGCAGGCGCCGCGCTGGACCATCCCAGCAAGCCGGCCGTCGGCTGATTGCTGCGGATCCTGCAGTGCGGGCCCGGCCGAGTGCCACCGCGCCACAGCACCAGCCAGCGCATCCCAGACGCCAGCTGGCCCACATTGCGCCATCCGTCGCCGCCATTCCCCCTCTGGGGCATCAAGGGCAAGCGGCTGCAGCTGATGGTGGCCAGGCTCAGGTGCGCCACTCAGGAGACGGCCCCTCGAGGCCCAAACGCCGTGTAGGCCGCCCCCCAGCGGCATCTGGCGGAAGGGCATCTGAGCCTCAGGCGCCTTCCCCCAGCCTCGCAGCAGCCACTGGGCAGAGCTTGCGAAGGAGCAGCAGGCAGGGCAGGGGAGGCAAAATGCTGGCCAAGGTCTCGCCCTCGCGGGCCACTCAGTAGAGGGTGTGGCCAGCTTTCCTTTAATATGGCGGTGGCCATCTTTATTTTGCCCATGGTTGTGCTTTTGGAGGGCTTTTTTTTTGCGTTAGGCCGACGTTGAGGCCCGGTTTCAATAAAGGTGGAGTGGCTCCTCCCCAGTTTGTGGGAGTGAGTCGTTTGTTGGGCTTTTTGTGGGGCCCGTTTATTGTTTTTGGGGATTCATGTGGGAAGGGCTTTTCATTTTTGTGTAATAAAAAATTATCTTTATTCATGCAGTCTCCATGGTTGTTCTTCTTAGTGTTTGTTGGCTTCGCCGGCTGAGGGCTTGCGGAGCGGCTGCATTCATCTTCCCTCATGGCCCCTGGCCATTCCCTGACAGGGGGCTTAGAAGTACCGTGTAATAAGGTGGCGTCGTGCGGCCCTTGGCCCTGGTCGCTCCCTCCTGGGAACGTACTCCTGCTCCTCCTCCTCCTCCTCCTCCTCCTCCTCATGCTCCTCCTGCTCCTCCTCCTGAGGTGCTGGTCCAACGTCAGGTGGCAGTGCCTGAGTCCTGCGGATAGCCAGGTTGTGTAGCATGCAGCAAACCACCACAAATTGGGAGACCCGGTCCGGTGAATACTGGAGAGCTCCTCCGGAGCGATCAAGGCAGCGGAACCGCTGCTTGAGGACCCCAATAGTTAGCTCGATGATGTTGCGGGTGGTTTGATGGCTCTCATTGTAGGCCTCTTCAGCAGCGGTCCTGGGCGCGCGGAGCGGGGTCATGAGCCAGGTGCACAAAGGATAGCCTTTGTCCCCGAGTAGCCATCCTCTTGGGGGAGGCTGTGCCTGGAACATGTCATGCACAGTACTCTGCCGCAGGATAAAGGCATCGTGGCTGCTGCCTGGGAAGCTGGCATTGACTGCCATGATGCGCTGCTTGTGGTCACAGACCAGCTGCACATTCAGAGAATGGTAGCCCTTCCTGTTGCGATACTGCTCGCCATGCTCCAGAGGGGCCCGCAAAGCCACATGCGTACAGTCAATGGCGCCCTGCACCAAGGGGAATTCCCCGAGTCTGGATAATCCCAATGCGCGCTGATGCTGGCTCTCCAGGGCCATGGGGAAGGAGATGAATTGGCTTCTCCTTCTGAACAGTGCTTCGGTCACCTGGCGGATGCAGCGATGCGCGCCGTACTGGGAGATGTTTGCTATGTCCCCAGCAGCGTATTGGAAGGAGCCGGTGGCATAGAAGTTCAATGCCACCGTCACCTTCACTTCCACCGACAGAGACGTCCTGCACCTGAGCTTTGGCCGCAGATCTCGGCGAAGCAGGTGGCAGATCTCTGCAATCACCCCCTTTCGGAATCGGAGCCTTTTAACACATCGCGCGGCACTCATGTTTAGGTAGGAGCGCTGCTGGCGGTATAGCCTGACTGGGTAAGGCCTACGTGGCCGACGCCTGTAGCCCCCTCTGCCTCTAGCCAGGGCTGCCCCTCTCACAATGCGTCTGCGAGCCCTACGGACATGGAGCTGCAGCTCCGCGTTGGCACCCCATGCAACCCCCATCAAATCCTGGAAAACACTCTAATTTCCAAATGGCCACTTGCAGCGCTGTTGCCTGAGTCCAAAAATACCTGGCTCTTGCTGCTTGAAACCAGTTAGCTATCCTCCTTGTTGTGTCTCCAGAAATGCGTTGCACAAGACTGTTTTCTGAAAAAAGGATGGCCTTTATACTGGAGAGGACGTTCCCTTTAATTAGCGCCCCCCGGGGCCCGCGCTGGTTGTGTTGCGTTCCTTTTTCCAAACGCTCCGGCCGCCCGCCGCACAATGGGGCGGTCCGACTGAAGTTTGCAATCGGGGCGGCCAAAGGGCGTTGCACGAGGATGTGACGTCATTTTCTGCGCGCGCATCCGGGCGGGCGCTAAACTTTGCGCCGGCGCTAACGGGCAACTTAATTTGGGGCGGGGCGCAAACTGCGCTGCGCCCGGGCGCTACACGCATAGCGCCCGGAAATCACTTCTCTTAAGGCGCTAACTGCTGGCGCAAGCAACTGAAAATCTAGCCCATTGACTTTGCTGGTCCATTCATGGACTCCATGTTCCTAATTGCGGTGGACGCACATTCCAAATGGCCAGAAGTGATCAAGATGAATACCACTACTTCAGAAAAGACAATTGCGGTGTTAAGAACAATATTCGCAAGGAACGGATTGCCAGAACAGATCTGTTCGGACAACGGACCACAGTTCGTGTCGGAAGAATTCCAAAAATTCTTAAAGAAGAATGGGGTGAAACATTATACCTCTGCCCCATATCATCCGGCGACAAACGGGTTGGCCGAGAGATTTGTCCAAACATTCAAAAAGGCAATAAAGGCCA
Source organism: Somniosus microcephalus (assembly GCF_052327205.1). Taxonomy (NCBI): domain Eukaryota; kingdom Metazoa; phylum Chordata; class Chondrichthyes; order Squaliformes; family Somniosidae; genus Somniosus; species Somniosus microcephalus. The sequence goes on along the minus strand of NC_140993.1, from coordinate 184,359,008 downwards.
TGAACGATGATCAGATTCCGCTACAGCACAAGGTGGACAATTTCCTAATGGCACATCGAAACGCCGCTCATGCAGTGACTAACCAAAGTCCTGCCATGATGTTTTATAACAGGAGGTTGCGGTCCAGGTTGGACTTGTTAAAACCAAATGTGCGGAGGGAAGTGGAAAACAAACAGTTCCGGCATATTAATAACAAGACCACTCGAAGTTTCGACGTAGGACAACCAGTGTTGGCAAGGGGCTATGGAAACGAAAAATGGCAGTCCGGAACAATTCGGGCCAGACAAGGACCTCTGATGTACACAGTAGATATTGGTAACAATGTGATAAGGCATCATGCGGATCAACTGGTAGAATCGAGAGCAAGGGTCGAACCCATGGTTGCGACAGAGACAACTGTGGAAGACGTTAATGAACCTGAAGCATCTACCTCGGCAGTGAATGTACCTGATGATGATAACACCCAACGCATGGGAGACCAACTAGAGGAGTCACCTCAGCAACAGGAATCAGAGACCACTGAAAGGCGTTATCCAAACCGAATCAGAAGGCCTCCTGAGAGACTGAACCTTTGAACTGTTTATACCTGAAGTTATATATGTTATTATGTTGTGTTAAATGGGGATATGACTGTTAAGCTAAAAAGGGAGGATTGTGGTGTATGTAACCTGTTCCACCTTAAGAGAACTTAAGCCTGTTCCACCTTAAGAAATGTACTACTTTCTCTGGCTGCTGTATACGTAATACCGGTGGTGACCACCGGTATATAAGCACTGTGTAGTAATATTGTATTTAGTTTTAGTCCTGACCTCCAACCAGTAAAGACCTGTTGAACTTTAATCTTGTAGTCTGTGTTAGTAATTACAACTAGAACACACAGACTTAACAGTATCCGCGGCTGCAGATCCCCAGCAAGCAGGTGGCACAGCTCAGTGACAACATCCTTACCAAATCTGAGCCTTCGCAGACACTGCTCCTCCGACACTGTAAGGTAGGAGACCTGCTGCCTGAAAACCCTGGCAGCGTATGGTCGGATTTGGTGACGTCCATTGGCCCTCCTCATTCTGGCCAATCCCGGCCCTCTCTCCCTCCGTCTCTGTGCCCTTGCCAGTTGTTCAGCCAGGATGACGTTTCCCTCCAAAGCAGCTCCCGTTATTCTGGCCGACGAGTAAGATGCAGTCAGCTTTCTGGATCCAACTGTTCTGGACAGGGCTGAAGGTCCCAAGGCTCCTCTGGCTCAATAAGAACAAGTCTGTGTAACTGAAGGTCTGCAACTCTCTCCAGCAGCGAGCAGTATGGCCAGGCCAAATGGCTGTCGGTTTTATAGTAGTGCTGTCCCCTTTAAAGGGCGCCCCCGAGTCCGAGAAGGGCCTGGTAACGTTCCATCCAACTGTCACTAATAGCGCCAGGCGGAACGGAGGGGGGCGCCACTGAATTTCCGGTACGGGGCGCCAAAAAGGCGTTGCATAATGAAATGACGTCATTATCTGGCTGCGCCCGTGAGCGGGCGCAAAGACTTAGCGCCGGCGCTAACAGGCTACTCAATATGGCAGGGTGCGCTAGGATCACTGCGCACGTCCGAAAATTGGGTAATGCCCCAAATCTCGGGCTCTTTAGGCGCTAATCGCTGGCGCAACCAACCGAATTTCTAGGCCATAGAATTTAAGGAACATATCTTTTAAGAGGGCTTGATACAACTGCGCGGTCTCTGTGGGGCACCACGCGGGTAGGTGTACCTCGGTGAGGTTTAAAATCACGGTGGCTACCGTGTAGTGCACCCCTTGATACAGCACCTTGTCTGTAGGCACTAGCACCAAGCCATTCCCTGGTCCCTTGGTGGTGGCGGGGCATCCCCCTACTATCGTCCGTGACATCACGGTTGTGGGCAGGGGCTGTTGGGGGTGGGTCACTAGTTCAGTGGCATTAACTGAGATTCGGGAGTATGGGATCACGCATGCGTCCAGGCGAGACTCCCAGTCCATCCCCCTCCCGTTATCTTGCCACTGGCTGCGGAAAATGATGGAAATGCCTGTGGGGCAGGCCTTCTCTGATCCCCACATACAGACATAGATCCCCTGATCCGGTTCCCACCATTTATCCCAGCACACACTTAACCACCCGTGGGTCCCTGTGATAGTCCGATGATTGTTTTTCCCCAACCGTTCCCACTCAACTCTGGGATCCCCATGCCTTTACTTAGTTTCCTGAGCCACCATCACCTATCCAGGGGAATGTGTCCCTTGCATGTTAAACATATCCTTTTGCCCACGATGACGCTAATCCTGGGAGTGACGATCCATATCCTGGGGTACAGGAGGGAGGCCTCCCCGTAGGTGAACCCGGTCTGGCTGGAGTACTGGGACGAATTGGATCCCAGCCACCCTGGCCACGTCCCCTCGTGGAAATAAGCGGTTGTCTCCTCCGCCTCCCGTACGCCGCTACCGTCGACTGCCACCGGCGCCCTGTACCCCGAGCACCCGAAGATGTGATGGTCCTCAAAGTCCCCTCTCCTACCGATGCTCAGCCCGAGCAGGGCGAGCAGGATTACGCCTCTGTACATTCTGAAATTTCCTGCAATAGACATAAAGGCATCTAGCCAGGTTCCCTGGAGACTCGCTGGCTCGGGTGACGTATGGTCGGGTCCCGCGACCTCGACTCACATGGACAATACTCTGAGATGGCTTCATACTTAAATCGAAACTAACTGTTCCTTACTTACAATTAAATTAAAACAGCCTAACTTAACACTATAAACTTAAACTACTAAAACTACATACATATGCCGCCCATCTCCGAGCGGCCAGCCTAATTCCTACCTGGGCTGTTGCAGGCTGCTCCCTGCGGCGTGGCTGCACTGACCTGCACTTCTGGTCCCTTGCAGTCTGTAGCTGCTAGCTGGGGACCTTTGTCTTCTGACTTCTCTTTAACTCGGGAGGTTGCCCTTTCAAACTGGGGAGCCGGCGACCATGCCTTCCTAGGTTGGGGTGTCCAAGGGGACCTCCGAGGAAGTGCTACTGGTGGGGCTACCCTGGTGAGCAGACCTTTTGCTCGGACCGCATTCCTCGCTGGCTGGGGATCTTCTCCCTGGGGTCCCTCCCCTCCCAAACCTGAACTGGGGACCGGTAATCTCCCGCCGCCGGCTGCTGGTGGCTGAGGGCCTCCACCTCCAGGTTCAAAACCTGGGTCGGGGGCGGGGCCATCTGGCTCGGGCTCCTCCTCCTCGGAATACCAAAGGAGGGGGGGAGTGGTCTGAACAAGGTGCTGGGGGACTCCTCCCTTGATGCGCGTGACTGCGCCTGTGTGTGCAGCCTGTGTGTGCGCGCCCGCTGCGGGCTGAGGATTTCTAATCTTGGGTTGGATCCCAGCTGCCTGCTTCTTCGCCTCCGGCTTAAACAGCTTACACTGGTTGATATGGAACCATTTTGTGCGCCGGGGCAATTTCACTGCATACACCATGGGGCTGGCTTTATCTACTATGCTATAGGGTCCCATGTACAATGGCTCTAAACTCCCCACTCGGGTGTAGTTCCGAACCATTACCTGGTCCCCTATCTCCCATTGGTGACTTTTGTTAGGCTCAAGCAGCAACCGGTTATTCCAATGCTGCTTCCCCATGCTACCTGCTCCCTGCTCGTAAATCTGCTTCAGGCGCTCGAGGAGTGTTCGGGTGAATTTATCCCAATTTACCTCCCGAAGCTGCCCTTCGGTAAGAACTGGGGCTAGGACATGGGTGGAGGTCCGCATAACCCTGCCAGTCATTAACTCGTACGGGGAATGTAATGTATGTACCTTTAAGGGGAGAACTACTTTTTACAGCTCCTGTTTACTGTAGTACCGGCAGTGACTACACCTGTATATAAACCCTGAGTAGTGATCTGAACAATTAGTCCTAGAGTAACCCTCATTCAGTAAACACCTGTTGAATCGTTCCCTGCAGTCGTTGTCTGATTATTGAAGGACACAACATTAAGATACACGGATCTAACAGTGGCGACGAGCAAGTTCGAACCTACCTGCAACTCTGCATCACCTCCCAGGGATTCACTCCTGGAGAACAGTGGAAGAAGGTCGAGTCCAGAAGCACGGGCGTCGACCACGGGCAACCGCCCAGTCATCCAGCGGAGATTTGAGCATCGCAGGGGAGGCTGTCGAGAGCCAGGCTTGGCTTTTCAGTCACGGTGGTCCAGCGAAACGGGCTGGCAACAGGTACTGCGCAGACGCTTCCCGGATAGCGACGGGCTAGAGCCCAACCGAGCGGCACAGAAAAAGGCCAAGCAGCGCCGACGGGGGAGAAAGAGAGGGCAGAGCGCACAGGGCGCAGCCGGTGCTCAGGACCGAGTGGCATCAATGGGGGAGAGAGATGAGAGAGAGCAGAGCGCAGCCGGTGTTCAAGGGCCGAGCAGCATCAATGGGGGAGAGAGACGAGAGAGAGCAGAGCGCAGCCGGTGTTCAAGGGCTGAGCAGCGTCAATGGGGGAGAGAGGCGTGCAGGAAAACGCGAGGCGCTGCCATTTGCTGCGAGGACCGCTGAGAGCGGCGTTGGCAGCAGCGCGGGAGAAGCAATTTTAAGCTGCAGCGAGGAAGAAAGGAAACTGCGGGAGACGCCATTTTCAGCCGCAGCGGGGAAGAAAGGAAAGTGCGGGAGACGCCATTTTAAGCCGCAGCAGGGAAGAAAGGAAAGCGCGGGAGACGCCATTTTAAGCCAGTCTAACCACACCCAAAAATGCCGAAGAGTGGCAGTATCACAGTGTTCGACAATGAAGTCGAAGATTGGACGACATATGTCGAACGCATAGAAGCATACTGCAAGGCGAATGAAGTGCCAGATGACAAGAAAGCACTGGTATTGTTGAATTCAATGGGTGCAAAAACGTATGGCTTACTACGAAACCTAGTAACTCCAGAGAAGCCAGTAGAAAAGGATTTTGAAAACATAGTGTCAATCCTACAGGACCACTTAAACCCCACACCGCTGCTGATAACAGAAAGATTTAAGTTTCACAAAAGGAACCAGCATAAAGATGAAAGTAATGCTGAGTATTTAACGGAACTGCGCAAGCTATCGAAACACTACTAGTTTGGAACGGGACTAGCAGATACTTTAAGGGACAAGTTTGTGTGTGGGCTTCAAAGTGAAGGAACCCAGAAACGGCTTCTATCAGAAAAGGATCTTACGCTGGACAGGGCTTTCAGCATGGCAGAATCACACGAAGCAGCAGCACGGGGCGCTGCAGAGATACAACGGAGACCGCAAGAATATGGCACAAATGAAATGTCATACGGAACAGTGAAGTGCTATCGCTGCGGCAGAACAACACACAACCATAATGATTGCTGGTTCAAGGACAAAGTGTGCAGACAGTGTGGAAAAGTAGGACACATAGCAAGAGTCTGCAGGTCGGGAAAGAAAACCAGCAGCAAGAAATCTCCACAGGAGAAGTACAAGAACGTACATAAGGTGACGGAGAGTAGTTCAGACGAACAGAAGAGTGATACAGACTCCGGAAGAAAGGAGCTGGGTTGTCTGAAACTACATAATGTGATCAAAATGGAGGATCACCAAACTATCTGGGTCACGCTCAAGATAGCAGGAGTCCAAGTGAAAATGGAATTGAACACATGATCAGCCCTAACAGTCATAAACCGAAGGGACTACAAGCGGCTATTCTCACATATACCCTTGAGAGATAAAAAGATTGTCTTGAAGACGTACACGGGGCAAAAAGTCTACCCGAAGGGAAAAATAAGGGTGAACGTTATATATAACGGCAAGGAAACACCAAAAATGGACCTATATGTAGTGCCAGATGGAGGACCACCACGACTAGAACATGAATGGATCCGGAAGATACAGCTAGATTGGCATTCCATATAGGCACTGACTGTGGTTGAGAAAAAGGATGACGACGTCACACCTGGGTGACTGTCAAAGATCCTAACTGATGCGAAAGAAGTGTTCCAGCAAGGACTCAGAACACTAAAAGGCATGACAGCGATGATTAAAATTGAAGAAAACGCAAGGCCAAATTTTTTTAAGGCCAGACCGGTACCTTATGCGATCCGCCCAGCCGTCGAAGCAGAGCTGGAGAGTCTGGAACGTTCAGGTGTACTGTCCAAGGTAGACTGGAGCGAGTGGGCTACACCCATTGTCCCTGTGATGAAAAAGTCATTGAGCAGCACGCCTGGGGAACCAAGGAAGGTTCGCATCTGTGGGGACTTTAAGGTAACAGTGAACCCGGTCCTTCACACCGTACAATATCCACTTCCGCGGATTGAAGATATTTTCGCCTCGCTATCTGGAGGCAAGCACTTCACTAAGATGGATCTGGCCCAGGCGTATCTGCAAAAGGAGGTAGAAGAAGCATAAAAAAAAAACTCACAATCAACACCCATAAAGGTCTCTACCAATACAACCGGCTGGTATTCAGGGTAGCATCAGCTCCGGCTACTTGGCAGAGGGCAATGGAACAAGTCCTGCAAGGGGTCCCAGGGACCCATTGTTATTTGGCCGACATCCTGGTCACGGGCAAAAATGACAGTGACCACCTTGCCAACCTGGAGCAGGTGCTCACTAGACTGCAGGAATATGGGCTCCGAGCTAACCGCCCCAAATGCGAGTTTTTTAGAAAACAGATCTCGTATTGTGGCCATGTTATCGATAAAGAGGGGTTACATAAGTCCCCCGAGAAGATTGAGGCAGTAGTCAAGGCTCCAGCACCGGAAAATGTGTCACAACTGAGGTCGTTCCTCGGGCTGGTAAACTACTACCATAAGTTCTTGCCAAATTTGTCTACAATGCTACACCCACTGAACACCCTACTGCAAACTGGGGTGCCATGGAAGTGGAGTGATGAATGTAGACGAGTTTTCCAGAAGAGCAAAACACTAATCACATCGAAAGAGGTGTTGGCCCATTACAACCCGGCATTACCAATTCGGTTGGCATGTGATGCGTCACCCTACGGCATTGGAGCGGTGCTGTCGCACAAATTCTCGGATGGCTCAGAGAGGCCAATAGCCTTTGGGTCACGATCACTAACCTCAGCCGAGCGTAACTACGCCCAGATTGACAGGGAGGCCCTCAGCCCAGTGTGGGGAGTGAAAAAGTTTCACTCTCTGCATGGGCAGAAGTTCACCTTGCTGACTGACCACCAACCACTTGTCTCCATCTTTAATCCAAAGAAGGGCGTTCCGGTGATGACTGCGCAACGGCTACAAAGATGGTCCCTTTTTCTAGGGGTGCACCAATATGAAATCGAGTATAATGGCACGAAACAGCATGGAAACGCTGATGGGCTAACACGCCTGCCACTGCCTACTGCGGAGGAAGCACCAGCAGTGGATCCTGTTGAAATATTTCATTCGACTATAATTGAATGCTTGCCAGTAACTAACGCTGATATAGAGAAGGAGACCCGAAATGACCCGACACTGTCTCGGGTATATGATCTGACGTTGAAGGGATGGCCAGCACATGGCGACTCACTGTTGCCAGCATTCTCATCCAGAAGAGAACAGCTGTCAGTATGCCAGGGGACCTTGATGTGTGGATCCCGAGTGGTAATTCCACCCAAGTTAAGGGAGAGGGTGCTCAATGAGCTTCACGAAGGTCATCTGGGAGGGGTGAAAATGAAAAGCCTTGCTAGGGCTTATGTGTGGTGGCCGGGGATCGATCAGCAAATCGAGGAACTGACAAAGAGCTGCTCAGGATGCCAGAAGGTCCAAAATGCACCACCACATGCCCCTCTACACCCATGGGAGTGGCCCTCATCTCCATGGCAATGGGTGCATATTGATTTTGCTGGTCCATTCATGGACTCAATGTTTTTAATAGCCGTGGATGCGCACTTGAAATGGCCTGAGGTGATCAAAATGTCCTCCACCACCACGGAGAAAACTATTGCAGTCCTACGGACCATTTTTGCCAGGAACGGCTTGCCAGAGCAGATTTGCTCTGATAACGGACCACAGTTTGTGTCCGAAGAGATTCGAAGATTTATGAAAAGGAATGGGGTAAGGCATTATACATCCGCCCCGTATCATCCAGCCACAAATGGATTGGCTGAGAGGTTCGTACAAACCTTTAAGAAGGCAATAAAGGCTATGTACAATGACAACATTCTGCTGCAGCACAAGGTGGACAATTTCCTGTTCGCCTACCAGAATGCGACACATGCAGTCACCAACCAGGCCCCAGCCATGATGTTCTTTAACCGAAGGTTAAGATCTCGCCTGGATTTGCTCAGACCAAAGGTACGAAGAGATGTTGAGAGTAAGCAATTGCAGCACATCCATGAGAAGCCAACAAGGAGCTTCAGTGTAGGGCAACCAGTCTTGGCCCGCGACTACCGAACAGAAAAATGGCAGCCAGGAACGATATGCACACGGCAAGGCCCACTGATGTACACAGTGGACATTGGGGAGAGCATCGTGAGACGCCATGCTGACCAGATCCTAGAGTCACAGGAACAAGTCAAACCCATGCCTTGCCCATACATACCTGGTGATGAACCCGACGTACAGGTAGCATCTACCCCAGAAACAGTAGCATCGGAAGCTGATGAACCAACCGACGACAGGGGGGGCAGAATCGCCTCCGCACCAAGAGCAAGACACTCGGGAAAGGCGCTATCCAGAAAGGATCAGGAAGCCTCCACAAAGACTGAATTTATAAATAGACTATTTTCAGCTAATGTTGCATGTTAAAAGTGTTAATTGTAATTAGTTTGATATTTAATTGTTAAATGAGTGTTATGGTACTGTTAATCTAAAAGAGGAGGAAATGTAATGTATGTACCTTTAAGGGGAGAACTACTTTTTACAGCTCCTGTATACTGTAGTACCGGCAGTGACCACACCTGTATATAAACCCTGAGTAGTGATCTGTAGAGTTAGTTCTAGAGTAACCCTCATTCAGTAAACACCTGTTGAATCGTTCCCTGCAGTCGTTGTCTGATTATTGAAGGACACAACATTAAGATACACGGATCTAACAGGGAATACCCTGTATTTTTGGACTGGTTGGCCCGGATCCCCATGAGGACTAGAGGCAGGACCTCCACCCATTTTTGGGGCGAGTCCACTGTCTCTTTCCTCAGCTTTTCTTTTACGGTGCGGTTCATGCGCTCCACAATCCCTGAGGACTGTGGATTGTGAGCTATGCGCCACTTCCCCTTGATGCCGAGCAGCATAAGGGTGTTCTGCATGACTTGGCCAGTGAAGTGGCTTCCCTTTTTGGACTCCACAAACTGGGGTAGTCCCCACCGCGAGAACACCTCCCGTACCAAGATCCTTGCAGTGCCCAGTGCTTTGGCTGTTCTACAGGGGAAGGCTTCTACCCACTTGGAAAACACATCCACCGGGACGAGGCAGTATTTGTAGCCTCCCTGGGTGGTGGGCAGGGGCCCAATGTAGTTGGTCTGGATCAACTGCCATGGTCCCTCCACCCTCCTAATGTGTCCCATGGGCACCTTCCTTCTGTGGGGGTCAGGGTTGTCTGCAGCGCACACAAGACAGCTAACACAGAACTCGCGGACGTCTTCCCGGAGTCCCGGCCACCATCCCGCCTGTTCCACCCGTTGCCAGGTGGTCTCAGGCCCGGGGTGTCCTGCTCCCGGACCCTCATGGGCCAGTTGAAGGAACTCCCTCCAGTGCTGCTGGGGTACTACCCACTTTTCTTCTTTGAACAGCCTTCCCTTATGGAGAGGGCCGCTGTGCCGTCAGGGCCTTCTATGCTCCTACTCTCGCTCACTGCGCTGATGGCAGTTTTCAGGACAGGGTCCTGGGCTTGGACCGTTTTAAGATCCGGGGCTAATGCTACTCCTAAGCTCCTCTGGGTCCCATCCCTGCCTCTAACTGCCGCCACGGGCCCGGACCAATAGGGGTCCCAGAAAGTGCCGGTGCGGGCACCCTCCTTGGCCAGCGTGTCAGCTTGCTGGTTACCCTGGCCGTGGGTTTCTGTGGAGGAGTGGGCCTTCACTTTGTGGATGAAGATCTCGCCTTCCTCCCCCACGGCTGCTAGGATTTTCTCCAGCAGGGGTTTTACTACTAAGGGTCTCCCGTTGGCGGAGGTATACCCGCGGCGAGACCAAATGGCCAGGTATTCCGTGCACGAATTGCAAGTGAACATGCTGTCCGAGCAAATCGTGTACGGGGTACGGAAGATTTCGGGGTGGGACATGACGTACACCACCGCAGACAGCTCCGCCTGCTGGGCGCTCATGGTACTGGGGAGCTTGATCGCCAGGGCAATGTTTGCCATTGGGTCATAAACTCCACACCCCATGAGTCGTTCGCCAGCAGATACCATGCTGGAACCATCTACATAGGTCTCGCGGCCTGTGGGATGCATCCCGGCCCGTAAACGTATGTTCACCTCCCATACCCCTTCAAGGGAACACCGATGGGCTGTTCCAGGATATACCATATTGGCCGCGAGCTTTGGCTCGCAAAGGCCCCTCACCTTCAGATCCATCTACGAGAGGAGGAGGGTCCAGCGCACATTGCGGGCACTGCTGACTGTCCCATCTTTAATCCTCCCGTCCAGAAGCACCTGGGTGGGTGTGTGATGTGTGAGGAGGGTAATGGGAGAGGTGCCTGTGATGATCGAGGATCTTTTCACAGCCAAATATGTGGCCAAAAGGTGCCATTCGCAAATTAATTAGCTCCTCTCCACATCAGTGAGTACTCTGGAGGAGTAGACCACGGGTCTTAGCCTGCCATGCCGCTCCTGGAGCAGCACAGCACTGAGACTATCCCCGCTGGCCGCTACCTCCAAGAAGAACTCTTTCCCCCATCAATGGCTCCCAGGGCTGGTGCGGTCTGCAGGTCCCCCTTGAGCTGGACAAATGCTGCCTGGCACCCCTCATCCCAACACCGCTCCACTCCCTTGTGTAGAAGTCGGAGCAGAGGGGCTGCTGTGGCTGCATAGTCTTCAATGAAGTCTCTGCAATACCCCGTTAACCCTAGGAATGACCTCACACCTCTCACTGTGTTGGGGACCGGTAGCTCTTGGACTGCTTCCCTCCTCGCCTTGTCTATGGCTCTTACTCTGGCGCGGACGGTCAGGCCCAGGAATTTAACTTCCCGCTGGCCGATCTGCGCCTTTTTCGGGTTCATTTTGAACCTCTTACACTGTAGCAGCTCCAGCAGTTAGGCCAGCAGCGGGCCATGCTCCCCGACTGAGTCGGTAATCAAAAGCAGGTCATCCACATACTGCACTAACTGGGTGGGTTGACTAAATTCTTTTAAACTATCCACCATACACTGGTGGACGGTGCCAGGGCTGTTATGAAAGCCTTGTGGCAGGCAGTTCCAAGTGTACTGTTGCCCTTTAAAAGTAAAGGCAAATTTGTACTGGTTCTCCCACCTTAAAGGGATGGACCAAAACACATTTGAAATATACGTGGTCGCAGATGCTGGAATACTTCCGATGAGGTTGGCAACTGCTGCCACTGTGGGGGCACACGCGGGGATATTGCTGTTGAGCACCCGATAGTCCACCGTGGCTTTCCATGAATTGTCCGGTTTCTTAACCGGCCAAAGCCGAGAATTAACATAGGTGGCTATGGGCCTCAACACTCCCTGCTGTACTAAAGAGGACATGGCTGCTTCCATGTCGGCCTCTGCTTCTCAGGGGAAGCTATACTGCTTCTGGGGCCGGGCCATGGGGTCCCCGTCTACTCTGACCTCAAACCCGGTGACCCTCCGCAGTCGTGTTTGTGCGTGGCAAACGCGGCCAGGTGGGCTTGCACGAATGCCTGGAATTCCCTCGGGACACCATCGACCATGAGCCCGAGGTTGTAACCCTCTTTCGGCTTCACAATATTCAGGGTCCCCTTCCCTTCCTTTCCTGGGATGACTACCACACCGCCCTCCTTACCCATGTTGGCTCCCCAGAGGCAATGATTGCGGAGATCCACGAGGATCCCGTGGCCCATGATAAAGTCGGCCCCTAAGATCCCTTTGCCTACCTCCGCTTCCCACCTCACCAGGACGCACGTCCACTTGGTCTGGAGCGTGCCCAGCCAGATTGAGAGCAGCTTGGAGAACGCTCACGCCTGTTCGTTGCCTGTGAATCCCGATAGGACGTATGGAACCCCGCTAGACAGAGGTGAGGTGGTGAGGTTAGCTGCGTGGATCACGGTTCATGATGCTCCCGTATCCAGCAAATAAGTCCCTTTAACCTTCTCTACCTCCATCTGCACGAGCGGTCTCTTCCATCCGTCATACCGGAGATCACACAGGTGGACAGGCTGCGCGGGCTCCAGTCATTGTGGGGAGTCAGATGGGGCTGAGGGAACTACAACACCGGTGGTGGCAGCTATTTTCCCCTGGCTGGCCAGGAGGAGAGATCGTAGGGACTATATCGACTCCAGGAGTGGCTCGATCGCAGCGGGAGGGATACCTGGCCCTGCCTTTTGGGCTGGGGCTGGTGAATTCCTCCCCTTATTCTCCTTCAAGGATTCTTACAATACTTTCGGCAGTGGCCGTCCTTCCCGCACCCGTAACAGTTCAGCTTATTCTGGGAGGGACGGTTTCTCTCCTGGTGCCACTCTTTCTTATTCTGGCACCCAGGTTTAACCTCATGGACTTTCCCCTTGGGTTGGGGCGTCTCGATACCCCTTATATTTTTTAATGCTATCGTGAGCTGGCGGATCACAGTTTCCTCGGTGGTCTGGGGGCTACGGGGGTCAAACCAGGCCACAGCCTGGGCTCAGATTTGGGGCAGGCAGTTTGTCACTAGACAACAGAGCCAGTGGGCCAATTGGTCTTGGTCCATCGACGTTTGTGCCGGCGTTCCCGGGCACGCCCTCCGGTAGACTGGCCACAGCCTGTCTGCGAACACCTGCGGGGACTCCCCTGGGAGCTGTACCATTCTTTCTACACGGGCGAACGGGCTGCCGTCATTCATAACCATGGCCTCCAATATCTCATCCCTTAAGTCATCGTATCCCTTCTGCCCCTTCTTACATTCATCTGATAGTGTCTGGAAGAGTTTACCCTCCAGAGAAAACAGCAGCATCTTGGCTTGCTCTGCATCATCGCAGTCATTAACGCAAGCTGCCTGTTCTATCTCTCTAAAATGCAGTGAGGGGTCTCCCTTTTCGGAGAGCTTGGTGATGTAACTAACCATGGCCCTGAGTTGCTGGGTGCCATGCGGTACCACAAACTGGTTTCGGACGGCTCCTTGTTCGTCGTCATCGCCGGGCGGGCCGTACCTCCGCTTTCGGAGGGGGTACACCGGTCCCAGACCCGGCCTATCTAGTGGGGGCTGTTGTACCTCCCCTACCATTTCATCTTCCACCCCCTATGCTGCCAGACCTCCTGAAAGCTCGGAGCTATGGGTGGTGGCCGTGAAACCTCTGGTTCCCTTGCTGGTTCATCTCTTTGCGCTGCCTGTGGGACCATTCTCTTGGGTTGCCAGTAAAGTCCGACTGGCCTGCCTTTGGGCTGATAAGGCATATCATCCCCTTAGCCCTCGTTAAAGCCATACTCAAGGTTTCTATCTCTTCCCTACAGGGGCCATGATCTGCTTCCTCAAAGCCTCGGTCGCAAGCCAGCCTATATGCTGCCTTTACTTCTTTAACCTTCTCCTCCTGTTCTCTTATCTCTTGGGTTAGGCGGGCAATTGTGTCCTGTAACCTTATCTCACTACCTCTTGCCTCTCTGACCTGGAACTCCAAACACTCCACCTTGTACCTTGCGCTACCTTTGACTTCGGCGGTCTGGCATTCCAGGCGCTCTATTTTTGCTCTTGTATTATTCTTAACTTCAGCGACCCGGCTCTCCAGGCGCTCTATTTTTGCCTGGTGTTCTTTGCCATCTGCACTTTTTCTTGGTTAGCACCTGAAGCGCCACTCTCAATTTCTCCTCTGCTAAAGCCTTATCCTGTATCTCTATCTCTTGTCCTGGATTTCTAGGGCCGATTTCTTAAGCTTGGCAGCCTGTGCTGCTACAACTCCGTCCAACAGTAGGACCTGTGTCTTGTAGCACATAAGCACTGTTTTCTCTATTGACCCCTTATGTTGTTTACTGGCCGTCCACTGGGCGGCTGTATCTATGGGACGCTCAGCCTGTAATAGGGTGAGTATCCACTTCTTGGTGATATTCACCTTTCTAAACACATAATCGGACAACCTCTCTTCCATTACGGCTCCTTCGTCTGCAGCACTGTGTGCTATATCGTACACTGCTGCCGGGGTCCTGCCACCGGTCGCCATTCTGTAAGGGGGCTTTGCTACTTGCTTTGGCCAGTCGGGCAGGTCTCCGGCTGCCTTATCTCTGAGCAGTTCAGATCGCTCACCCCTTAGTTCTGATCCCCGGACTTATTGGCAGATAGCGATATAGACAAACGAGCAGACCAGTGGTTTGGTACAAAGAAAACCAAAATTTATTAACAGAGAGAATAAGATAACAATACTATACAAAAGGATGATATGAATGTAGTAAACTTACACTTAACAGGGGAGGCGAAACGGCACATCGAGGGAAAATGGCTAAAATGACAATTCAGCAATCCCCTTAACTCCCACCCTCTACACCTAGCTAGATTATCTTGCGGTGGGTCAGAAGCATAATGCTCACCGGTCTGAGATGTTGAAAGAAAAGCCTTGCCGCTTTGCCCTGTTGCCTGCCGATGTCACGTGGTCCCACTGTTACACAAACTTCACCGTCCAGAGAGGTAGGATACCCTGTCAGAGACCTTTTAATTACTGGGGTATCTCTACCTGGACGGTGAAGTCTGTGCAACAGCGGGACCACGTGGCATCGGCAGGCAACAGGGCAAAGGGGCAAGGCTTTTCTTTCAACATCTCAGACCAGTGAGCATTATACTTCTGACTCATCGCAAGATAATCTAGCAAGGTGTAGAGGGTGGGAGTTAAGGGGATTGTTGAATTGTCATTTTAGCCATTTTCCCTCGATGTGCCATTTCTCCTCTGTAAGGGGTCGTTTTAACGAGCTTATGGTGTGCTAAATCGGTTTTGATTTTCGCACTACTCGTGAGCGGTTTCGAAGCGCTCCCCCCTCACGGTTCTAGACACTGGGCTTATTGCCAGACAACCTTTGTGTGTTGGCCCAACTCGTGACTCAGAAGACAAGTGGTCAGATGAGACAGATTGAGTTTTAAATCAAAACAATCTTTATTTTTGAAAGAGAATGTACACAGAGAAAATTGGCAAGAATAAATGCAGACGAAAAATAACGTTTCTCACAGAGGACTAAATTATACACTGAGAAAAATAACTTTAAAGCATATAAACAGTTCTAAATAGCGATAAGCTAAAAGCGGGGGTGAGGGAAGCGCACGGACACATCGAGGGATAAATCACACTCCTGACTTACAAATACCCTTAACGTTACAAACCCTCCCGTTACTGAATATACCTCAATTATGTCAGTTAAGGTAGAGTTGGGCCTTTATGCTCACCAGAATTTCAAACCCCTTCTGTCCTTTGGTACTTCTTGTTACGTCTGGAATTTCCGATCTTCCTTATGGGACCGGCTCCTGGACCCTGTTACTTGGTGTCGCCCGGGACCTCCGACCTTCCTTATGGGACCGGCTCCTGGACTCGCTCTCCTGTACAAACTTTGGAAGTCCTCCGAAATCCTCGAGCCGTTTTCTGTTCCGCACGGTCCTCAAACTCCTGATGGCAACTGGACTTGGACTTCACGGTGTGAACCATCTCTGGAGGAGTCTTCCTTACTCTGGTCGAATCTTAGACTAGCTTGCTGACGATTTACCTGAACGGTTATACTCTTTTCTGGCCCTAATCTTGGCGCCAAATCAACCGTTTTCCTTTGTTAAGGTTGCTTTAACAAAAGCAAGCACATTAATTTTAACTGCTCGCAAATCGAACTAATGGGAATCCGATTAGTGGCCCTTCGTTTGTGTGTGCTCAGCAGTTTCTGAGATCGGTTACCGCTTTGCCATAATGGGAATCCGTTTAGTGTCCCTCCGTTTGTGTGTGCTCAGCAGTTTCTGAGATCGGTTACTGCTCTGCCAGCGATTAGCGCACCTCCAGGTGCTAATAGTTTTGTTTGCTGCTGTAACCACATTACAATATCAAAAACAGTAAGGTTCTGGATTCTTCTAATCGATGATGACTCAGACTGCTGTTAGGTACTGTGTGTGTGTCCTTTTGAACTGGGCCATGAGAACTGCCAACTCCATTCTGTGTTCTCACAATGTGGCCACTTCAGGGGCCCTACCCGTATACTGTATTTCATGGATTTTTGCGAATCCTACACCTCCCCTGTTAAGTGTAAGTGTACTGCATTCATATCTTCCTTTTGTATAGTATTTTTATCTTATTTTCACTGTTAATAAATTTAAGTTTTCTTTGTACCAAACCACTGGTCTGCTCGTTTGTCTATATCGCTATCTGCCAATAAGTCCGGGGATCAGAACTAAGGGGTGAGTGATCTGAACCGCTCAGAGATAAGGCAGCCGGAGACATAACCGACTGGCAACAGCATGTAGCAAAACCCCCTACAAAGGCTCAGTCCATCATCAGGGTGAGTAGGATTACGCTCCCCCTCATCCTGAAAGTCTTTCTGCAACAGGTACAAAAACATGCAGCCAGGTCCCCAAGAAATTCCCTGGCTTGGGTGAAGCATAATTGGGTCCCGCGACCTCGACTCAAATACACACACTCTTAGCAGATTACTACTTAATTAACACTACCCATCACCTTACTTAACTTAAGCTAAAACACCCGAACTTAAGCTAAATACCTAAATTTTAAAATAACCAAAAATTAAATTACCTAAATTATGTACATCCACCGCCAGTCTCCGGGCGGCCAGGTTAATTCCTGGTTGGGCTGTGGCACACCGCTCCCTCCGGCGTGGCCGCACTGTCCTGCACTGTTGGCCCCTCGCCGTCCGTGGCTGCCGGCTGGGGACCTCTGTCCTTGGACTTCCCCCTGACTTGGGAGGCTGTCCCTTTGAACTGGGGTGCTGGTGACCATGGCTTCCTTGGCTGGGGCGACCATGGGGACGTTCTAGGGACATTGGCAGGTGGGGTTTTCTTGGCTCGTGGGCCTTTAACTCGAACCGTCGCTCCCTCAGGCTTGACCTCTCCCGAACCTGGGCTAGGGGCAGGTAACTCTTCACAGCCTGTTGCTGCAAGCTGAGAGTCTCCGCCCCCCAGGTCCCATAACTGGGCCCGGGGCGGGGTTTTCGACCTCAGGTCCCTCCTCCTCTACACCTGGGTTGGGGGGGGGGTTTCGCCCTCGGGTCCCTCCTCATCTGGATCCCAGAAGAGTGGGGGAATGTCCCAATCAGTGGGTGGGATGGCACCTCCCCTTAAACAAACCACAGTGCCTGCCTGTGCAGTCTGTGAACTCGCTCCTGCTGCAGGCTGAGGATCTCTATCCTCAGGCCTTACCCCAACTGGCTATTTTCTCCTTTCAGGTTTAAACAGTTTGCACTGATTAATGTGAAACCATTTTGTGCGCCGAGGCATCTTAACGGCGTATACCATGGGGCTGGCCTTGTCTACAATGCTGTAGGGCCCCATGTATAATGGTTCCAAACTCCCTACCCGGGCATAATTCCTCACCATGACCTCCCACTCGTGGTGTTTTCGGGGTTCTTACAGCAATCGGTTATTCCGATGCTGTCTTTCCATGTTGCCAGCCGCCTGCTCATGGACCTGTTTAAGGTGCTCAAAAAGGTTTCGGGCGAACCTGTTCCGGTTTACCTCCCTGAGCTGACCCTCCGTGAGCACCAGGACTAGTACATGGGTGGGGGTTCGCATAACCCTGCCAGTCATCAGCTCGCACGATGAGTACCCCATGATTTTAGACTGGCAGACCCAGATCCCCATCAGAACCAGCGGTAGGACCTCGGCCCATTTACGGGGCGATTCCACCATCTCCTTCCTCAACCTTTCCTTTAAGGTCCTATTCATTCTCTCCACAATCCCTGATGACTGTGGGTTGTGGGCCACGTGCCACTTCCCCTCAATGCCTAGCAGCATAAGGGTATTCTGCATCACCTGTCCGGTGAAGTGACTCCATTGGTCGGACTCCACATACTGTGGTAGTCCCCATCGCGAGAACACCCCCTGGACCAGGATCCTGGCAGTACTCAGAGCTGTGGCTGTTCTGCAGGGGAAGGCCTCTACCCATTTGGTGAACACATCCACCAGGACTAGGCAGTACATAGAGCCTCCTTGGGCGGTGGGCAGTGGCCCGATGTAGTCGACCTGTATCAACTGCCATGGTCCCTCTACCCTCCTGATGTGTCCCATAGGTGCCTTCCTTTTGTGGGGGTCAGGGTTATTAGCAGCACAAACAAGACAGCCTGCACAGAAGTCGCGCACATCTTCCCTGAGTCCCGGCCACCACCCCGCCTGTTCCACCCGTTGCCAGGTGGTCCCAGGCCCGGGGTGTCCCGCTCCTGGACCCTCATGGGCCAGTTGAACGAATTCCCTCTGGTGTTGCTGCGGCACAACCCACTGTTCCCCCGGAACAGCATGCCCTCTTTCACGGAGAGGGTTGCTGTTCCGTACGGACCCTCTACCCTTTTTCCCTCAGTCACTGCACTGAGGACTGCCTTAAGGACGGGGTCTTGGGCTTGGACCGTCTTAAGGTCCGGGGCCAACGCTACCCCTGCACTCCCTTGGGTCCCGTCCCTACCTCTGACTGCCGTCATGGATCCCAGAAAGTGCCTGTGCGGGCACCCTCCTTGGCGAGCATGTTTTTATGTCCGTGTGTAATTGAGACACGGACTGCAGGAGTTGGTTATAACAGGTCTTTACTGAGTGGAAACAACCTGGAACTACTATGCAAAAGTTACTACACAGGCTTATATACAGGGGTGGTCACTACTGGTACTGCAGTATACAGGGGCTGCAGAATATAGTTCCTTCTGCAAAGTACATACACTACAATTCCTCCCCTTTTAGCTAAACAGTACATAACATTCGATTAATAATTAAATAACATATTTACAATTACAGTTGCTAGATACATTAGTTGAAGTTAAGCAATTATAAGTTCAGTCTTTGAGGAGGCTTCCTGATTCTGTCTGGATAACGCCTCTTTGGGGTATCAGGTTCTTCTGGCAAAGTTGATTCAGGATCAACGTCGTTGTTTGGTTCATCTGCTTCCAATGTCACCGATTCTGAGGTAGATGCAATTGGTACTTCGGTTTCATCACCAGGTGTATTGTAAGGGTTGGGGGCTTCTTTAAACTGGTTTAAAGTAATTTTCCTGGTCTTGCAGCCTTTGCCTGCACTCAGACCAATTCCAATAAAACCAATTTTAAAACAGCAGTTCCGAATCGCTACCCCTCCTTTAGTTCTGAGTGGAGGAACTTATAATTAATGATATTAAAACAGAACAAGTGGTTTGGATGAGAGAAAAATCAAGTTTTATTACCTAAATAAACTACAATCAAAAGAATAAACTATACCACACGAACACAGTAATTACAGTAAAACTATATAACAGGGGGTTGCAGACGGCGAAAACGAGGGATACAATGGCTACAATGTTATTTAAACAATCTTAGCAATACCCTTAAATCACCACCCCTTAACTCCTGCTAGGTTGCCTTGTTGAGGAGTCAGAAACTCTGCTCACCTGTGATCCAGCGAAGTGAGAGAGAGAGAGAGAGAGAGAGACTCACCTATGGTTCCAGGAAGTAAAGAGAGAGATAGCTTCTCAGCAGCTATCTTATATATCTGGTGAGCCCACCCTCCCCCCTGCTGTACTGCCCTGCAAGGGCTGTGTGCAAAATTCCCCGCCCGAAGGGTCCAATACACAAGAGAAAGCTGTGATTGGCTAAGTTAAAGTGGTTAGACTGAGTTAATGTGTCTTCTGGAGCTCCCTGAGCTGAAACAAAAGAGAATGCAACAGCCCTATTGTCCAGTGCTGGGTGATTTAGAAACCCATTCAATTCTTAAACGTTTCCCATTCAAGGTACAAAAGTCTCTTCTGCAGTTTAGATGTATCCACTCGATATACAAACAAATGCTAATAGCATTCAATTGCTTTGTAAACAAAGCATTGTCCTTTGTCTTCGGCCATGTGGTGACAAAAATTGATCTTCAGAACTGTAAATTATTGCGAATTCTTACAGTCCGCCCTTGGATACTTCCAGCTTGCTTGTAGTATCCTCTTGAAGAAATGAGCAATAATTTCTGACCCCTCACAAACAACCATCCCCTGTATTTACCTAATAGCTATCTGCCACTGATCCCCGTCCCATCTATTCCCCTTAAATTCAAGAAAAAAACCATGGTACGGTAGGCATCTTACAGATACTTCAGTTTTCAATAAAGGGTCTCATATCCCTACACGCTTGTAAAATTATACAGTGTAAACCAAATTTACAATCACTTTTTTACATCTTAAGTTATTACAAAATGTTGCAATCTTAGTTACACAATGTAATCAAAATGATCCCAAGCATGGAGAGGGTCCTACGCCTCTGCTCAACTTGGAGTTGTCACAAACTTGTCCCAAGCACGGAGAAGATCCTACGCCTCTGCTCAACTTGGGGCTGTAACACAAAATTCAAAAAAAAAATTAAACATTTGTAACAAAATGCGTAAATGAACCCCGATCATCACGTGCCGATGATGGGTCGCGAAATTCGAGTGGGCATTGCTCCTCCCACTCGGGCAGTAAAAGTACCTTCCACCCCCCCTTGATCGTCTTAAACTTTAAAACAGGCAGAATGGATTTACAGACAAGCCTGCTCCGCCAGCCCTGAGCCATTCCCTTGTCCTTTTGTGGAGGCGGGGTACCCCTCCTGTTTATAATATACCTTAGCACAGACCGAGACCAGGGAGCATGGGATCTCAACTCCCAGTTTTTCCCCCTCCCGTCTACCCTTGACTGGCTGTAGAAAATGATGGGTGCCTGTGTGGCGGCTCTCCCTGGCCCCACATTGATCCGGCCACCCACTCATCCTACCCAGCCACACTTACCTTCACTTTGCCCGTGGGCCCCCGGGTGAGTTCCTCCCTTCCCCAAACGCACCCACGTGACTCTTGGGTATCCCCCTCCCCTACACAATCTTCCTGGGCCATCACCACGCACCCCCGAGGAACGCGTCCCTATTACACAAGGCGCCCGCGCTTCCCCATCATGACTCCTCAACAGCGAGGTCTCCCGCAAGTGAACTTCGGTCAGGATAGAGCTGGGTTGGGGGCTGTGCCCCACCCAGCTGGAGCCATCTCCTCCCCGTAGGAGGAGTAGGCAAGTTCCTCCGGACTCTGTCCGGTTTTTCCCGAAGATCGCTGCGGGGTCTCCTGGATTTGTCCAGTGGCGAGGTGGTCCCCAACATTCCGTATCTTCATTCAATGTCCAGCTCGGGCTGGGCGAACATGGCTGCTTCATTTTCCCATCTCCTGCAAAAACTTAAAAGGGACATGCAGCCAGGTCTCACTGACCTGCTGCCTTAAGTGGAGACATGGTCGGGTCCCTCGACCTCGGACCAAAAATACAAACATTTGGCACACATGTTAACTTAAACTCTTTAAACTTAAACTTAAAACTAGTTATATCAACAAAACTTAAAAAACACCTTAAAGCAAGCTATATACACACACATAGCTATAATACAAATGCCGCCCGTCTCCAGACGGCCAGGCTAATCTCTGGCACTGTCGCAGATTGCTGCTGCCTGCAGTGAAGCTGGTCTGCCTCTTGTCTCTGGTCCCTTGCAGCTTATGGCTGTTGAGTGGGGGCCTCTGTTCTCTGGCTTCTCCCTGGCTCGGGAGACCGCCCTACTCCACTGTAAAGTGGGTGACCATACTTTCTTAGGCTGGGGCACCTGCTGAGAACTTCTGAGGGGTGTCTCTATGGGGGAAACTTTGGCTGGTGGACCCTGAGCTTGGGTCACAGCCCCAGCTGGCTGGGAACCTTCTCCCCCATGTCCAAATAGCCCGCATTGTATAATGTACCTGGCAGCCTGCCGGTACAAATCTCTCTCTGGGTTTGTCTGCTCTTCCCTGCCCACTCCTGTGCTGGGGGCCGGCATACTCTCACCACCCACTGCTGGTGGCCGGAAATTTTCCTCCCCATGTATAAAGCCTGGTGTCAGCTCCCTCCCTATGTCTCCTGCAAGAGGGATTGCTATCCCTGCCCCCGTAGGGTCCCACATCATGGGGGGGACCATTCTAGAAGCGGGCTGGGAATCTGGTCCCTTTAAACAGGCCACCGTGCCTGCCTTTACAGGTGGTGAACTTGAACTTGCCTTGTGCAATTTTTCTGAATTTCTCTGTGCCCCATCCCTGCCTGTAATCACTGCCACTGGCCCGGACCCATATGGGTCCCAGAAAGTGCCTGCACGTGCACTCTCTTTGACCAGCATGCCGGCCAGTCATTGTGGGGAGGCAGAGGTGGGCGAGAGGGTTGCAGCACCATCGATGGCTGCTACCTTTCCCTGGTTGGTCAGGAGAGACCGCATTGCTTCCAGTAGCGACTCGACTGAGACGGGGGAGATTCCTGTCTCTACCCTTTGGGCTGGGGCTGGGGGATTCTTTCCCTTGCTATCCTTCCAGGGATTCTTACAGTCTTTTCTCCAGTGACCGTCTTTCCCACATCCATAGCAATTTAACCTAGCCTGGGAGGGACTGTTCCCCTCCTGGTGCCACTCTTTCTTATACTGAGCCCCAGGTTCAACCTTGTGGACTTTACCCTTTTGCTGGGGGCTCTCACCATTCCTCCCATTCCTAAATGTCACCATGAGCTGCCGGATTACAGTCTCTTCGATTACTAGGGGGTCTCGGGGGTCAAACCAAGCATTGGCCTTTGCCCTTATCTGGGGCAGGCAATTGTACACCAGGCAACGAAGCCATTGGGTCTGCTGCTGCTGGTTCAGCTGTGCCCTATCTTGTCCCCCTGTACATGCACGGTTGTAGACTGGCCACAGCCTGTCTGCAAATGCTTGTGGAGTCTCCCCTTCCTGCTGCAGGGTTCTCCCTACGCGATCAAATGGATTGCCGTCGTTCGCACCCATGGCTTCCAGTATTTCCTCCTTCAGGTCCTCAAAACACTTCTCTCCTCTCTTGGCCTCATCCGAAAGGGTCTGATAGAGCTTACTATCCACAGAGAAAAGCAACATTCTGGCTTTCTCTTCATCATCACAGCCGTTAACACCGGCTGCCTGGTCTACTTATTGGAAGTGCAGTGAGGGGTCTCCCTTTTTAGAGAGCATGGGAATATGTTTCACCATACCCCTGAGCTGTGGGGTATCATAAGGGACCAGATAGGTATTCTGAAGAGACCCTGGGTCATTATTGTTCACGGGCTGACCGTACCTTCATCGTCTGAGGGGATACACTGGTCCTGGTCCCTGCCTGCCTAGCGGGACCTGCTGGTGTTCTCCTACCACCCCATTGTCCACCCCTCCATGCTGCCAGAGCTCCTCAAAACCCGGAGCTGTGGGCTGCTGTCTTGGGATCTCTAATTCCCTAGCCAGCCTTTCCATGGGTGTTGCCTGTGGGGCAGTTTGATTTGGGCTGCCAGTAAAATCCAGCTGACCTGCCTTTGGGCTGATCACACAAATCATCCCCTTTGCTGCTTTTAAAGCCATGTTAAGGCTTTCTATCTCTGCCCTACAGGGGCCATGATCTGCTTCATTAAACCTAAACCTTTGGGCGCAGGCCAGCTTATAAGCTGTCCTTACTTCCCTAAACCTTTCCTCCTGCTCTTTTACTTCTGAGATGAGGCGGGCATTCTCTTCCCGCAGTCTCATCTCACTTTTCCTGGTCTCAGTGACTTCCTGCACCAGGCGCTCCATAAATGCCTGGCATTTTTCAAACTGGGACTCTCAATTCTTGGCCTCCTTAACCTCCTCCTGCTCCCTCATCTCATCCTTCCTAAACCAGCCACCTATACCCGGACAGGTCAGCCTACACACTGCCGCTAAAATTCGCAGGGCTACCCACAAACTGAAAACGAGAGAAACTACAGCTGATGCTTTCTCCAGATCCAGACCACTTATTAAATCAAAAACTGCCTCCACTCCTGGCTGGCTCGCCATTTGTAAGGGTTGGGGGCTTCTTTAAACTGGTTTAAAGTAATTTTCCTGGTCTTGCAGCCTTTGCCTGCACCCAGACCAATTCCAATAAAACCAATTTTAAAACAGCGGTTCTGAATCGCTACCCCTCCTTTAGTTCTGAGTGGTGGAACTTATAATTAATGATATTAAAACGGAACAAGTGGTTTGGATGAGAGAAAAATCAAGTTTTTTTAACTAAATAAACTACAATCAAAAGAATAAACTATACCACACGAACACAGTAATTACAGTAAAACTATATAACAGGGAGTTGCAGACGGCGAAAATGAGGGATACACTGGCTACAATGTTATTTAAACAATCTTAGCAATTCCCTTAAATCACCACCCCTTAACTCCTGCTAGGTTGCCTTTTTGAGGAGTCAGAAACTCTGCTCACATGTGGTCCAGCGAAGTGAGAGAGAGAGAGAGAGAGAGAGAGAGAGAGAGAGACTCAGCTATGGTCCCAGGAAGTAAAGAGAGAGATAGCTTCTCAGCAGCTATCTAATATATCTGGTGAGCCCCCCCCTCCCCCATGCTGTACTGTCCTGCAAGGGCTGTGTGCAAAATTCTCCGCCCAAAGGGTCCAATACACAAGAGAAAGCTGTGATTGGCTAACTCAAAGTGGTTAGACTGGGTTAATGTGTCTTCCGGAGCTCCCTGAGCTGAAACAAAAGAGAATGCAACAGCCCTATTGTCCAGTGCTGGGTGATTTAGAAACCCATTCAATTCTTAAACATTTCCCATTCAAGGTACAAAAGTCTCTTCTGCAGTTTAGATGTATCCACTCGATATACAAACAAATGCTAATAGCATTCAATTGCTTTGTAAACAAAGCATTGTCCTTTGTCTTCGGCCATGTGGTGACAGCCATTTTTATCCCTGGAAATTTAAAATCACAACGCCCAGGGATTCTTTAATCAAAAAAATTGATCTTCAGAACTGTAAATTATTGCGAATTCTTACAGTATCGGATCGTGGTGTGGAATTGACGTTTTCCAGTGACTCTAGAGTCTGGTCAGCATGGCGTCTTACAATGCTCTCTCCAACGTCCACGGTATACATTAGAGTTCCTTGCCGTGTACAGATCGTTCCTGGCTGCCATTTCTCTGTGCGGTAGTCCCGGGCCACAACTGGTTGACCTATCTTAAAACTCCTGGTCGGCCTTTCATTCATATTCTGAAACTGCCTGTTCTCCACATCTTTTCTGATGTTTGGCTTAACCAAATCCAAGCGGCATCGTAGTCTTCGATTGAAGAACATCATGGCTGGAGTTTGGTTGGTAACCGCATGTGCCGCATTCCGGTAGGCAAACAAGAAATTGTCCACCTTGTGTTGTAGGGGTATGTCTTCATTACACATTGCCTTGATAGCCTTCTTGAATGTTTGAATGAACCGCTCAGCCAACCCATTGGTGGCTGGATGATATGGGGCGGATGTGTAATGCTTAACACCATTGTTCTTTAAGAACCTCCGGAAGTCTTCAGACACAAACTGTGGTCCATTGTCGGAGCAAATCTCTTCAGGCAGCCCATTTCTGGCGAATATGGTTCGTAAGACTGTGATAGTTTTTTCTGTGGTGGTTGAGGACATTTTTATTACCTCTGGCCACTTTGAATGTGCATCCACCACAATTAAAAATATCGAGTCCATAAATGGACCAGCAAAATCAATGTGCACCCTTTGCCATGGAGATGAGAGCCACTCCCATGTATGTAGAGGGGCTTGTGGTGGGGCGTTTTGGACCTTCTGGCATCCTGTACAGCTCTTGGTCATCTCTTCGATTGCTCGATCGATTCCCAGCCACCACACAAACGCTCTGGCTAAGTTCTTCATTTTTACCCCTCCCAGATGACCCTCATGAAGCTCATTGAGCACTCTATCCTTCAATTTGTGTGGAATTACTACTCTGGATCCACACATCAAGGTTCCTCTGCACACTGACAGCTGTTCTCTTCTTGGCGAGAATGCTGGCAACCATGGTTCGCCATGTGCTGGCCATCCCTTCACCGTTAAATCATAGACCCAGGAGAGTGTCGGATCATTTCGTGTTTCCTTTTCTATGTTTGCATTCGTCACAGGGAGACATTCGACGATGGTCGAGTGGAATATCTCCACTGGATCCACTGCAGGTGCTTCTTCCACCATCGGCAACGGTAGGCGCGACAATCCATCAGCATTCCCATGCTGTTTAGTTCCTTTGTACTCGATGTCATATTGGTGTGCCCCGAGGAAATGGGACCACCTCTGTAGCCATTGTGCTGTCATTATCGGTACGCCCTTCTGAGGGTTGAAAATGGAGACAAGAGGTTGATGATCAGTTAGTAGAGTAAATTTCTGGCCGTGCAGGTAGTGATTGAACTTCTTCACCCCCCACACCAGGCTGAGGGCCTCTCTGTCAATCTGGCATAGTTATGCTCGGCTGAAGTTAACGAGCGTGACGCAAAAGCTATGGGCCTCTCTGAACCATCAAGGAATTTATGTGACAGTACCGCCCCAATGCCGTAGGGAGACGCATCACACGCCAGTCTTATCGGTAGTGATGGGTTGTAGTGAGCCAATACTTCTCTTGAAGTGATGAGGTCCTTACTCTTCTGAAAGGCCCACTTACATTCATCGCTCCATTTCCATGCTACTCCAGTTTGTAGTAGGGCGTTCAGTGGGTGCAGAATTGTGGACAAATTCGGCAAAAACTTATGGTAGTAATTCACCAATCCGAGGAATGACCTCAGTTGCGACACATTTTCAGGCACTGGAGCCTTAACTACTGCTTCAATTTTGTCAGGGGACTTATGTAACCCCTCTTCATCAATCACGTGGCCACAATACAATATTTGTTTCTTAAAAAACTCGCACTTTGGGCGATTGGCTCGTAGCCCATGTTCTCTTAGTCTAGTGAGCACCTGCTCTAGGTTGGCAAGGTGTTCACTGTTATCTTCACCTGTCACTAGGATGTCGTCCAAGTAACACTGAGTCCCCGGAATCCCTTGCAGGACTTGTTCCATCACTCTTTGCCTAATCGCCGGAGCTGATGCTACTCCGAATACCAGTCGATTATACTGGTGAAGACCTTTGTGAGTGTTTATCGTGAGATACTTCCTAGAGGATTCTCCAACCTCCATCTGCAAATACGCTTGTGCTAGGTCAATTTTTGTAAAACGCTTCCCTCCAGATAGTGAGGCGAAAATATCTTCTATCCTCGGAAGAGGATATTGTACTGTGTGAAGGACTGGGTTCACCGTCACCTTGAAGTCCCCACAGATGCGAACCTTCCTTGGCTCCTCAGACTTATTGTTTAACGTTTTCTTCATGGCAGGAACGATGGGTGTCGCCCACTCGCTCCAGTCTACCTTAGATAACACGCCTGCATTCTCCAGATTCTCCAGCTCTGCCTCGACGGCTGGGCGAATTACATAAGGTACCGGTCTTGCTTTGAAAAACTTTGGAATTGCATTCTCTTCTATTTTTATCGAGGCAGTTACGCATTTAAGAGTTCCCACTTCTTGTTGAAATACCTCTTTGGCGTTAGCTAAGATTGTTGACAATCGTCCATGCGTGATGTCGTCATCCTTTTTACCAGCCACCGTTAGTGCCTGAATGGAGTGCCAGTCTAAACTTATCTTTCTGATCCATTCACGTCCCAATAACGGTGGTCCATCATCTTGCAGTGGGTACAGATACAATTTCTGTATTTCCTTGCCGTTGTATTCGACAGGCACCCTTATTTTTCCTCTGGGGTATACTTTTTGCCCCGTATATGTCTTCAAGACAATGGATGTCTTTTTCAAGGGTATGTGTGAGAATAGCTGCTCGTAGTCTCGTCGATTCATGGCGGTCAGAGCTGATCCTGTATCCAATTCCATTTTGACTTGGGACCCTGCTATCGTGAGGGTGACCCAAATGGTTTGGTGATCCTCCTTTGCGATTACGTTGTGAAGTTTGAGACAGCTTAGTCTCTTGTTCCCGGATTCACTATCGCTCATCTGGTCTTCGGAACTACTGTCCGTCATCTTTTGTACTTTCCTGTACTGTTCCTTAGTAGCCTTTTTGTTGTCATTAGTCTTCTTCCCAGACCTGCAAACTCGTGCAATGTGTCCCATCTTTCCGCATTGCCTGCATATTTTGTCCTTGGACCAGCAGTCCTTCTGGTCATGGTTAGTTCTGCCGCAGCGATAACATTTTTCAAATCCCCATGTCATTTCGTGGGTGCCGTATTCCTGTGGCTTTTGCTGAATTTCCACAGCTCCCCTTGCTGCTGCTTCGTACGATACTGCCACGCTGAAAGCCTTATCTAGCGTCAGCTCTTTCTCTGAGAGTAACCTCTTTTGGGTTCCTTCACTCAGGAGTCCACAGACAAATTTGTCCCGTAATGTATCTGTCAGTCCTGCTCCGAACTGGCAGTGCTTTGATAGCTTGCGTAGTTCCGTAAGGTAATCAGCATTGCTCTCTTTATGCTGATTTCTCCTGTGGAATTTCAATCTTTCTGCTATCAGCAGCGGTGTAGGAGTTAGGTGTTCCTGTAGGATATCAACAATTTCGTTAAAACTCTTCGCCTTCAGTTTGGCTGGAGTAATCAGGTTCCGCAATAGGCCGTACGTTCTGGCGCCCATTAAGTTTAGTAGTACCGATGCCTTTTTCTCATTGGCTACTTCATTTGCCTCGCAATATACCTTGACTCTTTCCATATACGTGGTCCAGTCTTCCATTGCATTATCGAAGGCAGTGATATTGCCAATCTTCGGCATCGTGGAAATCTAAGATGGTGCCTCCTGCGCTTTGCCTTCTTCCCCGCTGAATTAAGATGGCGCCTCCCGCGCTTTCTGTCTTCTCCGCTGCTGCTAGCGCTGTTGCTGGCGTTTTATGCCTTGGTGGTGACGCCCTGTGGTCTTCACGCACTTCCCCCCACGCTGCTGCTAACGCCGCTCTCCGCGGTTCCCGTAGCAAACTGCAGCTCCTCGCGGCTTTCTGCGCTTCTAATTTTTTATTATTTCCCCGTCTTCAGAGCAACCCTGCGGGACACTTGCCTCCCTCTTCTCTGGTCTGTACGCTGCCCGGCTTCGTAGCACCGGCCTCGCCCTGTGTGCTCCACCCTCTCTCTCTCTCCTCTTCCTGACAACGCTGCTCGGCCCCGTTGAAAAGCCACCCGATCGAGCTCTAGACCGCCGCAGCCCAGGAAGGATCAGTGTACTACCTGCCACCAGCCCGATTATCTGAAACACCATCGACAGGATAACCAAGCCCCGCTCTCGACAGCCTCTCCTGCAAATCTTCAACTCCGATGAATCAGAGGCGGATGCCCACGGTCGACGCCCGTTTCTTCTGTTCGTTTGATTTTTTTTTCTTTCTTCCTTCTGTCCTCGACCTCTGATAACTTCGCTTCAGGGATGGATCCCCATGAGGTGGTGCAGACTGTAGGTAGGTTCGGATCTGCTCGTCGCCAGTATTATGTCCGTGTGTAATTGAGACATAGACTGCAGGAGTTGGTTATAACAGGTCTTTACTGAGTGGAGACAACCTGGAACTACTATGCAAAAGTTACTACACAGGCTTATATACAGGGGTGGTCACTACTGGTACTGCAGTATACAGGGGCTGCAGAATATAGTTCCTTCTGCAAAGTACATACACTACACATGTCAACCTGCTGGTTGCCTTGTCAATGTTTGCCGCTGGGTCGTAAACTCCACACCCCGTGAGATGCTCGCCAGCAGATACCGTGCTGGAACTGTCTACATAGACCTCACGGCCTATGGGATGTATCCCAGCCTGTAAACCTATGTTCACTTCCCAAACCACTTCTATGGAACACCGGTGGGCTGCTCCAGGATATACCAGGTTGGCTGCGAGATTTGGCTCACATAGACCCTTCACCTTCAGAGTCATCTGTGAGAGGAGCAAGGTCCAGCGGGCAATGCAGGCACTGCTTGTAGTGTATGTAACTGTTCTACCTTTAAGAGAACTATTGTATGTAACCGTCCACCTTTAAGAGAACTATTTCAGGTGTGGCACTACTTTATCTTGGCTGCTGTATACTGTAATACCGACGGTGACCACACCGGTATATAAGTGCTGTGTCAGGATTTATTGGGCAGATTCGCCCTGACCTTCGAATAGTAAAGTCCTGTTAAAGTTACTCTTGTAGCCTGTGTATTAATTCGCCATAATACCTACAGACTTTACAGTGGCGACGAGTTTGATCTTACCCTGCGGCAACAATACTTCCGAAGCAGTTAACGAGCGTCGAGAAGAGGCACCCGCCCTCGTCGTTCTGCTGAGAGAAAACTCGAGTCTGCAGAGCAAGGAAGAAGGAAGAATTCAGACACGAAGCCTTCCATCAGCAACAGGCACTGATTGTCCCTTCTGCCACGGTGGTGAGTGAGCCGATCAGCACGAGAAGCAAGTCGGCCACGGTGACTGTGAGTAAAGGGAAAATAAAAAAAATAAACGGAGGATAAGGGCGGTGAACTCGACCACGGTCGGGGGAAAGGAGCTGGACAGAAGTCGGGCCCAGAGGCGCTGAGACTGGGGCAGCGTGGAGCACGGAAGCCGCGGTACAAGCGGGCTGGGAGACGCAACGGCGTCGTGAGACAGCTAGACCGCGACCGGCGAAAAAGGCCGGGCAGCTACCGAGGCAACGAGGCACTACGACCGGGATCGTAAGGCGCGGGAAGTTATAAAAATAAATAAATCGCGGAGAACTCAGCCGCAGCCGGGGAGGAAAGCACCGGACTGCGAGAGGACTGGGAGGCGCGATTGGAAGCCGCTGAGGGAGAGACAGAGCCCGAGCGAGCGGGAGAGACAGAGCCCGAGCGAGGGAGACTGAGCGAGATCCAGCCCAGCGGCTGAAACTGTTCGCCGTCAACGGGTTGTACCCAGCGCCGGTTGCCCTGCTGAGAAAAGGGAACAAGGAACGCACTGAAGCCGACGCGCAGGCTGCGAACCCCGAAGGCCAGCGGTCGTCGCCCGAGGGAAAAGCTTACCCCTCCCGCCAGGGGAAGAAACGCGGGAAGCCGCCAGTAGGCGGGGAAGAAGACAGAAGCGGGAAACCGCCATTTTGAAAGTGGGCGGGGAAAGAAGACAAGCGTGGGAAACAGCCATTTTGAAAAAAAAAGTTAAAGAAATATTTCGTTGTTGTTTCTCAGGAAGAGTGTGAAGATGCCTAAGCGTAGTAACATCAACGGTTTCGATTCCGATGTGGAAGATTGGGCCACGTATGTAGAACGCATCGAGATATATTGTAAGGTCAATAAGATAGCAAATTATGACAAAGCTCTAACCTTACTAAACTCAATGGGTGCGAAGACATACGGGTTATTGAAGCATCTTCTATCACCAGCTAAACCGGCGGATCAGTCTTTCGCTAATATTGTTGCTGTCCTGAAGGATCATTTTAACCCCGCACCGCTGATGTTAGCGGAACGATCAAAATTTTACGTGAGAACGCAACGAAAAGAGGAAAGCAACGCGGAGTACCTGGTTGAACTGCTTAGGCTAGCAAAATACTGTCAGTTTGGGGTAAATCTGACAGAGGCACTGAGAGACAAGTTCGTGTGCGGGATGTCGAAGGAAGGAACACAAAAACGACTGCTCGAAGAGAACGATCTTACACTTGATAAGGCTGTCCTTATTGCAGCATCGCACGAAGCCGCAGCGAGAGGCACGGCAGAAATGCAGCAGAAGACAGCGGTACTCAGTGTGGATCAAATGACTTCGGGTGCAACGAAATGTTATCGTTGTGGGAAGACAACACACGACCAGAACCAATGCTGGTTTAAAAACCAGGAATGTAGAAAATGTGGCAAGCTTGGTCACATAGCTAAGGTATGCCGGTCAGGAAAGAAGACCAGCAATAATAAGTCACCGCAGAAGAAGTACAGAAAGGTACATAAGGTGACTGGGAAGAGTCCAGATGAACAGAATTCGGACTCAGACTCCAACAGCAAGGAACTGGGTAGTCTGAGGATTCACAATGTGAGTAAAGAAGCTGACCGACAAACTATCTGGGTCACACTGCAGATTGCAAAAGTCCAAGTGAAGATGGAAGTGGACACCGGATCGGCGTTGACGGTCATGAATAAGCAAGATTACAAAAAGTTATTCAAACATATTCCCCTACGGGATACGGAGATAGTATTGCAGACATACACGGGGCACAAAGTATACCCCATCGGAAAGATAAAAGTCAAGGTGAGATACAAGGACAAAGATCACCAAGGGATGGACATGTATGTGCTGCCCAAGGGAGGTCCACCACTTCTGGGACGGGAGTGGATCAGGAAAATAAAGATAGACTGGCATTCACTAAACACAATGACGGTAGATTCCGGAAAGAAAGATGTCAAACCTGAACGGTTGTCCAGAATATTGGATGAAGCTAAAGAGGTATTCCAGCAAGGACTGGGAACACTGAGAGGAATTAAAGCAAAAATCAAGATTGCAGAACATGCAAGCCCAAAATTTTTCAAAGCCAGATCGGTACCTTACGCGATACAACCTGCTGTGGAGGCAGAACTGGAAGAGCTTGAATGTTCAGGGGTACTGTCTAAGGTGGACTGGAGTGAGTGGGCCACGCCCATTGTTCCCGTCATGAAGTCTTCGTCAAGTAACAAGCCAGGGGGACCGGGAAAGGTCCGCATCTGCGGAGACTTCAAGATCACAGTTAATCCGGTGCTTCACACGGTACAATACCCGCTCCCGCGGATTGAGGATATCTTTGCTTCATTGTCTGGCGGGAAACACTTCACCAAGATAGACCTG
The DNA here is from genome assembly GCF_052327205.1 of Somniosus microcephalus. Classification (NCBI taxonomy): domain Eukaryota; kingdom Metazoa; phylum Chordata; class Chondrichthyes; order Squaliformes; family Somniosidae; genus Somniosus; species Somniosus microcephalus. Next base: position 184,326,226 of record NC_140993.1, on the reverse strand, counting down.
GCACAAGCATACTTACAAATGGAAGTCGAGGAAGAGTCGCGCCAGTATCTCACAATCAACACGCACAGAGGCTTGTATCGTTATAATAGACTGGTTTTTGGAGTAGCTTCGACTCCAGCAATTTGGCAGAGGGCCATGGAGCAGGTATTACAAGGAATTCCAAGCACGCAGTGTTACTTAGACGATATCCTGATTACGGGAGAAGACGAGGAGGAACACCTCACAAATTTGAAACTGGTGCTCACCAGGTTGAAGGAATATGGCCTTCGAGTTAATCGCCAGAAATGTGAGTTCTTCCAGAAACGGATCTCGTACTGCGTTCATGTCATTGACCAAGAGGGGCTGCACAAGTCACCTGACAAGATAGAAGCTGTCGTGAAGGCCCCCGCTCCGGAAAATGTATCACAGTTGAGATCGTTTCTGGGGTTGATTAATTATTACCACAAGTTTCTGCCAAATCTATCCACGGTGCTGCATCCGCTGAATGCTCTGTTGCGGAAAGAAGTACCATGGAAGTGGAGCGAGGACTGTAAGAAGGCCTTTCGCAGAAGCAAGGCGTTGATTACCTCTGAGGAAGTGTTGGCTCATTTCAACCCAACGTTACCTCTTCGTCTAGCTTATGATGCTTCCCCTTATGGAATTGGAGCAGTACTTTCACACAAGTTACCAAATGGCTTGGAAAGGCCAGTCGCATTTGCGTCCCGATCATTGACCTCCGCTGAGCGAAATTATGCTCAGATAGATAGGGAGGCCCTCAGCCTTGTGTGGGGAGTAAAGAAATTCAATCATTACCTGCAGGGCAAGAAGTTCACATTACTGACAGACCACCAGCCGTTGGTGTCCATATTCAACCCTAACAAGGCCGTTTCCACTATGACAGCGCAAAGGCTACAGAGGTGGTCCGTGTTACTTGGGGCACACCAATATGACATCGAATACAAAAGGTCCAAACAGCATGGAAATGCTGATGAGTTATCGCGCCTACCGTTGCCAGTAGTAGAAGAGGCGGCTACAGTGGACCCGGTAGAGATGTTCCACTCATCCATAGTGGAATGTCTACCAGTAACAAATTCGATGATCGAAAATGAAACAAGAAATGACCCGACTCTCTCACGAGTCTACGATTTAACAGTGGAGGGATGGCCAGCACATGGCGAACCAACGCTGCCCACATTTTCGCAAAGAAAAGAACAGCTGTCAGTGTGCCGAGGAACCTTGATGTGTGGATCTAGAGTGGTGATTCCACCCAAACTTCAGCATAAGGTGCTAAAGGAGCTTCACGAGGGGCATCTGGGTGGAGTGAAAATGAAGAACCTAGCAAGAGCGTTTGTGTGGTGGCCAGGTATTGATGGAGACATCGAAGAAATAACCAAGAGCTGTCTAGGATGCCAGAAGGTCCAAAACGCGCCACCACAAGCTCCTCTGCATCCATGGGAGTGGCCCTCATCTCCTTGGCAAAGGGTACACGTCGACTTTGCTGGTCCATTTATGGACTCAATGTTTCTAATCGCGGTGGATGCACACTCCAAGTGGCCGGAGGTAATAAAGATGTCCTCCACCACCACGGAAAAAACCATCACAGTATTAAGGACCATATTTGCCAGGAATGGGCTGCCGGAACAGATCTGTTCTGATAATGGACCGCAATTTGTGTCCGAAGAATTCAGGAAGTTCTTAAAAAGGAATGGGGTCAAGCACTACATGTCAGCCCCATACCATCCCGCCACCAATGGATTAGCTGAAAGGTTTGTCCAGACCTTCAAGAAGGCCATAAAGGCCATGGGTAATGAAGACATCAACCTACAACATAAGGTAGATAACTTCTTGTTGGCGTACAGGAATGCAACACATGCGGTCACAAACCAAACTCCCGCCATGATGTTTTTCAATAGAAGACTAAGATGCCGGCTGGATTTGATTAAGCCAAACGTCAGAAGGGACGTAGAGAACCGGCAATTTCAGGGCATGAATGAAAGGCCAACTAGATCCTTTCAGATAGGTCAACAAGTTTTGGCCCGGGACTACCGTACCGAGAAATGGCAGCCTGGAACTATTGGGAAAAGGCTAGGGCCGCTGATGTATACCGTGGACATTGGTGACAGCATAATAAGGCGCCATGTTGACCAGATCATAGGGTCATCCACAAAGGACCAACCTACTCCACAACCTTACACGGCTAATGTTGAAGCAGAGATACCCAGAGCACCTACCTCCGATCTGGTAATACTGGAATCAGATGAACCTGACACTGTCCTTCAAGCCGAATCGACCTTGCCAGAAGAACCTACTACCCCGTCGAAAACTACTACACCACCGAGGCGTTATCCGGACAGAGTCAGGAAGCCTCCAGAGAGACTGAATCTGTGAACTGTTTTGCATAAGTTGTATATATGTTATGATGTTATGTTAATGGGGAATAATTATGTTGTAAGCTAAAAAGGGAGGATTGTAGTGTATGTAACTGTTCTACCTTTAAGAGAACTATTGTATGTAACCGTCCACCTTTAAGAGAACTATTTTAGGTGTGGCACTACTTTATCTTGGCTGCTGTATACTGTAATACCGACGGTGACCACACCGGTATATAAGTGCTGTGTCAGGATTTATTGGGCAGATTCGCCCTGACCTTCGAATAGTAAAGTCCTGTTAAAGTTACTCTTGTAGTCTGTGTATTAATTCGCCATAATACCTACAGACTTTACACTGCTCACTGTTCCATCCTTGATCCTCCCATCCAGAAGCATCTGGGTGGATGTGTGATGGGTGAAGAGGGTGATGGGAGAGGTGCCTGTGAAGATCAGCAATCTTTTCACAGCCCAATGTGTGGCCAAGAGGTGCCGCTCACAGTTGGAGTAGCTCCTCGCCACATCCGTGTGTATCCTGGAGGAGTAGACCACCGGCCTCAGCCGGCCATGCTGCACTCAGGCTGTCCCCGCTGGCTGCTACCTCCAGGAAAAACTCTTTCCCCCCATCTATGGCCCCTAGAGCTGGTGCGGTCTGCAAGTCCTTTTTGAGACTGACAAATGCTGCCTGGCAGCCCTCATCTCAAAGACACTCCACTCCCTTGTGTAGGAGTCGGAGCAGAGGGGCTGCTGTGGCTGCATAGTCCTCAATAAAGTCTCTGCAGTACGGTCTGGTTAGCCCTGGAAACGACCTCACACCCGTTACTGTGTTGGGGACTGGTAACTCTTCTACCACTTCTCTCCTAGCCTTATCTATGGCCCTTTCTCCAGTCCGTACTGTCAGGCCCAGGAATTTCACCTCCTGCTGGCCAATCTGCGCTTTCTTGGGGCTTACCTTAAAACCCTTTTGCTCAAGCAGCTCCAGCAGTTCGGCCAATAGTGGGCCATGCTCCTCTCTCGAATCAGTGAAGAGAAGCAGATCATCCACATATTGTACCAACTGTCTGGGCTGGCTGAACTCCTTTAAACTGCTTGCCATGCACTGGTGGAAGCCCTGAGGCAAGCAGTTCCACGTGTACTGTTGCCCTTTAAAAGTAAAGGCAAACTTGTACTGATCCTCCCTTCTTGGAAATATCCAGCACCGTGAAAGTGGTCGCGGATGCTGGGATACTCCCTATCAGGTTGGCAACTGCTGCTACCGTGGGTGCACAGGCTGGGATGTTACTATTGAACACCCGATAGTCCACCGTGGCCATCCGGGAAATGTCTGGCTTTCTAACCAGCCACAATGGAAAATTCACATGGGTGGCTATCGGTCTCAGAACTCCCTGCTGTACTAACAAGGACATGGCTGCTTCCATGTCTGGCTCCGCTTCCCTGGGGAAGTTATACTGTTTCTGTGGTCGGGCCATGGAGTCCCCGCCTACGCTGACCTCAAACCCGTTGACTCTCCCGCAGTCGTGTTTGTGAGTGGCAAATGTGGGCAGGTGGGCCTGCACAAATGCCTGGAACTCCTGTGGGGTGTTACTGACCATAAGTTCGAGGTTATAACCCTCTTGCGGCTTCATGGTGCACAGGGTCCCCTTCCCTTCTTTTCCTGGGATTACTACTATCTCACTGTCCTTTCCTTTACTTGCCCCCCATAAGCAATGATTTCTCAAATCTACTAGGATCCCGTGGCCTACAATAAAGTCAGCTCCCAGGACCCCTCTTCCACCCTCCACTTCCCATTTCATCAGGACAGAGGTCCACTTAGAGCGGAGCGGTCCTAAACGAATGGCGAGCGGGATGGAAAACGAGTCGGCCTGTTCTTTGCCTGTGAACCCCGACAGACTGTATGGGACCCCGATAGATAGAGGCGAGGTGGTGGGGTTAGCTGAGTGGACCACGGTGCATGATGCCCCCATGTCCAACAAATAGGTCCCCGTCACCTTTTCCACCTCCATCGCCACGAGGGGTCTTCTCCATTCATCGTACCGGAGAGAACACAGATAAACAGGCTGCGCTGGCTCTAGTCAGGGCTGTGGGTTGAATGGGGCTGACGGGGTCAGAGCACCGGTAGCGGCTGCTACTCTCGCCTGGCCAGTGAATAAGGACCTCATGGTGTCCAAAAGTGACTCGACCGCTGCGGGAGGGATTCCTGCCGCCGCCTTTTGGGCTGGGGCTGTGGAATTCTTTCCCTTGTTATCTTTCCAAGGGTTTTTGCACTCCTTCCGCCAGTGACCATCCTTCTCGCACCCGTAACAATTCGTCTTTGTGTTGGGGGTGTTATTCCCTTCCTGCTGCCACTCTTTCCTACCCGGTCCGGGTTTTACCTCATGCACCTTCCCCTTAGGTGGGTGTGCATCGGTTCCCCTACCATTTTTATAGGCTAGAGTCAACTGTCTGATCACCGTAAGTTCGATGGTCTCGGGGTTCTTGGGGTCGAACCAGACTTCTGCCTTGGCCCGGACCTGTGGCAAGCTGTTTGCCACCAGGCAACCAAGCCAATGGGCCAGGGGTTCCCCCTTCAGGAACACCCAGTTCGGTGTCCCCGGACAGGCCCTTCGGTACACTGGTCATAACCTGTCCGCGAAAGCCTGCGGGGTTTCCCCTGCGAGCTGGACCGTCTTCTCCACACGGGAGAAAGGACTTCCCTCATTCATCCCCATGGCCTCCAGAACTTCATCACTGAGTGCCTCATACCCACTCTGCCCCTTCTTACACTCGTCAGAGAGGGGTTGGAGGAGACTACTCTCCAGGGAGAATAGCAGCATCTTGGCCTGCTCAGTGCCATCGCAGTCGTTGAAGTATTTCTCTGAAGTGGATCGAGGGGTCTCTTTTTTCGGAGAGCTTTCGGATGTGGTTCACCATAGCCCTAAGCTGTTGGGTGCTATAGGGTAATACGAACTGGTTTTGGAGGGGTCCCTCATTGTTGCCATTGACGGGTGGGCCGAACCTCCAATGCCGTGCTGGGCACATCGGTCCTGGCTCCGACCTCTCCGGTGGGGGTTGCTCCACCTCCACTCCCACCTCTGGCTCCACCCCCGCTTGCTGCCAGACCTCGCTGAAACTTGGCGCTACGGGTGGTGGTCGTGAGACCTCCTGTCCCTCAACCGGGTCATCCCTGGGCACTACCGGTGATGTATGAACTGTCCTCCCCTCGTTCCCCATAAAATCCGCCTGACCTGCCTTTGGGCTTATGAGGCACACCATGCCTTTTACCTTCCTGAGGGCCAGGCTCAGATTTTCTATCTGCTCTTTGCAGGGGCCGTGGTCTTCCTCCTCAACCCCCTGTTCGCTTGCTAGCTTGTAAGCTGCCTTTACCTCCTGTACTTTCTCTTCTTGTTCCCTAACTTGCCTTGCCAAGCGGGCGTTCTTTTCCCGCAACCTTAACTCATTTCCCTTGGCTTCGGTGACTTGGCACTGTAGGTTTTCCAACTCGGCCTTGTATTCTCCCATTAAATACAATCTCTGCTGATTCAGGGCCTGCAATGCTACCATTAACTTCTCCCCTGCTAGTGCCTTATCCTGGATCTCCAGGGCTGACTCCTTTAACTCAGCTGCCTGTGCTGCAACGAGCCTGTCCAAAAGCTGGACCTGCTTTTTGAAACACATCAGCCAGTCTGCCTTCTCTGAGGACTTCTTGTGTTCCTTTCCCTCTGTCCACTTACCTGCTGCATCTACCGGACGCCCAGCCCTTAACAGAGTGGTGATCCACTTCTTTGTGATATTCACTTTGCTAAACACATAACCAGAAATCCTTTCCTCCATCATGGTTTGCTCATCCGAACCATTGTCTGCTGTATCGCAACCCTGCTGCCAGTGTCCTGCCGCGGTCACCATTTTTTGTAGGGGGTGGCGTGTGGCACGTGCGCCCAGTCAGCTTCGCCTCTGACTGTCCCTTGAGTGGTTCGAATTGCTCCCACACCCCTGGGTTCTCGACACCGGACTTAGCTGCAGGCGGCGATACAGAAAACGAGTAGACAATTGGCTTGGTACAAGAAAACCGTGAACTTTATTAAAACGATGATAAAAATTACAAATACTGAGAAATCACTATGTAGCCACAGGCTTATCAGAAGGATACACTTAAATGGAAATGGGGAACACACGGCACATCGAGGGAAAACAATTACATTAACAATCTCCTTATCCTTACCCCACCCCTATACCTAACTAGATTAAGCTAAGAGGGGCCAGGAATTCATGCTCACCGAGTCAAAATCTGCTGAGTTGTGGGGTTTGGGGTTCATTCTTTGTGCTCTCTGGGGCCTGCAATCGTCACGTGGTCTCAGGGCACTGCAAGGGCGTCATCCAGGTAAAGTACCCCGAGATTAAAGTCTTTGCTTGGGTACTTTACCTCGCAGGGATGATGGTTCTTCTTCGGGTGGCAATATTTGAATTTTGCATGAAGATATTCGCAGGTTAGCTGGATTGAAGGCCCAATTATTCGAAGCGTTCTTCAATCTTCTTCCAATTCGTCTCATCTCATCTCATCTCATCTCGTCTCGTCTCGTCTGGCCTGGTCTGCCCGTGTTTGCCTGGTGCTGTACCGGGTGTCCCTGATGGATTTGGGGAAGACATGGGCAGTGGCCAGGTAGCAAGCACAGGAGGAAGAGAGCGTGGCTACCAAAGGGCCTACAATTATACTCCTGTCGAAGGCCCTTATCTGCGCGCCAAATCAGGTCAGTCTTTTGTCCAATTTAGGCGGGCTCATTAATATAATTATACCAATTTAAGTTAACTGGCTTTAGATGACCGTTTATTGCACCTGATGGCCCCAGTATCTGGGTTGTATCGTCATTAATGCATTTTAATCGGCCTGTCCGGCCTTGGTGGCTCCCTTGAGATGTTTCCAATTATTTATGTGGACAAACTAATGGCCTTATGCTCAGGCCTAGCTGGGCTTGATCTGTTTCGATCTGACGTAATGCACATTCAGTGTTTGCCTAAGCTGTCTTGTTTTCACAAACACAAAGTCCTTTTCACAGAAATGCATTTTAAGTTTCGATTTCACAAAGCTGCCTGTTTGTGCTACAGGGTCCAAGCTTTTTAAAATCTTACAGGCTTTTGGTCACGAGGTGCGGACGCCATCTTTTTGGGTATCCCTTTTAAAATTGTCCATACAGGGTCCCTTTTATTAATAACTGTAAAGTCTGTGAGTTGTTTAGTTAATTAATACACAGACTACCAGAGTAACTTAAAACAGGGCTTTACTATTCGAAGGTCAGGGCGAATCTGCCAAATAAATCCTGACACAGCACTTATATACCGGTGTGGTCACCGTCGGTATTACAGTATACAGAAGCCAACAAAGTAGTGCCACACCTAAAATAGTTCTCTTAAAGATGAACGGTTACATACAATGGTTTTCTTAAAGGTAGACGGATACATACACTACAATCCTCCCTTTTTAGCTTACAACATACTTAGTCCCCCATTAAACATAACATATATTCAACTTCATGTAAAACAATTCACAGGTATAATCTATGCGGGAAACAGTTTACAGATTCAGTCTCTGCGGGAACAGTTCACAGATTCAGTCTCTGGTCTTGACTCGGTCCGAACAACATCTCCGTGGTGTAGCCGGTTCACATTGCTAGCGTGACTCATCCAATAGTCTTTCCCTTGACTTAACAGCTTGAACTTCCGTCTTGCTGAACCAGCAGTGCTGACTTTTACAAACAGCTGGACTGCCTTGGTAATTTTTCCTACTTGCCAACTGATTTGGCTCCCTTCGTAGGGCCCACGTACATGATCTGGTAGAAGTGATAATGATTTAGATGGTTATCACCTTCTGCTTCGTCTTTTTCTTTTCTGCTTCTTGGAGACTCTCGGGGCTCTCTTATCAGCTGCCAGCTGTAGCGCCACCATCTCCCTATGTTCCTTAGACTTTAAGTGCTTCATCCTGATTTCTGCACTTTGGGAGTTTTCATCACAAGCTGGGCAGACCAAGTCATCGTAATATTCCGTGTCACTCAACAGGTCATGGTAATATTCGGTGTCGTCCTGAACTAGTCTAGCGAGAGGGCCTGCTACTTCTTCCTTACCCAACTGGACGTTAGCCGACTGTTGTTCCCTCCCTAGACATCTTTCCTGAAGAGACTTCTTCATGCGTTCATATTCATCCCGCTCTTCCTGGGTTTCCTGCAAATCCTTCACTAATGACCTAATTTGTGATTTCAATACTTCCCCTTCCATCGGGGATTGATTGATCGGGCTATTCAATCCTTCTACTGGAGCAGCTGTTTCAACATTCTGTTGTTCACATAGACGTGATTCAGTGTACTTTTGGCATCCCAGTAAAATCTGTGTTGCAACCTCAGCTATTTCCATAACTTTTGAGAGCTCCGAACTCCTTCCCTTTGAAGATTGAAGCTCGTGTTCAGATTGTTCCCATTGCAGAGTCTTGTCCCTCAGCATATGAAGGAGTTGGCTGACCGTTAACTCTTCCACGGGAACACTGTGGATCAGAGTCTTCTCCATTTCATCCACCTTTTCCTCCAATGCTTTCACCTTCTTTTCCTCTTGTACTTTGGCTTTCAGCGCTCGGAGAAGTTGCGCCTTGATGCTCTCTAGCTCATGTTCAGGGGCCATTCTTACAGTCTCTGTGTTTCTTACAGTTTCCTTTTCTTCCACTGAAAGGATTCCCAGTTGAATCTGTTCTTCAAGTTGTTGAACCTCGGTCATTGCCGCCTCATATTTGTCTTGGGTTTCCTTCAATATTTTTATGACTTCTTGGACATCTTGTCTTTCATGATCTGCCATGTCTTTCACCTCTAATTTCTCATCTATGGGTGGAACTTCTACCGATGAGTCTGTCTTAGCCTTGAGCTCATCAAGAATTTCCTGCAGCCTTTGGACTTCTTGCTCATGTTCAACCTTTAGTTGCTCATATGCTTCTACTGAAACTAGCTTTTCGGAGGTTGCCGAGTTAATCCCCTCCAGGATTGTAGCCTGGGCCTGTTCATACTGTTCCTTCAACTTCTCAAACTCTGCTTGTAAGGAGTCGTAGAGAAGAACGGGAATAAAATCCTGGCTTCCTGAAGATTCCTCTTCATTTGCTCCTTCCTGCAAATATTCTAACTCCTGAACAGCATAAGGGAGATGTGATCAGTAATTGGTCACAATGGCTCTATGGTTGCTCTCTGCTTGAGCTAGCTGCTTCTGTTGTCTTTCCAGATTCTCCCATTCGGTGTCATAGAACTTTTTCATTGTTTTCATCTCTTGTTCGAGATGGTAACTCCCTTGTTCTACTTGCTGTCGTAATTTGAAATAAAGTTGAGTCCGAGCTCGGTGTTCGTCAGTCATGGATATGTCCGTAAACTGAACAGACTCAGAATTCTCTGTCAAACTATGTTGTCGTTGTTCGGTGGAGTTCTGTTCTGAAACTTTGTTCTTCTCTGGAGCATAAGCCTTTATGCATGCCTTCATTCTCCCAACCTTAGTCGGCAAGTCCATTTTAGCCTTGTCTTTCATATTTGGGTTGGTCTTATCGTCATCCGTTTCAGAATCTGAGCTGATTGTCTGCACCGAGTCCTCACTCGTTATGGCTTTTAGATAGTGCCATTCCATGTCTATTTTCTTGATCCACTCCCGTCCCAGAAGTGGTGGTCCTCCCTCAGGTAGTACGTATAAGTTCATTCTTGGGTGTTCTTTACCCCCATCTCTCACCTTGACTCTTATCTTCCCCATGGGGTATACTTTATGCCCCGTGTATGTCTGCAATATGAACTTGGTATCTCTTAAGGGTATATGTGAGAATAGCCGGTGGTAATCCCTTCGATTTATGACTGATAGAGCTGATCCAGTGTCCAACTCCATTTTCACTTGGACTCCAGCTATTTTTAGCATGACCCAGATAGTTTGTAGGTCAGCTTCCTTACTCACATTGTGAATTCTCAGACTGCCCAGCTCCTGGCCGTTTGGGTCTGAGTCCGAATTCTGTTCGTCTGAACTCTTCTCAGCCACCTTGTGTACCTTGTTGTACTTTTCCTGTGATGGCTTCCTTTGGTTGTTGGTCTTCTTCCCTGACCGGCATACCTTAGCTATGTGACCCAGTTTGCCACATTTCCTACATTCCTGGTTCTTAAACCAGCATTGGTTCTGGTCGTGTGTTGTCTTCCCACAATGATAGCATTTTGTTGTACTCGAGGTAATTTGATCCACACTGAGTGCCGCTGCCTTTAGCTGCATTTCCGCAGTTCCCTTCGCTGCGGCTTTGTGCGATGCTGCATTAAGGACAGCCCTGTCAAGTGTAAGTTTGTTCTCTTCGAGTAGTCGCTTTTGCGTTCCTTCCTTTGACAACCCGCACACGAACTTGTCTCGCAATGCCTCTGTCAGATTCCCTCCAAACTGGCAGTGTTTCGCTAGTCTACGCAGTTCGACCAAGTATTCTGCGTTGCTTTCGTCTTTCCTTTGCGTTCTCGCATAGAATTTGAATCGTTCCGCCAACATCAACGGTGTGGGGTTCAAGTGATCCTTCAGAACAGTCACAATATCATCGAAAGTCTGATCCGTCGGTTTAGCTGGTGATAGTAGATGCTTCAAGAGCCCATATGTCTTCGCGCCCATCGGGTTTAGCAAGGTGATAGCTTTGTCATCTTCTTCTATTTTATTGGCCTCACAATAGATCTCAATGTGTTCCACATACGTGGCCCAGTCTTCTACCTCGGAATTAAAATCGTTGATGTTACCACGCTTAGGCATCTTCCTCTCTTCCTGATAACACCACGAAGTATTTCTTTAAATTTTCTTTTATTTATTTATTTTTTTCCAAGATGGCGGTTCCCGCGAAAATGGCGGTTTCCCGCGCTTATCTTCTCTCCCCGCCCACTTCAATGGCGGTTTCCCGCTTCTGTCTTCTTCCCCGCCTAATGGCGGCTTCCTGCGTTTCTTCCCTAGCGGGAGGGGTACACTTTCCCCACGGGCGACGGCCGCTGGCTTTCAGGTTCACAGCCTGCGCGTCGGCTTCAGGGCCTTCCCTTTTCTCGGCAGGGCAACCGGCGCTGGGTACACCCCGTTGACGGCGGACAGTTTCAGCTGCTGGGCTGGCTCTCGCTCGGTTCCCCTTGCTCGGGCTCTGTCTCTCTCCCGCTCGCTCGGCTCTACCGGCACTGGGTACACCCCGTTGACGGAGAACAGTTTCAGCCGCTGGACTGGCTCTCGCTCAGTTCCCCCTTGGTCGGCTCTGCCTCTCCCGCTCACTCGGCTCCCAATCGCGCCTCCCAGCCCTCTCGCAGTCCGGTGCTTCCCTCCCCGGCTGCGGCTGAGTTTATCTCTTCCCGCGCCTACGCTCCCGGTCGCAGCGCTTCGTGGCTTTGGTCTCACGACGTCGTTGCATCCCCCAGCCTGTCTGTACCGTGGCTTCCTTGCTCCACGCTGCCCCAGTCTCAGCGCCTCTGGGCCCGACTTCTGTCCGGCTCCTTTCCCCCTCGACCGTGATCGAGTGCACCGCCCTTATCCTCCGGTTATTCTTTTTACTTTTCCCTTACTCACAGTCACCGTGGCCGGCTTGCTTTTCATGCTGATCGGCTCACTCCTCACCGTGGCAGAAAGGACAGTCAGTGCCTGTTGCTGATGGAAGTCTTTGTCTCTGAATTCTTCCTCCTTTCCAGCTCTGCAGACTCGAGTTTTCTCCCAGCAGAATGACGAGGGCGGTTGCCTCTTCTCGACGCTCGTTAACTGCTTCGGAAGTATTGTTGCCGCAGGGTACGATCGGACTCGTCGCCACTGTAAAGTCTGTGAGTTGTTTCGTTAATTAATACACAGACTACCAGAGTAACTTAAAACAGGACTTTACTATTCGAAGGTCAGGGCGAATCTGCCAAATAAATCCTGACACAGCACTTATATACCGGTGTGGTCACTGTCGGTATTACAGTATACAGAAGCCAACAAAGTAGTGCCACACCTAAAATAGTTCTCTTAAAGGTGAACGGTTACATACAATGGTTTTCTTAAAGGTAGACAGATACATACACTACAATAACCTTGGGGGAATGTGGGAATTTTGAGAACCTTACAGATTAGAATAGACAGGGCTTGATGGCCGGTGTGGACACGATGGGCCGAAGGGCCTCTTTCTGTGCTGTATAACTCTATGACCCCAATGCGGAAAAATTCCGTTGGTTTGTGCCTCCCGTTAGCGCCTTAAGAGGGCGCTAATGGGGCGCAAAGCAACTGGCGCCCGTGCATGGCGATGGTCGCACCGCTCATGAAATTAACTGGAAATTTTGCAGCGGCGCTAAACACTACCACCACGATCTCCTGCACCAGCAGATCGTGAAGTCAGTCAAGTGTGCAACGCCCCGGTAGTGCCCCAGACCGGATATTGAGTGGCGCCCCCCTGCCTTACCGCCTGCCGATAGCAACGACAGGTTGAGTGGAGCATTTTACAATCAGGAAGGGACTGGGGGAGCGCTATTTAAAGGCGACCGCTTCCTGACTTTTTTTGTTGGTGACATTTTTGCACCACGCATTCTGAGAGAGAGTGAGGGAGATTTCTGGAGATACAATGCTGTGTGAAGGAGTTTTGGGTGCTGAGCAGCACTTTGCAGATTCATTTTGTTTTGCCCTTCCTTGTATCGATTTAGAAGAGACAGTGGGGGCTGCATTCTGAGCTCTTTCCCATTGTTCTTTCCAGCTGATTTGATGTACAGGTCTCTCCAGGACGAGATTCAAGGCTGCAATGAGCAGGATGTGGATGGAGAGCAAGATCGGCCCTCCCCTTTAAGAACTGGCTGGCACCATTGTGTCTGGGTTCCATTGCTGACTGACATCACATGAGCTTCGCCAGTGCTCTGAGGTAGCGCCTCGCTCCTCGGCTTTTGCGCCTTAAGACAGGTCTGTAGCACCTGATTTAGCACTCCAATCACCTCCAGAGGCGATAAACGCCAAGTTTGCATTTGGAGGCGATAATTAGCGCCAGGCGCTAATCTTTAAGCCCAGCCGATAACTGCGCCCCAAATGGGGCGATACCGAATTTCTCCCCTTATGATTCTAAGACCATCTACGGACCAAGCACCCAAGGTCCTACCCCAAAGGGCCTGATAATTTACATCCTAGGGTACTTAAGGAAGTGGCCCTAGGAATAGTAGATGCATTGCTGGTCATCTTCCAAAATTCGATAGACTCTGGAACAGTACCCATGGATTGGCGGGTAGCTAAAGTAACCCCACTGTTCAAAAAGGGTGGTAGAGAGAAAACGGGGAATTACAGCCTGACATCGGTAGTGGGGAAATTGATAGAGTCCATTATAAAGGATGTAATAGCAGAGCACTTGGAAAAAAGTGACTGGATCGGACAAAGTCAACATGGATTTACAAAAGCTAAATCGTGCTTGACTAATCTACTGGAATTTTTTGAGGATGTAACTGGTAAAATAGATAAGGGAGAACCAGTGGATGTGGTGTATTTGGATTTTCAAAAGGCTTTCGATAAGGTCCCGCGTAAGACATTAGCGTGTAAAATTAAAGCACATGGGATTGGGGGCAAGGTATTGACTTGGTTAGAGAACTGGTTGGCAGACAGAAAGCAAAGAGTTGGAATAAACGGCTCTTTTTCCGAGTGGCAGGCAGTGACTAGTGGGGTACCGCAGGGATCGGTCCTTGGGCCCCAGCTATTCACAATATATATCTGGATGAGGGAACTAGATGTAATATCTCCAAATTTGCAGACGACACAAAGCTGGGTGGACATGTGTGCTGTGAGGAGGATACCGAGAAACTCCAGTATGATTTGGACAGGTTGGGTGATTGGACAGAAGCATGGCAGATGCAATATAACGTGGATAAATGCGAGGTTATCCACTTTGGTGTCAAATACAGGAAGGCAGATTATTATTTGAATGGCAATAGATTGGGAAAAGGGGAAGTGCAACGAGACCGGGGCGTCCTTGCGCACCAGTCGCTGAAAGTAAGCATGCAGGTGCAGCAGGCGATTAAGAAGGCAAATGGTATGTTGGCCTTCGTAGCGAGAGGGTTTGAGTACAGGAATAAGGGGGCTAAAAATTCGGTATCGCCGCGCCAGGTCTTTAGTGCCCGAAATTTAGCGCTGGGCCGGATTCCCCTAGCGCCCGCCTGAAATTCAGTAGCGCCGCCCCAAGGCGGAGGCGGGCGCTATTGGAGGGTTTGGCCGCCTCGTTTGGGGCGAAGAATGTCAGTTTCCGGCGCCCAGCTGCCGCTGTGGCAACCGATGCGGTGCGGCAGGCTGGGGTACTGCAGGCCTCCTCCTTCTCTTAAGGAGGAGCTGCCTGCAGCCGTGAGATCGCGGCTGGATTCCCCTGTCAAATGAGCCCGGCACCACGGAGAAGTGCCGGGCTCGCGGTAGTCACACACCAATGCCGCGGGGGGGTGGTGCAGGAGTCCGGGGAGGGAGGTGCGGCCAGGCGGCCGCCGGGAAAGCGGCCGGCCGCCCCTCCACCTTTATGCGCCGGCCTATCGGAGCTGTAAGGCACCGTTTTGCAAACGCTGTTTGCGGCCGCGACGGGCGAGGCGGCCGCAACTGAATTTGGCCATCGGGACGGATTACCATTGGAACCGGGGCACTGCGCACACCGATGACGTCATCAGTGCCGGCGCAGCGCTACCGGCTAACGCCGATGTTAGGGACCAACTCAATTTCGGGCGCTAAAAAACTTCCGGCGCAAACCATTTTATAGCCAATAAGTGGGCGCAAACGCGACTGAATTTCTAGGCCAGGATGTCTTGCTGCAGTTGTACAGGGCCTTGGTGAGACCACATCTGGAGTATTGTGTGCAGTTTTGGTCGCCTTATCTGAGGAAGGATGTTCTTGCCATGGAGGGTGTAAGGGGTTTTCGTCCTCGAGAGGTTTCCCAGACGTTTCTCTCTCCAGAGGCCTCTCTCTCTTGCACAGTAAACCTTGAGTGGTTCGACCCACTCGCCCCTTAGATTCTGTACTCTGGAGTTAGGCGCAGGAACTACAATGTAGAGAAAACTCGTGTAGACCAAGTTTGATGAAACAAAATGAAACTTTATTGCAAATGAAAAAAAGTATCAAATCAAATGCAAGCAGATAAGGGAATACATGGGAGGGAAAAACACACAAACAAATCATAACGACACAGTACTAACTAAAGCAAATACAGGCATCTTATATTCTACAAAGATCATCATGAAATAAGGAAACACACGGAACATCGAGGGACAACAACTCATGTTAATTGTACCCTTAAATCCACCCCCTTATTAAACCTATCTAGATCTGATTGTGAAGGGCCAGAAACATGCTCACCAATCCCACTAGGAAGTGCAAGGTTTTGAAAACGAGTCTGTGTTTGGTCCTTTCAGGCGCCTCATCTCCACGTGGATCGTGGAGCCCCTGCGAGCTGCGCCACACCTCTCTCCTGAGGTGGGGGTCGGGGGCGGCTGGACACCGGCAGGCCTGGATGTCGGCGAGGTCGAGGATCGTCGGTTTGACCCTGGTCAGGGGAGCCTTGGGCTGGTGTGGCCCCTTCTACCTTCAGCTACGGCCCGGGGATGGTCGATGATCTCCCGATAGACTTCCCCGGGGCGGGACGCTGGTTTCGAGCGACTTTCTTTATACAGTCATAAATATCTTTCTCCTCCGACGGTGGAGAGGAGTCCGCTGATCTTTCCCCAAGCCAGCTCCTCTTCGCCCAGCTCAAAAGCTGGACCGGCTGCTGGGGCTGCAACGACTGTCCGACTGTAAACTGACTTTTAGCTCAACTCTCCTTGTGACTGTTCAAGCTTGCTTTTCGTGACTTCCAGCTGCCAGCTCGTCCCGAAGCCACTGCCCTGTTGTCTCCCTTCTAACTGCCGAAAAGTCTCTCCAGATATACCTTTCTTCCTGAGGCCTCACTTCCCGCCCAAAATCAGTTTAGTCTTTGTTTTAACTTTGGCGGGCTTTGAGCACAGCGGAGCAGTTATTATATTTAAAATCATTTTAAGCGGCTGGTAACAGGCCCATCTCTGGTTGGAAATGGCTTTCATTGTTTTGAATGTCCTGCTGATCTCGTTATCTAGTCCTGGGTGCTGTTCTCATGAATATGAAATTGTCCCCTTTTGTCTGGGGCAGCATCTTGATGGCCTCTGTCTCTAGGCCGATCTTGAGTGGATCTGCATCTAATCCATATGCATGCCTGTGGGTCTGGTTTCGTTCTCTCCGAAACGGCTTCCAGAACTTACTGTGGGTTCAATCCACATAGCTGTCTGAGGTTGCGCAGGAACCATTTTAAAGTGTCCCAATGAGCTGATCACATGGTATGGCGGCCATTTTGTATGCCCCTTTTTCTGGGCTTCTTTTAAAACAGTCTTTAAAATCACGGCCTCTTCTGCCATTTAACCCTTATTAATATGAAATCCAATTTTGCGAATCCTACACTCCCCCCTGATGATACTGTAACTTGCTTGGAGTATCATAATTCTGGGTGAGCAAAATTTTCTGTCCTTCCACAATCTAACCATTCCCAGTATTGACCTATCTATGACCCCACGACACATGCATTTCCCATTTCAGAAAAATCGAGTGTACATTAAGCATCTATAGATGGCAATACCTTGGAGCTAAAAATCTTATAACATACTTCCAGGTGTGGAGGGGGTCCTTATACCCCTACATCACCTAGTATATACACATTGGCCTAGAAATTGAGTTTTGGCTTAGCCAGGGCTTTAGCGCCGGAAGTTAGTGCCGGCGCTAAGTCCCCCTGCGCGCGCCAAAAATTCAGCAGGGCCGCGCCCAAACGGCTGCCGGCGCTACTGAAGGGTCTTTGCGGCGGTAAATCGGCGCTAACTGCCGTTTCGCGCCGCAATTCCGGCGCTGCGGCACCCGTTGCGGTGCGGCAGGCTCGGGAAGTGCAGGCCTCCTCCTTCCCTTAAGGAGGAGCTGCCTGCACCCGGCCGCGGCCCGCGAAAATCTTTTTTAAAATGAGCCCGGCACCTCGGACAAGTGCCGGGCTTGCTTCTGTTCTGGGGGTGGGGGGGGGACGTCCGGGGAGGGAGCTGCGGCCAGGCGGCCGGCGGGAAAGCGGCCGGCCGCCGCGGGGCCTTTAATGCGCCGGCGCAAAGACTTGTAAGACTCTGTTGCCAGAGTCTTAGTTGCGGCTGCCACGGGCGAGGCGGCCGCAACTGAATTTCGGCGCTGGGGCCCGTCGGCATGGCAACCGGGACGCTGCGCACACCGATGACGTCATCGGTGCCGGCGCAGCGCTACCGGTCTACCGCGGCGGAAGGGCCCCAGGCAATTTCGGCGCCGGCGCCAATTGCAGCGCTAGGCCCTCTAGCGCCGCAAAATCGGCGCTAAGGGCACTCAATTTCTAGGCCATAACCTTCTAATGATGATATCACATCTAATTAAACTTCAATAATAAAATAAAATACATACGAAAATCCCCAAAACACATGAATACACATCAAAAATAATACAGAGGAGGGAGGGAAAACTTTAACTTTATACAAAGCATCATCAATCTAAACGGGTGTCTCTTCTTCTACCCGCACATAATGCTCCCTCCATTCCCCTCTATTCTTGTACTTCTGCGAATGTTTGACCCTTTTACAGTGTGCAAACAACAAATACACTACAATGACAACCTGGCACACTACAAGAATGTGGGAGGCTATCCTAATCCAGGAAGGGACTTCTATATTAGTGAACAGGTCCCACCACGGTGGTGTCACTATACCCAATATGTCTGCCCCTATCTCTAAAGTCTTCTGTTCCAGTGTGTAGAAGTGTTTCTGTGAAACAACAATGGCTTTTAATATCTTGGTGAGGTGTTCAGGGAGAGGGGGAATGATATATCCAAAATGTGCAACGAATTGCTGCAAATCGGTGAATATCTCTTTCACAGTGAGGTGAACAGTGGAAGGTTCAGGGATGGGGACAATTCGCTCTTGGGCCACTTGAACTTCTGCCCTGGGCTTGAAACAGAAGCTGCTGTCACTCACCGGACACCAACCGTGCTGTCCATGCTGGTAGTGGGGCGCTGCAGTGGTGGCACAGTATGTCCCACCTCCTATATATGCCACCTGCGGGGGCACATGGCCTTGTGCCATTGCCACCATGGTGCAATTTATAGGCTTCGCGCCAGCGGTTCTGAACCCGCACTATGGTTTTGAATGGGCATTCAAGTGCTGGGGACACAGGATGATGTGTGCTCCCCGGCTCCGGAACCCCGAGAGGTCGGTCCCCGTCATTGCATGCTCCCATCGAATGACGTAAGGTGGGACCCCCATGTAGCGAATGTGCGCACCCCCCTGAATGACTCCAATGTTCTCCACCCTGTATACCCGGGCAGGTTTGGCTGTCTTTCCCATCACCGGCATTCTTACCACTATACCCATAATGGTGTGATTAGACCGTCCACAGTCCACTGGGACAGGGTAGGCCTCTGAAGCTAGTCTGAGCTGGCACGGACTCAATGTATTCTCAAAAGGGTGGAGGGCTGCGAGGTGCTTGTTGCTAATCCAGGAGGGGACTAAGCCTTGCTTTAAATCCTCCAGATTACTGCGGCCCTCACCCAGTAACCACGCCCCATATAGCACACAAGCTTCGTTCTGCGCAGCCTGATCGGACGCATTCCGATCCTCCCTGATGAGAGCATTTACCGCTCTGGCGTGTTTCTCCAGCTCCGCTATTATCTCTTTTAAGTGTAGTGTCATGGCCTGGTCCTCATGTAACTCAGAACCCACTACCTTATTCTCATCAGTCAGTATCTTTCTTAGCTGTGTTTTCAAACCATTAATCTGGGTTTGCAGCTCCACGTCATCCAGTGTGTTGATGACGGAAGTTCCTGTATTAAAAGCTGTGAAAATATAATTTACTGCACCCCTTCTTTGTCTCCCTATTCTGTCCAAGACCTCATGTGGTGTGATGTACAACTCAGCTCTGTCGACATCGGCAAAGTCGAATTCGTAAAACTGTTTAAACATGTTTGTTAACAGGACCTAGTATAATTGCTCCGTTTCCCTGGGGCACCACTCTGGCAATCTTACCTCGGTGAGGTTTAAAATCACCGAAGCCACCGCGTAGTGGACCCCTTGGTACAGTACCTGACCTGTGGGTACCAATACCAATCCCTTCCCGGGTCCCTTTGTCGTGGTGGGGCACCCTTCCTTGAGGGCTTTTGCTACTGGAACTGTGGACAGGGGCTTGCGGGGTCGGGTGATGAGCTCAGTGGCGTTTACTGGGATCTGTGAGTATGGGACTCCGCACGCCCATGAGCTGACATCCCACCTCATTCCTTGTCCAGCATCCTGCCACTGTCTTTGGAAAAAGATGGAGACGCCTGTGGGGCAAACGCTTTCTGAACCCCACATACAGATGTAGATCCCCTCATCTGGCTCCCACCATTTGTCCCAACAGACACTCAACCCACCGTGTGTCCCCATAATTGTCCGATGGGTGTTATTACCCAATCTTTCCCAGTCTGTGGTGTATGTGCCTTTAAGAGCAATTATGGTGTATGTGCCTTTAAGAGCCCCAGGTGTGCGTAATGCCGGTAATTGCCACTTGGGCTATATAAGCCTGTGTATTGTGTATATCCTTTAGAAACCCCCCCCAGACTTGCTTAGTAAATACCTATGAACCAACTCCTGTCTTCAGTGTCTTTATCTACACACAGACACTACAGTGGCGACGAAGTGGAAACGGACTTACCTGCAATTCGGCAGCACCTCAAGGACATCGATTCCTCCAGCGTCCAGAAGACTCAAGGAAGTAAGAGAAACTGTGGTTTCACCAGCTGGCCAAGCTGGTGACAGGTACTGCGCTAATCCTTCCTGGGCGTCAGGCTGGAGCTCCAGCAGCGGGCTCTACAGCTGAGACAGGCAGCAAAATCGGAGGCAAGCAATAACGGACTGGGAGGGTGCACTCGAGAGACGGCCGGCGCGGCAAGCAGGTCAGCGTTTAGAACTCCGTCGGGAACGAGTCTCCAACAGTGAATAAACTGAAACCACAGTAAAACAGCGTTGTTATCGGTAGCAGCGGCGGGAAAGCGCGGGAAGCGCCATATCTTTGCTACAGAGAGAAAAAAAAAAAATGCGCGGGAAGCGCCATATCTTTTCTGAAATGCCTAAATCTGGTAATATTGAGGCTTTTGATGGCGAAATAGAAGATTGGACCACATACGTGGAAAGAGTAGAGGTTTATTGCACTGCAAATGGAATAACAGATGAAAAAAAGCTTCAGTACTTCTGAACTTAATGGGCGCGAAGACATACGGGCTGTTACGAAATTTAATCACTCCAGCCAAACCAAAGGACAAGACTTTTAAAGAAATTGTTGATACCCTGCAGGAGCATTTAAACCCAACACCGCTGCTGATAGCGGAACGATTCAAGTTCTTCAAGAGAAATCAACACAAGAATGAAAGTAACGCTGATTACCTAACCGAATTAAGAAAGCTATCAAAGTACTGCCAATTCAGAGCAGGACTATCGGATTATCTTCGAGACAAATTTGTTTGCGGT
This sequence comes from Somniosus microcephalus, assembly GCF_052327205.1. NCBI lineage: Eukaryota > Metazoa > Chordata > Chondrichthyes > Squaliformes > Somniosidae > Somniosus > Somniosus microcephalus. Next base: position 184,305,384 of record NC_140993.1, on the reverse strand, counting down.
CTCTTAAGTGAAGGAACACAAAAAAGACTGCTTTCTGAAAAAGATTTAACATTGGACAAAGCTTTCAGTATGGCTGTATCATACGAAGCAGCAGCAAAAGGAGCTGCAGAGATACAACAAGAGACACAGGACTTTGGCACCCATAAAATGACACAGGAGTTCGGAAGATGTTATCGCTGCGGCAGATCCACCCATAACCAGAGGGACTGCTGGTTCAAGGGCAAAGCATGCAGGCAATGTGGTAAGATTGGACACATTGCACGGGTATGCCAATCTGGACAAAATAAATCCACTGACAGAAAACAAAAAATGAATAAAGAAAAGTACAGGAAGGTACAAATGACGACGGACAATAGCTCCGAAGACCAGAATAGCGATAGCGACTCCAGAAACAAGAGACTAAGCTGTCTCAAATTACATAATGTACTTGCCAAAGAGGATTACCAAACCATTTGGGTTACCCTCACAATAGCAGGGTCCCCAGTTAAAATGGAGCTAGATACAGGATCAGCTCTAACCGTAATAAATCGACGAGATTACGAGAGGCTATTTTCGCATATACCTCTAAAAGACACATCCATTATCTTAAAAACATATACGGGGCAGAAAGTCTACCCCAAAGGAAAAATAAGGGTGCCTGTGGTATACAACGGCAAAGAAATACAAAAGTTGTATTTATACATTCTACAAGATGGTGGTCCACCGTTGTTGGGACGTGAATGGATAAGGAAGATACGTTTAGACTGGCACTCCATTCAGGCACTGATGGTGACCAGTAAGGAAAAAAACAATGATGACATCACACCTGAACGATTAAAAGACATCTTGGCCAACGCCAAAGAAGTGTTTCAAGAGAAACTAGGAACCTTGAAAGGCATCACCGCCTCAATAAAAGTGGAAGATACAGCAATTCCAAAATTTTTTAAGGCAAGACCGGTGCCATACGCAATACGTCCGGCAGTCGAGGCAGAGCTGAAGAATTTGGAAAAGGCAGGCATATTATCCAAAATAGATTGCAGCGAATGGGCAACACCCATCGTTCCAGTCATGAAAAAAACATTGAAAAATAACTCTGAGGAACAGAAAAAAATTTGCATCTGTGGAGACTTTAAGGTGACTGTAAACCCGGTCCTTCACACGGTACAGTATCCTCTTCCGAGGATAGAAGATATTTTCGCCTCACTATCCGGAGGGAAACGTTTCACAAAAATTGACTTGGCACAGGCATATCTACAGATGGAGGTTGAGGAGACCTCTAAAAAGTATCTCACAATAAACACACACAAAGGCCTGTACCAGTACAATCGACTGGTTTTTGGAATAGCATCAGCTCCAGCTATCTGGCAAAGAGCTATGGAGCAAGTCCTGCAAGGGATTCCGGGGACTCAATGCTACCTAGACGACATCCTTATAACAGGAGAAAACGACAACGAGCACCTTGCCAATTTGGAGCAGGTGCTCACTAGGCTGAAAGAACGGGGCCTACGAGCAAATCGCCCCAAGTGCGAATTTTTCCAAAATCAGATATCATATTGTGGCCACATAATTAATAAGGAAGGGTTGCATAAGTCACCTGAAAAAATTGAAGCAGTTATAAAAGCCCCAGCACCTGAAAATGTTTCACAATTAAGATCATTCCTGGGATTAATAAATTACTATCATAAATTTTTACCGAACTTATCAACTATTCTACACCCTCTTAATGATCTTCTACAGACAGGAGTGATTTGGAAATGGAACGAAGACTGTAAACGTGCCTTCCATAAATGTAAAGACTTAATCACATCCGAGAAAATTTTGGCTCATTACAACCCATCACTACCAATCAGACTGGCGTGCGATGCATCCCCTTACGGCATAGGAGCGGTATTGTCCCATAGATTCCCTGATGGCTTGGAACGGCCGATAGCTTTTGCGTCACGCTCATTGAACTCAGCTGAGCGTAACTATGCCCAGATAGACAGGGAAGCACTCAGCCTGGTATGGGGAGTGAGGAAATTCAACCATTACCTACATGGACAAAAATTTACCTTGCTGACTGACCATCAACCCCTCATCTCCATATTCAACCCTAAAAAAGGTGTCCCCATTATGACGGCACAAAGACTACAGAGGTGGTCCCTTTTTCTAGGGGCACACCAATACAACATTGAATACAAAGGGTCAAAACAGCATGGGAATGCTAACGGTTTATCACGCCTATCGTTGCCAACGATAGAAGAGGCACCTACAGTAGACCCAGTAGAGATATTCCACTCTACCATAGTGGAATGTCTACCGGTGACAAATTCTGCCATTGAAAGGGAGACAAGAAATGACCCTACTCTCTCACGGGTCTACGATTTAACAGTGAAGGGATGGCCAGCACATGGCGAACCACTGTTGCCAGCATTCTCGCAAAGAAGAGAACAGCTGTCAGTGTGCCGAGGAACCTTGATGTGTGGATCCAGAGTGGTGATTCCACCCAAACTCCAGGATAAAGTGCTAAAGGAGCTTCACGAGGGGCATCTGGGTGGAGTGAAAATGAAGAACCTAGCTAGGGCGTTTGTATGGTGGCCAGGTATCGATGGAGACATCGAAGACATGACCAAGAGCTGCCTAGGATGCCAGAAGGTCCAAAATGCTCCGCCACAGGCCCCTCTACATCCATGGGAGTGGCCCTCATCTCCCTGGCAAAGGGTGCACATCGACTTTGCTGGTCCATTTTTGGACTCAATGTTCTTAATCGCAGTTGATGCACACTCCAAGTGGCCGGAGGTAATAAAGATGTCCTCCACCACCACGGAAAAAACCATCACAGTATTAAGGACCATATTTGCCAGGAATGGGCTGCCGGAGCAGATATGTTCTGATAATGGACCGCAATTTGTGTCCGAAGAATTCAGAAAGTTCTTAAAGAACAATGGGGTAAAGCACTACACGTCCGCCCCATACCATCCCGCCACCAATGGATTGGCTGAAAGGTTTGTCCAGACCTTCAAGAAGGCCATCAAGGCCATGGGTAATGAAGACATAAAACTTCAGCACAAGGTGGATAACTTCTTATTTGCATATAGGAATGCAACGCATATGGTTACTAACCAAACTCCCGCCATGATGTTCTACAATAGAAACCTAAGATGCCGGCTGGATTTGGTCAAGCCCAACATCCGAAGGGACGTGGAGAACCGGCAGTTTCAGGGCATGAATGAAAGGCCAACTAGGGCCTTCCAGATAGGCCAACCGGTTTTGGCCCGGGACTACCATACCGAGAAATGGCAGCCTGGAACTATCTGCACACGATTAGGACCACTGATGTATACCGTGGACATCGGAGACAGCATAATAAGGCGCCATGCTGACCAAATCATCAAGTCATCCGAAAAGGGACAACCTACACCACCACTCTATACATCTAACGATGAAGTAGAGATACCCATATCTACCTCCGATCCGGTGATACTGGCGCCCGATGAACCCAACACTGGCCTTCAAGCTGAATCAGCCTTGCCAGAAGAACCTACTACACCACCACAAACTACTACACCCCCGAGGCATTATCCGAACCGAGTCAGGAAGCCTCCTGAGAGACTAACTTATAATTAATTAATACAGCAATGTATATTATTTTGCATATAACATGTAATTAATAATTACTTAAAATATGATGTACTAGTTAGCTAGAAGGGGAGGAATTGTGGTGTATGTGCCTTTAAGAGCAATTATGGTGTATGTGCCTTTAAGAGCCCCAGGTGTGCGTAATGCTGGTAATTGCCACTTGGGCTATATAAGCCTGTGTATTGTGTAGATCCTTGAGAAACCCCCCCCAGACTTGCTTAGTAAATACCTATGAACCAACTCCTGTCTTCAGTGTCTTTATCTACACACGGACACTACACAGTCCACAGTTGAGTTCTTCATGGTGCTGCTCAACTTGCGCAGCCACCACCAGCGGTCCAAAGGTACATGTCCTTTGCAAACAAGGCAAATCTTCTTGCCCACGGTGACGCTGATCCTGGGTGCAATGATCCGCACCCTGGGGCACATCAGAGATGTTTCTCTGTATGCAAACCCCGTCTGGCTGGAGTATTCAGAGGAGTTCGACCCCAGCCAGCCTGGCCATCTCCCTTCATGGAAGTAGGCAGCAGTCTCTTCAGCGTCCCGTGAGCCGGTTCCGTCAGTCGCGATGGGGCCTCTATTTCCAGAGCACCCATAAACAGTGGAGTCCTTGGTGCGGCCCCGATAGGCCCAGCTCCATCCAGCCATCGTGATCGCGACGAGGATCCCTCTCATCTTTACTGGCTTCTGTAACAAACCAAACAAATATAGCCAGGCTCCCGAGAGATTCTGGCTTAGGTGACGGCATGATCGGATCTTTCGACCTCGATCCAAAAACAACACACACATTGGGCAGATTTAAAACTCCTTAAAACTCTAATCATCTTTAATATATACACACCCTAAACTTAAACTTAAACTAAACTTATGTACAGCGCCACCCGTCCCCGGGCGGCTTGCCTAATCCCTGATCGGACTGCAGCTCACCGCTCCCTGTGGCGGGGCTGCAGTGACCTGTGGCTCTGGTTCTCCACAGCCTTTCGCTGTTAAACGGGGACTGTGTTTTCTCAAGGATTTCTGAAGTCGGCGTCTACTGGGAGTGGGTGACTCGGGCCAAGACTTTATAGGCTGAGGCGTTCGGGTCGACCTGCGAGAAGGTACTTTGGGCGGGGCTCCCTTAGCGAGTGGACCTTCGGGTGGGACCTCAGCTCTCACAGCCCGTGGCTTTTCCACGACTGCAGGCTTCGGCTCCCTTCCCTCAGGCTCCACCCCTTTGGGATTTGGGCAGGCTCCCTTGGCGAGTGGACCTTCGGGTGGGACTTCCGCTCACACAGCCTGTGGCTCTTCCACGACTGTGGGCTTCGGCTCCCTCCCCTCAGGCTCCGCCCCTTCGGGAATTGGGTCTGTGGCAGATGGCTCCTCCTCACCTGTCCCTACAGGTGGAGAATCTCTGCCCCCAATTTCTACCTCCCCCACGCTCGAGTCGAGGGCGGGATCTCCATCCTCCGACTCCTCCTCCTCCAGAATCGTGTCGAGGGCGGGACCTTGCTGTTCGGGTCCATCCTCGTCCGAGTCCCAGGCCATCGGAGAAGGCTCCCCCCAGGTGGGTGGGACCTCTTCTCCTTCCAAGCAGGCTACAACGCCAGCTTGTGTGGTCTGTGACTCATCGCGCGCCTCAGGCTGAGGACCTTTATCCTCAGACCTGGCTTCGGTTGCTGATGCTTTTGCACCCGGTTTGAACAATTTACACCGCTTCACACTAAACCACATGTTGCGTCGGGACACCTCCACTGTGCGAGTGGCGTAGAGCGGCGGATTTTGCACCGATTCCGGCTCATCCTCCTGGTCTACGGTTCTCTCGCCAACGCATAGGGTTAGACCCAAGAATTTTACTTCTCACCGGCCAACCCGCGCCTTTGTAGGGGTTTCCTTAACACTCTCTATCTCCTTCACCCTCGAACCCTCTCCCCAGAGACAATGATTTCTCAGGTCCACGTGGATCCCGTGGGCTACCAAGAAATCAGACCCCAGGACTCCCGTTCCACCTCCCACCTCCCACTTCATTAGGGTACACTTCCACGTGGTGCGGAGTGGCCCTAAACGAATGGAGAGGGGAAGGGAATGTGCGCCAGCCTGTTCTTCGCCCATGAAGCCCGACAGAAGATATGGGACCCCGGTGGACAGAGGCGAGGCGGTGGGGTTATCTGCGTGGATTACGGTGCACGATGCTCCCGTGTCTAACAGATAGGTTCCCTTCACCTCCTCCACCTCCATCTCCACGAGGGGTCATCTCCATACATCATATCACAGCGCGCACAGGTAGACGGGCTGCGCCGACTCTAGTCACTTGGGTACAGCGATCGGAGTTTCGGGAGCGACAAGGCCGGTGGTAACAACTATTTTCCCCTGCGAGGTCATCAGAGACCGCATTGCCTGTATGATTGACTCAATCGCAGCGGGATCCACTACTGCACCAGCTCCTTGCGCTGGGGCAGGAGCTACGACTTGGGTTTGGGCTGGTGCTGGGGCAGCTGTCTGGGCTTGGGCTGCAGGAAACCTCCCTTTACTGTGAGTCGTGTGAGGTGGCTCACCATGGACCTTAATTGCGGGCCAGCGTAGGGCACCACGAGCTGGTTCTGGTGGGGTCCGACACTGCTTGCGGCAGCGTTGGGACCGAACCTCTGGTGCCGAGCGGGACACATCGGTGCCGGCCCTGTCTTTGCTACCAGTGGTTCTTCCGCACACTCCACCTCAGCTACCCCCTCTTTCGCTACCCCCTCCTTTTCCGATCAAGTCTCACTATAGCTCGGCGGTGCTGAGGGCTCGGTGGCTGGTACCACAATTACCTCAGCTGGAATCGGCTGTTTTGATTCCTTCAAAAAGTCCATGTGACTGGCTTTCGGGCTGACGAGACACACCATGCTTCTTGCCTTAACCAGGGCCGCTCTTAGGTCCTCTATGGTCTTTTGGCAGGGGCCGTGGTCTGTGCTCTCAAACCCGTGCTCGAGGGCTAGCTTGTAAGCTGCCTTAACCTCCACTACTCTCTCCTCCTGCGCTCTTAGCTGTTGTGTGAGGCGGGCGTTTTTCTTGCGTATCCTCATTTCATTGATCTTTGCCTCAGCAACCTGGCACTCCAGGTACTCTAATCCTCGCCTGATGCTGACTAGCTACTGTAAAGTCCGCGCCTCAATAATACACGGACTTCGGGAGAACAGTTTAACAGGTACTTTACTGAACAGGAGGGCAACGTCAGACTGAAATACAGAAGCCTGCTAGGGCCTTTTATACAGGGGTGGTCACTGCCAGTACTGCAGTCTAAAACCAGTTCTTCCCTTAAAGGTACATACACAACAATTCATCCCCTTTTAGATAAACAGTACATAACATTCATTTAACAACTAAATAATAACTAATTACAACTTTCTGGATATTATATACATCAACTGAAATAATCATTTATAAGTTCAGTCTTTGAGGAGGCTTCCTGATCCTGACTGGATAGCGCCTTTCTCGAGTATCCTGTTCTTGCAGCGAAGCTGATTCTGGTTCATGGTCACTGGTTGGTTCGTCAGCTTCCAATACCACTGCTTCTGAGGTAGACGCAATCTGTACTTCAGGTTGATTACCAGGTGCACCTTCTCGTGGCACGGGTTTGGCTTGTTCCTGTGACTCTAGAATCTGGTCAGCATGGCGCCTCACAGTGCTCTCTCCAACGTCCACTGTGTACATTAGTGGTCCCTGCTGTGTGCATATCGTTCCTGGCTGCCATTTTTCTGTTCGGTAGTCGCGGGCCAAGACTGGTTACCCTACCTTGAAGCTCCGGGTTGGCTTCTCATTTATGTGCTGGAATTGCTTATCCTCAACATCTCGTCTTATGTTTGGTTTGAGCAAATCCAGGCGACATCTTAGCCTTCGGTTGAAGAACAGTATGGCTGGAGCTTGGTTGGTTACTGCATGTGTCGCATTACGGTAAGCAAACAAGAAACTATCCACCTTGTGTTGTAGTATGTATGTCGTCATTATACATTGCCTTTATGGCCTTTTTAAAGGTCTGGACAAACCTCTCAGCCAATCCATTTGTGGGTGGATGATATGGGGCAGATGTGTAATGTTTCACCCCATTATTCTTCAGGAACCTCCGGAAATCCTCAGACACAAACTGTGGCCCATTGTCGGAGCAAATCTGTTCTGGCAACCCATTCCTGGCAAAGATGGTCCTGAGGACTGCAATAGTTTTCTCTGTGGTGGTGGAGGACATTTTAATGACCTCTGGCCATTTCGAATGGGCGTACACAGCGATTTGAAACATTGAGTCCATAAATGGACCAGCAAAATCAATGTGTACCCGTTGCTATGGAGATGAGGTCCACTCCCATGGATGTAGCGGGGCCTGTGGTGGAGCGTTTTGGACCTTCTGGCATCCTGTGCATCTCTTGGTCATATCCTCGATTTCTTTATCGATTCCCGGCCACCACACAAACGCCCTGGCTAGGCTCTTCATTTTTCCCCCTCCCAGATGACCCTCATGAAGCTCATTGAGCACTCTATCTCTCAACCTGGGTGGAATTACCACTCTGGATCCACACATCAAGGTTCCCCGGCACACTGACAGCTGTTCTCTCCTTGGCGAGAATGCTGGCAACAGTGAGTCGCCATATGCTGGCCATCCCTTCACCGTCAAATCGTAGAACCGAGAGAGTGTCGGGTCATTTCGGGTTTCCTTTTCTATACTCGAGTTTGTAACAGGCAAACATTCGACTATGGTCGCATGGAATATCTCAACAGGGTCCACTGCTGGTGTTTCTTCTACCGTAGGCAATGGTAGGCGCGGCAGCCCATCAGCGTTTCCATGCTGTTTCGTATCCTTGTACTGTATGTCGTACTGATGTGCCCATAGAAAACGTGACCATCTTTGCAGCCGTTGCGCCGTCATCACCGGAACGCCCTTCTTTGGGTTAAAAATGGAGACCAGGTGCTGATGATCAGTCAGTAGGGTGAATTTCTGCCCGTGCAGATAGTGATTGAACTTCTTCACCCCCCACACCAGGCTGAGGGCCTCCCTGTCAATCTGGGCGTAGTTACGCTCAGCTGAGGTTAGCGAGCGCGACGCAAAGGCTATTGGCCTCTCTGAACCGTCACGGAATTTGTGTGACAGTACCGCTCCAATGCCGTAGGGTGATGCATCACATGCCAGCCGAATCGGTAGTGTTGGGTTGTAGTGGGCCAATACTTCTTTTGAAGTGATTAGGCATTTACATTCCTGAAAGGCACGCTTACACTCATCACTCCATTTCCATGTCACTCCAGTTTGCAGCAGGGCGTTCAGTGGGTGCAGAATTGTAGATAAATTCGGCAAGAACTTATGGTAGTAGTTCACCAACCCGAGGAACGACCTCAGTTGCGACACATTTTCCGGTGCTGGAGCCTTGACTACAGCCTCAATCTTGTCCGGCGACTTATGCAACCCTTCCTAATCAATCATGTGGCCACAATACAAGATTTGTCTCCTGAAGAACTCGCATTTGGGGCGGTTGGCTCGTAGTCCATATTCCTGTAATCTCGTGAGCACCTGCTCCAGGTTGGCAAGGTGTTCATTGTCATTTTCGCCCGTAACCAGCATGTCGTCCAAATAACACTGGGTCCCCGGGATGCCTTGCAGGACTTGTTCCATTGCCCTCTGCCAACTAGCCGGGGCCGATGCTACCCCGAATACCAGTCGATTGTACTGGTAAAGGCCTTTGTGAGTGTTTATCGTGAGGTATTTTCTAGATGCTTCTTCCACCTCCATTTGTAGGTACACTTGGGCCAGATCAATCTTTGTAAAACGTTTCCCTCCAGATAGTGAGGTGAAAATATCTTCTATCCGCGGAAGTGGATACTGTACGGTGTGCAGGACTGGGTTCACAGTCACCTTGAAGTCCCCACAGATGCGAATCTTCTTTGGCTCCCCAGGCGTGCTGCTCAATGCTTTCTTCATTACAGGAACGATGGGTGTGGCCCACTCGCTCCAGTCCACCTTGGACAGCACACCCGAATGCTCCAGACTCTCCAATTCAGCTTCAACGGCTGGGCGGATCGCGTATGGCACCGGTCTGGCCTTGAAAAATTTTGGGTTTGCGTTATCCTCAATCTTTATGTTTGCCTTCACTCCTTTTAGAGTCCAAAGTCCTTGTTGGAACATCTCTTCCGCATCAGATAGAATTTGTGACAGACGTCCAGGTGCGACGTCATCATCCTTTTTGTTAGTCACAGTTAGTGCCAGAATGGAATGCCAATCCAATTGTATTTTTCGGATCCATTCATGTCCCAATAAAATGGTGGTCCTCCATCTCGTAGTATATACATATATAGTTTCTGTTTTTCCTTGCCATTATATTTAACTGGCACCCTTATTTTTCCTCTGGGGTAGACCTTTTGCCCCGTGTATGTCTTCAATACAATGGACATGTCCTTTAAGGGTATGTGTGAGAATAGCCGCTCATAGTCTCATCGATTCATGACAGTTAGGGCTGATCCTGTGTCCAATTCCATCTTTACTGGGGACCCTGCTATCATGAGGGTGACCCAAATGGTTCGGTGATCTTCCTTTGCGATCATGTTGTGTAACTTTAGACAACTTAGTCTCCTGCAACCGGAGTCCTTATCACTCTCCTGATCTTCTGAACTACTGTCTGTCAGTTTCTTTACTTTCCTGTACTGTTCCTTAATAGTTCTTGTCGTGTTGGTTTTCTTTCCCGACCTGCAGACTCTTGCTATATGTCCCATTTTTCCGCATTGCCTGCATACTTTGTCCTTAAACCAGCAGTCCTTCTGCTCATGGGTTGTTCTGCCGCAGCGATAGAACTATTCTGCTCCAAACGCCATTTCGTTAGTGCTGTATTCTTGTGGTTTCTGTTGTATTTCTGCAGCTCCCCGTGCTGCTGCTTCATAGGATACTGCCACGCTGAAAGCCTGTTCTAGCATCAGGTCCTTTTTTGAAAGTAGTCATTCCTGGTTTCCTTCACTCTGGAGCCCGCAGACAAACTTATCCCGCATGCTGTCTGCCAGTCCTGCTCCGAACTGGCAGTGCTTCGATAACTTGCGTAGTTCCGTAAGATAGTCAGCATTGCTCTCATCTTTGTGCTGGTTTCTTTTATGGAACTTGAATATTTCTGCTATCAGCAGCGGTGTAGGGTTTAGGTGTTCCTGTAAGGTATTAACAATCTCCTCAAAACTTTTCTCCATTGGTTTAGCTGGGGTAATTAAATTCCGCAATAGGCCGTACGTACTCGCGCCCATCAAATTCAATAATACCGACGCCCTCTTTCCATCGGCCACCTCATTTGCCTCGCAGTACACTTCAATTCTTTCCACATATGTGGTCCAGGCTTCTACCTCGTTGTCAAAAGCAGTGATACTGCCACTTTTCGGCATCTTGGGTGATTTAAAATGGCACCTACCGTTCTTTTTCTTCTTCCCCAATGGAATAAAATGGCGCCTCCCGCGCTTTTCCTACCTCCCCAACGGGGTAAAATGGTGCCTCCCATGCTTTTCCTTCTTCCCCTTGCTGCCGCGCTGCTCCTAGCGTTCTACGGGGTAATGGCGGCGACCCGAAGCTTCGGTGCGTCTCGCTTTCCTTCTCCCCAGTTTATTTTCTCTCCGCTGCCCGATTCTTGAGCACCGACCGCGCCCTGTGCGCTCCACCCTCTCTCTCTCTTGTTCTCTTTTCCCGGCGGCGCTGCGCAGCACGTTTTGTAGAGCCGCTCGATCGAGCTTGAGCCCGCCGCAGTCCGGAAGGGTCAGCACACTACCTGCTACCAGCACGATTTGCTGGAACACCTTAACTGGGGAGCCATCACAGCTCTCCACAGTCTCTCCCACAATTCTCCGAACACCGATGAATTCTTTGAGCGGTTGCCCGCGGTCGACGCCCGTTGTTCAGACTACGACCTCCAAGAAACCTCCTCTCAGGGCGAGATCCCCGTGAGATGATGCCACACTGCAGGTGAGTTCGAACTTACTCGTCGCCACTGTAAAGTCTGCGCCTCAAAAATACACGGACTTCGGGAGAACAGTTTAACAGGTACTTTACTGAACAGGAGGGCAATGTCAGACTGAAATACAGAAACCTGCTAGGGCCTTTTATACAGGGTTGGTCACTGCCGGTACTGCAGTCTAAAACCAGTTCTTCCCTTAAAGGTACATACACAACAGCTACCACTTGGTGTTCCTGATTCAGCGCGTGAAGTGCTGTGATGAGTTTTTCCCCACCCATGGCCTTTTCCTCTATCTCTGCTGCCTGGGTTATGATCTTGGCTGCCTGTGCTGCAACGACCCGGTCCAAGATCTGGACCTGCTTCTTGTAACACATCAGCCACACTGCCTTTTCCACTGACTTCTTATGCTCTTTGCTCTCTGTCCACCTGATTGCTGCGTCCACCGGACACCCATCCAGCAAGAGATCGGATATCCACTGTTTAGTGAGATTTACCTTGCCAAAGACATAATCCGCTATCCTCTCATCCATTGCATTTCGACCATTCAAACTTGGATCTACTACATTGCAATCCTGCTGCCAGAGTCCTGCTGCAGTCGCCATTTTCTGTAAGGGGTTTTCGTCCTCGAGAGGTTTCCCAGAGGTTTCTCTCTCCAGAGGCCTCTCTCTCTTGCACAGTAAACCTTGAGTGGTTCAACCCACTCGCCCCTTAGATTCTGTACTCTGGAGTTAGGCGCAGGAACTACAATGTAGAGAAAACTCGTGTAGACCAAGTTTGATGAAACAAAATGAAACTTTATTGCAAATGAAAAAAAATATCAAATCAAATGCAAGCAGATAAGAGAGTACATGGGAGGGAAAAACACACAAACAAATCATAACGACACAGTACTAACTAAGGCAAATACAGGCATCTTATATTCTACAAAGATCATCATGAAATAAGGAAACACATGGAACATCGAGGGTCAACAACTCATGTTAATTGTACCCTTAAATCCACCCCCTTATTAAACCTATCTAGATCTGATTGTGAAGGGCCAGAAACATGCTCACCAATCCCACTAGGAAGTGCAAGGCTTTGAAAACGAGTCTGTGTTTGGTCCTTTCAGGCGTCTCGTGGGTTGTGGAGCCCCTGCGAGCTGCACCACACCTCTCTCCTGAGGTGGGGGTCGGGGGCGGCTGGACACTGGCAGGCCTGGATGTCGGCGAGGTCGAGGATCGTCAGCTCGACCCTGGTCAGGGGAGCCTTGGGCTGGTGTGGCCCCTTCTACCTTCAGCTACGGCCCGGGGATGGTCGATGATCTCCCGATAGACTTCCCCGGGGCGGGACGCTGGTTGCGAGCGACTTTCTTTATACAGTCATAATTATCTTTCTCCTCCGACGGTGGAGAGGAGTCCGCTGATCTTTCCCCAAGCCAGCTCCTCTTCGCCCAGCTCAAAAGCTGGACCGGCTGCTGGGGCTGCAACGACTGTCCGACTGTAAACTGTCTTTTAGCTCGACTCTCCTTGTGACTGTTCAAGCTTGCTTTTCGTGACTTCCAGCTGCCAGCTCATCCCGAAGCCACTGCCCTGTTGTCTCCCTTCTAACTGCCGAAAAGTCTCTCCAGATATACCTTTCTTCCCGATGCCTCATTTCCCGCCCAAAATCAGGTTAGTCTTTGTTTTAACTTTGGCGGGCTTTGAGCACAGCGGGGCAGTTATTATATTTAAAATCATTTTAAGCGGCTGGTAACAGGCCCATCTCTGGTTGGAAATGGCTTTCATTGTTTTGAATGTCCTGCTGATCTCGTTATCTAGTCCTGGGTGCTGTTCTCATGAATATGAAATTGTCCCCTTTTGTCTGGGGTAGCATCTGATGGCCTCTGTCTCCAGGCCGATCTTGAGTGGATCTGCATCTAATCCATATGCATGCCTGTGGGTCTGGTTTCGTTCTCTCCGAAACGGCTTCCAGAACTTACTTTGGGTTCAATCCACATAGCTGTCTGTGGCTGCGCAGGAACCATTTTAAAGTGTCCCAATGAGCTGATCACATGGTATGGTGGCCATTTTGTATGCCCCTTTTTCTGGGCTTCTTTTAAAACAGTCTTTAAAATCACGGCCTCTTCTGCCATTTAACCCTTATTAATATGAAATCCAATTTTGCGAATCCTACAAGGGAGTGCAGCGAAGATTCACCAGGCTGATACCTGGGATGGCAGGAATGACGTATGAGGAGAGAGTGAGTCGATTGCACTTGTACTCGCTGGAGTTTAGAAGAATGAGAGGGGATCTCATTGAAACTTATAAAATTTTAACAGGACTAGACAGACTAGATGCTGGAAGGATGTTCCCGATGGTCAGGGAGTCCAGAACCAGGGGCCACAGTCTAAGGATAAGGGGTAAGCCATTTAGGACAGAGATGAGGAGGAACTTCTTCACCCTGAGAGTGGTGAACCTGTGGAATTCTATACCAAAGAAAGCAGTAGAGGCCAATTCATTAAATATATTCAAGAAGGAGTTGGATATATTTCTTAAGGCTAAAGGGATCAAGGGATATGGAGAGAAGTAGGAACAGGGTACTGAATTTGGCCGATCAGCCATGAGCTCATTGAATGGCGTAGTAGGCTCGAGGGGCCGAATGGCCTACTCCTGCTCCTATCTTCTATGTTTCTATGTTTCTACTGTGGGCCAAGAACAGAGAGGTACTCATCAAGGACAGAGAGGCAGTCAGTGCCTGATGGAAGGAGCAATTCGAAGATCTCCTTAACCGAGACTCTATTTTCGACGTGAATGTCCTCAACTCCATCCCACAGCATGCTACCCAGCACCACCTCAGCACAACCTCAGCCCGGCATGAGGTTGAAAAGGCCATCTGACAACTGAAGGACAACAAGGCCTCAGGAGTAGATGGAATCCCCACCGCGGCGCTAAAACATAGTGGAGAAGCACGATTGGCGTGAATACATGAACTTATTTCTCTAATTTGGAAGGAGGAGAGCATGCCAGGGAATCTCAGAAATGCCATAATCGTGACTGCCTTCAAGAAATGTGAAAAGTCCGAGTCTCCCTGCTGTCTGCCACAGGGAATGTCATCGCAAGAATCCTCCTCAATCGTCTTCTCCCAGTGGCTAAAGAGCTCCTCCCAGAGTCGCAATGCGGATTCCGCCCACTAATGGGCACAATGGACATGATCTTCACCGCGCGGCAAACTACAAGTGCAATGCAGAGAACAGCACCAACCGCTGTACATGGCCTTCGACACCGTCAACCGTGAGGGATTATGAGGTGTCCTTCTCAAATTCGGCTGCTCTTAAACGTTTGTCACCATCCACCGCCTGTTTCACGATGACACGCATGCCGTGATCCTGAAAAATGGATCCACCACAGACCCAATTCACGTATGGACCGGGGTCAAGCAAGGCTGTGTCATCGCACCAACGCTCTTCTCAATCTTCCTGGCTGCAATGCTCCATCTCACCCTCAGTAAGCTCCCCACTGGAGTGGAGCTAATCTACAGAACAAATGGTAAACTGTTCAACCTCCGTCGCCTCCAGTCCAGATCCAAGGTCATCCCATCCTCTGTCGTCAAATTACAGTATGCAGACAACGCTTGCAGCTGCCCACACTCGGAGATTGAACTCCAAACCATCGTCAACACCTTCACCGAAGCGTACGAGAGCATGGGCTTTACACGAATCATCCGTAAGACAAAAGTCCTCTACCAACCTGCCCCACCACACAGTACTGCTCCCCGATTATCAAAATCCATGACAAGGCCTTGGACAACATGAACCACTTTCCATACCTCGGGAGCCTACTGTCAACAAGGGCAAATGTTGATGATGAAGTCCAACCCTGCCTTCAGTGTGCCAGTGCAGCCTTCGGTCGCCTGAGGAAGAGAGTGTTTGAAGACCAGGACCTCAAACCCAGCACCAAGCTCATGGTCTACAGAGCAGTAGTGATACCCGCCCTCCTGTATGCTTCAGAGACATGGACCATGTACAGCAGGCACCTCAAAGCACTGGAGAGGTACCACCAACGCTGCCTCCGCAAGATCCTGCAAATTCATTGGCAGGATAGCCACACCAACATCAGTGTTCTCGCTCAGGCCAACATCCCCAGCATCGAAGCTTTGACCATGCTCGATCAGCTGCAATGGACAGGCCACATCGTTCGCATGCCCGATATGAGGTTCCCAAAGCAAGCGCTCCACTCGGAGCTCCGATACGGCAAGAGAGCCCCAGGTGGGCAGAGGAAGCGCTTCAAGGACACCCTCAAAGCCTCCTTGAAAAAGTGCAACATCCCCACCAACACCTGGGAATCCCTGGCCCAAGACCGCACAAAGTAGAGGAGAAGCATTCGGGAAGACGCCGAACACCTCAAATCTCTTTGCTGGGAGCATGCGGAATACAAGCGCAAACAGCAGAAGGCGCGCACGTCAACCCAAGCACCCCACCCATCCGCCCCTTCAACCACTGTCTGCCCCACCTGTGACAGAGACTGTAGGTCCCGCATCGGACTCATCAGTCACCTGAGAACTCATTTTTATTGTAGAAGCAAGTCATCTTCGGTTCTGAGAGATTGCCTAAGAAGAAGAAGAATAGATTACTCTAAGGAAATTGGAAGAATTAAATGGACATAGCAATCTTGACCATTTCAGTCTAGCATTGTTTGAAAAATATTGATTAAAGTGGAACAATGTCAAGTTCTTTGCTTCACTTCAGTGATCATGGTCCAGCCATGTTGGTGTAATTAGAATACAATACAGCACCATTAACCATAGATAACATATCAGCCATAGTGACAGATAAGTTGTGTAAATATATCAAACAAAGAATTCAAAAATAGATCAAAGCAAAAATGTAAGATGCATTTATGTACTTTCACAGTAATCCGAATAGGTTTACAATTAACTTATTAAAATGAATAGCTTTATACCTCCGCTATAACAGTAGACAGATGAATGCCATACAAATGCATTAAGTCAATACTCTAATATTTCAAACAGCTATAGTTACAATTAAATAGCCTCTTTAAATTACTTAACTTTTTAAAGTTTTTATTATGTTTTAATCATGTAAATGTTTAAACTTTATTTAGTTTTACAGACATATAGAGAGTAAGATCACCCATAGAGTGCCATGGAGGAATGGGGCTCAGGTTCAATCCCCATTCATAGAAGCTAAATATATCTTGAAACAAATCTTCTTATTGTAACATGCAGGTGTAGGTTCGGCCTGATTCCTTTTCATGTACTGAAGTAGTTGACTCTCAAAACCAAATCTCCCCCAATAGAGAACTATTGCTATTCCTTTTATATAAATGTTAGATGTTTTTTAATAATAAATAAATAAATAAACAAATAAATAAATATCTACATTATTGTATATATAGTAGTCCGTCCATTCTATTCTGCCCCAGGGCAGGTCGTAACTCAAGTCTTGCACACACAATTCTTGAGCCACTTACTTGGGTGGAGTTGCTGAGGTAGTTTGCTATTGCATTCCTCATGATTTTTATCTTCAGAGTACCTTCTCCTCGGTGAATTGCAACCAAGCCGAAAGAGCCCTAGCTACCCTTTACGATGGCCCTCTCTTGCCCATCAGAAGCAAGTGCCCCGCTGGACATCAACCCAGTATTCCAAGCCAACACTCCAGTCTCCACTTGCCAGGGCTGTCTGGAATAGGGCCTAAACCCAACCCTTCTGACTCAGAGGCAGAATTACTAGCTTTTAGCCAGTGGTCACTCTGAACAGAGACAAGCAGGAGGAGCACGCATGTTGCTTTGCAGGATATCAGGCTTCCCCATAGTGCAGGGCACAATCGACTGGACACACGTCGCTTTGCGGGCGCTGCACATCAATCATGAGAAGTACCATAGCAACAAAGGCTTAATGTACAGTTGGTGTGTGACCACATCATGATGGTGAATGCCCAGTATCTTGGCAGCAGCCATGATGCCTTCATCCTGTGCCAGTCTGGTGTACCAGCATTCTTTCAGTCACTACGTCAAACCCAAGGGTGGTTGCTTGGAGTCAAGGGCTATCCACTCTATACCTGGCTGATGATTCCCTCTGAAATCCCACCATTCATGGCCAGCAATCATATAATGAGACCCATGCTGCCACGAGGAACCTCATCAAGCAGACCACCGGGGTGCTGAAGCAATGGTTTCGCTGCCTTGACTACTTGGGAGGAGCCTTCCAGTACATGCTGGAGTGGATGTCCCATTTCATGGTGGTGTGCTGCATCCGCCACAAGTTGGTCATCCTCAGGGTGCAGCCCATGCCACCAGGGATTCCGCGACCGCCTCAGGAGGAGGAGGATGAGGAGGAGGAAGGAGCAAGGAAGGAGGCAGGCAGCAGACCCCTGTTCCAGACAGGCTGTCTGTCAGTTCATCATCAGAATCCGGTACCCCTGAATGAAACCCCCGATTCCCGTTGTTCACCACTTCCCCACCTTACCGTCCCTCTGTCACAGAACATCACAGTTTCTTCTTGGGCATAAAGCTGAAATGAGAGCCACCACAAAACAAATAATTCCAAACATCATTTATAAATTAATCAAAGCAAAAGTACACAAAAATGTCAACTAATCATCACTGTGCATTCCCTTAGTGTCTGTCTTTCGTATTCCTTTTCCTATGCTAGTGCTACTACGCACTGCTACCTCAATGGCTGCAGCATGGCTGGTGGAAGTCTCCTGATTTGCCATGGGGGAGACTGCAGATGGCCTTGCAGGATGATCTTGAGCAGCTCTGGGCCTAGAAAGCCTGGCTGTAGACTGCACCACCTCGGCATGGGCGACAACAGTCTGGGCTGGTTGGCTGACAGGCAACAGCATAGGCACTGGTGATGTGGCAGTGGTGGGAGTAGGAATGCTGTCATCCTGAGAGAGGACAGCAGGTTCTTGCTTCACGGAGCCATTGCCTTTCCCCCAGGGCGGCACCTCAGCATTCCTAGCCATCTGATGAAGGACAGATTGCTGGACTGATGTGAGACCATGCAAGCTCCTTTCCACACTTGTAAACTCAGACATGATGGCAGCAGTCTGAGCTTGCATGGCAGCAAGCTGAGCCTTGCATGAAAGCAGCCTGAGCTTCCACTACAGCACTCAGATGTTGGGCCGCTTCCGCTTGTGCTGTAATGGAAGTTGTGACATCGCCCATCACACCCAGCATTATGGTTGAGTCCACAAGTGCTCTAATGGAGTTGTCCATTATTTCAATCCAGTGTCGGCGGGAATCTCGAGCGGCAGAGCGGGGCTATAAAAGTCCCAGAGACCAGGTAAGGCCTCACAGCGTCGGCGGGAATCTCGAGCGGCAGAGCGGGGCTGTAAAAGTCCCAGAGACCAGGTAAGACCTCACAGTGTCGGCGGGAAACTCGAGCGGCAGAGTGGGGCTATAAAAGGCCCCAGAGACCAGGTAAGGCCTCACAGCCTCGGCGGGAATCTCGACCCCAGCTATTCACAATATATATTAATGATCTGGACGAGGGAACTAGATGTAATATCTCCAAGTTTGCAGATGACACAAAGCTGGGTGGGCATGCGTGCTGTGAGGAGAATGCCGAGAAACTCCAGTATGATTTGGACAGGTTGGGTGATTGGGCAGAAGCATGGCAGATGCAATATAACGTGGATAAATGCGAGGTTATCCACTTTGGTGTCAAATACAGGAAGGCAGATTATTATCTGAATGGCAATAGATTGGGAGAAGGGGAAGTGCAACGAGACCTGGGCGTCCTTGTGCACCAGTCGCTGAAAGTAAGCATGCAGGTCAAGCAGGCAGTTAAGAAGTCAAATGTTATGCTGGCCTTCGTAGCAAAAGGGTTTGAGTACAGGAATAAGGATGTCTTGCTGCAGTTGTACAGGGCCTTGGTGAGACCACATCTGGAGTATTGTGTGCAGTTTTGGTCACCTTATCTGAGGAAGGATGTACTTGCCATGGAAGGAGTGCAGCAAAAATTCACCAGGCTGATACCTGGGATGGCAGGAATGACGTATGAGGAGAGATTGGGTCGATTGGGCTTGTACTCGCTGGGGTTTAGAAGAATGAGAGGGGATCTCATAGAAACTTATAAAATTCTAACAGGACTAGACAGACTACATGCTGGAAGGATGTCCCGATGGTCGGGGAGTCTAAAAACAGGGGTCACAGTCTAAGGATAAGGGGTAAGCCATTTAGGACAGAGATGAGGAGGAATTTCTTCACCCAGAGAGTGGTGAGCCTGTGGAATTCTCCGCCAAAGAAGGCAGTAGAGGCCAATGCATTAAATATATTCAAGAAGGAGTTGGATTTATTTCTTAAGGCTAAAGGGATCAAGGGATATGGAGAGAAGGCAGGAACAGGGTACTGAATTTTGATGATCAGCCATGATCTCATTGAATGGCGGAACAGGCTCGAGGGGCCGAATGGCCTACTCCTGCTCCTATCTTCTATGCTTCTATGTTTCTATGTTGCAGTTCTTGGGTGCCTGAACGGAGAAATGCACAAAGGTTGGGTTGTGGTAAGGGGAATGGGGGGAAAGGAAGATGTGCATGCTTACACCATCAACAGCTCGTAAGTGAGAAGAGATTGTTGGATGAGAGGGAAGTGGGATGTGAGAAGAAGGATTAGGTATGAACATATTGGCCCTGAAATTAGGATCGGGAGCTTGCTGCGCGTGCAAGCCCCTGAGCTGCACTCACCCTGCACGCCGACATCTGAAGCCCGGGCCTGCTCGCATTTCCTGTCACTGGCCTGGTTCAGATGTCGGCGCGATGTGCTTACCTGATCCAACGGCGTAGTTAGTGCGATGTGCCGGCTGGGATCTGTTAAGTCTGTGTGTTATAGTGAGAATTACTACACAGACCACAAGAGTAAATCTTAACAGGTTTTTACTAGTCGAAGGTCAGGGCGGAACTGCCCAATAAATCATTACACAGCACTTATATACCGGTGTGGTCACCACCGGTATTACAGTATACAGCAGCCAAGGTAAAGTAGTGCAACTCTTAAAATAGTTCTCTTAAAGGTGGGACGGTTACATACACCACAATCCTCCCTTTTTAGCTTAACAGTATATATTCCCCATTAACATAACATAATAACATATATACACAACTTCATGTAAAAACAGTTCACAGATTCAGTCTCTCTGGAGGTTCCTGACTCGGTCCGGATAACGCCTCGGTTGTGTAGTAGCTTTCGGTGGTGTAGTAGGTTCTTTTGGCAAGGTCGATTCGGCTTGAATGCCAGTGTCGGGTTCATCTGATTCCAGTATCACCGGATCGGAGGTAGATACTATGGGTATCTCTGCTTCATCATTGGGCGTATAGAGTTGTGGAGTAGGTTGTCCCTTTTCGGATGACTCTATGATCTGGTCAACATGGCGCCTTATTATGCTTTCACCAATGTCCACAGTATACATCAGCGGTCCTAGTCGTGTGCAAATAGTTCCAGGCTGCCATTTCTCAGTACGGTAGTCCCGGGCCAAAACTTGTTGACCTATCTGGAAGGTTCTAGTTGGCCTTTCATTCATGCCTTGAAATTGCCGGTTCTCTACGTCCCTTCTGATGTTTGGCTTGATCAAATCCAGCCGGCATCTTAGTCTTCTATTGAAAAACATCATGGCGGGAGTTTGGTTTGCAACCACATGTGTTGCATTCCTGTACGCCAACAAGAAGTTATCTACCTTATGTTGTAGATTTATGTCTTCATTACCCATGGCCTTTATGGCCTTCTTGAAGGTCTGGACAAACCTTTCAGCTAATCCATTGGTGGCGGGATGGTATGGGGCGGACGTGTAGTGCTTAACCCCATTGTTTTTTAAGAACTTCCTGAATTCTTCGGACACAAATTGCGGTCCATCATCAGAACAGATCTGTTCCGGCAGCCCATTCCTGGCAAATATGGTCCTTAATACTGTGATGGTTTTTTCCGTGGTGGTGGAGGACATCTTTATTACCTCCGGCCACTTGGAGTGTGCATCCACCGGGATTAAGAACATTGAGTCCATAAATGGACCAGCAAAGTCGATATGTACCCTTTGCCATGGAGATGAGGGCCACTCCCATGGATGTAGAGGGGCTTGTGGTGGGGCGTTTTGGACCTTCTGGCATCCTAGACAGCTCCAGGTCATTTCTTTGATGTCTCCATCGATACCTGGCCACCACACAAACACTCTGGCTAGGTTCTTCATTTTCACTCCACCCAGATGCCCCTCGTGAAGCTCCTTTAGCACTTTATGCTGGAGTTTGGGTGGAATCACCACTCTGGATCCACACATCAAAGTTCCTCGGCACACAGACAGCTGCTCTCTTGTTTGCGAGAATGCTGGCAACAGTGGTTCGCCATGTGCTGGCCATCCCTTCACCGTTAAATCGTAGACTCGTGAGAGAGTCGGGTCATTTCTTGTTTCCTTTTCGATGGTAGAATTTGTTACTGGTAGACATTCCACTATGGTTGAGTGGAACATCTCCACTGGGTCCACTGTAGGCGCCTCTTCTACCGTTGGCAACGGTAGGCGCGATAAACCGTCAGCATTCCCATGCTGTTTTGATCCTTTGTATTCTATGTCATATTGGTGTGCCCCTAGGAAAAGAGACCACCTCTGTAGCCTTTGCGCTGTCATAATGGAAACACCCTTTTTAGCGTTGAATATGGATACCAACGGCTGGTGGTCTGTCAGCAGTGTAAACTTCTGGCCCTGCAGGTAATGATTAAACTTCTTTACTCCCCACGCCAGGCTGAGAGCCTCCCTATCTATCTGAGCATAGTTGCGCTCAGCGGAGGTCATTGATCTGGATGCAAATGCGACTGGCCTTTCCAAGCCATTTGGCAACTTGTGTGAGAGTACTGCTCCAATACCATAAGGAGAAGCATCACAAGCTAAACGAATAGGTAGCGTTGGGTTGAAATGAGCCAACACTTCCTCTGAGGTGATCAATGCCTTGCTTTTGCGAAAGGCCTTCTTACAGTCCTCGCTCCACTTCCATGGTACTTCTTTCTGCAAAAGAGCATTCAGCGGGTGCAGCACCGTGGATAGATTTGGCAGAAACTTATGGTAATAGTTAATCAACCCTAGGAACGACCTCAACTGGGATACATTTTCCGGAGCGGGAGCCTTCACAACAGCTTCGATCTTGTCAGGTGACTTGTGCAGCCCCTCCTGGTCAATGACATGACCACAGTACGAGATCCGTTTCTGAAAGAACTCACATTTCTGGCGATTAACTCGAAGTCCATATTCCTTCAATCTGGTGAGCACCAGTTTCAAATTTGTAAGGTGTTCCTCATCGTCATCTCCTGTAATCGGGATATCGTCCAAGTAACATTGAGTGTTTGGAATTCCCTGTAATACCTGCTTCATGGCCCTCTGCCAAATTGCTGGAGCCGAAGCCACTCCAAAAACAAGTCTATTATATCGATACAAGCCTCTGTGCGTGTTGATTGTGAGATACTGGCGCGACTCTTCCTCAACTTCCATCTGTAAGTACGCTTGCGCCAGGTCTATCTTGGTGAAGTGTTTCCCGCCAGACAATGAAGCAAAGATATCCTCAATCCGCGGAAGCGGATATTGCACCGTGTGAAGCACCGGATTAACTGTGATCTTGAAGTCTCCACAGATGCGGACCTTTCCCGGTTCCCCTGGCTTGTTACTCGATGAACGCTTCATGACGGGAACAATGGGCATGGCCCACTCACTCCAGTCCACCTTAGACAGTACTCCTGAACGTTCTAGCCCTTCCAGCTCAGCTTCCACAGCAGGTCGTATCGCATAAGGTACCGGTCTGGTTTTGAAAAATTTTGGGTTTGCATGTTCTGCAATCTTGATTTTTGCCTTAATTCCTCTTAGTGTTCCCAGTCCCTGTTGGAACACCTCTTTAGCCTCATCCAATATTCTGGACAATCGTTCAGGTTTGACTTTTTTTTCCGGAATCTACCGTCATTGCTTTTAGGGAGTGCCAGTCCATATTTATATCCTGATCCACTCCCGTCCCAGAAGTGGTGGACCTCCCTCAGGTAGTACATATAAGTCCATACCTTGGTGTTCTTTGCCCTTGTGTATCACCTTGACTTTTATCTTTCCGATGGGGTATACTCTTTGCCCCGTGTATGTCTGCAATACTACCTCCGTATCCCATAGGGGAATATGTGTGAATAACCTTTTGTAATCTTGCTTATTCATGACCGTCAACACCGATCCGGTGTCCAATTCCATCTTCACTTGGACTCCTGCTATCTGCAGTGTGACCCAGATAGTTTGTAGGTCAGCTTCCTTACTCACATTGTGAATTCTCAGACTACCCAGTTCCTTGCTGTTGGAGTCTGAATCCGAATTCTGTTCATCCGAACTCTTCTCAGCCACCTTATGTACCTTTCTGCACTTTTCCTGCGGTGACTTTTTGTTGCTGGTCTTCTTTCCTGACCAGCATACTTTAGCTATGTGACCAAGCTTGCCACATTTTCTACATTCCTGGTTTTTAAACCAGCATTGGTTCTGATCGTGTGTTGTCTTTCCACAACGATAACATTTCGTTGTACCCACAGCCATTTGATCTACGCTGAGTACCGCTGCCTTCAGCTGCATTTCCACAGTGCCTCTCGCTGCGGCTTCGTGCGATGCTTCAATAGTGACAGCCTTATCAAGTGTAAGATCATTCTCTTCAAGCAGCCGCTTTTGTGTTCCTTCTTTCGACAATCCACACACGAATTTGTCTCTCAGTGCCTCTGTCAGACTTTCCCCAAACTGACAGTATTTCGCTAGCTTACGCAGTTCAATTAAATACTCCGCGTTGCTTTCCGCTGTCAGTTGCGTTCTCGCATAAAATTTAAATCATTCCGCTAACATCAGCGGTGTGGGGTTCAAATGATTTTTCAGGACAGCAACAATTTTAGCGAAAGTCTGATCCGTCGGTTTAGCTGGTGATAGAAGATGCTTCAATAGCCCGTATGTCTTCGCACCCATTGAGTTTAGTAAGGTTAGTGCTTTATCTTCATCTGATATTTTATTTGCCTTACAATATATCTCTATGCGTTCTACATACATGGCCCAATCTTCAACATCGGGATCGAAATCGTTGATGTTACCACGCTTAGGCATCCTTGCAATCTTCTTGAGAAACAAAAATAAATTTTCCTTTTATTTTTTTTTTAAAATGGCGGTTTCCCGCGCTTGTCTTCTTCCCCCGCCTATGAAAATGGCGGCTTCCCGCATTTGCCTTTCTCCCCCGCTGGCTGTAATGGCGATTGCTGTATTGCTGCGTTCGCCCTCCCCAGCGGTTTTCAAATTGTGCCTCCCAGCCCCTCTTGCAGTCCGGTCCTTTCCCCCCGGCTGCGGCTGAGTTCTCCGCGGTTTTTTTTAATTTTCTCCCGTGCCTTATGCTGACCCGGTCGCTGCGCCTCGCGGCCTCGGTAGCTGCCCGGCCTTTTTCACCGGTCGCGGTCGAGCTCTCTCTCGACGCTGTTACGTCTCCCAGCCCGCTTGCAGCCCGGTCTTTTACACCGGCTGCGTTTGCATTCACCGCGGCTCCCGTGCCTTACGCTGCCCCAGTCTCAGCGCCTCTGGCCCCGACTTCTGTCCGGCTCTTTTCCCGGCCGTGGTCGAGTTCTCCGCCCTTATATCCTCCGTTTTTCCCTCCCCTACTTCACAGCCAACGTGGCCGACTTGCTGCTCGTCGCTGATCGGCTTACCCACCACCATGATAGAAGGGATGATCACTGCCTGTTGCTGATGGAAGACTTCGTGTCAGGATTCTTCCTTTGCTCCTCAGACCTGTGTCTTTTCTCAGCAGGATGATGAGGGCGGATGCCTCCTCTCAACGCCCGTCAACTGCCTTGGATGTATCTCTGCCGCAGGGTAAGATCGTACTCGTCGCCACTGTTAAGTCTGTGTGTTATAGTGAGAATTACTACACAGACCACAAGGGTAAATCTTAACAGGTTTTTACTAGTCGAAGGTCAGGGCGGACCTGCCCAATAAATCATTACACAGCACTTATATACCGGTGTGGTCACCACCGGTATTACAGTATACAGCAGCCAAGATAAAGTAGTGCAACTCTTAAAATAGTTCTCTTAAAGGTGGAACGGTTACATACACCACAGGATCAGGTGAGCACTGTGCAACCAATCAGGGGAGGGGAAACTCATTCATGAGTTTGACAGTAAGAGCTGTCAAACTCATGAAAAGTATGGGCTGCCAAAACACTACTTTAACTTTAAATAAAATTAAAAAAAAACATCCCACTGATTATATTAACTATAAATAAGTTTAAAAAAATGTTTTAAACAATTAATCAATTTTTTGTAAAAAATAAATTTTTATAAAATAGGGTCTAAATCTAAACTTACCTTACTGAAAATTCTTTAAAAATAACAAACCTGTGGAAAAAAAAATTCTACATTGTACTAAAAGCCCACTTACCTGTAAAACTAAGTACTTACGTCTGGTTTTTCCACGCGTAAAAACCGGAGGCATTTACACTCGGGCAACTCTGAAAAAAGAAGGAATTGCACTGCGCATGCGCTGCCTGTGCAGTTGCGCGCGTACTGCCTCTTAACCCCTTGGGTCAGTGGACAGGAAATGCCGGTTTTCAGCACATGCGCTGTGCATGCTGAAAACCGGCAATTCCTCCGGGCACACGCGTGAGTACCCCATCCTTACTCACGTGTTGTGCCCGGAATTACTGGGCCACTGTCATCAGCAATGATTTCAAAGTCACTGCTCGCCATGGCCTCAGTGAGGTTCGTCCAGCTCAGTGAGGTTCTGAAGTCGGGTTTCCCCTCAGCATGTCTGCTGCTGCTCACAGCGGTTGTGTGCCACCTCTGCCTGCAAGAAAAAGGGAAAGGAAGCTATCACATTTGCAAACTGTGGGCAAGTGTCACGTGATCATAAGAACACAAGAAACAGGAGCAGGAGTAGTCCATTTGGCCCTTTGGCCCTTCGAGCCTGCTCCACTATTCAAAAAGATCATGGCTGATCTTCTACTTCAACTCCACTTTCCTGCACTATCCCCACATCCCTTGATTCCCTTAATATCCAAAATTCTATCGATCTCTGACTTGAATATACTTAACGACTGAGCATCCACAGCCCTTTGGGGTAGAGAATTCCAAAGATTCAACCCCTTTGAATGAGAAATTTCTCCTCCTCTCGGTCCTAAATGTCTGACCCCTTATCCTGAGACTGAATCAGACATCACAAGATCAGACATCACGTTATCAAACCTCCAGGAATACATCTAACCAGCGACATCTGATATGCATTCACGTGTTCAATATCATGTGCACATCCAGATATATGTGACATGCATCAGCTGGTGCAAAATTGCCTGCCATTTGAAACATAAGGTGCTAAATTTTATAATTGAAAAGCTATTCCACGTTGGAACTGGCCTGCTTCAGTAAATAATGAAACAGGCAGTTGCAGTTGTTATGGTAGAAAATGTAAGCTCAGTTCCATGGTGGAAAATTTCTGTCATATTCAGTTCATTTACAAACACAATTACCATTAAAAACAAGCTAAAATGAAATACAACAATGTGCCTCTAATTCACCAAGGAGGACACCTGATCTAGGAACAAAAGGTCAATGCTATGAATCATCAAGAGAGGAGAAAATATTCAAAGGTGACCTGAAGCCTATGCGAAATATAATGATTAAATTACTGATATGCTCATGCTCAGCTTTTAAGTGACACTTTGATTGATATTCGTTGCAGAATCTGCTTCATATTCAGAAAGCAGTAGCTCAGCAGGCTAATTCTGAGATCAGGTCTTTTGAATAATAAGATAATAAACCCAGTTTTAAGACGCTGTCTGATAAATGCAAAGTGGAAGCCATCAAATTCTCAATATAATTTCTGATTTAAACAATCAGTGTGTAGCTAAAAAGAAGGAATGAAATGATAGAACATTAACAAGTGTCCTACATTGCTATTCAGTCATCATCAGCTTTGAATTTCTCCCTCTTATCTGATGACAAGTCTGATGGAGTTAATTATGAACTACTCCATTTCTGCTCTTAATGCATGTCACATATCATCACATTGTGAAGGAGAGGCCCAGCACACCCTTCAGAACCAGCCATTTAATAACTGGAAATCATTTAAAGGCAAATCTAGCATAAGAAATGGATTGTTCAAAACTGTTGATCTGCATTCATAAATAATATATTTTAAAATATTTTCTATAATTTTTAACAACAATGTGTAGGGGTTCACAAAAATCCCCTCAGCCCCGAAGATCGGGAAACATTAATATGAAGAATTGTGTGATTTAAATACCCAGAACTGCAAAAAGGCTGCATTGAAAAGCTCGTAGGCAGAGCAGCACTTCGGCACTGGAATCAAAGAACTGTGTGAAAATCGCACATTTTGAGAGGAAAATCATTTTATTAAAAGATGGAGTTTTGGACTGTTTTAATATTCCAGGGCTTAAAATGGCTGTCAGACCACATGGCAGGAGACAATAGCAGCTTCTAAGTGTGTCTGTGAGAAAGACCTGCCAATCAAAGGGAGGTTCCTGTTAACATGTGAATGGAGCCGGGCTGTCAGTCACCCTGTAGCATGGGCGGGTCCGGTTGGGGGGGGGTGCCAATACAATCGATGCGTTTACAGAAACTGATCAAACCACTCAAAGCTGTCCACAGGAAATGGCTTTGTTTACTATAGCCTCCGAAGCTGTTTACACAGTAATTCAACTCCATTCAAAGCCATTCACAGACAAGGGGGGGACAGTTTAAAAGAATGCGTAATCCATCCAAACCCATGCCAGACAATGGGAGCAGTTTGCCAATGGGAAATAGCCCGTTTGAATCAGCCAATCATCGGACAGCAAGCACAATTGGGTTGATTACACACATCCATTCACTGAAATTGACTCTACTGTGTGATGTCTCATGTATGAATGGAGGAAGTTCATGGCCTTTCTCTTGTGTATTTGAACTTTTTGGCGTGAATTTGCACACAGACCTTTTCAGCACCAAAACAGCAGGAGCTCCCAGGATATAAAGATAGCTTCTCAGAAGCATATCTCTCTCTTATTCCTTGGACTGCAGGTGAGCTCCTCTCTCTCTCTTACTCTTTGGACCACAGGTGAGCAGGTTTCTGACTCCTCAACAAGGCAACCTAGTAAGAAGTAAAGGGGTGGTAATTTATGGGAAGCATTTCTAAGATTGTAAGACTTACATTGTAGCCATTTATCCCTCATTTTTGCCATCTGCCTTCCCCTGTTAAGCAATTTTACATTGATCGTGTGGTGTAGTTTCTTTATTGCTTTGATCGTGTGGTGTAGTTTTCTTTAGTTAATAAAGTTTGATTTTCTCGCATCCAGACCATTTTGTCCATTTTAATATATCATTAATTATAAGTTCCTCCAGTCAGAACTGGAAGGGTGGGTTTAGCAATTCGAAACCGCTGTTTGGAATTGGTTTACAGTACACTGCAAAGGCTGCTGACCAGGTAAATTACCGTAAACCAGGTAAAAGATGCCCCCCTGCAAATTGGCGACTGCGGCAGGACTGGAGGCAGTTTTTGATATGATAAGTGGTCTGGATCTGGAGAAAGCATCAGCTTTTGCCTTTCTTGCTCTCAGTCTGTGGACAGTCCTGCGGAAGGTAGTGACAGTGTGTAATCTGACCTATTATACTATTGGTGGCCAGGTTAAGGAGGATGAGATGGGCGTGCGGGAGGAGGTTAAAGAGGTCAAGAATTGGGAGTCAGAGTTGGAAAAATGTCAGGCGGAGGTAGAACGCCTCATAAGAGAGGTGAATGAGGCCAGAGATAGTGAGATGAGGGTGCGGGAAGAAAATGCATGCCTCACACTAGAGGTCACAAAATGCCAGGCGGAGATAGAGCGCCTTGTGCAGGAAGCCACAGAGGCTAGGGACAGTGAGATGAGGCTACAAGAGGAAAACGCACACCTCACCCAAGAAGCCAGTGAGGGCAAAAGCCATGTGAGGCACAAGATAGAGTTACTAAAGTGCCAGTTTACAGAAGCAAGGAGTAACGAGATGAGACTGTGGGAAGAGAATGCCCGCCTCACCTCAGAAGTAACAGAGCAGGAGGAAATGGTTAGGGAGGTAAAGGCAGCTTATAAGCTGGCCTGCGACCAAAGGTTTGGTGGAGCAGATCATACCCCATGTAACCGAAAGACAGAGAGTTTGGG
This sequence comes from Somniosus microcephalus, assembly GCF_052327205.1. NCBI lineage: Eukaryota > Metazoa > Chordata > Chondrichthyes > Squaliformes > Somniosidae > Somniosus > Somniosus microcephalus. The sequence continues at coordinate 184,275,741 of NC_140993.1, read as the reverse complement.
TATGGAGTTAAGGAGGACTAAAGGGATGGTATGTCTCATAAGTTCGAAAGGGAGTCCGTCGAACAATACCAGCAGCCCAAATCAAACCGCCCCACAGGCAACACCCAGGGAAAGGCTGGCTAGGGAATTAGAGATCCCAAGACCGCAGCCCACAGCTCTGGGTTTTGAGGAGCTCTGGCATCAAGAAGGGGTGGACAATGGGGTGGTAGAAGAATGCCAGCAGGTCCCGCTAGGCAGGCAGGGACCAGGACCAGTGTACCCCCTCCAACAACGGAGGTACGGTCCGCCCGTGAATGATAATGACCCAGGGGCTGTTCAGCGTACCTATCTGGTAGCCTATGATACCCAACAGCTCAGAGGCCTGGTGAAACATATTCCCCTGCTCTCTGAAAAGGGAGACCCCTCAGTGCACTTCCAGGGGATTCAAACGACTACTAATATGTAAAGGAGCCATGTTATAATTCAGAAATACAAAATGTAAGCTGACAAGTAATTTTACTTCTTATGCTGTAGTTAATTAGATATCATATTTATTGCAGCTGGCCAACTGCAATTTGTGACAACACTGCCTCAGATAGATTCTATAATATGAAGAGACTACAGAAAAATATATGTTTAACTTTGTTTTGTTATAAGTCAAAGTAATAAATGTTAGAATTTTGCATTCAGCGCAAATGAAACAGATTGCTCAGGGAGGGCAAAGTGCTTTGTGCTCTGAGTCTAATAAGCATGTGCTTTGATCCAATTTAAATAATTGCATGAAAAAACTTTTCAGTAACATTTATCATGGAGATCCAATACTCTATTAAAACATAAAAAGTTAAAGATTGTAGATTGCAAACTTAACAGTAACAGAGGAGTAGGCCATTCAGCCCCTCAAGCCTGTTCTGCCATTCAATTAGATCATGGCTGATCTGTATCTCAATTCCATTTACCTGCCATTGATCCACATCCCTTGATATCTTACCTAATTAAAATCAATCGATCTCAGTCTTGAAAATTAAAATTGACCCAGCATCCAAAGCCTTTTGGTGAAAGGGAGGTCCAGATTTTCACTACCCTTTGTGTGAAAAAGTACTTCCTTATTTCACTACTAAATGTCCACGTTCTACATATGAGTGATAGTAATATTTTAATATTGCCCATCAACATGATTACTAACTGCAGTGAAGATATATGTGAAATATAACTGCTATTATTTCATTTAACCTGTGACAAGTGGTATGTTTGAGACATGTTCCAAAGTATTAACTTCCCACACCAGTAGTGGCACGATAGTATTACTACACTCACATGCATGTACAACAGTGATCTTCAGGGAGCCAAATTACTTTAAGATAAATTATGTTATTTACTGACCTTGCATGCACTAGATTTTGGAAAGTACAGGAATCAATGAAGGATTGGAACTCTTTAGAACTAGTAACATTAACAAATGTAATCAATCAATAAATAGTTCACAAAGCATTAATTGTAATACAAAAATACTAAAAATATGGGATCAGCATAAAAGCAAGTTCTTAGAATTCACCTTTGTGCTATTCCAGAAGATATGTTTTTTAATTAAAAGAAAATTCCTGTCAACTTTTACCCCTCATCATCCTCTTTTTACTTCCAACTGCGGTAAGGTTTCATTGGGGCAGCTTGCCCCCCAATAACTCAGTCGAATGGCTGTTATCTTGAGAGTTTTGACAGAGAATATCAATTTTTACCATGGGAGACTTCTCAGCCAACACCAGTCCTTTTTTCACCCAACATCCACACATGAACTCTTCCAGCTGGATAGCAAATAAAAGAGGAAGCCCTGGCTGCTTTCTCCCTCCCTAACTTCGGGAGGCTGAAAATAATTACAGCACCCATAACTCAACCCTGGATTAGATCAAGTAACTCAACACAAGGCACGTGTGAATTTGGGACCTTACTGGTCTCCACGTCTCAGCAGATCATCATTTGATATATTTACTGACTCATCAGTGGAGCTTAACAAAATTCATTTTCCTATCTCTTACTTATAAACAAATCTATTGCGTGGGCTATAGTACCTTATTATTCAACTTAATTTATTGTAAGAAAAGGAAATTGCAGTTATACAGTGCCTTTCATGGCCTCAGGATGTCCCAAAGTGGTTTTTAGTCAATGAAGTACTTTAGAAGTGTAGTTACTGTTGTAATGTAGGAAATGCAGCAGCCAATTTGCACACAGCAAGGCCCCACAAGCAACAATGTGATAATGACCAGATAATTTGTTTTATTGCTATTGATTGAGGGATAAATATTGGTCAGTTTACCAGGGAAAACTCCTCTGGTCTTCTTCGAATAGTGCCATGAGATCTTTTACGTCCACCTGAGAGGTTAAATAGTGCCTTGGTTTAATTTCTCATTTGAAAGGCAGCACCTCTGACAGTGCAGCACTCCCTCAGTACTGCATAAAAGTGGTAGCTTGATTGTGCTAAAGTCACTGGAATGGACTTCTGATTCAGAAGCGAGAGTGCTACCACTGAGCAACATTGAAATAAAGGTGTATTTTTTTCACAAACCCATTGAAGGCACAGAGACTCCCATACATCCATCTCTAACTGCCAGGCTTCAGTGAAAGCCAATTATAGCCTGTGCTTCCTCTTTGTGTGCTGTCAAATGCTGGATATTGGCATGTCCTCCTCCAGTGGCCTGGCATTGCCTGACATTATGTGTTGTCTTCTCTTGCAGGAGGATTGTATAGAATTAATTCTCTGCTGCAGTATCTAGATCCTTCAGCCATAAACAGTCGGGATTTGTGGAAGTAAGGATAGATGTCAGAAAGCAAGGACCTAGGCTGTGAGATTTCAGTATGCCAACATTCAGAACAGGATATTAAACACTGAACATGAGTGCTGCCAAATGACCTTCCTTCTGGGACAAAGGACATGGTGCCAAGTGATATTCTAAAGGGAAATGCTTTACTATTGTTTTACGGAAGACACATGTGCTTGTCTCTATTTCAATTACCTGTCCTGTTATTCATCTGAAAGCACTCTTACCTTTCCTGATCTAGTGAGGTCATTAAACTTCTTCTGTCACTGCAAAGGGATTCTTGAGGTTATGAAGGTTCCACTCACAACCATAGCCAGCTACTCCCACATGTCCCATGCTGTTGTAGTTGATGCCCTCTTCCCTGGTACTGCAACAATGTCATTCTTCTGTTTCCTAATTTGAGCCAACAGTACTTCCACATCACCCTTTGAAAAATTAAAAACTTGCCTTTTTCCTTCTTTAGCTCCAGCCAGTTAAATCTCTCTTCCAAGAGCTTGCTCAGCCATTGAACTGATGGACCCCTTTAAATAGGTAATCTCTGTCCTTGCTCCACCCTACTACTGAATTTTCTGGGCCCTCCTGTCATATATGATCCTCTGCTTGATGGACCACCACCCTTGTCCCACTAGCATAATTTAAATTAGTAGATCCAGCAACTTCCAGGTCATCCTTTTTGTTTGTGTGGATAGAACATACCTGGGCAATCTTCCACATTATCAGGTAATAGATCTACCGGAACAGCTTGTCTAAGGGAGCAGCTACCTCTGGTACACAGGGCTTCACCATTACACCCAGGATGTTGTCAGGCTCATAGGCCTAGAAATTTGGTGGGCTGCGCCACCAGTTAGCGCCTAAAGAGGGCACTCAGTGGCTTTAGCGCCACTGGCCGCACCTCCCGCGATATTTAGCGGGGCGCTAATGGCGGCATTAGCCTGCTGTGCTGCGCCGCCACCGATGACGTCATCGGTGTGCGCAGCGCCCCGCTACTGCTCCGATCACGATATTTGGTCGCGCCCGCCTCTGTAACGCCGGTCGCAAATCGCGCCCGGTTCACGGGGCCTACCTGTGGCGGTAGTGGCGCAAATTAAGGTGGAGGTGCGGGGCAGCCATTTTTTTCGGTGGCCGCCTGCCAGCACCTCCGTCCCCGGACTCCTGATCCCCCCCCCGGGCAGTGCCGGCTGTGTCCCGAGGGCCCGGCACTTCTCCTCGGTGTCGGGCTTTTTTGCCGGCACTCGCGATCAGTCATTGTGCTGGTGCAGGCCCCTCCCCCTTAAGAAACATAGAAACATAGAAGATAGGAGCAGGAGTAGGCCATTCGGCCCTTCGAGCCTGCTCCACCATTCAATATGATCATGGCTGATCATCCAAATTCAGTACCCTGTCCCTGCCTTTTCCCCATATCCCTTGATCCCTTTAGCCTCAAGAAATATATCCAACTCTTGCTTGAATATATTTAATGAACTAGCCTCCACCGCCCTCTGTGGCAGAGAATTCCACAGGTTCACCATTTTCTGGGTGAAGAAATTCCTCCTCATTTCAGTCCTAAATGGCTTACCCCTTATCCTTAGACTATGACCCCTGGTTCTGGACTCCCCGGTCATCAGAAACATCCTTCCTGCATCTAGTCTGTCCAGACCTGACAGAATTTTATAGGTTTCGATGAGATCCCCTCTCAATCTTCTAAACTCCAGTGAGTATAAGCCCAATCGACACAATCTCTCCTCATACGTCATTCCTGCCATCCCAGGTATCAGCCTGGTGAATCTTTGCTGCACTCCCTCCATGGCAAGAACGTCCTTCCTCAGGTAAGGTGACCAAAACTGCACACAATACTCAAGGTGCAGTCTCACCAAGGCCCTGTACAACTGTACCAAACATCCTTGTTCCTGTACTCGAACCCTCTTGCTACGAAGGCCAACATACCATTTGCCTTCTGAACTGCCTGCTGCACCTGCATGCTTACCTTCAGCGACTGGTGCACAAGGACACCCAGGTCTCTTTGCACTTCCCCTTCTCCCAATCTATTGCCATTCAAATAATAATCTGCCTTCCTGTTTTTGCCACCAAAGTGGATAACCTCACATTTATCCACATTATAGTGCATTTGCCATGTTTCTGCCCAATCACCCAACCTGTCCAAATCGTACTGGAGTTTCCTGACATCCTCCTCGCAGCTTACCCTCCCGCCCAGCTTTGTGTCGTCTGCAAATTTGGAGATATTACATCCAATTCCCTCGTCCAGATCATTAATATATATTGTGAACAGCTGGGGTCCTAGGACCGATCCTTGCGGTACCCCACTAGTCACTGCCTGCCACTCGGAAAACGACCCGTTTACTCCAACTCTTTGCTTTCTGTCCGCCAACCAGTTCTCTATCCAAGTCAATACCTTGCCCCCAATCCCATGTGCCTTAATTTTGCACGCTAATCTCTTGTGTGGGACCTTATCGAAAGCCTTCTGAAAGTCCAAGTACACCACATCCACTGGTTCTCCCTTATCTATTTTACCAGTTACATCCTCAAAAAATTCCAGTAGATTAGTCAAGCATGATTTACCTTTTGTAAATCCATGTTGACTTTGTCCGATCCTGTCACTGCTTTCCAAGTGCTCTGCTAGAGGAAGGCCTGCAGTACCGCAGTGCGCCGTGCCGCAGCATGTGGCGCTGCGGCACGTTGTGCTGCGATATTCAGATTCAGCGCCCCAAGAGGGACGCGGGGCGCCTCGAGCAGTGCCCCGCATCCCTCTTGGGGCACTCAAACTGAATTTCCGGTGGGCGCAACTGCTCCGATCGCAGCGGTAATTCCGGCACCCAGGTGAGCTTGGCGCCCCGTTTGGGGCTCCACCGAATTTCTAGGCCATAGTCTTTGCTATGGCCATTGCACCCAGCTGCTTCTTAATGTCTAATGGAGTGAATCAAATTGGCTGGACACTAACATCCATAATAGTGGGGAACTTGGGAGGAAGCCAAGTAGGATAATCCACTTGGCACTTTTGACTGTATATGCAAACAATTCAGCCTTGTCTCTTCCACGCACATAGTGGACCATACCTTGGTTGAGGATGGGGTTCTTCCACCAATTACTTGCCTAGTTGTCCATCACTATTCTCGATTGGATATGCTAGGGAGAGTTGTGCTGCGATCCGTTAGTTGTGGAACCACTTAGCTCAGTCTATAGTCTGCTGTTTTTGGTGTTTAGCATGCAGGTAGCCTTTTGTAGTAGCTTCACTAAGTTTGCACCTCATTCTAAAGTATGCCTGCTGTCATTTCAAGAATTATCTGAATATATCTTTTGTAGCTGGAAGGAGGTATCTTAAACATTGCTTCAACTTAAGCAGCAGCTGGATTAAGTCCAACTTCAGAGCATTGCTGACCTACATATTTCAGTTTTCACTCCCTGACCTTCATTTTATCCTTGTTCAGTTTGACATTTTTGTAAGCATAATTTTAACATTTCTTCCAATTTCCACTAATGATTGTGTTCATCCATACCATGGACTAAAATGTCAAGACAGCAACTCCTGCCAAATGTTTCATGGAATCTTCTTTGAATATCTTCAGAAGCTGGAGTGATTCTGAAAGTCAAGCACACCCCCTGTATCTTTCAAATGGTGTTGGAAAGGTAGTGCAAAGACTCAAATCTGCATCTAATACAATATGCCAAAACCCATTCATTCCATCCATAACAGTGAAGAGTTTCACTTTTGCTAGTTCAGGCAGAAAAACATCTATGGTGTGAAATAGATAGTCATGGCTCTGTTAAGCAGCTTTGGATCACTTTATCATTCATAGAAACATAGAAACATAGAAGATAGGAGCAGGAGTAGGCCATTCAGCCTCTCGAGCCTGCTCCACCATTTAATGAGATCATGGCTGATCATCGAAATTCAGTACCCTGTCCCTGCTTTCTCCCCATACCCCTTGATCCCTTAAGCCTTAAGAAATATATCTAACTCCTTCTTGAATATATTTAATGGATTGGCCTCAACTGCCTTCTGTGGTAGAGAATTCCATAGGTTCACCACTCTCTGGGTGAAGAAATTCATCATCATCTCTGTCCTAAATTGCTTACCCCTTATCTTTAGACTGTAACCCCTGGTTCTGGACTCCCCTGCCATCGGGAACATCCTTCCTGCATCTAGTCTGTCTAGTCCTGTTAGAATTTTATACGTTTCAATGAGATCCCTTCTCATTCTTCTAAACTGCAGTGAATATAAGCCCAAGCATCCCAATTTCTCCTCATACGTCATTCCTGCCATCCCAGGTATCAGCCTGGTGAATCTTCGCTGCACTCCCTCCATGGCAAGAACATCCTTCCTCAGATAAGGCGACCAAAACTGCACACAATACTCAAGGTGTGGTCTCACCAAGGCCCCGTACAACTGCAGCAAGACATCCTTGCTCCTGTACTCGAATCCTCTCGCTATGAAGGCCAACATACCATTTGCCTTCTTAACCGCCTGCTGCATCTGCATGCTTACCATTGGCGACTGGTGCACAAGGACATCCAGGTCTCGTTGCACTTCCCCTTCTCCCAATCTATTGCCGTTCAGATAATAATCTGCCTTCCTGTTTTTGCCACCAAAGTGGATAATCTTCCCATTACCAACACCATTGAAAAGACAATTAGAATATGACCTGTACAAGAGTTTTCTTATCAACAAGCTCACTAATGTTCTTCCTGGCAAGTTCTTTTCCAGCTAGAGGTAGTTTTCTGACTGACAGCTGTGCAGATAGGTTCTTGTGATCAACTTGTCAGTGTAGAGTGTCTTCTTGTGAATGAATAAGCCATATAACCTATTCAGAAAAAAACACTATCTTATGAAAGTATTCTGGTCTTATTAAAACATGACAAACTGGGTTTGGAAATCTAGAAACCTAACTATGAAATAGCTATGAAAGCATTCTGCCTATTGAGATAAGGTAGTTGTTGACCCTGAATAAATAACCTTATTGAAACAGAAGGTTAAAGGCTCCCGACAGGTTGACCTTTGGGAACGAAACAATGGTTCACCCTGGATAAGGTGTTCTAATTTACACTTCATAAAGAAGCACATAAAGTAAGGAACATCTGCACCTGTAAAGATGACATAAAGTAAGGAGCACCTGCTGTCACACCGTTTTTTATATGGTAAAATTAGATCTCCTCGAGATGAGTCACGAGTCTGACAGTAAGAATTGCAGAGGTCAGCAGAAAAATGACTGGAGATAATTAGCTTGCATCAGCAGAAAACCTTAAAGGAAATACTAATGGAAAAGGGTATAAATATTGAACTCTCAAATGGGATAGTAGACTCGCTTTAATCGGGCAAAGCGATTCTCGGCTTCAGAGGCGACTCTGTAAGTCTCCAACTCTTTCTACCTCGGGGATCAAAGGTATTTGATTTTGGTGGATATCCTGCAGAATACTAACAACGGTAATACTGTAGTGAAGTTAAGATTTAAAAGTAAGATTCTCTGTTAATAATAAGATTGTAAGTTTTCTCTTTTAGGAACTGTTAATGTTGCGATTGATTCACCAATTGTAAATTGCATGTCGGTTCTTTAATAAATCTATATATTTTTAGAATTGTCTCACATAAGACGTCTGTATCAAAAACTCGCAAACTCAATCTCTGTACACCCTTTGGTGAGGAGTTGCAGAATTCTGAGGGAGTTTTCTGGACCCTCATAATATCTGGAACGTTACAGTCTAGCTAAACCTATTAAAAGTGCTATCTGGAGGGCGGTAACATATTCAGGTTGTTCCTTTCCTTTAGGGAGAGATAGTTAGACCCAATGAAGCGTCTTTAGGATTCGGCTAACACAAACTTTAGTTGAAAGTGAACGTCTGAGGAATATGCCTGATCCGGGATAGCCCTAAAGGGGCTAGGACTGGTAGTTACCCCTTCATTCTAACTTCCCCTCTCTTTTGAAAATACCCTGGTACTTGTCCTTTACATCTTGTTTTAAGAGTATTGATGAGCCATCCATCATCTTAATGTTCTTGTCATTTACTGTCACAGGTTGCATAATTTGAATGGCTGTACCAGCTAGAACAGATTTATATCTATTTGAAACTCAGTGTCATACTTCTTCTTCTTGTTGGGATTCCTAACACTGACACTTTTTCCCCAGTGGATTCATTTTATATTAGAATTCTCTGTCACTTAGATCATCAGTTCATAGCACTCATTTACAGTTAGAACATTGACAGTAGTCCAAGACTAGCTGGAACCTGACTTGCTTGTTGCTCTTGATTACATTGGCATTTAATTTGTTGGTGAACTGGTATCTTCTCCAGATCCATAGCTTTAAACAAGAGAATGTAATTTTCATGTGAGTCACCAGCAGCTGCAGACACAGTATGTAACTGCTGTTTGCCTGTAATGGTTTCTGGACTTTGAACACTTGCCTGAAAAATGGTTTGGTTCTCTACATGTATTCTATTTCGGACAAAAAGCACAGTTTCTTATCTAACATTCTCTGCAATATTTACAGTCTATTTTAGGATCTTTCAAATTTCGACAGGTTCATTTTCCTTCTTCACTGTATTATTACCCCTTTCAGCTGTTAACCAGCAAGTTCCTTCAAAAGGCATTGATGGATCAATTCTGTGTTGGAAAGCTATGAATGCTATACGTACAATCAAGGCCAAGAACCTGATGAAATATTGGAGCACTATTGGAGCACTAAGTTTCAAGATTTAATTATAAAAGAAAATGATGTGTGTTGTTTAATGTTCAGCCATCTTAACTAACCACATGCAATTGTCAATCATACAAACACCTCCAGGTCAAGGAATTTCCTGTGCTTGACTATGGATATAAAGTTACAACAATTAAAACAGTGTGCTGTCTGAAGTTCTATTATGACTCTTCTTAATGAAAGTCTTTCTTTTGACTCTGAGAAAAAATGGAAGAGCAAGAAGAAAGACTGCGAGAAAATTAGATGGCCTATGAAACAGCAGAGAGATATCTGGGGAGAAATTCAACTTTGTCAGAGCGCAAAATAGACAGCAGCAAATCAGCTGTCTGTTAGACATTCTGCCAATTTATCCTTTCCATTGAACTGTTTCTGCAGGCCTCTGAAGCTTGCACTAGAGGTAATGGCTGCTGGCTTTTGGGCTTTCTAATTCCTGTCCAAAAACTGCAGCCAGATGGTGTCCAGATCCAATATGCATCCTGCTAGCACTAATAAAAGCAATTTACCTTTCTGGAGTCTGCAGGAGTTTGCAGCTTGCCCCTTCTTAGATCCTCCATTCCATCCACTTCCTAATGGTGCTGCTTCAGAGACGCAGGAAAAAGAGATAATAGGCGCGCTTACATTACTTGCACCTCATTAGTATGGCCTTTGAATGTGTTCACCTCCTTCAGGTAAAAACACACTGTCATCCCTCAGGAAAACACTTAGAAGTGTGCATGAAGTGCATAGGTGACAGAAACCTTTATCTTAGCCCTGGGAAACAGGTGTTCCCACGTGAAAAGCAGAGGAAAATCACTCCTATAATGGCCCAGAAATTCGGGTCGGGGGCTTCCCGCGAGTGCAAGCCCCCGACCTGCACTTACCTTGCACACCGGCCGTTGAGCTGTGGGCCTGCGTGGAATTGTGACAATGGGCCTCCTCCAACTGCCGGCACACAGTGCTTGCATATCCCAGGGGCGCAGTTAGTTCGATGCATCCCCTGGGATCACGTGGGCCATGGAGAGCCAATGGTAGCAGGGAATGCTTCATTCATAAGGACCTGTCAAACCTATAAATACTACAAGCCCCAAAACATCACTAAATCTTCAAATAAATTAAAAATAAACCATCACATTTTTAAAATAAACAATAAATTACATGAAATAACTATTTTAAACAATAATTTAAATTTTTGAAAAAAAAATTACATTTTTTAATGGGGCTAAAAATAAACTTACCTTTCTTTAAAGTATTTAAAAATAATAAACCTGTGGAAAAAATGTTTTAATTTTAATTAATTCACCACTTACCTTGTAAAAAGCAGGCCTTGCGACTGCTTTTTAAATGTCTAACTTCTGGAGACTTACCTTCCCGGAGAAACCTGGAAAAAACGTAAGTTCGATGCGCACGCGCAGCCTCTCCTGCACACACGTTCGACTCCTGAACCCCTTCTTTCAGGGGAATGGAAGTGTCGGTTACCCGCGCATGCGCAGTGCATGCAGGAAACCGGCACTTCCATTGGGCTTACGGGTGAGAACCCCATGCGTACTCACCCATGGAGACCCTAATTTCTGGGCCATTATAATGTAGAATATACAGGCAATTATAAGTTTTTAATAAACATTGAGATAATTGTGTTAGATGACTCATCTGTACATTTCTATTATGTTCTCTACAGGCAATAGAGATCTTACACAATAGGCAATAGAGATCTGAATGATTCAACTCTGAATCGAATTTTTCTTCAGGTATTCAGAATGAAAAGAGCAAATGTATAAATTAAAGTGTCACTCAGTCCAATAGCTTTCTGCAGTTACCATCTTGATCAACTGACTGCACATATGATTCATAGCAAAGAAACCTCATGCACATTCATGGACTTTCATATTACATACTATTTCATTTACCTCAGTTACATTTTTTAGGACACTTAGGTGGTGGGTTTGGAGGCGGGAAAGGCAGGAAAATCGCAAAAAATTAGTGCGGGTTCAGATCCCGCCTCCAACCCGCCTCCGCACAATTTTGCCAGTGCCAGTTTTGCAGGGTGGGAAAGGGTTCCGCCTCCAGCTGGCCAGAGACGTTGCTAAGAGTCTTTAATTCTCGTTAAGGGCCTCTCTAATCCTATTTTGAGCAGCCCTTGTTATTTTTTTACATTTTCAGCGTGTTCCACGACCCTCCTAAACCATGCCAGCTAAACCTGGCAGTTTGACAAGTGGGTGGTCTCCTCACAGCTGCAGCTCCACTATTAAAAGGGAGCTTACATCAGGGATTAGTTGCAGGTGGCAGAACATTGCTTTAAATGTGTTTCAGCACTCTTAGCAGGCCTTCCGAAGTCAGAGGTGCTTCATCTTCTAGCTATCAACTGTGGAACCTCCTTGGAAGACCTTCTCCCCGCTTGGAATAAGCGCTTCCCCAACGGAGGCATCTGCAAGCAGCATGGGAACCATTCATTTCCTTTCACCGTGGACCATAGATTCGGATGAGGAGCATCCACGGCAGCAGCAGAACCAGGCAGCTCAGCAGCAACAGCAGTAGGAGACCCAACCTCATGCTCAGCCACCTGATGGTGCACAGGGCAGAAGGCACCAGCACATCGAGGCTCCTCACCGCAGGAGAAACCCCCGACAGAGGGTTTACAGACAGAGGATGAGCTACCTCAACATGAGTGAGCAGCAGTGCCAAAGGAGGCTGAGACTTTCGTGAGAGGTTGTCCGAGAAATCTGTAGACTGCTGCAGAAGACCTGGTGCCCAGAGGAACGGGTGGACACCCCTTACCAGTGGCTGTCAAAGTCACCACTGCACTCAACTTTTTTGCCTCAGGCTCCTTCCAGGGATCATCAGCAGACGTCAGCGGCATCTCCCAGTCGGCCGCCCACAGTTGTATCATGCAGGTTACCGATGCCTTTTTCGCAAAGGTGCACAATTACATCCACTTCTCAAGGGATCATCAAGTTTAACCACGCGTTCAGTTGGCTTTGCAAATATGGCAGGCTTGCCAATGGTGCAGGGCCTCATAGACTGCACACATGTGGCCCTTAGGGTACCCCATCACAACCTAGCTATCTTTGTCAACCGAACATTCTTCCACTCCCTCAACATACAGCTGGTGTGTAACCACAAGAAGGAGTTTTTGCATGTTTGGACCAAGTTCTGTAGTAGTTGCCATGACTCTTTCATGCTGCGGCACTCTAGTGTTCCTCTGCTTTTCAATCCGCCAAACCAAATTAACGGATGGCTCCTTGGTGATGGCCCCATGAAGAAGTGGCTAATGACGCCAATCAGGAGGCCAGCTAACGAGGCTGAAGAGCGCTACAGTGCCAGCCACACTTGGACCAGGTCCATCATCGAGCAAATCATTGGGTTGTTGAAGATGCGCTTCCAAAGCCTTGGTCGATCTGGTGGAGCCCTGCAGTATCTATATATATAAACGGATCGTTCTTTCTGTCTGTCTGTCTATCTGTCTGTCCTTCTGTCTGTCCTTCTGTCTGTCCTTGGGTGTGCGTCTGTCCGGCTATGCGCTCGAAAGTTACAGAGCGTACCTACGCGTGCGTTACGTCGAAAGAAAGCTCACCGTTTCAAAACGATGGTAAGCATATTTACGTTTCGGCCGGACAAAAATCGCACCCGCGGTATCCGAAAAACGTTCAACATTCCGCTCATTAGCATCTCATTATCTGCTCATTAGCGACAGTCTGACCTCGAGGTCGACCAATCGTACGCTGGGTTGCTGGCGCGTGCGGCCGGGCCCTCCTACGGTCGAGTGACGGGACGATTGAGCAATCCTACGCTTTGGTCACCTGACGGTCAACCAATCGGTGCGTGTGTGGGCGGGCCTTATCATTCTGAACCGAGGGGAGTCATCGCCATCTTGATTCCAAACTTTTCCTTTCTTTTTCCCGCTTTCTGCGTCTTTCAAAAAAACGTTGCTTTTAAAACACTTAGGGCTAGATTTTCAGTATAGACAGTTTTGGGGCGCTAAGCTTAGCGCCCGCCCGAAGTTATCGCCCGCCCCAAAGTAGCGCCCCGTTGCCGGAAATTCAGTGGCTTCGCCCTAAGAGGTTGGTGGAGCGCTAAAAGAGGCGTTCCACTAGTATCTTTAGGCGCTAAGCCGGCGGTGGAGAGCGCAACACCCGAGCTCGGGCGCAGCGCACGGCAGACACTCTGGTGCCAGTGAGCTCTTAAAGGGGAAGGGTGCATGTATTTTTTTCAAATGCAAAGTCTGGGGAGAAACGGGGAGGAGGAGGAGGAGGAGGAGGAGGAGGAGGAGGAGGAGGAGGAGGAGGAGGAGGAGGAGGAATGATTGGTGCCCGGAAACATACATAGACCGTTCAGAACAACACACAGCTTACTTCCACACAACACATGCAGAGTGCCTTTTGTACGAGTGCCCTTTAATTTGCGCTCCCCAGGGTGTGTTGCGTTCCATTTTACAAACGCTCTGGACGCCAGGCGCACAATGGGGCGGTCCGACTGAAGTTTGGATTCGGGGCGGCCAAAGGGCGTTGCACGAGGATGTGACGTCATTTTCTGCGCGCGCATCCGGGCGGCCGCTAAACTTTGCGCCGGCGCTAACGGGCAACTTAATTTGGGGCGGGGCGCAAACTGCGCTGCGCCCAGGCGCTACACGCATAGCGCCCGAAAATCACTTCTCTTAAGGCGCTAACTGCTGGCGCAAGCAACTGAAAATCTAGCCCATATTGTTTTTAAAAAAAGTTAATTACTTTCGAAATCTTTTATCTAATCTCATTAATTTTCCTACCTTTCCCCGTTTTTTCCAGGTAGGCCTCGAAGCCTCGGCCTCTCCTCCGCACCCACGCCCGAGCTAGGCACCTCCCGGCCCCAGTCAACAAGCGGCCCCCGATCGCCGCCATCTTTGTGAAGGCTGGAGGGGCGGGGCCTCAGCGAGCGCCGCTACCGCCGCCTTCTTAGTAAAGGCTGGTGCGACGGTGGCGGCACGGAGCTCCACGGAGCAGGTGCGCGGCGGCGTCTAACTCGCCCCCCCCCGCCCAGTCTGTCTCTCTCTCTCTTCCCCGCGCCTCCTGAATGCGCGGGGGAAGAGGCCCGGCGCATGCCGCTTTCGGAGACATCAATTCCGTGACAGGTAAGGAGGGTCTTCGTTCACTTTGGGCGGCGGGCGGGTTCCTCGGGTGCTTATCCCTGGCGGTGTGGGGCCGGAGCCCGGCTCTTACCTCGCCCTGGAGAGCGGGCGGACGGCGGGGCCTGGAGTAGCAAATCGGGCACCACGGCAGAAGAAAAACTGAGAGCGACAGATGGGAACAGACGTCAGAGAGACAGAGAAATAGGGAGGGAGGAGAGGGAGAGGGGGAGGAGAGGGAGAGGGGGAGGAGAGGGAGAGGGGCAGGGAGGGAGAGGGGCAGGGAGGGAGCGTGGCAAGGAGGGAGAGGGAAGAGAGAGAGGGTGGGGGGGAGAGAGGGTGGTGGGGGAGAGAGGGTGGGGGGGAGAGAGGGTGGGGGGAGGGGAGAGAGAGAGAGAGAGGGTGGGGGGAGGGGAGAGAGAGAGGGTGGGGGGAGGGGAGAGAGAGAGAGGGTGGGGGGAGGGGAGAGAGAGAGGGGGTGGGGGAGGGGAGAGAGAGAGGGTGGGGGGAGGGGAGAGAGAGAGGGTGGGGGGAGGGGAGAGAGAGAGGGTGGGGGAGGGCAGAGAGAGAGAGTGGGGGGGAGGGGAGAGGGTGGGGGAGAGAGAGAGGGTGGGGGGAGAGAGAGAGGGTGGGGGGAGAGAGAGAGGGTGGGGGAGGGGAGAGGGTGGGGGAGGGGAGAGGGTGGGGGAGGGGAGAGAGAGAGGGTGGGGGGAGGGGGGAGAGAGAGAGGGTGGGGGGGAGAGAGAGAGCGTGGGGGGAGGGGGAGAGAGAGAGGGTGGGGGGAGGGGAGAGAGAGAAGGTGGGGGGAGGGGAGAGAGAGAGGGTGGGGGGAGGGGAGAGAGAGAGGGGGGAGGGGGGAGAGACAGTGGGGGGGGAGAAAGAGAGGGTGGGGGGAGGGGAGAGAGACAGTGGGGGAGGGGAGAGAGGGTGGGGGAGGGGAGAGAGAGAGGGTGGGGGGAGGGGAGAGAGAGAGGGTGGGGAGGGGGCGGGGGGGAGGGAGGGAGAGAGAGCAAAGCAGGGAGAGACAGGAGGAGAGAGAGAGAGGGTGAGGGAGGGAGAGCGTGAGGAGAGGGGGAGGGAGAGTAAAGCAGGGAGAGACGGGGGAGGGAGGGAAAGGGTGAGGTAGGGAAAGAGTGAGGGGGTGGGACAGGGAGGGAAAGAGTGAGGGGGTGGGACAGGGAGGGAAAGAGTGAGGGGGTGGGACAGGGAGGGAGAGCTTACCTTCTTCCTTCCTTCGCAGGGGTCCATCGGGCCAAGTTCCCCCCCAGTCGCTCTCTCTCTTCCCCCCCAGTGGCTCTCTCTCTTCCCCCCCAGTCGCTCTCTCTCTTCCCCCCCAGTCGCTCTCTCTCTTCCCCCCCAGTCGCTCTCTCTTCCCACCCAGTCGCTCTCTCTGTTCCCCCCAGTCGCTCTCTCTCTTCCCCCCAGTCGCTCTCTCTCTTCCCTCCAGTCGCTCTCTCTCTTCCCCCCCAGGCGCTCTCTCTCTTCCCCCCCAGTCGCTCTCTCTCTTCCCCCCCAGTCACTCTCTCTCTTCCCCCCCAGTCGCTCTCTCTCTTCCCCCCCAGTCGCTCTCTCTCTTCCCCCCCAGTCGCTCTCTCTCTTCCCCCCCAGTCGCTCTCTCTCTTCCCCCCCAGTCGCTCTCTCTCTTCCCCCCCAGCCGCTCTCTCTCTTCACCCCCAGTCGCTCTCTCTCTTCCCCCCCAGTCGCTCTCTCTATTCCCCCCCAGTCGCTCTCTCTCTGCCCCCCCAGTCGCTCTCTCTCTTCCCCCCCAGTCGCTCTCTCTCTTCCCCCTCAGTCGCTCTCTCTCTTCCCCCCCCAGTCACTCTCTCTCTTCCCCCCCCCCAGTCACTCTCTCTCTCTCTCTCTCTCTCTCTCTTCCAACAACAACATGCCCTCAAAAAAGCCTAGGAACTGCCGGGCAATCCAGCTAGTACACCATACAGGGTCTTCAGAATGGTCGTGGTCTGCTGTACACTGCACAATATGGTACAGCGTCGTGGCTTGCAGCTTCCTGATGAGCAAGTGGCTCAGTTCCAGGTCTCCTCAGATGATAATGAGAATGAGGATGCTGTGGAGGAGGAGCAGGAGGAGTAGGAGCAGGAGGAAGAGGAGGAGCAGGAGGCGGACCGAGCGCCATTCTATTGATCAGAAGCAGCGGCAGCACGCAAGCACATGGCTGCCCATGATGCAAAGGATGCACTTATGCTGGCCAGATTTGCATAGGTTGCCCAAGTTGGCACATGTCCTTGGTTCCATCTTAAGACATCGTAGACAATGGACATGACTCTCTAGCCTCCTTTCACTCTGGCCACCAACCTGACCACACAAGTGTCGCAGAGCCCACAATGTGGAGCTGCCTAAGGTGAAAGAACAGATGCCAGGACGCCAACATTTTGCCATCAAATCATTTTAATGCTTTCCAACAGGGTTGGCATTTCATCAATACACATAAACATTCATCCAATCTGCACACAGATCTGGAGGTTATGGCCTAGAAATTCAGTCTGGACACTTTTGGGGCGCTAAAGTCGGGCGTTCGCTAAAGTTAGCGCCCGCCGGAAAGTGTAGGCCACTTCGCCGAAATTCAGTAGATTTGGCCAAGAGTTTGGGCGAGCGCTGAAACTGGCGTTGCAATGCTATCTTCAGGCGCTAAGCCGGAGATGCGGCCTGATAACGCCGAGGCCGGGCGCAGCGCAGGTGCGGGCATGTTTTGATTGACAGCAGACACCCTGACGCCGGCCAGCTCTTAAAGGGGGAAGGGTCGACTTTGACTGCTGCCACGCCCTGCATAGTGGAGCCCTGCAGCTAGGCCTCAACACTGCTGGTGGGCCAAAATAGCGCCTGAAGCCATGGAGAGGGCCCGTGAACGAGCGCAGCGCTTCTCAGAGCATGCTCTGAGGGTGCTGGTTGATGGTGTGGAAAACAAAAGAGAGATCTTGTGCCCGGACAGTGGCAAGAAGGCTCCCAGGAGGCAGTACAGGAAAGCCTGGAAGAAAATCGCCCGCAGGGTGTCATCCACCTGCGATGTCCCCAGGAGTGCGGACCAATGCCGGAAGGAGTACAACGACCTCACTCGGTTGGTGAAGGTGAGTACCCTTTCCAGTGTCCTCCTCATCCTTGCATGTGCACCTCACATTATGGGCAAAGGGACCTCAAAGGCCTAATGGGCAGCCCTCCTCCCGCAGCTATGGCACTGGCATGATCATCAATAGCACTTTCTGCACTTAACACACTGGCCAAGCTATTCGACCATGGGAGGCAGTGCACACAGCAACAGGGCACCACACTGGCCAAGCTATTCCACCATGGGAGGCAGTGCACACAGCAACAGGGCACCACACTGGCCAAGCTATTCCACCATGGGAGGCAGTGCACACAGCAACAGGGCACCACACTGGCCAAGCTATTCCATCATGGGAGGCAGTGCACACAACAACAGGGCACCACACTGTACTTACAGGCCGTCCTTTCTCTTGCAGGCAAAGCTGGCGCGGAATTTGAGGAGCCAGTCTGTCACCGGTGGAGGTCGTCCCGAGTACCAGGCGCTCAGTGAGCTGGAGGAGAGCGTGGCTCGACTCATGCGTGGCCGGGTGACTGGCCCTGTTGCCATCGGAGATGCGGACCCTGTACTGGGACCCACTGGTAAGGACATGACCGGTTGGACCTCTCTCGTTGCCCTTGCGCTTCAGATCTACATCCTTTCCCATTGTCCGACAAATGCGCATAATGCCACCACTCAGGCCTCCCTCGCTGACGCCCTGTCCTCACTCTAAAGCTACTCTTGTGCCTTCCTGCTTTCAGCTGGTGAGGAGGAGGTGGTCCCTCAAGCTCAGAGTGCCAGGCCCTTGGAGGAGGAGGACGACGAGGACCAGGAGGAAGGCGGCACATCGGGGGAACCCTCATCCGCGCCAGGGGATGGCAATGGAGGGGAGACGTCTGGCCTGCAGGAGAGCCAGGGGGAAGTGTTGCAGGGGAGGGCAATTCCTGGGCCCAGTGGTGTTGATGCACGCGGGAAGGGTTGGGCAGCACGGCGGCCTTCTCCCCAGAGGGGGGAGGTGTTGCAGGGGAGGGCAGTTCCTGGGCCCAGTGGGGTCGACGCACGCGGGAAGGGTCGGGCAGCTCGGGAGAGGGAGAGTCCGCCCTCCAGACCGGAGACGGTCCTCGCCCAGGAGGTGCGCCTCCTCGATGAGATGTCGGCGGCGTCGGAGCGGCGCCACCAGGAGTTCATGGGGGCTGTGCAACAGATGCCTCAGGCCATTGAGTCCCTGGCTCATAGTGTGGTCGCTTTCGGCGAATCACAGGCCAGGGGGGTCGAACAACTCGCGGCAGCGCACGACAGGGGTGTCCAGCAACTCGCTGCAGCGCAGGACGCGAGTCGCGAGTACATGAGTGGTGCCGTCCAGACACTGGCAGAGCTGATGCGGGCACATACCAGGGCAGTTCGGGCACTCACTTCTGCCACACTCGCTGTGGCGCGGAAGCATCACCAGGGCACCCGCCGCCCTGCTGCAGCACAGCGGTCTGGCCTCCTCCAGCTTGCTGCGCTTGCTGCACTGCCAGCCCGGCCGAGTGCCAGTGTCTCTGGCGAACAGCGCGCGCCTGCCATCAGCCAGCTTGCCCCCATTGGTGCAGCCGACACTGCCACTCCCCCAGCCAAGGTGCGACGAGCTGCTGCTGAGACTGATGCTGGCCAGCCACAGCTGCAGCAGTCACCAGCCGGCCCCTCCCGGGCCGGGCCTCGTCTGGGCCGACCCCCAAGGGCATCTGCCGACACGCATTGTCGCCCTCATGAGCCTTCCCCCAGCCTTGCCACAGCCACAGGGCCCAGGTTGAGGCGGAGCAGCAGGTCGGGCAGGGGCCGGAGAAGCCTGTCCAAGGACTCGCCCTCTCGGCACACCCAGTAGAGTGTGGTGATAGCGGTTTTTTTTATATGGGGGGGCTTGTGTTCTGGGGGGGGATTATTTTGGTAAGGCCGAAGATCAAGGCATTTTTTGTTTTTATGGCGGTGTTTGTGTTGTGGAGGGGGGGGGGGCTTATTTTTGTAAGGCCGATGATGAAGGCCATTTGGATGGACAAGTTTTGTTAGTCCTCCCCAGGTTTTGGGAGTGACAGATGTTTTTGACTGTTTTTTGGGGGTCTTGTCTGTTTTTCTGTTTCATGTGGGAAGGGCCCTGAGTTTGTGAAATAAAGCTTTTTATTTATTCAGCATGTCCAGGTGTCATGTTTCAAGTGGTTGTTGCGTTAACCGGCTGAGGGCTTGCGGAGCGGCTGCCTTCAGGTGCGTTCATTGCCACAGGCCATTCCCTGACAGGGGGCCTAGAAGTGTCGTTCAATAAGCCGCCGGCGGACGGCCCTTGGACCTTGTGGCTCCCTCCTGGGCTAGCACTCCTCCTCCTCCTCCTCCTCCTCCTCATGGTCCTCCTGCTCGTCCTCCTGAGGTGGTGGTGCAATGTCAGGTGGCAGTGCCTGAGTCCTGCGGATAGCCAGGTTGTGCAGCATGCAGCACACGACGACGAACTGGGAGACTCTATCCGGCGAATACTGTAGAGATCCGCCGGAACGATCCAGGCAGCGGAACCGTTGCTTGAGGACGCCTATCGTTTGCTCTATGATGTTCCTTGTGGCTTGATGGCTTTCGTTGTATGCCTCCTCCGCTGGGGTCCTGGGCGCGCGGAGCGGGGTCATGAGCCATGTACACAAAGGGTAGCCCTTGTCCCCGATAAGCCATCCCCTTGGTGGAGGCTGTGCCTCGAACATGTCAGCCACAGTAGTCTGGCGCAGGATAAATGCATCGTGGCTGCTTCCTGGAAAGCGGGCATTGACAGCTAGGATGCGCTGCCTGTGGTCACACACCAGCTGTACATTGAGGGAATGGTAGCCCTTCCGGTTGCGGTAATCCTCGGCATTGTCGATAGGTGCCCGCATAGCCACATGCGTGCAGTCAATGGCGCCCTGCACCATGGGGAAGCCCGCGATCCTGCCAAATCCGACTGCACGCTGCTCCTGCCTCTGTAGGGTCATGGGAAAGGAGATGAATTGGTGTCTCCTCGCGAAAAGTGCATCGGTGACCTGCCGGATGCAGCGATGCGCGGCGAACTGGGTGATGTTCGCTATGTCCCCTGCAGCGGCTTGGAAGGAGCGGCTTGCATAAAAGTTCAGAGCCACCGTGACCTTCACTTCCACCGAGAGAGACGTCCTGCACATCAGCTGTGGACGCAGATCTCTGTGAAGCAGCTGGCAGATCTCTGCAACCACCTCCCTTCTGAAGCGCAGCCTCTTAACACAATGCGCCGCAGTCATGGTGAGATAGGACACCTGCTGCCGGTATTGCCTGAGTGGGTAAGGCCTACGTTGCCGACGCCTGATGGCCCCTCTGCGTCTAGGCATGGCTGGACCTCTCTCACAGCGTCTGCGAGCCCTTCGCACATAATGCTGCAACTAAGGGTTGGACCCCCATACAGCCCCCATAATAAAGTTGCAAACAGTGAAATCACAATGATTCAAATGTCAAAGCTCTGGCCAGAAGCCAAAAATACCTCTCCTATGTTGTCCCAAATCAGTAAGCTCTGTCCCTTGGTCTCTGTCCAGAAATCCAAAGCAGTAAAGTCATTGCAGCAAAATGGCTGGGCTTTATAGGTCAGTGTAAGTGCCCTTTAATTAGCGCTCCCCGAGGCCCAGAGGGCCTCTGTTGCGTTCCACTTCACAGTTCTTAACAGCGCCATGCCCACATTGGGCGGGCGCCACTGAATTTCCGGTTTGGGGCGCACAAACAGCGTTGCACGACGAAATGACGTCATAAGCTGCGCGCGCAGCTGAGCGGGCGCAAACACTTTGCGCCGGCGCTAAATGTCAACTGAATTTGGGCATAGGCGCAGATCGGTCTGCGCCCGGGCGCTAAGTGCCTAGCGCTGGAAATATACCCCTCTTATGGCGTTAACGGCTGGCGAACGCAACTGAATTTCTAGGCCCATATCTCTTGCCAGCTGGACCCACACAGCCTTGGTTTCTTTGGGAGGCCTCTTCCTCCCAGATGAGTGGAAGAGCACCTCCCTGCTAGCTGTCACCCCCTCAACCAACTTTTGCAGCGCTTCATCCGAGAAACTCGGGGAGGCCCTTGCCTTGGAATTGGACAGAAATCCAGTGGAATGATCCAAGGCAGCAAGCAGCCCTTAAATGAGGCTGGAAATGTGATGTCAGCAGAGGCAAGTTTCAGTCCCAAAACACTAATTGACCAAGGGCAACCCACACCTCTGAAATCAACTGGCCAATCAGGGGAAAATCGCAATTTTTTCAAACCTATCAGTGGAGGCGGGTTTGGAACCCACCCAAACTGAAATCCGCTTCCAACCCGCCTCCAGAGGGAAAATCACCCCCTTAGCTTCACAAGGTCATAAGCTACTTACAGATGTGCAATGCCATTCAGCCCATCATAAATCATTCATCCAGAAAGACTGTACAGTGACCCTGCATCTATTTTTTTTGTTAAATGTTTCCAGGGATTTGACCCACCACTTTATCTTTTTTTTAATTCACTTATGGGATCTGGGCATCGCTGGCAGGGCCAGCAGTTATTGCCCATCCCTAGTTGCCCTTGAGAACGTGGTGGTGAGCCGCCTTCTTGAACCGCTGCAGTCCGTGTGGTGATGGTACTCCCACAGTGCTGTTAGGTAGGGCTTTCCAGGATTTTGACCCAGCAACAATGAAGAATCGGCAATATACTAAGTCAGGATGGTGTGTGACTTGGAGGGGAACGTGAATGTGGTGGTGTTCCCCTGCACCTGCTGCCCTTGCACTTCTAGTTGGAAGAGGTCGCAGGTTTGGGAGGTGCTGTTGAAGAAGCCTTGGTGAGTTGCTGCAGTGTGTACCATCTACAAGATGGTACACCGGTGGTGGAGGGAGTGAATGTTTAAGGTGGTGGATGGGGTGCCAATCAAACGGGCTGCTTTGTCTCGGATGGGAGTCCATTCCAATCTTGATCACTCTCTGTGAGGAAGAATCTCCTAATATGAGTCCAAAAATTGTGATTTACTAGTTTAAACATGTGTCAACTTGTCCTAACAGTTTCATTTAAAGCAGTATTACAGATTAACCTTTTCAATACCCTTAACTATCATATATATCTCTATAAGGTAAGCTTTCAGATGGCTTTTTACTAGGTTCAAAAGCCCACATTTCCTATTACTCAGCCCCCTGACATTAGGGAGTAAAAGTAGGATTCCTGAGGGTTCCTGAACTCCCACCTTAACTTTGTCAGAAAACCTGGGCAAACAGCATAAATGGCTGCTTATACTGATTCTCCATGGTTTCTGACAAAGATATGGCAGGACATCAAGTGAACCCCTGAGGAAATTATTGGTGTAGGGATCAGCCCTATGGCTCTTCTCTGCATTGCCTCCAAGACTTGAATGTTCATTTCATTCTCTGCTGTGGTGATATTTTCAAATCTTCCCTTTCATAAAGTTCACCAATTCCAAACCTGAGCTGAAGCAGAACATTCAGTTTCTGATCTGGCTGTGCAGCTGTGGAATGCTCCATGACTTCATCATTGAAGGCCTTAACAAGCAAAGAATGTTTATAGCAATCCTCACTAAACATGATCTGTTAGCACATCTGGCCTGTCATTACACCACTGTTTGCTCATGTCTACTTGTTGCTACAGTTAGTGAAGACAGGAGTGTTGGTCACTTGATTCATTTCACGTCTGGCTGTTTCAGTCTTGATGTTTGATTCTATCATACCTCTCCAACTCTTGGCTGCTCTCTTTAGTTTCTAACTTTATTCCTCGAAATTGTGTTTCTTTCTCTGGTGCTGCCGGGTCTAACTTGTGATCTATATTCCATTTGCTGGTTCTGCTATGTAAATGCAAATGAAGGTTTTGCCACTAAAGTAGCAACAATGCAAGTACAGTCTCTCCTCCCAGTTGGTACTGTACAAAATAAGGGCAACAGGATGATGAGCAACATGAGGGAAATGAGGATGAGAAAATTTGTGTATTTTGGTCATGTTTGTCGGTAGCCATGCGAAAAGTACCCTTTGATCTGTTGAAAACCCAAATGCAAGGACAGAGTTCAAAGGGAGTGTATTATCGTCACAGCGCTCTGATGATAGTGGAAGGATTAGACCAAGGCTGACCTAACTATACATCTTTCCAAGAACCGAAAAACTCTGAATGATGATGTGAAAAGTAATAAACAAGGAGATAATTAATATAAACTGTATGGATGGTGAGCAAGTCACATTAAAGCTAAATGCTTAAATAGAATCTAAATTAAACCGATCACATTCACTGTCACAGTTGAGCTTTATAGCTGTCCTGCCTTTGCTACTACTGCTGAAGTCTCTAATGTACTTACTCTGAATACACCAGATCAAGACATCAAAGTCTCTTAAAGAGACCCTAACCCTCTTTTTGCTCATAAGTCAACAACCTATATTTCATGAAAAAGCTTAGGACCAGTCATCCAGTCATCAGCAAATAGTAATATGGAGAACTAACAGACATTCTGTCAATTCTACAGCCATTTCTTCTGATGAACCTCCAAAGCTTTTTCCACGAGACATTTTATAATGGCTCCATCAAATACTCCAAATTCTTGATAAATGGTCTCACAACCAATACTTAACTTTCCCTCCCCATACACATAGGCATACATACACCACATATGTTGGGCGTTTGTTCATTATCTTTTTCTGCTGGTGGCATGATTATAGAGCAAATATGGAGGTGATCTTCAGCGTTCACTCAAAATGGGCATGGTGTTGGCAGAGGCATCACGCCAACCCTTCCAAAAGCTGGTGTTGAGAGGCCTGCGACATTTTTGGGTACAGGTCTCATTTAAATGCTGCTGGTGAGCTGCAGGTACCAAACAGATACCTCGCTCCAGCTCATCAGTTGTGAGAAAGCGGCAAGTCAGCTGGCTTGCATGCTGGGCCAGCCTGCAAGTCGGGTTTGGAGGGAGGGAAAATGATCCCGGGGTGGGGCATGCATGGACCGGCAGTGGGCCGGAGTAAAAATTTATTTGGTATTTTTATGAGCAACCTCCCCTTTCAAGACTGCTGGTGCACGATTCATCCATTTGTACCTGCAAATTGCAATTTTGGGTCCCCAAATTTGCATATTTAAGCAGCCTTCCACCAGTAACACATGAGCGTGTCACTCAGCCAATCACAGGCCTGCCTGAAAATTGCAGCCGACAGGCCTTGGGCATCAATGCGGTGGTGAAGGATCCCACCATAATTTTTAACTGCTGCCCGCCCATTTTACTGTTGAGCAACAGGCAGCAGGCAGTTGAAAAATCGCCTCCATGATATTAAAAGATGAACATTTTGCAAGGCTTAGAAGACTCGGAATGTTTTTTTTAAGTTATAATTTGCAGGTTTGTCATTTAGCCTAGTAATTCACTGTGCACTAATCATTAACATTATAAATTCAAATACAAAGGGCATAACTTTCAACATCGGCAGTGGAGTAAAACGGATGATAGCAATCGGTCACCTGTTATACACCCTGCCCGATATTTCCTGGTGTATGTTGGATGGCTGAGCAGCTTTTGTTCATTTTACTCCCCCCCGCTAAAGTTCAAAGTTTCACCCAAAATATTTTATTCAAGGTGACCTTATATTTCACATTTAAACACACTAATGGCTTACATTATTTAATTATTTTAGTTTTGGGAATAATATTTAAAACAATAAAGCTATGTGTATTTGAGCCTCTTAGATATCATTCTTAAATATACCCTATGTGATTTTTATGATAGATAAATTGCTTTAGGAGATAAGCATGTTGAAAAGATTCATTAATTGACTTATTATGATGAAAAAGCCAATAGAAATTACTTATCTAATCAGATGGGGATTTTATAGACCTATAAAATCTGGGAGGTAATGCTTAAGTTATCCACCAGATGGAGACAAAGAGTAAGGGATCACAATTACCAGTGTTTTAAGGTAATGTCCTGGCACACCACTTATTAAGGTAGTGGCATTGCATTCTGGGTATGACTCAGAGGTTGATCCTCCATCTTTGGATCGCACAGTTAGAATTGGAAGTGCTTTGCTTGCAGCCTGTAAGAGATGTTTCTCTCCTAACCCGTGTAATTAAAAAGTAAAGTTTTGGTTCCTGAAGTCTGCCTTATAGCAGTTATTGGACCTTACCACTCGGATATCACATTTGGCGATGAGGCTGAACAGATCTCATCTTGAAGAAGGGAAAATAAAAGAAAATCATGGAATCCAGGAATCATGGCTGCTATAGTAGGACAGCTCTCTGCTTTTGATGGTCAGGTGCAGACATGGAAAGAATACTGTGAGTTGCTGGAGCATTTCTTTGTAGCAAATGATATAGTTGATGTTGGAAAAAGGAGAGCTATTTTGTTCACTTCCGTGGGAAGTCAGATGTATAGTTTAATGAGAAACGTATGCAGTCCTGAGAAGCCTGGAGATGTACCATTTGCTAACTTATTGGACTTGCTAAAGGAACATTTCAATCCCAGACCGAATGAGATTGTACAGCGTTTCAAATTTAATTCGCGGAACAGGAAACCGGGAGAGACTGTATTGGATTATGTAGCGGTGTTGAGAAAACTGGTGCATGATTGCAATTATGGGAACAGTTTGAAAGACATGCTGAGAGATAGGCTTGCTGCGGAGTAATGGATGCTCGAATGCAGAGGAGATTATTGTCCGAGATTGGGCTTACGTATGAAAAAGCGTTGGAACTTGCTCAATTAATAGAGACAGCTAACCATGATGTACAAGGAATACAAGGTTCAGACTGGGCTGCGACAAAGCAAATTGGAGGTCTGCTGGTGCACAAGTTAAATATGAGTCAGAAACCACAACGTGGTCATGTAAAGGCATGTTATAGATGCAATGGAGATCACCTGGCGAGGGAATGCAGGTTTTTGGAGGAAAAGTGCCACAAGTGTGGAAAAAAAGGACATATAAAACGTGCATGCCGAGCAAAAGCTATCCTGGAGGTATACAAACCTAAAGGGGGAGGAAAGCAAAACCTAGTAAGAGAAGTGAAAAAACAGGGAGCACATAACATCAGTGGAGAAGCTGAGAAAGAAGATGACGTGTTCATATTACATAGTATGGTAGAGGACATTCCAAAAGTGGATCCTATCACTTTGCAACCGATAGTAAATGACTCTAAGGTCAACTTTGAGGTGGATACTGGATGTGGTGTTACCATAATGAACAGGGAAGAGTACTCAAAATTGTGGAACCGTGCAAAAGTCCCAGAGTTAAAGTCTTGCTCTATGCAGCTTAAAACCTATACCGGTGAATGAGTGGTGACATTGGGTACAGCTACTGTAACTGTGAAACACAGCGAGACCATGGAACAGCTACCTGTAGTTGTAGTATCGGGTTCTGGACCAAACTTGTTAGGTCGGGGCTGGATACGAGAACTTAAATTAGATTGGGGAGCAATAAATCAACTAGAGGGAGGCAAACAATTGTCTTTGCAAGACGTGTTGATTGAGCATGAGAACGTGTTCAAGGAAGAACTTGGAACATTTAATGGCCCCCCAGCTAAGACTTATGTCGACAAGGAGGCACTGCCAAGGTTTTTTAAACAACGACCTGTGCCGTATGCCATGAAACCAAAGGTAGAGGCTGAGCTTGACCGTCTTTTGAGAGAAAACATTCTGGAACCCGTAAAATGTTCAGAATGGGCAGCTCCCATTGTACCTGTTTTAAAATTTAGACAATTTGGTAAGAATCTGTGGAGATTATAAATTGACAGTAAATAGGGTGTCTAAACTAGAACAGTATCCTATTCCTAAAACTGAGGATCTTTTTGCAAACCTGGCTGGAGGGAAGAAATTCACAAAGCTGGATATGAGTCATGCATACTTGCAGATTACACTAGATGAGGAATCCAAGAAGTATGTAACCATAAATACACACAAGGGTTTGTTTACCTATAACCGTTTACCATTCGGTGTCTCCTCTAGTCCAGCTATCTTCCAGAGGACTATTGAGGGTGTACTGCAAGGGATCCCACATGTTTCTATTTATCTGGATGACAGTCTGGTGACGGGAAGAACCGACCAGGAGCATCTGAGCACTCTGAGAGAGGTACTACAAAGATTGGATAAGGCTGGGTTATGGATCAAGAGGAGTAAGTGCACTTTCCTGGGGAATGAGGCCATATTCCTGGGACATAGAGTGGACGCCACAGGGCTCCATCCAATCAAGGAGAAGGTACAAGCACTGCAGGAGGCCCCATCTCCTACAAATGTGACTGAGTTAAAAGCTTACCTGGGACTGCTAAACTATTATAACAGGTTTTTACCAAACTTGGCAACAGTGTTAGCACCTCTTCACAAACTTCTGCACAAGGAGACACAGTGGCAGTGGGAAGAGGAGCAGAGGGTTTCATTTGAACAGTCCAAGAAACTGATGCTGTCCTCAGATGTGCTGGTTCTCTACAATGCAGAGAAAGACATCATTCTCTCTTGTGATGCTTCACCTTACGGGGGTGGGGGCAGTTCTTTCACACAGCTTGGAAGATGGAACAGAAAGACCAATAGAGTTTATGTCTCGAACTCTGACCCCAGCAGAAGAAAACTATTCCCAGTTAGATAAAGAGGGATTAGCAGTATTGTTTGGGTTACAGAGGTTTCACAAGTACATATATGGCAGGAAATTCACCATATGCACCGATCATAAACCTCTTCTATCTCTTTTTAATGAGATGAAAGCAGTACCACAGATGGTGTCTGTTGGATCCGTGGTTCAGTGGATATGCTATTATTAAATAATCACACGGATGCTGTACATTAACAAATAACAGGTCTTTACAGGAGGAGGGTAGTCTCTAGACTGGGGGTACAGAGGCATGCGCAAAGCTTATATACTGGCGTGGTCACTGCCGGTACTACAGTATACAGGAGCTGTAAAAGTAGTTCTGACTTAAAGGCACATACACTACAATCCCTCCCCTTTTAGATTAGTAATACCCCTAATATTCAAATAACAATTAACATTTCAACATGTACATTAAACAACAAAAGTCCATTTATAGATTCAGTCTTTGGGGCGGCTTCCTGACCCTTTCGGGATAGCGCCTTTCCAGAGGTTCTTGTTCTTGGTGCAGAGGCGATTCTGACCCCTTTTCATCTGGTAGTTCATCGGGTTCCACTACTACTAGGTCTGAAGTAGATGCTACCGGTATGTCGGGTTTATCCCCAGGTACTCGAGGCATGGGGTTGACGTGTTCCTGTGACGCTAAGATCTGATCGACGTGGCGTCTCACAATGTTCTCCCCGACATCCACTGTGTACATTAATGGCCCCTGCCTTGTACATATCGTTCCGGGTTGCCACTTCTCTGTTCGATAGTCACGGGCCAAGACTGGTTGCCTTACATTGAAGCTCCTTGTCGGCTTCTCATTGATGTGTTGGAATTGTTTGTCCTCAACATTTCTTTGCACATTTGGTCTGAGCAAGTCCAGACGAGATCTCAACCTTCGGTTAAAGAACATCATGGCTGGGGTCTGGTTGGTAACTGCATGTGTCGCGTTTCGGTAGGCTAATAAGAAATTGTCCATCTTATGCTGTAGTGGAATTTAATCGTCGCACATGGCCTTTATCGCCTTCTTAAAGGTTTGTACGAACCTCTCAGCCAATCCATTTGTGGCTGGATGATACGGGGCAGATGTGTAATGCCTTACCCCTTTCCTTTTCATGAATTTTTGGAACTCGTCGGACACAAACTGTGGTCCATTATCAGAGCAAATTTGCTCTGGCAAACCGTTTCTGGCAAATATGGTCCGTAGGACTGCAATCGTTTTCTCTGTAGTGGTTGAAGACATTTTTATCACCTCAGGCCACTTTGAATGAGCATCCACTGCTATTAAGAACATTGAGTCCATGAATGGACCAGCGAAATCAATATGCACCTGTTGCCATGGAGAGGAGGGCCACTCCCATGGGTGTAGAGGGGCATGTGGTGGTGCATTTTGGACCTTCTGGCATCCTAAGCAGCTCTTAGTTAGGTTTTCGATTTGTTGATCGATTCCCAGCCACCACACATAAGCCCTAGCCAGGCATTTCATTTTCACTCCCCCCAGATGACCTTCATGTAGCTCATTTAGCACTCTCTCCCTTAAATTGGGTGGAATCACCACTCTGGATCCACACATCACTGTCCCCTGGCATACTGACAGCTGTTCTCTTCTGGATGAGAATGCTGGCAACAGTGAGTCGCCATGTGTTGGCCATCCCCTCACCATCAATTCATATACCCATGACAGCGTCGGATCATTGCGGGTCTCCTTTTCTATATCCACGTTTATTACTGGCAATCGTTCAATTATTGACAAATAAAATATCTCGATAGGCTCCACTGCTGGTGCTTCCTCCACAGTAGGCAGTGGCAGGCGCGATAGCCCATCAGCATTCCCATTCTGTTTCGTGCCTTTATATTATATTTCATATTGATTCGCCCCTAGAAACAGGGACCATCTTTGTAACCACTATGCAGTCATCACTGGAACGCCCTTCTTAGGATTAAAGATGGAGACAAGTGGTTGGTGGTCAGTCAGCAAGGTGAACTTCTGCCCATGCAGATAGTGGTTGAATTTTTTTACTCCCCATACTAGGCTGAGGGCCTCCCTGTCAATCTGGGTGTAGTTGCGTTCGGCTGAGGTTAGTGACCGAGACGCAAAAGCTACTGGCCTCTCCAACCCGTCTGGGAATTTGTGCGACAGCACCACTCCAATACCGTAGGGTGATGCATCACATGCCAAACGAATTGATAGTGCTGGGTTGAAATGGGCCAACACCACTTTTGATGTGATCAATTCTTTACACTTCTGGAAAGCTCATCTACGTTCGTCATCCCACTTCCATGGTACCCCTGTTTGCAGTAGGGTGTTCAGCGGGTGTAATACCGTAGACAAATTTGGTATGAACTTGTGGTAGTAGTTTACCAGCCCGAGGAACGACCTCAGTTGTGACACATTTTCCAGTGCTGGAGCCTTGACTACTGCCTCAATCTTGTCAGGGGACTTATGTAACCCCTGTTCATCGATGACGTGGCCACAATACGAGATCTGTTTCTGGAAAAACTCGCACTTGTGGCGATTAGCTCGTAGCCCATACTCTTTTAATCTGGTGAGCACCTTCTCCAAGTTGGCGAGGTGATCACCGTCATTGTCGCCCGTGACCAAGATGTCATCCAAATAACACTGGGTCCCTGGAATCCCTTGCAGGACCTGATCCATCGCCCTTTGCCAGATAGCCGGAACCGAGGCTACTCCAAACACCAGCCGGTTGTATTGATAGAGACTTTTATGAGCGTTGATCGTAAGGTAATGTTTCGAAGCTTCTTCTACCTCCATTTGCAAGTACGCCTGGGCTAGATCAATTTTGGTGAAGCGTTTACCTCCAGATAGCGAGGCGAAAATATCCTCAATTTGTGGAAGCGGATATTGCACCGTGTGAAGGACTGGGTTCACTGTCACCTTATAATCCCCACATATGCAGACCTTCTTTGGTTCCCCAGGCATATTACTCAATGACCTCTTCATTACAGGAACGATGAGTGTAGCCCACTCACTCCAGTCCACTTTGGACAGTACTCCTGAACATTCCAACCCTTTCAGCTCTGCTTCAACAGCTGGTCTGATCGCATAAGGCACTGGTCTGGCCTTCAGAAACTTTGGGCTTGCATTTTCCTCTATTTTAATCGTTGCTGTTATGTCTTTTAGTGTTCCTAGTCCCTCCTGGAACACTTCTTTTGCGTCAGTGAGCATTTTTGACAGTCGTCCAGGTGCGACGTCATCATCCTTTTTGGCCTCAGCCTTCAGTGCCTGTATGGAATGCCAATCTAATTGTATCTTCCAGATCCATTCACGTCCTAGCAGTGGTGGTCCTCCATTTGGCAATACATATATATCCATTTTAGGTATTTCCTGGCCTTTATATGTCACTTTCACCCTTATTTTTCCTTTGGGGTAGACTTTTTGCCCCGTACACGTCTTCAAGACAATCTCTGTAGCTTTCAAGGGTATGTGTGAAAATAGCCGCTTGTAGTCTCTTTGATTTATGGCTGTTAGAGCTGACCCTGTGTCCAATTCCATTTCCACTTGGACTCCATCTATCTTGAGTGTAACCCAGATAGTCTGGTGATCCTCCATTTCGGTTACCTTATATAGTTTCAGACAACCCAGCTCCTTGCTTCCGGAGTCTGTGTCACTTTTCTGTTCGTCTGAACCACTGTCCATCACCTGGTGTACCTTTTTGTACTTCTCCTGTGGAGATTTCTTACTGTTGGTTTTCTTCCCAGACCTGCAGACTCTTGCTATGTGTCCTGCTTTCCCACACTGTCTGCACACTTGGTCTTTGAACCAACAATCTTTCTGGTCATGTGTTGTTCTGCCGCAGCGATAGCACTTCCCTGTTCCATAGGACATTTCATTGGTGCCATATTCTTGTGGTCTCCGTTGTATCTCTGCAGCGCCCCTTGCGGCTGCTTCGTGTGATACTGCCATACTGAAAGCTTTGTCCAGTGTAGGTCCTTTTCTGATAGAAGCCGTTTCTGGGTTCCTTCACTTTGTAGCCCACACACAAACTTGTCCCTTAACGTGTCTGCTCGTCCCGCTCCAAAGTGGCAGTGTTTCGGTAGCTTGCGCAGTTCCGTTAGGTACTCAGCTTTGCTTTCGTCTTTGTGTTGGTTCCTTTTATGGAACTTAAATCATTCTGCTTTCAGCAGCGGTGTGGGGTTTAAGTGGTCCTGTAGGATTTCTACAATGCTTTCAAAATTCTTGTTTACCGGCTTCTCTGGGGTTATTAGATTTTGCAGTAACCCATAAGTTTTTGCACCCATGGAATTTAACAGAACCAGTGCTTTATTAGCATCTGGCACTTCATTTGCCCTGCAGTACACCTCAATACGTTCCACATATGTCGCCCAAGCTTCGACTTCATTGTCGAACGTAGAGATACTGCCACTCTTCGGCATCCTTGGGTGTGCGTTAACTGTCAAAAGTGGCACCTCCCGCACTTCCCCTTCTTCTCCACTGGCACAAAATGGCGTCTCTCGCGCTTTCCTTCCTTCCCACTCTCGCCCTTCTTCTCCGCTGTGGATTCTAAAAATGGCGCCTCCCGCGCTCTTCCTTCTTCTCCGCGGCTCAAAGGCGTCTCCCGCGCTCTCCCTTCTTCTCCGCGGCTCAATGGCGCCTCCCGCGCTCTTCCTTCTTCTCCGCGGCTCAATGGCATCTCCCCTTTCTTCGCCCCGCGGACCCTGTTCAGCCCGTGAGCACTGGCTGTGCTCTGCGCGTTCTTCTTTTTATATTTTTCGACGCCGCTCAGTCTAGAACCCGGCCGTTTCTTACCCTCTCTCTCTCCGGTTTGTTTTATTTTTCTCGACGCCGCTCGGTGTTCAACCCCCAGCTGCGCCCTGCGCTCTTCACCCTCTGTCTTACCCCGTTGACGCTGCTCGGCTTTCTCTCCGCTGTCGGTCGGCTCCAGCCGCCACTGCTCGGGAAGGGTCTGCACTGGACCTGGCGTCGGCCTCTTACTGCTCGTTGTGGCTGGGGAACCAAGCCCGGCTCTCCACAGCCTCCCCTGCGAAGTTGGATCTCTGCCTGACTGCTGGGCGGTTGCTCGTGGTCGACGCCCATGTTCATGGCCTCGACTATTTATTTTTTTATGTTGCAGGTAGATTCGAATCGACACTCATCACCACTGTTGGATCCGTGGTTCAGTGGATATGCTATTATTAAATAATCACACGGATGCTGTACATTAACAAATAACAGGTCTTTACTGGAGGAGGGTAGTCTCTAGACTGGGGGTACAGAGGCATGTGCAAAGCTTATATACCGGTGTGGTCACTGCCGGTACTACAGTATACAGGAGCTGTAAAAGTAGTTCTAACTTAAAGGCACATACACTACAGTGTCACCCAGGATGCAGTGGTGGGCAGTGACGATAAGGGCGTATGAGTATGTCATCATTTACAAGGCGGGCAAGTACCATGGGAACGCAGATGCCTTGAGCCGTCTTCCACTACCAGGTACACCTATCCGTGCAGCTCCAGAGGACAGAGTTTTGATGTTGGAGGATAAGGATATGGCAATTGCGACCGCAGAACAAGTAAGGACATGGACAGGTAAAGATCCAGTACTGTCTAGAGTCCGAGAATATGTAATGAGGGGTTGGCCACAACATCCGGAAGGGACTGATTTCATACCTTACAGTGTCAGGAAAACAGAGCTGAGTGTGCAGGATGGTTGCGTGTTGTGGGGAGCTCAAGTGATTATTCCACAGCCAGCATGACAGTCTATCCTAGTGCAACTACATCAGTGTCATCCTGGAGTTTCGCGTATGAAAGCATTGCCAAAGAGTTACTTGTGGTGGCCAAAGCTAGATGAGGAGATAGAAAATCTAGTCAAGGCATGCAGCACTTGTCAAGTACACAGGAAGGCACCAGCAGTGGCTCCACTCAACCCCTGGGAGTGGCCAGATAAACCATGGAGAAGATTACATGTAGATTAAAAGGGACCATTCATGGGAAAGATGTTCCTCATAATCATTGATGCACATTCCAATTGGATGGATGTGTATCCTGTAAATTCTGCTTCATCTACTGTTACTATAGACTGCCTGTGTAGGAGTTTTAGTAATCAAGGGATACCGGAGATCATAGTAAGTGACAATGCCACGTGTTTTGTGAGTACAGAAACAAAAGAGTTCATGAGAAACAATGGCATAGTGCACGTGACTTCAGCTCCATATCATCCATCTTCAAATGGACTTGCGGAGAGTGCCGTACAAACATTTAAGGAAATGATGAAAAAAAGTGCAGAAGGGAGTTTGGCAGCAAAGGTGTCATGAGTTCTGTTCAGCTACAGAATAACACCTCAATCTACCACAGGACTCTCTCCTGCTGAGTTGTTGTTAGGACATTGACTACGCTCCACTCTTGACCTGGTTCACCCAGATCTAAAAAGGAAGGTGGAAAACTGACAAATCAAACAAAAGGAGAACCATGACAGAAGGACAAAGAGCTGCAGTTTTGGAGAAGGTGATGCGGTCCTTACCAGGAATTTCAGTTATGGTCCAAAATGGATTCCTGGTGTCATAGACTCAATGACCGGTCCAGTTTCATATACGGTCATGGTGGGAACTGGTCAGGTAGTACGCAGACATGTGCATCAGATGCTGACCAGACAAAGGGAAATCGAACTGGAGGTTCCAGAGCAAGTTGGTCCCCAGTTATCCAAATGCATTGGTGGTACCAACGCCACAAACAGAACCAGTTATACCTGGACCCCTTCTTCAAGAGGAAACCATCATAGCAGAGTCAGATACTCTGAGTACTGCTCAGGAGCAGCAGGTGGCTCTACCACAACCAAGCAGGGACTTGACTGTAAGACGTTCACCAAAGACTCACAAGCCGCCAGAGAGATTGATCACGACCTGCTAGATTCGTTCAGTATGGACTATCGTTAAAGGAATTTCCTTATGGACTTTTTAAGAATGTTGTTAAGAAAGTATTGTAAACATAAGAGGGGCGGGGGATATAGTAATCTGGGATGTAATGCTTAAGTTATCCACCAGATGGAGACAAAGAGTAAGGGATCACAATTACCAGTGTTTTAAGGTAATGTCCTGGCACACCACTTATTAAGGTAGTGGCATTGCATTCTGGGTATGACTCAGAGGTTGATCCTCCATCTTTGGATCGCACAGTTAGAATTGGAAGTGCTTTGCTTGCAGCCTGTAAGAGATGTTTCTCTCCTAACCCGTGTAATTAAAAAGTAAAGTTTTGGTTCCTGAAGTCTGGCTTATAGCATTTATTGGACCTTACCACTCGGATATCACAAGACCTCAATTACTTGTTCTTCAATCACTATAGAGGGCAAAGTGCTTTGTACATCAGATTATAAATTAATTCAAAATCTTGAAGCGAAAAGTATTTACTACTGTTAGAATTTCATAACCTTCCAATCTCTCCAATCAATTCATATTAAATAAATGTTTCTCTGTCTACCATTAAAGTAATAAAACAGAGACTAGATTTAATGGCTTTCATTAAGTTCTTATTTGATATAGCAAATTAACTGTACTAGATGTTAGATAATATAGTGAATGGCCTAGTGCCATATATTCCATATTCAATCATTTTAATGAAAATGTAGATATGGAGTTGTGCAATATCAGCAGCCAATGATAACAGACTACACATTCATGTTTAGAGCTAGTCTAATGACTCCTTCTTCTCCAAATTAATATATATTTTTAAACTAGCAACAAGTAAGTAAAATGGTAGATTTTTGCTTGTTAAGGCCTTGTTAAAGTCAATAATGAAGGCCTCCTGCAGCCTTCCTTAGTTATAGGCCTAGAAATTCGGTATAGCCGCGTTTGGGGCGCTAGTCCTGGTGATGCGCAAAGTTTAGCGCCAGGCGCAATTTAGCGCCACCTAGCACGATATTGGATCGCAGCGCCCCTAAAGGTGATTGCGGCGCTAAATCAGGTGCTGCACGCTACTCTTAAGGCGCTAACCCGGCGGTGCAACCCAATTTTGCGGCGGCGGGGTGCAGCGATGGCGCTGTCAATAATCATTTTCCCTGAGACACACTGGCGCCGGCCAGCTCTTAAAGGGGCAGGTCAATTGGCATCACCAGACACACTCACTGCCTTGTAGGCCTTCAAAGCGGTGGGAGCCTACCTGTGGCGCACCAGCCTAGCAAGACATGGAAAGGGTAAGGCAGAGGGCGGAATGCCTCACTGATGGGGCATTGGATGCTTTGGTTGGCGCAGTGGAATCAAGGCCAAGGAAGATGGTCGGAATGTGATTTATGTTTTGGACAGTCTCCCGGGTGTGAGAGCCAGTTATGTGTCAGTGTATTAGTTTTGCTTTCTGTTGCCATAGCTTTCTCATGTTTGAAGGAACCACATTTTGTGTAATCACAGAATCACAGAATCACAGAGTAATGAAACACTTTCTTCATTTACAATGGCCATGCCTGCTATTTACATGCATCTTGCCCTTCACAGGCTTGGAGGTATCAGACCGTTTCCATTCCTGTTCTTGGAATGGCAGCAAGCATTCCATGAGAGGGGCCTAGAAGCTACTTCTGATCAGCCTCTGACGCGCAGCCCGAGAAGAGCCACTCGCGTAGAAGTTCAGGCCATCAGGCATCTTCTCAGCCACTAACAGAGATGTCCTGCACCTTATCTGAGGCTGCAGATCTGGCTGAAGCAGCTGGCACAGCTCAGTCACCACCTCCTTTCTAAATCGCAGCCTTCTGACACACTGCTCCTCCGGCATGTTCATGTAGGAAAACTGCTGTCGGAAAACCCTGCCAGCGTAAGGTCTGCTGTGGCGACGTCTGTTGGCCCTCCTCTGTCTTGCCATGCCCGCCCCCCTCTCCCAGCATCTCAGTGCCCTTTCCAGATGATTCAGCAGCAGGACGTTCCCCTCCAATGCAGCCCCCATAATAAGTGCCCACAGGAAGGTTCCCCATTGTCAAGGCTCACCAACAGCAAGGAGATGGTCAGAGGGCTGAAGATCGTCTGTCTGCGCTGGCTCAGTGGTCAAATGGCTCTCAGTGTGCGGCTCAGCAACTCTTTGTAGCTCTCGAGGAAGTTGTGCTCCAAAAATGGCTGCCACTTTTAAACCACACCAGTCCCCTTTAAA
Organism: Somniosus microcephalus; assembly: GCF_052327205.1. Taxonomy (NCBI): domain Eukaryota; kingdom Metazoa; phylum Chordata; class Chondrichthyes; order Squaliformes; family Somniosidae; genus Somniosus; species Somniosus microcephalus. Next base: position 184,238,533 of record NC_140993.1, on the reverse strand, counting down.
TAACGCTCCTCCAGCCCGAGAGTGACTTGGTAAGGTTCCAGGTAAGCTGTCACTATTAGCGCCAGGCGCTACGGAGGGGGGCGCCACTGAATTTCCGGTCCGGGGCGCCCAAAAGGCGTTGCACACTCAAATGACGTCATAATCAGCCTTCGCCCATGAGCGGGCACTAAGATTTAGCGCCGGCGCTAAATGCATGCTCAATATGGGGCGAGGCGCTAGGTGCCTTGCGCCCACCCGGAAATTGGCTAGCACCCCACTTCTCGGCCTCTTTAGGCGTTAATCGGTGGTGCTAACAACCGAATTTCTCCCCCTATAGAGTCATAGGCCTAGAAATTCAGTATAGCCACTTTTGGGGCGGAAAAGTCGGGCGGCCGCTAAAGTTTGCGCCCGGCGCAAAGTCGAGGCCACTTCGCCGATATTCAGTAGCTTCGCCCTAAGAGTTTGCTCGAGCGCTAAAACTGGCGTTACACAACTATCTTTAGGCGCAAAGCCGGCGGTGCTGAGCTAAACCGCCGAGGCCGGGCGCAGCGCAGGTGCGGTCATTTCTTGATTGACAGCAGACACCCTGGCGCCGGCCAGCTCTTAAAGGGGGAAGGGTCGAGTTCGTCTGCTGCCACGCCCTGGACACTGCAGCCCTCCAGCTAGGCCTAAACACTGCTGCTGAACAGAAATAGCACCGGGAAAGATGCAGAAGGCCCGTGAACGAGCGCAGCGCTTCACTGGCCACGATTTGAGGGTGCTGGTTAGGGCTTTGGAGAGGAGACACAAACTCTTGTTCCCGGACAGTGGCAAGAAGCCTGCCACCAGCGTCTACAGGAAAGCCTGGAGGGAGGTCGCCCACAGGGTCACATCCAACAGCGAGGTCCCCAGGACCGGTGTCCAATGCCGGAAAAAGTTCAATGACCTCACAAGGATTGTCAGGGTGAGTCCCCTTTCCAGTGTCCTCCTCATCCTTGCATGTGCACCTCACATTATGGGCAAAGGGACCTACAAGCCCTAATGGCCAGCCCTCATCCAGCAGCTATGGGACTGGCATGAACATCAATTGCACATTCTGCACTTTACACACTGGCCAAGCTATTCGACCATGGGAGGCAGCGCACACAAGATCTGGGCACCACACTGGCCAAGCTATTCGGCCATGGGAGGCAGTGCACACAAGATCAGGGCACCACACTGGCCAAGCTATTCGACCATGGGAGGCAGTGCACACAGGATCAGGGCACCACACTGGCCAAGCTATTCGACCATGGGAGGCAGTGCACACAAGATCAGGGCACCACACTGGCCAAGCTATTCGACCATGGGAGGCAGTGCACACAAGATCAGGGCACCACACTGGCCAAGCTATTCGACCATGGGAGGCAGTGCACACAAGATCAGGGCACCACACTGTACTTAGAGGCCGTCCTTTCTCTTGCAGGCCAAGCTGGCACACAATCAGAAGAGCCGGACTGTGACCGGGGGAGGCCGTCCCCATATCCAGCAGCTCAGTGACCTTGAAGAGCGCATGGGTAGCCTCATGGGTGCCCGGGTGATTGGCCCCGTTGCATCTGGAGATGCCGACCCTGTTCTGGGCACCAATGGTAAGGACATCACCTTTTGGACCTCTCTCGTCCCACTTGCGCTTCAGATCTACATCCTTTGCTACTGTCCGACCAATGCGCTGAATGCCACCACTCATGCCTCCCTCGCTGATGCCCTCTCCTCACTCTAAAGCTACTCTTGTGCCTTCCTGCTTTCAGATGGTGAGGAGGAGGTCCCTGAAGCTGCCAGTGACAGCCCCTCGGAAGAGGAGGAGGAGGAGGAGGAAGAGGAAGGCGGCCCATCAGGGGAACCCTCAGCCACGCCAGGGGATGCCAATGGAGGGGACACGTCTTCCCTGGAGGAGAGCCAGGGGGAAGTGTCGCAGGGGAGCGTAGCTCCTGTGCCCAGTGGCGTGCAGCAACGCGGGAAGGGTCGGGCAGCTCGGCGGCCTTCTTCCCAGAGGGCGGAAGGGTCGCAGGGGAGTGTAGTTGCCGGGCCCAGTGGCATCCAGCAACCCGGGAAGGGTCGGGCAGCTCGGCGGCCTTCTCCCCAGAGGGAGAGTCCGGCCTCCAGTCCGGAGACGGTCCTCGCCAAGGAGGTGCGCCTCCTCGATCAAATGTCCATGGACTCGGATCGCCGGCACACCGAGTTCATGGGGGTTGTGGCACGGTTGCCTGAGGCCATCGAGTCCCTGGCTCATAGTGTCGCCGATTTCGGCGCCTCACAGGCCAGGAGTTTCGAGCAATTCGAAGCAGCACACGCCACGAGTCGGTCCGAATTCGGGGCAGCACAGGCAGCGAGTTGGGCGGAATTCGGGGCAGCTCACGCAGCGAGTGGCCAGGTGATCAGTGGTGCCGTGCAGTCACTGGCTGGTCTGATGCGGGCACAGACCAGGGCAGTACGGGCACTCACTGCTGCCACACTCGCTGTGTCAGCCAGGCATCGCCAGGGCACCCGCCGCGCTGCAGCAGCACAGCGGTCTGTCCTTCAGCAGATTGCTGCGCATGCTGCAGTGCTGGCCCGGGCGAGTGCCAGTGTCTCAGGCGAGCAGCGAGCGCCTGCCATCAACCAGCTTGCCCCCATTCCTGCAGCCGCCACTGCCACTCCCCCATTGGAGCTGCGACGAGCTGCTGGAGAGACTGCTGCTGCCCAGCCACAGCTGCAGCATTCACCAGCCGGCCCCTCGAGGGCCAGAGCTCGTCTAGGCCGACCCCCAAGGGCATCTGCCGTCACGCCATGTGCCCCTCAGGAACCTTCCCACAGCCTTGCAGCAGCCACTGGGCACACTTTGAGGAGAAGCAGCAGGGCGGCCAGGGGCCGCAAAAGGCTGGACAAGGAATCGCCCTCGCGGGCCACAAAGTAGAGGGTGTGGGCAAATGTGTTTTTATATGGGGATGGTTGTTTTTATATGGGGATGGTTGTTTTGTTTATGGGGATGGTTGTTTTTGTAAGGCCGAGGATGAAGGCCATTTTTGTGGAAATGTTTTGTTATTCCTCCCCAGGTTGTGGGAGTGAGTCATGTGTGTGACTGTTTTTTGGGGGTGTTGTCTGTTTTTGGGTTTCATGTGGGAAGGGCCCTGAGTTTGTTCAATAAAGCATTTTATTTATTCAGCTTGTCCATGTTTGATGTTTGAAGTGGTTGTTGCCTTAACCGGCTGAGGGCTTGCGGAGCGGCTGCATTCAGGTCCCTTCATTGCCACAAGCCATTCCCTGACAGGGGGCCTAGAAGTGACGTTCAATAAGCCGCCGACGGGCGGCCCTTGGACCTTGTGCCTCCCTCCTGGGCTGGTACTCCTCCTCCTCCTCCTCCTCATGCTCCTCCTGCTCCTCCTCCTGAGGTGGTGCTCCAGCGTGAGGTTGCAGTGCCTGAGTCCTGCGAATAGCCAGGTTGTGCAGCATGCAGCAAACGACCATGACCTGGGAGACTCTCTCCGGTGAATACTGCAGAGATCCGCCGGAACGATCCAGGCAGCGGAACCGTTGCTTGAGGATGCCAATCGCTTGTTCTATGATGATCCTAGTGGCTTGATGGCTTTCGTTGTATGCCTCCTCAGCAGGGGTCCTGGGCGCGCGGAGCGGGGTCATGAGCCAGGTACACAAAGGATAGCCTTTGTCCCCGATAAGCCATCCTCTTGGGGGAGGCTGTGCCTGGAACATGTCAGCCACAGTAGTCTGTCGCAGGATAAATGCATCGTGGCTGCTGCCTGGAAAGCGGGCATTGACAGCTAGGATGCGCTGCCTGTGGTCACACACCAGCTGTACATTGAGGGAATGGTAGCCCTTCCGGTTGTGGTAATCCTCGGCATTGTCGATAGGTGCCCGCAAAGCCACATGCGTGCAGTCAATGGCGCCCTGCACCATGGGGAAGCCCGCTATTCTTGCAAATCCCACTGCACGCTGCTGCTGTTTCTCCAGGGTCATGGGGAAGGAAATGAATTGGTGTCTCCTTCTGAAAAGGGCATTGGTCACCTGGCAGATGCAGCAATGCACGGTGAACTGGGATATGTTAGCAATGTCCCCAGCAGCGGCTTGGAAGGAGCCGCTTGCATAGAAGTTCAGAGCCACCATGACCTTCACTTCCACCGACAGAGACGTCCTGCACCTCAGCTGTGGACGCAGATCTCTGTGAAGCAGCTGGCAGATCTCTGCAACCACCTCCCTTCTGAAGCACAGCCTCCTAACACACTTCGCGGCAGGCATGGTGAGATAGGACACCTGCTGGCGGTATTTCCTGAGTGGGTAAGGCCTACGTTGCCGACGCCTGTTGTCCCCTCTGCGTCTAGCCAGGGCTGCCCCTCTCACACAGCGTCTGCGAGCCCTTCGCACATAATGCTGAAACTGAGGGTTGGCACCCCATGCAGCCCCCATAATATACTGGCAAACAATGACCTCACAATGAAGGCGAATTGCCAAGCTCTGGCCTGAAGCCAAAAATACCTCTCCTATGTTGGGCCAAAGCAGTAAGCTCTCTTCCTTGGTCTCTGTCCATAAATCCATTGCACAAGAGTGATTGCTGCAAAATGGCTGGCCTTTATAGTTCAGGGTAAGTGCCCTTTAATTTGCGCTCCCCGCGGCCCACATGGCCTCTGCTGCATTCCATTTCACAGTTCTTAGGACCGCCACGCCCACATTGGGCGGGCGCGACTGAAGTTCCGGATTGGGGCGCACAAAGGGTGTTGCATGAGGAAATGACGTCATAATCTGCGCGCGCAGCTGAGCGCGCGCAAACACTTTGCGCCGGCGCTAAATGTCTACTGAAGTGCTGATGAATATCAGCTGCAGTCTAATCACAAGTCATCATTGCCACAGGCTCTTTCCAATTCTTAAAGTGGAGGTTCAATAATGCTGCAGAAGATCATTCTCAGCATTGCTGGCTGTGCAGCTGCCTCAGCAAGCACAAGCACGCCAAGTAGAAGGAGCCGGACGACTCAAAAAGCTGCACTGATGGCACATCCATGCCCAGGGAGAGAGCCTGCAGATTTAGCATTGGAGGCATTGGTCTTCACAGTGGAGAAATGGTGGGCAGTGCTGTACCCAGCTAGTGGCAGGAGGCCCTCACCGCAAGTCTTGATGAATTCCTGGAGTTTGTACGAGATGTTTTTTTAGACCAGTACATTGAGGAGCCAACTGGGGAACAGGTTATCCTACATTGGGTATTGTGCAATGAGAAGGGGTTAATTAATAATCTTGTTGTGCGCAGTCCTTTAGGGAAGAGTGACCATAACATGAAAGAATTATTCATTAAGTTGGAAAGTGAAGTAGTCCAATCTGAAACTAGTGTCCTAAATTTAAACAAAGGAAACTATGAAGGTATGAGAAGGGAGTTGGCTATGACAGATTGGGGAGCTTCATTAAAAGGCATGATGGTGGATAAGCAATGGCTAACATTTAAGGAACGAATGCATGAATTGCAACAGTTATACATTCCTTTCTGGCACAAAAACACAAAAGGAACAGCGGTCCAACCATGGCTAACAAAAGAAATTAAGGATAGTATTAGATCCAAAGTGGAGTCATATAAAGTTGCCAGAAAAAGTAACAAACCTAAGGATTGGGAGCAGTTTAGAGTTCAGCAAAAAAGGACCAAGAGATTGATTAAGAGGGGAAAAATAGAGTATGAGAGTAAACTTCCAAGGAACATAAAAGCAGACTGTGAAAGCTTCAACAAGTATGTAAAAAGTAAAAGAGTAGTGAAGACAAATGTGGGTCCCTTACAGTCAAAAATGGGACAATTTATAATGGGGAACAAGGAAATGGCAGAGCAATTAAACAAATACTTTGGTTCTGTCTTCACAGTAGAGGACACAAATAACTTCCCAGAAATGCTAAGGAACGAAAGGGGAGAAATTCGGTATCGCCCCATTTGGGACGCAATTATTGGCCGGGTGCTAAGTTTAGCACCTGGTGCTAATTATCGCTTCTGACTGCAAACTTGGCTTCTATCGCCCCTGGAGGTGACTGGAGCATTAAATCAGGCACTACACACCTCTAATAAGGTGCTAACACTGAGGAGCGAGGCGCTACCTCAGAGCGCTGGTGAAGCTCATGTGATGTCAGTCAGCAATAGAACACAGACACTCTGGCGCTGGCCAGTTCTTAAAGCGGAGGGTTGATTTTGCTCTCCATCCACACCCTGCTCATTGCAGCCTTGAATCTCGGCCTGGAGAGACCTGTACATCAAATCTGCTAGAAAGAACAATGGAAAGGCCCAGGGAAAGAAGTCAGAGTGCAGCCCCCAAAGTCTCTACTAAATCGATGCAAGGACGGTCAAATCAAAATGAACCTGCAAAGTGCTGCTCAGTACCCAAAACTCCTTCACACAGCGTTGAATCTCTCCAGAAGTCTCTCTCTCTCTCTCAAAATGCATGGTGCAAAAATGTCGCCGACAAAAAAAGGCAGGACACGGCCCCCTTTAAATAGCGCTCCCCCAGTCCCTTCCCGAATGCAAAACGTTCCCCTCAACCTGACGCTGCTAGCGACAGGCAGAAAGGCAGGGGGCACAACTCAATATCCTGTCTGGGGCCCTACCGGGGCGTTGCACACTCGACTGACGTCACGATCTGCGGGCACAGGAGTTCATGGCAGTCGTGTTTAGTGCCACCGCAAAATGTCTGGTCAATTTCGTGAGCGGCGCAAACATCGCCATGCCCGGGTGCTAGTTGCTTTGTGCTCCATTAGCGCCCTCTTAGGGCCCTCTTAGGGCACTAATGGGAAGCACAAAGCAACCAAATTTCCCCCCCCAAGTGTCCAGTGAGAAGGAGGAATTAAAGGAAATTAATATTAGTAAAAAAATAGTGCTGCAGAAATTAATGGGACTGATAATCTGCATCCCAGAGTACTAAAAGAGGTAGTCATTTAGTGGATGCATTGGTTGCCATCTTCCAAAATTCTATAGATTATGGAACAGTTCCTGCAGATTGGAGGGTGGCAAATGTAACCCCGCTATTTAAAAAAGGAGGGAGAGAAACAACAGGGAACTACAGACTGGTTAGCCTAACATCAGTAGTAGGAAAAATGCTAGAGTCTATTATAAAGGATGTGATAACTGCACACTTAGAAAATATCAATTGGATTAGACAAAGTCAACATGGATTTATGAAAGGGAAATCATGTTTGACAAACCTACTGGAGTTTATTGAAGATGTAACTGGTAGAATAGATAAGGGAAAACCAGTGGATGTGGTGTATTTGGATTTTCAGAAGGCCTTTGATAATGTCCCACATAAGAGGTTAGTGTGCAAAATTAAAGCACATGGGATTGAGGGTAATATACTGGCAGCGATTGAAAATTGGTTAACAGACACGAGACAGAGAGTAGGAATAAATGGGTCTTTTTTGGGGTGGCAGGTGGTGACTGGTGGGGCACCGCAGGGTTAAGTGCCTTGGTTCCCAGCTATTCACAATATATATCAATGATTTGGATGAGGGAACCAAATGTAATATTTCCAAGTTTGCTGACAACACAAAACTAGGTGGGATTGTAAGTTGTGAGGAGGATGCGAAGAGGCTTCAAGGCGATTTAGACAAGTTGAGCGAGTGGGCAAATACATGGCAGATGCAGTATAACGTGGATAAATGTGAAGTTATCCACTTCAGTAGGAAAAACAGAAAGGCAGCGTATTATTTAAATGGTGATAGATTGGGAAATTTTGATGCACAAAGGGACCTGGGTGTCCTTGTACACCAGTCAAAGAAAGCAAACATGGAGGAGCAAGCAGTTAGGAAGGCAAATGGTATGTTGGCCTTCATTGCAAGAGGATTTGAGTACAGGAGCAAAGATGTCACACTACAGATATACAGGGCCTTGGTGAGGCCACACCTGGAGTACTGTGTGCAGTTTTGGTCGCCTTACCTAAGAAAGGACATACTTGCCATGGAGAGAGTGCAGTGAAGGTTCACCAGACTGATTCCTGGGATGGCAGGACTTTGGTATGAGGAGAGATTGGGTCGACTAGGCCTGTATTCACTAGAGTTTAGAAGAATGAGAGGGGATCTCATTGAAACGTATAAAATTCTAACAGAGAGGATGTTTCCCCTGGCTGGGGGTTCTAGAACGAGGGGTCACAGTCTAAGGATATGGGGTAGGATATTTAGGATTGAGATGAGGACAAATTTCTTCACTCAGAGGGTGGTGAACCAGTAGAATTCTGTACCACAGAAGGCTGTAGAGGCCAAGTCACTGAATATATTTAAGAAGGAGATAGATAGATAGACCGGAAGGAGCGGACCTGGAGGGAGCACTGGGAGCACTGGGAGCACAGTGAGAGCGGAGCAGTTAAAAGGTGCAGTCCTGAGCGACAGGAGAGCGACATTACAGTGAGTATTTAAACTCACTTTCATGGGCTTTTTTCAGAGGCTTACCAATCTTGCAGACCAGCAGCGGCATTCCAGAGCCATGTCACAATTCAAAAAGTGACGTGGGCAAGAGGAAGCAGCTGATTGGGTGAGTACGGCCAGGTGAGTATTTATACTACTCTATAGTTTGACAGTTAAGGTTAATAGTTTATAAAGTTTAGAAGGTCTTAATTTTCATGGTTTATCGCTTATAAGGTCTCTGTTGTGTAGCAGGGAGTGCTAGTAAACAAGGGCCCTTGAGTATATCATTTAATTATAGTGTAATTAGTGGTATTGATTTGATTTAATTTAATTTGAATTAATTAAAGGGTAAGTCATGGCAGCACAGCTCGGCCCAGTGGCATGCTCCTCCTGCACTATGTGGGAAATCAGAGACACTTTCTGTATCCCTGATGACCATGTGTGCAGGAAGTGTATCCAGCTGCAGCTAATGGCTGACTGCATTGTGGCACTGGAGCTGCAAATGGATACATACTGGAGCATTTGCGATGCTGAGGATGTCGTGGATAGCACATTTATGCAGTTGGTCGTGCCGCAGGTAAAGGCTGCACAGGCAGGAAGGGAATGGGTGACCACCAGGCAGAGTAGTAAGTGCAGGCAGGTAGTGCAGGGGTCCGCTGTGGCCATCCCTCTCTCAAACAGATATACCACTTTGGATATTGTTGGGGGAGATGGCTTATCGGGGAAAGGCAGCAGCAGCCAACTTCCTGACACCATGGGTGGTTCTGCTGCACAGGACGGGAGGAAAAAGAGCAGGAGAGCTATAGTGATAGGGGATTCTATTGTAAGGGGAATAGATAGGCATTTTTGTGCCTGCAAATGAGACTCCAGGATGGTATGTTGCCTCCCTGGTGCAAGGGTCAAGGATGACTTGGAAAAGCTGCAGGGCATTCTGGAGGGGGAGGGTGAACAGCCAGTTGTCGTGGTGCATATAGGTACCAACAATATAGGTAAAAAACAGGATGAGGTTCTAAATGCTGAATATAGGGAGTTAGGAGGTAAATTAAAAAAAGGACATCAAAGGTAGTAATCTCAGGATTGCTACCAGTGCCATGTACTAGCCAGAGTAGAAATAGAAGGCTATTTCAGCTGAATATGTGGCTAGAGGAATGGTGAAAGGGGGAGGGATTCAAATTCCTGGGACATTGGAACCAGTTCTGGGGGAGGTGGGATCAGTAAAAACTGGACGGATTGCACCTGGGCAACACCGGGACCGATGTCCTAAGGGGAGTGTTTGCTAGTGCTGTTATGGAGGGTTTAAACTAAAATGGCAGGGGGTTGGGAACCTGTGCAGGGAGACAGAGAAAGGGAAGCAAGGATAGAAACAAAAGACAGGAAGGAGAAAAGCAAAAGTGGAAGGCAGAGAAATCAAGGGTGTAAATTAAACAGGGCCACAGTAAATAATAATTCTGAAAGGAATAAGAGTGTTTAAAAAATAGGCCTGAAGCATTGTGTCTTAATGCAAGGAGCATTTGTAATAAGGTGGATGAATTAGCTGGGCAAATAGATGTAAACATATATGATATAATTGGGATTACGGAGACATGGCTCCAGGGTGACCAAGGCTGGAAATTCAACATCCAGGGGTATTCAATATTCAGGAAGAACAGGCACAAAGGAAAAGGAAGTGGGGTAGCATTGCTCGTTAAAGAGGAGATTAACACAATAGTAAGGAAGGATATTAGCTCTGATGATATGGAATCTGTATGGGTAGAGCTGAGAAATACCAAGGGGCAGAAAACATTAGTGGGAGTTGTATACAGACCCCCAAACATTAATGCTGAGGTTGGGGATGGCATTAAATGGGAAATTAGAGATGTGTGCAATAAGGGCACAGCAGTTATCATGGGTGACTTTAATCTACATATAGATTGGGCTGACCAAATTAGTAACAATACCATGGAAGAGGAATTCCTAGAGTGTATACGGGATGGTTTCCTGGACCAATATGTCGAGGAACCAACTAGAGATCAGGCCATCTTCGACTGGGTATTATGTAATGAGAAAGGATTAATTAGCAATCTTGTTGTGCGAGGCCCCTTGGGGAAGAGCTATGATAATATGAAAGAATTCTTCATTAAGATGGGGAGTGAAGAAGTTGCCTCAAAGACTAGGGTCCTGAATTTAAATAAAGGAAGCTACGATGGTATGAGCTGCAAGTTGGCTAGGATGGAATGGGGAATGTTACTTAAAGCGTTGATGGTGGATAGGCAATGACAAACATTTAAAGTTGAACTACAGAATTTGTTCATCCCTGTTTGGCATAAAAATAAAACAAAAATGGTGACTCAACCATGGCGAACAAGGAAAATTAGGGATAGCATAAGATCCAAGGAGAGGACATATAAATTGACCAGAAAAAGCAGCAAACCTGAGGATTGGGAGCAATTTAGAATTAAGCAAAGGAGGACAAAGGGATTAATTGAGAGGGGGAAAATAGAATATGAGAGTAAGCTTGCAGTGAACATAAAAACTGACTGTAAAAGCTTCTATACACATGTGAAGAGAAAAAGATTGGTGAAGTCAAGTGTAGGTCCCTTGCAGTCAGAATCAGGGTAATTTATAATGGGGAGCAAAGAAATGGCAGACCAATTAAATACATACTTTGGTTCTGTCTTCACAAAGGATGACACAAATAACCTCCCAGAGATGTCAGGGAACATAGGGTCTAATGAGAGGGAGGAACTGAATAAAATCAGTAATAACAACAGAAAATGCTGGAAAAACTCAGCAGGTCAGGCAACATCCATGGAGAGAAATTTGAGTTGACGTTTCGGGTCGAACCCTTCTTCAAAACTGGAAAGAAAAGAAACTAGATCGAAGGCAGGGCTGCGGTCGGACAAAAGAATAAAAGAAACAAAAGAAGTAAAAGAGATTAGAAGCTAGACGAGATGGTAATAGGCTGAGATTAGGCGTAAAGTGTACTAGCAGGGCAAGAGATAGCTGCCAGGTGCGAGAGAGAAACAAAAGGAAAGGGGGGGGGGGGGAAAGGAGTGGAAAAATTACAAGAAAAAATGAAATAGGGGCCGAGCTTATGATCTGAAATTGTTGAACTCGATATTGAGTCCGGAAGGCTGCAGAGTGCCTAATCGGAAGATGAGGTGCTGTTCCTCGAGTTTACGTTGAGCTTCCATGGAACAATACAAGAGGCCAAGGATGGTGAGGTCCGAGTGGGAATGGAGCGGTGAATTAAAATGACAGGCGACCGGAAGCTCGGCGTCACCCTTACAGACTGAACGGACGTGTTCCGCAAAGCGGTCACCCAATCTGCGTTTGGTCTCCCTAATGTAGAAGAGACCGCATCGTGAGCAGCGAATACAGTATACTAGATTGCGAGAAGTACAAGTAAATCGCTGTTCCACCTGGAAGGGGTGTTTGGGACCCTGGACAGTGGGAAGGGGGGAGGTATAGGGGCAGGTGTTACATCTCCTCCGCTTGCACGGGAAGGTGCCAGGCGAAGGGGAATGGCTGTTTGGGGTGATAGAGGAGTGGACTAGGTTGTCTCGGAGGGAGCGGTCCCTGCGGAATGCTGAAAGGGGAGGGGAGGGGGAGATACGTTTGGTGGTGGGATCACTTTGGAGGTAGCGGAAATGCCGGAGGATGATCCGTTGAATGTGGAGGCTGGTGGGGTGAAAGGTGAGGACAAGGGGAACCCTATCGTGGTTCCGGGAGGGAGGGGCAGGGGTGAGGGCAGAAGTGCGGGAGATAGAACTGACATGGTCGAGGGTAGTGTCAACCACGGTAGAGGGGAATCCTCGGTTGCGGAAAAAGGAAGACATGTCTGAAGCACTGGTGTGGAAGGTGGCATCGTCGGAGCAGATACGGCGGAGATGGAGAAACTCTTTTTCCGAGTGGCAGGCAGTGACTTGTGGGGTACCGCAAGGATCGGTGATAGGAACCCAGCTATTCACAATATATGTTAATGATCTAGATGAGAGAACTAGATGTAATATCTCTAAGTTTGCTGAGTTTTTCCAGCATTTTCTGTTGTTATTTCGGATTTCCAACATCTGCAGTATTTTGCTATCAAATAAAATCAGTATTTGTAGAAAAATGGTGTTAGGGAAATTGACGGGATTGACGGCTGATAAATACCCAGGGCCTGATAATCTACATCCTAGGGTACTTAAGGAAGTGGCCCTAGAAATAGTAGATGCATTGCTGGTCATCTTCCAAAATTCTATAGACTCTGGAACAGTTCCCATGGATTGGAGGGTAGCTAATGTAAACCCACTATTTAAAAAAGGTGGTAGAGAGAAAACGGGGAATTATGGACCGGTAAGCCTGACATCGGTAGTGGGAAAATGCTAGAGTCCATTATAAAAGATTTAATAGCAGAGCACTTGGAAAACAACGGCAGAATCGGACAAAGTTAACATGGATTTACAAAAGATAAATCATGCTTGACTAATCTACTGGATTTTTTGAGGATGTGACTGGTAGAATAGATAAGGGAGAACCAGTGGATGTGGTATATTTGGACTTTCAGAAGGCTTTCGATAAGGTCCCGCATAAGAGATTAGCGTGTAAAGTTAAGGCACATGGGATTGGGGGCAAAGTATTGACTTGGATAGAAAACTGGTTGGCAGAAAGGAAGCAAAGAGTTGGAATTTACGGGTCTTTTTCTGAGTGGCAGGCAGTGACTAGTGGGGTACCGCAAGGATCGGTGATAGGAACCCAGCTATTCACAATATATGTTAATGATCTAGATGAGAGAACTAGATGTAATATCTCTAAGTTTGCAGACGACACAAAGCTGGGTGGACATGTGTGCAGTGAGGAGGATGCAGAGAAACCCCAGTATGATTTAGATAGGTTGGGTGATTGGGCAGATGCATGGCAGATGCAATATAATGTGGATAAATGCGAGGTTATCCACTTTGGTGTCAAAAACAGGAAGGCAGATTATTATCTGAACGGCACTAGATTAGGAAAAGGTGAAGTGCAACGAGACCTGGGTGTCCTTGAGCACCAGTCGCTGAAGGTAAGCATGCAGGTGCAGCAGGCGGTTAAGAAGGCAAATGGTATGTTGGCTTTCACGGCGAGAGGATTTGGGTACAGGAGCAAGGATGTCTTGCTGCAGTTGTACAGGGCCTAGGTGAGACCAAACCTTGAGTATTGTGTGAAGTTTTGGTCGCCTTATCTGAGGAAGGATGTTCTTGCCATGGAGGGCGTGCAGCAACGATTCAACAGACTGATACCTGGGATGGCAGGAATGACGTATGAAGAGAGATTGCGTCGATTAGGCTTATATTCGCTTGAGTTTAGAAGAATGAGAGGGGATCTCAATGAAACTTATAAAATTCTAACAGGACTAGACAGACTAGGTGCAGGAAGGATGTTCCCGATGGTGGGGGAGTCCAGAACCAGGGGTCACAGGCTAAGGATAAGGGGTAAGCCATTTAGGACAGAGATGCGGAGGAATTTCTTCACCCAGAGAGTGGTGAACCTGTGGAATTCTCTACCATAGAAGGCAGTTGTGGCCAATTCATTAAATGTATTCAAGAAGGAGTTGGATATATTTCTTAAGGCTAAAGGGATCAAGGGATATGGGGAGAAAGCAGGGACAGGGTACTGAATTTGGATGATCAGCCATGATCTCATTAAATGGCGGAGCAGGCTTGAGGGGCCGAATGGTCTACTCCTGCTCCTATCTTCTATGTTTCTAAGTTTCCATATCTAGACTCAAAATGTGTCAAAGGGTATGGGGAGAGAGCGGGAATATTGTATTGAGTTAGAGGATTAGCCATGCACATATTGAATAGCGGAGCCTGCTCGAAGGGCCAAATGGCCTACTCCTGCATATGGCTATGTTTCTATGTTTCTGCACCATTTGGAGGGAGGTAGCCCAGCATGTCTCGGGCAGCACTGTGGTCCCCAGGACCCACACATAGTGCAGGAAGAAATTTTCCAACCTTACTCTGGTGGTCAGGGTGAGTCAATCCTTCAACAAATGCTACATACCACCAACTTTACAACAATCTTCACACAGTGCCCAAAGCACCACACCCACAACACCCACCCACCAACAATCTCTACTTACCAACACTCACACCCACATCTGACACCTTGCACACAATGAGAGCTATTCAACTACGGCAGGCACATCACCCAAACACATTGCTCCACACTCACTCACACACTTTCTTTCTCTTGCAGGCCAAGGTGGCTCACAACAGGAGGGAGCAGGAGCGCACAGGTAGGGTACAAGCTGACACCCAACCACTGTTTCTGCTGGAGAATCGAATGCTGCAGATTATTGGGTGCCAGGTGGTGGGTGCCGTGGCCACCAGCGACATTGATCTCCTTGGGGACAGCAACGGTATGTTCATCCCTACTCCTTCTTCTCACATCCCACTTCCCCTCACCCCACAAGCATTTCGCCCTTTCCAGCTAATCATGCTGTCTCCATGCATTTCTCCCTTCCTATCACCCTCTCCTCACCTGAATCCGACTCTTGTGACTTTATGCTTTCAGATAATCAGCAAGCACCTGAGGGGCCTCTCCCTAAGGGCACCGTTGATAGCAAGGCAGGAGAATAAGAGGAGGAAGAACACACTGCATCACTGCATGTCTCTCCCGCAGGCACCAGCTCAGATACTGGCACTAAGCATTCTTTAGAGGCTAGTATAGTAGCGGGATCTACACAGGGTGATGCACCGGGGATGAGTGGGCTGCAGCAAGGCCAGGGGCAATGGGTAGCTCGGGGGCTAACTCCCCAGGGGGCGAGTTCGCGTGCGAGTTCTGCTGCACAGGACTCAGATGAGGACCTCGATGGGGAGGGGTTTAGCAGAAGGGTGATGGGCTTGCACACGGAGATGATAGATGCAATGGCAAGGGTGCCCAAGAGCCTGTCGGCAATGATAAGGAGCATGGAGGATTCCGCCTCCAACACCGCACAAAGCTCTGCGCACACCATGGAGCCCATCATTTCCAGTCTGCAAAGGATGGTAGATCTCAGAGAGACCGTGGCAACCCAGACCTGATGCTGTGTGTGATGGGCAATCTGGCAGCTTCCATTACAGCACAGGTGGATGCGACGCAATGTCTTAGTGCTGTCATGCACTCTATGGCTGGTGGCATGCACTCTCAGACTGCTCTCATGCCGACTCAGCTTGATGCCACGCAAGCTCTGACGGCTGCCAACATGGCTGGGTCTACCACCATCGACCGGAGCTTTCACAATGTTGCAGCAGGCCAGCAATCTGTGCTCCCATCACTGTCACTCTGCCATTGCCCTTGCTGCTGCCTATCATCCAGCCAGCCCAGACTGCTGCCGCCCATGCTGAGGTGGTACAGTCTACAGCCAACCCTTCCAGGCCCAGAGCTGGTGAAGGGCGTCCTGCAATGCCATCTGAAGTCTCCCGCATGGACAGTCAGCAGCCTTCCACCAGTCATGCTGCAGTCACTGGGCTAACACTTCGTAGGAGCACTAGAGTTGGCAAATGCACAGTAACGACAGGCACCAAGGGATTGTACAAGTGTGAATAGTTAATATTTTTGGTATAAATATGTGTTCGCTGATTATTGATAAATTTATTAATACTGTTTGGATTATTTTGTGGTCGCTCTCATTTCAGCATAGCACTGTGATATGGCCTGCGACAGGGATGGAATGATGGGGATGTGGTGAGCTACGGGTATCTGGGGTTTAATTTATTCAAACTACAGTCTGATGAGCTGGTCACGGACTGACCGTCCGGAAGGCTGATTGAGTGGCTTTCTCCTCCCTTGCTCCTGTTCCTCCTCCTCCTCCTCGTCCCCCTCATCTTCCTCTTCCTCCTCACCCTCCTCTTCCTCTCACTCTTCCTCCTCCTGAGGTGGTCTCACAATCCCTGGTGGCAAGGGCTGTGTCCTCATGATGGCCAAGTTGTGGAGCATTCAGCAGACCACGACGAAATGGGACACCCGCTCAGCCAAGTACTGGAGGACTCCTCCCGAGCAGTCAAGGCAGCGGAACCGTTGCTTGAGCACACCGATGGTCTGCTCGATGATGTTCCTGGTGGCAGCATGCGTGCTGGGCAGGATTGTTGGGGTTGCGGATGTAATGTATGTACCTTTATGGGAGAGAACTACTTTTTACAGCTCCTGTATACTCTAGTACCGGCAGTGACGACACCTGTATATAAACCCTGAGTAGTGATCTGTACAGTTAGTTCGAGAGTAACCCTCATTCAGTAAACACCTGTTGTACCGTTTCTCCTGCAGTCTGTGTCTTATACACAGACACAACATTGGCGATGAGCAGATTCGAACCTACCTGCAACTCTGCATCACCTCCCAGGGATTTGCTCCTGGAGAACAGTGGAAGGAGGTCGAGTCCAGAAGCACGGGCGTCGGCCACGGGCAACTGCCCAGTCATCCAGCGGAGATTTGAGCATCGCAGGGGAGACTCTCGAGTCCTGGCTTGGCTTTCCAGTCACGGTGGTCCAGCGAAACGGGCTGGCAACAGGTAGTGCGCAGACCCTTACTGGACAGCGGCGGCTAGAGCCGACCGAGCGGCACAGAAAAAGGCCGAGCAGCATCGACGGGGGAGAGAGAGAGGGCAGAGCGCACAGGGCGCAGCCGGTGTTCAGGACCGAGCAGCATCAACGGGGAGAGAGACGAGAGAGAGCAGAGCGCAGCTGGTGTTCAAGGGCCGAGCAGCGTCAACGGGGGAGAGAGGCGTGCAGGAAAACACGAGGCGCTGCCATTGCCATGAGGACCGCAGAGAGCGGCATTGGCAGCAGCGCAGGAGCAGCGCACAAAACCTACAGGGCGTCGCCATTTGCCATGAGGACCGCCGAAAGTGGCGTTGGCAGCAGCGCGGGAGACGCCATTTTAAGTCGCAGCGGAGAAGAAAGGAAAGCGCGGGAGACGCCATTTGAAGCTGCAGCGGGGAAGAAAGGAAAGCGCGGGAGATGCCATTTTAAGCCAGTTTAACCACACCCAAAAATGCCGAAGAGTGGCAGTATCACAGCGTTCGACAATGAAGTCGAAGACTGGACGACATATGTCGAACGCATAGAAGTATACTGCAAGGTGAATGAAGTGCCAGATGACAGGAAAGCACTGGTATTGTTGAATTCAATGGGTGCAAAAACGTATGGCTTACTACGAAACCTAGTAACCCCAGAGAAGCCAGTAGAAAAGGATTTTGCAAACATAGTGTCAATCCTACAGGACCACTTAAACCCCACACCGCTGCTGATAGCAGAAAGATTTAAGTTTCACAAAAGGAACCAGCATAAAGATGAAAATAATGCTGAGTATTTAACGGAACTGCGCAAGCTATCGAAACACTGCCAGTTTGGAACGGGACTAGCAGATACTTTAAGGGACAAGTTTGTGTGTGGGCTTCAAAGTGAAGGAACCCAGAAACGGCTTCTATCAGAAAAGGATCTTATGCTGGACAAGGTTTTCAGCATTGCAGTATCACACGAAGCAGCAGCACGGGGCGCTGCAGAGATACAATGGAGACCGCAAGAATATGGCACAAATGAAATGTCATACGGAACAGTGAAGTGCTATCACTGCGGCAGAACAACACACGACCATAATGATTGCTGGTTCAAGGACAAAGTGTGCAGACAGTGTGGAAAAGTAGGACACATAGCAAGAGTCTGCAGGTTGGGAAAGAAAACCAGCAGCAAGAAATCTCCACAGGAGAAGTACAAGAATGTACATAAGGTGACGGAGAGTAGTTCAGACGAACAGAAAAGTGATACAGACTCCGGAAGCAAGGAGCTGGGTTGTCTGAAACTACATAATGTGATCAAAACGGAGGATCCCCAAACTATCTGGGTCACGCTCAAGATAGCAGGAGTCCAAGTGAAAATGGAATTGGACACAGGATCAATCCTAACAGTCATAAACCGAAGGGACTACAAGCGGCTATTCTCACATATACCCTTGAGAGATACAAAGATTGTCTTGAAGACGTACACGGGGCAAAAAGTCTAACCCAAAGGAAAAATAAGGGTGAACGTTATATATGCCGGCAAGGAAACACCAAACATGGACGAATATGTATTGCCAGATGGAGGACCACCACTACTAGGATGTGAATGGATCCGGAAGATACAGCTAGATTGGCATTCCATACAGGCACTGACTGTGGCTGACATAAAGGATGACGATGTCACACCTGGGCGACTGTCAAAGGTCCTAACTGACGCAAAAGAAGTGTTCCAGCAAAGGACTCGGAACACTAAAAGGCATGACAGCGATGATTAAAATTGAAGAAAACGCAAGCCCAAAATTTTTTAAGGCCAGACCGGTACCTTATGCGATCCGCCCAGCCGTCGAAGCAGAGATGGAGAGTCTGGAACATTCAGGTGTACTGTCCAAGGTAGACTGGAGCGAGTGGGCTACACCCATTGTCCCTGTGATGAAAAAGTCATTGAGCAGCACGCCTGGGGAACCAAAGAAGGTTTGCATCTGTGGGGACTTTAAAGTGACAGTGAACCCGATCCTTCACACCGTACAATATCCACTTCCGCGGATTGAAGATATTTTCGCCTCGCTATCTGGAGGGAAACGCTTCACTAAGATTGATCTGGCCCAGGCATATCTGCAAATGGAGGTAGAAGAAGCATCAAAAAAATACCTCACAATCAACACCCATAAAGGTCTCTACCAATACAACTGGCTGGTATTTGGGGTAGCATCAGCTCTGGCTATTTGGCAGAGGGCAATGGAACAAGTCCTGCAAGGGATCCCAGGGACCCAGTGTTATTTGGATGACATCCTGGTCATGGGCGAAAATGACAGCGATCACCTTGCCAACCTGGAGCAGGTGCTCACTAGATTGCAGGAATATGGGCTCCGAGCTAACCGCCCCAAATGCGAGTTTTTTAGAAAACAGATCTCGTATTGTGGCCACGTTATCAATAAAGAGGGGTTACATAAGTCCCCAGAGAAGATTGAGGCAGTAGTCAAGGTTCCAGCACCGGAAAATGTGTCACAACTGAGGTCGTTCCTCGGGCTGGTAAACTACTACCATAAGTTCTTGCCAAATTTGTCTACAATACTACACCCACAGAACACCCTACTGCAAACTGGGGTGCCATGGAAGTGGAGTGACAAATGTAGACGAGCTTTCCAGAAGAGCAAAACACTAATCACATCGAAAGAGGTATTGGCCCATTACAACCCGGCATTACCAATTCAGTTGGCATGTGATGCGTCACCCTATGGCATTGGAGCGGTGCTGTCGCACAAAGTCCCGGACGGCTCAGAGAGGCCAATAGCCTTTGCGTCACGATCACAAACCTCAGCCGAGCGTAACTACGCCCAGATTGACAGGGACGCCCTCAGCTTAGTGTGGGGAGTGAAAAAGTTCAATCACAATCTGCACGGGCAGAAGTTCACCTTGCTGACTGACCACCAACCACTTGTCTCCATCTTTAATCCAAAGAAGGGCGTTCCGGTGATGACTGCACAACGGCTACAAAGATGGTCCCTTTTTCTAGGGGCGCACCAATATGAAATCGAGTATAAGGGCACGAAACAGCATGGAAACGCTGATGGGCTATCATGCCTGCCATTGCCTGCTGTGGAGGAAGCACCAGCAGTGGATCCTGTCGAAATATTTCATTCGACTATAATTGAATGCTTGCCAGTAACTAACGCTGGTACAGAGAAGGAGACCCGAAATGACCCGACACTGTCTCGGGTATATGATTTGATGGTGAAGGGATGGCCAGCACATGGCGACTCACTGTTGCCAGCATTCTCATCCAGAAGAGAACAGCTGTCAGTATTCCAGGGGACCTTGATGTGTGGATCCCGAGTGGTAATTCCACCCAAGTTAAGGGAGAGAGTGCTCAATGAGCTCCACGAAGGTCATCTGGGAGGGGTGAAAATGAAAAGCCTTGCTAGGGCTTATGTGTGGTGGCCGGGGATCGATCGGCAAATCGAGGACCTGACAAAGAGCTGCTCAGGATGCCAGATGGTCCAAAATGCACCACCACATGCCCCTCTACACCCATGGGAGTGGCCCTCATCTCCATGGCAACGGGTGCATATTTATTTTGATGGTCCATTCATGGACTCAATGTTTTTAATAGCCGTGGATGCGCACTAGAAATGGCCTGAGGTGATCAAAATGTCCTCCAACACCACGGAGAAAACTATTGCAGTCCTATGGACCATTTTTGCCAGGAACGGCTTGCCAGAGCAGATTTGCTCTGATAACGGTCCACAGTTTGTGTCCGAAGAGTTTCCAAGATTTATGAAAAGGAATGGGGTAAGGCATTACACATCCGACCCGTATCATCCAGCCACAAATGGATTGGCTGAGAGGTTCCTACAAACCTTTAAAAGAGCATTAAAGGCCATGTGCGATGACATAGAAACATAGAAACATAGAAGATAGGAGCAGGAGTAGGCCATTCGGCCCTTCGAGCCTGCTCCGCCATTCAATGCGATCATGGCTGATCATCCAAATTCAGTACCCTGTCCCTGCCTTCTCCCCATATCCCTTGATCCCTTTAGCCTTAAGAAATATATCCAACTCTTTCTTGAATATACTTAATGAACTGACCTCCACTGCCCTCTGTGGCAGAGAATTCCACAAGTTCACCACTCTCTGGGTGAAGAAATTCCTCCTCATTTCAGTCCTAAATGGCTTACCCCTTATCCTTAGACTATGACCACTGGTTCTGGACTCCTCGGCCAACAGAAACATCCTTCCTGCATCTAGTCTGTCCAGGCCTGACAGAATTTTATAGGTTTCGATGAGATCCCCTCTCAATCTTGTAAACTCCAGTAAGTATAAGCCCAATCGACACAATCTCTCCTCATACGTCATTCCTGCCATCCCAGGTATCAGCCTGGCGAATCTTCGCTGCACTTCTTCCATGGCAAGAACGTCCATCCTCAGGTAAGGCGACCAAAACTGCACACAATACTCAAGGTGTGGTCTCACCAAGGCCCTGTACAACTGCAGCAAGACATCCTTGCTCTTGTACTCGAACCCTCTTGCTACGAAGGCCAACACACCATTTGCCTTCTTAACCGCCTGCTGCACCTGCATGCTTACCTTCAGCGACTGGTGCACAAGAACACCCAGGTCTCTTTGCACTGCCCCTTCTCCCAATCTACTGCCATTCAAATAATAATCTGCCTTCCTGTTTTTGCCACCAAAGTGGATAACCTCACATTTATCCACATTATAGTGCATTTGCCATGTTTCTGCCCAATCACCCAACCTGTCCAAATCGTACTGGAGTTTCACGACATCCTCCTCACAGCATACCATCCCACCCAGCTTTGTGTCATCTGCAAATTTGGAGATATTACATCCAATTCCCTCGTCCAGATCATTAATATACATTGTGAACAGCTGGGGTCCTAGGACCGATCCTTGCGGTACCCCACTAGTCACTGCCTTCCACTCGGAAAATGACCCATTTATTCCAACTCTTTGCTTTCTGTCCGCCAACCAGTTCTCTATCCAAGTAAATACCTTGCCCCCAATCCCATGTGCCTTAATTTTGCACGCTAATCTCTTTTGCGGGACATTATCGAAAGCCTTCTGAAAGTCCAAATACACCACATCCACTGGTTCTCCCTTGTCTATTTTACCAGTTACATCCTCAAAAAATTCCAGTAGATTAGTCAAGCATGATTTACCTTTTGTAAATCCATGTTGACTTTGTCCGATCCAGTCACTGCTTTCCAAGTGCTCTGCTATTACATCTTTTATAATGGACTCTAGCATTTTCCCCACTACCGATGTCAAGCTCACCGGTCTATAATTCCCCGCCTTTTCTCTACCACCTTTTTTGAATAGTGGGGTAACATTAGCTACCCGCCAATCCATGGGAACCGTTCCAGAGTCTATCGAGTTCTGGAAGATGACCAGCAATGCATCTACTATTTCTAGGGCCACTTCCTTAAGTACCCTGGGATGTAGATTATCAGGCCCTGGGGATTTATCGGCCTTCAGTCCCATCAATTTTCCTAACACCATTTCCCTACAAATACTGATTTCTTTCAGTTCCACCCTTTCATCAGGCCCTATGTTCCCCGGCATCTCTGGGAGGTTATTTGTGTCCTCCTTTGTGAGGACAGAACCAAAATATGTATTTAGTTGGTCTGCCATTTCTTTGTTCCCCATTATAAATTCCCCCGATTCTGACTGCAAGGGACCTACGCTTGACTTCACCAATCTTTTTCTCTTCACATATCTATAAAAGCTTTTACAGTCAGTTTTTATGTTCCCTGAAAGCTTACTCTCATATTCTATTTTCCCTTTCTTAATTAATCCCCTTGTCCTCCTTTGTTGAATCCTAAACTGCACCCAATCCTCAGGATTATTGCTTTTTCTGGCCAATTTATATGCCCTCTCCTTGGAACTTATGCTATCCCTAATTTCCCTTGTTAGCCACGGTTGGGTCACCTTTTTTGTTTTATTTTTATACCAAACTGGGATGAACAAATTCTGTAGTTCATCCATTCGGTCTTTGAATGTTTGCCATTGCCTATCCACCGTCAACCCTTTGAGTGCCAGTCCCCAATCAATCCTACCCAACTCACTCCTCAGACCATCGTATTTCCTTTATTTAAATTGAGGACCCTAGTCTCCGAGTCAACTATTTCATTCTCCATCTTAATGAAGAATTCGATCATATTATGATCGCTCCGACCCAAGGGGCCTCGTACAACAAGATTGCTAATTAATCCTTTCTCATTACATAATACCCAGTCTAAGATGGCCTGATCTCTGGTTGGTTCCTCGACATATTGGTCCAGGAAACCATCCCGTAAACACTCCAGGAATTCCTCCTCCACAGTATTGTTACTAATTTGGTTGACCCAATCTATATGTAGATTAAAGTCACCCATGATTAAGTGCCCTTATTGCACGCTTCTTTAATTTCCCTTTTAATGCCATCCCCAACCTCCGCCTTACTGTTTGGAGGTCTATAAACCACTCCCACTAATGTTTTTTTCCCCTTCGTATTTCTCAATTCTACCCATACAGATTCCACCTCATCAGAGCTAATATCCTTCATTACAATTGTGTTAATCCCTTCTTTAACCAGTAATGCTACCCCACCTCCCTTTCCTTTTTGCCTATCTTTCCTGAATATCGAATACCCCTGGATGTTGAGTTCCCAGTCCTGGCCTTCCTTGAGTCACGTTTCCGTAATCCTAACCAAATCGTATTTGTTTACTTCTATTTGCGCAGCCATTTCATCCACCTTATTACAAATGCTTCTCACATTAAGACACAAAGCCTTCAGGCTTGTTTTTTTAACGCTCTTAGACCTATTAGAATTATTATTTACTGTGGCCATGTTTGATTTAAACCGTTGATTTCTCTGACTGCCACTTTTGTTTTTCTCCTTCCTGTCTTTTGCATTTATTCTTGTTTCCCTTTCCTCTGTCTCCCTGCTCAGGTTCCCAACTTCCTGCCATTTTAGTTTAAACCCTCCCCCACAGCACTAGCAAACACTCCCGCTAGGACATCGGTTCCAGCCCTGCCCAGGTGCAAACCGTCCAGTTTGAACTGGTCCCACCTCCCCCAGAACTGGTTCCAATGTCCCAGGAACTTGAATCCCTCCCCCTGGCACCATTCCTCTAGCCACGTATTCATCTGAAGTATCCTTCTATTTCTACTCTGACTAGCACATGGCACTGGTAGCAATCCTGAGATTACTACCTTTGAGGTCCTGTTTTTTAATTTATCTCCTAACTCCCTATATTCCGCTTTTAGGACCTCATCCCGCTTTTTACCTATATCGTTGGTGCCTATATGCACCACGACAACTGGCTGTTCACCCTCCCCTTCCAAGATGTTCTGCAGCCGCTCGGAGACATCCTTGACCCTTGCACCAGGGAGGCAACACACCATCCTGGAGTCTCGTTTGCAGCCGCAGAAACGCCTATCTATTCCCCTTACAATTGAATCCCCTATTACTACAGCTCTACCCCTCTTTTTCCTCCATTTCAGTGCAGCAGAGCCACCCCTGGTGCCAGGAAGTTGGCTGCTGCTGCCTTCCTCTGATAAGCCATCCCCCCCAACAGCACTCAAAGTGGTGTATCTGTTGGAGAGGGGGATGGCAACAGGGGACCCCTGCACTACCTGCCTGCGCCTAGTACTCTGCAGTGGAATGACGACATTCCACTGCAGCATAAGGTGGACAATTTCCTGTTAGCCTACAGAAATGCGACACATGCAGTCACCAACCAGGCCCCGGCCATGATGTTCTTTAACCGAAGGTTGAGATCTCGTCTGGATTTGCTCAGACCAAATGTGCGAAGAGATGTTGAGAGTAAGCAATTCCAGCACATCAATGAGAAGCCGACAAGGAGCTTCAATGTAGGGCAACCAGTCTTGGCCCGCGACTACCGAACAGAGAAATGGCAACCAGGAACGATATGCACACTAATGTACACAGTGGATGTTGGGGAGAACATTGTGAGACGCCATGCTGACCAGATCCTAGTCACAGGAACTAGTCAACCCCATGTCTCGGCCATACGTACCTGGTGAGGAACCCGACGTACAGGTCACATCTACCTCATAAACAATAGCATTGGAAGCTGATGAATCAACTGACGACAGGGTGTTAGAATCGCCTCCGCACCAAGAGCGAGACACTCGGGAAAGGCGTTATCCAGAAAGAATCAGGAAGCCTCCCCAAAGACTGAATTTATAAATAGACTATTTTCAGCTAATGTTGCATGTTAAAAGTGTTAATTGTAATTAGTTTGATATTTAATTGTTAAATGAGTGTTATGGTACTGTTAATCTAAAAGGGGAGGAATTGTAATGTATGTACCTTTAAGGGAGAGAACTACATTTTACAGCTCCTGTATACTGTAGTACCGGCAGTGACCACACCTGTATATAAACCCTGAGTAGTGATCTGTATAGTTAGTTCTAGAGTAACCCTCATTCAGTAAACACCTGTTGTACCGTTTCTCCTGCAGTCTGTGTCTTATTATACACAGACACAACAGCGGAGGGGAGAAATGAACCAGGTCGAGAGCGCATAGCCCTTGTCTCCGTGTAGCCAGCCGTGAGCTTGATGTGGTGACTGGAAGAGTGCTTGCACACTGGTCTGGTGCAGGATGAAGGCATCGTGCTGCTGCCAGAATAGCAGACATTGACGGTGAGGATTCGCTGTCTGTGGTCGCACACCAACTGCACATTAAGTGTGTTGGTAGCCTTTGCGGTTATGGAAGATGTCAGAATTATTATAAGAACATAATAACATAAGAAATAGGAGCAGGAGTAGGCCAATCGGCCCCTCGAGCCTGCTCCGCCATTCAATAAGATCATGGCTGATCTGATCCTAACCGCCAATCTACTATCACAGAACCATCTCCTGAATCTAACAGAATTAGACACACGAAATAGCAGCAGGATCAGGCTACACGGCCCCTGGGCCCGCTCCGCTACCCACAGGGCCATGTCCGACCCGAACCTGGACTCATGTCCAAATTCCTGCCTGCTCCCCGTAAATCTTAATTCCCTTTACTTCTAGGAAATTGCCTATTTCTGTTTTAAATTTATGTAATGATGTAGCTTCTACAGCTTTTTGGGGCAGCATATTCCATGGACCTACCACCCTCTGAGTGAAGTAGTTCCTCCTCATCTCAGTTTTGAAAGAGCAGCCCCTTATTCTAAGACTATGCCCCCTAGTTCTAGTTTCACCCATCATCGGGAACATCCTCCCCGCATCCACCCGATCCAACCACTTCACAATCTTATATGTTTGAATAAGATCGCCTCTCATTCTTCTGAACTCCAATGAGTAGAGTCCCAATCTACTCAACCTCTCCTCATATGTCCATCCCCTCATCCCCGGGATTAACCAAGTGAACCTTCTTTGTACTGACTTGAGAGCAAGTATGTCTTTTCTTAAGTATGGACACCAAAACTGTATGCAGTATTCCAGGTGCAGTCTCAACAATACCTTGTACAACTGAAGCAATACCTCCCTATTTTTATATTCTATCTCCCTAGCAATGAAAGCCAACATTCCATTGGCCTTCTTAATCACTTGCTGCACCTGCATACTAACCTTTTGAGTTTCGTGCACCAGGACCCCCAGATCCCTTTGTACTTCAGTACTTTCCAGTTTCTTGCCATTAAGATAATAACTTGCTCTACGATTTTTCCTGCCAAAGTGCATAACCTCACACTTTCCAGTATTGTATTCCATCTGCCAAATCTCTGCCCACTTATTAGCCTGTCTATGTCCCCTTGCAGGTTTTTTATGTCCTCCTCACTCACTATTTTCCCTCCCATCTTAGTATCATCTGCAAATTTTGATATGTTACACTCGGTCCCCTCCTCCAAATCGTTAATATAGATTGTAAGGAGTTGGGGACCCAGCAATTACCCCTGCGGAGCACCACTAGTTACTGATTGCCAGTCTGAGAATGAAACATTTATCCCAACTCTCTGCCTTCTGTTAGATAGCCAATCCTCTATCCATGCCAGAATATTACCCCCAATCCCGTGATTTTTTATCTTAAGCAATAATCTTTTGTGTGGCACCTTGTCAAATGCCTTTTGGAAGTCTAAATACACTACGTCCACTGGTTCCCCTTTAGCCACCCTATATGTTACTTCCTCAAAGAACTCCAGCAAATTTGTCAAACATGACTTCCCCTTCATAAAACCATGCTGACTTTGTCCTATTAAATTATGATTATCCAAATGTCCTGTTACTGTCTCCTTAATAATGGACTCCAAAATTTTACCTACCACAGATGTTAGGCTAATAGGTCTATAGTTTCCAGCCTTCTGTCTACTGCCCTTTTTAAATAAGGGTGTTACATTAGCAGTTTTCCAGTCTGCCGGGGCCTTTGCTGAGTCCAGGGAGTTTTGGAAAATTATTACCAATGCATCCACAATCCCTACCGTCACTTCCCTCAAGACCCTAGGATGTAAGCCATCAGATCCAGGTGATTTATTCGCCTTGAGTCCCATTATTTTACCGAGTACCACTTCCTTAGTGATTTTGATCGTGTTTAGCTCCTCCCCCCCCATAGCCCCCTGTTTGTCCAGTGTTGGGATATTCTTAGTGTCCTCTACTGTAAAGACTGATACAAAATATTCATTCAGTGTTTTTGCCATCTCCATATTTCCCACCATTAATTTCCCAGTCCCATCCTCTAAGGGACCAACATTAACTTTAGCCACCCTTTTTTCTTTTTATATAACTATAAAAACTCTTACTATCTGTTGTTATATTTTTTGCTAATTTACTTTCATAATCTATCTTCCCTTTCTTAATCAATCTATTTGTTATTTTTTGCTGTCTTTTAAAGTTTTCCCAATCCTCTATCCCCCCACTAGATTTGGCTACCTTATATGCCCTTGTTTTTAGTCGAATACTATCCTTAATTTCTTTACTTAGCCACGGATGGCTGTCTTTTCTTTTACACCCTTTTCTTCTCAGTGGAATATATTTTTTTTGGAAGTTGTATAATAACTCCTTAAATGTACACCACTGATCATGTATCGTCTTACCCTTTAATCTATTTTCCCAAATCCACTCTACTCAATTCCGCTCTCATACCTTCATAGTCTCCTTTATTCAAACTTAGCACACTTGTTTGAGATCCAACCTTCTCACCCTCTAATTGAATATGGAATTCAACCATGTTATGGTCACTCATTCCAAGGGGATCCTTTACTAGGACATTTTTTATTAATCCTGTCTCGTTACACAGGACCAGATCGAAGGTTGCTTGCCCCCTGGTCAGTTCAGTTACATACTGCTCAAGAAACCCATCCCTAATACATTCAATGAACTCATCCTCAAGGCAGCCCTGCCCAATTTGGTTTGTCCAATTAATATGATAGTTAAAATCCCCCATAATTATAGATGTTCCCTTATTACAAGCCTCAACTATTTCCTGATTGATACTCCGTCCAACAGAATTGCAACTGTTCGGAGGCCTATAGACTACACCCACCAATGTTTTTTTCCCCTTATTATTCCTTACCTCCACCCAAACTGTTTCATTATCCTGATCTTTTGACCCAATATCATTTCTCTGTATTACAGTGATTACTTCCTTTATTAACATAGCCACCCCACCTCCCCTTCCTTCCTGCCTGTCCTTCCTGATCGTTAAATAACCTGGTATGTTTAATTCCCAGGCATTGTCACCCTGCAGCCATGTTTCTGTAATGGCCACAAGATCATACCCATATGTAGTTATTTGTGCCATTACCTCGTCTATTTTGTTACGAATGCTACGTGCATTCAGATAGAGAACTTTCAAATATGTTTTGTGACACTTAGTTCCTGCTTTTGCCCTTTTTATTACTTTACCTTTTACTCCATACCTGTGGTAACCGCAAAGCCACATGGGTGCAGTCAATGGTGCCCTGCACCATGGGAAAGCCCACAATCCTGGCAAAGCCACATGCACGTTCATCCTGCTTCTCTCTGGTGAAAAGAATGTAGTTCCTTCTCCTATGAGAGCCTATGTGACCTCCCGGATGCAGCAATGGATGGCGAACTGCGAGATGTTAGCTATATCTCCTGTTGCAGGCTGGAAGGATCTGCTCATGAAGAAATTGAGGGTGACGGTGGCCTTGACTGCCACTGAAAGAGCCATGGTCACCCTGATCTGAGGCTCAAGGTCTGGTTGCAGGAGGTGGCAGAGTTCTGTGACCATCCCCTTGCTGAAGCGGAACCTTCTAATACACTGCTCCTCGCTTACTTGGAGGTAGAAGTGCTCTTGGAATACCCTCAGAGGGTAAGGCCTCCTCTTGAGAGCTCTAATTGGCCCTTCTCCTCCCCTTAGCCACATGTTCCAATCTTTCTCGCTGCCTCTGCTCCCTCCGCCATAGAACTTCGAGGGTGAGGTCGACTGCCAGTACAGCCCCCATTAATGTAACTAAGTGTAGCACTTTGATATATTGTGAGAATAAATGTAACTAATTGTTAGTAGCCACAACACTCCTGATACTAAACAACCTTTAAATGACTGAATTAAACTGTTGCCCAATGTAAAACTGACAAGGAAGCAGTGAAACACCACTAACCTGATAGCTGCGGCTCAGTACTGAGGATGCCTTTAAATATTGTCCCTGGAGCCAGCAACCACCTGCTTGACACCTCCTCTCCCTGTCACAGTCAGGGCGAGGCGCAAAGGCAGGGGGTGAAAATGAATTTGGCAGATCGGGTGCCCAGTGAGTTTTGCACACTCACTGACGTCATGATCTGCCTGGCAGTGAGGTCCCTGGCGGTAACTGGTAGTGGCGGCGCAACGGGGGGACCAGATTGGTTTTGTGTCGCTAGATTTGCCTCGCCCCAGCGCTATTGCATCAGCGCCCCATTAGTGCCCCTGCCAGACGCTAACCAACTGAATTTTTGGTCCAATATTTTTTGTGATTCTCTGCAATTTGGTGAGGGGAGAAGGATAATAATAAGTTATCAATTTGTGGATGCTTCTGTAATCTTAATGAAAGCCTCACTTTGAAGGAGCAAATAATAGAAAAAAGTCAAGGATTCTGGGATGGGGATTATCTTTTCAACAACTAAGGGTAAATTTTATGAACATGTGCTCCTGGCATGAAGCTTTGGGCACCGGGAGCAGACAATGGGAATTTGGTGGGGAGGTTAGTTGGCCTCGTGGGATTTTCTGTTCATTCCCTGAAACTGTGTCAGTATCAGCAGGAAGCCCCTGATCTACAGAAGTTAAACTGAGGGACTGTCCGGTGGTTCAGGTGTACATTCATGATCTGATAGCACTCTTTCAGTGACTTGCCATTATATCTCCCTCAACCAAAAGTATTTCATCAGCTGTAAAGCGCTTTGAGATATCCTAAGGTTGTGGAAGGAGCAAAGTAAATTCAAGTCTTTCCTTCTTTCTTAACCAACGCTGCCAAATACAAACGGATTGGCAGGTCATTCATTATAAGAACATAAGAAAATAAGAAATAGGAGCAGGAATAGGCCACTTGGCCCCTCGAGCCTACTCCACCATTCAATAAGATCATGGCTGACCTTGGGCTCAAAGCCTCTTCCCTGCCCGCTCTCCATAACCCTTCACTCCCTTATCTTGCAAAATTCTGTCTATCTCCACCTTAAATGTATTTAATGACCCAGCCTCCACACTCTCTGGGGCAGAGAATTCCACAGATATACAACCCTCTGAGAGAAGAAATTCCTCCTCTTCTCAGTTCTAAAAGGGCGACCCTTTATTCTGAAATGATGCCCCTGAGTTCTAAATTTCCCCATGGGGGGAAACATCCTTTCTGCACCTACCTTGTCGTGCCCCCTCAGTATCTTATATGTTTCAATAAGATCACCTCTCATTCTTCTGAATTCCAATGAGTAGAGGCCCAACCTGCTCAACCTTTCTTCATAAGTCAACCCCTTCATCTCTGGAATTAACCTAGCGAATCGTCTCTGAACTGCTTCCAATGCAAGTATATCCTTCCTTAAATAAGGAGGCCAAAACTGTATGCAGTACTCAAGGTGTGATCTCATCAATAACCTATACAGTTGTAGCAGGACTTCCCTGCTTTTATAACATAAGATAACATAAGATGTAGGAGCAGGAGTAGGCCATCTGGCCCCTCGGGCCTGCTCCGCCATTCAATAGGATCATGGCTGATCCGAACTCAGACTCACGTCCACTTCCCTGCCCTCTCCCCGTAACCCCTTATTCCCTTATCAGCTAGGAAACTGTCTATCTCCGTTTTAAATTTATTTAATGTCGCAGCTTCCACAGCTCTCTGAGGTAGCAAATTCCATAGATTACCACCCTCTGTGAAGAAGTTTCTCCTCATCTCAGTTTTGAAAGAGCAGCCCCTTATTCTAAGATTATGCCCTCTAGTTCTAGTCTCACCCATCAGTGGAAACATCCTCACCGCATCCACCCGATCAAGCCTCCGCACAATCTTATATGTTTCGATAAGATCACCTTTCATTCTTCTGAATTCCAATTAGTAGAGGCCCAACCTATTCAACCTTTCCTCATAAGTCAACCCCCTCATCTCAGGAATCAACCGAGTGAACCTTCTCTGAACTACCTCGAGAGCAAGTATATCTTTTCTTAAATATGGAAACCAAAACTGTACGCAGTATTCCAAGTGTGGCCTGACCAGTACCCTGTATAACTGCAGCAAGACTTCCCTGCTTTTATACTCCATCCCCCTTGCAATAAAAGCCAAGATTCCATTGGCCTCCCTGATCACCTGCTGTACCTGCATACTAACCTTCTGTGTTTCATGCACCAGGGTCCCCAGATCCCTTTGTACTGTAGCACCTTGCAGTTTCTCTCCATTTAGATAATAACTTGCTCTTTGATTTTTTCTGCCAAAGTGCATAACCTCACACTTTTGAACAATATATTCCATCTGCCAAATTTTTGCCCACTCACTTAGCCTGTCTATGTCCTTTTGCAGGTTTTTTATGTCCTCCTCACTCACTGCTTTCCCTCCCATCTTTGTATCATCAGCAAACTTGGATACGTTGCACTCGGTCCCTTCCTCCAAATCATTAATATAGATTGTAAAGAGTTGTGGTCCCAGCACTGACCCCTGCGGAACACCACTAGTTACTGATTGCCAACCCGAGAATGAACCATTTATCCCAACTCTTTGTTTTCTGTTAAATAGCCAATCTTCCACCCATGCCAGTATATTGCCCCCAATCCCGTGATTTTTTATCTTGTGCAGTAATCTTTTGTGTGGCACCTTGTCAAATGACTTTTGGAACTCCAAATACACCACATCCACTGGTTCCCCTTTATCCACCCTGTTTGTTACGTCCTCAAAGAATTCGAGCAAATTTGTCAAATATGACTTCCCCTTCGGAAAACCATGCTGACTCTGTCCGATTAAATTATGCTTATCCAAATGTCCTGTTACTGCTTCCTTAATAATGGACTCCAACATTTTACCAACCACAGATGTTAGGCTAACTGGTCTATAGTTTCCAGCCATTTGTCTGCCTCCCTTTTTAAATAAGGGCATAACATTAGCAGTTTTCCAATCTGCTGGGACCTTTCCTGAATCCAGGGAGTTTTGGAAAATTACCACCAATGCATCCACAATCCCTACCGCTATTTCT
Organism: Somniosus microcephalus; assembly: GCF_052327205.1. NCBI lineage: Eukaryota > Metazoa > Chordata > Chondrichthyes > Squaliformes > Somniosidae > Somniosus > Somniosus microcephalus. Next base: position 184,206,104 of record NC_140993.1, on the reverse strand, counting down.
CTCAGGACCCTAGAATGTAAGCCATCAGGTCCAGGGGATTTATCCGCCTTTACTCCCATTATCTTAAGGAGTACCACCTCCTTAGTGATTTTAATCGTGTTTTGCTCCTCCCCCCCATAGCCCCCTGTTTGTCCAGTGTTGGGATATTTTTAGTGTCCTCTACTGTAAAGACTGATAAAAAATATTTGTTCAGTGTTTTTGCCATCTCCATGTTCCCCACCATTAATTTCCCGGTCTCGTCCTCTAAGGGACCAACATTCACTTTAGCCACCCTTTTTATTTTTCTATAACTGTAGACACTCTTGCTATCTGTTTTTATATTTTTTCTAGTTTACTTTCATAATCTATCTTCCCTTTCTTAATTAATCTTTTAGTTACTCTTTGCTGGCTTTTAAATGCTTCCCAATCTTCTATCCTCCCACTAGATTTGGCTACTTTATATGCCCTTGTTTTCAGTCGGGTACTATCCTTTATTACTTTACTTAGCCACGGATGGCTGTCTTTTCTTTTATGCCCCTTTTTCCTCACTGGAATATATTTTTCTTGAAAGTTGTGAAATATCTCCTTGAATGTACACCACTGCTCATGTCCCGTCTTACACTTTAATCTATTTTCCCAGTCCACTTTAGTCAACTCTGCTCTCATACCTTCATAGTCTCCTTTATTTAAGCTTAGTACACTGGTTTGCGATCCAACTCTCTCACCCTCCAACTGAATTCAGAATCCAACCATGTTATGGTCACTCATTCCAAATGACCCTTTACTAGGACATTTTTTATTAATCCTGTCTCATTACATAGGACCAGATCTATGAGTCAAGATGGTGGCTGAGACGGTCCGGTGCTGAGCATGCTCTCCCTGCTTCAGGCGGCCAGCTCTCATCGCTCGCACCCGCAACCGGAGCGAAGTGTTCGGCGAGTCGGGCAGAGGCAGCGCAGCGTGGCAAGCAGCAGCAGCAGCCACGATGACCCACTGGAGCACGTCGGCCGGCAGCTCCTTGGCGGGAAGGCATTCCAACGGGGAGGAAGGGAGCTGAGCATGGCGGACAGAGACCGAACCGTGAGAGGGAGAAGCTGGCCCCGGGCCGTCGGACCGTGGAGCCGGAGACGGTGAGGAGGAGGCCGCGGCGACCGGAGCATTCACGTCCCGATGATGTGTTCGGCGAGTCAGGCAGAGGCAGCGCAGCACAACACGCAGCAACAGCAGCCACGATATCCCACTGCAGCACGTCGGCCGGCAGCTCCATGGCGGGAAGCTCGCAGTCCGACTGGGAGGAGGGGAGCCGGGCATGGCGGCCAGAGGCTGGATCGCGAGCGGGAAAGCAGGCCACCACTTGGAGCCGGCAACACTGAGGAGGAGGCCGCGGTGACGAGCAGGACGGAGTGGCTGAGGGACATCATGCTCCCACTGCCACTGGAAGCTATTGTATTGACTTTGTGAACGCAGCGCTGTATGAATAGCTGACACGTCCCTACGGGGAGTAAGCATTCCATTGTAATTGTACTTGTACTGGTTACATATGGCAAATAATATTGAATTGAATTGAATTGAATTGAATGATTGCCTGACCTCTGGTCGGTTCAGTTACATACTGCTCAAGGAGCCCATCCCTAATGCACTCTATGAAATCTTCCTCAAGGCAGCTGTTAAGTCCGTGAATGATTTAGACACGGACTAGCAGGAGTGAAAACAAACAGATGTTTACTGGTGGAAGTCCATAACGAATCTAAACAACAGAGGCTCTCTAGTGCCTTTTATACAGGGGTGGCCACTGCCGGTACTGCAGTCTGAGACCAGTTATTCTCTTAAAGGTACATACACAACAATTCCTCCCCTTTTAGATAAACAGTACATAACATTCATTTAACAACTAAATGATAACGAATTACAATCACAATTACGGTTACTAGATACAGTGGTTAAGTTTAAGCAATTATAAGTTCAGTCTTTGAGGAGGCTTCCTGATTCTGTCTGGATAACGCCTCTTTGGGGTAACAGGTTCTTCTGGCAATGTTGAGTCGGAATCAATGTCGTTGTTTGGTTCATCTGCTTCCAATATTACCGGTTCTGCGGTAGCTGCAATTGGAACATCGATTTCATTACCAGGTGTATCAGATCGTGGTGTGGAGTTGACGTTTTCCAGTGACTCTAGAATCTGGTCAGCATGGCATCTTACAATGCTCTCCCCAACGTCCACGGTATACATGAGAGGTCCTTGTCGTGTACAAATCGTTCCTGGCTGCCATTTCTCAGTGCGGTAGTCCCGGGCCAAAACTGGTTGACCTATCTTGAAACTCCTGGTCGGCCTTTCATTCATATTCTGAAACTGCCTGTTCTCCACATCTCTTCGGACGTTTGGCTTAACCAAATCCAAGCGGCATCGTAGTCTTCGATTGAAGAACATCATGGCTGGAGTTTGGTTGGTAACCGCATGTGTCGCATTCCGGTAGGCAAACAAGAAGTTGTCCACCTTGTGTTGTAGGGGTATATCTTCATTACACATTGCCTTGATAGCCTTCTTGAATGTTTGGACAAACCTCTCAGCCAATCCATTAGTGGCTGGATGATATGGCGCAGATGTGTAATGCTTAACACCATTGTTCTTTAAGAACCTCCGGAACTCTTCAGACACAAACTGTGGTCCATTGTCAGAGCAAATCTGTTCAGGCAGCCCATTCCTGGCGAATATTGTTCGTAAAACTGTGATAGTTTTTTCCGTGGTGGTTGAGGACATTTTTATTACCTCTGGCCACTTTGAATGTGCATCCACTGCAATTAAAAACATCGAGTCCATGAAGGGACCAGCAAAATCAACGTGCACCCTTTGCCATGGAGATGAGGGCCACTCCCATGGATGCAGAGGAGCTTGTGGTGGGGCGTTTTGGACCTTCTGGCATCCTGCACAGCTCTTGGTCATCTCTTCGATTTCTCTATCGATTCCCGGCCACCACACAAACACTCTGGCTAAGCTCTTCATTTTTACCCCACCCAGATGACCCTCATGAAGCTCATTGAGCACTCTATCCGTCAACTTAGGTGGAATTACTACTCTGGATCCACACATCAAGGTTCCTCTGCACACTGACAGCTGTTCTCTTCTCGGCAAGAATCCTGGCAGCAGTGGTTCGCCATGTGCTGGCCATCCCTTCACCGTTAAATCATAGACCCGTGATAGTATCGGGTCATTCCGTGTTTCCTTTTCTATGTTTGCATTCGTCACAGGGAGACATTCGACTATGGTCGAGTGGAATAACTCCATTGGATCCACTGCAAGGTCTTCTTCTCCCACCGTCGGCAATGGTAGACGTGACAATCCATCAGCATTTCCATGCTGTTTAGTTCCTTTGTACTCGATGTCATATTGGTGTGCCCCTAGGAAAAGGGACCATCTCTGCAGCCGTTGTGCTGTCATTATCGGTACGCCCTTCTGAGGGTTGAAAATGGAGACAAGAGGTTGATGATCGGTTAGTAGAGTAAATTTTTGACCGTGCAGATAGTGATTGAACTTCTTCACCCCCCACACGAGGCTGAGGGCCTCTCTGTCAATCTGGGCGTAGTTACGATCGGCAGAAGTTAACGAGCGTGACGCAAAAGCTATCGGCCTCTCCAAACCATCAAGGAATTTATGTGACAGTACCGCCCCAATGCCGTAGGGAGACGCATCACACGCCAGCCTGATTGGCAGTGCTGGGTTGTAGTGAGCCAACACTTCCTTCGAAGTGATTAAGTCCTTACTCTTCTGAAAAGCACGTTTACAATCATCGCTCCATTTCCATGCTACCCCCGTTCGTAGCAGGGCGTTCAGTGGGTGCAGAATTGTCGACAAATTCGGCAAAAACTTATGGTAGTAATTCACCAACCCGAGGAATGACCTCAGTTGCGACATATTTTCAGGCGCTGGGGCCTTAACAACCGCTTCAATTTTGTCAGGGGACTTATGTAACCCCTCTTCATCAATCACATGGCCACAATACGACATCTGTTTCTTAAAAAATTCGCACTTGGGGCGGTTGGCTCGCAACCCATGTTCCCGTAGTCTAGTGAGCACCTGTTCTAGGTTGTTAAGGTGTTCACTGTCATCTTCACCTGTTACAAGGATGGCGTCCAAGTAACACTGAGTCCCCGGAATCCCTTGCAGGAATTGTTCCATCGCTCTTTGCCATATCGCCGGAGCCGATGCTACTCCGAATACCAATCGATGATACTGGTAAAGACCTTTGTGAGTGTTTATCGTGAGATACTTCCTAGAGGACTCTTCAACCTCCATCTGCAAATATGCTTGTGCTAGGTCATTTTTTGTAAAACGCTTCCCTCCAGACAGTGAGGCAAAGAAGTCTTCTATCCTTGGAAGAGGATATTGTACCGTGTGAAGGACAGGGTTCACCGTCACCTTGAAATCCCCACAGATGCGAATCTTCCTTGGCTCTCTGGACTTATTGCTTAACGTTTTCTTCATGACAGGAATGATGGGTGTCGCCCACTCGCTCCAGTCGACCTTAGACAACACACCCGCCTTCTCCAGATTCTCCAGCTCTACCTCGACGGCTGGGCGAATTGCATATGGTACCGGTCTCGCTTTGAAAAACTTGGGAACTGCATTCTCTTCTATTTTTAACGAGGCGGTTACGCCTTTAAGCATGCCCAGTTCTTGTTGAAATACCTCTTTGGCGTTAGCTAAGATTGTTGACAATCGGCCAGGAGTGACGTCTTCATCTTTTTTACCGTCCACCATCATTGCATGAATGGAATACCAATCCAAGTTTATCTTCCTGATCCATTCCCGTCCCAATAACGGTGGTCCACCATTTGGCAGTATGTAGAGATACAATTTCCGTATTTTCTTGCCATTGTATTCGACAGGCACCCTTATTTTTCTCTGGGGTATATTTTTTGCCCCGTATACTTCATCAAGATGATGGATGTCTCTCTCAAGGATATGTGTGAAAATAGCCGCTCGTAGTCTCGTCGATTCATGACGGTTAGCGCTGATCCTGTATCCAATTCCATTTTAACTTGGGACCCTGCTATCGTGAGAGTGACCCAAATGGTTCGGTGATCCTCTTTTGCGATTACATTGTGAAGTTTGAGACAGCTTAGTCTCCTGTTTCCGGATTCACTATCGCTCATCTGGTCTTTGGAACTACTGTCTGTCATCTTTTGTACTTTCTTGTACAGTTCCTTAGTAGCCTTGTTGTTGTCGCTGGTCTTCTTCCCAGACCTACAAACTCGTGCAATGTGTCCAATCTTCCCGCATTGTCTGCATATTTTGTCTTTGGACCAGCAGTCCTTCTGGTCATGGTTAGTTCTGCCGCAGCGATAACATTTTGCAAATCCCCGTGTCATTTCATTTGTGCCGTATTCCTGTGGTTTTTGTTGAATTTCTGCAGCTTCCCTGGCTGCTGCTTCATACGATACTGCCACGCTGAAAGCCTGATCTAGCGTCAGCTCTTTTTCTGCGAGTAACTTCTTCTGTGTTCCTTCACTCAGGAGTCCACAGACAAATTTGTCCGGTAGGGTATCTGCCAGTCCTGCTCCGAACTGGCAGTGCTTTGATAGCTTGCGCAGTTCCGTAAGATACTCAGCATTGCTCTCATCTTTGTGCTGAGTTCTCCTATGGAATTTAAATCTTTCTGCTATCAACAGCGGTGCAGGGTTTAAGTGCTCCTGTAGAACAGCAACAATTTCGTTAAAACTCTTCGCCTTCGGTTTGGCTGGAGTAATCAGATCCCGCAATAGGCCGTACGTTCTAGTGCCCATTAAGTTTAACAATATCGATGCCTTTTTCCCCTCTGCTATATCGTTTGCCTCGAAATATACCTCTACTCTTTCCACATACGTGGTCCAGTCCTCTAATGTATTATCAAAAGCTGTGATACAGCCAGTCTTCGGCATCTTGCAAATCTAAAATGGCGCCTCCCGCGCTTTGCCTTCTTCTCCGATTTAACAAAATGGCGCCTCCCGCGCTTTGTCTTCTTCCCCGCTGTTGTTAGCGCTGCTTTCCACGGTTTCTTGCGCGTATTCTTTTTCTTTTATTATTTTCCCGTCGTGGAGCGGACCCTCTGGGACACTTCCCTCCCTCTTCTGAGGTCCGAACGCTGCCCAGCTTCGAAACACCGGCCGCGCCCTGTGTGCTCCACCCTCTCTCTCTGTCCTTGCTTCCCGACTCACTGCCCGACCCCGTTGAAAGGCCACCCGATCGAGCTTCAGCCCGCCGCAGCCCAGGAAGGATCAGAGCACTACCTGCCACCAGCCCGATTAGCTGGGAAACCACGGACCGAGGAACCCAGCCTGGCTATGGAACGTCGCTCCTGCAAAGCCTTGAACCCGATGATTGCTGGTCGACGCCCGTTTCTCAAGTTTCAATGGCCTCTATTTTTTTTCTTTCTTCTGGCTCCAACCTTCAACAACGTCGTCGGAGCTGCTGCTGAGTTGCAGGTAAGTTTGTTTCTTTACTCGTCGCCAGTGTTAAGTCCGTGAATGATTTAGACACAGACTAGCAGGAGTGAAAACAAACAGATGTTTACTGGTGGAAGTCCATAACGAATCTAAACAACAGAGGCTCTCTAGCGCCTTTTATACAGGGGTGGTCACTGCCGGTACTGCAGTCTGAGACCAGTTATTCTCTTAAAGGTACATACACAACAGCTGCCCTGCCCAATTTGATTTGTCCAGTCAATATGAAAGTTAAAATCCCCCATGATTATAGCTGTTCCCTTATTACAAGCCCCAACTATTTCCTGATTTATACTCCGAACAACAGAGTTGCAACTGTTAGGAGGCCTATAGACTGCGCCCACTAGTGACTTTTTCCCCTTATTATTCCTTATCTCCACCAAAACTGTTTCACTATCCTGATCCTTTGACCCAATATAATTTCTGACTATTGCAGTGATTCCATCCTTTATTAACATAGCCACCCCACCTCCCTTTCCTTCCTGTCTGTCCTTCCTAATTGTCAAATACCCCTGGATGTTTAGTTCCCAGTCATGGTCACCTTGCAGCCATATTTCTGTAATGGCCACCAGATCATACTCCTGTGTAGTTATTTGTACCGTCAACTCGTCTATTTTGTTACGAATGCTGTGTGCATTCAGATAAAGAACTTTTAAATACGTTTTGTGCTGATTTATTCCTGCTTTTACCCCCTTTACTACTCTACCTTTATCTTTTTACATTATGTCCCTACCTGACACTCTCTGGTTTTTAATTCCCCCACTGCTACCTTGCTCTATTGCCTTCTCTGCTGATATTTTTATACTCCAACCCCATTGCAATAAAGGCCAACATTCCATTTGCCTTTTTGATTACTTGCTGTACCTGCGTGCTAACTTTTTGTGTTTCATGCACAAGGACCCCCAGGTCCCTCTGAACTGTAGCATTTTGTAATCTCTATCCATTTAAATAATAATTTGCTTTTTCATTTTTCCTGCCAAAGTGGATAACCTCACACTTTCCCGCATTATACTCCATCTGCCAAATGTTTGCCCACTCACTTAGCCTGTCTATATCCCTTTGCAGGTTCTTTGAGTCCTATGCATAACTTGCTTTCCCACCCATCTTTGTATCATCTGCAAACTTGGCTCCATTACACTCGGTCCCTTCATCCAATTCATTAATATAGATTGTAAATAGTTGAGGCCCCAGCACCAATCCCTGTGGCAGCCCACTAGTTACCGATTGCCAAGCGGAAAATGACCCCTTTATCCCAACTCTCTGCTTTCTGTTAGTTAGCCAATTCTCTACCCATGCTAATATATTACTGCCAATTCCGTGAGCTCTTATCTTATGCAGTAACATTTTATGTGGCACCTTATTGAATGCCTTCTGGCAATCCAAATACACCACATCGACTGGCTCACCTTGGTCCACCCTGCTTGTTACATCCTCAAAGAACTCCAGCAAATTTGTTAAACATGATTTCCCTTTCATAAAACCATGCTGACTCTGCTTGACTGAATTATGATTTTCCAAATGCTTTGCTACTGCTTCCTTAATGAAGGACTCCAACATTTTCCCAACAACAGATGTTAGGCTAACTGGTCTATAGTTTCCTGCTTTCTGTCTCCCTCCTTTCTTAAATAGGAGTGTTACATTTGCAGTTTTCCAATCCGCTAGGACCTCTCCAGAGTCCTGGAAATTTTGGTATATTGCAACCAATGCATTCACTATCTCTGCAGCCAATTCTTTTAAGACTCTGGGATGCAGGCCATCTGGTCCAAGGGGCTTGTCGTCTTTTAGTCCCATTATTTTACCAAGTACTTTTTCCTTAATGATAGTGATTGTCTTTAGTTCCCCCCTCCCTGTGGCCTCTTGATTATCCATTATTGGAATGTTGTTAGTGTCTTCTACCGTGAAGACAGATGCAAAATATTTGTTCAGAGTCTCTGCCATTTCCTCGTTCCCCATTATTAATTCCCCAGTCTCATCCTCTAAGGGACCAACGTTTACTTTAGCTACTGTCTTCCTTTTTATATACCTGTAGAAGCTCTTACTATCTGTGATGTAAGAAAACTACTAGGCACTTGGTCTAAGCGTTAAACAAAGCTTTAATCAACTGTTTTACAACATGGAGATCTAGTTGTGTCCTTCACTAGTTCCTGTTAAGAATGTCCTGCGCAAGCTGGACCCATGCCCGACTTTTATACTCTCCCTGGACAGCACCATCCGCAGGCCGCTCAGTTGATTCATGTCATTCTGTTTTAATATTTCTTGCCAGTTTAATCTCATAACTGATCTTCTTTCTCTATTATTTTTTTAGTCATCCTTTGCTGGTTTTTAAAAATTTCCCAATCCTCTGGCCTCCCACCAATCTTGGCAACATTGTATGCCTTTGTTTTCAATTTGATACCATCATTTACTTCCTTATTTAGCCACATATGGTGTTCCCTTCTCTTAAAGTCTTTCTTTCTCACTGGAATATATTTTTGTTGAGAATTATGGAATATCTCCTTAAATGTCCGCCACTGCGTTTCAACTGTCTTACCCTTTAATTTATTTTTCTAGTCCACTTTAGCCAGTTCTGCCCTCATGCCATTATAATTGCCTTTGTTTAAGATCAGGACACTGCTTTGAGATACAACTTACTCACCCTCCAACTGAATTTGAAATTCAAACATGCGATGATCACTCTTTCCTAGGGGATTTTTTACTATGAGATCAGTTATTAATTCTGTCTCATTACACAGTACCAGATCCAAGATAGCATGCTCCCTGGCTGGTTCCATTGCATACTGTTCTAGCAAACCATCCTGGATACACTCTATGAACTCCACCTCAAGGCTACCATAGCCAATTTGATTTGTCCAATCAATATGGAGATTAAAATCACCCATGATTATTACCGTACCTTTTGTACAGGCCTCTATTATTTGTTGATTTATACTCTCTGTCCAACAGTATTGCTAATGTTCAGGGGCCTGTAGACTACGCCCACCAGAGACTTTTTCCCCTTATTATTTTCTATCTCCACCCAAACCGATTCTACATCTTGATCTTCTGAGCCAATATCACTTCTCACCACTGCACTGATCCCATCCTTTACCAAAAAAGCCACCCCACCTCCCTTTTCTTTCTGTCTATCCTTCCGAATTGTCAAATACCCTGGAATATTCAGTTCCCAGCCCTACTCACCTTGCAACCACATCTCTGTAATGGCGATCAGATCATACGCATTTGTATCTATTTGTGCCGTCAACTCATCTATCTTGTTACGAATGCAGCATGCATTCAGATATAAAGCTTTTAACTTTATCTTTTTACCATTTCTCCTTGTTTTGGCCCCATTTTCTGTTGCAATCTTATTTTTAAACATTCTGTCCCTTCCTATCACATTCAGGTTATTATTTCCCCATCTCTATCCTGCTCTATTATTTTCTCATTTCTCATTGACTTTTTAAATTCCCACTCACCTGGACCCTCCCCCCGCCCCCACTATTTAGTTGAAAGCCCTCTCTGCAGCCCTAGTTATTCAATTCACCAGGACTCTAGCCCCAGCATGGTTCAAGTGAAGCCCGTCCAAATGGAACAGCTCCCTCTTATCCCAGTACTGGTGCCAGTGCCCCACAAATCAAAACCCATTTCTCCCACACCAGTCTTTGAGCCACTCATTCATTTCTCTGATCTTATTTACCCTATGCAAATTCGCTCATGGCTCAGGTAGTAATCCAGAGATTATTACCTTTGTGGTTCTGCTTGCTGTGTGCAAAATGGCTGTCACATTTTTCTGTGCAATGAGAATCACAGTCTTTAAAATAATTAATTGAACTGGATTTTCAAGATCACGACGCGGGGGTGAGGGTGGGGTCCGGTCGTGCACAGGGAAACCCAGATCTCAATGCAGTGCGTCTGTCAGTGGCTTTTTAACCCAGCCACTGCATTACCATACCATTTCCGGATTTCCCGACCAATTAGCTTCAGCGGGCATGATGACGACCTGCATGACGCAATTTCAACTACAGTAATGAAAGGGACACACTAAACTTGCAATTTGAAGGAGGTTGAAGTTGGGACCCATGGGAAGGAACTGGAAGAATGGAGTCAAGAAGGTCAAAGGCTGCACCTCGGTTCAGTTCCCCGGCTGTGCTGCTGGTGTCTGTGAGACCTGAAGGGATGCACTGTTCCCTAGCGGCGGGAGGTGGAAGCCGGCTGGGAACTCCAAGAAGGCATAGTTAGAGATAGTCAGCGGCAGGAGAATGATGCCATGCTCCTGGATGCAATGTAAGAAGCATTTCAATACCATAACCAGGTTAGGAAAGATGAGAGCAATGGTACATTCGCCTACATCCCGATGTGCATATCAGCCCAACCCCTTCCCTTGGCCTTCTCAAACCTACTCCAGCACATCACTCCTCACACCAACTTACCTTGCAGTTGCACCCATCAGTCTCTGTCTATGCACTTCCTCACATCCCCATCGATCCATCCACCACTGACTCTCACCTGCATCTTTATGCAATGTCATGCCTCTCCCTCATAGTCACCCTCAACAAATGCTCTCCATCCATCCGTTCTGTAAGGTTCTCAAAATTCCAACATTCCCCAAAGTTATTAATCAAAAGGGACCCTGGATGGACTTGATTTTAAAACCAGGGTACCCAAAATGGCTGCAGTAAACCTCATGACCAGGCCAAATGGGATTTTAAAACAAAGGTTCTGCAAAACAAGCAGGTCAGGGAGTTCAAGTTTTAAACTAATCAAAGACTTTGTAAGGACTGATAAAATGAACAAAAGACTGTACATTCCAGTCATTAAGTTGGAATGGGCTCCGTCAAGCCATTAGGCTTTCTGCATTTTAAATTGGGAACCGCTCACCAGAGATATTAAGCCTGAATGGGAGCAATTCACAACTTGTCTTTAACAATGGCCAGGGTTTCGAGGTTACTTTAGATATAACGAATATCACTCTACGGGTCATTTTTTTATGAACGTTTTTAAACATTTAAACGAGCTCACCCAAATCGGACAAAGGACTGAACTGATTTGCTGCACAGATAAGGGCTCCCGATGGGGGTATAACATTGGGTCGATCAGGAAGCCATTTGCTCTCTTGCCTCTTCCCTCCTGCCTCCTGCCTCTCAACTCGCTGCCAGATTACAACCAGGACGGGTTGTATGAAGAAGACTGTGTGGGGCTTCGAATAAACGGGCCCTCAGTCCAGCTCATTCAACCCAACAGGATCAACCAAGGAAGAACATCAACTGAAGAAGAGCCCGTCCTGCGAGGTAAAATGCCCAGGCAGAGACTTTAATATTGGGGTATTTTACCTGGACGGCACCCTTGCAGCACGCTGGAACCACATGACGTCGGCAGTGTTACGTCCGTGAATGATTGAGACATGGACTAGCAGGAGTGAAAACAAACTGATCTTTACTGGTGGAAGTTCATAACGAAACTAAACAACAGAGGCTCTCTAGCGCCTTTTATACAGGGGAGGTCACTGCCGGTACTGCAGTCTGAGACCAGTTATTCTCTTAAAGGTACATACACAACAATTCCTCCCCTTTTAGATAAACAGTACATAACATTCATTTAACAACTAAATGATAACGAATTACAATCACAATTACTGTTACTAGATACAGTGGTTAAGTTTAAGCAATTAAAAGTTCAGTCTTTGCGGAGGCTTCCTGATTCTGTCTGGATAACGCCTCTTTGGGGTAACAGGTTCTTCTGGCAATGTTGAGTCGGAATCAATGTCGTTGTTTGGTTCATCTGCTTCCAATATTACCAGTTCTGCGGTAGCTGCAATTGGAACGTCGATTTCATTACCAGGTGTATCAGATCGTGGTGTGTAGTTGACATTTTCCAGTGACTCTAGAATCTGGTCAGCATGGCGTCTTACAATGTTCTCCCCAACGTCCATGGTATACATGAAAGGTCCTTGTCGTGTACAAATCGTTCCTGGCTGCCATTTCTCAGGGCGGTAGTCCCGGGCCAAAACTGGTTGACCTATCTTAAAACTCCTGGTCGGCCTTTCATTCATATTCTGAAACTGCCTGTTCTCCACATCTCTTCGGACGTTTGGCTTAACCAAATCCAAGCGGCATCGTAGTCTTCGATTGAAGAACATCATGGCTGGAGTTTGGTTGGTAACCGCATGTGTCGCATTCCGGTAGGCAAACAAGTAGTTGTCCACCTTGTGTTGTAGGGGTATATCTTCATTACACATTGCCTTGATAGCCTTCTTGAATGTTTGGACAAACCTCTTGGCCAATCCATTAGTGGCTGGATGATATGGGGCAGATGTGTAATGCTTAACACCATTGTTCTTTAAGAACCTCCGGAACTCTTCAGACACAAACTGTGGTCCATTGTCAGAGCAAATCTGTTCAGGCAGCCCATTCCTGGCGAATATGGTTCGTAAAACTGTGATAGTTTTTTCCGTGGTGGTTGAGGACATTTTTATTACCTCTGGCCACTTTGAATGTGCATCCACCGCAATTAAAAACATCGAGTCCATGAAGGGACCAGCAAGATCAATGTGCACCCTTTGCCATGGAGATGAGGGCCACTCCCATGGATGCAGAGGAGCTTGTGGTGGGGCGTTTTGGACCTTCTGGCATCCTGCACAGCTCTTGGTCATCTCTTCGATTTCTCTATCGATTCCCGGCCACCACACAAATGCTCTGGCTAAGCTCTTCATTTTTACCCCACCCAGATGACCCTCATGAAGCTCATTGAGCACTCTATCCGTCAACTTAGGTGGAATTACTACTCTGGATCCACACATCAAGGTTCCTCTGCACACTGACAGCTGTTCTCTTCTCGGCGAGAATGCTGGTAGCAGTGGTTCGCCATCCCTTCACCGTTAAATCATAGACCCGTGATAGTGTCGGGTCATTCCGTGTTTCCTTTTCTATGTTTGCATTCGTCACAGGGAGACATTCGACTATGGTCAAGTGGAATAACTCCATTGGATCCACTGCAAGGTCTTCTTCTTCCACCGTCGGCAATTGTAGACGTGACAATCCATCAGCATTTCCATGCTGTTTAGTTCCTTTGTACTCGATGTCATATTGGTGTGCCCCTAGGAAAAGGGACCATCTCTGCAGCCGTTGTGCTGTCATTATCGGTACGCCCTTTTGAGGGTTGAAAATGGAGACAAGAGGTTGATGATCGGTTAGTAGAGTAAATTTTTGACCGTGCAGATAGTGATTGAACTTCTTCACCCCCCACACTAGGCTGAGGGCCTCTCTGTCAATCTGGGCGTAGTTACGCTCGGCAGAAGTTAACGAGCGTGACGCAAAAGCTATCGGCCTCTCCAAACCATCAAGGAATTTATGTGACAGTACCGCCCCAATGCCGTAGGGAGACACATCACACGCCAGCCTGATTGGCAGTGCTGGATTGTAGTGAGCCAATACTTCCTTCGAAGTGATTAAGTCCTTACTCTTCTGAAAAGCACGTTTACAATCATCGCTCCATTTCCATGCTACCCCCGTTCGTAGCAGGGCGTTCAGTGGGTGCAGAATTGTCGACAAATTCGGCAAAAACTTATGATAGTAATTCACCAACCCGAAGAATGACCTCAGTTGCGACACATTTTCAGGCGCTGGGGCCTTAACAACCACTTCAATTGTGTCAGGGGACTTATGTAACCCCTCTTCATCAATCACGTGGCCACAATACGATATCTGTTTCTTAAAATTCGCACTTGGGGTGGTTGGCTCGCAGCCCATGTTCGCGTAGTCTAGTGAGCACCTGTTCTAGGTTGTTAAGGTGTTCACTGTCATCTTCACCTGTTACAAGGATGTCGTCCAAGTAACACTGAGTCCCCGGAATCCCTTGCAGGACTTGTTCCTCGCTCTTTGCCATATCGCCGGAGCCGATGCTACTCTGAATATCAATCGAAGATACTGGTAAAGACCTTTGTGAGTGTTTATCGTGAGATACTTCCTAGAGGACTCTTCAACCTCCATCTGCAAATATGCTTGTGCTAGGTCAATTTTTGTAAAACGCTTCCCTCCAGACAGTGAGGCGAAGATGTCTTCTATCCTTGGAAGAGGATATTGTACTGTGTGAAGGACAGGGTTCACCGTCACCTTGAAATCCCCACAGATGCGAACCTTCCTTGGCTCTCTGGACTTATTGGTTAACGTTTTCTTCATGACAGGAACGATGGGTGTTGCCCACTCGCTCCAGTCGACCTTAGACAACATGCCCGCTTTCTCCAGATTCTCCAGCTCTGCCTCGACGGCTGGGCGAATTGCATATGGTACCGGTCTCGCTTTGAAAAACTTGGGAACTGCATTCTCTTCTATTTTTAACGAGGCGGTTACGCCTTTAAGCATACCCAGTTCTTGTTGAAATACCTCTTTGGCGTTAGCTATGATTGTTGACAATCGTTCAGGAGTGACGTCTTCATCTTTTTTACCGTCCACCGTCATTGCATGAATGGAATGCCAATCTAAGTTTATCTTCCTGATCCATTCCCGTCCCAATAACGGTGGTCCACCATTTGGCAGTATGTAGAGATACAATTTCGTTAAAACTCTTCGCCTTCGGTTTGGCTGGAGTAATCAGATCCCGCAATAGGCCGTACGTTCTAGCGCCCATTAAGTTTAGCAATATTGATGCCTTTTTCCCCTCCGCTATTTCATTTGCCTCGAAATATACCTCGACTCTTTCCACGTACGTGGTCCAGTCCTCTAATGTATTATCAAAAGCAGTGATACAGCCAGTCTTCGGCATCTTGCAAATCAAAAATGGTGCCTCCCGCGCTTTGCCTTCTTCCCCGATTTAACAAAATGGCGCCTCCCGCGCTTTGTCTTCTTCCCCGCTGTTGTTAGCGCTGCTTTCCACGGTTTCTTGCGCGTATTCTTTTTCTTTTATTATTTTCCCGTCGTGGAGCGGACCCTCTGGGACACTTCCCTCCCTCTTCTTGGTCCGAACACTGCCCGGCTTCGAAACACTGGCCGCACCCTGTATGCTCCACCCTCT
Organism: Somniosus microcephalus; assembly: GCF_052327205.1. Taxonomy (NCBI): domain Eukaryota; kingdom Metazoa; phylum Chordata; class Chondrichthyes; order Squaliformes; family Somniosidae; genus Somniosus; species Somniosus microcephalus. The sequence continues at coordinate 184,190,666 of NC_140993.1, read as the reverse complement.
CTCTCTCTCTTTGCTTCCCGACTCGCTGCCCGGCCCCGTTGAAAGGCCACCCGATCGAGCTTCAGCCCGCTGCAGCCCAGGAAGGATCAGAGCACTACTGCCATCAGCCCGATTAGCTGGGAAACCACGGACCGAGGAACCCAGCCTGGCTCTGGAAAGTCGCTCCTGCAAAGCCTTGAACCCGATGATTGACGGTCGACGCCCGTTTCTCGAGTTTCAATGGACTCTATTTTTTTTCTTCTGGCTCTGACCTTCAATAACGTCGTTGGAGCTGCTGCTGAGTCGCAGGTAAGTTCGTTTCTTACTCGTCGCCAGTGTTACGTCCGTGAATGATTGAGACACGGACTAGCAGGAGTGAAAACAAACTGATCTCTACTGGTGGAATTTCATAACGAAACTAAACAACAGAGGCTCTCTAGCGCCTTTTATACAGGGGTGGTCACTGCCGGTACTGCAGTCTGAGACCAGTTATTCTTTTAAAGGTACACACACAACAGGCAGGCTACAGAGTGCACAAGGAGTGAACCCAAAACCTTCAACTGTTTTTTTTAAACGTAACAAGTTCTTGGATTGGTGAGCATGAAGTTCTGGCCCCTCATAGTCTAATCTAGTTAGGTATAGGGGGTGGGAATTAAGGGGATTGCTAATATAGTTGTTTTCCCTCGATTGTGCCGTGTGTTCCCCATTCCCTTTAAGTATAAGCATTTTATGCCTGTAGTGTGCTGTACCAGTAATTTTCTCGTGTAAGATCGTTATAATTTTTCACTTCAATAAAATCTTGGTTCTTTTACACCAAACCACTTGTCTACTCGATTTTCTGTATCGCTGCCTGTATCTAAGTCCGGTGTCCAGAACCCAGGGGGCGAGCGATTCGAACCGCTCAAAGAAGGTAGTCAGAGGCAAGGCTGACTGACCAAACATGCATGTGCATACCACCTACAGAAATGGCAACCGCGGCAGGACATCGGCAACAGGGTTGCGATACAGTAGACAATGGTTTGGGCGAGCGAACCATGATGGAGGAAAGGATTTCAGATTATGTGTTTAAGAAGGTGAATATCACCAAAAGGTGGATCACCACTCTTTTAAGCGCTGGGCATCCAGTAGATGCCGCAGCCAAGTGGACAGAGGGTGAAGAGCATAAGAAGTCTATAGAAAAGGCAGTTTGGCTGATGTGCTACAAAAAGCAGGTCCAGCTTTTGGACGGAGTTGTTGCTGCACAAGCAGCCAAGATCAAAGAGTCAGCCCTGGAGATTCAGGATAAGGCCCTAGCAGGAGAAAAATTATTGGTAGTGCTCCAGGCTTTAAATCAGGAAAGGGTACAATTAATGGGGAAGCACTAGGCCAAGTTAGAGTACCTGGAGTGCCAGATCACCGAGGCCAAGAGTAACGAAGTGAGGTTGCGGGAGAAAAATGCCCGCCTCGCACAGCAAGTGAGAGAGCAGGAGGAGAAAGTTAGGGAAGTTAAAGCAGCTTACAAGTTAGCATGTGATCAGGGTTTTGAGGAAGCGGATCATGGCCCCTGCAGAGAGGAAATTAAAAGTCTAAGTATGGCCCTAGTAAGGGCAAAAGGCATGGTGTGCCTCATAAGCCCAAAGGCAGGTCAGGCAGATTTAATGGGGAACCAGGGGAGAACGGTTCCACAAGAACCAGTTGGGGAAACGGAGGTTTCACGCCCACCACCCATAGCGCTGAACTTTAGCGAGGCCTGGCAGCAAAGGTGGGTGGAAACAGAAGTAGAAGCGGAGGTAGAGCAACCCCCATTGGAAAGGTCGGAGCCGGGACCAATGTGCCCCGCCCGGCATCGGAGGTTCGGCCCGCCCGTTGATGGCGACGGTGACGGACCCCTCCAAAACCAGTTCCTGTTACCACATAGCGCCCAACAGTTTAGGGCCATGGTGAGCCATATTCCAAAGCTCACCGAGACAGGGGACCCCTCAATACACTTCAGGGAAATAGAGCAGGCAGCCTACGTCACGAATACGATGACGCTGAGCAGGCCAAAATGCTGTTATTCTCCCTGGAGAGTAAGCTCCTTCAGTCGCTCTCTGATGAGTGTAAAAGGGGACAGAATTCTGGAGGCCATGGGGATGAATGAGGGCAGTCCTTTCTCCCATGTGGAGAGGACTGTGCAGCTCGCAGGGGAAGCCCCGCAGGCTTTTGCGGACAGGCTGTGGCCAGTTTAAAGGAACGCCTGTCCTGGAATGCCTGACCGGGCATTCCTGAACCAGGATTAGCTGACCCACTGGCTCCGTTGCCTGGTGGCGAACAGCTTGCCACAGGTCCGGGCCAAGGCAGAGGTCTGGTTCGACCCCAGAAGTCCCCAGACCACCGAACTTATGGTGATCAGGCAGCTAACCCTAGCTTACAAAAACGGCAGGGGAACCGATGCACACCCACTCAAAGGGAAGGTGCATGAGGTAAAACCAAGAGTGCAAAGTAGAAAGGAATGGCATCAGGAAGGGAATCACCCTTCCAATGCCAAGCTCAATTGCTATGGGAGCGGGAAAGACGGTCACTGGAGAAAAGACTCAGAATCCCTGGAAAGACAACAAGGGAAAGAATCCCACAGCCCCAGTCCAAAAGGCAGAGACAGGAATTCCTCCCGCCTCGGTCGAGTCACTATTGGAGGCAATGCGGTCTCTTCTGACTGGTATGGAGAGAGTAGCAGCCACCACCGGTGCTTTGACCCCGTCTGCCCCATCCCACTCCCAGCAATGACTAGAGCCAGCGCAGCTTGTCGACCTGTGTCGCTGCAAAAATGCTGAGGGGAGCAGGCCCTATGTTAGGATGGGGGTGAAGTCGGTGCAGGGGAGATATTCAGTGGACACTGGAGCTTCCAGCACGGTGGTCCATTCGGAAGACCTGACCAATTCACCCCGGTCTAACAAGGTCCCATTTAGCTTAATGGGACCCACAGGGAACGAGCAGGCTGGGGAAAGGTCAAAACCTTTGGCCATAGGTTTAGGATCCTTCCATACCACGTGGGAGGATAACCAAAAGACCGACGAGGTGGCCAAGCAGGGGTGCAGGGAAAGTGAGTTCTGGGATCCCTGTAGAGCAGGCTCGGTAGCCGCAATCCAGGACAAGGGAGGCACACAGGGGGTAGCTTTGGCCCCGGACCAAAAGCAGCTCCAAGCCCAAGATGCCATCTTTAAGGCCGCCCCGGTAAGGAGAAAGAATTTAGAACAGGGTTACTGGCAGGCTGCTAGTTATATTAAACAATGTAAGTTGTTTAAATCCAAAAAGAAAGAGCAGCCAGTTGGGACAAGGTCTGAGGATAGAGATCCTTAGTCCACAGCAGGAACAAGCTCACAGGCTGCACAGGCAGGCGCTGTGGCTTGTGTTAGGGGAGGAGCCATTCCGCCCACCGTTCAGGACACTCCCCAATTTTTGGGGATGCAGAGGGGGAGGAGCCCGAGCACGAGAATCTCGCCCCCAACCCAGGTTTGGAACCTGGGGGCGGAGACTCTCAGCCTGCAGCGGCAGGCGGTGAAAGGTTACCTGCCATCGACCCAAGTTTGGGAGAGGTGAAACCTGAGGGCGAGGACCCCCAGCCAGCGGTCTTGGAAAACCCACGGACCACGCTAGCAAAGGCTGCGGTCTGAGCCAAAGGTCCACCCGCCAAGAAAACCCCACCCGTAGCACATCCTAGAAGGTCCCCTCGGACACCCCAGCCATGGAAACCATGGTCACCGGCTCCCCAGTTTAAAAGGGCAGCCTCCCGAGTTAGGGATAGGTCAAAGGATAGAGGTCCACAGCCAGCAGCCACAGGCTGCAAGGGACTGGAAGTGCAGGTCAGTGCGACCACGCCGCAAGAAGCGGTGTGCCGCAGCCCAAACAGGGATTAGGCTGGCCGCCCGGAGATGGGCAGCGGATGTATATAGTTTAGGTAGTTTAAGTTTTAAGTTTATATAGTGTTAAGTTTAGGGTGTTTCATTTAATTCTAATTAACGTGATGGTTAGTTTTAAGGAATCTGCTCAGAGTGTGTACATTTGAGTCGAGGTTGCAAGACCCGACCATGCTTCACCCAAGCCAGCAAATCTCTAGGGAACCTGGCTGTATGCTTCTACTAAAAGCCGATATTGTTTCTCAAAAGCATTTTTACACTCTAGAGCAGAAAACAGTAGAAATAGGGGCTAACATCTATCTATCGATCTCTATACTAGTTGGAGTGCCCGGCGGTGCCGAGGGATTTTTGAGGGCATGTTGTAGTTGGAAGAGCGAGTGAGAGCGACTAGGGGGAAGAGAGAGAGCAACTGGGGGGAAGAGAGAGAGCGACTGGGGGGAAGAGAGAGAGTGACTGGGGGGAAGAGAGAGAGAGCGACTGGGGGGAAGAGAGAGAGAGCGACTGGGGGGAAGAGAGAGAGCGACGGGGGGGAAGAGAGAGAGCGACTGGGGGAAGAGTGAGAGCGACTGGGGGGAAGAGAGAGAGCGACGGGGGGAAGAGAGAGAGTGACTGGGGGGAAGAGAGAGAGCGACGGGGGGAAGAGAGAGAGCAACTGGGGGGAAGAGAGAAAGCGGCTGGGGGGAAGAGAGCGAGCGACTGGGGGGAAGAGAGAGAACGACTGGGGGGAAGAGAGAGTGCGACTGGGGGGAAGAGAGAGAGTGACTGGGGGAAGAGAGAGAGCGACTGGGGGAAGAGAGAGAGCGACTGGGGGAAGAGAGAGAGCGACTAGGGGGAAGAGAGAGCGACTGGGGGGAAGAGAGAGAGCGAGAGACTGGGAGGAAGAGAGAGCGAGAGACTGGGGGAAGAGAGAGAGTGAGAGACTGGGGGGAAGAGAGAGAGCGAGAGACTGGGGGGAAGAGAGAGAGCGAGAGACTGGGGGGAAGAGAGAGAGCGAGAGACTGGGGGGAAGAGAGAGAGAGTGAGACTGGGGGGAAGAGAGAGAAAGTGAGACTGGGGGAAAGAGAGAAAGCGAGAGACTGGGGGAAAGAGAGAGAGCGAGAGACGGGGAAGAGAGAGCGCGAGAGACTGGGGGGAAGAGAGAGAGCGAGAGACTGGGGGGAAGAGAGAGAGCGAGAGACTGGGGGGAATAGAGAGAGCGAGAGACTGGGGGGAAGAGAGAGAGCGAGAGACTGGGAGGATGAGAGAGAGCGAGAGACTGGGAGGATGAGAGAGAGCGAGAGACTGGGGGGAAGAGAGAATGCGAGAGACTGGGGGGGAAGAGAGAGAGCGAGAGACTGGGGGGAAGAGAGAGAGCGAGAGACTGGGGGGAAGAGAGAGAGAGTGAGACTGGGGGGAAGAGAGAGAAAGTGAGACTGGGGGAAAGAGAGAAAGCGAGAGACTGGGGGAAAGAGAGAGAGCGAGAGACAGGGAAGAGAGAGCGCGAGAGACTGGGGGGAAGAGAGAGAGCGAGAGACTGGGGGGAAGAGAGAGAGCGAGAGACTGGGGGGAATAGAGAGAGCGAGAGACTGGGGGGAAGAGAGAGAGCGAGAGACTGGGAGGATGAGAGAAAGCGAGAGACTGGGAGGATGAGAGAGAGCGAGAGACTGGGGGGAAGAGAGAGAAAGTGAGACTGGGGGAAAGAGAGAAAGCGAGAGACTGGGGGAAAGAGAGAGAGCGAGAGACGGGGAAGAGAGAGCGCGAGAGACTGGGGGGAAGAGAGAGAGCGAGAGACTGGGGGGAAGAGAGAGAGCGAGAGACTGGGGGGAATAGAGAGAGCGAGAGACTGGGGGGAAGAGAGAGAGCGAGAGACTGGGAGGATGAGAGAGAGAGTGAGACTGGGGGGAAGAGAGAGAAAGTGAGACTGGGGGAAAGAGAGAAAGCGAGAGACTGGGGGAAAGAGAGAGAGCGAGAGACGGGGAAGAGAGAGCGCGAGAGACTGGGGGGAAGAGAGAGAGCGAGAGACTGGGGGGAATAGAGAGAGCGAGAGACTGGGGGGAAGAGAGAGAGCGAGAGACTGGGAGGATGAGAGAGAGCGAGAGACTGGGAGGATGAGAGAGAGCGAGAGACTGGGGGGAAGAGAGAGAGCGAGAGACTGGGGGGAAGAAAGAGAGCGAGAGACTGGGGGGAAGAGAGAGAGCGAGAGACTGGGGGGAAGAGAGAGAGTGACTGGGGGAAGAGAGAGAGCGACTGGGGGAAGAGAGAGAGCGACTGGGGGGAAGAGAGAGAGCGACTGGGGGGAAGAGAGAGAGCGACTGGGGGGAAGAGAGAGAACGACTGGGGGGAAGAGAGAGCGACTGGGGGGAAGAGAGAGAGTGAGAGACTGGGAGGAAGAGAGAGCGAGAGGCTGGGGGGCAGAGAGAGAGAGAGACTGGGGGGACGAGCAGTCAGGGAATGATGGAGACAGAGATGCACTTCCTCACAGCTTGTAGAAAATATCAGGGCATAAGGGAGAATTTCTACCCAAAATTTACAAAAATATGCCCGGAATTCAGAAATTTGAATGACGACCAAAAACTCCCATACCTACGAAGGGAAGAGAGAAATTGCCTAACACTAGCGGCACACTATGTTACAGCTTGCCATAAACAGAGGGACAACCACTAAAGATAAGATAAGAGTATATATAAATTATATGAAAGTATATTTATACACTCAGGGATATATCTGTTTATACACTGTATGGATAGATCTGTATTTTTGTGAACAAACATGAATGTTTTCCGATGCTTTGGCAACATAAGATGTAACTTGTCATGCCAATCAAGCGATTTGAATTGAATTGAAGTGAGAGACTGGGGGGAGGAGCGAGAGAGCGAGAGACTGGGGGGAAGAGAGAGCGAGAGACTGGGGGGAAGAGAGAGAGCAAGAGACTGGGGGGAAGAGAGAGAGAGAGACTGGGGGGAAGAGCGAGAGCGAATAACTGGGAGGACGAGAGAGAGCGACTGGGGGGAAGAGAGAGAGCGGCTGGGGGGAAGAGAGAGAGCGGCTGGGGGGAAGAGAGAGAGCGACTGGGGGGGAAGAGAGAGAGCGATGGGTGGACGAGAGAGAGCGACTGGGGGGAAGAGAGAGAGCGACTGGGGGGAAGAGAGAGAGCGACTGGGGGGAAGAGTGAGAGCAACGGGGGGAAGAGAGAGAGCGACTGGGGGGAAGAGGGGGAGCGACTGGGGGGAAGAGAGAGAGCGACGGGGGGAAGAGAGAGAGCGACTGGGGGGAAGAGAGAGAGCGACTGGGGGGAAGAGAGAGAGCGACTGGGGGGAAGAGAGAGAGGGACTGGGGGGAATAGAGAGAGCGACTGGGGGAAGAGAGAGAGCGACTGGGGGGCAGAGAGAGAGTGACTGGGGGGCAGAGAGAGAGTGACTGGGGGCAAGAGATAGAGCGACTGGGGGGAAGAGAGAGAGCGAGTGACTGGGGGAAGAGAGAGAGAGCGAGAGAATGGGGGGAAGAGAGCGGGCGAGAGACTGGGGGGAAGAGAGCGTGAGAGACTGGGGGGAAGAGAGAGAGCGAGAGACTGGGGGGAAGAGAGAGAGCGACTGGGGGGAAGAGAGAGAGCGACTGGGGCGGAAGAGAGAGAGCGACTGGGGGGGAAGAGAGAGCGACTGGGGGGAAGAGAGAGAGCGACTGGGGGAAGAGAGAGAGCGACTGGGGGAAGAGAGAGAGCGAGAGACTGGGGGGAAGAGAGAGCGAGAGACTGGGGGGAAGAGAGAGCGAGAGACTGGGGCGAAGAGAGAGAGCGAGAGTCTGGGGGAAGAGAGAGAGCGAGAGACTGGGGGGAAGCGAGAATGTGAGAGATTGGAGGGAAGAGAGAGAGCGAGAGACTGGGGGGAAGAGAGACAGAGTGAGACTGGGTGAAAGAGAGAGAGCGAGAGACTGGGTGAAAGAGAGAGAGTGAGAGATGGGGGGAAGAGAGAGAGCGAGAGACTGGGGGGAAGAGAGAGAGCGAGAGACGGGGGGAAGAGAGAGAAAGTGAGACTGGGGGAAAGAGAGAAAGCGAGAGACTGGGGGAAAGAGAGAGAGCGAGAGACGGGGAAGAGAGAGAGCGAGAGACTGGGGGGAAGAGAGAGCGAGAGACTGGGGGGAAGAGAGAGCGAGAGACTGGGGGGAAGGGAGAGAGCGAGAGACTGGGGGGAAGAGAGAGAGCGAGAGACTGGGAGGATGAGAGAGAGCGAGAGGCTGGGAGGATGAGAGAGAGCGAGAGACTGGGAGGAAGAGAGAGAGCGAGAGACTGGGGGGAAGAGAGAGAGCGAGAGGCTGGGGGGAAGAGAGAGAGCGAGAGACTGAGGGGAAGAGAGAGAGCGAGAGACTGGGGGGAAGAGAGAGAGCGACTGGGGTGAAGAGAGAGCGACTGGGGGGAAGAGAGAGCGACTGGGGGGAAGAGAGAGAGCGAGAGACTGGGAGGAAGAGAGAGCGAGAGACTGGGGGGAAGAGAGAGAGAGAGACTGGGGGGACGAGCAGTCAAGGAATGATGGAGACAGAGATGCACTTCCTCACAGCTTGTAGAAAATATCAGGGCATAAGGGAGAATTTCTACCCAAAATTTACCAAAATATGCCCGGAATTCAGAAATTTGACTGACGACCAAAAACTCCCATACCTGCTAGGGGAAGAGAGAAATTGCCTAACACTAGCGGCACACTAAGTTACAGCTTGCCATAAACAGAGGGACAACCACTAAAGATAAGATAAGAGTATATATAAATTATATGAAAGTATATTTATACACTCAGGGATATATCTGTTTATACACTGTATGGATAGATCTATATTTTTGTGAACAAACATGAATGTTTTCCGATGCTTTGGCAACATAAGATGTAACTTGTCATGCCAATCAAGCGATTTGAATTGAATTGAAGTGAGAGACTGGGGGGAGGAGAGAGAGAGCGAGAGACTGGGGGGAAGAGAGAGCAAGAGACTGGGGGGAAGAGAGAGAGCAAGAGACTGGGGGGAAGAGAGAGAGAGAGACTGGGGGGAAGAGCGAGAGCGAATAACTGGGAGGACGAGAGAGAGCGAATGGGGGGAAGAGAGAGAGAGGCTGGGGGGAAGAGAGACTGGGGCTGGGGGGAAGAGAGAGAGGGGCTGGGGGGAAGAGAGAGAGCGACTGGGGGGAAGAGAGAGAGCGACTGGGGGGGAAGAGAGAGAGCAACGGGGGGGAAGAGAGAGAGCGACTGGGGGGAAGAGAGAGAGCGACTGGGGGGAAGAGTGAGAGCGACGGGGGAAGAGAGAGAGCGACTGGGGGGAAGAGAGAGAGCGACTGGGGGGAAGAGAGAGAGTGACTGGGGGGAAGAGAGAGAGCGACTGGGGGGAAGAGAGAGAGCGACTGGGGGAAGAGAGAGAGCGACTGGGGGGAATAGAGAGAGCGACTGGGGGAAGAGAGAGAGCGACTGGGGGAGCAGAGAGAGAGCGACTGGGGGGCAGAGAGAGAGCGACTGGGGGGAAGAGAGAGAGCGACTGGGGGGAAGAGAGAGAGCGACTGGGGAGAAGAGAGAGAGCGACTGGGGGGAGGAGAGAGAGCGAGTGACTGGGGGAAGAGAGAGAGAGCGAGAAATTGGGGGGAAGAGAGAGAGAGCGAGAGACTGGGGGGAAGAGAGCGCGAGGGACTGGGGGGAAGAGAGAGAGCGAGAGATTGGGGGGAAGAGAGAGAGCGACTGGGGGGAAGAGAGAGAGCGACTGGGGGGGAAGAGAGAGAGCGACTGGGGGGGAAGAGAGAGAGCGACTGGGGGGAAGAGAGAGAGCGACTGGGGGGAAGAGAGAGAGCCACTGGGGGGAAGAGAGAGAGCGAGAGACTGGGGGGAAGAGAGAGCGAGAGACTGGGGGGAAGAGAGAGCGAGAGACTGGGGGAAGAGAGAGAGTGAGAGACTGGGGGGAAGAGAGAGAGCGAGAGACTGGGGGGAAGAGAGAATGCGAGAGACTGGGGGGAAGAGAGAGAGCGAGAGACTGGGGGGAAGAGAGAGAGCGAGAGACTGGGGGGAAGAGAGACAGAGTGAGACTGGGGGAAAGAGAGAGAGCGAGAGACTGGGGGAAAGAGAGAGAGTGAGAGACGGGGGGAAGAGAGAGAGCAAGAGACTGGGGGGAAGAGAGAGAGCGAGAGACTGGGGGAAGAGAGAGAGCGAGAGACTGGGGGGAAGAGAGAGAGCGAGAGACTGGGAGGATGAGAGAGAGCGAGAGACTGGGAAGAAGAGAGAGAGCGAGAGACTGGGGGGAAGAGAGAGAGCGAGAGACTGGGAAGAAGAGAGAGAGCGAGAGACTGGGGGGAAGAGAGAGAGCGAGAGACTGCGGGGAAGAGAGAGTGGGAGAGACTGGGGGGAAGAGAGAGAGGGAGAGACTGGGGGAAGAGAGAGAGAGAGACTGGGGGGAAGCGCGAGAGCGAAAGACTGGGAGGACAAGAGAGAGCGACTGGGGGGAAGAGAGAGAGCAGCTGGGGGGAAGAGAGATAGCGACTGGGGGGAAGAGAGAGAGCGACTGGGGGGTAGAGAGAGAGGGACTGGGGGAAGAGTGAGAGCGACTGGGGGGTAGAGAGAGCGCGACTGGGGGGAAGATAAAGCGCGACTGGGGGGAAGAGAGAGAGCGATTGGGGGGAAGAGAGAGAGCGACTGGGGGGAAGAGAGAGAGCGACTGGGGGGAAGAGAGGGAGCGACTGGGGGGAAGAGAGAGAGCGACTGGGGGGAAGAGAGAGAGCGACTGGGGGAAGAGAGAGAGCGACTGGGGGGAAGAGAGAGAGTGACTGGGGGGAAGAGAGAGAGCGACTGGGGGGACGAGAGAGAGCGACTGGGGGGAAGAGAGAGAGCGACTGGGGGGAAGAGAGAGTGCGACTGGGGGGAAGAGAGAGAGCGACTGGGGGGAAGAGAGAGAGCGACTGGGGGGAAGAGAGAGAGCGACTGGGGGGAAGAGAGAGAGCGACTGGGGGGAAGAGAGAGAGCGACGGGGGGAAGAGAGAGAGCGACTGGGGGGCAGAGAGAGAGCGACTGGGGGGAATAGAGAGGGCGACTGGGGGGAAGAGAAAGAGCGACTGGGGGGAAGAGAGAGAGCGATTTGGGGGGAAGAGAGAGAGTGACTGGAGGGAAGAGAGAGAGCGAGTGACTGGGGGAAGAGAGAGAGAGCGAGAGACTGGGGGGAAGAGAGAGAGAGCGAGAGACTGGGGGGAAGAGAGCGCGAGAGACTGGGGGGAAGAGAGAGAGCGAGAGACTGGGGGGAAGAGAGAGAGCGACTGGGGGGAAGAGAGAGAGCGACTGGGGGGAAGAGAGAGAGCGACTGGTGGGAAGAGAGAGAGCGACTGGGGGGAAGAGAGAGAGCGACTGGGGGGAAGAGAGAGCGACTGGGGGGAAGAGAGAGAGCGAGAGACTGGGGGGAAGAGAGAGTGAGAGACTGGGCTGAAGAGAGAGAGCGAGAGACTGGGGGGAAGAGAGCGAGCGAGAGACTGGGGGGAAGAGAGAATGCGAGAGACTGGGGGGGAAGAGAGAGAGCGACTGGGGGGAAGAGAGAGAGCGACTGGGGGGAAGAGAGAGAACGACTGGGGGGAAGAGAGAGCGATGGGTGGACGAGAGAGAGCGACTGGGGGGAAGAGAGAGAGCGACTGGGGGGAAGAGAGAGAGCGACTGGGGGGAAGAGTGAGAGCAACGGGGGGAAGAGAGAGAGCGACTGGGGGGAAGAGGGGGAGCGACTGGGGGGAAGAGAGAGAGCGACGGGGGGAAGAGAGAGAGCGACTGGGGGGAAGAGAGAGAGCAACTGGGGGGAAGAGAGAGAGCGACTGGGGGGAAGAGAGAGAGGGACTGGGGGGAATAGAGAGAGCGACTGGGGGAAGAGAGAGAGCGACTGGGGGGCAGAGAGAGAGTGACTGGGGGGCAGAGAGAGAGTGACTGGGGGCAAGAGATAGAGCGACTGGGGGGAAGAGAGAGAGCGAGTGACTGGGGGAAGAGAGAGAGAGCGAGAGAATGGGGGGAAGAGAGCGGGCGAGAGACTGGGGGGAAGAGAGCGTGAGAGACTGGGGGGAAGAGAGAGAGCGAGAGACTGGGGGGAAGAGAGAGAGCGACTGGGGGGAAGAGAGAGAGCGACTGGGGGGGAAGAGAGAGAGCGACTGGGGGGGAAGAGAGAGAGCGACTGGGGGGAAGAGAGAGAGCGACTGGGGGAAGAGAGAGAGCGACTGGGGGGAAGAGAGAGAGCGAGAGACTGGGGGGAAGAGAGAGCGAGAGACTGGGGGGAAGAGAGAGCGAGAGACTGGGGCGAAGAGAGAGAGCGAGAGTCTGGGGGAAGAGAGAGAGCGAGAGACTGGGGGGAAGCGAGAATGTGAGAGATTGGGGGGAAGAGAGAGAGCGAGAGACTGGGGGGAAGAGAGACAGAGTGAGACTGGGTGAAAGAGAGAGAGCGAGAGACTGGGTGAAAGAGAGAGAGTGAGAGATGGGGGGAAGAGAGAGAGCGAGAGACTGGGGGGAAGAGAGAGAGCGAGAGACGGGGGGAAGAGAGAGAGAGTGAGACTGGGGGGATGAGAGAGAAAGTGAGACTGGGGGAAAGAGAGAAAGCGAGAGACTGGGGGAAAGAGAGAGAGCGAGAGAAGGGGAAGAGAGAGAGCGAGAGACTGGGGGGAAGAGAGAGCGAGAGACTGGGGGGAAGAGAGAGCGAGAGACTGGGGGGAAGGGAGAGAGCGAGAGACTGGGGGGAAGAGAGAGAGCGAGAGACTGGGAGGATGAGAGAGAGCGAGAGGCTGGGAGGATGAGAGAGAGCGAGAGACTGGGAGGAAGAGAGAGAGCGAGAGACTGGGGGAAGAGAGAGAGCGAGAGGCTGGGGGGAAGAGAGAGAGCGAGAGACTGGGTGGAAGAGAGAGAGCGAGAGACTGGGGGGAAGAGAGAGAGCGACTGGGGTGAAGAGAGAGCGACTGGGGGGAAGAGAGAGCGACTGGGGGGAAGAGAGAGAGCGAGAGACTGGGAGGAAGAGAGAGCGAGAGACTGGGGGGAAGAGAGAGAGAGAGACTGGGGGGACGAGCAGTCAGGGAATGATGGAGACAGAGATGCACTTCCTCACAGCTTGTAGAAAATATCAGGGCATAAGGGAGAATTTCTACCCAAAATTTACAAAAATATGCCCGGAATTCAGAAATTTGACTGACGACCAAAAACTCCCATACCTGCTAGGGGAAGAGAGAAATTGCCTAACACTAGCGGCACACTAAGTTACAGCTTGCCATAAACAGAGGGACAACCACTAAAGATAAGATAAGAGTATATATAAATTATATGAAAGTATATTTATACACTCAGGGATATATCTGTTTATACACTGTATGGATAGATCTATATTTTTGTGAACAAACATGAATGTTTTCCGATGCTTTGGCAACATAAGATGTAACTTGTCATGCCAATCAAGCGATTTGAATTGAATTGAAGTGAGAGACTGGGGGGAGGAGAGAGAGAGCGAGAGACTGGGGGGAAGAGAGAGCAAGAGACTGGGGGGAAGAGAGAGAGCAAGAGACTGGGGGGAAGAGAGAGAGAGAGACTGGGGGGAAGAGCGAGAGCGAATAACTGGGAGGACGAGAGAGAGCGACTGGGGGGAAGAGAGAGAGAGGCTGGGGGGAAGAGAGACTGGGGCTGGGGGGAAGAGAGAGAGGGGCTGGGGGGAAGAGAGAGAGCGACTGGGGGGAAGAGAGAGAGCGACTGGGGGGGAAGAGAGAGAGCGACGGGGGGGAAGAGAGAGAGCGACTGGGGGGAAGAGAGAGAGCGACTGGGGGGAAGAGTGAGAGCGACGGGGGAAGAGAGAGAGCGACTGGGGGGAAGAGAGAGAGCGACTGGGGGGAAGAGAGAGAGCGACTGGGGGGAAGAGAGAGAGCGACTGGGGGGAAGAGAGAGAGCGACTGGGGGGAAGAGAGAGAGCGACTGGGGGGAATAGAGAGAGCGACTGGGGGAAGAGAGAGAGCGACTGGGGGAGCAGAGAGAGAGCGACTGGGGGGCAGAGAGAGAGCGACTGGGGGGAAGAGAGAGAGCGACTGGGGGGAAGAGAGAGAGCGACTGGGGGGAGGAGAGAGAGCGAGTGACTGGGGGAAGAGAGAGAGAGCGAGAAATTGGGGGGAAGAGAGAGAGAGCGAGAGACTGGAGGGAAGAGAGCGCGAGGGACTGGGGGGAAGAGAGAGAGCGAGAGATTGGGGGGAAGAGAGAGAGCGACTGGGGGGAAGAGAGAGAGCGACTGGGGGGGAAGAGAGAGAGCGACTGGGGGGGAAGAGAGAGAGCGACTGGGGGGAAGAGAGAGAGTGACTGGGGGGAAGAGAGAGAGCCACTGGGGGGAAGAGAGAGAGCGAGAGACTGGGGGGAAGAGAGAGCGAGAGACTGGGGGGAAGAGAGAGCGAGAGACTGGGGGGAAGAGAGAGAGTGAGAGACTGGGGGGAAGAGAGAGAGCGAGAGACTGGGGGGAAGAGAGAATGCGAGAGACTGGGGGGAAGAGAGAGAGCGAGAGACTGGGGGGAAGAGAGAGAGCGAGAGACTGGGGGGAAGAGAGACAGAGTGAGACTGGGGGAAAGAGAGAGAGCGAGAGACTGGGGGAAAGAGAGAGAGTGAGAGACGGGGGGAAGAGAGAGAGCAAGAGACTGGGGGGAAGAGAGAGAGCGAGAGACTGGGGGAAGAGAGAGAGCGAGAGACTGGGGGGAAGAGAGAGAGCGAGAGACTGGGAGGATGAGAGAGAGCGAGAGACTGGGAAGAAGAGAGAGAGCGAGAGACTGGGGGGGAAGAGAGAGAGCGAGAGACTGGGAAGAAGAGAGAGAGCGAGAGACTGGGGGGGAAGAGAGAGAGCGAGAGACTGCGGGGAAGAGAGAGTGGGAGAGACTGGGGGGAAGAGAGAGAGGGAGAGACTGGGGGGAAGAGAGAGAGAGAGACTGGGGGGAAGCGCGAGAGCGAAAGACTGGGAGGACAAGAGAGAGCGACTGGGGGGAAGAGAGAGAGCGGCTGGGGGGAAGAGAGAGAGCGACTGGGGGGTAGAGAGAGAGGGACTGGGGGAAGAGTGAGAGCGACTGGGGGGTAGAGAGAGCGCGACTGGGGGGAAGATAAAGCGCGACTGGGGGGAAGAGAGAGAGCGATTGGGGGGAAGAGAGAGAGCGACTGGGGGGAAGAGAGAGAGCGACTGGGGGGAAGAGAGGGAGCGACTGGGGGGAAGAGAGAGAGCGACTGGGGGGAAGAGAGAGAGCGACTGGGGGAAGAGAGAGAGCGACTGGGGGGAAGAGAGAGAGCGACTGGGGGGAAGAGAGAGAGCGACTGGGGGGAAGAGAGAGTGCGACTGGGGGGAAGAGAGAGAGCGACTGGGGGGAAGAGAGAGAGCGACTGGGGGGAAGAGAGAGAGCGACTGGGGGGAAGAGAGAGAGCGACTGGGGGGAAGAGAGAGAGCGACGGGGGGAAGAGAGAGAGCGACTGGGGGGCAGAGAGAGAGCGACTGGGGGGCAGAGAGAGAGTGACTGGGGGGCAGAGAGAGAGTGACTGGGGGCAAGAGATAGAGCGACTGGGGGGAAGAGAGAGAGCGAGTGACTGGGGGAAGAGAGAGAGAGCGAGAGAATGGGGGGAAGAGAGAGAGCGACTGGGGGGAAGAGAGAGAGCGACTGGGGGGGAAGAGAGAGAGCGACTGGGGGGGAAGAGAGAGAGCGACTGGGGGGAAGAGAGAGAGCGACTGGGGGAAGAGAGAGAGCGACTGGGGGGAAGAGAGAGAGCGAGAGACTGGGGGGAAGAGAGAGCGAGAGACTGGGGGGAAGAGAGAGCGAGAGACTGGGGCGAAGAGAGAGAGCGAGAGTCTGGGGGAAGAGAGAGAGCGAGAGACTGGGGGGAAGCGAGAATGTGAGAGATTGGGGGGAAGAGAGAGAGCGAGAGACTGGGGGGAAGAGAGACAGAGTGAGACTGGGTGAAAGAGAGAGAGCGAGAGACTGGGTGAAAGAGAGAGAGTGAGAGATGGGGGGAAGAGAGAGAGCGAGAGACTGGGGGGAAGAGAGAGAGCGAGAGACGGGGGGAAGAGAGAGAGAGTGAGACTGGGGGGATGAGAGAGAAAGTGAGACTGGGGGAAAGAGAGAAAGCGAGAGACTGGGGGAAAGAGAGAGAGCGAGAGACGGGGAAGAGAGAGAGCGAGAGACTGGGGGGAAGAGAGAGCGAGAGACTGGGGGGAAGAGAGAGCGAGAGACTGGGGGGAAGGGAGAGAGCGAGAGACTGGGGGGAAGAGAGAGAGCGAGAGACTGGGAGGATGAGAGAGAGCGAGAGGCTGGGAGGATGAGAGAGAGCGAGAGACTGGGAGGAAGAGAGAGAGCGAGAGACTGGGGGGAAGAGAGAGAGCGAGAGGCTGGGGGGAAGAGAGAGAGCGAGAGACTGGGTGGAAGAGAGAGAGCGAGAGACTGGGGGGAAGAGAGAGAGCGACTGGGGTGAAGAGAGAGCGACTGGGGGGAAGAGAGAGCGACTGGGGGGAAGAGAGAGAGCGAGAGACTGGGAGGAAGAGAGAGCGAGAGACTGGGGGGAAGAGAGAGAGAGAGACTGGGGGGACGAGCAGTCAGGGAATGATGGAGACAGAGATGCACTTCCTCACAGCTTGTAGAAAATATCAGGGCATAAGGGAGAATTTCTACCCAAAATTTACAAAAATATGCCCGGAATTCAGAAATTTGACTGACGACCAAAAACTCCCATACCTGCTAGGGGAAGAGAGAAATTGCCTAACACTAGCGGCACACTAAGTTACAGCTTGCCATAAACAGAGGGACAACCACTAAAGATAAGATAAGAGTATATATAAATTATATGAAAGTATATTTATACACTCAGGGATATATCTGTTTATACACTGTATGGATAGATCTATATTTTTGTGAACAAACATGAATGTTTTCCGATGCTTTGGCAACATAAGATGTAACTTGTCATGCCAATCAAGCGATTTGAATTGAATTGAAGTGAGAGACTGGGGGGAGGAGAGAGAGAGCGAGAGACTGGGGGGAAGAGAGAGCAAGAGACTGGGGTGAAGAGAGAGAGCAAGAGACTGGGGGGAAGAGAGAGAGAGAGACTGGGGGGAAGAGCGAGAGCGAATAACTGGGAGGACGAGAGAGAGCGACTGGGGGGAAGAGAGAGAGAGGCTGGGGGGAAGAGAGACTGGGGCTGGGGGGAAGAGAAAGAGGGGCTGGGGGGAAGAGAGAGAGCGACTGGGGGGAAGAGAGAGAGCGACTGGGGGGGAAGAGAGAGAGCGACGGGGGGGAAGAGAGAGAGCGACTGGGGGGAAGAGAGAGAGCGACTGGGGGGAAGAGTGAGAGCGACGGGGGAAGAGAGAGAGCGACTGGGGGGAAGAGAGAGAGCGACTGGGGGGAAGAGAGAGAGCGACTGGGGGGAAGAGAGAGAGCGACTGGGGGGAAGAGAGAGAGCGACTGGGGGGAAGAGAGAGAGCGACTGGGGGGAATAGAGAGAGCGACTGGGGGAAGAGAGAGAGCGACTGGGGGAGCAGAGAGAGAGCGACTGGGGGGCAGAGAGAGAGCGACTGGGGGGAATAGAGAGAGCGACTGGGGGGAAGAGAGAGAGCGACTGGGGGGAGGAGAGAGAGCGAGTGACTGGGGGAAGAGAGAGAGAGCGAGAAATTGGGGGGAAGAGAGAGAGAGCGAGAGACTGGAGGGAAGAGAGCGCGAGGGACTGGGGGGAAGAGAGAGAGCGAGAGATTGGGGGGAAGAGAGAGAGCGACTGGGGGGAAGAGAGAGAGCGACTGGGGGGGAAGAGAGAGAGCGACTGGGGGGGAAGAGAGAGAGCGACTGGGGGGAAGAGAGAGAGCGACTGGGGGGAAGAGAGAGAGCCACTGGGGGGAAGAGAGAGAGCGAGAGACTGGGGGGAAGAGAGAGCGAGAGACTGGGGGGAAGAGAGAGCGAGAGACTGGGGGGAAGAGAGAGAGTGAGAGACTGGGGGGAAGAGAGAGAGCGAGAGACTGGGGGGAAGAGAGAATGCGAGAGACTGGGGGGAAGAGAGAGAGCGAGAGACTGGGGGGAAGAGAGAGAGCGAGAGACTGGGGGGAAGAGAGACAGAGTGAGACTGGGGGAAAGAGAGAGAGCGAGAGACTGGGGGAAAGAGAGAGAGTGAGAGACGGGGGGAAGAGAGAGAGCAAGAGACTGGGGGGAAGAGAGAGAGCGAGAGACTGGGGGAAGAGAGAGAGCGAGAGACTGGGGGGAAGAGAGAGAGCGAGAGACTGGGAGGATGAGAGAGAGCGAGAGACTGGGAAGAAGAGAGAGAGCGAGAGACTGGGGGGAAGAGAGAGAGCGAGAGACTGGGAAGAAGAGAGAGAGCGAGAGACTGGGGGGGAAGAGAGAGAGCGAGAGACTGCGGGGAAGAGAGAGTGGGAGAGACTGGGGGGAAGAGAGAGAGGGAGAGACTGGGGGGAAGAGAGAGAGAGAGACTGGGGGGAAGCGCGAGAGCGAAAGACTGGGAGGACAAGAGAGAGCGACTGGGGGGAAGAGAGAGAGCGGCTGGGGGGAAGAGAGATAGCGACTGGGGGGAAGAGAGAGAGCGACTGGGGGGTAGAGAGAGAGGGACTGGGGGAAGAGTGAGAGCGACTGGGGGGTAGAGAGAGCGCGACTGGGGGGAAGATAAAGCGCGACTGGGGGGAAGAGAGAGAGCGATTGGGGGGAAGAGAGAGAGCGACTGGGGGGAAGAGAGAGAGCGACTGGGGGGAAGAGAGGGAGCGACTGGGGGGAAGAGAGAGAGCGACTGGGGGGAAGAGAGAGAGCGACTGGGGGAAGAGAGAGAGCGACTGGGGGGAAGAGAGAGAGCGACTGGGGGGAAGAGAGAGAGCGACTGGGGGGAAGAGAGAGTGTGACTGGGGGGAAGAGAGAGTGCGACTGGGGGGAAGAGAGAGAGCGACTGGGGGGAAGAGAGAGAGCGACTGGGGGGAAGAGAGAGAGCGACTGGGGGGAAGAGAGAGAGCGACGGGGGGAAGAGAGAGAGCGACTGGGGGGCAGAGAGAGAGCGACTGGGGGGAATAGAGAGGGCGACTGGGGGGAAGAGAAAGAGCGACTGGGGGGAAGAGAGAGAGCGATTTGGGGGGAAGAGAGAGAGTGACTGGGGGGAAGAGAGAGAGCGAGTGACTGGGGGAAGAGAGAGAGAGCGAGAGACTGGGGGGAAGAGAGAGAGAGCGAGAGCCTGGGGGGAAGAGAGCGCGAGAGACTGGGGGGAAGAGAGAGAGCGAGAGACTGGGGGGAAGAGAGAGAGCGAGAGACTGGGGGGAAGAGAGAGAGCGACTGGGGGGAAGAGAGAGAGCGACTGGGGGGAAGAGAGAGAGCGACTGGTGGGAAGAGAGAAAGCGACTGGGGGGAAGAGAGAGAGCGACTGGGGGGAAGAGAGAGCGACTGGGGGGAAGAGAGAGAGCGAGAGACTGGGGGGAAGAGAGAGTGAGAGACTGGGCTGAAGAGAGAGAGCGAGAGACTGGGGGGAAGAGAGCGAGCGAGAGACTGGGGGGAAGAGAGAATGCGAGAGACTGGGGGGAAGAGAGAGAGCGACTGGGGGGAAGAGAGAGAGCGACTGGGGGGAAGAGAGAGAACGACTGGGGGGAAGAGAGAGCGATGGGTGGACGAGAGAGAGCGACTGGGGGGAAGAGAGAGAGCGACTGGGGGGAAGAGAGAGAGCGACTGGGGGGAAGAGTGAGAGCAACGGGGGGAAGAGAGAGAGCGACTGGGGGGAAGAGGGGGAGCGACTGGGGGGAAGAGAGAGAGCGACGGGGGGAAGAGAGAGAGCGACTGGGGGGAAGAGAGAGAGCGACTGGGGGGAAGAGAGAGAGCGACTGGGGGGAAGAGAGAGAGGGACTGGGGGGAATAGAGAGAGCGACTGGGGGAAGAGAGAGAGCGACTGGGGGGCAGAGAGAGAGTGACTGGGGGGCAGAGAGAGAGTGACTGGGGGCAAGAGATAGAGCGACTGGGGGGAAGAGAGAGAGCGAGTGACTGGGGGAAGAGAGAGAGAGCGAGAGAATGGGGGGAAGAGAGCGGGCGAGAGACTGGGGGGAAGAGAGCGTGAGAGACTGGGGGGAAGAGAGAGAGCGAGAGACTGGGGGGAAGAGAGAGAGCGACTGGGGGGAAGAGAGAGAGCGACTGGGGGGGAAGAGAGAGAGCGACTGGGGGGGAAGAGAGAGAGCGACTGGGGGGAAGAGAGAGAGCGACTGGGGGAAGAGAGAGAGCGACTGGGGGGAACAGAGAGAGCGAGAGACTGGGGGGAAGAGAGAGCGAGAGACTGGGGGGAAGAGAGAGCGAGAGACTGGGGCGAAGAGAGAGAGCGAGAGTCTGGGGGAAGAGAGAGAGCGAGAGACTGGGGGGAAGCGAGAATGTGAGAGATTGGGGGGAAGAGAGAGAGCGAGAGACTGGGGGGAAGAGAGACAGAGTGAGACTGGGTGAAAGAGAGAGAGCGAGAGACTGGGTGAAAGAGAGAGAGTGAGAGATGGGGGGAAGAGAGAGAGGGAGAGACTGGGGGGGAAGAGAGAGAGCGAGAGACGGGGGGAAGAGAGAGAGAGTGAGACTGGGGGGATGAGAGAGAAAGTGAGACTGGGGGAAAGAGAGAAAGCGAGAGACTGGGGGAAAGAGAGAGAGCGAGAGACGGGGAAGAGAGAGAGCGAGAGACTGGGGGGAAGAGAGAGCGAGAGACTGGGGGGAAGAGAGAGCGAGAGACTGGGGGGAAGGGAGAGAGCGAGAGACTGGGGGGAAGAGAGAGAGCGAGAGACTGGGAGGATGAGAGAGAGCGAGAGGCTGGGAGGATGAGAGAGAGCGAGAGACTGGGAGGAAGAGAGAGAGCGAGAGACTGGGGGGAAGAGAGAGAGCGAGAGGCTGGGCGGAAGAGAGAGAGCGAGAGACTGGGGGGAAGAGAGAGAGCGAGAGACTGGGGGGAAGAGAGAGAGCGACTGGGGTGAAGAGAGAGCGACTGGGGGGAAGAGAGAGTGACTGGGGGGAAGAGAGAGAGCGAGAGACTGGGAGGAAGAGAGAGCGAGAGACTGGGGGGAAGAGAGAGAGAGAGACTGGGGGGACGAGCAGTCAGGGAATGATGGAGACAGAGATGCACTTCCTCACAGCTTGTAGAAAATATCAGGGCATAAGGGAGAATTTCTACCCAAAATTTACAAAAATATGCCCGGAATTCAGAAATTTGACTGACGACCAAAAACTCCCATACCTGCTAGGGGAAGAGAGAAATTGCCTAACACTAGCGGCACACTAAGTTACAGCTTGCCATAAACAGAGGGACAACCACTAAAGATAAGATAAGAGTATATATAAATTATATGAAAGTATATTTATACACTCAGGGATATATCTGTTTATACACTGTATGGATAGATCTATATTTTTGTGAACAAACATGAATGTTTTCCGATGCTTTGGCAACATAAGATGTAACTTGTCATGCCAATCAAGCGATTTGAATTGAATTGAAGTGAGAGACTGGGGGGAGGAGAGAGAGAGCGAGAGACTGGGGGGAAGAGAGAGCAAGAGACTGGGGGGAAGAGAGAGAGCAAGAGACTGGGGGGAAGAGAGAGAGAGAGACTGGGGGGAAGAGCGAGAGCGAATAACTGGGAGGACGAGAGAGAGCGACTGGGGGGAAGAGAGAGAGAGGCTGGGGGGAAGAGAGACTGGGGCTGGGGGGAAGAGAGAGAGGGGCTGGGGGGAAGAGAGAGAGCGACTGGGGGGAAGAGAGAGAGCGACTGGGGGGGAAGAGAGAGAGCGACGGGGGGGAAGAGAGAGAGCGACTGGGGGGAAGAGAGAGAGCGACTGGGGGGAAGAGTGAGAGCGACGGGGGAAGAGAGAGAGCGACTGGGGGGAAGAGAGAGAGCGACTGGGGGGAAGAGAGAGAGCGACTGGGGGGAAGAGAGAGAGCGACTGGGGGGAAGAGAGAGAGCGACTGGGGGGAAGAGAGAGAGCGACTGGGGGGAATAGAGAGAGCGACTGGGGGAAGAGAGAGAGCGACTGGGGGAGCAGAGAGAGAGCGACTGGGGGGCAGAGAGAGAGCGACTGGGGGGAAGAGAGAGAGCGACTGGGGGGAAGAGAGAGAGCGACTGGGGGGAAGAGAGAGAGCGACTGGGGGGAGGAGAGAGAGCGAGTGACTGGGGGAAGAGAGAGAGAGCAAGAAATTGGGGGGAAGAGAGAGAGAGCGAGAAACTGGAGGGAAGAGAGCGCGAGGGACTGGGGGGAAGAGAGAGAGCGAGAGATTGGGGGGAAGAGAGAGAGCGACTGGGGGGAAGAGACAGAGCGACTGGGGGGGAAGAGAGAGAGCGACTGGGGGGGAAGAGAGAGAGCGACTGGGGGGAAGAGAGAGAGCGACTGGGGGGAAGAGAGAGAGCCACTGGGGGGAAGAGAGAGAGCGAGAGACTGGGGGGAAGAGAGAGCGAGAGACTGGGGGGAAGAGAGAGCGAGAGACTGGGGGGAAGAGAGAGAGTGAGAGACTGGGGGGAAGAGAGAGAGCGAGAGACTGGGGGGAAGAGAGAATGCGAGAGACTGGGGGGAAGAGAGAGAGCGAGAGACTGGGGGGAAGAGAGAGAGCGAGAGACTGGGGGGAAGAGAGACAGAGTGAGACTGGGGGAAAGAGAGAGAGCGAGAGACTGGGGGAAAGAGAGAGAGTGAGAGACGGGGGGAAGAGAGAGAGCGAGAGACTGGGGGGAAGAGAGAGAGCGAGAGACTGGGGGAAGAGAGAGAGCGAGAGACTGGGGGGAAGAGAGAGAGCGAGAGACTGGGAGGATGAGAGAGAGCGAGAGACTGGGAAGAAGAGAGAGAGCGAGAGACTGGGGGGAAGAGAGAGAGCGAGAGACTGGGAAGAAGAGAGAGAGCGAGAGACTGGGGGGGAAGAGAGAGAGCGAGAGACTGCGGGGAAGAGAGAGTGGGAGAGACTGGGGGGAAGAGAGAGAGGGAGAGACTGGGGGGAAGAGAGAGAGAGAGACTGGGGGGAAGCGCGAGAGCGAAAGACTGGGAGGACAAGAGAGAGCGACTGGGGGGAAGAGAGAGAGCGGCTGGGGGGAAGAGAGATAGCGACTGGGGGGAAGAGAGAGAGCGACTGGGGGGTAGAGAGAGAGGGACTGGGGAAGAGTGAGAGCGACTGGGGGGTAGAGAGAGCGCGACTGGGGGGAAGATAAAGCGCGACTGGGGGGAAGAGAGAGAGCGATTGGGGGAAGAGAGAGAGCGACTGGGGGAAGAGAGAGAGCGACTGGGGGGAAGAGAGAGAGCGACTGGGGGGAAGAGAGGGAGCGACTGGGGGGAAGAGAGGGAGCGACTGGGGGGAAGAGAGAGAGCGACTGGGGGGAAGAGAGAGAGCGACTGGGGGAAGAGAGAGAGCGACTGGGGGGAAGAGAGAGAGCGACTGGGGGGAAGAGAGAGAGCGACTGGGGGGAAGAGAGAGAGCGACTGGGGGGAAGAGAGAGAGTGACTGGGGGGAAGAGAGAGTGCGACTGGGGGGAAGAGAGAGAGCGACTGGGGGGAAGAGAGAGAGCGACTGGGGGGAAGAGAGAGAGCGACTGGGGGGAAGAGAGAGAGCGACTGGGGGGAAGAGAGAGAGCGACGGGGGGAAGAGAGAGAGCGACTGGGGGGCAGAGAGAGAGCGACTGGGGGGAATAGAGAGGGCGACTGGGGGGAAGAGAAAGAGCGACTGGGGGGAAGAGAGAGAGCGATTTGGGGGGAAGAGAGAGAGGGACTGGGGGGAAGAGAGAGAGCGAGTGACTGGGGGAAGAGAGAGAGAGCGAGAGACTGGGGGGAAGAGAGAGAGAGCGAGAGACTGGGGGGAAGAGAGCGCGAGACACTGGGGGGAAGAGAGAGAGCGAGAGACTGGGGGGAAGAGAGAGAGCGAGAGACTGGGGGGAAGAGAGAGAGCGACTGGGGGGAAGAGAGAGAGCGACTGGGGGGAAGAGAGAGAGCGACTGGTGGGAAGAGAGAGAGCGACTGGGGGGAAGAGAGAGAGCGACTGGGGGGAAGAGAGAGCGACTGGGGGGAAGAGAGAGAGCGAGAGACGGGGGGGAAGAGAGAGTGAGAGACTGGGCTGAAGAGAGAGAGCGAGAGACTGGGGGGAAGAGAGCGAGCGAGAGACTGGGGGGAAGAGAGAATGCGAGAGACTGGGGGGGAAGAGAGAGAGCGAGAGACTGGGGGGAAGAGAGAGAGCGAGAGACTGGGGGAAAGAGAGAGAGCGAGAGACGGGGGGAAGAGAGAGAGCAAGAGACTGGGGGGAAGAGAGAGAGCGAGAGACTGGGGGGAAGAGAGAGAGTGAGAGACTGGGGGGAAGAGAGAGAGCAAGAGACTGGGAGGATGAGAGAGAGCAAGAGACTGGGAAGAAGAGAGAGATCGAGAGACTGGGGGAAGAGAGAGAGCGAGAGACTGGGGCGAAGAGAGAGAGCGAGAGACTGGGGGGAAGAGAGAGAAGGAGAGACTGGGGGGAAGAGAGAGAGAGAGACTGGGGGGAAGAGAGAGAGCGAGAGACTGGGGGGAAGAGAGAATGCGAGAGACTGGGGGGAAGAGAGAGAGCGAGAGACTGGGGGGAAGAGAGAGAGCGAGAGACTGGGGGGAAGAGAGACAGAGTGAGACTGGGGGAAAGAGAGAGAGCGAGAGACTGGGGGAAAGAGAGAGAGTGAGAGACGGGGGGAAGAGAGAGAGCGAGAGACTGGGGGGAAGAGAGAGAGCGAGAGACTGGGGGAAGAGAGAGAGCGAGAGACTGGGGGGAGGAGAGAGAGCGAGAGACTGGGAGGATGAGAGAGAGCGAGAGACTGGGAAGAAGAGAGAGAGCGAGAGACTGGGGGGAAGAGAGAGAGCGAGAGACTGGGAAGAAGAGAGAGAGCGAGAGACTGGGGGGAAGAGAGAGAGCGAGAGACTGCGGGGAAGAGAGAGTGGGAGAGACTGGGGGAAGAGAGAGAGG